>NW_026577887.1:0-2400000 GCF_029407905.1 Bubalus kerabau | reverse complement strand
TCCTTTGCTTCCCCTCGAGACGAGGCCTGACTCCAGGGTGAGTCTGGAATGCAACCCCGAGATTCCTGTCGCCCCTTGACATGAACATTAGGTCCTGCACACAAGCCTTGGTGGGGTCTCTTTTGCCTTCAGTGACTAGAGCGCAACTCCAGCTCTTCCTCGAATCTCGAATGGAAGATAAGACTTTTGTGGGCCAACACAAGAGGAAGCATGAATTCCCTGTGGTAACTCAAATATCCCACCGCAACTCGAGAAAAAGCAAGTGGTTCCCCAGTCATTCCAAGATGAGGCCCTTGCCCGCTGGAGCACCCCAATAGAAGTCCCACGTTCCAATTTGAAGAGCGAAACGGTACTTGGAACGCGTTATGCGACCCCAAAAGTTACCCGACATACATGTCTCACTTGAGGGAAACACCGAGGTTCCCAGCAGCACTTCATCTGAGCCACTTCTCCCCTCCTGATCGCCACAGGAGGGTCGAATCCTCTGCTTTGTCTGGAAGGGTTTCATGACCTTCGCGGCACACCTCAGGATGAGGCCGGTTTCATGAGGAAATTCGAGACTAGCCACGTGGGTGGTGCCAAATGCTGAACGACCCCGATTTCCCAGTACGTACTTCATAAGAACACGATGCCCGGACACCTCTTCGAAGGCAACCCTGTGGATGAAGACACAAAACGAAGGGTCACTGACACCCCAATGCATCGTCTGGAAAAACCTGCAGATTCCACACACAGTTTGACAAGGGGCCTGAAACCCCATGAACAACTCGAGAGGCAAGCGGAGTTCCATTCCTCAGAAAAGACATAGCCTGACTCTCCTGTCCCAACTCTGCAGGGACACTACGATCAAAGTCAGAATTGGATAGGAAGCCTGAGGTTCCTGCCTCCACTCGAGATGAGGCCCTCTTCCATTGTGACAAACCCAGTGGAGTCCCGAGAGGTCCCACCAACTCCACAGCGATTCTCACTTCTCTGAGGCACCTTGGGAAGTTCCCTCAGGCCCCGGAAGAAGTCGGGGGAAACGAGGGTTTCCCGCTGCAACCCAAGAAAGACCTCGAGAGTCCTTCTTCAACGCGTCTCGAGGCCCTAGTCCCCTCCCGTGACTCGAGAGCCATGACGTGCTCCCCCTCGCAACGCGCATGGAGACCTGACTTCCCTGGCGCCGCACGAGAGGCTCCCTGAGATGCTCGTCGTGCCTCGGGAGAAAACCCCCACGGGCGCCGCAGCTCGAGGAAACCCCTGAGACGCCCCCGTCCTCGCGAGCTGAGGGCCTTCTTTTCCTGCATGGCCTGGAGAGCAATCCCGGTTCCTCTCTCCAAACGGAAGAGGAGGCTGGACTCCCTTGAGGCCGCTCAGGGGGCTCCAAGAGACCCGCGTCGCGACTCGAGAGGAGAACGGAGTCCTTGGCTTCCCCTCGAGATGAGGCCTGACTCCCTGGGGGAGCCTGGAATGCAACCCCGAGATCCCTGCCTTCCCTGGAGAGGAATATTAGGTCCCGGACACACGCCTAGGTGAGGTCTCTTCGGCCCTGCAGTGACCCGAGCGCAACCCCCAGCTTTCCCTCGCAACCCGAGGGGAAGATGGGGCTTCCCAGGGCCAACCCAAGGGGAAGGCTGAGATCCCCGTCGTAACTCGAGAATGCCGCCGCAACTCGAGAAAAACCACGTGGTTCCCACCTCTTGGCAAGATGAGGCCCTTGCCCGCGACGGCGTCTCAAGAGAAGTGCCCTGTTCCACCCTGAAGGGCGAAACGGTCCCTGACAGCCTTCCTGCGACCCCCAAAAGTCCCCCGACATGCCGGGGTCGCCCGAGGGGAACACCGAGGGTCCCGGCACCGCTTCCTCTGAGCCCCTTCTCCCCTCCTGATCGCGACAGGAGAGGCGATTCCCCTGCGTGGTCTGGAAGGGGTTCCCGGCCTTCCCGGCGCACCTCAGGATGAGGCCGGTCTCACGAGGAAATTCGAGACGAGCCACGTGGCTGGGGCCACATGCCGAACGCCCCCGATTCCCCGGTCCGCTCTTGAGGAGGACCCGAGGCCCGGACCCCTTTTCGAAGGCAACCCTGAGGGTGAAGGCACAGCACGAAGGGGCACTGCCACACCCGTGCATCGTCCGCAAAGACCCCGGGTTCCACACACAGCTCGACGAGGGGCCTGAGACCCCCTGAGCAACTCGAGAGGCCAGCGGGGTTCCCTTCCTCAGACAAGACGAGGCCTGACTCTCCTGTCCCAACTCTGCAGGGACCCTGCGGTCGGAGTCCGAAACGGAGAGGAAGCCTGAGGTTCCTGCCTCCCCTCGAGGTGAGGCCCTCTTCCGTTGTGCCAGACCCAGCGGAGTCCCGAGGGGCCCCGCCACCTCCACAGGATCCCTCGCCTCTCAGAGGCACCCTGGGAAGTTCCCTAAGGTCCCCGGCAGAAGGCGAGGGAAACGAGGGTTTCCCGCCGCCCCCCGAGAAAGACCTCGAGAGTCCTTCTTCAACGCGTCTCGAGGCCCTAGTCCCCTCCCGTGACTCGAGAGCCAGGACGCGCTCCCCCTCGCCACGCGCATGGAGACCTGACTTCCCTGGCGCCGCACGAGAGGCTCCCTGAGATCCTCGTCGTGCCTCGGGAGAAAACCCCCACGGGCGCCGCAGCTCGAGGAAACCCCTGAGACGCCCCCGTCCTCGCGAGCTGAGGGCCTTCTTTTCCTGCATGGCCTGGAGAGCAATCCCGGGTCCTCTCTCCAAACGGAAGAGGAGGCTGGACTCCCTTGAGGCCGCTCAGGGGGCTCCAAGAGAACCGCGTGGCGACTCGAGAGGAGAGCGGAGTCTTTGGCTTCCCCTCGAGACGAGGCCTGACTCCCCGGGGGAGCCTGGAATGCAACCTCGAGATCCCTGCCTTCCCTGGAGAGGAATATTAGGTCCCGGACACACGCCTAGGTGAGGTCTCTTCGGCCCTGCAGTGACTCGAGCGCAACCCCCAGCTTTCCCTCGCAACCCGAGGGGAAGATTGGGCTTCCCAGGGCCAACCCAAGGGGAAGGCTGAGATCCCCGTCGTAACTGGAGAATGCCGCCGCAACTCGAGAAAAACCACGTGGTTCCCACCTCTTGGCAAGATGAGGCCCGTGCCCGCGACGGCGTCTCAAGGGAAGTCCCCTGTTCCGCCCTGAAGGGCGAAACGGTCCCTGACAGCCTTCCTGCGGCCCCCAAAAGTCCCCCGACACGCCGGGGTCCCCCGAGGGGAACACCGAGGGTCCCGGCACCGCTTCCTCTGAGCCCCTTCTCCCCTCCTGATCGCGACAGGAGAGGCGATTCCCCTGCGTGGTCTGGAAGGCGTTCCCGGGCTTCCTGGCGCACCTCAGGATGAGGCCGGTCTCACGAGGAAATTCGAGAGGAGCCACGTGGGGGGGGCCACATGCCGAACGCCCCCGATTCCCCGGTCCGCTCTTGAGAAGGACCCGAGGCCCGGACCCCTCTTCGAAGGCAACCCTGAGGGTGAAGGCACAACACGAAGGGGCACTGCCACCTCCGTGCATCGTCTGCAAAGGCCCGCGGGTTCCACACACAGCTCGACGAGGGACCCCCTGAGCAACTCGAGAGGCCAGCGGGGTTCCCTTCCTCAGACAAGACGAGGCCTGACTCTCCTGTCCCAACTCTGCAGGGACCCTGCGGTCGGAGTCCGAAACGGAGAGGAAGCCTGAGGTTCCTGCCTCCCCTCGAGGTGAGGCCCTCTTCCGTTGTGCCAGACCCAGCGGAGTCCCGAGGGGCCCCGCCACCTCCACAGGATCCCTCGCCTCTCAGAGGCACCCTGACAAGTTTCCTAAGGTCCCCGGCAGAAGGCGAGGGAAACGAGGGTTTCCCGCCGCCCCCCGAGAAAGACCTCGATAGTCCTTGTTCAACGAGTCTCGAGGCCCTAGTCCCCTCCCGTGACTTGAGAGCCAGGACGCGCTCCCCCTCGCCACGTGCATGGAGACCTGACTTCCCTGGCGACGCACGAGAGGCTCCCTGAGATCCTCGTCGTGCCTCGGGAGAAAACCCCCACGGGCGACGCAGCTCGAGGAAACCCCTGAGACGCCCCCGTCCTCGCGAGCTGAGGGCCCTCTTTTCCTGCATGGCCTGGAGAGCAATCCCGGGTCCTCTCTCCAAACGGAAGAGGAGGCTGGACTCCCTTGAGGCCGCTCAGGGGGCTCCAAGAGACCCGCGTCGCGACTCGAGAGGAGAGCGGAGTCCTTGGCTTCCCCTCGAGACGAGGCCTGACTCCCCGGGGGAGCCTGGAATGCAACCCCGAGATCCCTGCCTTCCCTGGAGAGGAATATTAGGTCCCGGACACACGCCTAGTTGAAGTCTCTTCGGCCCTGCAGTGACTCGAGCGCAACCCCCAGCTTTCCCTCGCAACCCGAGGGGAAGATTGGGCTTCCCAGGGCCAACCCAAGGGGAAGGCTGAGATCCCCGTCGTAACTCGAGAATGCCGCCGCAACTCGAGAAAAACCACGTGGTTCCCACCTCTTGGCAAGATGAGGCCCTTGCCCGCGACGGCGTCTCAAGGGAAGTCCCCTGTTCCACCCTGAAGGGCGAAACGGTCCCTGACAGCCTTCCTGCGACAACCAAAAGTCCCCCGACACGCCGGGGTCCCTCGAGGGGAACACCGAGGGTCCCAGCACCGCTTCCTCTGAGCCCCTTCTCCCCTCCTGATCGCGACAGGAGAGGCGATTCCCCTGCGTGGTCTGGAAGGGGTTCCCGGCCTTCCCGGCGCACCTCAGGATGAGGCCGGTCTCACGAGGAAATTCGAGACGAGCCACGTGGGTGGGGCCACATGCCGAACGCCCCCGATTCCCCGGTCCGCTCTTGAGAAGGACCCGAGGCCCGGACCCCTCTTCGAAGGCAACCCTGTGGGTGAAGGCACAACACGAAGGGGCACTGCCACCCCCGGGCATCGTCCGCAAAGACCCGCGGGTTCCACACACAGCTCGACGAGGGGCCTGAGGCCCCCTGAGCAACTCGAGAGGCCAGCAGGGTTCCCTTCCTCAGACAAGACGAGGCCTGACTCTCCTGTCCCAACTCTGCAGGGACCCTGCGGTCGGAGTCCGAAACGGAGAGGAAGCCTGAGGTTCCTGCCTCCCCTCGAGGTGAGGCCCTCTTCCGTTGTGCCAGACCCAGCGGAGTCCCGAGGGGCCCCGCCACCTCCACAGGATCCCTCGCCTCTCAGAGGCACCCTGGCAAGTTTCCTAAGGTCCCCAGCAGAAGGCGAAGGAAACGAGGGTTTCCCGCCGCCCCCCGAGAAAGACCTCGATAGTCCTTGTTCAACGAGTCTCGAGGCCCTAGCCCCTCCCGTGACTTGAGAGCCAGGACGCGCTCCCCCTCGCCACGCGCATGGAGACCTGACTTCCCTGGCGACGCAGGAGAGGCTCCCTGAGATCCTCGTCGTGCCTCGGGAGAAAACCCCCAAGGGCGCCGCAGCTCGGGGAAACCCCTGAGACGCCCCCGTCCTCGCGAGCTGAGGGCCCTCTTTTCCTGCATGGCCTGGAGAGCAATCCCGGGTCCTCTCTCCAAACGGAAGAGGAGGCTGGAATCCCTTGAGGCCGCTCAGGGGGCTCCAAGAGACCCGCGTCGCGACTCGAGAGGAGAGCGGAGTCCTTGGCTTCCCCTCGAGACGAGGCCTGACTCCCCGGGGGAGCCTGGAATGCAACCCCGAGATCCCTGCCTTCCCTGGAGAGGAATATTAGGTCCCGGACACACGCCTAGGTGAAGTCTCTTCGGCCCTGCAGTGACTCGAGCGCAACCCCCAGCTTTCCCTCGCAACCCGAGGGGAAGATTGGGCTTCCCAGGGCCAACCCAAGGGGAAGGCTGAGATCCCCGTCGTAACTCAAGAATGCCGCAGCAACTCGAGAAAAACCACGTGGTTCCCACCTCTTGGAAAGATGAGGCCCTTGCCCGCGACGGCGTCTCAAGGGAAGTCCCCTGTTCCACCCTGAAGGGCGAAACGGTCCCTGACAGCCTTCCTGCGACCCCCAAAAGTCCCCCGACACGCCGGGGTCCCCCGAGGGGAACACCGAGGGTCCCGGCACCGCTTCCTCTGAGCCCCTTCTCCCCTCCTGATCGCGACTGGAGAGGCGATTCCCCTGCGTGGTCTGGAAGGGGTTCCCGGCCTTCCCGGCGCACCTCAGGATGAGGCCGGTCTCACGAGGAAATTCGAGACGAGCCACGTGGCTGGGGCCACATGCCGAACGCCCCCGATTCCCCGGTCCGCTCTTGAGAAGGCCCCGAGGCCCGGACCCCTCTTCGAAGGCAACCCTGTGGGTGAAGGCACAACACGAAGGGGCACTGCCACCCCCGGGCATCGTCCGCAAAGACCCGCGGGTTCCACACACAGCTCGACGAGGGGCCTGAGGCCCCCTGAGCAACTCGAGAGGCCAGCGGGGTTCCCTTCCTCAGACAAGACGAGGCCTGACTCTCCTGTCCCAACTCTGCAGGGACCCTGCGGTCGGAGTCCGAAACGGAGAGGAAGCCTGAGGTTCCTGCCTCCCCTCGAGGTGAGGCCCTCTTCCGTTGTGCCAGACCCAGCGGAGTCCCGAGGGGCCCCGCCACCTCCACAGGATCCCTCGCCTCTCAGAGGCACCCTGGGAAGTTCCCTAAGGTCCCCGGCAGAAGGCGAAGGAAACGAGGGTTTCCCGCCGCCCCCCGAGAAAGACCTCGATAGTCCTTGTTCAACGAGTCTCGAGGCCCTAGTCCCCTCCCGTGACTTGAGAGCCAGGACGCGCTCCCCCTCGCCACGTGCATGGAGACCTGACTTCCCTGGCGACGCACGAGAGGCTCCCTGAGATCCTCGTCGTGCCTCGGGAGAAAACCCCCAAGGGCGCCGCAGCTCGAGGAAACCCCTGAGACGCCCCCGTCCTCGCGAGCTGAGGGCCCTCTTTTCCTGCATGGCCTGGAGAGCAATCCCGGGTCCTCTCTCCAAACGGAAGAGGAGGCTGGACTCCCTTGAGGCCGCTCAGGGGGCTCCAAGAGACCCGCGTCGCGACTCGAGAGGAGAGCGGAGTCCTTGGCTTCCCCTCGAGACGAGGCCTGACTCCCCGGCGGAGCCTGGAATGCAACCCCGAGATCCCTGCCTTCCCTGGAGAGGAATATTAGGTCCCGGACACACGCCTAGGTGAAGTCTCTTCGGCCCTGCAGTGACTCGAGCGCAACCCCCAGCTTTCCCTCGCAACCCGAGGGGAAGATTGGGCTTCCCAGGGCCAACCCAAGGGGAAGGCTGAGATCCCCGTCGTAACTCGAGAATGCCGCCGCAACTCGAGAAAAACCACGTGGTTCCCACCTCTTGGCAAGATGAGGCCCTTGCCCGCGACGGCGTCTCAAGGGAAGTCCCCTGTTCCACCCTGAAGGGCGAAACGGTCCCTGACAGCCTTCCTGCGACCCCCAAAAGTCCCCCGACACGCCGGGGTCCCCCGAGGGGAACACCGAGGGTCCCGGCACCGCTTCCTCTGAGCCCCTTCTCCCCTCCTGATCGCGACAGGAGAGGCGATTCCCCTGCGTGGTCTGGAAGGGGTTCCCGGCCTTCCCGGCGCACCTCAGGATGAGGCCGGTCTCACGAGGAAATTCGAGACGAGCCACGTGGGTGGGGCCACATGCCGAACGCCCCCGATTCCCCGGTCCGCTCTTGAGAAGGACCCGAGGCCCGGACCCCTCTTCGAAGGCAACCCTGTGGGTGAAGGCACAACACGAAGGGGCACTGCCACCCCCGGGCATCGTCCGCAAAGACCCGCGGGTTCCACACACAGCTCGACGAGGGGCCTGAGGCCCCTTGAGCAACTCGAGAGGCCAGCGGGGTTCCCTTCCTCAGACAAGACGAGGCCTGACTCTCCTGTCCCAACTCTGCAGGGACCCTGCGGTCGGAGTCCGAAACGGAGAGGAAGCCTGAGGTTCCTGCCTCCCCTCGAGGTGAGGCCCTCTTCCGTTGCGCCAGACCCAGCGGAGTCCCGAGGGGCCCCGCCACCTCCACAGGATCCCTCGCCTCTCAGAGGCACTCTGGCAAGTTCCCTAAGGTCCCTGGCAGAAGGCGAGGGAAACGAGGGTTTCCCACCGCCCCCCGAGAAAGACCTCGAGAGTCCTTCTTCAACGCGTCTCGAGGCCCTAGTCCCCTCCCGTGACTCGAGAGCCAGGACGCGCTCCCCCTCGCCATGCGCATGGAGACCTGACTTCCCTGGCGCCGCACGAGAGGCTCCCTGAGATCCTCGTCGTGCCTCGGGAGAAAACCCCCACGGGCGCCGCAGCTCGAGGAAACCCCTGAGACCCCCCCGTCCTCGCGAGCTGAGGGCCTTCTTTTCCTGCATGGCCTGGAGAGCAATCCCGGGTCCTCTCTCCAAACGGAAGAGGAGGCTGGACTCCCTTGAGGCCGCTCAGGGGGCTCCAAGAGACCCGCGTCGCGACTCGAGAGGAGAGTGGAGTCCATGGCTTCCCCTCGAGACGAGGCCTGACTCCCCGGGGGAGCCTGGAATGCAACCCCGAGATCCCTGCCTTCCCTGGAGAGGAATATTAGGTCCCGGACACACGCCTAGGTGAGGTCTCTTCGGCCCTGCAGTGACTCGAGCGCATCCCCCAGCTTTCCCTCGCAACCCGAGGGGAAGATTGGGCTTCCCAGGGCCAACCCAAGAGGAAGGCTGAGATCCCCGTCGTAACTCGAGAATGCCGCCGCAACTCGAGAAAAACCACGTGGTTCCCACCTCTTGGCAAGATGAGGCCCTTGCCCGCGACGGCGTCTCAAGGGAAGTCCCCTGTTCCGCCCTGAAAGGCGAAACGGTCCCTGACAGCCTTCCTGCGACCCCCAAAAGTCCCCCGACACGCCGGGGTCCCCCGAGGGGAACACCGAGGGTCCCGGCACCGCTTCCTCTGAGCCCCTTCTCCCCTCCTGATCGCGACAGGAGAGGCGATTCCCCTGCGTGGTCTGGAAGGGGTTCCCTGCCTTCCCGGCGCACCTCAGGATGAGGCCGGTCTCACGAGGAAATTCGAGACGAGCCACGTGGGTGGGGCCACATGCCGAACGCCCCCGATTCCCCGGTCCGCTCTTGAGAAGGACCCGAGGCCCGGACCCCTCTTCGAAGGCAACCCTGTGGGTGAAGGCACAACACGAAGGGGCACTGCCACCCCCGGGCATCGTCCGCAAAGACCCGCGGGTTCCACACACAGCTCGACGAGGGGCCTGAGGCCCCTTGAGCAACTCGAGAGGCCAGCGGGGTTCCCTTCCTCAGACAAGACGAGGCCTGACTCTCCTGTCCCAACTCTGCAGGGACCCTGCGGTCGGAGTCCGAAACGGAGAGGAAGCCTGAGGTTCCTGCCTCCCCTCGAGGTGAGGCCCTCTTCCGTTGCGCCAGACCCAGCGGAGTCCCGAGGGGCCCCGCCACCTCCACAGGATCCCTCGCCTCTCAGAGGCACTCTGGCAAGTTCCCTAAGGTCCCTGGCAGAAGGCGAGGGAAACGAGGGTTTCCCACCGCCCCCCGAGAAAGACCTCGAGAGTCCTTCTTCAACGCGTCTCGAGGCCCTAGTCCCCTCCCGTGACTCGAGAGCCAGGACGCGCTCCCCCTCGCCACGCGCATGGAGACCTGACTTCCCTGGCGCCGCACGAGAGGCTCCCTGAGATCCTCGTCGTGCCTCGGGAGAAAACCCCCACGGGCGCCGCAGCTCGAGGAAACCCCTGAGACGCCCCCGTCCTCGCGAGCTGAGGGCCTTCTTTTCCTGCATGGCCTGGAGAGCAATCCCGGGTCCTCTCTCCAAACGGAAGAGGAGGCTGGACTCCCTTGAGGCCGCTCAGGGTGCTCCAAGAGACCCGCGTCGCGACTCGAGAGGAGAGTGGAGTCCATGGCTTCCCCTCGAGACGAGGCCTGACTCCCCGGGGGAGCCTGGAATGCAACCCCGAGATCCCTGCCTTCCCTGGAGAGGAATATTAGGTCCCGGACACACGCCTAGGTGAGGTCTCTTCGGCCCTGCAGTGACTCGAGCGCAACCCCCAGCTTTCCCTCGCAACCCGAGGGGAAGATTGGGCTTCCCAGGGCCAACCCAAGAGGAAGGCTGAGATCCCCGTCGTAACTCGAGAATGCCGCCGCAACTCGAGAAAAACCACGTGGTTCCCACCTCTTGGCAAGATGAGGCCCTTGCCCGCGACGGCGTCTCAAGGGAAGTCCCCTGTTCCGCCCTGAAGGGCGAAACGGTCCCTGACAGCCTTCCTGCGACCCCCAAAAGTCCCCCGACACGCCGGGGTCCCCCGAGGGGAACACCGAGGGTCCCGGCACCGCTTCCTCTGAGCCCCTTCTCCCCTCCTGATCGCGACAGGAGAGGTGATTCCCCTGCGTGGTCTGGAAGGGGTTCCCGGCCTTCCCGGCGCACTTCAGGATGAGGCCGGTCTCACGAGGAAATTCGAGACGAGCCACGTGGGTGGGGCCACATGCCGAACGCCCCCGATTCCCCGGTCCGCTCTTGAGAAGGACCCGAGGCCCGGACCCCTCTTCGAAGGCAACCCTGTGGGTGAAGGCACAACACGAAGGGGCACTGCCACCCCCGTGCATCGTCCGCAAAGGCCCGCGGGTTCCACACACAGCTCGACGAGGGACCCCCTGAGCAACTCGAGAGGCCAGCGGGGTTCCCTTCCTCAGACAAGACGAGGCCTGACTCTCCTGTCCCAACTCTGCAGGGACCCTGCGGTCGGAGTCCGAAACGGAGAGGAAGCCTGAGGTTCCTGCCTCCCCTCGAGGTGAGGCCCTCTTCCGTTGCGCCAGACCCAGCGGAGTCCCGAGGGGCCCCGCCACCTCCACAGGATCCCTCGCCTCTCAGAGGCACCCTGGCAAGTTTCCTAAGGTCCCCGGCAGAAGGCGAGGGAAACGAGGGTTTCCCGCCGCCCCCCGAGAAAGATCTCGAGAGTCCTTCTTCAACGCGTCTCAAGGCCCTAGTCCCCTCCCGTGACTCGAGAGCCAGGACGCGCTCCCCCTCGCCACGAGCATGGAAACCTGACTTCCCTGGCGCCGCACGAGAGGCTCCCTGAGATCCTCGTCGTGCCTCGGGAGAAAACCCCCACGGGCGCCGCAGCTCGAGGAAACCCCTGAGACGCCCCCGTCCTCGCGAGCTGAGGGCCTTCTTTTCCTGCATGGCCTGGAGAGCAATCCCGGGTCCTCTCTCCAAACGGAAGAGGAGGCTGGACTCCCTTGAGGCCGTTCAGGGGGCTCCAAGAGACCCGCGTCTCGACTCGAGAGGAGAGCGGAGTCCTTGGCTTCCCCTCGAGACGAGGCCTGACTCCCCGGGGGAGCCTGGAATGCAACCCCGAGATCCCTGCCTTCCCTGGAGAGGAATATTAGGTCCCGGACACACGCCTAGGTGAGGTCTCTTCGGCCCTGCAGTGACTCGAGCGGAACCCCCAGCTTTCCCTCGCAACCCGAAGGGAAGATGGGGCTTCCCAGGGCCAACCCAAGGGGTAGGCTGAGATCCCCGTCGTAACTCGAGAATGCCGCCGCAACTCGAGAAAAACCACGTGGTTCCCACCTCTTGGCAAGATGAGGCCCTTGCCCGCCACGGCGTCTCAAGGGAAGTCCCCTGTTCCGCCCTGAAGGGCGAAACGGTCCCTGACAGCCTTCCTGCGACCCCCAAAAGTCCCCCGACACGCCGGGGTCCCCCGAGGGGAACACCGAGGGTCCCGGCACCGCTTCCTCTGAGCTCCTTCTCCCCTCCTGATCGCGACAGGAGAGGCGATTCCCCTGCGTGGTCTGAAGGGGTTCCCGGCCTTCCCGGCTCACCTCAGGATGAGGCCGGTCTCACGAGGAAATTCGAGACGAGCCACGTGGGTGGGGCCACATGCCGAACGCCCCCGATTCCCCGGTCCGCCCTTGAGAAGGACCCGAGGCCCGGACCCCTCTTCGAAGGCAACCCTGTGGGTGAAGGCACAACACGAAGGGGCACTGCCACCACCGGGCATCGTCCGCAAAGACCCGCGGGTTCCACACAGAGCTCGACGAGGGGCCTGAGACCCCCTGAGCAACTTGAGAGGCCAGTGGTGTTCCCTTCCTCAGACAAGACGAGGCCTGACTCTCCTGTCCCAACTCTGCAGGGACCCTGCGGTCGGAGTCCGAAACGGAGAGGAATCCTGAGGTTCCTGTCTCCCCTCGAGGTGAGGCCCTCTTCCATTGCACCAAACCCAGATGAGTCGCGAGAGGCCCCTCCCAACTCCGCAGTATCCTTGAATTCTCAGAGGCACCTTGAGAATCTACCTGAGGTCACCGGCTCAAGTCCAGGGAACCCAGGGTTTCCTGCTGCGACCCGAGATAGACCTTGAGAGTCCTTCGGCGCGTCTTGAGGCCCGATTCCCCTACCATGACTCGAGAGCAAAGACCCGCTCCCCATCGCCATGCGCATGGATACCTGACTTCCCTGACTCCTGAAGAGAGTCTCCCTGAGCTCCCCATCGTACCTCTTCGGAAACCCCATTCAGGCACCGCAGCTCGAGAAAACCCACGATATGCCCCCGTCATCACGAGATGAGGGACTTGTTTCCTGCCTGGCATGGAGAGCAAAACCGAGTCCTCTCTCCAGACTCCACAGGAGGCTTGACTCTCTTTAGGCCTCTCAGTTGGCTCCAAGAGATACCTGTCAGGACCTGAAGGGAGAGCAGAGTCCTTTGCTTCCCCTCGAGACGAGGCCTGACTCCCCGTGTGAGTCTGGAATGCAACCCCGAGTTCCTGTCACACCTGGAGAGGAAAACTCGGTCCTGGACACAAGCCTAGATGAGGTCTATTTTGCACTGCAGTTACTAGAGAGCAATCGCCAGCTCTCCCTCGCAAATCAAATTGAAGATTGGACTTCCCTGGGCCAATACAATTGGAAGCCTGAATTCGACATCGTAACTCGAGAATCCCGCCGAAACTCGAGAAAATCCACGTGGTTCCCCCATCAGCGCTAGATGAGGCCCTTGCCCGCTACAGCGACTCAAGAGAAGTCCCACTTTCTGTCTTGAAGTGCGAAACGGTACTTGGCACCCTTGATGCAATCTCAAAATTCCCCGACATACCGGTCTCACTCGAAAGGAACACCGAGGTTCCCGGAACCACTTCATTTGAGCTCCTTCTCCCCTCGTGATCGCGACAGGAGTTTCGATTCCCCTGCTATGTCTGGAAGGGGTTCCCGACCTTTCCAGCGCGCCTAAGGATGAGGCAGGTCTCACGAGGAAATTCGAGACATAGCCTCGTGGGTGGTGCCACAAGCCGAAAGACCCCGATTTCCCGGTCTGCTCTTGATAAGAACGTGATGCCCTGACACCTTTACGAAGGAAAACCTGTGGATGAAAGCACAACACGAAGGGGCACTGACACCCCCGTGCATCGTCCAGAAAAACCCGCAGGTTACAAACACAGTTCAACAAGTGGTCTGTCACCCCGTGAACAACTCGACAGGCAAGTGGAGTTCCATTCCTCCACACAAGACGAGACCTGATTTTCTGTACCAACTCTGCAGGGAAACTGCGATCCGAGTCAGTACCAGCGACAGGAAACCCAGGAGAGGAAACATGAGGTTCCTGCCTCCACTCGAGATGAGGCTCTCATCCATTGCACCAAACCCAGTGGAGTCCAGAGAGGCCCCTCCCAACTCCACAGTACCCCTGACTTCTCAGAGGCACCCGGAGAAGCTCCATGAGGTCACCGGCACATGTCGAGGGAACCCAGGGTTTCCTGCCACAATGGGAAAAAGACCTCTAGAGTCCTACTTCAACGTGTCTTGAAGCTCGAATCTGCTTCCATGGCTCTATAGAAATGACACGCACCCCCTCGCCACGCACATGGAGACCTGACTTCCCTGGCGCCATAAGAGAGGCTCCCTGAGCTCCCTGTCGTACCTCGTGAGAAACCCCACAGCTGACGCCACAGCTTGAGAAAACTCACCATACGCCCCTGTCATCGCGAGATGAGGGCCTTCTTTTCCTGCATGGCCTGGAGAGGAATCCCGAATCCTCTTTCCAAACTCCACAGGAGGCTTGACTCCCTTTAGGCCACTTAGTGGGCTCCAAGAGATACCCGTCGCGACTCGAGAGGAGAATTGAGTCCTTTGCTTCCCCTCGAGACAAGGCCTGACTCACCAGGTGGGTCTGGAATGCAACCCCGAGATCCCTGTCTCCCCTGGAGAGGAACATTAGGTCCTGGAAACAAGCCTAGATGAGGTCTCTTTTGCCCTTCTGTAACTCGAGAGCAATCCCCCGCTCTCCCTGACAACTCGAATGGAAGATTGGACTTCCCTGGGCCAACACAAGAGGAAGCCTGAATTCCCCTTCGTAACTCGAGAATCCCGCCGCAACTCGAGAAAAAGCACTTGGTCCCCTCGTCATCACAAGATGAGGCCCTTGCCCGCTACAGCTTCTCAAGAAAAGTCCCACGTTCCGTCTTGAAGTGCAAAACGATACTTGACACCCTTGATGTGACCCCAAAAGTTCCCTGAAATATCGGTCTCACTCGAGGTGAACACCGAGGTTCCCGGCACCAGGTTATCTGAGCCCCTTCTCCCCTCCTGTTCGTGATAGGAGGGTCACTTCCCCTGCTTTGTTTGTAAGGGGTTCCCGACCTTCACGGGGCACTGCAGGATGAGGCCAGTCTCACGAGGAAATTCGAGACGTAGCTCGCTGGTGGTACCACATGCCAAAAGACTATGATTTCCCGGTACGCTCTTGATAAGAACCCGATGCCTGGACACCTCTTCGAAGGCAACCCTGTGGATGAAGGCACAACACAAAGGGGCACTGACACCCTCGTGCATCGTCCGGAAAAACCCGCAGGTTCCACATACAGCTCAACAAGTGGCTTGTCACCCCTGAAGAACTCGAGAGGCAAGTGGGGTTTCATTCCTCTACAGAAGACGATGCCTGACTCTCCTGTCCCAACTCTGCAGGGACTTTGCGATCCGAATCAGACCAGCGCCAGTGAAGTCACGAGAGGAACGCTGAGGTTCCTGCCTCCACTCGAGATTAGGACCTCTTCCATTGCACGAAACCCAGTGGAGTCCCGAGAGACGCGTCCCAGCTCCACAGTATCCCTGACTTCTCAGAGGCACACTGAGAAGCTCCCTGAGGTCACCAGCACAATTCGAGTGAGCCCAGGGTTTACTGCCGCCACCATAGAAAGAACTCAAGAGTCCTTCTTCAACGCGTTTTGAGGCCTGATTCCCCTACCATGACTCGAGGGCAATGACGCGCTCCCTCTGCTACACTCATGAAGCCCTGACTTCCCTGGTGCCACACGAGAGGCTCCCTGAGCTCCCCGTCATACCTCGTGAGAAACCAAACACTAGCGCCACAGATAGAGAAAACCCACGAGACGCCCCCATTTTCGCGAGATGACGGCCTTCTTTCTAGCATGGCCTGGAGAGCAATCCCGAGTCCTCTCTCCAAACTCCACAGTAGGCTTGACTCCCTTTTGGTCACTCAGTGGACTCCAAGACATACCCGTCGCGACTCGAGAGGAGAGCGGAGTCTTTTCCTTCCCCTCGAGGCGAGGCCTGACTCCTCGGGTGTGTCTGATATGTGAACCGGAGATCCCTGTCGCCCCTGGAGAGAAACATTAGGTCCTGGACACAAGCCTAGATGAGGTCTCTTTTTTCCTGCAGTGACTCGAGAGCAATCCCCAACTCTCCCTCGCAACTCGAATGGAAGACTGGACTTCCCTGGGCCAACAGAAGAGGAAGCCTGAATTTCCCGTTGTAACTCAAGAATCCCGCCACAACTCGAGAAAAACCACGTCGTTCCCTCTTCATCGCAAGATGCGGCCATTGCCGCTACAGCGTCTCTAAAGAAGTCTTACGTTCCATCTTGAAGTGTGATACGGCACTTGGCACCTTTGATGCGACCCCAAAAGTTCCCCAACACACTGGTCTCACTGGAGGGGAACACCGAGGTTCCCGGCATCACCTCATCTGTGCCCCTTCTCCCCTCCTGATCGAGACAGGAGGGTCGATTCCCCTGCTTTGTCTGCAAGGGCTTCCGACCTTCCCGGCGCACCTCAGGATGAGGCCGGTCTCACTAGGAAATTCGAGACGTAGCCTGGTGGGTGGTGCCACATGCGGAAAGAGCCCGATTTCCCGGTCCGCTCTTAATAAGAACCCGATGCCAGGACACCTCTTCGAAAGCAAACCTGTGGATGAATGCACAACACGAAGGGGTACTGACATCCCCATGCATAGTACGGAAAAACACGCAGATTCCAAACACAGATCGACAAGTGTCCTGTCATCCCTTGAAGAACTAGAGAGGCATGCGGAGTTCCGTTCCTCCACACAAGAGAAGGCCTGACTCTCCTTTCCCATCTCTGCAGGGACCGTGCGATCGGAGTCAGAAATGTAGATGAAACCTGACGTTCCTGCATCAACTCGAAATGAGGCCCTCTTCCATTGCGCCATACCCAGTGGAGTCCCGAGAGGTCCCTAAAACTCCACAGTATCCCTGATTCTCAGAGGCACCCTCAGAAGCTCTCTGCGGTCACTGGCACAAGTCAAGTGAACCCAGGGTTTCCTGCTGCATTCTGAGAAAGACCTTGAGAGTCCTTCTTTACCGCGTCTTGAGGCCCGATACCCTACCATGACTGGAGAGCAATGACGCATTCCCCTCGCCACGCCCATTGAAACCTAACTTCCCTGGCGCCACACGAGAGGCTCCCTGCGCTCCCCGTCCTACCTCATGAAAACCCCACACTGGCACCGCCGCTCGAGAAAACTCACGAGACGCCCCCATCATCGTAAGATGAGGGCCTTCTTTTCCTACATGACCTAGAGAGCAATCCCGAGTCCACTCTCCAAACTCCACTGGAGGCCTGACTCCCTTTAGGCCACTCAGTAGCCTCCAAGAGATACACGTCGCTACTCTAGAGGAGAGCGGAGTCCGTTGCTTCCCCTCGAGCCGAGGCCTGACTACTTGGGTGAGTCTGGAATGGGATCCCGAGATCTGTGTTGCCCCTGTAGAGGAAAACTCAGTCCTGGACACAAGCCTAAATGAGGTCTTTTTTGTCCTGCATTGACTCAAGTGCAATCCCCAGCTCTCCCTCGCAACTCGAATGGATGATTGGACTTCCCTGGGCCAACACAAGAGGAAGCCTGTATTCCCCATTGTAATTCGAGAATCCCGCGGCAACTGGAGAAAAACAACGTGGCTCCTCCGTCATCGAAATATGAGGCCCCTGTCAGCTATAGCGTCTCCAGGGAAGTCCCATGTTGCGTCTTGAAGTGTGAAACGGTACTTGGCACCCTTGATGCGACCCCCAAATTTCCCTGACACCCCGGTCTCACTCGAGGAGAACATGGAGGTTCCCAGCACCGCTTCAGCTGAGCCTCTTCTCCCCTCCTGATGGCGACAGGAGGGTCGATTCCCCTGCTTTGTCTGGAAGGGGTTCCCAGACTTCCCGGCGAACCTCAGGATGAGGCCAGTCTCACGAGGGAAGTCGAGACGTAGCCTCGTGTGTTGTGCCACATGCCGAAAGACCCCGATTTCCTGGTCCGCTATTGATAAGATCCCGATGCCCGGTCACCTCTTCGAAGGTAACCCTGTGGATGAAGGCACAACACGAAGGGGCACTGACACCCCTGTGCATCGTCCCCCAAAACCGCAGGTTCCACATACAACTCAACAGGTGGCCTGTCATCCCGTGAACAACTCGAGAGGCAAGCGGAGTTCCATTACTCCACACAAGACGAGGTCTGACTCTCCTGTCCCAACTCTGCAGGGACCCTGCTATCCGAGTCAGAAATGGAGAGGAACCCTGACGTTACTGCCTCAATCCGAGATTAGGTCCTCTTCAATTGCACCAGTCCCTGTGATGTCCCGAGAAGCCCCTCTCAACTCCACAGTATCCCTGACTTCTCAGAGGAACCCCGCTAAGCTCCCTGAGGTTATGGGCACAAGTTGAGGGAACCCAGGGTTTCCTGCCACACCCCGAGAAAGACCTCGAGAGTTCTTCTTCGAAGCGTCTTGAGGCTTGATTCCCCTACCATGACTCGAGAGCAATGAGGCGCTCCCCCACGCCACGTCCATGGAGACCTGACTTCCGTGGCACCACAGGAGTCTCCCTGAGCTCCCCGTCCTATCTCGTGAGAAACCCCAACCAGGCACTGCACCTTGAGAAAACCCACGAGACGCCCCCGTCATCGCGAGATGAGGGCCTTCTTTTCCTGCATGGCCTAGATAGCAATCCCGAGTCCTCTCTCCAAACTCCACAGGAGGCTTAACTCCATTTAGGCCACTCTTGGGCTCCAAGGGATACCCGTCGCGACTCGAGAGGAGAGCGGAGTCCATTCATTCCCTTCGAGACGAGGCCTGACTCCCCGGGTGAGTCTGGAATGCAACCCCGAGATCCCTGTCGCCCCTGGAGAGAAAAACTCGGTCCTGGACACAAACCTAGATGAGCTCTATTTTGCCCTGCAGTGACTCGAGAGCAATCTCCAGCTCTCACTTGCAACTCGAATGGAAGATTGGACTTCCCTGGGCCAACACAAGAGGAAACCTGTATTCCCCATCGTAACTCAAGAATCCTGCCGCAACTCGAGAAAAAACACGTGGGTCCCCCGTCAGCGCTAGATGAGGCCCTTGCCCACTACAGCATCTCAAGAGAAGTCCCAGGTTCCGTCTTGAAGTGCGAAACGGTACTTGGCACCCTTGATGCAACCAGAAAAGTTACCCGACTTTCACTCAAGGAGAGCACCGAGGTTCCCGGCACTACTTCATCTGAGCCCTTTCTCTCCTCCTGATCCCGAAAGTAGGGTCGATTCCCCTGCTTTGTTTGGAAAGGGTTCCCGGACTTTCCTGCGCGCCTCAGGATGAGGCCGGTCTCACGAGAAAATTCGAGACGTAGCCTAGTGGGTGGTGCAACATGCTGAAAGACCCCAATTTCCCGGTCCGCACTTGAGGAGAACACGATACCCGGACAGCTCTTCGAAGGCAACCTTGTGGATGAAGGCACAACAGGAAGGAGCACTGACGCCCCCGTGCATCTCTGAAAAACCCGCAGGTTCCACACACATCACGAAAAGTGGTGTTATCCTTGAACAACTTGAGATGTAAGCGGAGTTCCATTCCTCCGCAGAACACGAGACCTGACACTCCTGAGCAAACTCAACAGGGACCCTGCGATCTGAGTCAGATCCGGCCTCCAGGAAGTCAGGAGCAGAACCCTGAGGTTCCTGCCTCAACTCGAGATGAGGCCCACTTCCATTGCACCAAACCCAAAGGAGTCCCGAGAGGCCTCTCCCAAATCCACAGTATCCCTGACTTCTCAGAGGCACCCTGAGACGCTCCCTGAGGTCACCGGCACAAGTCAAGGGAACCCAGGGTTTCCTGCCGCAACCCTAGAAAGACATCAAGAGTTCTTTTTCAACCCGTCATGAGGCCCGATTCCCCTACCCTGACTTGAGAGCAATGACGCGCTCCCCCTTGCCCCGCCCATGGAGACCTGACTTCCCTGTTGCCACACGAGAGGCTACCTGAACTCCCCGTCGTACCTCGTGAGAAACCCCACACTGGCGCTGCAGCTCGAGAAAACCCATGAGACGCCCCCGTCATCTCGAGATGTGGGCCTTCTTTTCCTGCATGGCCTGGAGAGCAATCCCGAGTCCTCTCTCCAAACTGAAGAGGAGGGTTGACTCCCTTTAGACCACTCAGTGGGCTCCAAGAGATACGCGTCGCAACTCGAGAGGATAGCCAAGTCCTTTGCTTCCCCTCGAGACGAGGCCTAACTCCCCGGGTGAGTCTGTAATGCAAACCCGAGATCCCTGTCGCCCTTGGAGAGGATCACTGGGTCCTGAACACAAGGCTAGATGAGGTCGCTTTTGCCCTGCAGTAACTCGAGAGCACTCCCCAGCTTTCCCTCGCAACCCGAATGGAAGATTGGACCTCCCTGGGCCAACACAAGAGGAAGCCTGAATTCCCAGTAGTAATTCGAGAATTCCGCCTCAACTTGAGAAAAACCACGTGGTTCCCCCGTCATTGCAAGATGAGGCCCTTGCCCGCTCCAGCGTCTCAAGAGTAGTCCCACGTTCTGTCTTCAAGTGCGAAATGATATTTGGCACCCTTAATGCTACCCCAAAAGTTCCCCGACATACGGGTCGCACTAGAGGGGAACACCGAGGTTCCTGGCACCACTTCATCTGAGCCCCTTCTCCCCTCCTGATCGCGAAAGGAGGGTCAATTCCCCTGCTTTGTCTGCAAAGGGTTCCCGACCTTCTCCACGCACCTCAGATGAGGCTGTCTCACGAGGAAATTCGAGACGTAGCCTCGATGGTGGTGCCACATGCCGAAAGACCGCGATTTCCCGATCCGCTCTTGATAAGAACGCGATGCCCAGACACCTATTCGAAGATAGTGTGGATGAAGGCACAACACGAAGGGGCACTGACACCCCCGTGCATCGTCCGGAAAAGACCGCAGGTTACTCATACAGCTCAACAAGTGCCTGTCACCCAGTGAACAACTCGAGAGGCAAGCGCAGGTCCATTTCTGCACACAAGACAAGGCCTGACTCACCTCTCCCAACTATGCAGGGGGCTGCGATCGGAATCAGAAATGGAGAGGAACCCTGAGGTTCCTGCCTCCCCTCGAGATGAGGCCCCCTTCCATTTCACCAAACCCAGTGGAGTCCCGAGAGGTCTTTCCCAACTCCACAGTATCCCTGACTTCTCAGAGGCACCCGGAGAATCTCCCTGAGGTCACCGGCACAAGTCGAGGGAACCCAGGTATTCTTGCCAAGACCCGAGAGAGATCTTGAGAGTCCTTCAACGCGTCTAGAGGCCTGATTCCCCTACCATGACTCGAGAGCAATGACGCGCTCCCCCTCGCCACACGCATCGAGACCTAACTTCCCTGGCGCCACACAAGAGGCTCCCTGAGCTCCCCGTCATACCTCCTGAGAAACCAACACAGGCGCTGCAGCTCGGTAAAACCACCGAGACCCCCCCCCCCCCCGTCATCGTGAGATGAGGGCCTTCATTTCCTGCATGTCCTGGAGTGCAATCCCGAGTCCTCTCTCCAAACTCCAGAGGAGGCTTGACTCCCTTTAGTCCACTCAGTGGGCTCCAAGAAATACCTGTCACGACTCGAGAAGAGAGAGAAGTCCTTTGTTTCCCCTCAAGAGGACGCCTGACTCCTGGGTGAGTCTAGAATGCAACCCCAAGATCCCAGTCATCCCTTGAGAGGAACATTAGGTCCTAGACACAAGCCTGGATGAGGTTTCTTTTGCCCTGCAGTGACTCGAGCGCAACCCCCAGCTCTCCCTCGCAACTCGAATGGAAGATTGGGCTTCCCTGGGCCAACACAAGAGGAAGCCAGAAATCCCCTTCGTAACTCGAGAATCCCGCCGCAACTCGAGAAAAACCACGTGTTTCCAACGTCATCCCAAGATGAGGCCCTTGCTGCTATGGCGTCTCAAGAAAAGAACCACGTTCCGTCTTGAAGTGCGAAACGGTACTTTGCACCCTTGATGCGACACCAAATGTTCCCGGACACGCCGGTCTCACTCGACAGGAACACCGAGGTTCCCGCACCACTTCATCTGAGCACCTTCTCCCCTCCTGTTCGAGACAGGAGGGTCTATTCCCCTGCTTTGTTTGGAAGGGGTTCCCCACATTCCCGGCGCACCTAAGGATGAGGCCGGTCTCACGAGTAAATTCGAGACATAGCGTCGTGGGTGGTGTCACATGCCGAAATACCCCGATTTCCCGGCCCACTCTTGAGAAGAACCCGATGCCCGGACACCTCTTCGAAGGCAACCCTGTGGACGAACGCACAAAACGAAGGGTCACTGACACTCCCGTGCATCATTCGGTAAAAGCCGCAGGTTCCACACACAGCTCGACAAGAGGCCTGTCATCCCATGAACAACTCGAGAGGCAAGCAGAGTTCCATTCCTCCACTCAAGACGAGGCCTGACTCTCCGGTCCCAACTCTGAAGGGACCCTGCGATCGGAGTCCGAAATGGAGAGGAACCCTGAGGTTCCTGACTCCACTCGAGATGAGGCCCTCTTCCATTACACCAAAAACAGTGGAGGCCCGAGAGGCCCCTCCCAAATCCACAGTATCGCGACTTCTCAGAGGCACCCTTAGAAGCTCCCTGAGGTCACCGGCACAAGTCGAGGGAACACAGGGTTTCCTGACGCAACCCGAGAAAGACCTCGAAAATCCTCCTTCAACGCATCTTGAATCCCGATTCCCCTACCATGACTCGAGAGCAATGACGCATTCCCCCTCGCCACTCGCATGGAGACTTGACTTCCCTGGTGCCACACGAGAGGCTCCCTGAGCTCCCCGTCATACCTCGTGAGAAATCCCACACTGGCTCCCCAGCTCGAGAAAACCCACGAGACGCCTCCGTCATCGTGAGATGAAGGCCTTCTTTTCCTGCATGGCCTGGAGAGCAATCTCGAGGCCTCTCTTCAAACTCCACAGGAGGCCTGACTCCCTTTAGGCCACTCTGTGGGCTCCAAGAGATACCCGTTGGGACTCGAGAGGAGAGCGGAATTCTTTGCTTCCCCTATATACCAGGCCTGACTCCTCAGGTGAGTCTGGAATGCAACCCCGAGATCCCTGTCGCCCCTGGAGAGGAACATTAGGTCCTAGACACAAGCATAGATGAGGTCTCATTTGCCCTGAAGTGACTCGAGAGCAATCCCCTGCTCTCCCTCGCACCTCGAATGGATGAATGGACTTCCCTGGGACAACACAAGAGGAAACCTGAATTCCCCGTCGTAATTCGAAAATCCCGCTGCAACTCGAGGAAAACCACGTGGTTCCCCCGTCATCGCAAGATGAGGCCCTTGCCAGCTACAGCGTCTCAGTAGAAGCCCTACGTTCCATCTTGAAGTTTAAAACGATAATTGGCAACCTTGATGTTAGCACAAAAGTTCCCTGACACCCTGGTCTCACTCGAGGGGAACACCAAGGTTCGGCGCACCGCTTGTTCTGAGCCCCTTATCCCCTCCTGATCGCGATGGGAGGGTCGATTACCCTGCTTTGTCTGGAAGGGGTTCCGGACCTTCCCGGCGCACCTCAGGATGA
Source organism: Bubalus kerabau (assembly GCF_029407905.1). NCBI lineage: Eukaryota > Metazoa > Chordata > Mammalia > Artiodactyla > Bovidae > Bubalus > Bubalus kerabau. The sequence continues at coordinate 2,376,984 of NW_026577887.1, read as the reverse complement.
GGCCGGTCTCACGAGGAAATTCGAGACGTAGCCTTGTGGTTGGTGCCACACGCCGAAAGACCCCGATTTCCCTGTCTGCTCTTGATAAGAACCCAATGCTAGGACACCTCTTCGAAGGCAATCCTGTGGACGAAGGCACAAAACGAAGGGGTCTGACACCCTCCTGCATCGTTGGAAAAGCCCGCAAGTTCCACATACAGATCGACAAGTGGCCTGTCACCCCGTGAACAACTCGAGAGGCAAGAGGAGTTAAATTCCTCCACACAAGACGAGGCCTGACTCTCCTGTCCCAACTCTGCATGGACACTGAGATCCGATTCAGAAATGGAGAGGAACCATGAGGTTCCTGCCTCAACTCGAGATAAGGCCCTCTTCTACTGCACCAAACCCAGTGGAGTTCGGAGCGGCCCCTCCCAACTGCACAGTATCCCTGACTTCTCAGAGGCACCCTGAAAAGCTCCCTGAGGTCACGGGCATAAGTCGACGGAACCCAGGGTTTCCTGCCGTAACCTGAGAAAAACCTCGCGAGTCCTTCTTCATGCGTCTTGAGGCCCGATTCCCCTACCATGACTGGAGAAAAATGAGCCGCTCCCCCTCGCCACGCGCATGAAGATCTGACTTCCCCGGCACCACATGAGAGGCTCCCTGAGCTCCCCATCGTACCTCGTGAGAAACCCCACACTGGCGCCACAGCTCGAGAAAACCCACGAGACGCCCCTGTCATGGTGAAATGAGGGCCTTTCCTGCATGACCTGAAGAGCAATCCCGAATCCTCTCTCCAAACTCCAAAGGAGGCTTGACTCCCTTTAGGTCACTCAGTGGGCTCCAAGAGATACCCGTCGATACTCAGGAGGAGAGCGGTGTCCTTTGCTTCCCCTCGAGATGAGGCCTGACTACGAGGGTGAGTCTGGAATGCAACCCTGGATCCCTGTCGCCCCTGGAGAGGAACCTTAGGTCCTGGACAAAAGCCTAGATGAGGTCTCTTTGGCCCTGCAGTGACTCAAGCGCAACCCCTAGCTTTCCCTTGCAACTCGAATGGAAGATTGGCCTTTCTGAGCCAACACAAGAGGAAGCCTGAATTTCCAGTTGTAATTTGAGAAACCCGCCGCAACTCGAGAAAAATCACGTGGTTCCCCGTATTGCAAGATGAGGCCCTTGCCCCCTACAGCGTCTCAAGAGAAGTCTCACATTCCGTCTTGAAGTGCAAAACAGTACTTGGCACCCTTGATGCGACCCCAAAAGTTCCCCTATATACCGATCTCACTAGAGGGGACACTGAAGTTTCCGGCACCACTTCATCTGAGGCCTTTCTCCTCTCCTGATCGCGATAGGAGGGTCGATTCCACTGCTTTGTCTCGAAGGGATTCCCGACCTTCCCGGCACACCTCAGGATGAGGCCGGTCTCACGAGGAAATTCGAGAGGTAGCCTCGAGGGCCATACTACATGCCAAAAGACCCCGATTCCATGGTCCACTTTTGATCAAAACCAGACTCCTGGACACCTCTTCGAAGGCAAGCCTGTGGATGAAGGCACAACACGTAGGGGCACTGACACCCCGTGCATCTTCCGGAAAAACCCGCAGGTTCCTCACACGGCTCCACAAGTGGTCTGTCACCTCGTGAACAACTCGAGAAGCAAGCGGAGTTCCATTCCTCCACACAAGACGATGCCTGACTCTCCTGTCACAACTCTAGGGACCTTGCGCACCGAGTCAGAAATGGAGAGGAAGCCTGAGGTTCCTGCCTCCACTCAAGATGAGGCCCTTTTCCATTGCCACAAAACCAGTGGAGTCCCGAGAGGCCCGTCCCAAATCCACAGTATGCCTGACTTCTCAGAGGCACCCTGAGAAGCTCCCTAAGGTCACCGGCAGAAGTCGACGGAACCCAGGGTTTCCTGCCGCAACCCGAGAAAAACCTTGAGAGTCCTGCTTTAACGTGTCTTGAGGCCCGATTCCCGTATCATATCTCGAGAGCAATGACGCGCTCCCCCTTGCCATGCGCATGGAGACCTGAATTCCCTGGTGCCACACGAAAGGCTCCCTGAGCTTCCCGTCGCACCTCGTCAGAAACCGCACACTGGCACCGCAGCTCGAGAAAACCAACAAGACGCCCCTGTCATCGCGAGATGAGGGTCTTCTTTTCCTGCATGGCCTGGAGAGCAATCCTGAGTCCCCTCTCCAAACTCCACAGGGGGCTTGACTCCCTTTAGGCCACTCAGTGGGCTCCAAGAGACACCTGTGGTGACTCAAGAGGAGAGCGGGGTCCTTTGCTTCCCCTCGAGTCGAGCTCTGACTCCCAGGATGCGTCTGGAATGCAACCCCGAGATCGCTGTCGGCCCTGGAGAGGAATATTAGGTCCTGGACACAAGCCTAGATGAGGTCTCTTTTGCCCTGCAGTGACTCAAGAGCAAACCCAAGCTCTCCCTCGAAACTCGAATGGAAGATTGGACTTCCCTGGGCCAACACAAGAGGAAGCCTGAATTCCCCGTCGTAACTCGAGAATCCCGCCGCACCTTGAGAAAAACCACATGATTCCCCCGTCATCCCAAGATGAGGCCCTTGCCCTCTACAGCGTGTCAAGAGAAGCCCCAAGTCCGTATTGAAGTGCAAAACGGTACTTGGCACCCTTGAAGTGACCCCAAAATTTCCCGACACACCGGTCCCACTCGAGGGGAACACCGAGGTTCCCGGCACGACTTCAACTGAGCCCTTTCACTCCTCCTGATCGTGACAAGATGGTCGATTCCCCTGCTTTGTCTGGAAGGGGTTCCCGATCTTCATGGCGCACCTCAGGATGACACCAGTCTAATGAAGAAATTCGAGACGTAGCCTCATGGATGGTGCCACGTTCTGAAAGACCCCGATTTCCTGCTCTGCTATTGATAAGAACCCGATGTCCGGACACCTCTTTGAAGGCAACCCTGTGGATGAAGGCACAACACGAAGGGGCACTGACCCCCTCATGCATCTTACGGAAAAAACCGAAGGTTCCACTCACAGCTCGACAAATGGTCTGTTATCCTGTGAACAACTCGAGAGGCAAGTGGAGTTCCATTCCTCCACACAAGACGAGGCCTGACTCTCCTGTCCCAACTCTTCAGGGACCCTGTGGTCGGAGTTTTAAATGGAGAGGAACCCTTAGGTTCCTGCCTCAACTCGAGATGAGAACCTTTGCCATTGCACCAAACCCAGTGGAGTTCCGAGAGCGCCTCCCAAGTCCACAGTATGCCTGACTTCTCAGAGGCACCCTGAGAAGCTCCCTGAGGTCACCGGTACAAGTCGAGGGAACCCAGGGTTTCCTGCCGCAACCTGAGAAAGACCTCGAGACTCCTTCTTCAACGCGTCTTGAGTCCCGATTTCCCTACCATGACTCGAGAGCATTTATGGGCTCCTCCTCATCACACGCATAGACACCTGACTTTCCTGGCACCACACGAGAGGCTCCCTGAGCTCCCCGTCATACCTCGTGAGAAAACTCATACTTGCGCTCCAACTCGAGAAAACCCACAAGACGCCCCCGTCATTGCGAGCTGAGGGCCTTCTTTCCTGTATGGCCTGGAGAGCAATCCCGAGTCCTCTCTCCAACTCCACAGGAGGCTTGACTCCCTGGAGGCCACTCAGTGGGCTCCAAGAGATACCTATCGCGACCCAGGAGGATATCAGAATCATTTGCTTCCCCTCGAGCCGAGGCCTGACTCACTGGGTGAGTCTGGAATGCGTCCCCGTGATCCCTATCGCCCCTGGAGAGGAACATTAGGTCCTGAACACAAGCATAGATGAGGTCTATTTTGACCTGCCGTGACTTGAGAGCAATTCCCACCCAGCTCTCCCTGGCAACTCGAATGGAAGAATGGACTTCCCTGGGCCAACAGAAGAGGAAACCTGAATTCCCCGTCGTAAGTCAACAATCCCATCGCAACTCGAAAAAAACCACGTGGTTTCCCCTTCATCACAAGATGAGGCCCTTGCCCGCCACAGCGTCTCAAGAGAAGTCCCACGTTTCATCTTGAAGTTTGAAACAGTATTTGGCAAGCTTCGTGAGACCCCAAAAGTTCACTGACATACCGGTCTCACTCAAGGGGAACACCGAGGTTCCCGGCACCACTTCATCTGAGCCCCTTCTCCCCTCCTGATCGCGACAGTAGGGTCGATTAACCTGCTTTGCCTGGAAGGCTTTCCCGACCTTCCAGGGGCACCTCAGCATGAGGCCCGTCTCACGAGGAAATTCGAGACGTAGCCTCGTGTGTGGTGCCGCATTCCAAAAGACCCCGATTTCCTGGTCCGCTCTTAATAAGAACCCGATGCCCGCACACCACTTCAAAGGCAACCCGGTGGATGAAAGCACATCACGAAGGGGCACTGACACCCCCGTGCATTGTCTGGAAAAAACCGCAGGTTCCACACACAGCTCGACAAGTGGCCTGTCACTCCTTGAACAACTCGAGAGGCAAGCGGAGTTCCATTCCTCCACACAAGACGAGGCCTGACTCTCCTGTCCCAACTCTGCAGGGACCCTGCAATCTGAGTCAGAAATGGAGAGGAACCCTGAGGTTCCTTCCTGATCTCGAGATTAGGCCCTCTTCCATTGCAGCAAACCCAGTGGAGTCCCGAGAGGCCTCTCCCAGCTCCATAGTATCCCTGACTTCTCAGAGGCACCCTGAGAAGCTACCTGAGGTCACAGGCACAAGTCGAGGGAACCCAGGGTTTCCTGCCGCAACCCGAGAAAGACCTCGAGCGTCCTTTTTCATTGCGTTGAGCCCTGATTCCACTACCATGACTCGAGAGCAATGACGTGCGCCCCCTCGCCACTCGTATGGAGACTTGACTTCCCTGACACCACACGAGAGGCTCCCTGAGCTCCCGGTCGTACCTTGTGAGAAACCCCACACTGGCACCGCAGCTCCAGAAAAACCACGAGACTCCCCCGACATCGCGAGATGAGGGCCTTCTTTTCCTGCATGGCCTGGAGAGCAATCCCGCGTGCTCTCTCCAAACTCCACAAGAGAGGAGCCAAGATTGCTGAGGAGTAGGATGGGGAGAACTCTTTCCCCCCCAAACAATTTCATCAAAAGAGCATTTAAACATTGAGTAAATTCCACAATACAACTTATGAATGATGCCAGAGGACATCAGGCACCCAGAAAAGAACCCAACTCTTGGAAAGTAGGTAGGAAAAAGTATAAAAGACAAAAAAAGAGACAAAAGAGGGAGGGAGGGATTTCCGTCCCGGGAAGATAGTCTTAAAAAGAGAAAAGTTTCCAAACACCAGGAAAGCTTTTCACTGCCAAATCTTTGCCAAGCTTTGGAAGCACAAAGGGCAACATAAGGGGGATAAAAATAAATAAACAATTAAAACTCGCAGATTGCAAGCCCTACGGTAACTCCCCCAGCCGCAAAGCAGTGCAGACGCCTGCTCACACCATTAGCAAGCAGGGGCTGGGCAGGGAGGCGCGGCGCGGGCTGCATCGCTTAGAGTAAGAATCTGGCCTGAATACCCTGAGCACTATCTGAACGAAATAACTTGGGCTAGCAAACCAGACTCTGGGATATCTACCACGCAAAAAGCCAGCCCTAACCTAAGACACCGCCAGGCCTGCGCACGGAACAAAGGACTAAACAGAGATAGCCGGCTGCAGACCTTCCCCCTCCGGTGACAGGCAGCCAGAGCCAGAAGGGGGCAATCGCAGCCCCAGAGAGACATTATCTATAAAACTGTAAGCAGCCTTCTTTGCTAACTAAAACTTCTTGGGGATCTGGACGGTCAACATCTGCCTGAGAAGGTGCGCCTGTTTTACACCCAGATAACTGACTGGCGGGGAGGCGATAAGTCACAACATTGGCGCTCGCCAAACACCTCATCACCTGAGCTGCTCGGACCTGGGAAGAGCACAAAACGCAGGCCCAACCGAGTCTGTGCCTCTGAGGACTACCCGAGTGCCTGAACCTGAGCGGCTTGGACCTGGGAGGTGCATGAAGCCCAGGGCCAGCCTCGGATTGTTCCCGGTGGAACAACCTAGAGCCCGAGCAGTGTGGGCAGGGAGGCTACACGTGCCGTGAGCGGGGGCAGACCCAGTGTGGCTGAGGCACTGTGAACGCACGCCAGTGTTATTTGTTTGCAGCATCCCTCCCTCCCTCCCCACAGTGCAACTGAACAAGTGAGCCTAAAAAAAAAAGTGTCCTCCACCGTCCCCTTTGTGTCAGGGCGTAAACCAGACACTGAAGAGACCAGCAAACAAAAGAAGCTATAACAGAGGGAAACGCCTTGGAAGCTACAGGCAATAGATTAAAACCCTGTGGTTACTAGGACTACATAGGAAGGCGCCTATAGATCTTGAGAAATATAAGTTGGACCAAGGAACTAGCCAAAAATGAACCGAACCCACGATACTCACAACAAAACCAGAGAAATTCCTAGATATATTTTTATGATCATTCTTACATTTTTTTTAATTTTTTTAATTTTAAGTTCTCTATTGTTCATTTAATTTTCACTTTTATAACCTATTACTTTGCAAAAAAAAGACCCTATTTTTTTCTTCTTCAGCAAACTTCATATATATATATATATATATATATATATATATATATAATAATTTTTTGACCTTGTTTTTTTGTTTTGTTTTTTTTCTTCTTTTCTTTAACATTGTATTTTTGAAATTCCAAACTGTACTCTAGATTTTTAATTTATGCTTTTTGATATTTGATATCAATTTTGTACCTGTAGTTTCTTTATAATTTTTGCGACATTGCTTGTTTTTGTTTGTTTGTTTTCTCTTTAGTTTTCTTCTTCCTTTTTTTTAACATTGTATTTTTGAAATTCCAAACTCTACTCTAGATTTTTAATTTTTGCTTTTTGGTATTAGTTATCAATTTTGTACCTGTATTTTCTTGATAATTTTTGCGACCTTGTTTGTTTTTCTTTGTTCGTTTTTTCTCTCTTTCTTTTCCTTCTTCTTTTCTTTAACATCGTATTTTTGAAATTCCAAACTCTACTCTAGATTTTTAATTTTTGCTTTTATGTATTTGTTACCAATTTTGTACCTTTAAGAACCCAATCTTCAGTACCCATTTTTCACTAGGGAGCGAGATTACTGGCTTGACTGCTCTCTCTCCCTTTGGACTCTCCTTTTTCTCCACCAGGTCGCCTGTGTCTCCTCCCTAACCCCTCTCTACTCTACCCAACTCTGTGAATTTCTGTGTATTCCAGACGGTGGAGAACACTTAGGGAACTGATTACCGGCTGGATCTGTCTCCCTCCTTTTCATTCCCCCCTTTTATCCTTCTGGCCACCTCTGTCTCCTTCCTCCTTCTTCTCATCTCTGTATAAATCTGTGAACATCTCTGAGCGGTCCAGTTGTGGAGTGCACATAAGGAAGTGACTACTGGCCAGCCCACTCTCTCCACTATTGATTCCACCTGATCTCATTTGGGTCACCTCTAACTCCCTCCTCCCTCTTCTCTTCTTCATGTAACGCTGTGAACCTTTCTGAGTGGCCCTCACAGTAGAGAAACTTTTCTTCTTTAACGTAGATGTTTTATCAATGGTGCTGTATAGAAGGAGAAGTTTTGAAACTACTGTAAAAGTAAGACAGATAACTGGAAGCAGGAGGCTTAAGTCCAAACCCTGACTCCAGGGAACTCCTGACTCCAAGGAACATTAATTGACAGGAGCTCATCAAATGCCTCCATACCGACACTGAAATCAAGCACCACACAAGGGCCAACAAGTTCCAGGGCAAGACATACCAAGCAAATTCTCCAGCAACAAAGGAACGCAGCCCTGAGCTTCAAGATACAGGCTGCCCAAAGTCACCCCAAAACCACAAACATCTCATAACTCATTACTGGACACTTCACTGCACTCCAGAGAGAAGAAATACAGCTCCACCCACCAGAACACGGACACAAGCTTCCCTAACCAGGAAACCTTGACAAGACACCTGTACAAACCCACACACAGCGAGGAAATGCCACAGTAAAGAACTCCACAAACTGCCAGAATACAGGAAGGACACCCCAAACTCAGCAATTTAAACAAGATGAGACAGAGGAATACCCAGCAGATAAAGGAACAGGATAAATGCCCACCAAACCAAACAAAAGAGGAAGAGATAGGGAATCTACCTGATAAAGAATTCCGAGTAAGGATAGTGAAATGGATCTAAAATCTTGAAATTAAAATGGAATCACAGATAAATAGCCTGGAGACAAGGATTGAGAAGATGCAAGAAAGGTTTAACAAGGACCTAGAAGAAATAAAAAAAGAGTCAATATATAATGAATAATGCAATAAATGAAATTAAAAACACTCTGGAGGCAACAAATAGTAGAATAACAGAGGCAGAAGATAGGATTAGTGAATTCGAAGATAGAATGGTAGAAATAAATGAATCAGAAAGGATACATGAAAAACGAATTAAAAGAAATGAGCACAATCTCAGAGACCTCCAGGACAATATTAAACGCTACAACATTCGAATCATAGGGGTCCCAGAAGAAGAAGACAAAAAGAAAGACCGTGAGAAAATACTTGAGGAGATAATAGTTGAAAACTTCCCTAAAATGGGGAAGGAAATACTCACTCAAGTCCAAGAAACCCAGAGAGTCCCAAACAGGATAAAGCCAAGGCGAAACCCCCCAAGACACATATTAATCACATTAACAAAAATCAAACACAAAGAACAAATATGAAAAGCAGCAAGGGAAAAACAACAAATAACACACAAGGGAATTGCCATAACGATAACAGCTGATCTTTCAATAGAAACTCTTCAAGCAAGGAGGGAATGGCAAGACATACTTAAAATGATGAAAGAAAATAACCTACAGCCCAGATTATTGTACCCAGCAAGGATCTCATTCAAGTATGAATGAGAAATCAAAAGCTTTTCAGACAAGCCAAAGCTGAGAGAATTCTGCACCACCAAACCAGCTCTCCAACAAATACTAAACAGGAAACACAAAAACGGTGTATAAATTCAAACCCCAAACAATAAAGTAAATGGCAATGGGATCATACTTATCAGTAATTACCTTAAACGTAAATGGGTTGAATGCTCCAACCAAAAGACAAAGACTGGCTGAATGGATACAAAAAAAAGACCCCTACATATGTTGTCTACAAGAGACCCACCTCAAAACAGGGGATACATACAGACTGAAAGTGAAGGGCTGGAAAAAGATTTTCCATGCAAATAGGGACCAAAAGAAAGCAGGAGTAGCGATACTCATATCAGATAAAATAGACTTTAAAACAAAGGCTGTGAAAAGAGACAAAGAAGGTCACTACATAATGATCAAAGGATCAATCCAAGAAGAAGATATAACAATTATAAATATATATGCACCCAACGTGGGAGCACCACAGTATGTAAGACAAATGCTAACAAGTATGAAAGGAGAAATTAACACTAACACAATAATAGTTGGAGATTTTAATACCCCACTCACACCTATGGATAGATCAACTAAACAGAAATTTAACAAGGAAACACAAACTTTAAATGATACAATAGACCAGTTAGACCTAATTGATATCTATAGGACATTTCATCCCAAAACAATGAATTTCACCTTTTTCTAAAGTGCACATGGAACCTTCTCCAGGATAGATCACATCCTGGGCCATAAAGCTAGCATTGGTAAATTCAAAAAAATAGAAATCATTCCAAGCATCTTTTCTGACCACAATGCAGTAAGATTAGATCTCAATTACAGGAGAAAAACTATTAAAAATTCCAACATATGGAGGCTGAACAACACGCTGCTGAATAACCAACAAATCACAGAAGAAATCAAAAAAGAAATCAAAATTTGCATAGAAACGGATGAAAATGAAAACACAACAACCCAAAACTTGTGGGACACGGTAAAAGCAGTCCTAAGGGGAAAGTTCATAGCAATACAGGCACACCTCAAGAAACAAGAAAAAAGTCAAATAAATAAACTAACTCTACACCTAAAGCAACTAGAAAAGGAAGAAATGAAGAACCCCAGGGTTAGTAGAAGGAAAGAAATCTTAAAAATTAGAGCAGAAATAAATGCAAAAGAAACAAAAGAGACCATAGCAAAAATCAACAAAACCAAAAGCTGGTTCTTTGAAACGATAAATAAAATTGACAAACCATTAGCCAGACTCATCAAGAAACAAAGGGAGAAAAATCAAATCAATAAAATTAGAAATGAAAATGGAGAGATCACAACAGAAAACACAGAAATACAAAGGATCATAAGAGACTACTATCAACAATTATATGCCAATAAAATGGACAACGTGGAAGAAATGGACAAATTCTTAGAAAAGTACAACTTTCCAAAACTGGACCAGGGAAGAACTAGAAAATCTTAACAGACCCATCACAAGCACGGAAATGGAAACTGTAACCAAAAATCTTCCAGCCAACAAAAGCCCAGGTCCAGACGGCTTCACAGCTGAATTCTACGAAAAATTTAGAGAAGAGCTAACACCTATCCTGCTCAAACTCTTCCAGAAAATTGCAGAGGAAGGTAAACTTCCAAACTCATTCTATGAGGCCACCATCAGCCTAATACCAAAACCTGACAAAGATCCCACAAAAAAAGAAAACTACAGGCCAATATCACTGATGACATAGATGCAAAAATCCTTAACAAAATTCTAGCAATCAGAATCCAACAACACATTAAAAAGATCATACACCATGACCAAGTGGGCTTTATCCCAGGGATGCAAGGATTCTTCAATATCCGCAAATCAATCAATGTAATACACCACCTTAACAAATTGAAAAATAAAAACCATATGATTTTCTCAATAGATGCAGAGAAAGCCTTTGACAAAATTCAACATCCATTTATGATAAAAACTCTCCAGAAAGCAGGAATAGAAGGAACATACCTCAACATAATAAAAGCTATATATGACAAACCCACAGCAAACATTATCCTCAATGGTGAAAAATTGGAAGCATTTCCTCTAAAGTCAGGAACAAGACAAGGGTGCCCACTTTCACCATTACTATTCAACATAGCTTTGGAAGTTTTGGCCACAGCAATCAGAGCAGAAAAAGAAACAAAAGGAATCCAAATTGGAAAGAAGAAGTAAAACTCTCACTGTTTGCAGATGACATGATCCTCTACATAGAAAACCCTAAAGACTCCACCAGAAAATCACTAGAACTAGTCAATGACTATAGTAAAGTTGCAGGATATAAAATCAACACACAGAAATCCCTTGAATTCCTATACACTAATAATGAGAAAACAGAAAGAGAAATTAAGGAAACAATTTCATTCACCATTGCAACGGAAAGAATAAAATACTTAGGAATATACCTACCTAAAGAAACTAAAGACCTATATATAGAAAACTATAAAACACTGGTGAAAGAAATCAAAGAGGACACTAATAGGTGGAGAAATATACCATGTTCATGGATTGGAAGAATCAATATAGTGAAAATGAGTATACTACCCAAGGCAATTTATAGATTCAATGCAATCCCTATCAAGCTACCAACAGTATTCTTCACAGAGCTAGAACAAATAATTTCACAATTTGTATGGAAATACAAAAAACCTCGAATAGCCAAAGCGATCTTGAGAAAGAAGAATGGAACTGGAGGAATCAACCTACCTGATTTCAGGCTCTGCTACAAAGCCACAGTTATCAAGACAGTATGGTACTGGCACAAAGACAGAAATATAGATTAGTGGAACGAAATAGAAAGCCCAGAGATAAATCCACACACATATGGACACCTTATCTTTGACAAAGGAGGCAAAAATATACAATGGATTAAAGACAATCTCTTTAACAAGTGGTGCTGGGAAATCTGGTCAACCACTTGTAAAAGAATGAAACTAGAACACTTTCTAACACAATACACAAAAATAAACTCAAAATGGATTAAAGATCTAAACGTAAGACCAGAAACTATAAAACTCCTAGAGGAGAACATAGGCAAAACACTCTCTGAAATACATCACAGCAGGATCCTCTATGACCCACCTCCCAGAATATTGGAAATAAAAACAAAAATAAACAAATGGGACCTAATTAACCTTAAAAGCTTCTGCACATCAAAGCAAACTATTAGCAAGGTGAAAAGACAGCCTTTGGAATGGGAGAAAATAATAGGAAATGAAGCAACTGACAAACAACTAATCTCAAAAATATACAAGCAACACCTACAGCTCAACTCCAGAAAAATAGATGACCCAATCAAAAAATGGGCCAAAGAACTAAATAGACATTTCTCCAAAGAAGACATACAGATGGCTAACAAACACATGAAAAGATGCTCAAAATCACTCATTATCATAGAAATGCAAATCAAAACCACTATGAGGTACCATTTCACGCCAGTCAGAATGGCTGCAATCCAAAAGTCTACAAATAATAAATGCTGGAGAGGGTGTGGAGAAAAGGGAACCCTCTTACACTGTTGGTGGGAATGCAAACTAGTACAGCCACTATAGAGAACAGTGTGGAGATTCCTTAAACAACTGGAAATAGAACTGCCTTATGATCCAGCAATCCCACTGCTGGGCATACACACTGAGGAAACCAGAAGGGAAAGAGACACGTGTACCCCAATGTTCATCGCAGCACTGTTTCTAATAGCCAGGACATGGAAGCAACCTAGATGTCCATCAGCAGATGAATGGATAAGAAAGCTGTGGTACATATACACAATGGAGTATTACTCCGCCATTAACAAGAATAGAATGAATCAGTTCTAATGAGGTGGATGAAACTGGAGCCTATTATACAGAGTGAAGTAAGCCAGAAAGAAAAACACCAATACAGTATACTAACGCATATATATGGAACTTTGAAAGACGGTAACAATAACCCTGAGTACGAGACAGCAAAAGAGACACTGATGTATAGAAGAGTCTTATGGACTCTGTGGGAGAGGGAGAAGGTGGGAAGATTTGGGAGAATGGCATTGAAACATGTAAAATATCATGTATGAAAAGAGTTGCCAGTCCAGGTTTGATGCATGACACTGGATGCTTGGGGCTAGTGCACTGGGACGACCCAGAGGGATGCTATGGGGGGGAGGAGGGAGGAGGGTTCAGGATGGGGAGCACATGTATACCTGAGGCGGATTCATTTTGATATTTGGAAAAACTAATATAATTATGTAAAGTTTAAAAATAAAATAAAATTAAAAAAAAAATCCACAGGAGGCTTGACTCCCTTTAGGCCACTCAGTGGTCTCCAAGAAATACCCGTCGGGACTCGAGAGCAGAGCAGAGTCCTTTCCTTCCTCTCGAGATGAGGTCTGACTCCTCGGGTGCGTCTAAAATGCAACCCCGAGATCTCTGTCGCCCCTGGAGAGGAACATTAGGTCCTGGACACAAGCTTAGATGAGGTCTCTTTTGCCCTGAAGTGACTCGAGAGCAATCCCTAGCTCTCTCTCGCAACTCCAATGGAAGATTGGACTTCCCTGGGCCAACACAAGAGGAAGCCTGAATTCCCCATCGTAACTCGAGAATCCCGCCGAAACTCGAGAAAAACCACATGGTTACCCTGTCATCGCAAGATGAGGCCCTTGCCCGCTACAGCGTCTAAAGAGAAGTCCCAGGTTTCTTCTTGAAGTGTTTTCACACTTGAAGTGTGAAAACTTGGCACCCTTGATGCGATTCCAAAAATTCCCCGACACCCTGGTCTCTCTCGAGGGGAACACCGAGGTTCCCGGTATGACTTCATCTGAGCCACTTCTCCCCTCCTGATTGCGACTGGAGGATCGACTCCCGTGCTTTGTCTGGAAGGGGTTCCCAACCTTCCCAGCGCACCTCAGGATGAGGCCGGTCTAACGAGAATATTTGAGACGTAGCTTCATGGGTGGTAACACATGCTGAAAGACCCCGATTCCCCGGTCCACTCTTGATAAGAACCCGATGCCCGGACACCTCTTGAAAGGCAACCCTGTGGAAGAACCCACAACACGAAGGGGCACTGACACCCTCGTGCATCGTCCGGAAAAACCCGCAGATTCCAAACACAGTTCAACAAGTTGCCTGTCACCCCGTGAATAACTCGAGAGGCAAGCGGAGTTCCATTCCTCCTTACAAGACGAGGCCTGACTCTCCTGTCCCAACTCTGCAGGGACCCTGCGATCAGAGTCAGAAATGGAGACGAACCCTGAGGTTCCTGCCTCCACTCGAGATGAGGCCCTCTTCTATTGCACCAAACCCAGTGGAGTCCCGAGAGGGCCCTCCCAACTCCAGGGTATCCTTGACTTCTCAGAGGCACACTGAGAAGCTCCCTGAGGCCACCGGCACTAGTCGAGGGAACCCAGGGTTTACTGCCGTGACCCAAGAAACACCTTGAAAGGCCTTCTTTAACGGTTCTTGAGGCCCGATACACCTTCCATGACTCTAGAGCAATGACGCGCTCCCCCTCGCAATGCGCATGGAGACCTGACTTCCCAAGCGCCACATGAGAGGCTCCCTGAGCTCCCCGTAGTACCTCATGAGAAACCCCACACTGGCGCTGCAGCTCGAGAAAACCCACGAGACGCCCCCTTCATCGCGAGATGATGGCCTTCTTTTCCTGCATGGCCTGGAGAGCAATCCCGAGTCCTCTCTCCAAACTCCACAGGAGGCTTGACTCCCTTTAGGCCACTCAGTGGGCTCCAAGAGATACCCGTCGCAACTCGAGAGGAGAGTGGAGTCCTTCGCTTCCCCTCGAGACAAGGACTGACTCCCCAGGTGCATCAGGAAAGCAACCCCGAGATCCCTGTCCCCCCTGGAGACGAACATTATGTCCTGGACACAAGCCTAGATATGGTCTCTTTTGCCCTGCAGTAATTCAAGCGCAATCCCTAGCTCTCCCTCGCAACTCGAATGGAAGACTGGACTTCCCTGGGCCAACACAAGAGGAAGCCTGAATTTCCTGACCTAACTCGAGAATCTCGCCACAACTCGAGAAAAACGACGTGGTTAACCCGTCACCACAAGATGAGGCCCTTGCCAGCTACAGCATCTCAAGAGAAGTCTCACGTTCCGTCTTGAAGTTTGAAACGGTACTTAGCACCTTTGATGTGACTCCAAAAGTTCCCCGACATCCCAGTTTTACTCGAGGGGAACATCGAGGTTCCCGGCACCACTTCATCTGAGCCCCTTCTCCCCTCCTGATCGGGACAAGAGGGTCGATTCACTTGCTTTGTCTGAAAGGGTTACCTACCTTCCTGGTGCACCTCAGGTTGAGGTCCGTCTCAAGAAGAAATTCGAGACGTAGGCTTGTGGGTGGTGCCACATGCCGAAAGACACTGATTTCCTGGTCTGCTCTTGATAAGAATCTGAAGGCTGGATACTTCTTCGAAGGCAACCCTGTGTATGAAGGCAAAAAACGAAGGGGAACTGACACCCCCATGCATCGTCCGGATAAAACCGCAGGTTCCACACACAGCTCGACAAGTGGCCTGTTATCCGGTGAACAACTCGAGAGTCCAGTGGAGTTCCATTCCTCCACACAAGACGAGGCCTGACTCTCCTGTCCTAACTCTGTAGGGACTCTGTGTTCAGAGTCAGAAATGGAGAGCAACCCTGAGGTTCCTGCTTCAAATCGAGATGAGGCCCTCTTCTGACAAGGTCCAGCCTCGGCTGGTCCAGGGTTTTCGAAGGGGAGACAGAGTAGGTGACCTATTGATTTATTTATCGAAGATATAAAGAGTAATAGAATGAGGATAGCTCAGTAGGAAAATTTAGTGGAGAAAAGAAGCTGAGTAGCTTGGTTTATGCGGAAAATCAGTATAACCCGTGACACCAGGTTAGCTCTGACCACGGAGGCTGCAGGCTCCCTCTCGAATAGCGAAAAGTGCCCCACCTTAGACACCTTCTCAAGTGGTCTTCGAAGCCCAGGCAAATAAATGGTCGCAGAGGATATCCGCGCTCCAGATGGACACTCATCTGAAAATTGAGGGGAAGAATGACATTAGGAGACTAAGCGTTGGCAATCAAGGCCCGTAGCTTTATTTTCAACAGGGGTTTTTATACCCTAAGTTACACATAGAGGATAATGGGGATGCAAAGACAGCAGCCTTTGATCCTTATCAAAAACCAGAGTTTCTCTCCTGCAAATGTATCGTATACAAATGGTTTAGGTGATTTACATCATCTTCTAGCCAGAAGACCTATTAACATTTTATGACTCTTGACAAAGACTTATCAACCGTAAGACTTATTTTCTCTAAGAGTAATTATTTTAAGGTTTGGCCCCATCTTTCGAAGATAAAATTGCATTCCTATAGGGCAGATGTGTAATGGGCTTACAACAAAGGAAATAATTTATTACCTTAAGGGTCTAAAGTTAGTAACACCAAGGCCACTACTTATTTCTTCTACATACCAACTATATTAATTAATACACATTCAAGGATACAATTCAGGGGATGTGGAAACTTGGCAACAAGCATTGGTTCATCAATGAAATCTTTTACTAGTTTTATTCTGACAGTTTCTAACTCTCTGAGAGGCTCTAAGCTCTTTGAATATCTTAAGCTTCCCTTGCCTCTCGAGGCTCGGAGACTGTAAACAATTGTATGCCTTGCTGTAGGAGACCGGGTAAACTTGTCAGGCGAGTTAGAGAGCCATCTGACGTGTTTGGATTTAAACACTCCTAATTGCCCAGGAACTTTATTAATTGGAGCTGTAAGTTAGCTCTTTGACAGAGAGAGTGAGATGGTGGTGGGTGACAGCCCCCAGGAAAGTCAGAGGTGAGAGCACAAAGCAATAAAGTAGGCAGACTCTGGTTTTGGGGGGGTAGATGCTCAAGAATATCCGGGAGGACTCCCGAGGCTCGATCCCGCCTTTGTGTATGCCCAGCCTCTTTCCTCATGACCTTTGTCACGAGTGGAATGTCTCTCGCCGGCTCCCGGCATCTCCCCGTTTTTTATTTCTTAAAACAGCCAGATGTAGCTCAGTTGCGAGCCTCTGAATACTCTGCCGAAGAATCCTGACAATACAAGGAAGAATGATTATGAGAAGCAGAATTAAAGCAGCCACCGCAGCATAGCTAAAGACATTAGACAGAATATTCTTTCCTGAGATGTAGTTAGGGAAAGTATGGAAGAAATCATTTGCTGTTCCAGCAGCAGTAAAATCTAATCGGGAGTGCTCCATGGTTGCTATTTGATAGTGAAGTTTCCCTACGTCTCAACCAATGTCAGAGCTGTTCCAGATACCTGAAATATGGTTTTTAATCTTTTCCCATTCAAAATCTGTCTCATTTACTTTCAGGGGTGTTCCACATATCCACCGATAGTCAGCATGACAAGACAATGCCATTTTCACCTTTAAAGCCTGCAATTCAGTCCCAATATGTATTACTGCTTCCTCTAGGGCGTCTACCCTCATTTCTAATTTTCTCTCTATAGCTTCCTGTGTTGCCAATGTTAAAGAAACATTTTTGGACATAGAATCAACATATTGAGCAGTATGTACTTGTTGAGTCAATGATATTGCTGCCACAGTAACAGAAGTGATTGCACTTATCAAAGCTGCTGTTCCCAAGATAAGTAAGCCCACAAACCGTCGTGTTTGCATTAAATCCTGTAGTTGTTGTAATACAGCAAGACCATAATTCAATAAGTGGTTACATCATAAGATAAGGTGGATGTTGTAGCATTACAAAGGAGCAAACATTATATTGAGGGTTTAAACAAGATGAACCAGGGAGCAGCTGTAGGCATCAGCCCGGGGGAGCAGTGTCCCCAGCATCAGGAGGCAGAACGCGAGCGGCAGGCTGTGGGCCAAGGCGCCTATGGTGGGCGGAGGGGCAGGGTTCGTGGTTTAGGGCTAGCCGCCACCGCTTGGGCTCAGGGCGGTCCCCTCTCGCCGGTGGGGCCACGCTGGTCTGGACGGCACTCCGCGGGCGCGCTTTCCTCTCTGGCCCTCACTCGCTGCACAGACTTCTTTGCTCTAGGTCACGGGGTGCAGAGAGGTGGGTGCGAGGCGCTGCTGGTGGCGCGGAGGCGAGAGCTGGCTGGGGGAGGGGGAGAGAGTGAGTGCGCGTGCCGCGAACCTGGTCTTTGGGGAATGTGACATGACGAATTTGTCTGAGATCCAAACCGGAGAATCTGCATTCTGTAGAAATATACAAGCATACCCTCTCCCACAAGTTAGCAACACATCTGGCCTTTTTCACTCTCCCGTAAGGAGGCCTTTTTACTTGACCAGGGGCCGAGTCGTAGCCTGTAATTCAGGCATCTAGTGTCTCATCATTGTAGTCTGCCCCTGTGTGTTTACGTTTAAGTGATTAATTACAATTGGAACATAACTTCACTATTTGTCTAGCTGTTTCCCTATGGATATGTTAATTTAGGTCTAATGTTTAGTTTAGGTCTCTGTATAAATTTAAGTAATAAATGTATAACCTCCTTATCTCATTTTGGTATACAGGTATACAGATATACCTAAATGCAAAATGCATTTATATATGTATTTATATATGGCAACAAGTATAAAGTTATTGACATATAATATATATAAATCAATATACTTGAATTAATCTTTATAATTAATATATTAATTAATATATATTACAACAATACAACACATACACAGCTAATACCAACCAACACAAACCAATATACTGTAATAATACATGTCACACATTTATAATTATACAGTATATAGAACATATATCATCACAGCACATCAATCCATACCAATTAATATCAGCCACACACACATTATATTACTGCCATATATATTTAATTATACAGTATATATATGTGTGTGTGTATATAGTATACATATTAATTTATATACAAATTAATTAAGTATAGATCTATAAATAGAATTAGGTATACCTTTATTATATTTTATTTATACCCATACCTAATTAGGCAAACTGTAATTAGGCAAATACATTTATATTATGTATTTATAACAATATATAAAGTATTGTTAAATGTACCACCTGTACAGCATCTCCACCCCACATACCACTTTCTCTAATCCCACCAACTCATTTTCAGTATTATGTGTTGGCCAGGAGCTGGGCCAGTCTTTCCCAGCAATGTTAAGAGACGTCTGTTCCTGTGTCTAATAGCCCTGGCGTTTTATTCTCTTGAATTAAAAGATCTTTTAAAGGCCTTGGAACTGTAATTTCCTGCACCCAAAAGGCTAGATCACTAGATCCAAATGTTTTGTGGCTCTTAGATTGAGAAGTCAAGTTTTTCCTTGTCTGATAGTAAGGTAAAAGTAAAAGCTGTGTTACTCTTTGACCTTTATTAATTTGTACAGTTTTGATAGGCAGTGAGATCAAGACTTTAATTTCTCAATATCATCAGAATCTACTACACCATGCACCAGCGAAATTTCTTTTCTTTCTTTTTTTTTTATTTAATTTTTTTTTAAAAGAAAGCGAGCTACGCCCCAGGACAAATCTTACAATGTCCTCAGATAGGGGGCCAGCCACTCCGGTTGGAATTGGAGTAAGCGGCACATCAGGGGTTAATATTGTTATTAAATCTCCTTGCCTTTTCGCTTTTCTCCTAGCCTGGGTGAGACCCCCCTGAGGGAGTTTTCTCCAAGGAGCACACTCTGCATATTGTGTACTAAAAGCTCCTTTGTTTAAAAAACTTTTTATCTTCCTCAGTCTTAGGAAACACTTTGGCAGGCTTTGGGGGCAAAGTGGGGAACTCCTGGGTCCTGGGAGGCACAATCGAAGGCGGTGGCAGTCGCCTTAAATCAGAAAGTGGTGGATAAGTTTTTTAAAGGTTTGCGCAGAGGGGGAGGGAGCTCGCCAGGGCTCTCGGCCGCAGCGTCCTGTAAGCCCTCTCCTTCCTCGGGAGGTAGACCACTTTCTCCCTCCTTTTTTTTTTCTTCAATGGCAGAAAATATGATCTGTGCAGTAAATGGAGACTCACCACCATCCACCTCTATAGCCTCCCCCATAGTCTATTTAACAGCCTCGTGACGGAGGTCCAGGACATTTCTAATCATATTCCACAGTCAATAAATATTTGTCTATTCTTAGATGCAGAGAAATCCATTTTTAATTTTTTTTTTAATTTTAGAGAATATTTTTATTTATTTTGTAACCTCTTTACCCTGGCTAAACTGCAGAGGGGACTAGAAAAGAAGCCTCAAGGTGAGGATCAAGTTCATCCTTGGGACTAGAGAAAATCCTTCTCCGGGAAACTCCTAGCGGTGGCCCTTTACCCCGACATGGAGGAGGAGGCATAGGGGGATGGGAGCGTCCCGAAGTTTTCCTCTTCTGTTCCGGAGATCCTTTAACTGTTTGGTAACTAAATCTTACGAACTGTCTGATCGGGGATGTTTCCCTCAACCTCCTAGGAGCGGATGGTCTGATTAGGGATGTTTTCTTAAACTTTTAGGAGCATCTTTAGCTTAAAAAAAAAAAAAATCCTCATCAGAATGGCATCGTGCTGCTGTTTCCTCTAAACCTTTTTCAAATTGAGGGGAGAGCTGATCTTTCTTTTCATCCCTATCTTTTACATGCTCATTGGCAGTCATAGCGGCTAGCCATTCATTTAGCTGTCGATAGCTAGGTATAGCCTCTTCATTTTCACTTTTCTTTATAACAGGTACCTTTTCAGATTTGCTTTTTTGTTTAACAGGTACTTTTCCAACTTTACTTTCCTCTTTAACAGGTACCTTTTCAAATTCATGAGCTGGATCTAAAACATCTCTAGTCATATTCCACAGAGGAAAGTTGTAAGTAGGGATTTTTTCCAAACCTTGCTGAGCACAATAAGCTCTTAGCTGTTTTCCTAGTTTTTTCAAGATATCGAGGTTAACAGTGCCTTGTTGTAGAAACCAAGGGCAGTGGTCTTGTACAAATGTAAAAAATGATTGAATGGAAGATTTTTTAACCTTGATTCTTCTTTTACTTAATAACTGTAAAATTACTCCTATAAAGAGCTGTCTTTCATTTGATTCAGTGTTGCCCATGTCAGAAACTTAAGGATAGTAAAAGATTTTGCTTTTAGCTATCTAAAGATTAGGCCTTTTTTGTCAGCCTTTTTAGAAACCGTTTTTTCTCTCTAACTCTTCAACACTTCCCACTCCTCTCGCCCTGTCTATTCTACAGGGGGATCTGCAGCCCCCTAAGTGGGATCCTATCTGTCCCCAAAACTGAACACTGGGGGAATGGGGTTGGGGATTTACCTTCGAAATGCCTATCTCGGGCGCCACCTGCAGAGGTCCAGCCCCAGCTGATCCAGGGTATTCGAAGGGAAGATGGAGTAGGCGACCTATGTATTTATTTATTTATTCATCAAAGATATAAAGAGTAATAGAATGAGGATAGCTCAGTAGGAAAATTCAGTGGAGAAAAGCAGCTGAGTAGCTTGGTTTACGCGGAAAATCAATATAACCCGTGACACCAGGTTAGCTCTGACCACGGAGGCTGCAAGTGCCCTCTAGAATAGAGGAAGGTGCCCCACCTTAGACACCTTATCGAGTGGGTCTTCGAAGCCCAGGCAAATAAATGGTCGCAGAGGATATCCGCGCTCCAGATGGACACTCATCTGAAAATTGAGGGGAATAATGACATGGAGAGACCAAGCGTTGGTGAGCAAGGCCCGTAGCTTTATTTTCAACACAGGTTTTAATACCCTAAGTTACACATAGAGGATAATAGGGGATGCAAAGTCAGCAGTCTTTAATCCTTATCAAAAACCAGGGTTTCTTTTCTGCAGATTTATCGTATAAAAATGGTTTAGATGATTTACATCATCTTCTGGCCAGAAGACCTATTAACATTTTATGACTCTTGACAAAGACTTATCAACCATTAGAGTTATTTTCACTAAGAGTAATTGTTTAAGGTTTGGCGCCATCTTTCGAAGATAAAATTGCATTCCTATAGGGAGGATGTGTAATGGGTTTACAACAAAGAAAAGAATTTATTACCTTAAGGGTCTAAAGTTACCAACATCAAGGCCACTACTTATTTTTTCTACATACCAACTATATTAATTAGCACACATTCAAGGATACAATTCAGGGGATGTGGAAACTTGGCAAAAAGCATTGGTTCATCAATGAAATCTTTTACTAGTTTTATTCTGACAGTTTCTAACTCTCTGAGAGGCTCTAAGCTATTTGAATATCTTAAACTTCCCGTGCGTCTCGAGGCTGGGAGACTGTACACAATCGTATGCATAGCTGTAGGAGACCGGGTAAACTTGTCAGGCGAGTTAGAAAACCATCTGAGGGGTTTGGATTTAAACACTACTAATTGCCCAGGAACATTATTAGTTGGAGCTGTAAGTTAGCTCTTTGACAGAGAGAGTGAGATGGCGGTGGGGGACATCCCCAGTAATGTCAGAGGTGAGAGAACAAAGCAATAAAGAAGGCAGACTTTGGTTTTTGGGGGTAGATGCTGAAGAATATACGGGGGAACTCCCGGAGGCTCGATCCCGCCTTTGCGTATGCCGAGACTCTTTCCTCATGACATTTGTCACGAGTGGAATATCTCTCGCTGGCTCCCGGCAATCTTCCATTGCACCAAACGCAGTGGAGTCCCAAGAGGCCCCTCCCAACACCACAGTATCAGTGTCTTCTCAGAGGCACCCTGAGCAACTCCCTGAGTTCACCGGCACAAGTCGAGGGAACACAGGGTATCCTGCCGCAACCCGAGAAAGACCTCAAGAGTCTGTCTTCAACGCGTCTTGAGGCCGGATTCCCCTACCATGACTCGAGAGCAATGACACGCTCCCCCTCGCCATGCGCATGGACACCTGACTTCCCTGGCGCCACATGAGAGGCTCCCTGAGCTCCCCGTCATACCTCGTGAGAAACCCCACACTGGCGCCACAGCTCGGGAAAACCCACGAGACGCCACCGTCATCGCGAGATTGGGGACATCTTTTCCTGCCTGACCTGGAGAGCAATCCCTGGTCCTTTCTCCAAACTTCACAGGAGGCTTTACTCCCTTTAGGCCACTCAATGGGCTCCAAGAGATACCTGTCACGACTTGAGAGGAGAGCAGAGTACTTTGTTTCCCCTCGAGATGAGGCCTTACATTGGGTGAGTCTGGAATGCAACCCCGAGATCCCTGTTGCCCCTGGAGAGGAACATTATATCCTGGACAAAAGCCTAGATGAGGTCTATTTTGCCCTACAGTGACTCGAGAGAAACACCCATCTCTCCCTCGCAATTCGAATGGAAGATTGGTCTTCACTGGGCCAACACAAGAGGAAGTCTGAATTTCCCGTTGTAACTCGAGAATCCCGCCGCAACTCTTAAAAACCACGTGGTTCCCCATTCATCACAATATGAGGCCTTTGCCCGCTACAGAGTCTCAAGAGAAGTCCCATGTTTCGTCATAAAGTTCGAAATGCTACTTGGCACCCTTGATGCGACCCCAAAAGTTCCCCAATATACCGGTCTCACTCCAAGGGAACACCGAAGTTCCTGGCACCACTTCATTTGAGCCCCTTCTCCCCTCCTGATCATGGCAGGAAGGTCTATTCCCCTGCTTTGTCTAGAAGGGGTTCCCGACCTTCATGGCGCACCTCAGGATGAGGCCAGTCTCACGAAGAAATTCGAGACGTAGCCTCGTGTTCGTGCCACGTGCCAAAAGACCCCGATTTCTCGGTCTTGCTCTTGATAAGAACCCGATGCCCGGACACCTCTTCTAAGGCAACCCTGTGGATGAAGGCACTACACGAGGGGGCACTGGCAACCCTGTTCATCGTCCGGAAAATCCCACAGGATCCACATACAGCTCCACAACTGGCCTGTCACCCCTTAAACAACGAGAGAGGCAAGCGGAGTTCCCTTCCTCAGACAAGACGAGGCCTGAGTATCCAATCCCAACTCTGCAGGCACGCTTCGATCTGAGTCAGAAATGGAGAGGAAACCTGAGGTTCCTGCCTCAACCCGAGATGAGGCCCTCTTCCATTAAAACAAACCCAGTTGAGTCCCGAGAGGCCACTCCCATCTCCACAGTATCCCTGACTTCTCATAGGCATTCTGAGAAGCTCCTTGAGGCCACCGGCAAACGTCGAGGGAAATAAGGGTTTCCTGCCACAACCGAAGAAAGACCTCGAGAGTCCTTCTTCAACGCGTCTTGAGGTCAGATTCCCCTACCATGGCTCGAGAGCAATAACGCGCTCCCCCTCGCCATGCACATGGAGACCTGACTTCCCTGGCGCCACATGAGAGGCTCCCTGAGCTCCCTGTCGTACCTCGTGTGAAACCCCACACTGGCGCCGCAGCTCGAGAAAACACACAAGACCCCTCCGTCATCGCGAGATGAGGGCCATCTTTTCCTGCATGGCCTGGACAGCAGTCCCAAGTCCTCTCTCCAAACTTCACAGGAGGCTTGACTCCCTTTAGGCCACAAAGTGGGCTCCAAGAGGTGCCCGTCGCAACTCGAAAGGAGAGCAGAGTCCTTTGCTTCACTTCGACATGAGGCCTGACTCCCTGGGTGAGTCTGGAATGCAAACCTGAGATCCCTGTGGCCCTTGGAGAGGAACATTAGGTCCTGGACACAAGCCTAGATGAGGTCTCCTTTGCCCTGCAGTGACTCGAGCGCAACCCCCAGCTCTCCCTCGCAACTCGAATGGATGATTGGACTTCCCTGGCCCAACACAAGAGGAAGCCTGAAATCCCCGTCGTAACTCGAGAATCCCGCCGCAACTCGAGAAAAACCACGTGGCTCCCCCGTTATCGCAAGATGAGGCCCTTGGCCGCTACAGCGTATCAAGAGAAGTCCCACGTTCCATCCTGAAGTACAAAACGGTACTTGGCACCCTTGATGCGACCCCCAAAGTTCCCTGACATACCGGTCTCACTCGAGGGAAACACCAAAGTTCATGGCACCACTTCCTGTGAGCCCCTTCACCCCTCCTGATCGCGACAGGAGGGTCGACTCCCATGCTTTGTCTGCAAGGGGTTCCCGACGTTCCCCGCAAACCTCCGGATGAGGCCGGTCTCATGAGGAAATTCGAAAAGTAGCCTCATGGTTGGTGCCACATGTTGAAAGATCCCGAATTCCCGGTCCACTCTAGATAAGAACCTGACGCCCGGACATCTCTTCGAAGGCAACCCTGTGGATGAAGGCACAACACGAAGGGACACTGACATCCCCATGCATCGTCTGGAAAAACCCGCCGATTCCACTCACAGCTCCAAATGTGGACTGTCACCTCGTGAACAACTCGAGAGGCAAGTGAAGTTGCATTCCTTCACACAAGACGAGGCCTTACTCTCCTGGCCCAACTCTTCAGGGACCCTGCGATCGGAGTCAGAAATGGAGAGGAACCCTGAGGTTCCTACCTCAACTAGAGAACAGGCCCTCTTCCATTGAACCAAACTCAGTGGTGTCCCGAGAGGCCCCTCCCAAAACCACAGTATCCCTGAATTCTCAGAGGCTCCCTGAGAAGCTACCTGAGGTCACTGGCACAAGTCGAGGGAACCCAGAATTTCCTGAAGTAACCCGAGAAAGACTTGGAGAGTCCTTTTTCAACGTCTCTTGATGCCCGATTCCCCTACCATGACTCCAGAGCAAGGATGTGCTCCCCTCGCCACAAGCAGGAAAACTGACTTCCCTAGTACCACACAAGAGGCTCCCTGAGTACCCCATCATACCTCGTGAGAAAACCCACAGTGGTGCCGCAGTTCGAGAAAAACCACAAGATGCCCCCGTCAAGGAGAGATGGGGGTCTTCTTTTCCTGCCTGACCTGGAGAGCAATCCCTGGTCCTCTCTCCAAACTTCACAGGAGGATTGACTCCCTTTAGGCCACTCAGTTGGGTCCAAGAAATACCCGGTGCGACTCGAGAGGAGAGCGGAGTCCTTTGCTTCCCTCGAGATGAGGCCTGACTCCCCAGGTGAGTTTGGAATGCAACCCCGAAATCCCTGTCGCCCCTGGAGTGGAACATTATGTCCTAGACACAAGCCTAGATGAGGTCTATTTTGCCCTACAGTGATCGAGAGCAACCTCCATCTCTCCCTCACAATTTGAATGGAAGATTGGTTTTCCCACGGTCAACACATGAGGAAGTCTGAATATCCCATCGTAATTCGAGAATTCAGCCTCAAGTCTTAAAAACCATGTGGTTCCCCCTTCATCGCAATATGAGGCCCTTGCCACCTAGAGTCTCAAGAGAAGTCCCACGTTCCATCTTAAAGTTCGAAATGCTACTTGGCACCCTTGATGCGACCCCAAAATTCCCCAACATACCGGTCTCACTCCAGGGGAACACCGAAATTCCCGGCGTCTCCAGGGAAGTCCCATTTTCTGTCCTTAAGTGCGAAACGGAACTTGACACCCTTGATGCGACCGCAAAAGTTTCCGACACGCTGGGTTCCCTCGAGGGGAACACCAAGGGTCCCGGCACCACTTCATCTGAGCCCCTTCTCCCCTCCTGATCGCGACAGGAGAGGCGATTCCCCTGCTTTCTCTGGAAGGGGTTCCCGGCCTTCCTGGTGCACCTCAGGATGAGGCCGGTCTCAGGAGGAAATTCGAGACCAGCCATGTGTGAGGTGCCACGTGCCGAACGACACCGATTTTCCGGTCCGCTCTTGATAAGAACCTGATGCCCGGACACCTCTTCGAAGGCAACCCTGTGAGTGAAGGCACAACACGAAGGGGCACTGACACCCCCGTGCATCATCCGGAAAAACCCGCAGGGTCTACACACAGCTCGACAAGGGGCCTGAGACTCCCGGAACAACTCGAGAGGCAACCAGAATTCCATTCCTCAGACAAGACGAGGCATGACTCTCCTGTCCCAACACTGCAGGGACCATGCAGTCGGAGTCAGAATTGGAGAGGAAGCCTGAGGTTCCTGCCTCAACTTGTCATGAGGCCCTCTTCCATTGCGCCGAACCCAGTGGAGTTCCGAGAGGCCCCTCCCAACTCCACAGTGAACCTGACTTCTCAGAGGCACGCTGAGAAGCTTCCTGAAGTCACTGGCACAAGTCGATGGAACCCAGGGTTTCCTGCTGCAACCCAGGAAAGACCTCGAGAGTCCTTCTTTAACACCTCTTCAGGCCCAATTCCCCTACCATGACTCGAGAACAATGACGGGCTCCCTCTCACCACGTGCATAGAGACCTGACTGCCCTGGCACCACGTGAGAGGCTCACTGAGCTCCCAGTCTTACTTCGTGAGAAACCCCACACTAGCGCCACAGCTCGAGAAAACCTACGAGACGCCCCAGTCATTGGGAGATGAGGGCCTTCATTTCATGCATTCCCTGGAGAGCAATCCCGTGTCCTCCCTCCAAACACCAAAGGAGGTTTGACTCCCTTTAAGCCACTCAGTGGGCTCCAAGACATACCCGTCCGACTCGAGAGGAGAGCAGAGTCCTTTGCTTCCCCTCGAGATGAGGGCTGACTCCAAGGTGAGTCTGGAATGCAACCCCGAGATTTCTGTCGAGCCTTGACATGAACATTAGGTCCTGCACACAAGCCTTGGTGGGGTCTCTTTTGCCTTCAGTGACTAGAGCGCACCTCCAGCTCTTCCTCGAATCTCGAATGGAAGATAAGACTTTTGTGGGCCAACACAAGAGGAAGCATGAATTCCCTGTGGTAACACAAATATCACACCGCAACTCGAGAAAAACCAAGTGGTTCCGCAGTCATTCCAAGATGCGGCCCATGCCCGCTGGAGCACCCCAAGAGAAGTCCAACGTTCCATTTTGAAGAGCGAAACGGTACTTGGAACGCTTTATGCGACCCCAAAAGTTACCCGACATACCTGTCTCACTTGAGGGAAACACCGAGGTTCCCAGCAGCACTTCATCTGAGCCACTTCTCCCCTCCTGATCGCCACAGGAGGGTCGATTCCTCTGCTTTGTCTGGAAGAGTTTCATGAACTTCGCGGCACATTTCAGGATGAGGCCGGTTTCATGAGGAAATTCGAGACAACCCACGTGGGTGGTGCCAAATGCTGAACGACCCCGATATCCCGGTCCGCTCTTCATAAGAACCCGATGCCCGGACACCTCTTCGAAGGCAACCCTGTGGATGAAGACACAAAACGAAGGGTCACTGACACCCCTGTGCATCGTCTGCAAAGACCCGCGGGTTCCACACACAGCTCGACAAGGGGCCTGAAACCCCATGAACAACTCGAGAGGCAAGCGGAGTTCCATTCCTCAGAAAAGACGTAGCCTGACTCTCCTGTCCCAACTCTGCAGGGACCCTGATGTCGGAGTCCGAAACAGAGAGGAAGTCTGAGGTTCCTGCCTCCCCTCGAGATGAGCCCCTCTTCCATTGCGACAAACCCAGCGGAGTACCGAGAGGCACCGCCAACTCCACAGTATCCCTCAACTCTCAGAGACACCCTGGGAAGTTCCCTAAGGTCCCCGGCAGAAGTCGAGGGAAACGACTTTTTCCCGCCACAACCCGAGAAAGACCTCGAGAGTCCCTCTTCAATGCGTCTTGAGGCCCTAGTCCCCTCCCATTACTCAAGAGCCACAACGCGCTCCTCCTCGCTACGCGCAGGGAGAACTGACTTCCCTGGCGCCGCACGAGAGGCTCCCTGAGATCCTCGCCATGCCTCGCGAGAAAACCCCCACGGGCGCCGCAGCTCGAGGAAACCCCTGAGACGCCCCCGTCCTCGCGATGTGAAGGGACTTCTTTTCCTGCATGGCCTGGAGAACAATCCCGAGCCCTCTCTCCAAAATGAAGAGGAGGCTTGACTCCACTGACGCCACTAGGGGGCTCCAAGATATCCGCGTCGCGACTCGGGAGGACAGCAGAGTCCTTTGCTTCCCCTCGAGACGAGGCCTGGCACCCCGGGGGATCCTGGAATGCAACCCCGAGATCCCTGCCTTCCCTGGAGAGGAACATTAGGTCCTGGACACAAGCCTAGATGAGGTCTCTTTGGCCCTGCAGTGACTCGAGCGCAACCCCCAGCTTTCCCTCGCCAATCGAATGGAAGACTGGGCTTCCCAGGGCCAACAGAGGAGGAAGCCTGTAATCCCCATCGTCACTCGAGAATCCCGGCGCAACTCGAGAAAAAACACGTGGTTCCAACGTCTTCGCAAGATGAGGCCCTTGCCCACTACAGTGTCTCAGGGGAAGTCCCATGTTCCGCCCTGAAGTGCAAAACAGTACCTGACACCCTTCATGCGACCCCCAAAAGCTCCCCGACACGCCGGGTACCCTCGAGGGAACACCGAGAGTCCCGGCACAGCTTCATCTGAGCCCGTTCTCCCCTCCTGATCACGACAGGAGAGTCGATTCCCCTGCGTGGTTCAGAAGGGGTTCCCGGCCTTCCCGGTGCACCTCAGGATGAGGCCGGTCTCACAGGGAAATTCGAGACGAGCCACGAGGGTGGTGCACATGCCAAATGCCCCCGATTCCCCGGTCCGCTTTTGAGAAGGACCCGAGGCCCGGACCCCTCTTCGAAGGCAACCCTGTGGGTGAAGACACAACACGAAGAGGCACTGACACCCCCGTGCATCATCCGGAAAGACCCGGGGTTCCACACACAGCTCGACCAGGGGCCTGAAAACCCCTGACAACTCGAGAGGCAAGCAGGGTTCCCTTCCTCAGACAAGACGAGGCATGACTCTCCTGTCCCAACTCTGCAGGGACCCTGTGGTCGGAGCCGAAACGGAGAGGAAGCCTGAGGTTCCTGCCTCCCCTCGAGGTGAGGCCCTCTTTCGTTGCGCCAGACCCAGCGGAGTCCCGAGAGGCCCCGCCAACTTCACAGGATCCCTCGCCTCTCAGGGGCACCCTGGGAAGTTCCCTAAGATCCCCGGCAGAAGGCGAGGGAAACAAGGGTTTCCCGCCGCCACCCGAGAAAGACCTCGAGAGTCCTTCTTCAATGCGTCTCGAGGCCCTAGTCCCCTCCCGTGACTCGAGAGCCATGACGCGCTCCCCCTCACCACGCGCATGGAGACTTGACTTCCCTGGCGCCGCACGAGAGGCTCCCTGAGATCCTCGTCGTGCCTCGGGAGAAAACCCCCACGGGTGCCGCAGCTCGAGGAAACCCCGGAGACGCCCCCGTCCTGGCGAGCTGAGGGCCTTCTATTCCTGCATGGCCTGGAGAGCAATCCAGGGTCCTCTCTCCAAACTGAAGAGGAGGCTGGACTCCCTTGAGGCCACTCAGTGGGCTCCAAGAGATCCGCGTGGCCACTCGAGAGGAGAGCGGACTCCTTGGCTTCCCCTCGAGACGAGGCCTGACTCCCCGAGGGAGCCTGAAATGCAACCCCGAGATTCCTGCCTTCCCTGGAGAGGAATATTAGTTCCAGGACACACGCCTTGATGAGGTCTCTTTGGCACTGCAGTGACTCGAGCGCTACCCCCAGATTTCCCTCGCTACTTGAATGGGAGATGGGGCTTCCCAAGGCCAACCCAAGAGGAAGCCTGAAATCCTCGTCGAAACTCGAGAATCCTGCCGCAACTCGAGAAAAACCACGTGGTTTCAACGTCTTCGCAAGATGAGGCCCTTGCCCGGTATGGCGTCTCAAGGGAAGTCCCATGTTCCGTCGTGAAGTGAGACACGGTACCTGACACCCTTGATGCGACATCCAAAAGTTCCCCGACATGCCGGGTTCCCTTGAGGGGAACACCGAGAGTCCCAGCACCACTTCCTCTGAGCTCCTACTCCTCTCCTGTTCGCGACAGGAGAGTTGATTCCCCTGCGTGGTCTGGAAGGGGTTCCCGGCCTGCACGGCGCCCCTCAGGATGAGGCCGGCCTCGCGAGGAAATTCGAGACAAGCCCCGTGGCTGGTGCCCCATTTTGAACGACCCTGATTTCCCGGTCCGCAGTTGAGGAGAACCCGATGCCCGGACACCTCTTCGAAGGCCACCCTGTGAGTGAAGGAACAACACGAAGGGGCACTGCCACCCCCGTGCATCGTCCGCAAAGACCCGCGGTTTCCACACACAGCTCCACGAGGGGACTGAGACTCCCTGAGCAACTCGAGAGGCAAGCGGAGTTCCCTTCCTCAGACAAGACGAGGCCTGACTCTCCTGCCCCAATGCTGCAGGGACACTGCTGTCGGAGTACGAAACGGAGAGGAAGCCTGAGGTCCTGTCTCCCCTCGAGATGAGGCCCTCTTCGATTGCGCCAAACCCAGAGGAGTCCCGAGATGGCCCACCAACTCCACAGCATCCCTCACCTCTAAGAGGAACCCTGGGAAGTTCCCTCAGGTCACCGGGAGAAGTCGAGGGAAACGAGGGTTTCCCGCTGCAAGCCGAGAAAGACCTCGTGAGACCTTCTTCTACACGCCTTGATGCCCTAGTCCCCTCCCAGGACTCGAGAACAATGACGCGTTCCCCCTCACCACACTCATGGAGACCTGACTTCCCTGGCGCCGCACGAGAGGCTCCCTGAGAACCTCATCGTGCCTCGTGAGAAAAGCCCCACGGACGCCGCAGCTCGAGGAAACCCCTGAGAAGCCCCCGTCCTCGCGAGGTGAGGGCCTTCTTTTCCTGCCTTTCCTGGAGAGCAATCCCGAGTCCTCTCTCCAAACTGAAGATTAGGCTTGACTCCCTTGAGGCCACTCAGAGGGCTCCAAGAGATCCGCGTCCTGGCTCAAGAGAAGAGCGGAGTCCTTTGCTTCCCCTCGAGGCGAGGCCTGACTCCACGGGGGACTCTGGAGTGCAACCCCGGGAACCCTGTCTTCCCTTGAGAGTACTACTAGGTCCTGGACACACGCCTAGATGAGGTCTCTTGGGCCCTGCAGTGACTCGAGTGCAACCCCCAGCTTTCCCTAGCAACTCGAATGGAAGATGGGGCTTCCCAGGGCCAACCCAAGAGGAAGCCTGAAATCCCCGTCGTAACTCGAGAATCCGCCGCAACTCGAGAAAAACCACGTGGTCCCAACGTCTTCGCAAGATGGGGCCCTTGCCCGCTACGGCGTCTCAAGGGAAGTCTCACGTTCCGTCCTGAGTTGCGAAACGGTACCTGACACCCTTCATGCGACCTCCAAAATTTCCCAGACACGCCGGGTTCCCTCGAGGGGAACACCGAGGGTCCTGGCACCCCTTCATCTGAGCCCCTTCTCCCCTCCTCATCGCGACAGGAGAGTCGATTCCCCTGCGTATTCTGGAAGGGGTTCCCGGCTTTCCCGGCACACCTCAGGATGAGGCCGGCCTCCCGAGGAAATTCGAGACGAGCCCCGTGGGTTGTGCCACATGCTGAACGACCCCGATTTCCCAGTCCGCTCTGGATAAGAACCCGATGCCCGGACACCTCTTCGAAGGCAACCCTGTGGGTGAAGTTACCATTCGAAGGGGCACTGACACCCCCGTGCGTCGTCCGGAAAAACCCGCGGTTTCCACACACAGCTTGACGAGGTGCGTGAGACACCCTGAGCAATTCGAGAGGCAAGCGGAGTTCCCTTCCTCAGACAAGACGAGGCCTGACTCTCCTGTCCCAACTCTGCAGGGACCCTGTGGTTGGAGTCCGAAAAGGAGAGGAAGCCTAAGTTTCCTGTCTCCCCTCGAGATGAGGCCCTCTTCCATTGCGCCAAGCCCAGCGGAGTCCCGAGAGGCCCCGCCAACTCCACAGCATCCCTCACCTATCAGAGGCACCAAGGGAAGTTCCCTCAGGTCCCCGGCAGAAGGCGAGGGAAACGAGGCTTTCCCGCCGCAACCACAGAAAGACCTCGAGTGTCCTTCTTCAACGCCTCTGGAGGCCCTAGTCCTCTCCCATGACTGGAGAGCCATGACGCGCTCCCCCTCGCCACGTGCACAGAGACCTGACTTCCCTGGCACCGCACGAGAGGCTCCCTGAGATCCTCGTCTTGCCTCGTGAGAAAACCCCCACGGGTGCCACAGCTCGAGGAAACCCCTGAGAAGCCCCCATCCTCGCGAGGTGAGGGCCTTCTTTTCCTGCCTGACCCAGAGCACAATCCCGAGTCCTCTCTCCAAACTGAAGAGAAGGCCTGACTCCCTTGAGGCCACTCAGTGGGCTCCAAGAGATCTGCGTCGCGACTTGAGAGGAGAGCAGCATCCTTGGCTTGCCCTCGAGGCGAGGCCTGACTCCCCGGGGGAGTCTGGAACGCCACCCTGAGATCCCTGTCTTCCCTTGAGAGGAACGTTAAGTCCCGGACACAGGCCTAGATGAGGTCTCTTTGGCCCTGCAGTGACTCGAGTGCAACCCTCAGCTTTCCCTCGCAACTCGAATGGAAGATTAGGCTTCCCGGGGCCAACACAAGAGGAAGCCTGAAATCCCCGTCGTAACTCTAGTATCCCGCCGCAACTCGAGAAAATACACATGGTCCCAACGTCTTCGCAAGATGAGGGCCTTGCCCGCTACGGCGTCTCAAGGGAAGTCCCAGGTTCTGTCCTGAAGTGCGAAACGCTACCTGACTCCTTTCATGCAACCCCCAAAAGTCCCCCACACGCCGGTTTCCCTCGAGGGTAACACCGAGGGTTCCATCCCCACTTCATCTGAGCCCCTTCTCCCCTCCTGATGGCGACAGGAGAGTCGATCCCCCTGCATTGTCTGGAAGGGTCCCCGGCCTTCCCAGCACAACTCAGGATGAAGCCGGCCTCACTAGGAAATTTGAGACTAGCCCCGTGGGTGGTCCCTCATGCCGAAAGACCCCGATTTCCCTGTCCGCTCTTGAAAAGAACCCGAGGCCCGGACACCTCTTCGAAGGCAACCCAGTGGGTGAAGGCACAACACGAAGGGGCACTGTCACCATCGTGCATTTCCGGAAACACCCGCAGGTTCCACACACAGCTCAACAAGGGGCCTGAGACCCCCTGAGCACCTCGAGAGGCAAGCGGAGTTCCCTTCCTCAGACAAGACGATTCCTGACTCTCCTGTCCCAACTCTGCAGGGACCCTGCGGTCGGAGTCCGAAACGGAGAGGAAGCCTGAGGTTCCTGCCTTCCCTGGAGATGAGGCCCTCTTCCATTGCGCCAAACCCAGCGGAGTCCTGAGAGGCCCCGCCAACTCCACAGCATCCCTCATCTGTCAGAAGCACACTGGGAAGTTCCCTAAGGTCACCGGTAAACTTTTATTGCACAAGGTCCCCATGAAAAGGCCCACGCAGCAGGACAGCCACAGATTCTGTCTGCCATTAAAGGGCAGTAAGGTGCCCTCCCCCCTTCTTTGCTGCCTCGGCGGCCACCAGGGTGCAATTCGCGTACCCTTCCCTTTCCCATCCTAGCAGGTGCTCCAGGGCCCGCTGGCCTACAAAGTGCCAGAAGCAGGGCTGGGCCAGCCGGCCAGAATTCAGGGTTCTGTCCCTTGGACTTCCAGCGGACACTAGGCTGCTTGGGAAAACCGCGCAGCCTCTGAGGTTTTTCAGCAGAGGGGTGGAGCGGTAAAGGCTTTGACCCCAAAGACGAGGCCTTTCTGCGACCGCCAGGTTGGGGAGCTCTGAGACTGTGCCAACACAGGGCGGAATACATGGTTCCCTGCTCCACGCAGTCCCCGTTCCCTTACCTGTGTACCGCACCCCTCCGCTGTGGCCCATGGATGCCGATCCTTGGGGATCCAGGAGTTCACGAAATGGGCATTCCCAGCCGCAATGGCGACCCCCAACAGCACATCTGGAAAGCCCTCCCCCACCCCTGCCAGGAGCCGACCCCCACTGCGAACGGAACCCCACCCCGCCCCGCACTGCCATGTTTCGCCCCGGCCCTGCCGGGCTCCCGGTGGGTTCCCAGCAATATTGGCGACCCCGGGAGCACAACAGGGACTGACCCCCCACCCACAGTGAGCGGAATCTCGACCTGTGCAGCCCAGGTTTACCCCACCCTGGCTGCGCTCCCGGCGCGTTTCCAGCTGCAGTGGCCATCTCCGAGAGCACAACTGGGAAGCCCTCCCCTACCCCCGCCAGGAGCCGACACCCGCCCTGCGCCGCCCGGGTTCGCCCCGCCCCTGCCGCGCTCCAGGGGCGCTGCCCACCTTCACCTGTGGCTCTCGGTGAGCCCCGTCCCCACGCCCGGTTCCAGGAGAGGCTCTCGGACCTCGCTGCTGCCGCCAGGTCAAACATGAGGACAATACATACACCCCACAGAGACAATCCAAGCTGTCTATGATTTAGGGATAAAACGAGGACTACAGAAAGGCAAGATGACCTGACCTAGGAGGGCCATGATATTCTATAGAACCAGACAAAGTTGGTTACCAAGGAAACTTTTTTCCTTGGAACCCGGAAAGCTGGTTCTTTGCATATGCAATGACCAACAATTAGCTTGTTACCCAAACCTGCCTTAGTGCCACCCCCATCCCCCCACTCCCCAGAAGACTGGATCAAAGAAATATTTTAAATCTCAGGCGGAAACCTGGAAGATGTCTTGTCTGTCTGTTTGGATTAAGGTATGTGTCAGTGTGAGCCCTGTGTTTTTTGATAATATTGCTCAAGTTCTGAGTTCTGATTTCAATGGTCTCAAGACAAGGCAGCCCTTCCAAATCAAACTGCTGGAAATACAAGAAAACATTGACCTAAATGAATGTCAGAGTCCCATGAACTGGGAACTAGTCAATATTAAATATCTAGTATTTTTGGTTTTGCTCCTCCATTATAGACATGTCTAAGAGTCAACAACATTAAGCAAAACATGTTCATAGTGCCTAGGTTTCTTTTGAGATAAAAATTGCTCTATTGTTATATCTGTCACAAGCTTGTCAGCAAGAAACTACCTGGAAACGACAACAACAAAAGTAAAAAATGTAAATGTGATATGAGCTTTTAGACAAACTCTTTACAATAATTGTACTCTAAAATATCTGCCTCTCATAGTCTTGATTGAAGGCAGAGGAGAAGGGGATGACAGAGGATAAGATGGTTGGATGGCATCACTGACTCGATGGACATGAGTTTGAGCAAGCCCCTGGAGCTGGTGACGGACACGGAAGCCTGGCGTCCTTCAGGCCACGGGGTCCCAAAGAGTCAGACACGACTGAGCAACTGAACTGAACTGAACTAACAAACGTTTCTCCAGGAGTTTTGGTTACCCGAGTTTCCATCCTTGTGACGACAGTGTACTGAATAGCTAGGTCATTTCCAAATAAATGAAAGTTCTGAAACATTCACGACTTGAAAGGACCTCCCTTTTACACAGAAACAAAAGAGATTTTTGACTCTCCATGAATAGTGTCTGGCACCATCCTGACATGTTAAATGTAAGAAAGCAATTGTTTTGTTTTGTTTTGTTCTGTTCTTGGGGGTGGGGGGAGGGGGGCGGGCTATAGCGAATGCCAATATAAAAGTCAGTTCTTGGTTGCTGAAGGGAAATGTATGACTTGTTATTACAAGAAAGTATGTGGAATGCAATGGCACTTGAGGAAGGAAAACAAAATAGTTCTGTCTTACAGGTGGCCGTTTCAGGATGGGAGAAGCAAAGGAATGGGTACAGAATGGGATAAGGAGGTTGTAGGGAAAGTGGACCCCCAGAAAAGAGTTCTGTGCCTAGCACAAGTTTTCTTGAGATGTCGAACTGCCTTTGCTAATGGAGTTTAAGTTTCTTTACCTCTTAAGTGATCTGTTCTAGGTTGACCTAGAAGAGGAATCTTTTGTTAGCTTTTGCTAAGTGGAGAAGTAGTGTTTCACGGTGACATATGTGATCCTTCCTGACTGTTTGCAGCCCTTTTGATATCGATGCACTGCTTCTGCTGCTGCTGCCGCCGTTGCTGCTGCTAAGTCGTTTCAGTTGTGTCCGACTCTGTGCGACCCCATAGACGGCAGCCCACGAGGCCCCGCAGTCCCTGGGGTTCTCTAGGCAAGAACACTGGAGTGGGTTGCCATTTCCTCCTCCCATGCATGAAAGTGAAAAGTGAACGTGAAGTCGCTCAGTGGTGTCCGACTCTTAGCGACCCCATGGACTGCAGCCTACCAGGCTCCTCCATCCATGGGATTTTCCACGCAAGAGTACTGGAGTGGGGTGCCATTGCCTTCTCCCATATCTATGCACAAGCCTGCCTAAATCATTGACTTCTAGCTAGCTTTGGGATGCCAATGACCATCCACCCTTACAAGGCAACAGAGAAGAGAAAAACACTTACCACAGGAGGTCCTGGTAAGGAACGAGGAACTAACAAGCTCCCGCCAACCAGGATTCTGCAGAGGTCAACAAGAGGTCAGTAAGAGATGGAAGACTGCAGTCCAGAGGTCCTAGCAACTTCCATCTTGCAGCAGAGACCCAGCATAGTCAAAACGAATTCAATGTTGCAAAAAAATAAGTAAACAAATAAAGGACAGAAGTTCTTTGAACACATGACTGAGATTAGGGGTGAGGCAGTACATGTACAGTGCCCGGAAAATCTTAAAGTATGAGAAAGGAAAGAAATTAAAGACAACTATCAAGCTGTCCAAACTGATAAAAACGAAAGATTACACGGTTTTTTCTGTATATATTACCAGATAATAATCTGAAAAGGAATTAAAAAAAATTCCCTTTCAATAATGTCAACATGAATACAACACTTTGCCATGGATGTAACGAGGATGACAAGACTGGCACCCTGGAAATTATACACCCTGGCTGAAAACTATCCTGAATACATGGACAGGTATTCCATAACAATGGAAAGACTTAAGATGGCAATACCATGGAATGCATCTTCAATCTGAAATGAAGATTTGATATGATTTGATCGCTCAGAGCTTTTGTGTCATCAATTGTTATTAAAGTATAAATGAGATAGAGAAAACTGCTGACTTAGACTTGAGGCGGGGTGTACGCCCTGCTGGTCTCTAGCCAGATATTCTACAGGCACTAGCAGTCAGCTAAGGAAAGAAAGGCACTGTCTCAGGGAATGGCACCAGGCCCCTCCCCCACGACATGCCTTGAGGTCACAATGGCAGCAGGTGAGTCATCCTGGGCCAAAAACTGATTGACATGAATCTTGAAGAAAGGCAGTATTCCAGGCAAATATATCATTTCCTTAACATAGATGAGGAGAACAAGGTACGAGGAAAACATACTGTTTTGTTCAAGTCGCTTCTGAGCCTATTGGGGGAACCGACCTGAAGCCAGAGTCCAGCAGATATACATAGGATATTTACATCGCTTAAGACAAACATTTCCTCAGGAACAAATGCATTGCTTAGCTCAAGGTTTGTCTGCGAAATTCTTACACATCAGGAGATGGCTCCGAGCTGGGTTTCTACACACAAGAACATCCATGCAAAGGACAAGCCTGCACAGCCCATCTGCCCCCCTCCCCCACAGCCAGCAGCATTTCCAAGTGACCTCCTAAGGCCTTCCCCAAAATACAGGGGCACCTCTGGGTTTCCTGTTTCCCTCACTTCGAACACTTTTCTTAAAAAAAAAAAAAAATCCTGCACACTTATTGATAGAATGCCACAGTGCAAGGAAAACAGGCCTTCAATACTTAAACCTCCCTGTGCAAAACACTTGGGGCTTGGTTCTGTTTTGTTTTGTTTTTTAATTACACCACCACATAATTTAAACTTTTTACAATTTCTAATTATTCAGTACCAAAACACCAAACTTTTATTGCACAAGGTCCCCATGAAAAGGCCCACGCATCAGGACAGCCACAGATTCTGCCATTAAAGGGCAGCAAGGTGCCCTCCCCCCTTCTTTGCTGCCTGGGCGGCCACCAGGGTTTGAAATCCATGCACCCTACTAAGTTTCTAGGGTGCAATCCGTGGACGCTTCCCTTTCCCATCCCAGCAGGTGCTCAAGGGCCCGCTGGCTTACAAAGTGCCAGAAGCAGGGCTGGGCCAGCCGGCCAGAGTTCAGTGTTCTGTCCCTTGGACTTCCAGGGGACACTAGGCTGCTTGGGAAAACCGTGCAGACTGAGATTTTTCAGCAAAGGGGTGGAGCGGTAAAGGCCTTGACACCAAGGGCGAGGCCTTTCTGCCACCGCCAGGTTGGGGAGCTCCGAGAATGTGCCAACAGAGGGCGGAATACTTGGTTCCCTGCTCCAAGCAGTCCCAGTTCCCTGACCTGTGGCCCGCAGCCCTCCGCTGCACCCACTAGATGTGGATCCTTGGGGACACAGGAGCGTAGGAAATGGGCGATCCTAGCCGCAGTGGCGACCCCCGAGAGCACAACTGGGACCGAACCCCCACCCACAGCCATCTAAATCTCGACCCGCGCAGCCCAGGTTTACCCCGCCCCGGGTGCACTCCCGGCGCGTTTCCAGCCGCAGTGGCCACCACCGAGAGCACAACTGGGAAGCCCTCCCCCACCCCCGCCAGGAGCCGAACCCCGCCCCGCGCCACCCGGGTTCACCCCGCCCCTGCCGCACTCCCAGCGCGTTTCCAGCTGCAGTGGGGACCCCCGAGAGCACAACTGTTACCGCCCCCCACCCCCTCCCGACCAGAACCCCTACCCTCGCCGCCCGGGATCGCCCCGCCCCTGGCGCGCTCCCGGGGCGTTGCCCACTTCCACCAGGGGCTCCTTGTGAGCCCCGTCCCCACGCCCGTTTCCAGGAGAGGATCTCGGACCTCGCTACTGCCGCCAGGTCAAACACGAGGACAATACATCCACCCCACAGAGACAATCCAAGTTGTCTATGATTTAGGGATAAAATGAGGACTACAGAAAGGAAAGATGTCCTGACCTAGGAGGGCCATGAGAGTCTATAGATCCAAACAAAATTGGGTACCAAGGAAACTTTTTTCCTTGGAACCCGGAAAGCTGGTTCTTTGCATATGCAATGACCAACAATTAGCTTGTTACCCAAGCCTGCCTCGCTGCCACCCCCACTTCCCCCCCACTCCCCAGGAAAACGGCTCAAAGAAATATTTTAAATCTCAGGCGGAAAACTGGAAGATGTCTTGTCTGTCTCTCTGGATTAAGGTATATGTCAGTGTGAGCCTTGTGTTTTTTGATAATATTGCTCAAGTTCTGAGTTCTGATTTCAATGGTCTCAAGACAAGGCAGCCCTTCCAAATCAAACTGCTGGAAATACAAGAAAACATTGACCTAAATGAATGTCAGAGTCCCGTGAACTGGGAACTAGTCAATATTAAATATCTAGTATTTTTGGTTTTGCTCCTCCACTATAGACATGTCTAAGAGTCAACAACATTAAGCACAACATGTTCATAGTGCCTAGGTTTCTTTTGAGGTAAAAATTGCTCTATTGTTATATGTGTCACAAGCTTGTCAGCAAGAAACTACCTGGAAACAGCAACAACCAATGTAAAAAATGTAAATGTGATATGAGCTTTTAGATAAACTCTTAACAATAATTATACTCTAAAATATCTGCCTCTCATAGTCTTGATTGAAGGCAGAGGAGAAGGGGATGACAGAGGATAAGATGGTTGGATGGCATCACTGACTCGATGGACATGAGTTTGAGCAAGCCCCTGGAGTTGGTGATGGACACGGATGCCTGGCGTCCTGCAGGCCACGGGGTCACAAAGAGTCAGACTCGACTGAGCAACTGAACTGAACTGAACTTACAATCGTTCCTCCAGGTGTTTTGGTTACCTGAGTTTCTATCCTGGTGCTAAACTAAGTGACGACAGTGTATTGAATAGCTAGGTCACTTCCAAATAAATGAAACTTCTTAAACATTCACGACTTGAAAGGACCTCCCTTTTACACAGAAACAAAAGAGATTTTTGTCTCTGCATGAATAGTGACTGGCACCATCCGAACATATTAAATGTAAGAAAGCAATTTTTTTGTTTTGTTTTGTTTTGTTCTGTTCTTGCAGGAAGCGGGGTGGGCGCTATTATCACTGATAGGTATGCTCACCAATCTATCAAATGCCAATATAAGAGTGAGTTCTTGGTTGCTGAAGGGAAATGTATGACTTGTTATTACAAGAATGTATGGAATGCAATCACACTGTAAGAAGGAAAACGAAGTAGTTCTGTCTTACAGGTGGCATTTTCAGGATGGGAGAAGCAAAGGAATGGGTACAGAATGGGATAAGGAGGTTGTAGGGAAAGTAGGCCCCCAGAAAAGAGTTTTGTGCCTAGCACAAGTTTTCTTGAGATGTTGAACTGCCTTTGCTAATGGAGTTTAAGTTTCTTTACCTCTTAAGTGATCTCTTCTAGGTTGACCTAGAACAGAAATCTTTTGTTAGCTTTGGCTAAGAGGAGAAGTATTGTTTCACGATGACATATGTGATCCTACCTGACTGTTCTCATCCCCTTTGATATCTATGCACTGCTGCTGCTGCTGCTGCAGCTGCTAAGTGGTTCAGTTGAGGCCGACCCTGTGCCACGCCATAGATGGCAGCCCACCAGGCCCCACAGTCCCTTGGGTTCTCTAGGCAAGAACACTGGAGTGGGTTGCCATTTCCTCCTCCTATGCATGAAAGTGAAAAGTGAAAATGAAGTCGCTCAGTGGTGTCCTACTCTTAGCCACCCCATGGACTGCAGCCTACCAGGCTCCTCCGTCCTTGGGATTTTCCAGGAGTGGGGTGCCATTGCCTTCTCCCATATCTATGCACAAGCCTGCCTAAATAATTGACTTCTAGCCAACTTTGGGATGCCCATGACCACCCACCCTTACCAGGCAACAGAGAAGAGAAAAACACTTACCACAGGAGGTTCTGATAAGGAACAAGGAACTAACAAGCTCCCACCTACCAGGATTCTGCAGAGGTCAACAAGAGGTCAGCAAGAGATGAGAGACTGCAGTCCAGAGGTCCTAGCTACTTCCATCTAGCAACAAACACCCAGCATAGTCAAAACGATTTCAATGTTAAAGAATAAATAAATAAATAAAAGGACAGAAGTTCTTTGAACACATGTCTGAATTTAGGGGTGAGGCATTACATATGTGTCCCAGGATAATCTTAAAGTGTCAGAAAGTAAAGAAATTAAAGACAACTATCAAGCTGTCCAAACTGATAAAAATGAATGATTACACAGTTTTATCGTATACATTAGCAGATAATAATCTGAAAAGGAATTTTAAAAAATTCCCTTTCAATAATATCAACATGAATAAAACACTTTGCCATGGATGTAACGAGGATGACAAGACTGGCACACTGGAAATTATACACCCTGGCTGAAAACTATCCTGAATACATGGACAGATATTCCATAACGATGGAAAGACTTAAGATGGCAATACCATGGAATGCATCTTCAATCTGAAATGAAGATTTGATATGATTTGATCGCTCAGAGCTTTTGTGTCATCAAGTGTTATTAAAGTATTAAAGAGATAGAGAAAGCTGCTGACTTAGACTTGAGGCGGGGTGGGGGGGGGGTAGTAAGAGTACCCCCTGCTGGTCTTTAGCCAGATATTCTACAGGCACTAGCAGTCAGCTAAGGAAAGAAAGGAACTGTTTCAGGGAATGGCACCAGGCCCTTCCCCCACGACATGCATTGAGATAATATTGGCAGCAGGTGAGTCATCCCGGGCCAAAACTTGATTGACATGAATCTTGAAGAAAGGCAGTATTGCAGGCAAATATATCATTTCCTTAACATAGATAAGGAGAACAAGCTAGGAGGAAAACATGCTGTTTTGTTCAAATCGCTTCTGAGCCTTTTGGGGGAACCGACCTGAAGCCAGAGTCTAGCGGAAATACATAGGATATTTACATCGCTTAAGACAAACATTTTCTTAGGAAAAAATGCATTGCTTAGCTCAAGGTTTGTCTGCGAAATTCTTACACATCAGGAGATGGCTCCGAGCTGGGTTTCCACACACAAGAACATCCATGCAAAGGACAAGCCTGCACAGCCCATCTGCCGCCCTCCAGCACATCCAGCAGCATTTCCAAGTGACCTCCTAAGGCC
Source organism: Bubalus kerabau (assembly GCF_029407905.1). NCBI lineage: Eukaryota > Metazoa > Chordata > Mammalia > Artiodactyla > Bovidae > Bubalus > Bubalus kerabau. Next base: position 2,334,388 of record NW_026577887.1, on the reverse strand, counting down.
TTCCCCAAAATACAGGGGCACCTCTGGGTTTCCTGTTTCCCTCACTTCGAACATTTTTCTTAAAAAAAAAAAAATCCTGCACACTTCTTGATAGAATGCCACAGTGCAAGGAATACAGTCCTTCAATATTTAAACCTCCATTTGCAAAACACTTGGAGTTTGGTTTTGTTTTGTTTTGTTTTTTAATTACACCACCACATAATTTAAAGCTTTTACACGTTCTAATTATTCAGTTCCAAAACACCAAACTTTTATTGCACAGGGTCCTCATGAAAAGGCCCACGCAGCTGGACAACCACAGATTCTGCCATGAAAGGGCAGCAAGGTGCCCTCCCCCCTTCTTTGCTGCCTGGGCGGCCACCAGGGTTTGAAATCCATGCACCCTACTAAGTTTCTAGGGTGCAATCCGTAGACCCTTCCCTTTCCCATCCCAGCAGGTGCTCAAGGGCCCGCTTGCTTACAAAGTGCCAGAAGCAGGGCTGGGCCAGCCGGCCAGAGTTCAGTGTTCTGTCCCTTGGACTTCCAGCGGACACTAGGCTGCTTGGAAGAACCGCGCAGACTCGGAGATTTTTCAGCAAAGGGGTGGAGCGGTAAAGGCCTTGACCCCAAAGGCAAGGCCTTTCTGCGACCGCCAGTTTGGGGAGCTCCGAGAATGTGCCAACAGACGGCGGAATACTTGGTTCCCTGCTCCACGCAGTCCCAGTTCCCTTACCTGTGGTCCGCAGCCCTCCACTGCACCCACGGGATGGCGATCCTTGGGGACCCAGGAGCGGACGAAATGGGCGTTCCCAGCCGCAGTTGCAACCCCCGAGAGCGCAACTGGGAACCCCTCCCCATCCCCCCCATGAGCCGACCCCCGCCCCGCGCCCCCAGGGTTAGCCCCGCCCCTGCCGCGCTCCCGGCGCGTTCCCAGCCGCAGTGGCGACCCCCGGGAGCACAACTGGGACCGACCCCCACCCAAAGCCATTGGAATCTCGACCCGCGCAGCCCGGGTTTACCCAGTCCCGGGTGCACTCCCGGCGCGTTTTCAGCCTCAGTGTCCACCTCCGAGAGCACAACTGGGAAGCCCGCCCCCACCCCCGCCAGAAGCCGACCCCCGCCCCACGCCGCCCGCGTTCGCCCCGCCCCTGCACGGTCCAGGTACCTTCCCAGCTTCTAGCGTTCACGCCCAGGTAGGAGCAGGATGTAGGAGTATGGGAGATGTGTCTGGAGCCTGACAGCCTCAGCTCCGCTCTGGCCTGCCCTTTGGACCTAGTAGCCAGGCCAACTTGCAGAGGGCTTAGGGCCCCATTGTATGCAAACTACCAAGGCCTACCGCAAGGAGAGCTCTGTCCGAGGGAAGGGAAGCGCCCCAGGCTGCATTCCCAAGCTGTTGTTTAGCCGCCCAGACTCAGCGCTGCACAGGGGTAATCAGGCTCTCTGTGCCCGCAGCTTCACACACAGGTGTGTCTCCGTAGGAATCAAGAAAGATCCTGACAGAGTGAGGTTCATTAGAGCTATACTAAAGAGCAAAGTCTTGTCCATGTGGTCTTGCCTTCCCCTGTGCCTTTGGGTCTCCAGGCTCGGCCCCAGCTCCGTGGAAACAACCCCTGAGAAAATATCTTCAAGATCCACTTTTCCCAGTGTCTGGGAACCGGGGTTCGTAGGAGGAGAGAAAAGCACGCCTCCATCGGGAACGAAAAGGCAGTCCACCTGCCTGTGTTTTGAAACCTCTATTTGGAAGGAATGGGTTAGCTTCTCCTAAATGAGACCTCCAGATCTGCTCAGAAGTCGGTAATTCCAGAGGCAGGGTACTGGTTCCTGACTGCCCTTTGCTAGCCTTGCAAAGATATTCCTAGATTCTAGAGTTATTTTCCATGAAGGAGCAGGCTTCGGGAATGTGTCAGACGGGACTGGCTCCTTATTGACCTCAGCTCAGCTATTGCCTTTCCATTCAAACTAGGACAAGGCCCTACTTTATGAAAGGTAAGGGTCTTCTTCTTTGCAAACTGCCAAGGGCTACAGCAATGAGACCTCTGTCAAGGTGAGGGAAGCCTAAGAGGATGGATTCTCAAGCAGGTGCTTTGCCACAAAGCATCAGCACCTCACGGAGAGAATCAAGCTCCCTGTGCACCAATGTTGGGAGTGTAGCTTCACACACAGAGTTGTCTCTATAGGAGCCAAGAATGTTCCTGAGAGATTAGGTTCACTAAACCTCTCCTACAGAGCATAGACCTGTCCATGTGGTTTTGCCTTCCCCTGTGAGTTGGGTCCTCGAGGTCTGCCACACCTCCGGGGAAACTGTCCCTGAGAAAAGTTCTCCAGGAACCGCTTCTCTGAGGCTGGGAAACGCTGTTCACAGGAAGTAAGGTAAGCGAATCTCCTGCAGAGAAAAAGAGGCCTTACTGTCCCTGGAGGAGCAGGCTGCCAGAGTGTGTGAAACCTGACTGTTGCCTTACTGGCCTCAGTTCCACCATTGCCTGTTCCTCCAAACTAGGACCCAGGCCTATTTGGAGAAGCGTTTGGGTGCGGATTTCTACAAAGTGCCAAGGGCTACAGCAGTGAGAATTCTCTCAGTGGTAAGGGAGAGCATTTTATGGATTCTCAAGCTGTTTTCTGAACGACAGGGTCAAAATGAACTGAGAGAATCAGGCTCTCTGTGCCCCTATGTTAGGTACGCAGCTTCACACACAGAAGTGTCTCTATAGGAGCCAAGAATGTTCCTGAGAGATGAGGTTCACTAGAAGTCTGCTACAGAGCATAGACCTGTCCATATGGTTTTGCCTTGCCCTGTGAGTTGGGTCCCCGAGGTCCGCCCTAGCTCAGGGGAAGGAGCCCCTGAGAAAAGATCTCCAGGGACCGCTATTCCCCCAGGCTGGCAAACGCAGTTCACAGGAGGTAACACAAGCGAGCCTCCTGCAAGGCACAACAGGCCTTAGTCTCCCTGGACGATCAGGCTGCCAGAGTGTGTGAGACCTGACTGGTGCCTTACTGGCCTCAGCTCCGCCATTGCGTGTTTCTCCGAACTAGGACCCAGGCCTACTAGGAGAAGGGTTTGGGTATGGATTTCTAAATACTGCCAAGGGGTATTGCAATGAGAACTGTGTCACGGGTAAGGAAGAGCATTGTATGGATTTTCAAGCTGTTGTTTGAACGACAGCTTCAAAGCTGCACAGAGAGAATCAGACTCTGTGTCTCCATGTTCGGTACACAGCTTCACAGACAGGGGTGTCTCCATAGGAAACAAGAACGTTCCTGACAGAGTGAAGTTCACTAGAGCTCTCCTAGAGAGCAAAGACTTGTCCATGTGGTTTTTCTTCCCCTGTGCGTTTGGGGCTCCAGGCTCGGCCCCAGCTCCGTGGAAACAACCCCTGAGAAAAGATCTTCAAGATCCGCTTTTCCCAGAGGCTGGGATGTGGGGTTCATAGGAGGCGGGAAAAGCAGGCCTCCTTCAGAGAGCAAGAGGCAGCCAAGCGGCCTGCGTTTGGAAGCCTCTATTTGGAAGAATGGGTTAGCTTCCCCTAAGGGAGACCTCCAGATCTGTTCAGAAGTTGGTAATTCCAGAGGCAGGGTGCAGGCTCCTGACTGCCCTTTGCCAGCCTTGCAGAGACATTCCTAGATTACAGCGTTATTTTCCATGAAGGAGCAGGCTTCGGGAATATGTCAGACTTGACTGGCGCCTTATTGGCCTCAGCTCAGCTCTTGCCTTTCCTTTCAAACTAGGACAAGGGCCCACTTTATGAAAGGTAAGCGTCCTCTTCTTTCCAAACTGCCAAGGGCTACAGCAATGAGACCTCTGTCAAGGCGAGGGAAGCGTAAGCTGATGGATTCTCAAGCAGGTGCTTTGCCACAAAGCATCAGCACCCCACGGAAAGAATCTGGCTCCCTTTGCTCCTACGTTGCGTGTGTAGCTACACGCACAGAGGTGTCTCGATAGGAGCCAAGAATGTTCCTGAGAGAGGAGGTTCACTGTTGGGGGCCAGAGTGAGGCACTCCGCCCATGGCAAAGGTCATGAGGAAGGAGGCTCGACATACGCAAAGGCGGGATCGAGCCTCAGGAGTCCCCCTGGAAATCCTCGAGCATCTACCCCCATAACCAGAGCCTGCCTACCTTACTACTTTGTGCTCTCACCTACACCTCTGACTTTACGGGGGGCTGTCCCCCACCACCTCTTTCGGAGAAGGAGTTAACCTAGAGCTCCAGTTGATAAAAACCCCTGGGTGTGACAAGAGTGTTTTAACCTACAAACTCCTCTGAAGGTTCTCTAGCCTGCCTGACAGGCTTGTCTGGCCACATGTGGTTGCTCACAGCCTCCCAACCATGAGAGGCACGAGATGCTTTAAACCTTCTAAAAACAGGTTCCTTAGAAAAGTTAGAAAATTATTAGTATAAGTATAATGGGCTGATTAGAAATCATATTGGTGAAGGGTTTTTCATTTGTTGAGCTGATGTTTACTGCTAAGTCTCCACATCCCCTGCCCTTATACACATTAATGAATATATACAAGAAATAAGTATTAACCTTTGATATAAATCACGTTAGACCTTAGGCTAAGTAAATTCTTTCCTTAACTAAAACCCACTACACCCTCACCCTATAGGAATGTAACTTTATTTGGGTGGCGTCTGTTTTAAGAATAATCACCCCTGGAGAAATAAGTGTCCTGGTTGACTGACCGCTGTCACAAGGAGAGGGTCGTAAATTGTCAGCAGGCCCCCCGGCCAGAAGATGATGTAACACCCCTAAGACCTCTGTATACTTTTGTATGAAGCACCTGACTTTGATAAAAGTCAGGACTGCTGACCCCATGTGACTTTTGCATAACATCTCAGTGTATAAAAGTAGACCATGGAAAATAAAGAATTGGGATCAGTTTCTCGAAATACTGGTCTCCCCATGTCTCTCTCTCTCTCTCACTCTGGTTGAGTCTCCATCTGGAGCGCGGAACCCACCAAGCTTACTAATTTTGCCTGGGCTTCTAAGATCCGACCGGGGAGGCCTCAGTGTCTCCTCTCCTTCGGGAGAACGGAAGGACGCCTGCGGCCTACGTAAGTGGTGCAAGCTTCTTGTCTTGAAGTTTTATTGGTCCCCCGCGTTAACCAAGCTACTCAGCCTCTTTTCTCCACTGAATTTTCCTACTGAGCTATCCTCATTTTATTACTCTTTATATCCTTAATTAACGTTTAATTAAGCAGTTGTTCCCTGACCCTCGCCTACGCCGTCTCTGCTTCGAATACCCTGGATCAGCTGGGGCTGGACCCCGGCAGTTCACTAGAGATCTCCTACAGAGCATAGACCTGTCCATTTGGTTTTGCCTTCCCCTGTGAGTTGGGTCCCCGAGGTCCGCCCCAACTCCGGGGAAACAGCCCCTGAGAAAAGATCTCCAGGAACTGCTTTCCGCCCAGGCTGGGAAACGCTGTTCACAGGAAGTAAGGCAAGCGAGCCTCCTGAAGGGAAATAGAGGCCTTACTGTCCCTGGAGGAGCAGGCTGCCAGAGTGTGTGACACCTGACTGGTGCCTTACTGGCCTCAGCTCCGCTATTGCATGTTCATCTGAACTTGAACCCAGGCCTACTTGGAGAAGTGTTTGTGTGCCGATTTCCAGAAACTGCGAAGGGCTACAGCAATGATAACTCTCTCAGTGGTAAGGGAGAGCATTGTGTGGAATCTCAATTTGTTGTTTGAACGACAGCGTCAAAGCTGCACAGAGAGAATCAGGTCTCTGTGTCTCTATGTTGGCTATGCAGCTTCCCACACAGAGATGTCCCCATTGGAGCCAAGAACATTCCCCATAGACTGAGGTTTACTAGAGCACTCCTAGAGAGCAAAGACTTATCCATGCGGTTTTCCCTTCCCCTGTGCATGTGGGTCTCCGGGATCGGCCCCTGCTCCGTGGAAACAGCCTGTGAGAAAAGATCTCCAAGAACCTCTTAACCCCCAGGCTGGGAAGCGGAGTTCGCAGGAGGTGGGATAAGCAAGCTTCCTTCGGCAAGAAGAGACAGCCAACCGGCCTGTGTTTGGAAGCCTATATTTGCAAGGAATGGGTTAGTTTCTCCTGACCGAGACCGCCAGATGTGCTGAGAAGATAGAAATTCCAGAGGCAGGGTCGAGGTTCCTGACTGCCCTTTGCCAGCCTTGCAAAGACATTCCCAGATTATAACGTTATTTTCCATGAAGGAGCAGGCATCGGGAATATGTCAGACTTGACTGGCGCCTTACTGGCCTCAGCTCAGCTACTGCCTTTCCATTCAAACAAGGACAAGGGCCTACTTGGTGAAGGGTAAGGGTCTGCTTCTTTCCAAACTGCCAAGGACTACAGCAATGAGACCTCTGTCAAGGTGAGGGAAGCCTATGCGGATGGATTCTTAGCAGGTGCTTTGCCACAAAGCATCAGCACCCACGGAGAGAATCAGACTCCCTTTGCCACTATGTTGGGTGTGTAGCTTCATGCACAGAGGTGTCTCTGTAGAAGCCAAGAATGTTCCTGAGAGATGAGGTTCACTAGAGCTCTCCTACAGAGCATAGACCTGTCCATGTGGTTTTGTCTTCCCCTGTGAGTTGGGCCCCCGAGGTCCGACCCAGCTCCAGGGAAACAGCCCCTGAGAAAAAATCTCCAGGAACAGCTTTGCGCCCAGGCTGGGAAATGCAGTTCACAGGAGGCAAGGCAAGCGAGCCTCCTGCAGGGAAAAAGAGGCCTTACTGCTCCTGGACGATCAGGCTGCAAGAGTGTGTGAGACCTCACTTGTGCCTTACTGGCCTCAGCTCCGCCATTGCCTGTTGTTCCGAGCTAGGACCCAGGCCTACTTGGAGAAGGGTTAGGGTGCGGATTTCTACAAACTGTCAAGGACTACAGCAATGAGAATTCTCTTAGCAGTAAGGGAGAGCATTGTATGGATTCTCAAGCTGTTGTTTGAATGACAGCTTCAAAGCTACACAGAGAGAATCAGGCTCTCTGTTCCCCTATTTTGGCTGTGCAGCTTCACACACAGAATTTGACTCTGTTGGAGCCAGAAATATTCCTGAAAGACTTAGGCTCACCAAAGCTGTCCTCCAGAGCAAAGACATTGGATGTGGTTTTGCCTTCCCTTGTCAGTATGGGTCCCCTAGCTTGGCCCCAGCTCCGGGGATAGAGCCTCTGAAAAAAATCTTCCAAGAAGCGATTTTCCGCCAGGCTGTTAAGCGGAATTCGCAGTTTGCAAGTTAAGGAAGCCTGCTTCGTGGAAGAGCAAGCAGCCAACTGGCCCTGTGTTAGGAAGCCTGTATTTGAAAGGAATGGGTTAGCTTCTACAGCGGGAGAACCTCAGATCTGCTCAGGGGGCTGAAATACTAGAGTCAGGGTCGAGGTTCTCCCTTGTCCTTTGCGCACCTTGCAAAGACATTCCTAGCTTCTAGCGTTAGTGTCCCTGTAGTAGCAGGCTGCAGGAGCGTGTGATAAATGACTGCCACGTTCCTGTCCTCAGCTCCACTATTGACTTTCTATTCGAACTAGAACCCAGGCCTACTTTGAGAGGGGTTAGGGTCCAGTGTTTTCAAACTGCCAAGGGCTACGGCAATGCGAGCTCTGTCAGAGGTAAGAAAAGAGCAATTGGTTGGATTCTTCAGCTGCTGCGTGGCTGCACAGCTTCCGCGCTGCATGGAGAGCATGAGGCTCCTTGTGGCCCTATTTTGGGTATGCAGCAACATGCACACAGAATGTCTGTGTTCACTTATGTACAGGCTTATGAACACTAGAGCTCTCCTACAGAGCAAAGACCACTCAGTGGGCTCCAAGAGATACCTGTCGCGACTCGAGAAGAGAGTGGAGTCCTTTGCTTCCCCTCGAGATGAGGCCTGACTCCCCGGGTGAGTATGGAATGCAACCCCAAATCCCTGTCGCCTATGGAGAGGAACATTAAGTCCTGGATACAAGCCTAGATGAGGTCTAGTTTGCCCTTCAGTGAATGGAGCCCAATACCCAGCTCTCCCTGGCAACTCGAATGGAAGATTAGACTTCCTGGGCCAACACAAGAGGAAGCCTGAATTCCCCGTCGTAACTCGAGAATCCCACCGCAACTCGAGAAAAACCACGTGCTTCCCTCGTCATCGCAAGATGAGGCCCTTTGTCCGCTACAGCATCTCAAGAGAAGTCCCACGTTCCATCCTGAAGTGCGAAACGGTACTTGGCACCCTTGATGCGACCCCAAAAGTTCCGCAACATACCAGACTCACTCAAGGGGAACACCGAGGTTCCCGGCACCACTTCATCTGAGCCCCTTCTCCTCTCCTGATTGCGACAGGAGGGTCGACTCCCCTTCTCTGTCTGCAAGGGGTTCCCGACCTTCCGGGCGCACCTCAGGATGAGGCCGGTCTCATGAGGAAGTTCGAGACGTAGCCTCGTGGGTGGTGCCACATGTCGAAAGACCCCAATTTCACGGTCCACTCTTGAAAAGAACCCGATGCCAGCACACCTCTTTGAAGGAAAACCTGTGGATGAAGGCACAACACGAAGGGGCACTGACACCCGCGTGCATCGTCCAGAAAAACCCGCAGGTCCCACAGACATTTCGACAAGTGGCCTGTCACCCTGTAAACAACTCGAAAGGCAAACGAAGGTCCATTCCTCAACAGAAGACTAGGTGTGACTCTCTTGTCCCTACTCTGCAGGGACCATGGGATCCGAGTCAGAAACGGAGAGGAAGCCTGAGGTTCCTGCGTCCACTCGAGATGAAGCCCTCTTCCATTGCACCACAACCAGTGGAGTCCCGAGAGGACCCTACCAACTCCACAGTACCCCTGAGTTATCAGAGGCACAATAAGAAGCTCCCTGAGGTCACAGGCACAAGTAGAGGGAACCCTGGGTTTTCTGCCGTGACTAGAGAAAGACCTCGAGAGTGCTTCAAAATGTGTTGAGTCGCGATTCCCCTACCATGACTCAAGAGCCATGACACGCTCCCCCTCGCCACGCGCATGGAGACCTGACTAACCTGGCACTGCACGAGAGGCTCCATGAGTTCCTCATCGTACCTCGTGAGGAAACCCACACTGGCGCGGCAGCTCGAGGAAACACATGAGACACCCCGGTCATCGCGAGATGAGGGCCTTATATTCCTGAATGGCCTGGAGACCAATCACGTGTCCTCTCTCCAAACTGAAGAAGAGGCTGGACTCCCTTGAAGCCGCTCAGGGGGCTCCAAGAGATCCGCGTCGCGACTCGAGAGGAGAGAGGAGTCCTTGGCTTCCAATCGAGACGAGGCCTGACTCCCCGGGGGAGCCTGGAATGCAACCCCGAGATCCCCGCCTTCCCTGGAGAGGAATATTAGGTCCCGGACACACGCCTAGGTGAGGTCTCTTGGCCCCTGCAGTGACTCGAGCGCAACCCCCAGCTTTCCCTTGCAACTCGAGGGGAAGATTGGGCTTCCAAGGGCGAACCCAAGAGGAAGGCTGAGATCCCCGTTGTAACTCGAGAATCCCGCCGCAACTCGAGAAAAACCACGTGGTTCCCACCTCTTGGCAAGATGAGGCCCTTGCCCTGGACGGCGTCTCAAGGGAAGTCCCCTGTTCCGCCCTGAAGGGCGAAACGGTCCTTGACAGCCTACCTGCGAGCCCAAAAGTTCCCCGACACGCCGTGTTCCCTCGAGGGGAACACCGAGTGTCCCGGCACTGCTTCATCTGAAACCCTTCTCCCCTCCGGAACGCGACAGGAGAGTCGATTCCCCTGCGTGGTCTGTAAGGGGTTCCCGGCCTTCCCGGCGCACCTCAGGATGAGGCCGTCCTCACGAGGAAATTCGAGACCAGCCACGTGGGTGGTGACACATGCCGAACGCCCCCGATTCCCCGGTCCGCTCTTGAGAAGGACCCGAGGCCCAGACCCCTCTTCGAAGGCAACCCTGTGGGTGAAGGCACAACACGAAGGGACACTGCCACCCCCAGGCATCGTCCGCAAAGACCCGCGGGTTCCACACACAGCTCGCCGAGGGGCCTGAAACCCCCTGAGCAACTCGAGAGGCCAGCGGGGTTCCCTTCCTCAGACAAGACGAGGCCTGACTCTCCTGTCCCAACTCTGCAGGGACCCTGCGGTCGGAGTCCGAAACGGAGAGGAAGCCTGAGGTTCCTGCCTCCCCTCGAGGTGAGGCCCTCTTCCGTTGCGCCAGACCCAGCGGAGTCCCGAGGGGCCCCGCCACCTCCACAGGATCCCTCGCCTCTCAGAGGCACCCTGGGAAGTTCCCTAAGGTCCCCGGCAGAAGGCGAGGGAAACGAGGGTTTCCCGCCGCCCCCCGAGAAAGACCTCGAGAGTCCTTCTTCAACGCGTCTCGAGGCCCTAGTCCACTCCCGTGACTCGAGAGCCATGACGCGCTTCCCCTCGCCACGCGCATGGAGACCTGACTTCCCTGGCGCCACACAAGAGGCTCCCTGAGCTCCCCGTCATACCTCGTGAGAAACCCCACACTGGCGCCGCAGATAGAGAAAACCCACGAGACGCCCCCGTTTTCGCGACATGACGGCCTTCTTTTCTAGCATGGCCTGGAGAGCAATCCTGAGTCCTCTCTCCAAACTCCACAGTAGGCTTGACTCCCTTTTGGTCACTCAGTGGACTCCAAGACATACCCGTCGCGACTCGAGAGGAGAGCGGAGTCTTTTCCTTCCCCTCGAGGCGAGGCCTGACTCCTCGGGTGAGTCTGATATGCGAACCGGAGATCCCTGTCGCCTCTGGAGAGAAACATTAGGTCCTGGACACAAGCCTAGATGAGGTCTCTTTTTTCCTGCAGTGACTCGAGAGCAATCCCCAACTCTCCCTCGCAACTCGAATGGAAGACTGGACTTCCCTGGGCCAACAGAAGAGGAAGCCTGAATTTCCCGTTGTAACTCAAGAATCCCGCCACAACTCGAGAAAAACCACGTCGTTCCCTCTTCATCGCAAGATGCGGCCATTGCCGCTACAGCGTCTCAAAAGAAGTCTTACGTTCAATCTTGAAGTGCGATACGGTATTGGCACCTTTGATGCGACCCCAAAAGTTCCCCAACACACTGGTCTCACTGGAGGGGAACACCGAGGTTCCCGGCATCACCTCATCTGTGCCCCTTCTCCCCTCCTGATCGAGACAGGAGGGTCGATTAACCTGCTTTGTCTGCAAGGGCTTCCGACCATCCCGGCGCACCTAAGGATGAGGCCGGTCTCACTAGGAAATTCGAGACGTAGCCTGGTGGGTGGTGCCACATGCGGAAAGACCCCGATTTCCCGGTCCGCTCTTAATAAGAACCCTATGCCCGGGCACCTCTTCGAAAGCAAACCTGTGGATGAATGCACAACACGAAGGGGTACTGACATCCCCATGCATAGTACGGAAAAACACGCAGATTCCAAACACAGATCGACAAGTGTCCTGTCATCCCTTGAAGAACTAGAGAGGCATGCGGAGTTCCGTCCCTGCACACAAGAGAAGGCCTGACTCTCCTTTCCCAACTCTGCAGGGACCGTGCGATCAGAGTCAGAAATGTAGATGAAACCTGACGTTCCTGCATCAACTCGAAATGAGGCCCTCTTCCATTGCGCCATACCCAGTGGAGTCCCGAGAGGCCCCTCCCAACTCCACAGTATCCCTGATTCTCAGAGGCACCCTCAGAAGCTCTCTGCGGTCACTGGCACAAGTGGAGTGAACCCAGGGTTTCCTGCTGCATTCTGAGAAAGACCTCGAGAGTCCTTCTTTACCGCGTCTTGAGGCCCGATACCCTACCATGACTGGAGAGCAATGACGCATTTCCCTTGCCACACCCATTGAAACCTAACTTCCCTGGCGCCACACGAGAGGCTCCCTGCGCTCCCCGTCCTACCTCATGAAAACCCCACACTGGCACCTCCGCTCGAGAAAACACATGAGACGCCCCCGTCATCGTAAGATGAGGGCCTTCTTTTCCTACATGACCTAGAGAGCAATCCCGAGTCCACTCTCCAAACTCCACTGGAGGCCTGTCTCCCTTTAGGCCACTCAGTAGCCTCCAAGAGATACACGTCGCTACTCTACAGGAGAGCGGAGTCCGTTACTTCCCCTCGAGCCGAGGCCTGACTACTTGGGTGAGTCTGGAATGGGATCCCGAGATCCGTGTCGCCCCTGTAGAGGAAAACTCGGTCCTGGACACAAGCCTAAATGAGGTCTTTTTTGTCCTGCATTGACTCAAGTGCAATCCCCAGCTCTCCCTCGCAACTCGAATGGATGATTGGACTTCCCTGGGCCAACACAAGAGGAAGACTGTATTTCCCGTTGTAATTCGAGAATCCCGCGGCAACTGGAGAAAAACAACGTGGCTCCTCCGTCATCGAAATATGAGGCCCCTGTCAGCTATAGCGTCTCCAGCGAAGTCCCATGTTCCGTCTTGAAGTGTGAAACGGTACTTGACACCCTTGATGCGACACCCCAATTTCCCTGACACCCCGGTCTCACTCGAGAAGAACATGGAGGTTCCCAGCACTGCTTCAGCTGAGCCTCTTCTCCCCTCCTGATGGCGACAGGAGGGTCGATTCCCCTGCTTTGTCCGGAAGGGGTTCCCAGACTTCTCGGCGAACCTCAGGATGAGGCCAGTCTCACGAGGGAAGTCGAGACGTAGCCTCGTGTGTTGTGCCACATGCTGAAAGACCCCGATTTCCTGGTCCGCTATTGATAAGATCCCGATGCCCGGTCACCTCTTCGAAGGTAACCCTGTGGATGAAGGCACAACACGAATGGGCACTGACACCCCTGTGCATCGTCCCCCAAAACCGCAGGTTCCACATACAACTCGACAGGTGGCCTGTCATCCCGTGAACAACTCGAGAGGCAAGCGGAGTTCCATTACTCCACACAAGACGAGGTCTAACTCTCCTGTCCCAACTCTGCAGGGACCCTGCTCTCCGAGTCAGAAATGGAGAGGAACCCTGACGTTACTGCCTCAATCCGAGATTAGGTCCTCTTCAATTGCACCAGTCCCTGTGAAGTTCCGAGAAGCCCCTCTCAACTCCACAGTATCCCTGACTTCTCAGAGGAACCCCGCTAAGCTCCCTGAGGTTATGGGCACAAGTCGAGGGAACCCAGCGTTTCCTGCCACACCCCGAGAAAGACCTCGACAGTTCTTCTTCGAAGCGTCTTGAGGCTCGATTCCCCTACCATGACTCGAGAGCAATGAGGCGCTCCCCCTCGTCACGTCCATGGAGACCTGACTTCCGTGGCACCACAGGAGTCTCCCTGAGCTCCCCGTCCTATCTTGTGAGAAACCCCAACCAGGCACTGCACCTTGAGAAAACCCACGAGACGCCCCCGTCATCGCGAGATGAGGGCCTTCTTTTCCTGCATGGCCTAGAGAGCAATCCCGAGTCCTCTCTCCAAACTCCACAGGAGGCTTAACTCCATTTAGGCCATTCTTGGGCTCCAAGGGATACCCGTCGTGACTCGAGAGGAGAGCGGAGTCTATTCATTCCCTTCGAGATGAGGCCTGACTCCCCGGGTGAGTCTGGAATGCAACCCCGAGATCCCTGTCGCCCCTGGAGAGAAAAACTCGGTCCTGGACACAAACCTAGATGAGCTCTATTTTGCCCTGCAGTGACTCAAGAGCAATCTCCAGCTCTCACTTGCAACTCGAATGGAAGATTGGACTTCCCTGGGCCAACACAAGAGGAAACCTGTATTCCCCGTCGTAACTCAAGAATCCTGCCGCAACTCGAGAAAAAACACGTGGGTCCCCCGTCAGCGCTAGATGAGGCCCTTGCCCACTACAGCGTCTCAAGAGAAGTCCCAGGTTCCGTCTTGAAGTGCGAAACGGTACTTGGCACCCTTGATGCAACCCGAAAAGTTACCCGACTTACCAGTTTCACTCAAGGGGAGCACCGAAGTTCCTGGCACTACTTCATCTGAGCCCTTTCTCTCCTCCTGATCCCGAAAGGAGGGTCGATTCCCCTGCTTTGTCTGGAAAGGGTTCCCGGATTTTCCTGCGTGCCTAAGGATGAGGCCGATCTCACGAGGAAATTCGAGACGTAGCCTCGTGGGTGGTGCAACATGCTGAAAGAACCCAATTTCCCGGTCCGCACTTGAGGAGAACCTGATGCCCGGACACCTCTTCGAAGGCAACCCTGTGGATGAAGGCACAACAGGAAGGAGCACTGACACCCCCGTGCATCTCCGAAAAACCCGCAGGTTCCACACACATCACGAAAAGTGGTGTCATCATTGAACAACTTGAGATGTAAGCGGAGTTCCATTCCTCCGCAGAACACGAGACCTGACACTCCTGAGCAAACTCAGCAGGGACCCTGCGATCTGAGTCAGATCCGGCTCCAGGAAGTCAGGAGCAGAACCCTGAGGTTCCTGCCTCAACTCGAGATGAGGCCCTCTTCCATTGCACCAAACCCAGAGGAGTCCCGAGAGGCCTCTCCCAAATCCACAGTATCCCTGATTTCTCAGAGGCACCCTGAGACGCTCCCTGAGGTCACTGGCACAAGTCAAGGGAACCCAGGGTTTCCTGCTGCAACCCTAGAAAGACATCGAGAGTCCTTTTTCAACCCGTCATGAGGCCCGATTCCCCTACCCTGACTTGAGAGCAATGACGCGCTCCCCCTTGCCCCGCCCATGGAGACCTGACTTCCCTGTTGCCACACGAGAGGCTACCTGAACTCCCCGTCGTACCTCGTGAGAAACCCCACACTGGCGCCACAGCTCGAGAAAACCCACGAGACGCCCCCGTCATCTCGAGATGTGGGCCTTCTCTTCCTGCATGGCCTGGAGAGCAATCCCGAGTCCTCTCTCCAAACTGAAGAGGAGGGTTGACTCCCTTTAGACCACTCAGTGGGCTCCAAGAGATATGCGTCGCAACTTGAGAGGAGAGCCGAGTCCTTTGCTTCCCCTCGAGACGAGGCCTAACTCCCCGGGTGAGTCTGTAATGCAAAACCGAGATCCCTGTCGCCCTTGGAGAGGATCATTGGGTCCTGAACACAAGGCTAGATGAGGTCGCTTTTGCCCTGCAGTAACTCGAGAGCACTCCCCAGCTTTCCCTCGCAACCCGAATGGAAGATGGACCTCCCTGGGCCAACACAAGAGGAAGCCTGAATTCCCAGTAGTAATTCAAGAATTCCGCCTCAACTCGAGAAAAACCACGTGATTCCCCCGTCATTGCAAGATGAGGCCCTTGCCTGCTCCAGCGTCTCAAGAGTAGTCCCACGTTCTGTCTTGAAGTGCGAAATGATATTTGGCACCCTTAATGCTACCCCAAAAGTTCCCCGACATAAGGGTCGCACTCGAGAGGAACACCAAGGTTCCTGGCACCACTTCATCTGAGCCCCTTCTCCCCTCCTGATCGCGAATGGAGGGCCGATTCCCCTGCTTTGTCTGCAAGGGGTTCCCGACCTTCTCCACGCACCTCAGATGAGGCTGTCTCACGAGGAAATTCGAGACGTAGCCTTGATGGTGGTGCCACATGCCGAAAGACCGCGATTTCCCGATCTGCTCTTGATAAGAACGCGATGCCCAGACACCTATTCGAAGATAGTGTGGATGAAGGCACAACATGAAGGGGCACTGACAACCCCGAGCATCATCCGGAAAAGACCGCAGGTTACTCTTACAGCTCAACAAGTGCCTGTCACCCAGTGAACAACTCGAGAGGCAAGCGGAGATCCATTCCTGCACACAAGACGAGGCCTGACTCACCTCTCCCAACTATGCAGGGGGCTTCGATCAGAATCAGAAATGGAGAGGAACCCTGAGGTTCCTGCCTCCCCTCGAGATGAGGCCCCCTTCCATTTCACCAAACCCAGTGGAGTCCCGAGAGGTCTTTCCCAACTCCACAGTATCCCTGACTTCTCGGAGGCACCCGGAGAATCTCCCTGAGGTCACCGGCACAAGTCGAGGGAACCCAGGTATTCTTGCCAAGACCCTAGAGAGATCTTGAGAGTCCTTCTTCAACGCGTCTAGAGGCCTGATTCCCCTACCATGACTCGAGAGCAATGACGCAATCCCCCTCGCCACACGCATCGAGACCTAACTTCCCTGGCGCCACATAAGAGGCTCCCTGAGCTCCCCGTCGTACCTCCTGAGAAACCAACACAGGCGCTGCAGCTCGGTAAAACCACCGAGACCCCCCGTCATCGTGAGATGAGGGCCTTCTTTTCCTGCATGTCCTGGAGTGCAATCCCGAGTCCTCTCTCCAAACTCCAGAGGAGGCTTGACTCCCTTTAGTCCACTCAGTGGGCTCCAAGAAATACCCGTCGCGACTCGAGAAGAGAGAGAAGTCCTTTGTTTCCCCTCGAGATGACGCCTGACTCCCGGGTGAGTCTGGAATGCAACCCCAAGATCCCAGTCATCCCTTGATAGGAACATTAGGTCCTAGACACAAGCCTGGATGAGGTCTCTTTTGCCCTGCAGTGACTCGAGCGCAACCCCCAGCTCTCCCTCGCAACTCGAATGGAAGATTGGGCTTCCCTGGGCCAACACAAGAGGAAGCCAGAAATCCCCTTCGTAACTCGAGAATCCCGCCGCAACTCGAGAAAAACCACGTGTTTCCAACGTCATCCCAAGATGAGGCCCTTGCCTGCTATGGCGTCTCAAGAAAAGAACCACGTTCCGTCTTGAAGTGCGAAACGGTACTTTGCACCCTTGATGCGACACCAAATGTTCCCGGACACGCCGGTCTCACTCGACAGGAACACCGAGGTTCCCGCACCACTTCATCTGAGCACCTTCTCCCCTCCTGTTTGCGACAGGAGGGTCTATTCCCCTGCTTTGTTTGGAAGGGGTTCCCCACATTCCCGGCGCACCTCAGGATGAGGCCGGTCTCACGAGGAAATTCGAGACATAGCGTCGTGGGTGGTGTCACATGCCGAAATACCCCGATTTCCCGGCCCACTCTTGAGAAGAACCCGATGCCCGGACACCTCTTTGAAGGCAACCCTGTGGACGAAGGCACAAAACGAAGGGTCACTGACACTCCCGTGCATCATTCGGTAAAAGCCGCAGGTTCCACACACAGCTCAACAAGAGGCCTGTCATCCCATGAACAACACGAGAGGCAAGCAGAGTTCCATTCCTTCACTCAAGACGAGGCCTGACTCTCCGGTCCCAACTCTGAAGGGACCCTGCGATCGGAGTCCGAAATGGAGAGGAACCCTGAGGTTCCTGACTCCACTCGAGATGAGGCCCTCTTCCATTACACCAAAAACAGTGGAGGCCCGAGAGGCCCCTCCCAAATCCACAGTATCCCGACTTCTCAGAGGCACCCTTAGAAGCTCCCTGAGGTCACCGGCACAAGTCGAGGGAACACAGGGTTTCCTGACGCAACCCGAGAAAGACCTCGAAAATCCTCCTTCAACGCGTCTTGAATCCCAATTCCCCTACCATGACTCAAGAGCAATGACGCGTTCCCCCTCGCCACTCGCATGGAGACTTGACTTCCCTGGCGCCACAAAAGAGGCTCCCTGAGCTCCCCGTCATACCTCGTGAGAAATCCCACACTGGCTCCCCAGCTCGAGAAAACCCACGAGACGCCTCCGTCGTCGCGAGATGAAGGCCTTCTTTTCCTGCATGGCCTGGAGAGCATCTCGAGGCCTCTCTTCAAACTCCACAGGAGGCCTGACTCCCTTTAGGCCACTCTGTTGGCTCAAGAGATACCCGTTGGGACTCAAGAGGAGAGCGGAATTCTTTGCTTCCCCTATATACCAGGCCTGACTCCTCAGGTGAGTCTGGAATGCAACCCCGAGATCCCTGTCGCCCCTGGAGAGGAACATTAGGTCCTAGACACAAGCATAGATGAGGTCTCATTTGCCCTGAAGTGACTCGAGAGCAATCCCCTGCTCTCCCTCACACCTCGAATGGAAGAATGGACTTCCCTGGGACAACACAAGAGGAAGCCTGAATTCCCCGTCGTAATTCGAAAATCCCGCCGCAACTCGAGAAAAACCACGTGGTTCCCCCGTCATCGCAAGATGAGGCCCTTGCCAGCTACAGCGTCTCAGGAGAAGCCCCACGTTCCATCTTGAAGTTTAAAATGATAATTGGCAACCTTGATGTTATCACAAAAGTTCCCCGACACCCTGGTGTCACTCGAGGGGAACACCAAGGTTCGGTGCACCGCTTGTTCTGAGCCCCTTATCCCCTCCTGATCGCGACGGGAGGGTCGATTACCCTGCTTTGTCTGGAAGGGTTTCCGGACCTTCCCAGCGCACCTCAGGATGAGGCCGGTCTCACGAGGAAATTCGAGACGTAGCCTTGTGGTTGGTGCCACATGCCGAAAGACCCCGATTTCCGTGTCTGCTCTTGATAAGAACCCAATGCTAGGACACCTCTTCGAAGGCAATCCTGTGGATGAAGGCACAAAACGAAGGGGTCTGACACCCTCGTGTATCGTTGGAAAAGCCCGCAAGTTCCACATACAGATCGACAAGTGGCTTATCACCCCATGAACAACTCGAGAGGCAAGAGGAGTTCAATTCCTCCACACAAGACAAGGCCTGACTCTCCTGTCCCAACTCTGCATGGACACTGATATCCGATTCAGAAATGGAGAGGAACCCTGAGGTTCCTGCCTCAACTCGAGATAAGGCCCTCTTCTACTGCACCAAACCCAGTGGAGTTCGGAGCGGCCCCTCCCAACTGCACAGTATCCCTGACTTCTCAGAGGCACCCTGAGAAGCTCCCTGAGGTCACGGGCATAAGTCGAGGGAACCCAGGGTTTCCTGCCATAACCTGAGAAAAACCTTGAGAGTCCTTCTTCATGCGTCTTGATGCCCGATTCCTCTACCATGACTGGAGAAAAATGACGCGCTCCCCCTCGCCACGCGCATGAAGATCTGACTTCCCCGGCACCACATGAGAAGCTCCCTGAGCTCCCCATCGTACCTCGTGAGAAACCCCACACTGGCGCCGCAGCTCGAGAAAACCCACGAGACGCCCCTGTCATGGTGAAATGAGGGCCTTCTTTCCTGCATGACCTGAAGAGCAATCCCGAATCCTCTCTCCAAACTCCAAAGGAGGCTTGACTCCCTTTAGGTCACTCAGTGGGCTCCAAGAGATACCCGTCGATACTCAGGAGGAGAGCGGTGTCCTTTGCTTCCCCTCGAGATGAGGCCTGACTACGAGGGTGAGTCTGGAATGCAACCCTGGATCCCTGTCGCCCCTGGAGAGGAACCTTAGGTCCTGGACAAAAGCCTAGATGAGGTCTCTTTGGCCCTGCAGTGACTCAAGCACAACCCCTAGCTTTCCCTTGCAACTCGAATGGAAGATTGGCCTTTGTGAGCCAACACAAGAGGAAGCCTGAATTTCCAGTTGTAATTTGAGAAACCCGCCGCAACTCGAGAAAAATCACGTGGTTCCCTGTATTGCAAGATGAGGCCCTTGCCCCCTACAGCGTCTCAAGAGAAGTCTCACATTCCGTCTTGAAGTGCAAAACAGTACTTGGCACCCTTGATGCGACCCCAAAAGTTCCCCTATATACCGATCTCACTAGAGGGGACACTGAAGTTCCCGGCACCACTTCAACTGAGGCATTTCTCCTCTCCTGATCGCGACAGGAGGGTCGATTCCCATGCTTTGTCTGCAAGGGGTTCCCGACGTTCCCCGCGAACCTCCGGATGAGGCCGGTCTCATGAGGAAATTCGAAAAGTAGCCTCATGGTTGGTGCCACATGCTGAAAGATCCCGAATTCCCGGTCCACTCTAGATAAGAACCTGACGCCCGGACATCTCTTCGAAGGCAACCCTGTGGATGAAGGCACAACACGAAGGGACACTGACATCCCCATGCATCGTCTGGAAAACCCCGCCGATTCCACTCACAGCTCCAAATGTGGACTGTCACCCCGTGAACAACTCGAGAGGCAAGTGAAGTTGCATTCCTTCACACAAGACGAGGCCTTACTCTCCTGGCCCAACTCTTCAGGGACCCTGCGATCGGAGTCAGAAATGGAGAGGAACCCTGAGGTTCCTGCCTCAACTAGAGAAGAGGCCCTCTTCCATTGAACCAAACTCAGTGGTGTCCCGAGAGGCCCCTTCCAACACCACAGTATCCCTGAATTCTCAGAGGCTCCCTGAGAAGCTACCTGAGGTCACTGGCACAAGTCGAGGGAACCCAGAGTTTCCTGAAGTAACCCGAGAAAGACTTGGAGAGTCCTTTTTCAACGTCTCTTGATGCCCGATTCCCCTACCATGTCTCCAGAGCAAGGACGCGCTCCCCTCGCCACAAGCAGGAAAACTGACTTCCCTAGTACCACACAAGAGGCCCCCTGAGTACCCCATCGTACCTCGTGAGAAAACCCACAGTGGCGCCGCAGTTCGAGAAAAACCACAAGATGCCCCCGTCAAGGAGAGATGGGGGCCTTCTTTTCCTGCCTGACCTGGAGAGCAATCCCTGGTCCTCTCTCCAAACTTCACAGGAGGATTGACTCCCTTTAGGACACTCAGTTGGGTCCAAGAAATACCCGGTGCGACTCGAGAGGAGAGCGGAGTCCTTTGCTTCCCTCGAGACGAGGCCTGACTCCCCGGGTGAGTTTGGAATGCAACCCCGAGAACCCTGTCGCCCCTGGAGTGGAATATTATGTCCTAGACACAAGCCTAGATGAGGTCTATTTTGCCCTACAGTGACTCGAGAGCAACCTCCATCTCTCCCTCACAATTTGAATGGAATATTGGTCTTCCCAAGGTCAACACAAGAGGAAGTCTGAATTTCCCATCGTAATTCGAGAATTCAGCCTCAAGTCTTAAAAATCATGTGGTTCCCCCTTCATCGCAATATGAGGCCCTTGCCAGCTAGAGTCTCAAGAGAAGTCCCACGTTCCATCTTAAAGTTCGAAATGCTACTATGCACCCTTGATGCGACCCCAAAGTTCCCCAACATACCGGTCTCACTCCAGGGGAACACCGAAGTTTCCGGCGTCTCCAGGGAAGTCCCATGTTCCGTCCTTAAGTGCGAAATGGTAATTGACACCCTTGATGCGACCACAAAAGTTCGCCGACACGCTGGGTTCCCTCGAGGGGAACACCGAGGGTCCCAGCACCACTTCATCTGAGCCCCTTCTCCCCTCCTGATCGCGACAGGAGAGTCGATTCCCCTGCTTTCTCTGGAAGGGGTTCCCGGCCTTCCTGGTGCACCTCAGGATGAGGCCGGTCTCAGGAGGAAATTCGAGACTAGCCATGTGTGAGGTGCCACGTGCCGAACAACCCCGATTTTCCGGTCCACTCTTGATAAGAACCCGATGCCCGGACACCTCTTCGAAGGCAACCCTGTGAGTGAAGGCACAACACGAAGGGGCACTGACACCCCTGTGCATCATCCGGAAAAACCCGCAGGGTCTACACATAGCTCGACAAGGGGCCTGAGACTCCCGGAACAACTCGAGAGGCAACCAGAATTCCATTCCTCAGACAAGACGAGGCATGACTCTCCTGTCCCAACACTGCAGGGACCGTGCAGTCGGAGTCAGAATCGGAGAGGAAGCCTGAGGTTCCTGCCTCCCCTCGAGATGAGGCCCTCTTCCATTGCGCCGAAACCAGCAGAGTCCCTAGAGGCCCTGCCAACTCCACAGCATCCCTCACCTCTCAGAGGCACCCTGGGAAGTTCCCTATAGTCCCCTGCAGAAGTCGAGGGAAACGAGGGTTTCCCGCCGCCACCCGAGAAAGACCTCGAGAGTCCTTCTTCAACGCGTCTTGAGGCCCTAGTCGCTTCCCATGACTCGAGAGAGATGACCAGCTCCCCCTCACCATGCGCATGGAGACATGAGTTCCCTGGCGCCGCACGAGAGGCTCCCTGAGGTCCTCGTCGTGCCTCGGGAGAAAACCCCCACGGGCGCTGCAGCCTGAGGAAACCCATGAGATGCCTCCGTCATCGCGAGCTGAGGGCCTTCTTTTCCTGCCTGGCCTGGAGAGCAATCCCGAGTCCTCTCTCCAAACTGAAGAGGAGGCTCGACACCCTTGAGTCCACTCATTGGGCTCCAAGAGATAGGTGTCGCGAATTGAGAGGAAAGCGGAGTCCTCTGCTTCCCCTCGAGGCGAGGCCTGACTCCCCGGGGGAGTCTGGAATGCAAACCCGAGATCCCTGTCTTCCCTTGAGAGGAATATTAGGTCCTGGACACACGCCTCGATGAGGTCTCTTTGGCCCTGTAGTGACTCGAGCAGAACCCCCAGCTTTCCCTCGCAACTCCAGGGGAAGTTTGGGCTTCCCAGGGCCAACCCAAGAGAAAGCCTGAAATCCCCGTCGTTTTCGAGAATCCAGACGCAACTCGAGAAAAACGATGTGGTTCCAACGTCTTCACAGGATGAGGCCCTTGCCCGCTACAGCGTCTCCAGGGAAGTCCCATGTTCCGTCCTGAAGTGGGAAACGGTACTTGGCTCCCTTGATGCGACCCCTAAAGTTCCCTGAAACGCCGGGTTACCTCGAGTGGAACACCTAGAGTCCCGGCCCCACTTCATCTGAGCCCCATCTCCCCTCCTGATTGAGACAGGAGATTTGATTCCCGTGCTTTGTGTGGAAGGTGTTCCCGGCCTTCCCGGCGCAACTCAGGATGATGCTGGTCTCACGAGGAAATTCGAGATGAGCCACGTGTGTTGTGCCACATGCCGAACGACCCCGATTTCCCCGTCCGCTCTTGAAATGAACCCGATACCCGGACACCTCTTTGAAGGCAACCCTGTGGGGGAAGGCACAAAATGAAGGGGCAATGACACCCCCGTTCATCTTCTGGAAACACCCGCAGGTTCCACACACAGCTCGACAAGGGGCCTGAGACCCACTGAACGACTCGAGAGGCAAGCAGAGTTCCATTACTCAGACAAGATGAGGCCTGACTCTCCTGTCCCAACCCTGCAGGGACCCTGCGGTCGGAGTCAGAAATGGAGAGGAAGCTGAGGTTCCTGCCTCCAATCGAGATGAGGCCCTCTTTCATTTCGTCAAACCTAGTGGAGTCCCGAGAGGCCCCTCTAATTCCTCAGTATCCCTCACCTCTCAGAGGCACCTGGGAAGTTCACTAAGGTCCCCGGTAGAGGTCGAGGGAAACGAGTGTTTCCCACCCCAACCCAAGAAAGACCTCGAGAGTCCTTCTTAAATGCGTCTTGAGGCCCTAGTCCCTCCCATGACTCCAGAGCAATGACGCGATCTGCCTGGCCACACGCATGGAGGCCTGACTTCTCTGGGGCCGCACGAGAGGCTCCCTGATCTCCCCATCATATCTCGTGAGAAACCCCACACTGGCGCCGCAGCTCGAGAAAACCCATGAGACGCTCCCGTCATCACGAGAGGAGGGCCATCTTTAACTGCATGGTATGCAGATCAAGCGTGAACCTTCTGTCCAAGCTACACAGGACGCTTGACTCCCTTTAGGCCACTCATTGGGCTCCAAGAGTTACGCGTCCCGACTTGAGAGGATAGTGGAGTCCTTTGCTTCCACTCGAGACGAGGTGTGACCCACCGGGTGAGACTGGAATGTGACCCCGATATCCCTGTTGCCCCTGGAGAGCAATACTATGTCCTGGACCCAAGCCTAGATGAGGACTCTTTGCCCTGAAGTGACTCGAGAGCAACCCCCAGCTCTCTCTGACAAGTTGAATGGAAGATTGGACTTCCTGGGCCAACACAAGAGGAAGCCTGAATTCCCCGTCGTAACTCGAGAATCCCGCCGCAACTCGAGAAAAACCACGTGTTTCCCTCGTCATTGCAATATGAGGCCCTTGCCCGCTAGAGCATCTCCAAAGAATTCCCACGTTCCGCCTTGAAGTGCGAAACTGTACTTGGCACCCTTGATGCGACCTCAAAAGTGCCGTGACATACCGGTCTCACTCGAGGGGACCACCGAAGTTCCCGGCACCACTTCATTTGAGCCCCTTCTCCCCTTCTGATCGCGACCGGTGGGTCGATTCCCCTGCTTTGTCTGCAAGGGGTTTCCTACCTTCACGGCGAACCTCAGGATGAGGCCAGTCTCCCGAGGAAATTCGAGACGTAGCCTCGTGGGTGGTACCACATGCTGAAAGATCCCAATTTTCTGGTACGCTCTTGAAAAGAACCCGATGCCTGGACATCTCTTTGAAGGCAACCCTGTGGATGAAGGCACAACACGAAGGGGCACTGACACCCCTGTGCATCATCCGGAAAAAACCACAGGTTCCACACACAGCTCAACAAGTGGCCTGTCACTCCATGAACAACTCGAAAGGCAAGCGGAGATCCATGCCTCCACAGAAGATGAGGCGTGACTCTCTTGTCCATACTCTGCAGGTACTCTGCGACCCGAGTCAGAAATGGAGAGGACCCCTGAGGTTCCTGCCTCCATACGAGATGAGGCCCTCTTCAATTGCACCAAACACAGTTGAGTAACGAAAGGCCCCTCCCAAATCCTCAGTGTCCCTGACTTCTCAGAGGCACCCTGAGAAGTTGCCTGAGGTCACCGACACAAGTCGAGGGAACCCAGGGTTCCCTGCCGCAACCCGAGAAAGACCTCGAGAGTCCTTCTTCAATGCGTCTTGAGGCCTGATTTGCCTACTATGACTCGAGAGCAATCACGCACTCCCCTTCACCACACGCACGGAGACCTGACGTCCCTAGCACCAAACGAGAGGCTCTCTGAGCTCCCCGTCGTACCTCGTGAGAAATCTGATAATGGCGCCACAGCTGGAGAAAACCCACGAGACGCCCCCGTCATCGCGAGATGAGGGCCTTTTTTTCTGCATGGCCAGGAAAACAATCCCGAGTCATCTCTCCAAACTCCATAGGAGGCTTCACTCCCTTTACGCCACACAGTGGGGTCCAAGAGATACCCGTCGCGACTCGACAGGAGAACGGAGTCCTTTTTTTCCCCTCAAGACGAGGCCTGACTCTCCAGGTGAGTCGAGAATGCAACCCTGAGATCCCTGTCGTCCCAGTAGTGGAACACTAGGTCCTGGACACAAGCGTAGATGATGTCTATTTTGCCCTGCAGTGACTGGAGAGCAATCCCCAGTTCTAACTCGCAACTCAAATGGAATACTGGATTTTCCTGGCGCCACACAAGAGGCTCCCTGAGATCCCCGTGGTACTTCATGAGACACCCCACACTGGCGCCGCAGCTCGAGAAAACCCACGAGATGCCACTGTCATCTCGAGATGAGGGCCTTCTTTTCCTGCATGGCCTGGAGTCCAATCCCGAGCCCTCTCTCCAAACTCCACAGGAGGCTTGACTCCCTTTATTACACACATTGGGCTCCAAGAGATACCCATCGCGACTCGAGACGAGAGCGGAATTCTTTGCTTACCCTCGAGCTGAGAACTGACTCCCCGGATGAGTCTGGAATGCAAACCCGAGATCCCTGTCGCCCCTGGAGAGCAACATTAGATCCTGGACACAAGCCTAGATTAGGTCTCTTTTGCCCTGCAGTGACTCTAGCGCAATCCCCAGATCCCCCTCGCAACCCGAATGGAAGATTGGATTTCAAGGCCAACAAGAGGAAGCCTAAATTCCCGGTCATGACTCGAGAATCCCGCCGCATCTTGAGCAAAACCACGTGGTTCTCCCGTCATCGCAAGATGAGGCACTTGCCCGTTACAGCGTTTCAAAAGATGTCCCAGGTTCCATCTTGAAGTGCGAAACGGTACTTGGCACCCTTGATGCGACCCCAAAAGTCCCCCAACACGCCGGTCTCACTCAAGGGGAACACCGAGGTTCCCGGCACCACTTCATTTAAGCCCCTTCTCCCCTCCTGATCGTGAACGGTGGATCGATTCCCCTGCTTTGTCTGCAAGGGGGCCCGACCTTCCCTGCACAACTCAGGATGAGGCCGGTCTCATGGGGAAATTCGATACGTAGCTTTGTGGGTGGTGCCACTTGCTGAAAGACTCCAATTTCCCGGTCCGCTCTTGATAAGAATCCGATGCTCGGACACCTCTTGGAAGGCAGCCTTGAGAATGAAGGTACAACACGAAGGGGCACTAACACACCTGTGCATCATCCGGAAAAACGGGCAGGTTACACACACAGCTCGACAAGTGGCCTGTCACCTCGAGAACAACTCGAGAGGCAAGAGGAGTCCCATCCTCCAGAAAAGACGAGGCCTGACTCTCCTGTACCAACATGCAGGGACCTTGCGATCTGAGTTAGAAATGGAGAGGAACACTGAGGTTCCTGCTTCAACTTGAGATGAGTCCCTCTTACATTCCACCAAATGCAGAGGAGTCTCGAGAGGCCCCTCCAAACTGCACAGTATCCCTGACTTCTCAGAGGCACTCTGAGAAGCTCCCTGAGGTCGCAGGCACAAGTCAAGGGAACCCTGGGTTTTATGCAGTGACCCAAGAAAGACCTCGAGAGTCCTTCTTCAACCCGTCTTGAGGCCCGATTACCCTACCATGACTCAAGAGCAATGACGAACTCCCCCTAGCCATCTCATGGGGACCTGACTTCCCTGGCGCCACACGAGAGGCTCCCTGAGCTCCCTCTCGTACCTCGTCAGAAACCTGGCACTAGCGCGGCAGTCTAGAAAATACACGAGACGCCGCCGTCATCGCGAGATGAGGGCCTTCTTTTCCTGCATGGCGTGGAGAGGAATCCCGAGTCCTCTATCCAAACACCACAGGAGGCTTGACTCCCTTTAGGGCACACAGTGGGCTCCAAGAGATACCCATCGCGACCCAAAAGGACAGCAGAGTTCTTTGCTTCCCCTTGAGACGAGGCCTGATTCCCCGGGTGAGTCTGGTATGCAAGCCCGAGATCCCTGTCGCCCCTAGGGACGAACATTAAGTCCTGGACACAAGCCTAGATGAGGTCTATTTTGCCCTGCAGTGACTCGAGGGCAATCCCCAGCTCTCCCTTGAAACTCAAATGGAAGATAGGACTTCCCTGGGCCAACACATGAGGAAGACTGTATTCCCTGTCGAAACTCGAGAATCCCGCCACAACTCCAGAAATGCCACGTGGCTCCCCCGTCATCGCAAGATGAGGCCCTTGCCCCCTACAACATCTCAAGGAAGTCCCACGTTCCGTCTTGAAGTGCGAAACGGTATTGGCACCCTTGATGCGACCTTAAAAGTTCCTCGACACACCAGTCTGACTCGAGGAGAACACCGAGGTTCCCGGCACCACTACATCTGGGCCCCTTCTCCCCTCCTGATCACGACAGGAGTGTCGATTCCCCTGTTTTGTCTTGAAGGGGTTCCCGCCTTTCCCGGTGCATCTCAGGATGAGGCCGGTCTCACGAGGATATTCGAGACATAGCCTCGTGGATGGTGACACATGCCGAAAGACCCCAATTTCCCGGTCCGCTCTTGTTAAGATCCCAATGCCCGGACACCTCTTTGAAGATAACCCTTTTGATGAAGGCACAACAGGAAGGGGCACTGACACCCCCGGGTATCGTCCGGAGAAACCCGCAGGTACCACACACAGCTCGAGAAGTGACCTGTCACCCCGTGAACAACTGGAGAGGCAAGCAGAGTTCCATTCCTCCACACAAGACGAGGCCTGACTCTCCTGTTCGAACTCTGCAGTGAAACTGCGATCCGAGTCAGATCTGGCCCAGGGGAAGTCAGGAGAGGAAACATGAGTTTCCTGCCTCCACTCGAGATGAGGCCCTCTTCCATTGCACCGAACCCAGTGGAGTCCCGAGAGGCCCCTCCCAACTGCACAGTATCCCTGACTTCTCAGAGGCACCCTTAGACCTTCCTGAGATCACCGGCACAAGTCGAGGGAACCAAGGGTTTCCTGCCCCAACCCGTAAAAGACCTCGAGAGTCCTTCTTCAACGCGTCTTGAGGTGTGATTCCCCTACCATGACTCGAGAGCAATGACGCGCTCCCCCTAGCCACGAGCATAGAAACCTGACATCCCTGGCACCACAGGAGAGGCTCCCTGAGCTCCCCATTATACCTCGTGAGCAACACCACACTGGAGCCGCAGCTCGAGAATACCCACGAGACGCCCCAGTCCTCACGAGATGAGGGCCTTCTTTTGCTGTATGGCCTGGAGAGCAATCCTGAGTCCTCTCTCCAAACTCCACAGGAGGCTTGACTCATTTTAGGCCACACAGTGAGCTCCAAGATATACCCGTCGCAACTTGGCAGGAGAGCGGTGTCCTTGGCTTCCCCACAAGACGAGGCCTGATTCCCCGGGTGAGTCGAGAATGCAATGCCGAGATAGCTGTCGCCCCAGCAGAGGAACATTAGGTCCTGGACACAAGCCTAGATGAGCTCTATTTGGCCCTGCAGTGTCTCGAGAGCAATCCCCAGTTCTAACTCACAATTCGAAAGAAAACTGGACTTCCCTGGGGCAGTTGAAGAGGAAGCCTGAATTCCCCGTCATCACTCGACAATCCCGCCGCAACTCGAGAAAAAACACATGGTTCCAACGTCTTCGCAAGATGAGGCCCTTGCCCACTACGGCGTCTCAAGGGAAGTCCCATGTTCCGCCCTGAAGTGAGAAACGGTACCTGACACCCTTTGTGAGAACCCCAAAGGTTCCCCGACACCCCGGGTTCCCTCGATGGGAACAACTAGAGTCCCGGCAACGCTTCATCTGAGCCCCTTCTCCCCTCCTGATCGCGACAGGAGAGTCGATTCCCCTGCGTGGTCCGGAAGGGGTTCCCGGCCCTCCCGGCGCACCTCAGGATGAGGCCGGTCTCACGAGGAAATTCGAGACGAGCCACGTGGGTGGTGCCACATGCCGAACGCCCTCGATTCCCCGGTCCGCTTTTGAGAAGGACCCGAGGCCCGGACACGTCTTCGAAGGCAACCCTGTGGGTGAAGACACAACACGAAGGGGCACTGACACCCCCGTGCATCATCCGGAAAGACCCGCAGGTTCCACACACAGCTCGGCGAGGGGCCTGAGTCCCCCTGAACAACTCGAGAGGTCAGCGGGGTTCCCTTCCTCAGACAAGACGACGCCTGACTCTCCTGTCCCAACTCTGCAGGGACCCTGCGGTCGGAGTCCGAAACGGAGAGGAAGCCTGAGGTTCCTGCCTCCCCTCGAGGTGAGGCCCTCTTCCGTTGCGCCAGACCCAGCGGAGTCCCGAGGGGCCCCGCCACCTCCACAGGATCCCTCGCCTCTCAGAGGCACCCTGGGAAGTTCCCTAAGGTCCCCGGCAGAAGGCGAGGGACACGAGGGTTTCCCGCCGCCCCCCGAGAAAGATCTCGAGAGTCCTTCTTCAAAGCGTCTCGTGGCCCTAGTCCCCTCCCGTGACTCGAGAGCCAGGACGCGCTCCCCCTCGCCACACGCATGGAGACCTGACTTCCCTGGCGCCGCACGAGAGGCTCCCTGAGATCCTCGTCGTGCCTCGAGAGAAAACCCCCACGGGCGCCGCAGCTCGAGGAAACCCCTGAGACGCCCCCGTCCTTGCGAGCTGAGGGCCTTCTTTTCCTGCATGGCCTGGAGAGCAATCCCGGGTCCTCTCTCCAAACGGAAGAGGAGGCTGGACTCCCTTGAGGCCGCTCAGGGGGCTCCAAGAGCCCCGCGTCGCGACTCGAGAGGAGAGCGGAGTCCTTGGCTTCCCCTCGAGACGAGGCCTGACTCCCTGGGGGAGCCTGGAATGCAACCCCGAGATCCCTGCCTTCCCTGGAGAGGAATAGTAGGTCCCGGACACACGCCTAGGTGAGGTCTCTTCGGCCCTGCAGTGACTCGAACGCAACCCCCAGCTTTCCCTCGCAACCCGAGGGGAAGATTGGGCTTCCCAGGGCCAACCCAAGGGGAAGGCTGAGATCCCCATCGTAACTCGGGAATCCCGCCGCAACTCGAGAAAAACAACGTGGTTCCCACCTCTTGGCAAGATGAGGCCCTTGCCAGCCACGGCGTCTAAAGGGAAGTCCCCTGTTCCGCCCTGAAGGGTGAAACGGTCCCTGACAGCCTTCCTGCGACCCCCAAAAGTCCCCCGACACGCCGGGTTCCCTCGAGGGGAACACCGAGGGTCCCGGCACCGCTTCCTCTGAGCCCCTTCTCCCTGCCTGATCGCGACAGGAGAGGCGATTCCCCTGCGTGGTCTTGAAGGGGTTCCCGGCCTTCCCGGCGCACCTCAGGATGAGGCCGGTCTCACGAGGAAATTCGAGACGAGCCACGTGGGTGGGGCCACATGCCGAACGCCCCCGATTCCCCGGTCCGCCCTTGAGAAGGACCCGAGGCCCGGACCCCTCTTCGAAGGCAACCCTGTGGGTGAAGGCACAAGACGAAGGGGCACTGCCACCCCTGTACATCGTCCGCAAAGACCCGCGGGTTCCACACACAGCCCGACGAGGGGCGTGAGACCCCCTGACCAACTCGAGAGGCCAGCGGGGTTCCCTTCCTCAGACAAGACGAGGCCTGACTCTCCTGTCCCAACTCTGCAGGGACCCTGCGGTCGGAGTCCGAAACGGAGAGGAAGCCTGAGGTTCCTGCCTCTCCTCGAGGTGAGGCCCTCTTCCGTTGCGCCAGACCCAGCGGAGTCCCGAGGGGCCCCGCCACCTCCACAGGATCCCTCGCCTCTCAGAGGCACCCTGGGAAGTTCCCTAAGGTCCCCGGCAGAAGGCGAGGGACACGAGGGTTTCCCGCCGCCCCCCGAAAAAGATCTCGAGAGTCCTTCTTCAACGCGTCTCGTGGCCTTAGTCCCCTCCCGTGACTCGAGAGCCAGGACGCGCTCCCCCTCGCCACGCGCATGGAGACCTGACTTCCCTGGCGCCGCACGAGAGGCTCCCTGAGATCCTCGTCGTGCCTCGGGAGAAAACCCCCACGGGCGCCGCAGCTCGAGGAAACCCCGGAGACGCCCCCGTCCTCGCGAGCTGAGGGCCTTCTTTTCCTGCATGGCCTGGAGAGCAATCCCGGGTCCTCTCTCCAAACGGAAGAGGAGGCTGGACTCCCTTGAGGCCGCTCAGGGGGTCCAAGAGCCCCGCGTCGCGACTCGAGAGGAGAGCGGAGTCCTTGGCTTCCCCTCGAGACGAGGCCTGACTCCCCGGGGGAGCCTGGAATGCAACCCCGAGATCCCTGCCTTCCCTGGAGAGGAATAGTAGGTCCCGGACACACGCCTAGGTGAGGTCTCTTCGGCCCTGCAGTGACTCGAGCGCAACCCCCAGCTTTCCCTCGCAACCCGAGGGGAAGATTGGGCTTCCCAGGGCCAACCCAAGGGGAAGGCTGAGATCTCCGTCGTAACTCGGGAATCCCGCCGCAACTCGAGAAAAACCACGTGGTTCCCACCTCTGGGCAAGATGAGGCCCTTGCCCGCCACGGCGTCTCAAGGGAAGTCCCCTGTTCCGCCCTGAAGGGCGAAACGGTCCCTGACAGCCTTCCTGCGACCCCCAAAAGTCCCCCGACACGCCGGGTTCCCTCGAGGGGAACACCGAGGGTCCCAGCACTGCTTCCTCTGAGCCCCTTCTCCCCTCCTGAGCGCGACAGGAGAGGCGATTCCACTGCGTGGTCTGGAAGGGGTTCCCGGCCTTCCCGGCGCACCTCAGGATGAGGCCGGTCTCACGAGGAAATTCGAGACGAGCCACGTGGGTGGGGCCGAATGCCGAACGCCCCCGACTCCCCGGTCCGCCATTGAGAAGGACCCGAGGCCCGGACCCCTCTTCGAAGGCAACCCTGTGGGTGAAGGCACAACACGAAGGGGCACTGCCACCCCCGTGCATCGTCCGCAAAGACCCGCGGGTTCCACACACAGCTCGACGAGGGGCCTGAGACCCCCTGAGCAACTCGAGAGGCCAGCGGGGTTCCCTTCCTCAGACAAGACGAGGCCTGACTCTCCTGTCCCAACTCTGCAGGGACCCTGCGGTCGGAGTCCGAAACGGAGAGGAAGCCTGAGGTTCCTGCCTCCCCTCGAGGTGAGGCCCTCTTCCGTTGCGCCAGACCCAGCGGAGTCCCGAGGGGCCCCGCCACCTCCACAGGATCCTTCGCCTCTCAGAGGCACCCTGGGAAGTTCCCTAAGATCCCCGGCAGAAGGCGAGGGACACGAGGGTTTCCCACCGCCCCCCGAGAAAGACCACGAGAGTCCTTCTTCAACGCGTCTCGAGGCCCTAGTCCCCTCCCGTGACTCGAGAGCCAGGACGCGCTCCCCCTCGCCACGCGCATGGAGACCTGACTTCCCTGGCGCCGCTCGAGAGGCTCCCTGAGATCCTCGTCGTGCCTCGGGAGAAAACCCCCACGGGCGCCGCAGCTCGAGGAAACCCCTGAGACGCCCCCGTCCTCGCGAGCTGAGGGCCTTCTTTTCCTGCATGGCCTGGAGAGCAATCCCGGGTCCTCTCTCCAAACGGAAGAGGAGGCTGGACTCCCTTGAGGCCGCTCAGGGGGCTCCAAGAGACCCGCGTCGTGACTCGAGAGGAGAGCGGAGTCCTTGGCTTCCCCTCGAGACGAGGCCTGACTCCCCGGGGGAGCCTGGAATGCAACCCCGAGATCCCTGCCTTCCCTGGAGAGGAATAGTAGGTCCCGGACACACGCCTAGGTGAGGTCTCTTCGGCCCTGCAGTGACTCGAGCGCAACCCCCAGCTTTCCCTGGCGACCCGAGGGGAAGATTGGGCTTCCCAGGGCCAACCCAAGGGGAAGGCTGAGATCCCCGTCGTAACTCGAGAATCCCGCCGCAACTCGAGAAAAACCACGTGCTTCCCTCCTCTTTGCAAGATGAGGCCCTTGCCCGCCACGGCGTCTCAAGGGAAGTCCCCTGTTCCGCCCTGAAGGGCGAAACGGTCCCTGACAGCCTTCCTGCGACCCCCAAAAGTCCCCCGACACGCCGGGTTCCCTCGAGGGGAACACCGAGGGTCCCGGCACCGCTTCCTCTGAGCCCCTTCTCCCCTCCTGATCGCGACAGGAGAGGCGATTCCCCTGCGTGGTCTGGAAGGTGTTCCCGGCCTTCCCGGCGCACCTCAGGATGAGGCCGGTCTCACGAGGAAATTCGAGACGAGCCACGTGGGTGGTGCCACATGCCGAACGGCCCCGATTCCCCGGTCCGCCCTTGAGAAGGACCCGAGGCCCGGACCCCTCTTCGAAGGCAACCCTGTGGGTGAAAGCACAACACGAAGGGGCGCTGCCTCCCCGTGCATCATCTGCAAAGACCCGCGGGTTCCACACACAGCTCGACGAGGGGCCTGAGACCCCCTGAGCAACTCGAGAGGCCAGCGGGGTTCCCTTCCTCAGACAAGACGAGGCCTGACTCTCCTGTCCCAACTCTGGAGGGACCCTGCTGTCGGAGTCCGAAACGGAGAGGAAGCCTGAGGTTCCTGCCTCCCCTCCAGGTGAGGCCCTCTTCCGTTGCGCCAGACCCAGCGGAGTCCCGAGGGGCCCCGCCACCTCCACAGGATCCCTCGCCTCTCAGAGGCACCCTGGGAAGTTCCCTAAGGTCCCCGGCAGAAGGCGAGGGACACGAGGGTTTCCCGCCGCCCCCCGAGAAAGACCTCGAGAGTCCTTCTTCAACGCGTCTCGAGGCCCTAGTCCCCTCCCGTGACTCGAGAGCCAGGACGCGCTCCCCCTCGCCACGCGCATGGAGACCTGACTTCCCTGGCGCCGCACGAGAGGCTCCCTGAGATCCTCGTCGTGCCTCGGGAGAAAACCCCCACGGGCGCCGCAGCTCGAGGAAACCCCGGAGACGCCCCCGTCCTCGCGAGCTGAGGGCCTTCTTTTCCTGCATGGCCTGGAGAGCAATCCCGGGTCCTCTCTCCAAACGGAAGAGGAGGCTGGACTCCCTTGAGGCCGCTCAGGGGGCTCCAAGAGACCCGCGTCGCGACTCGAGAGGAGAGCGGAGTCCTTGGCTTCCCCTCGAGACGAGGCCTGACTCCCCGGGGGAGCCTGGAATGCAACCCCGAGATCCCTGCCTTCCCTGGAGAGGAATAGTAGGTCCCGGACACACGCCTAGGTGAGGTCTCTTCGGCCCTGCAGTGACTCGAGCGCAACCCCCAGCTTTCCCTCGCAACCCGAGGGGATGATTGGGCTTCCCAGGGCCAACCCAAGGGGAAGGCTGAGATCCCCGTCGTAACTCGAGAATCCCGCCGCAACTCGAGAAAAACCACGTGGTTCCCACCTCTTGGCAAGATGAGGCCCTTGCCCGCCACGGCGTCTCAAGGGAAGTCCCCTGTTCCGCCCTGAAGGGCGAAACGGTCCCTGACAGCGTTCCTGCGACCCCCAAAGGTCCCCCGACACGCAGGGTTCCCTCGAGGGGAACACCGAGGGTACCGGCACCGCTTCCTCTGAGCCCCTTCTCCCCTCCTGATCGCGACAGGAGAGGCGATTCCCCTGCGTGGTCTGGAAGGGTTTCCCGGCCTTCCCGGCGCACCTCAGGAGGAGGCCGGTCTCACGAGGAAATTCGAGACGAGCCACGTGGGTGGGGCCACATGCCGAACGCCCCCGATTCCCCGGTCCGCCCTTGAGAAGGACCCGAGGCCCGGACCCCTCTTCGAAGGCATCCCTGTGGGTGAAGGCACAACACGAAGGGGCACTGCCAACCCCGTGCATCGTCTGCAAAGACCCGCGGGTTCCACACACAGCTCGACGAGGGGCCTGAGGCCCCCTGAGCAACTCGAGAGGCCAGCGGGGTTCCCTTCCTCAGAAAAGACGAGGCCTGACTCTCCTGTCCCAACTCTGCAGGGACCCTGCGGTCGGAGTCCGAAACGGAGAGGAAGCCTGAGGTTCCTGCCTCCCCTCGAGGTGAGGCCCTCTTCCGTTGCGCCAGACGCAGCGGAGTCCCGAGGGGCCCCGCCACCTCCACAGGATCCCTCGCCTCTCAGAGGCACCCTGGGAAGTTCCCTAAGGTCCCGGCAGAAGGCGAGGGACACGAGGGTTTCCCGCCGCCCCCTGAGAAAGACCTCGAGAGTCCTTCTTCAACG
Organism: Bubalus kerabau; assembly: GCF_029407905.1. Lineage (NCBI taxonomy): Eukaryota > Metazoa > Chordata > Mammalia > Artiodactyla > Bovidae > Bubalus > Bubalus kerabau. The sequence goes on along the minus strand of NW_026577887.1, from coordinate 2,299,703 downwards.
CGTCTCCTGGCCCTAGTCCACTCCCGTGACTCGAGAGCCAGGACGCGCTCCCCCTCGCCACGCGCATGGAGACCTGACTTCCCTGGCGCCGCGCGAGAGGCTCCCTGAGATCCTCGTCGTGCCTCGGGAGAAAACCCCCACGGGCGCCGCCACTCGAGGAAACCCCTGAGACGCCCCCGTCCTCGCGAGCTGAGGGCCTTCTTTTCCTGCATGGCCTGGAGAGCAATCCCGGGTCCTCTCTCCAAACGGAAGAGGAGGCTGGACTCCCTTGAGGCCGCTCAGGGGGCTCCAAGAGACCCGCGTCGCGACTCGAGAGGAGAGCGGAGTCCTTGGCTTCCCCTCGAGACGAGGCCTGACTCCCCTGGGGAGCCTGGAATGCAACCCCGAGATCCCTGCCTTCCCTGGAGAGGAATAGTAGGTCCCGGACACACGCCTAGGTGAGGTCTCTTCGGCCCTGCAGTGACTCGAGCGCAACCCCCAGCTTTCCCTCGCAACCCGAGGGGAAGATTGGGCTTCCCAGGGCCAACCCAAGGGGAAGGCTGAGATCCCCGTCGTAACTCGAGAATCCCGCCGCAACTCGAGAAAAACCACGTGGTTCCCACCTCTTGGCAAGATGAGGCCCTTGCCCGCCACGGCGTCTCAAGGGAAGTCCCCTGTTCCGCCCTGAAGGGCGAAACGGTCCCTGACAGCCTTCCTGCGACCCCCAAAAGTCCCCCGACACGCCGGGTTCCCTCGAGGGGAACATCGAGGGTACCGGCACCGCTTCCTCTGAGCCCCTTCTCCCCTCCTGATCGCGACAGGAGAGGCGATTCCCCTGCGTGGTCTGGAAGGGTTTCCCGGCCTTCCCTGCGCACCTCAGGATGAGGCCGGTCTCACGAGGAAATTCGAGACGAGCCACGTGGGTGGTGCCACATGCCGAACGCCCCCGATTCCCCGGTCCGCCCTTGAGAAGGACCCGAGGCCCGAACCCCTCTTCGAAGGCAACCCTGTGGGTGAAGGCACAACACGAAGGGGCGCTGCCACCCCCGTGCATCGTCCGCAAAGACCCGCGGGTTCCACACACAGCTCGACGAGGGGCCTGAGACCCTATGAGCAACTCGAGAGGCCAGCGGGGTTCCCTTCCTCAGACAAGACGAGGCCTGACTCTCCTGTCCCAACTCTGCAGGGACCCTGCGGTCGGAGTCCGAAACGGAGAGGAAGCCTGAGGTTCCTGCCTCCCCTCGAGGTGAGGCCCTCTTCCGTTGCGCCAGACCCAGCGGTGTCCCGAGAGGCCCCTCTAACTCCTCAGTATCCCTCACCTCTCAGAGGCACCTGGGAAGTTCCCTAAGGTCCCCTGTAGAGGTCGATGGAAACGAGTGTTTCCCGCCCCAACCCAAGAAAGACCTTTAGAGTCCTTCTTAAATGCCTCTTGAGGCCCTAGTCCCTCCCATGACTCGAGAGCAATGACGCGATCTGCCTGGCCACACGCATGGAGTCAGGCTTCTCTGGCGCCGCACGAGAGGCTCCCTGAACTCCCCATCATATCTCGTGAGAAACCCCACACTGGCGCCGCAGCTCGAGAAAACCCATGAGACGCTCCCGTCATCATGAGAGGAGGGCCATCTTTAACTGCATGGTATGCAGATCAAGCGTGAACCTTCTGTCCAAGCTACACAGGACGCTTGACTCCCTTTAGGCCACTCATTGGGCTCCAAGAGTTACGCGTCCCGACTCGAGAGGATAGTGGAGTCCTTTGCTTCCACTCGAGACGAGGCGTGACCCACCGGGTGAGACTGGAATGCGACCCCGATATCCCTGTCGGCCCTGGAGAGGAACATTACGTCCTGGACCCAAGCCTAGATGAGGACTCTTTGCCCTGAAGTGACTCGAGAGCAACCCCCAGCTCTCTCTGACAAGTTGAATGGAAGACTGGACTTCCTGGGCCAACACAAGAGGAAGCCTGAATTCCCCGTTGTAACTCGAGAATCCCGCCTCAACTCGAGAAAAACCACGTGTTTCCCTCGTCATCGCAATATGAGGCCTTTGCCCGCTACAGCATCTCCAGAGAATTCCCACGTTCCGTCTTGAAGTGCGAAACTGTACTTGGCACCCTTGATGCGACCTCAAAAGTGCCGTGACATACCGGTCTCACTCGAGGGGACCACCGAGGTTCCCGGCACCACTTCATCTGAGCCCCTTCTCCCCTTCTGATCGCGACCGGTGGGTCGATTCCCCTGCTTTGTCTGCAAGGGGTTCCCGAGCTTCCCGGCGCACCTCAGGATGAGGCCGGTCTCCCGAGGAAATTCGAGACGTAGCCTCGTGGGTGGTACCACATGCTGAAAGACCCCAATTTTCCGGTACGCTCTTGAAAAGAACCCGATGCCCAGACACCTCTTTGAAGGCAACCCTGTGGATGAAGGCACAACACGAAGGGGCACTGACACCCCCGTGCATCGTCCGGAAAAACCCGAAGGTTCCACACTCAACTCAACAAGTGGCCTGTCACTCCGTGAACAACTCGAAAGGCAAGGGGAAATCCATTCCTCCACAGAAGACGAGGCGTGACTCTCTTGTCCATACTCTGCAGGTACCCTGCGACCCGAGTCTGATATGGAGAGGACCCCTGAGGTTCCTGCCTCCATTCGAGATGAGGCCCTCTTCGATTGCACCAAACCCAGTTGAGTAACGAAAGGCCCCTCCCAAATCCACAGTGTCCCTGACTTCTCAGAGGCACCCTTAGAAGTTTCCTGAGGTCACCGACACAAATCAAGGGAACTCAGGGTTCCCTGCCGCAACCCGAGAAAGACCTCAAGAGTCCTTCTTCAATGCGTCTTGAGGCCCGATTCGCCTACTATGACTGGAGAGCAATCACGCACTCCCCTTCACCACACGCACGGAGACCTGACGTCCCTAGCACCACACGAGAGGGTCTCTGAGCTCCCCGTTGTACCTCGTGAGAAATCTGATACTGGCGCCGCAGCTGGAGAAAACCCACGAGACGCCCCCGTCATCGTGAGATGAGGGCCTTTTTTCCTGTATGGCCAGGAAAACAATCCTGAGTCATCTCCAAACTCCATAGGAGGCTTCACTCCCTTTACGCCACGCAGTGGGCTCCAAGAGATACCCGTCGCGACTCGACAGGAGAGCGGAGTCCTTTTTTTCCCCTCAAGACGAGGCCTGACTCTCCGGGTGAGTCGAGAATGCAACCCTGAGATCCCTGTTGGCCCAGTAGTGGAACACTAGGTCCTGGACACAAGCGTAGATGAGGTCTATTTTGCCGTGCAGTGACTGGAGAGCAATCCCCAGTTGTAACTTGCAACTCGAATGGAATACTGGATTTTCCTGGCGCCATACAAGAGGCTCCCTGAGATCCCCGTGGTACTTCATGAGACACCCCACACTGGCGCCGCAGCTCGAGAAAACCCACGAGACGCCACCGTCATCTCGAGATGAGGGCCTTCTTTTCCTGCATGGCCTGGAGTCCAATCCCGAGTCCTCTCTCCAAACTCCACAGGAGGCTTGGCTCCCTTTAGTGCACACAGTGGGCTCCAAGAGATACCCATCGCGACTCGAGACGAGAGCGGAATTCTTTGCTTACCCTCGAGGTGAGAACTGACTCCCCGGATGAGTCTGGAATGCAAACCCGAGATCCCTGTCGCCCCTGGAGAGCAACGTTAGATCCTGGACACAAGCCTAGATTAGGTCTCTTTTGCCCTGCAGTGACTCTAGCGCAATCCCCAGCTCCCCCTCGCAACCCGAATGGAAGATTGGATTTCAAGGCCAACAAAAGGAAGCCTAAATTCCCGGTCATAACTCGAGAATCCCGCCGCAACTCGAGCAAAACCACGTGGTTTTCCCGTCATCGCAAGATGAGGCCCTTGCCCGCTACAGCGTTTCAAAAGATGTCCCAGGTTCCGTCTTGAAATGCGAAACGGTACTTGGCACCCTTGATGCGACCCCAAAAGTCCCCCAACACGCCGGTCTCACTCAAGGGGAACACCGAGGTTCCCGGCACCACTTCATTTAAGCCCCTTCTCCCCTCCTGATCGTGACCGGTGGGTCGATTCCCCTGCTTTGTCTGCAAGGGGGCCCGACCTTCCCTGCACAACTCAGGATGAGGCCGGTCTCATGGGGAAATTCGATACGTAGCTTTGTGGGTGGTGCCACTTGCTGAAAGACTCCAATTTCCCGGTCCGCTCTTGATAAGAATCCGATGCTCGGACACCTCTTGGAAGGCAGCCTTGAGTATGAAGGTACAACACGAAGGGGCACTAACACACCTGTGCATCATCCGGAAAAACGGGCAGGTTACACACACAGCTCGACAAGTGGCCTGTCACCTCGAGAACAACTCGAGAGGCAAGAGGAGTCCCATCCTCCAGAAAAGACGAGGCCTGACTCTCCTGTACCAACATGCAGGGACCTTGCGATCTGAGTCAGAAATGGAGAGGAACACTGAGGTTCCTGCTTCAAATTGAGATGAGCCCCTCTTACATTCCACCAAATGCAGAGGAGTCTCGAGAGGCCCCTCCAAACTGCACAGTATCCCTGACTTCTCAGAGGCACTCTGAGAAGCTCCCTGAGGTCGCAGGCACAAGTCAAGGGAACCCTGGGTTTTATGCAGTGACCCGAGAAAGACCTCGAGAGTCCTTCTTCAACCCGTCTTGAGGCCCGATTACCCTACCATGACTTGAGAGCAATGACGAGCTCCCCCTAGCCATCTCATGGGGACCTGACTTCCCTGGTGCCACACGAGAGGCTCCCTGAGCTCCCTCTCGTACCTCATCAGAAACCCGGCACTAGCGCAGCAGTCTAGAAAACCCACGAGACGCCGCCATCATCGCGAGATGAGGGCCTTCTTTTCCTGCATGGCCTGGAGAGGAATCCCGAGTCCTCTATCCAAACACCACAGGAGGCTTGACTCCCTTTAGGGCACACAGTGGGCTCCAAGAGATACCCATCGCGACTCAAAAGGACAGCGGAGTTCTTTGCTTCCCCTCGAGACGAGGCCTGATTCCCCAGGTGAGTCTGGTATGCAACCCCAAGATCCCTGTCGCCCCTAGGGACGAGCATTAAGTCCTGGACACAAGCCTAGATGAGGTCTATTTTGCCCTGCAGTGACTCGAGAGCAATCCCCAGCTCTCCCTTTAAACTCGAATGGAAGATAGGACTTCCCTGGCCCAACACATGAGGAAGACTGTATTCCCCGTCGAAACTCGAGAATCCCGCCACAACTTGAGAAACGCCACGTGGTTCCCCCGTCATCCCAAGATGAGGCCCTTGCCCCCTACAGCGTCTCAAGAGAAGTCCCACGTTCCGTCTTGAAGTGCGAAACGGTATTGGCACCCTTGATGCGCCCTCAAAAGTTCCTCGACACACCGGTCTGACTCGAGGAGAACACCGAGGTTCCCGGCACCACTACATCTGGGCCCCTTCTCCCCTCCTGATCGCGACAGGAGGGTCGATTCCCCTGTTTTGTCTTGAAGGGGTTCCCACCTTTCCCGGTGCATCTCAGGATGAGGCCGGTCTCACGAGGATATTCGAGACATAGCCACGTGGATGGTGAATCATGCCGAAAGACCCCGATTTCCCGGTCCGCTCTTGATAAGATCCTGATGCCCGGACACCTCTTTGAAGATAACCCTTTTGATGAAGGCACAACACTTAGGGGCACTGACACCCCTGGGTATCATCCGGAGAAACCCGCAGGTACCACACACAGCTCGAGAAGTGACCTGTCACCCCGTGAACAACTGGAGAGGCAAGCAGAGTTCCATTCCTCCACACAAGACGAGGCCTGACTCTCCTGTTCGAACTCTGCAGCGAAACTGCGATCCGAGTCAGATCTGGCCCAGGGGAAGTCAGGAGAGGAAACATGAGTTTCCTGCCTCCACTCGAGATGAGGCCCTCTTCCATTGCACCGAACCCAGTGGAGTCCCGAGAGGCCCCTCCCAACTGCACAGTATCCCTGACTTCTCAGAGGCACCCTTAGACCTTCCTGAGATCACCGGCACAAGTCGAGGGAACCAAGGGTTTCCTGCCCCAACCCGTAAAAGACCTCGAGAGTCCTTCTTCAACGCGTCTTGAGGTGCGATTCCCCTACCATGACTCGAGAGCAATGACGCGCTCCCCCTAGCCACGCGCATAGAAACCTGACTTCCCTGGCGCCACAGGAGAGGCTCCCTGAGCTCCCCATTATACCTCGTGAGCAACACCACACTGGAGCCGCAGCTCGAGAATACCCATGAGACGCCCCAGTCCTCACGAGATGAGGGCCTTCTGTTGCTGTATGGCCTGGAGAGCAATCCTGAGTCCTCTCTCCAAACTCCACAGGAGGCTTGACTCATTTTAGGCCACACAGTGAGCTCCAAGATATACCCGTCGCGACTTGACAGGAGAGCGGTGTCCTTGGCTTCCCCTCGAGACGAGGCCTGACTCCCCGGGTGAGTCGAGAATGCAATGCTGAGATCGCTTTCGCCCCAGCAGAGAACATTAGGTCCTGCACACAAGCCTAGATGAGGTCTATTTGGCCCTGCAGTGTCTCGAGAGCAATCCCCAGTTCTAACTCACAATTCGAATGAAAACTGGACTTCCCTGGGCCAGTTGAAGAGGAAGCCTGAATTCCCGGTTGTAACTCGAGAATCCCGCCCCAACTCAAGAAAAACCACGTGGTTCCCCCGTCATCGAAAGATGAGGCCCTTGCCCGCTACAGCGTCTCAAGAGAAGTCCCACGTTCCGTATTGAAGAGCGAAAAGTTACTTGGAACCCTTGATGCGACCCCAAAAGTTCCCCGACATACCAGTCTCACTTGAGGAGAACACCGAGGTTCCCGGCACCACTTCATCTGAGACTCTTCTCCCCTCTTGATCGCGACAGGAGGTTCGATTCCCCTGCTTTGTCTGGAAGGCGTTCCCGACCTTCCTGGCGCACATCAAGATGAGGCCAGTCTCACGAGGAAATTCGAGACATAGCCTCGTGGGTGGTGCGGCATGCCAAAAGACCCCGATTCCCTGGTCCGCTCTTGATAAGAACCCGATGGCAGAACCCAACTCGAAGGCAATCCTGTGGAACAAGGCACAACACGAAGGGGCAGTGACACCCCGGTGCATCGTCCAGAAAAACCCGCAAGTTCCACATACAAATCGACAAGTGGCCTGTCACCCCATGAACAACGCGAGAGTCAAGCGGAGTTCCATTCCTCCACACAAGACGAGGCCTGACTCTCCTGTCCCAACTCTGCAGGGACTCTGCGATCCGAGTCAGATCCGGCGCATTCGAAGCCAGGAGAGGAACCCTGTGGTTCCTGCCTCAACTTGTCATGAGGCCCTCTTCCATTGCACCAAACCCAGTGGAGTTCCGAGAGGCCCCTCCCAACTCCACAGTGACCCTGACTTCTCAGAGGCACGCTGAGAAGCTTCCTGAGGTCACTGGCACAAGTCGATGGAACCCAGGGTTTCCTGCTGCAACCCAAGAAAGACCTCGAGAGTCCTTCTTTAACACGTTTTCAGGCCCAATTCCCCTACCATGACTCGAGAACAATGACGGGCTCCCTCTCACCACGTGCATAGAGACCTGACTGCCCTGGCACCACATGAGAGGCTCACTGAGCTCCCAGTCTTACTTCGTGAGAAACCCCACACTAGCGCCACAGCTCGAGAAAACCTACGAGACGCCCCAGTCATCGGGAGATGAGGGCCTTCATTTCCTGCATTGCCTGGAGAGCAATCCCGTGTCCTCCCTCCAAACACCAGAGGAGGTTTGACTCCCTTTAAGCCACTCAGTGGGCTCCAAGACATACCCGTCCGACTCGAGAGGAGAGCAGAGTCCTTTGCTTCCCCTCGAGACGAGGCCTGACTCCAGGGTGAGTCTGGAATGCAACCCCGAGATTCCTGTCGCCCCTTGACATGAACATTAGGTCCTGCACACAAGCCTTGGTGGGGTCTCTTTTGCCTTCAGTGACTAGAGCGCACCTCCAGCTCTTCCTCGAATCTCGAATGGAAGATAAGACTTTTGTGGGCCAACACAAGAGGAAGCATGAATTCCCTGTGGTAACTCAAATATCCCACCGCAACTAGAGAAAAACCAAGTGGTTCCCCAGTCATTCCAAGATGAGGCCCTTGCCCGCTGGAGCACCCCAAGAGAAGTCCCACGTTCCAATTTGAAGAGCGAAACGGTACTTGGAACGCGTTATGCGACCCCAAAAGTTACCCGACATACCTGTCTCACTTGAGGGAAACACCGAGGTTCCCAGCAGCACTTCATCTGAGCCACTTCTCCCCTCCTGATCGCCACAGGAGGGTCGATTCCTCTGCTTTGTCTGGAAGGGTTTCATGACCTTCGCGGCACACCTCAGGATGAGGCCGGTTTCATGAGGAAATTCGAGATTAGCCACGTGGGTGGTGCCAAATGCTGAACGACCCCGATTTCCCAGTCCGCTCTTCATAAGAACACGATGCCCGGACACCTCTTCCGAGGCAACCCTGTGGATGAAGACACAAAACGAAGGGTCACTGACACCCCCATGCATCGTCTGGAAAAACCTGCAGATTCCACACACAGTTTGACAAGGGGCCTGAAACCCCAAGAACAACTCGAGAGGCAAGCGGAGTTCCATTCCTCAGAAAAGACATAGCCTGACTCTCCTGTCCCAACTCTGCAGGGACACTACGATCAGAGTCAGTATTGGAGAGGAAGCCTGAGGTTCCTGCCTCCACTCGAGATGAGGCCCTCTACCATTGCGACAAACCCAGTGGAGTCCCGAGAGGCCCCGCCAAATCCACAGCGTCCCTCACCTCTCAGAGGCACCCTGGGAAGTTCCCTCAGGTCTCCGGCAGAAGTCGGGGGAAAGGAGGATTTCCCACTGCAACCCGAGAAAGACATCGAGAGTCCTTCTTCAACGCGTCTTGAGGCCCTAGTCCCCTCCCATGACTCGAGAACAATGACGCGCTCCTTCTCGCCACGTGCATGGAGACATGACTTCCCCGGCGCCGCACGAGAGGCTCCCTGAGATCCTCGTCGTGCCTCGGGAGAAAACCCCCACGGGTTCCGCAGCTCGAGGAAAGCCCTGAGATGCCCCCGTCCTCGCGAGGTGAGGGCCTTCTTTTCCTGCCTGGCCTGGACAGTAATCACGAGTCCTCTCTCAAAAGTGAAGAAGAGGCTGGACTCCCTTGAGGCCACTCATGGGGCACCAAGATATCCGCGTCGCAACTCGGGAGGAGAGCGGAGTCCTTTGCTTCCCCTCGAGGCGAGGCCTGACTCCCCGGGGGAGCATGGGATGCAACCCCGAGATGCTTGTCTTCCCTGGAGAGGAGCATTAGGTCCTGGACACACGCCTAGATGAGGTCTCTTTGGCCCTGCAGTGACTCGAGCGCAACCCCCAGCTTTCCCTCGCCACTAGAATAGAAGATTGGGCTACCCAGGGCCGACACAAGAGGAAGCCTGTAATCCCCCGTCGTAACACGAGAATCCCGCCGCAACTCGAGAAAAACCACGTGGTTCCCACCTCTTCGCAAGATGAGGCCCTTGCCCGTGACGGCGTCTCAAGGGAAGTCTCCTCTTCCGCCCTGAAGTGCGAAAAGGGAACTGACAGCCTTCATGCGACCCCAAAAGTTCCCCGACACGCCTGGTTTCCTCGAGGGGAACACCGAGGGTCCCGGCACCGCTTCATCTGAGCCCCTTCTCCGCTCCTGATCGCGATAGGAGAGTCGATTCCCCTGCGTGGTCTCTAAGGGGTTCCCGGCCTTCCCGGCGCACCTCAGGATGAGGCAGGTCTCACAAGGACATTTGAAATGAGCCACGTGGGTGGTGCCACACGCCGAACGACCCCGATTCCCCAAACCGCTCTTGAGAACAACCCGATGACGTACCCCTCTTCGAAGGCAACCCTGTGGGTGAAGGCACAGACCTAAGCAGCACTGACATCCCCGTGCATCGTCCGGAAACACCCGCGGGTTTCACACACAGTTCGACGAGGGGCCTGTGGCCCCCTGAACAACTCGTGAGGCAAGCGGGGTTCCCTTCCTCAGACAAGACGAGGCCTGACTCTCCAGTCCCAACTCTGCAGGGACCTTGCGGTCGTTGTCCGAAATGGAGAGGAAGCCTGAGGTTCCTGCCTCCCCTCGAGGTGAGGCCCTCTTCCGTTGCGCCAGACCCAGAGGAGTCCCGAGGGACCCCGCCACTTCCACAGGATCCCTCGCCTCTCAGAGGCACCCTGGGAAGTTCCCTAAGGTCCCCGGCAGAAGGCCAGGGACACGAGGGTTTCCCGCCGTCCCCCGTGAAAGACCTCGAGAGTCCTTCTTCAACGCGTATCGGGGCCCTAGTCCCCTCCCGTGACTCGAGAGCCAGGACGCGCTCCCCCTCGCCACGCGCATGGAGACCTGACTTCCCTGGCGCCGCACGAGAGGCTCCCTGAGATCCTCGTCGTGCCTCGGGAGAAAACCCCCACGGGCGCCGCAGCTCGAGGAAACCCCTGAGACGCCCCCGTCCTCGCGAGCTGAGGGCCTTCTTTTCCTGCATGGCCTGGAGAGCAATCCCGGGTCCTCTCTCCAAAGGGAAGAGGAGGCTGGACTCCCTTGAGGCCGCTCAGGGGGCTCCAAGAGACCCACGTCGCGACTCGAGAGGAGAGCAGAGTCCTTGGCTTCCGCTTGAGACGAGGCCTGACTCCCCGGGGGAGCCTGGAATGCAACCCCGAGATCCCTGCCTTCCCTGGAGAGGAATAGTAGGTCCCGGACACACGCCTAGGTGAGGTCTCTTCGGCCCTGCAGTGACTCGAGCGCAACCCCCAGCTTTCCCTCGCAACCCGAGGGGAAGATTGGGCTTCCCAGGGCCAACCCAAGGTGAAGGCTGAGATCCCCGTCGTACCTCGAGAATCCCGCCGCAACTCGAGAAAAACCACGTGGTTCCCACCTCTTGGCAAGATGAGGCCCTTGCCCGCCACGGCGTCTCAAGGGAAGTCCCCTGTTCCGCCCTGAAGGGCGAAACGGTCGCTGACAGCCTTCCTGCGACACCCAAGAGTCCCCCGACACGCCGGGTTCCCCCGAGGGGAACACCGAGGGTCCCGGCACCGCTTCCTCTGAGCCCCTTCTCCCCTCCTGATCGCGACAGGAGAGGCGATTCCCCTGCGTGGTCTGGAAGGGGTTCCGGCCTTCCCGGCGCACCTCAGGATGAGGCCGGTCTCACGAGGAAATTCGAGACGAGCCACGTGGGTGGGGCCACATGCCGAACGCCCCCAATTCCCCGGTCCGCCCTTGAGAAGGACCAGAGGCCCGGACCCCTCTTTGAAGGCAACCCTGTGGGTGAAGGCACAACACGAAGGGGCACTGCCACCCCCGTGCATCGTCCGCAAAGACCCGCGGGTTCCACACACAGCTCGATGAGGGGCCTGAGAACCCCTGAGCAACTCGAGAGGCCAGCGGGGTTCCCTTCCTCAGACAAGACGAGGCCTGACTCTCCTGTCCCAACTCTGCAGGGACCCTGCGGTCGGAGTCCGAAACGGAGAGGAAGACTGAGGTTCCTGCCTCCCCTCGAGGTGAGGCCCTCTTCCGTTGCGCCAGACTCAGAGGAGTCCCGAGGGGCCCCGCCACCTCCACAGGATCCCTCGCCTTCAGAGGCACCCTGGAAGTTGGCTAAGGTCCCCGGCAGAAGGCGAGGGAAACGAGGGTTTCCCGCCTCCCCCCGAGAAAGACCTCGAGAGTCCTTCTTCAACGCGTCTCGAGGCCCTAGTCCCCTCCCGTGACTCGAGAGCCAGGACGCGCTCCCCCTCGCCACGCGCATGGAGACCTGACTTCCCTGGCGCCGCACGAGAGGCTCCCTGAGATCCTCGTCGTGCCTCGGGAGAAAACCCCCACGGGCGCCGCAGCTCGAGGAAACCCCTGAGACGCCCCCGTCCTCGCGAGCTGAGGGCCTTCTTTTCCTGCATGGCCTGGAGAGCAATCCCGGGTCCTCTCTCCAAACGGAAGAGGAGGCTGGACTCCCTTGAGGCCGCTCAGGGGGATCCAAGAGACCCGCGTCGGGACTCGAGAGGAGAGCAGAGTCCTTGGCTTCCCCTCGAGACGAGGCCTGACTCCCCGGGGGAGCCTGGAATGCAACCCCGAGATCCCTGCCTTCCCTGGAGAGGAATATTAGGTCCCGGACACACGCCTAGGTGAGGTCTCTTCGGCCCTGCAGTGACTCGAGCGCATCCCCCAGCTTTCCCTCGCAACCCGAGGGGAAGATTGGGCTTCCCAGGGCCAACCCAAGGCAAAGGCTGAGATCCCCATCGTAACTCGAGAATGCCGCCGCAACTCGAGAAAAACCACGTGGTTCCCACCTCTTGGCAAGATGAGGCCCTTGCCCGCCACGGCGTCTCAAGGGAAGTCCCCTGTTCCGCCCTGAAGGGCGAAACGGTCGCTGACAGCCTTCCTGCGACCCCCAAAAGTCCCCCGACACGCCGGGTTCCCCCGAGGGGAACACCGAGGGTCCCGGCACCGCTTCCCTAAGCCCCTTCTCCCCTCCTGATCGCGAGAGGAGAGGCGATTCCCCTGCGCGGTCTGGAAGGGGTTCCCGGCCTTCCCGGCGTACCTCAGGATGAGACCGGTCTTACGAGGAAATTCGAGACGAGCCACGTGGGTGGTGCCACATGCCGAACGCCCCCGATTCCCCGGTCCGCTCTTGAGAAGGACCCGAGGCCCGGACCCCTTTTCGAAGGCAACCCTGTGGGTGAAGGCACAACATGAAGGGGCACTGCCACCCCGTGCATCGTCCGCAAAGACCCGCGGGTTCCACACACAGCTCGACGAGGGGACTGAGACCCCCTGAGCAACTCGAGAGGCCAGCGGGATTCCCTTTCTCAGACAAGACGAGGCCTGACTCTCCTGTCCCAACTCTGCAGGGACCCTGCGGTCGGAGTCCGAAACGCAGAGGAAGCCTGAGGTTCCTGCCTCCCCTCGAGGTGAGGCCCTCTTCCGTTGCGCCAGACCCAGCGGAGTCCCGAGGGGCCCCGCCACCTCCACAGGATCCCTCGCCTCTCAGAGGCACCCTGGGAAGTTCCCTAAGGTCCCCGGCAGAAGGCGAGGGAAACGAGGGTTTCCCGCCGCCCCCCGAGACAGACCTCGAGAGTCCTTCTTCAACGCGTTTCGAAGCCCTGGTCCCCTCCCGTGACTCGAGAGCCATAACACGCTCCCCCTCGCCACGCGCATGGAGACCTGACTTCCCTGACGCCGCACGAGAGGCTCCCTGAGATCCTCGTCGTGCCTCGGGAGAAAACCCCCACGGGCGCCGCAGCTCGAGGAAACCCCTGAGACGCCCCCGTCCTCGCGAGCTGAGGGCCTTCTTTTCCTGATGGCCTAGAGAGCAATCCCGGGTCCTCTCTCCAAACGGAAGAGGAGGCTGGACTCCCTTGAGGCCGCTCAGGGGGCTCCAAGAGACCCGCGTCGCGACTCGAGAGGAGAGCGGAGTCCTTGGCTTCCCCTCGAAACGAGGCCTGAATCCCCGGGGGAGCCTGGAATGCAACCCCGAGATCCATGCCTTCCCTGGAGAGGAATATTAGGTCCCGGACACACGCCTAGGTGAGGTCTCTTCGGCCCTGCAGTGACTCGAGCGCAACCCCCAGATTTCCCTCGCAACCCGAGAGGAAGATTGGGCTTCCCAGGGCCAACCCAAGGGGAAGGCTGAGATCCCCGTCGTAACTTGAGAATCCCGCCGCAACTCGAGAAAAACCACGTGGTTCCCACCTCTTGGCAAGATGAGGCCCTTGCCCGCGACGCCGTCTCAAGGGAAGTCCCCTGTTCCGCCCTGAAGGGCGAAACGGTCCCTGACAGCCTTCCAGCGACCCCCAAGAGTCCCCCGACACACCGGGTTCCCCCGAGGGGAACACCGAGGGTCCCGGCACCGCTTCCTCTGAGCCCCTTCTCCCCTCCTGCTCGCGACAGGAGAGGCGATTCCGCTGCGTGTCTGGAAGGGGTTCGCGGCCTTCCCGGCGCACCTCAGGATGAGACCGGTCTTACGAGGAAATTCGAGACGAGCCTCGTGGGTGGGGTCACATGCTGAACGCCCCCGATTCCCCGGTCCGCTCTTGAGAAGGAACCGAGGCCCGGACCCCTCTTCAAAGGCAACCCTGTGGGTGAAGGCACAACAAGAAGGGGCACTGCCACGCCCGTGCATCTTCCGCAAAGACCCAGGGTTCCGCACACAGCTCGTCGAGGGGCCTTAGACCCCCTGAGCTACTCGAGAGGCCAGCGGGGTTCCCTTCCTCAGACAAGACGAGGCCTGACTCTCCTGTCCCAACTCTGCAGGGACCCTGTGATCAGAGTCAGAAATGGAGATGAACCCTGAGGTTCCTGCCTCCACTCGAGATGAGGCCCTCTTCTATTGCACCAAACCCAGTGGAGTCCCGAGAGGGCCCTCCCAAATCCAGGGTATCCTTGACTTCTCAGAGGCACACTGAGAAGCTCCCTGAGGCCACCGGCACTAGTCGAGGGAACCCAGGGTTTACTGCCGTGACCCAAGAAACACCTTGAAAGGCCTTCTTTAACGGTTCTTGAGGCCCGATACACCTTCCATGACTCTAGAGCAATGACGCGCTCCCCCTCGCAATGCGCATGGAGACCTGACTTCCCAAGCGCCACATGAGAGGCTCCCTGAGCTCCCCGTAGTACCTCATGAGAAACCCCACACTGGCGCTGCAGCTCGAGAAAACCCACGAGACCCCCCCCTTCATCGCGAGATGATGGCCTTCTTTTCCTGCATGGCCTGGAGAGCAATCACGAGTCCTCTCTCCAAACTCCACAGGAGGCTTGACTTCCTTTAGGCCACTCCGTGGGCTCCAAGAGATACCCGTCGCAACTCGAGAGGAGAGTGGAGTCCTTCGCTTCCCCTCGAGACAAGGACTGACTCCCCAGGTGCATCAGGAAAGCAACCCTGAGATCCCTGTCCCCCCTGGAGACGAACATTATGTCCTGGACACAAGCCTAGATAAGGTCTCTTTTGCCCTGCAGTAACTCAAGCGCAATCCCTAGCTCTCCCTCGCAACTCGAATGGAAGACTGGACTTCCCTGGGCCAACACAAGAGGAAGCCTGAATTTCCTGACCTAACTCGAGAATCCCGCCACAACTCGAGAAAAACGACGTGGTTAACCCGTCACCACAAGATGAGGCCCTTGCCAGCTACAGCGTCTCAAGAGAAGTCTCACGTTCCGTCTTGAAGTTTGAAACGGTACTTAGCACCTTTGATGTGACTCCAAAAGTTCCCCGACATCCCAGTTTTACTCGAGGGGAACATCGAGGTTCCCGGCACCACTTCATCTGAGCCCCTTCTCCCCTCCTGATCGGGACAAGAGGGTCGATTCACTTGCTTTGTCTGAAAGGGTTACCGACCTTCCTGGTGCACCTCAGGTTGAGGTCCGTCTCAAGAAGAAATTCGAGACGTAGGCTTGTGGGTGGTGCCACATGCCGAAAGACACTGATTTCCTGGTCTGCTCTTGATAAGAATCTGAAGGCTGGATACCTCTTCGAAGGCAACCCTGTGTATGAAGGCAAAAAACGAAGGGGAACTGACACCCCCATGCATCGTCCAGATAAAACCGCAGGTTCCACACACAGCTCGACAAGTGGCCTGTTATCCGGTGAACAACTCGAGAGTCCAGTGGAGTTCCATTCCTCCACACAAGACGAGGCCTGACTCTCCTGTCCTAACTCTGTAGGGACTCTGTGTTCAGAGTCAGAAATGGAGAGCAACCCTGAGGTTCCTGCTTCAAATCGAGATGAGGCCCTCTTCTGACAAGGTCCAGCCTCGGCTGGTCCAGGGTTTTCGAAGGGGAGACAGAGTAGGCGACCTATTGATTTATTTATCGAAGATATAAAGAGTAATAGAATGAGGATAGCTCAGTAGGAAAATTTAGTGGAGAAAAGAAGCTGAGTAGCTTGGTTTATGCGGAAAATCAGTATAACCCGTGACACCAGGTTAGCTCTGACCACGGAGGCCGCAGGCTCCCTCTCGAATAGCGAAAAGTGCCCCACCTTAGACACCTTCTCAAGTGGTCTTCGAAGCCCAGGCAAATAAATGGTCGCAGAGGATATCCGCGCTCCAGATGGACACTCATCTGAAAATTGAGGGGAAGAATGATATTAGGAGACTAAGCGTTGGCAATCAAGGCCAGTAGCTTTATTTTCAACAGGGGTTTTTATACCCTAAGTTACACATAGAGGATAATGGGATGCAAAGACAGCAGCCTTTGATCCTTATCAAAAACCAGAGTTTCTCTCCTGCAAATGTATCGTATACAAATGGTTTAGGTGATTTACATCATCTTCTAGCCAGAAGACCTATTAACATTTTATGACTCTTGACAAAGACTTATCAACCGTAAGACTTATTTTCTCTAAGAGTAATTATTTTAAGGTTTGGCCCCATCTTTCGAAGATAAAATTGCATTCCTATAGGGCAGATGTGTAATGGGCTTACAACAAAGGAAATAATTTATTACCTTAAGGGTCTAAAGTTAGTAACACCAAGGCCACTACTTATTTCTTCTACATACCAACTATATTAATTAATACACATTCAAGGATACAATTCAGGGGATGTGGAAACTTGGCAACAAGCATTGGTTCATCAATGAAATCTTTTACTAGTTTTATTCTGACAGTTTCTAACTCTCTGAGAGGCTCTAAGCTCTTTGAATATCTTAAGCTTCCCGTGCCTCTCGAGGCTCGGAGACTGTAAACAATTGTATGCATTGCTGTAGGAGACCGGGTAAACTTGTCAGGCGAGTTAGAGAGCCATCTGACGTGTTTGGATTTAAACACTCCTAATTGCCCAGGAACTTTATTAATTGGAGCTGTAAGTTAGCTCTTTGACAGAGAGAGTGAGATGGTGGTGGGTGACAGCCCCCAGGAAAGTCAGAGGTGAGAGCACAAAGCAATAAAGTAGGCAGACTCTGGTTTTGGGGGGGTAGATGCTCAAGAATATCCGGGAGGACTCCCGAGGCTCGATCCCGCCTTTGTGTATGCCCAGCCTCCTTCCTCATGACCTTTGTCACGAGTGGAATGTCTCTCGCCGGCTCCCGGCATCTCCCCGTTTTTTATTTCTTAAAACAGCCAGATGTAGCTCAGTCGCGAGCCTCTGAATACTCTGCCGAAGAATCCTGACAATACAAGGAAGAATGATTATGAGAAGCACAATTAAAGCAGCCACCGCAGCATAGCTAAAGACATTAGACAGAATATTCTTTCCTGAGATGTAGTTAGGGAAAGTATGGAAGAAATCATTTGCTGTTCCAGCAGCAGTAAAATCTAATCGGGAGTGCTCCATGGTTGCTATTTGATAGTGAAGTTTCCCTACGTCTCAACCAATGTCAGAGCTGTTCCAGATACCTGAAATATGGTTTTTAATCTTTTCCCATTCAAAATCTGTCTCATTTACTTTCAGGGGTGTTCCACATATCCACCGATAGTCAGCATGACAAGACAATGCCATTTTCACCTTTAAAGCCTGCAATTCAGTCCCAATATGTATTACTGCTTCCTCTAGGGCGTCTACCCTCATTTCTAATTTTCTCTCTATAGCTTCCTGTGTTGCCAATGTTAAAGAAACATTTTTGGACATAGAATCAACATATTGAGCAGTATGTACTTGTTGAGTCAATGATATTGCTGCCACAGTAACAGAAGTGATTGCACTTATCAAAGCTGCTGTTCCCAAGATAAGTAAGCCCACAAACCGTCGTGTTTGCATTAAATCCTGTAGTTGTTGTAATACAGCAAGACCATAATTCAATAAGTGGTTACATCATAAGATAAGGTGGATGTTGTAGCATTACAAAGGAGCAAACATTATATTGAGGGTTTAAACAAGATGAACCAGGGAGCAGCTGTAGGCGTCAGCCCGGGGGAGCAGTGTCCCCAGCATCAGGAGGCAGAACGCGAGCGGCAGGATGTGGGCCAAGGCGCCTATGGTGGGCGGAGGGGCAGGGTTCGTGGTTTAGGGCTAGCCGCCACCGCTTGGGCTCAGGGCGGTCCCCTCTCGCCGGTGGGGCCACGCTGGTCTGGACGGCACTCCGCGGGTGCGCTTTCCTCTCTGGCCCTCACTCGCTGCACAGACTTCTTTGCTCTAGGTCACGGGGTGCAGAGAGGTGGGTGCGAGGCGCTGCTGGTGGCATGGAGGTGAGAGCTGGCTGGGGGAGGGGGAGCGAGTGAGTGCGCGCGCCGCGAACCTGGTCTTTGGGGAATGTGACATGACGAATTTGTCTGAGATCCAAACCGGAGAATCTGCATTCTGTAGAAATATACAAGCATACCCTCTCCCACAAGTTAGCAACACATCTGGCCTTTTTCACTCTCCCATAAGGAGGCCTTTTTACTTGACCAGGGGCCGAGTCGTAGCCTGTAATTCAGGCATCTAGTGTCTCATCATTGTAGTCTGCCCCTGTGTGTTTACGTTTAAGTGATTAATTACAATTGGAACATAACTTCACTATTTGTCTAGCTGTTTCCCTATGGATATGTTAATTTAGGTCTAATGTTTAGTTTAGGTCTCTGTATAAATTTAAGTAATAAATGTATAACCTCCTTATCTCATTTTGGTATACAGGTATACAGATATACCTAAATGCAAAATGCATTTATATATGTATTTATATATGGCAACAAGGATAAAGTTATTGACATATAATATATATAAATCAATATACTTGAATTAATCTTTATAATTAATATATTAATTAATATATATTACAACAATACAACACATACACAGCTAATACCAACCAACACAAACCAATATACTGTAATAATACATGTCACACATTTATAATTATACAGTATATAGAACATACATCATCACAGCACATCAATCCATACCAATTAATATCAGCCACACACACATTATATTACTGCCATATATATTTAATTATACAGTAGATATATATGTGTGTGTATATAGTATACATATTAATTTATATACAAATTAATTAAGTATAGATGTATAAATAGAATTAGGTATACCTTTATTATATTTTATTTATACCCATACCTAATTAGGCAAACTGTAATTAGGCAAATACATTTATATTATGTATTTATAACAATATATAAAGTATTGTTAAATGTACCACCTGTACAGCATCTCCACCCCACATACCACTTTCTCTAATCCCACCAACTCATTTTCAGTATTATGTGTTGGCCAGGAGCTGGGCCAGTCTTTCCCAGCAATGTTAAGAGACGTCTGTTCCTGTGTCTAATAGCCCTGGCGTTTTATTCTCTTGAATTAAAAGATCTTTTAAAGGCCTTGGAACTGTAATTTCCTGCACCCAAAAGGCTAGATCACTAGATCCAAATGTTTTGTGGCTCTTAGATTGAGAAGTCAAGTTTTTCCTTGTCTGATAGTAAGGTAAAAATAAAAGCTGTGTTACTCTTTGACCTTTATTAATTTGTACAGTTTTGATAGGCAGTGAGATCAAGACTTTAATTTCTCAATATCATCAGAATCTACTACACCATGCACCAGCGAAATTTCTTTTCTTTCTTTTTTTTTTATTTAATTTTTTTTAAAAGAAAGCGAGCTACGCCCCAGGACAAATCTTACAATGTCCTCAGATAGGGGGCCAGCCACTCTGGTTGGAATTGGAGTAAGCGGCACATCAGGGGTTAATATTGTTATTAAATCTCCTTGCCTTTTCGCTTTTCTCCTAGCCTGGGTGAGACCCCCCTGAGGGAGTTTTCTCCAAGGAGCACGCTCTGCATATTGTGTACTAAAAGCTCCTTTGTTTAAAAAACTTTTTATCTTCCTCAGTCTTAGGCAACACTTTGGGAGGCTTTGGGGGCAAAGTGGGGAACTCCTGGGTCCTGGGAGGCACAATCGAAGGCGGTGGCAGTCGCCTTAAATCAGAAAGTGGTGGATAAGTTTTTTAAAGGTTTGCGCAGAGGGGGAGGGAGCTCGCCAGGGCTCTCGGCCGCAGCGTCCTGTAAGCCCTCTCCTTCCTCGGGAGGTAGACCACTTTCTCCCTCCTTTTTTTTTTTTTCAATGGCAGAAAATATGATCTGTGCAGTAAATGGAGACTCACCACCATCCACCTCTATAGCCTCCCCCATAGTCTATTTAACAGCCTCGTGACGGAGGTCCAGGACATTTCTAATCATATTCCACAGTCAATAAATATTTGTCTATTCTTAGATGCAGAGAAATCCATTTTTAATTTTTTTTTTAATTTTAGAGAATATTTTTATTTATTTTGTAACCTCTTTACCCTGGCTAAACTGCAGAGGGGACTAGAAAAGAAGCCTCAAGGTGAGGATCAAGTTCATCCTTGGGACTAGAGAAAATCCTTCTCCGGGAAACTCCTAGCGGTGGCCCTTTACCCCGACATGGAGGAGGAGGCATAGGGGGATGGGAGCGTCCCGAAGTTTTCCTCTTCTGTTCCGGAGATCCTTTAACTGTTTGGTAACTAAATCTTATGAACTGTCTGATCGGGGATGTTTCCCTCAACCTCCTAGGAGCGGATGGTCTGATTAGGGATGTTTTCTTAAACTTTTAGGAGCATCTTTAGCTTAAAAAAAAAAAAATCCTCATCAGAATGGCATCGAGCTTCTGTTTCCTCTAAACCTTTTTCAAATTGAGGGGAGAGCTGATCTTTCTTTTCATCCCTATCTTTTACATGCTCATTGGCAGTCATAGCGGCTAGCCATTCATTTAGCTGTCGATAGCTAGGTATAGCCTCTTCATTTTCACTTTTCTTTATAACAGGTACCTTTTCAGATTTGCTTTTTTGTTTAACAGGTACTTTTCCAACTTTACTTTCCTCTTTAACAGGTACCTTTTCAAATTCATGAGCTGGATCTAAAACATCTCTAGTCATATTCCACAGAGGAAAGGTGTAAGTAGGGATTTTTTCCAAACGTTGCTGAGCACAATAAGCTCTTAGCTGTTTTCCTAGTTTTTTCAAGATATCTAGGTTAACAGTGCCTTGTTGTAGAAACCAAGGGCAGTGGTCTTGTACAAATGTAAAAAATGATTGAATGGAAGATTTTTTAACCTTGATTCTTCTTTTACTTAATAACTGTAAAATTACTCCTATAAAGAGCTGTCTTTCATTTGATTCAGTGTTGCCCATGTCAGAAACTTAAGGATAGTAAAAGATTTTGCTTTTAGCTATCTAAAGATTAGGCCTTTTTTGTCAGCCTTTTTAGAAACCGTTTTTTCTCTCTAACTCTTCAACACTTCCCACTCCTCTCGCCCTGTCTATTCTACAGGGGGATCTGCAGCCCCCTAAGTGGGATCCTATCTGTCACGAAAACTGAACACTGGGGGAATGGGGTTGGGGATTTACCTTCGAAATGCCTGTCTCGGGCGCCACCTGCAGAGGTCCAGCCCCAGCTGATCCAGGGTATTCGAAGGGAAGATGGAGTAGGCGACCTATTTATATATTTATTTATTCATCAAAGATATAAAGAGTAATAGAATGAGGATAGCTCAGTAGGAAAATTCAGTGGAGAAAAGCAGCTGAGTAGCTTGGTTTACGCGGAAAATCAATATAACCCGTGACACCAGGTTAGCTCTGACCACGGAGGCTGCAAGTGCCCTCTAGAATAGAGGAAGGTGCCCCACCTTAGACACCTTATCGAGTGGGTCTTCAAAGCCCAGGCAAATAAATGGTTGCAGAGGATATCTGCGCTCCAGATGGACACTCATCTGAAAATTGAGGGGAATAATGACATGGGGAGACCAAGCGTTGGCGAGCAAGGCCCGTAGCTTTATTTTCAACAGAGGTTTTAATACCCTAAGTTACACATAGAGGATAATAGGGGATGCAAAGTCAGCAGTCTTTAATCCTTATCAAAAACCAGGGTTTCTTTTCTGCAGATTTATCGTATAAAAATGGTTTAGATGATTTACATCATCTTCTGGCCAGAAGACCTATTAACATTTTATGACTCTTGACAAAGACTTATCAACCATAAGAGTTATTTTCTCTAAGAGTAATTGTTTAAGGTTTGGCGCCATCTTGCGAAGATAAAATTGCATTCCTATAGGGAGGATGTGTAATGGGTTTACAACAAAGAAAAGAATTTATTACCTTAAGGGTCTAAAGTTACCAACATCAAGGCCACTACTTATTTTTTCTACATACCAACTATATTAATTAGCACACATTCAAGGATACAATTCAGGGGATGTGGAAACTTGGCAAAAAGCATTGGTTCATCAATGAAATCTTTTACTAGTTTTATTCTGACAGTTTCTAACTCTCTGAGAGGCTCTAAGCTATTTGAATATCTTAAACTTCCCGTGCGTCTCGAGGCTGGGAGACTGTACACAATCGTATGCATAGCTGTAGGAGACCGGGTAAACTTGTCAGGCGAGTTAGAAAACCATCTGAGGGGTTTGGATTTAAACACTAATAATTGCCCAGGAACATTATTAGTTGGAGCTGTAAGTTAGCTCTTTGACAGAGAGAGTGAGATGGTGGTGGGGGACATCCCCAGTAATGTCAGAGGTGAGAGAACAAAGCAATAAAGAAGGCAGACTTTGGTTTTTGGGGGTAGATGCTGAAGAATATACGGGGGAACTCCCGGAGGCTCGATCCCGCCTTTGCGTATGCCGAGACTCTTTCCTCATGACATTTGTCACGAGTGGAATGTCTCTCGCTGGCTCCCGGCAATCTTCCATTGCACCAAACGCAGTGGAGTCCCGAGAGGCCCCTCCCAACACCACAGTATCAGTGTCTTCTCAGAGGCACCCTGAGCAACTCCCTGAGGTCACCGGCACAAGTTGAGGGAACACAGGGTATCCTGCCGCAACACGAGAAAGACCTCAAGAGTCTGTCTTCAACGCGTCTTGAGGCCGGATTCCCCTACCATGACTCGAGAGCAATGACACGCTCCCCCTCGCCATGCGCATGGACACCTGACTTCCCTGGCGCCACATGAGAGGCTCCCTGAGCTCCCCGTCATACCTCGTAAGAAACCCCACACTGGCGCCACAGCTCGGGAAAACCCACGAGACGCCACGGTCATCGCGAGATTGGGGACTTCTTTTCCTGCCTGACCTGGAGAGCAATCCCTGGTCCTTTCTCCAAACTTCACAGGAGGCTTTACTCCCTTTAGGCCACTCAATGGGCTCCAAGAGATACCTGTCGCGACTTGAGAGGAGAGCAGAGTACTTTGTTTCCCCTCGAGATGAGGCCTTACCTCGGGTGAGTCTGGAATGCAACCCCGAGATCCCTGTTGCCCCTGGAGAGGAACATTATGTCCTGGACAAAAGCCTAGATGAGGTCTATTTTGCCCTACAGTGACTCGAGAGCAACACCCATCTCTCCCTCGCAATTTGAATGAAGATTGGTCTTCACTGGGCCAACACAAGAGGAAGTCTGAATTTCCCGTTGTAACTCGAGAATTCCGCCCCAACTCTTAAAAACCACGTGGTTCCCCATTCATCGCAATATGAGGCCTTTGCCCGCTACAGAGTCTCAAGAGAAGTCCCATGTTTCGTCATAAAGTTCGAAATGCTACTTGGCACCCTTGATGCGACCCCAAAAGTTCCCCAATATACCGGTCTCACTCCAAGGGAACACCGAAGTTCCTGGCACCACTTCATTTGAGCCCCTTCTCCGCTCCTGATCACGGCAGGAAGGTCGATTCCCCTGCTTTGTCTAGAAGGGGTTCCCGACCTTCATGGCGCACCTCAGGATGAGGCCAGTCTCACGAAGAAATTCGAGACGTAGCCTCGTGTTGGTGCCACGTGCCGAAAGACCCCGATTTCTCGGTCTTGCTCTTGATAAGAACCCGATGCCCGGACACCTCTTCTAAGGCAACCCTGCGGATGAAGGCACTACACGAGGGGGCACTGGCAACCCTGTTCATCGTCCGTAAATCCCACAGGATCCACATACAGCTCCACAACTGGCCTGTCACCCCTTAGAAAACGAGAGAGGCAAGCGGAGTTCCCTTCCTCAGACAAGACGAAGCCTGAGTATCCAATCCCAACTCTGCAGGCACGCTTCGATCTGAGTCAGAAATGTAGAGGAAACCTGAGGTTCCTGCCTCAACCCGAGATGAGGCCCTCTTCCATTAAAACAAACCCAGTGGAGTCCCGAGAGGCCCCTCCCATCTCCACAGTATCCCTGACTTCTCATAGGCATTCTGAGAAGCTCCTTGAGGCCACCGGCAAAAGTCGAGGGAAATAAGGGTTTCCTGCCACAACCGAAGAAAGACCTCGAGAGTCCTTCTTCAATGCGTCTTGAGGTCAGATTCCCCTACCATGGCTCGAGAGCAATAACGCGCTCCCCCTCGCCATGCACATGGAGACCTGACTTCCCTGGCGCCACATGAGAGGTTCCCTGAGCTCCCCGTCGTACCTCGTGTGAAAACCCACACTGGCGCCGCAGCTCGAGAAAACACACAAGACCCCTCCGTCATCGCGAGATGAGGGCCATCTTTTCCTGCATGGCCTGGAGAGCAGTCCCAAGTCCTCTCTCCAAACTTCACAGGAGGCTTGACTCCCTTTAGGCCACAAAGTGGGCTCCAAGAGGTGCCCGTCGCAACTCGAAAGGAGAGCGGAGTCCTTTGCTTCCCTTCGACACGAGGCCTGACTCCCTGGGTGAGTCTGGAATGCAAACCTGAGATCCCTGTGGCCCTTGGAGAGGAACATTAGGTCCTGGACACAAGCCTAGATGAGGTCTCCTTTGCCCTGCAGTGACTCGAGCGCAACCTCCAGCTCTCCCTCGCAACTCGAATGGATGATTGGACTTCCCTGGCCCAACACAAGAGGAAGCCTGAAATCCCCGTCGTAACTCGAGAATCCCGCCGCAACTCGAGAAAAACCACGTGGCTCCCCCGTCATCGCAAGATGAGGCCCTTGGCCGCTACAGCGTATCAAGAGAAGTCCCACGTTCCATCCTGAAGTACAAAACGGTACTTGGCACCCTTGATGCGACCCCCAAAGTTCCCTGACATACCGGTCTCACTAGAGGGAAACACCAAAGTTCATGGCACCACTTCCTGTGAGCCCCTTCACCCCTCCTGATCGCGACAGGAGGGTCGACTCCCATGCTTTGTCTGCAAGGGGTTCCCGACGTTCCCCGCGAACCTCCGGATGAGGCCGGTCTCATGAGGAAATTCAAAAAGTAGCCTCATGGTTGGTGCCACATGTTGAAAGATCCCGAATTCCCGGTCCACTCTAGATAAGAACCTGACGCCCGGACATCTCTTCGAAGGCAACCCTGTGGATGAAGGCACAACACGAAGGGACACTGACATCCCCATGCATCGTATGGAAAAACCCGCCGATTCCACTCACAGCTCCAAATGTGGACTGTCACCCCGTGAATAACTCGAGAGGCAAGTGAAGTTGCATTCCTTCACACAAGACGAGGCCTTACCCTCCTGGCCCAACTCTTCAGGGACCCTGCGATCGGAGTCAGAAATGGAGAGGAACCCTGAGGTTCCTGCCTCAACTAGAGAAGAGGCCCTCTTCCACTGAACCAAACTCAGTGGTGTCCCGAGAGGCCCCTCCCAACACCACAGTATCCCTGAATTCTCAGAGGCTCCCTGAGAAGCTACCTGAGGTCACTGGCACAAGTCGACGGAACCCAGAGTTTCCTGAAGTAACCCGAGAAAGACTTGGAGAGTCCTTTTTCAACGTCTCTTGATGCCCGATTCCCCTACCATGACTCCAGAGCAAGGACGCGCTCCCCTCGCCACAAGCAGGAAAACTGACTTCCCTAGTACCACACAAGAGGCTCCCTGAGTACCCCATCGTACCTCGTGAGAAAACCCACAGTGGCGCCGCAGTTCAAGAAAAACCACAAGATGCCCCCGTCAAGGAGAGATGGGGGCCTTCTTTTCCTGCCTGACCTGGAGAGCAATCCCTGGTCCTCTCTCCAAACTTCACAGGAGGATTGACTCCCTTTAGGCCACTCAGTTGGGTCCAAGAAATACCCGGTGCGACTCGAGAGGAGAGCGGAGTCCTTTGCTTCCCTCGAGACGAGGCCTGACTCCCCGGGTGAGTTTGGAATGCAACCCCGAGATCCCTGTCGCCCCTGGAGTGGAACATTATGTCCTAGACACAAGCCTAGATGAGGTCTATTTTGCCCTACAGTGATCGAGAGCAACCTCCATCTCTCCCTCACAATTTGAATGGAAGATTGGGCTTCCCACGGTCAACACAAGAGGAAGTCTGAATTTCCCATCGTAATTCGAGAATTCAGCCTCAAGTCTTAAAAACCATGTGGTTCCCCCTTCATCACAATATGAGGCCCTTGCCAGCTAGAGTCTCAAGAGAAGTCCCACGTTCCATCTTAAAGTTCGAAATGCTACTTGGCACCCTTGATGCGACCCCAAAGTTCCCCAACATACCGGTCTCACTCCAGGGGAACACCGAAATTCCCGGTGTCTCCAGGGAAGTCCCATGTTCTGTCCTTAAGTGCGAAACGGTACTTGACACCCTTGATGCGACCGCAAAAGTTCCCCGACACGCTGGGTTCCCTCGAGGGGAACACCAAGGGTCCCGGCACCACTTCATCTGAGCCCCTTCTCCCCTCCTGATCGCGACAGGAGAGTCGATTCCCCTGCTTTCTCTGGAAGGGGTTCCCGGCCTTCCCGGCGCACCTCAGGAGGAGGCCGGTCTCACAAGGACATTTGAAATGAGCCACGTGGGTGGTGCAACACGCCGAACGACCCCGATTCCCCGAACCGCTCTTGAGAAGAACCCGATGACGTACCCCTCTTCGAAGGCAACCCTGTGGGTGAAGGCACAGACCTAAGCAGCACTGACATCTCCGTGCATCGTCCGGAAACACCCGCGGGTTTCACACACAGTTCGACGAGGAGCCTGTGGCCCCCTGAGCAACTCGAGAGGCCAGCGGGGTTCCCTTCCTCAGACAAGACGAGGCCTGACTCTCCTGTCCCAACTCTGCAGGGACCCTGCGGTCGGAGTCCGAAACGGAGAGGAAGCCTGAGGTTCCTGCCTCCCCTCGAGGTGAGGCCCTCTTCCGTTGCGCCAGACCCAGCGGAGTCCCGAGGGGCCCGGCCCCCTCCACAGGATCCCTCGCCTCTCAGAGGCACCCTGGGAAGTTCCCTAAGGTCCCCGGCAGAAGGCGAGGGAAACGAGGGTTTCCCGCCGCCCCCCGACAAAGACCTCGAGAGTCCTTCTTCAACGCGTCTCGAGGCCCTAGACCCCTCCCGTGACTCGAGAGCCAGGACGCGCTCCCCCTCGCCACGCGCATGGAGACCTGACTTCCCTGGCGCCGCACGAGAGGCTCCCTGAGAACCTCGTCGTGCCTCGTGAGAAAAGCCCCACGGACGCCGCAGCTCGAGGAAACCCCTGAGAAGCCCCCGTCCTCGCGAGGTGAGGGCCTTCTTTTCCTGCCTTTCCTGGAGAGCAATCCCGAGTCCTCTCTCCAAACTGAAGATTAGGCTTGACTCCCTTGAGGCCACTCAGAGGGCTCCAAGAGATCCGCATCGTGGCTCAAGAGAAGAGCGGAGTCCTTTGCTTCCCCTGGAGGCGAGGCCTGACTCCACGGGAGACTCTGGAGTGCAACCCCGGGATCCCTGTCTTCCCTTGAGAGTACTACTAGGTCCTGGACACACGCCTAGATGATGTGTCCTGGGCCCTGCAGTGACTCGAGCGCAACCCCCAGCTTTCCCTAGCAACTCGAATGGAAGATGGGGCTTCCCAGGGCCAACCCAAGAGGAAGCCTGAAATCCCCGTCGTAACTCGAGAATCCCGCCGCAACTCGAGAAAAACCACGTGGTCCCAACGTCTTCGCAAGATGGGGCCCTTGCCCGCTACGGCGTCTCAAGGGAAGTCTCACGTTCCGTCCTGAGTTGCGAAACGGTACCTGACACCCTTCATGCGACCTCCAAAATTTCCCAGACACGCCGGGTTCCCTCGAGGGGAACACCGAGGGTCCTGGCACCCCTTCATCTGAGCCCCTTCTCCCCTCCTCATCACGACAGGAGAGTCGATTCCTCTGCGTATTCTGGAAGGGGTTCCCGGCTTTCCCGGCACACCTCACGATGAGGCCGGCCTCCCGAGGAGATTCGAGACGAGCCCCGTGGGTTGTGCCACATGCCGAACGACCCCGATTTCCCAGTCCGCTCTGGATAAGAACCCGATGCCCGGACACCTCTTCGAAGGCAACCCTGTGGGTGAAGTTACCATTCGAAGGGGCACTGACACCCCCGTGCGTCATCCGGAAAAACCCGCGGTTTCCACACACAGCTTGACGAGGTGC
Source organism: Bubalus kerabau (assembly GCF_029407905.1). Taxonomy (NCBI): domain Eukaryota; kingdom Metazoa; phylum Chordata; class Mammalia; order Artiodactyla; family Bovidae; genus Bubalus; species Bubalus kerabau. The sequence continues at coordinate 2,271,516 of NW_026577887.1, read as the reverse complement.
GTGAGACACCCTGAGCAATTCGAGAGGCAAGCGGAGTTCCCTTCCTCAGACAAGACGAGGCCTGACTCTCCTGTCCCAACTCTGCAGGGACCCTGTGGTTGGAGTCCGAAAAGGAGAGGAAGCCTAAGTTTCCTGTCTCCCCTCGAGATGAGGCCCTCTTCCATTGCGCCAAGCCCAGCGGAGTCCCGAGAGGCCCCGCCAACTCCACAGCACCCCTCACCTATCAGAGGCACCATGGGAAGTTCCCTCAGGTCCCCGGCAGAAGTCGAGGGAAACGAGGCTTTCCCGCTGCAACCACAGAAAGACCTCGAGTGTCCTTCTTCAACGCCTCTGGAGGCCCTAGTCCTCTCCCATGACTGGAGAGCCATGACGCGCTCCCCCTCGCCACGTGCACAGAGACCTGACTTCCCTGGCACCGCACGAGAGGCTCCCTGAGATCCTCGTCTTGCCTCGTGAGAAAACCCCCACGGGCGCCGCAGCTCGAGGAAACCCCTGAGAAGCCCCCATCCTCGCGAGGTGAGGGCCTTCTTTTCCTGCCTGACCCAGAGCACAATCCCGAGTCCTCTCTCCAAACTGAAGAGAAGGCCTGACTACCTTGAGGCCACTCAGTGGGCTCCAAGAGATCTGCGTCGCGACTTGAGAGGAGAGCGGCATCCTTGGCTTGCCCTCGAGGCGAGGCCTGACTCCCCGGGGGAGTCTGGAACGCCACCCTGAGATCCCTGTCTTCCCTTGAGAGGAACGTTAAGTCCCGGACACAGGCCTAGATGAGGTCTCTTTGGCCCTGCAGTGACTCGAGTGCAACCCTCAGCTTTCCCTCGCAACTCGAATGGAAGATTAGGCTTCCCGGGGCCAACACAAGAGGAAGCCTGAAATCCACTTCGTAACTCTAGAATCCCGCCGCAACTCGAGAAAATCCACATGGTCCCAACGTCTTCGCAAGATGAGGCCCTTGCCCGCTACGGCGTCTCAAGGGAAGTCCCAGGTTCTGTCCTGAAGTGCGAAACGGTACCTGACTCCTTTCATGCAACCCCCAAAAGTCCCCCACACGCCGGTTTCCCTCGAGGGTAACACCGAGGGTTCCATCCCCACTTCATCTGAGCCCCTTCTCCCCTCCTGATGGCGACAGGAGAGTCGATCCCCCTGCATTGTCTGGAAGTGTCCCCGGCCTTCCCAGCACAACTCAGGATGAAGCCGGCCTCACTAGGAAATTTGAGACTAGCCCCGTGGGTGGTCCCTCATGCCGAAAGACCCCGATTTCCCTGTCCGCTCTTGAAAAGAACCCGAGGCCCGGACACCTCTTCGAAGGCAACCCAGTGGGTGAAGGCACAACACGAAGGGGCACTGTCACCGTCGTGCATTTCCGGAAACACCCGCAGGTTCCACACACAGCTCAACAAGGGGCCTGAGACCCCCTGAGCTCCTCGAGAGGCAAGCGGAGTTCCCTTCCTCAGACAAGACGATTCCTGACTCTCCTGTCCCAACTCTGCAGGGACCCTGCGGTCGGAGTCTGAAACGGAGAGGAAGCCTGAGGTTCCTGCCTTCCCTGGAGATGAGGCCCTCTTCCATTGCGCCAAACCCAGCGGAGTCCTGAGAGGCCCTGCCAACTCCACAGCATCCCTCATCTGTCAGAAGCACACTGGGAAGTTCCCTAAGGTCACCGGTAAACTTTTATTGCACAAGGTCCCCATGAAAAGGCCCACGCAGCAGGACAGCCACAGATTCTGTCTGCCATTAAAGGGCAGTAAGGTGCCCTCCCCACTTCTTTGCTGCCTCGGCGGCCACCAGGGTGCAATTCGCGTACCCTTCCCTTTCCCATCCTAGCAGGTGCTCCAGGGCCCGCTGGCCTACAAAGTGCCAGAAGCAGGGCTGGGCCAGCCGGCCAGAATTCAGGGTTATGTCCCTTGGACTTCCAGCGGACACTAGGCTGCTTGGGAAAACCGCGCAGACTCTGAGGTTTTTCAGCAGAGGGGTGGAGCGGTAAAGGCCTTGACCCAAAGACGAGGCCTTTCTGCGACTGCCAGGTTGGGGAGCTCTGAGACTGTGCCAACACAGGGCGGAATACATGGTTCCCTGCTCCACGCAGTCCCCGTTCCCTTACCTGTGTTCCGCACCCCTCCGCTGTGGCCAATGGATGCCGATCCTTGGGGATCCAGGAGTTCACGAAATGGGCATTCCCAGCCGCAATGGCGACCCCCAACAGCACATCTGGAAAGCCCTCCCCCACCCCCGCCAGGAGCCGACCCCCACTGCGAACGGAACCCCACCCCGCCCCGCAACGCCAGGTTTCGCCCCGGCCCTGCCGGGCTCCCGGTGGGTTCCCAGCAATATTGGCGACCCCCGGGAGCACAACAGGGACCGACCCCCCACCCACAGTGAGCGGAATCTCGACCTGTGCAGCCCAGGTTTACCCCACCCTGGCTGCACTCCCGGCGCGTTTCCAGCTGCAGTGGCCATCTCCGAGAGCACAACTGGGAAGCCCTCCCCTACCCCCGCCAGGAGCCGACACCCGCCCTGCGCCGCCCGGGTTCGCCCCGCCCCTGCCGCGCTCCAGGGGCGCTGCCCACCTTCACCAGTGGCTCTCGGTGAGCCCCGTCCCCACTCCCAGTTCCAGGAGAGGCTCTCGGACCTCGCTGCTGCCGCCAGGTCAAACATGAGGACAATACATACACCCCACAGAGACAATCCAAGCTGTCTATGATTTAGGGATAAAACGAGGACTACAGAAAGGCAAGATGACCTGACCTAGGAGGGCCATGATATTCTATAGAACCAGACAAAGTTGGTTACCAAGGAAACTTTTTTCCTTGGAACCCGGAAAGCTGGTTCTTTGCATATGGAATGACCAACAATTAGCTTGTTACCCAAGCCTGCCTCGCTGCCACCCCCACTCCCCCCACTCCCCAGAAGACTGGCTCAAAGAAATATTTTAAATCTCAGGCCGAAACCTGGAAGATGTCTTGTCTGTCTGTTTGGATTAAGGTATGTGTCAGTGTGAGCCCTGTGTTTTTTGATAATATTGCTCAAGTTCTGAGTTCTGATTTCAATGGTCTCAAGACAAGGCAGCCCTTCCAAATCAAACTGCTGGAAATACAAGAAAACTTTGACCTAAATGAATGTCAGAGTCCCGTGAACTGGGAACTAGTCGATATTAAATATCTAGTATTTTTGGTTTTGCTCCTCCATTATAGACATGTCTAAGAGTCAACAACATTAAGCACAACATGTTCATAGTGCCTAGGTTCCTTTTGAGGTAAAAATTGCTCTATTTTTATATCTGTCACAAGCTTGTCAGCAAGAAACTACCTGGAAACGACAACAACAAAAGTAAAAAATGTAAATGTGATATGAGCTTTTAGACAAACTCTTTACAATAATTATACTCTAAAATATCTGCCTCTCATAGTCTTGATTGAAGGCAGAGGAGAAGGGGATGACAGAGGATAAGATGGTTGGATGGCATCACTGACTCGATGGACATGAGTTTGAGCAAGCCCCTGGAGCTGGTGACGGACACGGAAGCCTGGCGTCCTTCAGGCCACGGGGTCCCAAAGAGTCAGACACGACTGAGCAACTGAACTGAACTGAACTAACAAACGTTTCTCCAGGTGTTTTGGTTACCCGAGTTTCTATCCTTGTGACGACAGTGTATTGAATAGCTAGGTCATTTCCAAATAAATGCAAGTTCTGAAACATTCACGACTTGAAAGGACCTCCCTTTTACACAGAAACAAAAGAGATTTTTGACTCTCCATGAATAGTGTCTGGCACCATCCTGACATGTTAAATGTAAGAAAGCAATTGTTTTGTTTTGTTTTGTTCTGTTCTTGGGGGTGGGGGGAGGGGGGCGGGCTATAGCGAATGCCAATATAAAAGTCAGTTCTTGGTTGCTGAAGGGAAATGTATGACTTGTTATTACAAGAAAGTATGTGGAATGCAATGGCACTTGAGGAAGGAAAACAAAGTAGTTCTGTCTTACAGGTGGCCGTTTCAGGATGGGAGAAGCAAAGGAATGGGTACAGAATGGGTTAAGGAGGTTGTAGGGAAAGTGGACCCCCAGAAAAGAGTTCTGTGCCTAGCACAAGTTTTCTTGAGATGTCGAACTGCCTTTGCTAATGGAGTTTAAGTTTCTTTACCTCTTAAGTGATCTCTTCTAGGTTGACCTAGAACAGAAATCTTTTGTTAGCTTTGGCTAAGTGGAGAAGTAGTGTTTCACGGTGACATATGTGATCCTTCCTGACTGTTTGCAGCCCTTTTGATATCGATGCACTGCTTCTGCTGCTGCTGCCGCCGCTGCTGCTGCTGCTAAGTCGTTTCAGTCGTGTCCGACTCTGTGCGACCCCATAGACGGCAGCCCACGAGGCCCCGCAGTCCCTGGGGTTCTCTAGGCAAGAACACTGGAGTGGGTTGCCATTTCCTCCTCCCATGCATGAAAGTGAAAAGTGAACGTGAAGTCGCTCAGTGGTGTCCGACTCTTAGCGACCCCATGGACTGCAGCCTACCAGGCTCCTCCATCCATGGGATTTTCCACGCAAGAGTACTGGAGTGGGGTGCCATTGCCTTCTCCCATATCTATGCACAAGCCTGCCTAAATCATTGACTTCTAGCTAGCTTTGGGATGCCAATGACCATCCACCCTTACAAGGCAACAGAGAAGAGAAAAACACTTACCACAGGAGGTCCTGGTAAGGGACGAGGAACTAACAAGCTCCCGCCAACCAGGATTCTGCAGAGGTCAACAAGAGGTCAGTAAGAGATGGAAGACTGCAGTCCAGAGGTCCTAGCAACTTCCATCTTGCAGCAGAGACCCAGCATAGTCAAAACGAATTCAATGTTGCAAAAAATAAGTAAACAAATAAAGGACAGAAGTTCTTTGAACACATGACTGAGATTAGGGGTGAGGCAGTACATGTACGGTGCCCGGAAAATCTTAAAGTATGAGAAAGGAAAGAAATTAAAGACAACTATCAAGCTGTCCAAACTGATAAAAACGAAAGATTACACAGTTTTTTCTATATATATTACCAGATAATAATCTGAAAAGGAATTAAAAAAAAATCCCTTTCAATAATGTCAACATGAATACAACACTTTGCCATGGATGTAACGAGGATGACAAGACTGGCACACTGGAACTTATACACCCTGGCTGAAAACTATCCTGAATACATGGACAGGTATTCCATAACAATGGAAAGACTTAAGATGGCAATACCATGGAATGCATCTTCAATCTGAAATGAAGATTTGATATGATTTGATCGCTCAGAGCTTTTGTGTCATCAATTGTTATTAAAGTATAAATGAGATAGAGAAAGCTGCTGACTTAGACTTGAGGCGGGGTGTACGCCCTGCTGGTCTCTAGCCAGATATTCTACAGGCACTAGCAGTCAGCTAAGGAAAGAAAGGCACTGTCTCAGGGAATGGCACCAGGCCCCTCCCCCACGACATGCCTTGAGGTCACATTGGCAGCAGGTGAGTCATCCTGGGCCAAAAACTGATTGACATGAATCTTGAAGAAAGGCAGTATTCCAGGCAAATATATCATTTCCTTAACATAGATGAGGAGAACAAGGTACGAGGAAAACATACTGTTTTGTTCAAGTCGCTTCTGAGCCTATTGGGGGAACCGACCTGAAGCCAGAGTCCAGCACATATACATAGCATATTTACATCGCTTAAGACAAACATTTCCTCAGGAACAAATGCATTGCTTAGCTCAAGGTTTGTCTGCGAAATTCTTACACATCAGGAGATGGCTCCGAGCTGGGTTTCTACACACAAGAACATGAATGCAAAGGACAAGCCTGCACAGCCCATCTGCCCCCCTCCCCCACAGCCAGCAGCATTTCCAAGTGACCTCCTAAGGCCTTCCCCAAAATACAGGGGCACCTCTGGGTTTCCTGTTTCCCTCACTTCGAACACTTTTCTTAAAAAAAAAAAAAAATCCTGCACACTTCTTGATAGAATGCCACAGTGCAAGGAAAACAGGCCTTCGATACTTAAACCTCCCTGTGCCAAACACTTGGGGCTTGGTTCTGTTTTGTTTTGTTTTTTAATTACACCACCACATAATTTAAACTTTTTACAATTTCTAATTATTCAGTACCAAAACACCAAACTTTTATTGCACAAGGTCCCCATGAAAAGGCCCACGCATCAGGACAGCCACAGATTCTGCCATGAAAGGGCAGCAAGGTGCCCTCCCCCCTTCTTTGCTGCCTGGGCGGCCACCAGGGTTTGAAATCCATGCACCCTACTAAGTTTCTAGGGTGCAATCCGTGGACCCTTCCCTTTCCCATCCCAGCAGGTGCTCAAGGGCCCGCTGGCTTACAAAGTGCCAGAAGCAGGGCTGGGCCAGCCGGCCAGAGTTCAGTGTTCTGTCCCTTGGACTTCCAGGGGACACTAGGCTGCTTGGGAAAACCGTGCAGACTGAGATTTTTCAGCAGAGGGGTGGAGCGGTAAAGGCCTTGACACCAAGGGCGAGGCCTTTCTGCGACCGCCAGGTTGGGGAGCTCCGAGAATGTGCCAACAGAGGGCGGAATACTTGGTTCCCTGCTCCAAGCAGTCCCAGTTCCCTGACCTGTGGCCCGCAGCCCTCCGCTGCACCCACTAGATGTGGATCCTTGGGGACACAGGAGCATAGGAAATGGGCGTTCCTAGCCGCAGTGGCGACCCCCGAGAGCACAACTGGGACCGAACCCCCACCCGCAGCCATCTAAATCTCGACCCGCGCAGCCCAGTTTTACCCCGCCCCGGGTGCGCTCCCAGCGCGTTTCCAGCCGCAGTGGCCACCACCGAGAGCACAACTGGGAAGCCCTCCCCCACCCCCGCCAGGAGCCGAACCCCGCCCCGTGCCACCCGGGTTCACCCCGCCCCTGCCGCACTCCCAGCGCGTTTCCAGCTGCAGTGGGGACCCCCGAGAGCACAACTGTTACCGCCCCCCACCCCCTCCCGACCAGAACCCCGACCCGCGCCGCCCGGGATCGCCCCGCCCCTGGCGCGCTCCCGGGGCGTTGCCCACTTCCACCAGGGGCTCCTGGTGAGCCCCGTCCCCACGCCCGGTTCCAGGAGAGGCTCTCGGACCTCGCTACTGCCGCCAGGTCAAACACGAGGACAATACATCCACCCCACAGAGACAATCCAAGCTGTCTATGATTTAGGGAGAAAACGAGGACTACAGAAAGGAAAGATGTCCTGACCTAGGAGGGCCATGAGAGTCTATAGATCCAAACAAAATTGGGTACCAAGGAAACTTTTTTCCTTGGAACCCGGAAAGCTGGTTCTTTGCATATGCAATGACCAACAATTAGCTTGTTACCCAAGCCTGCCTCGCTGCCACCCCTACTCCTCCCCCCCACTCCCCAGGAAAACGGCTCAAAGAAATATTTTAAATCTCAGGCGGAAAACTGGAAGATGTCTTGTCTGTCTCTCTGGATTAAGGTATGTGTCAGTGTGAGCCTTGTGTTTTTTGATAATATTGCTCAAGTTCTGAGTTCTGATTTCAATGGTCTCAAGACAAGGCAGCCCTTCCAAATCAAACTGCTGGAAATACAAGAAAACATTGACCTAAATGAATGTCAGAGTCCCGTGAACTGGGAACTAGTCAATATTAAATATCTAGTATTTTTGGTTTTGCTCCTCCACTATAGACATGTCTAAGAGTCAACAACATTAAGCACAACATGTTCATAGTGCCTAGGTTTATTCTAAGGTAAAAATTGCTCTATTGTTATATGTGTCACAAGCTTGTCAGCAAGAAAGTACCTGGAAACAGCAACAACCAATGTAAAAAATGTAAATGTGATATGAGCTTTTAGATAAACTCTTAACAATAATTATACTCTAAAATATCTGCCTCTCATAGTCTTGATTGAAGGCAGAGGAGAAGGGGATGACAGAGGATAAGATGGTTGGATGGCATCACTGACTCGATGGACATGAGTTTGAGCAAGCCCCTGGAGTTGGTGATGGACACGGAAGCCTGGCGTCCTGCAGGCCACGGGGTCCCAAAGAGTCAGACTCGACTGAGCAACTGAACTGAACTGAACTTACAATCGTTCCTCCAGGTGTTTTGGTTACCTGAGTTTCTATCCTGGTGCTAAACTAAGTGACGACAGTGTATTGAATAGCTAGGTCACTTCCAAATAAATGAAACTTCTTAAACATTCACGACTTGAAAGGACCTCACTTTTACACAGAAACAAAAGACATTTTTGACTCTGCATGAATAGTGACTGGCACCATCCGAACATATTAAATGTAAGAAAGCAATTTTTTTGTTTTGTTTTGTTTTGTTCTGTTCTTGCAGGAAGCGGGGTGGGCGCTATTATCACTGATAGGTATGCTCACCAATCTATTAAATGCCAATATAAGAGTCAGTTCTTGGTTGCTGAAGGGAAATGTATGACTTGTTATTACAAGAATGTATCGAATGCAATCACACTTTAAGAAGGAAAACGAAGTAGTTCTGTCTTACAGGTGGCATTTTCAGGACGGGAGAAGCAAAGGAATGGGTACAGAATGGGATAAGGAGGTTGTAGGGAAAGTAGGCCCCCAGAAAAGAGTTTTGTGCCTAGCACAAGTTTTCTTGAGATGTTGAACTGCCTTTGCTAATGGAGTTTAAGTTTCTTTACCTCTTAAGTGATCTCTTCTAGGTTGACCTAGAACAGAAATCTTTTGTTAGCTTTGGCTAAGAGGAGAAGTATTGTTTCACGGTGACATATGTGATCCTACCTGACTGTTCTCATCCCCTTTGATATCTATGCACTGCTGCTGCTGCTGCTGCAGCTGCTAAGTGGTTCAGTTGAGGCCGACCCTGTGCCACGCCATAGATGGCAGCCCACCAGGGCCCGCAGTCCCTGGGGTTCTCTAGGCAAGAACACTGGAGTGGGTTGCCATTTCCTCCTCCTATGCATGAAAGTGAAAAGTGAAAATGAAGTCGCTCAGTGGTGTCCGACTCTTAGCCACCCCATGGACTGCAGCCTACCAGGCCCCTCCGTCCTTGGGATTTTCCAGGAGTGGGGTGCCATTGCCTTCTCCCATATCTATGCACAAGCCTGCCTAAATAATTGACTTCTAGCCAACTTTGGGATGCCCATGACCACCCACCCTTACCAGGCAACAGAGAAGAGAAAAACACTTACCACAGGAGGTTCTGATAAGGAACAAGGAACTAACAAGCTCCCACCTACCAGGAATCTGCAGAGGTCAACAAGAGGTCAGCAAGAGATGAGAGACTGCAGTCCAGAGGTCCTAGCTACTTCCATCTAGCAACGAACACCCAGCATAGTCAAAACGATTTCAATGTTAAAGAATAAATAAATAAAAGGACAGAAGTTCTTTGAACACATGTCTGAATTTAGGGGTGAGGTATTACATATGTGTCCCAGGATAATCTTAAAGTGTCAGAAAGTAAAGAAATTAAAGACAACTATCAAGCTGTCCAAACTGATAAAAACGAAAGATTACACAGTTTTTTCTGTATATATTACCAGATAATAATCTGAAAAGGAATTAAAAAAAATTCCCTTTCAATAATGTCAACATGAATAAAACACTTTGCCATGGATGTAACGAGGATGACAAGACTGGCACACTGGAAATTATACACCCTGGCTGAAAACTATCCTGAATACATGGACAGATATTCCATAACGATGGAAAGACTTAAGATGGCAATACCATGGAATGCATCTTCAATCTGAAATGAAGATTTGATATGATTTGATCGCTCAGAGCTTTTGTGTCATCAAGTGTTATTAAAGTATTAAAGAGAGAGAGAAAGCTGCTGACTTAGACTTGAGGCGGGGTGGGGGGGGGTAGTAAGAGTACCCCCTGCTGGTCTTTAGCCAGATATTCTACAGGCACTAGCAGTCAGCTAAGGAAAGAAAGGAACTGTTTCAGGGAATGGCACAAGGCCCTTCCCCCACGACATGCATTGAGATAATATTGGCAGCAGGTGAGTCATCCCGGGCCAAAACTTGATTGACATGAATCTTGAAGAAAGGCAGTATTGCAGGCAAATATATCATTTCCTTAACATAGATAAGGACAACAAGCTAGGAGGAAAATATGCTGTTTTGTTCAAATCGCTTCTGAGCCTTTTGGGGGAACCGACCTGAAGCCAGAGTCTAGCGGAAATACATAGGATATTTACATCGCTTAAGACAAACATTTTCTTAGGAAAAAATGCATTGCTTACTCAAGGTTTGTCTGCGAAATTCTTACACATCAGGAGATGGCTCCGAGCTGGGTTTCCACACACAAGAACATCCATGCAAAGGACAAGCCTGCACAGCCCATCTGCCGCCCTCCCGCACAGCCAGCAGCATTTCCAAGTGACCTCCTAAGGCCTTCCCCAAAATACAGGGGCACCTCTGGGTTTCCTGTTTCCCTCACTTCGAACACTTTTCTTAAAAAAAAAAAAATCCTGCACACTTCTTGATAGAATGCCACAGTGCAAGGAATACAGTCCTTCAATATTTAAACCCCCATTTGAAAAACACTTGGGGCTTGGTTTTGTTTTGTTTTGTTTTTTAATTACACCACCACATAATTTAAAGCTTTTACACGTTCTAATTATTCAGTTCCAAAACACCAAACTTTTATTGCACAGGGTCCTCATGAAAAGGCCCACGCAGCTGTACAACCACAGATTCTGCCATGAAAGGGCAGCAAGGTGCCCTCCCCCCTTCTTTGCTGCCTGGGCGGCCACCAGGGTTTGAAATCCATGCACCCTACTAAGTTTCTAGGGTGCAGTCCGTGGACCCTTCCCTTTCCCATCCCAGCAGGTGCTCAAGGGCCCGCTGGCTTACAAAGTGCCAGAAGCAAGGCTGGGCCAGCCGGCCAGAGTTCAGTGTTCTGTCCCTTGGACTTCCAGCGGACACTAGGCTGCTTGGAAGAACCGCGCAGACTCTGAGATTTTTCAGCAGAGGGGTGGAGTGGTAAAGGCCTTGACCCCAAAGGCAAGGCCTTTCTGCGACCGCCAGTTTGGGGAGCTCCGAGAATGTGCCAACAGACGGCGGAATACTTGGTTCCCTGCTCCACGCAGTCCCAGTTCCCTTACCTGTGGTCCGCAGCCCTCCACTGCACCCACGGGATGGCGATCCTTGGGGACCCAGGAGCGGACGAAATGGGCGTTCCCAGCCGCAGCTGCAACCCCCGAGAGCACAACTGGGAACCCCTCCCCATCCCCCCCATGAGCCGACCCCCGCCCCGCGCCCCCAGGTTTAGCCCCGCCCCTGCCGCGCTCCCTGCGCGTTCCCAGCCGCAGTGGCGACCCCCGGGAGCACAACTGGGACCGACCCCCACCCAAAGCCATCGGAATCTCGACCCGCGCAGCCCGGGTTTACCCAGTCCCGGGTGCGCTCCCGGCGCGTTTTCAGCCTCAGTGTCCACCTCCCAGAGCACAACTGGGAAGCCCGCCCCCACCCCCGCCAGAAGCCGACCCCCGCCCCACGCCGCCCGCGTTCGCCCCGCCCCTGCACGGTCCAGGTACCTTCCCAGCTTCTAGCGTTCACGCCCGGGTAGGAGCAGGATGTAGGAGTATGGGAGATGTGTCTGGAGCCTGACAGCCTCAGCTCCGCTCTGGCCTGCCCTTTGGACCTAGGAGCCAGGCCAACTTGCAGAGGGCTTAGGGCCCCATTGTATGCAAACTACCAAGGCCTACCGCAAGGAGAGCTCTGTCCGAGGGAAGGGAAGCGCCCCAGGCTGCATTCCCAAGCTGTTGTTTAGCCGCCCAGACTCAGCGCTGCACAGGGGTAATCAGGATCTCTGTGGCCGCAGCTTCACACACAGGTGTGTCTCCGTAGGAATCAAGAAAGATCCTGACAGAGTGAGGTTCATTAGAGCTATACTAAAGAGCAAAGGCTTGTCCATGTGGTCTTGCCTTCCCCTGTGCCTTTGGGTCTCCAGGCTCGGCCCCAGCTCCTTGGAAACAACCCCTGAGAAAATATCTTCAAGATCCACTTTTCCCAGTGTCTGGGAACCGGGGTTCGTAGGAGGAGAGAAAAGCACGCCTCCATAGGGAACGAAAAGGCAGCCCACCTGCCTGTGTTTTGAAGCCTCTATTTGGAAGGAATGGGTTAGCTTCTCCTAAAGGAGACCTCCAGATCTGCTCAGAAGTCGGTAATTCCAGAGGCAGGGTACTGGTTCCTGACTGCCCTTTGCTAGCCTTGCAAAGATATTCCTAGATTCTAGAGTTATTTTCCATGAAGGAGCAGGCTTCGGGAATGTGTCAGATGGGACTGGCTCCTTATTGACCTCAGCTCAGCTATTGCCTTTCCATTCAAACTAGGACAAGGCCCTACTTTATGAAGGGTAAGGGTCTTCTTCTTTGCAAACTGCCAAGGGCTACAGCAATGAGACCTCTGTCAAGGTGAGGGAAGCCTAAGAGGATGGATTCTCAAGCAGGTGCTTTGCCACAAAGCATCAGCACCCCACGGAGAGAATCAAGCTCCCTGTGCACCAATGTTGGGAGTGTAGCTTCACACACAGAGTTGTCTCTATAGGAGCCAAGAATGTTCCTGAGAGATTAGGTTCACTAAACCTCTCCTACAGAGCATAGACCTGTCCATGTGGTTTTGCCTTCCCCTGTGAGTTGGGTCCTCGAGGTCCGCCACACCTCCGGGGAAACTGTCCCTGAGAAAAGATCTCCAGGAACCGCTTCGCCGAGGCTGGGAAATGCTGTTCACATGAAGTAAGGCAAGCAAATCTCCTGCAGAGTAAAAGAGGCCTTACAGTCCCTGGAGGAGCAGGCTGCCAGAATGTGTGAAACCTAACGGTTACCTTAGTGGCCTCAGCTCCACCATTGCCTGTTCATCCGAGCTAGCACCCAGGCCTACTTGGAAAAGCGTTTGGGTGCAGATTTCTACAAAGTGCCAAGGGCTACAGCAGTGAGCATTCTCTCGGTGGTAAGGGAGAGCATTTTATGGATTCTCAAGCTGTTTTCTGAATGACAGCGTCAAAATGAACAGAGAGAATCAGGCTCTCTCTGCCCCTATGTTAGGTACGCAGCTTCACACACAGAGGTGTCTCTGTAGGAGCCAAGAATGCTCCTGAGAGATGAGGTTCACTAGAGATCTGCTACAGAGCATAGACCTGTCCATGTGGTCTTGCCTTCCCCTGTGCCTTTGGGCCCCGGGCTCGGCCCCAGCTCCGTGGAAACAACCCCTGAGAAAATATCTTCAAGATACGCTTTTCCCAGAGGCTGGGAACTGGGGTTCATAGGAGGAGAGAAAAGCAAGCCTCCTTCGGGCACGAAAGGCAGCCAACCTGCCTGTGTTTTGAAGCCTCTATTTGGAAGGAATGGGTTAGCTTCTCCTAAAGGAGACCTCCAGATCTGCTCAGAAGTCGGTAATTCCAGAGGCAGGGTGCTGGTTCCTGACTGCCCTTTGCCAGCCTTGCAAAGACATTCCAACATTCTAGAGTTATAGTCCATGAAGGAGCAGGCTTCGGGAATGTGTCAGACGGGACTGGCTCCTTATTGGCCTCAGCTCAGCTATTGCCTTTCCATTCAAACTAGGACAAGGGCCTACTTTATGAAGGGTAAGGGTCTTCTTTTTGAAACTGCCAAGGGCTACAGCAATGAGACCTCTGTCAAGGCGAGGGAAGCCTAAGAGGATGGATTCTCAAGCAGGTGCTTTACTACAAAGCATCAGCACCCCACGGAGAGAACCAAGATCCCTGTTCCCCAATGTTGGGAGTGTAGCTTCACACACAGAGTTGTCTCTATAGGAGCCAAGAATGTTCCTGAGAGATTAGGTTCACTAAACCTCTCCTACAGAGCATAGACCTGTCCATGTGGTTTTTCCTTCCCCTGTGAGTTGGGTCCCCGAGGTCCGCCACACCCCCGGGGAAACTGTCCCTGAGAAAAGATCTCCAGGAACCGCTTCGCTGAGGCTGGGAAACGCTGTTCACAGGAAGTAAGGCAAGCGAATCTCCTGCAGAGAAAAAGAGGCCTTACTGTCCCTGGAGGAGCAGGCTGCCAGAATGTGTGAAACCTGACTGTTGCCTTACTGGCCTCAGCTCCGCCATTGCCTGTTCCTCCGAACTAGGACCCAGGCCTATTTGGAGAAGCGTTTGGGTGCGGATTTCTACAATGTGCCAAAGGCTACAGCAGTGAGAATTCTCTCAGCGGTAAGGGAGAGCATTTTATGGATTCTCAAGCTGTTTTCTGAACGACAGGGTCAAAATGAACTGAGAGAATCAGGCTCTCTGTGCCCCTATGTTAGGTACGCAGCTTCACACACAGAAGTGTCTCTATAGGAGCCAAGAATGTTCCTGAGAGATGAGGTTCACTAGAAGTCTGCTACAGAGCATAGACCTGTCCATATGGTTTTGCCTTGCCCTGTGAGTTGGGTCCCTGAGGTAAGCCCCAGCTCAGGGGAAGGAGCCCCTGAGAAAAGATCTCCAGGGACCGCTATTCCCCCAGGCTGGCAAACGCAGTTCACAGGAGGTAACACAAGCGAGCCTCCTGCAAGGCACAACAGGCCTTAGTCTCCCTGGACGATCAGGCTGCCAGAGTGTGTGAGACCTGACTGGTGCCTTACTGGCCTCAGCTCCGACATTGCGTGTTCCTCTGAACTAGGACCCAGGCCTACTAGGAGAAGGGTTTGGGTATGGATTTCTAAATACTGCCAAGGGGTATAGCAATGAGAACTGTGTCACGGGTAAGGAAGAGCATTGTATGGATTTTCAAGCTGTTGTTTGAACGACAGCTTCAAAGCTGCACAGAGAGAATCAGACTCTGTGTCTCCATGTTCGGTACACAGCTTCACAGACAGGGGTGTCTCCATAGGAAACAAGAACGTTCCTGACAGAGTGAGGTTCACTAGAGCTCTCCTAGAGAGCAAAGACTTGTCCATGTGGTTTTTCTTCCCCTGTGCGTTTGGGGCTCCAGGCTCGGCCCCAGCTCCGTGGAAACAACCCCTGAAAAAAGATCTTCAAGATCCGCTTTTCCCAGAGGCTGGGATGTGGGGTTCATAGGAGGCGGGAAAAGCAGGCCTCCTTCAGAGAGCAAGAGGCAGCCAAGCGGCCTGCGTTTGGAAGCCTCTATTTGGAAGAATGGGTTAGCTTCCCCTAAGGGAGACCTCCAGATCTGTTCAGAAGTCGGTAATTCCAGAGGCAGGGTGCAGGCTCCTGACTGCCCTTTGCCAGCCTTCCAGAGACATTCCTAGATTACAGCGTTATTTTCCATGAAGGAGCAGGCTTCGGGAATATGTCAGACTTGACTGGCGCCTAATTGGCCTCAGCTCAGCTCTTGCCTTTCCTTTCAAACTAGGACAAGGGCCCACTTTATGAAAGGTAAGGTTCCTCTTCTTTCCAAACTGCCAAG
Source organism: Bubalus kerabau (assembly GCF_029407905.1). NCBI lineage: Eukaryota > Metazoa > Chordata > Mammalia > Artiodactyla > Bovidae > Bubalus > Bubalus kerabau. The sequence goes on along the minus strand of NW_026577887.1, from coordinate 2,256,182 downwards.
GGCTACAGCAATGAGACCTCTGTCAAGGCGAGGGAAGCGTAAGCTGATGGATTCTCAAGCAGGTGCTTTGCCACAAGGCATCAGCACCCCACGGAAAGAATCTGGCTCCCTTTGCCCCTACGTTGCGTGTGTAGCTACACGCACAGAGGTGTCTCGATAGGAGCCAAGAATGTTCCTGAGAGAGGAGGTTCACTGTTGGGGGCCAGAGTGAGGCACTCCGCCCATGGCAAAGGTCATGAGGAAGGAGGCTCGACATACGCAAAGGCGGGATCGAGCCTCAGGAGTCCCCCTGGAAATCCTCGAGCATCTACCCCCATAACCAGAGCCTGCCTACCTTACTACTTTGTGCTCTCACCTACACCTCTGACTTTACGGGGGGCTGTCCCCCACCACCTCTTTCGGAGAAGGAGCTAACCTAGAGCTCCAGTTGATAAAAACCCCTGGGTGTGACAAGAGTGTTTTAACCTACAAACTCCTCTGAAGGTTCTCTAGCCTGCCTGACAGGCTTGTCCGGCCACATGTGATTGCTCACAGCCTCCCAACCATGAGAGGCACGAGATGCTTTAAACCTTCTAAAAACAGGTTCCTTAGAAAAGTTAGAAAATTATTAGTATAAGTATAATGGGCTGATTAGAAATCATATTGGTGAAGGGTTTTTCATTTGTTGAGCTGATGTTTACTGCTAAGTCTCCACATCCCCTGCCCTTATACACATTAATGAATATATAGAAGAAATAAGTATTAACCTTTGATATAAATCACGTTAGACCTTAGGCTAAGTAAATTCTTTCCTTAACTAAAACCCACTACACCCTCACCCTATAGGAATGTAACTTTATTTGGGTGGCGTCTGTTTTAAGAATAATCACCCCTGGAGAAATAAGTGTCCTGGTTGACTGACCGCTGTCACAAGGAGAGGGTCGTAAATTGTCAGCAGGCCCCCCGGCCAGAAGATGATGTAACACCCCTAAGACCTCTGTATACTTTTGTATGAAGCACCTGACTTTGATAAAAGTCAGGACTGCTGACCCCATGTGACTTTTGCATAACATCTCAGTGTATAAAAGTAGACCATGGAAAATAAAGAATTGGGATCAGTTTCTCGAAATACTGGTCTCCCCATGTCTCTGTCTCTCTCTCACTCTGGTTGAGTCTCCATCTGGAGCGCGGAACCCACCAAGCTTACTAATTTTGCCTGGGCTTCTAAGATCCGACCGGGGAGGCCTCAGTGTCTCCTCTCCTTCGGGAGAACGGAAGGACGCCTGCGGCCTACGTAAGTGGTGCAAGCTTCTTGTCTTGAAGTTTTATTGGTCCCCTGCGTAAACCAAGCTACTCAGCCTCTTTTCTCCACTGAATTTTCCTACTGAGCTATCCTCATTTTATTACTCTTTATATCCTTAATTAACGTTTAATTAAGCAGTTGTTCCCTGACCCTCGCCTACGCCGTCTCTGCTTCGAATACCCTGGATCAGCTGGGGCTGGACCCCGGCAGTTCACTAGAGATCTCCTACAGAGCATAGACCTGTCCATGTGGTTTTGCCTTCCCCTGTGAGTTGGGTCCCCGAGGTCCGCCCCAACTCCGGGGAAACAGCCCCTGAGAAAAGATCTCCAGGAACTGCTTTCCGCCCAGGCTGGGAAACGCTGTTCACAGGAAGTAAGGCAAGCGAGCCTCCTGAAGGGAAATAGAGGCCTTACTGTCCCTGGAGGAGCAGGCTGCCAGAGTGTGTGACACCTGACTGGTGCCTTACTGGCCTCAGCTCCGCTATTGCATGTTCATCTGAACTTGAACCCAGGCCTACTTGGAGAAGTGTTTGTGTGCCGATTTCCAGAAACTGCGAAGGGCTACAGCAATGATAACTCTCTCAGTGGTAAGGGAGAGCATTGTGTGGATTCTCAATTTGTTGTTTGAACGACAGCGTCAAAGCTGCACAGAGAGAATCAGGTCTCTGTGTCTCTATGTTGGCAATGCAGCTTCTCACACAGAGATGTCCCCGTTGGAGCCAAATATTCCCCATAGACTGAGGTTCACTAGAGCACTCCTAGAGAGCAAAGACTTATCCATGCGGTTTTCCCTTCCCCTGTGCGTGTGGGTCTCTGGGATCAGCCCCTGCTCCTTGGAAACAGCCTCTGAGAAAAGATCTCCAAGAACCTCTTATCACCCAGGCTGGGAAGCGGAGTTCACAGGAGGTGGGATAAGCAAGCTTCCTTCGGCAAGAAGAGACAGCCAACCGGCCTGTGTTTGGAAGCCTATATTTGCAAGGAATGGGTTAGTTTCTCCTGACCGAGACCGCCAGATGTGCTGAGAAGATAGAAATTCCAGAGGCAGGGTCGAGGTTCCTGACTGCCCTTTGCCAGCCTTGCAAAGACATTCCCAGATTATAACGTTATTTTCCATGAAGGAGCAGGCATCGGGAATATGTCAGACTTGACTGGCGCCTTACTGGCCTCAGCTCAGCTACTGCCTTTCCATTCAAACAAGGACAAGGGCCTACTTGGTGAAGGGTAAGGGTCTGCTTCTTTCCAAACTGCCAAGGACTACAGCAATGAGACCTCTGTCAAGGTGAGGGAAGCCTATGCGGATGGATTCTTAGCAGGTGCTTTGCCACAAAGCATCAGCACCCACGGAGAGAATCAGACTCCCTTTGCCACTATGTTGGGTGTGTAGCTTCATGCACAGAGGTGTCTCTGTAGAAGCCAAGAATGTTCCTGAGAGATGAGGTTCACTAGAGCTCTCCTACAGAGCATAGACCTGTCCATGTGGTTTTGTCTTCCCCTGTGAGTTGGGCCCCCGAGGTCCGACCCAGCTCCAGGGAAACAGCCCCTGAGAAAAAATCTCCAGGAACAGCTTTGCGCCCAGGCTGGGAAATGCAGTTCACAGGAGGCAAGGCAAGCGAGCCTCCTGCAGGGAAAAAGAGGCCTTACTGCTCCTGGACGATCAGGCTGCAAGAGTGTGTGAGACCTCACTTGTGCCTTACTGGCCTCAGCTCCGCCGTTGCCTGTTGTTCCGAGCTAGGACCCAGGCCTACTTGGAGAAGGGTTAGGGTGCGGATTTCTACAAACTGTCAAGGACGACAGCAATGAGAATTCTCTTAGCAGTAAGGGAGAGCATTGTATGGATTCTCAAGCTGTTGTTTGAATGACAGCTTCAAAGCTACACAGAGAGAATCAGGCTCTCTGTTCCCCTATTTTGGCTGTGCAGCTTCACACACAGAATTTGACTCTGTTGGAGCCAGAAATATTCCTGAAAGACTTAGGCTCACCAAAGCTGTCCTCCAGAGCAAAGACATTGGATGTGGTTTTGCCTTCCCTTGTCAGTATGGGTCCCCTAGCTTGGCCCCAGCTCCGGGGATACAGCCTCTGAAAAAAATCTTCCAAGAAGCGATTTTCCTCCAGGCTGTTAAGCGGAATTCGCAGCTTGCAAGTTAAGGAAGCCTGCTTCGTGGAAGAGCAAGCAGCCAACTGGCCCTGTGTTAGGAAGCCTGTATTTGAAAGGAATGGGTTAGCTTCTACAGCGGGAGAACCTCAGATCTGCTCAGGGGACTGAAATACTAGAGTCAGGGTCGAGGTTCTCCCTTGTCCTTTGCGCACCTTGCAAAGACATTCCTAGCTTCTAGCGTTAGTGTCCCTGTAGTAGCAGGCTGCCGGAGCGTGTGATAAATGACTGCCGCGTTCCTGTCCTCAGCTCCGCTATTGACTTTCTATTCGAACTAGAACCCAGGCCTACTTTGAGAGGGGTTAGGGTCCAGTGTTTTCAAACTGCCAAGGGGTACGGCAATGCGAGCTCTGTCAGAGGTAAGAAAAGAGCAATTGGTTGGATTCTTCAGCTGCTGCATGGCTGCACAGCTTCCGCGCCGCATGGAGAGCATGAGGCTCCTTGTGGCCCTATTTTGGGTATGCAGCAACATGCACACAGAATGTCTGTGTTCACTTATGTACAGGCTTATGAACACTAGAGCTCTCCTACAGAGCAAAGACCACTCAGTGGGCTCCAAGAGATACCTGTCGCGACTCGAGAAGAGAGTGGAGTCCTTTGCTTCCCCTCGAGATGAGGCCTGACTCCCCGGGTGAGTATGGAATGCAACCCCAAATCCCTGTCGCCTATGGAGAGGAACATTAAGTCCTGGATACAAGCCTAGATGAGGTCTAGTTTGCCCTTCAGTGAATGGAGCCCAATCCCCAGCTCTCCCTGGCAACTCGAATGGAAGATTAGACTTCCTGGGCCAACACAAGAGGAAGCCTGAATTCCCCGTCGTAACTCGAGAATCCCACCGCAACTCGAGAAAAACCACGTGCTTCCCTCGTCATCGCAAGATGAGGCCCTTTGTCCGCTACAGCATCTCAAGAGAAGTCCCACGTTCCATCCTGAAGTGCGAAACGGTACTTGGCACCCTTGATGCGACCCCAAAAGTTCCGCGACATACCAGACTCACTCAAGGGGAACACCGAGGTTCCCAGCACCACTTCATCTGAGCCCCTTCTCCTCTCCTGATTGCGACAGCAGGGTCGACTCCCCTTCTCTGTCTGCAAGGGGTTCCCGACCTTCCGGGCGCACCTCAGGATGAGGCCGGTCTCATGAGGAAGTTCGAGACGTAGCCTCGTGGGTGGTGCCACATGTCGAAAGACCCCAATTTCACGGTCCACTCTTGAAAAGAACCCGATGCCAGCACACCTCTTTGAAGGAAAACCTGTGGATGAAGGCACAACACGAAGGGGCACTGACACACGCGTGCATCTTCCAGAAAAACCCGCAGGTCCCACAGACATTTCGACAAGTGGCCTGTCACCCTGTAAACAACTCGAAAGGCAAACGAAGGTCCATTCCTCAACAGAAGATTAGGTGTGACTCTCTTGTCCCTACTCTGCAGGGACCATGGGATCCGAGTCAGAAACGGAGAGGAAGCCTGAGGTTCCTGCGTCCACTCTAGATGAAGCCGTCTTCCATTGCACCACAACCAGTGGAGTCCCGAGAGGCCCCTACCAACTCCACAGTATCCCTGAGTTCTCAGAGGCACAATGAGAAGCTCCCTGAGGTCACAGGCACAAGACGAGGGAACCCTGGGTTTTCTGCCGTGACTCAAGAAAGACCTCGAGAGTGCTTCAAAATGTGTTGAGTCGCGATTCCCCTACCATGACTCGAGAGCCATGACACGCTCCCCCTCGCCACGCGCATGGAGACCTGACTTCCCTGGCGCCGCACGAGAGGCTCCCTGAGATCCTCGTCGTGCCTCGGGAGAAAACCCCCACGGGCGCCGCAGCTCGAGGAAACCCCTGAGACGCCCCCGTCCTCGCGAGCTGAGGGCCTTCTTTTCCTGCATGGCCTGGAGAGCAATCCCGGGTCCTCTCTCCAAACGGAAGAAGAGGCTGGACTCCCTTGAGGCCGCTCAGGGGGCTCCAAGAGTCCGGCGTCGCGACTCGAGAGGAGAGCGGAGTCCTTGGCTTCCCCTCGAGACGAGGCCTGACTCCCCGGGGGAGCCTGGAATGCAACACCGAGATCCCTGCCTTGCCTGGAGAGGAATATTAGGTCCCGGACACACGCCTAGGTGAGGTCTCTTCTGCCCTGCAGTGACTCGAGCGCAACCCCCAGCTTTCCCTCCCAACCCGAGGGGAAGTTTGGGCTTCCCAGGACCAACCCAAGGGGAAGGCTGAGATCCCCGTCGTAACTCGAGAATCCCGCCGCAACTCGAGAAAAACCACGTGGTACGACCTCTTGGCAAAATGAGGCCCTTGCCCGCCACGGCGTCTCAAGGGAAGTCCCCTGTTCCGCCCTGAAGGGCGAAACGGTCCCTGACAGCCTTCTTGCGACCCCCAAAAGTCCCCCACACGGCGGGATCCCCCGAGGGGAACACTGAGGGTCCCGGCACCGCATCCTCTGAGCCCCTTCTCCCCTCCTGATCGCGACAGGAGAGGCGATTCCCCTGCGTGGTCTGGAAGGGGTTCCCGGCCTTCCCAGCGCACCTCAGGATGAGGCCCGTCTCACGAGGAAATTCGAGACGAGCCACGTGGGTGGGTCCACATGCCGAATGGCACCGATTCCCCAGGTCCGCTCTTGAGAAGGCCCGAGGCCCGGACCCCTCTTCGAAGGCAACCCTGTGGGTGAAGGCACAACACGAAGGGGCACTGCCACCCCTGTGCATCGTCCACAAAGACCCGCGGGTTGCACACACAGCTCGACGAGGGGCCTGAGACCCCCTGAGCAACTCGAGAGGCCAGCGGGGTTCCCTTCCTCTGACAAGACGAGGCCTGACTCTCCTGTCCCAACTCTGCAGGGACCCTGCGGTCGGAGTCCGAAACGGAGAGGAAGCCTGAGGTTCCTGCCTCCCCTCGAGGTGAGGCCCTCTTCCGTTGCGCCAGACCCAGCAGAGTCCCGAGGGGCCCCGCCACTTCCACAGGATCCCTCGCCTCTCAGAGGCACCCTGGGAAGTTCCCTAAGGTCCCCGGCAGAAGGCGAGGGACACGAGGGTTTCCCGCCGCCCCCCGAGAAAGAACTCGAGAGTCCTTCTTCAACGCGTCTCGAGGCCCTAGTCCCCTCCCGTGACTCGAGAGCCAGGACGCGCTCCCCCTCGCCACGCGCATGGAGACCTGACTTCCCTGGCGCCACACGAGAGGCTCCCTGAGATCCTCGTCGTGCCTCGGGAGAAAACCCCCACGGGCGCCGCAGCTCGAGGAAACCCCTGAGACGCCCCCGTCCTCGCGAGCTGAGGGCCTTCTTTTCCTGCCTGGCCTGGAGAGCAATCCCGAGTCCTCTCTCCAAACTGAAGAGTAGGATGGATTCCCTTGAGGCGATTCAGTGGGCTCCAAGCGATCCGCGTCGCGGCTCGAGAGGAGAGCGCAGTCCTTTGCTTCCCCTCGAGGCGAGGCCTGACTCCCCGGGGGAGTGTGGAGTGCAATCCCGGGATCCTTGTCTTCCCTTTAGAGGACTATTAGGTCCTGGACACACGCCTAGATGAGGTCTCTTTGGCCTTGCAGTGGTTCGAGCACAACATCCAGCTTTCCCTCGCAACTCGAAGGGAAGTTTGGGCTTCCCAGGGCCAACACAAGAGGAAGCCTGAAATCCACGTCGTAACTCGAGAATCCCGCCGCAACTCGAGAAAAACCACGTGGTTCCATCGTCTTCGCAGCATGAGGCCCTTGCCCGCCACAGTGTCTCAAAAGAAGTCCCACGTTCCTACTGAAGTGCAAAACGGTACTTGGCACCCATGATGGCACCCCCAAAGTTCCCCAACATACAGGCCTCACTCGAGGGTAACACCCATGTTCCCCGCACCACATCATTTGAGCCCCTTCTCCCCTCCTGATTGCAACAGGAGTGTCTTTTCTCCTGCTTTGTGTGGAAGGGGTTACCGATCTTCCGAGCGCACATCAGGATGAGGCCTGTATCACGAGGAAATTGGAGATGTAGCCTCGTGGGTGGTGCCACATGCGGAAAGACCCCATTTCCCGGTCAGCTATTAATAAGAACCCGATGCCCGTACACTTCTTGGAATGCATCCCGTAGGATGAAGGCACAACAAGGAGGGACCCTGAACACCCGTGCATCTTTTGGAAAATTCTGCAGGTTCCACATACAGCTCGACAAGTGACCTGTTACCTCGTGAACAACTCGAGAGGCAAGCTAAGTTTCATTTCTCCACAGAATACGAGGCCTGACTCTCCTGTCCCAACTCTGCAGGAATCCTGAGATCGGAGTCTGAAATGGAGAGGAACCCTGAGGTTCCTTCCTCAACACGAGATGAGGCCCTCTTGTATTATACCACACCCAGTGGAGTCCCTAGAGGCCCCTCCCAACTCCACAGTATCAGTGTCTTCTCAGAGGCACCCTGAGCAACTCCCTGAGGTCACCGGCACAAGTCGAGGGAACACAGGGTATCCTGCCGCAACCCGAGAAAGACCTCAAGAGTCCGTCTTCAACGCGTCTTGAGGACGGATTCCCCTACCATGACTCGAGAGCAATGACACGCTCCCCCTCGCCATGCACATGGACACCTGACTTCCCTGGCGCCACATGAGAGGCTCCCTGAGCTCCCTGTCATACCTCGTGAGAAACCCCACACTGGCGCCGCAGCTCGGGAAAACCCACCGTCATCGCGAGATTGGGGATTTCTTTTCCTGCCTGACTTGGAGAGCAATCCCTGGTCTTTTCTCCAAACTTCACAGGAGGCTTTACTCCCTTTAGGCCACTCAATGGGCTCCAAGAGATACCTGTCGCGACTTGAGAGGAGAGCAGAGTACTTTGTTTCCCCTCGAGACAAGGCCTTACCTCGGGTGAGTCTGGAATGCAACCCCGAGATCCCTGTTGCCCCTGGAGAGGAACATTATGTCCTGGACAAAAGCCTAGATGAGGTCTATTTTGCCCTACAGTGACTCGAGAGCAACACCCATCTCTCCCTCGCAATTTGAATGGAAGATTGGTCTTCATTGGGCCAACACAAGAGGAAGTCTGAATTTCCCGTTGGAACTCGAGAATCCCACCACAACTCTTAAAAACCACGTGGTTCCCCATTCATCGCAATATGAGGCCTTTGCCCGCTACAGAGTCTCAAGAGAAGTCCCATGTTTCGTCATAAATTTCGAAATGCTACTTGGCACCCTTGATGCGACCCCAAAAGTTCCCCAATATACCAGTCTCACTCCAAGGGAACACCGAAGTTCCTGGCACCACTTCATTTGAGCCCCTTCTCCGCTCCTGATCACGGCAGGAAGGTCGATCCCCCTGCTTTGTCTAGAAGGGGTTCCCGACCTTCATGGCGCACCTCAGGATGAGGCCAGTCTCACGAAGAAATTCGAGACGTAGCCTCGTGTTGGTGCCACGTGCCAAAAGACCCCGATTTCTCGGTCTTGCTCTTGATAAGAACCCGATGCCCGGACACCTCTTCTAAGGCAACCCTGTGGATGAAGGCACTACACGAGGGGGCACTGGCAACCCTGTTCATCGTCCGGAAAACCCCGCAGGATCCACATACAGCTCCACAACTGGCCTGTCACCCCTTAAACAATGAGAGAGGAAAGCGGAGTTCCCTTCCTCAGACAAGACAAGGCCTGAGTATCCAATCCCAACTCTGCAGGCACGCTTCGATCTGAGTCAGAAATGGAGAGGAAACCTGAGGTTCCTGCCTCAACCCGAGATGAGGCCCTCTTCCATTAAAACAAACCCAGTGGAGTCCCGAGAGGCCCCTCCCATCTCCACAGTATCCCTGACTTCTCATAGGCATTCTGAGAACCACCTTGAGGCCACCGGCAAAAGTCGAGGGAAATAAGGGTTTCCTGCCACAACCGAAGAAAGACCTCGAGAGTCCTTCTTCAATGTGTCTTGAGGTCAGATTCCCCTACCATAGCTCGAGAGCAATAATGCGCTCCCACTCGCCACGCACATTGAGACCTGACTTCCCTGGAGCCACACGAGAGGCTCCCTGAGCTCCCCGTCGTACCTCGTGTGAAACCCCACACTGGCGCCGCAGCTCGAGAAAACACACAAGATCCCTCCGTCATCGCGAGATGAGGGCCATCTTTTCCTGCATGGCCTGGAGAGCAGTCCCAAGTCCTCTCTCCAAACTTCACAGGAGGCTTGACTCCCTTTAGGCCACAAAGTGGGCTCCAAGAGGTGCCCGTCGTGACTCGAAAGGAGAGCGGAGTCCTTTGCTTCCCTTTGACATGAGGCCTGACTCCCTGGGTGAGTCTGGAATGCAAACCTGAGATCCCTGTGGCCCTTGGAGAGGAACATTAGGTCCTGGACACAAGCCTAGATGAGGTCTCCTTTGCCCTGCAGTGACTCGAGCGCAACCCCCAGCTCTCCCTCGCAACTCGAATGGATGATTGGACTTCCCTGGCCCAACACAAGAGGAAGCCTGAAATCCCCGTCGTAACTCGAGAATCCCGCCGCAACTCGAGAAAAACCACGTGGCTCCCCCGTCATCGCAAGATGAGGCCCTTGGCCGCTACAGTGTATCAAGGGAAGTCCCACGTTCCATCCTGAAGTACAAAACGGTACTTGGCATCCTGGATGCGACCCCCAAAGTTCCCTGACATACCGGTCTCACTCGAGGGAAACACCAAAGTTCACGGCACCACTTCCTGTGAGCCCCTTCACCCCTCCTGATCGCGACAGAAGGGTCGATTCCCATGTTTTGTCTGCAAGGGGTTCCCGACGTTCCCCGCGAACCTCCGGATGAGGCCGGTCTCATGAGGAAATTCGAAAAGTAGCCTCATGGTTGGTGCCATATGCTGAAAGATCCCGAATTCCCGGTCCACTCTAGATAAGAACCTGACGCCCGGACATCTCTTCGAAGGCAACCCTGTGGATGAAGACACAACACGAAGGGACACTGACATCCCCATGCATCGTCTGGAAAAACCTGCAGATTCCACTCACAGCTCCAAATGTGGACTGTCACCTCATGAACAACTCGAGAGGCAAGTGAAGTTGCATTCCTTCACACAAGACGAGGCCTTACTCTCCTGTCCCAACTCTTCAGGGACCCTGCAATTGGAGTCAGAAATGGAGAGGAACCTTGAGGTTCCTGCCTCAACTAGAGAAGAGGCCCTCTTCCATTGAACCAAACTCAGTGGTGTCCCGAGAGGCCCCTCCCAACACCACAGTATCCCTGAATTCTCAGAGGCTCCCTGAGAAGCTACCTGAGGTCACTGGCACAAGTCGAGGGAACCCAGAGTTTTCTGAAGTAACCCGAGAAAGACTTGGAGAGTCCTTTTTCAACGTCTCTTGATGCCCGATTCCCCTACCATGACTCCAGAGCAAGGACACGCTCCCCTCGCCACAAGCAGGAAAACTGACTTCCCTAGTACCATACAAGAGGCTCCCTGAGTACCCCATCGTACCTCGTGAGAAAACCCACAGTGGCGCCGCATTTCGAGAAAAACCACAAGATGCCCCCGTCAAGGAGAGATGGGGGCCTTCTTTTCCTGCCTGACCTGGAGAGCAATTCCTGGTCCTCTCTCCAAACTTCACAGGAGTATTGACTCCCTTTAGGCCACTCAGTTGGGTCCAAGAAATACCCGGTGCGACTCGAGAGGAGAGCAGAGTCCTTTGCTTCCCTGGAGACGAGGCCTGACTCCCCGGGTGAGTTTGGAATGCAATCCCGAGATTCCTGTCGCCCCTGGAGTGGAACATTATGTCCTAGACACAAGCCTAGATGAGGTCTATTTTGCCCTGCAGTGACTCGAGAGCAACCTCCATCTCTCCCTCACAATTTGAATGGAAGATTGGTCTTCCCACGGTCAACACAAGAGGAAGTCTAAATTTCCCATCGTAATTCGAGAATTCAGCCTCAAGTCTTAAAAACCATGTGGTTCCCCCTTCATCGCAATATGAGGCCCTTGCCACCTAGAGTCTCAAGAGAAGTCCCACGTTCCATCTTAAAGTTCGAAATGCTACTTGGCACCCTTGATGCGACCCCAAAGTTCCCCAACATACCGGTCTCACTGCAGGGGAACACCGAAGTTCCCGGTGTCTCCAGGGAAGTCCCATGTTCCGCCCTGAAGGGCGAAACGGTACTTGACACCCTTGATGCGACCGCAAAAGTTGCCCGACATGCTGGGTTCCCTCGAGGGGAACACCGAGGGTCCCGGCACCACTTCATCTGAGCCCCTTCTCCCCTCCTGATCGCGACAGGAGAGTCGATTCCCCTTCTTTGTGTGGAAGGTGTTCCTGGCCTTCCCGGCGCACCTCAGGATGATGCTGGTCTCACGAGGAAATTCGAGACGAGCCACGTGGGTGGTGCCACATGCCGAACGCCCCCGGTTCCCCAGTCCGCCCTTGAGAAGGACCCGAGGCCCGGACCCCTCTTCGAAGGCAACCCTGTGGGTGAAGGCACAACACGAAGGGGCACTGCCACCCCCGTGCATCGTCCGCAAAGACCCGCGGGTTCCACACACAGCTCGACGAGGGGCCTGAGACCCCCTGAGCAACTCGAGAGGCCAGCGGGGTTCCCTTCCTCAGACAAGACGAGGCCTGACTCTCCTGTCCCAACTCTGCAGGGACCCTGCGGTCGGAGTCCGAAACGGAGAGGAAGCCTGAGGTTCCTGCCTCCCCTCGAGGTGAGGCCGTCTTCCGTTGCGCCAGACCCAGCGGAGTCCCGAGGGGCCCCGCCACCTCCACAGGATCCCTCGCCTCTCAGAGGCACCCTGGGAAGTTCCCTAAGGTCCCCGGCAGAAGGCGAGGGAAACGAGGGTTTCCCGCCGCCCCCCGACAAAGACCTCGAGAGTCCTTCTTCAACGCGTCTCGAGGCCCTAGTCCCCTCCCGTGACTCGAGAGCCCGGACGCGCTCCCCCTCGCCACGCGCATGGAGACCTGACTTCCCTGGCGCCGCACGAGAGGCTCCCTGAGATCCTCGTCGTGCCTCGGGAGAAAACCCCCACGGGCGCCGCAGCTCGAGGAAACCCCTGAGACGCCCCCGTCCTCGCGAGCTGAGGGCCTTCTTTTCCTGCATGGCCTGGAGAGCAATCCCGGGTCCTCTCTCCAAACGGAAGAGGAGGCTGGACTCCCTTGAGGCCGCTCAGGGGGCTCCAAGAGACCCGCGTCGCGACTCGAGAGGAGAGCGGAGCCCTTGGCTTCCCCTCGAGACGAGGCCTGACTCCCCGGGGGAGCCTGGAAGGCAACCCCGAGATCCCTGCCTTCCCTGTAGAGGAACATTAGGTCCCGGACACACGCTTAGGTGAGGTCTCTTCGGCCCCGCAGTGACTCGAGCGCAACCCCCAGCTTTCCCTCGCAACCCGAGGGGAAGATTGGGCTTCCCAGGGCCAACCCAAGGGGAAGGCTGAGATCCCAATCGTAACTCGAGAATGCCGCCGCAACTCGAGAAAAATCACATGGTTCCCACCTCTTGGCAAGATGAGGCCCTGGCCCGCCACGGCGTCTCAAGGGAAGTCCCCTTTTCCGCCCTGAAGGCGAAACGGTCCCTGACAGCCTTCCTGCGACCCCCAAAAGTCCCCCGACACGCCGGGGTCCCCCGAGGGGAACACCGAGGGCCCCGGCACTGCTTCCTCTGAACCCCTTCTCCCCTCCTGATCGCGACAGGAGAGGCGATTCCCCTGCGTGGTCTGGAAGGGGTTCCCGGCCTTCCGGCGACCCTCAGGATGAGGCCGGTCTCACGAGGAAATTCGAGACGAGCCACGTGGGTGGGGCCACATGCCGAACGCCCCCGATTCCCCGGTCCGCTCTTGAGAAGGCCCCGAGGCCCGGACCCCTCTTCGAAGGCAACCCTGTGGGTGAAGGCACAACACGAAGGGGCACTGCCACCCCCGTGCATCGTCGGCAAAGACCCGCGGGTTCCACACACAGCTCGACGAGGGGCCTGAGACCCCCTGAGCAACTCGAGAGGCCAGCGGGGTTCCCTTCCTCAGACAAGACGAGGCCTGACTCTCCTGTCCCAACTCTGCAGGGACCATGCGGTCGGAGTCCGAAACGCAGAGGAAGCCTGAGGTTCCTGCCTCCCCTCGAGCTGAGGCCCTCTTCCGTTGCGCCAGACCCAGCGGAGTCCCGAGGGGCCTCGCCACCTCCACAGGATCCCTCGCCTCTCAGAGGCACCCTGGAAAGTTCCCTAAGGTCCCCGGCAGAAGGCGAGGGAAACGAGGGTTTCCCGCCGCCCCCCGAGAAAGACCTCGAGAGTCCTTCTTCAACGCGTCTCGAGGCCCTAGTCCCCTCCCGTGACTCGAGAGCCAGGACGCGCTCCCCCTCGCCACGCGCATGGAGACCTGACTTCCCTGGCGCCGCACGAGAGGCTCCCTGAGATCCTCTTCGTGCCTCGGGAGAAAACCCCCACGGGCGCCGCAGCTCGAGGAAACCCCTGAGACGCCCCCGTCCTCGCGAGCTGAGGGCCTTCTTTTCCTGCATGGCCTGGAGAGCAATCCCGGGTCCTCTCTCCAAACGGAAGAGGAGGCTTGACTCCCTTGAGGCCGCTCAGGGGGCTCCAAGAGACCCGCGTCGCGACTCGAGAGGAGAGCGCAGTCCTTGGCTTCCCCTCGAGACGAGGCCTGACTCCCCGGGGGAGCCTGGAATGCAACCCCGAGATCCCTGCCTTCCCTGGAGAGGAATATTAGGTCCCGGACACACGACTAGGTGAGGTCTCTTCGGCCCTGCACTGACTCGAGCGCAACCCCCAGCTTTCCCTCGCAACCCGAGGGGAAGATTGGGCTTCCCAAGGCCAACCCAAGGGGAAGGCTGAGATCCCCATCGTAACTCGAGAATGCCGCCGCAACTCGAGAAAAACCACGTGGTTCCCACCTCTTGGCAAGATGAGGCCCTTGCCCGCGACGGCGTCTCAAGGGAAGTCCCCTGTTCCGCCCTGAAGGGCGAAACGGTCCCTGACAGCCTTCCTGCGACCCCCAAAAGTCCCCCGACACGCCGGGGTCCCCCGAGGGGAACACCGAGGGTCCCGGCACCGCTTCCTCTGAGCCCCTTCTCCCCTCCTGATCGCGACAGGAGAGGCGATTCCCCTGCGTGGTCTGGAAGGGGTTCCCGGCCTTCCCGGCGCACCTCAGGATGAGGCCGGTCTCACGAGGAAATTCGAGACGAGCCACGTGGGTGGGGCCACATGCCGAACGCCCCCGATTCCCCGGTCCGCTCTTGAGAAGGCCCCGAGGCCCGGACCCCTCTTCGAAGCCAACCCTGTGGGTGAAGGCACAACACGAAGGGGCACTGCCACCCCCGTGCATCGTCCGCAAAGACCTGCGGGTTCCACACACAGCTCAATGAGGGGCCTGAGACCCCCTGAGTAACTCGAGAGGCCAGCGGGGTTCCCTTCCTCAGACAAGACGAGGCCTGACTCTCCTGTCCCAACTCTGCCAGGACCCTGCGGTCGGAGTCCGAAACGCAGAGGAAGCCTGAGGTTCCTGCCTCCCCTCGAGGTGAGGCCCTCTTCCGTTGCGCCAGACCCAGCGGAGTCCAGAGGGGCCCCGCCACCTCCCCAGGATCCCTCGCCTCTCAGAGGCACCCTGGGAAGTTCCCTAAGGTCCCCGGCAGAAGGCGAGGGACACGAGGGTTTCCCGCCGCCCCCCGAGAAAGACCTCGAGAGTCCTTCTTCAATGCGTCTCGAGGCCCTAGTCCCCTCCCGTGACTCGAGAGCCAGGACGCGCTCCCCCTCGCCACGCGCATGGAGACCTGACTTCCCTGGCGCCGCACGAGAGGCTCCCTGAGATCCTCGTCGTGCCTCGGGAGAAAACCCCACGGGCGCCGCTGCTCGAGGAAAACCCGGAGACGCCCCCGTCCTCGCGAGCTGAGGGCCTTCTTTTCCTGCATGGCCTGGAGAGCAATCCCGGGTCCTCTCTCCAAACGGTAGAGGAGGCTGGACTCCCTTGAGGCCGCTCAGGGGGCTCCAAGAGACCCGCGTCGCGACTCGAGGGAGAGCGCAGTCCTTGGCTTCCCCTCGAGACGAGGCCTGACTCCCCGGGGGAGCCTGGAATGCAACCCCGAGATGCCTTCCTTCCCTGGAGAGGAATATTAGGTCCCGGACACACGCCTAGGTGAGGTCTCTTCGGCCCTGCAGTGACTCGAGCGCAACCCCCAGCTTTCCCTCGCATCCCGAGGGGAAGATTGGGCTTCCCAGGGCCAACACAAGGGGAAGGCTGAGATCCCCGTCGTAACTCGAGAATGCCGCCGCAACTCGAGAAAAACCACGTGGTTCCCACCTCTTGGCAAGATGAGGCCCTTGCCCGCGACGGCGTCTCAAGGGAAGTCCCCTGTTCCGCCCTGAAGGGCGAAACGGTCCCTGACAGCCTTCCTGCGACCCCCAAAAGTCCCCCGACACGCCGGGGTCCCCCGAGGGGAACACCGAGGGTCCCGGCACCGCTTCCTCTGAGCCCCTTCTCCCCTCCTGATCGCGACAGGAGAGGCAATTCCCCTGCGTGGTCTGGAAGGGGTTCCCGGCCTTCCCGGCGCACCTCAGGATGAGGCCGGTCTCACGAGGAAATTCGAGACGAGCCACGTGGGTGGGGCCACATGCCGAACGCACCCGATTCCCCGGTCCGCTCTTGAGAAGGACCCGAGGCCCGGACCCCTCTTCGAAGCCAACCCTGTGGGTGAAGGCACAACACGAAGGGGCACTGCCACCCCCGTGCATCGTCCGCAAAGACCCGCGGGTTCCACACACAGCTCGACGAGGGGCCTGAGACCCCCTGAGCAACTCGAGAGGCCAGCGGGGTTCCCTTCCTCAGACAAGACGAGGCCTGACTCTCCTGTCCCAACTCTGCAGGGACCCTGCGGTCGGAGTCCGAAACGCAGAGGAAGCCTGAGGTTCCTGCCTCCCCTCGAGGTGAGGCCCTCTTCCGTTGCGCCAGACCCAGCGGAGTCCCGAGGGGCCCCGCCACCTCCCCAGGATCCCTCGCCTCTCAGAGGCACCCTTGGAAGTTCCCTAAGGTCCCCGGCAGAAGGCGAGGGAAACGAGGGTTTCCCGCCGCCCCCCGAGAAAGACCTCGAGAGTCCTTCTTCTACGCGTCTCGAGGCCCTAGTCCCCTCCCGTGACTCGAGAGCCAGGACGCGCTCCCCCTCGCCACGCGCATGGAGACCTGACTTCCCTGGCGCCGCACGAGAGGCTCCCTGAGATCCTCGTCGTGCCTCGGGAGAAAACCCCCACGGGCGCCGCAGCTCGAGGAAACCCCTGAGACGCCCCCGTCCTCGCGAGCTGAGGGCCTTCTTTTCCTGCATGGCCTGGAGAGCAATCCCGGGTCCTCTCTCCAAACGGAAGAGGAGGCTGGACTCCCTTGAGGCCGCTCAGGGGGCTCCAAGAGACCCGCGTCGCGACTCCAGAGGAGAGCGCAGTCCTTGGCTTCCCCTCGAGACGAGGCCTGACTCCCCGGGGGAGCCTGGAATGCAACCCCGAGATGCCTGCCTTCCCTGGAGAGGAATATTAGGTCCCGGACACACGCCTAGGTGAGGTCTCTTCGGCCCTGCAGTGATTCGAGCGCAACCCCCAGCTTTCCCTCGCAACCCGAGGGGAAGATTGGGCTTCCCAGGGCCAACCCAAGGGGAAGGCTGAGATCCCCGTCGTAACTCGAGAATGCCGCGGCAACTCGAGAAAAACCACGTGGTTCCCACCTCTTGGCAAGATGAGGCCCTTGCCCGCGACGGCGTCTCAAGGGAAGTCCCCTGTTCCGCCCTGAAGGGCGAAACGGTCCCTGACAGCCTTCCTGCGACCCCCAAAAGTCCCCCGACACGCCGGGGTCCCCCGAGGGGAACACCGAGGGTCCCGGAACCACTTCCTCTGAGCCTCTTCTCCCCTCCTGATCGCGACAGGAGAGGCGATTCCCCTGTGTGGTCTGGAAGGGGTTCCCGGCCGTCCCGGCGCACCTCAGGATGAGGCCTGTCTCACGAGGAAATTCGAGACGAGCCACGTGGGTGGGGCCACATGCCGAACGCCCCCGATTCCCCGGTCCGCTCTTGAGAAGGACCCGAGGCCCGGACCCCACTTCGAAGGCAACCCTGTGGGTGAAGGCACAACACGAAGGGGCACTGCCACCCCCGTGCATCGTCCGCAAAGACCCGCGGGTTCCACACACAGCTCGACGAGGGGCCTGAGACCCCCTGAGCAACTCGAGAGGCCAGCGGGGTTCCCTTCCTCAGACAAGACGAGGCCTGACTCTCCTGTCCCAACTCTGCAGGGACCCTGCGGTCGGAGTCCGAAACGCAGAGGAAGCCTGAGGTTCCTGCCTCCCCTCGAGGTGAGGCCCTCTTCCGTTGCGCCAGACCCAGTGGAGTCCCGAGGGGCCTCGCCACCTCCACAGGATCCCTCGCCTCTAAGAGGCACCCTGGGAAGTTCCCTAAGGTGCCCGGCAGAAGGCGAGGGAAACGAGGGTTTCCCGCCGCCCCCCGAGAAAGACCTCGAGAGTCCTTCTTCAACGCGTCTCGCGGCCCTAGTCCCCTCCCTTGACTCGAGAGCCAGGACGCGCTCCCCCTCGCCACGCGCATGGAGACCTGACTTCCCTGGCGCCGCACGAGAGGCTCCCTGAGATCCTCGTCGTGCCTCGGGAGAAAACCCCCACGGGCGCCGCAGCTCGAGGAAACCCCTGAGACGCCCCCGTCCTCGCGAGCTGAGGGCCTTCTTTTCCTGCATGGCCTGGAGAGCAATCCCGGGTCCTCTCTCCAAACGGAAGAGGAGGCTGGACTCCCTTGAGGCCGCTCAGGGGGCTCCAAGAGACCCGCGTCGCGACTCGAGGGAGAGCGCAGTCCTTGGCTTCCCCTCGAGACGAGGCCTGACTCCCCGGGGGAGCCTGGAATGCAACCCCGAGATGCCTTCCTTCCCTGGAGAGGAATATTAGGTCCCGGACACACGCCTAGTTGAGGTCTCTTCGGCCCTGCAGTGACTCGAGCGCAACCCCCAGCTTTCCCTCGCAACCCGAGGGGAAGATTGGGCTTCCCAGGGCCAACCCAAGGGGAAGGCTGAGATCCCCGTCGTAACTCGAGAATCCCGCCGCAACTCGAGAAAAACCACGTGGTTCCCACCTCTTGGCAAGATGAGGCCCTTGCCCGCGACGGCGTCTCAAGGAAAGTCCCCTGTTCCGCCCTGAAGGGCGAAACGGTCCCTGACAGCCTTCCTGCGACCCCCAAAAGTCCCCCGACACGCCGGGGTCCCCCGAGGGGAACACCGAGTGTCCCGGCACCGCTTCCTCTGAGCCCCTTCTCCCCTCCTGATCGCGACAGGAGAGGCGATTCCCCTGCGTGGTCTGGAAGGGGTTCCCGGCCGTCCCAGCGCACCTCAGGATGAGGCCGGTCTCACGAGGAAATTCGAGACGAGCCACGTGGGTGGGGCCACATGCCGAACGCCCCCGATTCCCCGGTCCGCTCTTGAGAAGGCCCCGAGGCCCGGACCCCTCTTCGAAGGCAACCCTGTGGGTGAAGGCACAACACGAAGGGGCACTGCCACCCCCGTGCATCGTCCGCAAAGACCCGTGGGTTCCACACACAGCTCGACGAGGGGCCTGAGACCCCCTGAGCAACTCGAGAGGCCAGCGGGGTTCCCTTCCTCAGACAAGACGAGGCCTGACTCTCCTGTCCCAACTCTGCAGGGACCCTGCGGTCGGAGTCCGAAACGCAGAGGAAGCCTGAGGTTCCTGCCTCCCCTCGAGGTGAGGCCCTCTTCCGTTGCGCCAGACCCAGCGGAGTCCCGAGGGGCCCCGCCACCTCCCCAGGATCCCTCGCCTCTCAGAGGCTCCCTGGGAAGTTCCCTAAGGTCCCCGGCAGAAGGCGAGGGAAACGAGGGTTTCCCGCCGCCCCCAGAGAAAGACCTCGAGAGTCCTTCTTCAATGCGTATCGAGGCCCTAGTCCCCTCCCGTGACTCGAGAGCCAGGACGCGCTCCCCCTAGCAATGCGCATGGAGACCTAACTTCCCTGGCAGCGAACGAGAGGCTCCCTGAGATCCTCGTCTTGCCTCGGGAGAAAACCCCCACGGGCGCCGCAGCTCGAGGAAACCCCTGAGACGCCCCCGTCCTCGCGAGCTGAGGGCCTTCTTTTCCTGCATGGCCTGGAGAGAAATGCCGGGTCCTCTCTCCAAACGGAAGAGGAGGCTGGACTCCCTTGAGGCCGCTCAGGGGGCTCCAAGAGACCCGCGTCGCGACTCGAGAGGAGATCGCAGTCCTTGGCTTCCCCTCGAGACGAGGCCTGACTCCCCGGGGGAGCCTGGAATGCAACCCCGAGATCCCTGCCTTCCCTGGAGAGGAATATTAGGTCCCGGACACACGCCTAGGTGAGGTCTCTTCGGCCCTGCAGTGACCCGAGCGCAACCCCCAGCTTTCCCTCGCAACCCGAGGGGAAGATTGGGCTTCCCAGGGCCAACCCAAGGGGAAGGCTGAGATCCCCGTCGTAACTCGAGAATCCCGCCGCAACTCGAGAAAAACCACGTGGTTCACACCTCTTGGCAAGATGAGGCCCTTGCCCGCGACGGCGTCTCAAGGGAAGTCCCCTGTTCCGCCCTGAAGGGCGAAACGGTCCCTGACAGCCTTCCTGCAACCCCCAAGAGTGCCCAGACACGCCGAGGTCCCCCGAGGGGAACTCTGAGGGTCCCGGCACCGCTTCCTCTGAGCCCCTTCTCCCCTCCTGATCGCAACAGGAGAGACGATTCCCCTGCGTGGTCTGGAAGGGGTTCCCGGCCTTCCCTGCACACCTCAGGATGAGTCCGGTCTCACGAGGAAATTCGAGACGGGCCACGTGGGTGGGGCCACATGCTGAACGCCCCCGATTTCCTGTCCGCTCCTGAGAAGGACCCGAGACCCGGACCCCTCTTCGAAGGCAACCCTGTGGGTGAAGGCAAAACACGAAGTGGCACTGCCACCCCCGGGCATCGTCCGCAAAGACCCGCGGGTTCCACACACAGCTCGACGAGGGGCCTGAGACCCCCTGAGCAACTCGAGAGCCAGCGGGGTTCCCTTCCTCAGACAAGACGAGGCCTGACTCTCCTGTCCCAACTCTGCAGGGACCCTGCGGTCGGAGTCCGAAACGGAGACGAAGCCTGAGGTTCCTGCCTCCCCTCGAGGTGAGGCCCTCTTCCGTTGCGCCAGACCCAGCGGAGTCCCGAGGGGCCCCGCCACCTACACAGGATCTCTTGCCTCTCAGAGGCACCCTGGGAAGTTCCCTAAAGTCCCCGGCAGAAGGCGAGGGAAACGAGGGTTTCCCGCCGCCCCCCGAGAAAGACCTCGAGAGTCCTTCTTCAATGGTCTCGAGGCCCTAGTCCCCTGCCGTGACTCGAGAACCATGACGCGCTCCCCCTCGCCACCCGCATGGAGACCTGACTTCCCTGGCAGCGCACGAGAGGCTCCCTGAGATCCTCGTCGTGCCTCGGGAGAAAACCCCCACGGGCGCCGCAGCTCGAGGAAACCCCTGAGACGCCCCCGTCCTCGCGAGCTGAGGGCCTTCTTTTCCTGCATGGCCTGGAGAGCAATCCCGGGTCCTCTCTCCAAACGGAAGAGGAGGCTGGACTCCCTTGAGGCCGTTCAGGGGGCTCCAAGAGACCCGCGTCGCGACTCGAGAGGAGAGCGGAGTCCTTGGCTTCCCCTCGAGACGAGTCCTGACTCCCCGGGGGAGCCTGGAATGCAACCCCGAGATGCCTGCCTTCCCTGGAGAGGAATATTAGGACCCGGACACATGCCTCGGTGAGGTCTTTTCGGCCCTGCAGTGACTCGAGCGCAACCCCCAGCTTTCCCTCGCAACCCGAGGGGAAGATTGGGCTTCCCAGGGCCAACCCAAGGGGAAGGATGAGATCCCCGTCGTAACTCGAGAATCCCGCCGCAACTCGAGAAAAACCACGTGGTTCCCACCTCTTGGCAAGATGAGGCCCTTGCCCGCGACGGCGTCTCAAGGGAAGTCCCCTGTTCCGCCCTGAAGGGCGAAACGGTCCCTGACAGCCTTCCTGCGACCCCCAAAAGTCCCCCGACACGCCGGGGTCCCCCGAGGGGAACACCGAGGGTCCCGGCACCGCTTCCTCTGAGCCCCTTCTCCCCTCCTGATCGCGACAGTAGAGGCGATTCCCCTGCGTGGTCTGGAAGGGGTTCCCGGCCGTCCCGGCGCACCTCAGGATGAGGCCGGTCTCACGAGGAAATTCGAGACGAGCCACGTGGGTGGGGCCACATGCCGAACGCCCCCGATTCCCCAGTCCGCTCTTGAGAAGGCCCCGAGGCCCGGACCCCTCTTCGAAGGCAACCCTGTGGGTGAAGGCACAACACGAAGGGGCACTGCCACCCCCGTGCATCCTCCGCAAAGACCCGCGGGTTCCACACACAGCTCGACGAGGGGCCTGAGACCCCCTGAGCAACTCGAGAGGCCAGCGGGGTTCCCTTCCTCAGACAAGACGAGGCCTGACTCTCCTGTCCCAACTCTGCAGGGACCCTGCGGTCGGAGTCCGAAACGCAGAGGAAGCCTGAGGTTCCTGCCTCCCCTCGAGGTGAGGCCCTCTTCCGTTGCGCCAGACCCAGCGGAGTCCCGAGGGGCCCCGCCACCTCCCCAGGATCCCTCGCCTCTCAGAGGCACCCTGGGAAGTTCCCTAAGGTCCCCGGCGGAAGGCGAGGGAAACGAGGGTTTCCCGCCGCCCCCCGAGAAAGACCTCGAGAGTCCTTCTTCAACGCGTCTCGAGGCCCTAGTCCCCTCCCGTGACTCGAGAGCCAGGACGCGCTCCCCCTCGCCACGCGCATGGAGACCTGACTTCCCTGGCGCCGCACGAGAGGCTCCCTGAGATCCTCGTCGTGCCTCGGGAGAAAACCCCCACGGGCGCCGCAGCTCGAGGAAACCCCTGAGACGCCCCCGTCCTCGCGAGCTGAGGGCCTTCTTTTCCTGCATGGCCTGGAGAGCAATCCCGGGTCCTCTCTCCAAACGGAAGAGGAGGCTGGACTCCCTTGAGGCCGCTCAGGGGGCTCCAAGAGACCCGCGTCGCGACTCCAGAGGAGAGCGCAGTCCTTGGCTTCCCCTCGAGACGAGGCCTGACTCCCCGGGGGAGCCTGGAATGCAACCCCGAGATGCCTGCCTTCCCTGGAGAGGAATATTAGGTCCCGGACACACGCCTAGGTGAGGTCTCTTCGGCCCTGCAGTGATTCGAGCGCAACCCCCAGCTTTCCCTCGCAACCCGAGGGGAAGATTGGGCTTCCCAGGGCCAACCCAAGGGGAAGGCTGAGATCCCCGTCGTAACTCGAGAATGCCGCGGCAACTCGAGAAAAACCACGTGGTTCCCACCTCTTGGCAAGATGAGGCCCTTGCCCGCGACGGCGTCTCAAGGGAAGTCCCCTGTTCCGCCCTGAAGGGCGAAACGGTCCCTGACAGCCTTCCTGCGACCCCCAAAAGTCCCCCGACACGCCGGGGTCCCCCGAGGGGAACACCGAGGGTCCCGGAACCACTTCCTCTGAGCCTCTTCTCCCCTCCTGATCGCGACAGGAGAGGCGATTCCCCTGTGTGGTCTGGAAGGGGTTCCCGGCCGTCCCGGCGCACCTCAGGATGAGGCCTGTCTCACGAGGAAATTCGAGACGAGCCACGTGGGTGGGGCCACATGCCGAACGCCCCCGATTCCCCGGTCCGCTCTTGAGAAGGACCCGAGGCCCGGACCCCACTTCGAAGGCAACCCTGTGGGTGAAGGCACAACACGAAGGGGCACTGCCACCCCCGTGCATCGTCCGCAAAGACCCGCGGGTTCCACACACAGCTCGACGAGGGGCCTGAGACCCCCTGAGCAACTCGAGAGGCCAGCGGGGTTCCCTTCCTCAGACAAGACGAGGCCTGACTCTCCTGTCCCAACTCTGCAGGGACCCTGCGGTCGGAGTCCGAAACGCAGAGGAAGCCTGAGGTTCCTGCCTCCCCTCGAGGTGAGGCCCTCTTCCGTTGCGCCAGACCCAGTGGAGTCCCGAGGGGCCTCGCCACCTCCACAGGATCCCTCGCCTCTAAGAGGCACCCTGGGAAGTTCCCTAAGGTGCCCGGCAGAAGGCGAGGGAAACGAGGGTTTCCCGCCGCCCCCCGAGAAAGACCTCGAGAGTCCTTCTTCAACGCGTCTCGCGGCCCTAGTCCCCTCCCTTGACTCGAGAGCCAGGACGCGCTCCCCCTCGCCACGCGCATGGAGACCTGACTTCCCTGGCGCCGCACGAGAGGCTCCCTGAGATCCTCGTCGTGCCTCGGGAGAAAACCCCCACGGGCGCCGCAGCTCGAGGAAACCCCTGAGACGCCCCCGTCCTCGCGAGCTGAGGGCCTTCTTTTCCTGCATGGCCTGGAGAGCAATCCCGGGTCCTCTCTCCAAACGGAAGAGGAGGCTGGACTCCCTTGAGGCCGCTCAGGGGGCTCCAAGAGACCCGCGTCGCGACTCGAGGGAGAGCGCAGTCCTTGGCTTCCCCTCGAGACGAGGCCTGACTCCCCGGGGGAGCCTGGAATGCAACCCCGAGATGCCTTCCTTCCCTGGAGAGGAATATTAGGTCCCGGACACACGCCTAGTTGAGGTCTCTTCGGCCCTGCAGTGACTCGAGCGCAACCCCCAGCTTTCCCTCGCAACCCGAGGGGAAGATTGGGCTTCCCAGGGCCAACCCAAGGGGAAGGCTGAGATCCCCGTCGTAACTCGAGAATCCCGCCGCAACTCGAGAAAAACCACGTGGTTCCCACCTCTTGGCAAGATGAGGCCCTTGCCCGCGACGGCGTCTCAAGGAAAGTCCCCTGTTCCGCCCTGAAGGGCGAAACGGTCCCTGACAGCCTTCCTGCGACCCCCAAAAGTCCCCCGACACGCCGGGGTCCCCCGAGGGGAACACCGAGTGTCCCGGCACCGCTTCCTCTGAGCCCCTTCTCCCCTCCTGATCGCGACAGGAGAGGCGATTCCCCTGCGTGGTCTGGAAGGGGTTCCCGGCCGTCCCAGCGCACCTCAGGATGAGGCCGGTCTCACGAGGAAATTCGAGACGAGCCACGTGGGTGGGGCCACATGCCGAACGCCCCCGATTCCCCGGTCCGCTCTTGAGAAGGCCCCGAGGCCCGGACCCCTCTTCGAAGGCAACCCTGTGGGTGAAGGCACAACACGAAGGGGCACTGCCACCCCCGTGCATCGTCCGCAAAGACCCGTGGGTTCCACACACAGCTCGACGAGGGGCCTGAGACCCCCTGAGCAACTCGAGAGGCCAGCGGGGTTCCCTTCCTCAGACAAGACGAGGCCTGACTCTCCTGTCCCAACTCTGCAGGGACCCTGCGGTCGGAGTCCGAAACGCAGAGGAAGCCTGAGGTTCCTGCCTCCCCTCGAGGTGAGGCCCTCTTCCGTTGCGCCAGACCCAGCGGAGTCCCGAGGGGCCCCGCCACCTCCCCAGGATCCCTCGCCTCTCAGAGGCTCCCTGGGAAGTTCCCTAAGGTCCCCGGCAGAAGGCGAGGGAAACGAGGGTTTCCCGCCGCCCCCAGAGAAAGACCTCGAGAGTCCTTCTTCAATGCGTATCGAGGCCCTAGTCCCCTCCCGTGACTCGAGAGCCAGGACGCGCTCCCCCTAGCAATGCGCATGGAGACCTAACTTCCCTGGCAGCGAACGAGAGGCTCCCTGAGATCCTCGTCTTGCCTCGGGAGAAAACCCCCACGGGCGCCGCAGCTCGAGGAAACCCCTGAGACGCCCCCGTCCTCGCGAGCTGAGGGCCTTCTTTTCCTGCATGGCCTGGAATGAAATGCCGGGTCCTCTCTCCAAACGGAAGAGGAGGCTGGACTCCCTTGAGGCCGCTCAGGGGGCTCCAAGAGACCCGCGTCGCGACTCGAGAGGAGATCGCAGTCCTTGGCTTCCCCTCGAGACGAGGCCTGACTCCCCGGGGGAGCCTGGAATGCAACCCCGAGATCCCTGCCTTCCCTGGAGAGGAATATTAGGTCCCGGACACACGCCTAGGTGAGGTCTCTTCGGCCCTGCAGTGACCCGAGCGCAACCCCCAGCTTTCCCTCGCAACCCGAGGGGAAGATTGGGCTTCCCAGGGCCAACCCAAGGGGAAGGCTGAGATCCCCGTCGTAACTCGAGAATCCCGCCGCAACTCGAGAAAAACCACGTGGTTCACACCTCTTGGCAAGATGAGGCCCTTGCCCGCGACGGCGTCTCAAGGGAAGTCCCCTGTTCCGCCCTGAAGGGCGAAACGGTCCCTGACAGCCTTCCTGCAACCCCCAAGAGTGCCCAGACACGCCGAGGTCCCCCGAGGGGAACTCTGAGGGTCCCGGCACCGCTTCCTCTGAGCCCCTTCTCCCCTCCTGATCGCAACAGGAGAGACGATTCCCCTGCGTGGTCTGGAAGGGGTTCCCGGCCTTCCCTGCACACCTCAGGATGAGTCCGGTCTCACGAGGAAATTCGAGACGGGCCACGTGGGTGGGGCCACATGCTGAACGCCCCCGATTTCCTGTCCGCTCCTGAGAAGGACCCGAGACCCGGACCCCTCTTCGAAGGCAACCCTGTGGGTGAAGGCAAAACACGAAGTGGCACTGCCACCCCCGGGCATCGTCCGCAAAGACCCGCGGGTTCCACACACAGCTCGACGAGGGGCCTGAGACCCCCTGAGCAACTCGAGAGCCAGCGGGGTTCCCTTCCTCAGACAAGACGAGGCCTGACTCTCCTGTCCCAACTCTGCAGGGACCCTGCGGTCGGAGTCCGAAACGGAGACGAAGCCTGAGGTTCCTGCCTCCCCTCGAGGTGAGGCCCTCTTCCGTTGCGCCAGACCCAGCGGAGTCCCGAGGGGCCCCGCCACCTACACAGGATCTCTTGCCTCTCAGAGGCACCCTGGGAAGTTCCCTAAAGTCCCCGGCAGAAGGCGAGGGAAACGAGGGTTTCCCGCCGCCCCCCGAGAAAGACCTCGAGAGTCCTTCTTCAATGGTCTCGAGGCCCTAGTCCCCTGCCGTGACTCGAGAACCATGACGCGCTCCCCCTCGCCACCCGCATGGAGACCTGACTTCCCTGGCAGCGCACGAGAGGCTCCCTGAGATCCTCGTCGTGCCTCGGGAGAAAACCCCCACGGGCGCCGCAGCTCGAGGAAACCCCTGAGACGCCCCCGTCCTCGCGAGCTGAGGGCCTTCTTTTCCTGCATGGCCTGGAGAGCAATCCCGGGTCCTCTCTCCAAACGGAAGAGGAGGCTGGACTCCCTTGAGGCCGTTCAGGGGGCTCCAAGAGACCCGCGTCGCGACTCGAGAGGAGAGCGGAGTCCTTGGCTTCCCCTCGAGACGAGTCCTGACTCCCCGGGGGAGCCTGGAATGCAACCCCGAGATGCCTGCCTTCCCTGGAGAGGAATATTAGGTCCCGGACACACGCCTCGGTGAGGTCTTTTCGGCCCTGCAGTGACTCGAGCGCAACCCCCAGCTTTCCCTCGCAACCCGAGGGGAAGATTGGGCTTCCCAGGGCCAACCCAAGGGGAAGGATGAGATCCCCGTCGTAACTCGAGAATCCCGCCGCAACTCGAGAAAAACCACGTGGTTCCCACCTCTTGGCAAGATGAGGCCCTTGCCCGCGACGGCGTCTCAAGGGAAGTCCCCTGTTCCGCCCTGAAGGGCGAAACGGTCCCTGACAGCCTTCCTGCGACCCCCAAATGTCCCCCGACACGCCGGGGTCCCCCGAGGGGAACACCGAGGGTCCCGGCACCGCTTCCTCTGAGCCCCTTCTCCCCTCCTGATCGCGACAGTAGAGGCGATTCCCCTGCGTGGTCTGGAAGGGGTTCCCGGCCGTCCCGGCGCACCTCAGGATGAGGCCGGTCTCACGAGGAAATTCGAGACGAGCCACGTGGGTGGGGCCACATGCCGAACGCCCCCGATTCCCCAGTCCGCTCTTGAGAAGGCCCCGAGGCCCGGACCCCTCTTCGAAGGCAACCCTGTGGGTGAAGGCACAACACGAAGGGGCACTGCCACCCCCGTGCATCCTCCGCAAAGACCCGCGGGTTCCACACACAGCTCGACGAGGGGCCTGAGACCCCCTGAGCAACTCGAGAGGCCAGCGGGGTTCCCTTCCTCAGACAAGACGAGGCCTGACTCTCCTGTCCCAACTCTGCAGGGACCCTGCGGTCGGAGTCCGAAACGCAGAGGAAGCCTGAGGTTCCTGCCTCCCCTCGAGGTGAGGCCCTCTTCCGTTGCGCCAGACCCAGCGGAGTCCCGAGGGGCCCCGCCACCTCCCCAGGATCCCTCGCCTCTCAGAGGCACCCTGGGAAGTTCCCTAAGGTCCCCGGCAGAAGGCGAGGGAAACGAGGGTTTCCCGCCGCCCCCCGAGAAAGACCTCGAGAGTCCTTCTTCAACGCGTCTCGAGGCCCTAGTCCCCTCCCGTGACTCGAGAGCCAGGACGCGCTCCCCCTCGCCACGCGCATGGAGACCTGACTTCCCTGGCGCCGCACGAGAGGCTCCCTGAGATCCTCGTCGTGCCTCGGGAGAAAACCCCCACGGGCGCCGCAGCTCGAGGAAACCCCTGAGACGCCCCCGTCCTCGCGAGCTGAGGGCCTTCTTTTCCTGCATGGCCTGGAGAGAAATGCCGGGTCCTCTCTCCAAACGGAAGAGGAGGCTGGACTCCCTTGAGGCCGCTCAGGGGGCTCCAAGAGACCCGCGTCGCGACTCGAGAGGAGAGCGCAGTCCTTGGCTTCCCCTCGAGACGAGGCCTGACTCCCCGGGGGAGCCTGGAATGCAACCCCGAGATGCCTGCCTTCCCTGGAGAGGAATATTAGGTCCCGGACACACGCCTAGGTGAGGTCTCTTCGGCCCTGCAGTGACTCGAGCGCAACCCCCAGCTTTCCCTCGCAACCCGAGGGGAAGATTGGGCTTCCCAGGGCCAACCCAAGGGGAAGGCTGAGATCCCCGTCGTAACTCGAGAATGCCGCCACAACTCGAGAAAAACCACGTGGTTCCCACCTCTTGGCAAGATGAGGCCCTTGCCCGCGACGGCGTCTCAAGGAAAGTCCCCTGTTCCGCCCTGAAGGGCGAAACGGTCCCTGATAGCCTTCCTGCGACCCCCAAAAGTCCCCCGACACGCCGGGGTCCCCCGAGGGGAACACCGAGGGTCCCGGCACCGATTCCTCTGAGCCCCTTCTCCCCTCCTGATCGCGACAGGAGAGGCGATTCCCCTGCGTGGTCTGGAAGGCGTTCCCGGCCTTCCCGGCGCACCTCAGGATGAGGCCGGTCTCACGAGGAAATTCGAGACGAGCCACGTGGGTGGGGCCACATGCCGAACGCCCCCGATTCCCCGGTCCGCTCTTGAGAAGGACCCGAGGCCCGGACCCCTCTTCGAAGGCAACCCTGTGGGTGAAGGCAAAACACGAAGGGGCACTGCCACCCCCGTGCATCGTCCGCAAAGACCCGCGGGTTCCACACACAGCTCGATGAGGGGCCTGAGACCCCCTGAGCAACTCGAGAGGCCAGCGGGTTTCCCTTCCTCAGACAAGACGAGGCCTGACTCTCCTTTCCCAACTCTGCAGGGACCCTGCGGTCGGAGTCCGAAACGCAGAGGAAGCCTGAGTTTCTAGCCTCCCCTCGAGGTGAGGCCCTCTTCGGTTGCGCCAGACCCAGCGGAGTCCCGAGGGGCCTCGCCACCTCCACAGGATCCCTCGCCTCTCAGAGGCACACTGGGAAGTTCCCTAAGGTGCCTGGCAGAAGGCGAGGGAAACGAGGGTTTCCCGCCGCCCCCCGAGAAAGACCTCGAGAGTCTTTCTTCAACGCGTCTCGAGGCCCTAGTCCCCTCCCTTGACTCGAGAGCCAGGACGCGCTCCCCCTCGCCACGCGCATGGAGACCTGACTTCCCTGGCGCCGCACGAGAGGCTCCCTGAGATCCTCGTCGTGCCTCGGGAGAAAACCCCCACGGGCACCGCAGCTCGAGGAAACCCCTGAGACGCCCCCGTCCTCGCGAGCTGAGGACCTTCTTTTCCTGCATGGCCTGGAGAGCAATCCCGGGTCCTCTCTCCAAACGGAAGAAGAGGCTGGACTCCCTTGAGGCCGCTCAGGGGGCTCCAAGAGACCCGCGTCGCGAATCGAGGGAGAGCGCAGTCCTTGGCTTCCCCTCGAGACGAGGCCTGACTCCCCGGGGGAGCCTGGAATGCAACCCCGAGATGCCTGCCTTCCCTGGAGAGGAATATTAGGTCCCGGACACACGCCTAGGTGAGGTCTCTTCGGCCCTGCAGTGACTGGAGCGCAACCCCCAGCTTTCCCTCGCAACCCGAGGGGAAGATTGGGGTTCCCAGGGCCAACCCAAGGGGAAGGCTGAGATCCCCGTCGTAACTCGAGAATGCCGCCGCAACTCGAGAAAAACCACGTGGTTCCCACCTCTTGGCAAGATGAGGCCCTGGCCCGCCACGGCGTCTCAAGGGAAGTCCCCTGTTCCGCCCTGAAGGGCGAAACGGTCCCTGACAGCCTTCCTGCGACCCCCAAAAGTCCCCCGACACGCCGGGGTCCCCCGAGGGGAACACCGAGGGTCCCGGCACCGCTTCCTCTGAGCCCCTTCTCCCCTCCTGATCGCGACAGGAGAGGCGATTCCCCTGCGAGGTCTGAAAGGGGTTCCCGGCCGTACCGGCGCACCTCAGGATGAGGCCGGTCTCACGAGGAAATTCGAGACGAGCCACGTGGGTGGGGCCACATGCCGAACGACCCCGATTCCCCGGTCCGCTCTTGAGAAGGCCCCGAGGCCCGGACCCCTCTTCGAAGGCAACCCTGTGGGTGAAGGCACAACACGAAGGGGCACTGCCACCCCCGTGCATCGTCAGTAAAGACCCGCGGGTTCCACACACAGCTCGACGAGGGGCCTGAGACCCCCTGAGCAACTCGAGAGGCCAGCGGGGTTCCCTTCCTCAGACAAGACGAGGCCTGACTCTCCTGTCCCAACTCTGCAGGGACCCTGCGGTCGGAGTCCGAAACGCAGAGGAAGCCTGAGGTTCCTGCCTCCCCTCGAGGTGAGGCCCTCTTCCGTTGCGCCAGACCCAGTGGAGGCCCGAGGGGCCCCGCCACCTCCACAGGATCCCTCGCCTCTCAGAGGCACCCTGGGAAGTTCCCTAAGGTCCCCGGCAGAAGGCGAGGGAAACGAGGGTTTCCCGCCGCCCCCCGAGAAAGACCTCGAGAGTCCTTCTTCAACGCGTCTCGAGGCCCTAGTCCCCTCCCGTGACTCGAGAGCAAGGACGCGCTCCCCCTCGCCACGCGCATGGAGACCTGACTTCCCTGGCGCCGCACGAGAGGCTCCCTGAGATCCTCGTCGTGCCTCGCGAGAAAACCCCCACGGGCGCCGCAGCTCGAGGAAACCCCTGAGACGCCCCCGTCCTCGCGAGCTGAGGGCCTTCTTTTCCTGCATGGCCTGGAGAGCAATCCCGGGTCCTCTCTCCAAACGGAAGAGGAGGCTGGACTCCCTTGAGGCCGCTCAGGGGGCTCCAAGAGACCCGCGTCGCGACTCGAGAGGAGAGCGCAGTCCTTGGCTTCCCCTCGAGACGAGGCCTGACTCCCCGGGGGAGCCTGGAATGCAACCATGAGATGCCTGCCTTCCCTGGAGAGGAATATGAGGTCCCGGACACACGCCTAGGTGAGGTCTCTTCGGCCCTGCAGTGATTCGAGCGCAACCCCCAGCTTTCCCTCGCAACCCGAGGGGAAGATTGGGCTTCCCAGGGCCAACCCTAGGGGAAGGCTGAGATCCCCGTCGTAACTCGAGAATGCCGCCGCAACTCGAGAAAAACCACGTGGTTCCCACCTCTTGGCAAGATGAGGCCCTTGCCCGCGACGGCGTCTCAAGGGAAGTCCCCTGTTCCGCCCTGAAGGGCGAAACGGTCCCTGACAGCCTTCCTGCGACCCCTAAAAGTCCCCCGACACGCCGGGGTCCCCCGAGGGGAACACCGAGGGTCCCGGCACCGCTTCCTCTGAGCCCCTTCTCCCCTCCTGATCGCGACAGGAGAGGCGATTCCCCTGTGTGGTCTGGAAGGGGTTCCCGGCCGTCCCGGCGCACCTCAGGATGAGGCCGGTCTCACGAGGAAATTCGAGACGAGCCACGTGGGTGGGGCCACATGCCGAACGCCCCCGATTCCCCGGTCCGCTCTTGAGAAGGATCCGAGGCCCGGACCCCTCTTCGAAGCCAACCCTGTGGGTGAAGGCACAACACGAAGGGGCACTGCCACCCCCGTGCATCGTCCGCAAAGACCCGCGGGTTCCACACACAGCTCGACGAGGGGCCTGAGACCCCCTGAGCAACTCGAGAGGCCAGCGGGGTTCCCTTCCTCAGACAAGACGAGGCCTGACTCTCCTGTCCCAACTCTGCAGGGACCCTGCGGTCGGAGTCCGAAACGCAGAGGAAGCCTGAGCTTCCTGCCTCCCCTCGAGGTGAGGCCCTCTTCCGTTGCGCCAGACCCAGTGGAGTCCCGAGGGGCCTCGCCACCTCCACAGGATCCCTCGCCTCTAAGAGGCACCATGGGAAGTTCCCTAAGGTGCCCGGCAGAAGGCGAGGGAAACGAGGGTTTCCCGCCGCCCCCCGAGGAAGACCTCGAGAGTCCTTCTTCAACGCGTCTCGAGGCCCTAGTCCCCTCCCTTGACTCGAGAGCCAGGACGCGCTCCCCCTCGCCACGCGCATGGAGACCTGACTTCCCTGGCGCCGCACGAGAGGCTCCCTGAGATCCTCGTCGTGCCTCGGGAGAAAACCCCCACGGGCGCCGCAGCTCGAGGAAACCCCTGAGACGCCCCCGTCCTCGCGAGCTGAGGGCCTTCTTTTCCTGCATGGCCTGGAGAGCAATCCCGGGTCCTCTCTCCAAACGGAAGAGGAGGCTGGACTCCCTTGAGGCCGCTCAGGGGCTCCAAGAGACCCGCGTCGCGACTCGAGGGAGAGCGCAGTCCTTGGCTTCCCCTCGAGACGAGGCCTGACTCGCCGGGGGAGCCTGGAATGCAACCCCGAGATGCCTTCCTTCCCTGGAGAGGAATATTAGGTCCCGGACACACGCCTAGGTGAGGTCTCTTCGGCCCTGCAGTGACTCGAGCGCAACCCCCAGCTTTCCCTCGCAACCCGAGGGGAAGATTGGGCTTCCCAGGGCCAACCCAAGGGGAAGGCTGAGATCCCCGTCGTAACTCGAGAATGCCGCCGCAACTCGAGAAAAACCACGTGGTTCCCACCTCTTGGCAAGATGAGGCCCTTGCCCGCGACGGCGTCTCAAGGGAAGTCCCCTGTTCCGCCCTGAAGGGCGAAACGGTCCCTGACAGCCTTCCTGCGACCCCCAAAAGTCCCCCGACACGCCGGGGTCCCCCGAGGGGAACACCGAGTGTCCCGGCACCGCTTCCTCTGAGCCCCTTCTCCCCTCCTGATCGCGACAGGAGAGGCGATTCCCCTGCGTGGTCTGGAAGGGGTTCCCGGCCGTCCCGGCGCACCTCAGGATGAGGCCGGTCTCACGAGGAAATTCGAGACGAGCCACGTGGGTGGGGCCACATGCCGAACGCCCCCGATTCCCCGGTCCGCTCTTGAGAAGGCCCCGAGGCCCGGACCCCTCTTCGAAGGCAACCCTGTGGGTGAAGGCACAACACGAAGGGGCACTGCCACCCCCGGGCATCGTCCGCAAAGACCCGCGGGT
Source organism: Bubalus kerabau (assembly GCF_029407905.1). Lineage (NCBI taxonomy): Eukaryota > Metazoa > Chordata > Mammalia > Artiodactyla > Bovidae > Bubalus > Bubalus kerabau. The sequence continues at coordinate 2,223,245 of NW_026577887.1, read as the reverse complement.
TCCACACACAGCTCGACGAGGGGCCTGAGACCCACTGAGCAACTCGAGAGGCCAGCGGGGTTCCCTTCCTCAGACAAGACGAGGCCTGACTCTCCTGTCCCAACTCTGCAGGGACCCTGCGGTCGGAGTCCGAAACGCAGAGGAAGCCTGAGGTTCCTGCCTCCCCTCGAGGTGAGGCCCTCTTCCGTTGCTCCAGACCCAGCGGAGTCCCGAGGGGCCCCGCCACCTCCCCAGGATCCCTCGCCTCTCAGAGGCACCCTGGGAAGTTCCCTAAGGTCCCCGGCAGAAGGCGAGGGAAACGAGGGTTTCCCGCCGCCCCCAGAGAAAGACCTCGAGAGTCCTTCTTCAACGCGTATCGAGGCCCTAGTCCCCTCCCGTGACTCGAGAGCCAGGACGCGCTCCCCCTCGCAACGCGCATGGAGACCTAACTTCCCTGGCAGCGAACGAGAGGCTCCCTGAGATCCTCGTCTTGTCTCGGGAGAAAACCCCCACGCGCGCCGCAGCTCGAGGAAACCCCTGAGACGCCCCCGTCCTCGCGAGCTGAGGGCCTTCTTTTCCTGCATGGCCTGGAGAGCAATCCCGGGTCCTCTCTCCAAACGGAAGAGGAGGCTGGACTCCCTTGAGGCCGCTCAGGGGGCTCCAAGAGACCCGCGTCGCGACTCGAGGGAGAGCGCAGTCCTTGGCTTCCCCTCGAGACGAGGCCTGACTCCCCGGGGGAGCCTGGAATGCAACCCCGAGATGCCTGCCTTCCCTGGAGAGGAATATTAGGTCCCGGACACACGCCTAGGTGAGGTCTCTTCGGCCCTGCAGTGACTCGAGCGCAACCCCCAGCTTTCCCTCGCAACCCGAGGGGAAGATTGGGCTTCCCAGGGCCAACCCAAGGGGAAGGCTGAGATCCCCGTCGTAACTCGAGAATGCCGCCGCAACTCGAGAAAAACCACGTGGTTCCCACCTCTTGGCAAGATGAGGCCCTTGCCCGCGACGGCGTCTCAAGGGAAGTCCTCTGTTCCGCCCTGAAGGGCGAAACGGTCCCTGACAGCCTTCCTGCGACCCCCAAAAGTCCCCCGACACGCCGGGGTCCCCCGAGGGGAACACCGAGGGTCCCGGCACCGCTTCCTCTGAGCCCCTTCTCCCCTCCTGATCGCGACAGGAGAGGCGATTCCCCTGCGTGGTCTGAAAGGGGTTCCCGGCCGTCCCGGCGCACCTCAGGATGAGGCCGGTCTCACGAGGAAATTCGAGACGAGCCACGTGGGTGGGGCCACATGCCGAACGCCCCCGATTCCCCGGTCCGCTCTTGAGAAGGACCCGAGGCCCGGACCCCTCTTTGAAGGCAACCCTGTGGGTGAAGGCACAACACGAAGGGGCACTGCCACCCCCGGGCATCGTACGCAAAATCCCGCGGGTTCCACACACAGCTCGACGAGGGGACTGAGACCTCCTGAGCAACTCGAGAGGCCAGCGGGGTTCCCTTCCTCAGACAAGTCGAGGCCTGACTCTCCTGTCCCAACTCTGCAGGGACCCTGCGGTCGGAGTCCGAAACGGAGAGGAAGCCTGAGGTTCCTGCCTCCCCTCGAGGTGAGGACCTCTTCCGTTGCGCCAGACCCAGCGGAGTCCCGAGGGGCCCCGCCACCTCCACAGGATCCCTCGCCTCTCAGAGGCACCCTGGGAAGTTCCCTAAGGTCCCCGGCAGAAGGCGAGGGAAACGAGGGTTTCCCGCCGCCCCCCGAGAAAGACCTCGAGAGTCCTTCTTCAACGCGTCTCGAGGCCCTAGTCCCCTCCCGTGACTGGAGAGCCAGGACGCGCTCCCCCTCGCCACGTGCATGGAGACCTGACTTCCCTGGCGCCGCACGAGAGGCTCCCTGAGATCCTCGTCGTGCCTCGGGAGAAAACCCCCACGGGCGCCGCAGCTCGAGGAAACCCCTGAGACGGCCCCGTCCTCGCGAGCTGAGGGCCTTCTTTTCCTGCGTGGCCTGGAGAGCAATCCCGGGTCCTCTCTCCAAACGGAAGAGGAGGCTGGACTCCCTTGAGGCCGCTCAGGGGGCTCCAAGAGACCTGCGTCGCGACTCGAGAGGAGAGCGGAGTCCTTGGCTTCCCCTCGAGACGAGGCCTGACTCCCCGGGGGAGCCTGGAATGCAACCCCGAGATCCCTGCCTTCCCTGGAGAGGAATATTAGGTCCCGGACACACGCCTAGGTGAGGTCTCTTCGGCCCTGCAGTGACTCGAGCGCAACCCCCAGCTTTCCCTCGCAACCCGAGGGCAAGATTGGGCTTCCCAGGGCCAACCCAAGGGGAAGGCTGAGATCCCCGTCTTAACTCGAGAATCCCGCCGCAACTCGAGAAAAACAACGGGGATCCCACCTCTTGGCAAGATGAGGCCCTTGCCCGCGACGGCGTCTCAAGGGAAGTCCCCTGTTCCGCCCTGAAGGGCGAAACGGTCCCTGACAGCCTTCCTGCGACCCCCAAAAGTCCCCGGACACGCCGGGGTCCCCCGAGGGGAACACCTAGGGTCCCGGCACCGCTTCCTCTGAGCCCCTTCTCCCCTCCTGATCGCGACAGGAGAGGCGATTCCCCTGCGTGGTCTGGAAGGGGTTCCCGGCCTTCCCTTCGCACCTCAGGATGAAGCCGGTCTCACGAGGAAATTGGAGACGAGCCACGTGGGTGGGGCCACATGCCGAACGCCTCCGATTCCCCGTCCGCTCTTGAGAAGGACTGGAGGCCCGGACCCCTCTTCGAAGGCAACCCTGTGGGTGAAGGCACAAGACAAAGGGGCACTGCCACCCCCGGGCATCGTCCGCAAAAACCCGCGGGTTCCACACACAGCTCGACGAGGGGCCTGAGACCCCCTGAGCAACTCGAGAGGCCAGCGGGTTTCCCTTCCTCAGAAAAGACGAGGCCTGACTCTCCTGTCCCAACTCTGCAGGGACCCTGCGGTCGGAGTCCGAAACGGAGACGAAGCCTGAGGTTCCTGCCTCCCCTCGAGGTGAGGCCCTCTTCCGTTGCGCCAGACCCAGCGGAGTCCCGAGGGGCCCCGCCACCTCCACAGGATCTCTTGCCTCTCAGAGGCACCCTGGGAAGTTCCCTAAAGTCCCCGGCAGAAGGCAGGGAAACGAGGGTTTCCCGCCGCCCCCCGAGAAAGACCTCGAGAGTCCTTCTTCAACGGTCTCGAGGCCCTAGTCCCCTGCCGTGACTCGAGAGCCAGGACGCGCTCCCCCTCGCCACGCGCATGGAGACCTGACTTCCCTGGCGCCGCACGAGAGGCTCCCTGAGATCCTCGTCGTGCCTCGGGAGAAAACCCCCACGGGCGCCGCAGCTCGAGGAAACCCCTGAGACGCCCCCGTGCTCGCAAGCTGAGGGCCTTCTTTTCCTGCATGGCCTGGAGAGCAATCCCGGCTCCTCGCTCCAAACGGAAGAGGAGGCTGGACTCCCTTGAGGCCGTTCAGGGGGCTCCAAGAGACACGCGTCGCGACTCGAGAGGAGAGCGGAGTCCTTGGCTTCCCCTCGAGACGAGGCCTGACTCCCCGGGGGAGCCTGGAATGCAACCCCGAGATGCCTGCCTTCCCTGGAGAGGAATATGAGGTCCCGGACACACGCCTAGGTGAGGTCTCTTCGGCCCTGCAGTGATTCGAGCGCAACCCCCAGCTTTCCCTCGCAACCCGAGGGGAAGATTGGGCTTCCCAGGGCCAACCCAAGGGGAAGGCTGAGATCCCCGTCGTAACTCGAGAATCCCGACGCAACTCGAGAAAAACCACGTGGTTCCCACCTCTTGGCAAGATGAGGCCCTTGCCCGCGACGGCGTCTCAAGGGAAGTCCCCTGTTCCGCCCTGAAGGGCGAAACGGTCCCTGACAGCCTTCCTGCGACCCCCAAAAGTCCCCGGACACGGCGGGCTCCCCCGAGGGGAACACCTAGGGTCCCGGCACCGCTTCCTCTGAGCCCCTTCTCCCCTCCTGATCGCGACAGGAGAGGCGATTCCCCTGCGTGGTCTGGAAGGGGTTCCCGGCCTTCCCTTCGCACCTCAGGATGAAGCCGGTCTCACGAGGAAATTGGAGACGAGCCACGTGGGTGGGGCCACATGTCGAATGCCCCCGATTCCCCGTTCGCTCCTGAGAAGGACCCGAGGCCCGGACCCCTCTTCGAAGGCAACCCTGTGGGTGAAGGCAAAACACGAAGGGGCACTGCCACCCCCGGGCATCGTCCGCAAAGACCCGTGGGTTCCACACACAGCTCGACGAGGGGCCTGAGACCCCCTGAGCAACTCGAGAGGCCAGCGGGGTTCCCTTCCTCAGACAAGACGAGGCCTGACTCTCCTGTCCCAACTCTGCCGGGACCCTGCGGTCGGAGTCCGAAACGGAGAGGAAGCCTGAGGTTCCTGCCTCCCCTCGAAGTGAGGCCCTCTTCCGTTGCTCCAGACCCAGCGGAGTCCCGAGGGGCCCCGCCACCTCCACAGGATCCCTCGGCTCTCAGAGGCACCCTGGGAAGTTCCCTAAGGTCCCCGGCAGAAGGCGAGGGAAACGAGGGTTTCCCGCCGCCCCCCGAGAAAGACCTCGAGAGTCCTTCTTCAATGCGTCTCGAGGCCCTAGTCCCCTCCCGTGACTCGAGAGCCATGACGCGCTCCCCCTCGCAACGCGCATGGAGACCTGACTTCCCCGGCGCCGCACGAGAAGCTCCCTGAGATCCTCGTCGTGCCTCGGGAGAAAACCCCCACGGGCGCCGCAGCTCGAGGAAACCCCTGAGACGCCCCCGTCCTCGCGAGCTGAGGGCCTTCTTTTCCTGCATGGCCTGGAGAGCAATCCCGGGTCCTCTCTCCAAACGGAAGAGGAGGCTGGACTCCCTTGAGGCCGCTCAGGGGTCTCCAAGAGACCTGCGTCGCGACTCGAGAGGAGAGCGGTGTCCTTGGCTTCCCCTCGAGACGAGGCCTGACTCCCCGGGGGAGCCTGGAATGCAACCCCGAGATCCCTGCATTCTCTGGAGAGGAATATTAGGTCCCGGACACACGCCTAGGTGAGGTCTCTTCGGCCCTGCAGTGACTCGAGCGCAATCCCCAGCTTTCCCTCGCAACCCGAGGGGAAGATTGGGCTTCCCAGGGCCAACCCAAGGGGAAGGCTGAGATCCCCGTCGTAACTCGAGAATGCCGCCGCAACTCGAGAAAAACCACGTGGTTCCCACCTCTTGGCAAGATGAGGCCCTTGCCCGCGACGGCGTCTCAAGGGAAGTCCCCTGTTCCGCCCTGAAGGGCGAAACGGTCCCTGACAGCCTTCCTGCGACCCCCAAAAGTCCCCTAACACGCCGGGGTCCCCCGAGGGGAACACCGAGGGTCCCGGCACCGCTTCCTCTAAGCCCCTTCTCCCCTCCTGATCGCGACAGGAGAGGCGATTCCCCTGCGTGGTCTGGAAGGGGTTCCCGGCCTTCCCGGCGCACCTCAGGATGAGGCCGGTCTCACGAGGAAATTCGAGACGAGCCACGTGGGTGGGGCCACATGCCGAACGCCCCCGATTCCCCGGTCCGCTCTTGAGAAGGACCCGAGGCCCGGACCCCTCTTCGAAGGCAACCCTGTGGGTGAAGGCACAACACGTAGGGGCACTGCCACCCCCGTGCATCGTCGGCAATCACCCGCGGGTTCCACACACAGCTCGACGAGCGGCCTGAGACCCCCTGAGCAACTCGAGAGGCAAGCGGGGTTCCCTTCCTCAGACAAGACGAGGCCTGACTCTCCTGTCCCAACTCTGCAGGGACCCTGAAGTTGGAGTCCGTAACGGAGAGGAAGCCTGAGGTTCCTGCCTCCCCTCGAGATGAGGCCCTCTTCCAGTGCGCCAAACCCAGCTTAGTCCCCAGAGGCCCCGCCAACTCCACAGCATCCCTCACCTCTCAGAGGCTCCCTGGGAAGTTCCCTCAGGTCTCCGGCAGAAGTCGAGGGAATCGAGGGTTTCCCGTCGCCACCCGAGAAAGACCTCGAGAGTCCTTCTTCAACGTGTCTTGAGGCCCTAGTCCCCTCCCTGGAGTAGAAAGCAAAGACGCGCTCCCCCTCGCCTCCCCCATGGAGACCTGGCTTCCCTAGCGCCGCACGAGAGGCTCCTGAGATCCTCGTCGTGCCTTGTGAGAAAACCCCCACGGGCGCCGCAGCTCGAGGAAACCCCTGAGACGCACCCGTCCTCTCGAGGTGAGGGCCTTCTTTTCCTGTCTGGCCTGGAGAGCAATTCCGAGTCCTCTCTCCAAACTGAAGAGGAGGCTTGACTCCCTTGAGGCCACTCAGTGGGCTCCAAGAGATCCGCGTCGTGGCTCGAGAGGAGAGCCCAGTCCTTTGCTTCCCCTCGAGGCGAGGCCTGACTCCCCGGGGGAGTCTGGAGTGCGATCCCGAGATCCTTGTCTTTCCATGAGAGGACTATTAGGTCCTGGACACATGCCTAGATGAGGTCTCTTTGGCCCTGCAGTGACTCGAGCACAACCCCCAGCTTTCGCTCACAACTCGAAGGGAAGTTTGCGCTTCCCAGGGCCAACACAAGGGGAAGCCTGAAATCCCCATCATAACTCGAGAATCCCGCCACAACTCGAGAAAAACCACGTGGTTCCATCGTCTTCGCAGCATGAGCCCCTTGCCCTCCACAGCGTCTCAAAAGATGTCCACGTTCCCACTGAAGTGCAAAACAGTACTTGGCACCCATGATGGCACCCCCAAAGTTCCCCAACTTACATGCCTCACTCGAGGGGAACACCCATGTTCCCCACACCACATCATTTGAGCCCCTTCTCCCCTCCTGATTGCAACAGGAGTGTCGATTCTCCTGCTTTGTCTGGAAGGCGTTACCAATCTTCCCAGCGCACCTCAGGATGAGGCCGGTCTCACGAGGAAATTGGAGATGTAGCCTCGTGGGTGGTGCCACATACGGAAAGACCCCATTTCCTGGTCCGCTATTAATAAGAACCCGATGCCCGTACACTTCTTCGAATGCATCCCGTTGGATGAAGGCACAACAAGGAGGGGCCCTGCACACCCGTGCATCTTTTGGAAAATTCTGCAGGTTCCACATACAGCTCGACAAGTGACCTGTTACCTCGTGAACAACTCGAGAGGCAAGCTAAGTTTCATTTCTCCACAGAATACGAGGCCTGACTCTCCTGTCCCAACTCTGCAGGAATCCTGAGATCGGAGTCTGAAATGGAGAGGAACCCTGAGGTTCCTTCCTCAACACGAGATGAGGCCCTCTTGCATTATACCACACCCAGTGGTGTCCCGAGTGGCCCCTCCCAACTCCACAGAATCCCTGACTTCTCAGAGGCACCATGTTAAGCTCCCTGAGGTCACCAGCACAAGTCGAGAAAAACCAGGGTTTCCTGCCGCAACCGGAAAAAGACCTTGAGAGTCGTTCTTCAACGCCTCTTGAGGCCCGATTCCCCTACCATGACTCGAGAGCAATGACGCGCTCCCCCTCCACACGTGCATGGAGACCTGTCTTTCCTGTCACCATACGAGAGACTCCCTGAGCTCCCCATCGTATCTTGTGAGAAACCCCATCCTTGCACCGCACCTCGAGAAAATGCACAAGACGCCCCCGTCATCACGTTATGAGGGCCTTCTTTTCCTGCATGGCCTGGAGAGCAATCCCGAGTCCTCTCTCCAATCTCCACAGGAGGCTTGACTCCCTTTAGGCCACACAATGGGCTCTAAGAGATACCCGTCGCGACTCAAGAGGAGAGGGGAGTCCATTCATTACCCTCTTGAAGAGGCCTGACTCCTCGGGAGGATCTGGAATGCAACTCCGAGATCCCTGTTGCCCCTTGAAAGGAACATTAGGTCCTAGACACAAGCCTAGATGAGGTCTCTTTTGCCCTGCAATAACTCGAGCCAACCCCCAGCTCTAGCTCTCAACTCGTATGGAAATTTGGACTTCCCTGGGCCAACACAAGAGGAAGCCTGAATTCCCTGCTGCAACTCGAGAAAAACCACGTGGTTCCCCCGTCATCACAAGATGGGGCCCGTGCTCACTACGGTGTCTCAAGAGAAGTCCCACGTTCTGTGTTGAAGTGCAAAACGTTACTTGGCACCCTTAATGCGACCCCAAATGTTCCCCGACACACCGGTTTCATTTGAGGGGAACACCGAGGTTCCCGGCACCACTTCTTTTGAGCCCCTTCTCCCCTCCTGATAGCGACAAGAGGGTCGATTCCCCTGCTTTGACTTAAAGGAGTTCCCGACATTCACGGCGCACCTCAGGATGAAGCCGGACTCATGGGAAATTTCGAGACGTGGCCTCGTGGGGGGTGCCACATGCCGAAAGACCCCGATTTCCCAGTACACTCTTGAGAAGAACCCGATGACCAGACACCTCTTTGAAGACAACCCTGTGGATGAAGGTACAACAAAAGGGGCACTGACACCCCTGTGCATCGTCTGGAAAAACCCGCAGGTTCCACATACAGCTCTACAAGAGGCCTGTCACCCCGTGAACAACTCGAGATGCAAGCGGATTTCCATTCCTCCACACAAGATGAGTCCTGACTCTCCTCTCCCAACTCTGCAGGAACACGCGATCCAAGGCAGAAATGAAGAGGAAACCTGATGTTCCTGCTTTATCTAAAGATGATGCCTTTTTCCATTTCACCAAACCCAGTGGAGTTCCGAGAGGTCACTCCCAACTCCACAGTATCCCTGATTTCACATAGGCACCTGAGAAGCTCCCTGACGTAACATGCATGAGTCGAGGGAACCCATGGTTTCCTGCCACAACCTGAGAAAGACCTTGAGAGTCCTTCTTCAATGCGTCTTGAGGTCAAAATCCCCTATCATGACAAGAGAGCAATGACGCACTCCCCCTCGCCACGCGCATGGAGACCTGACTTCCCTGGCGCCGCACAAGATGCTCCCTGAGCTCCCAGCCTTACCACGAGGGAAACACCACACTTGTGCCTCAGCTCGAGAAAACCAACGAGATGCCCCTGTCATCGCGAGATGAGGGCCTTCTTTTTCTGCATGGCCTGGAGAGCAATACCGAGTCCTCTCTCCAAAATCCACAGGAAGCTTGGCTCCCTGTAGGCCACTCAGTGGGCTCCAAGAGATATCCGTCGCGACTCGAGAGGAGAGTGGAGTCATTTGCTTCCCCTCGAGACGAGGCCTGACTCCCCGGGTGAGTCTGGAATGCAACCCCGAGATCCCTGTCGCCCCTGGAGAGGAACATTAGATCCTGGACACAAGCCAAGATGAGGTCTCTTTTTCCCTACAGTGACTTGTGCGCAATCCCCAGCTCTCCCTCGCAACTCGAATTGAAGATTGGACTTCCCTGGGCCAACACAAGAGGAAGCCTGAAATCCCCGTCGTAACTCGAGAATCCCGCCGTAACTGGAGAAAAACCAAGTGATTGCCCCATCATCGCAATATGAGGCACTTTCCCGCTACAGCGTCTCAAGAGTAGTCCCACGTTCCATCTTGAAGTGCGAAACAGTACTTGGCACCCTTGATGCGACCCCAAAAGTTCCCCAACATACCGGTCTCACTTGAGGGGAACACCGAAGTTCCCGGCACCATTTCTTTTGAGCGCCTTCTCCCCTCCTGATCACGACAGGAGGGTCGATTCCCCTGCTTTGTCTGCAAGGGTTTCCCGACCTTAACTGCGCACCTCAGGATGATGCCGGTCTCACGAGGAAGTTCGAGACGTAGCCTCGTGGGTGGTGCCACATGCCGAAAGACTCCGATTGCCCGGTCCGCTCTTGATAAGAACCTGATGCCTGGACACCCCTTAGAAGGCAACCCTGTGGATGAAGGCACAACACGAAGGGGCACAGACACACCCGTGCATCGTCTGGAAAAACCTACAGGTTCCACACACAGCTCGACACGTGGTCTGTCAACCCGTGCACAACTCGAGAGGCAAGCTGAGTTCCATTCTCCACACAGGACGAGGCCTGACTCTCCTGTCCCAAATCTGCTGGGACCCTGCAATCCGAATCAGAAATGGAGAGGAACCCTGAGGTTCCTGCCTCAACTCAAGATGAGGCCCTCTTCCATAGCACCAAAACCACTGGAGTCCCGAGAGGTCCCTCCAACCCACAGTGTCCCTGACTTCTCAGAGGCACCCTGACAAGCTCCCTGAGATCTCCGGCACAAGTCGATGGAACCCAGGGTTTCCTGCCGCAACCCGAGAAAGATTGGACAGTCCTTCTTTGATGCGTCTTGAGGCCCGATTCCCCTACCATGTCTCAAGAGCAATGAAGCACTCCCAGTACCCATGCGCATGGAGGCTTAACTTCCCTGGCACCTCACGAGAGGCTCCCTGAGGTCCCCGTCGTACCTCGTGAGAAACCCCACACTGGCGCCGCAGCTCGAGAAAACCCACGAGACGCCCCCGTTATCGTGAGATGAGGGCCATCATTAACTGCATGGCCTGGAGGGCAATCCCGAGTCGTCTCTCCAAACTCCACGGGAGGCTTGACTCACTAAGGCTACCCAGTGCGCTCAATAGGTACCCGTCGCGACTCGAGAGGAAAGCGGAGTACTTTGCTTCCTCTAGAAACAAGGCCGGACTTCCCGGGTGAGTCTGGAATGCCACCCCGAGATCCCTGTCACCCCTGGAGAGGAATATTCGGTCCTGGACACAAGCCTAGATATGGTCTATTTTGCCCTGCAGTGACTCGAGTGGGATCCCAGCTCACCCTCGCAACTCGAATGAAAGATTGGACTTCCATGGGCCAACACAGGAGGAAATCTGAATTCCCCGTCGAAACTCGAGACTCCCGCCGCAATGCGAGAAAAACCACGTGGTTCACTCGTCATCCCAAGATGAGGCCCTGGCCCGCTACAGCGTCTCAAGTGAAGTCCCACGTTCCGTCTTGAAGTGCGAAATGCTACTTTTCACCCTTGATGTAACCCCAAAAGTTCCCCGACACACCGTTCTCACCGAGGGGAACACCGAAGTTCCCGGCACCACTTCATCTGATCACTTTCTCCCCTCCTGATAACGACAGGAGGGTAAATTCCCCTGCTTTGTCTGGAAGGAGTTCCCGCCCATCCCGGCGCACCTAAGGATGAGGCCTTTCTCAGGAGGAAATTCGAGACGTAGCCTCGTGGGTGGTGCCACATGCCGAAAGACCCCGATTGTGTGGTCCGCTCTATATAAGAACCCGATGCCCGGACACCACTTCGAAGGCAACCCTGTGGATGAAGGCACAACAGAAGGGTTACTAAAACTCCCGTGCATCGTCCAGAAAAACCCACAGGTTCTACACACAGCTCGACAAGTGGAATGTCACCCCGTGAACAACTCGATAGGCAAGCAGAGTTCGTTTCCTCCACACAAGACGAGGCCTGACTCTCCTGTCCCAACTCTTCAGGGACCCTGCCATCCGAGTCAGAAATGGAGAGGAAACCTGAGGTTCCTGCCTCAACTCGAGATGAGGCCCTCTTGCATTGCACCAAACCCAGATGAGTCGCGAGAGGCCCCTCCCAACTCCACAGTATCCCTGAATTCTCAGAGGCACCTTGAGAATCTACCTGAGGTCACCGGCACAAGTCGAGGGAACCTAGGGTTTCCTGCTGCGACCCGAGAAAGACCTTGAGAGTCCTTCGGCGCGTCTTGAGGCCCGATTCCCCTACCATGACTCGAGAGCAAAGACCCGCTCCCCATCGCCATGCGCATGGAGACCTGACTTCCCTGACGCCTGAAGAGAGTCTCCCTGAGCTCCCCGTCGTACGTCTTTGGAAACCCCATTCAGGCACCGCAGCTCGAGAAAACCCACGATACGCCCCCGTCATCACGAGATGAGGGACTTCTTTCCTGCCTGGCATGGATAGCAAAACCGAGTCCTCTCTCCAGACTCCACAGGAGGCTTGACTCTCTTTAGGCCTCTCAGTTGGCTCCAAGAGATACCTGTCAGGACTTGAAGGGAGAGCGGAGTCCTTTGCTTCCCCTCGAGACGAGGCCTGACTCCCCGTGTGAGTCTGGAATGCAACCCCGAGTTCCTGTCGCACCTGGAGAGGAAAACTCGGTCCTGGACACAAGCCTAGATGAGGTCTATTTTGCACTGCAGTTACTAGAGAGCAATCGCCAGCTCTCCCTTGCAAATCAAATGGAAGATTGGACTTCCCTGGGCCAACACAAGAGGAAGCCTGAATTCCCCGTTGTAACTCGAGAATCCCGCCGCAGCTTGAGAAAAACCACGTGGCTCCCCCGTCATCAAAAGATGAGGCCCTTGGCCACTACAGCGTATCAAGAGAAGTCCCACGTTCCATCCTGAAGTACAAAACGGTACTTGGCACCCTTGATGCGACCCCCAAAGTTCCCTGACATACCGGTCTCACTCGAGGGAAACACCAAAGTTCACGGCACCACTTCCTGTGAGCCCCTTCACCCCTCCTGATCGCGACAGGAGGGTCGATTCCCATGCTTTTTCTGCAAGGGTTCCCGACGTTCCCCATGAACCTCCGGATGAGGCCGGTCTCATGAGGAAATTCGAAAAGTAGCCTCATGGTTGGTGCCACATGTTGAAAGATCCCGAATTCCCGGTCCACTCTAGATAAGAACCTGACGCCCGGACATCTCTTCGAAGGCAACCCTTTGGATGAAGGCACAACACGAAGGGACATTGACATCCCCATGCATCGTCTGGAAAAACCCGCCGATTCCACTCACAGCTCCAAATGTGGACTGTCACCCCGTGAACAACTCGAGAGGCAAGTGAAGTTGCATTCCTTCACACAAGACGAGGCCTTACTCTCCTGTCCCAACTCTTCAGGGACCCTGCGATCGGAGTCAGAAATGGAGAGGAACCCTGAGGTTCCTGCCTCAACTAGAGAAGAGGCTCTCTTCCATTGAACCAAACTCAGTGGTGTCCCGAGAGGCCCCTCCCAACACCACAGTATCCCTGAATTCTCAGAGGCTCCCTGAGAAGCTACCTGAGGTCACTGGCACAAGTCGAGGGAACACAGAGTTTCCTGAAGTAACCCGAGAAAGACTTGGAGAGTCCTTTTTCAACGTTTCTTGATGCCCGATTCCCCTACCATGACTCCAGAGCAAGGACACGCTCCCATCGCCACAAGCAGGAAAACTGACTTCCTTAGTACCACACAAGAGGCTCCCTGAGTACCCCATCATACCTCGTGAGAAAACCCACAGTGGCGCCGCAGTTCGAGAAAAGCCACAAGATGCCCCCGTCAAGGAGAGATGGGGGCCTTCTTTTCCTGCCTGACCTGGAGAGCAATCCCTGGTCCTCTCTCCAAACTTCACAGGAGTATTGACTCCCTTTAGGCCACTCAGTTGGGTCCAAGAAATACCCGGTGCGACTCGAGAGGAGAGCGGAGTCCTTTGCTTCCCTGGAGACGAGGCCTGACTCCCCGGGTGAGTTTGGAATGCAACCCCGAGATCCCTGTCGCCCCTGGAGTGGAACATTATGTCCTAGACACAAGCCTAGATGAGGTCTATTTTGCCCTACAGTGACTCGAGAGCAACCTCCATCTCTCCCTCACAATTTGAATGGAAGATTGGTCTTCCCACGGTCAACACAAGAGGAAGTCTGAATTTCCCATCGTAATTCGAGAATTCAGCCTCAAGTCTTAAAAACCATGTGGTTCCCCCTTCATCGCAATATGAGGCCCTTGCCAGCTAGAGTCTCAAGAGAAGTCCCACGTTCCATCTTAAAGTTCGAAATGCTACTTGGCACCCTTGATGCGACCCCAAAGTTCCCCAACATACCGGTCTCACTCCAGGGGAACACCGAAGTTCCGGGCGTCTCCAGGGAAGTCCCATGTTCCGTCCTTAAGTGCGAAATGGTACTTGACACCCTTGATGCGACCGCAAAAGTTCCCCGACACGCTGGGTTCCCTCGAGGGGAACACCGAGGGTCCAGGCACCACTTCATCTGAGCCCCTTCTCCCCTCCTGATCGTGACAGCAGAGTCGATTCCCCTGCTTTCTCTGGAAGGGGTTCCCGGCCTTCCTGGTGCACCTCAGGATGAGGCCGGTCTCAGGAGGAAATTCTTGACTAGCCATGTGTGAGGTGCCACGTGCTGAACGACACCGATTTTCCGGTCCGCTCTTGATAAGAACCCGATGCCCGGACACCTCTTCAAAGGCAACCCTGTGAGTGAAGGCACAACACGAAGGGGCTCTGACACCCTCGTGCATCATCCAGAAAAACCCGCAGGGTCTACACACAGCTCGACAAGGGGCCTGAGACTCCCGGAACAACTCGAGAGGCAACCAGAATTCCATTCCTCAGACAAGACGTGGCATGACTCTCCTGTCCCAACACTGAACGGACCGTGCAGTCGGAGTCAGAATCGGAGAGGAAACCTGAGGTTCCTGCCTCCCCTCGAGATGAGGCACTCTTGCATTGCGCTGAACCCAGCAGAGTCCCGAGAGGCCCTGCCAACTCCACAGTATCCCTCACCTCTCAGAGGCACCCTGGGAAGTTCCCTATAGTCCCCTGCAGAAGTCGAGGGAAACGAGGGTTTCCCGCCGCCACCCGAGAAAGACCTCGAGAGTCCTTCTTCAACGCGTCTTGAGGCCCTAGTCATTTCCCATGACTCGAGAGTGATGACCAGCTCCCCCTCGCCATGCGCATGGAGACATGAGTTCCCTGGCGCCGCACGAGAGGCTCCCTGAGGTCCTCGTCGTGCCTCGTGAGAAAACCCCCATGGGCGCCACAGCCTGAGGAAACCCATGAGACGCCCGCGTCATTGCGAGATGAGGGCCTTCTTTTCCTGCCTGTCCTGGAGAGCAATCCCGAGTCCTCTCTCCAAACTGAAGAGGAGGCTCGACACCCTTGAGTCCACTCATTGGGCTCCAAGAGATCCGTGTCGCGACTTGAGAGGAAAGCGGAGTCCTCTGCTTCCCCTCGAGGCGAGGCCTGACTCCCCAGGGGAGTCTGGAATGGAAACCCGAGATCCCTGTCTTCCCTTGAGAGGAATATTAGGTCCTGGACACACGCCTCGATGAGGTCTCTTTGGCCCTGTAGTGACTCGAGCAGAACCCCCACCTTTCCTTCGCAACTCCAGGGGAAGATTGGGCTTCCCAGGGCCAACCCAAGAGGAAGCCTGATATCCCCGTCGTTTTCGAGAATCCAGACGCAACTCGAGAAAAACGACGTGGTTCCAACGTCTTCACAGGATAAGGCCCTTGCCCGCTACAGCGTCTCCAGGGAAGTCCCATGTTCCGTCCTGAAGTGGGAAACGGTACTTGGCTCCCTTGATGCGACCCCTAAAGTTCCCTGAAACGCCGGGTTCCCTCGAGTGGAACACCTAGAGTCCTGGCCCCACTTCATCTGAGCCCCATCTCCCCTCCTGATCTCGACAGGAGAGTCGATTCCCCTTCTTTGTGTGGAAGGTGTTCCCGGCCTTCCCGGCGCACCTCAGGATGATGCTGGTCTCACGAGGAAATTCGAGATGAGCCACGTGGGTGGTGCCACATGCCGAACGACCTCGATTTCCCGGTCCGCTCTTGAAATGAACCCGATGCTCGGACACCTCTTTGAAGGCAACCCTGTGGGGGAAGGCACCAAATGAAGGGGCAATGACACCACCGTGCATCTTCTGGAAAAACCCGCAGGTTCCACACACAGCTCGACAAGTGGCCTGTTATCCAGTGAACAACTCGAGAGTCCAGTGGAGTTCCATTCCTCCACACAAGACGAGGCCTGACTCTCCTGTCCTAACTCTGTAGGGACTCTGTGTTCAGAGTCAGAAATGGAGAGCAACCCTGAGGTTCCTGCTTCAAATCGAGATGAGGCCCTCTTCTGACAAGGTCCAGCCTCGGCTGGTCCAGGGTTTTCGAAGGGGAGACAGAGTAGGCGACCTATTGATTTATTTATCGAAGATATAAAGAGTAATAGAATGAGGATAGCTCAGTAGGAAAATTTAGTGGAGAAAAGAAGCTGAGTAGCTTGGTTTATGCGGAAAATCAGTATAACCCGTGACACCAGGTTAGCTCTGACCACGGAGGCCGCAGGCTCCCTCTCGAATAGCGAAAAGTGCCCCACCTTAGACACCTTCTCAAGTGGTCTTCGAAGCCCAGGCAAATAAATGGTCGCAGAGGATATCCGCGCTCCAGATGGACACTCATCTGAAAATTGAGGGGAAGAATGACTTAGGAGACTAAGCGTTGGCAATCAAGGCCCGTAGCTTTATTTTCAACAGGGGTTTTTATACCCTAAGTTACACATAGAGGATAATGGGGATGCAAAGACAGCAGCCTTTGATCCTTATCAAAAACCAGAGTTTCTCTCCTGCAAATGTATCGTATACAAATGGTTTAGGTGATTTACATCATCTTCTAGCCAGAAGACCTATTAACATTTTATGACTCTTGACAAAGACTTATCAACCGTAAGACTTATTTTCTCTAAGAGTAATTATTTTAAGGTTTGGCCCCATCTTTCGAAGATAAAATTGCATTCCTATAGGGCAGATGTGTAATGGGCTTACAACAAAGGAAATAATTTATTACCTTAAGGGTCTAAAGTTAGTAACACCAAGGCCACTACTTATTTTTTCTGCATACCAACTATATTAATTAATACACATTCAAGGATACAATTCAGGGGATGTGGAAACTTGGCAACAAGCATTGGTTCATCAATGAAATCTTTTACTAGTTTTATTCTGACAGTTTCTAACTCTCTGAGAGGCTCTAAGCTATTTGAATATCTTAAGCTTCCCGTGCCTCTCGAGGCTCGGAGACTGCAAACAATTGTATGCATTGCTGTAGGAGACCGGGTAAACTTGTCAGGCGAGTTAGAGAGCCATCCGACGTGTTTGGATTTAAGCACTCCTAATTGCCCAGGAACTTTATTAATTGGAGCTGTAAGTTAGCTCTTTGACAGAGAGAGTGAGATGGTGGTGGGGGACAGCCCCCAGTAAAGTCAGAGGGGAGAGCACAAAGCAATAAAGTAGGCAGACTCTGGTTTTGGGGGGTAGATGCTCAAGAATATCCGGGAGGACTCCCGAGGCTCGATCCCGCCTTTGTGTATGCCCAGCCTCCTTCCTCATGACCTTTGTCACGAGTGGAATGTCTCTCGCCGGCTCCCGGCATCTCCCCGTTTTTTATTTCTTAAAACAGCCAGATGTAGCTCAGTCGCGAGCCTCTGGATACTCTGCCGAAGAATCCTGACAATACAAGGAAGAATGATTATGAGAAGCAGAATTAAAGCAGCCACCGCAGCATAGCTAAAGACATTAGACAGAATATTCTTTCCTGAGATGTAGTTAGGGAAAGTATGGAAGAAATCATTTGCTGTTCCAGCAGCAGTAAAATCTAATCGGGAGTGCTCCATGGTTGCTATTTGATAGTGAAGTTTCCCTACGTCTCAACCAATGTCAGAGCTGTTCCAGATACCTGAAATATGGTTTTTAATCTTTTCCCATTCAAAATCTGTCTCATTTACTTTCAGGGGTGTTCCACATATCCACCGATAGTCAGCATGACAAGACAATGCCATTTTCACCTTTAAAGCCTGCAATTCAGTCCCAATATGTATTACTGCTTCCTCTAGGGCGTCTACCCTCATTTCTAATTTTCTCTCTATAGCTTCCTGTGTTGCCAATGTTAAAGAAACATTTTTGGACATAGAATCAACATATTGAGCAGTATGTACTTGTTGAGTCAATGATATTGCTGCCACAGTAACAGAAGTGATTGCACTTATCAAAGCTGCTGTTCCCAAGATAAGTAAGCCCACAAACCGTCGTGTTTGCATTAAATCCTGTAGTTGTTGTAATACAGCAAGACCATAATTCAATAAGTGGTTACATCATAAGATAAGGTGGATGTTGTAGCATTACAAAGGAGCAAACATTATATTGAGGGTTTAAACAAGATGAACCAGGGAGCAGCTGTAGGCGTCAGCCCGGGGGAGCAGTGTCCCCAGCATCAGGAGGCAGAACGCGAGCGGCAGGCTGTGGGCCAAGGCGCCTATGGTGGGCGGAGGGGCAGGGTTCGTGGTTTAGGGCTAGCCGCCACCGCTTGGGCTCAGGGCGGTCCCCTCTCGCCGGTGGGGCCACGCTGGTCTGGACGGCACTCCGCGGGTGCGCTTTCCTCTCTGGCCCTCACTTGCTGCACAGACTTCTTTGCTCTAGGTCACGGGGTGCAGAGATGTGGGTGCGAGGTGCTGCTGGTGGCACGGAGGCGAGAGCTGGCTGGGGGAGGGGGAGCGAGCGAGTGCGCGCGCCGCGAACCTGGTCTTTGGGGAATGTGACATGACGAATTTGTCTGAGATCCAAACCGGAGAATCTGCATTCTGTAGAAATATACAAGCATACCCTCTCCCACAAGTTAGCAACACATCTGGCCTTTTTCACTCTCCCGTAAGGAGGCCTTTTTACTTGACCAGGGGCCGAGTCGTAGCCTGTAATTCAGGCATCTAGTGTCTCATCATTGTAGTCTGCCCCCGTGTGTTTACGTTTAAGTGATTAATTACAATTGGAACATAACTTCACTATTTGTCTAGCTGTTTCCCTATGGATATGTTAATTTAGGTCTAATGTTTAGTTTAGGTCTCTGTATAAATTTAAGTAATAAATGTATAACCTCCTTATCTCATTTTGGTATACAGGTATACAGATATACCTAAATGCAAAATGCATTTATATATGTATTTATATATGGTAACAAGGATAAAGTTATTGACATATAATATATATAAATCAATATACTTGAATTAATCTTTATAATTAATATATTAATTAATATATATTACAACAATACAACACATACACAGCTAATACCAACCAACACAAACCAATATACTGTAATAATACATGTCACACATTTATAATTATACAGTGTATAGAACATATATCATCACAGCACATCAATCCATACCAATTAATATCAGCCACACACACATTATATTACTGCCATATATATTTAATAATACAGTAGATATATATGTGTGTGTATATAGTATACATATTAATTTATATACAAATTAATTAAGTATAGATCTATAAATAGAATTAGGTGTACCTTTATTATATTTTATTTATACCCATACCTAATTAGGCAAACTGTAATTAGGCAAATATATTTATATTATGTATTTATAACAATATATAAAGTATTGTTAAATGTACCACCTGTACAGCATCTCCACCCCACATACCACTTTCTCTAATCCCACCAACTCATTTTCAGTATTATGTGTTGGCCAGGAGCTGGGCCAGTCTTTCCCAGCAATGTTAAGAGACGTCTGTTCCTGTGTCTAATAGCCCTGGCGTTTTATTCTCTTGAATTAAAAGATCTTTTAAAGGCCTTGGAACTGTAATTTCCTGCACCCAAAAGGCTAGATCACTAGATCCAAATGTTTTGTGGCTCTTAGATTGAGAAGTCAAGTTTTTCCTTGTCTGATAGTAAGGTAAAAGTAAAAGCTGCGTTACTCTTTGACCTTTATTAATTTGTACAGTTTTGATAGGCAGTGAGATCAAGACTTTAATTTCTCAATATCATCAGAATCTACTACACCATGCACCAGCGAAATTTCTTTTCTTTCTTTTTTTTTTTATTTAATTTTTTTTTTAAAAGAAAGCAAGCTACGCCCCAGGACAAATCTTACAATGTCCTCAGATAGGGGGCCAGCCACTCCGGTTGGAATTGGAGTAAGCGGCACATCAGGGGTTAATATTGTTATTAAATCTCCTTGCCTTTTCGCTTTTCTCCTAGCCTGGGTGAGATCCCCCTGAGGGAGTTTTCTCCAAGGAGCACGCTCTGCATATTGTGTACTAAAAGCTCCTTTGTTTAAAAAACTTTTTATCTTCCTCAGTCTTAGGCAACACTTTGGGAGGCTTTGGGGGCAAAGTGGGGAACTCCTGGGTCCTGGGAGGCACAATCGAAGGCGGTGGCAGTCGCCTTAAATCAGAAAGTGGTGGATAAGTTTTTTAAAGGTTTGCGCAGAGGGGGAGGGAGCTCGCCAGGGCTCTCGGCCGCAGCGTCCTGTAAGCCCTCTCCTTCCTCGGGAGGTAGACCACTTTCTCCCTCCTTTTTTTTTTTTCAATGGCAGAAAATATGATCTGTGCAGTAAATGGAGACTCACCACCATCCACCTCTATAGCCTCCCCCATAGTCTATTTAACAGCCTCGTGACGGAGGTCCAGGACATTTCTAATCATATTCCACAGTCAATAAATATTTGTCTATTCTTAGATGCAGAGAAATCCATTTTTAATTTTTTTTTTAATTTTAGAGAATATTTTTATTTATTTTGTAACCTCTTTACCCTGGCTAAACTGCAGAGGGGACTAGAAAAGAAGCCTCAAGGTGAGGATCAAGTTCATCCTTGGGACTAGAGAAAATCCTTCTCCGGGAAACTCCTAGCGGTGGCCCTTTACCCCGACATGGAGGAGGAGGCATAGGGGGATGGGAGCGTCCCGAAGTTTTCCTCTTCTGTTCCGGAGATCCTTTAACTGTTTGGTAACTAAATCTTACGAACTGTCTGATCGGGGATGTTTCCCTCAACCTCCTAGGAGCGGATGGTCTGATTAGGGATGTTTTCTTAAACTTTTAGGAGCATCTTTAGCTTAAAAAAAAAAAAATCCTCATCAGAATGGCATCGAGCTGCTGTTTCCTCTAAACCTTTTTCAAATTGAGGGGAGAGCTGATCTTTCTTTTCATCCCTATCTTTTACATGCTCATTGGCAGTCATAGCGGCTAGCCATTCATTTAGCTGTCGATAGCTAGGTATAGCCTCTTCATTTTCACTTTTCTTTATAACAGGTACCTTTTCAGATTTGCTTTTTTGTTTAACAGGTACTTTTCCAACTTTACTTTCCTCTTTAACAGGTACCTTTTCAAATTCATGAGCTGGATCTAAAACATCTCTAGTCATATTCCACAGAGGAAAGGCGTAAGTAGGGATTTTTTCCAAACCTTGCTGAGCACAATAAGCTCTTAGCTGTTTTCCTAGTTTTTTCAAGATATCTAGGTTAACAGTGCCTTGTTGTAGAAACCAAGGGCAGTGGTCTTGTACAAATGTACAAAATGATTGAATGGAAGATTTTTTAACCTTGATTCTTCTTTTACTTAATAACTGTAAAATTACTCCTATAAAGAGCTGTCTTTCATTTGATTCAGTGTTGCCCATGTCAGAAACTTAAGGATAGTAAAAGATTTTGCTTTTAGCTATCTAAAGATTAGGCCTTTTTTGTCAGCCTTTTTAGAAACCGTTTTTTCTCTCTAACTCTTCAACACTTCCCACTCCTCTCGCCCTGTCTATTCTACAGGGGGATCTGCAGCCCCCTAAGTGGGATCCTATCTGTCCCCAAAACTGAACACTGGGGGAATGGGGTTGGGGATTTACCTTCGAAATGCCTGTCTCGGGCGCCACCTGCAGAGGTCCAGCCCCAGCTGATCCAGGGTATTCGAAGGGAAGATGGAGTAGGCGACCTATTTATATATTTATTTATTCATCAAAGATATAAAGAGTAATAGAATGAGGATAGCTCAGTAGGAAAATTCACTGGAGAAAAGCAGCTGAGTAGCTTGGTTTACGCGGAAAATCAATATAACCCATGACACCAGGTTAGCTCTGACCACGGAGGCTGCAAGTGCCCTCTAGAATAGAGGAAGGTGCCCCACCTTAGACAACTTATCGAGTGGGACTTCGAAGCCCAGGCAAATAAATGGTCGCAGAGGATATCCGCGCTCCAGATGGACACTCATCTGAAAATTGAGGGGAATAATGACATGGGGAGACCAAGCGTTGGCGAGCAAGGCCCGTAGCTTTATTTTCAACACAGGTTTTAATACCCTAAGTTACACATAGAGGATAATAGGGGATGCAAAGTCAGCAGTCTTTAATCCTTATCAAAAACCAGGGTTTCTTTTCTGCAGATTTATCGTATAAACATGGTTTAGATGATTTACATCATCTTCTGGCCAGAAGACCTATTAACATTTTATGACTCTTGACAAAGACTTATCAACCATAAGAGTTATTTTCTCTAAGAGTAATTGTTTAAGGTTTGGCGCCATCTTTCGAAGATAAAATTGCATTCCTATAGGGAGGATGTGTAATGGGTTTACAACAAAGAAAAGAATTTATTACCTTAAGGGTCTAAAGTTACCAACATCAAGGCCACTACTTATTTTTTCTACATACCAACTATATTAATTAGCACACATTCAAGGATACAATTCAGGGGATGTGGAAACTTGGCAAAAAGCATTGGTTCATCAATGAAATTTTTACTAGTTTTATTCTGACAGTTTCTAACTCTCTGAGAGGCTCTAAGCTATTTGAATATCTTAAACTTCCCGTGCGTCTCGAGGCTGGGAGACTGTACACAATCGTATGCATAGCTGTAGGAGACCGGGTAAACTTGTCAGGCGTTAGAAAACCATCTGAGGGGTTTGGATTTAAACACTACTAATTGCCCAGGAACATTATTAGTTGGAGCTGTAAGTTAGCTCTTTGACAGAGAGAGTGAGATGGTGGTGGGGGACATCCCCAGTAATGTCAGAGGTGAGAGAACAAAGCAATAAAGAAGGCAGACTTTGGTTTTTGGGGGTAGATGCTGAAGAATATACGGGGGAACTCCCGGAGGCTCGATCCCGCCTTTGCGTATGCCGAGACTCTTTCCTCATGACATTTGTCACGAGTGGAATGTCTCTCGCTGGCTCCCGGCAATCTTCCATTGCACCAAACGCAGTGGAGTCCCGAGAGGCCCCTCCCAACACCACAGTATCAGTGTCTTCTCAGAGGCACCCTGAGCAACTCCCTGCAGTCACCGGCACAAGTCGAGGGAACACAGGGTATCCTGCCGCAACCCGAGAAAGACCTCAAGAGTCCGTCTTCAACGCGTCTTGAGGACGGATTCCCCTACCATGACTCGAGAGCAATGACACGCTCCCCCTCGCCATGCGCATGGACACCTGACTTCCCTGGCGCCACATGAGAGGCTCCCTGAGCTCCCCGTCATACCTCGTGAGAAACCCCACACTGGCGCCACAGCTCGGGAAAACCCACGAGACGCCACTGTCATCGCGAGATTGGGGACATCTTTTCCTGCCTGACCTGGAGAGCAATCCCTGGTCCTTTCTCCAAACTTCACAGGAGGCTTTACTCCCTTTAGGCCACTCAATGGGCTCCAAGAGATACCTGTCGCGACTTGAGAGGAGAGCAGAGTACTTTGTTTCCCCTCGAGATGAGGCCTTACCTCGGGTGAGTCTGGAATGCAACCCCGAGATCCCTGTTGCCCCTGGAGAGGAACATTATGTCCTGGACAAAAGCCTAGATGAGGTCTATTTTGCCCTACAGTGACTCGAGAGCAACACCCATCTCTCCCTCGCAATTCGAATGGAAGATTGGTCTTCACTGGGCCAACACAAGAGGCAGTCTGAATTTCCCGTTGTAACTCGAGAATCCCGCCGCAACTCTTAAAAACCACGTGGTTCCCCATTCATCACAATATGAGGCCTTTGCCCACTACAGAGTCTCAAGAGAAGTCCCATGTTTCGTCATAAAGTTCGAAATGCTACTTGGCACCCTTGATGCGACCCCAAAAGTTCCCCAATATACCGGTCTCACTCCAAGGGAACACCGAAGTTCCTGGCACCACTTCATTTGAGCCCCTTCTCCCCTCCTTATCACGGCAGGAAGGTCGATTCCCCTGCTTTGTCTAGAAGGGGTTCCCGACCTTCATGGCGCACCTCAGGATGAGGCCAGTCTCACAAAGAAATTCGATACGTAGCCTCGTGTTGGTGCCACGTGCCGAAAGACCCCGATTTCTCGGTCTTGCTCTTGATAAGAACCCGATGCCCGGACACCTCTTCTAAGGCAACCCTGTGGATGAAGGCACTACACGAGGGGGCACTGGCAACACTGTTCATCGTCCGGAAAATCCCACAGGATCCACATACAGCTCCACAACTGGCCTGTCACCCCTTAAACAACGAGAGAGGCAAGCGGAGTTCCCTTCCTCAGACAAGACGAGGCCTGAGTATCCAATCCCAACTCTGCAGGCACGCTTCGATCTGAGTCAGAAATGGAGAGGAAACCTGAGGTTCCTGCCTCAACCCGAAATGAGGCCCTCTTGCATTAAAACAAACCCAGTGGAGTCCCGAGAGGCCACTCCCATCTCCACAGTATCCCTGACTTCTCATAGGCATTCTGAGAAGCTCCTTGAGGCCACCGGCAAACGTCGAGGGAAATAAGGGTTTCCTGCCACAACCGAAGAAAGACCTCGAGAGTCCTTCTTCAACGCATCTTGAGGTCAGATTCCCCTACCATGGCTCGAGAGCAATAACACGCTCCCCCTCGCCACGCACATGGAGACCTGACTTCCCTGGCGCCACATGAGAGGCTCCCTGAGTTCCCTGTCGTACCTCGTGTGAAACCCCACACTGGCGCCTCAGCTCGAGAAAACACACAAGACCCCTCCGTCATCGCGAGATGAGGGCCATCTTTTCCTGCATGGCCTGGAGAGCAGTCCCAAGTCCTCTCTCCAAACTTCACAGGAGGCTTGACTCCCTTTAGGCCACAAAGTGGGCTCCAAGAGGTGCCCGTCACAACTCGAAAGGAGAGCGGAGTCCTTTGCTTCCCTTCGACACGAGGCCTGACTCCCTGGGTGAGTCTGGAATGCAAACCTGAGATCCCTGTGGCCCTTGGAGAGGAACATTAGGTCCTGGACACAAGCCTAGATGAGGTCTCCTTTGCCCTGCAGTGACTCGAGCGCAACCCCCAGCTCTCCCTCGCAACTCGAATGGATGATTGGACTTCCCTGGCCCAACACAAGAGGAAGCCTGAAATCCCCGTCGTAACTCGAGAATCCCGCCGCAACTCGAGAAAAACCACGTGGCTCCCCCGTCATCGCAAGATGAGGCCCTTGGCCGCTACAGCGTATCAAGAGAAGTCCCACGTTCCATCCTGAAGTACAAAACGGTATTTGGCACCCTTGATGCGACCCCCAAAGTTCCCTGACATACCGGTCTCACTCGAGGGAAACACCAAAGTTCATGGCACCACTTCCTGTGAGCCCCTTCACCCCTCCTGATCGCGACAGGAGGGTCGACTCCCATGCTTTGTCTGCAAGGGGTTCCCAACTTCCCCCGCGAACCTCAGGATGAGGCCGGTCTCATGAGGAAATTCGAAAAGTAGCCTCACGGTTGGTGCCACATGTTGAAAGATCCCGAATTCCCGGTCCACTCTAGATAAGAACCTGACGCCCGGACATCTCTTCGAAGGCAACCCTGTGGATGAAGGCACAACATGAAGGGACACTGACATCCCCATGCATCGTCTGGAAAAACCCGCCGATTCCACTCACAGCTCCAAATGTGGACTGTCACCCCGGGAACAACTCGAGAGGCAAGTGAAGTTGCATTCCTTCACACAAGACGAGGCCTTACCCTCCTGGCCCAACTCTTCAGGGACCCTGCGATCGGAGTCAGAAATGGAGAGGAACCCTGAGGTTCCTGCCTCAACTAGAGAAGAGGCCCTCTTCCATTGAACCAAACTCAGTGGTGTCCCGAGAGGCCCCTCCCAACACCACAGTATCCCTGAATTCTCAGAGGCTCCCTGAGAAGCTACCTGAGGTCACTGGCACAAGTCGAGGGAAACCAGAGTTTCCTGAAGTAACCCGAGAAAGACTTGGAGAGTCCTTTTTCAACGTCTCTTGATGCCCGATTCCCCAACCATGACTCCAGAGCAAGGACGCGCTCCCCTCGCCACAAGCAGGAAAACTGACTTCCCTAGTACCACACAAGAGGCTCCCTGAGTACCCCATCGTACCTCGTGAGAAAACCCACAGTGGCGCCGCAGTTCGAGAAAAACCACAAGATGCCCCCGTCAAGGAGAGATGGGGGCCTTCTTTTCCTGCCTGACCTGGAGAGCAATCCCTGGTCCTCTCTCCAAACTTCACAGGAGTATTGACTCCCTTTAGGCCACTCAGTTGGGTCCAAGAAATACCCGGTGCGACTCGAGAGGACAGCGGAGTCCTTTGCTTCCCTGGAGACGAGGCCTGACTCCCCGGGTGAGTTTGGAATGCAACCCCGAGATCCCTGTCGCCCCTGGAGTGGAACATTATGTCCTAGACACAAGCCTAGATGAGGTCTATTTTGCCCTACAGTGATCGAGAGCAACCTCCATCTCTCCCTCACAATTTGAATGGAAGATTGGGCTTCCCACGGTCAACACATGAGGAAGTCTGAATTTCCCATCGTAATTCGAGAATTCAGCCTCAAGTCTTAAAAACCATGTGGTTCCCCCTTCATCGCAATATGAGGCCCTTGCCAGCTAGAGTCTCAAGAGAAGTCCCACATTCCATCTTAAAGTTCGAAATGCTACTATGCACCCTTGATGCGACCCCAAAGTTCCCCAACATACCGGTCTCACTCCAGGGGAACACCGAAGTTTCCGGCGTCTCCAGGGAAGTCCCATGTTCCGTCCTTAAGAGTGAAACGGTACTTGAGACCCTTGATGCAACCGCAAAAGTTCCCCGACACGCTGGGTTCCCTCGAGGGGAACACCAAGGGTCCCGGCACCACTTCATCTGAGCCCCTTCTCCCCTCCTGATCGCGACAGGAGAGTCGATTCCCCTGCTTTCTCTGGAAGGGGTTCCCGGCCTTCCTGGTGCACCTCAGGATGAGGCCAGTCTCAGGAGGAAATTCGAGACTAGCCATGTGTGAGGTGCCACGTGCCGAACGACACCGATTTTCCGGTCCGCTCTTGATAAGAACCCGATGGCCGGACACCTCTTCGAAGGCAACCCTGTGAGTGAAGGCACAACACGAAGGGGCACTGACACCCCCGTGCATAATCCGGAAAAACCCGCAGGGTCTACACACAGCTCGACAAGGGGCCTGAGACTCCCGGAACAACTCGAGAGGCAACCAGAATTCCATTCCTCAGACAAGACGAGGCATGACTCTCCTGTCCCAACACTGCAGGGACCGTGCAGTCGAAGTCAGAATCGGAGAGGAAGCCTGAGGTTCCTGCCTCCCCTCGAGATGAGGCCCTCTTTCATTGCGCCGAACCCAGCAGAGTCCCGAGAGGCCCTGCCAACTCCACAGCATTCCTTACCTCTCAGAGGCACCCTGGTAAGTTCCCTATAGTCCCCTGCAGAAGTCGAGGGAAACTAGGGTTTCCCGCCGCCACCCGAGAAAGACCTCGAGAGTCCTTCTTCAACGCGTCTTGAGGCCCTAGTCACTTCCCATGACTCGAGAGTGATGACCAGCTCCTCCTCGCCATGCGCATGGAGACATGAGTTCCCTGGCGCCGCACGAAAGGCTCCCTGAGATCCTCGTCGTGCCTCGGGAGAAAACCCCCACGGGCGCCGCAGCCTGAGGAAACCCATGAGATGCCCCCATCATCGCGAGATGAGGGCCTTCTTTTCCTGCCTGACCTGGAGAGCAATCGCGAGTCCTCTCTCCAAACTGAAGAGGAGGCTCGACACCCTTGAGTCCACTCATAGGGCTCCAAGAGATCCGTGTCGCGACTTGAGAGGAAAGTGGAGTCCTCTGCTTCCCCTCGAGGCGACGCCTGACTCCCCGGGGGAGTCTGGAATGGAAACCCGAGATCTCTGTCTTCCCTTGAGAGGAATATTAGGTCCTGGACACACGCCTCGATGAGGTCTCTTTGGCCCTGTAGTGACTCGAGCAGAACCCCCAGCTTTCCCTCGCAACTCCAGGGGAAGATTGGGCTTCCCAGGGCCAACCCAAGAGGAAGCCTGAAATCCCCGTCGTTTTCGAGAATCCAGACGCAACTCGAGAAAAACGACGTGGTTCCAACGTCTTCACAGGATGAGGCCCTTGCCCGCTACAGCGTCTCCAGGGAAGTCCCATGTTCCGTCCTGAAGTGGGAAACGGTAATTGGCTGCCTTGATGCGACCCCTAAAGTTCCCTGAAACGCCGGGTTCCCTCGAGTGGAACACCTAGAGTCCCGGCCCCACTTCATCTGAGCCCCATCTCCCCTCCTGATCGCGACAGGAGAGTCGATTCCCCTTCTTTGTGTGGAAGGTGTTCCCGGCCTTCCCGGCGCACCTCAGGATGATGCTGGTCTCACGAGGAAATTCGAGATGAGCCACGTGGGTGGTGCCACATGTCGAACGACCCCGATTTCCCGGTCCGCTCTTGAAATGAACCTGATGCCCGGACACCTCTTTGAAGGCAACCCTGTGGGGGAAGGCACCAAATGAAGGGGCAATGACACTCCCGTGCATCTTCTCGAAACACCCGCAGGTTCCACACACAGCTCGACAAGGGGCCTGAGACCCACTGAACGACTCGAGAGGCAAGCAGAGTTCCATTATTCAGACAAGACGAGGCCTGACTCTCCTGTCCCAACCCTGCAGTTACCCTGCGGTCGGAGTCAGAAATGGAGAGGAAGCCTGAGGTTCCTGCCTCCAATCGAGATGAGGCCCTCTTTCATTTCGTCAAACCTAGTGGAGTCCCGAGAGGCCCCTTTAACTCCTCAGTATCCCTCACCTCTCAGAGGCACCTGGGAAGTTCCCTAAGGTCCCCGGTAGAGGTCGAGGGAAACGAGTGTTTCCCGCCCCAACCCAAGAAAGACCTCGAGAGTCCTTCTTAAATGCGTCTTGAGGCCCTAGTCCTTCCCATGACTCCAGAGCAATGACGCGATCTGCCTGGCCACACGCATGGAGGCCTGACTTCTCTGGCGCCGCACAAGAGGCTCCCTGAGCTCCCCATCATATCTCGTGAGAAACCCCACACTGGCGCCGCAGCTCGAGAAAACCCATGAGACGCTCCCGTCATCACGAGAGGAGGGCCATCTTTAACTGAATGGTATGCAGATCAAGCGTGAACCTTCTGTCCAAGCTACACAGGACGCTTGACTCCCTTTAGGCCACTCATTGGGCTCCAAGAGTTACACGTCGCGACTCGAGAGGATAGTGGAGTCCTTTGCTTCCACTCGAGACGAGGCGTGACCCACCGGGTGAGACTGGAATGCGACCCCGATATCCCTGTCGCCCCTGGAGAGGAACACTACGTCCTGGACCGAAGCCTAGATGAGGACTCTTTGCCCTGAAGTGACTCGAGAGCAACCCCCAGCTCTCTCTGACAAGTTGAATGGAAGATTGGACTTCCTGGGCCAACACAAGAGGAAGCCTGAATTCCCCGTCGTAACTCGAGAATCCCGCCGCAATTCGAGAAAAACCACGTGTTTCCCTCGTCATCGCAATATGAGGCCCTTGCCCGCTAGAGCATCTCCAGAGAAGTCCCACGTTCCGTCTTGAAGTGCGAAACTGTACTTGGCACCCTTGATGCGACCTCAAAAGTGCCGTGACATACCGGTCTCACTCGAGGGGACCACCGAGGTTCCCGGCACCACTTCATCTGAGCCCCTTCTCCCCTTCTGATCGCGACCGGTGCGTCGATTCCCCTGCTTTGTCTGCAAGGGTTCCCTACCTTCCCGGCGAACCTCAGGATGAGGCCGGTCTCCCGAGGAAATTCGAGACGTAGCCTCGTGGGTGGTACCACATGCTGAAAGACCCCAATTTTCTGGTACGCTCTTGAAAAGAACCCGATGCCCGGACACCTCTTTGAAGGCAACCCTGTGGATGAAGGCACAACACGAAGGGGCACTGACACCCCCGTGCATCGTCCGGAAAAACCCGCAGGTTCCACACACAGCTCAACAAGTGGCCTGTCACTCCGTGGACAACTCGAAAGGCAAGCGGAGATCCATTCCTCCACGGAAGACGAGGCGTGACTCTCTTGTCCATACTCGGCAGGTACTCTGCGACCCGAGTCAGAAATGGAGAGGACCCCTGAGGTTCCTGCCTCCATTGAAGATGAGGCCCTCTTCGATTGCACCAAACCCAGTTGAGTAACGAAGGGCCCCTCCCAAATCCACAGTGTCCCTGACTTCTCAGAGGCACCCTGAGAAGTTGCCTGAGGTCACCGACACAAGTCGAGGGAACCCAGGGTTCCCTGCCGCAACCCGAGAAAGACCTCGAGAGTCCTTCTTCAATGCGTCTTGAGGCCCAATTCGCCTACTATGACTCGAGAGCAATCACGCACTCCCCTTCACCACACGCACGGAGACGTGACGTCCCTAGCACAACACGAGAGGCTCTCTGAGCTCCCCGTCATACCTCGTGAGAAATCTGATACTGGCGCCGCAGCTGGAGAAAACCCACGAGACGCCCCCGTCATCGCGAGATGAGGGCCTTTTTTCCTGCATGGCCAGGAAAACAATCCCGAGTCATCTCTCCAAACTCCATAGGAGGCTTCACTCCCTTTACGCCACACAGTGGGCTCCAAGAGATACCCGTCGCGACTCGACAGGAGAGCGGAGTCCTTTTTTTCCCCTCAAGACGAGGCCTGACTCTCCGGGTGAGTCGAGAATGCAACCCTGAGATCCCTGTCGGCCCAGTAGTGGAACACTAGGTCCTGGACACAAGCGTAGATGAGGTCTATTTTGCCCTGCAGTGACTGGAGAGCAATCCCCAGTTCTAACTTGCAACTCGAATGGAATACTGGATTTTCCTGACGCCACACAAGAGGCTCCCTGAAATCCCCGTGGTACTTCATGAGACACCCCACACTGGCGCCGCAGCTCGAGAAAACTCACGAGACGCCACCGTCATCTCGAGATGAGGGCCTTCTTTTCCTGCATGGCCTGGAGTCCAATCCCGAGTCCTCTCTCCAAACTCCACAGGAGGCTTGACTCCCTTTAGTACACACATTGGGCTCCAAGAGATACCCATCGCGACTCGAGACGAGAGCGGAATTCTTTGCTTACCCTCGAGGTGAGAACTGACTCCCCGGATGAGTCTGGAATGCAAACCCGAGATCCCTGTCGCCCCTGGAGAGCAACATTAGATCATGGACACAAGCCTAGATTAGGTCTCTTTTGCCCTGCAGTGACTCTAGCGCAATCCCCAGCTCCCCCTCGCAACCCGAATGGAAGATTGGATTTCAAGGCCAACAAGAGGAAGCCTAAATTCCCGGTCATAACTCGAGAATCCCGCCGCAACTCGAGCAAAACCACGTGGTTCTCCCGTCATCGCAAGATGAGGCCCTTGCCCGCTACAGCGTTTCAAAAGATGTCCCAGGTTCCGTCTTGAAATGCGAAACGGTACTTGGCACCCTTGATGCGACCCCAAAAGTCCCCCAACACGCCGGTCTCACTCAAGGGGAACACCGAGGTTCCCGGCACCACTTCATTTAAGCCCCTTCTCCCCTCCTGATCGTGACCGGTGGGTCGATTCCCCTGCTTTGTCTGCAAGGGGGCCTGACCTTCCCTGCACAACTCAGGATGAGGCCGGTCTCATGGGGAAATTCGATACGTAGCTTTGTGGGTGGTGCCACTTGCTGAAAGACTCCAATTTCCCGGTCCGCTCTTGATAAGAGTCCGATGCTCGGACACCTCTTGGAAGGCAGCCTTGAGTATGAAGGTACAACACGAAGGGGCACTAACACACCTGTGCATCATCCGGAAAAACGGGCAGGTTACATACACAGCTCGACAAGTGGCCTGTCACCTCGAGAACAACTCGAGAGGCAAGAGGAGTCCCATCCTCCAGAAAAGACGAGGCCTGACTCTCCTGTACCAACATGCAGGGACCTTGCGATCTGAGTCAGAAATGGAGAGGAACACTGAGGTTCCTGCTTCAACTCGAGATGAGTCCCTCTTACATTCCACCAAATGCAGAGGAGTCTCGAGAGGCCCCTCCAAACTGCACAGTATCCCTGACTTCTCAGAGGCACTCTGAGAAGCTCCCTGAGGTCGCAGGCACAAGTCAAGGGAACCCTGGGTTTTATGCAGTGACCCGAGAAAGACCTCGAGAGTCCTTCTTCAACCCGTCTTGAGGCCCGATTACCCTACCATGACTCGAGAGCAATGACGAGCTCCCCCTAGCCATCTCATGGGGACCTGACTTCCCTGGCGCCACACGAGAGGCTCCCTGAGCTCCCTCTCGTACCTCGTCAGAAACCCGGCACTAGCGCGGCAGTCTAGAAAACCCACAAGACGCCGCCGTCATCGCGAGATGAGGGCCTTCTTTTCCTGCATGGCCTGGAGAGGAATCCCGAGTCCTCTATCCAAACAGCACAGGAGGCTTGACTCCCTTTAGGGCACACAGTGGGCTCCAAGAGATACCCATCGCGACTCAAAAGGACAGCGGAGTTCTTTGCTTCCCCTCGAGACGAGGCCTGATTCCCCGGGTGAGTCTGGTATGCAAGCCCGAGATCCCTGTCGCCCCTAGGGATGAACATTAAGTCCTGGACACAAGCCTAGATGAGGTCTATTTTGCCCTGCAGTGACTCGAGGGCAATCCCCAGCTCTCCCTTGAAACTCGAATGGAAGATAGGACTTCCCTGGGCCAACACATGAGGAAGACTGTATTCCCCGTCGAAACTCGAGAATCCCGCCACAACTCGAGAAACTCTACGTGGTTCCCCCGTCATCGCAAGATGAGGCCCTTGCCCCCTACAGCGTCTCAAGAGAAGTCCCACGTTCCGTCTTGAAGTGCGAAACGGTATTGGCACCCTTGATGCGACCTCAAAAGTTCCTCGACACACTGGTCTGACTCGAGGAGAACACCGAGGTTCCCGGCACCACTACATCTGGGCCCCTTCTCCACTCCTGATCGCGACAGGAGGGTCGATTCCCCTGTTTTGTCTTGAAGGGGTTCCCGCCTTTCCTGGTGCATCTCAGGATGAGGCCGGTCTCACGAGGATATTCGAGACATAGCCTCGTGGATGGTAACACATGCCGAAAGACCCCGATTTCCCGGTTTGCTCTTGATAAGATCCCAATGCCCGGACACCTCTTTGAAGATAACCCTTTTGATGAAGGCACAACACGAAGGGGCACTGACACCCCCGGGTATCGTCCGGAGAAACCCGCAGGTACCACACACAGCTCGAGAAGTGACCTGTCACCCCGTGAACAACTGGAGAGGCAAGCAGATTTCCATTCCTCCACACAAGACGAGGCCTGACTCTCCTGTTCGAACTCTGCAGCGAAACTGCGATCCGAGTCAGATCTGGCCCAGGGGAAGTCAGGAGAGGAAACATGAGTTTCCTGCCTCCACTCGAGATGAGGCCCTCTTCCATTGCACCGAACCCAGTGGAGTCCCGAGAGACCCCTCCCAACTGCACAGTATCCCTGACTTCTCAGAGGCACCCTTAGACCTTCCTGAGATCACTGGCACAAGTCGAGGGAACCAAGGGTTTCCTGCCCCAACTCGTAAAAGACCTCGAGAGTCCTTCTTCAACGCGTCTTGAGGTGCGATTCCCCTACCATGACTCGAGAGCAATGACGCGCTCCCCCTAGCCACGCGCATAGAAACCTGACTTCCCTGGCGCCACAGGAGAGGCTCCCTGAGCTCCCCATTATACCTCGTGAGCAACACCACACTGGAGCCGCAGCTCGAGAATACCCACGAGACGCTCCAGTCCTCACGAGATGAGGGCCTTCTTTTGCTGTATGGCCTGGAGAGCAATCCTGAGTCCTCTCTCCAAACTCCACAGGAGGCTTGACTCATTTTAGGCCACACAGTGAGCTCCAAGATATACCCGTCGCGACTTGACAGGAGAGCGGTGTCCTTGGCTTCCCCACGAGACGAGGCCTGACTCCCCGGGTGAGTCGAGAATGCAATGCCGAGATCGCTGTCGCCCCAGCAGAGGAACATTAGGTCCTGGACACAAGCCTAGATGAGGTCTATTTGGCCCTGCAGTGTCTCGAGAGCAATCCCCAGTTCTAACTCGCAATTCGAATGAAAACTGGACTTCCCTTGGCCAGTTGAAGAGGAAGCCTGAATTCTCCGTCGTAACTCGAGAATCCCGCCGCAACTCAAGAAAAACCACGTGGTTCCCCCATCATCGAAAGATGAGGCCCTTGCCCGCTACAGCGTCTCAAGAGAAGTCCCACGTTCCGTATTGAAGAGCAAAAAGTTACTTGGAACCCTTGTTGCGACCCCAAAAGTTCCCCGACATACCAGTCTCACTTGAGGAGAACACCGAGGTTCCCGGCACCACTTCATCTGAGACTCTTCTCCCCTCTTGATCGCGACAGGAGGTTCGATTCCCCTGCTTTGTCTGGAAGGCATTCCCGACCTTCCTGGCGCACATCAAGATGAGGCCAGTCTCACGAGGAAATTTGAGACATAGCCTCGTGGGTGGTGCGGCATGCCAAAAGACCCCAATCCCCTGGTCCGCTCTTGATAAGAACCCTATGGCAGAACCCAACTCGAAGGCAATCCTGTGGATCAAGGCACAACACGAAGGGGCAGTGACACCCCGGTGCATCGTCCAGAAAAACCCGCAAGTTCCACATACAAATCGACAAGTGGCCTGTCACCCCATGAACAACGCGAGAGTCAAGCAGAGTTCCATTCCTCCCTACAAGACGAGGCCTGACTCTCCTGTCCCAACTCTACAGGGACTCTGCAATCCGAGTCAGATCCGGCGCATTCGAAGCCAGGAGAGGAACCCTGTGGTTCCTGCCTCAACTTGTCATGAGGCCCTCTTCCATTGCACCAAACCCAGTGGAGTTCCGAGAGGCCCCTCCCAACTCCACAGTGACCCTGACTTCTCAGAGGCACGCTGAGAAGCTTCCTGAGGTCACTGGCACAAGTCGATGGAACCCAGGGTTTCCTGCTGCAACCCAGGAAAGACCTCGAGAGTCCTTCTTTAACACGTCTTCAGGCCCAATTCCCCTACCATGACTCGAGAACAATGACGGGCTCCCTCTCACCACGTGCATAGAGACCTGACTGCCCTGGCACCACGTGAGAGGCTCACTGAGCTCCCAGTCTTACTTCGTGAGAAACCCCACACTAGCGCCACAGCTCGAGAAAACCTACGAAACGCCCCAGTCATTGGGAGATGAGGGCCTTCATTTCATGCATTCCCTGGAGAGCAATCCCGTGTCCTCCCTCCAAACACCAGAGGAGGTTTGACTCCCTTTAAGCCACTCAGTGGGCTCCAAGACATACCCGTCCGACTCGAGAGGAGAGCAGAGTCCTTTGCTTCCCCTCGAGACGAGGCCTGACTCCAAGGTGAGTCTGGAATGCAACCCCGAGATTTCTGTCGAGCCTTGACATGAACATTAGGTCCTGCACACAAGCCTTGGTGGGGTCTCTTTTGCCTTCAGTGACTAGAGCGCACCTCCAGCTCTTCCTCGAATCTCGAATGGAAGATAAGACTTTTGTGGGCCAACACAAGAGGAAGCATGAATTCCCTGTGGTAACTCAAATATCCCACCGAAACTCGAGAAAAACCAAGTGGTTCCGCAGTCATTCCAAGATGAGGCCCATGCCCGCTGGAGCACCCCAAGAGAAGTCCAACCTTCCATTTTGAAGAGCGAAAAGGTACTTGGAACGCGTTATGTGACCCCAAAAGTTACCCGACATACCTGTCTCACTTGAGGGAAACACCGAGGTTCCCAGCAGCACTTCATCTGAGCCACTTCTCCCCTCCTGATCGCCACAGGAGGGTCGATTCCTCTGCTTTCTCTGGAAGAGTTTCATGACCTTCGCGGCACACCTCAGGATGAGGCCGGTTTCATGAGGAAATTCGAGACAACCCACGTGGGTGGTGCCAAATGATGAACGACCCCGATATCCCGGTACGCTCTTCATAAGAACCCGATGCCCGGACACCTCTTCGAAGGCAACCCTGTGGATGAAGACAAAAAACGAAGGGTCACTGACACCCCCGAGCATCGTCTGGAAAAACCTGCAGATTCCACACACAGTTTGACAAGGGGCCTGAAACCCCATGAACAACTCGAGAGGCAAGCGGAGTTCCATTCCTCAGAAAAGACGTAGCCTGACTCTCCTGTCCCAACTCTGCAGGGACCCTGCGGTTGGAGTCCAAAACAGAGAGGAAGTCTGAGGTTCCTGCCTCCCCTGGAGATGAGCCCCTCTTCCATTGCGACAAACGCAGCGGAGCCCCGAGAGGCACCGCCAACTCCACAGTATCCCTCAACTCTCAGAGACACCCTGGGAAGTTCCCTAAGGTCCCCGGCAGAAGTCGAGGGAAACGACTTTTTCCCGCCACAACCCGAGAAAGACCTCGAGAGTCCCTCTTCAACGCGTCTTGAGACCCTAGTCCCCTCCCATTACTCGAGAGCCACAACACGCTCCTCCTCGCTACGCGCAGGGAGACCTGACTTCCCTGGCGCCGCACGAGAGGCTCCCTGAGATCCTCGCCGTGCCTCGCGAGAAAACCCCCACGGGCGCCGCAGCTCGAGGAAACCCCTGAGACGCCCCCGTCCTCGCGAGCTGAGGGCCTTCTTTTCCTGCATGGCCTGGAGAACAATCCCTAGCCCTCTCTCCAAAATGAGGAGGAGGCTTGACTCCATTGACGCCACTAGGGGGCTCCAAGAGATCCGCGTCGCCACTCGGGAGGACAGCGGAGTCCTTTGCTTCCCCTCGAGACGAGGCCTGACACCCAGGGGGATCCTGGAATGCAACCCCGAGATCCCTGCCTTCCCTGGAGAGGAACATTAGGTCCTGGACACAAGCCTAGATGAGGTCTCTTTGGCCCTGCAGTGACTCGAGCGCAACCCCCAGCTTTCCCTCGCCAATCGAATGGAAGACTGGGCTTCCCAGGGCCAACAGAGAAGGAAGCCTGTAATCCCCATCGTCACTCGAGAATCCCGCCGCAACTCGAGAAAAAACACGTGGTTCCAACGTCTTCGCAAGATTAGGCCCTTGCCCACTACAGCGTCTCAGGGGAAGTCCCATGTTCCGCCCTGAAGTGCGAAACAGTACCTGACACCCTTCGTGCGACCCCCAAAAGCTCCCCCACACATCGGGTTCCCTCGAGGGAACACCGAGAGTCCCGGCACAGCTTCATCTGAGCCCGTTCTCCCCTCCTGATCACGACAGGAGAGTCGATTCCCCTGCGTGGTTCAGAAGGGGTTCCCAGCCTTCCCGGTGCACCTCAGGATGAGGACGGTCTCACAGGGAAATTCGAGACGAGCCACGTGTGTGGTGCCACATGCCAAATGCCCCCGATTCCCCGGTCCGCTTTTGAGAAGGACCCGAGGCCCGGACCCCTCTTCGAAGGCAACCCTGTGGGTTAAAGCACAACACGAAGGGGCACTGACACCCTCGTGCATCATCCAGAAAGACCCGCGGGTTCCACACACAGCTCGACCAGGGGCCTGAAAACCCCTGACAACTCGAGAGGCAAGCGGGGTTCCCTTCCTCAGACAAGACGAGGCATGACTCTCCTGTACCAACTCTGCAGGGACCCTGTGGTCGGAGCCGAAACGGAGAGGAAGCCTGAGGTTCCTGCCTCCCCTCGAGGTGAGGCCCTCTTCCCTTGCGCCAGACCCAGCGGAGTCCCGAGAGGCCCCGCCAACTCCACAGGATCCCTCGCCTCTCAGAGGCACCCTGGGAAGTTCCCTAAGATCCCCGTCAGAAGGCGAGGGAAACGAGGGTTTCCCGCCGCCCCCCGAGAAAGACCTTGAGAGTCCTTTTTCAATGCGTGTCGAGGCCCTATTCCCCTCCCGTGACTCGAGAGCCATGACGCGCTCCCCCTCGCCACGCGCATGGAGACCTGACTTCCCTGGCGCCGCACGAGAGGCTCCCTGAGATCCTCGTCGTGCCTCGGGAGAAAACCCCCAAGGGCGCCGCAGCTCGAGGAAACCCCTGAGACGCCCCCGTCCTGGCGAGCTGAGGGCCTTCTATTCCTGCATGGCCTGGAGAGCAATCCCGGGTCCTCTCTCCAAACTGAAGAGGAGGCTGGACTCCCTTGAGGCCACTCAGTGGGCTCCAAGAGATCCGTGTCGCCACTCGAGAGGAGAGCGGAGTCCTTGGCTTCCCCTCGAGACGAGGCCTGACTCCCCGAGGGAGCCTGAAATGCAACCCCGAGATCCCTGCCTTCCCTGGAGAGGAATATTAGTTCCCGGACACACGCCTTGGTGAGGTCTCTTTGGCCCTGCAGTGACTCGAGCGCTACCCCCAGATTTCCCTCGCTACTTGAATGGGAGATGGGGCTTCCCAAGGCCAACCCAAGAGGAAGCCTGAAATCCTCGTCGAAACTCGAGAATCCTGCCGCAACTCGAGAAAAACCACGTGGTTTCAACGTCTTCGCAAGATGAGGCCCTTGCCCGGTACGGCGTCTCAAGGGAAGTCCCATGTTCCGTCGTGAAGTGAGACACGGTACCTGACACCCTTCATGCGACATCCAAAAGTTCCCCAACATGCCGGGTTCCCTTGAGGGGAACACCGAGCCACCCGGAACCACTTCCTCTGAGCTCCTACTCCTCTCCTGTTCGCGACAGGAGAGTTGATTCCCCTGCGTGGTCTGGAAGGGGTTCCCGGCCTGCACGGCGCCCCTCAGGATGAGGCCGGCCTCGCGAGGAAATTGGAGACAAGCCCCGTGGCTGTTGCCCCATGTTGAACGACCCTGATTTCCCGGTCCGCAGTTGAGGAGAACCCGATGCCCGGACACCTCTTCGAAGGCCACCCTGTGAGTGAAGGAACAACCCGAAGGGGCACTGACACTCCCGTGCATCGTCTGAAAACACCCGCGGTTTCCACACACAGCTCCACGAGGGGACTGAGACTCCCTGAGCAACTCGAGAGGCAAGCGGAGTTCCCTTCCTCAGACAAGACGAGGCCTGACTCTCCTGCCCCAACGCTGCAGGGACACTGCTGTCGGAGTACGAAACGGAGAGGAAGCCTGAGGTCCAGTCTCCCCTCGAGATGAGGCCCTCTTCGATTGCGCCAAACCCAGAGGAGTCCCGAGATGGCCCACCAACTCCACAGCATCCCTCACCTCTAAGAGGAACCCTGGGAAGTTCCCTCAGGTCACCGGGAGAAGTCGAGGGAAACGAGGGTTTCCCGCCGCAAGCCGAGAAAGATCTCGAGAGTCCTTCTTCTACACGCCTTGATGCCCTACTCCCCTCCCAGGACTCGAGAACAATGACGCGCTCCCCCTCGCCATGCTCATGGAGACCTGACTTCCCTGGCGCCGCATGAGAGGCTCCGTGAGAACCTCGTCGTGCCTCGTGAGAAAAGCCCCACGGACGACGCAGCTCGAGGAAACCCCTGAGAAGCCCCCGTCCTCGCGAGGTGAGGGCCTTCTTTTCCTGCCTTTCCTGGAGAGCAATCCCGAGTCCTCTCTCCAAACTGAAGATTAAGCTTGACTCCCTTGAGGCCAGTCAGAGGGCTCCAAGAGATCCGCGTCGTGGCTCAAGAGAAGAGCGGAGTCCTTTGCTTCCCCTCGAGGCGAGGCCTGACTCCACGGGGGACTCTGGAGTGCAACCCCGGGATCCCTCTCTTCCCTTGAGAGTACTACTAGGTCCTGGACACACGCCTAGATGAGGTCTCTTGGGCCCTGCAGTGACTCGAGCGCAACCCCCAGCTTTCCCTCGCAACTCGAATGGAAGATGGGGCTTCGCAGGGCCAACCCAAGAGGAAGCCTGAAATCCCCGTCGTAACTCGAGAATCCCGCCGCAACTCGAGAAAAACCACGTGGTCCCAACGTCTTCGTAAGATGGGGCCCTTGCCCGCTACGGCGTCTCAAGGGAAGTCTCAAGTTCCGTCCTGAGTTGCGAAACGGTACCTGACACCCTTCATGTGACCTCCAAAATTTCCCAGACACGCCGGGTTCCCTCGAGGGGAACACCGAGGGTCCTGGCACCCCTTCATCTGAGCCCCTTCTCCCCTCCTCATCACGACAGGAGAGTCGATTCCCCTGCGTATTCTGGAAGGGGTTCCCGGCTTTCCCGGCACACCTCAGGATGAGGCCGGCCTCCCGAGGAAATTCGAGACGAGCCCCGTGGGTTGTGCCACATGACGAACGACCCCGATTTCCCAGTCCGCTCTGGATAAGAACCCGATGCCCAGACACCTCTTTGAAGGCAACCCTGTGGGTGAAATTACCATTCGAAGGGGCACTGACACCCCCGTGCGTCGTCCGGAAAAACCCGCGGTTTCCACACACAGCTCGACGAGGTGCGTGAGACACCCTGAGCAATTCGAGAGGCAAGCGGAGTTCCCTTCCTCAGACAAGACGAGGCCTGACTCTCCTGTCCCAATTCTGCAGGGACCCTGTGGCTGGAGTCCGAAAAGGAGAGGAAGCCTAATTTTCCTGTCTCCCCTCGAGATGAGGCCCTCTTCCATTGCGCCAAGCCCAGCGGAGTCCGGAGAGGCCCCGCCAACTCCACAGCATCCCTCACCTATCAGAGGCACCATGGGAAGTTCCCTCAGGTCCCCGGCAGAAGTCGAGGGAAACGAGGCTTTCCCGCCGCAACCCCAGAAAGACCTCGAGTGTCCTTCTTCAACGCGTCTGGAGGCCCTAGTCCTCTCCCATGACTGGAGAGCCATGACGCGCTCCCCCTCACCACGTGCACAGAGACCTGACTTCCCTGGCACCGCACGAGAGGCTCCCTGAGATCCTCGTCTT
Source organism: Bubalus kerabau (assembly GCF_029407905.1). Taxonomy (NCBI): domain Eukaryota; kingdom Metazoa; phylum Chordata; class Mammalia; order Artiodactyla; family Bovidae; genus Bubalus; species Bubalus kerabau. The sequence continues at coordinate 2,182,942 of NW_026577887.1, read as the reverse complement.
GCCTCGTGAGAAAACCCCCACGGGCGCCGCAGCTCGAGGAAACCCCTGAGAAGCCCCCATCCTCGCGAGGTGAGGGCCTTCTTTTCCTGTCTGACCCAGAGCACAATCCCGAGTCCTCTCTCCAAACTGAAGAGAAGGCCTGACTCCCTTGAGGCCACTCAGTGGGCTCCAAGAGATCTGCGTCGCGACTTGAGAGGAGAGCAGCATCCTTGGCTTGCCCTCGAGGCGAGGCCTGACTCCCCGGGGGAGTCTGGAACGCCACCCTGAGATCCCTGTCTTCCCTTGAGAGGAACGTTAAGTCCCGGACACAGGCCTAGATGAGGTCTCTTTGGCCCTGCAGTGACTCGAGTGCAACCCTCAGCTTTCCCTCGCAACTCAAATGGAAGATTAGGCTTCCCGGGGCCAACACAAGAGGAAGCCTGAAATCCCCGTCGTAACTCTAGAATCCCGCCGCAACTCGAGAAAATCCACATGGTCCCAACGTCTTCGCAAGATGAGGCCCTTGCCCGCTACGGCGTCTCAAGGGAAGTCCCAGGTTCTGTCCTGAAGTGCGAAACGGTACCTGACTCCTTTCATGCAACCCCCAAAAGTCCCCCACACGCCGGTTTCCCTCGAGGGTAACACCGAGGGTTCCGGCCCCACTTCATCTGAGCCCCTTCTCCCCTCCTGATGGCGACAGGAGAGTCGATCCCCCTGCGTTGTCTGGAAGGGTCCCCGGCCTTCCCAGCACACCTCAGGATGAAGCCTGCCTCACTAGGAAATTTGAGACTAGCCCCGTGGGTGGTCCCACATGCCGAAAGACCCCGATTTCCCTGCCCGCTCTTGAAAAGAACCCGAGGCCCGGACACCTCTTCGAAGGCAACCCAGTGGGTGAAGGCACAACACGAAGGGGCACTGTCACCGTCGTGCATTTCCGGAAACACCCGCAGGTTCCACACACAGCTCAACAAGGGGCCTGAGACCCCCTGAGCACCTCGAGAGGCAAGCGGAGTTCCCTTCCTCACACAAGACGATTCCTGACTCTCCTGTCCCAACTCTGCAGGGACCCTGCGGTCGGAGTCCGAAACGGAGAGGAAGCCTGAGGTTCCTGCCTTCCCTGGAGATGAGGCCCTCTTCCATTGCGCCAAACCCAGCGGAGTCCTGAGAGGCCCCACCAACTCCACAGCATCCCTCATCTGTCAGAAGCACACTGGGAAGTTCCCTAAGGTCACCGGTAAACTTTTATTGCACAAGGTCCCCATGAAAAGGCCCATGCAGCAGGACAGCCACAGATTCTGTCTGCCATTAAAGGGCAGTAAGGTGCCCTCCCCACTTCTTTGCTGCCTCGGCGGGCACCAGGGTGCAATTCGCGTACCCTTCCCTTTCCCATCCTAGCAGGTGCTCCAGGGCCCGCTGGCCTACAAAGTGCCAGAAGCAGGGCTGGGCCAGCCGGCCAGAATTCAGGGTTCTGTCCCTTGGACTTCCAGCGGACACTAGGCTGCTTGGGAAAACCGCGCAGACTCTGAGGTTTTTCAGCAGAGGGGTGGAGCGGTAAAGGCCTTGACCCAAAAGACGAGGCCTTTCTGCGACCGCCAGGTTGGGGAGCTCTGAGACTGTGCCAACACAGGGCGGAATACATGGTTCCCTGCTCCACGCAGTCCCCGTTCCCTTACCTGTGTTCCGCACCCCTCCGCTGTGGCCAATGGATGCCGATCCTTGGGGATCCAGGAGTTCACGAAATGGGCATTCCCAGCCGCAATGGCGACCCCCAACAGCACATCTGGAAAGCCCTCCCCCACCCCCGCCAGGAGCCGACCCCCACTGCGAACGGAACCCCACCCCGCCCCGCGCCGCCAGGTTTCGGCCCGGCCCTGCCGGGCTCCCGGCGGGTTCCCAGCCATATTGGCGACCCCCGGGAGCACAACAGGGACCGACCCCCCACCCACAGCGAGCGGAATCTGGACCTGTGCAGCCCAGGTTTACCCCACCCTGGCTGCGCTCCCGGCGCGTTTCCAGCTGCAGTGGCCATCTCCGAGAGCACAACTGGGAAGCCCTCCCCTACCCCCGCCAGGAGCCGACACCCGCCCTGCGCCGCCCGGGTTCGCCCCGCCCCTGCCGCGCTCCAGGGGCGCTGCCCACCTTCACCAGTGGCTCTCGGTGAGCCCCGTCCCCACGCCCGGTTCCAGGAGAGGCTCTCGGACCTCGCTGCTCCCGCCAGGTCAAACATGAGGACAATACATACACCCCACAGAGACAATCCAAGCTGTCTATGATTTAGGGATAAAACGAGGACTACAGAAAGGCAAGATGACCTGACCTAGGAGGGCCATGATATTCTATAGAACCAGACAAAGTTGGTTACCAAGGAAACTTTTTTCCTTGGAACCCGGAAAGCTGGTTCTTTGCATATGCAATGACCAACAATTAGCTTGTTACCCAAGCCTGCCTTACTGCCACCCCCATCCCCCAACTCCCCAGAAGACTGGCTCAAAGAAATATTTTAAATCTCAGGCGGAAACCTGGAAGATGTCTGGTCTGTCTGTTTGGATTAAGGTATGTGTCAGTGTGAGCCCTGTGTTTTTTGATAATATTGCTCAAGTTCTGTGTTCTGATTTCAATGGTCTCAAGACAAGGCAGCCCTTCCAAATCAAACTGCTGGAAATACAAGAAAACATTGACCTAAATGAATGTCAGAGTCCCGTGAACTGGGAACTGGTCAATATTAAATATCTAGTATTTTTGGTTTTGCTCCTCCATTATAGACATGTCTAAGAGTCAACAACATTAAGCACAACATGTTCATAGTGCCTAGGTTTCTTTTGAGGTAAAAATTGCTCTATTGTTATATGTGTCACAAGCTTGTCAGCAAGAAACTACCTGGAAACGACAACAACAAAAGTAAAAAATGTAAATGTGATATGAGCTTTTAGACAAACTCTTTACAATAATTATACTCTAAAATATCTGCCTCTCATAGTCTTGATTGAAGGCAGAGGAGAAGGGGATGACAGAGGATAAGATGGTTGGATGGCATCACTGACTCGATGGACATGAGTTTGAGCAAGCCCCTGGAGCTGGTGACGGACACAGAAGCCTGGCGTCCTTCAGGCCACGGGGTCCCAAAGAGTCAGACACGACTGAGCAACTGAACTGAACTGAACTAACAAACATTTCTCCAGGTGTTTTGGTTACCCGAGTTTCTATCCTTGTGACGACAGTGTATTGAATAGCTAGGTCATTTCCAAATAAATGCAAGTTCTGAAACATTCACGACTTGAAAGGACCTCCCTTTTACACAGAAAAAAAAGAGATTTTTGACTCTCCATGAATAGTGTCTGGCACCATCCTGACATGTTAAATGTACGAAAGCAATTGTTTTGTTTTGTTTTGTTCTGTTCTTGGGGGTGGGGGGAGGGGTCGGGCTATAGCGAATGCCAATATAAAAGTCAGTTCTTGGTTGCTGAAGGGAAATGTATGACTTGTTATTACAAGAAAGTATGTGGAATGCAATGGCACTTGAGGAAGGAAAACAAAGTAGTTCTGTCTTACAGGTGGCCGTTTCAGGATGGGAGAAGCAAAGGAATGGGTACAGAATGGGATAAGGAGGTTGTAGGGAAAGTGGACCCCCAGAAAAGAGTTCTGTGCCTAGCACAAGTTTTCTTGAGATGTCGAACTGCCTTTGCTAATGGAGTTTAAGTTTCTTTACCTCTTAAGTGATCTCTTCTAGGTTGACCTAGAACAGAAATCTTTGGTTAGCTTTGGCTAAGTGGAGAAGTAGTGTTTCACGGTGACATATGTGATCCTTCCTGACTGTTTGCAGCCCTTTTGATATCGATGCACTGCTTCTGCTGCTGCTGCCGCCGCTGCTGCTGCTAAGTCGTTTCAGTCGTGTCCGACTCTGTGCGACCCCATAGACGGCAGCCCACGAGGCCCCGCAGTCCCTGGGGTTCTCTAGGCAAGAACACTGGAGTGGGTTGCCATTTCCTCCTCCCATGCATGAAAGTGAAAAGTGAACGTGAAGTCGCTCAGTGGTGTCCGACTCTTAGCGACCCCATGGACTGCAGCCTGCCAGGCTCCTCCATCCATGGGATTTTCCACGCAAGAGTACTGGAGTGGGGTGCCATTGCCTTCTCCCATATCTATGCACAAGCCTGCCTAAATAATTGACTTCTAGCTAGCTTTGGGATGCCAATGACCATCCACCCTTACAAGGCAACAGAGAAGAGAAAAACACTTACCACAGGAGGTCCTGGTAAGGGACGAGGAACTAACAAGCTCCCGCCAACCAGGATTCTGCAGAGGTCAACAAGAGGTCAGTAAGAGATGGAAGACTGCAGTCCAGAGGTCCTAGCAACTTCCATCTTGCAGCAGAGACCCAGCATAGTCAAAACGAATTCAATGTTGCAAAAAATAAGTAAACAAATAAAGGACAGAAGTTCTTTGAACACATGACTGAGATTAGGGGTGAGGCAGTACATGTACGGTGCCCGGAAAATCTTAAAGTATGAGAAAGGAAAGAAATTAAAGACAACTATCAAGCTGTCCAAACTGATAAAAACGAAAGATTACACAGTTTTTCCTGTATATATTACCAGATAATAATCTGAAAAGGAATTAAAAAAAATTCCCTTTCAATAATGTCAACATGAATACAACACTTTGCCATGGATGTAACGAGGATGACAAGACTGGCACACTGGAACTTATACACCCTGGCTGAAAACTATCCTGAATACATGGACAGGTATTCCATAACAATGGAAAGACTTAAGATGGCAATACCATGGAATGCATCTTCAATCTGAAATGAAGATTTGATATGATTTGATCGCTCAGAGCTTTTGTGTCATCAATTGTTATTAAAGTATAAATGAGATAGAGAAAGCTGCTGACTTAGACTTGAGGCGGGGTGTACGCCCTGCTGGTCTCTAGCCAGATATTTTACAGGCACTAGCAGTCAGCTAAGGAAAGAAAGGCACTGTCTCAGGGAATGGCACCAGGCCCCTCCCCCACGACATGCCTTGAGGTCACATTGGCAGCAGGTGAGTCATCCTGGGCCAAAAACTGATTGACATGAATCTTGAAGAAAGGCAGTATTCCAGGCAAATATATCATTTCCTTAACATAGATTAGGAGAACAAGGTACGAGGAAAACATACTGTTTTGTTCAAGTCGCTTCTGAGCCTATTGGGGGAACCGACCTGAAGCCAGAGTCCAGCAGATATACATAGGATATTTACATCGCTTAAGACAAACATTTCCTCAGGAACAAATGCATTGCTTAGCTCAAGGTTTGTCTGCGAAATTCTTACACATCAGGAGATGGCTCCGAGCTGGGTTTCTACACACAAGAACATGAATGCAAAGGACAAGCCTGCACAGCCCATCTGCCCCCCTCCCCCACAGCCAGCAGCATTTCCAAGTGACCTCCTAAGGCCTTCCCCAAAATACAGGGGCACCTCTGGGTTTCCTGTTTCCCTCACTTCGAACACTTTTCTTAAAAAAAAAAAAATCCTGCACACTTCTTGATAGAATGCCACAGTGCAAGGAAAACAGGCCTTCGATACTTAAACCTCCCTGTGCCAAACACTTGGGGCTTGGTTTTGTTTTGTTTTTTAATTACACCACCGCATAATTTAAACTTTTTACAATTTCTAATTATTCAGTACCAAAACACCAAACTTTTATTGCACAAGGTCCCCATGAAAAGGCCCACGCATCAGGACAGCCACAGATTCTGCCATGAAAGGGCAGCAAGGTGCTCTCCCCCCTTCTTTGCTGCCTGGGCGGCCACCAGGGTTTGAAATCCATGCACCCTACTAAGTTTCTAGGGTGCAATCCGTGGACCCTTCCCTTTCCCATCCCAGCAGGTGCTCAAGGGCCCGCTGGCTTACAAAGTGCCAGAAGCAGGGCTGGGCCAGCCGGCCAGAGTTCAGTGTTCTGTCCCTTGGACTTCCAGGGGACACTAGGCTGCTTGGGAAAACCGTGCAGACTGAGATTTTTCAGCAAAGGGGTGGAGCGGTAAAGGCCTTGACACCAAGGGCGAGGCCTTTCTGCAACCGCCAGGTTGGGGAGCTCCGAGAATGTGCCAACAGAGGGCGGAATACTTGGTTCCCTGCTCCAAGCAGTCCCAGTTCCCTGACCTGTGGCCCGCAGCCCTCCGCTGCACCCACTAGATGTGGATCCTTGGGGACACAGGAGCGTAGGAAATGGGCGTTCCTAGCCGCAGTGGCGACCCCCGAGAGCACAACTGGGACCGAACCCCCACCAACAGCCATCTAAATCTCGACCCGCGCAGCCCAGGTTTACCCCGCCCCGGGTGCGCTCCCGGCGCGTTTCCAGCCTCAGTGGCCACCACCGAGAGCACAACTGGGAAGCCCTCCCCCACCCCCGCCAGGAGCCGAACCCCGCCCCGCGCCTCCCGGGTTCACCCCGCCCCTGCCGAACTCCCAGCGCGTTTCCAGCTGCAGTGGGGACCCCCGAGAGCACAACTGTTACCGCCCCCACCCCCTCCCGACCGGAACCCCGACCTGCGCCGCCCGGGATCGCCCCGCACCTGGCGCGCTCCAGGGCGTTGCCCACTTCCACCAGGGGCTCCTGGTGAGCCCCGTCCCCACGCCCGGTTCCAGGAGAGGCTCTCGGACCTCGCTACTGCCGCCAGGTCAAACACGAGGACAATACATCCACCCCACAGAGACAATCCAAGCTGTCTATGATTTAGGGATAAAACGAGGACTACAGAAAGGAAAGATGTCCTGACCTAGGAGGGCCATGAGAGTCTATAGATCCAAACAAAATTGGGTACCAAGGAAACTTTTTTCCTTGGAACCTGGAAAGCTGGTTCTTTGCATATGCAATGACCAACAATTAGCTTGTTACCCAAGCCTGCCTCGCTGCCACCCCCACTCCCCTCCCCCCACTCCCCAGGAAAACGGCTCAAAGAAATATTTTAAATCTCAGGCGGAAAACTGGAAGATGTCTTGTCTGTCTGTCTGGATTAAGGTATGTGTCAGTGTGAGCCTTGTGTTTTTTGATAATATTGCTCAAGTTCTGAGTTCTGATTTCAATGGTCTCAAGACAAGGCAGCCCTTCCAAATCAAACTGCTGGAAATAAAAGAAAACATTGACCTAAATGAATGTCAGAGTCCCGTGAACTGGGAACTAGTCAATATTAAATATCTAGTATTTTTGGTTTTGCTCCTCCACTATAGACATGTCTAAGAGTCAACAACATTAAGCACAACATGTTCATAGTGCCTAGGTTTCTTTTGAGGTAAAAATTGCTCTATTGTTATATGTGTCACAAGCTTGTCAGCAAGAAAGTACCTGGAAACAGCAACAACCAATGTAAAAAATGTAAATGTGATATGAGCTTTTAGATAAACTCTTAACAATAATTATACTCTAAAATATCCGCCTCTCATAGTCTTGATTGAAGGCAGAGGAGAAGGGGATGACAGAGGATAAGATGGTTGGATGGCATCACTGACTCGATGGACATGAGTTTGAGCAAGCCCCTGGAGTTGGTGATGGACACGGAAGCCTGGCGTCCTGCAGGCCACGGGGTCACAAAGAGTCAGACTCGACTGAGCAACTGAACTGAACTGAACTGAACTTACAATCGTTCCTCCAGGTGTTTTGGTTACCTGAGTTTCTATCCTGGTGCTAAACTAAGTGACGACAGTGTATTGAATAGCTAGGTCACTTCCAAATAAATGAAACTTCTTAAACATTCACGACTTGAAAGGACCTCCCTTTTACACAGAAACAAAAGAGATTTTTGACTCTGCATGAATAGTGACTGGCACCATCCGAACACATTAAATGTAAGAAAGCAATTTTTTTGTTTTGTTTTGTTTTGTTCTGTTCTTGCAGGAAGCGGGGTGGGTGCTTTATCACTGATAGGTATGCTCACCAATCTATCAAATGCCAATATAAGAGTGAGTTCTTGGTTGCTGAAGGGAAATGTATGACTTGTTATTACAAGAATGTATGGAATGCAATCACACTTTAAGAAGGAAAACGAAGTAGTTCTGTCTTAGAGGTGGCATTTTCAGGACGGGAGAAGCAAAGGAATGGGTACAGAATGGGATAAGGAGGTTGTAGGGAAAGTAGGCCCCCAGAAAAGAGTTTTGTGCCTAGCACAAGTTTTCTTGAGATGTTGAACTGCCTTTGCTAATGGAGTTTAAGTTTCTTTACCTCTTAAGTGATCTCTTCTAGGTTGACCTAGAACAGAAATCTTTTGTTAGCTTTGGCTAAGAGGAGAAGTATTGTTTCACGGTGACATATGTGATCCTACCTGAGTGTTCTCATCCCCTTTGATATCTATGCACTGCTGCTGCTGCTGCTGCAGCTGCTAAGTGGTTCAGTTGAGGCCGACCCTGTGCCACGCCATAGATGGCAGCCCACCAGGCCCCGCAGTCCCTGGGGTTCTCTAGGCAAGAACACTGGAGTGGGTTGCCATTTCCTCCTCCTATGCATGAAAGTGAAAAGTGAAAATGAAGTCGCTCAGTGGTGTCCGACTCTTAGCCACCCCATGGACTGCAGCCTACCAGGCTCCTCCGTCCTTGGGATTTTCCAGGAGTGGGGTGCCATTGCCTTCTCCCATATCTATGCACAAGCCTGCCTAAATAATTGACTTCTAGCCAACTTTGGGATGCCCATGACCACCCACCCTTACCAGGCAACAGAGAAGAGAAAAACACTTACCACAGGAGGTTCTGATAAGGAACAAGGAACTAACAAGCTCCCACCTACCAGGAATCTGCAGAGGTCAACAAGAGGTCAGCAAGAGATGAGAGACTGCAGTCCAGAGGTCCTAGCTACTTCCATCTAGCAACAAACACCCAGCATAGTCAAAACGATTTCAATGTTAAAGAATAAATAAATAAATAAATAAAAGGACAGAAGTTCTTTGAACACATGTCTGAATTTAGGGGTGAGGCATTACATATGTGTCCCAGGATAATCTTAAAGTGTCAGAAAGTAAAGAAATTAAAGACAACTATCAAGCTGTCCAAACTGATAAAAATGAATGATTACACAGTTTTATCTGTATACATTAGCAGATAATAATCTGAAAAGGAATTTTAAAAAATTCCCTTTCAATAATATCAACATGAATAAAACACTTTGCCATGGATGTAACGAGGATGACAAGACTGGCACACTGGAAATTATACACCCTGGCTGAAAACTATCCTGAATACATGGACAGATATTCCATAACGATGGAAAGACTTAAGATGGCAATACCATGGAATGCATCTTCAATCTGAAATGAAGATTTGATATGATTTGATCGCTCAGAGCTTTTGTGTCATCAAGTGTTATTAAAGTATTAAAGAGATAGAGAAAGCTGCTGACTTAGACTTGAGGCGGGGTGGGGGGGGTAGTAAGAGTACCCCCTGCTGGTCTTTAGCCAGATATTCTACAGGCACTAGCAGTCAGCTAAGGAAAGAAAGGAACTGTTTCAGGGAATGGCACCAGGCCCTTCCCCCACGACATGCATTGAGATAATATTGGCAGCAGGTGAGTCATCCCGGGCCAAAACTTGATTGACATGAATCTTGAAGAAAGGCAGTATTGCAGGCAAATATATCATTTCCTTAACATAGATAAGGAGAACAAGCTAGGAGGAAAATATGCTGTTTTGTTCAAATCGCTTCTGAGCCTTTTGGGGGAACCGACCTGAAGCCAGAGTCTAGCGGAAATACATAGGATATTTACATCGCTTAAGACAAACATTTTCTTAGGAAAAAAATGCATTGCTTAGCTCAAGGTTTGTCTGCGAAATTCTTACACATCAGGAGATGGCTCCGAGCTGGGTTTCCACACACAAGAACATCCATGCAAAGGACAAGCCTGCACAGCCCATCTGCCGCCCTCCCGCACAGCCAGCAGCATTTCCAAGTGACCTCCTAAGGCCTTCCCCAAAATACAGGGGCACCTCTGGGTTTCCTGTTTCCCTCACTTCGAACACTTTTCTTAAAAAAAAAAAAAATCCTGCACACTTCTTGATAGAATGCCACAGTGCAAGGAATACAGTCCTTCAATATTTAAACCTCCATTTGCAAAACACTTGGAGCTTGGTTTTGTTTTGTTTTGTTTTTTAATTACACCACCACATAATTTAAAGCTTTTACACGTTCTAATTATTCAGTTCCAAAACACCAAACTTTTATTGCACAGGGTCCTCATGAAAAGGCCCACGCAGCTGGACAACCACAGATTCTGCCATGAAAGGGCAGCAAGGTGCCCTCCCCCCTTCTTTGCTGCCTGGGCGGCCACCAGGGTTTGAAATCCATGCACCCTACTAAGTTTCTAGGGTGCAATCCGTGGACCCTTCCCTTTCCCATCCCAGCAGGTGCTCAAGGGCCCGCTGGCTTACAAAGTGCCAGAAGCAGGGCTGGGCCAGCCGGCCAGAGTTCAGTGTTCTGTCCCTTGGACTTCCAGCGGACACTAGGCTGCTTGGAAGAACCGCGCAGACTCTGAGATTTTTCAGCAGAGGGGTGGAGCGGTAAAGGCCTTGATCCAAAATGCAAGGCCTTTCTGCGACCGCCAGGTTGGGGAGCTCCGAGAATGTGCCAACAGACGGCGGAATACTTGGTTCCCTGCTCCACGCAGTCCCAGTTCCCTTACCTGTGGTCCGCAGCCCTCCGCTGCACCCACGGGATGGCGATCCTTGGGGACCCAGGAGCGGACGAAATGGGCATTCCCAGCCGCAGTTGCAACCCCCGAGAGCGCAACTGGGAACCCCTCCCCATTCCCCCCCATGAGCCGACCCCCGCCCCGGGCCCCCAGGGTTAGCCCCGCCCCTGCCGCGCTCCCGGCGCGTTCCCAGCCGCAGTGGCGACCCCCGGGAGCACAACTGGGAAGCCCGCCCCCACCCCCGCCAGAAGCCGACCCCCGCCCCACGCCGCCCGCGTTCGCCCCGCCCCTGCACGGTCCAGGTACCTTCCCAGCTTCTAGCGTTCACGCCCGGGTAGAAGCAGGATGTAGGAGTATGGGAGATGTGTCTGGAGCCTGACAGCCTCAGCTCCGCTCTGGCCTGCCCTTTGGACCTAGGAGCCAGGCCAACTTGCAGAGGGCTTAGGGCCCCATTGTATGCAAACTACCAAGGCCTACCGCAAGGAGAGCTCTGTCCGAGGGAAGGGAAGCGCCCCAGGCTGCATTCCCAAGCTGTTGTTTAGCCGCCCAGACTCAGCGCTGCACAGGGGTAATCAGGCTCTCTGTGCCTGCAGCTTCACACACAGGTGTGTCTCCATAGGAATCAAGAAAGATCCTGACAGGGTGAGGTTCATTAGAGCTATACTAAAGAGCAAAGGCTTGTCCATGTGGTCTTGCCTTCCCCTGTGCCTTTGGGTCTCCAGGCTCGGCCCCAGCTCCGTGTAAACAACCCCTGAGAAAATATCTTCAAGATCCACTTTTCCCAGTGTCTGGGAACCGGGGTTCGTAGGAGGAGAGAAAAGCACGCCTCCATAGGGAACGAAAAGGCAGCCCACCTGCCTGTGTTTTGAAGCCTCTATTTGGAAGGAATGGGTTAGCTTCTCCTAAAGGAGACCTCCAGATCTGCTCAGAAGTCCGTAATTCCAGAGGCAGGGTACTGGTTCCTGACTGTCCTTTGCTAGCCTTGCAAAGATATTCCTAGATTCTAGAGTTATTTTCAATGAAGGAGCAGGCTTCGGGAATGTGTCAGATGGGACTGGCTCCTTATTGACCTCAGCTCAGCTATTGCCTTTCCATTCAAACTAGGACAAGGCCCTACTTTATGAAGGTTAAGGGTCTTCTTCTTTGCAAACTGCCAAGGGCTACAGCAATGAGACCTCTGTCAAGGTGAGGGAAGCCTAAGAGGATGGATTCTCAAGCAGGTGCTTTGCCACAAAGCATCAGCACCCCACGGAGAGAATCAAGCTCCCTGTGCACCAATGTTGGGAGTGTAGCTTCACACACAGAGTTGTCTCTATAGGAGCCAAGAATGTTCCTGAGAGATTAGGTTCACTAAACCTCTCCTACAGAGCATAGACCTGTCCATGTGGTTTTGCCTTCCCCTGTGAGTTGGGTCCTCGAGGTCCGCCACACCTCCGGGGAAACTGTCCCTGGGAAAAGATCTCCAGGAACCGCTTCGCCTAGGCTGGGAAATGCTGTTCACGTGAAGTAAGGCAAGCGAATCTCCTGCAGAGTAAAAGAGGCCTTACAGTCCCTGGAGGAGCAGGCTGCCAGAATGTGTGAAACCTGACTGTTGCCTTACTGGCCTCAGCTCCACCATTGCCTGTTCATCCGAGCTAGCACCCAGGCCTACTTGGAAAAGCGTTTGGGTGCAGATTTCTACAAAGTGCCAAGGGCTACAGCAGTGAGAATTCTCTCGGTGGTAAGGGAGAGCATTTTATGGATTCTCAAGCTGTTTTCTGAATGACAGCGTCAAAATGAACAGAATCAGGCTCTCTCTGCCCCTATGTTAGGTACGCAGCTTCACACACAGAGGTGTCTCTGTAGGAGCCAAGAATGCTCCTGAGCGATGAGGTTCACTAGAGGTCTGCTACAGAGCATAGACCTGTCCATGTGGTCTTGCCTTCCCCTGTGCCTTTGGGCCCCGGGCTCGGCCCCAGCTCCGTGGAAACAAACCCTGAGAAAATATCTTCAAGATACGCTTTTCCCAGAGGCTGGGAACTGGGGTTCATAGGAGGAGAGAAAAGCAAGCCTCCTTCGGGCACGAAAGGCAGCCAACCTGCCTGTGTTTTGAAGCCTCTATTTGGAAGGAATGGGTTAGCTTCTCCTAAAGGAGACCTCCAGATCTGCTCAGAAGTCGGTAATTCCAGAGGCAGGGTGCTGGTTCCTGACTGCCCTTTGCCAGCCTTGCAAAGACATTCCAACATTCTAGAGTTATATTCCATGAAGGAGCAGGCTTCGGGAATGTGTCAGAGGGGACTGGCTGCTTATTGGCCTCAGCTCAGCTATTGCCTTTCCATTCAAACTAGGACAAGGGCCTACTTTATGAAGGGTAAAGGTCTTCTTTTTTGAAACTGCCAAGGGCTACAGCAATGAGACCTCTGTCAAGGCGAGGGAAGCCTAAGAGGATGGATTCTCAAGCAGGTGCTTTACTACAAAGCATCAGCACCCCACGGAGAGAACCAAGATCCCTGTTCCCCAATGTTGGGAGTGTAGCTTCACACACAGAGTTGTCTCTATAGGAGCCAAGAATGTTCCTGAGAGATTAGGTTCACTAAACCTCTCCTACAGAGCATAGACCTATCCATGTGGTTTTTCCTTCCCCTGTGAGTTGGGTCCCCGAGGTCCGCCACACCTCCGGGGAAACTGTCCCTGGGAAAAGATCTCCAGGAACCGCTTCGCTGAGGCTGGGAAACGCTGTTCACAGGAAGTAAGGCAAGTGAATCTCCTGCAGAGAAAAAGAGGCCTTACTGTCCCTGGAGGAGCAGGCTGCCAGAGTGTGTGAAACCTGACTGTTGCCTTACTGGCCTCAGTTCCACCATTGCCTGTTCCTCCGAACTAGGACCCAGGCCTATTTGGAGAAGCGTTTGGGTGCGGATTTCTACAAAGTGCCAAGGGCTACAGCAGTGAGAATTCTCTCAGCGGTAAGGGAGAGCATTTTATGGATTCTCAAGCTGTTTTCTGAACGACAGGGTCAAAATGAACTGAGAGAATCAGGCTCTCTGTGCCCCTATGTTAGGTACGCAGCTTCACACACAGAAGTGTCTCTATAGGAGCCAAGAATGTTCCTGAGAGATGAGGTTCACTAGAAGTCTGCTACAGAGCATAGACCTGTCCATATGGTTTTGCCTTGCCCTGTGAGTTGGGTCCCTGAGGTCCGACCCAGCTCAGGGGAAGGAGCCCCTGAGGAAAGATCTCCAGGGACCGCTATTCCCCCAGGCTGGCAAACGCAGTTCACAGGAGGTAACACAAGCGAGCCTCCTGCAAGGCACAACAGGCCTTAGTCTCCCTGGACGATCAGGCTGCCAGAGTGTGTGAGACCTGACTGGTGCCTTACTGGCCTCAGCTCCGCCATTGCATGTTCCTCCGAACTAGGACCCAGGCCTACTAGGAGAAGGGTTTGGGTATGGATTTCTAAATACTGCCAAGGGGTATAGCAATGAGAACTGTGTCACGGGTAAGGAAGAGCATTGTATGGATTTTCAAGCTGTTGTTTGAACGACAGCTTCAAAGTTGCACAGAGAGAATCAGACTCTGTGTCTCCATGTTCGGTACACAGCTTCACAGACAGGGGTGTCTCCATAGGAAACAAGAACGTTCCTGACAGAGTGAGGTTCGCTAGAGCTCTCCTAGAGAGCAAAGACTTGTCCATGTGGTTTTTCTTCCCCTGTGCGTTTGGGGCTCCAGGCTCGGCCCCAGCTCCGTGGAAACAACCCCTGAGAAAAGATCTTCAAGATCCGCTTTTCCCAGAGGCTGGGATGTGGGGTTCATAGGAGGAGGGAAAAGCAGGCCTCCTTCAGAGAGCAAGAGGCAGCCAAGCGGCCTGCGTTTGGAAGCCTCTATTTGGAAGAATGGGTTAGCTTCCCCTAAGGGAGACCTCCAGATCTGTTCAGAAGTCGGTAATTCCAGAGGCAGGGTGCAGGCTCCTGACTGCCCTTTGCCAGCCTTGCAGAGACATTCCTAGATTACAGCGTTATTTTCCATGAAGGAGCAGGCTTCGGGAATATGTCAGACTTGACTGGCGCCTTATTGGCCTCAGCTCAGCTCTTGCCTTTCCTTTCAAACTAGGACAAGGGCCCACTTTATGAAAGGTAAGGGTCCTCTTCTTTCCAAACTGCCAAGGGCTACAGCAATGAGACCTCTGTCAAGGCGAGGGAAGCGTAAGCTGATGGATTCTCAAGCAGGTGCTTTGCCACAAAGCATCAGCACCCCACGGAAAGAATCTGGCTCCCTTTGCTCCTACGTTGCGTGTGTAGCTACACGCACAGAGGTGTCTCGATAGGAGCCAAGAATGTTCCTGAGAGAGGAGGTTCACTGTTGGGGGCCAGAGTGAGGCACTCCGCCCATGGCAAAGGTCATGAGGAAGGAGGCTCGACATACGCAAAGGCGGGATCGAGCCTCAGGAGTCCCCCTGGAAATCCTCGAGCATCTACCCCCATAACCAGAGCCTGCCTACCTTACTACTTTGTGCTCTCACCTACACCTCTGACTTTACGGGGGGCTGTCCCCCACCACCTCTTTCGGAGAAGGAGCTAACCTAGAGCTCCAGTTGATAAAAACCCCTGGGTGTGACAAGAGTGTTTTAACCTACAAACTCCTCTGAAGGTTCTCTAGCCTGCCTGACAGGCTTGTCCGGCCACATGTGATTGCTCACAGCCTCCCAACCATGAGAGGCACGAGATGCTTTAAACCTTCTAAAAACAGGTTCCTTAGAAAAGTTAGAAAATTATTAGTATAAGTATAATGGGCTGATTAGAAATCATATTGGTGAAGGGTTTTTCATTTGTTGAGCTGATGTTTACTGCTAAGTCTCCACATCCCCTGCCCTTATACACATTAATGAATATATAGAAGAAATAAGTATTAACCTTTGATATAAATCACGTTAGACCTTAGGCTAAGTAAATTCTTTCCTTAACTAAAACCCACTACACCCTCACCCTATAGGAATGTAACTTTATTTGGGTTGGCGTCTGTTTTAAGAATAATCACCCCTGGAGAAATAAGTGTCCTGGTTGACTGACCGCTGTCACAAGGAGAGGGTCGTAAATTGTCAGCAGGCCCCCCGGCCAGAAGATGATGTAACACCCCTAAGACCTCTGTATACTTTTGTATGAAGCACCTGACTTTGATAAAAGTCAGGACTGCTGACCCCACGTGACTTTTGCATAACATCTCAGTGTATAAAAGTAGACCATGGAAAATAAAGAATTGGGATCAGTTTCTCGAAATACTGGTCTCCCCATGTCTCTCTCTCTCTCTCACCCTGGTTGAGTCTCCATCTGGAGCGCGGAACCCACCAAGCTTACTAATTTTGCCTGGGCTTCTAAGATCCGACCGGGGAGGCCTCAGTGTCTCCTCTCCTTCGGGAGAACGGAAGGACGCCTGCGGCCTACGTAAGTGGTGCAAGCTTCTTGTCTTGAAGTTTTATTGGTCCCCCGCGTAAACCAAGCTACTCAGCCTCTTTTCTCCACTGAATTTTCCTACTGAGCTATCCTCATTTTACTACTCTTTATATCCTTAATTAACGTTTAATTAAGCAGTTGTTCCCTGACCCTCGCCTACGCCGTCTCTGCTTCGAACACCCTGGATCAGCTGGGGCTGGACCCCGGCAGTTCACTAGAGATCTCCTACAGAGCATAGACCTGTCCATTTAGTTTTGCCTTCCCCTGTGAGTTGGGTCCCCGAGGTCCGCCCCAACTCCGGGGAAACAGCCCCTGAGAAAAGATCTCCAGGAACTGCTTTCCGCCCAGGCTGGGAAACGCTGTTCACAGGAAGTAAGGCAAGCGAGCCTCCTGAAGGGAAATAGAGGCCTTACTGTCCCTGAAGGAGCAGGCTGCCAGAGTGTGTGACACCTGACTGGTGCCTTACTGGCCTCAGCTCCGCTATTGCATGTTCATCTGAACTTGAACCCAGGCCTACTTGGAGAAGTGTTTGTGTGCCGATTTCCAGAAACTGCGAAGGGCTACAGCAATGATAACTCTCTCAGTGGTAAGGGAGAGCATTGTGTGGATTCTCAATTTGTTGTTTGAACGACAGAGTCAAAGCTGCACAGAGAGAATCAGGTCTCTGTGTCTCTATGTTGGCTATGCAGCTTCCCACACAGAGATGTCCCCGTTGGAGCCAAGACCATTCCCCACAGACTGAGGTTCACTAGAGCACTCCTAGAGAGCAAAGACTTATCCATGCGGTTTTCCCTTCCCCTGTGCGTGTGGGTCTCCGGGATCGGCCCCTGCTCCGTGGAAACAGCCTCTGAGAAAAGATCTCCAAGAACCTCTTATCCCCCAGGCTGGGAAGCGGAGTTCGCAGGAGGTGGGATAAGCAAGCTTCCTTCGGCAAGAAGAGACAGCCAACCGGCCTGTGTTTGGAAGCCTATATTTGCAAGGAATGGGTTAGTTTCTCCTGACCAAGACCGCCAGATGTGCTGAGAAGATAGAAATTCCAGAGGCAGGGTCGAGGTTCCTGACTGCCCTTTGCCAGCCTTCCAAAGACATTCCCAGATTCTAACGTTATTTTCCATGAAGGAGCAGGCATCGGGAATATGTCAGACTTGACTGGCGCCTTACTGGCCTCAGCTCAGCTACTGCCTTTCCATTCAAACAAGGACAAGGGCCTACTTGGTGAAGGGTAAGGGTCTGCTTCTTTCCAAACTGCCAAGGACTACAGCAATGAGACCTCTGTCAAGGTGAGGGAAGCCTATGCGGATGGATTCTTAGCAGGTGCTTTGCCACAAAGCATCAGCACCCACGGAGAGAATCAGACTCCCTTTGCCACTATGTTGGGTGTGTAGCTTCATGCACAGAGGTGTCTCTGTAGAAGCCAAGAATGTTCCTGAGAGATGAGGTTCACTAGAGCTCTCCTACAGAGCATAGACCTGTCCATGTGGTTTTGTCTTCCCCTGTGAGTTGGGCCCCCGAGGTCCGACCCAGCTCCAGGGAAACAGCCCCTGAGAAAAAATCTCCAGGAACAGCTTTGCGCCCAGGCTGGGAAATGCAGTTCACAGGAGGCAAGGCAAGCGAGCCTCCTGCAGGGAAAAAGAGGCCTTACTGCTCCTGGACGATCAGGCTGCAAGAGTGTGTGAGACCTCACTTGTGCCTTACTGGCCTCAGCTCCGCCGTTGCCTGTTGTTCCGATCTAGGAGCCAGGCCTACTTGGAGAAGGGTTAGGGTGCGGATTTCTACAAACTGTCAAGGACTACAGCAATGAGAATTCTCTTAGCAGTAAGGGAGAGCATTGTATGGATTCTCAAGCTGTTGTTTGAATGACAGCTTCAAAGCTACACAGAGAGAATCAGGCTCTCTGTTCCCCTATTTTGGCTGTGCAGCTTCACACACAGAATTTGACTCTGTTGGAGCCAGAAATATTCCTGAAAGACTTAGGCTCACCAAAGCTGTCCTCCAGAGCAAAGACATTGGATGTGGTTTTGCCTTCCCTTGCCAGTATGTGTCCCCTAGCTTGGCCCCAGCTCCGGGGATACAGCCTCTGAAAAAAATCTTGCAAGAAGCGATTTTTCCTCCAGGCTGTTAAGCGGAATTCGCAGTTTGCAAGTTAAGGAAGCCTGCTTCGTGGAAGAGCAAGCAGCCAACTGGCCCTGTGTTAGGAAGCCTGTATTTGAAAGGAATGGGTTAGCTTCCACAGCGGGAGAACCTCAGATCTGCTCAGGGGACTGAAATACTAGAGTCAGGGTCGAGGTTCTCCCTTGTCCTTTGCGCACCTTGCAAAGACATTCCTAGCTTCTAGCGTTAGTGTCCCTGTAGTAGCAGGCTGCAGGAGCGTGTGATAAATGACTGCCGCGTTCCTGTCCTCAGCTCCGCTATTGACTTTCTATTCGAACTAGAACCCAGGCCTACTTTGAGAGGGGTTAGGGTCCAGTGTTTCCAAACTGCCAAGGGCTACGGCAATGCGAGCTCTGTCAGAGGTAAGAAAAGAGCAATTGGTTGGATTCTTCAGCTGCTGCGTGGCTGCACAGCTTCCGCGCTGCATGGAGAGCATGAGGCTCCTTGTGGCCCTATTTTGGGTACGCAGCAACATGCACACAGAATGTCTGTGTTCACTTATGTACAGGCTTATGTACACTAGAGCTCTCCTACAGAGCAAAGACCACTCAGTGGGCTCCAAGAGATACCTGTCGCGGCTCGAGAAGAGAGTGGAGTCCTTTGCTTCCCCTCGAGATGAGGCCTGACTCCCCGGGTGAGTATGGAATGCAACCCCAAATCCCTGTCGCCTATGGAGAGGAACATTAAGTCCTGGATACAAGCCTAGATGAGGTCTAGTTTGCCCTTCAGTGAATGTAGCCCAATCCACAGCTCTCCCTGGCAACTCGAATGGAAGATTAGACTTCCTGGGCCAACACAAGAGGAAGCCTGAATTCCCCGTCGTAACTCGAGAATCCCACCGAAACTCGAGAAAATCCATGTGCTTCCCTCGTCATCGCAAGATGAGGCCCTTTGTCCGCTACAGCATCTCAAGAGAAGTCCCACGTTCCATCCTGAAGTGCGAAACGGTACTTGGCACCCTTGATGCGACCCCAAAAGTTCCGCGACATACCAGACTCACTCAAGGGGAACACCGAGGTTCCCGGCACCACTTCATCTGACCCCTTCTCCTCTCCTGATTGCGACAGGAGGGTCGACTCCCCTTCTCTGTCTGCAAGGGGTTCCCGACCTTCCGGGCGCACCTCAGGATGAGGCCGGTCTCATGAGGAAGTTCGAGACGTAGCCTCGTGGGTGGTGCCACATGCCGAAAGACCCCAATTTCACGGTCCACTCTTGAAAAGAACCCGATGCCAGCACACCTCTTTGAAGGAAAACCTGTGGATGAAGGCACAACACGAAGGGGCACTGACACCCGCGTGCATCGTCCAGAAAAACCCGCAGGTCCCACAGACATTTCGACAAGTGGCCTGTCACCCTGTAAACAACTCGAAAGGCAAACGAAGGTCCATTCCTCAACAGAAGACTAGGTGTGACTCTCTTGTCCCTACTCTGCAGGGACCATGGGATCCGAGTCAGAAACGGAGAGGAAGCCTGAGGTTCCTGCGTCCACTCGAGATGAGGCCCTCTTCCATTGCACCACACCCAGTGGAGTCCCGAGAGGCCCCTACCAACTCCACAGTATCCCTGAGTTCTCAGAGGCACAATGAGAAGCTCCCTGAGGTCACAGGCACAAGTCGAGGGAACCCTGGGTTTTCTGCCATGACTCGAGAAAGACCTCGAGAGTGCTTCAAAATGTGTTGAGTCGCGATTCCCCTACCATGACTCGAGAGCCATGACACGCGCCCCCTCTTCACGCGCATGGAGACCTGACTAACCTGGCACTGCACGAGAGGCTCCCTGAGATCCTCATCGTACCTCGTGAGGAAACCCACACTGCCGTGGCAGCTCGAGGAAACACATGAGACACCCCGGTCATCGCGAGATGAGGGCCTTATATTCCTGCATGGCCTGGAGACCAATCACGAGTCCTCTCTCCAAACTGAAGAGCAGGCTGGACTCCGTTGAGGCCGCTCAGGGGGCTCCAACAGATCCTTGTCGCGACTCAAGAGGAGAGCGGAGTCCTTGGCTTCCCCTCGAGATGAGGTCTGACTCCCCGGGGAAGCCTGGAATGCAACCCCGAGATGCCTGCTTTCCCTGGAGAGGAATAGTAGGTCCTGGACACACGCCTAGGTGAGGTCTCTTCGGCCCTGCAGTGACTCGAGCGCAACCCCCAGA
The DNA here is from genome assembly GCF_029407905.1 of Bubalus kerabau. NCBI lineage: Eukaryota > Metazoa > Chordata > Mammalia > Artiodactyla > Bovidae > Bubalus > Bubalus kerabau. The sequence goes on along the minus strand of NW_026577887.1, from coordinate 2,162,585 downwards.
TTTCCCTTGCAACTCGAGGGGAAGATTGGGCTTCCCAGGGCCAACCCAAGAGGAAGGCTGAGATCCCCATTGTAACTCGAGAATCCCGCCGCAACTCGAGAAAAACCACGTGGTTCCCACCTCTTGGCAAAATGAGACCCTTGCCCGCGACGGCGTCTCAAGGGAAGTCCCCTCTTCCGCCCTGAAGGGCGGAAAGGATCCTGCCAGCCTTCATGCGACCCCCAAAAGTTCCCCGACACGCCGGGTTCCCTCGAGGGGAACACCGAGGGTCCCGGCACCGCTTCCTCTGAGCCCCTTCTCCCCTCCTGATCGCGACAGGAGAGTCGATTCCCCTGCGTGGTCTGGAAGGGGTTCCCGGCCTTCCCGGCGCATCTAAGGATGAGGCCGGCCTCACGAGGAAATTGGAGACGAGCCACGTGGGTGGTGCCACATGCCCAACGCCCCCGATTCCCCGGTCCGCTCTTGAGCAGGACCCGAAGCCCGGACCCCTCTTCGAAGGCAACCGTGTGGGTGAAGGCACAACACGAAGGGGTACTGCCAACCCCGTGCACCGTCCGCAAAGACCCGCGGGTTCCACACACAGCTCGACGAGGGGCCTGAGACCCCCTGAGCAACTCGAGAGGCCAGCGGGGTTCCCTTCCTCAGACAAGACGAGGCCTGACTCTCCTGTCCCAACACTGCAGGGACCATGCAGTCGGAGTCAGAATCGGAGAGGAAGCCTGAGGTTCCTGCCTCCCCTCGAGCTGAGGCCCTCTTCCATTGCGCCAGACCCAGCGGAGTCCCGAGGGTCACCGCCAACTCCACAGGATCCCTCGCCTCTCAGAGGTACCCTGGGAAGTTCCCTAAGGTCCCCGGCAGAAGGCGAGGGAAACGAGGGTTTCCCACCGCCCCCCGAGAAAGACCTCGAGAGTCCTTCTTCAACGCGTCTCGAGGCCCTAGTCCCCTCCCGTGACTCGAGAGCCATGACGCGCTCCCCCTCGCCACGCGCATGGAGTCCTGACTTCCCTGGCGCCGCACGAGAGGCTCCCTGAGATCCCCGTCGTGCCTCGGGAGAAACCCCACACTGGCGCCGCAGCTCCAGAAAACCCACGAGACGCCCCCGTTATCGTGAGATGAGGGCCATCATTAACTGCATGGCCTGGAAGGCAATCCCAAGTCGTCTCTCCAAACTCCACGGGAGGCTTGACTCACTAAGGCTACCCAGTGCGCTCAATAGGTACCCGTCGCGACTCGAGAGGAAAGCGGAATACTTTGCTTCCCCTAGAAACAAGGCCGGACTTCCTGGGTGAGTCTGGAATACCACCCCGAGATCCCTGTCACCCCTGGAGAGGAATATTCGGTCCTGGACAGAAGCCTAGATATGGTCTATTTTGCCCCGCAGTGACTTGAGTGGGATCCCAGCTCACCCTCGCAACTCGAATGGAAGATTGGACTTCCATGGGCCAACACAGGAGGAAATCTGAATTCCCCGTCGAAACTCGAGACTCCCTCCGCAATGCGAGCAAAAGCACGTGATTCACTCGTCATCCCAAGATGAGGCCCTGGCCCGCTACAGCGTCTCAAGTGAAGTCCCACGTTCCGTCTTGAAGTGCGAAATGCTACTTTTCACCCTTGATGTAACCCCAAAAGTTCCCCAACACACCGTTCTCACCGAGGGGAACACCGAAGTTCCCGGCACCACTTCATCTGATCACTTTCTCCCCTCCTGATCACGACAGGAGGGTATATTCCCCTGCTTTGTCTGGAAGGAGTTCCCGCCCATCCCGGCGCACCTAAGGATGAGGCCTTTCTCAGGAGGAAATTCGAGACGTAGCCTCGTGGGTGGTGCCACATGCCGAAAGACCCCGATGGTGCGGTCCAATCTGGATAAGAACCCGATGCCCGGACACCACTTCGAAGGCAACCCTGTGGATGAAGGCACCACAGAAGGGTTACTAAAACTCCCGTGCATCGTCCAGAAAAACCCACAGGTTCTACACACAGCTCGACAAGTGGAATGTCACCCCGTGAACAATTCTATAGGCAAGCAGAGTTCGATTCCTCCACACAAGATGAGGCCTGACTCTCCTGTCCCAACTCTGCAGGGACCCTGCCATCCGAGTTAGAAATGGAGAGGAAACCTGAGGTTCCTGTCTCAACTCGAGGTGAGGCCCTCTTCCATTGCACCAAACCCAGATGAGTCGCGAGAGGCCCCTCCCAACTCCACAGTATCCCTGAATTCTCAGAGGCACATTGAGAATCTACCTGAGGTCACCGGCACAAGTCAAGGGAACCCAGGGTTTCCTGCTGCGACCCGAGAAAGACCTTGAGAGTCCTTCAGCGCGTCTTGAGGCCCGATTCCCCTACCATGACTCGAGAGCAAAGACCCGCTCCCCATCGCCATGCGCATGGAGACCTGACTTCCCTGACGCCTGAAGAGAGTCTCCCTGAGCTCCCCGTCGTACCTCTTCGGAAACCCCATTCAGGCACCGCAGCTCGAGAAAACCCACGATACGCCCCCGTCATCACGAGATGAGGGACTTCTTTCCTGCCTGGCATGGAGAGCAAAACCGAGTCCTCTCTCCAGACTCCACAGGAGGCTTGACTCTCTTTAGGCCTCTCAGTTGGCTCCAAGAGATACCTGTCAGGACTTGAAGGGAGAGAGGAGTCCTTTGCTTCCCCTCGAGATGAGGCCTGACTCCCCGTGTGAGTCTGGAATGCAACCCCGAGTTCCTGTCACACCTGGAGAGGAAAACTCGGTCCTGGACACAAGCCTAGATGAGGTCTATTTTGCACTGCAGTTACTAGAGCGCAATCGCCAGCTCTCCCTCGCAAATCGAATTGAAGATTGGACTTCCCTGGGCCAATACAATTGGAAGCCTGAATTCGACATCGTAACTCGAGAATCCCGCCGAAACTCGAGAAAATCCACGTGGTTCCCCCATCAGCGCTAGATGAGGCCCTTGCCCGCTACAGCGACTCAAGAGAAGTCCCACGTTCTGTCTTGAAGTGCGAAACGGTACTTGGCACCCTTGATGCAATCTCAAAATTCCCCGACATACCGGTCTCACTCGAAAGGAACACCGAGGTTCCCGGAACCACTTCATTTGAGCTCCTTCTGCCCTCATGATCGCGACAGGAGTGTTGATTCCCCTGCTATGTCTGGAAGGCGTTCCCGACCTTTCCAGCGCGCCTAAGGATGAGGCAGGTCTCAGGAGGAAATTCGAGACATAGCCTCGTGGGTGGTGCCACAAGCCGAAAGACCCCGATTTCCCGGTCTACTCTTGATAAGAACGCGATGCCCTGACACCTTTACGAAGGAAAACCTGTGGATGAAAGCACAACACGAAGGGGCACTGACACCCCCGTTTATCATCCAGAAAAACCCGCAGGTTACAAACACAGTTCAACAAGTGGTCTGTCACCCCATGAACAACTCGAGAGGCAAGTGGAGTTCCATTCCTCCACACAAGGCGAGACCTGATTTTCTGTACCAACTCTGCAGGGAAACTGCGATCCGAGTCAGTACCGGCGCAAGGAAACCCAGGAGAGGAAACATGAGGTTCCTGCCTCCACTCGAGATGAGGCTCTCATCCATTGCACCAAACCCAGTGGAGTCCAGAGAGGCTCCTCCCAACTCCACAGTACCCCTGACTTCTCAGAGGCACCCGGAGAAGCTCCATGAGGTCACCGGCACATGTCGAGGGAAACCAGGGTTTCCTGCCACAATGCGAAAAAGACCTCGAGAGTCCTACTTCAACGTGTCTTGAAGCCCGAATCTGCTTCCATGGCTCTATAGAAATGACACGCACCCCCTCGCCATGCACATGGAGACCTGACTTCCCTGGCGCCATAAGAGAGGCTCCCTGAGCTCCCTGTTGTACCTGGTGAGAAACCCCACACTGACGCCGCAGCTTGAGAAAACCCACCATACGCCCCTGTCATCGCGAGATGAGGGCCTTCTTTTCCTGCATGGCCTGGAGAGGAATACCGAATCCTCTTTTCAAACTCCACAGGAGGCTTGACTCCCTTTAGGCCACTTAGTGGGCTCCAAGAGATACCCGTCGCGACTCGAGAGGAGAATGGAGTCCTTTGCTTCCCCTCGAGACAAGGCCTGACTCACCAGGTGGGTCTGGAATGCAACCCCGAGATCCCTGTCTCCCCTGGAGAGGAACATTAGGTCCTGGAAACAAGCCTAGATGAGGTCTCTTTTGCCCTTCTGTAACTCGAGAGCAATCCCCCGCTCTCCCTGACAACTCGAATGGAAGATTGGACTTCCCTGGGCCAACACAAGAGGAAGCCTGAATTCCCCTTCGTAACTCGAGAATCCCACCGCAACTCGAGAAAAAGCACTTGGTTCCCTCGTCATCGCAAGATGAGGCCCTTGCCCGCTACAGCTTCTCAAGAAAAGTCCCACGTTCCGTCTTGAAGTGCGAAACGATACTTGACACCCTTGATGTGACCCCAAAAGTTCCCCGAAATATCGGTCTCACTCGAGGTGAACACCGAGGTTCCCGGCACCAGTTTATCTGAGCCCCTTCTCCCCTCCTGTTCGTGATAGGAGGGTCACTTCCCCTGCTTTGTTTGTAAGGGGTTCCCGACCTTCACGGGGCACTTCAGGATGAGGCCAGTCTCACGAGGAAATTCGAGACGTAGCTCGCGGGTGGTGCCACATGCCAAAAGACTATGATTTCCCTGTACACTCTTCATAAGAACCCGATGCCTGGACACCTCTTCGAAGGCAACCCTGTGGATGAAGGCACAACACAAAGGGGCACTGACACCCTCGTGCATCGTCCGGAAAAACCCGCAGGTTCCACATACAGCTCAACAAGTGGCTTGTCACCCCTGAAGAACTCGAGAGGCAAGTGGGGTTTCATTCCTCTACACAAGACGAGGCCTGACTCTCCTGTCCCAACTCTGCAGGGACTTTGCGAGGCGAATCAGACCAGCGCCAGTGAAGTCACGAGAAGAACGCTGAGGTTCCTGCCTCCACTCGAGATTAGGACCTCTTCCATTGCACGAAAACCAGTGGAGTCCCGAGAGACGCGTCCCAGCTCCACAGTATCCCTGACTTCTCAGAGGCACCCTGAGAAGCTCCCTGAGGTCACCAGCACAATTCGTGTGAACCCAGGGTTTACTGCCGCCACCATAGAAAGAACTCAAGAGTCCTTCTTCAACGCATTTTGAGGCCTGATTCCCCTACCATGACTCGAGGGCAATGACGCGCTCCCTCTGCTACACTCATGAAGCCCTGACTTCCCTGGCGCCACACGAGAGGCTCCCTGAGCTCCCCGTCATACCTCGTGAGAAACCCCACACTGGCGCCGCAGATAGAGAAAACCCACGAGACGCCCCCGTTTTCGCGACATGACGGCCTTCTTTTCTAGCATGGCCTGGAGATCAATCCCGAGTCCTCTCTCCAAACTCCACAGTAGGCTTGACTCCCTTTTGGTCACTCAGTGGACTCCAAGACATACCCGTCGCGAGTCGAGAGGAGAGTGGAGTCTTTTCCTTCCCCACAAGGCGAGGCCTGACTCCTCGGGTGAGTCTGATATGCGAACCGGAGATCCCTGTCGCCCCTGGAGAGAAACATTAGGTCCTGGACACAAGCCTAGATGAGGTCTCTTTTTTCCTGCAGTGACTCGAGAGCAATCCCCAACTCTCCCTCGCAACTCAAATGGAAGACTGGACTTCCCTGGGCCAACAGAAGAGGAAGCCTGAATTTCCCGTTGTAACTCAAGAATCCCGCCACAACTCGAGAAAAACCACATCGTTCCCTATTCATCGCAAGATGCGGCCATTGCCGCTACAGCGTCTCAAAAGAAGTCTTACGTTCCATCTTGAAGTGCGATACGGTACTTGGCACCTTTGATGCGACACCAAAAGTTCCACAACACACTGGTCTCACTGGAGGGGAACACCGAGGTTCCCGGCATCACCTCATCTGTGCCCCTTCTCCCCTCCTGATCGAGACAGGAGGGTCGATTCCCCTGCTTTGTCTGCAAGGGGTTCCGACCTTCGCAGCGCACCTCAGGATGAGGCCGGTCTCACGAGGAAATTCGAGACGAACCACGTGGGTGGTGCCACATGCCGAACGCCCCCGATGCCCCGGTCCGCTCTTGAGAAGGCCCTGAGGCCCGGACCCCTCTTCGAAGGCAACCCTGTGGGTGAAGGCACAACACGAAGGGGTACTGACATCCACATGCATAGTATGGAAAAACACGCAGATTCCAAACACAGATTGACAAGTGTCCTGTCATCCCTTGAAGAACTAGAGAGGCATGCGGAGTTCCTTTCCTCCACACAAGAGAAGGCCTGACTCTCCTTTCCCAACTCTGCAGGGACCGTGCGATCGGAGTCAGAAATGTAGATGAAACCTGACGTTCCTGCATCAACTCGAAATGAGGCCCTGTTCCATTGTGCCATACCCAGTGGAGTTCCGAGAGGCCCCTCCCAAATCCACAGTATCCCTGATTCTCAGAGGCACCCTCAGAAGTTCTCTGCGGTCACTGGCACAAGTCGAGTGAACCCAGGGTTTCCTGCTGCATTCTGAGCAAGACCTCGAGAGACCTTCTTTACCGCATCTTGAGGCCCGATACCCTACCATGACTGGAGAGCAATGACGCATTCCCCTCGCCACGCCCATTGAAACCTAACTTCCCTGGCGCCACACGAGAGGCTCCCTGCGCTCCCCGTCCTACCTCATGAAAACCCCACACTGGCACCGCCGCTCGAGAAAACTCACGAGACGCCCCCATCATCGTAAGATGAGGGCCTTCTTTTCCTACATGACCTAGAGAGCAATCCCGAGTCCACTCTCCAAACTCCACTGGAGGCCTGACTCCCTTTAGGCCACTCAGTAGCCTCCAAGAGATACACGTCGCTACTCTAGAGGAGAGCGGAGTCCGTTGCTTCCCCTCGAGCCGAGGCCTGACTACTTGGGTGAGTCTGGAATGGGATCCCGAGATCCGTGTCGCCCCTGTAGAGGAAAACTCGGTCCTGGACACAAGCCTAAATGAGGTCTTTTTTGTCCTGCATTGACTCAAGTGCAATCCCCAGCTCTCCCTCCCAACTCGAATGGATGATTGGACTTCCCTGGGCCAACACAAGAGGAAGCCTGTATTCCCCGTTGTAATTCGAGAATCCCGCGGCAACTGGAGAAAAACAACGTGGCTCCTCCGTCATCGAAATATGAGGCCCCTGTCAGCTATAGCGTCTCCAGGGAAGTCCCATGTTCCGTCTTGAAGTGTGAAACGGTAGTTAGCACCCTTGATGCGACCCCCAAATTTCCCTGACACCCCGGTCTCACTCGAGGAGAACATGGAGGTTCCCAGCACCGCTTCAGCTGAGCCTCTTCTCCCCTCCTGATGGCGACAGGAGGGTCAATTCCCCTGCTTTGTCTGGAAGGGGTTCCCAGACTTCCCAGCGAACCTCAGGATGAGGCCAGTCTCACGAGGGAAGTCGAGACGTAGCCTCGTGGGTTGTGCCACATGCCGAAAGACCCCGATTTCCTGGTCCGCTATTGATAAGATCCCGATGCCTGGTCACCTCTTCGAAGGTAACCCTGTGGATGAAGGCACAACACGAAGGGGCACTGACACCCCTCTGCATCGTCCCCCAAAACCGCAGGTTCCACATACAACTCGACAGGTGGCCTGTCATCCCATGAACAACTCGAGAGGCAAGCGGAGTTCCATTACTCCACACAAGACGAGGTCTGACTCTCCTGTCCCAACTCTGCAGGGACCCTGCTATCCGAGTCAGAAATGGAGAGGAACCCTGACGTTACTGCCTCAATCCGAGATTAGGTCCTCTTCAATTGCACCAGTCCCTGTGATGTCCCGAGAAGCCCCTCTCAACTCCACAGTATCCCTGACTTCTCAGAGGAACCCCGCTAAGCTCCCTGAGGTCATGGGCACAAGTCGAGGGAACCCAGGGTTTCCTGCCACACCCCGAGAAAGACCTCGAGAGTTCTTCTTCGAAGCGTCCTGAGGCTTGATTCCCCTACCATGACTCGAGAGCAATGAGGCGCTCCCCCACGCCACGTCCATGGAGACCTGACTTCCGTGGCACCACAGGAGTCTCCCTGAGCTCCCCGTCCTATCTCGTGAGAAACCCCAACCAGGCACTGCACCTTGAGAAAACCCACGAGACGCCCCCGTCATCGCGAGATGAGGGCCTTCTTTTCCTGCATGGCCTAGAGAGCAATCCCGAGTCCTCTGTCCAAACTCCACAGGAGGATTAACTCCATTTAGGCCACTCTTGGGCTCCAAGGGATACCCGTCGCGACTCGAGAGGAGAGCGGAGTCCATTCATTCCCTTCGAGACGAGGCCTGACTCCCTGGGTGAGTCTGGAATGCAACCCCGAGATCCCTGTCGCCCCTGGAGAGAAAAACTCGGTCCTGGACACAAACCTAGATGAGCTCTATTTTGCCCTGCAGTGACTCGAGAGCAATCTCCAGCTCTCACTTGCAACTCGAATGGAAGATTGGACTTCCCTGGGCCAACACAAGAAGAAACCTGTATTCCCCATCGTAACTCAAGAATCCTGCCGCAACTCGAGAAAAAACACGTGGGTCCCCCGTCAGCGCTAGATGAGGCCCTTGCCCACTACAGCGTCTAAAGAGAAGTCCCAGGTTCCGTCTTGAAGTGCGAAACGGTACTTGGCACCCTTGATGCAACGCGAAAAGTTACCCGACTTTCACTCAAGGAGAGCACCGAGGTTCCCGGCACTACTTCATCTGAGCCCTTTCTCTCCTCCTGATCCCGAAAGTAGGGTCGATTCCCCTGCTTTGTTTGGAAAGGGTTCCCGGACTTTCCTGCGCGCCTCAGGATGAGGCCGGTCTCACGAGGAAATTCGAGACGTAGCCTCGTGGGTGGTGCAACATGCTGAAAGAACCCAATTTCCCGGTCCGCACTTGAGGAGAACCCGATGCCCGGACACCTCTTCGAAGGCAACCCTGTGGATGAAGGCACAACAGGAAGGAGCACTGACGCCCCCGTGCATCTCCGAAAAACCCGCAGGTTCCACACACATCACGAAAAGTGGTGTCATCCTTGAACAACTTGAGATGTAAGCGGAGTTCCATTCCTCCGCAGAACACGAGACCTGACACTCCTGAGCAAACTCAACAGGGACCCTGCGATCTGAGTCAGATCCGGCCTCCAGGAAGTCAGGAGCAGAACCCTGAGGTTCCTGCCTGAACTCGAGATGAGGCCCACTTCCATTGCACCAAACCCAGAGGAGTCCCGAGAGGCCTCTCCCAAATCCCGAGTATCCCTGACTTCTCAGAGGCACCCTGAGACGCTCCCTGAGGTCACCGGCACAAGTCAAGGGAACCCAGGGTTTCCTGCCGCAACCCTAGAAAGACATCGAGAGTTCTTTTTCTACCCGTCATGAGGCCCGATTCCCGTACCCTGACTTGAGAGCAATGACGCGCTCCCACTTGCCCCGCCAATGGAGACCTGACTTCCCTGTTGCCACACGAGAGGCTACCTGAACTCCCCGTCGTACCTCGTGAGAAACCCCACACTGGCGCCGCAGCTCGAGAAAACCCACGAGACGCCCCCGTCATCTCGAGATGTGGGCCTTCTTTTCCTGCATGGCCTGCAGAGCAATCCCGAGTCCTCTCTCCAAACTGAAGAGGAGGGTTGACTCCCTTTAGACCACTCAGTGGGCTCCAAGAGATACGCGTCGCTACTCGAGAGGAGAGCCGAGTCCTTTGCTTCCCCTCGAGACGAGGCCTAACTCCCTGGGTGAGTCTGTAATGCAAACCCGAGATCCCTGTCGCCCTTGGAGAGGATCATTGGGTCCTGAACACAAGGCTAGATGAGGTCGCTTTTGCCCTGCAGTAACTCGAGAGCACTCCCCAGCTTTCCCTCGCAACCCGAATGGAAGATTGGACCTCCCTGGGCCAACACAAGAGGAAGCCTGAATTCCCAGTAGTAATTCGAGAATTCCACCTCAACTTGAGAAAAACCACGTGGTTTCCCCTTCATTGCAAGATGAGGCCCTTGCCCGCTCCAGCGTCTCAAGAGTAGTCCCACGTTCTGTCTTCAAGTGCGAAATGATATTTGGCACCCTTAATGCTACCCCAAAAGTTCCCCGACATACGGGTCGCACTCGAGGGGAACACCGAGGTTCCTGGCACCACTTCATCTGAGCCCCTTCTCCCCTCCTGATCGCGAAAGGAGGGTCGATTCCCCTGCTTTGTCTGCAAGGGGTTCCCGACCTTCTCCACGCACCTCAGATGAGGCTGTCTCACGAGGAAATTCGAGACGTAGCCTCGATGGTGGTGCCACATGCCGAAAGACCGCGATTTCCCGATCCGCTCTTGATAAGAACGCGATGCCCAGACACCTATTCAAAGATAGTGTGGATGAAAGCACAACACGAAGAGGCACTGACACCCCCGTGCATCGTCTGGAAAAGACCGCAGGTTACTCATACAGCTGAACAAGTTCCTGTCACCCAGTGAACAACTCGAGAGGCAAGCGGAGGTCCATTCCTGCACACAAGACAAGGCCTGACTCACCTCTCCCAACTATGCAGGGGGCTGCGATCGGAATCAGAAATGGAGAGGAACCCTGAGGTTCCTGCCTCCCCTCGAGATGAGGCCCCCTTCCATTTCACCAAACCCAGTGGAGTCCCGAGAGGTCTTTCCCAACTCCACAGTATCCCTGACTTCTCAGAGGCACCCGGAGAATCTCCCTGAGGTCACCGGCACAAGTCGAGGGAACTCAGGTATTCTTGCCAAGACCCGAGAGAGATCTTGAGAGTCCTTCTTCAACGCATCTAGAGGCCTGATTCCCCTACCATGACTCGAGAGCAATGACGCGCTCCCCCTTGCCACACGCATCGAGACCTAACTTCCCTGGCGCCACACAAGAGGCTCCCTGAGCTCCCCGTCGTACCTCCTGAGAAAACAACACAGGCGCTGCAGCTCGGTAAAACCACTGAGACCCCCCCCCCCGTCATCGTGAGATGAGGGCCTTCTTTTCCTGCATGTCCTGGAGTGCAATCCCGAGTCCTCTCTCCAAACTCCAGAGGAGGCTTGACTCCCTTTAGTCCACTCAGTGGGCTCCAAGAAATACGCGTCGCAACTCGAGAAGAGAGATAAGTCCTTTGTTTCCCCTCGAGACGACGCCTGACTCCTGGGTGAGTCTGGAATGCAACCCCAAGATCCCAGTCACCCCTTGAGAGGAACATTAGGTCCTAGACACAAGCCTGGATGAGGTTTCTTTTGCCCTGCAGTGACTCGAGCGCAACCCCCAGCTCTCCCTCGCAACTCGAATGGAAGATTGGGCTTCCCTGGGCCAACACAAGAGGAAGCCAGAAATCCCCTTCGTAACTCGAGAATCCCGCCGAAACTCGAGAAAAACCACGTGTTTCCAACGTCATCCCAAGATGAGGCCCTTGCTGCTATGGCCTCTCAAGAAAAGAACCACGTTCCGTCTTGAAGTGCGAAACGGTACTTTGCACCCTTGATGCAACACCAAATGTTCCTGGACACGCCGGTCTCACTCGACAGGAACACCTAGGTTCCCGCACCACTTCATCTGAGCACCTTCTCCCCTCCTGTTCGAGACAGGAGGGTCTATTCCCCTGTTTTGTTTGGAAGGGGTTCCCCACATTCCCGGTGCACCTCAGGATGAGGCCGGTCTCACGAGGAAATTCGAGACATAGCATCGGGGGTGGTGTCACATGCCGAAATACCCCGATTTCCCGGCCCACTCTTGAGAAGAACCCGATGCCCGGACACCTCTTCGAAGGCAACCCTGTGGACGAAGGCACAAAACGAAGGGTCACTGACACTCCCGTGCATCATTCGGTAAAAGCCGCAGGTTCCACACACAGCTCGACAAGAGGCCTGTCATCCCATGAACAACTCGAGAGGCAAGCAGAGTTCCATTCCTCCACTCAAGACGAGGCCTGACTCTCCGGTCCCAACTCTGAAGGGACCCTGCGATCGGAGTCCGAAATGGAGAGGAACCCTGAGGTTCCTGACTCCACTCGAGATGAGGCCCTCTTCCATTACACCAAAAACAGTGGAGGCCCGAGAGGCCCCTCCCAAATCCACAGTATCACGACTTCTCAGAGGCACCCTTAGAAGCTCCCTGAGGTCACCGGCACAAGTCGAGGGAACACAGGGTTTCCTGACGCAACCCGAGAAAGACCTCGAAAATCCTCCTTCACACGTCTTGAATCCCGATTCCCCTACCATGACTCGAGAGCAATGACGCGTTCCCCCTCGAAACTCGCATGGAGACTTGACTTCCCTGGCGCCACACGAGAGGCTCCCTGAGCTCCCCGTCATACCTCGTGAGAAATCCCACACTGGCTCCCCAGCTCGAGAAAACCCACGAGACGCCTCCGTCATCGCGAGATGAAGGCCTTCTTTTCCTGCATGGCCTGGAGAGCAATCTCGAGGCCTCTCTTCAAACTCCACAGGAGGCCTGACTCCCTTTAGGCCACTCTGTGGGCTCCAAGAGATACCCATTGGGACTCGAGAGGAGAGCGGAATTCTTTGCTTCCCCTATATACCAGGCCTGACTCCTCAGGTGAGTCTGGAATGCAACCCCGAGATCCCTGTCGCCCCTGGAGAGGAACATTAGGTCCTAGACACAAGCATAGATGAGGTCTCATTTGCCCTGAAGTGACTCGAGAGCAATCCCCTGCTGTCCCTCGCACCTCGAATGGAAGAATGGACTTCCCTGGGACAACACAAGAGGAAACCTGAATTCCCCGTCGTAATTCGAAAATCCCGCCGCAACTCGAGGAAAACCACGTGGTTCCCCCGTCATCGCAAGATGAGGCCCTTGCCAGCTACAGCGTCTCAGGAGAAGCCCCACGTTCCATCTTGAAGTTTAAAACGATAATTGGCAACCTTGATGTTACCACAAAAGTTCCCCGACACCCTGGTCTCACTCGAGGGGAACACCAAGGTTCGGTGCACCGCTTGTTCTGAGCCCCTTATCCCCTCCTGATCGCGATGGGAGGGTCGATTACCCTGCTTTGTCTGGAAGGGGTTCCGGACCTTCCCGGCACACCTCAGGATGAGGCCGGTCTCACGAGGAAATTCGAGACGTAGCCTTGTGGTTGGTGCCACACGCCGAAAGACCCCGATTTCCCTGTCTGCTCTTGATAAGAACCCAATGCTAGGACACCTCTTCGAAGGCAATCCTGTGGACGAAGGCACAAAACGAAGGGGTCTGACACCCTCCTGCATCGTTGGAAAAGCCCGCAAGTTCCACATACAGATCGACAAGTGGCCTGTCACCCCGTGAACAACTCGAGAGGCAAGAGGAGTTAAATTCCTCCACACAAGACGAGGCCTGACTCTCCTGTCCCAACTCTGCATGGACACTGAGATCCGATTCAGAAATGGAGAGGAACCATGAGGTTCCTGCCTCAACTCGAGATAAGGCCCTCTTCTACTGCACCAAACCCAGTGGAGTTCGGAGCGGCCCCTCCCAACTGCACAGTATCCCTGACTTCTCAGAGGCACCCTGAGAAGCTCCCTGAGGTCACGGGCATAAGTCGAGGGAACCCAGGGTTTCCTGCCGTAACCTGAGAAAAATCTCGAGAGTCCTTCTTCACGCGTCTTGAGGCCCGATTCCCCTACCATGACTGGAGAAAAATGACGCGCTCCCCCTCGCCACGCGCATGAAGATCTGACTTCCCCGGCACCACATGAGAGTCTCCCTGAGCTCCCCATCGTACCTCGTGAGAAACCCCACACTGGCGCCGCAGCTCGAGAAAACCCACGAGACGCCCCTGTCATGGTGAAATGAGGGCCTTCTTTCCTGCATGACCTGAAGAGCAATCCCGAATCCTCTCTCCAAACTCCAAAGGAGGCTTGACTCCCTTTAGGTCACTCAGTGGGCTCCAAGAGATACGCGTCGATACTCAGGAGGAGAGCGGTGTCCTTTGCTTCCCCTCGAGATGAGGTCTGACTACGAGGGTGAGTCTGGAATGCAACCTGGATCCCTGTCGCCCCTGGAGAGGAACCTTAGGTCCTGGACAAAAGCCTAGAGGAGGTCTCTTTGGCCCTGCAGTGACTCAAGCAAAACCCCTAGCTTTCCCTTGCAACTCGAATGGAAGATTGGCCTTTCTGAGCCAACACAAGAGGAAGCCTGAATTTCCAGTTGTAATTTGAGAAACCCGCCGCAACTCGAGAAAAATCACGTGGTTCCCTGTATTGCAAGATGAGGCCCTTGCCCCCTACAGCGTCTCAAGAGAAGTCTCACATTCCGTCTTGAAGTGCAAAACAGTACTTGGCACCCTTGATGTGACCCCAAAAGTTCCCCTATATACCGATATCACTAGAGGGGACACTGAAGTTCCCGGCACCACTTCATCTGAGGCCTTTCTCCTCTCATGATCGCGATAGGAGGGTCGATTCCACTGCTTTGTCTCGAAGGGGTTCCCGACCTTCCCGGCGCACCTCAGGATGAGGCCGGTCTCACGAGGAAATTCGAGACGTAGCCTCGAGGGCCATACTACATGCCGAAAGACCCCGATTCCATGGTCCACTTTTGATCAAAACCAGACTCCTGGACACCTCTTCGAAGGCAAGCCTGTGGATGAAGGCACAACACGTAGGGGCACTGACACCCCGTGCATCTTCCGGAAAAACCCGCAGGTTCTCACACAGCTCCACAAGTGGTCTGTCACCTCGTGAACAACTCGAGAAGCAAGCGGAGTTCCATTCCTCCACACAAGACGATGCCTGACTCTCCTGTCACAACTCTAGGGACCTTGCGCACCGAGTCAGAAATGGAGAGGAAGCCTGAGGTTCCTGCCTCCACTCAAGACGAGGCCTTTTCCATTGCCGCAAAACCAGAGGAGTCCCGAGAGGCCCGTCCCAAATCCACAGTATGCCTGACTTCTCAGAGGCACCCTGAGAAGCTCCCTAAGGTCACCGGCAGAAGTCGACGGAACCCAGGGTTTCCTGCCCCAACCTGAGAAAGACCTTGAGAGTCCTGCTTTAACGTATCTTGAGGCCCGATTCCCGTACCATATCTCGAGAGCAATGACGCGCTCCCCCTTGCCATGCGCATGGAGACCTGACTTCCCTGGCGCCACACGAAAGGCTCTCTGAGCTTCCCGTCGCACCGCGTCAGAAACCGCACACTGGCACCACAGCTCGAGAAAACCAACAAGACGCCCCTGTCATCGCGAGATGAGGATCTTCTTTTCCTGCATGGCCTGGAGAGCAATCCCGAGTCTTCTCTCCAAACTCCACAGGGGGCTTGACTCCCTTTAGGCCACTCAGTGGGCTCCAAGAGACACCTGTGGCGACTCGAGAGGAGAGCGGGGTCCTTTGCTTCCCCTCGAGTCGAGCTCGGACTCCCAGGATGCGTCTGGAATGCAAACCCGAGATCGCTGTCGGCCCTGGAGAGGAATATTAGGTCCTGGACACAAGCCTAGATGAGGTCTCTTTTGCCCTGCAGTGACTCAAGAGCAAACCCCAGCTCTCCCTCGAAACTCGAATGGAAGATTGGACTTCCCTGGGCCAACACAAGAGGAAGCCTGAATTCCCTGTCGTAACTCGAGAATCCCGCCGCACCTTGAGAAAAACCACGTGATTCCCCCGTCATCCCAAGATGAGGCCCTTGCCCTCTACAGCGTGTCAAGTGAAGCCCCAAGTCCGTATTGAAGTGCAAAACGGTACTTGGCACCCTTGAAGCGACCCCAAAAGTTTCCCGACACACCGGTTCCACTCGAGGGGAACACCGAGGTTCCCGGCACGACTTCAACTGAGCCCTTTCACTCCTCCTGATCGCGACAAGATGGTCGATTCCCCTGCTTTGTCTGGAAGGGGTTCCCGATCTTCATGGCGCACCTCAGGATGACACCAGTCTAACGAAGAAATTCGAGACGTAGCCTCATGGATGGTGCCACGTTCTGAAAGACCCCGATTTCCTGCTCCGCTATTGATAAGAACCCGATGTCCAGACACCTCTTTGAAGGCAACCCTGTGGATGAAGGCACAACACGAAGGGGCACTGACCCCCTCATGCATCTTACGGAAAAAACCGAAGGTTCCACTCACAGCTCAACAAATGGTCTGTTATCCTGTGAACAACTCGAGAGGCAAGTGGAGTTCCATTCGTCCACACAAGACGAGGCCTGACTCTCCTGTCCCAATTCTTCAGGGACCCTGTGGTCGGAGTTTTAAATGGAGAGGAACCCTTAGGTTCCTGCCTCAACTCGAGATGAGAACCTTTGCCATTGCACCAAACCCAGTGGAGTTCCGAGAGCCCCTCCCAAGTCCACAGTATGCCTGACTTCTCAGAGGCACCCTGAGAAGCTCCCTAGGTCACCGGTACAAGTCGAGGGAACCCAGGGTTTCCTGCCACAACCTGAGAAAGACCTTGAGACTCCTTCTTCAACGCGTCTTGAGTCCCGATTTCCCTACCATGACTCGAGAGCATTTATGGGCTCCCCCTCATCACACGCATAGACACCTGACTTTCCTGGCGCCACATGAGAGGCTCCCTGAGATCCCCGTTGTACCTCGTGAGAAAATTCATACTTGCGCCCCAACTCGAGAAAACCCACAAGACGCCCCCGTCATTGCGAGCTGAGGGCCTTCTCTTCCTGTATGGCCTGGAAAGCAATCCCGAGTCCTCTCTCCAACTCCACAGGAGGCTTGACTCCCTGGAGGCCACTCAGTGGGCTCCAAGAGATACCTATCGTGACCCAGGAGGATATCAGAATCCTTTGCTTCCCCTCGAGCCGAGGCCTGACTCACTGGGTGAGTCTGGAATGCGTCCCCGTGATCCCTATCGCCCCTGGAGAGGAACATTAGGTCCTGGACACAAGCCTAGATGAGGTCTATTTTGACCTGCCGTGACTCGAGAGCAATTCCCACCCAGCTCTCTCTGGCAACTCGAATGGAAGAATGGACTTCCCTGGGCCAACAGAAGAGGAAGCCTGAATTCCCCGTCGTAAGTCAACAATCCCATCGCAACTCGAAAAAAACCACGTGGTTTCCCCTTCATCACAAGATGAGGCCCTTGCCCACCACAGCGTCTCAAGAGAAGTCCCACGTTTCGTCTTGAAGTTTGAAACAGTATTTGGCAAGCTTCATGAGACCCCAAAAGTTCCCTGACATACCAGTCTCACTCAAGGGGAACACCGAGGTTCCCGGCACCACTTCATCTGAGCCCCTTCTCCCCTCCTGATCGCGACAGGAGGGTCGATTAACCTGCTTTGTCTGGAAGGCTTTCCCCACCTTCCAGGGGCACCTCAGCATGAGGCCCGTCTCATGAGGAAATTCGAGACGTAGCCTCGTGTGTGGTGCCGCATTCCAAAAGACCCCGATTTCCTGGTCCGCTCTTGATAAGAACCTGATGCCCACACACCACTTCGAAGGCAACCCTGTGGATGAAAGCACATCACGAAGGGGCACTGACACCGCCGTGCATTGTCTGAAAAAAACCGCAGGTTCCACACACAGCTCGACAAGTGGCCTGTCACTCCTTGAACAACTTGAGAGGCAAGCGGAGTTCCATTCCTCCACACAAGACGAGGCCTGACTCTCCTGTCCCAACTCTACAAGGACCCTGCGATCTGAGTCCGAAATGGAGAGGAACCCTGAGGTTCCTTCCTGATCTCAAGATTAGGCCCTCTTCCATTGCAGCAAACCCAGTGGAGTCCCGAGAGGCCTCTCCCAGCTCCATAGTATCCCTGACTTCTCAGAGGCACCCTGAGAAGCTACCTGAGGTCACAGGCACAAGTCGAGGGAACCCAGGGTTTCCTGCCGCAACCCGAGAAAGACCTCGAGCGTCCTTTTTCATTGTGTTGAGCCCTGATTCCTCTACCATGACTCGAGAGCAATGACGTGCGCCCCCTCGCCACTCGTATGGAGACTTGACTTCCCTGACACCACACGAGAGGCTCCCTGAGCTCCCGGTCGTACCTTGTGAGAAACCCCACACTGGCACCGCAGCGCCAGAAAAACCACGAGACTCCCCCGACATCGCGAGCTGAGGGCCTTCTTTTCCTGCATGGCCTGGAGAGCAATCCCGCGTGCTCTCTCCAAACTCCACAAGAGAGGAGCCAAGATTGCTGAGGAGTAGGACGGGGAGAACTCTTTTCCTCCCCAAACAATTTCATCAAAAGAGCATTTAAACGTCGAGTAAATTCCACAATACAACTTATGAATGCTGCCAGAGGACATCAGGCACCCAGAAAAGCAACCCAACTCTTGGAAAGTAGGTAGGAAAAAGTATAAAAGACAAAAAAAGAGACAAAAGAGGGAGGGAGGGATTTCCGTCCCGGGAAGATAGTCTTAAAAAGAGAAAAGTTTCCAAACACCAGGAAAGCTTTTCACTGCCAAATCTTTGCCAAGCTTTGGAAGCACAAAGGGCAACATAAGGGGGATAAAAATAAATAAACAATTAAAACTCGCAGATTGCAAGCCCTACGGTAACTCCCCCAGCCGCGAAGCAGTGCAGACGCCTGCTCACACCATTAGCAAGCAGGGGCTGGGCAGGGAGGCGCGGCGCGGGCTGCATCGCTTAGAGTAAGAATCTGGCCTGAATACCATGAGCGCTATCTGAACGAAATAACTTGGGCTAGCAAACCAGACTCTGGGATATCTACCACGTAAAAAGCCAGCCCTAACCTAAGACACCGCCAGGCCCACGCACGGAACAAAGGACTGAACAGAGATAGCCGGCTGCAGACCTTCCCCCTCCGGTGACAGGCAGCCAGAGCCGGAAGGGGGCAATTGCAGCCCCAGAGAGACATTATCTATAAAACTGTAAGCAGGCTTCTTTGCTAACTAAAACTTCTTGGGGATCTGGACGGTCAACATCTGCCTGAGAAAGTGCGCCTGTTTTACACCCAGATAACCGAGTGGTGGGGAGGCGATAAGTCACAACATTGGCGCTCGCCAAACACCTCATCACCTGAGCTGCTCGGACCTGGGAAGAGCACAAAACGCAGGCCGAACTGAGTCTGTGCCTCTGAGGACTACCCGAGTGCCTGAACCTGAGCGGCTTGGACCTGGTAGGTGCATGCAGCCCAGGGCCAGCCTCGGATTGTTCCCGGTGGAACAACCTAGAGCCCGAGCAGTGTGGGCAGGAAGGCTACACGCGCCGTGAGCGGGGGCAGACCCAGTGTGGCTGAGGCACTGCGAACGCACGCCAGTGTTATTTGTTTGCAGCATCACTCCCTCCCTCCCTCCCCACAGCGCAACTGAACAAGTGAGCCTAAAAAAAAAAGTGTCCTCCACCGTCCCCTTTGTGTCAGGGCGTAAACCAGACACTGAAGAGACCAGCAAACAAAAGAAGCTATAACAGAGGGAAACGCCTTGGAAGCTACAGGCAATAGATTAAAACCCTGTGGTTATTAGGACTACATAGGAAGGCGCCTATAGATCTTGAGAAATATAAGTCGGACCAAGGAACTAGCCAAAAATGAACCGAACCCACGATACTCACAACAAAACCAGAGAAAGTCCTAGATATATTTTTATGATCATTCTTTCTTTTTTTTAATTTTTTTAATTTTAAGTCCTCTATTGTTCATTTAATTTTCACTTTTATAACCTATTACTTTGCAAAAAAAAGACCCTATTTTTTTCTTCTTCAGCAAACTTCATATATATATATTTATATATATATATATAATAATTTTTTGACCTTGTTTTTTTGTTTTGTTTTTTTTTCTTCTTTTCTTTAACATTGTATTTTTGAAATTCCAAACTGTACTCTAGATTTTTAATTTATGCTTTTTGATATTTGATATCAATTTTGTACCTGTAGTTTCTTTATAATTTTTGCGACATTGCTTGCTTTTGTTTGTTTGTTTTCTCTTTAGTTTTCTTCTTCCTTTTTTTTAACATTGTATTTTTGAAATTCCAAACTCTACTCTAGATTTTTAATTTTTGCTTTTTGGTATTAGTTATCAATTTTCTACCTGTATTTTCTTGATAATTTTTGCGACCTTGTTTGTTTTTCTTTGTTCGTTTTTTCTCTCTTTCTTTTCCTTCTTCTTTTCTTTAACATCGTATTTTTGAAATTCCAAACTCTACTCTAGATTTTTAATTTTTGCTTTTATGTATTTGTTACCAATTTTGTACCTTTAAGAACCCAATCTTCAGTACCCATTTTTCACTAGGGAGCGAGATTACTGGCTTGACTGCTCTCTCTCCCTTTGGACTCTCCTTTTTCTCCACCAGGTCGCCTGTGTCTCCTCCCTAACCCCTCTCTACTCTACCCAACTCTGTGAATTTCTGTGTATTCCAGACGGTGGAGAACACTTAGGGAACTGATTACTGGCTGGATCTGTCTCCCTCCTTTTCATTCCCCCCTTTTATCCTTCTGGCCACCTCTGTCTCCTTCCTCCTTCTTCTTGTCTCTGTATAACTCTGTGAACATCTCTGAGCGGTCCAGTTGTGGAGTGCACATAAGGAAGTGACTACTGGCCAGCCCACTCTCTCCACTATTGATTCCACCTCATCTCATTTGGGTCACCTCTAACTCCCTCCTCCCTCTTCTCTTCTTCATGTAACGCTGTGAACCTTTCTGAGTGACCCTCACAGTAGAGAAACTTTTCTTCTTTAACGTAGATGTTTTATCAATGGTGCTGTATAGAAGGAGAAGTTTTGAAACTACTGTAAAAGTAAGACAGATAACTGGAAGCAGGAGGCTTAAGTCCAAACCCTGCCTCCAGGGAACTCCTGACTCCAAGGAACATTAATTGACAGGAGCTCATCAAATGCCTCCATACCGACACTGAAATCAAGCACCACACAAGGGCCAACAAGTTCCAGGGCAAGACATACCAAGCAAATTCTGCAGCAACAAAGGAACGCAGCCCTGAGCTTCAAGATACAGGCTGCCCAAAGTCACCCCAAAGCCACAAACATCTCATAACTCATTACTGGACACTTCATTGCACTCCAGAGAGAAGAAATACAGCTCCACCCACCAGAACATGGACACAAGCTTCCCTAACCAGGAAACCTTGACAAGACACCTGTACAAACCCACACACAACGAGGAAATGCCAGAGTAAAGAACTCCACAAACTGCCAGAATACAGAAAGGACACCCCAAACTCAGCAATTTAAACAAGATGCGACAGAGGAATACCCAGCAGATAAAGGAACAGGATAAATGCCCACCAAACCAAACAAAAGAGGAAGAGATAGGGAATCTACCTGATAAAGAATTCCGAGTAAGGATAGTGAAATGGATCTAAAATCTTGAAATTAAAATGGAATCACAGATAAATAGCCTGGAGACAAGGATTGAGAAGATGCAAGAAAGGTTTAACAAGGACCTAGAAGAAATAAAAAAAGAGTCAATATATAATGAATAATGCAATAAATGAAACTAAAAACACTCTGGAGGCAACAAATAGTAGAATAACAGAGGCAGAAGATAGGATTAGTGAATTCGAAAATAGAATGGTAGAAATAAATGAATCAGAGAGGATAAATGAAAAACGAATTAAAAGAAATGAGCACAATCTCAGAGACCTCCAGGACAATATTAAACGCTACAACATTCGAATCATAGGGGTCCCAGAAGAAGAAGACAAAAAGAAAGACCGTGAGAAAATACTTGAGGAGATAATAGTTGAAAACTTCCCTAAAATGGGGAAGGAAATACTCACTCAAGTCCAAGAAACCCAGAGAGTCCCAAACAGGATAAAGCCAAGGCGAAACCCCCCAAGACACATATTAATCACATTAACAAAAATCAAACACAAAGAACAAATATGAAAAGCAGCAAGGGAAAAACAACAAATAACACACAAGGGAATTGCCATAAGGATAACAGCTGATCTTTCAATAGAAACTCTTCAAGCAAGGAGGGAATGGCAAGACATACTTAAAATGATGAAAGAAAATAACCTACAGCCCAGATTATTGTACCCAGCAAGGATCTCATTCAAGTATGAATGAGAAATCAAAAGCTTTTCAGACAAGCAAAAGCTGAGAGAATTCTGCACCACCAAACCAGCTCTCCAACAAATACTAAACAGGAAACACAAAAACGGTGTATAAATTCGAACCCCAAACGATAAAGTAAATGGCAATGGGATCATACTTATCAGTAATTACCTTAAACGTAAATGGGTTGAATGCTCCAACCAAAAGACAAAGACTGGCTGAATGGATACAAAAACAAGACCCCTACATATGTTGTCTACAAGAGACCCACCTCAAAACAGGGGATACATACAGACTGAAAGTGAAGGGCTGGAAAAAGATTTTCCATGCAAATAGGGACCAAAAGAAAGCAGGAGTAGCGATACTCATGTCAGATAAAATAGACTTTAAAACAAAGGCTGTGAAAAGAGACAAAGAAGGTCACTACATAATGATCAAAGGATCAATCCAAGAAGAAGATATAACAATTATAAATATATATGCACCCAACGTGGGAGCACCACAGTATGTAAGACAAATGCTAACAAGTATGAAAGGAGAAATTAACACTAACACAATAATAGTTGGAGATTTTAATACCCCACTCACACCTATGGATAGATCAACTAAACAGAAATTTAACAAGGAAACACAAACTTTAAATGATACAATAGACCAGTTAGACCTAATTGATATCTATAGGACAATTCATCCCAAAACAATGAATTTCAACTTTTTCTAAAGTGCACATGGAACCTTCTCCAGGATAGATCACATCCTGGGCCATAAAGCTAGCATTGGTAAATTCGAAAAAATAGAAATCATTCCAAGCATCTTTTCTGACCACAATGCAGTAAGATTAGATCTCAATTACAGGAGAAAAACTATTAAAAATTCCAACATATGGAGGCTGAACAACACGCTGCTGAATAACCAACAAATCACAGAAGAAATCAAAAAAGAAATCAAAATTTGCATAGAAACGGATGAAAATGAAAACAGAACAACCCAAAACTTGTGGGACACGGTAAAAGCAGTCCTAAGGGGAAAGTTCATAGCAATACAGGCACACCTCAAGAAACAAGAAAAAAGTCAAATAAATAAACTAACTCTACACCTAAAGCAACTAGAAAAGGAAGAAATGAAGAACCCCAGGGTTAGTAGAAGGAAAGAAATCTTAAAAATTAGAGCAGAAATAAATGCAAAAGAAACAAAAGAGACCATAGCAAAAATCAACAAAACCAAAAGCTGGTTCTTTGAAACGATAAATAAAATTGACAAACCATTAGCCAGACTCATCAAGAAACAAAGGGAGAAAAATCAAATCAATAAAATTAGAAATGAAAATGGAGAGATCACAACAGAAAACACAGAAATACAAAGGATCATAAGAGACTACTATCAACAATTATATGCCAATAAAATGGACAACGTGGAAGAAATGGACAAATTCTTAGAAAAGTACAACTTTCCAAAACTGGACCAGGGAAGAAATAGAAAATCTTAATAGACCCATCACAAGCACGGAAATGGAAACTGTAACCAAAAATCTTCCAGCCAACAAAAGCCCAGGTCCAGACGGCTTCACAGCTGAATTCTACCAAAAATTTAGAGAAGAGCTAACACCTATCCTGCTCAAACTCTTCCAGAAAATTGCAGAGGAAGGTAAACTTCCAAACTCATTCTATGAGGCCACCATCAGCCTAATACCAAAACCTGACAAAGATACCACAAAAAAAGAAAACTACAGGCCAATATCACTGATGACATAGATGCAAAAATCCTTAACAAAATTCTAGCAATCAGAATCCAACAACACATTAAAAAGATCATACACCATGACCAAGTGGGCTTTATCCCAGGGATGCAAGGATTCTTCAATATCCGCAAATCAATCAATGTAATACACCACCTTAACAAATTGAAAAATAAAAACCATATGATTTTCTCAATAGATGCAGAGAAAGCCTTTGACAAAATTCAACATCCATTTATGATAAAAAATCTCCAGAAAGCAGGAATAGAAGGAATATACCTCAACATAATAAAAGCTATAGATGACAAACCCACAGCAAACATTATCCTCAATGGTGAAAAATTGAAAGCATTTCCTCTAAAGTCAGGAACAAGACAAGGGTGCCCACTTTCACCATTACTATTCAACATAGCTTTGGAAGTTTTGGCCACAGCAATCAGAGCAGAAAAAGAAACAAAAGGAATCCAAATTGGAAAAGAAGAAGTAAAACTCTCACTGTTTGCAGATGACATGATCCTCTACATAGAAAACCCTAAAGACTCCACCAGAAAATTACTAGAACTAGCCAATGACTATAGTAAAGTTGCAGGATATAAAATCAACACACAGAAATCCCTTGAATTCCTATACACTAATAATGAGAAAACAGAAAGAGAAATTAAGGAAACAATTTCATTCACCATTGCAACGGAAAGAATAAAATACTTAGGAATATACCTACCTAAAGAAACTAAAGACCTATATATAGAAAACTATAAAACACTGGTGAAAGAAATCAAAGAGGACACTAATAGGTGGAGAAATATACCATGTTCATGGATTGGAAGAATCAATATAGTGAAAATGAGTATACTACCCAAGGCAATTTATAGATTCAACGCAATCCCTATCAAGCTACCAACAGTATTCTTCACAGAGCTAGAACAAATAATTTCACAATTTGTATGGAAATACAAAAAACCTCGAATAGCCAAAGCGATCTTGAGAAAGAAGAATGGAACTGGAGGAATCAACCTACCTGATTTCAGGCTCCGCTACAAAGCCACAGTTATCAAGACAGTATGGTACTGGCACAAAGACAGAAATATAGATTAGTGGAACAAAATAGAAAGCCCAGAGATAAATCCACACACATATGGACACCTTATCTTTGACAAAGGAGGCAAAAATATACAATGGATTAAAGACAATCTCTTTAACAAGTGGTGCTGGGAAATCTGGTCAACCACTTGTAAAAGAATGAAACTAGAACACTTTCTAACACAATACACAAAAATAAACTCAAAATGGATTAAAGATCTAAACGTAAGACCAGAAACTATAAAACTCCTAGAGGAGAACATAGGCAAAACACTCTCTGAAATACATCACAGCAGGATCCTCTATGACCCACCTCCCAGAATATTGGAAATAAAAACAAAAATAAACAAATGGGGCCTAATTAACCTTAAAAGCTTCTGCACATCAAAGCAAACTATTAGCAAGGTGAAAAGACAGCCTTCGGAATGGGAGAAAATAATAGGAAATGAAGCAACTGACAAACAACTAATCTCAAAAATATACAAGCAACACCTACAGCTCAACTCCAGAAAAATAAATGACCCAATCAAAAAATGGGCCAAAGAACTAAATAGACATTTCTCCAAAGAAGACATACAGATGGCTAACAAACACATGAAAAGATGCTCAAAATCACTCATTATCATAGAAATGCAAATCAAAACCACTATGAGGTACCATTTCACGCCAGTCAGAATGGCTGCAATCCAAAAGTCTACAAATAATAAATGCTGGAGAGGGTGTGGAGAAAAGGGAACCCTCTTACACTGTTGGTGGGAATGCAAACTAGTACAGCCACTATGGAGAACAGTGTGGAGATTCCTTAAACAACTGGAAATAGAACTGCCTTATGATCCAGCAATCCCACTGCTGGGCATACACACTGAGGAAACCAGAAGGGAAAGAGACACGTGTACCCCAATGTTCATCGCAGCACTGTTTCTAATAGCCAGGACATGGAAGCAACCTAGATGTCCATCAGCAGATGAATGGATAAGAAAGCTGTGGTACATATACACAATGGAGTATTACTCCGCCATTAAAAAGAATAGAATGAATCAGTTCTAATGAGGTGGATGAAACTGCAGCCTATTATACAGAGTGAAGTAAGCCAGAAAGAAAAACACCAATACAGTATACTAACGCATATATATGGAACTTTGAAAGACGGTAACAATAACCCTGAGTACGAGACAGCAAAAGAGACACTGATGTATAGAAGAGTCTTATGGACTCTGTGGGAGAGGGAGAAGGTGGGAAGATTTGGGAGAATGGCATTGAAATATGTAAAATATCATGTATGAAAAGAGTTGCCAGTCCAGGTTTGATGCATGACACTGGATGCTTGGGGCTAGTGCTCTGGGACGACCCAGAGGGATGCTATGGGGGGGAGGAGGGAGGAGGGTTCAGGATGGGGAGCACATGTATACCTGAGGCGGATTCATTTTGATATTTGGAAAAACTAATACAATTATGTAAAGTTTAAAAATAAAATAAAATTAAAAAAAAAATCCACAGGAGGCTTGACTCCCTTTAGGCCACTCAGTGGTCTCCAAGAAATACCCGTCGGGACTCGAGAGCAGAGCAGAGTCTTTTCCTTCCTCTCGAGATAAGGCCTGACTCCTCGGGTGCGTCTAAAATGCAACCCCGAGATCTCTGTCGCCCCTGGAGAGGAACATTAGGTCCCGGACACAAGCTTAGATGAGGTCTCTTTTGCCCTGAAGTGACTCGAGAGCAATCCCTAGCTCTCTCTCGCAACTCTAATGGAAGATTGGACTTCCCTGGGCCAACACAAGAGGAAGCCTGAATTCCCCATCATAACTCGAGAATCCCGCCGAAACTCGAGAAAAACCACATGGTTACCCCGTCATCGCAAGATGAGGCCCTTGCCCGCTACAGCGTCTAAAGAGAAGTCCCAGGTTTCTTCTTGAAGTGTTTTCACACTTCAAGTGTGAAAACTTGGCACCCTTGATGTGATTCCAAAAGTTCCCCAACACCCTGGTCTCTCTCGAGGGGAACACCGAGGTTCCCGGTACGACTTCATCTGAGCCACTTCTCCCCTCCTGATTGCGACTGGAGGGTCGACTCCCGTGTTTTGTCTGGAAGGGGTTCCCAACCTTCCCGGCGCACCTCAGGATGAGGCCGGTCTAACGAGAATATTTGAGACGTAGCTTCATGGGTGGTAACACATGCTGAAAGACCCCGATTCCCCGGTCCGCTCTTGATAAGAACCCGATGCCCGGACACCTCTTCAAAGGCAACCCTGTGGAAGAAGGCACAACACGAAGGGGCACTGACACCCTCGTGCATCGTCCGGAAAAACCCGCAGATTCCAAACACAGTTCGACAAGTTGCCTGTCACCCCATGAATAACTCGAGAGGCAAGCGGAGTTCCATTCCTCCTTACAAGACGAGGCCTGACTCTCCTGTCCTAACTCTGCAGGGACCCTGCGATCAGAGTCAGAAATGGATATGAACCTTGAGGTTCCTGCCTCCACTCGAGATGAGGCCCTCTTCTATTGCACCAAACCCAGTGGAGTCCCGAGAGGGCCCTCCCAACTCCAGGGTATCCCTGACTTCTCAGAGGCACACTGAGAAGCTCCCTGAGGCCACCGGCACTAGTCGAGGGAACCCAGGGTTTACTGCCGTGACCCAAGAAACACCTTGAAAGTCCTTCTTTAACGGTTCTTGAGGCCCAATACACCTTCCATGACTCTAGAGCAATGACGCGCTCCCCCTCGCAATGCGCATGGAGACCTGACTTCCCAAGCGCCACATGAGAGGCTCCCTGAGCTCCCCGTAGTACCTCATGAGAAATCCCACACTGGCGCTGCAGCTCGAGAAAACCCACGAGACGCCCCCTTCATCGCGAGATGATGGCCTTCTTTTCCTGCATGGCCTGGAGAGCAATCCCGAGTCCTCTCTCCAAACTCCACAGGAGGCTTGACTCCCTTTAGGCCACTCAGTGGGCTCCAAGAGATACCCGTCGCAACTCGAGAGGAGAGCGGAGTCCTTCGCTTCCCCTCGAGACAAGGACTGACTCCCCGGGTGCATCAGGAAAGCAACCCCAAGATCCCTGTCCCCCCTGGAGACGAACATTATGTCCTGGACACAAGCCTAGATAAGGTCTCTTTTGCCCTGCAGTAACTCAAGCGCAATCCCTAGCTCTCCCTCGCAACTCGAATGGAAGACTGGACTTCCCTGGGCCAACACAAGAGGAATCCTGAATTTCCTGACCTAACTCGAGAATCCCGCCACAACTCGAGAAAAACGACGTGGTTAACCCGTCACCACAAGATGAGGCCCTTGCCAGCTACAGCGTCTCAAGAGAAGTCTCACGTTCCGTCTTGAAGTTTGAAACGGTACTTAGAACCTTTGATGTGACTCCAAAAGTTCCCCGACATCCCAGTTTTACTCGAGGGGAACATCGAGGTTCCCGGCACCACTTCATCTGAGCCCCTTCTCCCCTCCTGATTGGGACAAGAGGGTCGATTCACTTGCTTTGTCTGAAAGGGTTACCGACCTTCCTGGTGCACCTCAGGTTGAGGTCCGTCTCAAGAAGAAATTCGAGACGTAGGCTTGTGGGTGGTGCCACATGCCGAAAGACCCTGATTTCCTGGTCTGCTCTTGATAAGAACCTGAAGGCTGGATACCTCTTCGAAGGCAACCCTGTGTATGAAGGCAAAAAACAAAGGGGAACTGACACCCCAATGAATCGTCCGGATAAAACCGCAGGTTCCACACACAGCTCGACAAGTGGCCTGTTATCTGGTGAACAACTCGAGAGTCCAGTGGAGTTCCATTCCTCCACACAAGACGAGGCCTGACTCTCCTGTCCTAACTCTGTAGGGACTCTGTGTTCAGAGTCAGAAATGGAGAGCAACCCTGAGGTTCCTGCTTCAAATCGAGATGAGGCCCTCTTCTGACAAGGTCCAGCCTCGGCTGGTCCAGGGTTTTCGAAGGGGAGACAGAGTAGGCGACCTATTGATTTATTTATCAAAGATATAAAGAGTAATAGAATGAGGATAGCTCAGTAGGACAATTTAGTGGAGAAAAGAAGCTGAGTAGCTTGGTTTATGCGGAAAATCAGTATAACCCGTGACACCAGGTTAGCTCTTACCACGGAGGCCGCAGTCTCCCTCTTGAATAGCGAAAAGTGCCCCACCTTAGACACCTTCTCAAGTGGTCTTCGAAGCCCAGGCAAATAAATGGTCGCAGAGGATATCCGCGCTCCAGATGGACACTCATCTGAAAATTGAGGGGAAGAATGACATTAGGAGACTAAGCGTTGGCAATCAAGGCCCGTA
Organism: Bubalus kerabau; assembly: GCF_029407905.1. Lineage (NCBI taxonomy): Eukaryota > Metazoa > Chordata > Mammalia > Artiodactyla > Bovidae > Bubalus > Bubalus kerabau. The sequence continues at coordinate 2,133,582 of NW_026577887.1, read as the reverse complement.
GCTTTAGTTTCAACAGGGGTTTTTATACCCTAAGTTACACATAGAGGATAATGGGGATGCAAAGTCAGCAGCCTTTGATCCTTATCAAAAACCAGGGTTTCTTTCCTGCAAATGTATCATATACAAATGGTTTAGGTGATTTACATCATCTTCTAGCCAGAAGACCTATTAACATTTTATGACTCTTGACAAAGACTTATCAACCGTAAGACTTATTTTCTCTAAGAGTAATTATTTTAAGGTTTGGCCCCATCTTTCGAAGATAAAATTGCATTCCTATAGGGCAGATATGTAATGGGTTTACAACAAAGGAAAGAATTTATTACCTTAAGGGTCTAAAGTTAGTAACACCAAGGCCACTACTTATTTCTTCTATATACCAACTATATTAATTAATACACATTCAATTATACAATTCAGGGGATGTGGAAACTTGGCAACAAGCATTGGTTCATCAATGAAATCTTTTACTAGTTTTATTCTGACAGTTTCTAACTCTCTGAGAGGCTCTAAGCTATTTGAATATCTTAAACTTCCCGTGCCTCTCGAGGCTTGGAGACTGTAAACAATTGTATGCATTGCTGTAGGAGTCCGGGTAAACTTGTCAGGCGAGTTAGAGAGCCATCTGACGTGTTTGGATTTAAACACTCCTAATTGCCCAGGAACTTTATTAATTGGAGCTGTAAGTTAGCTCTTTGACAGAAAGAATGAGATGGTGGTGGGGGACAGCCCCCAGTAAAGTCAGAGGTGAGAGCACAAAGCAATAAAGTAGGCAGACACTGGTTTTGGGGGGTAGATGCTCAAGAATATCCGGGAGGACTCCCGAGGCTCGATCCCGCCTTTGTGTCTGCCCAGCCTCCTTCCTCATGACCTTTGTCACGAGTGGAATGTCTCTCGCCGGCTCCCGGCATCTCCCCGTTTTTTATTTCTTAAAACAGCCAGATGTAGCTCAGTCGCGAGCCTCTGAATACTCTGCCGAAGAATCCTGACAATACAAGGAAGAATGATTATGAGAAGCACAATTAAAGCAGCCACCGCAGCATAGCTAAAGACATTAGACAGAATATTCTTTCCTGAGATGTAGTTAGGGAAAGTATGGAAGAAATCATTTGCTGTTCCAGCAGCAGTAAAATCTAATCGGGAGTGCTCCATGGTTGCTATTTGATAGTGAAGTTTCCCTACGTCTCAACCAATGTCAGAGCTGTTCCAGATACCTGAAATATGGTTTTTAATCTTTTCCCATTCAAAATCTGTCTCATTTACTTTCAGGGGTGTTCCACATATCCACCGATAGTCAGCATGACAAGACAATGCCATTTTCACCTTTAAAGCCTGCAATTCAGTCCCAATATGTATTACTGCTTCCTCTAGGGCGTCTACCCTCATTTCTAATTTTCTCTCTATAGCTTCCTGTGTTGCCAATGTTAAAGAAACATTTTTGGACATAGAATCAACATATTGAGCAGTATGTACTTGTTGAGTCAATGATATTGCTGCCACAGTAACAGAAGTGATTGCACTTATCAAAGCTGCTGTTCCCAAGATAAGTAAGCCCACAAACCGTCGTGTTTGCATTAAATCCTGTAGTTGTTGTAATACAGCAAGACCATAATTCAATAAGTGGTTACATCATAAGATAAGGTGGATGTTGTAGCATTACAAAGGAGCAAACATTATATTGAGGGTTTAAACAAGATGAACCAGGGAGCAGCTGTAGGTGTCAGCCCGGGGGAGCAGTGTCCCCAGCATCAGGAGGCAGAATGCGAGCGGCAGGCTGTGGGCCAAGGCGCCTATGGTGGGCGGAGGGGCAGGGTTCGTGGTTTAGGGCTAGCCGCCACCGCTTGGGCTCAGGGCTGTCCCCTCTCGCCGGTGGGGCCACGCTGGTCTGGACGGCACTCCGCGGGTGCGCTTTCCTCTCTGGCCCTCACTCGCTGCACAGACTTCTTTGCTCTAGGTCACGGGGTGCAGAGAGGTGGGTGCGAGGCGCTGCTGGTGGCGCGGAGGCGAGAGCTGGCTGGGGGAGGGGGAGCGAGCGAGTGCGCGCATCGCGAACCTGGTCTTTGGGGAATGTGACATGACGAATTTGTCTGAGATCCAAACCGGAGAATCTGCATTCTGTAGAAATATACAAGCATACCCTCTCCCACAAGTTAGCAACACATCTGGCCTTTTTCACTCTCCCGTAAGGAGGCCTTTTTACTTGACCAGGGGCCGAGTCGTAGCCTGTAATTCAGGCATCTAGTGTCTCATCATTGTAGTCTGCCCCTGTGTGTTTACGTTTAAGTGATTAATTACAATTGGAACATAACTTCACTATTTGTCTAGCTGTTTCCCTATGGATATGTTAATTTAGGTCTAATGTTTAGTTTAGGTCTCTGTATAAATTTAAGTAATAAATGTATAACCTCCTTATCTCATTTTGGTATACAGGTATACAGATATACCTAAATGCAAAATGCATTTATATATGTATTTATATATGGCAACAAGTATAAAGTTATTGACATATAATATATATAAATCAATATACTTGAATTAATCTTTATAATCAATATATTAATTAATATATATTACAACAATACAACACATACACAGCTAATACCAACCAACACAAACCAATATACTGTAATAATACATGTCACACATTTATAATTATACAGTATATAGAACATTTATCATCACAGCACATCAATCCATACCAATTAATATCAGCCACACACACATTATATTCTGCCATATATATTTAATTATACAGTATATATATATATGTGTGTGTATATAGTATACATATTAATTTATATACAAATTAATTAAGTATAGATCTATAAATAGAATTAGGTATACCTTTATTATATTTTATTTATACCCATACCTAATTAGGCAAACTGTAATTAGGCAAATACATTTATATTATGTATTTATAACAATATATAAAGTATTGTTAAATGTACCACCTGTACAGCATCTCCACCCCACATACCACTTTCTCTAATCCCACCAACTCATTTTCAGTATTATGTGTTGGCCAGGAGCTGGGCCAGTCTTTCCCAGCAATGTTAAGAGACGTCTGTTCCTGTGTCTAATAGCCCTGGCGTTTTATTCTCTTGAATTAAAAGACCTTTTAAAGGCCTTGGAACTGTAATTTCCTGCACCCAAAAGGCTAGATCACTAGATCCAAATGTTTTGTGGCTCTTAGCTTGAGAAGTCAAGTTTTTCCTTGTCTGATAGTAAGGTAAAAGTAAAAGCTGTGTTACTCTTTGACCTTTATTAATTTGTACAGTTTTGATAGGCAGTGAGATCAAGACTTTAATTTCTCAATATCATCAGAATCTACTACACCATGCACCAGCGAAATTTCTTTTCTTTCTTTTTTTTTTATTTAATTATTTTTTAAAAGAAAGCGAGCTACGCCCCAGGACAAATCTTACAATGTCCTCAGATAGGGGGCCAGCCACTCCGGTTGGAATTGGAGTAAGCGGCACATCAGGGGTTAATATTGTTATTAAATCTCCTTGCCTTTTCGCTTTTCTCCTAGCCTGGGTGAGACCCCCCTGAGGGAGTTTTCTCCAAGGAGCACGCTCTGAATATTGTGTACTAAAAGCTCCTTTGTTTAAAAAACTTTTTATCTTCCTCAGTCTTAGGCAACACTTTGGGAGGCTTTGGGGGCAAAGTGGGGAACTCCTGGGTCCTGGGAGGCACAATCGAAGGCGGTGGTGGTCTCCTTAAATCAGAAAGTGGTGGATAAGTTTTTTAAAGGTTTGTGCAGAGGGGGAGGGAGCTCGCCAGGGCTCTCGGCCGCAGCGTCCTGTAAGCCCTCTCCTTCCTCGGGAGGTAGACCACTTTCTCCCTCCTTTTTTTTTTTTCAATGGCAGAAAATATGATCTGTGCAGTAAATGGAGACTCACCACCATCCACCTCTATAGCCTCCCCCATAGGCTATTTAACAGCCTCGTGACGGAGGTCCAGGACATTTCTAATCATATTCCACAGTCAATAAATATTTGTCTATTCTTAGATGCAGAGAAATCCATTTTTAATTTTTTTTTAATTTTAGAGAATATTTTTATTTATTTTGTAACCTCTTTACCCTGGCTAAACTGCAGAGGGGACTAGAAAAGAAGCCTCAAGGTGAGGATCGAGTTCATCCTTGGGACTAGAGAAAATCCTTCTCCGGGAAACTCCTAGCGGTGGCCCTTTACCCCGACATGGAGGAGGAGGCATAGGGGGATGGGAGCGTCCCGAAGTTTTCCTCTTCTGTTCCGGAGATCCTTTAACTGTTTGGTAACTAAATCTTACGAACTGTCTGATCGGGGATGTTTCCCTCAACCTCCTAGGAGCGGATGGTCTGATTAGGGATGTTTTCTTAAACTTTTAGGAGCATCTTTAGCTAAAAAAAAAAAACAAAACAATCCTCATCAGAATGGCATCGAGCTGCTGTTTCCTCTAAACCTTTTTCAAATTGAGGGGAGAGCTGATCTTTCTTTTCATCCCTATCTTTTACATGCTCATTGGCAGTCATAGCGGCTAGCCATTCATTTAGCTGTCGATAGCTAGGTATAGCCTCTTCATTTTCACTTTTCTTTATAACAGGTACCTTTTCAGATTTGCTTTTTTGTTTAACAGGTACTTTTCCAACTTTACTTTCCACTTTAACAGGTACCTTTTCAAATTCATGAGCTGGATCTAAAACATCTCTAGTCATATTCCACAGAGGAAAGGTGTAAGTAGGGATTTTTTCCAAACCTTGCTGAGCACAATAAGCTCTTAGCTGTTTTCCTAGTTTTTTCAAGATATCTAGGTTAACAGTGCCTTGTTGTAGAAACCAAGGGCAGTGGTCTTGTACAAATGTAAAAAATGATTGAATGGAAGATGTTTTAACCTTGATTCTTCTTTTACTTAATAACTGTAAAATTACTCCTATAAAGAGCTGTCTTTCATTTGATTCAGTGTTGCCCATGTCAGAAAATTAAGGATAGTAAAAGATTTTGCTTTTAGCTATCTAAAGATTAGGCCCTTTTTGTCAGCCTTTTTAGAAACCGTTTTTTCTCTCTAACTCTTCAACACTTCCCACTCCTCTCGCCCTGTCTATTCTTCAGGGGGATCTGCAGCCCCCTAAGTGGGATCCTATCTGTCCCCAAAACTGAACACTGGGGGAATGGGGTTGGGGATTTACCTTCGAAATGCCTGTCTCGGGCGCCACCTGCAGAGGTCCAGCCCCAGCTGATCCAGGGTATTTGAAGGGAAGATGGAGTAGGCGACCTATTTATATATTTATTTATTCATCAAAGATATACAGAGTAATAGAATGAGGATAGCTCAGTAGGAAAATTCAGTGGAGAAAAGCAGCTGAGTAGCTTGGTTTATGCGGAAAATCAATATAACCCATGACACCAGGTTAGCTCTGACCATGGAGGCTGCAAGTGCCCTCTAGAATAGAAGAAGTTGCCCCACCTTAGACACCTTATCGAGTAGGTCTTCGAAGCCCAGGCAAATAAATGGTCGCAGAGGATATCCGCGCTCCAGATGGACACTCATCTGAAAATTGAGGGGAATAATGACATGGGGAGACCAAGCGTTGGCGAGCAAGGCCCGTAACTTTATTTTCAACACAGGTTTTAATACCCTAAGTTACACATAGAGGATAATAGGGGATGCAAAGTCAGCAGTCTTTAATCCTTATCAAAAACCAGGGTTTCTTTTCTGCAGATTTATCGTATTAAAATGGTTTAGATGATTTACATCATCTTCTGGCCAGAAGACCTATTAACATTTTATGACTCTTGACAAAGACTTATCAACCATAAGAGTTATTTTCTCTAAGAGTAATTGTTTAAGGTTTGGCGCAATCTTTCGAAGATAAAATTGCATTCCTATAGGGAGGATGTGTAATGGGTTTACAACAAAGAAAATAATTTATTACCTTAAGGGTCTAAAGTTACTAACATCAAGGCCAGTACTTATTTTTTCTACATACCAACTATATTAATTAACACACATTCAAGGATACAATTCAGGGGATGTGGAAACTTGGCAAAAAGGATTGGTTCATCAATGAAATCTTTTACTAGTTTTATTCTGACAGTTTCTAACTCTCTGAGAGGCTCTAAGCTATTTGAATATCTTAAACTTCCCGTGCGTCTCGAGGCTGGGAGACTGTACACAATCGTATGCATAGCTGTAGGAGACCGGGTAAACTTGTCAGGCGAGTTAGAAAACCATCTGAGGGGTTTGGATTTAAACACTAATAATTGCCCAGGAACATTATTAGTTGGAGCTGTAAGTTAGCTCTTTGACAGAGAGAGTGAGATGGTGGTAGGGGACATCCCCAGTAATGTCAGAGGTGAGAGAACAAAGTCATAAAAAAGGCAGACTTTGGTTTTTGGGGGTAGATGCTCAAGAATATACGGGGGAACTCCCGGAGGCTCGATCCCGCCTTTGTGTATGCCGAGACTCTTTCCTCATGACATTTGTCACGAGTGGAATGTCTCTCGCTGGCTCCCGGCAATCTTCCATTGCACCAAACGCAGTGGAGTCCCGAGAGGCCCCTCCCAACACCACTGTATCAGTGTCTTCTCAGAGGCACCCTGAGCAACTCCCTGAGGTCACCGGCACAAGTCGAGGGAACACAGGGTCTCCTGCCGCAACCCGAGAAAGACCTCAAGAGTCCGTCTTCAACGCGTCTTGAGGCCGGATTCCCCTACCATGACTCGAGAGCAATGACACGCTCCCCCTCGCCATGCGCATGGACACCTGACTTCACTGGCGCCACATGAGAGGCTCCCTGAGCTCCCCGTCATACCTCGTGAGAAACCCCACACTGGCGCCGCAGCTCGGGAAAACCCATGAGATGCCACCGTCATCGCGAGATTGGGGACTTCTTTTCCTGCCTGACCTGGAGAGCAATCCCTGGTCCTTTCTCCAAACTTCACAGGAGGCTTTACTCCCTTTAGGCCACTCAATGGGCTCCAAGAGATACCTGTCGCGACTTGAGAGGAGAGCAGAGTACTTTGTTTCCCCTCGAGATGAGGCCTTACCTCGGGTGAATCTGGAATGCAACCCCGAGATCCCTGTTGCCCCTGGAGAGGAACATTATGTCCTGGACAAAAGCCTAGATGAGGTCTATTTTGCACTACAGTGACTCGAGAGCAACACCCATCTCTCCCTCGCAATTCGAATGGAAGATTGGTCTTCACTGGGCCAACACAAGAGGAAGTCTGAATTTCCCGTTGTAACTCGAGAATCCCGCTGCAACTCTTAAAAAACACGTGGTTCCCCATTCATCGCAATATGAGGCCTTTGCCCGCTACAGAGTCTCAAGAGAAGTCCCATGTTTCGTCATAAAGTTCGAAATGCTACTTGGCACCCTTGATGCGACCCCAAAAGTTCCCCAATATACCGGTCTCACTCCAAGGGAACACCGAAGTTCCTGGCACCACTTCATTTGAGCCCCTTCTCCGCTCCTGATCACGGCAGGAAGGTCGATCCCCCTGCTTTGTCTAGAAGGGGTTCCCGACCTTCATGGCGCACCTCAGGATGAGGCCAGTCTCACGAAGAAATTCGAGACCTAGCCTCGTGTTGGTGCCACGTGCCAAAAGACCCCGATTTCTCGGTCTTGCTCTTGATAAGAACCCGATGCCCGGACACCTCTTCTAAGGCAACCCTGTGGATGAAGGCACTACACGAGGGGGCACTGGCAACCCTGTTCATCGTCCGGAAAACCCCGCAGGATCCACATACAGCTCCACAACTGGCCTGTCACCCCTTAAACAATGAGAGAGGAAAGCGGAGTTCCCTTCCTCAGACAAGACGAGGCCTGAGTATCCAATCCCAACTCTGCAGGCACGCTTCGATCTGAGTCAGAAATGGAGAGGAAACCTGAGGTTCCTGCCTCAACCCGAGATGAGGCCCTCTTCCATTAAAACAAACCCAGTGGAGTCCCGAGAGGCCACTCCCATCTCCACAGTATCCCTGACTTCTCATAGGCATTCTGATAAGCTCCTTGAGGCCACCGGCAAACGTCGAGGGAAATAAGGGTTTCCTGCCACAATCGAAGAAAGACCTCGAGAGTCCTTCTTCAATGCGTCTTGAGGTCAGATTCCCCTACCATGGCTCGAGAGCAATAACGCGCTCCCCCTCGCCACGCACATGGAGACCTGACTTCCCTGGCGCCACATGAGAGGCTCCCTGAGCTCCCTGACGTACCTCGTGTGAAACCCCACACTGGCGCCGCAGCTCGAGAAAACCCACAAGACCCCTCCGTCATCGCGAGATGAGGGCCATCTTTTCCTGCATGGCCTGGAGAGCAGTCCCAAGTCCTCTCTCCAAACTTCACAGGAGGCTTGACTCCCTTTAGGCCACAAAGTGGGCTCCAAGAGGTGCCCGTCGCGACTCGAAAGGAGAGCGGAGTCCTTTGCTTCCCTTCGACACGAGGCCTGACTCCCTGGGTGAGTCTGGAATGCAAACCTGAGATCCCTGTGGCCCTTGGAGAGGAACATTAGGTCCTGGACACAAGCCTAGATGAGGTCTCCTTTGCCCTGCAGTGACTCGAGCGCAACCCCCAGCTCTCCCTCGCAACTCGAATGGATGATTGGACTTCCCTGGCCCAACACAAGAGGAAGCCTGAAATCCCCGTCGTAACTCGAGAATCCCACCGCAACTCGAGAAAAACCACGTGGCTCCCCCGTCATCGCAAGATGAGGCCCTTGGCCGCTACAGCGTATCAAGAGAAGTCCCACGTTCCATCCTGAAGTACAAAACGGTACTTGTCACCCTTGATGCGACCCCCAAAGTTCCCTGACATACCGGTCTCACTCGAGGGAAACACCAAAGTTCACGGCACCACTTCCTGTGAGCCCCTTCACCCCTCCTGATCGCAACAGGAGGGTCGACTCCCATGCTTTGTCTGCAAGGGGTTCCTGACGTTCCCCGCGAACCTCTGGATGAGGCCGGTCTCATGAGGAAATTCGAAAAGTAGCCTCATGGTTGGTGCCACATGCTGAAAGATCCCGAATTCCCGGTCCACTCTAGATAAGAACCTGACACCCGGACATCTCTTCGAAGGCAACCCTGTGGATGAAGGCACAACACGAAGGGACACTGACATCCCCATGCATCGTCTGGAAAAACCCGCCGATTCCACTCACAGCTCCAAATGTGGACTGTCACCCCGTGAACAACTCGAGAGGCAAGTGAAGTTGCATTCCTTCACACAAGACGAGGCCTTACCCTCCTGGCCCAACTCTTCAGGGACCCTGCGATCGGAGTCAGAAATGGAGAGGAACCCTGAGGTTCCTGCCTCAACTAGAGAAGAGGCCCTCTTCCATTGAACCAAACTCAGTGGTGTCCCGAGAGGCCCCTCCCAACACCACAGTATCCCTGAATTCTCAGAGGCTCCCTGAGAAGCTACCTGAGGTCACTGGCACAAGTCGAGGGAACCCAGAGTTTCCTGAAGTAACCCGAGAAAGACTTGGAGAGTCCTTTTTCAACGTCTCTTGATGCCCGATTCCCCTACCATGACTCCAGAGCAAGGACGCGCTCCCCTTGCCACAAGCAGGAAAACTTACTTCCCTAGTACCACACAAGAGGCTCCCTGAGTACCCCATCGTACCTCGTGAGAAAACCCACACTGGCGCCGCAGTTCGAGAAAAACCACAAGATGCCCCCGTCAAGGAGAGATGGGGGCCTTCTTTTCCTGCCTGACCTGGAGAGCAATCCCTGGTCCTCTCTCCAAACTTCACAGGAGGATTGACTCCCTTTAGGCCACTCAGTTGGGTCCAAGAAATACCCGGTGCGACTCGAGAGGAGAGCGGAGTCCTTTGCTTCCCTCGAGACGAGGCCTGACTCCCCGGGTGAGTTTGGAATGCAACCCCGAGATCCCTGTCGCCCCTGGAGTGGAATATTATGTCCTAGACACAAGCCTAGATGAGGTCTATTTTGCCCTACAGTGACTCGAGAGCAACCTCCATCTCTCCCTCACAATTTGAATGGAAGATTGGTCTTCCCACGGTCAACACAAGAGGAAGTCTGAATTTCCCATCGTAATTCGAGAATTCAGCCTCAAGTCTTAAAAACCATGTGGTTCCCCCTTCATTGCAATATGAGGCCCTTGCCAGCTAGAGTCTCAAGAGAAGTCCCACGTTCCATCTTAAAGTTCGAAATGCTACTTGGCACCCTTGATGCGACCCCAAAGTTCCCCAACATACCGGTCTCACTCCAGGGGAAGACCGAAAGTCCCGGCATCTCCAGGGAAGTCCCATGTTCCGTCCTTAAGTGTGAAACGGTACTTGACACCCTTGATGAGACCGCAAAAGTTCGCCGACACGCTGGGTGCCTCGAGGGGAACACCGAGGGTCCCGGCACCACTTCATCTGAGCCCCTTCTCCCCTCCTGATCGCGACAGGAGAGTCGATTCCCCTGCTTTCTCTGGAAGGGGTTCCCGGCCTTCCTGGTGCACCTCAGGATGAGGCCGGTCTCAGGAGGAAATTCGAGACTAGCCATGTGTGAGGTGCCACGTGCCGAACGACCCCGATTATCCGGTCCGCTCTTGATAAGAACCCGATGCCCGGACACTCTTCGAAGGCAACCCTGTGAGTGAAGGCACAACACGAAGGGGCACTGACACCCCCGTGCATCATCCGGAAAAACCCGCAGGGTCTACACACAGCTCGACAAGGGGCCTGAGACTCCCGGAACAACTCGAGAGGCAACCAGAATTCCATTCCTCAGACAAGACGAGGCATGACTCTCCTGTCCCAACACTGCAGGGACCGTGCAGTCGGAGTCAGAATCGGAGAGGAAGCCTGAGGTTCCTGCCTCCCCTCGAGATGAGGCCCTCTTCCATTGCGCCGAACCCAGCAGAGTCCCGAGAGGCCCTGCCAACTCCACAGCATCCCTCACCTCTCAGAGTCACCATGGGAAGTTCCCTATAGTCCCCTGCAGAAGTCGAGGGAAACAAGGGTTTCCCGCCGCCACCCGAGAAAGACCTCGAGAGTCCTTCTTCAACGCGTCTTGAGGCCCTAGTCACTTCCCATGACTCGAGAGTGATGACCAGCTCCCCCTCGCCATGCGCATGGAGACATGAGTTCCCTGTCACCGCACGAGAGGCTCCCTGAGGTCCTCGTCGTGCCTCGTGAGAAAACCCCCATGGGCGCCGCAGCCTGAGGAAACACATGAGACGCCCCCGTCATCGCTAGATGAGGGCCTTCTTTTCCTGCCTGGCCTGGAGAGCAATCCCGAGTCCTCTCTCCAAACTGAAGAGGAGGCTCGACACCCTTGAGTCCACTCATTGGGCTCCAAGAGATCCGTGTCGCGACTTGAGAGGAAAGCGGAGTCCTCTGCTTCCCCTCGAGGCGAGGCCTGACTCCCCGGGGGAGTCTGGAATGCAAACCCGAGATCCCTGTCTTCCCTTGAGAGGAATATTAGGTCCTGGACACACGCCTCGATGAGGTCTCTTTGGCCCTGTAGTGACTCGAGCAGAACCCCCAGCTTTCCCTCGCAACTCCAGGGGAAGATTGGGCTTCCCAGGGCCAACCCAAGAGGAAGCCTGAAATCCCCGTCGTTTTCGAGAATCCAGACTCAACTCGAGAAAAACGACGTGGTTCCAACGTCTTCACAGAATGAGGCCCTTGCCCGCTACAGCGTCCCCAGGGAAGTCACATGTTCCGTCCTGAAGTGGGAAACGGTACTTGGCTCCCTTGTTGCGACCCCTAAAGTTCCCTGAAATGCCGGGTTCCCTCGAGTGGAACACCTAGAGTCCCGGCCCCACTTCATCAGAGCCCCATCTCCCCACCTGATCACGACAGGAGAGTCGATTCCCCTTCTTTGTGGGGAAGGTGTTCCCGGCCTTCCCGGCGCACCTCAGGATGATGCTGGTCTCACGAGGAAATTCGAGATGAGCCACGTGGGTGCTGCCACATGCCGAACGACCCCGATTTCCTGGTCCGCTCTTGAAATGAACCCGATGCCCGGACACCTCTTTCAAGGCAACCCTGTGGGGGAAGGCACAAAATGAAGGGGCAATGACACCCCTGTGCATCTTCTGGAAACACCCGCAGGTTCCACACACAGCTCGACAAGGGGCCTGAAACCCACTGAACGAGTCAAGAGGCAAGCAGAGTTCCATTACTCAGACAAGACGAGGCCTGACTCTCCTGTCCCAACCCTGCAGGGACCCTGCGGTCGGAGTCAGAAATGGAGAGGAAGCCTGAGGTTCCTGCCTCCAATCGAGATGAGGCCCTCTTTCATTTCGTCAAACCTAGTCGAGTCCCGAGAGGCCCCTCTAACTCCTCAGTATCCCTCACCTCTCAGAGGCACCTGGGAAGTTCCCTAAGGTCCCCGGTAGAGGTCGAGGGAAATAAGTGTTTCCCGCCCCTACCCAAGAAAGACCTCGAGAGTCCTTCTTAAATGCGTCTTGAGGCCCTAGTCCCTCCCATGACTCCAGAGCAATGACGCGACCTGCCTGGCCACACGCATGGAGGACTGACTTCTCTGGCGCCACATGAGAGGCTCCCTGAGCTCCCCATCATATCTCGTGAGAAACCCCACACTGACGCCGCAGCTCGAGAAAACCCATGAGACGCTCCCGTCATCAAGAGAGGAGGGCCATCTTTAACTGAATGGTATGCAGATCAAGCGTGAACCTTCTGTCCAAGCTACACAGGACGCTTGACTCCCGTTAGGCCACTCATTGGGCTCCAAGAGTTACACGTCGTGACTCGAGAGGATAGTGGAGTCCTTTGCTTCCACTCGAGACGAGGCGTGACCCACCAGGTGAGACTGGAATGCGACCCCGATATCCCTGTTGCCCCTGGAGAGGAACACTACGTCCTGGACCCAAGCCTAGATGAGGACTCTTTGCCCTGAAGTGACTCGAGAGCAAGCCACAGCTCTCTGTGACAAGTTGAATGGAAGATTGGACTTCCTGGGCCAACACAAGAGGAAGCCTGAATTCCCCGTTGTAACTCGAGAATCCCGCCGCATCTCGAGAAAAACCACGTGTTTCCCTCGTCATCGCAATATGAGGCCCTTGCCCGCTAGAGCATCTCCAGAGAATTCCCACGTTCCGTCTTGAAGTGCGAAACTGTACTTGGCACCCTTGATGCGACCTCAAAAGTGCCGTGACATACCGGTCTCACTCGAGGGGACCACCGAGGTTCCCGGCACCACTTCATCTGAGCCCCTTCTCCCCTTCTGATCGTGACTGGTGGATCGATTCCCCTGCTTTGTCTGCAAGGGGTTCCCTACATTCCCGGCGAACCTCAGGATGAGGCCGGTCTCCCGAGGAAATTCGAGACGTAGCCTCGTGGGTGGTACCACATGCTGAAAGACCCCAATTTTCTGGTACGCTCTTGAAAAGAACCCGATGCCCGGACACCTCTTTGAAGGCAACCCTTTGGATGAAGGCACAACACGAAGGGGCACTGACACCCCTGTGCATCGTCTGGAAAAACCCGCAGGTTCCACACTCAGCTCAACAAGTGGCCTGTCACTCCGTGAACAACTCGAAAGGCAAGCGGAGATCCATTCCTCCACAGAAGACGAGGCGTGACTCTCTTGTCCATACTCAGCAGATACTCTGCGACCCGAGTCAGAAATGGAGAGGACCCCTGAGGTTCTTGCCTCCATTCGAGATGAGGCCCTCTTCGATTGCACCAAACCCAGTTGAGTAACGAAAGGCCCCTCCCAAATCCACAGTGTCCCTGACTTCTCAGAGGCACCCTGAGAAGTTGCCTGAGGTCACCGACACAAGTCGAGGGAACCCAGGGTTCCCTGCCGCAACCCGAGAAAGACCTCGAGAGTCCTTCTTCAATGCGTCTTGAGGCCCAATTCGCCTACTATGACTCGAGAGCAATCACGCACTCCCCTTCACCACATGCACGGAGACCTGACGTCCCTAGCACCACACGAGAGGCTCTCTGAGTTCCCCGTCGTACCTCGTGAGAAATCTGATACTGGCGCCGCAGCTGGAGAAAACCCACGAGACGCCCCCGTCATCGCGAGATGAGGGCCTTTTTTCCTGCATGGCCAGGAAAACAATCCTGAGTCATCTCTCCAAACTCCATAGGAGGCTTCACTCCCTTTACGCCACGCAGTGGGCTCCAAGAGATACCCGTCGCGAATCGACAGGAGAGTGGAGTCCTTTTTTTCCCCTCAAGACGAGGCCTGACTCTCCGGGTGAGTCGAGAATGCAACCCTGAGATCCCTGTCGGCCCAGTAGTGGAACACTAGGTCCTGGACACAAGCGTAGATGATGTCTATTTTGCCCTGCAGTGACCGGAGAGCAATCCCCAGTTCTAACTCGCAACTCGAAAGGAATACTGGATTTTCCTGGCGCCACACAAGAGGCTCCCTGAGATCCCCGTGGTACTTCATGAGACACCCCACACTGGCGCCGCAGCTCGAGAAAACCCACGAGACGCCACCGTCATCTCGAGATGAGGGCCTCCTTTTCCTGCATGGCCTGGAGTCCAATCCCGAGTCCTCTCTCCAAACTCCACAGGAGGCTTGACTCCCTTTAGGGCACACAGTGGGCTCCAAGAGATACCCATCGCGACTCAAAAGGACAGCGGAGTTCTTTGCTTCCCCTCGAGACGAGGCCTGATTCCCCGGGTGAGTCTGGTATGCAACCCCCAGATCCCTGTCGCCCCTAGGGACGAACATTAAGTCCTGGACACAAGCCTAGATGAGGTCTATTTTGCCCTGCAGTGACTCGTGGACAATCCCCAGCTCTCCCTTGAAACTCGAATGGAAGATAGGACTTCCCTGGGCCAACATATGAGGAAGACTGTATTCCCCGTCGAAACTCGAGAATCCCGCCACAACTCGAGAAACGCCACGTGGTTCCCCCGTCATCGCAAGATGAGCCCCTTGCCCCCTACAGCGTCTCAAGAGAAGTCCCACGTTCCGTCTTGAAGTGCGAAACGGTATTGGCACCCTTGATGCGACCTCAAAAGTTCCTCGACACACCGGTCTGACTCGAGGAGAACACCGAGGTTCCCGGCACCACTACATCTGGGCCCCTTCTCCCCTCCGGATCGTGACAGGAGGGTTGATTCCCCTGTTTTGTCTTGAAGGGGTTCCCGCCTTTCCCGGTGCATCTCAGGATGAGGCCGGTCTCACGAGGATATTCGAGACATAGCCTCGTGGATGGTGACACATGCCGAAAGACCCCGATTTCCCGGTTCACTCTTGATAAGATCCCAATGCCCGGACACCTCTTTGAAGATAACCCTTTTGATGAAGGCACAACACGAAGGGGCAATGACACCCCCAGGTATCATCCGGAGAAACCCGCAGGTACCACACACAGCTCGAGAAGTGACCTGTCACCCCGTGAACAACTGGAGAGGCAAGCAGAGTTCCATTCCTCCACACAAGAGGAGGCCTGACTCTCCTGTTCGAACTCTGCAGCGAAACTGCGATCCGAGTCAGATCTGGCCCAGGGGAAGTCAGGAGAGGAAACATGAGTTTCCTGCCTCCACTTGAGATGAGGCCCTCTTCCATTGCACCGAACCCAGTGGAGTCCCGAGAGGCCCCTCCCAACTGCACAGTATCCCTGACTTCTCAGAGGCACCCTTAGACCTTCCTGAGATCACCGGCACAAGTCGAGGGAACCAAGGGTTTCCTGCCCCAACCCGTAAAAGACCTCGAGAGTCCTTCTTCAACGCGTCTTGAGGTGCGATTCCCCTACCATGACTCGAGAGCAATGACGCGCTCCCCCTAGCCACGCGCGTAGAAACCTGACTTCCCTGGCGCCACAGGAGAGGCTCCCTGAGCTCCCCATTATACCTCGTGAGCAACACCACACTGGAGCCGCAGCTCGAGAATACCCACGAGACGCCCGTCCTCACGAGATGAGGGCCTTCTTTTGCTGTATGGCCTGGAGAGCAATCCTGAGTCCTCTCTCCAAACTCCACAGGAGGCTTGACTCATTTTAGGCCACACAGTGAGCTCCAAGATATACCCGTCGCGACTCGATTGGAGAGCGGTGTCCTTGGCTTCCCCTCGAGACGAGGCCTGATTCCCAGGGTGAGTCGAGAATGCAATGCCGAGATCGCTGTCGCCCCAGCAGAGGAACATTAGGTCCTGGACACAAGCCTAGATGAGGTCTATTTGGCCCTGCAGTGTCTCGAGAGCAATCCCCAGTTCTAACTCGCAATTCGAATGAAAACTGGACTTCCCTGGGCCAGTTGAAGAGGAAGCCTGAATTCCCCGTCGTAACTCTAGAAACCCGCCACAACTCAAGAAAAACCACGTGGTTCCCCCGTCATCGAAAGATGAGGCCCTTGCCCGCTACAGCGTCTCAAGAGAAGTCCCACGTTCCATATTGAAGAGCGAAAAGTTACTTGGAACCCTTGATGCGACCCCAAAAGTTCCCCGACATACCAGTCTCACTTGAGGAGAACACCGAGGTTCCCGGCACCACTTCATCTGAGACTCTTCTCCCCTCTTGATCGCGACAGGAGGTTCGATTCCCCTGCTTTGTCTGGAAGGCGTTCCCGACCTTCCTGGCGCACATCAAGATGAGGCCAGTCTCACGAGGAAATTCGAGACATAGCCTCATGGGTGGTGCGACATGCCAAAAGACCCCGATTCCCTGGTCCGCTCTTGATAAGAACCCGATGGCAGAACCCAACTCGAAGGCAATCCTGTGGATCAAGGCACAACACGAAGGGGCAGTGACACCCCGGTGCATCGTCCAGAAAAACCCGCAAGTTCCACATACAAATCGACAAGTGGCCTGTCACCCCATGAACAACGCGAGAGTCAAGCGGAGTTCCATTCCTCCACACAAGACGAGGCCTGACTCTCCTGTCCCAACTCTGCAGGGACTCTGGGATCCGAGTCAGATCCGGCGCATTCGAAGCCAGGAGAGGAACCCTGAGGTTCCTGCCTCAACTTGTCATGAGGCCCTCTTCCATTGCACCAAACCCAGTGGAGTTCCGAGAGGCCCCTCCCAACTCCACAGTGACCCTGACTTCTCAGAGGCACGCTGAGAAGCTTCCTGAGGTCACTGGCACAAGTCGATGGAACCCAGGGTTTCCTGCTGCAACCCAAGAAAGACCTTGAGAGTCCTTCTTTAACACGTCTTCAGGCCCAATTCCACTACCATGACTCGAGAACAATGACGGGCTCCCTCTCACCACGTGCATAGAGACCTGACTGCTCTGGCACCACGTGAGAGGCTCACTGAGCTCCCAGTCTTACTTCGTGAGAAACCCCACATAGCGCCACAGCTCGAGAAAACCTACGAGACGCCCCAGTCATTGGGAGATGAGGGCCTTCATTTCATGCATTGCCTGGAGAGCAATCCCGTGTCCTCCCTCCAAACACCAGAGGAGGTTTGACTCCCTTAAGCCACTCAGTGGGCTCCAAGACATACCCGTCCGACTCGAGAGGAGAGCAGAGTCCTTTGCTTCCCCTCGAGACGAGGCCTGACTCCAAGGTGAGTCTGGAATGCAACCCCGAGATTCCTGTCGCCCCTTGACATGAACATTAGGTCCTGCACACAAGCCTTGGTGGGGTCTCTTTTGCCTTCAGTGACTAGAGCGCACCTCCAGCTCTTCCTCGAATCTCGAATGGAAGATAAGACTTTTGTGGGCCAACACAAGAGGAAGCATGAATTCCCTGTGGTAACTCAAATATCCCACCGCAACTAGAGAAAAACGAAGTGGTTCCGCAGTCATTCCAAGATGAGGCCCTTGCCCGCTGGAGCACCCCAAGAGAAGTCCAACGTTCCATTTTGAAGAGTGAAATGGTACTTGGAACGCTTTATGCAACCCCAAAAGTTACCCGACATACCTGTCTCACTTGAGGGAAACACCGAGGTTCCCAGCAGCACTTCATCTGAGCCACTTCTCCCCTCCTGATCGCCAAAGGAGGGTCGATTCCTCTGCTTTGTCTGGAAGAGTTTCATGACCTTCGCGGCACACCTCAGGATGAGGCCGGTTTCATGAGGAAATTCGAGACAACCCACGTGGGTGCTGCCAAATGCTGAACGACCCCGATTTCCCAGTCCGCTCTTCATAAGAACCCGATGCCCGGACACCTCTTCGAAGGCAACCCTGTGGATGAAGGCACAAATCGAAGGATCACTGACACCCCCGTGCATCGTCTGGAAAAACCTGCAGATTCCACACACAGTTTGACAAGGGGCCTGAAACCCGATGAACAACTCGAGAGGCAAGCGGAGTTCCATTCCTCAGAAAAGACGTAGCCTGACTCTCCTGTCCCAACTCTGCAGGGACCCTGCGGTCTGAGTCCGAAACAGAGAGGAAGTCTGAGGTTCCTGCCTCCCCTCGAGATGAGGCCCTCTTCCATTGCGACAAACCCAGCGGAGTCCCGAGAGGCCCCGCCCACTCCACAGTATCCATCAACTCTCAGAGACACCCTGGGAAGTTCCCTAAGGTCCCCGGCAGAAGTCGAGGGAAATGACTTTTCCCGACACAACCCGAGAAAGACCTCGATAGTCCCTCTTCAACGCGTCTCGAGGCCCTAGTCCCCTCCCGTGACTCGAGAGCCATGACGCGCTCCCCCTCGCCACGCGCAGGGAGACTTGACTTCCCTGGCGCCGCACGAGAGGCTCCCTGAGATCCTCGTCGTGCCTCGCGAGAAAACCCCCAAGGGCGCCGCAGCTCGAGGAAAGCCCTGAGACGCCCCCGTCCTCACGAGGTGAAGGGCCTTCTTTTCCTACATGGCCTGGAGAACAATCCCGAGCCCTCTCTCCAAAATGAAGAGGAGGCTTGACTCCACTGAGGCCACTAGGGGGCTCCAAGAGATCCGCGTCGCGACTCGGGAGGACAGCGGAGTCCTTGGCTTCCCCTCGAGACGAGGCCTGGCACCCCGGGGGATCCTGGAATGCAACCCCGAGATCCCTGCCTTCCCTGGATAGGAACATTAGGTCCTGTACACACGCCTAGATGAGGTCTCTTTGGCCCTGCAGTGACTCAAGGCAGCCCCCAGCTTTCCCTCGCCACTCGAATGGAAGACGGGGCTTCCCAGGGCCAACAGAGGAGGAAGCCTGTAATCCCCGTCGTCACTCGAGAATCCCACCGCAAATCGAGAAAAAACACGTGGTTCTAACGTCTTCGCAAGATGAGGCCCTTGCCCACTACGGCGTCTCAAGGGAAGTCCCATGATCCGCCCTGAAGTGCGAAACGGTACCTGACACCCTTCGTACGACACCCAAAAGTTCCCCGACACGCCGGGTTCCCTCAAGGGGAACACCGAGAGTCCCGGCACAGCTTCATCTGAGCCCCTTCTCCCCTCCTGATTGCGACAGGAGAGGCAATTCCCCTGCGTGGTCCAGAAGGGGTTCCCGGCCTTCCCGGCGCACCTCAGGATGAGGCCGGTCTCACGGGGAAATTCGAGACGAGCCACGTGGGTGGTGCCACATGCCGAACGCCCCCGATTCCCCGGTCCGCTCTTGAGAAGGACCCGAGGCCCGGACCTCTCTTCGAAGGCAACCCTGTGGGTGAAGGTACCACTCGAAGGGGCACTGACACCCCTGTGAGTCGTCCGGAAAAAGCCGCGGTTTCCACACACAGCTCGACGAGGTGCGTGAGACACCCTGAGCAATTCGAGAGGCAAGCGGGGTTCCCTTCCTCAGACAAGACGAGGCCTGACTCTCCTGTCCCAACTCTGCAGGGACCCTGTGGTTGGAGTCCGAAAAGGAGAGGAAGCCTAAGTTTCCTGTCTCCCCTCGAGATGAGGCCCTCTTCCATTGCGCCAAGCCCAGCGGAGTCCCGAGAGGCCCCGCCAACTCCACAGCATCCCTCACCTATCAGAGGCACCATGGGAAGTTCCCTCAGGTCCCTGGCAGAAGTCGAGGGAAATGAGGCTTTCCCGCCGCAACCCCAGAAAGACCTCGAGAGTCCTTCTTCAACGCGTCTGGAGGCCCTAGTCCTCTCCCATGACTCGAGAGCCATGACGCGCTCCCCCTCGCCACCCGCACAGAGACCTGACTTCCCTGGCACCGCACGAGAGGCTCCCTGAGATCCTCGTCTTGCCTCGTGAAAAACCCCCACGGGCGCCGCAGCTCGAGGAAACCCCTGAGAAGCCCCCATCCTCGCGAGGTGAGGGCCTTCTTTTCCTGCCTGACCCAGACCGCAATCCTGAGTCCTCTCTCCAAACTGAAGAGAAGGCCTGACACCCTTGAGGCCACTCAGTGGGCTCCAAGAGATCTGCGTCGCGACTTGAGAGGAGAGCGGCATCCTTTGCTTGCCCTCGAGGCTAGGCCTGACTCCCCGGGGGAGTCTGGAACGCCACCCTGAGATCCCTGTCTTCCCTTGAGAGGAACGTTAAGTCCGGGACACAGGCCTAGATGAGGTCTCTTTGGCCCTGCAGTGACTCGAGTGCAACCCCAAGCTTTCCCTCGCAACTCGAATGGAAGATTAGGCTTCCCGGGGCCAACACAAGAGGAAGCCTGAAATCCCCATCGTAACTCTAGAATCCCGCCGCAACTCGAGAAAATCCACATGGTTCCAACGTCTTCGCAAGATGAGGCCCTTGCCCGCTACGGCGTCTCAAGGGAAGTCCCAGGTTCTGTCCTGAAGTGCGAAATGGTACCTGACTCCTTTCATGCAACCCCCAAAAGTCCCCCACACGCCGGTTTCCCTCGAGGGTAACACCGAGGGTTCCGGCCCCACTTCATCTGAGCCCCTTCTCCCCTCCTGATGGCGACAGGAGAGTCGATCCCCCTGCGTTGTCTGGAAGGTTCCCCGGCCTTCCTGGCACACGTCAGGATGAAGCCGGCCTCACTAGGAAATTTGAGACTAGCCCCGTGGGTGGTCCCACATGCCGAAAGACCCCGATTTCCCGGTCCGCTCTTAAAAAGAACCCGAGGCCCAGACACCTCTTCGAAGGCAACCCAGTGGGTGAAGGCACAACACGAAGGGGCACTGTCACCGTCGTGCATTTCCGGAAATACCCGCAGGTTCCACACACAGCTCAACAAGGGGCCTGAGACCCCCTGAGCACCTCGAGAGGCAAGCGGAGTTCCCTTCCTCAGACAAGACGATTCCTGACTCTCCTGTCCCAACTCTGCAGGGACCCTGCGGTCGGAGTCCGAAACGGAGAGGAAGCCTGAGGTTCCTGCCTTCCCTGGAGATGAGGCCCTCTTCCATTGTGCCAAACCCAGCAGAGTCCTGAGAGGCCCCGCCAACTCCACAGCATCCCTCATCTGTCAGAAGCACACTGGGAAGTTCCCTAAGTTCACCGGTAAACTTTTATTGCACAAGGTCCCCATGAAAAGGCCCACGCAGCAGGACAGCCACAGATTCTGTCTGCCATTAAAGGGCAGTAAGGTGCCCTCCCCTCTTCTTTGCTGCCTCGGCGGCCACCAGCGTGCAATTCGCGTACCCTTCCCTTTCCCATCCTAGCAGGTGCTCCAGGGCCCGCTGGCCTACAAAGTGCCAGAAGCAGGGCTGGGCCAGCCGGCCAGAATTCAGGGTTCTGTCCCTTGGACTTCCAGCAGACACTAGGCTGCTTGGGAAAACCGCGCAGACTATGAGGATTTTCAGCAGAGGGGTGGAGTGGTAAAGGCCTTGACCCCAAAGACGAGGCGTTCCTGCGACCGCCAGGTTGGGGAGCTCTGAGACTGTGCCAACACAGGGCGGAATACATGGTTCCCTGCTCCACGCAGTCCCCGTTCCCTTACCTGTGTTCCGCACCCCTCCGCTGTGGCCGATGGATGCCGATCCTTGGGGATCCAGGAGTTCACGAAATGGGCATTCCCAGCCGCAATGGCGACCCCCAACAGCACATCTGGAAAGCCCTCCCCCACCCCTGCCAGGAGCCAACCCCCGCTGCGAACGGACCCCCACCCCGCCCCGCGCCGCCAGGTTTCGTCCCGGCCCTGCTGGGCTCCCGGCGGGTTCCCAGCCATATTGGCGACCCCCGGGAGCACAACAGGGACCGACCCCCCACCCACAGCGAGTGGAATCTCGACCTGTGCAGCCCAGGTTGACCCCACCTTGGCTGGGCTCCCGGCACATTTCCAGCTGCAGTGGCCATCTCCGAGAGCACAACTGGGAAGCCCTCCCCTACCCCCGCCAGGAGCCGACACCCGCCCTGCGCCGCCCGGGGCGCCCCACCCCTGCCGCGCTCCAGAGGCGCTGCCCACCTTCACCAGCGGCTCTCGGTGAGACCCGTCCCCACGCCCGGTTCCAGGAGAGGCTCTCGGACCTCGCTGCTGCCGCCAGGTCAAACACGAGGACAATACATCCACCCCACAGAGACAATCCAAGCTGTCTATGATTTAGGGATAAAACGAGGACTACAGAAAGGCAAGATGACCTGACCTAGGAGGGCCATGATATTCTATAGAACCAGACAAAGTTGGTTACCAAGGAAACTTTTTTCCTTGGAACCCGGAAAGCTGGTTCTTTGCATATGCAATGACCAACAATTAGCTTGTTACCCAAGCCTGCCTTACTGCCACCCCCATCCCCCCACTCCCCAGAAGACTGGCTCAAAGAAATATTTTAAATCTCAGGCGGAAACCTGGAAGATGTCTTGTCTGTCTGTTTGGATTAAGGTATGTGTCAGTGTGAGCCTTGTGTTTTTTGATAATATTGCTCAAGTTCTGTGTTCTGATTTCAATGGTCTCAAGACAAGGCAGCCCTTCCAAATCAAACTGCTGGAAATACAAGAAAACATTGACCTAAATGAATGTCAGAGTCCCGTGAACTGGGAACTAGTCAATATTAAATATCTAGTATTTTTGGTTTTGCTCCTCCACTATAGACATGTCTAAGAGTCAACAACATTAAGCACAACATGTTCATAGTGCCTAGGTTTCTTTTGAGGTAAAAATTGCTCTATTGTTATATCTGTCACAAGCTTGTCAGCAAGAAACTACCTGGAAACGACAACAACAAAAGTAAAAAATGTAAATGTGATATGAGCTTTTAGACAAACTCTTTACAATAATTATACTCTAAAATATCTGCCTCTCATAGTCTTGATTGAAGGCAGAGGAGAAGGGGATGACAAGGGTACGATGGTTGGATGGCATCACTGACTCGATGGACATGAGTTTGAGCAAGCCCCTGGAGCTGGTGACAGACACGGAAGCCTGGCGTCCTTCAGGCCACGGGGTCCCAAAGAGTCAGACACGACTGAGCAACTGAACTGAACTGAACTAACAAACGTTTCTCCAGGTGTTTTGGTTACCCGAGTTTCTATCCTTGTGACGACAGTGTATTGAATAGCTAGGTCATTTCCAAATAAATGAAAGTTCTGAAACATTCACGACTTGAAAGGACCTCCCTTTTACACAGAAACAAAAGAGATTTTTGACTCTCCATGAATAGTGTCTGGCACCATCCTGACATGTTAAATGTAAGAAAGCAATTGTTTTGTTTTGTTTTGTTCTGTTCTTGGGGGTGGGGGGAGGGGGGCGGGCTATAGCCAATGCCAATATAAAAGTCAGTTCTTGGTTGCTGAAGGGAAATGTATGACTTGTTATATCAAGAAAGTATGTGGAATGCAATGGCACTTGAGGAAGGAAAACGAAGAAGTTCTGTCTTACAGGTGGCAGTTTCAGGATGGGAGAAGCAAAGGAATGGGTACAGAATGGGATAAGGAGGTTGTAGGGAAAGTGGACCCCCAGAAAAGAGTTCTGTGCCTAGCACAAGTTTTCTTGAGATGTCGAACTGCCTTTGCTAATGGAGTTTAAGTTTCTTTACCTCTTAAGTGATCTCTTCTAGGTTGACCTAGAACAGAAATCTTTGGTTAGCTTTGGCTAAGTGGAGAAGTAGTGTTTCACGGTGACATATGTGATCCTTCCTGACTGTTTGCAGCCCTTTTGATATCGATGCCTTGCTTCTGCTGCTGCTGCCGCCGCCGCTGCTGCTAAGTCGTTTCAGTCGTGTCCGACTCTGTGCGACCCCATAGACGGCAGCCCACCAGGCCCCGCAGTCCCTGGGGTTCTCTAGGCAAGAACACTGGAGTGGGTTGCCATTTCCTCCTCCCATGCATGAAAGTGAAAAGTGAACGTGAAGTCGCTCAGTGGTGTCCGACTCTTAACCACCCCATGGACTGCAGCCTACCAGGCTCCTCCATCCATGGGATTTTCCACGCAAGAGTACTGGAGTGGGGTGCCATTGCCTTCTCCCATATCTATGCACAAGCCTGCCTAAATAATTGACTTCTAGCTAGCTTTGGGATGCCAATGACCATCCACCCTTACCAGGCAACAGAGAAGAGAAAAACACTTACCACAGGAGGTCCTGGTAAGGAACAAGGAACTAACAAGCTCCCGCCAACCAGGATTCTGCAGAGGTCAACAAGAGGTCAGTAAGAGATGGAAGACTGCAGTCCAGAGGTCCTAGCAACTTCCATCTTGCAGCAGAGACCCAGCATAGTCAAAACGAATTCAATGTTGCAAAAAATAAGTAAACAAATAAAGGACAGAAGTCCTTTGAACACATGACTGAGATTAGGGGTGAGGCAGTACATGTACGGTGCCCGGAAAATCTTAAAGTATGAGAAAGGAAAGAATTTAAAGACAACTATCAAGCTGTCCGAACTGATAAAAACGAAAGATTACACAGTTTTTTCTGTATATATTAGCAGATAATAATCTGAAAAGGAATTTAAAAAAATTCCCTTTCAATAATGTCAACATGAATACAACACTTTGCCATGGATGTAACGAGGATGACAAGACTGGCACACTGGAAATTATACACCCTGGCTGAAAACTATCCTGAATACATGGACAGATATTCCATAACAATGGAAAGACTTAAGATGGCAATACCATGGAATGCATCTTCAATCTGAAATGAAGATTTGATATGATTTGATCGCTCAGAGCTTTTGTGTCATCAATTGTTATTAAAGTATAAATGAGATAGAGAAAGCTGCTGACTTAGACTTGAGGCGGGGTGTACGCCCTGCTGGTCTCTAGCCAGATATTCTACAGGCACTAGCAGTCAGCTAAGGAAAGAAAGGCACTGTCTCAGGGAATGGCACCAGGCCCCTCCCCCACGACATGCCTTGAGGTCACATTGGCAGCAGGTGAGTCATCCTGGGCCAAAAACTGATTGACATGAATCTTGAAGAAAGGCAGTATTCCAGGCAAATATATCATTTCCTTAACATAGATTAGGAGAACAAGGTACGAGGAAAACATACTGTTTTGTTCAAGTCACTTCTGAGCCTATTGGGGGAACCGACCTGAAGCCAGAGTCCAGCAGATATACATAGGATATTTACATCGCTTAAGACAAACATTTCCTCAGGAACAAATGCATTGCTTAGCTCAAGGTTTGTCTGCGAAATTCTTACACATCAGTAGATGGCTCCGAGCTGGGTTTCTACACACAAGAACATGAATGCAAAGGACAAGCCTGCACAGCCCATCTGACCCCTCCCCCACAGCTAGCAGCATTTCCAAGTGACCTCCTAAGGCCTTCCCCAAAATACAGGGGCACCTCTGGGTTTCCTGTTTCAAGCTCTTCGAACACTTTTCTTAAAAAAAAAAAATCCTGCACACTTCTTGATAGAATGCCACAGTGCAAGGAAAACAGGCCTTCAATACTTAAACCTCCCTGTGCCAAACACTTGGGGCTTGGTTTTGTTTTGTTTTGTTTTTTAATTACACCACCACATAATTTAAACTTTTTACAATTTCTAATTATTCAGTACCAAAACACCAAACTTTTATTGCACAAGGTCCCCATGAAAAGGCCCATGCATCAGGACAGCCACAGATTCTGCCATGAAAGGGCAGCAAGGTGCCCTCCCCACTTCTTTGCTGCCTGGGCGGCCACCAGGGTTTGAAATCCATGCACCCTACTAACTTTCTAGGGTGCAATTCGCGGACCCTTCCCTTTCTCATCCTAGCAGGTGTTCCAGGGCCCGCTGGCCTACAAAGTGCCAGAAGCAGGGCTGGGCCAGCCGGCCAGAGTTCAGGGTTCTGTCCCTTGGAGTTCCAGGGGACACTAGGCTGCTTGGGAAAACCGTGCAGACTGAGATTTTTCAGCAAAGGGGTGGATCGGTAAAGGCCTTGACACCAAGGGCGAGGTCTTTCTGCAACCGCCAGGTTGGGGAGCTCCGAGAATGTGCCAACAGAGGGCGGAATACGTGGTTCCTTGCTCCAAGCAGTCCCAGTTCTCTGACCTGTGGCCCGCAGCCCTCCGCTGCACCCACAAGATGTGGATCCTTGGGGACACATTAGCATAGGAAATGGGCGTTCCTAGCCGCAGTGGCGACCCCGGAGAGCACAACTGGGACCGAACCCCCACCCACAGCCATCTAAATCTCGACCCGCGCAGCCCAGGTTTACCCCGCCCCTGCCGCACTCCCAGCGCGTTTCCAGCTGCAGTGGGGACCCCCGAGAGCACAACTGTTACCACCCCCCACCCCCTCCCGACCGGAACCCCGACCCGCGCCGCCTGGGATCGCCCCGCCCCTGGCGCGCTCCCGGCGCATTGCCCACTTCCACCAGGGGCTCCCGGTGAGCCCTGTCCCCACGCCCGGTTCCAGGAGAGGCTCTCGGACCTCGCTACTGCCGCCAGGTCAAACACGAGGACAATACATCCACCCCACAGAGACAATCCAAGCTGTCTATGATTTAGGGTTCAAACGAGGACTACAGAAAGGAAAGATGTCCTGACCTAGGAGGGCCATGAGAGTCTATAGATCCAAACAAAATTGGGTACCAAGGAAGCTTTTTTCCTTGGAACCCGGAAAGCTGGTTCTTTGCATATGCAATGACCAACAATTAGCTTGTTACCCAAGCCTGCCTCGCTGCCACCCCCACTCCCCCCCCCCCCCACTTCCCAGGAAAACGGCTCAAAGAAATATTTTAAACCTCAGGCGGAAAACTGGAAGATGTCTTGTCTGTCTGTCTGGATTAAGGTATATGTCAGTGTGAGCCTTGTGTTTTTTGATAATATTGCTCAAGTTCTGAGTTCTGATTTCAATGGTCTCAAGACAAGGCAGCCCTTCCAAATCAAACTGCTGGAAATACAAGAAAACATTGACCTAAATGAATGTCAGAGTCCCGTGAACTGGGAACTAGTCAATATTAAATATCTAGTATTTTTGGTTTTGCTCCTCCACTATAGACATGTCTAAGAGTCAACAACATTAAGCACAACATGTACATAGTGCCTAGGTTTCTTTTGAGGTAAAAATTGCTCTATTGTTATATGTGTCACAAGCTTGTCAGCAAGAAAGTACCTGGAAACAGCAACAACCAATGTAAAATATGTAAATGTGATATGAGCTTTTAGATAAACTCTTAACAATAATTATACTCTAAAATATCTGCCTCTCATAGTCTTGATTGAAGGCAGAGGAGAAGGGGATGACAGAGGATAAGATGGTTGGATGGCATCACTGACTCGATGGACATGAGTTTGAGCAAGCCCCTGGAGTTGGTGATGGACACGGAAGCCTGGCGTCCTGCAGGCCACGGGGTCACAAAGAGTCAGACTCGACTGAGCAACTGAACTGAACTGAACTTACAATCGTTCCTCCAGGTGTTTTGGTTACCTGAGTTTCTATCCTGGTGCTAAACTAAGTGACGACAGTGTATTGAATAGCTAGGTCACTTCCAAATAAATGAAACTTCTTAAACATTCACGACTTGAAAGGACCTCCCTTTTACACAGAAACAAAAGAGATTTTTGACTCTGCATGAATAGTGACTGGCACCATCCGAACATATTAAATGTAAGAAAGCAATTTTTTTGTTTTGTTTTGTTCTGTTCTGTTCTTGCAGGAAGCGGGGTGGGCGCTATTATCACTGATAGGTATGCTCACCAATCTATCAAATGCCAATATAAGAGTCAGTTCTTGGTTGCTGAAGGGAAATGTATGACTTGTTATTACAAGAATGTATGGAATGCAATCACACTTTAAGAAGGAAAACGAAGTAGTTCTGTTTTACAGGTGGCATTTTCAGGACGGGAGAAGCAAAGGAATGGGTACAGAATGGGATAAGGAGGTTGTAGGGAAAGTAGGCCCCCAGAAAAGAGTTTTGTGCCTAGCACAAGTTTTCTTGAGATGTTGAACTGCCTTTGCTAATGGAGTTTAAGTTTCTTTACCTCTTAAGTGATCTCTTCTAGGTTGACCTAGAACAGAAATCTTT
This sequence comes from Bubalus kerabau, assembly GCF_029407905.1. Lineage (NCBI taxonomy): Eukaryota > Metazoa > Chordata > Mammalia > Artiodactyla > Bovidae > Bubalus > Bubalus kerabau. The sequence continues at coordinate 2,105,477 of NW_026577887.1, read as the reverse complement.
CGTTAGCTTTGGCTAAGAGGAGAAGTATTGTTTCACGATGACATATGTGATCCTACCTGACTGTTCTCATCCCCTTTGATATCTATGCACTGCTGCTGCTGCTGCTGCAGCTGCTAAGTGGTTCAGTTGAGGCCGACCCTGTGCCACGCCATAGATGGCAGCCCACCAGGCCCCGCAGTCTCTGGGGTTCTCTAGGCAAGAACACTGGAGTGGGTTGCCATTTCCTCCTCCTATGCATGAAAGTGAAAAGTGAAAACGAAGTCACTCAGTGGTGTCCGACTCTTAGCCACCCCATGGACTGCAGCCTACCAGGCTCCTCCATCCTTGGGATTTTCCAGGAGTGGGGTGCCATTGCCTTCTCCCATATCTGTGCACAAGCCTGCCTAAATAATTGACTTCTAGCCAACTTTGGGATGCCCATGACCACCCACCCTTACCAGGCAACAGAGAAGAGAAAAACACTTACCACAGGAGGTTCTGATAAGGAACAAGGAACTAACAAGCTCCCACCTACCAGGATTCTGCAGAGGTCAACAAGAGGTCAGCAAGAGATGAAAGACTGCAGTCCAGAGGTCCTAGCTACTTCCATCTAGCAACAAACACCCAGCATAGTCAAAACGATTTCAATGTTAAAGAATAAATAAATAAATAAATAAATAAAAGGACAGAAGTTCTTTGAACACATGTCTGAATTTAGGGGTGAGGCATTACATATGTGTCCCAGGATAATCTTAAATTGTCAGAAAGTAAAGAAATTAAAGACAACTATCAAGCTGTCCAAACTGATAAAAATGAATGATTACACAGTTTTATCTGTATACATTAGCAGATAATAATCTGAAAAGGAATTTTAAAAAATTCCCTTTCAATAATATCAACATGAATAAAACACTTTGCCATGGATGTAACGAGGATGACAAGACTGGCACACTGGAAATTATACACCCTGGCTGAAAACTATCCTGAATACATGGACAGATATTCCATAACGATGGAAAGACTTAAGATGGCAATACCATGGAATGCATCTTCAATCTGAAATGAAGATTTGATATGATTTGATCGCTCAGAGCTTTTGTGTCATCAAGTGTTATTAAAGTATTAAAGAGATAGAGAAAGCTGCTGACTTAGACTCGAGGCGGGGTGGGGGGGGGTAGTAAGAGTACCCCCTGCTGGTCTTTAGCCAGATATTCTACAGGCACTAGCAGTCAGCTAAGGAAGGAAAGGAACTGTTTCAGGGAATGGCACCAGGCCCCTCCCCCACGACATGCATTGAGATAATATTGGCAGCAGGTGAGTCATCCCGGGCCAAAACTTGATTGACATGAATCTTGAAGAAAGGCAGTATTGCAGGCAAATATATCATTTCCTTAACATAGATAAGGAGAACAAGCTAGGAGGAAAACATGCTGTTTTGTTCAAATCGCTTCTGAGCCTTTTGGGGGAACCGACCTGAAGCCAGAGTCTAGCGGAAATACATAGGATATTTACATCGCTTAAGACAAACATTTTCTTAGGAAAAAATGCATTGCTTAGCTCAAGGTTTGTCTGCGAAATTCTTACACATCAGGAGATGGCTCCGAGCTGGGTTTCCACACACAAGAACATCCATGCAAAGGACAAGCCTGCACAGCCCATCTGCCCCCCTCCCGCACAGCCAGCAGCATTTCCAAGTGACCTCCTAAGGCCTTCCCCAAAATACAGGGGCACCTCTGGGTTTCCTGTTTCCCTCACTTCGAACACTTTTCTTAAAAAAAAAAATCCTGCACACTTCTTGATAGAATGCCACAGTGCAAGGAATACAGTCCTTCAATATTTAAACCTCCATTTGCAAAACACTTGGAGCTTGGTTTTGTTTTGTTTTGTTTTTTAATTACACCACCACATAATTTAAAGCTTTTACACGTTCTAATTATTCAGTTCCAAAACACCAAACTTTTATTGCACAGGGTCCTCATGAAAAGGCCCACGCAGCTGGACAACCACAGATTCTGCCATGAAAGGGCAGCAAGGTGCCCTCCCCACTTCTTTGCTGCCTGGGCGGCCACCAGGGTTTGAAATCCATGCACCCTACTAAGTTTCTAGGCTGCAATCCATGGACCCTTCCCTTTCCCATCCCAGCAGGTGCTCAAGGGCCCGCTGGCTTACAAAGTGCCAGAAGAGGGCTGGGCCAGCCGGCCAGAGTTCAGTGTTCTGTCCCTTGGACTTCCAGCGGACACTAGGCTGCTTGGAAAAACCGCGCAGACTCTGAGATTTTTCAGCAGAGGGGTGGAGCGGTAAAGGCCTTGACCCCAAAGGCAAGGCCTTTCTGCGACCGCCAGGTTGGGGAGCTCCGAGAATGTGTCAACAGACGGCGGAATACTTGGTTCCCTGCTCCACGCAGTCCCAGTTCCCTTACCTGTGGTCTGCAGCCCTCCGCTGCACCCACGGGATGGCGATCCTTGGGGACCCAGGAGCGGACGAAATGGGCGTTCCCAGCCGCAGTTGCAACCCCCGAGAGCGCAACTGGGAACCCCTCCCCATCCCCCCCGTGAGCCGACCCCGCCCCGCTCCGCCAGGGTTAGCCCCGCCCCTGCCGCGCTCCCTGCACGTTCCCAGCCGCAGTGGCGACCCCGGGAGCACAACTGGGACCGACCCCCACCCAAAGCCATCTGAATCTCGACCCCCGCAGCCCGGGTTTACCTGTCCCGGGTGCGCTCCCGGCGAGTTTTCAGCCTCAGTGTCCACCTCTGAGAGCACAACTGGGAAGCCCGCCCCCACCCCCGCCAGAAGCCGACCCCCGCCCCACGCCGCCCGCGTTCGCCCCGCCCCTGCACGGTCCAGGTACCTTCCCAGCTTCTAGCGTTCACGCCCGGGTAGGAGCAGGATGTAGGAGTATGGGAGATGTGTCTGGAGCCTGACAGCCTCAGCTCCGCTCTGGCCTGCCCTTTGGACCTAGGAGCCAGGCCAACTTGCAGAGGGCTTAGGGCCCCATTGTATGCAAACTACCAAGGCCTACCGCAAGGAGAGCTCTGTCCGAGGGAAGGGAAGTGCCCCAGGCTGCGTTCCCAAGCTGTTGCTTGGCAATGCAGACTCAGCGGAAAACGGAGGGAATCAGGCTCTCTGTAGCCGCAGCTTCACACACAGGTGTGTCTCCGTAGGAATCAAGAAAGATCCTGACAGGGTGAGGTTCATTAGAGCTATACTAAAGAGCAAAGGCTTGTCCATGTGGTCTTGCCTTCCCCTGTGCCTTTGGGTCTCCAGGCTCGGCCCCAGCTCCGTGGAAACAACCCCTGAGAAAATATCTTCAAGATCCACTTTTCCCAGTGTCTGGGAACCGGGGTTCGTAGGAGGAGAGAAAAGCACGCCTCCATCGGGAACAAAAATGCAGCCCACCTGCCTGTGTTTTGAAGCCTCTATTTGGAAGGAATGGGTTAGCTTCTCCTAAAGGAGACCTCCAGATCTGCTCAGAAGTTGTTAATTCCAGAGGCAGGGTACTGGTTCCTGACTGCTCTTTGCTAGCCTTGCAAAGATATTCCTAGATTCTAGAGTTATTTTCCATGAAGAAGCAGGCTTCGGGAATGTGTCAGACGGGACTGGCTCCTTATTGACCTCAGCTCAGCTATTGCCTTTCCATTCAAACTAGGGCAAGGCCCTACTTTATGAAGGGTAAGGGTCTTCTTCTTTGCAAACTGCCAAGGGCTACAGCAATGAGACCTCTGTCAAGGTGAGGGAAGCCTAAGAGGATGGATTCTCAAGCAGGTGCTTTGCCACAAAGCATCAGCACCCCACGGAGAGAATCAAGCTCCCTGTGCCCCAATGTTGGGAGTGTAGCTTCACACACAGAGTTGTCTCTATAGGAGCCAAGAATGTTCCTGAGAGATTAGGTTCACTAAACCTCTCCTACAGAGCATAGACCTGTCAATGTGGTTTTGCCTTCCCCTGTGAGTTGGGTCCTCGAGGTCCGCCACACCTCCGGGGAAACTGTCCCTGAGAAAAGATCTCCAGGAACCGCTTCGCCGAGGCTGGGAAATGCTGTTCACAGGAAGTAAGGCAAGCGAATCTCCTGCAGAGTAAAAGAGGCCTTACAGTCCCTGGAGGAGCAGGCTGCCAGAGTGTGTGAAACCTGACTGTTGCCTTACTGGCCTCAGCTCCGCCATTGCCTGTTCATCCGAGCTAGCACCCAGGCCTACTTGGAAAAGCATTTGGGTGCATATTTCTACAAAGTGCCAAGGGCTACAGCAGTGAGAATTCTCTCAGTGGTAAGGGAGAGCATTTTATGGATTCTCAAGCTGTTTTCTGAATGACAGCGTCAAAATGAACAGAGAGAATCAGGCTCTCTGTGCCCCTATGTTAGGTACGCAGCTTCACACACAGAGGTGTCTCTATAGGAGCCAAGAATGCTCCTGAGAGATGAGGTTCACAAGAGGTCTGCTACAGAGCATAGACCTGTCCATGTGGTCTTGCCTTCCCCTGTGCCTTTGGGCCCCGGGCTCGGCCCCAGCTCCGTGGAAACAAGCCCTGAGAAAATATCTTCAAGATACGCTTTTCCCAGAGGCTGGGAACTGGAGTTCATAGGAGGAGAGAAAAGCAAGCCTCCTTCGGGCACGAAATGCAGCCAACCTGCCTGTGTTTTGAAGCCTCTATTTGGAAGGAATGGGTTAGCTTCTCCTAAAGGAGACCTCCAGATCTGCTCAGAAGTCGGTAATTCCAGAGGCAGGGTGCTGGTTCCTGACTGCCCTTTGCCAGCCTTGCAAAGACATTCCAAGATTCTAGAGTTATATTCCATGAAGGAGCAGGCTTTGGGAATGTGTCAGACGGGACTGGCTCCTTATTGGCCTCAGCTCAGCTATTGCCTTTCCATTCAAACTAGGACAAGGGCCTAGTTTATGAAGTGTAAGGGTCTTCTTCTTTGAAACTGCCAAGGGCTACAGCAATGAGACTTCTGTCAAGGCGAGGGAAGCCTAAGAGGACGGATTCTCAAGCAGGTGCTTTGCTACAAAGCATCAGCACCCCACGGAGAGAACCAAGATCCCTGTTCCCCAATGTTGGGAGTGTAGCTTCACACACAGAGTTGTCTCTATAGGAGCCAAGAATGTTCCTGAGAGATTAGGTTCACTAAACCTCTCCTACAGAGCATAGACCTGTCCATGTGGTTTTTCCTTCCCCTGTGAGTTGGGTCCTCGAGGTCCACCACACCTCCGGGGAAACTGTCCCTGAGAAAAGATCTCCAGGAACGGCTTCGCTGAGGCTGGGAAACGCTGTTCACAGGAAGTAAGGCAAGCGAATCTCCTGCAGAGAAAAAGAGGCCTTACTGTCCCTGGAGGAGCAGGCTGCCAGAGTGTGTGAAACCTGACTGTTGCCTTGCTGGCCTCAGTTCCACCATTGCCTGTTCCTCCGAACTAGGACCCAGGCCTATTTGGAGAAGCGTTTGGCTGCGGATTTCTACAAAGTGCCAAGGGCTACAGCAGTGAGAATTCTCTCAGCGGTCAGGGAGAGCATTTTATGGATTCTCAAGCTGTTTTCTGAACGACAGGGTCAAAATGAACTGAGAGAATCAGGCTCTCTGTGCCCCTATGTTAGGTACGCAGCTTCACACACAGAAGTGTCTCTATAGGAGCCAAGAATGTTCCTGAGAGATGAGGTTCACTAGAAGTCTGCTACAGAGCATAGACCTGTCCATATGGTTTTGCCTTGCCCTGTGAGTTGGGTCCCTGAGGTCCGCCCCAGCTCAGGGGAAGGAGCCCCTGAGAAAAGATCTCCAGGGACCGCTATTCCCCCAGGCTGGCAAACGCAGTTCACAGGAGGTAACGCAAGCGAGCCTCCTGCAAGGCACAACAGGCCTTAGTGTCCCTGGACGATCAGGCTGCAAGAGTGTGTGAGACCTGACTGGTGCCTTACTGGCCTCAGCTCCGCCATTGCATGTTCCTCTGAACTAGGACCCAGGCCTACTAGGAGAAGGGTTTGGGTATGGATTTCTAAATACTGCCAAGGGGTATAGCAATGAGAACTGTGTCACGGGTAAGGAAGAGCATTGTATGGATTTTCAAGCTGTTGTTTGAACGACAGCTTCAAAGATGCACAGAGAGGATCAGACTCTGTGTCTCCATGTTCGGTACACAGCTTCACAGACAGGGGTGTCTCCATAGGAAACAAGAACGTTCCTGACAGAGTGAGGTTCACTAGAGCTCTCCTAGAGAGCAAAGACTTGTCCATGTGGTTTTTCTTCCCCTGTGCGTTTGGGGCTCCAGGCTCGGCCCCAGCTCCGTGGAAACAACCTCTGAGAAAAGATCTTCAAGATACGCTTTTCCCAGAGGCTGGGATGTGGGGTTCATAGGAGGCGGGAAAAGCAGGCCTCCTTCAGAGAGCAAGAGGCAGCCAAGCGGCCTGCGTTTGGAAGCCTCTATTTGGAAGAATGGGTTAGCTTCCCCTAAGGGAGACCTCCAGATCTGTTCAGAAGTCGGTAATTCCAGAGGCAGTGTGCAGGGTCCTGACTGCCCTTTGCCAGCCTTGCAAAGACATTCCTAGATTCTACAGTTATCTTCCTGAAGAAGCAGGCTTTGGGAATATGTCAGACTTGACTGGCGCCTTATTGGCCTCAGCTCAGCTATTGCCTTTCCATTCAAAGTAGGACAAGGCCCTACTTTATGAAGGGTAAGGGTCTTCTTCTTTCCAAACTGCCGAGGGCTACAGCAATGAGACCTCCGTAAATGCGAGGGAAGCATAAGCGGATGGATTATCAGGAAGGTTCTTTGCCACCAAGCATCAGCACCCCACGGAGAGAATCAGGCTCCCTTTGCCCCTATGTGGGGTGTGTAGATTCACACACAGTGGTGTCTCTACAGGAGCCAAGAATGTTCCTGAGAGATGAGGCTCACAAGAGCTCTCCTACAGAGTGCTCACCTGTACATGTGGTTTCGCCTTCCCCTGTGAGTTGGGTGCCCGAGGTCCACCCCAGCTCCGAGAAAACAGCCTCTGAGAAAAGATCTCCAGGAACCGCTTTTCGCCCAGGCTGGGAAAAGCTGTTCACAGGAAGTAAGGCAAGTGAGCCTCCTGCAGAGAAAAAGAAGCCTTACTGTCCCTGGAGGAGCAGGCTTCCAGAGTGTGTGAAAACTGACTGGTGCCATACTGGTCTTAGCTCCGCCATTGCTTGTTCCTCCGAACTGGGACTCAGGCCTACTTGGAGAAGGGTTTAGGTGCAGATTTCTACAAACTGCCAAGGGCTACTGCAATGAGAACTCTCTCAGAGGTAAGGGCGAGAATTGTATGGATTCTCAAGCTGTTTTCTGAACGACAGCATTAAACCTGCACAGAGAGAATCAGGCTCTTTGCCGCCATGTTGGGTACGCAGTTTCACACACAGAGGTGTCCGCATAGGAGCCAAGAACGTTCGTCAAAGACTGAGGTTCACTAGAGCTCTCTTAGAGAGCAAAGACTTGTTCATGTGGTTTTGCCTTCCCCTGTATGTGTGGGTCTCTGGGCACAACCCCAGCTCCGTGGAAACAACCCCTGAGCAAAGATCTCCAAGATCTGCTTTTCCCCCATGCTGGAAACCAGGGATCATAGGAGGCAGGAAAAGCAAGCCTCCTTCAGGCAAGAAGAGGCAGCCAACTAGCCTGTGTTTGGAAGCCTCTATTTGCAAGGAATGGGTTAGCTTCTCCAGAAGGAGACCTCCAGATCTGCTCAGAAGATAGATATTCCAGAGGCAGGGTCGAGGTTCCTGACTGCCCTTTGCCAGCCTTGCAAAGACATTCCTAGATTCTAGCAATATTTTCCATGAAGGAGCAGGCATCGGGAATATGTCAGAGTTGACGGGTGCCTTACTGGCCTCAGCTCAGCTATTGCCTTTCCTTTCAAACTAGGATCAGGGCCTACTTGGTGAAGGGTAAGGGTCTACTTCTTTCCCAACTGCCAAGAGACACAGCAATGAGACCTCTGTCAAGGCGAGGGAAGCGTAAGCAGATGGATTCTCAAACAGGTGCTTTGCCACAAAGCATCAGCACCCCACGGAGAGAATCAGGCTCCCTGTGCCCCTATGTTCGGTGTGTAGCTTTACACACAGAGGTGTCTCTGTACGAGCCAAGAATGTTCCTAAGAGATGAAACACACTGACGTCTCCTACAGAGCATAGACCTGTCCATGTGGTTTTTCCTTCCCCTGTGAGATGGGTCCCCGAGGTCCACCCCAGCTCTGGGGATAGAGCCCCTGAGAAAAGATCTCCAGGAACCGCTGTTTGCCCAGGCTGGGAAACGCAGTTCACAGGAGGCAAGGCAAGCGAGCCTCCTGCAGGGAAAAATAGGCCTTACTGTCCCTGGAGGAGCAGGCTGCCAGAGTGTGTGACACCTGACTGGTGCCTTACTGACCTCAGCTCCGCCATTGCATGGCCATCCAAACCAGGACCCAGGCCTACTTGGAGAAGGGTTTGGGTGCGGATTTGTAAAAACTGCCAAAGGCTACAGCAATGAGAAGTCTCTCAGATGTAAGGGAGAGCATTTTATGGATTCTCAAGCTGTTGTTTGAACGACAGCTTCAAAGCTGCAAAGAGAGAATCAGGCCCTGTGTGCCCCCTTGTTGGGTACACAGCTTCACACACAGGGGTGTCTCCATAGGAGTCAAGAACGTTCCTGACACAGTAAGTTTCACTTAGAGGTCTCCTGGAGAGCAAAGACTTGTCCATGTGGTTTTCCTTCCCCTGTGCGATTGGGTCTCTGGTCTCGGCCCCAGCTCCATGGAAACAACCCCTGAGAAAATATCTTCAAGATCCGCTTTTCCCAGAGGCTGGGAACAGGGCTTCATAGGATGCGAGAAAAGCAGGCCTCCTTCGGGCGCGAAAAGGCAGCCAACTGGCCTGTTTGGAAGCCTCTATTTGGAAAGAATGGGTTAGCTTCTCCTAAAGGAGACCTCCAGATCTGCTCAGAAGTCGGTAATTCCAGAGGCAGGGTGCTGGTTCCTGACTGCCCTTTGCCAGCCTTGCAAAGACATTCCCAGATTCTAGAGTTATTTTCCATGAAGGTGAAGGCTACGGGAGTATGTCAGACTTGGCAGGCACCTTATTGGCCTCAGCTCAGCTATTACCTTTCCATTCAAACTAGGACAAAGGCCTACTTTATGAAGGGTAAGGGTCTTCTTCTTTCCAAACTGCCAAGGGCTACAGCAATGGGACCTCTGTCAAGGCGAGGGAAGCCTAAGTGGATGGATCATCAAGCAGGTGCTTTGCCACAAAGCATCAGCACCCCACGGGGAGAATCAGGCTCCATTTGCCCCTATGTTGGGTGTGTAGCTTCACATACAGAGGTGTCTCTATAGGAGGCCAGAATGTTCCTGAGAGATGAGGTTCACTAGAGCTCTCCTACAGAGCATAGACATGTCCATATGCTTTTGCCTTCCCCTGTGAGTTGGGTCCTCGAGGTCCTCCCCAGCTCCGGGGAAGGAGCCCCTGAGAAAAGATCTCCAGGAACCGCTTTTTGCCCAGGCTGGGAAATGCAGCTCACAGGAGGGAAGTCAAGTGAGCCTCCTGCAGGGAAAAAGAGGGCTTACTGTCCCTGGACGATCAGGCTGCAGAGTGTGTGAGACCTGACTGGTGCCTTACTGGCCTCAGCTCCGCCATTGCATGTTCCTCCGAACTAGGACCCAGGACTACTTGGAGAAGGGTTTGGGTGCGGATTTCTAAAAACTGCCAAGGGCTACAGCAATGAGAACTCTGTCACGGGTAAGGAAGAGCATTGTATGGATTTTCAAGGTGTTTTTTGAACGACATCTTTAAAGCTACACAGAGAGAATCAGGCTCTCTGTGCCCCCATGTTGGGTACGCAGCTTCGCACACAGGGGTGTCTCCATATGAATCAAGAATGTTCGTGACAGAGTGAAGTTCACTAGAGCTCTCCTAGAGAGCAAAGACTTGTACATGTGGTTTTTCTTCCCCTGTGCGTTTGGGGCTCCAGGCTTAGACCCAGCTCCGTGGAAACAACCCCTGAGAAAAGATCTTCAAGATCCGCTTTTCCCAGAGGCTGGGATGTGGGATTCATAGGAGGCGGGAAAAGCAGGCCTCCTTCAGAGAGCAAGAGGCAGCCAAGCGGCCTGCGTTTGGAAGCCTCTATTTGGAAGAATGGGTTAGCTTCCCCTAAGGGAGACCTCCAGATCTGTTCAGAAGTCGGTAAATCCAGAGGCAGGGTGCAGGCTCCTGACTGCCCTTTGCCAGCCTTGCAGAGACATTCCTAGATTACAGCGTTATTTTCCATGAAGGAGCAGGCTTCGGGAATATGTCAGACTTGACTGGCGCCTTATTGGCCTCAGCTCAGCTCTTGCCTTTCCTTTCAAACTAGGACAAGGGCCCACTTTATGAGAGGTAAGGGTCCTCTTCTTTCCAAACTGCCAAGGGCTACTGCAATGAGACCTCTGTCAAGGCGAGGGAAGCGTAAGCTGATGGATTTTCAAGCAGGTGCTTTGCCAAAAAGCATCAGCACCCCACGGAAAGAATCTGGCTCCCTTTGCCCCTACGTTGCGTGTGTAGCTACACACAGAGGTGTCTCGATAGGAGCCAAGAATGTTCCTGAGAGAGGAGGTTCACTGTTGGGGGCCAGAGTGAGGCACTCCGCCCATGGCAAAGGTCATGAGGAAGGAGGCTCGACATACGCAAAGGCGGGATCGAGCCTCAGGAGTCCCCCTGGAAATCCTCGAGCATCTACCCCCATAACCAGAGCCTGCCTACCTTACTACTTTGTGCTCTCACCTACACCTCTGACTTTACGGGGGGCTGTCCCCCACCACCTCTTTCGGAGAAGGAGTTAACCTAGAGCTCCAGTTGATAAAAACCCCTGGGTGTGACAAGAGTGTTTTAACCTACAAACTCCTCTGAAGGTTCTCTAGCCTGCCTGACAGGCTTGTCCGGCCACATGTGATTGCTCACAGCCTCCCAACTATGAGAGGCACGAGATGCTTTAAACCTTCTAAAAACAGGTTCCTTAGAAAAGTTAGAAAATTATTAGTATAAGTATAATGGGCTGATTAGAAATCATATTGGTGAAGGGTTTTTCATTTGTTGAGCTGATGTTTACTGCTAAGTCTCCACATCCCCTGCCCTTATACACATTAATGAATATATAGAAGAAATAAGTATTAACCTTTGATATAAATCACGTTAGACCTTAGGCTAAGTAAATTCTTTCCTTAACTAAAACCCACTACACCCTCACCCTATAGGAATGTAACTTTATTTGGGTGGCGTCTGTTTTAAGAATAATCACCCCTGGAGAAATAAGTGTCCTGGTTGACTGACCGCTGTCACAAGGAGAGGGTCGTAAATTGTCAGCAGGCCCCCCGGCCAGAAGATGATGTAACACCCCTAAGACCTCTGTATACTTTTGTATGAAGCACCTGACTTTGATAAAAGTCAGGACTGCTGACCCCACGTGACTTTTGCATAACATCTCAGTGTATAAAAGTAGACCATGGAAAATAAAGAATTGGGATCAGTTTCTCGAAATACTGGTCTCCCCATGTCTCTCTCTCTCTCTCTCACTCTGGTTGAGTCTCCATCTGGAGCGCGGAACCCACCAAGCTTACTAATTTTGCCTGGGCTTCTAAGATCCGACCGGGGAGGCCTCAGTGTCTCCTCTTCTTCGGGAGAATGGAAGGACGCCTGCGGCCTACGTAAGTGGTGCAAGCTTCTTGTCTTGAAGTTTTATTGGTCCCCCGCGTAAACCAAGCTACTCAGCCTCTTTTCTCCAATGAATTTTCCTACTGAGCTATCCTCATTTTATTACTCTTTATATCCTTAATTAACGTTTAATTAAGCAGTTGTTCCCTGACCCTCGCCTACGCCGTCTCTGCTTCGAATACCCTGGATCAGCTGGGGCTGGACCCCGGCAGTTCACTAGAGATCTCCTACAGAGCATAGACCTGTCCATTTGGTTTTGCCTTCCCCTGTGAGTTGGGTCCCCGAGGTCCGCCCCAACTCCGGGGAAACAGCCCCTGAGAAAAGATCTCCAGGAACTGCTTTCCGCCCAGGCTGGGAAACGCTGTTCACAGGAAGTAAGGCAAGCGAGCCTCCTGAAGGGAAATAGAGGCCTTACTGTCCCTGGAGGAGCAGGCTGCCAGAGTGTGTGACACCTGACTGGTGCCTTACTGGCCTCAGCTCCGCTATTGCATGTTCATCTGAACTTGAACCCAGGCCTACTTGGAGAAGTGTTTGTGTGCCGATTTCCAGAAACTGCGAAGGGCTACAGCAATGATAACTCTCTCAGTGGTAAGGGAGAGCATTGTGTGGATTCTCAATTTGTTGTTTGAACGACAGCGTCAAAGCTGCACAGAGAGAATCAGGTCTCTGTGTCTCTATGTTGGCTATGCAGCTTCCCACACAGAGATGTCCCCGTTGGAGCCAAGAACATTCCGCATAGACTGAGGTTCACTAGAGCACTCCTAGAGAGCAAAGACTTATCCATGCGGTTTTCCCTTCCCCTGTGCGTGTGGGCTCCGGGATCAGCCCCTGCTCCGTGGAAACAGCCTCTGAGAAAAGATCTCCAAGAACCTCTTATCCCCCAGGCTGGGAAGCGGAGTTCGCAGGAGGAGGGATAAGCAAGCTTCCTTCGGCAAGAAGAGACAGCCAACCGGCCTGTGTTTGGAAGCCTATATTTGCAAGGAATGGGTTAGTTTCTCCTGACCGAGACCTCCGGATGTGCTGAGAAGATAGAAATTCCAGAGGCAGGGTCGAGGTTCCTGACTGCCCTTTGCCAGCCTTGCAAAGACATTCCCAGATTCTAACGTTATTTTCCATGAAGGAGCAGGCATCGGGAATATGTCAGTCTTGACTGGCGCCTTATTGGCCTCAGCTCAGCTACTGCCTTTCCATTCAAACAAGGACAAGGGCCTACTTGGTGAAGGGTAAGGGTCTGCTTCTTTCCAAACTGCCAAGGACTACAGCAATGAGACCTCTGTCAAGGTGAGGGAAGCCTATGCGGATGGATTCTTAGCAGGTGCTTTGCCACAAAGCATCAGCACCCACGGAGAGAATCAGACTCCCTTTGCCACTATGTTGGGTGTGTAGCTTCATGCACAGAGGTGTCTCTGTAGAAGCCAAGAATGTTCCTGAGAGATGAGGTTCACTAGAGCTCTCCTACAGAGCATAGACCTGTCCATGTGGTTTTGTCTTCCCCTGTGAGTTGGGCCCCCGAGGTCCGACCCAGCTCCAGGGAAACAGCCCCTGAGAAAAAATCTCCAGGAACAGCTTTGCGCCCAGGCTGGGAAATGCAGTTCACAGGAGGCAAGGCAAGCGAGCCTCCTGCAGGGAAAAAGAGGCCTTACTGCTCCTGGACGATCAGGCTGCAAGAGTGTGTGAGACCTCACTTGTGCCTTACTGGCCTCAGCTCCGCCGTTGCCTGTTGTTCCGAGCTAGGACCCAGGCCTACTTGGAGAAGGGTTAGGGTGCGGATTTCTACAAACTGTCAAGGACTACAGCAATGAGAATTCTCTTAGCAGTAAGGGAGAGCATTGTATGGATTCTCAAGCTGTTGTTTGAATGACAGCTTCAAAGCTACACAGAGAGAATCAGGCTCTCTGTTCCCCTATTTTGGCTGTGCAGCTTCACACACAGAATTTGACTCTGTTGGAGCCAGAAATATTCCTGAAAGACTTAGGCTCACCAAAGCTGTCCTCCAGAGCAAAGACATTGGATGTGGTTTTGCCTTCCCTTGCCAGTATGGGTCCCCTAGCTTGGCCCCAGCTCCGGGGATACAGCCTCTGAAAAAAATCTTGCAAGAAGCGATTTTTCCTCCAGGCTGTTAAGCGGAATTCGCAGTTTGCAAGTTAAGGAAGCCTGCTTCGTGGAAGAGCAAGCAGCCAACTGGCCCTGTGTTAGGAAGCCTGTATTTGAAAGGAATGGGTTAGCTTCTACAGCGGGAGAACCTCAGATCTGCTCAGGGGGCTGAAATACTAGAGTCAGGGTCGAGGTTCTCCCTTGTCCTTTGCGCACCTTGCAAAGACATTCCTAGCTTCTAGCGTTAGTGTCCCTGTAGTAGCAGGCTGCAGGAGCGTGTGATAAATGACTGCCGCGTTCCTGTCCTCAGCTCCGCTATTAACTTTCTATTCGAACTAGAACCCAGGCCTACTTTGAGAGGGGTTAGGGTCCAGTGTTTCCAAACTGCCAAGGGCTACGGCAATGCGAGCTCTGTCAGAGGTAAGAAAAGAGCAATTGGTTGGATTCTTCAGCTGCTGCGTGGCTGCACAGCTTCCGCGCTGCATGGAGAGCATGAGGCTCCTTGTGGCCCTATTTTGGGTACGCAGCAACATGCACACAGAATGTCTGTGTTCACTTATGCACAGGCTTATGTACACTAGAGCTCTCCTACAGAGCAAAGACCACTCAGTGGGCTCCAAGAGATACCTGTCGCGGCTCGAGAAGAGAGTGGAGTCCTTTGCTTCCCCTCGAGATGAGGCCTGACTCCCCGGGTGAGTATGGAATGCAACCCCAAATCCCTGTCGCCTATGGAGAGGAACATTAAGTCCTGGATACAAGCCTAGATGAGGTCTAGTTTGCCCTTCAGTGAATGGAGCCCAATCCACAGCTCTCCCTGGCAACTCGAATGGAAGATTAGACTTCCTGGGCCAACACAAGAGGAAGCCTGAATTCCCCGTCGTAACTCGAGAATCCCACCGAAACTCGAGAAAATCCACGTGCTTCCCTCGTCATCGCAAGATGAGGCCCTTTGTCCGCTACAGCATCTCAAGAGAAGTCCCACGTTCCATCCTGAAGTGCGAAACGGTACTTGGCACCCTTGATGCGACCCCAAAAGTTCCGCGACATACCAGACTCACTCAAGGGGAACACCGAGGTTCCCGGCACCACTTCATCTGACCCCTTCTCCTCTCCTGATTGCGACAGGAGGGTCGACTCCCCTTCTCTGTCTGCAAGGGGTTCCCGACCTTCCGGGCGCACCTCAGGATGAGGCCGGTCTCATGAGGAAGTTCGAGACGTAGCCTCGTGGGTGGTGCCACATGCCGAAAGACCCCAATTTCACGGTCCACTCTTGAAAAGAACCCGATGCCAGCACACCTCTTTGAAGGAAAACCTGTGGATGAAGGCACAACACGAAGGGGCACTGACACCCGCGTGCATCGTCCAGAAAAACCCGCAGGTCCCACAGACATTTCGACAAGTGGCCTGTCACCCTGTAAACAACTCGAAAGGCAAACGAAGGTCCATTCCTCAACAGAAGACTAGGTGTGACTCTCTTGTCCCTACTCTGCAGGGACCATGGGATCCGAGTCAGAAACGGAGAGGAAGCCTGAGGTTCCTGCGTCCACTCGAGATGAGGCCCTCTTCCATTGCACCACACCCAGTGGAGTCCCGAGAGGCCCCTACGAACTCCACAGTATCCCTGAGTTCTCAGAGGCACAATGAGAAGCTCCCTGAGGTCACAGGCACAAGTCGAGGGAACCCTGGGTTTTCTGCCATGACTCGAGAAAGACCTCGAGAGTGCTTCAAAATGTGTTGAGTCGCGATTCTCCTACCATGACTCGAGAGCCATGACACGCGCCCCCTCTTCACGCGCATGGAGACCTGACTAACCTGGCACTGCACGAGAGGCTCCCTGAGATCCTCATCGTACCTCGTGAGGAAACCCACACTGCCGCGGCAGCTCGAGGAAACACATGAGACACCCCGGTCATCGCGAGATGAGGGCCTTATATTCCTGCATGGCCTGGAGACCAATCACGAGTCCTCTCTCCAAACTGAAGAGCAGGCTGGACTCCGTTGAGGCCGCTCAGGGGGCTCCAACAGATCCTTGTCGCGACTCGAGAGGAGAGCGGAGTCCTTGGCTTCCACTCTAGACGAGGTCTGACTCCCTGGGGCAGCCTGGAATGCAACCCCGAGATGCCTGCTTTCCCTGGAGAGGAATAGTAGGTCCTGGACACACGCCTAGGTGAGGTCTCTTCGGCCCTGCAGTGACTCGAGCGCAACCCCCAGATTTCCCTTGCAACTCGAGGGGAAGATTGGGCTTCCCAGGGCCAACCCAAGGGGAAGGCTGAGATCCCCGTCGTAACTCGAGAATGCCGCCGCAACTCGAGAAAAACCACGTGGTTCCCACCTCTTGGCAAGATGAGGCCCTTGCCCGCCACGGCGTCTCAAGGGAAGTCCCCTGTTCCGCCCTGAAGGGCGAAACGGTCCCTGACAGCCTTCCTGCGACCCCCAAAAGTCCCCCGACACGCCGGGTTCCCTCGAGGGGAACACCGAGGGTCCCGGCACCGCTTCCTCTGAGCCCCTTCTCCCCTCCTGATCGCGACAGGAGAGGCGATTCCCCTGCGTGGTCTGGAAGGGGTTCCCGGCCTTCCCGGCGCACCTCAGGATGAGGCCGGTCTCACGAGGAAATTCGAGACGAGCCACGTGGGTGGGGCCACATGCCGAACGCCCCCGATTCCCCGGTCCGCCCTTGAGAAGCACCCGAGGCCCGGACCCCTCTTCGAAGGCAACCCTGTGGGTGAAGGCACAACACGAAGGGGCACTGCCACCCCCGTGCATCGTCCGCAAAGACCCGCGGGTTCCACACACAGCTCGACGAGGGGCCTGAGACCCCCTGAGCAACTCGAGAGGCCAGAGGGGTTCCCTTCCTCAGACGAGACGAGGCCTGACTCTCCTGTCCCAACTCTGCAGGGACCCTGCGGTCGGAGTCCGAAACGGAGAGGAAGCCTGAGGTGCCTGCCTCCCCTCGAGGTGAGGCCCTCTTCCGTTGCGCCAGGCCCAGCGGAGTCCCGAGGGGCCCCGCCACCTCCACAGGATCCCTCGCCTCTCAGAGGCACCCTGGCAAGTTCCCTAAGGTCCCCGGCAGAAGGCGAGGGACACGAGGGTTTCCCGCCGCCCCCCGACAAAGACCTCGAGAGTCCTTCTTCAACGCGTCTCGAGGCCCTAGTCCCCTCCCGTGACTCGAGAGCCAGGACGCGCTCCCCCTCGCCACGCGCATGGAGACCTGACTTCCCTGGCGCCGCACGAGAGGCTCCCTGAGATCCTCGTCGTGCCTCGGGAGAAAACCCCCACGGGCGCCGCAGCTCGAGGAAACCCCTGAGACGCCCCCGTCCTCGCGAGCTGAGGGCCTTCTTTTCCTGCATGGCCTGGAGAGCAATCCCGGGTCCTCTCTCCAAACGGAAGAGGAGGCTGGACTCCCTTGAGGCCCCTCAGGGGGCTCCAAGAGCCCCGCGTCGCGACTCGAGAGGAGAGCGGAGTCCTTGGCTTCCCCTCGAGACGAGGCCTGACTCCCCGGGGGAGCCTGGAATGCAACCCCGAGATCCCTGCCTTCCCTGGAGAGGAATATTAGGTCCCGGACACACGCCTAGGTGAGGTCTCTTCGGCCCTGCGGTGACTCGAGCGCAACCCCCAGCTTTCCCTCGCAACCCGAGGGGAAGATTGGGCTTCCCAGGGCCAACCCAAGGGGAAGGCTGAGATCCCCGTCGTAACTCGAGAATGCCGCCGCAACTCGAGAAAAACCACGTGGTTCCCACCTCTTGGCAAGATGAGGCCCTTGCCCGTCACGGCGTCTCAAGGGAAGTCCCCTGTTCCGCCCTGAAGGGCGAAACGGTCCCTGACAGCCTTCCTGCGACCCCCAAAAGTCCCCCGACACGCCGGGTTCCCTCGAGGGGAACACCGAGGGTCCCGGCACCGCTTCCTCTGAGCCCCTTCTCCCCTCCTGATCGCGACAGGAGAGGCGATTCCCCTGCGTGGTCTGGAAGGGGTTCCCGGCCTTCCCCGCGCACCTCAGGATGAGGCCGGTCTCACGAGGAAATTCGAGACGAACCACGTGGGTGGAGCCACATGCCGAACGCCCCCGATTCCCCGGTCCGCCCTGGAGAAGGACCCGAGGCCCGGACCCCTCTTCGAAGGCAACCCCGTGGGTGAAGGCACAACACGAAGGGGCACTGCCACCCCCGTGCATCGTCCGCAAAGACCCGCGGTTTCCACACACAGCTCGACGAGGGGCCTGAGACCCCCTGAGCAACTCGAGAGGCCAGCGGGGTTCCCTTCCTCAGACAAGACGAGGCCTGACTCTCCTGTCCCAACTCTGCAGGGACCCTGCGGTCGGAGTCCGAAACGGAGAGGAAGCCTGAGGTTCCTGCCTCCCCTCGAGGTGAGGCCCTCTTCCGTTGCGCCAGACCCAGCGGAGTCCCGAGGGGCCCCGCCACCTCCACAGGATCCCTCGGCTCTCAGAGGTACCCTGGCAAGCTCCCTAAGGTCCCCGGCAGAAGGCGAGGGACACGAGGGTTTCCCGCCGCCCCCCGAGAAAGACCTCGAGAGTCCTTCTTCAACGCGTCTCGAGGCCCTAGTCCCCTCCCGTGACTCGAGAGCCAGGACGCGCTCCCCCTCGCCACGCGCATGGAGACCTGACTTCCCTGGCGCCGCACGAGAGGCTCCCTGAGATCCTCGTCGTGCCTCGGGAGAAAACCCCCACGGGCGCCGCAGCTCGAGGAAACCCCTGAGACGCCCCCGTCCTCGCGAGCTGAGGGCCTTCTCTTCCTGCATGGCCTGGAGAGCAATCCCGGGTCCTCTCTCCAAACGGGAGAGGAGGCTGGACTCCCTTGAGGCCGCTCAGGGGGCTCCAAGAGACCCGCGTCGCGACTCGAGAGGAGAGCGGAGTCCTTGGCTTCCCCTCGGGACGAGGCCTGACTCCCCGGGGGAGCCTGGAATGCAACCCCGAGATCCCTGCCTTCCCTGGAGAGGAATATTAGGTCCCGGACACACGCCTAGGTGAGGTCTCTTCGGCCCTGCGGTGACTCGAGCGCAACCCCCAGCTTTCCCTCGCAACCCGAGGGGAAGATTGGGCTTCCCAGGGCCAACCCAAGGGGAAGGCTGAGATCCCCGTCGTAACTCGAGAATGCCGCCGCAACTCGAGAAAAACCACGTGGTTCCCACCTCTTGGCAAGATGAGGCCCTTGCCCGCCACGGCGTCTCAAGGGAAGTCCCCTGTTCCGCCCTGAAGGGCGAAACGGTCCCTGACAGCCTTCCTGCGACCCCCAAAAGTCCCCCGACACGCCGGGTTCCCTCGAGGGGAACACCGAGGGTCCCGGCACCGCTTCCTCTGAGCCCCTTCTCCCCTCCTGATCGCGACAGGAGAGGCGATTCCCCTGCGTGGTCTGGAAGGGGTTCCCGGCCTTCCCGGCGCACCTCAGGATGAGGCCGGTCTCACGAGGAAATTCGAGACGAGCCACGTGGGTGGGGCCACATGCCGAACGCCCCCGATTCCCCGGTCCGCCCTTGAGAAGCACCCGAGGCCCGGACCCCTCTTCGAAGGCAACCCTGTGGGTGAAGGCACAACACGAAGGGGCACTGCCACCCCCGTGCATCGTCCGCAAAGACCCGCGGGTTCCACACACAGCTCGACGAGGGGCCTGAGACCCCCTGAGCAACTCGAGAGGCCAGAGGGGTTCCCTTCCTCAGACGAGACGAGGCCTGACTCTCCTGTCCCAACTCTGCAGGGACCCTGCGGTCGGAGTCCGAAACGGAGAGGAAGCCTGAGGTGCCTGCCTCCCCTCGAGGTGAGGCCCTCTTCCGTTGCGCCAGGCCCAGCGGAGTCCCGAGGGGCCCCGCCACCTCCACAGGATCCCTCGCCTCTCAGAGGCACCCTGGCAAGTTCCCTAAGGTCCCTGGCAGAAGGCGAGGGACACGAGGGTTTCCCGCCGCCCCCCGACAAAGACCTCGAGAGTCCTTCTTCAACGCGTCTCGAGGCCCTAGTCCCCTCCCGTGACTCGAGAGCCAGGACGCGCTCCCCCTCGCCACGCGCATGGAGACCTGACTTCCCTGGCGCCGCACGAGAGGCTCCCTGAGATCCTCGTCGTGCCTCGGGAGAAAACCCCCACGGGCGCCGCAGCTCGAGGAAACCCCTGAGACGCCCCCGTCCTCGCGAGCTGAGGGCCTTCTTTTCCTGCATGGCCTGGAGAGCAATCCCGGGTCCTCTCTCCAAACGGAAGAGGAGGCTGGACTCCCTTGAGGCCGCTCAGGGGGCTCCAAGAGCCCCGCGTCGCGACTCGAGAGGAGAGCGGAGTCCTTGGCTTCCCCTCGAGACGAGGCCTGACTCCCCGGGGGAGCCTGGAATGCAACCCCGAGATCCCTGCCTTCCCTGGAGAGGAATATTAGGTCCCGGACACACGCCTAGGTGAGGTCTCTTCGGCCCTGCGGTGACTCGAGCGCAACCCCCAGCTTTCCCTCGCAACCCGAGGGGAAGATTGGGCTTCCCAGGGCCAACCCAAGGGGAAGGCTGAGATCCCCGTCGTAACTCGAGAATGCCGCCGCAACTCGAGAAAAACCACGTGGTTCCCACCTCTTGGCAAGATGAGGCCCTTGCCCGTCACGGCGTCTCAAGGGAAGTCCCCTGTTCCGCCCTGAAGGGCGAAACGGTCCCTGACAGCCTTCCTGCGACCCCCAAAAGTCCCCCGACACGCCGGGTTCCCTCGAGGGGAACACCGAGGGTCCCGGCACCGCTTCCTCTGAGCCCCTTCTCCCCTCCTGATCGAGACAGGAGAGGCGATTCCCCTGCGTGGTCTGGAAGGGGTTCCCGGCCTTCCCCGCGCACCTCAGGATGAGGCCGGTCTCACGAGGAAATTCGAGACGAACCACGTGGGTGGAGCCACATGCCGAACGCCCCCGATTCCTCGGTCCGCCCTGGAGAAGGACCCGAGGCCCGGACCCCTCTTCGAAGGCAACCCTGTGGGTGAAGGCACAACACGAAGGGGCACTGCCACCCCCGTGCATCGTCCGCAAAGACCCGCGGTTTCCACACACAGCTCGACGAGGGGCCTGAGACCCCCTGAGCAACTCGAGAGGCCAGCGGGGTTCCCTTCCTCAGACAAGACGAGGCCTGACTCTCCTGTCCCAACTCTGCAGGGACCCTGCGGTCGGAGTCCGAAACGGAGAGGAAGCCTGAGGTTCCTGCCTCCCCTCGAGGTGAGGCCCTCTTCCGTTGCGCCAGACCCAGCGGAGTCCCGAGGGGCCCCGCCACCTCCACAGGATCCCTCGGCTCTCAGAGGTACCCTGGCAAGCTCCCTAAGGTCCCCGGCAGAAGGCGAGGGACACGAGGGTTTCCCGCCGCCCCCCGAGAAAGACCTCGAGAGTCCTTCTTCAACGCGTCTCGAGGCCCTAGTCCCCTCCCGTGACTCGAGAGCCAGGACGCGCTCCCCCTCGCCACGCGCATGGAGACCTGACTTCCCTGGCGCCGCACGAGAGGCTCCCTGAGATCCTCGTCGTGCCTCGGGAGAAAACCCCCACGGGCGCCGCAGCTCGAGGAAACACCTGAGACGCCCCCGTCCTCGCGAGCTGAGGGCCTTCTCTTCCTGCATGGCCTGGAGAGCAATCCCGGGTCCTCTCTCCAAACGGGAGAGGAGGCTGGACTCCCTTGAGGCCGCTCAGGGGGCTCCAAGAGACCCGCGTCGCGACTCGAGAGGAGAGCGGAGTCCTTGGCTTCCCCTCGAGACGAGGCCTGACTCCCCGGGGGAGCCTGGAATGCAACCCCGAGATCCCTGCCTTCCCTGGAGAGGAATATTAGGTCCCAGACACACGCCTAGGTGAGGTCTCTTCGGCCCTGCGGTGACTCGAGCGCAACCCCCAGCTTTCCCTCGCAACCCGAGGGGAAGATTGGGCTTCCCAGGGCCAACCCAAGGGGAAGGCTGAGATCCCCGTCGTAACTCGAGAATCCCGCCGCAACTCGAGAAAAACCACGTGGTTCCCACCTCTTGGCAAGATGAGGCCCTTGCCCGCCACGGCGTCTCAAGGGAAGTCCCCTGTTCCGCCCTGAAGGGCGAAACGGTCCCTGACAGCCTTCCTGCGACCCCCAAAAGTCCCCCGACACGCCGGGTTCCCTCGAGGGGAACAACGAGGGTCCCGGCACCGCTTCCTCTGAGCCCCTTCTCCCCTCCTGATTGCGACAGGAGAGGCGATTCCCCTGCGTGGTCTGGAAGGGGTTCCCGGCCTTCCCGGCGCACCTCAGGATGAGGCCGGTCTCACGAGGAAATTCGAGACGAGCCACGTGGGTGGGGCCACATGCCGATCGCCCCCGATTCCCCGGTCCGCCCTGGAGAAGGACCCGAGGCCCGGACCCCTCTTCGAAGGCAACCCTGTGGGGGAAGGCACAACACGAAGGGGCACTGCCACCCCCGTGCATCGTCCGCAAAGACCCGCGGGTTCCACACACAGCTCGACGAGGGGCCTGAGACCCCCTGAGCAACTCGAGAGGCCAGCGGGGTTCCCTTCCTCAGACAAGACGAGGCCTGACTCTCCTGTCCCAACTCTGTAGGGACCCTGCGGTCGGAGTCCGAAACGGAGAGGAAGCCTGAGGTTCCTGCCTCCCCTCGAGGTGAGGCCCTCTTCCGTTGCGCCAGACCCAGCGGAGTCCCGAGGGGCCCCGCCACCTCCACAGGATCCCTCGGCTCTCAGAGGCACCCTGGCAAGTTCCCTAAGGTCCCCGGCAGAAGGCGAGGGACACGAGGGTTTCCCGCCGCCCCCCGAGAAAGACCTCGAGAGTCCTTCTTCAACGCGTCTCGAGGCCCTAGTCCCCTCCCGTGACTCGAGAGCCAGGACGCGCTCCCCCTCGCCACGCGCATGGAGACCTGACTTCCCTGGCGCCGCACGAGAGGCTCCCTGAGATCCTCGTCGTGCCTCGGGAGAAAACCCCCACGGGCGCCGCAGCTCGAGGAAACCCCTGAGACGCCCCCGTCCTCGCGAGCTGAGGGCCTTCTCTTCCTGCATGGCCTGGAGAGCAATCCCGGGTCCTCTCTCCAAACGGAAGAGGAGGCTGGACTCCCTTGAGGCCGCTCAGGGGGCTCCAAGAGACCCGCGTCGCCACTCGAGAGGAGAGCGGAGTCCTTGGCTTCCCCTCGAGACGAGGCCTGACTCCCCGGGGGAGCCTGGAATGCAACCCCGAGATCCCTGCCTTCCCTGGAGAGGAATATTAGGTCCCGGACACACGCCTAGGTGAGGTCTCTTCGGCCCTGCGGTGACTCGAGCGCAACCCCCAGCTTTCCCTCGCAACCCGAGGGGAAGATTGGGCTTCCCAGGGCCAACCCAAGGGGAAGGCTGAGATCCCCGTCGTAACTCGAGAATCCCGCCGCAACTCGAGAAAAACCACGTGGTTCCCACCTCTTGGCAAGATGAGGCCCTTGCCCGCCACGGCGTCTCAAGGGAAGTCCCCTGTTCCGCCCTGAAGGGCGAAACGGTCCCTGACAGCCTTCCTGCGACCCCCAAAAGTCCCCCGACACGCCGGGTTCCCTCGAGGGGAACAACGAGGGTCCCGGCACCGCTTCCTCTGAGCCCCTTCTCCCCTCCTGATTGCGACAGGAGAGGCGATTCCCCTGCGTGGTCTGGAAGGGGTTCCCGGCCTTCCCGGCGCACCTCAGGATGAGGCCGGTCTCACGAGGAAATTCGAGACGAGCCACGTGGGTGGGGCCACATGCCGATCGCCCCCGATTCCCCGGTCCGCCCTGGAGAAGGACCCGAGGCCCGGACCCCTCTTCGAAGGCAACCCTGTGGGGGAAGGCACAACACGAAGGGGCACTGCCACCCCCGTGCATCGTCCGCAAAGACCCGCGGGTTCCACACACAGCTCGACGAGGGGCCTGAGACCCCCTGAGCAACTCGAGAGGCCAGCGGGGTTCCCTTCCTCAGACAAGACGAGGCCTGACTCTCCTGTCCCAACTCTGTAGGGACCCTGCGGTCGGAGTCCGAAACGGAGAGGAAGCCTGAGGTTCCTGCCTCCCCTCGAGGTGAGGCCCTCTTCCGTTGCGCCAGACCCAGCGGAGTCCCGAGGGGCCCCGCCACCTCCACAGGATCCCTCGGCTCTCAGAGGCACCCTGGCAAGTTCCCTAAGGTCCCCGGCAGAAGGCGAGGGACACGAGGGTTTCCCGCCGCCCCCCGAGAAAGACCTCGAGAGTCCTTCTTCAACGCGTCTCGAGGCCCTAGTCCCCTCCCGTGACTCGAGAGCCAGGACGCGCTCCCCCTCGCCACGCGCATGGAGACCTGACTTCCCTGGCGCCGCACGAGAGGCTCCCTGAGATCCTCGTCGTGCCTCGGGAGAAAACCCCCACGGGCGCCGCAGCTCGAGGAAACCCCTGAGACGCCCCCGTCCTCGCGAGCTGAGGGCCTTCTCTTCCTGCATGGCCTGGAGAGCAATCCCGGGTCCTCTCTCCAAACGGAAGAGGAGGCTGGACTCCCTTGAGGCCGCTCAGGGGGCTCCAAGAGACCCGCGTCGCCACTCGAGAGGAGAGCGGAGTCCTTGGCTTCCCCTCGAGACGAGGCCTGACTCCCCGGGGGAGCCTGGAATGCAACCCCGAGATCCCTGCCTTCCCTGGAGAGGAATATTAGGTCCCGGACACACGCCTAGGTGAGGTCTCTTCGGCCCTGCGGTGACTCGAGCGCAACCCCCAGCTTTCCCTCGCAACCCGAGGGGAAGATTGGGCTTCCCAGGGCCAACCCAAGGGGAAGGCTGAGATCCCCGTCGTAACTCGAGAATGCCGCCGCAACTCGAGAGAAACCACGTGGTTCCCACCTCTTGGCAAGATGAGGCCCTTGCCCGCCACGGCGTCTCAAGGGAAGTCCCCTGTTCCGCCCTGAAGGGCGAAACGGTCCCTGACAGCCTTCCTGCGACCCCCAAAAGTCCCCCGACACGCCGGGTTCCCTCGAGGGGAACACCGAGGGTCCCGGCACCGCTTCCTCTGAGCCCCTTCTCCCCTCCTGATCGCGACAGGAGAGGCGATTCCCCTGCGTGGTCTGGAAGGCGTTCCCGGCCTTCCCGGCGCACCTCAGGATGAGGCCGGTCTCACGAGGAAATTCGAGACGAGCCACGTGGGTGGGGCCACATGCCGATCGCCCCCGATTCCCCGGTCCGCCCTGGAGAAGGACCCGAGGCCCGGACCCCTCTTCGAAGGCAACCCTGTGGGGGAAGGCACAACACGAAGGGGCACTGCCACCCCCGTGCATCGTCCGCAAAGACCCGCGGGTTCCACACACAGCTCGACGAGGGGCCTGAGACCCCCTGAGCAACTCGAGAGGCCAGCGGGGTTCCCTTCCTCAGACAAGACGAGGCCTGACTCTCCTGTCCCAACTCTGCAGGGACCCTGCGGTCGGAGTCCGAAACGGAGAGGAAGCCTGAGGTTCCTGCCTCCCCTCGAGGTGAGGCCCTCTTCCGTTGCGCCACACCCAGCGGAGTCCCGAGGGGCCCCGCCACCTCCCCAGGATCCCTCGCCTCTCAGAGGCACCCTGGCAAGTTCCCTAAGGTCCCCGGCAGAAGGCGAGGGACACGAGGGTTTCCCGCCGCCCCCCGAGAAAGACCTCGAGAGTCCTTCTTCAACGCGTCTCGAGGCCCTAGTCCCCTCCCGTGACTCGAGAGCCAGGACGCGCTCCCCCTCGCCACGCGCATGGAGACCTGACTTCCCTGGCGCCGCACGAGAGGCTCCCTGAGATCCTCGTCGTGCCTCGGGAGAAAACCCCCACGGGCGCCGCAGCTCGAGGAAACCCCTGAGACGCCCCCGTCCTCGCGAGCTGAGGGCCTTCTCTTCCTGCATGGCCTGGAGAGCAATCCCGGGTCCTCTCTCCAAACGGAAGAGGAGGCTGGACTCCCTTGAGGCCGCTCAGGGGGCTCCAAGAGACCCGCGTCGCCACTCGAGAGGAGAGCGGAGTCCTTGGCTTCCCCTCGAGACGAGGCCTGACTCCCCGGGGGAGCCTGGAATGCAACCCCGAGATCCCTGCCTTCCCTGGAGAGGAATATTAGGTCCCGGACACACGCCTAGGTGAGGTCTCTTCGGCCCTGCGGTGACTCGAGCGCAACCCCCAGCTTTCCCTCGCAACCCGAGGGGAAGATTGGGCTTCCCAGGGCCAACCCAAGGGGAAGGCTGAGATCCCCGTCGTAACTCGAGAATCCCGCCGCAACTCGAGAAAAACCACGTGGTTCCTACCTCTTGGCAAGATGAGGCCCTTGCCCGCCACGGCGTCTCAAGGGAAGTCCCCTGTTCCGCCCTGAAGGGCGAAACGGTCCCTGACAGCCTTCCTGCGACCCCCAAAAGTCCCCCGACACGCCGGGTTCCCTCGAGGGGAACACCGAGGGTCCCGGCACCGCTTCCTCTGAGCCCCTTCTCCCCTCCTGATGGCGACAGGAGAGGCGATTCCCCTGCGTGGTCTGGAAGGGGTTCCCGGCCTTCCCGGCGCACCTCAGGATGAGGCCGGTCTCACGAGGAAATTCGAGACGAGCCACGTGGGTGGGGCCACATGCCGATCGCCCCCGATTCCCCGGTCCGCCCTGGAGAAGGACCCGAGGCCCGGACCCCTCTTCGAAGGCAACCCTGTGGGGGAAGGCACAACACGAAGGAGCACTGCCACCCCCGTGCATCGTCCGCAAAGAACCGCGGGTTCCACACACAGCTCGACGAGGGGCCTGAGACCCCCAGAGCAACTCGAGAGGCCAGCGGGGTTCCCTTCCTCAGACAAGACGAGGCCTGACTCTCCTGTCCCAACTCTGCAGGGACCCTGCGGTCGGAGTCCGAAACGGAGAGGAAGCCTGAGGTTCCTGCCTCCCCTCGAGGTGAGGCCCTCTTCCGTTGCGCCAGACCCAGCGGAGTCCCGAGGGGCCCCGCCACCTCCACAGGATCCCTCGGCTCTCAGAGGCACCCTGGCAAGTTCCCTAAGGTCCCCGGCAGAAGGCGAGGTACACGAGGGTTTCCCGCCGCCCCCCGAGAAAGACCTTGAGAGTCCTTCTTCAACGCGTCTCGAGGCCCTAGTCCCCTCCCGTGACTCGAGAGCCAGGACGCGCTCCCCCTCGCCACGCGCATGGAGACCTGACTTCCCTGGCGCCGCACGAGAGGCTCCCTGAGATCCTCGTCGTGCCTCGGGAGAAAACCCCCACGGGCGCCGCAGCTCGAGGAAACCCCTGAGACGCCCCCGTCCTCGCGAGCTGAGGGCCTTCTCTTCCTGCATGGCCTGGAGAGCTATCCCGGGTCCTCTCTCCAAACGGAAGAGGAGGCTGGACTCCCTTGAGGCTGCTCAGGGGGCTCCAAGAGACCCGCGTCGCGACTCGAGAGGAGAGCGGAGTCCTTGGCTTCCCCTCGAGACGAGGCCTGACTCCCCGGGGGAGCCTGGAATGCAACCCCGAGATCCCTGCCTTCCCTGGAGAGGAATATTAGGTCCCGGACACACGCCTAGGTGAGGTCTCTTCGGCCCTGCGGTGACTCGAGCGCAACCCCCAGCTTTCCCTCGCAACCCGAGGGGAAGATTGGGCTTCCCAGGGCCAACCCAAGGGGAAGGCTGAGATCCCCGTCGTAACTCGAGAATCCCGCCGCAACTCGAGAAAAACCACGTGGTTCCCACCTCTTGGCAAGATGAGGCCCTTGCCCGCCACGGCGTCTCAAGGGAAGTCCCCTGTTCCGCCCTGAAGGGCGAAACGGTCCCTGACAGCCTTCCTGCGACCCCCAAAAGTCCCCCGACACGCCGGGTTCCCTCGAGGGGAACACCGAGGGTCCCGGCACCGCTTCCTCTGAGCCCCTTCTCCCCTCCTGATCGCGACAGGAGAGGCGATTCCCCTGCGTGGTCTGGAAGGGGTTCCCGGCCTTCCCGGCGCACCTCAGGATGAGGCCGGTCTCACGAGGAAATTCGAGACGAGCCACGTGGGTGGGGACACATGCCGATCGCCCCCGATTCCCCGGTCCGCCCTGGAGAAGGACCCGAGGCCCGGACCCCTCTTCGAAGGCAACCCTGTGGGGGAAGGCACAACAAGAAGGGGCACTGCCACCCCCGTGCATCGTCCGCAAATACCCGCGGGTTCCACACACAGCTCGATGAGGGGCCTGAGACCCCCTGAGCAACTCGAGAGGCCAGCGGGGTTCCCTTCCTCAGACAAGACGAGGCCTGACTCTCCTGTCCCAACTCTGCAGGGACCCTGCGGTCGGAGACCGAAACGGAGAGGAAGCCTGAGGTTCCTGCCTGCCCTCGAGGTGAGGCCCTGTTCCGTTGCGCCAGACCCAGCGGAGTCCCGAGGGGCCCCGCCACCTCCACAGGATCCCTCGCCTCTCAGAGGCACCCTGGCAAGTTCCCTAAGGTCCCCGGCAGAAGGCGAGGGACACGAGGGTTTCCCGCCGCCCCCCGAGAAAGACCTCGAGAGTCCTTCTTCAACGCGTCTCGAGGCCCTAGTCCCCTCCCGTGACTCGAGAGCCAGGACGCGCTCCCCCTCGCCACGCGCATGGAGACCTGACTTCCCTGGCGCCGCACGAGAGGCTCCCTGAGATCCTCGTCGTGCCTCGGGAGAAAACCCCCACGGGCGCCGCAGCTCGAGCAAACCCCTGAGACGCCCCCGTCCTCGCGAGCTGAGGGCCTTCTCTTCCTGCATGGCCTGGAGAGCAATCCCGGGTCCTCTCTCCAAACGGAAGAGGAGGCTGGACTCCCTTGAGGCCGCTCAGGGGGCTCCAAGAGACCCGCGTCGCGACTCGAGAGGAGAGCGGAGTCCTTGGCTTCCCCTCGAGACGAGGCCTGACTCCCCGGGGGAGCCTGGAATGCAACCCCGAGATCCCTGCCTTCCCTGGAGAGGAATATTAGGTCCCGGACACACGCCTAGGTGAGGTCTCTTCGGCCCTGCGGTGACTCGAGCGCAACCCCCAGCTTTCCCTCGCAACCCGAGGGGAAGATTGGGCTTCCCAGGGCCAACCCAAGGGGAAGGCTGAGATCCCCGTCGTAACTCGAGAATGCCGCCGCAACTCGAGAAAAACCACGTGGTTCCCACCTCTTGGCAAGATGAGGCCCTTGCCCGCCACGGCGTCTCAAGGGAAGTCCCCTGTTCCGCCCTGAAGGGCGAAACGCTCCCTGACAGCCTTTCTGCGACCCCCAAAAGTCCCCCGACACGCCGGGTTCCCTCGAGGGGAACACCGAGGGTCCCGGCACCGCTTCCTCTGAGCCCCTTCTCCCCTCCTGATCGCGACAGGAGAGGCGATTCCCCTGCGTGGTCTGGAAGGGGTTCCCGGCCTTCCCGGCGCACCTCAGGATGAGGCCGGTCTCACGAGGAAATTCGAGACGAGCCACGTGGGTGGGGCCACATGCCGAACGCCCCCGATTCCCCGGTCCGCCCTTGAGAAGGACCCGAGGTCCGGACCCCTCTTCGAAGGCAACCCTGTGGGTGAAGGCACAACACGAAGGGGCACTGCCACCCCCGTGCATCGTCCGCAAAGACCCGCAGGTTCCACACATAGCTCGACGAGGGGCCTGAGACCCCCTGAGCAACTCGAGAGGCAAGCAGAGTTCCGTTACTCAGACAAGACGAGGCCTGACTCTCCTGTCCCAACTCTGCAGGGACCCTGCGGTCGGAGTCCGAAACGGAGAGGAAGCCTGAGGTTCCTGCCTCCCCTCGAGGTGAGGCCCTCTTCCGTTGCGCCAGACCCAGCGGAGTCCCGAGGGGCCCCGCCACCTCCACAGGATCCCTCGCCTCTCAGAGGCACCCTGGCAAGTTCCCTAAGGTCCCCGGCAGAAGGCGAGGGACACAAGGGTTTCCCGCCCCCCCCCCCCCCGAGAAAGACCTCGAGAGTCCTTCTTCAACGCGTCTCGAGGCCCTAATCCCCTCCCGTGACTCAAGAGTGATGACCAGCTCCCCCTCGCCATGCGCATGGAGACCTGACTTGCCTGGCGCCGCACGAGAGGCTCCCTGAGGTCCTCGTCGTGCCTCGTGAGAAAACCCCCATGGGCGCAGCAGCCTGAGGAAACCCATGAGACGCCCCCGTCATCGCGAGATGAGGGCCTTCTTTTCCTGCCTGGCCTGGAGAGCAATCCCGAGTCCTCTCTCCAAACTGAAGAGGAGGCTCGACACCCTTGAGTCCACTCAGTGGGCTACAAGAGATCCGTGTCGCGACTTGAGAGGAAAGCGGAGTCCTTTGCTTCCCCTCCAGGCGAGTCCTGACTCCCCGGGGGAGTCTGGAATGGAAACCCTGGATCCCTGTCTTCCCTTGAGAGGAATATTAGGTCCTGGACACACGCCTCGATGAGGTCTCTTTGGCCCTGTAGTGACTCGAGCAGAACCCCCAGCTTTCCATCGCAACTCGAATTGAAGATTGGGCTTCCCAGGGCCAACCCAAGAGGGACCTGAAATTCCTGTCGTTTTCGAGAATCCCGATGCAACTCAAGAAAAACGACGTGGTTCCAACGTCTTCACAGGATGAGGCCCTTGCCCGCTTCAGCGTCTCCAGGGAAGTCCCATGTTCCGTCCTGAAGTGGGAAACGGTACTTGGCTCCCTTGATGCGACACCTAAAGTTCCCTGAAATGCCGGGTTCCCTCGAGTGGAACACCGAGGGTCCCGGCACCACTTCATCTGAGCCCCATCTCCCCTCCTGATCGCGACAGGAGAATCGATTCCCCTACTTTGTGTGGAAGGGGTTCCCGGCCTTCCTGGCGCACCTCAGGATGATGCTGGTCTCATGAGGAAATTCGAGATGAGCCACGTGGTTGGTGCCACATGCCGAATGACCCCGATTTCCCGGTCCGCTCTTGAAATGAACCCGATGCCCGGACACCTCTTTGAAGGCAACCCTGTGGGGGAAGGCAAAAAACGAAGGGGCACTGACACCCCCATGCATCTTCTGGAAACACCCGCAGGTTCCACACACAGCTTGTCAAGGGCCCTGAGACCCCCTGAACGACTCGAGAGGCAAGCAGAGTTCCGTTACTCAGACAAGACGAGGCCTGACTCTCCTGTCCCAACTCTGCAGGGACACTGCGGTCGGAGTCAGAAATGGAGAGGAAGCCTGAGGTTCCTGCCTCCAATCGAGATGAGGCCCTCTTTCATTTCGTCAAACCTAGTGGAGTCCCGAGAGGCCCCTCTAACTCCTCAGTATCCCTCACCTCTCAGAGGCACCTGGGAAGTTCCCTAAGGTCCCCTGTAGAGGTCGAGGGAAACGAGTGTTTCCCGCCCCAACCCAAGAAAGACCTTGAGAGTCCTTCTTAAATGCCTCTTGAGGCCCTAGTCCCTCCCATGACTCGAGAGCAATGACGCGATCTGCCTGGCCACACGCATGGAGTCAGGCTTCTCTGGCGCTGCACAAGAGGCTCCCTGAACTCCCCATCATATCTCGTGAGAAACCCCACACTGGCGCCGCAGCTCGAGAAAACTCATGAGACGCCCCCATCATCTCGAGAGGAGGGCCATCTTTAACTGCATGGTATGCAGATCAAGCGTGAACCTTCTGTCGAAGCTACACAGGACTCTTGACTCCCTTTAGGCCACTCATTGGGCTCCAAGAGTTACGTGTCGCGACTCGAGAGGATAGTGGAGTCCTTTGCTTCCACTCGAGACGAGGTGTGACCCACCGGGTGAGACTGGAATGCGACCCCGATATCCCTGTCGCCCCTGGAGAGGAACATTACGTCCTGGACCCAAGCCTAGATGAGGACTCTTTGCCCTGAAGTGACTCGAGAGCAACCCTCAGCTCTCTCTGACAAGTTGAATGGAAGATTGTACTTCCTGGGCCAACACAAGAGGAAGCCTGAATTCCCCGTTGTAACTCGAGAATCCCGCCTCAACTCGAGAAAAACCACGTGTTTCCCTCGTCATCGCAATATGAGGCCCTTGCCCACTAGAGCATCTCCAGAGAATTCCCACGTTCCGTCTTGAAGTGCGAAACTGTACTTGGCAGCCTTGATGCGACCTCAAAAGTGCCGTGACAAACCGGTCTCACTCGAGGGGACCACCGAGGTTCCCGGCACCACTTCATCTGAGCCCCTTCTCCCCTTCTGATCGCGAGCGGTGGGTCGATTCCCCTGCTTTGTCTGCAAGGGGTTCCCGACCTTCCCGGCGCACCTCAGGATGAGGCCGGTATCCCGAGGAAATTCGAGACGTAGCCTCGTGGGTGGTACCACATGCTGAAAGACCCCAATTTTCCGGTACGCTCTTGAAAAGAACCCGATGCCCGGAAACCTCTTTGAAGGCAACCCTGTGGATAAAGGCACAACACGAAGGGGCACTGACACCCCCGTGCATCGTCCGGAAAACCCCGCAGGTTCCACACTCAGCTCAACAAGTGGCCTGTCACTCCGTGAACAACTCTAAAGGCAAGGGGAAATCCATTCCTCCACAGAAGACGAGGCGTGACTCTCTTGTCCATACTCTGCAGGTACCCTGCGACCCTAGTCAGAAATGGAGAGGACCCCTGACGTTCCTGCCTCCATTCGAGATGAGGCCCTCTTCGATTGCACCAAACCCAGTTGAGTAACGAAGGGCCCCTCCCAAATCCACAGTGTCCCTGACTTCTCAGAGGCACCCTTAGAAGTTGCCTGAGGTCACCGACACAAATCAAGGGAACCCAGGGTTCCCTGCCGCAACCCGAGAAAGACCTCAAGAGTCTTTCTTCAATGCGTCTTGAGGCCCGATTCGCCTACTATGACTCGAGAGCAATCACGCACTCCCCTTCACCACACGCACGGAGACCTGACGTCCCTAGCACCACTCTAGAGGCTCTCTGAGCTCCCTGTTGTACCTCGTGAGAAATCTGATACTGGCGCCGCAGCTGGAGAAAACCCACGAGATGCCCCCGTCATCGCGAGATGAGGGCCTTTTTTCCTGCATGGCCAGGAAAACAATCCCGAGTCATCTCTCCAAACTCCATAGGAGGCTTCACTCCCTTTACGCCACGCAGTGGGCTCCAAGAGATACCCGTCGCGACTCGACAGGAGAGCGGAGTCCTTTTTTTCCCCTCAAGACGAGGCCTGACTCTCCGGGTGAGTCGAGAATGCAACCCTGAGATCTCTGTTGGCCCAGTAGTGGAACACTAGGTCCTGGACACAAGCATAGATGAGGTCTATTTTGCCCTGCAGTAACTGGAGAGCAATCCCCAGTTCTAACTTGCAACTCGAATGGAATACTGGATTTTCCTGGCGCCACACAAGAGGCTCCCTGAGATCCCCATGGTACTTCATGAGACACCCCACACTGGCGCCGCAGCTCGAGAAAACCCACGAGACGCCACCGTCATATCGAGATGAGGGCCTTCTTTTCCTGCATGGCCTGGAGTCCAATCCCGAGTCCTCTCTCCAAACTCCACAGGAGGCTTGACTCCCTTTAGGGCACACAGTGGGCTCCAAGAGATACCCATCGCGACTCGAGACGAGAGCGGAATTCTTTACTTACCCTCGAGGTGAGAACTGACTCCCCGGATGAGTCTGGAATGCAAACCCGAGATCCCTGTCGCCCCTGGAGAGCAACGTTAGATCCTGGACACAAGCCTAGATTAGGTCTCTTTTGCCCTGCAGTGACTCTAGCGCAATCCCCAGCTCCCCCTCGCAACCCGAATGGAAGATTGGATTTCAAGGCCAACAAGAGGAAGCCTAAATTCCCGGTCATAACTCGAGAATCCCGCCGCAACTCGAGCAAAACCACGTGGTTCTCCCGTCATCGCAAGATGAGGCCCTTGCCCGCTACAGCGTTTCAAAAGATGTCCCAGGTTCCGTCTTGAAATGCGAAACGGTACTTGGCACCCTTGATGCGACCCCAAAAGTCCCCCAACACGCCGGTCTCACTCAAGGGGAACACCGAGGTTCCCGGCACCACTTCATTTAAGCCCCTTCTCCCCTCCTGATCGTGACCGGTGGGTCGATTCCCCTGCTTTGTCTGCAAGGGGGCCCGACCTTCCCTGCACAACTCAGGATGAGGCCGGTCTCATGGGGAAATTCGATACGTAGCTTTGTGGGTGGTGCCACTTGCTGAAAGACTCCAATTTCCCGGTCCGCTCTTGATAAGAATCCGATGCTCGGACACCTCTTGGAAGGCAGCCTTGAGTATGAAGGTACAACACGAAGGGGCACTAACACACCTGTGCATCATCCGGAAAAACGGGCAGGTTACACACACAGCTCGACAAGTGGCCTGTCACCTCGAGAACAACTCGAGAGGCAAGAGGAGTCCCATCCTCCAGAAAAGACGAGGCCTGACTCTCCTGTACCAACATGCAGGGACCTTGCGATCTGAGTCAGAAATGGAGAGGAACACTGAGGTTCCTGCTTCAACTCGAGATGAGTCCCTCTTACATTCCACCAAATGCAGAGGAGTCTCGAGAGGCCCCTCCAAACTGCACAGTATCCCTGACTTCTCAGAGGCACTCTGAGAAGCTCCCTGAGGTCGCAGGCACAAGTCAAGGGAACCCTGGGTTTTATGCAGTGACCCGAGAAAGACCTCGAGAGTCCTTCTTCAACCCGTCTTGAGGCCCGATTACCCTACCATGACTCGAGAGCAATGACGAGCTCCCCCTAGCCATCTCATGGGGACCTGACTTCCCTGGCGCCACACGAGAGGCTCCCTGAGCTCCCTCTCGTACCTCGTCAGAAACCCGGCACTAGCGCAGCAGTCTAGAAAACCCACGAGACGCCGCCATCATCGCGAGATGAGGGCCTTCTTTTCCTGCAGGGCCTGGAGAGGAATCCCGAGTCCTCTATCCAAACACCACAGGAGGCTTGACTCCCTTTAGGGCACACAGTGGGCTCCAAGAGATACCCATCGCGACTCAAAAGGACAGCGGAGTTCTTTGCTTCCCCTCGAGACGAGGCCTGATTCCCCGGGTGAGTCTGGTATGCAACCCCAAGATCCCTGTCGCCCCTAGGGACGAACATTAAGTCCTGGACACAAGCCTAGATGAGGTCTATTTTGCCCTGCAGTGACTCGAGAGCAATCCCCAGCTCTCCCTTTAAACTCGAATGGAAGATAGGACTTCCCTGGCCCAACACATGAGGAAGACTGTATTCCCCGTTGAAACTCGAGAATCCCGCCACAACTCGAGAAACGCCACGTGGTTCCCCCGTCATCCCAAGATGAGGCCCTTGCCCCCTACAGCGTCTCAAGAGAAGTCCCACGTTCCGTCTTGAAGTGCGAAACGGTATTGGCACCCTTGATGCGACCTCAAAATTTCCTCGACACACCAGTCTGACTCGAGGAGAACACTGAGGTTCCTGGCACCACTACATCTGGGCCCCTTCTCCCCTCCTGATCGCGACAGGAGGGTCGATTCCCCTGTTTTGTCTTGAAGGGGTTCCCGCCTTTCCCAGTGCATCTCAGGATGAGGCCGGTCTCACGAGGATATTCGAGACATAGCCACGTGGATGGTGACACATGCCAAAAGACCCTGATTTCCCGGTCCGCTCTTGTTAAGATCCTGATGCCCGGACACCTCTTTGAAGATAACCCTTTTGATGAAGGCACAACACTTAGGGGCACTGACACCCCTGGGTATCGTCCGGAGAAACCCGCAGGTACCACACACAGCTCGAGAAGTGACCTGTCACCCCGTGAACAACTGGAGAGGCAAGCAGAGTTCCATTCCTCCACACAAGACGAGGCCTGACTCTCCTGTTCGAACTCTGCAGCGAAACTGCGATCCGAGTCAGATCTGGCCCAGGGGAAGTCAGGAGAGGAAACATGAGTTTCCTGCCTCCACTCGAGATGAGGCCCTCTTCCATTGCACCGAACCCAGTGGAGTCCCGAGAGACCCCTCCCAACTGCACAGTATCCCTGACTTCTCAGAGGCACCCTTAGACCTTCCTGAGATCACCGGCACAAGTGGAGGGAACCTAGGGTTTCCTGCCCCAACCCGTAAAAGACCTCGAGAGTCCTTCTTCAACGCGTCTTGAGGTGCGATTCCCCTACCATGACTCGAGAGCAATGACGCGCTCCCCCTAGCCACGCGCATAGAAACCTGACTTCCCTGGCGCCACAGGAGAGGCTCCCTGAGCTCCCCATTATACCTCGTGAGCAACACCACACTGGAGCCACAGCTCGAGAATACCCACGAGACGCCCCAGTCCTCATGAGATGAGGGCCTTCTTTTGCTGTATGGCCTGGAGAGCAATCCTGAGTCCTCTCTCCAAACTCCACAGGAGGCTTGACTCATTTTAGGCCACACAGTGAGCTCCAAGATATACCCGTCGCGACTTGACAGGAGAGCGGTGTCCTTGGCTTCCCCTCGAGACGAGGCCTGACTCCCCGGGTGAGTCGAGAATGCAATGCTGAGATCGCTTTCGCCCCAGCAGAGGAACATTAGGTCCTGGACACAAGCCTAGATGAGGTCTATTTGGCCCTGCAGTGTCTCGAGAGCAATCCCCAGTTCTAACTCACAATTCGAATGAAAACTGAACTTCCCTGGGCCAGTTGAAGAGGAAGCCTGAATTCCCGGTTGTAACTCGAGAATCCCGCCCCAACTCAAGAAAAACCACGTGGTTCCCCCGTCATCGAAAGATGAGGCCCTTGCCCACTACAGCGTCTCAAGAGAAGTCCCACATTCCGTATTGAAGAGCGAAAAGTTACTTGGAACCCTTGATGCGACCCCAAAAGTTCCCCGACATACCAGTCTCACTTGAGGAGAACACCGAGGTTCCCGGCACCACTTCATCTGAGACTCTTCTCCCCTCTTGATCGCGACAGGAGGTTCGATTCCCCTGCTTTGTCTGGAAGGCGTTCCCGACCTTCCTGGCGCACATCAAGATGAGGCCAGTCTCACGAGGAAATTCGAGACATAGCCTCGTGGGTGGTGCGGCATGCCAAAAGACCCCGATTCCCCGGTCCGCTCTTGATAAGAACCCGATGGCAGAACCCAACTCGAAGGCAATCCTGTGGAACAAGGCACAACACGAAGGGGCAGTGACACCCCAGTGCATCGTCCAGAAAAACCCGCAAGTTCCACATACAAATCGACAAGTGGCCTGTCACCCCATGAACAACGCGAGAGTCAAGCGGAGTTCCATTCCTCCACACAAGACGAGGCCTGACTCTCCTGTCCCAGCTCTGCAGGGACTCTGCGATCCGAGTCAGATCCGGCGCATTCGAAGCCAGGAGAGGAACCCTGAGGTTCCTGCCTCAACTTGTCATGAGGCCCTCTTCCATTGCACCAAACCCAGTGGAGTTCCGAGAGGCCCCTCCCAACTCCACAGTGACCCTGACTTCTCAGAGGCACGCTGAGAAGCTTCCTGAGGTCACTGGCACAAGTCGATGGAACCCAGGGTTTCCTGCTGCAACCCAAGAAAGACCTCGAGAGTCCTTCTTTAACACGTTTTCAGGCCCAATTCCCCTACCATGACTCGAGAACAATGACGGGCTCCCTCTCACCACGTGCATAGAGACCTGACTGCCCTGGCACCACATGAGAGGCTCACTGAGCTCCCAGTCTTACTTCGTGAGAAACCCCACACTAGCGCCACAGCTCGAGAAAACCTACAAGACGCCCCAGTCATCGGGAGACGAGGGCCTTCATTTCCTGCATTGCCTGGAGAGCAATCCCGTGTCCTCCCTCCAAACACCAGAGGAGGTTTGACTCCCTTTAAGCCACTCAGTGGGCTCCAAGACATACCCGTCCGACTCGAGAGGAGAGCAGAGTCCTTTGCTTCCCCTCGAGACGAGGCCTGACTCCAGGTGAGTCTGGAATGCAACCCCGAGATTCCTGTCGCCCCTTGACATGAACATTAGGTCCTGCACACAAGCCTTGGTGGGGTCTCTTTTGCCTTCAGTGACTAGAGCGCACC
Source organism: Bubalus kerabau (assembly GCF_029407905.1). Classification (NCBI taxonomy): domain Eukaryota; kingdom Metazoa; phylum Chordata; class Mammalia; order Artiodactyla; family Bovidae; genus Bubalus; species Bubalus kerabau. The sequence continues at coordinate 2,068,014 of NW_026577887.1, read as the reverse complement.
TCCAGCTCTTCCTCGAATCTCGAATGGAAGATAAGACTTTTGTGGGCCAACACAAGAGGAAGCATGAATTCCCTATGGTAACTCAAATATCCCACCGCAACTAGAGAAAAACCAAGTGGTTCCCCAGTCATTCCAAGATGAGGCCCTTGCCCGCTGGAGCACCCCAAGAGAAGTCCCACGTTCCAATTTGAAGAGAGAAACGGTACTTGGAACGCGTTATGCGACCCCAAAAGTTACCCGACATACCTGTCTCACTTGAGGGAAACACCGAGGTTCCCAGGAGCACTTCATCTGAGCCACTTCTCCCCTCCTGATCGCCACAGGAGGGTCGAATCCTCTGCTTTGTCTGGAAGGGTTTCATGACCTTCACGGCACTCCTCAGGATGAGGCCGGTTTCATGAGGAAATTCGAGATTAGCCACGTGGGTGGTGCCAAATGCTGAACGACCCCGATTTCCCAGTCTGCTGTTCATAAGAACACGATGCCCGGACACCTCTTCGAAGGCAACCCTGTGGATGAAGACACAAAACGAAGGGTCACTGACACCCCCATGCATCGTCTGGAAAAACCTGCAGATTTCACACACAGTTTGACAAGGGGCCTGAAACCCCATGAACAACTCAAGAGGCAAGCGGAGTTCCATTCCTCAGAAAAGACATAGCCTGACTCTCCTGTCCCAACTCTGCAGGGACACTACGATCAGAGTCAGAATTGGAGAGGAAGACTGAGGTTCCTGACTCCACTCGAGATGAGGCCCTCTTCCATTGCGACAAACCCAGTGGAGTCCCGAGAGGCCCCACCAACACGACAGCGACCCTCACCTCTCATAGGCACCCTGGGAAGTTCCCTCAGGTCCCCGACAAAAGTCGGGGGAAACGAGGGTTTCCCGCTGCAACCCGAGAAAGACATCGAGAGTCCTTCTTCAACGCGTCTTGAGGCCCTAGTCCCCTCCCATGACTCGAGAACAATGACGCGCTCCTTCTCGCCACGTGCATGGAGACATGACTTCCCTGGCGCCGCACGAGAGGCTCCCTGCGATCCTCGTCGTGCCTCGGGAGAAAACCCCCACGGGTGCCACAGCTCGAGGAAACCCCTGAGATGCCACCGTCCTCGCGAGGTGAGGGCCGTCTTTTCCTGCCTGGCCTGGAGAGCAATCAGGAGTCCTCTCTCAAAAGTGAAGAGGAGGCTGGACGCCCTTGAGGCCACTCAGGGGGCAGCAAGATATCAGCGTCGCGACTCGGGATGAGAGCGGAGTCCTTTGCTTCCTCTCGAGGCGAGGCCTGACTCCCCGGGGGAGCATGGGATGCAACCCCGAGATCCTTGTCTTCCTGGAGAGGAGCATTAGGTCCTGGACACACGCCTAGATGAGGTCTCTTTGGCCCTGCAGTGACTCGAGCGCAAGCCCCAGCTTTCCCTCGCCAGTAGAATAGAAGGTTGGGTTACCCAGGGCCGACACAAGAGGAAGCCTGTAATCCCCTGTCGTAACATGAGAATCCCGCCGCAACTCGAGAAAAACCACGTGGTTCCCACCTCTTGGCAAGATGAGGCACTTGCCCGTGACGGCGTCTCAAGGGAAGTCCCCTGTTCCGCCCTGAAGTGCGAAACGGAACCTGACAGCCTTCATGCGACCCCAAAAAGTTCCCCGATACACCGGGTTCCCTCGAGTGGAACACCGAGGGTGCCGGCACCGCTTCATCTGAGCCCCTTCTCCCCTCCTGATCGCGACAGGAGAGGCGATTCCCCTGCGTGGTCTGGAAGGGGTTCCCGGACTTGCCGGCGCACCTCAAGAGGAGGCCGGTCACACGAGGACATTCGAGACGAGCCACGTGGGTGGTGCCACATGCCGAACGAGCCCGATTCCCCGGTCTGCTCTTGAGAAGAACCCGATGACGACCCCTCTTCGAAGGCAACCCTGTGGGTGAAGGCACAGCCCGAAGCGGCACTGACACCCCCGTGCATCGTCCGGAAACAACCGCGGGTTCCACACACAACTCGACGAGGGGCCTGTGGCCCTCTGAACAACTCGAGAGGCAAGCGGGGTTCCCTTCCTCAGACAAGATGAGGCCTGACTCACCTGTCCCAACTCTGCAGGGACCCTAAGGTCGGAGTCCGAAACGGAGAGGAAGCCTGGGCTTCCTGCCTCCCCTCGGGTGAGGCCCTCTTTCGTTGCGCCAGACCCAGCGGAGTCCCGAGAGGCCCCGCCACCTCTACAGGATCCCTCGCCTCTCAGAGGCACCCTGGGAAGTTCCCTAAGGTCCCCGGCAGAAGGCGAGGGAAACGAGGGTCTCCTGCCGCCTCCCGAGAAAGACCTCGAGAGTCCTTCTTCAACGCGTCTCGAGGCCCTAGTCCCCTCCCGTGACTCGAGAGCCAGGACGCGCTCCCCCTCGCCACGCGCATGGAGACCTGACTTCCCTGGCGCCGCACGAGAGGTTCCCTGAGATCCTCGTCGTGCCTCGGGAGAAAACCCCCACGGGCGCCGCAGCTCGAGGAAACCCCTGAGACGCCCCCGTCCTCGCGAGCTGAGGGCCTTCTTTTCCTGCATGGCCTGGAGAGCAATCCCGGGTCCTCTCTCCAAACGGAAGAGGAGGCTGGACTCCCTTGAGGCCGCTCAGGGGGCTCCAAGAGACCCGCGTCGCGACTCGAGAGGAGAGCGGAGTCCTTGGCTTCCCCTCGAGCCGAGGCATGACTCCCCGGGAGAGCCTGGAATGCAACCCCGAGATCCCTGCCTTCCCTGGAGAGGAATATCAGGTCCCGGACACACGCCTAGGTGAGGTCTCTTCGGCCCTGCAGTGACTCGAGCGCAACCCCCAGCTTTCCCTCGCAACCCGAGGCGAAGATTGGGCTTCCCAGGGCCAACCCAAGGGGAAGGCTGAGATCCCCGTCGTAACTCGAGAATCCCGCCGCAATTCGAGAAAAACCACGTGGTTCCCACCTCTTGGCAAGATGAGGCCTTGCCCGCCACGGCGTCTCAAGGGAAGTCCCCTGTTCCGCCCTGAATAGCTAAGCGGTCCCTGACAGCCTTCCTGCGAACACCAAAAGTCCCCCGACTCGCCAGGCTCCCCCGAGGGGAACACCGAGGGTCCCGGCACCGCTTCCTCTGAGCCCCTTCTCCCCTCCTGATTGCGACAGGAGAGGCGATTGCCCTGCGTGGTCTGGAAGGGGTTCCCGGCCTTCCCGGCGCACCTCAGGATGAGGCCGGTCTCACGAGGAAATTCGAGACGAGCCACGTGGGTGGGGCCACATGCCGAACGCCCCCGATTCCCCGGTCCGCCCTTGAGAAGGACCCGAGCCCCGGACCCCTCTTCGAAGGCAACCCTGTGGGTGAAGGCACAACACGAAGGGGCACTGCCACCCCCGTGCATCGTCCGCAAAGACCCGCGGGTTCCACACACAGCTCGACGAGGGGCCTGAGACCCCCTGAGCAACTCGTGAGGCCAGCGGGGCTCCCTTCTTCAGACAAGACGAGGCCTGACTCTCCTGTCCCAACTCTGCAGGGACCCTGCGGTCTTAGTCCGAAACGGAGAGGAAGCCTGACGTTCCTGCCTCCCCTCGAGGTGAGGCCCTCTTCCGTTGCGCCAGACCCAGCGGAGTCCCGAGGGGCCCCACCACCTCCACAGGATCCCTCGACTCTCAGAGGCACCCTGGGAAGTTCCCTAAGGTCCCCGGCAGAAGGCGAGGGCACGAGGGTTTCCCGCCGCCCCCCGAGAGTCCTTCTTCAACGCGTCTCGAGGCCCTAGTCCCCTCCCGTGACTTGAGAGCCAGGACACGCTCCCCCTCGCCACGTGCATGGAGACCTGACTTCCCTGGCGCCGCACGAGAGGCTCCCTGAGATCCTCGTCGTGCCTCGGGAGAAAACCCCCACGGGCGCCGCAGCTCGAGGAAACCCCTGAGACGCCCCCGTCCTCGCGAGCTGAGGGCCTTCTTTTCCTGCATGGCCTGGAGAGCAATCCCGGGTCCTCTCTCCAAACGGAAGAGGAGGCTGGACTCCCTTGAGGCCGCTCAGGGGGCTCTAAGAGCCCCGCGTCGCCACTCGAGAGGAGAGCGGAGTCCTTGGCTTCCCCTCGAGACGAGGCCTGACTCCCCGGGGGAGCCTGGAATGCAACCCCGAGATCCCTGCCTTCCGTGGAGAGGAATATCAGGTCCCGGACACACACCTAGGTGAGGTCTCTTCGGCCCTGCAGTGACTCGAGCGCAACCCCCAGCTTTCCCTCGCAACCTGAGGGGAAGATTGGGCTTCCCAGGGCCAACCCAAGGGGAAGGCTGAGATCCCCGTCGTAACTCGAGAATGCCGCCGCAACTCGAGAAAAACCACGTGGTTCCCACCTCTTGGCAAGATGAGGCCCTTGCCCGCCACGGCGTCTCAAGGGAAGTCCCCTGTTCCGCCCTGAAGGGCGAAACGGTCCCTGACAGCCTTCCTGCGACCCCCAAAAGTCCCCCAACACGCCGGGTTCCCTCGAGGGGAACACCGAGGGTCCCGGCACCGCTTCCTCTGAGACCCTTCTCCCCTCCTGATCGCGACAGGAGAGACGATTCCCCTGCGTGGTCTGGAAGGGGTTCCCGGCCTTCCCGGCGCACCTCAGGATGAGGCCGGTCTCACGAGGAAATTCGAGACGAGCCACGTGGGTGGGGACACATGCCGAACGCCCCCGATTCCCCGGTCCGCCCTTGAGAAGGACCCGAGGCCCGGACCCCTCTTCGAAGGCAACCCTGTGGGTGAAGGCACAACACGAAGGGGCACTGCCACCTCCGTTCATCGTCCGCAAAGACCCGCGGGTTCCACACATACCTCGACGAGGGGCCTGAGACCCCCTGAGCAACTCGAGAGGCCAGCGGGGTTCCCTTCCTCAGACAAGACGGGGCCTGACTCTCCTGTCCCAACTCTGCAGGGACCCTGCGGTCGGAGTCCGAAACGGAGAGGAAGCCTAAGGTTCCTGCCTCCCCTCGAGGTGAGGCCCTCTTCCGTTGCGCCAGACCCAGCGGAGTCCCGAGGGGCCCCGCCACCTCCACAGGATCCCTCGCCTCTCAGAGGCACCCTGGGAAGTTCCCTAAGGTACCCGGCAGAAGGCGAGGGACACGAGGGTTTCCCGCCGCCCCCCGAGGAAGACCTCGAGAGTCCTTCTTCAACGCGTCTCGAGGCCCTAGTCCCCTCCCGTGACTCGAGAGCCAGGACGCGCTCCCCCTCGCCACGGGCATGGAGACCTGACTTCCCTGGCGCCGCACGAGAGGCTCCCTGAGATCCTCGTCGGGCCTCGGGAGAAAACCCCCACGGGCGCCGCAGCTCGAGGAAACCCCTGAGACGCCCCCGTCCTCGCGAGCTGAGGGCCTTCTTTTCCTGCATGGCCTGGAGAGCAATCCCGGGTCCTCTCTCCAAACGGAAGAGGAGGCTGGACTCCCTTGAGGCCGCTCAGGGGTCTCCAAGAGACCCGCGTCGCGACTCGAGAGGAGAGCGGAGTCCTTGGCTTCCCCTCGAGCTGAGGCCTGACTCCCCGGGGGAGCCTGGAATGCAACCCCGAGATCCCTGCCTTCCTGGAGAGGAATATCAGGTCCTGGACACACGCCTAGGTGAGGTCTGTTCGGCCCTGCAGTGACTCGAGCGCAACCCCCAGCTTTCCCTCGCAACCCGAGGGGATGATTGGGCTTCCCAGGGCCAACCCAAGGGGAAGGCTGAGATCCCCGTCGTAACTCGAGAATCCCGCCGCAACTCGAGAAAAACCACGTGGTTCCCACCTCTTGGCAAGATGAGGCCCTTGCCCGCCACGGCGTCTCAAGGGAAGTCCCCTGTTCCGCCCTGAAGGGCGAAACGGTCCCTGACAGCCTTCCTGCGACCCCCAAAAGTCCCCCGACACGCCGGGTTCCCTCGAGGGTAACACTGAGGGTCCCGGCACCGCTTCCTCTGAGCCCCTTCTCCCCTCCTGATCGCGACAGGAGAGGCGATTCCCCTGCGTGGTCTGGAAGGGGTTCCCGGCCTTCCCGGCGCACCTCAGGATGAGGCCGGTCTCACGAGGAAATTCGAGACGAGCCACGTGGCTGGGGCCACATACCGAACGCCCCCGATTCCCCGGTCCGCTCTTGAGAAGGACCCGAGGCCCGGACCCCTCTTCGAAGGCAACCCTTTGGGTGAAGGCACAACACGAAGGGGCACTGCCACCCCCGTGCATCGTCCGCAAAGACCCGCGGGTTCCACACACAGCTCGACGAGGGGCCTGAGACACCCTGAGCAACTCGAGAGGCCAGCGGGGTTCCCTTCCTCAGACAAGACGAGGCCTGACTCTCCTGACCCAACTCTGCAGGGACCCTGCGGTCGGAGTCCGAAACGGAGAGGAAGCCTGAGGTTCCTGCCTCCCCTCGAGGTGAGGCCCTCTTCCGTTGCGCCAGACCCAGAGGAGTCCCGAGGGGCCCCGCCACCTCCACAGGATCCCTCGCCTCTCAGAGGCACCCTGGGAAGTTCCCTAAGGTCCCCGGCAGAAGGCGAGGGACACGAGGGTTTCCCGCCGCCCCCCGAGGAAGACCTCGAGAGTCCTTCTTCAACGCGTCTCGAGGCCCTAGTCGCCTCCCGTGACTCGAGAGCCAGGACGCGCTCCCCCTCGCCATGCGCATGGAGACCTGACTTCCCTGGCGCCGCACGAGAGGCTGCCTGAGATCCTCGTCGTGCCTCGGGAGAAAACCACCACGGGCGCCGCAGCTCGAGGAAACCCCTGAGACGCCCCCGTCCTCGCGAGCTGAGGGCCTTCTATTCCTGCATGGCCTGGAGAGCAATCCCGGGTCCTCTCTCCAAACGGAAGAGGAGGCTGGATTCCCTTGAGGCCGCTCAGGGGGCTCCAAGAGACCCGCGTCGCGACTCGAGAGGAGAGCGGAGTCCTTGGCTTCCCCTCGAGACGAGGCCTGACTCCCCGGGGGAGCCTGGAATGCAACCCCGAGATCCCTGCCTTCCCTGGAGAGGAATATCAGGTCCCGGACACACACCTAGGTGAGGTCTCTTCGGCCCTGCAGTGACTCGAGCGCAACCCCCAGCTTTCCCTCGCAACCCGAGGGGAAGATTGGGCTTCCCAGGGCCAACCCAAGGGGAAGGCTGAGATCCCCGTCGTAACTCGAGAATCCCGCCGCAACTCGAGAAAAACCACGTGGTTCCCACCTCTTGGCAAGATGAGGCCCTTGCCGGCCACGGCGTCTCAAGGGAAGTCCCCTGTTCCGCCCTGAAGGGCGAAACGGTCCCTGACAGCCTTCCTGCGACCCCCAAAAGTCCCCCGACACGCCGGGTTCCCTCGAGGGGAACACCGAGGGTCCCGGCACCGCTTCCTCTGAGACCCTTCTCCCCTCCTGATCGCGACAGGAGAGGCGATTCCCCTGCGTGGTCTGGAAGGGGTTCCCGGCCTTCCCGGCGCACCTCAGGATGAGGCCGGTCTCACGAGGAAATTCGAGACGAGCCACGTGGGTGGGGCCACATGCAGAACGCACCCGATTCCCCGGTCCGCCCTTGAGACGGACCCGAGGCCTGGACCCCTCATCGAAGGCAACCCTGTGGGTGAAGGCACAACACGAAGGGGCACCGCCACCCCCGTGCAGCGTCCGCAAAGACCCGCGGGTTCCACACACAGCTCGACGAGGGGCCTGAGACCCCCTGAGCAACTCGAGAGGCCAGCGGGGTTCCCTTCCTCAGACAAGACGAGGCCTGACTCTCCTGTCCCAACTCTGCAGGGACCCTGAGGTCGGAGTCCGAAATGGAGAGGAAGCCTGAGGTTCCTGCCTCCCCTCGAGGTGAGGCCCTCTTCCGTTGCGCCAGACCCAGCGGAGTCCCGAGGGGCCCCGCCACCCCCACAGGATCCCTCGCCTCTCAGAGGCACCCTGGCAAGTTCCCTAAGGTCCCCGGCAGAAGGCGAGGGACACGAGGGTTTCCCGCCGCCCCCCGACAAAGACCTCGAGAGTCCTTCTTCAACGCGTCTCGAGGCCCTAGTCCCCTCCCGTGACTCGAGAGCCCGGACGCGCTCCCCCTCGCCACGCGCATGAAGACCTGACTTCCCTGGCGCCGCACGAGAGGCTCCCTGAGATCCTCGTCGTGCCTCGGGAGAAAACCCCCACCGGCGCCGCAGCTCGAGCAAACCCCTGAGGCGCCCCCGTCCTCGCGAGCTGAGGGCCTTCTTTTCCTGCATGGCCTGGAGAGCAATCCCGGGTCCTCTCTCCAAACGGAAGAGGAGGCTGGACTCCCTTGAGGCCGCTCAGGGGGCTCCAAGAGACCCGCGTCGCGACTCGAGAGGAGAGCGGAGTCCTTGGCTTCCCCTCGAGACGAGGCCTGACTCCCCGGGGGAGCCTGGAATGCAACCCCGAGATCCCTGCCTTCCCTGGAGAGGAATATTAGGTCCCGGACACACGCCTAGGTGAGGTCTCTTCGGCCCTGCGGTGACTCGAGCGCAACCCCCAGCTTTCCCTCGCAACCCGAGGGGAAGATTGGGCTTCCCAGGGCCAACCCAAGGGGAAGGCTGAGATCCCCGTCGTAACTCGAGAATGCCGCCGCAACTCGAGAAAAACCACGTGGTTCCCACCTCTTGGCAAGATGAGGCCCTTGCCCGCCACGGCGTCTCAAGGGAAGTCCCCTGTTCCGCCCTGAAGGGCGAAACGGTCCCTGACAGCCTTCCTGCGACCCCCAAAAGTCCCCCGACACGCCGGGTTCCCTCGAGGGGAACACCGAGGGTCCCGGCACCGCTTCCTCTGAGCCCCTTCTCCCCTCCTGATCGCGACAGGAGAGGCGATTCCCCTGCGTGGTCTGGAAGGGGTTCCCGGCCTTCCCGGCGCACCTCAGGATGAGGCCGGTCTCACGAGGAAATTCGAGACGAGCCACGTGGGTGGGGCCACATGCCGAACGCCCCTGATTCCCCGGTCTGACCTTGAGAAGGACCCGAGGCCCGGACCCCTCTTCGAAGGCAACACTGTGGGTGAAGGCACAACACGAAGGGGCACTGCCACCCCCGTGCAGCGTCCGCAAAGACCCGCGGGTTCCACACACAGCTCGACGAGGGGCCTGAGACCCCCTGAGCAACTCGAGAGGCCAGCGGGGTTCCCTTCCTCAGACAAGACGAGGCCTGACTCTCCTGTCCCAACTCTGCAGGGACCCTGCAGTCGGAGTCCGAAAGGGAGAGGAAGCCTGAGGTTCCTGCCTCCCCTCGAGGTGAGGCCCTCTTCCGTTGCGCCAGACCCAGCGGAGTCCCGAGGGGCCCCGCCACCTCCACAGGATCCCTCGCCTCTCAGAGGCACCCTGGGAAGTTCCCTAAGGTCCCCGGCAGAAGGCGAGAGACACGAGGGTTTCCCACCGCCCCCCGACAAAGACCTCGAGAGTCCTTCTTCAACGCGTCTCGAGGCCCTAGTCCCCTCCCGTGACTCGAGAGCCAGGACGCGCTCCCCCTCGCCACGCGCATGGAGACCTGACTTCCCTGGCGCCGCACGAGAGGCTCCCTGAGATCCTCGTCGTGCCTCGGGAGAAAACCCCCACGGGCGCCGCAGCTCGAGGAAACCCCTGAGACGCCCCCGTCCTCGCGAGCTGAGGGCCTTCTTTTCCTGCATGGCCTGGAGAACAATCCCGGGTCCTCTCTCCAAACGGAAGAGGAGGCTGGACTCCCTTGAGGCCGCTCAGGGGGCTCCAAGAGACCCGCGTCGCGACTCGAGAGGAGAGCGGAGTCCTTGGCTTCCCCTCGAGACGAGGCCTGACTCCCCGGGGGAGCCTGGAATGCAACCCCGAGATCCCTGCCTTCCCTGGAGAGGAATATTAGGTCCCGGACACACGCCTAGTTGAGGTCTCTTCGGCCCTGCGGTGACTCGAGCGCAACCCCCAGCTTTCCCTCGCAACCCGAGGGGAAGATTGGGCTTCCCAGGGCCAACCCAAGGGGAAGGCTGAGATCCCCGTCGTAACTCGAGAATGCCGCCGCAACTCGAGAAAAACCACGTGGTTCCCACCTCTTGGCAAGATGAGGCCCTTGCCCGCCACGGCGTCTCAAGGAAGTCCCCTGTTCCGCCCTGAAGGCGAAACGGTCCCTGACAGCCTTCCTGCGACCCCCAAAAGTCCCCCGACACGCCGGGTTCCCTCGAGGGGAACACCGAGGGTCCCGGCACTGCTTCCTCTGAGCCCCTTCTCCCCTCCTGATCGCGACAGGAGAGGCGATTCCTCTGCGTGGTCTGGAAGGGGTTCCCGGCCTTCCCGGCGCACCTCAGGATGAGGCCGGTCTCACGAGGAAATTCGAGACGAGCCACGTGGGTGGGGCCACATGCCGAACGCCCCCGATTCCCCGGTCCGCCCTTGAGAAGGACCCGAGGCCCGGACCCCTCTTCGAAGGCAACCCTGTGGGTGAAGGCACAACACGAAGGGGCACTGCCACCCCCGTGCAGTGTACGCAAAGACCCGCGGGTTCCACACACAGCTCGACGAGGGGCCTGAGACCCCCTGAGCAACTCGAGAGGCCAGCGGGGTTCCCTTCCTCAGACAAGACGAGGCCTGACTCTCCTGTCCCAACTCTGCAGGCACCCTGCGGTCGGAGTCCGAAACGGAGAGGAAGCCTGAGGTTCCTTCCTCCCCTCGAGGTGAGGCCCTCTTCCGTTGCGCCAGACCCAGCGGAGTCCCGAGGGGCCCCGCCACCTCCACAGGATCCCTCGCCTCTCAGAGGCACCCTGGGAAGTTCCCTAAGGTCCCCGGCAGAAGGCGAGGGACACGAGGCTTTCCCGCCGCCCCCCGAGAAAGACCTCGAGAGTCCTTCTTCAACGCGTCTCGAGGCCCTAGTCCCCTCCCGTGACTCGAGAGCCAGGACGCGCTCCCCCTCGCCACGCGCATGGAGACCTGACTTCCCTGGCGCCGCACGAGAGGCTCCCTGAGATCCTCGTCGTGCCTCGGGAGAAAACCCCCACGGGCGCCGCAGCTCGAGCAAACCCCTGAGGCGCCCCCGTCCTCGCGAGCTGAGGGCCTTCTTTTCCTGCATGGCCTGGAGAGCAATCCCGGGTCCTCTCTCCAAACGGAAGAGGAGGCTGGACTCCCTTGAGGCCGCTCAGGGGGCTCCAAGAGACCTGCGTCGCGACTCGAGAGGAGAGCGGAGTCCTTGGCTTCCCCTCGAGACGAGGCCTGACTCCCCGGGGGAGCCTGGAATGCAACCCCGAGATCCCTGCCTTCCCTGGAGAGGAATATTAGGTCCCGGACACACGCCTAGGTGAGGTCTCTTCGGCCCTGCAGTGACTCGAGGGCAACCCCCAGCTTTCCCTCGCAAACCGAGGGGAAGATTGGGCTTCCCAGGGCCAACCCAAGGGGAAGGCTGAGATCCCCGTCGTAACTCGAGAATGCCGCCGCAACTCGAGAAAAACCACGTGGTTCCCACCTCTTGGCAAGATGAGGCCCTTGCCCGCCACGGCGTCTCAAGGGAAGTCCCCTGTTCCGCCCTGAAGGGCGAAACGATCCCTGACAGCTTTCCTGCGACACCCAAAAGTCCCCCGACACGCCGGGTTCCCTCGAGGGGAACACCGAGGGTCCCGGCACCACTTCCTCTGAGCCCCTTCTCCCCTCCTGATCGCGACAGGAGAGGCGATTCCCCTGCGTGGTCTGGAAGGGGTTCCTGGCCTTCCCGGCGCACCTCAGGATGAGGCCGGTCTCACGAGGAAATTCGAGACGAGCCACGTGGGTGGGGCCACATGCCGAACGCCCCCGATTCCCCGGTCTGCCCTTGAGAAGGACCCGAGGCCCGGACCCCTCTTCGAAGGCAACCCTGTGGGTGAAGGCACAACACGAAGGGGCACTGCCACCCCCGTGCAGCGTCCGCAAAGACCCGCGGGTTCCACACACAGCTCGACGAGGGGCCTGAGACCCCCTGAGCAACTCGAGAGGCCAGCGGGGTTCCCTTCCTCAGACAAGACGAGGCCTGACTCTCCTGTCCCAACTCTGCAGGGACCCTGCAGTCGGAGTCCGAAATGGAGAGGAAGCCTGAGGTTCCTGCCTCCCCTCGAGGTGAGGCCCTCTTCCGTTGCGCCAGACCCAGCGGAGTCCCGAGGGGCCCCGCCACCTCCACAGGATCCCTCGCCTCTCAGAGGCACCCTGGCAAGTTCCCTAAGGTCCCCGGCAGAAGGCGAGGGACACGAGGGTTTCCCACCGCCCCCCGACAAAGACCTCGAGAGTCCTTCTTCAACGCGTCTCGAGGCCCTAGTCCCCTCCCGTGACTCGAGAGCCAGGACGCGCTCCCCCTCGCCACGTGCATGGAGACCTGACTTCCCTGGCGCCGCACGAGAGGCTCCCTGAGATCCTCGTCGTGCCTCGGGAGAAAACCCCCACGGGCGCCGCAGCTCGAGGAAACCCCTGAGACGCCCCCGTCCTCGCGAGCTGAGGGCCTTCTTTTCCTGCATGGCCTGGAGAACAATCCCGGGTCCTCTCTCCAAACGGAAGAGGAGGCTGGACTCCCTTGAGGCCGCTCAGGGGGCTCCAAGAGACCCGCGTCGCGACTCGAGAGGAGAGCGGAGTCCTTGGCTTCCCCTCGAGACGAGGCCTGACTCCCCGGGGGAGCCTGGAATGCAACCCCGAGATCCCTGCCTTCCCTGGAGAGGAATATTAGGTCCCGGACACACGCCTAGGTGAGGTCTCTTCGGCCCTGCGGTGACTCGAGCGCAAACCCCAGCTTTCCCTCGCAACCCGAGGGGAAGATTGGGCTTCCCAGGGCCAACCCAAGGGGAAGGCTGAGATCCCCGTCGTAACTCGAGAATCCCGCCGCAATTCGAGAAAAACCACGTGGTTCCCACCTCTTGGCAAGATGAGGCCCTTGCCGGCCACGGCGTCTCAAGGGAAGTCCCCTGTTCCGCCCTGAAGTGCGAAACGGTCCCTGACAGCCTTCCTGCGACCCCCAAAAGTCCCCCGACACGCCGGGTTCCCTCGAGGGGAACACCGAGGGTCCCGGCACCGCTTCCTCTGAGGCCCTTCTCCCCTCCTGATCGCGACAGGAGAGGCGATTCCCCTGCGTGGTCTGGAAGGGGTTCCCGGCCTTCCCGGCGCACCTCAGGATGAGGCCGGTCTCACGAGGAAATTCGAGACGAGCCACGTGGGTGGGGCCACATGCCGAACGCCCCCGATTCCCCGGTCCGCCCTTGAGAAGGACCCGAGGCCCGGACCCCTCTTCGAAGGCAACCCTGTGGGTGAAGGCACAACACGAAGGGGCACTGCCACCCCCGTGCATCGTCCGCAAAGACCCGCGGGTTCCACACACAGCTCGACGAGGGGCCTGAGACCCCCTGAGCAACTCGAGAGGCCAGCGGGGTTCCCTTCCTCAGACAAGACGAGGCCTGACTCTCCTGTCCCAACTCTGCAGGGACCCTGCGGTCGGAGTCCGAAACGGAGAGGAAGCCTGAGGTTGCTGCCTCCCCTCGAGGTGAGGCCCTCTTCCGTTGCGCCAGACCCAGCGGAGTCCCGAGGGGCCCCGCCACCTCCACAGGATCCCTCGCCTCTCAGAGGCACCATGGCAAGTTCCCTAAGGTCCCCGGCAGAAGGCGAGGGACACGAGGGTTTCCCGCCGCCCCCCGACAAAGACCTCGAGAGTCCTTCTTCAACGCGTCTCGAGGCCCTAGTCCCCTCCCGTGACTCGAGAGCCAGGACGCGCTCCCCCTCGCCACGCGCATGGAGACCTGACTTACCTGGCGCCGCACGAGAGGCTCCCTGAGATCCTCGTCGTGCCTCGGGAGAAAACCCCCACGGGCGCCGCAGCTCGAGGAAACACCTGAGACGCCCCCGTCCTCGCGAGCTGAGGGCCTTCTTTTCCTGCATGGCCTGGAGAGCAATCCCGGGCCCTCTCTCCAAACGGGATAGGAGGCTGGACTCCCTTGAGGCCGCTCAGGGGGCTCCAAGAGCCCCGCGTCGCGACTCGAGAGGAGAGCGGAGTCCTTGGCTTCCCCTCGAGACGAGGCCTGACTCCCCGGGGGAGCCTGGAATGCAACCCCGAGATCCCTGCCTTCCCTGGAGAGGAAAATTAGGTCCCGGACACACGCCTAGGTGAGGTCTCTTCGGCCCTGCAGTGACTCGGGCGCAACCCCCAGCTTTCCCTCGGAACCCGAGGGGAAGATTGGGCTTCCCAGGGCCAAGCCAAGGGGAAGGCTGAGATCCCCGTCGTAACTCGAGAATCCCGCCGCAACTCGAGAAAAACCACGTGGTTCCCACCTCTTGGCAAGATGAGGCCCTTGCCCGCCACGGCGTCTCAAGGGAAGTCCCCTGTTCCGCCCTGAAGGGCGAAACGGTCCCTGACAGCCTTCCTGCGACCCCCAAAAGTCCCCCGACACGCCGGGTTCCCTCGAGGGGAACACCGAGGGTCCCGGCACCGCTTCCTCTGAGCCCCTTCTCTCCTCCTGATCGCGACAGGAGAGGCGATTCCCCTGCGTGGTCTGGAAGGGGTTCCCGGCCTTCCCGGCGCACCTCAGGATGAGGCCGGTCTCACGAGGAAGTTCGAGACGAGCCACGTGGGTGGGGCCACATGCCGAACGCCCCCGATTCCCCGGTCTGCCCTTGAGAAGGACCCGAGGCCCGGACCCCTCTTCGAAGGCAACCCTGTGGGTGAAGGCACAACACGAAGGGGCACTGCCACCCCCGTGCATCGTCCGCAAAGACCCGCGGGTTCCACACACAGCTCGACGAGGGGCCTGAGACCTCTGAGCAACTCGAGAGGCCAGCGGGGTTCCCTTCCTCAGACAAGACGAGGCCTGACTCTCCTGTCCCAACTCTGCAGGGACCCTGCGGTCGGAGTCCGAAACGGAGAGGAAGCCTGAGGTTCCTGCCTCCCCTCGAGGTGAGGCCCTCTTCCGTTGCGCCACACCCAGCGGAGTCCCGAGGGGCCCCGCCACTTCCACAGGATCCCTCGCCTCTCAGAGGCACCCTGGCAAGTTCCCTAAGGTCCCCGGCAGAAGGCGAGGGACACGAGGGTTTCCCGCCGCCCCCCGAGGAAGACCTCGAGAGTCCTTGTTCAACGCGTCTCGAAGCCCTAGTCCCCTCCCGTGACTCGAGAGCCAGGACGCGCTCCCCCTCGCCACGCGCATGGAGACCTGACTTCCCTGGCGCCGCACGAGAGGCTCCCTGAGATCCTCGTCGTGCCTCGGGAGAAAACCCCCACGGGCGCCGCAGCTCGAGGAAACCCCTGAGACGCCCCCGTCCTCGCGAGCTGAGGGCCTTCTTTTCCTGCATGGCCTGGAGAGCAATCCCGGGTCCTCTCTCCAAACGGAAGAGGAGGCTGGACTCCCTTGAGGCCGCTCAGGGGGCTCCAAGAGCCCCGCGTCGCGACTCGAGAGGAGAGCGGAGTCCTTGGCTTCCCCTCGAGACGAGGCCTGACTCCCCGGGGGAGCCTGGAATGCAACCCCGAGATCCCTGCCTTCCCTGGAGAGGAATATTAGGTCCCGGACACAAGCCTAGGTGAGGTCTCTTCGGCCCTGCAGTGACTCGAGCGCAACCCCCAGTTTTCCCTCGCAACCCGAGGGGAAGATTGGGCTTCCCAGGGCCAACGCAAGGGGAAGGCTGAGATCCCCGTCGTAACTCGAGAATCCCGCCGCAACTCGAGAAAAACCACGTGGTTCCCACCTCTTGGCAAGATGAGGCCCTTGCCGGCCACGGCGTCTCAAGGGAAGTCCCCTGTTCCGCCCTGAAGGGCGAAACGGTCCCTGACAGCCTTCCTGCGACCCCCAAAAGTCCCCCGACACGCCGGGTTCCCTCGAGGGGAACACCGAGGGTCCCGGCACCGCTTCCTCTGAGCCCCTTCTCCCCTCCTGATCGCGACAGGAGAGGCGATTCCCCTGCGTGGTCTGGAAGGGGTTCCCGGCCTTCCCGGCGCACCTCAGGATGAGGCCGGTCTCACGAGGAAATTCGAGACGAGCCACGTGGGTGGGGCCACATGCTGAACGCCCCCGATTCCCCGGTCCGCCCTTGAGAAGGACCCGAGGCCCGGACCCCTCTTCGAAGGCAACCCTGTGGGGGAAGGCACAACACGAATGGGCACTGCCACCCCCGTGCATCGTCCGCAAAGACCCGCGGGTTCCACACACAGCTCGACGAGGGGCCTGAGACCCCCTGAGCAACTCGAGAGGCCAGCGGGGTTCCCTTCCTCAGACAAGACGAGGCCTGACTCTCCTGTCCCAACTCTGCAGGGACCCTGCGGTCGGAGTCCGAAACGGAGAGGAAGCCTGAGGTTCCTGCCTCCCCTCGAGGTGAGGCCCTCTTCCGTTGCGCCAGACCCAGCGGAGTCCCGAGGGGCCCCGCCACCTCCACAGGATCCCTCGCCTCTCAGAGGCACCCTGGGAAGTTCCCTAAGGTCCCCGGCAGAAGGGGAGGGACACGAGGGTTTCCCGCCGCCCCCCGAGAAAGACCTCGAGAGTCCTTCTTCAACGCGTCTCGAGGCCCTACTCCCCTCCCGTGACTCGAGAGCCAGGACGCGCTCCCCTCGCCACGCGCATGGAGACCTGACTTCCCTGGCGCCGCACGAGAGGCTCCCTGAGATCCTCGTCGTGCCTCGGGAGAAAACCCCCACGGGCGCCACAGCTCGAGGAAACCCCGGAGACGCCCCCGTCCTCGCGAGCTGAGGGCCTTCTTTTCCTGCATGGCCTGGAGAGCAATCCCGGGTCCTCTCTCCAAACGGAAGAGGAGGCTGGACTCCCTTGAGGCCGCTCAGGGGTCTCCAAGAGACCCGCGTCGCGACTCGAGAGGAGAGCGGAGTCCTTGGCTTCCCCTCGAGACGAGGCCTGACTCCCCGGGGGAGCCTGGAATGCAACCCCGAGATCCCTGCCTTCCCTGGAGAGGAATATTAGGTCCCGGACACACGCCTAGGTGAGGTCTCTTCGGCCCTGCAGTGACTCGAGCGCAACCCCCAGCTTTCCCTCGCAACCCGAGGGGAAGATTGGGCTTCCCAGGGCCAACCCAAGGGGAAGGCTGAGATCCCCGTCGTAATTCGAGAATCCCGCCGCAACTCGAGAAAAACCACGTGGTTCCCACCTCTTGGCAAGATGAGGCCCTTGCCCGCCACGGCGTCTCAAGGGAAGTCCCCTGTTCCGCCCTGAAGGGCGAAACGGTCCCTGACAGCCTTCCCGCGACCCCCAAAAGTCCCCCGACACGCCGGGTTCCCTCGAGGGGAACACCGAGGGTCCCGGCACCGCTTCCTCTGAGCCCCTTCTCCCCTCCTGATCGCGACAGGAGAGGCGATTCCCCTGCGTGGTCTGGAAGGGGTTCCCGGCCTTCCCGGCGCACCTCAGGATGAGGCCGGTCTTCACGAGGAAATTCGAGACGAGCCACGTGGGTGGGGCCACATGCCGAACGCCCCCGATTCCCCGGTCCGCCCTTGAGAAGGACCCGAGGCCCGGACCCCTCTTCGAAGGCAACCCTGGGGGTGAAGGCACAACACGAAGGGGCACTGCCACCCCCGTGCATCGTCCGCAAAGACCCGCGGGTTCCACACACAGCTCGACGAGGGGCCTGAGACCCCCTGAGCAACTCGAGAGGCCAGCGGGGTTCCCTTCCTCAGACAAGACGAGGCCTGACTCTCCTGTCCCAACTCTGCAGGGACCCTGCGGTCGGAGTCCGAAACGGAGAGGAAGCCTGAGGTTCCTGCCTCCCCTCGAGGTGAGGCCCTCTTCCGTTGCGCCAGACCCAGCGGTGTCCCGAGGGGCCCCGCCACCTCCACAGGATCCCTCGCCTCTCAGAGGCACCCTGGGAAGTTCCCTAAGGCCCCCGGCAGAAGGCGAGGGACACGAGGGTTTCCCGCCGCCCCCCGAGAAAGACCTCGAGAGTCCTTCTTCAACGCGTCTCGAGGCCCTAGTCCCCTCCCGTGACTCGAGAGCCAGGACGCGCTCCCCCTCGCCACGCGCATGGAGACCTGACTTCCCTGGCGCCGCACGAGAGGCTCCCTGAGATCCTCGTCGTGCCTCGGGAGAAAACCCCTACGGGTGCCGCAGCTCGAGGAAACCCCTGAGACGCCCCCGTCCTCGTGAGCTGAGGGCCTTCTTTCCCTGCATGGCCTGGAGAGCAATCCCGGGTCCTCTCTCCAAACGGAAGAGGAGGCTGGACTCCCTTGAGGCCGCTCAGGGGGCTCCAAGAGACCCGCGTCGCGACTCGAGAGGAGAGCGGAGTCCTTGGCTTCCCCTCGAGACGAGGCCTGACTCCCCGGTGGAGCCTGGAATGCAACCCCGAGATCCCTGCCTTCCCTGGAGAGGAATATTAGGTCCCGGACACACGCCTAGGTGAGGTCTCTTCGGCCCTGCAGTGACTCGAGCGCAACCCCCAGCTTTCCCTCGCAACCCGAGGGGAAGATTGGGCTTCCCAGGGCCAACCCAAGGGGAAGGCTGAGATCCCCGTCGTAACTCGAGAATGCCGCCGCAACTCGAGAAAAACCACGTGGTTCCCACCTCTTGGCAAGAGAAGGCCCTTGCCCGCCACGGCGTCTCAAGGGAAGTCCCCTGTTCCGCCCTGAAGGGCGAAACGGTCCCTGAGAGCCTTCCCGCGACCCCCAAATTCCCCCGACACGCCGGGTTCCCTCGAGGGGAACACCGAGGGTCCCGGCACCGCTTCCTCTGAGCCCCTTCTCCCCTCCTGATCGCGACAGGAGAGGCGATTCCCCTGCGTGGTCTGGAAGGGGTTCCCGGCCTTCCCGGCGCACCTCAGGATGAGGCCGGTCTCACGAGGAAATTCGAGACGAGCCACGTGGGTGGGGCCACATGCCGAACGCCCCCGATTCCCCGGTCCGCCCTTGAGAAGGACCCGAGGCCCGGACCCCTCTTCGAAGGCAACCCTGGGGGTGAAGGCACAACACGAAGGGGCACTGCCACCCCCGTGCATCGTCCGCAAAGACCCGCGGGTTCCACACACAGCTCGACGAGGGGCCTGAGACCCCCTGAGCAACTCGAGAGGCCAGCGGGGTTCCCTTCCTCAGACAAGACGAGGCCTGACTCTCCTGTCCCAACTCTGCAGGGACCCTGCGGTCGGAGTCCGAAACGGAGAGGAAGCCTGAGGTTGCTGCCTCCCCTCGAGGTGAGGCCCTCTTCCGTTGCGCCAGACCCAGCGGAGTCCCGAGGGGCCCCGCCACCTCCACAGGATCCCTCGCCTCTCAGAGGCACCCTGGGAAGTTCCCTAAGGTCCCCGGTAGAAGGCGAGGGACACGAGGGTTTCCCGCCGCCCCCCGAGAAAGACCTCGAGAGACCTTCTTCAACGCGTCTCGAGGCCCTAGTCCCCTCCCGTGACTCGAGAGCCAGGACGCGCTCCCCCTCGCCACGCGCATGGAGACCTGACTTCCCTGGCGCCGCTCGAGAGGCTCCCTGAGATCCTCGTCGTGCCTCGGGAGAAAACCCCCAAGGGCGCCGCAGCTCGAGGAAACCCCGGAGACGCCCCCGTCCTCGCGAGCTGAGGGCCTTCTTTTCCTGCATGGCCTGGAGAGCAATCCCGGGTCCTCTCTCCAAACGGAAGAGGAGGCTGGACTCCCTTGAGGCCGCTCAGGGGGCTCCAAGAGACCCGCGTCGCGACTCGAGAGGAGAGCGCAGTCCTTGGCTTCCCCTCGAGACGAGGCCTGACTCCCCGGGGGAGCCTGGAATGCAACCCCGAGATCCCTGCCTTCCCTGGAGAGAAATATTAGGTCCCGGACACACGCCTAGGTGAGGTCTCTTCGGCCCTGCAGTGACTCGAGCGCAACCCCCAGCTTTCCCTCGCAACCCGAAGGGAAGTTTGGGCTTCCCAGGGCCAACCCAAGGGGAAGGCTGAGATCCCCGTCGTAACTCGAGAATCCCGCCGCAACTCGAGAAAAACCACGTGGTTCCCACCTCTTGGCAAGAGGAGGCCCTTGCCCGCCACGGCGTCTCAAGGGAAGTCCCCTGTTCCGTCCTGAAGGGCGAAACGGTCCCTGACAGCCTTCCCGCGACCCCCAAAAGTCCCCCGACATGCCGGGTTCCCTCGAGGGGAACACCGAGGGTCCCGGCACCGCTTCCTCTGAGCCCCTTCTCCCCTCCTGATCGCGACAGGAGAGGCGATTCCCCTGCGTGGTCTGGAAGGGGTTCCCGGCCTTCCCGGCGCACCTCAGGATGAGGCCGGTCTCACGAGGAAATTCGAGACGAGCCACGTGGGTGGGGCCACATGCCGAACGCCCCCGATTCCCCGGTACGCCCTTGAGAAGGACCCGAGGCCCGGACCCCTCTTCGACGGCAACCCTGGGGGTGAAGGCACAACACGAAGGGGCACTGCCACCACCGTGCATCGTCCGCAAAGACCCGCGGGTTCCACACACAGCTCGACGAGGGGCCTGAGACCCCCTGAGCAACTCGAGAGGCCAGCAGGGTTCCCTTCCTCAGACAAGACGAGGCCTGACTCTCCTGTCCCAACTCTGCAGGGACCCTGCGGTCGGAGTCCGAAACGGAGAGGAAGCCTGAGGTTGCTGTCTCCCCTCGAGGTGAGGCCCTCTTCCGTTGCGCCAGACCCAGCGGAGTCCCGAGGGGCCCCGCCACCTCCACAGGATCCCTCGCCTCTCAGAGGCACCCTGGGAAGTTCCCTAAGGTCCCCGGCAGAAGGCGAGGGACACGAGGGTTTCCCGCCGCCCCCCGAGAAAGACCTCGAGAGTCCTTCTTCAACGCGTCTCGAGGCCCTAGTCCCCTCCCGTGACTCGAGAGCCAGGACGCGCTCCCCCTCGCCACGCGCATGGAGACCTGACTTCCCTGGCGCCGCACGAGAGGCTCCCTGAGATCCTCGTCGTGCTTCGGGAGAAAACCCCCATGGGCGCCGCAGGTCGAGGAAACCCCTGAGACGCCCCCGTCCTCGCGAGCTGAGGGCCTTCTTTTCCTGCATGGCCTGGAGAGCAATCCCGGGTCCTCTCTCCAAACGGAAGAGGTGGCTGGACTCCCTTGAGGCCGCTCAGGGGGCTCCAAGAGACCCGCGTCGCGACTCGAGAGGAGAGCGGAGTCCTTGGCTTCCCCTCGAGACGAGGCCTGACTCCCCGGGGCAGCCTGGAATGCAACCCCGAGATCCCTGCCTTCACTGGAGAGGAATATTAGGTCCCGGACACACGCCTAGGTGAGGTCTCTTCGGCCCTGCAGTGACTCGAGCGCAACCCCCAGCTTTCCCTCGCAACCCGAAGGGAAGATTGGGCTTCCCGGGGCCAATCCAAGGGGAAGGCTGAGATCCCCGTCCTAACTCGAGAATCCCGCCGCAACTCGAGAAAAACCATGTGGTTCCCACCTCTTGGCAAGAGGAGGCCCTTGCCCGCCACGGCTTCTCAAGGGAAGTACCCTTTTCCGCCCTGAAGGGCGAAACGGTCCCTGACAGCCTTCCTGCGACCCCCAAAAGTCCCCCGACACGTCGGGTTCCCTCGAGGGGAACACCGAGGGTCCCGGCACCGCTTCCTCTGAGCCCCTTCTCCCCTCTTGATCGCGACAGGAGAGGCGATTCCCCTGCGTGGTCTGGAAGGGGTTCCCGGCCTTCCCGGCGCACCTCAGGATGAGGCCGGTCTCACGAGGAAATTCGAGACGAGCCACGAGGGTGGGGCCACATGCCGAATGCCCCCGATTCCCCGGTCCGCCCTTGAGAAGGACCCGAGGCCCGGACCCCTCTTCGACGGCAACCCTGGGGGTGAAGGCACAACACGAAGGGGCACTGCCACCCCCGTGCATCGTCCGCAAAGACCCGCGGGTTCCACACACAGCTCGACGAGGGGCCTGAGACCCCCTGAGCAACTCGAGAGTCCAGCGGGGTTCCCTTCCTCAGACAAGACGAGGCCTGACTCTCCTGTCCCAACTCTGCAGGGACCCTGCGGTCGGAGTCCGAAACGGAGAGGAAGCCTGAGGTTCCTGCCTCCCCTCGAGGTGAGGCCCTCTTCCGTTGCGCCAGACCCAGCGGAGTCCCGAGGGGCCCCGCCACCTCCACAGGATCCCTCGCCTCTCAGAGGCACCCTGGGAAGTTCCCTAAGGCCCCCGGCAGAAGGCGAGGGACACGAGGGTTTCCCGCCGCCCCCCGAGATAGACCTCGAGACTCCTTCTTCAACGCGTCTCGAGGCCCTAGTCCCCTCCCGTGACTCGAGAGCCAGGACGCGCTCCCCCTCGCCACGCGCATGGAGACCTGACTTCCCTGGCGCCGCACGAGAGGCTCCCTGAGATCCTCGTCGTGCCTCGGGAGAAAACACCCACGGGCGCCGCAGCTCGAGGAAACCCCTGAGACGCCCCCGTCCTCGCGAGCTGAGGGCCTTCTTTTACTGCATGGCCTGGAGAGCAATCCCGGGTCCTCTCTCCAAACGGAAGAGGAGGCTGGACTCCCTTGAGGCCACTCAGGGGACTCCAAGAGACGCGCGTCGCGACTCGAGAGGAGAGCGGAGTCCTTGGCTTCCCCTCGAGACGAGGCCTGACTCCCCGGGGGAGCCTGGAATGCAACCCCGAGATCCCTGCCTTCCCTGGAGAGGAATATCAGGTCCCGGACACACGCCTAGGTGAGGTCTCTTCGGCCCTGCAGTGACTCGAGCGCAACCCCCAGCTTTCCCTCGCAACCCGAGGGGAAGATTGGGCTTCCCAGGGCCAACCCAAGGGGAAGGCTGAGATCCCCGTCGTAACTCGAGAATCCCGCCGCAACTCGAGAAAAACCACGTGGTTCCCACCTCTTGGCAAGATGAGGCCCTTGCCCGCCACGGCGTCTCAAGGGAAGTCCCCTGTTCCGCCCTGAAGGGCGAAACGGTCCCTGACAGCCTTCCTGCGACCCCCAAAAGTCCCCCGACACGCCGGGTTCCCTCGAGGGGAACACCGAGGGTCCCGGCACCGCTTCCTCTGAGCCCCTTCTCCCCTCCTGATCGCGACAGGAGAGGCGATTCCCCTGCGTGGTCTGGAAGGGGTTCCCGGCCTTCCCGGCGCACCTCAGGATGAGGCCGGTCTCACGAGGAAATTCGAGTCGAGCCACGTGGGTGGGGCCACATGCCGAAGGCCCCGATTCCCCGGTCCGACCTTGAGAAGGATCCGAGGCCCGGACCCCTCTTCGAAGGCAACCCTGTGGGTGAAGGCACAACACGAAGGGGCGCTGCCACCCCCGTGCAGCGTCTGCAAAGAACCGCGGGTTCCACACACAGCTCGACGAGGGGCCTGAGACCCCCTGAGCAACTCGAGAGGCCAGCGGGGTTCCCTTCCTCAGACAAGACGAGGCCTGACTCTCCTGTCCCAACTCTGCAGGGACCCTGCGGTCGGAGTCCGAAACGGAGAGGAAGCCTGAGGTTCCTGCCTCCCCTCGAGGTGAGGCCCTCTTCCGTTGCGCCAGACCCAGCGGAGTCCCGAGGGGCCCCGCCACCTCCACAGGATCCCTCGCCTCTCAGAGGCACCCTGGGAAGTTCCCTAAGGTCCCCGGCAGAAGGCGAGGGACACGAGGGTTTCCCGCCGCCCCCCGAGAAAGACCTCGAGAGTCCTTCTTCAACGCGTCTCGAGGCCCTAGTCCCCTCCCGTGACTCGAGAGCCAGGACGCGCTCCCCCTCGCCACGCGCATGGAGACCTGACTTCCCTGGCGCCGCACGAGAGGCTCCCTGAGATCCTCGTTGTGCCTCGGGAGAAAACCCCCACGGGCGCCGCAGCTCGAGGAAACCCCTGAGACGCCCCCGTCCTCGCGAGCTGAGGGCCTTCTTTTCCTGCATGGCCTGGAGAGCAATCCCGGGTCCTCTCTCCAAACGGAAGAGGAGGCTGGACTCCCTTGAGGCCGCTCAGGGGGCTCCAAGAGACCCGCGTCGCGACTCGAGAGGAGAGCGGAGTCCTTGGCTTCCCCTCGAGACGAGGCCTGACTCCCCGGGGGAGCCTGGAATGCAACCCCGAGATCCCTGCCTTCCCTGGAGAGGAATATCAGTTCCCGGACACACGCCTAGGTGAGGTCTCTTCGGCCCTGCAGTGACTCGAGCGCAACCCCCAGCTTTCCCTCGCAACCCGAGGGGAAGATTGGGCTTCCCAGGGCCAACCCAAGGGGAAGGCTGAGATCCCCGTCGTAACTCGAGAAGCCCGCCGCAACTTGAGAAAAACCACGTGGTTCCCACCTCTTGGCAAGAGGAGGCCCTTGCCCGCCATGGCGTCTCAAGGGAAGTCCCCTGTTCCGCACTGAAGGGCGAAACGGTCCCTGTCAGCCTTCCTGCGACCCCCAAAAGTCGCCCGACACGCCGGGTTCCCTCGAGGGGAACACCGAGGGTCCCGGCACCGCTTCCTCTGAGCCCCTTCTCCCCTCCTGATCGCGACAGGAGAAGCGATTCCCCTGCGTGGTCTGGAAGGGGTTCCCGGCCTTCCCGGCGCACCTCAGGATGAGGCCGGTCTCACGAGGAAATTCGAGACGAGCCACGTGGGTGGGGACACATGCCGAACGCCCCCGATTCCCCGGTCCGCCCTTGAGAAGGACCCGAGGCCCGGACCCCTCTTCGAAGGCAACCCTGTGGGTGAAGGCACAACACGAAGGGGCGCTGCCACCCCCGTGCATCGTCCGCAAAGACCCGCGGGTTCCACACACAGCTCGACGAGGGGCCTGAGACCCCCTGAGCAACTCGAGAGGCCAGCGGGGTTCCCTTCCTCAGACAAGACGAGGCCTGACTCTCCTGTCCCAACTCTGCAGGGACCCTGCGGTCGGAGTCCGAAATGGAGAGGAAGCCTGAGGTTCCTGCCTCCCCTCGAGGTGAGGCCCTCTTCCGTTGCGCCAGACCCAGCGGAGTCCCGAGGGGCCCCGCCACCTCCACAGGATCCCTCGCCTCTCAGAGGCACCCTGGGAAGTTCCCTAAGGTCCCCGGCAGAAGGCGAGGGACACGAGGGTTTCCCGCCGCCCCCCGAGAAAGACCTCGAGAGTCCTTCTTCAACGCGTCTCGAGGCCCTAGTCCCCTCCCGTGACTCGAGAGCCAGGACGCGCTCCCCCTCGCCACGCGCATGGAGACCTGACATCCCTGGCGCCGCACGAGAGGCTCCCTGAGATCCTCGTCGTGCCTCGGGAGAAAACCCCCACGGGCGCCGCAGCTCGAGGAAACCCCTGAGACGCCCCCGTCCTCGCGAGCTGAGGGCCTTCTTTTCCTGCATGGCCTGGAGAGCAATCCCGGGTCCTCTCTCCAAACGGAAGAGGAGGCTGGACTCCCTTGAGGCCGCTCAGGGGGCTCCAAGAGACCCGCGTCGCGACTCGAGAGGAGAGCGGAGTCCTTGGCTTCCCCTCGAGACGAGGCCTGACTCCCCGGGGGAGCCTGGAATGCAACCCCGAGATCCCTGCCTTCCCTGGAGAGGAATATCAGGTCCCGGACACACGCCTAGGTGAGGTCTCTTCGGCCCTGCAGTGACTCGAGCGCAACCCCCAGCTTTCCCTCGCAACCCGAGGGAAAGATTGGGCTTCCCAGGGCCAACCCAAGGGGAAGGCTGAGATCCCCGTCGTAACTCGAGAATGCCGCCGCAACTCGAGAAAAACCACGTGGTTCCCACCTCTTGGCAAGATGAGGCCCTTGCCCGCCACGGCGTCACCAGGGAAGTCCCCTGTTCCGCCCTGAAGGGCGAAACGGTCCCTGACAGCCTTCCTGCGACCCCCAAAAGTCCCCCGACACGCCGGGTTCCCTCGAGGGGAACACCGAGTGTCCCGGCACCGCTTCCTCTGAGCCCCTTCTCCCCTCCTGATCGCGACAGGAGAGGCGATTCCCCTGCGTGGTCTGGAAGGGGTTCCCGGCCTTCCCGGCGCACCTCAGGATGAGGCCGGTCTCACGAGGAAATTCGAGACGAGCCACGTGGGTGGGGCCACAGGCCGAACGCCCCCGATTCCCCGGTCCGCCCTTGAGAAGGACCCGAGGCCCGGACCCCTCTTCGAAGGCAACCCTGTGGGTGAAGGCACAACACGAAGGGGCGCTGCCACCCCCGTGCATCGTCCGCAAAGAACCGCGGGTTCCACACACAGCTCGACGAGGGGCCTGAGACCCCCTGAGCAACTCGAGAGGCCAGCGGGGTTCCCTTCCTCAGACAAGACGAGGCCTGACTCTCCTGTCGCAACTCTGCAGGGACCCTGCGGTCGGAGTCCGAAACGGAGAGGAAGCCTGAGGTTGCTGCCTCCCCTCGAGGTGAGGCCATCTTCCGTTGCGCCAGACCCAGCGGAGTCCCGAGGGGCCCCGCCACCTCCACAGGATCCCTCGCCTCTCAGAGGCACCCTGGGAAGTTCCCTAAGGTCCCCGGCAGAAGGCGAGGGACACGAGGGTTTCCCGCCGCCCCCCGAGAAAGACCTCGAGAGTCCTTCTTCAACGCGTCTCGAGGCCCTAGTCCCCTCCCGTGACTCGAGAGCCAGGACGCGCTCCCCCTTGCCACGCGCATGGAGACCTGACATCCCTGGCGCCGCACGAGAGGCTCCCTGAGATCCTCGTCGTGCCTCGGGAGAAAACCCCCACGGGCGCCGCAGCTCGAGGAAACCCCTGAGACGCCCCCGTCCTCGCGAGCTGAGGGCCTTCTTTTCCTGCATGGCCTGGAGAGCAATCCCGGGTCCTCTCTCCAAACGGAAGAGGAGGCTGGACTCCCTTGAGGCCGCTCAGGGGGCTCCAAGAGACCCGCGTCGCGACTCGAGAGGAGAGCGGAGTCCTTGGCTTCCCCTCGAGACGAGGCCTGACTCCCCGGGGGAGCCTGGAATGCAACCCCGAGATCCCTGCCTTCCCTGGAGAGGAATATCAGGTCCCGGACACACGCCTAGGTGAGGTCTCTTCGGCCCTGCAGTGACTCGAGCGCAACCCCCAGCTTTCCCTCGCAACCCGAGGGAAAGATTGGGCTTCCCAGGGCCAACCCAAGGGGAAGGCTGAGATCCCCGTCGTAACTCGAGAATGCCGCCGCAACTCGAGAAAAACCACGTGGTTCCCACCTCTTGGCAAGATGAGGCCCTTGCCCGCCACGGCGTCACCAGGGAAGTCCCCTGTTCCGCCCTGAAGGGCGAAACGGTCCCTGACAGCCTTCCTGCGACCCCCAAAAGTCCCCCGACACGCCGGGTTCCCTCGAGGGGAACACCGAGGGTCCCGGCACCGCTTCCTCTGAGCCCCTTCTCCCCTCCTGATCGCGACAGGAGAGGCGATTCCCCTGCGTGGTCTGGAAGGGGTTCCCGGCCTTCCCGGCGCACCTCAGGATGAGGCCGGTCTCACGAGGAAATTCGAGACGAGCCACGTGGGTGACGCCACAGGCCGAACGCCCCCGATTCCCCGGTCCGCCCTTGAGAAGGACCCGAGGCCCGGACCCCTCTTCGAAGGCAACCCTGTGGGTGAAGGCACAACACGAAGGGGCGCTGCCACCCCCGTGCATCGTCCGCAAAGAACCGCGGGTTCCACACACAGCTCGACGAGGGGCCTGAGACCCCCTGAGCAACTCGAGAGGCCAGCGGGGTTCCCTTCCTCAGACAAGACGAGGCCTGACTCTCCTGTCGCAACTCTGCAGGGACCCTGCGGTCGGAGTCCGAAACGGAGAGGAAGCCTGAGGTTGCTGCCTCCCCTCGAGGTGAGGCCATCTTCCGTTGCGCCAGACCCAGCGGAGTCCCGAGGGGCCCCGCCACCTCCACAGGATCCCTCGCCTCTCAGAGGCACCCTGGGAAGTTCCCTAAGGTCCCCGGCAGAAGGCGAGGGACACGAGGGTTTCCCGCCGCCCCACGAGAAAGACCTCGAGAGTCCATCTTCAACGCGTCTCGAGGCCCTAGTCCCCTCCCGTGACTCGAGAGCCAGGACGCGCTCCCCCTCGCCACGCGCATGGAGACCTGACTTCCCTGGCGCCGCACGAGAGGCTCCCTGAGATCCTCGTCGTGCCTCGGGAGAAAACCCCCACGGGCGCCGCAGCTCGAGGAAACCCCTGAGACGCCCCCGTCCTCGCGAGCTGAGGGCCTTCTTTTCCTGCATGGCCTGGAGAGCAATCCCGGGTCCTCTCTCCAACCGGAAGAGGAGGCTGGACTCCTTTGAGGCCGCTCAGGGGGCTCCAAGAGACCCGCGTCGAGACTCGAGAGGAGAGTGGAGTCCTTGGCTTCCCCTCGAGACGAGGCCTGACTTCCCGGGGGAGCCTGGAATGCAACCCCGAGATCCCTGCCTTCCCTGGAGAGGAATATTAGGTCCCGGAAACGCGCCTAGGTGAGGTCTCTTCGGCCCTGCAGTGACTCGAGCGCAACCCCCAGCTTTCCCTCGCAACCCGAGGGGAAGATTGGGCTTCCCAGGGCCAAGTCAAGGGGAAGGCTGAGATCCCCGTCATAACTCGAGAATCCCGCCGCAACTCGAGAAAAACCACGTGGTTCCCACCTCTTGGCAAGATGAGGCCCTTGCCCGCCACGGCGTCTCAAGGGAAGTCCCCTGTTACGCCCTGAAGGGTGAAACGGTCCCTGACAGCCTTCCTGCGACCCCCAAAAGTCCCCCGACACGCCGGGTTCCCTCGAGGGGAACACCGAGGGTCCCGGCACCGCTTCCTCTGAGCCCCTTCTCCCCTCCTGATCGCGACAGGAGAGGCGATTCCCCTGCGTGGTCTGGAAGGGGTTCCCGGCCTTCCCGGCGCACCTCAGGATGAGGCCGGTCTCACGAGGAAATTCGAGACGAGCCACGTGGGTGGGGCCACATGCCGAACGTCCCCGATTCCCCGGTCCGCCCTTGAGAAGGACCCGAGGCCCGGACCCCTCTTCGAAGGCAACCCTGTGGGTGAAGGCACAACACGAAGGGGCGCTGCCACCCCCGTGCATCGTCCGCAAAGACCCGCGGGTTCCACACACAGCTCGACGAGGGGCCTGAGACCCCCTGAGCAACTCGAGAGGCCAGCGGGGTTCCCTTCCACAGACAAGACGAGGCCTGACTCTCCTGTCCCAACTCTGCAGGGACCCTGCGGTCGGAGTCCGAAACGGAGAGGAAGCCTGAGGTTCCTGCCTCCCCTCAAGGTGAGGCCCTCTTCCGTTGCGCCAGACCCAGTGGAGTCCCGAGGGGCCCCGCCACCTCCACAGGATCCCTCGCCTCTCAGAGGCACCCTGGGAAGTTCCCTAAGGTCCCCGGCAGAAGGCGAGGGACACGAGGGTTTCCCGCCGCCCCCCGAGAGTCCTTCTTCAACGCGTCTCGAGGCCCTAGTCCCCTCCCGTGACTCGAGAGCCAGGACGCGCTCCCCCTCGCCACTCGCATGGAGACCTGACTTCCCTGGCGCCGCACGAGAGGCTCCCTGAGATCCTCGTCGTCCCTCGGGAGAAAACCCCCACGGGCGCCGCAGCTCGAGGAAACCCCTGAGACGCCCCCGTCCTCGCGAGCTGAGGGCCTTCTTTTCCTGCATGGCCTGGAGAGCAATCCCGGGTCCTCTCTCCAAACGGAAGAGGAGGCTGGACTCCCTTGAGGCCGCTCAGGGGGCTCCAAGAGACCCCCGTCGCGACTCGAGAGGAGAGCGGAGTCCTTGGCTTCCCCTCGAGACGAGGCCTGACTCCCCGGGGGAGCCTGGAATGCAACCCCGAGATCCCTGCCTTCCCTTGAGAGGAAGAGTAGGTCCCGGACACACGCCTAGGTGAGGTCTCTTCGGCCCTGCAGTGACTCGAGCGCAACCCCCAGCTTTCCCTCGCAACCCGAGGGGAAGATTGGGCTTCCCAGGGCCAACCCAAGGGGAAGGCTGAGATCCCCGTCGCAACTCCAGAATCCCGCCGCAACTCGAGAAAAACCACGTGGTTCCCACCTCTTGGCAAGATGAGGCCCTTGCCCGCCACGGCGTCTCAAGGGAAGTCCCCTGTTCCGCCTTGAAGGGCGAAACGGTCCCTGACAGCCTTCCTGCGACCCCCAAAAGTCCCCCGACACGCCGGGTTCCCTCGAGGGGAACACCGAGGGTCCCGGCACCGCTTCCTCTGAGCCCCTTCTCCCCTCCTGATCGCGACAGGAGAGGCGATTCCCCTGCGTGGTCTGGAAGGGGTTCCCGGCCTTCCCGGCGCACCTCAGGATGAGGCCGGTCTCACGAGGAAATTCGAGACGAGCCACGTGGGTGGGGCCACATGCCGAACGCCCCCGATTCCCCGGTCCGCCCTTGAGAAGGACCCGAGGCCCGGACCCCTCTTCGAAGGCAACCCTGTGGGTGAAGGCACAACACGAAGGGGCGCTGCCACCCCCGTGCATCGTCCGCAAAGACCCGCGGGTTCCACACACAGCTCGACGAGGGGCCTGAGACCCCCTGAGCAACTCGAGAGGCCAGCGGGGTTCCCTTCCTCAGACAAGACGAGGCCTGACTCTCCTGTCCCAACTCTGCAGGGACCATGCGGTCGGAGTCCGAAACGGAGAGGAAGCCTGAGGTTCCTGCCTCCCCTCGAGGTGAGGCCCTCTTCCGTTGCGCCAGACCCAGCGGAGTCCCGAGGGGCCCCGCCACCTCCACAGGATCCCTCGCCTCTCAGAGGCACCCTGGGAAGTTCCCTAAGGTCCCCGGCAGAAGGCGAGGGACACGAGGGTTTCCCGCCGCCCCCCGAGAAAGACCTCGAGAGTCCTTTTTCAACGCGTCTCGAGGCCCTAGTCCCCTCCCGTGACTCGAGAGCCAGGACGCGCTCCCCCTCGCCACGCGCATGGAGACCTGACTTCCCTGGCGCCGCACGAGAGGCTCCCTGAGATCCTCGTCGTGCCTCGGGAGAAAACCCCCACGGGCGCCGCAGCTCGAGGAAACCCTGGAGACGCACCCGTCCTCGCGAGCTGAGGGCCTTCTTTTCCTGCATGGCCTGGAGAGCAATCCCGGGTCCTCTCTGCAAACGGAAGAGGAGGCTGGACTCCCTTGAGGCCGCTCAGGGGGCTCCAAGAGACCCGCGTCGCGACTCGAGAGGAGAGCGGAGTCCTTGGCTTCCCCTCGAGACGAGGCCTGACTCCCCGGGGGAGCCTGGAATGCAACCCCGAGATCCCTGCCTTCCCTGGAGAGGAATATCAGGTCCCGGACACACGCCTAGGTGAGGTCTCTTCGGCCCTGCAGTGACTCGAGCGCAACCCCCAGCTTTCCCTCGCAACCCGAGGGGAAGATTGGGCTTCCCAGGGCCAACCCAAGGGGAAGGCTGAGATCCCCGTCGTAACTCGAGAATCCCGCCGCAACTCGAGAAAAACCACGTGGTTCCCACCTCTTGGCAAGATGAGGCCCTTGCCCGCCACGGCGTCTCAAGGGAAGTCCCCTGTTCCGCCCTGAAGGGCGAAACGGTCCCTGACAGCCTTCCTGCGACCCCCAAAAGTCCCCCGACATGCCGGGTTCCCTCGAGGGGAACACCGAGGGTACCGGCCCCGCTTCCTCTGAGCCCCTTCTCCCCTCCTGATCGCGACAGGAGAGGCGATTCCCCTGCGTGGTCTGGAAGGGGTTCCCGGCCTTCCTGGCGCACCTCAGGATGAGGCCGGTCTCACGAGGAAATTCGAGACGAGCCACGTGGTTGGGGCCACATGCCGAATGCCCCCGATTCCCCGGTCCGCCCTTGAGAAGGACCCGAGGCCCGGACCCATCTTCGAAGGCAACCCTGTGGGTGAAGGCACAACACGAAGGGGCGCTGCCACCCCCGTGCATCGTCCGCAAAGACCCGCGGGTTCCACACACAGCTCGACGAGGGGCCTGAGACCCCCTGAGCAACTCGAGAGGCCAGCGGGGTTCCCTTCCTCAGACAAGACGAGGCCTGACTCTCCTGTCCCAACTCTGCAGGGTCCCTGCGGTCGGAGTCCGAAACGGAGAGGAAGCCTGAGGTTGCTGCCTCCCCTCGAGGTGAGGCGCTCTTCCGTTGCGCCAGACCCAGCGGAGTCCCGAGGGGCCCCGCCACCTCCACAGGATCCCTCGCCTCTCAGAGGCACCCTGGGAAGTTCCCTAAGGTCCCCGGCAGAAGGCGAGGGACACGAGGGTTTCCCGCCGCCCCCCGAGAGTCCTTCTTCAACGCGTCTCGAGGCCCTAGTCCCCTCCCGTGACTCGAGAGCCAGGACGCGCTCCCCCTCGCCACGCGCATGGAGACCTGACTTCCCTGGCGCCGCACGAGAGGCTCCCTGAGATCCTCGTCGTGCCTCGGGATAAAACCCCCACGGGCGCCGCAGCTCGAGGAAACCCCTGAGACGCCCCCGTCCTCGCGAGCTGAGGGCCTTCTTTTCCTGCATGGCCTGGAGAGCAATCCCGGGTCCTCTCTCCAAACGGAAGAGGAGGCTGGACTCCCTTGAGGCCGCTCAGGGGGCTCCAAGAGACCCGCGTCGCGACTCGAGAGGAGAGCGGAGTCCTTGGCTTCCCCTCGAGACGAGGCCTGACTCCCCGGGGGAGCCTGGAATGCAACCCCGAGATCCCTGCCTTCCCTGGAGAGGAATATTAGGTCCCGGACACACGCCTAGGTGAGGTCTCTTCGGCCCTGCAGTGACTCGAGCGCAACCCCCAGCTTTCCCTCGCAACCCGAGGGGAAGATTGGGCTTCCCAGGGCCAACCCAAGGGGAAGGCTGAGATCCCCGTCGTAACTCGAGAATCCCGCCGCAACTCGAGAAAAACCACGTGGTTCCCACCTCTTGGCAAGAGGAGGCCCTTGCCCGCCACGGCGTCTCAAGGGAAGTCCCCTGTTCCGCCCTGAAGGGCGAAACGGTCCCTGACAGCCTTCCTGCGACCCCCAAAAGTCCCCCGACACGCCGGGTTCCCTCGAGGGGAACACCGAGGGTCCCGGCACCGCTTCCTCTGAGCCCCTTCTCCCCTCCTGATCGCGACAGGAGAGGCGATTCCCCTGCGTGGTCTGGAAGGGGTTCCCGGCCTTCCCGGCGCACCTCAGGATGAGGCCGGTCTCACGAGGAAATTCGAGACGAGCCACGTGGGTGGGGCCACATGCCGAACGCCCCCGATTCCCCGGTCGGCCCTTGAGAAGGACCCGAGGCCCGGACCCCTCTTCGAAGGCAACCCTGTGGGTGAAGGCACAACACGAAGGGGCGCTGCCACCCCCGTGCATCGTCCGCAAAGACCCGCGGGTTCCACACACAGCTCGACGAGGGGCCTGAGACCCCCTGAGCAACTCGAGAGGCCAGCGGGGTTCCCTTCCTCAGACAAGACGAGGCCTGACTCTCCTGTCCCAACTCTGCAGGGACCCTGCGGTCGGAGTCCAAAACGGAGAGGAAGCCTGAGGTTCCTGCCTCCCCTCGAGGTGAGGCCCTCTTCCGTTGCGCCAGACCCAGCGGAGTCCCGAGGGGCCCCGCCACCTCCACAGGATCCCTCGCCTCTCAGAGGCACCCTGGGAAGTTCCCTAAGGTCCCCGGCAGAAGGCGAGGGACACGAGGGTTTCCCGCCGCCCCCCGAGAAAGACCTCGAGAGTCCTTCTTCAACGCGTCTCGAGGCCCTAGTCCCCTCCCGTGACTCGAGAGCCAGGACGCGCTCCCCCTCGCCACGCGCATGGAGACCTGACTTCCCTGGCGCCGCACGAGAGGCTCCCTGAGATCCTCGTCGTGCCTCGGGAGAAAACCCCCACGGGCGCCGCAGCTCGAAGAAACCCCTGAGACGCCCCCGTCCTTGTGAGCTGAGGGCCTTCTTTTCCTGCATGGCCTGGAGAGCAATCCCGGGTCCTCTCTCCAAACGGTAGAGGAGGCTGGACTCCCTTGAGGCCGCTCAGGGGGCTCCAAGAGACCCGCGTCGCGACTCGAGAGGAGAGCGGAGTCCTTGGCTTCCCCTCGAGACGAGGCCTGACTCCCCGGGGGAGCCTGGAATGCAACCCCGAGATCCCTGCCTTCCATGGTGAGGAATATTAGGACCCGGACACACGCCTAGGTGAGGTCTCTTCAGCCCTGCAGTGACTCGAGCGCAACCCCCAGCTTTCCCTCGCAACCTGAGGGGATGATTGGGCTTCCCAGGGCCAACCCAAGGGGAAGGCTGAGATCCCCGTCGTAACTCGAGAATCCCGCCGCAACTCGAGAAAAACCACGTGGTTCCCACCTCTTGGCAAGATGAGGCCCTTGCCCGCCACGGCGTCTCAAGGGAAGTCCCCTGTTCCGCCCTGAAGGGCGAAACGGTCCCTGACAGCCTTCCTGCGACCCCCAAAAGTCCCCCGACACGCCGGGTTCCCTCGAGGGGAACACCGAGGGTCCCGGCACCGCTTCCTCTGAGCCCCTTCTCCCCTCCTGATCGCGACAGGAGAGGCGATTCCCCTGCGTGGTCTGGAAGGGGTTCCCGGCCTTCCCGGCGCACCTCAGGATGAGGCCGGTCTCACGAGGAAATTCGAGACGAGCCACGTGGGTGGGGCCACATGCCGAACGCCCCCGATTCCCCGGTCCGCCCTTGAGAAGGACCCGAGGCCCGGACCCCTCTTCGAAGGCAACCCTGTGGGTGAAGGCACAACACGAAGGGGCGCTGCCACCCCCGTGCATCGTCCGCAAAGACCCGCGGGTTCCACACACAGCTCGACGAGGGGCCTGAGACCCCCTGAGCAACTCGAGAGGCCAGCGGGGTTCCCTTCCTCAGACAAGACGAGGCCTGACTCTCCTGTCCCAACTC
The DNA here is from genome assembly GCF_029407905.1 of Bubalus kerabau. Classification (NCBI taxonomy): domain Eukaryota; kingdom Metazoa; phylum Chordata; class Mammalia; order Artiodactyla; family Bovidae; genus Bubalus; species Bubalus kerabau. The sequence goes on along the minus strand of NW_026577887.1, from coordinate 2,033,658 downwards.
TGCAGGGACCCTGCGGTCGGAGTCCAAAACGGAGAGGAAGCCTGAGGTTCCTGCCTCCCCTCGAGGTGAGGCCCTCTTCCGTTGCGCCAGACCCAGCGGAGTCCCGAGGGGCCCCGCCACCTCCTCAGGATCCCTCGCCTCTCAGAGGCACCCTGGGAAGTTCCCTAAGGTCCCCGGCAGAAGGCGAGGGACACGAGGGTTTCCCGCCGCCCCCCGAGAAAGACCTCGAGAGTCCTTCTTCAACGCGTCTCAAGGCCCTAGTCCCCTCCCGTGACTCGAGAGCCAGGACGCGCTCCCCCTCGCCACGCGCATGGAGACCTGACTTCCCTGGCGCCGCACGAGAGGCTCCCTGAGATCCTCGTCGTGCCTCGGGAGAAAACCCCCACGGGCGCCGCAGCTCGAGGAAACCCCTGAGACGCCCCCGTCCTCGCGAGCTGAGGGCCTTCTTTTCCTGCATGGCCTGGAGAGCAATCCCGGGTCCTCTCTCCAAACGGAAGAGGAGGCTGGACTCCCTTGAGGCCGCTCAGGGGGCTCCAAGAGCCCCGCGTCGCGACTCGAGAGGAGAGCGGAGTCCTTGGCTTCCCCTCGAGACGAGGCCTGACCCCCCGGGGGAGCCTGGAATGCAACCCCGAGATCCCTGCCTTCCCTGGAGAGGAATATTAGGTCCCGGACACACGCCTAGGTGAGGTCTCTTCGGCCCTGCAGTGACTCGAGCGCAACCCCCAGCTTTCCCTCGCAACCCGAGGGGAAGATTGGGCTTCCCAGGGCCAACCCAAGGGGAAGGCTGAGATCCCCGTCGTAACTCGAGAATCCCGCCGCAACTCGAGAAAAACCACGTGGTTCCCACCTCTTGGCAAGAGGAGGCCCTTGCCCGCCACGGCGTCTCAAGGGAAGTCCCCTGTTCCGCCCTGAAGGTCGAAACGGTCCCTGACAGCCTTCCTGCGACCCCCAAAAGTCCCCCGACACGCCGGGTTCCCTCGAGGTGAACACCGAGGGTCCCGGCACCGCTTCCTCTGAGCCCCTTCTCCCCTCCTGATCGCGACAGGAGAGGCGATTCCCCTGCGTGGTCTGGAAGGGGTTCCCGGCCTTCCCGGCGCACCTCAGGATGAGGCCGGTCTCACGAGGAAATTCGAGACGAGCCACGTGGGTGGGGCCACATGCCGAACGCCCCCGATTCCCCGGTCCGCCCTTGAGAAGGACCCGAGGCCCGGACCCCTCTTCGAAGGCAACCCTGTGGGTGAAGGCACAACACGAAGGGGCGCTGCCACCCCCGTGCATCGTCCGCAAAGACCCGCGGGTTCCACACACAGCTCGACGAGGGGCCTGAGACCCCCTGAGCAACTCGAGAGGCCAGCGGGGTTCCCTTCCTCAGACAAGACGAGGCCTGACTCTCCTGTCCCAACTCTGCAGGGACCCTGCGGTCGGAGTCCGAAACGGAGAGGAAGCCTGAGGTTCCTGCCTCCCCTCGAGGTGAGGCCCTCTTCCGTTGCGCCAGACCCAGCGGAGTCCCGAGGGGCCCCGCCACCTCCACAGGATCCCTCGCCTCTCAGAGGCACCCTGGGAAGTTCCCTAAGGTCCCCGGCAGAAGGCGAGGGACACGAGGGTTTCCCGCCGCCCCCCGAGAAAGACCTCGAGAGTCCTTCTTCAACGCGTCTCGAGGCCCTAGTCCCCTCCCGTGACTCGAGATCCAGGACGCGCTCCCCCTCGCCACGCGTATGGAGACCTGATTTCCCTGGAGCCGCACGAGAGGCTCCCTGAGATCCTCGTCGTGCCTCGGGATAAAACCCCCACGGGCGCCGCAGCTCGAGGAAACCCCTGAGACGCCCCCGTCCTTGTGAGCTGAGGGCCTTCTTTTCCTGCATGGCCTGGAGAGCAATCCCGGGTCCTCTCTCCAAACGGTAGAGGAGGCTGGACTCCCTTGAGGCCGCTCAGGGGGCTCCAAGAGACCCGCGTCGCGACTCGAGAGGAGAGCGGAGTCCTTGGCTTCCCCTCGAGACGAGGCCTGACTCCCCGGGGGAGCCTGGAATGCAACCCCGAGATCCCTGCCTTCCATGGTGAGGAATATTAGGTCCCGGACACACGCCTAGGTGAGGTCTCTTCAGCCCTGCAGTGACTCGAGCGCAACCCCCAGCTTTCCCTCGCAACCTGAGGGGAAGATTGGGCTTCCCAGGGCCAACCCAAGGGGAAGGCTGAGATCCCCGTCGTAACTCGAGAATCCCGCCGCAACTCGAGAAAAACCACGTGGTTCCCACCTCTTGGCAAGATGAGGCCCTTGCCCGCCACGGCGTCTCAAGGGAAGTCCCCTGTTCCGCCCTGAAGGGCGAAACGGTCCCTGACAGCCTTCCTGCGACCCCCAAAAGTCCCCCGACACGCCGGGTTCCCTCGAGGGGAACACCGAGGGTCCCGGCACCGCTTCCTCTGAGCCCCTTCTCCCCTCCTGATCGCGACAGGAGAGGCGATTCCCCTGCGTGGTCTGAAAGGGGTTCCCGGCATTCCCGGCGCACCTCAGGATGAGGCCGGTCTCACGAGGAAATTCGAGACGAGCCACGTGGGTGGGGCCACATGCCGAACGCCCCCGATTCCCCGGTCCGCCCTTGACAAGGACCCGAGGCCCGGACCCCTCTTCGAAGGCAACCCTGTGGGTGAAGGCACAACACGAAGGGGCGCTGCCACCCCCGTGCATCGTCCGCAAAGACCCGCGGGTTCCACACACAGCTCGACGAGGGGCCTGAGACCCCCTGAGCAACTCGAGAGGCCAGCGGGGTTCCCTTCCTCAGACAAGACGAGGCCTGACTCTCCTGTCCCAACTCTGCAGGGACCCTGCGGTCGGAGTCCGAAACGGAGAGGAAGCCTGAGGTTCCTGCCTCCCCTCGAGGTGAGGCCCTCTTCCGTTGCGCCAGACCCAGCGGAGTCCCGAGGGGCCCCGCCACCTCCTCAGGATCCCTCGCCTCTCAGAGGCACCCTGGGAAGTTCCCTCAGGTCCCCGGCAGAAGGCGAGGGACACGAGGGTTTCCCGCCGCCCCCCGAGAAAGACCTCGAGAGTCCTTCTTCAACGCGTCTCAAGGCCCTAGTCCCCTCCCGTGACTCGAGAGCCAGGACGCGCTCCCCCTCGCCACGCGCATGGAGACCTGACTTCCCTGGCGCCGCACGAGAGGCTCCCTGAGATCCTCGTCGTGCCTCGGGAGAAAACCCCCACGGGCGCCGCAGCTCGAGGAAACCCCTGAGACGCCCCCGTCCTCGCGAGCTGAGGGCCTTCTTTTCCTGCATGGCCTGGAGAGCAATCCCGGGTCCTCTCTCCAAACGGAAGAGGAGGCTGGACTCCCTTGAGGCCGCTCAGGGGGCTCCAAGAGCCCCGCGTCGCGACTCGAGAGGAGAGCGGAGTCCTTGGCTTCCCCTCGAGACGAGGCCTGACTCCCCGGGGGAGCCTGGAATGCAACCCCGAGATCCCTGCCTTCCCTGGAGAGGAATATCAGGTCCCGGACACACGCCTAGGTGAGGTCTCTTCGGCCCTGCAGTGACTCGAGCGCAACCCCCAGCTTTCCCTCGCAACCCGAGGGGAAGATTGGGCTTCCCAGGGCCAACCCAAGGGGAAGGCTGAGATCCCCGTCGTAACTCGAGAATCCCGCCGCAACTCGAGAAAAACCACGTGGTTCCCACCTCTTGGCAAGATGAGGCCCTTGCCCACCACGGCGTCTCAAGGGAAGTCCCCTGTTCCGCCCTGAAGGGCGAAACGGTCCCTGACAGCCTTCCTGCGACCCCCAAAAGTCCCCCGACACGCCGGGTTCCCTCGAGGGGAACACCGAGGGTCCCGGCACCGCTTCCTCTGAGCCCCTTCTCCCCTCCTGATCGCGACAGGAGAGGCGATTCCCCTGCGTGGTCTGGAAGGGGTTCCCGGCCTTCCCGGCGCACCTCAGGATGAGGCCGGTCTCACGAGGAAATTCGAGACGAGCCACGTGGGTGGGGCCACATGCCGAACGCCCCCGATTCCCCGGTCCGCCCTTGAGAAGGACCCGAGGCCCGGACCCCTCTTCGAAGGCAACCCTGTGGGTGAAGGCACAACACGAAGGGGCGCTGCCACCCCCGTGCATCGTCCGCAAAGACCCGCGGGTTCCACACACAGCTCGACGAGGGGCCTGAGACCCCCTGAGCAACTCGAGAGGCCAGCGGGGTTCCCTTCCTCAGACAAGACGAGGCCTGACTCTCCTGTCCCAACTCTGCAGGGACCCTGCGGTCGGAGTCCGAAACGGAGAGGAAGCCTGAGGTTCCTGCCTCCCCTCGAGGTGAGGCCCTCTTCCGTTGCGCCAGACCCAGCGGAGTCCCGAGGGGCCCCGCCACCTCCACAGGATCCCTCGCCTCTCAGAGGCACCCTGGGAAGTTCCCTAAGGTCCCCGGCAGAAGGCGAGGGACACGAGGGTTTCCCGCCGCCCCCCGAGAAAGACCTCGAGAGTCCTTCTTCAACGCGTCTCGAGGCCCTAGTCCCCTCCCGTGACTCGAGAGCCAGGACGCGCTCCCCCTCGCCACGCGCATGGAGACCTGACTTCCCTGGCGCCGCACGAGAGGCTCCCTGAGATCCTCGTCGTGCCTCGGGATAAAACCCCCACGGGCGCCGCAGCTCGAGGAAACCCCTGAGACGCCCCCGTCCTTGTGAGCTGAGGGCCTTCTTTTCCTGCATGGCCTGGAGAGCAATCCCGGGTCCTCTCTCCAAACGGTAGAGGAGGCTGGACTCCCTTGAGGCCGCTCAGGGGGCTCCAAGAGACCCGCGTCGCGACTCGAGAGGAGAGCGGAGTCCTTGGCTTCCCCTCGAGACGAGGCCTGACTCCCCGGGGGAGCCTGGAATGCAACCCCGAGATCCCTGCCTTCCATGGTGAGGAATATTAGGTCCCGGACACACGCCTAGGTGAGGTCTCTTCAGCCCTGCAGTGACTCGAGCGCAACCCCCAGCTTTCCCTCGCAACCTGAGGGGAAGATTGGGCTTCCCAGGGCCAACCCAAGGGGAAGGCTGAGATCCCCGTCGTACCTCGAGAATCCCGCCGCAACTCGAGAAAAACCACGTGGTTCCCACCTCTTGGCAAGATGAGGCCCTTGCCCGCCACGGCGTCTCAAGGGAAGTCCCCTGTTCCGCCCTGAAGGGCGAAACGGTCCCTGACAGCCTTCCTGCGACCCCCAAAAGTCCCCCGACACGCCGGGTTCCCTCGAGGGGAACACCGAGGGTCCCGGCACCGCTTCCTCTGAGCCCCTTCTCCCCTCCTGATCGCGACAGGAGAGGCGATTCCCCTGCGTGGTCTGGAAGGGGTTCCCGGCCTTCCCGGCGCACCTCAGGATGAGGCCGGTCTCACGAGGAAATTCGAGACGAGCCACGTGGGTGGTGCCACATGCCGAACGCCCCCGATTCCCCGGTCCGCCCTTGACAAGGACCCGAGGCCCGGACCCCTCTTCGAAGGCAACCCTGTGGGTGAAGGCACAACACGAAGGGGCGCTGCCACCCCCGTGCATCGTCCGCAAAGACCCGCGGGTTCCACACACAGCTCGACGAGGGGCCTGAGACCCCCTGAGCAACTCGAGAGGCCAGCGGGGTTCCCTTCCTCAGACAAGACGAGGCCTGACTCTCCTGTCCCAACTCTGCAGGGACCCTGCGGTCGGAGTCCGAAACGGAGAGGAAGCCTGAGGTTCCTGCCTCCCCTCGAGGTGAGGCCCTCTTCCGTTGCGCCAGACCCAGCGGAGTCCCGAGGGGCCCCGCCACCTCCTCAGGATCCCTCGCCTCTCAGAGGCACCCTGGGAAGTTCCCTAAGGTCCCCGGCAGAAGGCGAGGGACACGAGGGTTTCCCGCCGCCCCCCGAGAAAGACCTCGAGAGTCCTTCTTCAACGCGTCTCAAGGCCCTAGTCCCCTCCCGTGACTCGAGAGCCAGGACGCGCTCCCCCTCGCCACGCGCATGGAGACCTGACTTCCCTGGCGCCGCACGAGAGGCTCCCTGAGATCCTCGTCGTGCCTCGGGAGAAAACCCCCACGGGCGCCGCAGCTCGAGGAAACCCCTGAGACGCCCCCGTCCTCGCGAGCTGAGGGCCTTCTTTTCCTGCATGGCCTGGAGAGCAATCCCGGGTCCTCTCTCCAAACGGAAGAGGAGGCTGGACTCCCTTGAGGCCGCTCAGGGGGCTCCAAGAGCCCCGCGTCGCGACTCGAGAGGAGAGCGGAGTCCTTGGCTTCCCCTCGAGACGAGGCCTGACTCCCCGGGGGAGCCTGGAATGCAACCCCGAGATCCCTGCCTTCCCTGGAGAGGAATATCAGGTCCCGGACACACGCCTAGGTGAGGTCTCTTCGGCCCTGCAGTGACTCGAGCGCAACCCCCAGCTTTCCCTCGCAACCCGAGGGGAAGATTGGGCTTCCCAGGGCCAACCCAAGGGGAAGGCTGAGATCCCCGTCGTAACTCGAGAATGCCGCCGCAACTCGAGAAAAACCACGTGGTTCCCACCTCTTGGCAAGATGAGGCCCTTGCCCACCACGGCGTCTCAAGGGAAGTCCCCTGTTCCGCCCTGAAGGGCGAAACGGTCCCTGACAGCCTTCCTGCGACCCCCAAAAGTCCCCCGACACGCCGGGTTCCCTCGAGGGGAACACCGAGGGTCCCGGCACCGCTTCCTCTGAGCCCCTTCTCCCCTCCTGATCGCGACAGGAGAGGCGATTCCCCTGCGTGGTCTGGAAGGGGTTCCCGGCCTTCCCGGCGCACCTCAGGATGAGGCCGGTCTCACGAGGAAATTCGAGACGAGCCACGTGGGTGGGGCCACATGCCGAACGCCCCCGATTCCCCGGTCCGCCCTTGAGAAGGACCCGAGGCCCGGACCCCTCTTCGAAGGCAACCCTGTGGGTGAAGGCACAACACGAAGGGGCGCTGCCACCCCCGTGCATCGTCCGCAAAGACCCGCGGGTTCCACACACAGCTCGACGAGGGGCCTGAGACCCCCTGAGCAACTCGAGAGGCCAGCGGGGTTCCCTTCCTCAGACAAGACGAGGCCTGACTCTCCTGTCCCAACTCTGCAGGGACCCTGCGGTCGGAGTCCGAAACGGAGAGGAAGCCTGAGGTTCCTGCCTCCCCTCGAGGTGAGGCCCTCTTCCGTTGCGCCAGACCCAGCGGAGTCCCGAGGGGCCCCGCCACCTCCACAGGATCCCTCGCCTCTCAGAGGCACCCTGGGAAGTTCCCTAAGGTCCCCGGCAGAAGGCGAGGGACACGAGGGTTTCCCGCCGCCCCCCGAGAGTCCTTCTTCAACGCGTCTCGAGGCCCTAGTCCCCTCCCGTGACTCGAGAGCCAGGACGCGCTCCCCCTCGCCACGCGCATGGAGACCTGACTTCCCTGGCGCCGCACGAGAGGCTCCCTGAGATCCTCGTCGTGCCTCGGGAGAAAACCCCCACGGGCGCCGCAGCTCGAGGAAACCCCTGAGACGCACCCGTCCTCGCGAGCTGAGGGCCTTCTTTTCCTGCATGGCCTGGAGAGCAATCCCGGGTCCTCTCTCCAAACGGAAGAGGAGGCTGGACTCCCTTGAGGCCGCTCAGGGGGCTCCAAGAGACCCGCGTCGCGACTCGAGAGGAGAGCGGAGTCCTTGGCTTCCCCTCGAGACGAGGCCTGACTCCCCGGGGGAGCCTGGAATGCAACCCCGAGATCCCTGCCTTCCCTGGAGAGGAATATTAGGTCCCGGACACACGCCTAGGTGAGGTCTCTTTGGCCCTGCAGTGACACGAGCGCAACCCCCAGCTTTCCCTCGCAACCCGAGGGGAAGATTGGGCTTCCCAGGGCCAACCCAAGGGGAAGGCTGAGATCCCCGTCGTAACTCGAGAATCCCGCCGCAACTCGAGAAAAACCACGTGGTTCCCACCTCTTGGCAAGATGAGGCCCTTGCCCGCCACGGCGTCTCAAGGGAAGTCCCCTGTTCCGCCCTGAAGGGCGAAACGGTCCCTGACAGCCTTCCTGCGACCCCCAAAAGTCCCCCGACACGCCGGGTTCCCTCGAGGGGAACACCGAGGGTCCTGGCACCGCTTCCTCTGAGCCCCTTCTCCCCTCCTGATCGCGACAGGAGAGGCGATTCCGCTGCGTGGTCTGGAAGGGGTTCCCGGCCTTCCCGGCGCACCTCAGGATGAGGCCGGTCTCACGAGGAAATTCGAGACGAGCCACGTGGGTGGGGCCACATGCCGAACGCCCCCGATTCCCCGGTCCGCCCTTGAGAAGGACCCGAGGCCCGGACCCCTCTTCGAAGGCAACCCTGTGGGTGAAGGCACAACACGAAGGGGCGCTGCCACCCCCGTGCATCGTCCGCAAAGACCCGCGGGTTCCACACACAGCTCGACGAGGGGCCTGAGACCCCCTGAGCAACTCGAGAGGCCAGCGGGGTTCCCTTCCTCAGACAAGACGAGGCCTGACTCTCCTGTCCCAACTCTGAAGGGACCCTGCGGTCGGAGTCCGAAACGGAGAGGAAGCCTGAGTTTCCTGCCTCCCCTCGAGGTGAGGCCCTCTTCCGTTGCGCCAGACCCAGCGGAGTCCCGAGGGGCCCCGCCACCTCCTCAGGATCCCTCGCCTCTCAGAGGCACCCTGGGAAGTTCCCTAAGGTCCCCGGCAGAAGGCGAGGGACACGAGGGTTTCCCGCCGCCCCCCGAGAAAGACCTCGAGAGTCCTTCTTCAACGCGTCTCAAGGCCCTAGTCCCCTCCCGTGACTCGAGAGCCAGGACGCGCTCCCCCTCGCCACGCGCATGGAGACCTGACTTCCCTGGCGCCGCACGAGAGGCTCCCTGAGATCCTCGTCGTGCCTCGGGAGAAAACCCCCACGGGCGCCGCAGCTCGAGGAAACCCCTGAGACGCCCCCGTCCTCGCGAGCTGAGGGCCTTCTTTTCCTGCATGGCCTGGAGAGCAATCCCGGGTCCTCTCTCCAAACGGAAGAGGAGGCTGGACTCCCTTGAGGCCGCTCAGGGGGCTCCAAGAGCCCCGCGTCGCGACTCGAGAGGAGAGCGGAGTCCTTGGCTTCCCCTCGAGACGAGGCCTGACTCCCCGGGGGAGCCTGGAATGCAACCCCGAGATCCCTGCCTTCCCTGGAGAGGAATATTAGGTCCCGGACACACGCCTAGGTGAGGTCTCTTCGGCCCTGCAGTGACTCGAGCGCAACCCCCAGCTTTCCCTCGCAACCCGAGGGGAAGATTGGGCTTCCCAGGGCCAACCCAAGGGGAAGGCTGAGATCCCCGTCGTAACTCGAGAATCCCGCCGCAACTCGAGAAAAACCACGTGGTTCCCACCTCTTGGCAAGATGAGGCCCTTGCCCACCACGGCGTCTCAAGGGAAGTCCCCTGTTCCGCCCTGAAGGGCGAAACGGTCCCTGACAGCCTTCCTGCGACCCCCAAAAGTCCCCCGACACGCCGGGTTCCCTCGAGGGGAACACCGAGGGTCCCGGCACCGCTTCCTCTGAGCCCCTTCTCCCCTCCTGATCGCGACAGGAGAGGCGATTCCCCTGCGTGGTCTGGAAGGGGTTCCCGGCCTTCCCGGCGCACCTCAGGATGAGGCCGGTCTCACGAGGAAATTCGAGACGAGCCACGAGGGTGGGGCCACATGCCGAACGCCCCCGATTCCCCGGTCCGCCCTTGAGAAGGACCCGAGGCCCGGACCCCTCTTCGAAGGCAACCCTGTGGGTGAAGGCACAACACGAAGGGGCGCTGCCACCCCCGTGCATCGTCCGCAAAGACCCGCGGGTTCCACACACAGCTCGACGAGGGGCCTGAGACCCCCTGAGCAACTCGAGAGGCCAGCGGGGTTCCCTTCCTCAGACAAGACGAGGCCTGACTCTCCTGTCCCAACTCTGCAGGGACCCTGCGGTCGGAGTCCGAAACGGAGAGGAAGCCTGAGGTTGCTGCCTCCCCTCGAGGTGAGGCGCTCTTCCGTTGCGCCAGACCCAGCGGAGTCCCGAGGGGCCCCGCCACCTCCACAGGATCCCTCGCCTCTCAGAGGCACCCTGGGAAGTTCCCTAAGGTCCCCGGCAGAAGGCGAGGGACACGAGGGTTTCCCGCCGCCCCCCGAGAGTCCTTCTTCAACGCGTCTCGAGGCCCTAGTCCCCTCCCGTGACTCGAGAGCCAGGACGCGCTCCCCCTCGCCACGCGCATGGAGACCTGACTTCCCTGGCGCCGCACGAGAGGCTCCCTGAGATCCTCGTCGTGCCTCGGGAGAAAACCCCCACGGGCGCCGCAGCTCGAGGAAACCCCTGAGACGCCCCCGTCCTCGCGAGCTGAGGGCCTTCTTTTCCTGCATGGCCTGGAGAGCAATCCCGGGTCCTCTCTCCAAACGGAAGAGGAGGCTGGACTCCCTTGAGGCCGCTCAGGGGGCTCCAAGATCCCCGCGTCGCGACTCGAGAGGAGAGCGGAGTCCTTGGCTTCCCCTCGAGACGAGGCCTGACTCCCCGGGGGAGCCTGGAATGCAACCCCGAGATCCCTGCCTTCCCTGGAGAGGAATATTAGGTCCCGGACACACGCCTAGGTGAGGTCTCTTCGGCCCTGCAGTGACTCGAGCGCAACCCCCAGCTTTCCCTCGCAACCCTAGGGGAAGATTGGGCTTCCCAGGGACAACCCAAGGGGAAGGCTGAGATCCCCGTCGTAACTCGAGAATCCCGCCGCAACTCGAGAAAAACCACGTGGTTCCCACCTCTTGGCAAGATGAGGCCCTTGCCCGCCACGGCGTCTCAAGGGAAGTCCCCTGTTCCGCCCTGAAGGGCGAAACGGTCCCTGACAGCCTTCCTGCGACCCCCAAAAGTCCCCCGACACGCCGGGTTCCCTCGAGGGGAACACCGAGGGTCCCGGCACCGCTTCCTCTGAGCCCCTTCTCCCCTCCTGATCGCGACAGGAGAGGCGATTCCCCTGCGTGGTCTGGAAGGGGTTCCCGGCCTTCCCGGCGCACCTCAGGATGAGGCCGGTCTCACGAGGAAATTCGAGACGAGCCACGTGGGTGGGGCCACATGCCGAACGCCCCCGATTCCCCGGTCCGCCCTTGAGAAGGACCCGAGGCCCGGACCCCTCTTCGAAGGCAACCCTGTGGGTGAAGGCACAACACGAAGGGGCGCTGCCACCCCCGTGCATCGTCCGCAAAGACCCGCGGGTTCCACACACAGCTCGACGAGGGGCCTGAGACCCCCTGAGCAACTCGAGAGGCCAGCGGGGTTCCCTTCCTCAGACAAGACGAGGCCTGACTCTCCTGTCCCAACTCTGCAGGGACCCTGCGGTCGGAGTCCAAAACGGAGAGGAAGCCTGAGGTTCCTGCCTCCCCTCGAGGTGAGGCCCTCTTCCGTTGCGCCAGACCCAGCGGAGTCCCGAGGGGCCCCGCCACCTCCACAGGATCCCTCGCCTCTCAGAGGCACCCTGGCAAGTTCCCTAAGGTCCCCGGCAGAAGGCGAGGGACACGAGGGTTTCCCGCCGCCCCCAGAGAGTCCTTCTTCAATGCGTCTCAGGCCCTAGTCCCCTCTCGTGACTAGAGAGCCAGGACGCGCTCCCCCTCGCCACGCGCATGGAGACCTGACTTCCCTGGCGCCGCACGAGAGGCTCCCTGAGATCCTCGTCGTGCCTCGGGAGAAAACCCCCACGGGCGCCGCAGGTCGAGGAAACCCCTGAGACGCCCCCGTCCTCGCGAGCTGAGGGCCTTCTTTTCCTGCATGGCCTGGAGAGCAATCCCGGGTCCTCTCTCCCAACGGAAGAGGAGGCTGGAGTCCCTTGAGGCCACTCAGGGGGCTCCAAGATCCCCGCGTCGCGACTCGAGAGGAGAGCGGAGTCCTTGGCTTCCCCTCGAGACGAGGCCTGACTCCCCGGGGGAGCCTGGAATGCAACCCCGAGATCCCTGCCTTCCCTGGAGAGGAATATTAAGTCCCGGACACACGCCTAGGTGAGGTCTCTTCGGCCTTGCAGTGACTCGAGCGCAACCCCCAGCTTTCCCTCGCAACCCGAGGGGAAGATTGGGCTTCCCAGGGCCAACCCAAGGGGAAGGCTGAGATCCCCGTCGTAACTCGAGAATCCCGCCGCAACTCGAGAAAAACCACGTGGTTCCCACCTCTTGGCAAGATGAGGCCCTTGCCCGCCACGGCGTCTCAAGGGAAGTCCCCTGTTCCGCCCTGAAGGTCGAAACGGTCCCTGACAGCCTTCCTGCGACCCCCAAAAGTCCCCCGACACGCCGGGTTCCCTCGAGGGGAACACCGAGGGTCCCGGCACCGCTTCCTCTGAGCCCCTTCTCCCCTCCTGATCGCGACAGGAGAGGCGATTCCCCTGCGTGGTCTGGAAGGGGTTCCCGGCCTTCCCGGCGCACCTCAGGATGAGGCCGGTCTCACGAGGAAATTCGAGACGAGCCACGTGGGTGGGGCCACATGCTGAACGCCCCCGATTCCCCGGTCCGCCCTTGAGAAGGACCCGAGGCCCGGACCCCTCTTCGAAGGCAACCCTGTGGGTGAAGGCACAACACGAAGGGGCGCTGCCACCCCCGTGCATCGTCCGCAAAGAACCGCGGGTTCCACACACAGCTCGACGAGGGGCCTGAGACCCCCTGAGCAACTCGAGAGGCCAGCGGGGTTCCCTTCCTCAGACAAGACGAGGCCTGACTCTCCTGTCCCAACTCTGCAGGGACCCTGCGGTCGGAGTCCGAAACGGAGAGGAAGCCTGAGGTTGCTGCCTCCCCTCGAGGTGAGGCCCTCTTCCGTTGCGCCAGACCCAGCGGAGTCCCGAGGGGCCCCGCCACCTCCTCAGGATCCCTCGCCTCTCAGAGGCACCCTGGGAAGTTCCCTAAGGTCCCCGGCAGAAGGCGAGGGACACGAGGGTTTCCCGCCGCCCCCCGACAAAGACCTCGAGAGTCCTTCTTCAACGCGTCTCAAGGCCCTAGTCCCCTCCCGTGACTCGAGAGCCAGGACGCGCTCCCCCTCGCCACGCGCATGGAGACCTGACTTCCCTGGCGCCGCACGAGAGGCTCCCTGAGATCCTCGTCGTGCCTCGGGAGAAAACCCCCACGGGCGCCGCAGCTCGAGGAAACCCCTGAGACGCCCCCGTCCTCGCGAGCTGAGGGCCTTCTTTTCCTGCATGGCCTGGAGAGCAATCCCGGGTCCTCTCTCCAAACGGAAGAGGAGGCTGGACTCCCTTGAGGCCGCTCAGGGGGCTCCAAGAGCCCCGCGTCGCGACTCGAGAGGAGAGCGGAGTCCTTGGCTTCCCCTCGAGACGAGGCCTGACTCCCCGGGGGAGCCTGGAATGCAACCCCGAGATCCCTGCCTTCCCTGGAGAGGAATATTAGGTCCCGGACACACGCCTAGGTGAGGTCTCTTCGGCCCTGCAGTGACTCGAGCGCAACCCCCAGCTTTCCCTCGCAACCCGAGGGGAAGATTGGGCTTCCCAGGGCCAACCCAAGGGGAAGGCTGAGATCCCCGTCGTAACTCGAGAATCCCGCCGCAACTCGAGAAAAACCACGTGGTTCCCACCTCTTGGCAAGATGAGGCCCTTGCCCACCACGGCGTCTCAAGGGAAGTCCCCTGTTCCGCCCTGAAGGGCGAAACGGTCCCTGACAGCCTTCCTGCGACCCCCAAAAGTCCCCCGACACGCCGGGTTCCCTCGAGGGGAACACCGAGGGTCCCGGCACCGCTTCCTCTGAGCCCCTTCTCCCCTCCTGATCGCGACAGGAGAGGCGATTCCCCTGCGTGGTCTGGAAGGGGTTCCCGGCCTTCCCGGCGCACCTCAGGATGAGGCCGGTCTCACGAGGAAATTCGAGACGAGCCACGAGGGTGGGGCCACATGCCGAACGCCCCCGATTCCCCGGTCCGCCCTTGAGAAGGACCCGAGGCCCGGACCCCTCTTCGAAGGCAACCCTGTGGGTGAAGGCACAACACGAAGGGGCGCTGCCACCCCCGTGCATCGTCCGCAAAGACCCGCGGGTTCCACACACAGCTCGACGAGGGGCCTGAGACCCCCTGAGCAACTCGAGAGGCCAGCGGGGTTCCCTTCCTCAGACAAGACGAGGCCTGACTCTCCTGTCCCAACTCTGCAGGGACCCTGCGGTCGGAGTCCGAAACGGAGAGGAAGCCTGAGGTTGCTGCCTCCCCTCGAGGTGAGGCGCTCTTCCGTTGCGCCAGACCCAGCGGAGTCCCGAGGGGCCCCGCCACCTCCACAGGATCCCTCGCCTCTCAGAGGCACCCTGGGAAGTTCCCTAAGGTCCCCGGCAGAAGGCGAGGGACACGAGGGTTTCCCGCCGCCCCCCGAGAGTCCTTCTTCAACGCGTCTCGAGGCCCTAGTCCCCTCCCGTGACTCGAGAGCCAGGACGCGCTCCCCCTCGCCACGCGCATGGAGACCTGACTTCCCTGGCGCCGCACGAGAGGCTCCCTGAGATCCTCGTCGTGCCTCGGGAGAAAACCCCCACGGGCGCCGCAGCTCGAGGAAACCCCTGAGACGCCCCCGTCCTCGCGAGCTGAGGGCCTTCTTTTCCTGCATGGCCTGGAGAGCAATCCCGGGTCCTCTCTCCAAACGGAAGAGGAGGCTGGACTCCCTTGAGGCCGCTCAGGGGGCTCCAAGATCCCCGCGTCGCGACTCGAGAGGAGAGCGGAGTCCTTGGCTTCCCCTCGAGACGAGGCCTGACTCCCCGGGGGAGCCTGGAATGCAACCCCGAGATCCCTGCCTTCCCTGGAGAGGAATATTAGGTCCCGGACACACGCCTAGGTGAGGTCTCTTCGGCCCTGCAGTGACTCGAGCGCAACCCCCAGCTTTCCCTCGCAACCCTAGGGGAAGATTGGGCTTCCCAGGGACAACCCAAGGGGAAGGCTGAGATCCCCGTCGTAACTCGAGAATCCCGCCGCAACTCGAGAAAAACCACGTGGTTCCCACCTCTTGGCAAGATGAGGCCCTTGCCCGCCACGGCGTCTCAAGGGAAGTCCCCTGTTCCGCCCTGAAGGGCGAAACGGTCCCTGACAGCCTTCCTGCGACCCCCAAAAGTCCCCCGACACGCCGGGTTCCCTCGAGGGGAACACCGAGGGTCCCGGCACCGCTTCCTCTGAGCCCCTTCTCCCCTCCTGATCGCGACAGGAGAGGCGATTCCCCTGCGTGGTCTGGAAGGGGTTCCCGGCCTTCCCGGCGCACCTCAGGATGAGGCCGGTCTCACGAGGAAATTCGAGACGAGCCACGTGGGTGGGGCCACATGCCGAACGCCCCCGATTCCCCGGTCCGCCCTTGAGAAGGACCCGAGGCCCGGACCCCTCTTCGAAGGCAACCCTGTGGGTGAAGGCACAACACGAAGGGGCGCTGCCACCCCCGTGCATCGTCCGCAAAGACCCGCGGGTTCCACACACAGCTCGACGAGGGGCCTGAGACCCCCTGAGCAACTCGAGAGGCCAGCGGGGTTCCCTTCCTCAGACAAGACGAGGCCTGACTCTCCTGTCCCAACTCTGCAGGGACCCTGCGGTCGGAGTCCAAAACGGAGAGGAAGCCTGAGGTTCCTGCCTCCCCTCGAGGTGAGGCCCTCTTCCGTTGCGCCAGACCCAGCGGAGTCCCGAGGGGCCCCGCCACCTCCACAGGATCCCTCGCCTCTCAGAGGCACCCTGGCAAGTTCCCTAAGGTCCCCGGCAGAAGGCGAGGGACACGAGGGTTTCCCGCCGCCCCCAGAGAGTCCTTCTTCAATGCGTCTCAGGCCCTAGTCCCCTCTCGTGACTAGAGAGCCAGGACGCGCTCCCCCTCGCCACGCGCATGGAGACCTGACTTCCCTGGCGCCGCACGAGAGGCTCCCTGAGATCCTCGTCGTGCCTCGGGAGAAAACCCCCACGGGCGCCGCAGGTCGAGGAAACCCCTGAGACGCCCCCGTCCTCGCGAGCTGAGGGCCTTCTTTTCCTGCATGGCCTGGAGAGCAATCCCGGGTCCTCTCTCCCAACGGAAGAGGAGGCTGGAGTCCCTTGAGGCCACTCAGGGGGCTCCAAGATCCCCGCGTCGCGACTCGAGAGGAGAGCGGAGTCCTTGGCTTCCCCTCGAGACGAGGCCTGACTCCCCGGGGGAGCCTGGAATGCAACCCCGAGATCCCTGCCTTCCCTGGAGAGGAATATTAAGTCCCGGACACACGCCTAGGTGAGGTCTCTTCGGCCTTGCAGTGACTCGAGCGCAACCCCCAGCTTTCCCTCGCAACCCGAGGGGAAGATTGGGCTTCCCAGGGCCAACCCAAGGGGAAGGCTGAGATCCCCGTCGTAACTCGAGAATCCCGCCGCAACTCGAGAAAAACCACGTGGTTCCCACCTCTTGGCAAGATGAGGCCCTTGCCCGCCACGGCGTCTCAAGGGAAGTCCCCTGTTCCGCCCTGAAGGTCGAAACGGTCCCTGACAGCCTTCCTGCGACCCCCAAAAGTCCCCCGACACGCCGGGTTCCCTCGAGGGGAACACCGAGGGTCCCGGCACCGCTTCCTCTGAGCCCCTTCTCCCCTCCTGATCGCGACAGGAGAGGCGATTCCCCTGCGTGGTCTGGAAGGGGTTCCCGGCCTTCCCGGCGCACCTCAGGATGAGGCCGGTCTCACGAGGAAATTCGAGACGAGCCACGTGGGTGGGGCCACATGCTGAACGCCACCGATTCCCCGGTCCGCCCTTGAGAAGGACCCGAGGCCCGGACCCCTCTTCGAAGGCAACCCTGTGGGTGAAGGCACAACACGAAGGGGCGCTGCCACCCCCGTGCATCGTCCGCAAAGACCCGCGGGTTCCACACACAGCTCGACGAGGGGCCTGAGACCCCCTGAGCAACTCGAGAGGCCAGCGGGGTTCCCTTCCTCAGACAAGACGAGGCCTGACTCTCCTGTCCCAACTCTGCAGGGACCCTGCGGTCGGAGTCCGAAACGGAGAGGAAGCCTGAGGTTGCTGCCTCCCCTCGAGGTGAGGCCCTCTTCCGTTGCGCCAGACCCAGCGGAGTCCCGAGGGGCCCCGCCACCTCCACAGGATCCCTCGCCTCTCAGAGGCACCCTGGGAAGTTCCCTAAGGTCCCCGGCAGAAGGCGAGGGACACGAGGGTTTCCCACCGCCCCCCGAGAAAAACCTCGAGAGTCCTTCTTCAACGCGTCTCGAGGCCCTAGTCCCCTCCCGTGACTCGAGAGCCAGGACGCGCTCCCCCTCGCCACGCGCATGGAGACCTGACTTCCCTGGGGCCGCACGAGAGGCTCCCTGAGATCCTCGTCGTGCCTCGGGAGAAAAACCCCACGGGCGCCGCAGCTCGAGGAAACGCCTGAGACGCCCCCGTCCTCGCGAGCTGAGGGCCTTCTTTTCCTGCATGGCCTGGAGAGCAATCCCGGGTCCTCTCTCCAAACGGAAGAGGAGGCTGGACTCCCTTGAGGCCGCTCAGGGGGCTCCAAGAGACCCGCGTCGCGACTCGAGAGGAGAGCGGAGTCCTTGGCTTCCCCTCGAGACGAGGCCTGACTCCCCGGGGGAGCCTGGAATGCAACCCCGAGATCCCTGCCTGCCCTGGAGAGGAATATTATGTCCCGGACACACGCCTAGGTGAGGTCTCTTCGGCCCTGCAGTGACTCGAGCGCATCCCCCAGCTTTCCCTCGCAACCCAAGGGTAAGATTGGGCTCCCAGGGCCAACCCAAGGGGAAGGCTGAGATCCCCGTCGTAACTCGAGAATCCCGCCGCAACTCGAGAAAACCCACGTGGTTCCCACCTCTTGGCAAAATGAGGCCCTTGCCCGCGACGGCGTCTCAAGGGAAGTCCCCTGTTCCGCCCTGAAGGGCGAAACGGTCCCTGACAGCCTTCCTGCGACTCCCAAAAGTCCCCCGACACGCCGGGTTCCCTCGAGGGGAACACCGAGGGTCCCGGCACCGCTTCTTCTGAGCCCCTTCTCTCCTCCTGATCGCGACAGGAGAGGCGATTCCCCTGCGTGGTCTGGAAGGGGTTCCCGGACTTCCCGGCGCAACTCAGGATGAGGCTGTTCTCACGACGAAATTCGAGACGAGCCACGTGGGTGGTGCCACATGCCGAACGCCCCCGATTCTCCGGTCCGCCCTTGAGAAGGACCCGAGGCCCGGACCCCTCTTCGAAGGCAACCCTGTGGGTGAAGGCACAACACGAAGGGGCACTGCCACCCCCGTGCATCGTCCGCAAAGACCCGCGGGTTCCACACACAGCTCGACGAGGGGCCTGAGACCCCCTGAGCAACTCGAGAGGCCAGCGGGGTTCCCTTCCTCAGACAAGACGAGGCCTGACTCTCCTGTCCCAACTCTGCAGGGACCCTGCGGTCGGAGTCTGAAACGGAGAGGAAGCCTGAGGTTCCTGCCTCCCCTCGAGGTGAGGCCCTCTTCCGTTGCGCCAGACCCAGCGGTGTCCAGAGAGGCCCCTCTAACTCCTCAGTATCCCTCACCTCTCAGAGGCACCTGGGAAGTTCCCTAAGGTCCCCTGTAGAGGTCGAGGGAAACGAGTGTTTCCAGCCCCAACCCAAGAAAGACCTTGAGATTCCTTCTTAAATGCCTCTTGAGGCCCTAGTCCCTCCCATGACTCGAGAGCAATGACGCGATCTGCCTGGCCACACGCATGGAGTCAGGCTTCTCTGCCGCCGCACGAGAGGCTCCCTGAACTCCCCATCATATCTCGTGAGAAACCCCACACTGGCGCCGCAGCTCGAGAAAACCCATGAGACGCTCCCGTCATCACGAGAGGATGGCCATCTTTAACTGCATGGTATGCAGATCAAGCGTGAACCTTCTGTCCAAGCTACACAGGACGCTTGACTCCCTTTAGGCCACTTATTGGGCTCCAAGAGTTACGCGTCCCGACTCGAGAGGATAGTGGAGTCCTTTGCTTCCACTCGAGACGAGGCGTGACCCACCGGGTGAGACTGGAATGCGACCCCGATACCCTGTCGGCCCTGGAGAGGAACATTACGTCCTGCACCCAAGCCTAGATGAGGACTCTTTGCCCTGAAGTGACTCGAGAGCAACCCCCAGCTCTCTCTGACAAGTTGAATGGAAGACTGGACTTCCTGGGCCAACACAAGAGGAAGCCTGAATTCCCCGTTGTAACTCGAGAATCCCGCCTCAACTCGAGAAAAACCACGTGTTTCCCTCGTCATCGCAATATGAGGCCTTTGCCCGCTACAGCATCTCCAGAGAATTCCCACGTTCCGTCTTGAAGTGCGAAACTGTACTTGGCACCCTTGATGCGACCTCAAAAGTGCCGTGACATACCGGTCTCACTCGAGGGGACCACCGAGGTTCCCGGCACCACTTCATCTGAGCCCCTTCTCCCCTTCTGATCGCGACCGGTGGGTCGATTCCCCTGCTTTGTCTGCAAGGGGTTCCCGAGCTTCCCGGCGCACCTCAGGATGAGGCCGGTCTCCCGAGGAAATTCGAGACGTAGCCTCGCGGGTGGTACCACATGCTGAAAGACCCCAATTTTCCGGTACGCTCTTGAAAATAACCCGATGCCCAGACACCTCTTTGAAGGCAACCCTGTGGATGAAGGTACAACACGAAGGGGCATTGACACCCCCGTGCATCGTCCGGAAAAACCCGCAGGTTCCACATTCAGCTCAACAAGTGGCCTGTCACTCCGTGAACAACTCGAAAGGCAAGGGGAAATCCATTCCTCCACAGAAGACGAGGCGTGACTCTCTTGTCCATACTCTGCAGGTACCCTGCGACCCGAGTCAGATATGGAGAGGACCCCTGAGGTTCCTGCCTCCATTCGAGATGAGGCCCTCTTCGATTGCACCAAACCCAGTTGAGTAACGAAAGGCCCCTCCCAAATCCACAGTGTCCCTGACTTCTCAGAGGCACCCTGAGAAGTTGCCTGAGGTCACCGACACAAATCAAGGGAACCCAGGGTTCCCTGCCGCAACCCGAGAAAGACCTCAAGAGTCCTTCTTCAATGCGTCTTGAGGCCCGATTCGCCTACTATGACTGGAGAGCAATCACGCACTCCCCTTCACCACACGCACGGAGACCTGACGTCCCTAGCACCACACGAGAGGGTCTCTGAGCTCCCCGTTGTACCTCGTGAGAAATCTGATACTGGCGCCGCAGCTGGAGAAAACCCACGAGACGCCCCCGTCATCGTGAGATGAGGGCCTTTTTTCCTGTATGGCCAGGAAAACAATCCTGAGTCATCTCCAAACTCCATAGGAGGCTTCACTCCCTTTACGCCACGCAGTGGGCTCCAAGAGATACCCGTCGCGACTCGACAGGAGAGCGGAGTCCTTTTTTTCCCCTCAAGACGAGGCCTGACTCTCCGGGTGAGTCGAGAATGCAACCCTGAGATCCCTGTTGGCCCAGTAGTGGAACACTAGGTCCTGGACACAAGCGTAGATGAGGTCTATTTTGCCGTGCAGTGACTGGAGAGCAATCCCCAGTTCTAACTTGCAACTCGAATGGAATACTGGATTTTCCTGGCGCCATACAAGAGGCTCCCTGAGATCCCCGTGGTACTTCATGAGACACCCCACACTGGCGCCGCAGCTCGAGAATACCCACGAGACGCCACCGTCATCTCGAGATGAGGGCCTTCTTTTCCTGCATGGCCTGGAGTCCAATCCCGAGTCCTCTCTCCAAACTCCACAGGAGGCTTGACTCCCTTTAGTACACACAGTGGGCTCCAAGAGATACCCATCGCGACTCGAGACGAGAGCGGAATTCTTTGCTTACCCTCGAGGTGAGAACTGACTCCCCGGATGAGTCTGGAATGCAAACCTGAGATCCCTGTCGCCCCTGGAGAGCAACGTTAGATCCTGGACACAAGCCTAGATTAGGTCTCTTTTGCCCTGCAGTGACTCTAGGGCAATCCCCAGCTCCCCCTCGCAACCCGAATGGAAGATTGGATTTCAAGGCCAACAAAAGGAAGCCTAAATTCCCGGTCATAACTCGAGAATCCCGCCGCAACTCGAGCAAAACCACGTGGTTCTCCCGTCATCGCAAGATGAGGCCCTTGCCCACTACAGCGTTTCAAAAGATGTCCCAGGTTCCGTCTTGAAATGCGAAACGGTACTTGGCACCCTTGATGCGACCCCAAAAGTCCCCCAACACGCCGGTCTCACTCAAGGGGAACACCGAGGTTCCCGGCACCACTTCATTTAAGCCCCTTCTCCCCTCCTGATCGTGACCGGTGGGTCGATTCCTCTGCTTTGTCTGCAAGGGGGCCCGACCTTCCCTGCACAACTCAGGATGAGGCCGGTCTCATGGGGAAATTCGATACGTAGCTTTGTGGCTGGTGCCACTTGCTGAAAGACTCCAATTTCCCGGTCCACTCTTGATAAGAGTCCGATGCTCGGACACCTCTTGGAAGGCAGCCTTGAGTATGAAGGTACAACACGAAGGGGCACTAACACACCTGTGCATCATCCGGAAAAACGGGCAGGTTACACACACAGCTCGACAAGTGGCCTGTCACCTCGAGAACAACTCGAGAGGCAAGAGGAGTCCCATCCTCCAGAAAAGACGAGGCCTGACTCTCCTGTACCAACATGCAGGGACCTTGCGATCTGAGTCAGAAATGGAGAGGAACACTGAGGTTCCTGCTTCAACTCGAGATGAGTTCCTCTTACATTCCACCAAATGCAGAGGAGTCTCGAGAGGCCCCTCCAAACTGCACAGTATCCCTGACTTCTCAGAGGCACTCTGAGAAGCTCCCTGAGGTCGCAGGCACAAGTCAAGGGAACCCTGGGTTTTATGCAGTGACCCGAGAAAGACCTCGAGAGTCCTTCTTCAACCCGTCTTGAGGCCCGATTACCCTACCATGACTCGAGAGCAATGACGAGCTCCCTCTAGCCATCTCATGGGGACCTGACTTCCCTGGTGCCACACGAGAGGCTCCCTGAGCTCCCTCTCGTACCTCGTCAGAAACCCGGCACTAGCGCAGCAGTCTAGAAAACCCACGAGACGCCGCCATCATCGCGAGATGAGGGCCTTCTTTTCCTGCATGGCCTGGAGAGGAATCCCGAGTCCTCTATCCAAACACCACAGGAGGCTTGACTCCCTTTAGGGCACACAGTGGGTTCCAAGAGATACCCATCGCGACTCAAAAGGACAGCGGAGTTCTTTGCTTCCCCTCGAGACGAGGCCTGATTCCCCGGGTGAGTCTGGTATGCAACCCCAAGATCCCTGTCGCCCCTAGGGACGAGCATTAAGTCCTGGACACAAGCCTAGATGAGGTCTATTTTGCCCTGCAGTGACTCGAGAGCAATCCCCAGCTCTCCCTTGAAACTCGAATGGAAGATAGGACTTCCCTGGCCCAACACATGAGGAAGACTGTATTCCCCGTCGAAACTCGAGAATCCCGCCACAACTCGAGAAACGCCACGTGGTTCCCCCGTCATCCCAAGATGAGGCCCTTGCCCCCTACAGCGTCTCAAGAGAAGTCCCACGTTCCGTCTTGAAGTGCGAAACGGTATTGGCACCCTTGATGCGCCCTCAAAAGTTCCTCGACACACCAGTCTGACTCGAGGAGAACACCGAGGTTCCCGGCACCACTACATCTGGGCCCCTTCTCCCCTCCTGATCGCGACAGGAGGGTCGATTCCCCTGTTTTGTCTTGAAGGGATTCCCACCTTTCCCGGTGCATCTCAGGATGAGGCCGGTCTCACGAGGATATTCGAGACATAGCCACGTGGATGGTGAAACATGCCGAAAGACCCCGATTTCCCGGTCCGCTCTTGATAAGATCCTGATGCCCGGACACCTCTTTGAAGATAACCCTTTTGATGAAGGCACAACACTTAGGGGCACTGACACCCCTGGGTATCGTCCGGAGAAACCCGCAGGTATGACACACAGCTCGAGAAGTGACCTGTCATCCCGTGAACAACTGGAGAGGCAAGCAGAGTTCCATTCCTCCACACAAGACCAGGCCTGACTCTCCTGTTCGAACTCTGCAGCGAAACTGCTATCCGAGTCAGATCTGGCCCAGGGGAAGTCAGGAGAGGAAACATGAGTTTCCTGCCTCCACTCGAGATGAGGCCCTCTTCCATTGCACCGAACCCAGTGGAATCCCGAGAGACCCCTCCCAACTGCACAGTATCCCTGACTTCTCAGAGGCACCCTTAGACCTTCCTGAGATCACCGGCACAAGTCGAGGGAACCAAGGGTTTCCTGCCCCAACCCGTAAAAGACCTCGAGAGTCCTTCTTCAACGCGTCTTGAGGTGCGATTCCCCTACCATGACTCGAGAGCAATGACGCGCTCCCCCTAGCCACGCGCATAGAAACCTGACTTCCCTGGCGCCACAGGAGAGGCTCCCTGAGCTCCCCATTATACCTCGTGAGCAACACCACACTGGAGCCGCAGCTCGAGAATACCCACGAGACGCCCCAGTCCTCACGAGATGAGGGCCTTCTGTTGCTGTATGGCCTGGAGAGCAATCCTGAGTCCTCTCTCCAAACTCCACAGGAGGCTTGACTCATTTTAGGCCACACAGTGAGCTCCAAGATATACCCGTCACGACTTGACAGGAGAGCGGTGTCCTTGGCTTCCCCTCGAGACGAGGCCTGACTCCCCGGGTGAGTCGAGAATGCAATGCTGAGATCGCTTTCGCCCCAGCAGAGAACATTAGGTCCTGCACACAAGCCTAGATGAGGTCTATTTGGCCCTGCAGTGTCTCGAGAGCAATCCCCAGTTCTAACTCACAATTCGAATGAAAACTGGACTTCCCTGGGCCAGTTGAAGAGGAAGCCTGAATTCCCGGTTGTAACTCGAGAATCCCGCCCCAACTCAAGAAAAACCACGTGGTTCCCCCGTCATGGAAAGATGAGGCCCTTGCCCGCTACAGCGTCTCAAGAGAAGTCCCACGTTCCGTATTGAAGAGCGAAAAGTTACTTGGAACCCTTGATGCGACCCCAAAAGTTCCCCGACATACCAGTCTCACTTGAGGAGAACACCGAGGTTCCCGGCACCACTTCATCTGAGACTCTTCTCCCCTCTTGATCGCGACAGGAGGTTCGATTCCCCTGCTTTGTCTGGAAGGCGTTCCCGACCTTCCTGGCGCACATCAAGATGAGGCCAGTCTCACGAGGAAATTCGAGACATAGCCTCGTGGGTGGTGCGGCATGCCAAAAGACCCCGATTCCCTGGTCCGCTCTTGATAAGAACCCGATGGCAGAACCCAACTCGAAGGCAATCCTGTGGAACAAGGCACAACACGAAGGGGCAGTGACACCCCAGTGCATCGTCCAGAAAAACCCGCAAGTTCCACATACAAATCGACAAGTGGCCTGTCACCCCATGAACAACGCGAGAGTCAAGCGGAGTTCCATTCCTCCACACAAGACGAGGCCTGACTCTCCTGTCCCAACTCTGCAGGGACTCTGCGATCCGAGTCAGATCCGGCGCATTCGAAGCCAGGAGAGGAACCCTGTGGTTCCTGCCTCAACTTGTCATGAGGCCCTCTTCCATTGCACCAAACCCAGTGGAGTTCCGAGAGGCCCCTCCCAACTCCACAGTGACCCTGACTTCTCAGAGGCACGCTGAGAAGCTTCCTGAGGTCACTGGCACAAGTCGATGGAACCCAGGGTTTCCTGCTGCAACCCAAGAAAGACCTCGAGAGTCCTTCTTTAACACGTTTTCAGGCCCAATTCCCCTACCATGACTCGAGAACAATGACGGGCTCCCTCTCACCACGTGCATAGAGACCTGACTGCCCTGGCACCACATGAGAGGCTCACTGAGCTCCCAGTCTTACTTCGTGAGAAACCCCACACTAGCGCCACAGCTCGAGAAAACCTACGAGACGCCCCAGTCATCGGGAGATGAGGGCCTTCATTTCCTGCATTGCCTGGAGAGCAATCCCGTGTCCTCCCTCCAAACACCAGAGGAGGTTTGACTCCCTTTAAGCCACTCAGTGGGCTCCAAGACATACCCGTCCGACTCGAGAGGAGAGCAGAGTCCTTTGCTTCCCCTCGAGACGAGGCCTGACTCCAGGGTGAGTCTGGAATGCAACCCCGTGATTCCTGTCGCCCCTTGACATGAACATTAGGTCCTGCACACAAGCCTTGGTGGGGTCTCTTTTGCCTTCAGTGACTAGAGCGCACCTCCAGCTCTTCCTCGAACCTCGAATGGAAGATAAGAGTTTTGTGGGCCAACACAAGAGGAAGCATGAATTCCCTGTGGTAACTCAAATATCCCACCGCAACTAGAGAAAAACCAAGTGGTTCCCCAGTCATTCCAAGATGAGGCCCTTACCCGCTGGAGCACCCCAAGAGAAGTCCCACGTTCCAATTTGAAGAGCGAAACGGTACTTGGAACGCGTTATGCGACCCCAAAAGTTACCCGACATACCTGTCTCACTTGAGGGAAACACCGAGGTTCCCAGCAGCACGTCATCTGAGCCACTTCTCCCCTCCTGATCGCCACAGGAGGGTCGATTCCTCTGCTTTGTCTGGAAGGGTTTCATGACCTTCGCGGCACACCTCAGGATGAGGCCGGTTTCATGAGGAAATTCGAGATTAGCCACGTGGGTGGTGCCAAATGCTGAACGACCCCGATTTCCCAGTCCGCTCTTCATAAGAACACGATGCCCGGACACCTCTTCCGAGGCAACCCTGTGGATGAAGACACAAAACGAAGGGTCACTGACACCCCCATGCATCGTCTGGAAAAACCTGCAGATTCCACACACAGTTTGACAAGGGGCCTGAAACCCCATGAACAACTCGAGAGGCAAGCGGAGTTCCATTCCTCAGAAAAGACATAGCCTGACTCTCCTGTCCCAACTCTGCAGGGACACTACGATCACAGTCAGTATTGGAGAGGAAGCCTGAGGTTCCTGCCTCCACTCGAGATGAGGCCCTCTACCATTGCGACAAACCCAGTGGAGTCCCGAGAGGCCCCGCCAAATCCACAGCGTCCCTCACCTCTCAGAGGCACCCTGGGAAGTTCCCTCAGGTCTCCGGCAGAAGTCGGGGGAAAGGAGGGTTTCCCGCTGCAACCCGAGAAAGACATCGAGAGTCCTTCTTCAACGCGTCTTGAGGCCCTAGTCCCCTCCCATGACTCGAGAACAATGACGCGCTCCTTCTCGCCACGTGCATGGAGACATGACTTCCCCGGCGCCGCACAAGAGGCTCCCTGAGATCCTCGTCGTGCCTCGGGAGAAAACCCCCACGGGTTCCGCAGCTCGAGGAAACCCCTGAGATGCCCCCGTCCTCGCGAGGTGAGGGCCTTCTTTTCCTGCCTGGCCTGGACAGTAATCACGAGTCCTCTCTCAAAAGTGAAGAGGAGGCTGGACTCCCTTGAGGCCGCTCAGGGGGCACCAAGATATCCGCGTCGCAACTCGGGAGGAGAGCGGAGTCCTTTGCTTCCCCTCGAGGCGAGGCCTGACTCCCCGGGGGAGCATGGGATGCAACCCTGAGATGCTTGTCTTCCCTGGAGAGGAGCATTAGGTCCTGGACACACGCCTAGATGAGGTCTCTTTGGCCCTGCAGTGACTCGAGCGCAACCCCCAGCTTTCCCTCGCCACTAGAATAGAAGATTGGGCTACCCAGGGCCGACACAAGAGGAAGCCTGTAATCCCCCGTCGTAACACGAGAATCCGGCCGCAACTCGAGAAAAACCACGTGGTTCCCACCTCTTCGCAAGATGAGGCCCTTGCCCGTGACGGCGTCTCAAGGGAAGTCCCCTCTTCCGCCCTGAAGTGCGAAAAGGGAACTGACAGCCTTGATGCGACCCCAAAAGTTCCCCGACACGCCTGGTTCCCTCGAGAGGAACACCGAGGGTCCCGGCACGGCTTCATCTGAGCCCCTTCTCCCCTCCTGATCGCGACAGGAGAGTCGATTCCCCTGCGTGATCTGGAAGGGGTTCCCGGCCTTCCCGGCGCACCTCAGGAGGAGGCCGGTCTCACAAGGACATTTGAAATGAGCCACGTGGGTGGTGCCACACGCCGAATGACCCCAATTCCCCGAAACACTCTTTAGAAGAACCGGATGACGTACCCCTCTTCGAAGGCAACCCTGTGGGTGAAGGCACAGACCTAAGCAGCACTGACATCCCCGTGCATCGTCCGGAAACACCCGCGGGTTTCACACACAGTTCGACGAGGGGCCTGTGGCCCCCTGAACAACTCAAGAGGCAAGCGGGGTTCCCTTCCTCAGACAAGACGAGGCCTGACTCTCCTGTCCCAACTCTGCAGGGACCCTGCGGTCGGAGTCCGAAACGGAGAGGAAGCCTGAGGTTCCTGCCTCCCCTCGAGGTGAGGCCCTCTTCCGTTGCGCCAGACCCAGCGGAGTCCCGAGGGACCCCGCCACCTCCACAGGATCCCTCGCCTCTCAGAAGCACCCTGGGAAGTTCCCTAAGGTCCCCGGCAGAAGGCGAGGGAAACGAGGGTTTCCCGCCGCCCCCCGTGAAAGACCTCGAGAGTCCTTCTTCGATGCGTCTCGAGGCCCTAGTCCCCTCCCGTGACTCGAGAGCCAGGACGCGCTCCCCCTCGCCACGCGCATGGAGACCTGACTTCCCTGGCGCCGCACGAGAGGCTCCCTGAGATCCTCGTCGTGCCTCGGGAGAAAACCCCCACGGGCGCCGCAGCTCGAGGAAACCCCTGAGACGCCCCCGTCCTCGCGAGCTGAGGGCCTTCTTTTCCTGCATGGCCTGGAGAGCAATCCCGGGTCCTCTCTCCAAACGGAAGAGGAGGCTGGACTCCCTTGAGGCCGCTCAGGGGGCTCCAAGAGCCCCGCGTCGCGACTCGAGAGGAGAGCGGAGTCCTTGGCTTCCCCTCGAGACGAGGCCTGACTCCCCGGGGGAGCCTGGAATGCAACCCCGAGATCCCTGCCTTCCCTGGAGAGGAATATTAGGTCCCGGACACACGCCTAGGTGAGGTCTCTTCGGCCCTGCAGTGACTCGAGCGCAACCCCCAGCTTTTCCTCGCAACCCGAGGGGAAGATTGGGCTTCCCAGGGCCAACCCAAGGGGAAGGCTGAGATCCCCGCCGTAACTCGAGAATCCCGCCGCAACTCGAGAAAAACCACGTGGTTTCCACCTCTTGGCAAGATGAGGCCCTTGCCCGCCACGGCGTCTCAAGGGAAGTCCCCTGTTCCGCCCTGAAGGGCGAAACGGTCCCTGACAGCCTTCCTGCGACCCCCAAAAGTCCCGCGACACGTCGGGATCCGCCGAGGAGAACACCGAGAGTCCCGGCACCGCTTCCTCTGAGCCCCTTCTCCCCTCCTGATCGCGACAGGAGAGGCGATTTCCCTGTGTGGTCTGGAAGGGGTTCCCGGCCTTCCCGGCGCACCTCAGGATGAGGCCGGTCTCACGAGGAAATTCGAGACGGGCCACGTGGGTGGGGCCACATGCCGAACGCCCCCGATTCCCCGGTCCGCCCTTGAGAAGGACCCGAAGCCCGGAACCCTCTTCAAAGGCAAACCTGTGGGTGAAGGCAAAACACGAAGGGGCACTGCCATCCCCGTGCATCGTCCGCAAAGACCCGCGGCTTCCACACACAGCTCGACGAGGGGCCAGAGACCCCCTGAGCAACTCGAGAGGCCAGCGGGGTTCCCTTCCTCAGACAAGACGAGGCCTGACTCTCCTGTCCCAACTCTGCAGGGACCCTGCGGTCGGAGTCCGAAACGGAGAGGAAGCCTGAGATTACTGCCTCCACTCGAGGTGAGGCCCTCTTCCGTTGCGCCAGACCCAGCGGAGTCCCGAGGGGCCCCGCCACCTCCACAGGAACCCTCGCCTCTCAGAGGCAGCCTGGAAGTTGCCTAAGGACCCCGGCAGAAGGTGAGGGAAACGAGGGTTTCCCGCCTCCCCCCGAGAAAGACCTCGAGAGTCCTTCTTCAACGCGTCTCGAGGCCCTAGTCCCCTCCCGTGACTCGAGTGCCAGGGCGCGCTCCCCCTCGCCACGCGCATGGAGACCTGACTTCCCTGGCGCCGCACGAGAGTCTCCCTGAGATCCTCGTCGTGCCTCGGGAGAAAACCCCCACGGGCGCCGCAGCTCGAGCAAACCCCTGAGACGCCCCCGTCCTCGCGAGCTGAGGGCCTTCTTTTCCTGCATGGCCTGGAGAGCAATCCCGGGTCCTCTCTCCAAACGGAAGAGGAGGCTGGACTCCCTTGAGGCCGCTCAGGGGGCTCCAAGAGACCCGCGTGGCGACTCGAGAGGAGAGCGGAGTCCTTGGCTTCCCCTCGAGACGAGGCCTGACTCCCCGGGGGAGCCTGGAATGCAACCCCGAGATCCCTGCCTTCCCTGGAGAGGAATATTAGGTCCTGGACACACGCCTAGGTGAGGTCTCTTCGGCCCTGCAGTGACTCGAGCGCAACCCCCAGCTTTCCCTCGCAACCCGAGAGGAAGATTGGGCTTCCCAGGGCCAACCCAAGGGGAAGGCTCAGATCCCCGTCGTAACTCGAGAATCCCGCCGCAACTCGAGAAAAACAACGTGGTTCCCACCTCTTGGCAAGATGAGGCCCTTGCCCGCGACGGCGTCTCTAGGGAAGACCCCTGTTCCGCCCTGAAGGGCGAAACGGTCCCTGACAGCCTTCCTGCGACCCCCAAAAGTCCCCCGACACGCCGGGTTCCCCCGAGGGGAACACCGAAGGTCCAGGCACCGCTTCCTCTAAGCCCCTTCTCCCCTCCTGATCGCGACAGGAGAGGCGATTCCCCTGCGTGGTCTGGATGGGGTTCCCAGGCTTCCCGGCGCACCTCAGGATGAGGCCGGTCTCACGAGGAAATTTTAGACGAGCCACGTGGGTGGTGCCACATGCCGAACGCCCCCGATTCCCCGGTCCGCTCTTGAGAAGGACCCGAGGCCCGGTTCCCTCTTCGAAGGCAACCCTGCGGGTGAAGGCACAACACGAAGGGGCACTGCCACCCCCGTGCATCGTCCGCAAAGACCCGCGGGTTCCACACACAGCTCGACGAGGGGCCTGAGACCCCCTGAGCAACTCGCGAGGCCAGCGGGGTGCCCTTCCTCAGACAAGACGAGGCCTGACTCTCCTGTCCCAACTCTGCAGGGACCCTGCGATCGGAGTCCGAAACGGAGAGGAATCCTGAGGTTCCTGTCTCCCCTCGAGGTGAGGCCCTCTTCCATTGCACCAAACCCAGATGAGTCGCGAGAGGCCCCTCCCAACTCCACAGTATCCCTGAATTCTCAGAGGCACCTTGAGAATCTACCTGAGGTCACCGGCTCAAGTCCAGGGAACCCAGGGTTTCCTGCTGCGACCCGAGAAAGACCTTGAGAGTCCTTCGGCGCGTCTTGAGGCCCGATTCCCCTACCATGACTCGAGAGCAAAGACCCGCTCCCCATCGCCATGCGCATGGAGACCTGACTTCCCTGACTCCTGAAGAGAGTCTCCCTGAGCTCCCCGTCGTACCTCTTCGGAAACCCCATTCAGGCACCGCAGCTCGAGAAAACCCACGATACGCCCCCGTCATCACGAGATGAGGGACTTGTTTCCTGCCTGGCATGGAGAGCAAAACCGAGTCCTCTCTCCAGACTCCACAGGAGGCTTGACTCTCATTAGGCCTCTCAGTTGGCTCCAAGAGATACCTGTCAGGACCTGAAGGGAGAGCAGAGTCCTTTGCTTCCCCTCGAGACGAGGCCTGACTCCCCGTGTGAGTCTGGAATGCAACCCCGAGTTCCTGTCACACCTGGAGAGGAAAACTCGGTCCTGGACACAAGCCTAGATGAGGTCTATTTTGCACTGCAGTTACTAGAGAGCAATCGCCAGCTCTCCCTCGCAAATCGAATTGAAGATTGGACTTCCCTGGGCCAATACAATTGGAAGCCTGAATTCGACATCGTAACTCGAGAATCCCGCCGAAACTCGAGAAAATCCACGTGGTTCCCCCATCAGCGCTAGATGAGGCCCTTGCCCGCTACAGCGACTCAAGAGAAGTCCCACTTTCTGTCTTGAAGTGCGAAACGGTACTTGGCACCCTTGATGCAATCTCAAAATTCCCCGACATACCGGTCTCACTCGAAAGGAACACCGAGGTTCCCGGAACCACTTCATTTGAGCTCCTTCTCCCCTCGTGATCGCGACAGGAGTGTCGATTCCCCTGCTATGTCTGGAAGGGGTTCCCGACCTTTCCAGCGCGCCTAAGGATGAGGCAGGTCTCACGAGGAAATTCGAGACATAGCCTCGTGGGTGGTGCCACAAGCCGAAAGACCCCGATTTCCCGGTCTGCTCTTGATAAGAACGTGATGCCCTGACACCTTTACGAAGGAAAACCTGTGGATGAAAGCACAACACGAAGGGGCACTGACACCCCCGTGCATCGTCCAGAAAAACCCGCAGGTTACAAACACAGTTCAACAAGTGGTCTGTCACCCCGTGAACAACTCGACAGGCAAGTGGAGTTCCATTCCTCCACACAAGACGAGACCTGATTTTCTGTACCAACTCTGCAGGGAAACTGCGATCCGAGTCAGTACCAGCGACAGGAAACCCAGGAGAGGAAACATGAGGTTCCTGCCTCCACTCGAGATGAGGCTCTCATCCATTGCACCAAACCCAGTGGAGTCCAGAGAGGCCCCTCCCAACTCCACAGTACCCCTGACTTCTCAGAGGCACCCGGAGAAGCTCCATGAGGTCACCGGCACATGTCGAGGGAACCCAGGGTTTCCTGCCACAATGGGAAAAAGACCTCGAGAGTCCTACTTCAACGTGTCTTGAAGCCCGACTCTGCTTCCATGGCTCTATAGAAATGACACGCACCCCCTCGCCACGCACATGGAGACCTGACTTCCCTGGCGCCATAAGAGAGGCTCCCTGAGCTCCCTGTCGTACCTCGTGAGAAACCCCACACTGACGCCGCAGCTTGAGAAAACTCACCATACGCCCCTGTCATCGCGAGATGAGGGCCTTCTTTGCCTGCATGGCCTGGAGAGGAATCCCGAATCCTCTTTCCAAACTCCACAGGAGGCTTGACTCCCTTTAGGCCACTTAGTGGGCTCCAAGAGATACCCGTCGTGACTCGAGAGGAGAATTGAGTCCTTTGCTTCCCCTCGAGACAAGGCCTGACTCACCAGGTGGGTCTGGAATGCAACCCCGAGATCCCTGTCTCCCCTGGAGAGGAACATTAGGTCCTGGAAACAAGCCTAGATGCGGTCTCTTTTGCCCTTCTGTAACTCGAGAGCAATCCCCCGCTCTCCCTGACAACTCGAATGGAAGATTGGACTTCCCTGGGCCAACACAAGAGGAAGCCTGAATTCCCCTTCGTAACTCGAGAATCCCGCCGCAACTCGAGAAAAAGCACTTGGTTCCCTCGTCATCACAAGATGAGGCCCTTGCCCGCTACAGCTTCTCAAGAAAAGTCCCACGTTCCGTCTTGAAGTGCAAAACGATACTTGACACCCTTGATGTGACCCCAAAAGTTCCCCGAAATATCGGTCTCACTCGAGGTGAACACCGAGGTTCCCGGCACCAGTTTATCTGAGCCCCTTCTCCCCTCCTGTTCGTGATAGGAGGGTCACTTCCCCTGCTTTGTTTGTAAGGGGTTCCCGACCTTCACGGGGCACTTCAGGATGAGGCCAGTCTCACGAGGAAATTCGAGACGTAGCTCGCGGGTGGTACCACATGCCAAAAGACTATGATTTCCTGGTACGCTCTTGATAAGAACCCGATGCCTGGACACCTCTTCGAAGGCAACCCTGTGGATGAAGGCACAACACAAAGGGGCACTGACACCCTCGTGCATCGTCCGGAAAAACCCGCAGGTTCCACATACAGCTCAACAAGTGGCTTGTCACCCCTGAAGAACTCGAGAGGCAAGTGGGGTTTCATTCCTCTACACAAGACGATGCCTGACTCTCCTGTCCCAACTCTGCAGGGACTTTGCGATCTGAATCAGACCAGCGCCAGTGAAGTCACGAGAGGAACGCTGAGGTTCCTGCCTCCACTCGAGATTAGGACCTCTTCCATTGCACGAAACCCAGTGGAGTCCCGAGAGATGCGTCCCAGCTCCACAGTATCCCTGACTTCTCAGAGGCACCCTGAGAAGCTCCCTGAGGTCACCAGCACAATTCGAGTGAGCCCAGGGTTTACTGCCGCCACCATAGAAAGAACTCAAGAGTCCTTCTTCAACGCATTTTGAGGCCTGATTCCCCTACCATGACTCGAGGGCAATGACGCGCTCCCTCTGCTACACTCATGAAGCCCTGACTTCCCTGGCGCCACACGAGAGGCTCCCTGAGCTCCCCGTCATACCTCGTGAGAAACCAAACACTGGCGCCACAGATAGAGAAAACCAACGAGACGCCCCCATTTTCGCGACATGACGGCCTTCTTTTCTAGCATGGCCTGGAGAGCAATCCCGAGTCCTCTCTCCAAACTCCACAGTAGGCTTGACTCCCTTTTGGTCACTCAGTGGACTCCAAGACATACCCGTCGCGACTCGAGAGGAGAGCGGAGTCTTTTCCTTCCCCTCGAGGCGAGGCCTGACTCCTCGGGTGTGTCTGATATGTGAACCGGAGATCCCTGTCGCCCCTGGAGAGAAACATTAGGTCCTGGACACAAGCCTAGATGAGGTCTCTTTTTTCCTGCAGTGACTCGAGAGCAATCCCCAACTCTCCCTCGCAACTCGAATGGAAGACTGGACTTCCCTGGGCCAACAGAAGAGGAAGCCTGAATTTCCCGTTGTAACTCAAGAATCCTGCCACAACTCGAGAAAAACCACGTCGTTCCCTCTTCATCGCAAGATGTGGCCATTGCCGCTACAGCGTCTCAAAAGAAGTCTTACGTTCCATCTTGAAGTGCGATACGGTACTTGGCACCTTTGATGCGACCCCAAAAGTTCCCCAACACACTGGTCTCACTGGAGGGGAACACCGAGGTTCCCGGCATCACCTCATCTGTGCCCCTTCTCCCCTCCTGATCGAGACAGGAGGGTCGATTCCCCTGCTTTGTCTGCAAGGGGTTCCGACCTTCCCGGCGCACCTCAGGATGAGGCCGGTCTCACTAGGAAATTCGAGACGTAGCCTGGTGGGTGGTGCCACATGCGGAAAGACCCCGATTTCCCGGTCCACTCTTAATAAGAACCCGATGCCAGGACACCTCTTCGAAAGCAAACCTGTGGATGAATGCACAACACGAAGGGGTACTGACATCCCCATGCATAGTACGGAAAAACACGCAGATTCCAAACACAGATCGACAAGTGTCCTGTCATCCCTTGAAGAACTAGAGAGGCATGCGGAGTTCCGTTCCTCCAAACAAGAGAAGGCCTGACTCTCCTTTCCCAACTCTGCAGGGACCGTGCGATCGGAGTCAGAAATGTAGATGAAACCTGACGTTCCTGCATCAACTCGAAATGAGGCCCTCTTCCATTGGGCCATACCCAGTGGAGTCCCGAGAGGCCCCTAAAACTCCACAGTATCCCTGATTCTCAGAGGCACCCTCAGAAGCTCTCTGCGGTCACTGGCACAAGTCGAGTGAACCCAGGGTTTCCTGCTGCATTCTGAGAAAGACCTTGAGAGTCCTTCTTTACCGCGTCTTGAGGCCCGATACCCTACCATGACTGGAGAGCAATGACGCATTCCCCTCGCCACGCCCATTGAAACCTAACTTCCCTGGCGCCACAGGAGAGGCTCCCTGCGCTCCCCGTCCTACCTCATGAAAACCCCACACTGGCACCGCCGCTCGAGAAAACTCACGAGACGCCCCCATCATCGTAAGATGAGGGCCTTCTTTTCCTACATGACCTAGAGAGCAATCCCGAGTCCACTCTCCAAACTCCACTGGAGGCCTGACTCCCTTTAGGCCACTCAGTAGCCTCCAAGAGATACACGTCGCTACTCTAGAGGAGAGCAGAGTCCGTTGCTTCCCCTCGAGCCGAGGCCTGACTACTTGGGTGAGTCTGGAATGGGATCCCGAGATCCGTGTTGCCCCTGTAGAGGAAAACTCGGTCCTGGACACAAGCCTAAATGAGGTCTTTTTTGTCCTGCATTGACTCAAGTGCAATCCCCAGCTCTCCCTCGCAACTCGAATGGATGATTGGACTTCCCTGGGCCAACACAAGAGGAAGCCTGTATTCCCCATTGTAATTCGAGAATCCCGCGGCAACTGGAGAAAAACAACGTGGCTCCTCCGTCATCGAAATATGAGGCCCCTGTCAGCTATAGCGTCTCCAGGGAAGTCCCATGTTCCGTCTTGAAGTGTGAAACGGTACTTGGCACCCTTGATGCGACCCCCAAATTTCCCTGACACCCCGGTCTCACTCGAGGAGAACATGGAGGTTCCCAGCACCGCTTCAGCTGAGCCTCTTCTCCCCTCCTGATGGCGACAGGAGGGTCGATTCCCCTGCTTTGTCTGGAAGGGGTTCCCAGACTTCCCGGCGAACCTCAGGATGAGGCCAGTCTCACGAGGGAAGTCGAGACGTAGCCTCGTGGGTTGTGCCACATGCCGAAAGACCCCGATTTCCTGGTCCGCTATTGATAAGATCCCGATGCCCGGTCACCTCTTCGAAGGTAACCCTGTGGATGAAGGCACAACACGAAGGGGCACTGACACCCCTGTGCGTCGTCCCCCAAAACCGCAGGTTCCACATACAACTCGACAGGTGGCCTGTCATCCCGTGAACAACTCGAGAGGCAAGCGGAGTTCCATTACTCCACACAAGACGAGGTCTGACTCTCCTGTCCCAACTCTGCAGGGACCCTGCTATCCGAGTCAGAAATGGAGAGGAACCCTGACGTTACTGCCTCAATCCGAGATTAGGTCCTCTTCAATTGCACCAGTCCCTGTGATGTCCCGAGAAGCCCCTCTCAACTCCACAGTATCCCTGACTTCTCAGAGGAACCCCGCTAAGCTCCCTGAGGTTATGGGCACAAGTCGAGGGAACCCAGGGTTTCCTGCCACACCCCGAGAAAGACCTCGAGAGTTCTTCTTCGAAGCGTCTTGAGGCTTGATTCCCCTACCATGACTCGAGAGCAATGAGGCGCTCCCCCACGCCACGTCCATGGAGACCTGACTTCCGTGGCACCACAGGAGTCTCCCTGAGCTCCCCGTCCTATCTCGTGAGAAACCCCAACCAGGCACTGCACCTTGAGAAAACCCACGAGACGCCCCCGTCATCGCGAGATGAGGGCCTTCTTTTCCTGCATGTCCTAGAGAGCAATCCCGAGTCCTCTCTCCAAACTCCACAGGAGGCTTAACTCCATTTAGGCCACTCTTGGGCTCCAAGGGATACCCGTCGCGACTCGAGAGGAGAGCGGAGTCCATTCATTCCCTTCGAGACGAGGCCTGACTCCCCGGGTGAGTCTGGAATGCAACCCCGAGATCCCTGTCGCCCCTGGAGAGAAAAACTCGGTCCTGGACACAAACCTAGATGAGCTCTATTTTGCCCTGCAGTGACTCGAGAGCAATCTCCAGCTCTCACTTGCAACTCGAATGGAAGATTGGACTTCCCTGGGCCAACACAAGAGGAAACCTGTATTCCCCATTGTAACTCAAGAATCCTGCCGCAACTCGAGAAAAAACACGTGGGTCCCCCGTCAGTGCTAGATGAGGCCCTTGCCCACTACAGCATCTCAAGAGAAGTCCCAGGTTCCGTCTTGAAGTGCGAAACGGTACTTGGCACCCTTGATGCAACCAGAAAAGTTACCCGACTTTCACTCAAGGAGAGCACCGAGGTTCCCGGCACTACTTCATCTGAGCCCTTTCTCTCCTCCTGATCCCGAAAGTAGGGTCGATTCCCCTGCTTTGTTTGGAAAGGGTTCCCGGACTTTCCTGCGCGCCTCAGGATGAGGCCGGTCTCACGAGAAAATTCGAGACGTAGCCTAGTGGGTGGTGCAACATGCTGAAAGACCCCAATTTCCCGGTCCGCACTTGAGGAGAACACGATGCCCGGACACCTCTTCGAAGGCAACCCTGTGGATGAAGGCACAACAGGAAGGAGCACTGACGCCCCCGTGCATCTCCGAAAAACCGGCAGGTTCCACACACATCACGAAAAGTGGTGTTATCCTTGAACAACTTGAGATGTAAGCGGAGTTCCATTCCTCCGCAGAACACGAGACCTGACACTCCTGAGCAAACTCAACAGGGACCCTGCGATCTGAGTCAGATCCGGCCTCCAGGAAGTCAGGAGCAGAACCCTGAGGTTCCTGCCTCAACTCAAGATGAGGCCCACTTCCATTGCACCAAACCCAGAGGAGTCCCGAGAGGCCTCTCCCAAATCCACAGTATCCCTGACTTCTCAGAGGCACCCTGAGACGCTCCCTGAGGTCACCGGCACAAGTCAAGGGAACCCAGGGTTTCCTGCCGCAACCCTAGAAAGACATCGAGAGTTCTTTTTCAACCCGTCATGAGGCCCGATTCCCCTACCCTGACTTGAGAGCAATGACGCGCTCCCCCTTGCCCCGCCCACGGAGACCTGACTTCCCTGTTGCCACACGAGAGGCTACCTGAACTCCCCATCGTACCTCGTGAGAAACCCCACACTGGCGCCGCAGCTCGAGAAAACCCACGAGACGCCCCCGTCATCTCGAGATGTGGGCCTTCTTTTCCTGCATGGCCTGGAGAGCAATCCCGAGTCCTCTCTCCAAACTGAAGAGGAGGGTTGACTCCCTTTAGACCACTCAGTGGGCTCCAAGAGATACGCGTCGCAACTCGAGAGGATAGCCGAGTCCTTTGCTTCCCCTCGAGACGAGGCCTAACTCCCCGGGTGAGTCTGTAATGCAAACCCGAGATCCCTGTCGCCCTTGGAGAGGATCATTGGGTCCTGAACACAAGGCTAGATGAGGTCGCTTTTGCCCTGCAGTAACTCGAGAGCACTCCCCAGCTTTCCCTCGCAACCCGAATGGAAGATTGGACCTCCCTGGGCCAACACAAGAGGAAGCCTGAATTCCCAGTAGTAATTCGAGAATTCCGCCTCAGCTTGAGAAAAACCACGTGGTTCCCCCGTCATTGCAAGATGAGGCCCTTGCCCGCTCCAGCGTCTCAAGAGTAGTCCCACGTTCTGTCTTCAAGTGCGAAATGATATTTGGCACCCTTAATGCTACCCCAAAAGTTCCCTGACATACGGGTCGCACTAGAGGGGAACACCGAGGTTCCTGGCACCACTTCATCTGAGCCCCTTCTCCCCTCCTGATCGCGAAAGGAGGGTCAATTCCCCTGCTTTGTCCTCAAGGGGTTCCCGACCTTCTCCACGCACCTCAGATGAGGCTGTCTCACGAGGAAATTCGAGACGTAGCCTCGATGGTGGTGCCACATGCCAAAAGACCGCGATTTCCCTATCCGCTCTTGATAAGAACGCGATGCCCAGACACCTATTCGAAGATAGTGTGGATGAAGGCACAACACGAAGGGGCACTGACACCCCCGTGCATCGTCTGGAAAAGACCGCAGGTTACTCATACAGCTCAACAAGTGCCTGTCACCCAGTGAACAACTCGAGAGGCAAGCGGAGGTCCATTCCTGCACACAAGACAAGGCCTGACTCACCTCTCCCAACTATGCAGGGGGCTGCGATCGGAATCAGAAATGGAGAGGAACCCTGAGGTTCCTGCCTCCCCTCGAGATGAGGCCCCCTTCCATTTCACCAAACCCAGTGGAGTCCCGAGAGGTCTTTCCCAACTCCACAGTATCCCTGACTTCTCAGAGGCACCCGGAGAATCTCCCTGAGGTCACCGGCACAAGTCGAGGGAACCCAGGTATTCTTGCCAAGACTCGGGAGAGATCTTGAGAGTCCTTCAACGCGTCTAGAGGCCTGATTCCCCTACCATGACTCGAGAGCAATGACGCGCTCCCCCTCGCCACACGCATCGAGACCTAACTTCCCTGGCGCCACACAAGAGGCTCCCTGAGCTCCCCGTCGTACCTCCTGAGAAACCAACACAGGCGCTGCAGCTCGGTAAAACCACCGAGACCCCCCGTCATCGTGAGATGAGGGCCTTCTTTTCCTGCATGTCCTGGAGTGCAATCCCGAGTCCTCTCTCCAAACTCCACAGGAGGCTTGACTCCCTTTAGTCCACTCAGTGGGCTCCAAGAAATACCCGTCGCGACTCGAGAAGAGAGAGAAGTCCTTTGTTTCCCCTCGAGAGGACGCCTGACTCCTGGGTGAGTCTAGAATGCAACCCCAAGATCCCAGTCATCCCTTGAGAGGAACATTAGGTCCTAGACACAAGCCTGGATGAGGTTTCTTTTGCCCTGCATTGACTCGAGCGCAACCCCCAGCTCTCCCTCGCAACTCGAATGGAAGATTGGGCTTCCCTGGGCCAACACAAGAGGAAGCCAGAAATCCCCTTCGTAACTCGAGAATCCCGCCGCAACTCGAGAAAAACCACGTGTTTCCAACGTCATCCCAAGATGAGGCCCTTGCTGCTATGGCGTCTCAAGAAAAGAACCACGTTCCGTCTTGAAGTGCGAAACGGTACTTTGCACCCTTGATGCGACACCAAATGTTCCCGGACACGCCGGTCTCACTCGACAGGAACACCGAGGTTCCCGCACCACTTCATCTGAGCACCTTCTCCCCTCCTGTTGGAGACAGGAGGGTCTATTCCCCTGCTTTGTTTGGAAGGGGTTCCCCACATTCCCGGCGCACCTCAGGATGAGGCCGGTCTCACGAGGAAATTCGAGACGTAGCGTCGTGGGTGGTGTCACATGCCGAAATACCCCGATTTCCCGGCCCACTCTTGAGAAGAACCCGATGCCCAGACACCTCTTCGAAGGCAACCCTGTGGACGAAGGCACAAAACGAAGGGTCACTGACACTCCCGTGCATCATTCAGTAAAAGCCGCAGGTTCCACACACAGCTCGACAAGAGGCCTGTCATCCCATGAACAACTCGAGAGGCAAGCAGAGTTCCATTCCTCCACTCAAGACGAGGCCTGACTCTCCGGTCCCAACTCTGAAGGGACCCTGCGATCGGAGTCCGAAATGGAGAGGAACCCTGAGGTTCCTGACTCCACTCGAGATGAGGCCCTCTTCCATTACACCAAAAACAGTGGAGGCCCGAGAGGCCCCTCCCAAATCCACAGTATCGCGACTTCTCAGAGGCACCCTTAGAAGCTCCCTGAGTTCACTGACACAAGTCGAGGGAACACAGGGTTTCCTGACGCAACCCGAGAAAGACCTCGAAAATCCTCCTTCAACGCATCTTGAATCCCGATTCCCCTACCATGACTCGAGAGCAATGACGCGTCCCCCTCGCCACTCGCATGGAGACTTGACTTCCCTGGCGCCACACGAGAGGCTCCCTGAGCTCCCCGTCATACCTCGTGAGAAATCCCACACTGGCTCCCCAGCTCGAGAAAACCCACGAGACGCCTCCGTCATCGCGAGATGAAGGCCTTCTTTTCCTGCATGGCCTGGAGAGCAATCTCGAGGCCTCTCTTCAAACTCCACAGGAGGCCTGACTCCCTTTAGGCCACTCTGTGGGCTCCAAGAGATACCCGTTGGGACTCGAGAGGAGAGCGGAATTCTTTGCTTCCCCTATATACCAGGCCTGACTCCTCAGGTGAGTCTGGAATGCAACCCCGAGATCCCTGTCGCCCCTGGAGAGGAACATTAGGTCCTAGACACAAGCATAGATGAGGTCTCATTTGCCCTGAAGTGACTCGAGAGCAATCCCCTGCTCTCCCTCGCACCTCGAATGGAAGAATGGACTTCCCTGGGACAACACAAGAGGAAACCTGAATTCCCCATCGTAATTCGAAAATCCCGCTGCAACTCGAGAAAAACCACGTGGTTCCCCCGTCATCGCAAGATGAGGCCCTTGCCAGCTACAGCGTCTCAGTAGAAGCCCTACGTTCCATCTTGAAGTTTAAAACGATAATTGGCAACCTTGATGTTAGCACAAAAGTTCCCCGACACCCTGGTCTCACTCGAGGGGAACACCAAGGTTCGGCGCACCGCTTGTTCTGAGCCCCTTATCCCCTCCTGATCGCGACGGGAGGGTCGATTACCCTGCTTTGTCTGGAAGGGGTTCCGGACCTTCCCGGCGCACCTCAGGATGAGGCCGGTCTCACGAGGAAATTCGAGACGTAGCCTTGTGGTTGGTGCCACACGCCGAAAGACCCCGATTTCCCTGTCTGCTCTTGATAAGAACCCAATGCTAGGACACCTCTTCGAAGGCAATCCTGTGGACGAAGGCACAAAACGAAGGGGTCTGACACCCTCCTGCATCGTTGGAAAAGCCCGCAAGTTCCACATACAGATCGACAAGTGGCCTGTCACCCCGTGAACAACTCGAGAGGCAAGAGGAGTTAAATTCTTCCACACAAGACGAGGCCTGACTCTCCTGTCCCAACTCTGCATGGACACTGAGATCCGATTCAGAAATGGAGAGGAACCATGAGGTTCCTGCCTCAACTCGAGATAAGGCCCTCTTCTACTGCACCAAACCCAGTGGAGTTCGGAGCGGCCCCTCCCAACTGCACAGTATCCCTGACTTCTCAGAGGCACCCTGAAAAGCTCCCTGAGGTCACGGGCATAAGTCGACGGAACCCAGGGTTTCCTGCCGTAACCTGAGAAAAACCTCGAGAGTCCTTCTTCACGCGTCTTGAGGCCTGATTCCCCTACCATGACTGGAGAAAAATGACGCGCTCCCCCTCGCCACGCGCATGAAGATCTGACTTCCCCGGCACCACATGAGAGGCTCCCTGAGCTCCCCATCGTACCTCGTGAGAAACCCCACACTGGCGCCGCAGCTCGAGAAAACCCACGAGACGCCCCTGTCATGGTGAAATGAGGGCCTTCTTTCCTGCATGACCTGAAGAGCAATCCCGAATCCTCTCTCCAAACTCCAAAGGAGGCTTGACTCCCTTTAGGTCACTCAGTGGGCTCCAAGAGATACCCGTCGATACTCAGGAGGAGAGCGGTGTCCTTTGCTTCCCCTCGAGATGAGGCCTGACTACGAGGGTGAGTCTGGAATGCAACCCTGGATCCCTGTCGCCCCTGGAGAGGAACCTTAGGTCCTGGACAAAAGCCTAGATGAGGTCTCTTTGGCCCTGCAGTGACTCAAGCGCAACCCCTAGCTTTCCCTTGCAACTCGAATGGAAGATTGGCCTTTCTGAGCCAACACAAGAGGAAGCCTGAATTTCCAGTTGTAATTTGAGAAACCCGCCGCAACTCGAGAAAAATCACGTGGTTCCCCGTATTGCAAGATGAGGCCCTTGCCCCCTACAGCGTCTCAAGAGAAGTCTCACATTCCGTCTTGAAGTGCAAAACAGTACTTGGCACCCTTGATCCGACCCCAAAAGTTCCCCTATATACCGATCTCACTAGAGGGGACACTGAAGTTTCCGGCACCACTTCATCTGAGGCCTTTCTCCTCTCCTGATCGCGATAGGAGGGTCGATTCCACTGCTTTGTCTCGAAGGGATTCCCGACCTTCCCGGCACACCTCAGGATGAGGCCGGTCTCACGAGGAAATTCGAGAGGTAGCCTCGAGGGCCATACTACATGCCGAAAGACCCCGATTCCATGGTCCACTTTTGATCAAAACCAGACTCCTGGACACCTCTTCGAAGGCAAGCCTGTGGATGAAGGCACAACACGTAGGGGCACTGACACCCCGTGCATCTTCTGGAAAAACCCGCAGGTTTCTCACACAGCTCCACAAGTGGTCTGTCACCTCGTGAACAACTCGAGAAGCAAGCGGAGTTCCATTCCTCCACACAAGACGATGCCTGACTCTCCTGTCACAACTCTAGGGACCTAGCGCACCGAGTCAGAAATGGAGAGGAAGCCTGAGGTTTCTGCCTCCACTCAAGATGAGGCCCTTTTCCATTGCCACAAAACCAGTGGAGTCCCGAGAGGCCCGTCCCAAATCCACAGTATGCCTGACTTCTCAGAGGCACCCTGAGAAGCTCCCTAAGGTCACCGGCAGAAGTCGACGGAACCCAGGGTTTCCTGCCGCAACCCGAGAAAGACCTTGAGAGTCCTGCTTTAACGTGTCTTGAGGCCCGATTCCCGTATCATATCTCGAGAGCAATGACGCGCTCCCCCTTGCCATGCGCATGGAGACCTGAATTCCCTGGTGCCACACAAAAGGCTCCCTGAGCTTCCCGTCGCACCTCGTCAGAAACCGCACACTGGCACTGCAGCTCGAGAAAACCAACAAGACGCCCCTGTCATCGCGAGATGAGGGTCTTCTTTTCCTGCATGGCCTGGAGAGCAATCCTGAGTCCTCTCTCCAAACTCCACAGGGGGCTTGACTCCCTTTAGGCCACTCAGTGGGCTCCAAGAGACACCTGTGGTGACTCAAGAGGAGAGCGGGGTCCTTTGCTTCCCCTCGAGTCGAGCTCTGACTCCCAGGATGCGTCTGGAATGCAACCCCGAGATCGC
Source organism: Bubalus kerabau (assembly GCF_029407905.1). NCBI lineage: Eukaryota > Metazoa > Chordata > Mammalia > Artiodactyla > Bovidae > Bubalus > Bubalus kerabau. The sequence continues at coordinate 1,990,484 of NW_026577887.1, read as the reverse complement.
TGTCGGCCCTGGAGAGGAATATTAGGTCCTGGACACAAGCCTAGATGAGGTCTCTTTTGCCCTGCAGTGACTCAAGAGCAAACCCCAGCTCTCCCTCGAAACTCGAATGGAAGATTGGACTTCCCTGGGCCAACACAAGAGGAAGCCTGAATTCCCCGTCGTAACTCGAGAATCCCGCCGCACCTTGAGAAAAACCACGTGATTCCCCCGTCATCCCAAGATGAGGCCCTTGCCCTCTACAGCGTGTCAAGAGAAGCCCCAAGTCCGTATTGAAGTGCAAAACGGTACTTGGCACCCTTGAAGCGACCCCAAAAGTTTCCCGACACACCGGTCCCACTCGAGGGGAACACCGAGGTTCCCGGCACGACTTCAACTGAGCCCTTTCACTCCTCCTGATCGCGACAAGATGGTCGATTCCCCTGCTTTGTCTGGAAGGGGTTCCGGATCTTCATGGCGCACCTCAGGATGACACCAGTCTAACGAAGAAATTCGAGACGTAGCCTCATAGATGGTGCCACGTTCTGAAAGACCCCGATTTCCTGCTCTGCTATTGATAAGAACCCGATGTCCAGACACCTCTTTGAAGGCAACCCTGTGGATGAAGGCACAACACGAAGGGGCACTGACCCCCTCATGCATCTTACGGAAAAAACCGAAGGTTCCACTCACAGCTCGACAAATGGTCTGTTATCCTGTGAACAACTCGAGAGGCAAGTGGAGTTCCATTCCTCCACACAAGACGAGGCCTGACTCTCCTGTCCCAACTCTTCAGGGACCCTGTGGTCGGAGTTTTAAATGGAGAGGAACCCTTAGGTTCCTGCCTCAACTCGAGATGAGAACCTTTGTCATTGCACCAAACCCAGTGGAGTTCCGAGAGCGCCTCCCAAGTCCACAGTATGCCTGACTTCTCAGAGGCACCCTGAGAAGCTCCCTGAGGTCACCGGTACAAGTCGAGGGAACCCAGGGTTTCCTGCCGCAACCTGAGAAAGACCTCAAGACTCCTTCTTCAACGCGTCTTGAGTCCCGATTTCCCTACCATGACTCGAGAGCATTTATGGGCTCCTCCTCATCACACGCATAGACACCTGACTTTCCTGGCGCCACACGAGAGGCTCCCTGAGCTCCCCGTCGTACTTCGTGAGAAAACTCATACTTGCGCTCCAACTCGAGAAAACCCACAAGACGCCCCCGTCATTGCGAGCTGAGGGCCTTCTTTCCTGTATGGCCTGGAGAGCAATCCCGAGTCCTCTCTCCAACTCCACAGGAGGCTTGACTCCCTGGAGGCCACTCAGTGGGCTCCAAGAGATACCTATCGCGACCCAGGAGGATATCAGAATCCTTTGCTTCCCCTCGAGCCGAGGCCTGACTCACTGGGTGAGTCTGGAATGCGTCCCCGTGATCCCTATCGCCCCTGGAGAGGAACATTAGGTCCTGGACACAAGCCTAGATGAGGTCTATTTTGACCTGCCATGACTCGAGAGCAATTCCCACCCAGCTCTCCCTGGCAACTCGAATGGAAGAATGGACTTCCCTGGGCCAACAGAAGAGGAAGCCTGAATTCCCCGTCGTAAGTCAACAATCCCATCGCAACTCGAAAAAAACCACGTGGTTTCCCCTTCATCACAAGATGAGGCCCTTGCCCGCCACAGCATCTCAAGAGAAGTCCCACGTTTCATCTTGAAGTTTGAAACAGTATTTGGCAAGCTTCGTGAGACCCCAAAAGTTCCCTGACATACCGGTCTCACTCAAGGGGAACACCGAGGTTCCCGGCACCACTTCATCTGAGCCCCTTCTCCCCTCCTGATCGCGACAGTAGGGTCGATTAACCTGCTTTGTCTGGAAGGCTTTCCCGACCTTCCAGGGGCACCTCAGCATGAGGCCCGTCTCACGAGGAAATTCGAGACGTAGCCTCGTGTGTGGTGCCGCATTCCAAAAGACCCCGATTTCCTGGTCCACTCTTAATAAGAACCCGATGCCCGCACACCACTTCGAAGGCAACCCTGTGGATGAAAGCACATCACGAGGGGGCACTGACACCCCCGTGCATTGTCTGGAAAAAACTGCAGGTTCCACACACAGCTCGACAAGTGGCCTGTCACTCCTTGAACAACTCGAGAGGCAAGCGGAGTTCCATTCCTCCACACAAGACGAGGCCTGACTCTCCTGTCCCAACTCTGCAGGGACCCTGCAATCTGAGTCAGAAATGGAGAGGAACCCTGAGGTTCCTTCCTGATCTCGAGATTAGGCCCTCTTCCATTGCAGCAAACCCAGTGGAGTCCCGAGAGGCCTCTCCCAGCTCCATAGTATCCCTGACTTCTCAGAGGCACCCTGAGAAGCTACCTGAGGTCACAGGCACAAGTCGAGGGAACCCAGGGTTTCCTGCCGCAACCCGAGAAAGACCTCAAGCGTCCTTTTTCATTGCGTTGAGCCCTGATTCCACTACCATGACTCGAGAGCAATGACGTACGCCCCCTCGCCACTCGTATGGAGACTTGACTTCCCTGACACCACACGAGAGGCTCCCTGAGCTCCCGGTCGTACCTTGTGAGAAACCCCACACTGGCACCGCAGCTCCAGAAAAACCACGAGACTCCCCCGACATCGCGAGATGAGGGCCTTCTTTTCCTGCATCGCCTGGAGAGCAATCCCGCGTGCTCTCTCCAAACTCCACAAGAGAGGAGCCAAGATTGCTGAGGAGTTGGACGGGGAGAACTCTTTCCCCCCCAAACAATTTCATCAAAAGAGCATTTAAACGTCGAGTAAATTCCACAATACAACTTATGAATGCTGCCAGAGGACATCAGGCACCCAGAAAAGAACCCAACTCTTGGAAAGTAGGTAGGAAAAAGTATAAAAGACAAAAAAAGAGACAAAAGAGGGAGGGAGGGATTTCCGTCCCGGGAAGATAGTCTTAAAAAGAGAAAAGTTTCCAAACACCAGGAAAGCTTTTCACTGCCAAATCTTTGCCAAGCTTTGGAAGCACAAAGGGCAACATAAGGGGGATAAAAATAAATAAACAATTAAAACTCGCAGATTGCAAGCCCTACGGTAACTCCCCCAGCCGCGAAGCAGTGCAGACGCCTGCTCACACCATTAGCAAGCAGGGGCTGGGCAGGGAGGCGCAGCGCGGGCTGCATTGCTTAGAGTAAAAATCTGGCCTGAATACCCTGAGCGCTATCTGAACGAAATAACTTGGACTAGCAAACCAGACTCTGGGATATCTACCACGCAAAAAGCCAGCCCTAACCTAAGACACCGCCAGGCCCGCGCACGGAACAAAGGACTGAACAGAGATAGCCGGCTGCAGACCTTCCCCCTCCGGTGACAGGCAGCCAGAGCCGGAAGGGGGCAATCGCAGCCCCAGAGAGACATTATCTATAAAACTGTAAGCAGGCTTCTTTGCTAACTAAAACTTCTTGGGGATCTGGACGGTCAACATCTGCCTGAGAAAGTGCGCCTGTTTTACACCCAGATAACCGAGTGGCGGGGAGGCGATAAGTCACAACATTGGCACTCGCCAAACACCTCATCACCTGAGCTGCTCGGACCTGGGAAGAGCACAAAACGCAGGCCCAACCGAGTCTGTGCCTCTGAGGACTACCCGAGTGCCTGAACCTGAGCGGCTTGGACCTGGGAGGTGCATGCAGCCCAGGGCCAGCCTCGGATTGTTCCCGGTGGAACAACCTAGAGCCCGAGCAGTGTGGGCAGGGAGGCTACACGCGCCGTGAGCGGGGGCAGACCCAGTGTGGCTGAGGCACTGCGAGCGCACGCCAGTGTTATTTGTTTGCAGCATCACTCCCTCCCTCCCTCCCCACAGCGCAACTGAACAAGTGAGCCTAAAAAAAAAGTGTCCTCCACCGTCCCCTTTGTGTCAGGGAGTAAACCATACACTGAAGAGACCAGCAAACAAAAGAAGCTATAACAGAGGGAAACGCCTTGGAAGCTACAGGCAATAGATTAAAACCCTGTGGTTACTAGGACTACATAGGAAGGCGCCTATAGATCTTGAGAAATATAAGTCGGACCAAGGAACTAGCCAAAAATGAACCGAACCCACGATACTCACAACAAAACCAGAGAAAGTCCTAGATATATTTTTATGATCATTCTTACTTTTTTTTAATTTTTTTAATTTTAAGTTCTCTATTGTTCATTTAATTTTCACTTTTATAACCTATTACTTTGCAAAAAAAAAGACCCTATTTTTTTCTTCTTCAGCAAACTTCATATATATATATATATATATATATATATATATATATATATATAATAATTTTTGACCTTGTTTTTTTGTTTTGTTTTTTTTTTCTTCTTTTCTTTAACATTGTATTTTTGAAATTCCAAACTGTACTCTAGATTTTTAATTTATGCTTTTTGATATTTGATATCAATTTTGTACCTGTAGTTTCTTTATAATTTTTGCGACATTGCTTGTTTTTGTTTGTTTGTTTTCTCTTTAGTTTTCTTCTTCCTTTTTTTTAACATTGTATTTTTGAAATTCCAAACTCTACTCTAGATTTTTAATTTTTGCTTTTTGGTATTAGTTATCAATTTTGTACCTGTATTTTCTTGATAATTTTTGCGACCTTGTTTGTTTTTCTTTGTTCGTTTTTTCTCTCTTTCTTTTCCTTCTTCTTTTCTTTAACATCGTATTTTTGAAATTCCAAACTCTACTCTAGATTTTTAATTTTTGCTTTTATGTATTTGTTACCAATTTTGTACCTTTAAGAACCCAATCTTCAGTACCCATTTTTCACTAGGGAGCGAGATTACTGGCTTGACTGCTCTCTCTCCCTTTGGACTCTCCTTTTTCTCCACCAGGTCGCCTGTGTCTCCTCCCTAACCCCTCTCTACTCTACCCAACTCTGTGAATTTCTGTGTATTCCAGACGGTGGAGAACACTTAGGGAACTGATTACTGGCTGGATCTGTCTCCCTCCTTTTCATTCCCCCCTTTTATCCTTCTGGCCACCTCTGTCTCCTTCCTCCTTCTTCTCATCTCTGTATAACTCTGTGAACATCTCTGAGCGGTCCAGTTGTGGAGTGCACATAAGGAAGTGACTACTGGCCAGCCCACTCTCTCCACTATTGATTCCACCTGATCTCATTTGGGTCACCTCTAACTCCCTCCTCCCTCTTCTCTTCTCCATGTAACGCTGTGAACCTTTCTGAGTGGCCCTCACAGTAGAGAAACTTTTCTTCTTTAACGTAGATGTTTTATCAATGGTGCTGTGTAGAAGGAGAAGTTTTGAAACTACTGTAAAAGTAAGACAGATAACTGGAAGCAGGAGGCTTAAGTCCAAACCCTGACTCCAGGGAACTCCTGACTCCAAGGAACATTAATTGACAGGAGCTCATCAAATGCCTCCATACCGACACTGAAATCAAGCACCACACAAGGGCCAACAAGTTCCAGGGCAAGACATACCAAGCCAATTCTCCAGCAACAAAGGAACGCAGCCCTGAGCTTCAAGATACAGGCTGCCCAAAGTCACCCCAAAACCACAAACATCTCATAACTCATTACTGGACACTTCATTGCACTCCAGAGAGAAGAAATACAGCTCCACCCACCAGAACACGGACACAAGCTTCCCTAACCAGGAAACCTTGACAAGACACCTGTACAAACCCACACACAGCGAGGAAATGCCACAGTAAAGAACTCCACAAACTGCCAGAATACAGAAAGGACACCCCAAACTCAGCAATTTAAACAAGATGAGACAGAGGAATACCCAGCAGATAAAGGAACAGGATAAATGCCCACCAAACCAAACAAAAGAGGAAGAGATAGGGAATCTACCTGATAAAGAATTCCGAGTAAGGATAGTGAAATGGATCTAAAATCTTGAAATTAAAATGGAATCACAGATAAATAGCCTGGAGACAAGGATTGAGAAGATGCAAGAAAGGTTTAACAAGGACCTAGAAGAAATAAAAAAAGAGTCAATATATAATGAATAATGCAATAAATGAAATTAAAAACACTCTGGAGGCAACAAATAGTAGAATAACAGAGGCAGAAGATAGGATTAGTGAATTCGAAGATAGAATGGTAGAAATAAATGAATCAGAGAGGATACATGAAAAACGAATTAAAAGAAATGAGCACAATCTCAGAGACCTCCAGGACAATATTAAACGCTACAACATTCGAATCATAGGGGTCCCAGAAGAAGAAGACAAAAAGAAAGACCGTGAGAAAATACTTGAGGAGATAATAGTTGAAAACTTCCCTAAAATGGGGAAGGAAATACTCACTCAAGTCCAAGAAACCCAGAGAGTCCCAAACAGGATAAAGCCAAGGCGAAACCCCCCAAGACACATATTAATCACATTAACAAAAATCAAACACAAAGAACAAATATGAAAAGCAGCAAGGGAAAAACAACAAATAACACACAAGGGAATTGCCATAAGGATAACAGCTGATCTTTCAATAGAAACTCTTCAAGCAAGGAGGGAATGGCAAGACATACTTAAAATGATGAAAGAAAATAACCTACAGCCCAGATTTTTGTACCCAGCAAGGATCTCATTCAAGTATGAAGGAGAAATCAAAAGCTTTTCAGACAAGCAAAAACTGAGAGAATTCTGCACCACCCAACCAGCTCTCCAACAAATACTAAACAGGAAACACAAAAACGGTGTATAAATTCAAACCCCAAACAATAAAGTAAATGGCAATGGGATCATACTTATCAGTAATTACCTTAAACGTAAATGGGTTGAATGCTCCAACCAAAAGACAAAGTCTGGCTGAATGGATACAAAAACAAGACCCCTACATATGTTGTCTACAAGAGACCCACCTCAAAACAGGGGATACATACAGACTGAAAGTGAAGGGCTGGAAAAAGATTTTCCATGCAAATAGGGACCAAAAGAAAGCAGGAGTAGCGATACTCATATCAGATAAAATAGACTTTAAAACAAAGGCTGTGAAAAGAGACAAAGAAGGTCACTACATAATGATCAAAGGATCAATCCAAGAAGAAGATATAACAATTATAAATATATATGCACCCAACGTGGGAGCACCACAGTATGTAAGACAAATGCTAACAAGTATGAAAGGAGAAATTAACACTAACACAATAATAGTTGGAGATTTTAATACCCCACTCACACCTATGGATAGATCAACTAAACAGAAATTTAACAAGGAAACACAAACTTTAAATGATACAATAGACCAGTTAGACCTAATTGATATCTATAGGACATTTCATCCCAAAACAATGAATTTCAACTTTTTCTAAAGTGCACATGGAACCTTCTCCAGGATAGATCACATCCTGGGCCATAAAGCTAGCATTGGTAAATTCAAAAAAATAGAAATCATTCCAAGCATCTTTTCTGACCACAATGCAGTAAGATTAGATCTCAATTACAGGAGAAAAACTATTAAAAATTCCAACATATGGAGGCTGAACAACACGCTGCTGAATAACCAACAAATCACAGAAGAAATCAAAAAAGAAATCAAAATTTGCATAGAAACGGATGAAAATGAAAACACAACAACCCAAACCTTGTGGGACACGGTAAAAGCAGTCCTAAGGGGAAAGTTCATAGCAATACAAGCACACCTCAAGAAACAAGAAAAAAGTCAAATAAATAAACTAACTCTACACCTAAAGCAACTAGAAAAGGAAGAAATGAAGAACCCCAGGGTTAGTAGAAGGAAAGAAATCTTAAAAATTAGAGCAGAAATAAATGCAAAAGAAACAAAAGAGACCATAGCAAAAATCAACAAAACCAAAAGCTGGTTCTTTGAAACGATAAATAAAATTGACAAACCATTAGCCAGACTCATCAAGAAACAAAGGGAGAAAAATCAAATCAATAAAATTAGAAATGAAAATGGAGAGATCACAACAGAAAACACAGAAATACAAAGGATCATAAGAGACTACTATCAACAATTATATGCCAATAAAATGGACAACGTGGAAGAAATGGACAAATTCTTAGAAAAGTACAACTTTCCAAAACTGGACCAGGGAAGAAATAGAAAATCTTAACAGACCCATCACAAGCACGGAAATGGAAACTGTAACCAAAAATCTTCCAGCCAACAAAAGCCCAGGTCCAGACGGCTTCACAGCTGAATTCTACGAAAAATTTAGAGAAGAGCTAACACCTATCCTGCTCAAACTCTTCCAGAAAATTGCAGAGGAAGGTAAACTTCCAAACTCATTCTATGAGGCCACCATCAGCCTAATACCAAAACCTGACAAAGATCCCACAAAAAAAGAAAACTACAGGCCAATATCACTGATGACATAGATGCAAAAATCCTTAACAAAATTCTAGCAATCAGAATCCAACAACACATTAAAAAGATCATACACCATGACCAAGTGGGCTTTATCCCAGGGATGCAAGGATTCTTCAATATCCGCAAATCAATCAATGTAATACACCACCTTAACAAATTGAAAAATAAAAACCATATGATTTTCTCAATAGATGCAGAGAAAGCCTTTGACAAAATTCAACATCCATTTATGATAAAAACTCTCCAGAAAGCAGGAATAGAAGGAACATACCTCAACATAATAAAAGCTATATATGACAAACCCACAGCAAACATTATCCTCAATGGTGAAAAATTGAAAGCATTTCCTCTAAAGTCAGGAACTAGACAAGGGTGCCCACTTTCACCATTACTATTCAACATAGCTTTGGAAGTTTTGGCCACAGCAATCAGAGCAGAAAAAGAAACAAAAGGAATCCAAATTGGAAAAGAAGAAGTAAAACTCTCACTGTTTGCAGATGACACGATCCTCTACATAGAAAACCCTAAAGACTCCACCAGAAAATTACTAGAACTAGTCAATGAGTATAGTAAAGTTGCAGGATATAAAATCAACACACAGAAATCCCTTGAATTCCTATACACTAATAATGAGAAAACAGAAAGAGAAATTAAGGAAACAATTTCATTCACCATTGCAACAGAAAGAATAAAATACTTAGGAATATACCTACCTAAAGAAACTAAAGACCTATATATAGAAAACTATAAAACACTGGTGAAAGAAATCAAAGAGGACACTAATAGGGGGAGAAATATACCATGTTCATGGATTGGAAGAATCAATATAGTGAAAATGAGTATACTACCCAAGGCAATTTATAGATTCAATGCAATCCCTATCAAGCTACCAACAGTATTCTTCACAGAGCTAGAACAAATAATTTCACAATTTGTATGGAAATACAAAAAACCTCGAATAGCCAAAGCGATCTTGAGAAAGAAGAATAGAACTGGAGGAATCAACCTACCTGATTTCAGGCTCCGCTACAAAGCCACAGTTATCAAGACAGTATGGTACTGGCACAAAGACAGAAATATAGATTAGTGGAACAAAATAGAAAGCCCAGAGATAAATCCACACACATATGGACACCTTATCTTTGACAAAGGAGGCAAAAATATACAATGGATTAAAGACAATCTCTTTAACAAGTGGTGCTGGGAAATCTGGTCAACCACTTGTAAAAGAATGAAACTAGAACACTTTCTAACACAATACACAAAAATAAACTCAAAATGGATTAAAGATCTAAACGTAAGACCAGAAACTATAAAACTCCTAGAGGAGAACATAGGCAAAACACTCTCTGAAATACATCACAGCAGGATCCTCTATGACCCACCTCCCAGAATATTGGAAATAAAAACAAAAATAAACAAATGGGACCTAATTAACCTTAAAAGCTTCTGCACATCAAAGCAAACTATTAGCAAGGTGAAAAGACAGCCTTCGGAATGGGAGAAAATAATAGGAAATGAAGCAACTGACAAACAACTAATCTCAAAAATATACAAGCAACTCCTACAGCTCAACTCCAGAAAAATAGATGACACAATCAAAAAATGGGCCAAAGAACTAAATAGACATTTCTCCAAAGAAGACATACAGATGGCTAACAAACACATGAAAAGATGCTCAAAATCACTCATTATCATAGAAATGCAAATCAAAACCACTATGAGGTACCATTTCACGCCAGTCAGAATGGCTGCAATCCAAAAGTCTACAAATAATAAATGCTGGAGAGGGTGTGGAGAAAAGGGAACCCTCTTACACTGTTGGTGGGAATGCAAACTAGTACAGCCACTATGGAGAACAGTGTGGAGATTCCTTAAACAACTGGAAATAGAACTGCCTTATGATCCAGCAATCCCACTGCTGGGCATACACACTGAGGAAACCAGAAGGGAAAGAGACACGTGTACCCCAATGTTCATCGCAGCACTGTTTCTAATAGCCAGGACATGGAAGCAACCTAGATGTCCATCAGCAGATGAATGGATAAGAAAGCTGTGGTACATATACACAATGGAGTATTACTCCGCCATTAAAAAGAATAGAATGAATCAGTTCTAATGAGGTGGATGAAACTGGAGCCTATTATACAGAGTGAAGTAAGCCAGAAAGAAAAACACCAATACAGTATACTAACGCATATATATGGAACTTTGAAAGACGGTAACAATAACCCTGAGTATGAGACAGCAAAAGAGACACTGATGTATAGAAGAGTCTTATGGACTCTGTGGGAGAGGGAGAAGGTGGGAAGATTTGGGAGAATGGCATTGAAACATGTAAAATATCATGTATGAAAAGAGTTGCCAGTCCAGGTTTGATGCATGACACTGGATGCTTGGGGCTAGTGCACTGGGACGACCCAGAGGGATGCTATGGGGGGGAGGAGGGAGGAGGGTTCAGGATGGGGAGCACATGTATACCTGAGGCGGATTCATTTTGATATTTGGAAAAACTAATACAATTATGTAAAGTTTAAAAATAAAATTAAAAAAAAATCCACAGGAGGCTTGACTCCCTTTAGGCCACTCAGTGGTCTCCAAGAAATACCCGTCGGGACTCGAGAGCAGAGCAGAGTCCTTTCCTTCCTCTCGAGATGAGGTCTGACTCCTCGGGTGCGTCTAAAATGCAACCCCGAGATCTCTGTCGCCCCTGGAGAGGAACATTAGGTCCTGGACACAAGCTTAGATGAGGTCTCTTTTGCCCTGAAGTGACTCGAGAGCAATCCCTAGCTCTCTCTCGCAACTCCAATGGAAGATTGGACTTCCCTGGGCCAACACAAGAGGAAGCCTGAATTCCCCATCGTAACTCGAGAATCCCGCCGAAACTCGAGAAAAACCACATGGTTACCCTGTCATCGCAAGATGAGGCCCTTGCCCGCTACAGAGTCTAAAGAGAAGTCCCAGGTTTCTTCTTGAAGTGTTTTCACACTTCAAGTGTGAAAACTTGGCACCCTTGATGCGATTCCAAAAGTTCCCCGACACCCTGGTCTCTCTCGAGGGGAACACCGAGGTTCCCGGTATGACTTCATCTGAGCCACTTCTCCCCTCCTGATTGCGACTGGAGGGTCGACTCCCATGCTTTGTCTGGAAGGGGTTCCCAACCTTCCCGGCGCACCTCAGGATGAGGCCGGTCTAACGAGAATATTTGAGGCGTAGCTTCATGGGTGGTAACACATGCTGAAAGACCCCGATTCCCCGGTCCACTCTTGATAAGAACCCGATGCCCGGACACCTCTTGAAAGGCAACCCTGTGGAAGAAGGCACAACACGAAGGGGCACTGACACCCTCATGCATCGTCCGGAAAAACCCGCAGATTCCAAACACAGTTCGACAAGTTGCCTGTCACCCCGTGAATAACTCGAGAGGCAAGCGGAGTTCCATTCCTCCTTACAAGACGAGGCCTGACTCTCCTGTCCCAACTCTGCAGGGACCCTGCGATCAGAGTCAGAAATGGAGACGAACCCTGAGGTTCCTGCCTCCACTCGAGATGAGGCCCTCTTCTATTGCACCAAACCCAGTGGAGTCCCGAGAGGGCCCTCCCAACTCCAGGGTATCCTTGACTTCTCAGAGGCACACTGAGAAGCTCCCTGATGCCACCGGCACTAGTCGAGGGAACCCAGGGTTTACTGCCGTGACCCAAGAAACACCTTGAAAGGCCTTCTTTAACGGTTCTTGAGGCCCGATACACCTTCCATGACTCTAGAGCAATGACGCGCTCCCCCTCGCAATGCGCATGGAGACCTGACTTCCCAAGCGCCACATGAGAGGCTCCCTGAGCTCCCCGTAGTACCTCATGAGAAACCCCACACTGGCGCTGCAGCTCGAGAAAACCCACGAGACCCCCCCTTCATCGCGAGATGATGGCCTTCTTTTCCTGCATGGCCTGGAGAGCAATCCCGAGTCCTCTCTCCAAACTCCACAGGAGGCTTGACTCCCTTTAGGCCACTCAGTGGGCTCCAAGAGATACCCGTCGCAACTCGAGAGGAGAGTGGAGTCCTTCGCTTCCCCTCGAGACAAGGACTGACTCCCCGGGTGCATCAGGAAAGCAACCCTGAGATCCCTGTCCCTCCTGGAGACGAACATTATGTCCTGGACACAAGTCTAGATAAGGTCTCTTTTGCCCTGCAGTAACTCAAGCTCAATCCCTAGCTCTCCCTCGCAACTCGAATGGAAGACTGGACTTCCCTGGGCCAACACAAGAGGAAGCCTGAATTTCCTGACCTAACTCGAGAATCCCGCCACAACTCGAGAAAAACGATGTGGTTAACCCGTCACCACAAGATGAGGCCCTTGCCAGCTACAGCGTCTCAAGGGAAGTCTCACGTTCCGTCTTGAAGTTTGAAACGGTACTTAGCACCTTTGATGTGACTCCAAAAGTTCCCCGACATCCCAGTTTTACTCGAGGGGAACATCGAGGTTCCCGGCACCACTTCATCTGAGCCCCTTCTCCCCTCCTGATCGGGACAAGAGGGTCGATTCACTTGCTTTGTCTGAAAGGGTTACCGACCTTCCTGGTGCACCTCAGGTTGAGGTCCGTCTCAAGAAGAAATTCGAGACGTAGGCTTGTGGGTGGTGCCACATGCCGAAAGACACTGATTTCCTGGTCTGCTCTTGATAAGAATCTGAAGGCTGGATACCTCTTTGAAGTCAACCCTGTGTATGAAGGCAAAAAACGAAGGGGAACTGACACCCCCATGCATCGTCCGGATAAAACCGCAGGTTCCACACACAGCTCGACAAGTGGCCTGTTATCCGGTGAACAACTCGAGAGTCCAGTGGAGTTCCATTCCTCCACACAAGACGAGGCCTGACTCTCCTGTCCTAACTCTGTAGGGACTCTGTGTTCAGAGTCAGAAATGGAGAGCAACCCTGAGGTTCCTGCTTCAAATCGAGATGAGGCCCTCTTCTGACAAGGTCCAGCCTCGGCTGGTCCAGGGTTTTCGAAGGGGAGACAGAGTAGGCGACCTATTGATTTATTTATCGAAGATATAAAGAGTAATAGAATGAGGATAGCTCAGTAGGAAAATTTAGTGGAGAAAAGAAGCTGAGTAGCTTGGTTTATGCGGAAAATCAGTATAACCCGTGACACCAGGTTAGCTCTGACCACGGAGGCCGCAGGCTCCCTCTCGAATAGCGAAAAGTGCCCCACCTTAGACACCTTCTCAAGTGGTCTTCGAAGCCCAGGCAAATAAATGGTCGCAGAGGATATCCGCGCTCCAGATGGACACTCATCTGAAAATTGAGGGGAAGAATGACATTAGGAGACTAAGCGTTGGCAATCAAGGCCAGTAGCTTTATTTTCAACAGGGGTTTTTATACCCTAAGTTACACATAGAGGATAATGGGGATGCAAAGACAGCAGCCTTTGATCCTTATCAAAAACCAGAGTTTCTCTCCTGCAAATGTATCGTATACAAATGGTTTAGGTGATTTACATCATCTTCTATCCAGAAGACCTATTAACATTTTATGACTCTTGACAAAGACTTATCAACCATAAGACTTATTTTCTCTAAGAGTAATTATTTTAAGGTTTGGCCCCATCTTTCGAAGATAAAATTGCATTCCTATAGGGCAGATGTGTAATGGGCTTACAACAAAGGAAATAATTTATTACCTTAAGGGTCTAAAGTTAGTAACACCAAGGCCACTACTTATTTCTTCTACATACCAACTATATTAATTAATACACATTCAAGGATACAATTCAGGGGATGTGGAAACTTGGCAACAAGCATTGGTTCATCAATGAAATCTTTTACTAGTTTTATTCTGACAGTTTCTAACTCTCTGAGAGGCTCTAAGCTATTTGAATATCTTAAGCTTCCCGTGCCTCTCGAGGCTCGGAGACTGTAAACAATTGTATGCATTGCTGTAGGAGACCGGGTAAACTTGTCAGGCGAGTTAGAGAGCCATCTGACGTGTTTGGATTTAAACACTCCTAATTGCCCAGGAACTTTATTAATTGGAGCTGTAAGTTAGCTCTTTGACAGAGAGAGTGAGATGGTGGTGGGGGACAGCCCCCAGTAAAGTCAGAGGGGAGAGCACAAAGCAATAAAGTAGGCAGACTCTGGTTTTGGGGGGTAGATGCTCAAGAATATCCGGGAGGACTCCCGAGGCTCGATCCCGCCTTTGTGTATGCCCAGCCTCCTTCCTCATGACCTTTGTCACGAGTGGAATGTCTCTCGCCGGCTCCCGGCATCTCCCCGTTTTTTATTTCTTAAAACAGCCAGATGTAGCTCAGTCACGAGCCTCTGAATACTCTGCCGAAGAATCCTGACAATACAAGGAAGAATGATTATGAGAAGCAGAATTAAAGCAGCCACCGCAGCATAGCTAAAGACATTAGACAGAATATTCTTTCCTGAGATGTAGTTAGGGAAAGTATGGAAGAAATCATTTGCTGTTCCAGCAGCAGTAAAATCTAATCGGGAGTGCTCCATGGTTGCTATTTGATAGTGAAGTTTCCCTACGTCTCAACCAATGTCAGAGCTGTTCCAGATACCTGAAATATGGTTTTTAATCTTTTCCCATTCAAAATCTGTCTCATTTACTTTCAGGGGTGTTCCACATATCCACCGATAGTCAGCATGACAAGACAATGCCATTTTCACCTTTAAAGCCTGCAATTCAGTCCCAATATGTATTACTGCTTCCTCTAGGGCGTCTACCCTCATTTCTAATTTTCTCTCTATAGCTTCCTGTGTTGCCAATGTTAAAGAAACTTTTTTGGACATAGAATCAACATATTGAGCAGTATGTACTTGTTGAGTCAATGATATTGCTGCCACAGTAACAGAAGTGATTGCACTTATCAAAGCTGCTGTTCCCAAGATAAGTAAGCCCACAAACCGTCGTGTTTGCATTAAATCCTGTAGTTGTTGTAATACAGCAAGACCATAATTCAATAAGTGGTTACATCATAAGATAAGGTGGATGTTGTAGCATTACAAAGGAGCAAACATTATATTGAGGGTTTAAACAAGATGAACCAAGGAGCAGCTGTAGGCGTCAGCCCGGAGGAGCAGTGTCCCCAGCATCAGGAGGCAGAACGCGAGTGGCAGGCTGTGGGCCAAGGCGCCTATGGTGGGCGGAGGGGCAGGGTTCGTGGTTTAGGGCTAGCCGCCACCGCTTGGGCTCAGGGCGGTCCCCTCTCGCCGGTGGGGCCACGCTGGTCTGGACGGCACTCCGCGGGCGCGCTTTCCTCTCTGGCCCTCACTCGCTGCACAGACTTCTTTGCTCTAGGTCACGGGGTGCAGAGAGGTGGGTGCGAGGCGCTGCTGGTGGCATGGAGGCGAGATCTGGCTGGGGGAGGGGGAGCGAGCGAGTGCGCGCGCCGCGAACCTGGTCTTTGGGGAATGTGACATGACGAATTTGTCTGAGATCCAAACCGGAGAATCTGCATTCTGTAGAAATATACAAGCATACCCTCTCCCACAAGTTACCAACACATCTGGCCTTTTTCACTCTCCCGTAAGGAGGCCTTTTTACTTGACCAGGGGCCGAGCCGTAGCCTGTAATTCAGGCATCTAGTGTCTCATCATTGTAGTCTGCCCCTGTGTGTTTACGTTTAAGTGATTAATTACAATTGGAACATAACTTCACTATTTGTCTAGCTGTTTCCCTATGGATATGTTAATTTAGGTCTAATGTTTAGTTTAGGTCTCTGTATAAATTTAAGTAATAAATGTATAACCTCCTTATCTCATTTTGGTATACAGGTATACAGATATACCTAAATGCAAAATGCATTTATATATGTATTTATATATGGCAACAAGGATAAAGTTATTGACATATAATATATATAAATCAATATACTTGAATTAATCTTTATAATTAATATATTAATTAATATATATTACAACAATACAACACATACACAGCTAATACCAACCAACACAAACCAATATACTGTAATAATACATGTCACACATTTATAATTATACAGTATATAGAACATACATCATCACAGCACATCAATCCATACCAATTAATATCAGCCACACACACATTATATTACTGCCATATATATTTAATTATACAGTAGATATATATGTGTGTGTATATAGTGTACATATTAATTTATATACAAATTAATTAAGTATAG
Source organism: Bubalus kerabau (assembly GCF_029407905.1). NCBI lineage: Eukaryota > Metazoa > Chordata > Mammalia > Artiodactyla > Bovidae > Bubalus > Bubalus kerabau. The sequence continues at coordinate 1,974,027 of NW_026577887.1, read as the reverse complement.
ATCTATAAATAGAATTAGGTATACCTTTATTATATTTTATTTATACCCATACCTAATTAGGCAAACTGTAATTAGGCAAATACATTTATATTATGTATTTATAACAATATACAAAGTATTGTTAAATGTACCACCTGTACAGCATCTCCACCCCACATACCACTTTCTCTAATCCCACCAACTCATTTTCAGTATTATGTGTTGGCCAGGAGCTGGGCCAGTCTTTCCCAGCAATGTTAAGAGACGTCTGTTCCTGTGTCTAATAGCCCTGGCGTTTTATTCTCTTGAATTAAAAGATCTTTTAAAGGCCTTGGAACTGTAATTTCCTGCACCCAAAAGGCTAGATCACTAGATCCAAATGTTTTGTGGCTCTTAGATTGAGAAGTCAAGTTTTTCCTTGTCTGATAGTAAGGTAAAAGTAAAAGCTGTGTTACTCTTTGACCTTTATTAATTTGTACAGTTTTGATAGGCAGTGAGATCAAGACTTTAATTTCTCAATATCATCAGAATCTACTACACCATGCACCAGCGAAATTTCTTTTCTTTCTTTTTTTTTTATTTAATTTTTTTTAAAAGAAAGCGAGCTATGCCCCAGGACAAATCTTAAAATGTCCTCAGATAGGGGGCCAGCCACTCCGGTTGGAATTGGAGTAAGCGGCACATCAGGGGTTAATATTGTTATTAAATCTCCTTGCCTTTTCGCTTTTCTCCTAGCCTGGGTGAGACCCCCCTGAGGGAGTTTTCTCCAAGGAGCACGCTCTGCATATTGTGTACTAAAAGCTCCTTTGTTTAAAAAACTTTTTATCTTCCTCAGTCTTAGGCAACACTTTGGGAGGCTTTGGGGGCAAAGTGGGGAACTCCTGGGTCCTGGGAGGCACAATCGAAGGTGGTGGCAGTCGCCTTAAATCAGAAAGTGGTGGATAAGCTTTTTAAAGGTTTGCGCAGAGGGGGAGGGAGCTCGCCAGGGCTCTCGGCTGCAGCGTCCTGTAAGCCCTCTCCTTCCTCGGGAGGTAGACCACTTTCTCCCTCCTTTTTTTTTTTTTTTCAGTGGCAGAAAATATGATCTGTGCAGTAAATGGAGACTCACCACCATCCACCTCTATAGCCTCCCCCATAGTCTATTTAACAGCCTCGTGACAGAGGTCCAGGACATTTCTAATCATATTCCACAGTCAATAAATATTTGTCTATTCTTAGATGCAGAGAAATCCATTTTTAATTTTTTTTAATTTTAGAGAATATTTTTATTTATTTTGTAACCTCTTTACCCTGGCTAAACTGCAGAGGGGACTAGAAAAGAAGCCTCAAGGTGAGGATCAAGTTCATCCTTGGGACTAGAGAAAATCCTTCTCCGGGAAACTCCTAGCGGTGGCCCTTTACCCCGACATGGAGGAGGAGGCATAGGGGGATGGGAGCGTCCCGAAGTTTTCCTCTTCTGTTCCGGAGATCCTTTAACTGTTTGGTAACTAAATCTTATGAACTGTCTGATCGGGGATGTTTCCCTCAACCTCCTAGGAGCGGATGGTCTGATTAGGGATGTTTTCTTAAACTTTTAGGAGCATCTTTAGCTTAAAAAAAAAAAAAAATCCTCATCAGAATGGCATCGAGCTGCTGTTTCCTCTAAACCTTTTTCAAATTGAGGGGAGAGCTGATCTTTCTTTTCATCCCTATCTTTTACATGCTCATTGGCAGTCATAGCGGCTAGCCATTCATTTAGCTGTCGATAGCTAGGTATAGCCTCTTCATTTTCACTTTTCTTTATAACAGGTACCTTTTCAGATTTGCTTTTTTGTTTAACAGGTACTTTTCCAACTTTACTTTCCTCTTTAACAGGTACCTTTTCAAATTCATGAGCTGGATCTAAAACATCTCTAGTCATATTCCACAGAGGAAAGGTGTAAGTAGGGATTTTTTCCAAACGTTGCTGAGCACAATAAGCTCTTAGCTGTTTTCCTAGTTTTTTCAAGATATCTAGGTTAACAGTGCCTTGTTGTAGAAACCAAGGGCAGTGGTCTTGTACAAATGTAAAAAATGATTGAATGGAAGATTTTTTAACCTTGATTCTTCTTTTACTTAATAACTGTAAAATTACTCCTATAAAGAGCTGTCTTTCATTTGATTCAGTGTTGCCCATGTCAGAAACTTAAGGATAGTAAAAGATTTTGCTTTTAGCTATCTAAAGATTAGGCCTTTTTTGTCAGCCTTTTTAGAAACCGTTTTTTCTCTCTAACTCTTCAACACTTCCCACTCCTCTCGCCCTGTCTATTCTACAGGGGGATCTGCAGCCCCCTAAGTGGGATCCTATCTGTCACGAAAACTGAACACTGGGGGAATGGGGTTGGGGATTTACCTTCGAAATGCCTGTCTCGGGCGCCACCTGCAGAGGTCCAGCCCCAGCTGATCCAGGGTATTCGAAGGGAAGATGGAGTAGGCGACCTATTTATATATTTATTTATTCATCAAAGATATAAAGAGTAATAGAATGAGGATAGCTCAGTAGGAAAATTCAGTGGAGAAAAGCAGCTGAGTAGCTTGGTTTACGCGGAAAATCAATATAACCCGTGACACCAGGTTAGTTCTGACCACGGAGGCTGCAAGTGCCCTCTAGAATAGAGGAAGGTGCCCCACCTTAGACACCTTATCGAGTGGGTCTTCGAAGCCCAGGCAAATAAACGGTTGCAGAGGATATCTGTGCTCCAGATGGACACTCATCTGAAAATTGAGGGGAATAATGACATGGGGAGACCAAGCGTTGGTGAGCAAGGCCCGTAGCTTTATTTTCAACACAGGTTTTAATACCCTAAGTTACACATAGAGGATAATAGGGGATGCAAAGTCAGCAGTCTTTAATCCTTATCAAAAACCAGGGTTTCTTTTCTGCAGATTTATCGTATAAAAATGGTTTAGATGATTTACATCATCTTCTGGCCAGAAGACCTATTAACATTTTATGACTCTTGACAAGACTTATCAACCATAAGAGTTATTTTCTCTAAGAGTAATTGTTTAAGGTTTGGCGCCATCTTTCGAAGATAAAATTGCATTCCTATAGGGAGGATGTGTAATGGGTTTACAACAAAGAAAAGAATTTATTACCTTAAGGGTCTAAAGTTACCAACATCAAGGCCACTACTTATTTTTTCTACATACCAACTATATTAATTAGCACACATTCAAGGATACAATTCAGGGGATGTGGAAACTTGGCAAAAAGCATTGGTTCATCAATGAAATCTTTTACTAGTTTTATTCTGACAGTTTCTAACTCTCTGAGAGGCTCTAAGCTATTTGAATATCTTAAACTTCCCGTGCGTCTCGAGGCTGGGAGACTGTACACAATCGTATGCATAGCTGTAGGAGACCGGGTAAACTTGTCAGGCGAGTTAGAAAACCATCTGAGGGGTTTGGATTTAAACACTACTAATTGCCCAGGAACATTATTAGTTGGAGCTGTAAGTTAGCTCTTTGATAGAGAGAGTGAGATGGTGGTGGGGGACATCCCCAGTAATGTCAGAGGTGAGAGAACAAAGCAATAAAGAAGGCAGACTTTGGTTTTTGGGGGTAGATGCTGAAGAATATACGGGGGAACTCCCGGAGGCTCGATCTCGCCTTTGCGTATGCCGAGACTCTTTCCTCATGACATTTGTCATGAGTGGAATGTCTCTCGCTGGCTCCCGGCAATCTTCCATTGCACCAAACGCAGTGGAGTCCCGAGAGGCCCCTCCCAACACCACAGTATCAGTGTCTTCTCAGAGGCACCCTGAGCAACTCCCTGAGGTCACCAGCACCAGTTGAGGGAACACAGGGTATCCTGCCGCAACACGAGAAAGACCTCAAGAGTCTGTCTTCAACGCGTCTTGAGGCCGGATTCCCCTACCATGACTCGAGAGCAATGACACGCTCCCCCTCGCCATGCGCATGGACACCTGACTTCCCTGGCGCCACATGAGAGGCTCCCTGAGCTCCCCGTCATACCTCGTGAGAAACCCCACACTGGCGCCACAGCTCGGGAAAACCCACGAGACGCCACGGTCATCGCGAGATTGGGGACTTCTTTTCCTGCCTGACCTGGAGAGCAATCCCTGGTCCTTTCTCCAAACTTCACAGGAGGCTTTACTCCCTTTAGGCCACTCAATGGGCTCCAAGAGATACCTGTCGCAACTTGAGAGGAGAGCAGAGTACTTTGTTTCCCCTCGAGATGAGGCCTTACCTCGGGTGAGTCTGGAATGCAACCCCGAGATCCCTGTTGCCCCTGGAGAGGAACATTATGTCCTGGACAAAAGCCTAGATGAGGTCTATTTTGCCCTACAGTGACTCGAGAGCAACAACCATCTCTCCCTCGCAATTCGAATGAAGATTGGTCTTCACTGGGCCAACACAAGAGGAAGTCTGAATTTCCCGTTGTAACTCGAGAATCCCGCCCCAACTCTTAAAAACCACGTGGTTCCCCATTCATCGCAATATGAGGCCTTTGCCCGCTACAGAGTCTCAAGAGAAGTCCCATGTTTCGTCATAAAGTTCGAAATGCTACTTGGCACCCTTGATGCGACCCCAAAAGTTCCCCAATATACCGGTCTCACTCCAAGGGAACACCGAAGTTCCTGGCACCACTTCATTTGAGCCCCTTCTCCCCTCCTGATCACGGCAGGAAGGTCGATTCCCCTGCTTTGTCTAGAAGGGGTTCCCGACCTTCATGGCGCACCTCAGGATGAGGCCAGTCTCACGAAGAAATTCGAGACGTAGCCTCGTGTTGGTGCCACGTGCCGAAAGACCCGATTTCTCGGTCTTGCTCTTGATAAGAACCCGATGCCCGGACACCTCTTCTAAGGCAACCCTGTGGATGAAGGCACTACACGAGGGGGCACTGGCAACCCTGTTCATCGTCCGGAAAATCCCACAGGATCCACATACAGCTCCACAACTGGCCTGTCACCCCTTAAAAAACGAGAGAGGCAAGCGGAGTTCCCTTCCTCAGACAAGACGAGGCCTGAGTATCCAATCCCAACTCTGCAGGCACGCTTCGATCTGAGTCAGAAATGGAGAGGAAACCTGAGGTTCCTGCCTCAACCCGAGATGAGGCCCTCTTCCATTAAAACAAAGCCAGTGGAGTCCCGAGAGGCCACTCCCATCTCCACAGTATCCCTGACTTCTCATAGGCATTCTGAGAAGCTCCTTGAGGCCACCGGCAAACGTCGAGGGAAATAAGGGTTTCCTGCCACAACCGAAGAAAGACCTCGAGAGTCCTTCTTCAATGCGTCTTGAGGTCAGATTCCCCTACCATGGCTCGAGAGCAATAACGCGCTCCCCCTCGCCACGCACAAGGAGACCTGACTTCCCTGGCGCCACATGAGAGGTTCCCTGAGCTCCCCGTCGTACCTCGTGTGAAAACCCACACTGGCGCCGCAGCTCGAGAAAACACACAAGACCCCTCCGTCATCGCGAGATGAGGGCCATCTTTTCCTGCATGGCCTGGAGAGCAGTCCCAAGTCCTCTCTCCAAACTTCACAGGAGGCTTGACTCCCTTTAGGCCACAAAGTGGGCTCCAAGAGGTGCCCGTCGCAACTCGAAAGGAGAGCGGAGTCCTTTGCTTCCCTTCAACACGAGGCCTGACTCCCTGGGTGAGTCTGCAATGCAAACCTGAGATCCCTGTGGCCCTTGGAGAGGAACATTAGGTCCTGGACACAAGCCTAGATGAGGTCTCCTTTGCCCTGCAGTGACTCGAGCGCAACCCCCAGCTCTCCCTCGCAACTCGAATGGATGATTGGACTTCCCTGGCCCAACACAAGAGGAAGCCTGAAATCCCCGTCGTAACTCGAGAATCCCGCCGCAACTCGAGAAAAACCACGTGGCTCCCCCGTCATTGCAAGATGAGGCCCTTGGCCGCTACAGCATATCAAGAGAAGTCCCACGTTCCATCCTGAAGTACAAAACGGTACTTGACACCCTTGATGCGACCCCCAAAGTTCCCTGACATACCGGTCTCACTCGAGGGAAACACCAAAGTTCATGGCACCACTTCCTGTGAGCCCCTTCACCCCTCCTGATCGCGACAGGAGGGTCGACTCCCATGCTTTGTCTGCAAGGGGTTCCCGACGTTCCCCGCGAACCTCCGGATGAGGCCGGTCTCATGAGGAAATTCAAAAAGTAGCCTCATGGTTGGTGCCACATGTTGAAAGATCCCGAATTCCCGGTCCACTCTAGATAAGAACCTGACGCCCGGACATCTCTTCGAAGGCACCCCTGTGGATGAAGGCACAACACGAAGGGACACTGACATCCCCATGCATCATCTGGAAAAACCCGCCGATTCCACTCACAGCTCCAAATGTGGACTGTCACCCCGTGAACAACTCGAGAGGCAAGTGAAGTTGCATTCCTTCACACAAGACGAGGCCTTACCCTCCTGGCCCAACTCTTCAGGGACCCTGCGATCGGAGTCAGAAATGGAGAGGAACCCTGAGGTTCCTGCCTCAACTAGAGAAGAGGCCCTCTTCCATTGAACCAAACTCAGTGGTGTCCCGAGAGGCCCCTCCCAACACCACAGTATCCCTGAATTCTCAGAGGCTCCCTGAGAAGCTACCTGAGGTCACTGGCACAAGTCGAGGGAACCCAGAGTTTCCTGAAGTAACCCGAGAAAGACTTGGAGAGTCCTTTTTCAACGTCTCTTGATGCCCGATTCCCCTACCATGACTCCAGAGCAAGGACGCGCTCCCCTCGCCACAAGCAGGAAAACTGACTTCCCTAGTACCACACAAGAGGCTCCCTGAGTACCCCATTGTACCTCGTGAGAAAACCCACAGTGGCGCCGCAGTTCAAGAAAAACCACAAGATGCCCCCGTCAAGGAGAGACGGGGGCCTTCTTTTCCTGCCTGACCTGGAGAGCAATCCCTGGTCCTCTCTCCAAACTTCACAGGAGTATTGACTCCCTTTAGGCCACTCAGTTGGGTCCAAGAAATACCCGGTGCGACTCGAGAGGAGAGCGGAGTCCTTTGCTTCCCTCGAGACGAGGCCTGACTCCCCGGGTGAGTTTGGAATGCAACCCCGAGATCCCTGTCGCCCCTGGAGTGGAACATTATGTCCTAGACACAAGCCTAGATGAGGTCTATTTTGCCCTACAGTGATCGAGAGCAACCTCCATCTCTCCCTCACAATTTGAATGGAAGATTGGGCTTCCCACGGTCAACACAAGAGGAAGTCTGAATTTCCCATCGTAATTCGAGAATTCAGCCTCAAGTCTTAAAAACCATGTGGTTCCCCCTTCATCACAATATGAGGCCCTTGCCAGCTAGAGTCTCAAGAGAAGTCCCACGTTCCATCTTAAAGTTCGAAATGCTACTTGGCACCCTTGATGCGACCCCAAAGTTCCCCAACATACCGGTCTCACTCCAGGGGAACACCGAAGTTCCCGGTGTCTCCAGGGAAGTCCCATGTTCCGTTGTTAAGTGCGAAACGGTACTTGACACCCTTGATGCGACCGCAAAAGTTCCCCGACACGCTGGGTTCCCTCGAGGGGAACACCAAGGGTCCCGGCACCACTTCATCTGAGCCCCTTCTCCCCTCCTGATCGCGACAGGAGAGTCGATTCCCCTGCTTTCTCTGGAAGGGGTTCCCGGCCTTCCCTTTGCACCTCAGGATGAGGCCGGTCTCAGGAGGAAATTCGAGACTAGCCATGTGTGAGGTGCCACGTGCCGAACGACACCGATTTTCCGGTCCGCTCTTGATAAGAACCCGATGCCCGGACCCCTCTACGAAGGCAACCCTGTGAGTGAAGGCACAACACGAAGGGGCACTGACACCCCCGTGCATCATCCGGAAAAACCCGCAGGGTCTACACACAGCTCGACAAGGGGCCTGAGACTCCCGGAACAACTCGAGAGGCAACCAGAATTCCATTCCTCAGACAAGACGAGGCATGACTCTCCTGTCCCAACACTGCAGGGACCGTGCAGTCGGAGTCAGAATCGGAGAGGAAGCCTGAGGTTCCTGCCTCCCCTCGAGATGAGGCCCTCTTCCATTGCGCCGAACCCAGCAGAGTCCCGAGAGGCCCTGCCAACTCCATAGCATTCCTCACATCTCAGAGGCACCCTGGTAAGTTCCCTATAGTCCCCTGCAGAAGTCGAGGGAAACGAGGGTTTCCCGCCGCCACCCGAGAAAGACCTCGAGAGTCCTTCTTCAATGCGTCTTGTGGCCCTAGCCACTTCCCATGACTCGAGAGTGATGACCAGCTCCTCCTCGCCATGCGCATGGAGACATGAGTTCCCTGGCGCCGCACGAGAGGCTCCCTGAGGTCCTCGTCGTGCCTCGTGAGAAAACCCCCACGGGCGCCGCAGCTCGAGGAAACCCATGAGATGCCCCCGTCATCGCGAGATGAGGGCCTTCTTTTCCTGCCTGACCTGGAGAGCAATCCCGAGTCCTCTCTCCAAACTGAAGAGGAGGCTCGACACCCTTGAGTCCACTCATTGGGCTCCAAGAGATCCGTGTCGCGACTTGAGAGGAAAGTGGAGTCCTCTGCTTCCCGTCGAGGCGAGGCCTGACTCCCCGGGGGAGTCTGGAATGGAAACCCGAGATCTCTGTCTTCCCTTGAGAGGAATATTAGGTCCTGGACACACGCCTCGATGAGGTCTCTTTGGCCCTGTAGTGACTCGAGCAGAACCCCCAGCTTTCCCTCGCAACCCGAGGGGAAGATTGGGCTTCCCAGGGCCAACCCAAGAGGAAGCCTGAAATCCCCGTCGTTTTCGAGAATCCAGACGCAACTCGAGAAAAACGACGTGGTTCCAACGTCTTCACAGGATGAGGCCCTTGCCCGCTACAGCATCTCCAGGGAAGTCCCATGTTCCGTCCTGAAGTGGGAAACGGTACTTGGCTCCCTTGATGCGACCCCTAAAGTTCCCTGAAACGCCGGGTTCCCTCGAGTGGAACACCTAGAGTCCCGGCCCCACTTCATCTGAGCCCCATCTCCCCTCCTGATCGCGACAGGAGAGTCGATTCCCCTTCTTTGTGTGGAAGGTGTTCCCGGCCTTCCAGGCGCAACTCAGGATGATGCTGGTCTCACGAGGAAATTCGAGATGAGCCACGTGGGTGGTGCCACATGTCGAACGACCCCGATTTCCCGGTCTGCTCTTGAAATGAACCTGATGCCCGGACACCTCTTTGATGGCAACCCTGTGGGGGAAGGCACAAAACGAAGGGGCAATGACACCCCCGTGCATCTTCTGGAAACACCCGCAGGTTCCACACACAGCTCGACAAGGGGCCTGAGACCACTGAACGACTCGAGAGGCAAGCAGAGTTCCATTACTCAGACAAGACGAGGCCTGACTCTCCTGTCCCAACCCTGCAGGGACACTGCGGTCGGAGTCAGAAATGGAGAGGAAGCGTGAGGTTCCTGCCTCCAATCGAGATGAGGCCCTCTTTCATTTCGTCAAACCTAGTGGAGTCCCGAGAGGCCCCTCTAACTCCTCAGTATCCCTCACCTCTCAGAGGCACCTGGGAAGTTCCCTAAGGTCCCCGGTAGAGGTCGAGGGAAACGAGTGTTTCCCGCCCCAAACCAAGAAAGACCTCGAGAGTCCTTCTTAAATGCGTCTTGAGGCCCTAGTCCCTCCCATGACTCCAGAGCAATGACGCGATCTGCCTGGCCACACGCATGGAGGCCTGACTTCTCTGGCGCCGCACGAGAGGCTCCCTGAACTCCCCATCATATCTCGTGAGAAACCCCACACTGGCGCCGCAGCTCGAGAAAACCCATGAGACTCTCCCGTCATCACGAGAGGAGGGCCATCTTTAACTGCATGGTATGCAGATCAAGCGTGAACCTTCTGTCCAAGCTACACAGGACGCTTGACTCCCTTTAGGCCACTCATTGGGCTCCAAGAGTTACACGTCACGACTCGAGAGGATAGTGGAGTCCTTTGCTTCCACTCGAGACGAGGCGTGACCCACCGGGTGAGACTGGAATGCGACCCCGATATCCCTGTTGCCCCTGGAGAGGAACACTACGTACTGGACCCAAGCCTAGATGAGGACTCTTTGCCCTGAAGTGACTCGAGAGCAACCCACACCTCTCTCCGACAAGTTGAATGGAAGATTGGACTTCCTGGGGCAACACAAGAGGAAGCCTGAATTCCCCGTCGTAACTCGAGAATCCCGCCTCAACTCGAGAAAAACCACGTGTTTCCCTCGTCATCACAATATGAGGCCCTTGCCCGCTAGAGCATCTCCAGAGAATTCCCACGTTCCGTCTTGAAGTGCGAAACTGTACTTGGCACCCTTGATGCGACCTCAAAAGTGCCGTGACATACCGGTCTCACTCGAGGGGACCACCGAGGTTCCCGGCACCACTTCATCTGAGCCCCTTCTCCCCTTCTGATTGCGACCGGTGTGTCGATTCCCCTGCTTTGTCTGCAAGGGTTCCCTACCTTCCCGGCGAACCTCAGGATGAGGCCGGTCTCCCGAGGAAATTCGAGACGTAGCCTCGTGGGTGGTACCACATGCTGAAAGACCCCAATTTTCTGGTACGCTCTTGAAAAGAACCCGATGCCCGGACACCTCTTTGAAGGCAACCCTGTGGATGAAGGCACAACACGAAGGGGCACTGACACCCCTGTGCATCGTCCGGAAAAACCCGCAGGTTCCACACACAGCTCAACAAGTGGCCTGTCACTCCTTGAACAACTCGAAAGGCAAGCGGAGATCCATTCCTCCACGGAAGACGAGGCGTGACTCTCTTGTCCATACTCGGCAGGTACTCTGCGACCCTAGTCAGAAATGGAGAGGACCCCTGAGGTTCCAACCTCCATTCGAGATGAGGCCCTCTTCGATTGCACCAAACCCAGTTGAGTAACGAAAGGCCCCTCCCAAATCCACAGTGTCCCTGACTTCTCAGAGGCACCCTGAGAAGTTGCCTGAGGTCACCGACACAAGTCGAGGGAACCCAGGGTTCCCTGCCGCAACCCGAGAAAGACCTCGAGAGTCCTTCTTCAATGCGTCTTGAGGCCCGATTCGCCTACTATGACTCGAGAGCAATCACGCACTCCCCTTCACCACACGCACGGAGACCTGACGTCCCTAGCACCACACGAGAGGCTCTCTGAGCTCCCCGTCGTACCTCGTGAGAAATCTGATACTGGCGCCGCAGCTGGAGAAAACCCACGAGACGCCCCCGTCATCGCGAGATGAGGGCCTTTTTTCCTGCATGGCCAGGAAAACAATCCCGAGTCATCTCTCTAAACTCCATAGGAGGCTTCACTCCCTTTACGCCACGCAGTGGGCTCCAAGAAATACCCGTCGCGACTCGACAGGAGAGCGGAGTCCTTTTTTGCCCCTCAAGACGAGGCCTGACTCTCCGGGTGAGTCGAGAATGCAACCCCGAGATCCCTGTCGGCCCAGTAGTGGAACACTAGGTCCTGGACACAAGCGTAGATGAGGTCTATTTTGCCCTGCAGTGACTGGAGAGCAATCCCCAGTTCTAACTCACAATTCGAATGAAAACTGGACTTCCCTGGGCCAGTTGAAGAGGAAGCCTGAATTCCCGGTTGTAACTCGAGAATCCCGCCCCAACTCAAGAAAAACCGCGTGGTTCCCCCGTCATCGAAAGATGAGGCCCTTGCCCGCTACAGCGTCTCAAGAGAAGTCCCACGTTCCGTATTGAAGAGCGAAAAGTTACTTGGAACCCTTGATGCGACCCCAAAAGTTCCCCGACATACCAGTCTCACTTGAGGAGAACACCGAGGTTCCCGGCACCACTTCATCTGAGACTCTTCTCCCCTCTTGATCGCGACAGGAGGTTCGATTCCCCTGCTTTGTCTGGAAGGCGTTCCCGACCTTCCCGGCGCACATCAAGATGAGGCCAGTCTCATGAGGAAATTCGAGACATAGCCTCGTGGGTGGTGCGGCATGCCAAAAGACCCCGATTCCCTGGTCCGCTCTTGATAAGAACCCGATGGCAGAACCCAACTCGAAGGCAATCCTGTGGAACAAGGCACAACACGAAGGGGCAGTGACACCCCAGTGCATCGTCCAGAAAAACCCGCAAGTTCCACATACAAATCGACAAGTGGCCTGTCACCCCATGAACAACGCGAGAGTCAAGCGGAGTTCCATTCCTCCACACAAGACGAGGCCTGACTCTCCTGTCCCAACTCTGCAGGGACTCTGCGATCCGAGTCAGATCCGGCGCATTCGAAGCCAGGAGGGGAACCCTGTGGTTCCTGCCTCAACTTGTCATGAGGCCCTCTTCCATTGCACCAAACCCAGTGGAGTTTCGAGAGGCCCCTCCCAACTCCACAGTGACCCTGACTTCTCAGAGGCACACTGAGAAGCTTCCTGAGGTCACTGGCACAAGTCGATGGAACCCAGGGTTTCCTGCTGCAACCCAAGAAAGACCTCGAGAGTCCTTCTTTAACACGTTTTCAGGCCCAATTCCCCTACCATGACTCGATAACAATGACGGGCTCCCTCTCACCACGTGCATAGAGACCTGACTGCCCTGGCACCACATGAGAGGCTCACTGAGCTCCCAGTCTTACTTCGTGAGAAACCCCACACTAGCGCCACAGCTCGAGAAAACCTACGAGACGCCCCAGTCATCGGGAGATGAGGGCCTTCATTTCCTGCATTGCCTGGAGAGCAATCCCGTGTCCTCCCTCCAAACACCAGAGGAGGTTTGACTCCCTTTAAGCCACTCAGTGGGCTCCAAGACATACCCGTCCGACTCGAGAGGAGAGCAGAGTCCTTTGCTTCCCCTCGAGACGAGGCCTGACTCCAGGGTGAGTCTGGAATGCAACCCCGAGATTCCTGTCGCCCCTTGACATGAACATTAGGTCCTGCACACAAGCCTTGGTGGGGTCTCTTATGCCTTCAGTGACTAGAGCGCACCTCCAGCTCTTCCTCGAATCTCGAATGGAAGATAAGACTTTTGTGGGCCAACACAAGAGGAAGCATGAATTCCCTGTGGTAACTCAAATATCCCACCGCAACTAGAGAAAAACGAAGTGGTTCCCCAGTCATTCCAAGATGAGGCCCTTGCCCGCTGGAGCACCCCAAGAGAAGTCCCACGTTCCAATTTGAAGAGCGAAACGGTACTTGGAACGCGTTATGCGACCCCAAAAGTTACCCGACATACCTGTCTCACTTGAGGGAAACACCGAGGTTATCAGCAGCACTTCATCTGAGCCTGATCGCGACAGGAGAGGCGATTCCCCTGCGTGGTCTGGAAGGGGTTCCCGGCCTTCCCGGCGCACCTCAGGATGAGGCCGGTCTTCACGAGGAAATTCGAGACGAGCCACGTGGGTGGGGCCACATGCCGAACGCCCCCGATTCCCCCGTCCGCCCTTGAGAAGGACCCGAGGCCCGGACCCCTCTTCGAAGGCAACCCTGTGGGTGAAGGCACAACACGAAGGGGCACTGCCACCCCCGTGCATCGACCGCAAAGACCCGCGGGTTCCACACACAGCTCGACGGGGGGCCTGAAACCCCCTGAGCAACTCGAGAGGCCAGCGGGGTTCCCTTCCTCAGACAAGACGAGGCCTGACTCTCCTGTCCCAACTCTGCAGGGACCCTGCGGTCGGAGTCCGAAACGGAGAGGAAGCCTGACGTTCCTGCCTCCCCTCGAGGTGAGGCCCTCTTCCATTGCGCCAGACCCAGTGGAGTCCCGAGGGGCCCCGCCACCTCCACAGGATCCCTCGCCTCTCAGAGGCACCCTGGGAAGTTCCCTAAAGTCCCCGGCAGAAGGCGAGGGAAACGAGGGTTTCCCGCCGCCACCCAAGAAAGACCTCGAGAGTCCTTCTTCAACGCGTCTCGAGGCCCTAGTCCCCTCCCGTGACTCGAGAGCCAGGACGCGCTCCCCCTCGCCACACGCATGGAGACCTGTCTTCCCTGGCGCCGCTCAAGAGGCTCCCTGAGATCCTCGTCGTGCCTCGGGGGAAAACCCCCACGGGCACCGCCGCTCTAGGAAACCACTGAGACGCCCCCGTCCTCGCGAGCTGAGGGCCTTCTTTTCCTGCATGGCCTGGACAGCAATCCCGGGTCCTCTCTCCAAACGGAAGAGGAGGCTGGACTCCCTTGAGGCCGCTCAGGCGGCTCCAAAAGACCCGCGTCGCGACTCGAGAGGAGAGCGGAGTCCTTGGCTTCCCCTCGAGACGAGGCCTGACTCCCTGGGGGAGCCTGGAATGCAACCCCGAGATCCCTGCCTTCCCTGGAGAGGAATATTAGGTCCCGGACACACGCCTAGGTGAGGTCTCTTCCGCCCTGCAGTGACTCGAGCACAACCCCCAGCTTTCCCTCGCAACCCGAGGGGAAGATTGGGCTTCCCAGGGCCAACCCAAGGGGAAGGCTGAGATCCCCGTCGTAACTCGAGAATGCCGCCGCAACTCGAGAAAAACCACGTGGTTACCACCTCTTGGCAAGATGAGGCCCTTGCCCGCGACGGCGTCACAAGGGAAGTGCCCTGTTCCGCCCTGAAGGGCGAAACGGTCCCTGACAGCCTTCCTGCGACCCACAAATGTCGCCCGACACGCCGGGGTCCCCCGAGGGGAACACCGAAGGTCCCGGCACCGCTTCCTCTGAGTCCCTTCTCCCCTCCTGATCGCGACAGGAGAGGCGATTCCCCTGCGTGGTCTGGAAGGGGTTCCCGAGCTTCCCGGCGCACCTCAGGATGAGGCCGGTCTCACGAGGAAATTCGAGACGAGCCACGTGGGTGGGGCCACATGCCGAACGCCCCCGATTCCCCGGTCCGCTCTTGAGAAGGACCCGAGGCCCGGACCCCTCTTCGAAGGCAACCCTGTGGGTGAAGGCACAACACGAAGGGGCACTGCCACCCCCGTGCGTCGTCCGCAAAGACCCGCGGGTTCCACACACAGCTCGACGAGGGGCCTGAGACCCCCTGAGCAACTCGAGAGGCCAGCGGGGTTCCCTTCCTCAGACAAGACGAGGCCTGACTCTCTTGTCCAACTCTGCAGGGACCCTGCGGTCGGAGTCCGAAATGGAGAGGAAGCCTGAGGTTCCTGCCTCCCCTCGAGGTGAGGCCTTCTTCCGTTGTGCCAGACCCAGCGGAGTCCCGAGGGGCCCCGCCACCTCCACAGGATCCCTCGCCTCTCAGAGGCACCCTGGCAAGTTCCCTAAGGTCCCCGGCAGAAGGCGAGGGAAACGAGGGTTTCCCGCCGCCCCCCGAGAAAGACCTCGAGAGTCCTTCTTCAACGCGTCTCGAGGCCCTAGTCCCCTCCCGTGACTCGAGAGCCAGGACGCGCTCCCCCTCGCCACGCACATGGAGACCTGACTTCCCTGGCGCCGCACGAGAGGCTCCCTGAGATCCTCGTCGTGCCTCGGGAGAAAACCCCCACGGGCGCCGCAGCTCGAGGAAACCCCTGAGACGCCCCCGTCCCCGCGAGCTGAGGGCCTTCTTTTCTTGCAGGGCCTGGAGAGCAATCCCGGGTCCTCTCTCCAAACGGAAGAGGAGGCTGGACTCCCTTGAGGCCGCTCAGGGGGCTCCAAGAGACCCGCGTCGCGACTCGAGAGGAGAGCGGAGTCCTTGGCTTCCCCTCGAGACGAGGCCTGACTCCCCGGGGGAGCCTGGAATGCAACCCCGAGATCCCTGCCTTCCCTGGAGAGGAATATTAGGTCCCGGACACACGCCTAGGTGAGGTCTCTTCGGCCCTGCAGTGACTCGAGCGCAACCCCCAGCTTTCCCTCGCAACCCGAGGGGAAGATTGGGCTTCCCAGGGCCAACCCAAGGGGAAGGCTGAGATCCCCGTCGTAACTCGAGAATCCCGCCGCAACTCGAGAAAAACCACGTGGTTCCCACCTCTTGGCAAGATGAGGCCCTTGCCTGCGACGGCGTCTCAAGGGAAGTCCCCTGCCACGCCCTGAAGGGCGAAACGGTCCCTGACAGCCTTCCTGCGACCCCCAAGAGTCCCCCGACACGCCGGGTTCCCTCGAGGGGAACACTGAGGTTCCCGGCACCGCTTCCTCTGAGCCCCTTCTCCCCTCCTGTTCGCGACAGGAGATGCGATTCCCCTGCGTGGTCTGGAAGGGGTTCCCGGCCTTCCCGGCGCACCTCAGGATGAGGCCGGTCTCACGAGGAAATTCGAGAGGAGCCACGTGGGTGGTGCCACATGCCGAACCCCCCCGATTCCCCGGTCCGCCCTTGAGAAGGACCCGAGGCCCGGACCCCTCTACGAAGGCAACCCTGTGGGTGAAGGCACAACACGAAGGGGCACTGCCACCCCCGGGCATCGTCCGCAAAGACCCGCGGGTTCCACACACAGCTCGACGAGGGGCCTGAGACCCCCTGAGCAACTCGAGAGGCAAGCGGGTTTCCCTTCCTCAGACAAGAGGAGGCCTGACTCTCCCGTCCCAACTCTGCAGGGACCCTGCGGTCAGAGTCCGAAACGTAGAGGAATCCTGAGGTTCCTGTCTCCCCTCGAGGTGAGGCCCTCTTCCATTGCACAAAACCCAGATGAGTCGCGAGAGGCCCCTCCCAACTCCACAGTATCCTTGAATTCTCAGAGGCACCTTGAGAATCTACCTGAGGTCACCGGCACAAGTCCAGGGAACCCAGGGTTTCCTGCTGCGACCCGAGAAAGACCTTGAGAGTCCTTCGGCGCGTCTTGAGGCCCGATTCCCCTACCATGACTCGAGAGCAAAGACCCGCTCCCCATCGCCATGCGCATGGAGACCTGACTTCCCTGACTCCTGAAGAGAGTCTCCCTGAGCTCCCCGTCGTACCTCTTCGGAAACCCCATTCAGGCACCGCAGCTCGAGAAAACCCACGATACGCCCCCGTCATCACGAGATGAGGGACTTGTTTCCTGCCTGGCATGGAGAGCAAAACCGAGTCCTCTCTCCAGACTCCACAGGAGGCTTGACTCTCATTAGGCCTCTCAGTTGGCTCCAAGAGATACCTGTCAGGACCTGAAGGGAGAGCAGAGTCCTTTGCTTCCCCTCGAGACGGGGCCTGACTCCCCGTGTGAGTCTGGAATGCAACCCCGAGTTCCTGTCACACCTGGAGAGGAAAACTCGGTCCTGGACACAAGCCTAGATGAGGTCTATTTTGCACTGCAGTTACTAGAGAGCAATCGCCAGCTCTCCCCCGCAAATCGAATTGAAGATTGGACTTCTCTGGGCCAATACAATTGGAAGCCTGAATTCGACATCGTAACTCGAGAATCCCGCCGAAACTCGAGAAAATCCACGTGGTTCCCCCATCAGCGCTAGATGAGGCCCTTGCCCGCTACAGCGACTCAAGAGAAGTCCCACTTTCTGTCTTGAAGTGCGAAACGGTACTTGGCACCCTTGATGCAATCTCAAAATTCCCCGACATACCGGTCTCACTCGAAAGGAACACCGAGGTTCCCGGAACCACTTCATTTGAGCTCCTTCTGCCCTCGTAATCGCGACAGGAGTGTCGATTCCCCTGCTATGTCTGGAAGGGGTTCCCGACCTTTCCAGCGCGCCTAAGGATGAGGCAGGTCTCACGAGGAAATTCGAGACATAGCCTCGTGGGTGGTGCCACAAGCCGAAAGACCCCGATTTCCCGGTCTGCTCTTGATAAGAACGTGATGCCCTGACACCTTTACGAAGGAAAACCTGTGGATGAAAGCACAACACGAAGGGGCACTGCCACCCCCGTGCATCGTCCGCAAAGACCCGCGGGTTCCACACACAGCTCGACGAGGGGCCTGAGACCCCCTGAGCAACTCGAGAGGCCAGCGGGGTTCCCTTCCTCAGACAAGACGAGGCCTGACTCTCCTGTCCCAACTCTGCAGGGACCCTGCGGTCGGAGTCCGAAACGGAGAGGAAGCCTGAGGTTCCTGCCTCCCCTCGAGGTGAGGCCCTTTTCCGTTGCGCCAGACCCAGCGGAGTCCCGAGGGGCCCCGCCACGTCCACAGGATCCCTCGCCTCTCAGAGGCACCCTGGGAAGTTCCCTAAGGTCCCCGGCAGAAGGCGAGGGAAACGAGGGTTTCCCGCCGCCCCCGAGAAAGACCTCGAGAGTCCTTCTTCAATGTGTCTTGAGTCCCTAGTCCCCTCCCGTGACTCGAGAACCATGACGCGCTCCCCCTTTCCACGAGCATGGAGACCTGACTTCCCTGGCGCCACACGAGACGCTCCCTGAGCTCCCCGTCGTACCTCGTGTGAAACCCCACACTGGCGCCGCAGCTCGAGAAAACCCACAAGATCCCTCCGTCATCGCGAGATGAGGGCCATCTTTTCCTGCATGGCCTGGAGAGCAGTCCCAAGTCCTCTCTCCAAACTTCACAGGAGGCTTGACTCCCTTTAGGCCACAAAGTGGGCTCCAAGAGGTGCCCGTTGCGACTCGAAAGGAGAGCGGAGTCCTTTGCTTCCCTTCGACACGAGGCCTGACTCACTGGGTGAGTCTGGAATGCAAACCTGAGATCCCTGTTGCCCTTGGAGAGGAACATTAGGTCCTGGACACAAGCCTAGATGAGGTCTCCTTTGCCCTGACGTGACTCGAGCGCAACCCCCAGCTCTCCCTCGCAACTCGAATGGATGATTGGACTTCCCTGGCCCAACACAAGAGGAAGCCTGAAATCCCCGTCCTAACTCGAGAATCCCGCCGCATCTCGAGAAAAACCACGTGGCTCCCCCGTCATCGCAAGATGAGGCCCTTGGCCGCTACAGCGTATCAAGAGAAGTCCCACGTTCCATCCTGAAGTACAAAACGGTACTTGGCACCCTTGATGCGACCCCCAAAGTTCCCTGACATACCGGTCTCACTCGAGGGAAACACCAAAGTTCACGGCAGCACTTCCTGTGAGCCCCTTCACCCCTCCTGTTCGCGACAGAAGGGTCGATTCCCATGCTTTGTCTGCAAGGGGTTCCCGACGTTCCCCGCGAACCTCCGGATGAGGCCGGTCTCATGAGGAAATTCGAAAAGTAGCCTCATGGTTGGTGCCATATGCTGAAAGATCCCGAATTCCCGGTCCACTCTAGATAAGAACCTGACGCCCGGACATCTCTTCGAAGGCAACCCTGTGGATGAAGGCACAACACGAAGGGACACTGACATCCCCATGCATCGTCTGGAAAAACCCGCAGATTCCACTCACAGCTCCAAATGTGGACTGTCACCCCGTGAACAACTCGAGAGGCAAGTGAAGTTGCATTCCTTCACACATGACGAGGCCTTACTCTCCTGTCCCAACTCTTCAGGGACCCTGCAATTGGAGTCAGAAATGGAGAGGAACCCTGAGGTTCCTGCCTCAACTAGAGAAGAGGCCCTCTTCCATTGAACCAAACTCAGTGGTGTCCCGAGAGGCCCCTCCCAACACCACAGTATCCCTGAATTCTCAGAGGCTCCGTGAGAAGCTACCTGAGGTCACTGGCACAAGTCGAGGGAACCCAGAGTTTCCTGAAGTAACCTGAAAAAGACTTGGAGAGTCCTTTTTCAACGTCTCTTGATGCCCGATTCCCCTACCATGACTCCAGAGCAAGGACGCGCTCCCCTCGCCACAAGCAGGAAAACTGACTTCCCTAGTACCACACAAGAGGCTCCCTGAGTACTCCATCGTACCTCGTGAGAAAACCCACACTGGCGCCGTAGTTCGAGAAAAACCACAAGATGCCCCCGTCAAGGAGAGATTGGGGCCTTCTTTTCCTGCCTGACCTGGAGAGCAATTCCTGGTCCTCTCTCCAAACTTCACAGGAGTATTGACTCCCTTTAGGCCACTCAGTTGGGTCCAAGAAATACCCGGTGCGACTCGAGAGGAGAGCGGAGTCCTTTGCTTCCCTGGAGACGAGGCCTGACTCCCCGGGTGAGTTTGGAATGCAACCCCGAGATCCATGTCACCCCTGGAGTGGAACATTATGTCCTAGACACAAGCCTAGATGAGGTCTATTTTGCCCTACAGTGACTCGAGAGCAACCTCCATCTCTCCCTCACAATTTGAATGGAAGATTGGTCTTCCCACGGTCAACACAAGAGGAAGTCTGAATTTCCCATCGTAATTCGAGAATTCAGCCTCAAGTCTTAAAAACCATGTGGTTTCCCCTTCATCGCAATATGAGGCCCTTGCCAGCTAGAGTCTCAAGAGAAGTCCCACGTTCCATCTTAAAGTTCGAAATGCTACTTGGCACTCTTGATGCGACCCCAAAGTTCCCCAACATACCGGTCTCACTCCAGGGGAACACCGAAGTTCCCGGTGTCTCCAGGGAAGTCCCATGTTCCGCCCTGAAGGGCGAAACGGTACTTGACACCCTTGATGCGACCGCAAAAGTTCCCCGACACGCTGGGTTCCCTCGAGGGGAACACCGAGGGTCCCGGCACCACTTCATCTGAGCCCCTTCTCCCCTCCTGATCGCGACAGGAGAGTCGATTCCCCTGCTTTGTCTGGAAGGGGTTCCCGGCCTTCCTGGCGCACCTCAGGATGAGGCCGGTCTCAGTAGGAAATTCGAGACTAGCCACGTGTGAGGTGCCACGTGCCAAACGACTCCGATTTTCCGGTCCGCTCTTGATAAGAACCCGATGCCCGGACACGTCTTCGAAGGCAACCCTGTGGGTGAAGGCACAACACGAAGGGGCACTGACACCCCCGTGCATCATCCGGAAAAACCCGCAGGGTCTACACACAGCTCGACAAGGGGCCTGAGACTCCCGGAACAACTCGAGAGGCAACCAGAATTCCATTCCTCAGACAAGACGAGGCATGACTCTCCTGTCCCAACCCTGCAGGGACCGTGCAGTCGGAGTCCGAAACCGAGAGGAGGCCTGAGGTTCCTGCCTCCCCTCGAGATGAGGCCCTCTTCCATTGCGCCGAACCCAGCAGAGTCCCGAGAGGCCCTGCCAACTACACAGCATCCCTCACCTCTCAGAGGCACCGTGGGAAGTTCACTAAGGTCCCCTGCAGAAGTCGAGGGAAACGAGGGTTTCCCGCCGCAACCCGAGAAAGACCTCGAGAGTCCTTCTTCAACGCCTCTTGAGGACCTAGCCGCTTCCCATGACTCGAGAGTGATGACCAGCTCCCCCTCGCCATGCGCATGGAGACCTGACTTCCCTGGCGCCGCAAGAGAGGCTCCCTGAGGTCCTCGTCGTGCCTCGTGAGAAAACTCCCATGGGCGCAGCAGCCTGAGGAAACCCATGAGACGCCCCCGTCATCGCGAGATGAGGGCCTTCTTTTCCTGCCTGGCCTGGAGAGCAATCCCGAGTCCTCTCTCCAAACTGAAGAGGAGGCTCGACACCCTTGAGTCCACTCAGTGGGCTCCAAGAGATCCGTGTCGTGACTTGAGAGGAAAGCGGAGTCCTTTGCTTCCCCTCCAGGTGAGTCCTGACCCCCCGGGGGAGTCTGGAATGGAAACCCGTGATCCCTGTCTTCCCTTGAGAGGAATATTAGGTCCTGGACACACGCCTCGATGAGGTCTCTTTGGCCCTGTAGTGACTCGAGCAGAACCCCCAGCTTTCCATCGCAACTCGAATTGAAGATTGGGCTTCCCAGGGCCAACCCAAGAGGAAGCCTGAAATTCCTGTCGTTTTCGAGAATCCCGATGCAACTCGAGAAAAACGACGTGGTTCCAACGTCTTCACAGGATGAGGCCCTTGCCCGCTACAGCGTCTCCAGGGAAGTCCCATGTTCCATCCTGAAGTGGGAAACGGTACTTGGCTCCCTTGATGCGACCCCTAAAGTTCTCTGAAACGCCGGGTTCCCTCGAGTGGAACACCGAGGGTCCCAGCACCACTTCATCT
The DNA here is from genome assembly GCF_029407905.1 of Bubalus kerabau. Classification (NCBI taxonomy): domain Eukaryota; kingdom Metazoa; phylum Chordata; class Mammalia; order Artiodactyla; family Bovidae; genus Bubalus; species Bubalus kerabau. Next base: position 1,952,336 of record NW_026577887.1, on the reverse strand, counting down.
GAGCCCCATCTCCCCTCCTGATCGCGACAGGAGAATCGATTCCCCTACTTTGTGTGGAAGGGGTTCCCGGCCTTCCCGCCGCACCTCAGGATGATGCTGGTCTCACGAGGAAATTCGAGATGAGCCACGTGGGTGGTGCCACATGCCGAATGACCCCGATTTCCCGGCCCGCTCTTGAAATGAACCCGATGCCCGGACACCTCTTTGAAGGAAACCCTGTGGGGGAAGGCACAACACGAAGGGGCACTGACACCCCCATGCATCGTCCGGAAAAACCCGCAGGTTCCACACTCAGCTCAACAAGTGGCCTGTCACTCCGTGAACAACTCGAAAGGCAAGGGGAAATCCATTCCTCCACAGAAGACGAGGCGTGACTCTCTTGTCGATACTCTGCAGGTACCCTGCGACCCGAGTCACATATGGAGAGGACCCCTGAGGTTCCTGCCTCCATTCGAGATGAGGCCCTCTTCGATTGCACCAAACCCAGTTGAGTAACGAAAGGCCCCTCCCAAATCCACAGTGTCCCTGACTTCTCAGAGGCACCCTGAGAAGTTGCCTGAGGTCACCGACACAAATCAAGGGAACCCAGGGTTCTCTGCCGCAACCCGAGAAAGACCTCAAGAGTCCTTCTTCAATGCGTCTTGAGGCCCGATTCGCCTACTATGACTCGAGAGCAATCACGCACTCCCCTTCACCACACGCACGGAGACCTGACGTCCCTAGCACCACACGAGAGGCTCTCTGAGCTCCCCGTTGTACCTCGTGAGAAATCTGATACTGGCGCCGCAGCTGGAGAAAACCCACGAGATGCCCCCGTCATCGCGAGATGAGGGCCTTTTTTCCTGCATGGCCAGGAAAACAATCCCGAGTCATCTCCAAACTCCATAGGAGGCTTCACTCCCTTTACGCCACGCAGTGGGCTCCAAGAGATACCCGTCGCGACTCGACAGGAGAGCGGAGTCCTTTTTTTCCCCTCAAGACGAGGCCTGACTCTCCGGGTGAGTCGAGAATGCAACCCTGAGATCCCTGTTGGCCCAGTAGTGGAACACTAGGTCCTGGACACAAGCGTAGATGAGGTCTATTTTGCCCTGCAGTGACTGGAGAGCAATCCCCAGTTCTAACTTGCAACTCGAATGGAATACTGGATTTTCCTGGCGCCATACAAGAGGCTCCCTGAGATCCCCGTGGTACTTCATGAGACACCCCACACTGGCGCCGCAGCTCGAGAAAACCCACGAGACGCCACCGTCATCTCGAGATGAGGGCCTTCATTTCCTGCATTGCCTGGAGAGCAATCCCGTGTCCTCCCTCCAAACACCAGAGGAGGTTTGACTCCCTTTAAGCCACTCAGTGGGCTCCAAGACATACCCGTCCGACTCGAGAGGAGAGCAGAGTCCTTTGCTTCCCCTCGAGACGAGGCCTGACTCCAGGGTGAGTCTGGAATGCAACCCCGAGATTCCTGTCGCCCCTTGACATGAACATTAGGTCCTGCACACAAGCCTTGGTGGGGTCTCTTTTGCCTTCAGTGACTAGAGCGCACCTCCAGCTCTTCCTCGAATCTCGAATGGAAGATAAGACTTTTGTGGGCCAACACAAGAGGAAGCATGAATTCCCTGTGGTAACTCAAATATCCCACCGCAACTAGAGAAAAACCAAGTGGTTCCCCAGTCATTCCAAGATGAGGCCCTTGCCCGCTGGAGCACCCCAAGAGAAGTCCCACGTTCCAATTTGAAGAGCGAAACGGTACTTGGAACGCGTTATGCGACCCCAAAAGTTACCCGACATACCTGTCTCACTTGAGGGAAACACCGAGGTTCCCAGCAGCACAACATCTGAGCCACTTCTCCCCTCCTGATCGCCACAGGAGGGTCGATTCCTCTGCTTTGTCTGGAAGGGTTTCATGACCTTCGCGGCACACCTCAGGATGAGGCCGGTTTCATGAGGAAATTCGAGACTAGCCACGTGGGTGGTGCCAAATGCTGAACGACCCAGATTTCCCAAGCTGCTCTTCATAAGAACACGATGCCCGGACACCTCTTTGAAGGCAACCCTGTGGATGAAGACACAAAAGGAAGGGTCACTGACACCCCCATGCATCGTCTGGAAAAAACTGCAGATTCCACACACAGTTTGACAAGGGGCCTGAAACCCCTTGAACAAATCGAGAGGCAAGCGGAGTTCCATTCCTCAGAAAAGACATAGCCTGACTCTCCTGTCCCAACTCTGCAGGGACACTAAGATCAGAGTCAGAATTGGAGAGGAAGCCTGAGGTTCCTGCCTCCACTCGAGATGAGGCCCTCTTCCATTGCGACAAACCCAGTGGAGTCCCGAGAGGCCCCGCCAAATCCACAGCGTCCCTCACCTCTCAGAGGCACCCTGGGAAGTTTCCTCAGGTCCCCGGCAGAAGTTGGGGGAAACGAGGGTTTCCCGCTGCAACCCGAGAAAGACATCGAGAGTCCTTCTTCAACGCGTCTTGAGGCCCTAGTCCCCTCCCATGACTCGAGAACAATGACGCGCTCCTTCTCGCCACGTGCATGGAGACAAGACTTCCCTGGCGCCACACGAGAGGCTCCCTGAGATCCTCGTCGTGCCTCGGGAGAAAACCCCCACGGGTGCCGCAGCTCGAGGAAACCCCTGAGATGCCCCCGTCCTCGCGAGATGAGGGCCTTCTATTCCTGCCTGGCCTGGAGAGTAATCACGAGTCCTCTCTCAAAAGTGAAGACGAGGCTGGACTCCCTTGAGGCCGCTCAGGGGGCTCCAAGAGACCCGCGTCGCGACTCGAGAGGAGAGCGGAGTCCTTGGCTTCCCCTCGAGACGAGGCCTGACTCCCCGGGGGAGCCTGGAATGCAACCCCGAGATCCCTGCCTTCCCTGGAGAGGAATATTAGGTCCCGGACACACGCCTAGGTGAGGTCTCTTCGGCCCTGCAGTGACTCGAGCGCAACCCCCAGCTTTCCCTCGCAACCCGAGGGGAAGATTGGGCTTCCCAGGGACAACCCAAGGGGAAGGCTGAGATCCCCGTCGTAACTCGAGAATGCCGCCGCACCTCGAGAAAAACCACGTGGTTCCCACCGCTTGGCAAGATGAGGCCCTTGCCCGCGACGGCGTCTCAAGGGAAGTCCCCTGTTCCGCCCTGAAGGGCGAAACGGTCCCTGACAGCCTTCCTGCGACCCCCAAAAGTCCCCCGACACGCCGGGGTCCCCCGAGGGGAACACCGAGGGTCCCGGCACCGCTTCCTCTGAGCCCCTTCTCCCCTCCTGATCGCGACAGGTGAGGCGATTCCCCTGCGTGGTCTGGAAGGTGTTCCCGGCCTTCCCGGCGCACCTCAGGATGAGGCTGGTCTCACGAGGAAATTCGAGACGAGCCACGTGTGTGGGGCCACATGCCGAACGCCCCCGATTCCCAGGTCCGCCCTTGAGAATGACCCGAGGACCGGACCCCTCTTCGAAGGCAACCCTGTGGGTGAAGGCACAACACGAAGGGGCACTGCCACCCCCGTGCGTCGTCCGCAAAGACCCGCGGGTTCCACACACGGCTCGACGAGGGGCCTGAGACCCCCTGAGCAACTCGAGAGGCCAGCGGGGTTCCCTTCCTCAGACAAGACGAGGCCTGACTCTCCTGTCCCAACTCTGCAGGGACCCTGCGGTCGGAGTCCGAAACGCAGAGGAAGCCTGAGGTTCCTGCCTCCCCTCGAGGTGAGGCCCTCTTCCGTTGCGCCAGACCCAGCGGAGTCCCGAGGGGCCCCGCCACCTCCACAGGATCCCTCGCCTCTCAGACGCACCCTGGCAAGTTCCCTAAGGTCCCCGGCAGAAGGCGAGGGAAACGAGGGTTTCCCGCCGCACCCCGAGAAAGACCTCGAGAGTCCTTCTTCAACACGTCTCGAGGCCCTAGTCCCCTCCCGTGACTCTAGAGCCAGGATGCGCTCCCCCTCGCCACGCGCATGGAGACCTGACTTCCCTGGCGCCGCACGAGAGGCTCCCTGAGATCCTCGTCGTGCCTCGGGAGAAAACCCCCACGGGCGCCGCAGCTCGAGGAAACCCCGGAGACGCCCCCGTCCTTGCGAGCTGAGGGCCTTCTTTTCCTGCATGGCCGGAGAGCAATCCCGGGTCCTCTCTCCAAACGGAAGAGGAGGCTGGACTCCCTTGAGGCCGCTCAGGGGGCTCCAAGAGAACCGCGTCGCGATTCGAGAGGAGAGCGGAGTCCTTGGCTTCCCCTCGAGACGAGGCCTGACTCCCCGGGGGAGCCTGGAATGCAACCCCGAGATCCCTGCCTTCCCTGGAGAGGAATATTAGGTCCCGGACACACGCATAGGTCAGGTCTTTTCCGCCCTGCAGTGACTCGAGCACAACCCCCAGCTTTCCCTCGCAACCCGAGGGGAAGATTGGGCTTCCCAGGGCCAACCCAAGGGGAAGGCTGAGATCCCCGTCGTAATTCGAGAATCCCGCCGCACCTCGAGAAAAACCACGTGGTTCCCACCTCTTGGCAAAATGAGGCCCTTGCCAGCGACGGCGTCTCAAGGGAAGTCCCCTGTTCCGCTCTGAAGGGCGAAACGGTCCCTGACAGCCTTCCTGCGACACCCAAAAGTCCCCCGACACACCCGGTTCCCCCGAGGAGAACACCGAGGGTCCCGGCACCGCTTCCTCTGAGCCCCTTCTCCCCTCCTGATCGCGACAGGAGAGGCGATTCCCCTGCGTGGTCTGGAAGGGGTTCCCGGCCTTCCCGGCGCACCTCAGGATGAGGCCGGTCTCACGAGGAAATTCGAGACGAGCCACGTGGCTGGTGCCACATGCCGAACGCCCCCGATTACCCAGGTCCGCTGTTGAGAAGGACCCGAGGCCCGGACCCCTCTTTGAAGGCAACCCTGTGGGTGAAGGCACAACACGAAGGGGCACTGCCATCCCCATGCATCGTCCGCAAAGACCCGCGGGTTCCACACACAGCTCAACGAGGGGCCTGAGACCCCCTGAGCAACTCGAGAGGCCAGCGGGGTTCCCTTCCTCAGACAAGACGAGGCCTGACTCTCCTGTCCCAACTCTGCAGGGACCCTGCGGTCGGAGTCCGAAACGGAGAGGAAGCCTGAGTTTCCTGCCTCCCCTCGAGGTGAGGCCCTCTTCCGTTGCGCCAGACCCAGCGGAGTCCCGAGGGGCCCCGCCACCTCCACAGGATCCCTCGCCTCTCAGAGGCACCCTGGTAAGTTCCCTAAGGTCCCCGGCAGAAGGCGAGGGACACGAGGGTTTCCCGCCGCCCCCCGAGAAAGACCTCGAGAGTCCTTCTTCAACGCGTCTCGAGGCCCTAGTCCCCTCCCGTGACTCGAGAGCCATGACTCGCTCCCCCTCGCCACACGCATGGAGACCTGACTTCCCTGGCGCCGCACGAGAGGCTCCCTGAGATCCTCGTCGTGCCTCGGGAGAAAACCCCCACGGGCGCCGCAGCTCGAGGAAACCCCTGAGACGCCCCCGTCCTCGCGAGCTGAGGGCCTTCTTTTCCTGCATGGCCTGGAGAGCAATCCCGGGTCCTCTCTCCAAACGGAAGAGGAGGCTGGACTCCCTTGAGGCCGTTCAGGGGGCTCCAAGAGACCCGCGTCGCGACTCGAGAGGAGAGCGGAGTCCTTGGCTTCCCCTCGAGACGAGGCCTGACTCCTCGGGGGAGCCTGGAATGCAACTCCGAGATCCCTGCCTTCCCTGGAGAGGAATATTAGGTCCCGGACACACGCCTAGGTGAGGTCTCTTCGGCCCTGCAGTGACTCGAGCGCAACCCCCAGCTTTCCCTCGCAACCCGAGGGGAAGATTGGGCTTCCCAGGGCCAACCCAAGGGGAAGGCTGAGATCCCCGTCGTAACTCGAGAATCCCGCCGCAACTCGAGAAAAACCACGTGGCTCCCCCGTCATCGCAAGATGAGCCCCTTGGCCGCTACAGCGTATCAAGAGAAGTCCCACGTTCCATCCTGAAGTACAAAACGGTACTTGGCACCCTTGATGCGACCCCCAAAGTTCCCTGACATACCGGTCTCACTCGAGGGAAACACCAAAGTTCACGGCACCACTTCCTGTGAGCCCCTTCACCCCTCCTGCTCGCGACAGAAGGGTTGATTCCCATGTTTTGTCTGCAAGGGGTTCCCGACGTTCCCCGCGAACCTCCAGATGAGGCCGGTCTCATGAGGAAATTCGAAAAGTAGCCTCATGGTTGGTGCCATATGCTGAAAGATCCCGAATTCCCGGTCCACTCTAGATAAGAACCTGACGCCCGGACATCTCTTCGAAGGCAACCCTGTGGATGAAGGCACAACACGAAGGGACACTGACATCCCCATGCATCGTCTGGAAAAACCCGCAGATTCCACTCACAGCTCCAAATGTGGACTGTCACCCCGTGAACAACTCGAGAGGCAAGTGAAGTTGCATTCCTTCACACATGACGAGGCCTTACTCTCCTGTCCCAACTCTTCAGGGACCCTGCAATTGGAGTCAGAAATGGAGAGGAACCCTGAAGTTCCTGCCTCAACTAGAGAAGAGGCCCTCTTCCATTGAACCAAACTCAGTGGTGTCCCGAGAGGCCCCTCCCAACACCACAGTATCCCTGAATTCTCAGAGGCTCCCTGAGAAGCTACCTGAGGTCACTGGCACAAGTCGAGGGAACCCAGAGTTTCCTGAAGTAACCCGAGAAAGACTTGGAGAGTCCTTTTTCAACGTCTCTTGATGCCCGATTCCCCTACCATGACTCCAGAGCAAGGACGCGCTCCCCTCGCCACAAGCAGGAAAACTGACTTCCCTAGTACCACACAAGAGGCTCTCTGAGTACCCCATCGTACCTCGTGAGAAAACCCACACTGGCGCCGCAGTTCGAGAAAAACCACAAGATGCCCCCGTCAAGGAGAGATGGGGGCCTTCTTTTCCTGCCTGACCTGGAGAGCAATTCCTGGTCCTCTCTCCAAACTTCACAGGAGTATTGACTCCCTTTAGGCCACTCAGTTGGGTCCAAGAAATACCCGGTGCGACTCGAGAGGACAGCGGAGTCCTTTGCTTCCCTGGAGACGAGGCCTGACTCCCCGGGTGAGTTTGGAATGCAACCCCGAGATCCATGTCACCCCTGGAGTGGAACATTATGTCCTAGACACAAGCCTAGATGAGGTCTATTTTGCCCTACAGTGACTCGAGAGCAAACTCCATCTCTCCCTCACAATTTGAATGGAAGATTGGTCTTCCCACGGTCAACACAAGAGGAAGTCTGAATTTTCCATCGTAATTCGAGAATTCAGCCTCAAGTCTTAAAAACCATGTGGTTCCCCCTTCATCGCAATATGAGGCCCTTGCCAGCTAGAGTCTCAAGAGAAGTCCCACGTTCCATCTTAAAGTTCGAAATGCTACTTGGCACTCTTGATGCGACCCCAAAGTTCCCAAACATACCGGTCTCACTGCAGGGGAACACCGAAGTTCCCGGTGTCTCCAGGGATGTCCCATGTTCTGCCCTGAAGGGTGAAACGGTACTTGACACCCTTGATGCGACCGCAAAAGTTCCCCGACACGCTGGGTTCCCTCGAGGGGAACACCGAGGGTCCCGGCACCACTTCATCTGAGCCCCTTCTCCCCTCCTGATCACGACAGGAGAGTCGATTCCCCTGCTTTGTCTGGAAGGGGTTCCCGGCCTTCCTGGCGCACCTCAGGATGAGGCCGGTCTCAGGAGGAAATTGGAGACTAGCCACGTGTGAGGTGCCACGTGCCGAACGACTCCGATTTTCCGGTCTGCTCTTGATAAGAACCCGATGCCCGGACACGTCTTCGAAGGCAACCCTGTGAGTGAAGGCATAACACGAAGGGGCACTGACACCCCCGTGCATCATCCGGAAAAACCCGCAGGGTCTACACACAGCTCGACAAGGGGCCTGAGACTCCTGGAACAACTCGAGAGGCAACCAGAATTCCATTCCTCAGACAAGACGAGGCATGACTCTCCTGTCCCAACCCTGCAGGGACCGTGCAGTCGGAGTCCGAAACCGAGAGGAAGCCTGAGGTTCCTGCCTCCCCTCGAGATGAGGCCCTCTTCCATTGCGCCGAACCCAGCAGAGTCCCGAGAGGCCCTGCCAACTACACAGCATCCCTCACCTCTCAGAGGCACCGTGGGAAGTTCACTAAGGTCCCCTGCAGAAGTCGAGGGAAACGAGGGTTTCCCGCCACAACCGGAGAAAGACCTCGAGAGTCCTTCTTCAACGCCTCTTGAGGACCTAGCCGTTTCCCATGACTCGAGAGTGATGACCAGCTCCCCCTCGCCATGCGCATGGGGACCTGACTTCCCTGGCGCCGCACGAGAGGCTCCCTGAGGTCCTCGTCGTGCCTCGTGAGAAAACCTCCATGAGCGCAGCAGCCTGAGGAAACCCATGAGACTCCCCCGTCATCGCGAGATGAGGGCCTTCTTTTCCTGCCTGGCCTGGAGAGCAATCCCGGGTCCTCTCTCCAAACTGAAGAGGAGTCTCAACACCCTTGAGTCCACTCAGTGGGCTCCAAGAGAACCGTGTCGCGACTTGAGAGGAAAGCGGAGTCCTTTGCTTCCCCTCCAGGCGAGTCCTGACCCCCCGGGGGAGTCTGGAATGGAAACCCGTGATCCCTGTCTTCCCTTGGGAGGAATATTAGGTCCTGGACACACGCCTCGATGAGGTCTCTTTGGCCCTGTAGTGACTCGAGCAGAACCCCCAGCTTTCCATCGCAACTCGAATTGAAGATTGGGCTTCCCAGGGCCAACCCAAGAGGAAGCCTGAAATTCCTGTCGTTTTCGAGAATCCCGATGCAACTCGAGAAAAACGACGTGGTTCCAACGTCTTCACAGGATGAGGCCCTTGCCCTCTATAGCGTCTCCAGGGAAGTCCCATGTTCCGTCCTGAAGTGGGAAACGGTACTTGGCTCCCTTGATGCGACCCCTAAAGTTCCCTGAAACGCCGGGTTCCCTCGAGTGGAACACCGAGGGTCCCGGCACCACTTCATCTGAGCCCCATCTCCCCTCCTGATCGCGACAGGAGAATCGATTCCCCTACTTTGTGTGGAAGGTGTTCCCGGCCTTCCCGGCGCACCTCAGGATGATGCTGGTCTCACGAGGAAATTCGAGATGAGCCACGTGGGTGGTGCCACATGCCGAATGACCCCGATTTCCCGGTCCGCTCTTGAAATGAACCCGATGCCCGGACACCTCTTTGAAGGAAACCCTGTGGGGGAAGGCACAAAACGAAGGGGCACTGACACCCCCATGCATCTTCTGGAAACACCCGCAGGTTCCACTAACAGCTTGTCAAGGGCCCTGAGACCCCCTGAACGACTCGAGAGGCAAGCAGAGTTCCGTTACTCAGACAAGACGAGGCCTGACTCTCCTGTCCCAACTCTGCAGGGACCCTGCGGTCGGAGTCAGAAATGGAGAGGAAGCCTGAGGTTCCTGCCTCCAATCGAGATGAGGCCCTCTTTCATTTCGTCAAACCTAGTGGAGTCCCGAGAGGCCCCTCTAACTCCTCAGTATCCCTCACCTCTCAGAGGCACCTGGGAAGTTCCCTAAGGTCCCCTTAGAGGTCGATGGAAACGAGTGTTTCTCGCCCCAACCCAAGAAAGACCTTGAGAGTCCTTCTTAAATGCCTCTTGAGGCCCTAGTCCCTCCCATGACTCGAGAGCAATGACGCGATCTGCCTGGCCACACGCATGGAGTCAGGCTTCTCTGGCGCCGCACGAGAGGCTCCCTGAACTCCCCATCATATCTCGTGAGAAACCCCACACTGGCGCCGCAGCTCGAGAAATCCCATGAGACGCCCCCGTCATCACGAGAGGAGGGCCATCTTTAACTGCATGGTATGCAGATCAAGCGTGAACCTTCTGTCCAAGCTACACAGGACGCTTGACTCCCTTTAGGCCACTCATTGGGCTCCAAGAGTTACGCATCGCGACTCGAGAGGATAGTGGAGTCCTTTGCTTCCACTCGAGACGAGGCGTGACCCACCGGGTGAGACTGGAATGCGACCCCGATATCCCTGTCGCCCCTGGAGAGGGACATTACGTCCTGGACCCAAGCCTAGATGAGGACTCTTTGCCCTGAAGTGACTCGAGAGCAACCCCCAGCTCTCTCTGACAAGTTGAATGGAAGATTGGACTTCCTGGGCCAACACAAGAGGAAGCCTGAATTCCCCATTGTAACTCGAGAATCCCGCCTCAACTTGAGAAAAACCACGTGTTTCCCTCGTCATCGCAATATGAGGCCCTTGCCCGCTACAGCATCTCCAGAGAATTCCCACGTTCCGTCTTGAAGTGCGAAACTCTACTTGGCACCCTTGATGCGACCTCAAAAGTGCCGTGACATACTGGTCTCACTCGAGGGGACCACCGAGGTTCCCGGCACCACTTCATCTGAGCCCCTTCTCCCCTTCTGATTGCGACCGGTGGGTCGATTCCCCTGCTTTGTCTGCAAGGGGTTCCCGAGCTTCCTGGCGCACCTCAGGATGAGGCCGGTCTCCCGAGGAAATTCGAGACGTAGCCTCGTGGGTGGTACCACATGCTGAAAGACCCCAATTTTCCGGTACGCTCTTGAAAAGAACCCGATGCCCGGAAACCTCTTTGAAGGCAACCCTGTGGATGAAGGCACAACACGAAGGGGCACTGACACCCCCGTGCATCGTCCAGAAAAACCCGCAGGTTCCACACTCAGCTCAACAAGTGGCCTGTCACTCCGTGAACAACTCGAAAGGCAAGGGGAAATCCATTTCTCCACAGAAGACGAGGCGTGACTCTCTTGTCCATACTCTGCAGGTACCCTGCGACCCGAGTCAGATATGGAGAGGACCCCTGAGGTTCCTGCCTCCATTCGAGATGAGGCCCTCTTCGATTGCACCAAACCCAGTTGAGTAACGAAAGGCCCCTCCCAAATCCACAGTGTGCCTGACTTCTCAGAGGCACCCTTAGAAGTTGCCTGAGGTCACCGACACAAATCAAGGGAACCCAGGGTTCCCTGCCGCAACCCGAGAAAGACCTCAAGAGTCCTTCAATGCGTCTTGAGGCCCGATTCGCCTACTATGACTCGAGAGCAATCACGCACTCCCCTTCACCACACGCACGGAGACCTGACGTCCCTAGCACCACACGAGAGGCTCTCTGAGCTCCCCGTTGTACCTCGTGAGAAATCTGATACTGGCGCCGCAGCTGGAGAAAACCCACGAGATGCCCCCGTCATCGCGAGATGAGGGCCTTTTTTCCTGCATGGCCAGGAAAACAATCCCGAGTCATCTCTCCAAACTCCATAGGAGGCTTCACTCCCTTTACGCCACGCAGTGGGCTCCAAGAGATACCTGTCGCGACTCGACAGGAGAGCGGAGTCCTTTTTTTCCCCTCAAGACGAGGCCTGACTCCCCGGGTGAGTCGAGAATGCAACCCTGAGATCCCTGTTGGCCCAGTAGTGGAACACTAGGTCCTGGACACAAGCGTAGATGAGGTCTATTTTGCCCTGCAGTGACTGGAGAGCAAACCCCAGTTCTAACTTGCAACTCGAATGGAATACTGGATTTTCCTGGCGCCATACAAGAGGCTCCCTGAGATCCCCGTGGTACTTCATGAGACACCCCACACTGGCGCCGCAGCTCGAGAAAACCAACGAGACGCCACCGTCATCTCGAGATGAGGGCCTTCTTTTCCTGCATGGCCTGGAGTCCAATCCCGAGTCCTCTCTCCAAACTCCACAGGAGGCTTGACTCCCTTTAGTACACACAGTGGGCTCCAAGAGATACCCATCGCGACTCGAGACGAGAGCGGAATTCTTTGCTTACCCTCGAGGTGAGAACTGACTCCCCGGATGAGTCTGGAATGCAAACCCGAGATCCCTGTCGCCCCTGGAGAGCAACGTTAGATCCTGGACACAAGCCTAGATTAGGTCTCTTTTGCCCTGCAGTGACTCTAGCGCAATCCCCAGCTCCCCCTCGCAACCCGAAAGGAAGATTGGATTTCAAGGCCAACAAAAGGAAGCCTAAATTCCCGGTCATAACTCGAGAATCCCGCCGCAACTCGAGCAAAACCACGTGGTTCCCCCGTCATCGCAAGATGAGGCCTTTGCCCGCTACAGCGTTTCAAAAGATGTCCCAGGTTCCGTCTTGAAATGCGAAACGGTACTTGGCACCCTTGATGCGACCCCAAAAGTCCCCCAACACGCCGGTCTCACTCAAGGGGAACACCGAGGTTCCCGGCACCACTTCATTTAAGCCCCTTCTCCCCTCCTGATCGTGACCGGTGGGTCGATTCCCCTGCTTTGTCTGCAAGGGGGCCCGACCTTCCCTGCACAACTCAGGATGAGGCCGGTCTCACGAGGATATTCGAGACATAGCCACTTGGATGGTGACACATGCCGAAAGACCCCGATTTCCCGGTCCGCTCTTGATAAGATCCTGATGCCCGGACACCTCTTTGAAGATAACCCTTTTGATGAAGGCACAACACTTAGGGGCACTGACACCCCTGGGTATCGTCCGGAGAAACCCGCAGGTACCACACACAGCTCGAGAAGTGACCTGTCACCCCGTGAACAACTGGAGAGGCAAGCAGAGTTCCATTCCTCCACACAAGACGAGGCCTGACTCTCCTGTTCGAACTCTGCAGCGAAACTGCGATCCGAGTCAGATCTGGCCCAGGGGAAGTCAGGAGAGGAAACATGAGTTTCCTGCCTCCACTCGAGATGAGGCCCTCTTCCATTGCACCGAACCCAGTGGAGTCCCGAGAGGCCCCTCCCAACTGCACAGTATCCCTGACTTCTCAGAGGCACCCTTAGACCTTCCTGAGATCACCGGCACAAGTTGAGGGAACCAAGGGTTTCCTGCCCCAACCCGTAAAAGACCTCGAGAGTCCTTCTTCAACGCGTCTTGAGGTGCGATTCCCCTACCATGACTCGAGAGCAATGACGCGCTCCCCCAGCCACGCGCATAGAAACCTGACTTCCCTGGCGCCACAGGAGAGGCTCCCTGAGCTCCCCATTATACCTCGTGAGCAACACCACACTGGAGCCACAGCTCGAGAATACCCACGAGACGCCCCAGTCCTCACGAGATGAGGGCCTTCTTTTGCTGTATGGCCTGGAGAGCAATCCTGAGTCCTCTCTCCAAACTTCACAGGAGGCTTGACTCATTTTAGGCCACACAGTGTGCTCCAAGATATACCCGTCGCGACTTGACAGGAGAGCGGTGTCCTTGGCTTCCCCTCGAGACGAGGCCTGACTCCCCGGGTGAGTCGAGAATGCAATGCTGAGATCGCTTTCGCCCCAGCAGAGGAACATTAGGTCCTGGACACAAGCCTAGATGAGGTCTATTTGGCCCTGCAGTGTCTCGAGAGCAATCCCCAGTTCTAACTCACAATTCGAATGAAAACTGGACTTCCCTGGGCCAGTTGAAGAGGAAGCCTGAATTCCCGGTTGTAACTCGAGAATCCCGCCCCAACTCAAGAAAAACCACGTGGTTCCCCCGTCATCGAAAGATGAGGCCCTTGCCCACTACAGTGTCTCAAGAGAAGTCCCACGTTCCATATTGAAGAGCGAAAAGTTACTTGGAACCCTTGATGCGACCCCAAAAGTTCCCTGACATACCAGTCTCACTTGAGGAGAACACTGAGGTTCCCGGCACCACTTCATCTGAGACTCTTCTCCCCTCTTGATCGCGACAGGAGGTTCGATTCCCCTGCTTTGTCTGGAAGGCGTTCCCGACCTTCCTGGCGCACATCAAGATGAGGCCAGTCTCACGAGGAAATTCGAGACATAGCCTCGTGGGTGGTGCGGCATGCCAAAAGACCCCAATTCCCTGGTCCGCTCTTGATAAGAACCCGATGGCAGAACCCAACTCGAAGGCAATCCTGTGGAACAAGGCACAACACGAAGGGGCAGTGACACCCCGGTGCATCGTCCAGAAAAACCCGCAAGTTCCACATACAAATCGACAAGTGGCCTGTCACCCCATGAACAACGCGAGAGTCAAGCGGAGTTCCATTCCTCCACACAAGACGAGGCCTGACTCTCCTGTCCCAACTCTGCAGGGACTCTGCGATCCGAGTCAGATCCGGCGCATTCGAAGCCAGGAGAGGAACCCTGTGGTTCCTGCCTCAACTTGTCATGAGGCCCTCTTCCATTGCACCAAACCCAGTGGAGTTCCGAGAGGCCCCTCCCAACTCCACAGTGACCCTGACTTCTCAGAGGCACGCTGAGAAGCTTCCTGAGGTCACTGGCACAAGTCGATGGAACCCAGGGTTTCCTGCTGCAACCCAAGAAAGACCTCGAGAGTCCTTCTTTAACACGTCTTCAGGCCCAATTCCCCTACCATGACTCGAGAACAATGACGGGCTCCCTCTCACCACGTGCATAGAGACCTGACTGCCCTGGCACCACATGAGAGGCTCACTGAGCTCCCAGTCTTACTTCGTGAGAAACCCCACACTAGCGCCACAGCTCGAGAAAACCTACGAGACGCCCCAGTCATCGGGAGATGAGGGCCTTCATTTCCTGCATTGCCTGGAGAGCAATCCCGTGTCCTCCCTCCAAACACCAGAGGAGGTTTGACTCCCTTTAAGCCACTCAGTGGGCTCCAAGACATACCCGTCCGACTCGAGAGGAGAGCAGAGTCCTTTGCTTCCCCTCGAGACGAGGCCTGACTCCAGGGTGAGTCTGGAATGCAACCCCGAGATTCCTGTCGCCCCTTGACATGAACATTAGGTCCTGCACACAAGCCTTGGTGGGGTCTCTTTTGCCTTCAGTGACTAGAGCGCACCTCCAGCTCTTCCTCGAATCTCGAATGGAAGATAAGACTTTTGTGGGCCAACACAAGAGGAAGCATGAATTCCCTGTGGTAACTCAAATATCCCACCGCAACTAGAGAAAAACCAAGTGGTTCCCCAGTCATTCCAAGATGAGGCCCTTGCCCGCTGGAGCACCCCAAGAGAAGTCCCACGTTCCAATTTGAAGAGCGAAACGGTACTTGGAACGCGTTATGCGACCCCAAAAGTTACCCGACATACCTGTCTCACTTGAGGGAAACACCGAGGTTCCCAGCAGTACAACATCTGAGCCACTTCTCCCCTCCTGATCGCCACAGGAGGGTCGATTCCTCTGCTTTGTCTGGAAGGGTTTCATGACCTTCGCGGCACACCTCAGGATGAGGCCGGTTTCATGAGGAAATTCGAGACTAGCCACGTGGGTGGTGCCAAATGCTGAACGACCCCGATTTCCCAGGCCGCTCTTCATAAGAACACGATGCCCGGACACCTCTTCGAAGGCAACCCTGTGGATGAAGACACAAAAGGAAGGGTCACTGACACCCCCATGCATCGTCTGGAAAAACCTGCAGATTCCACACACAGCTCGACGAGTGGCCTGAGACCCCCTGAGCAACTCGAGAGGCCAGCGGGGTTCCATTCCTCAGACAAGACGAGGCCTGACTCTCCTGTCCCAACTCTGCAGGGACCCTGCGGTCGGAGTCCGAAACGGAGAGGAAGCCTGAGGTGCCTGCCTCCCCTCGAGGTGAGGCCCTCTTCCGTTGCGCCAGACCCAGCGGAGTCCCGAGGGGCCCCGCCACCTCCAAAGGATCCCTCGCCTCTCAGAGGCACCCTGGGAAATTCCCTAATGTCCCCAGCAGAAGGCGAGGGACACGAGGGTTTCCCGCCGCCCCCCGACAAAGACCTCGAGAGTCCTTCTTCAACGCGTCTCGAGGCCCTAGTCCCCTCCCGTGACTCGAGAGCCAGGACGCGCTCCCCCTCGCCACGCGCATGGAGACCTGACTTCCCTGGCGCCGCACGAGAGGATCCCTGAGATCCTCGTCGTGCCTCGGGAGAAAACCCCCACGGGCGCCGCAGCTCGAGGAAACCCCTGAGACGCCCCCGTCCTCGCGAGCTGAGGGCCTTCTTTTCCTGCATGGCCTGGAGAGCAATCCCGGGTCCTCTCTCCAAACGGAAGAGGAGGCTGGACTCCCTTGAGGCCGCTCAGGGGGCTCCAAGAGACCTGTGTCGCGACTCGAGAGGAGAGCGGAGTCCTTGGCTTCCTCTCGAGACGAGGCCTGACTCCCCGGGGGAGCCTGGAATGCAACCCCGAGATCCCTGCCTTCCCTGGAGAGGAATATTAGGTCCCGGACACACGCCTAGGTGAGGTCTCTTCGGCCCTGCGGTGACTCGAGCGCAACCCCCAGCTTTCCCTCTCAACCCGAGGGAAAGATTGGGCTTCCCAGGACCAACCCAAGGGGAAGGCTGAGATCCCCGTCGTAACTCGAGAATGCCGCCGCAACTTGAGAAAAACCACGTGGTTCCCACCTCTTGGCAAGATGAGGCCCTTGCCCGCCACGGCGTCTCAAGGGAAGTCCCCTGTTCCGCCCTGAAGGGCGAAACGGTCCCTGACAGCCTTCCTGCGACCCCCAAAAGTCCGCCGACACGCCGGGGTCCCCCGAGGGGAACACCGAGGGTCCCGGCACCGCTTCGTCTGAGCCCCTTCTCCCCTCCTGATCGCGACAGGAGACGCGATTCCCCTGCGTGGTCTGGAAGGGGTTCCCGGCCTTCCCGGCGCACCTCAGGATGAGGCCGGTCTCACGAGGAAATTCGAGAGGAGCCACGTGGGTGGGGCCACATGCCGAACGCCCCCGATTCCCCGATCCGCTCTTGAGAAGGACCCGAGGCCCGGACCCCTCTTCGAAGGCAACCCTGTGGGTTAAGGCACAACACGAAGGGGCACTGCCACCCCCGTGCATCGTCCGCAAAGACCCGCGGGTTCCACACACAGCTCGACGAGGGGCCTGAGACCCCCTGAGCAACTCGAGAGGCCAGCGGGGTTCCCTTCCTCAGAGAAGACGAGGCCTGACTCTCCTGTCCCAACTCTGCAGGGACCCTGCGGTCGGAGTCCGAAACGGAGAGGAAGCCTGAGGTGCCTGCCTCCCCGCGAGGTGAGGCCCTTTTCCGTTACGCCAGACCCAGCGGAGTCCCGAGGGGCCCCGCCACGTCCACAGGATCCCTCGCCTCTCAGAGGCACCCTGGGAAGTTCCCTAAGGTCCCCGGCAGAAGGCGAGGGAAACGAGGGATTCCCGCCGCCCCCGAGAAAGACCTCGAGAGTCCTTCTTCAACGCGTCTTGAGTCCCTAGTCCCCTCTCGTGACTCGAGAACCATGACGCGCTCCCCCTTTCCACGAGCATGGAGACCTGACTTCCCTGGCGCCACACGAGACGCTCCCTGAGCTCCCCGTCGTACCTCGTGTGAAACCCCACACTGGCGCCGCAGCTCGAGAAAACCAACAAGATCCCTCCGTCATCGCGAAATGAGGGCCATCTTTTCCTGCATGGCCTGGAGAGCAGTCCCAAGTCCTCTCTCCAAACTTCACAGGAGGCTTGACTCCCTTTAGGCCACAAAGTGGGCTCCAAGAGGTGCCCGTCGTGACTCGAAAGGAGAGCGGAGTCCTTTGCTTCCCTTCGACATGAGGCCTGACTCTCTGGGTGAGTCTGGAATGCAAACCTGAGATCCCTGTGGCCCTTGGAGAGGAACATTAGGTCCTGGACACAAGCCTAGATGAGGTCTCCTTTGCCCTGACGTGACTCGAGCGCAACCCCCAGCTCTCCCTCGCAACTCGAATGGATGATTGGACTTCCCTGGCCCAACACAAGAAGAAGCCTGAAATCCCCGTCGTAACTCGAGAATCCCGCCGCAACTCGAGAAAAACCACGTGGCTCCCCCGTCATCGCAAGATGAGCCCCTTGGCCGCTACAGCGTATCAAGAGAAGTCCCACGTTCCATCCTGAAGTACAAAACGGTACTTGGCACCCTTGATGCGACCCCCAAAGTTCCCTGACATACCGGTCTCACTCGAGGGAAACACCAAAGTTCACGGCACCACTTCCTGTGAGCCCCTTCACCCCTCCTGATCGCGACAGAAGGGTTGATTCCCATGTTTTGTCTGCAAGGGGTTCCCGACGTTCCCCGTGAACCTCCAGATGAGGCCGGTCTCATGAGGAAATTCGAAAAGTAGCCTCATGGTTGGTGCCATATGCCGAAAGATCCCGAATTCCCGGTCCACTCTAGATAAGAACCTGACGCCCGGACATCTCTTCGAAGGCAACCCTGTGGATGAAGGCACAACACGAAGGGACACTGACATCCCCATGCATCGTCTGGAAAAACCCTCAGATTCCACTCACAGCTCCAAATGTGGACTGTCACCCCGTGAACAACTCGAGAGGCAAGTGAAGTTGCATTCCTTCACACATGACGAGGCCTTACTCTCCTGTCCCAACTCTTCAGGGGCCCTGCAATTGGAGTCAGAAATGGAGAGGAACCCTGAGGTTCCTGCCTCAACTAGAGAAGAGGCCCTCTTCCATTGAACCAAACTCAGTGGTGTCCCGAGAGGCCCCTCCCAACACCACAGTATCCCTGAATTCTCAGAGGCTCCCTGAGAAGCTACCTGAGGTCACTGGCACAAGTCGAGGGAACCCAGAGTTTCCTGAAGTAACCCGAGAAAGACTTGGAGAGTCCTTTTTCAACGTCTCTTGATGCCCGATTCCCCTACCATGACTCCAGAGCAAGGACGCGCTCCCCTCGCCACAAGCAGGAAAACTGACTTCCCTAGTACCACACAAGAGGCTCCCTGAGTACCCCATCGTACCTCGTGAGAAAACCCACACTGGCGCCGCAGATCGAGAAAAACCACAAGATGCCCCCGTCAAGGAGAGATGGGGGCCTTCTTTTCCTGCCTGACCTGGAGAGCAATTCCTGGTCCTCTCTCCAAACTTCACAGGAGTATTGACTCCCTTTAGGCCACTCAGTTGGGTCCAAGAAATACCCGGTGCGACTCGAGAGGACAGCGGAGTCCTTTGCTTCCCTGGAGACGAGGCCTGACTCCCCGGTTGAGTTTGGAATGCAACCCCGAGATCCATGTCACCCCTGGAGTGGAACATTATGTCCTAGACACAAGCCTAGATGAGGTCTATTTTGCCCTACAGTGACTCGAGAGCAACCTCCATCTCTCCCTCACAATTTGAATGGAAGATTGGTCTTCCCACGGTCAACACAAGAGGAAGTCTGAATTTCCCATCGTAATTCGAGAATACAGCCTCAAGTCTTAAAAACCATGTGGTTCCCCCTTCATCGCAATATGAGGCCCTTTCCAGCTAGAGTCTCAAGAGAAGTCCCACGTTCCATCTTAAAGTTCGAAATGCTACTTGGCACCCTTGATGCGACCCCAAAGTTCCCCAACATACCGGTCTCACTCCAGGGGAACACCGAAGTTCCCGGTGTCTCCAGGGAAGTCCCATGTTCCGCCCTGAAGGGCGAAACGGTACTTGACACCCTTGATGCGACCGCAAAATTCCCCGACACGCTGGGTTCCCTCGGGGGGAACACCGAGGGTCCCGGCACCACTTCATCTGAGCCCCTTCTCCCCTCCTGATCGCGACAGGAGAGTCGATTCCCCTGCTTTGTCTGGAAGGGGTTCCCGGCCTTCCTGGCGCACCTCAGGATGAGGCCGGTCTCAGGAGGAAATTGGAGACTAGCCACGTGTGAGGTGCCACGTGCCGAACGACTCCGATTTTCCGGTCTGCTCTTGATAAGAAACCGATGCCCGGACACGTCTTCGAAGGCAACCCTGTGAGTGAAGGCACAACACGAAGGGGCACTGACACCCCCGTGCATCATCCGGAAAAACCCGCAGGGTCTACACACAGCTCGACAAGGGGCCTGAGACTCCTGGAACAACTCGAGAGGCAACCAGAATTCCATTCCTCAGACAAGACGAGGCATGACTCTCCTGTCCCAACCCTGCAGGGACCGTGCAGTCGGAGTCCGAAACCGAGAGGAAGCCTGAGGTTCATGCCTCCCCTCGAGATGAGGCCCTCTTCCATTGCGCCGAACCCAGCAGAGTCCCGAGAGGCCCTGCCAACTACACAGCATCCCTCACCTCTCAGAGGCACCGTGGGAAGTTCACTAAGGTCCCCTGCAGAAGTCGAGGGAAACGAGGGTTTCCCGCCACAACCCGAGAAAGACTTCGAGAGTCCTTCTTCAACGCCTCTTGAGGACCCAGCCGTTTCCCATGACTCGAGAGTGATGACCAGCTCCCCCTCGCCATGCGCATGGGGACCTGACTTCCCTGGCGCCGCACGAGAGGCTCCCTGAGGTCCTCGTCGTGCCTCGTGAGAAAACCTCCATGAGCGCAGCAGCCTGAGGAAACCCATGAGACTCCCCCGTCATCGCGAGATGAGGGCCTTCTTTTCCTGCCTGGCCTGGAGAGCAATCCCGGGTCCTCTCTCCAAACTGAAGAGGAGGCTCGACACCCTTGAGTCCACTCAGTGGGCTCCAAGAGAACCGTGTCGCGACTTGAGAGGAAAGCGGAGTCCTTTGCTTCCCCTCCAGGCGAGTCCTCACCCCCCGGGGGAGTCTGGAATGGAAACCCGTGATCCCTGTCTTCCCTTGGGAGGAATATTAGGTCCTGGACACACGCCTCGATGAGGTCTCTTTGGCCCTGTAGTGACTCGAGCAGAACCCCCAGCTTTCCATCGCAACTCGAATTGAAGATTGGGCTTCCCAGGGCCAACCCAAGAGGAAGCCTGAAATTCCTGTCGTTTTCGAGAATCCCGATGCAACTCGAGAAAAACGACGTGGTTCCAACGTCTTCACAGGATGAGGCCCTTGCCCTCTATAGCGTCTCCAGGGAAGTCCCATGTTCTGTCCTGAAGTGGGAAACGGTACTTGGCTCCCTTGATGCGACCCCTAAAGTTCCCTGAAACGCCGGGTTCCCTAGAGTGGAACACCGAGGGTCCCGGCACCACTTCATCTGAGCCCCATCTCCCCTCCTGATCGCGACAGGAGAATCGATTCCCCTACTTTGTGTGGAAGGTGTTCCCGGCCTTCCCAGCGCACCTCAGGATGATGCTGGTCTCACGAGGAAATTCGAGATGAGCCACGTGGGTGGTGCCACATGCCGAATGACCCCGATTTCCCGGTCCGCTCTTGAAATGAACCCGATGCCCGGACACCTCTTTGAAGGAAACCCTGTGGGGGAAGGCACAAAACGAAGGGGCACTGACACCCCCATGCATCTTCTGGAAACACCCGCAGGTTCCACTAACAGCTTGTCAAGGGCCCTGAGACCCCCTGAACGACTCGAGAGGCAAGCAGAGTTCCGTTACTCAGACAAGACGAGGCCTGACTCTCCTGTCCCAACTCTGCAGGGACCCTGCGGTCGGAGTCAGAAATGGAGAGGAAGCCTGAGGTTCCTGCCTCCAATCGAGATGAGGCCCTCTTTCATTTCGTCAAACCTAGTGGAGTCCCGAGAGGCCCCTCTAACTCCTCAGTATCCCTCACCTCTCAGAGGCACCTGGGAAGTTCCCTAAGGTCCCCTTAGAGGTCGATGGAAACGAGTGTTTCCCGCCCCAACCCAAGAAAGACCTTGAGAGTCCTTCTTAAATGCCTCTTGAGGCCCTAGTCCCTCCCATGACTCGAGAGCAATGACGCGATCTGCCTGGCCACACGCATGGAGTCAGGCTTCTCTGGCGCCGCACGAGAGGCTCCCTGAACTCCCCATCATATCTCGTGAGAAACCCCACACTGGCGCCGCAGCTCGAGAAAACCCATGAGACGCCCCCGTCATCACGAGAGGAGGGCCATCTTTAACTGCATGGTATGCAGATCAAGCGTGAACCTTCTGTCCAAGCTACACAGGACGCTTGACTCCCTTTAGGCCACTCATTGGGCTCCAAGAGTTACGCGTCCCGACTCGAGAGGATAGTGGAGTCCTTTGCTTCCACTCGAGACGAGGCGTGACCCACCGGGTGAGACTGGAATGCGACCCCGATATCCCTGTCGCCCCTGGAGAGGGACATTACGTCCTGGACCCAAGCCTAGATGAGGACTCTTTGCCCTGAAGTGACTCGAGAGCAACCCCCAGCTCTCTCTGACAAGTTGAATGGAAGATTGGACTTCCTGGGCCAACACAAGAGGAAGCCTGAATTCCCCATTGTAACTCGAGAATCCCGCCTCAACTCGAGAAAAACCACGTGTTTCCCTCGTCATCGCAATATGAGGCCCTTGCCCGCTACAGCATCTCCAGAGAATTCCCACGTTCCGTCTTGAAGTGCGAAACTGTACTTGGCACCCTTGATGCGACCTCAAAAGTGCCGTGACATACTGGTCTCACTCGAGGGGACCACCGAGGTTCCCGGCACCACTTCATCTGAGCCCCTTCTCCCCTTCTGATTGCGACCGGTGGGTCGATTCCCCTGCTTTGTCTGCAAGGGGTTCCCGAGCTTCGCGGCGCACCTCAGGATGAGGCCGGTCTCCCGAGGAAATTCGAGACGTAGCCTCGTGGGTGGTACCACATGCTGAAAGACCCCAATTTTCCGGTACGCTCTTGAAAAGAACCCGATGCCCGGAAACCTCTTTGAAGGCAACCCTGTGGATGAAGGCACAACACGAAGGGGCACTGACACCCCCGTGCATCGTCCAGAAAAACCCGCAGGTTCCACACTCAGCTCAACAAGTGGCCTGTCACTCCGTGAACAACTCGAAAGGCAAGGGGAAATCCATTCCTCCACAGAAGACGAGGCGTGACTCTCTTGTCCATACTCTGCAGGTACCCTGCGACCCGAGTCAGATATGGAGAGGACCCCTGAGGTTCCTGCCTCCATTCGAGATGAGGCCCTCTTCGATTGCACCAAACCCAGTTGAGTAACGAAAGGCCCCTCCCAAATCCACAGTGTGCCTGACTTCTCAGAGGCACCCTTAGAAGTTGCCTGAGGTCACCGACACAAATCAAGGGAACCCAGGGTTCCCTGCCGCAACCCGAGAAAGACCTCAAGAGTCCTTCTTCAATGCGTCTTGAGGCCCGATTCGCCTACTATGACTCGAGAGCAATCACGCACTCCCCTTCACCACACGCACGGAGACCTGACGTCCCTAGCACCACACGAGAGGCTCTCTGAGCTCCCCGTTGTACCTCGTGAGAAATCTGATACTGGCGCCGCAGCTGGAGAAAACCCACGAGATGCCCCCGTCATCGCGAGATGAGGGCCTTTTTTCCTGCATGGCCAGGAAAACAATCCCGAGTCATCTCTCCAAACTCCATAGGAGGCTTCACTCCCTTTACGCCACGCAGTGGGCTCCAAGAGATACCTGTCGCGACTCGACAGGAGAGCGGAGTCCTTTTTTTCCCCTCAAGACGAGGCCTGACTCCCCGGGTGAGTCGAGAATGCAACCCTGAGATCCCTGTTGGCCCAGTAGTGGAACACTAGGTCCTGGACACAAGCGTAGATGAGGTCTATTTTGCCCTGCAGTGACTGGAGAGCAAACCCCAGTTCTAACTTGCAACTCGAATGGAATACTGGATTTTCCTGGCGCCATACAAGAGGCTCCCTGAGATCCCCGTGGTACTTCATGAGACACCCCACACTGGCGCCGCAGCTCGAGAAAACCAACGAGACGCCACCGTCATCTCGAGATGAGGGCCTTCTTTTCCTGCATGGCCTGGAGTCCAATCCCGAGTCCTCTCTCCAAACTCCACAGGAGGCTTGACTCCCTTTAGTACACACAGTGGGCTCCAAGAGATACCCATCGCGACTCGAGACGAGAGCGGAATTCTTTGCTTACCCTCGAGGTGAGAACTGACTCCCCGGATGAGTCTGGAATGCAAACCCGAGATCCCTGTCGCCCCTGGAGAGCAACGTTAGATCCTGGACACAAGCCTAGATTAGGTCTCTTTTGCCCTGCAGTGACTCTAGCGCAATCCCCAGCTCCCCCTCGCAACCCGAAAGGAAGATTGGATTTCAAGGCCAACAAAAGGAAGCCTAAATTCCCGGTCATAACTCGAGAATCCCGCCGCAACTCGAGCAAAACCACGTGGTTCTCCCGTCATCGCAAGATGAGGCCCTTGCCCGCTACAGCGTTTCAAAAGATGTCCCAGGTTCCGTCTTGAAATGCGAAACGGTACTTGGCACCCTTGATGCGACCCCAAAAGTCCCCCAACACGCCGGTCTCACTCAAGGGGAACACCGAGGTTCCCGGCACCACTTCATTTAAGCCCCTTCTCCCCTCCTGATCGTGACCGGTGGGTCGATTCCCCTGCTTTGTCTGCAAGGGGGCCCGACCTTCCCTGCACAACTCAGGATGAGGCCGGTCTCATGGGGAAATTCGATACGTAGCTTTGTGGGTGGTGCCACTTGCTGAAAGACTCCAATTTCCCGGTCCGCTCTTGATAAGAATCCGATGCTCGGACACCTCTTGGAAGGCAGCCTTGAGTATGAAGGTACAACACGAAGGGGCACTAACACACCTGTGCATCATCTGGAAAAACGGGCAGGTTACACACACAGCTCGACAAGTGGCCTGTCACCTCGAGAACAACTCGAGAGGCAAGAGGAGTCCCATCCTCCAGAAAAGACGAGGCCTGACTCTCCTGTACCAACATGCAGGGACCTTGCGATCTGAGTCAGAAATGGAGTGGAACACTGAGGTTCCTGCTTCAACTCGAGATGAGTCCCTCTTACATTCCACCAAATGCGGAGGAGTCTCGAGAGGCCCCTCCAAACTGCACAGTATCCCTGACTTCTCAGAGGCACTCTGAGAAGCTCCCTGAGGTCGCAGGCACAAGTCAAGGGAACCCTGGGTTTTATGCAGTGACCCGAGAAAGACCTCGAGAGTCCTTCTTCAACCCGTCTTGAGGCCCGATTACCCTACCATGACTCGAGAGCAATGACGAGCTCCCCCTAGCCATCTCATGGGGACCTGACTTCCCTGGCGCCACACGAGAGGCTCCCTGAGCTCCCTCTCGTACCTCGTCAGAAACCCGGCACTAGCGCAGCAGTCCAGAAAACCCATGAGACGCCGCCATCATCGCGAGATGAGGGCCTTCTTTTCCTGCATGGCCTGGACAGGAATCCCGAGTCCTCTATCCAAACACCACAGGAGGCTTGACTCCCTTTAGGGCACACAGTGGGCTCCAAGAGATACCCATCGCGACTCAAAAGGACAGCGGAGTTCTTTGCTTCCCCTCGAGACGAGGCCTGATTCCCCGGGTGAGTCTGGTATGCAACCCCAAGATCCCTGTCGCCCCTAGGGACGAGCATTAAGTCCTGGACACAAGCCTAGATTAGGTCTATTTTGTCCTGCAGTGACTCGAGAGCAATCCCCAGCTCTCCCTTTAAACTCGAATGGAAGATAGGACTTCCCTGGCCCAACACATGAGGAAGACTGTATTCCCCGTCGAAACTCGAGAATCCCGCCACAACTGGAGAAACGCCACGTGGTTCCCCCGTCATCCCAAGATGAGGCCCTTGCCCCCTACAGCGTCTCAAGAGAAGTCCCACGTTCCGTCTTGAAGTGCGAAACGGTATTGGCACCCTTGATGCGCCCTCAAAAGTTCCTCGACACACCGGTCTGACTCAAGGAGAACACCGAGGTTCCCGGCACCACTACATCTGGGCCCCTTCTCCCCTCCTGATCGCGACAGGAGGGTCGATTCCCCTGTTTTGTCTTGAAGGGGTTCCCGCCTTTCCCGGTGCATCTCAGGATGAGGCCGGTCTCACGAGGATATTCGAGACATAGCCACTTGGATGGTGACACATGCCGAAAGACCCCGATTTCCCGGTCCGCTCTTGATAAGATCCTGATGCCCGGACACCTCTTTGAAGATAACCCTTTTGATGAAGGCACAACACTTAGGGGCACTGAAACCCCTGGGTATCGTCCGGAGAAACCCGCAGGTACCACACACAGCTCGAGAAGTGACCTGTCACCCCGTGAACAACTGGAGAGGCAAGCAGAGTTCCATTCCTCCACACAAGACGAGGCCTGACTCTCCTGTTCGAACTCTGCAGCGAAACTGCGATCCGAGTCAGATCTGGCCCAGGGGAAGTCAGGAGAGGAAACATGAGTTTCCTGCCTCCACTCGAGATGAGGCCCTCTTCCATTGCACCGAACCCAGTGGAGTCCCGAGAGACCCCTCCCAACTGCACAGTATCCCTGACTTCTCAGAGGCACCCTTAGACCTTCCTGAGATCACTGGCACAAGTCGAGGGAACCAAGGGTTTCCTGCCCCAACCCGTAAAAGACCTCGAGAGTCCTTCTTCAACGCGTCTTGAGGTGCGATTCCCCTACCATGACTCGAGAGCAATGACGCGCTCCCCCTAGCCACGCGCATAGAAACCTGACTTCCCTGGCGCCACAGGAGAGGCTCCCTGAGCGCCCATTATACCTCGTGAGCAACACCACACTGGAGCCGCAGCTCGAGAATACCCACGAGACGCCCCAGTCCTCACGAGATGAGGGCCTTCTTTTGCTGTATGGCCTGGAGAGCAATCCTGAGTCCTCTCTCCAAACTTCACAGGAGGCTTGACTCATTTTAGGCCACACAGTGAGCTCCAAGATATACCCGTCGCGACTTGGAGAGACAGGAGAGCGGTGTCCTTGGCTTCCCCTCGAGACGAGGCCTGACTCCCCGGGTGAGTCGAGAATGCAATGCTGAGATCGCTTTCGCCCCAGCAGAGGAACATTAGGTCCTGGACACAAGCCTAGATGAGGTCTATTTGGCCCTGCAGTGTCTCGAGAGCAATCCCCAGTTCTAACTCACAATTCGAATGAAAACTGGACTTCCCTAGGCCAGTTGAAGAGGAAGCCTGAATTCCCGGTTGTAACTCGAGAATCCCGCCCCAACTCAAGAAAAACCACGTGGTTCCCCCGTCATCGAAAGATGAGGCCCTTGCCCGCTACAGCGTCTCAAGAGAAGTCCCACGTTCCGTATTGAAGAGCGAAAAGTTATTTGGAACCCTTGATGCGACCCCAAAAGTTCCCCGACATACCAGTCTCACTTGAGGAGAACACCGAGGTTCCCGGCACCACTTCATCTGAGACTCTTCTCCCCTCTTGATCGCGACAGGAGGTTCGATTCCCCTGCTTTGTCTGGAAGGCGTTCCCGACCTTCCTGGCGCACATCAAGATGAGGCCAGTCTCACGAGGAAATTCGAGACATAGCCTCGTGGGTGGTGCGACATGCCAAAAGACCCCAATTCCCTGGTCCGCTCTTGATAAGAACCCGATGGCAGAACCCAACTCGAAGGCAATCCTGTGGAACAAGGCACAACACGAAGGGGCAGTGACACCCCAGTGCATCGTCCAGAAAAACCCGCAAGTTCCACATACAAAACGACAAGTGGCCTGTCACCCCATGAACAACGCGAGAGTCAAGCGGAGTTCCATTCCTCCACACAAGACGAGGCCTGACTCTCCTGTCCCAACTCTGCAGGGACTCTGCGATCCGAGTCAGATCCGGCGCATTCGAAGCCAGGAGAGGAACCCTGAGGTTCCTGCCTCAACTTGTCATGAGGCCCTCTTCCATTGCACCAAACCCAGTGGAGTTCCGAGAGGCCCCTCCCAACTCCACAGTGACCCTGACTTCTCAGAGGCACGCTCAGAAGCTTCCTGAGGTCACTGGCACAAGTCGATGGAACCCAGGGTTTCCTGCTGCAACCCAGGAAAGACCTCGAGAGTCCTTCTTTAACACGTCTTCAGGCCCAATTCCCCTACCATGACTCGAGAACAATGACGGGCTGCCTCTCACCACGTGCATAGAGACCTGACTGCCCTGGCACCACATGAGAGGCTCACTGAGCTCCCAGTCTTACTTCGTGAGAAACCCCACACTAGCGCCACAGCTCGAGAAAACCTACGAGACGCCCCAGTCATCGGGAGATGAGGGCCTTCTTTTCCTGCATTGCCTGGAGAGCAATCCCGTGTCCTCCCTCCAAACACCAGAGGAGGTTTGACTCCCTTTAAGCCACTCAGTGGGCTCCAAGACATACCCGTCCGACTCGAGAGGAGAGCAGAGTCCTTTGCTTCCCCTCGAGACGAGGCCTGACTCCAGGGTGAGTCTGGAATGCAACCCCGAGATTCCTGTCGCCCCTTGACATGAACATTAGGTCCTGCACACAAGCCTTGGTGGGGTCTCTTTTGCCTTCAGTGACTAGAGCGCACCTCCAGCTCTTCCTCGAATCTCGAATGGAAGATAAGACTTTTGTGGGCCAACACAAGAGGAAGCATGAATTCCCTGTGGTAACTCAAATATCCCACCGCAACTAGAGAAAAACGAAGTGGTTCCCCAGTCATTCCAAGATGAGGCCCTTGCCCGCTGGAGCACCCCAAGAGAAGTCCCACGTTCCAATTTGAAGAGCGAAACGGTACTTGGAACGCGTTATGCGACCCCAAAAGTTACCCGACATACCTGTCTCACTTGAGGGAAACACCGAGGTTCCCAGCAGCACAACATCTGAGCCACTTCTCCCCTCCTGATCGCCACAGGAGGGTCGATTCCTCTGCTTTGTCTGGAAGGGTTTCATGACCTTCGCGGCACACCTCAGGATGAGGCCGGTTTCATGAGGAAATTCGAGACTAGCCACGTGGGTGGTGCCAAATGCTGAACGACCCCGATTTCCCAGGCCGCTCTTCATAAGAACACGATGCCCGGACACCTCTTCGAAGGCAACCCTGTGGATGAAGACACAAAACGAAGGGTCACTGACA
This sequence comes from Bubalus kerabau, assembly GCF_029407905.1. NCBI lineage: Eukaryota > Metazoa > Chordata > Mammalia > Artiodactyla > Bovidae > Bubalus > Bubalus kerabau. The sequence continues at coordinate 1,923,833 of NW_026577887.1, read as the reverse complement.
CCCCCATGCATCGTCTGGAAAAACCTGCAGATTCCACACACAGTTTGACAAGGGGCCTGAAACCCTATGAACAACTCGAGAGGCAAGCGGAGTTCCATTCCTCAGAAAAGACATAGCCTGACTCTCCTGTCCCAACTCTGCAGGGACACTACGATCAGAGTCAGAATTGGAGAGGAAGCCTGAGGTTCCTGCCTCCACTCGAGATGAGGCCCTCTTCCATTGCGACAAACCCAGTGGAGTACCAAGAGGCCCCGCCAAATTCACAGCGTCCCTCACCTCTCAGAGGCACCCTGGGAAGTTTCCTCAGGTCCCCGGCAGAAGTCGGGGGAAACGAGGGTTTCCCGCTGCAACCCGAGAAAGACCTCGAGAGTCCTTCTTCAACGCGTCTCGAGGCCCTGGTCCCCTCCCATGACTCGAGAACAATGACGCGCTCCTTCTCGCCACGTGCATGGAGACATGACTTCCCTGGGGCCGCACGAGAGGCTCCCTGAGATCCTCGTCGTGCCTCGGGAGAAAACCCCCACGGGCGCCGCAGCTCGAGGAAACCCCTGAGATGCCACCGTCCTCGCGAGGTGAGGGCCTTCATTTCCTGCCGGGCCTGGAGAGTAATCCCGGGTCCTCTCTCCAAACGGAAGAGGAGGCTGGACTCCCTTGAGGCCGCTCAGGGGGCTCCAAGAGACCCGCGTCGCGACTCGAGAGGAGAGCGGAGTCCTTGGCTTCCCCTCGAGACGAGGCCTGACTCCCCGGGGGAGCCTGGAATGCAACCCCGAGATCCCTGCCTTCCCTGGAGAGGAAGAGTAGGTCCCGGACACACGCCTAGGTGAGGTCTCTTCGGCCCTGCAGTGACTCGAGCGCAACCCCCAGCTTTCCCTCGCAACCCGAGGGGAAGATTGGGCTTCCCAGGGCCAACCCAAGGGGAAGGCTGAGATCCCCGTCGTAACTCGAGAATCCCGCCGCAACTCGAGAAAAACCACGTGGTTCCCACCTCTTGGCAAGATGAGGCCCTTGCCCGCCACGGCGTCTCAAGGGAAGTCCCCTGTTCCGCCCTGAAGGGCGAAACGGTCCCTGACAGCCTTCCTGCGACCCCCAAAAGTCCCCCGACACGCCGGGTTCCCTCGAGGGGAACACCGAGGGTCCCGGCACCGCTTCCTCTGAGCCCCTTCTCCCCTCCTAATTGCGACAGGAGAGGCGATTCCCCTGCGTGGTCTGGAAGGGGTTCCCGGCCCTCCCGGCGCACCTCAGGATGAGGCCGGTCTCACGAGGAAATTCGAGACGAGCCACGTGGGTGGGGCCACATGCCGAACGCCCCCGATTCCCCGGTCCGCCCTGGAGAAGGACCCGAGGCCCGGACCCCTCTTCGAAGGCAACCCTGTGGGTGAAGGCACAACACGAAGGGGCACTGCCACCTCCGTGCATCGTCCGCAAAGACCCGCGGGTTCCACACACAGCTCGACGAGGGGCCTGAGACCCCCTGAGCAACTCGAGAGGCCAGCGGGGTTCCCTTCCTCAGACAAGACGAGGCCTGTCTCTCCTGTCCCAACTCTGCAGGGACCCTGCGGTCGGAGTCCGAAACGGAGAGGAAGCCTGAGGTTCCTGCCTCCCCTCGAGGTGAGGCCCTCTTCCGTTGCGCCAGACCCAGCGGAGTCCCGAGGGGCCCCGCCACCTCCACAGGATCCCTCGCCTCTCAGAGGCACCCTGGCAAGTTCCCTCAGGTCCCCGGCAGAAGGCGAGGGACACGAGGGTTTCCCGCCGCCCCCCGAGAAAGACCTCGAGAGTCCGTCTTCAACGCGTCTCGAGGCCCTAGTCTCCTCCCGTGACTCGAGAGCCAGGACGCGCTCCCCCTCGCCACGCGCATGGAGACCTGACTTCCCTGGCGCCGCACGAGAGGCTCCCTGAGATCCTCGTCGTGCCTCGGGAGCAAACCCCCACGGGCGCTGCAGCTCGAGGAAATCCCTGAGACGCCCCCGTCCTCGCGAGCTGAGGGCCTTCTTTTCCTGCATGGCCTGGAGAGCAATCCCGGGTCCTCTCTCCAAACGGAAGAGGAGGCTGGACTCCCTTGAGGCCGCTCAGGGGGCTCCAAGAGACCCGCGTCGCGACTCGAGAGGAGAGCGGAGTCCTTGGCTTCTCCTCGAGACGAGGCCTGACTCCCCGGGGGAGCCTGGAATGCAACCCCGAGATCCCTGCCTTCCCTGGAGAGGAAGAGTAGGTCCCGGACACACGCCTAGGTGAGGTCTCTTCGGCCCTGCGGTGACTCGAGCGCAACCCCCAGCTTTCCCTCGTAACCCGAGGGGAAGACTGGGCTTCCCAGGGCCAACCCAAGGGGAAGGCTGAGATCCCCGTCGTAACTCGAGAATCCCGCCGCAACTCGAGAAAAACCACGTGGTTCCCACCTCTTGGCAAGATGAGGCCCTTGCCCGCGACGGCGTCTCAAGGGAAGTCCCCTGTTCCGCCCTGAAGGGCGAAACGGTCCCTGACAGCCTTCCTGCGACCCCCAAAAGTCCCCCGACACGCCGGGGTCCCCCGAGAGGAACACCGATGGTCCCGGCACCACTTCCTCTGAGCCCCTTCTCCCCTCCTGATCGCGACAGGAGAGGCGATTCCCCTGCGTGGTCTGGAAGGGGTTCCCGGCCTTCGCAGCGCACCTCAGGATGAGGCCGGTCTCACGAGGAAATTCGAGACGAGCCACGTGGGTGGGGCCACATGCCGAACGCCCCCAATTCCCCTGTCCGCCCTGGAGAAGGACCCGAGGCCCGGACCCCTCTTCGAAGGCAACCCTGTGGGGGAAGGCACAACACGAAGGGGCACTGCCACCCCCGTGCATCGTCCGCAAAGACCCGCGGGTTCCACACACAGCTCGACGAGGGGCCTGAGACCCCCTGAGCAACTCGAGAGGCCAGCGGGGTTCCCTTCCTCAGACAAGACGAGGCCTGACTCTCCTGTCCCAACTCTGCAGGGACCCTGCGGTCGGAGTCCGAAACGGAGAGGAAGCCTGAGGTTCCTGCCTCCCCTCGAGGTGAGGCCCTCTTCCGTTGCGCCAGACCCAGCGGAGTCCCGAGGGGCCCCGCCACCTCCACAGGATCCCTCGCCTCTCAGAGGCACCCTGGGAAGTTCCCTAAGGTCCCCGGCAGAAGGCGAGGGACACGAGGGTTTCCCGCCGCCCCCCGAGGAAGACCTCGAGAGTCCTTCTTCAACGCGTCTCGAGGCCCTAGTCCCCTCCCGTGACTCGAGAGCCAGGACGCGCTCCCCCTCGCCACGCGCATGGAGACCTGACTTCCCTGGCGCCGCACGAGAGGCTCCCTGAGATCCTCGTCGTGCCTCGGGAGAAAACCCCCACGGGCGCCGCAGCTCGAGGAAACCCCGGAGACGCCCCCGTCCTCGCGAGCTGAGGGCCTTCTTTTCCTGCATGGCCTGGAGAGCAATCCCGGGTCCTCTCTCCAAACGGAAGAGGAGGCTGGACTCCCTTGAGGCCGCTCAGGGGGCTCCAAGAGACCCGCGTCGCGACTCGAGAGGAGAGCGGAGTCCTTGGCTTCCCTTCGAGACGAGGCCTGACTCCCCGGGGGAGCCTGGAATGCAACCCCGAGATCCCTGCCTTCCCTGGAGAGGAATATTAGGTCCCGGACACACGCCTAGGTGAGGTCTCTTCGGCCCTGCGGTGACTCGAGCGCAACCCCCAGCTTTCCCTCGCAACCCGAGGGGAAGATTGGGCTTCCCAGGGCCAACCCAAGGGGAAGGCTGAGATCCCCGTCGTAACTCCAGAATCCCGCCGCAACTCGAGAAAAACCACGTGGTTCCCACCTCTTGGCAAGATGAGGCCCTTGCCCGCCACGGCGTCTCAAGGGAAGTCCCCTGTTCCGCCCTGAAGGGCGAAACGGTCCCTGACAGCCTTCCTGCGACCCCCAAAAGTCCCCCGACACGCCGGGTTCCCCCGAGGGGAACACCGAGGGTCCCGGCACTGCTTCCTCTGAGCCCCTTCTGCCCTCCTGATCGCGACAGGAGAGGCCATTCCCCTGCGTGGTCTGGAAGGGGTTCCCGGCCTTCCCGGCGCACCTCAGGATGAGGCCGGTCTCACGAGGAAATTCGAGACGAGCCACGTGGGTGGGGCCACATGCCGAACGCCCCCGATTCCCCGGTCCGCCCTTGAGAAGGACCCGAGGCCCGTACCCCTCTTCGAAGGCAACCCTGTGGGTGAAGGCACAACACGAAGGGGCACTGCCACCCCCGTGCAGCGTCCGCAAAGACCCGCGGGTTCCACACACAGCTCGATGAGGGGCCTGAGACCCCCTGAGCAACTCGAGAGGCCAGCGGGGTTCCCTTCCTCAGACAAGACGAGGCCTGACTCTCCTGTCCCAACTCTGCAGGGACCCTGCGGTCGGAGTCCGAAACGGAGAGGAAGCCTGAGGTTCCTGCCTCCCCTCGAGGTGAGGCCCTCTTCCGTTGCGCCAGACCCAGCGGAGTCCCGAGGGGCCCAGCCACATCCACAGGATCCCTCGCCTCTCAGAGGCACCCTGGGACGTTCCCTAAGGTCCCCGGCAGAAGGCGAGGGACACGAGGGTTTCCCGCCGCCCCCCGAGGAAGACCTCGAGAGTCCTTCTTCAATGCGTCTCGAGGCCCTAGTCCCCTCCCGTGACTCGAGAGCCAGGACGCGCTCCCCCTCGCCACGCGCATGGAGACCTGACTTCCCTGGCGCCGCACGAGAGGCTCCCTGAGATCCTCGTCCTGCCTCGGGAGAAAACCCCCACGGGCGCCGCAGCTCGAGGAAACCCCTGAGACGCCCCCGTCCTCGCGAGCTGAGGGCCTTCTTTTCCTGCATGGCCTGGAGAGCAATCCCGGGTCCTCTCTCCAAACGGAAGAGGAGGCTGGACTCCCTTGAGGCCGCTCAGGGGGCTCCAAGAGACCCGCGTCGCGACTCGAGAGGAGAGCGGAGTCCTTGGCCTCCCCTCGAGACGAGGCCTGACTCCCCGGAGGAGCCTGGAATGCAACCCCGAGATCCCTGCCTTCCCTGGAGAGGAAGAGTAGGTCCCGGACACACGCCTAGGTGAGGTCTCTTCGGCCCTGCAGTGACTCGAGCGCAACCCCCAGCTTTCCCTCGCAACCCGAGGGGAAGATTGGGCTTCCCAGGGCCAACCCAAGGGGAAGGCTGAGATCCCCGTCGTAACTCGAGAATCCCGCCGCAACTCGAGAAAAACCACGTGGTTCCCACCTCTTGGCAAGATGAGGCCCTTGCCCGCCACGGCGTCTCAAGGGAAGTCCCCTGTTCCGCCCTGAAGGGCGAAACGGTCCCTGACAGCCTTCCTGCGACCCCCAAAAGTCCCCCGACACGCCGGGTTCCCTCGAGGGGAACACCGAGGGTCCCGGCACCGCTTCCTCTGAGCCCCTTCTCCCCTCCTGATGGCGACAGGAGAGGCGATTCCCCTGCGTGGTCTGGAAGGGGTTCCCGGCCTTCCCGGCGCACCTCAGGATGAGGCCGGTCTCACGAGGAAATTCGAGACGAGCCACGTGGGTGGGGCCACATTCCGAACGCTCCCGATTCCCCAGTCCGCCCTTGAGAAGGACCCGAGGCCCGGACCCCTCTTCGAAGGCAACCCTGTGGGGGAAGGCACAACACGAAGGGGCACTGCCACCCCCGTGCATCGTCCGCAGAGACCCGCGGGTTCCACACACAGCTCGACGAGGGGCCTGAGACCCCCTGAGCAACTCGAGAGGCCAGCGGGGTTCCCTTCCTCAGACAAGACGAGGCCTGACTCTCCGCTCCCAACTCTGCAGGGACCCTGAAGTCGGAGGGTCGGAGTCAGAAACAGAGAGGAAGCCTGATGTTCCTGCCTCCCCTCGAGATGAGGCCCTCTTCCATTGCGCAAACCCCAGCGGAGTCCCGAGAGACCCCGCTAACTCCACAGCATCCCTCACCTCTCAGAGGCACCCTGGGAAGTTCCCTCAGGTCCCCGGCAGAAGTCGAGGGAAATAAGGGTTTCCCGCCGCCACTCGAGAAAGACCTCGATAGTCCTTCTTCAAAGTGTCTTGAGGCCCTTGTCCCCTCTCTGGTCTAGAGAGCAATGATGCGCTCCCCCTCGCTTCGCGCATGCAGACCTGGCTTCCCTGGCGCCGCACGAGAGGCTCCCTAAGATACTCGTCGTGCCTCGGGAGAAAACCCCCATGGGCACCGCAGCTCGAGGAAACCCCTGAGATGCCCCCGTCCTCGCTAGCTGAGGGCCTTCTTTTCCTGCCTGGCCTGGAGTGCAATCCCGAGTCCTCTCTCCAAACTGAAGAGTAGCATGGATTCCCTTGAGGCGACTCAGTGGGCTCCAAGAGATCCGCGTTGGGGCTCTAGAGGAGAGCGCAGTCCTTTGCTTCCCCTCGAGGCGAGGCCTGACTCCCCGGGGGAGTCTGGAGTGCAATCCCGAGATCCTTGTCTTCCCTTGAGAGGACTATTAGGTCCTGGACACACGCCTAGATGAGGTCTCTTTGGCCTTGCAGTGGTTCGAGCACAACATCCAGCTTTCCCTCGCAACTCGAAGGGAAGTTTGGGCTTCCCAGGGCCAACACAAGAGGAAGCCTGAAATCCACGTCGTAACTCGAGAATCCCGCCGCAACTCGAGAAAAACCACGTGGTTCCATCGTCTTCGCAGCATGAGGCCCTTGCCCGCCACAGCGTCTCAAAAGAAGTCCCACGTTCCTACTGAAGTGTAAAACGGTACTTGGCACCCATGATGGCACCCCCAAATTTCCCCAACATACAGGCCTCACTCGAGGGTAACACCCATGTTCCCCGCACCACATCATTTGAGCCCCTTCTCCCCTCCTGATTGCAACAGGAGTGTCTTTTCTCCTGCTTTGTGTGGAAGGGGTTACCGATCTTCCCAGCGCACATCAGGATGAGGCCTGTCTCACGAGGAAATTGGAGATGTAGCCTCGTGGGTGGTGCCACATGCGGAAAGACCCCATTTCCCGGTCAGCTATTAATAAGAACCCGATGCCCGTACACGTCTTGGAATGCATCCCGTAGGATGAAGGCACAACAAGGAGGGACCCTGAACACCCGTGCATCTTTTGGAAAATTCTGCAGGTTCCACATACAGCTCGACAAGTGACCTGTTACCTCGTGAACAACTCGAGAGGCAAGCTAAGTTTCATTTCTCCACAGAATACGAGGCCTGACTCTCCTGTCCCAACTCTGCAGGAATCCTGAGATCGGAGTCTGAAATGGAGAGGAACCCTGAGGTTCCTTCCTCAACACGAGATGAGGCCCTCTTGTATTATACCACACCCAGTGGAGTCCCGAGAGGCCCCTCCCAACTCCACAGTATCAGTGTCTTCTCAGAGGCACCCTGAGCAACTCCCTGAGGTCACCGGCACAAGTCGAGGGAACACAGGGTATCCTGCCGCAACCCGAGAAAGACCTCAAGAGTCCTTCTTCAACGCGTCTTGAGGACGGATTCCCCTACCATGACTCGAGAGCAATGACACGCTCCCCCTCGCCATGCGCATGGACACCTGACTGCCCTGGCGCCACATGAGAGGCTCCCTGAGCTCCCCGTCATACCTCGTGAGAAACCCCACACTGGCGCCGCAGCTCGGGAAAACCCACCGTCATCGCGAGATTGGGGACTTCTTTTCCTGCCTGACCTGGAGAGCAATCTCTGGTCTTTTCTCCAAACTTCACAGGAGGCTTTACTCCCTTTAGGCCACTCAATGGGCTCCAAGAGATACCTGTCGCGACTTGAGAGGAGAGCAGAGTACTTTGTTTCCCCTCGAGACGAGGCCTTACCTCGGGTGAGTCTGGAATGCAACCCCGAGATCCCTGTTGTCCCTGGAGAGGAACATTATGTCCTGGACAAAAGCCTAGATGAGGTCTATTTTGCCCTACAGTGACTCGAGAGCAACACCCATCTCTCCCTCGCAATTCGAATGGAAGATTGGTCTTCATTGGGCCAACACAAGAGGAAGTCTGAATTTCCCGTTGTAACTCGAGAATCCCACCGCAACTCTTAAAAACCACGTGGTTCCCCATTCATCGCAATATGAGGCCTTTGCCCGCTACAGAGTCTCAAGAGAAGTCCCATGTTTCGTCATAAAGTTCGAGATGCTACTTGGCACCCTTGATGCGACCCCAAAAGTTCCCCAATATACCGGTCTCACTCCAAGGGAACACCGAAGTTCCTGGCACCACTTCATTTGAGCCCCTTCTCCGCTCCTGATCACGGCAGGAAGGTCGATCCCCCTGCTTTGTCTAGAAGGGGTTCCCGACCTTCATGGCGCACCTCAGGATGAGGCCAGTCTCACGAAGAAATTCGAGACGTAGCCTCGTGTTGGTGCCATGTGCCAAAAGACCCCGATTTCTCGGTCTTGCTCTTGATAAGAAACCGATGCCCGGACACCTCTTCTAAGGCAACCCTGTGGATGAAGGCACTACACGAGGGGGCACTGGCAACCCTGTTCATCGTCCGGAAAACCCCGCAGGATCCACATACAGCTCCACAACTGGCCTGTCACCCCTTAAACAATGAGAGAGGAAAGCGGAGTCCCCTTCCTCAGACAAGACGAGGCCTGAGTATCCAATCCCAACTCTGCAGGCACGCTTCGATCTGAGTCAGAAATGGAGAGGAAACCTGAGGTTCCTGCCTCAACCCGAGATGAGGCCCTCTTCCATTAAAACAAACCCAGTGGAGTCCCGAGAGTCCCCTCCTATCTCCACAGTATCCCTGACTTCTCATAGGCATTCTGAGAAGCTCCATGAGGCCACCGGCAAAAGTCGAGGGAAATAAGGGTTTCCCGCCGCCACTCGACAAAGACCTCGATAGTCCTTCTTCAAAGTGTCTTGAGGCCCTTGTCCCCTCTCTGGACTAGAGAGCAATAATGCGCTCCCCCTCGCCACGCACATGGAGACCTGACTTCCCTGGCGCCACACGAGAGGCTCCCTGAGTTCCCCGTCGTACCTCGTGTGAAACCCCACACTGGCGCCGCAGCTCGAGAAAACCCACAAGATCCCTCCGTCATTGCGAGATGAGGGCCATCTTTTCCTGCATGGCCTGGAGAGCAGTCCCAAGTCCTCTCTCCAAACTTCACAGGAGGCTTGACTCCCTTTAGGCCACAAAGTGGGCTCCAATAGGTGCCCGTCGTGACTCGAAAGGAGAGCGGAGTCCTTTGCTTCCCTTCGACATGAGGCCTGACTCCCTGGGTGAGTCTGGAATGCAAACCTGAGATCCCTGTGGCCCTTGGAGAGGAACATTAGGTCCTGGACACAAGCCTAGATGAGGTCTCCTTTGCCCTGCAGTGACTCGAGCGCAACCCCCAGCTCTCCCTCGCAACTCGAATGGATGATTGGACTTCCCTGGCCCAACACAAGAGGAAGCCTGAAATCCACGTCGTAACTCGAGAATCCTACCGCAACTCAAGAAAAACCACGTGGCTCCCCCGTCATCGCAAGATGAGGCCCTTGGCCGCTACAGCGTATCAAGAGAAGTTCCACGTTCCATCCTGAAGTACAAAACGGTACTTGGCACCCTTGATGCGACCCCCAAAGTTCCCTGACATACCGGTCTCACTCGAGGGAAACACCAAAGTTCACGGCACCACTTCCTGTGAGCCCCTTCACCCCTCCTGATCGTGACAGAAGGGTCGATTCCCATGTTTTGTCTGCAAGGGGTTCCCGACGTTCCCCGCGAACCTCCGGATGAGGCCGGTCTCATGAGGAAATTCGAAAAGTAGCCTCATGGTTGGTGCCATATGCTGAAAGATCCCGAATTCCCGGTCCACTCTAGATAAGAACCTGACGCCCGGACATCTCTTCGAAGGCAACCCTGTGGATGAAGGCACAACACGAAGGGACACTGACATCCCCATGCATCGTCTGGAAAAACCCGCAGATTCCACTCACAGCTCCAAATGTGGACTGTCACCTCGTGAACAAGTCGAGAGGCAAGTGAAGTTGCATTCCTTCACACAAGACGAGGCCTTACTCTCCTGTCCCAACTCTTCAGGGACCCTGCAATTGGAGTCAGAAATGGAGAGGAACCCTGAGGTTCCTGCCTCAACTAGAGAAGAGGCCCTCTTCCATTGAACCAAACTCAGTGGTGTCCCGAGAGGCCCCTCCCAACACCACAGTATCCCTGAATTCTCAGAGGCTCCCTGAGAAGCTACCTGAGGTCACTGGCACAAGTCGAGGGAACCCAGAGTTTCCTGAAGTAACCCGAGAAAGACTTGGAGAGTCCTTTTTCAACGTCTCTTGATGCCCGATTCCCCTACCATGACTCCAGAGCAAGGACGCGCTCCCCTCGCCACAAGCAGGAAAACTGACTTCCCTAGTACCACACAAGAGGCTCCCTGAGTACCCCATCGTACCTCGTGAGAAAACCCACACTGGCGCCGCAGTTCGAGAAAAACCACAAGATGCCCCCGTCAAGGAGAGATGGGGGCCTTCTTTTCCTGCCTGACCTGGAGAGCAATTCCTGGTCCTCTCTCCAAACTTCACAGGAGTATTGACTCCCTTTAGGCCACTCAGTTGGGTCCAAGAAATACCCGGTGCGACTCGAGAGGAGAGCGGAGTCCTTTGCTTCCCTCGAGACGAGGCCTGACTCCCCGGGTGAGTTTGGAATGCAACCCCGAGATCACTGTCGCCCCTGGAGTGGAACATTTTGTCCTAGACACAAGCCTAGATGAGGTCTATTTTGCCCTACAGTGACTCGAGAGCAACCTCCATCTCTCCCTCACAATTTGAATGGAAGATTGGTCTTCCCACAGTCAACACAAGAGGAAGTGTAAATTTCCCATCGTAATTCGAGAATTCAGCCTCAAGTCTTAAAAACCATGTGGTTTCCCCTTCATCGCAATATGAGGCCCTTGCCAGCTAGAGTCTCAAGAGAAGTCCCACGTTCCATCTTAAAGTTCGAAATGCTACTTGGCACCCTTGATGCGACCCCAAAGTTCCCCAACATACCGGTCTCACTCCAGGGGAACACCGAAGTTCCCGGTGTCTCCAGGGAAGTCCCATGTTCCGTCCTTAAGTGCGAAACGGTACTTGAAACCCTTGATGCGACCGCAAAAGTTCCCCGACATGCTGGGTTCCCTCGAGGGGAACACCGAGGGTCCCGGCACCACTTCATCTGAGCCCCTTCTCCCTTCCTGATCGCGACAGGAGAGTCGATTCCCCTGCGTGGTCTGGAAGGGGTTCCCGGCCTTCCTGGCGCACCTCAGGATGAGGCCGGTCTCAGGAGGAAATTCGAGACTAGCCACTTGTGAGGTGCCACGTGCCGAACGACCCTGATTTTCCGGTCCGCTCTTGATAAGAACCCGATGCCCGGACACCTCTTCGAAGGCAAACCTGTGGGTGAAGGCACAACACGAAGGGGCACTGACACCCCCGTGCATCATCCGGAAAAACCCGCAGGGTCTACACACAGCTCGACAAGGGGCCTGAGACTCCCGGAACAACTCGAGAGGCAACCAGAATTCCATTCCTCAGACAAGACGAGGCATGACTCTCCTGTCCCAAAACTGCAGGGACCGTGCAGTCGGAGTCCGAAACCGAGAGGAAGCCTGAGGTTCCTGCCTCCCCTCGAGATGAGGCCCTCTTCCATTGCGCCGAACCCAGCAGAGTCCCGAGAGGCCCTGCCAACTACACAGCATCCCTCACCTCTCAGAGGCACCCTGGGAAGTTCCCTAAGGTTCCCTGCAGAAGTCGAGGGAAATGAGGGTTTCCCGCCGCAACCCGAGAAAGACCTCGAGAGTCCTTCTTCAACGCCTCTTGAGGACCTAGCCGCTTCCCATGACTCGAGAGTGATGACCAGCTCCCCCTCGCCATGCGCATGGAGACCTGACTTCCCTGGCGCCGCACGAGAGGCTCCTTGAGGTCCTCGTCGTGCCTCGTGAGAAAACCCCCATGGGCGCAGCAGCCTGAGGAAACCCATGAGACGCCCCCGTCCTCGCGAGATGAGGGCCTTCTTTTCCTGCCTGGCCTGGAGAGCAATCCCGAGTCCTCTCTCCAAACTGAAGAGGAGGCTCGACACCCTTGTGTCCACTCAGTGGGCTCCAAGAGATCCGTGTCGCTACTTGAGAGGAAAGCGGAGTCCTTTGCTTCCCCTCCAGGCCAGTCCTGAGTCCCCGGGGGAGTCTGGAATGGAAACCCGGCATCCCTGTCTTCCCTTGAGAGGAATATTAGGTCCTGGACACACGCCTCGATGAGGTCTCTTTGGCCCTGTAGTGACTCGAGCAGAACCCCCAGCTTTCCATCGCAACTCGAATTGAAGATTGGGCTTCCCAGGTCCAACCCAAGAGAGACCTGAAATTCCTGCCGTTTTCGAGAATCCCGATGCAACTCGAGAAAAACGACGTGGTTCCAACGTCTTCACAGGATGAGGCCTTTGTACGCTACAGCGTCTCCAGGGAAGTCCCATGTTCCGTCCTCAAGTGGGAAACGGTACTTGGCTCCCTTGATGCGACCCCTAAAGTTCCCTGAAACGCCGGGTTCCCTCGAGTGGAACACCGAGGGTCCCGGCACCACTTCATCTGAGCCCCATCTCCCCTCCTGATCGCGACAGGAGAATCGATTCCCCTACTTTGAGTGGAAGGTGTTCCCGGCCTTCCCGGCGCACCTCAGGATGATGCTGGTCTCACGAGGAAATTCGAGATGAGCCACGTGGGTGGTGCCACATGCAGAATGACCCCGATTTCCCGGTCCGCTCTTGAAATGAACCCGATGCCCGGACACCTCTTTGAAGGAAACCCTATGGGGGAAGGCACAAAACGAAGGGGCACTGACACCCCCATGCATCTTCTGGAAACACCCGCAGGTTCCACACACAGCTTGTCAAGGGCCCTGAGACCCCCTGAACGACTCGAGAGGCAAGCAGAGTTCCGTTACTCAGACAAGACGAGGCCTGACTCTCCTTTCCCAACTCTGCAGGGACCCTGCGGTCGGAGTCAGAAATGGAGAGGAAGCCTGAGGTTCCTGCCTCCAATCGAGATGAGGCCCTCTTTCATTTCGTCAAACCTAGTGGAGTCCCGAGAGGCCCCTCTAACTCCTCAGTATGCCTCACCTCTCAGAGGCACCTGGGAAGTTCCCTAAGGTCCCCTGTAGAGGTCGAGGGAAATGAGTGTTTCCCGCCCCAACCCAAGAAAGACCTTGAGAGTCCTTCTTAAATGCCTCTTGAGGCCCTAGTCCCTCCCATGACTCCAGAGCAATGACGCGATCTGCCTGGCCACACGCATGGAGTCAGGCTTCTCTGGTGGTGCACAAGAGGATCCCTGAACTCCCCATCATATCTCGTGAGAAACCCCACCCTGGCGTCGCAGCTCGAGAAAACCCATGAGACGCCCCCGTCATCACGAGACGAGGGCCATCTTTAACTGCATGGTATGCAGATCAAGCGTGAACCTTCTGTCCAAGCTACACAGGACGCTTGACTCCCTTTAGGCCACTCATTGGGCTCCAAGAGTTACGTGTCGCGACTCGAGAGGATAGTGGAGTCCTTTGCTTCCACTCGAGACGAGGCGTGACCCACCGGGTGAGACTGGAATGCGACGCGGATATCCCTGTTGCCCCTGGAGAGGAACATTACGTCCTGGACCCAAGCCTAGATGAGGACTCTTTGCCCTGAAGTGACTCGAGAGCAACCCCCAGCTCTCTCTGACAAGTTGAATGGAAGATTGGACTTCCTGGGCCAACACAAGAGGAAGCCTGAATTCCCCGTTGTAACTCGAGAATCCCGCCTCAACTCGAGAAAAACCACGTGTTTCCCTCGTCATCGCAATATGAGGCCATTGCCCGCTACAGCATCTCCAGAGAATTCCCACGTTCCATCTTGAAGTGCGAAACTGTACTTGGCACCCTTGATGCGACCTCAAAAGTGCCGTGACATACCGGTCTCACTCGAGAGGACCACCGAGGTTCCCGGCACCACTTCATCTGAGCCCCTTCTCCCCTTCTGATCGCGAGCGGTGGGTCGATTCCCCTGCTTTGTCTGCAAGGGGTTCCCGAGCTTCGCGGCGCACCTCAGGATGAGGCCGGTCTCCCGAGGAAATTCGAGACGTAGCCTCGTGGGTGGTACCACATGCTGAAAGACCCCAATTTTCCGGTACGCTCTTGAAAAGAACCCGATGCCCGGAAACCTCTTTGAAGGCAACCCTGTGGATGAAGGCACAACACGAAGGGGCACTGACACCCCCGTGCATCGTCCGGAAAAACCCGCAGGTTCCACACTCAGCTCAACAAGTGGCCTGTCACTCCGTGAACCACTCGAAAGGCAAGGGGAAATCCATTCCTCCACAGAAGACGAGGCGTGACTCTCTTGTCCATACTCTGCAGGTACCCTGCGACCCGAGTCAGAAATGGAGAGGACCCCTGAGGTTCCTGCCTCCATTCGAGATGAGGCCCTCTTCGATTGCACCAAACCCAGTTGAGTAACGAAGGGCCCCTCCCAAATCCACAGTGTCCCTGACTTCTCAGAGGCACCCTTAGAAGTTGCCTGAGGTCACCGACACAAATCAAGGGAACCCAGGGTTCCCTGCCGCAACCCGAGGAAGACCTCAAGAGTCCTTCTTCAATGCGTCTTGAGGCCCGATTCGCCTACTATGACTCGAGAGCAATCACGCACTCCCCTTCACCACACGCACGGAGACCTGACGTCCTTAGCACCACACGAGAGGCTCTCTGAGCTCCCCGTTGTACCTCGTGAGAAATCTGATACTGGCGCCGCAGCTGGAGAAAACCCACGAGATGCCCCCGTCATCGCGAGATGAGGGCCTTTTTTCCTGCATGGCCAGGAAAACAATCCCGAGTCATCTCTCCAAACACCATAGGAGGCTTCACTCCCTTTACGCCATGCAGTGGGCTCGAAGAGATACCCGTCGCGACTCGACAGGAGAGCGGAGTCCTTTCTTTCCCCTCAAGACGAGGCCTGACTCTCCGGGTGAGTCGAGAATGCAACCCTGAGATCCCTGTCGGCCCAGTAGTGGAACACTAGGTCCTGGACACAAGCGTAGATGAGGTCTATTTTGCCCTGCAGTGACTGGAGAGCAATCCCCAGTTCTAACTTGCAACTCGAATGGAATACTGGATTTTCCTGGCGCCACACAAGAGGCTCCCTGAGATCCCCGTGGTACTTCATGAGACACCCCACACTGGCGCCGCAGCTCGAGAAAACCCACGAGACGCCACCGTCATCTCGAGATGAGGGCCTTCTTTTCCTGCATGGCCTGGAGTCCAATCCCGAGTCCTCTCTCCAAACTCCACAGGAGGCTTGACTCCCTTTAGGGCACACAGTGGGCTCCAAGAGATACCCATCGCGACTCAAAAGGACAGCGGAGTTCTTTGCTTCCCCTCGAGACGAGGCCTGATTCCCCGGGTGAGTCTGGTATGCAACCCCAAGATCGCTGTTGCCCCTAGGGACGAGCATTAAGTCCTGGACACAAGCCTAGATGAGGTCTATTTTGCCCTGCAGTGACTCGAGAGCAATCCCCAGCTCTCCCTTTAAACTCGAATGGAAGATAGGACTTCCCTGGCCCAACACATGAGGAAGACTGTATTCCCCGTCGAAACTCGAGAATCCCGCCACAACTCGAGAAACGCCACGTAGTTCCCCCGTCATCCCAAGATGAGGCCCTTGCCCCCTACAGCGTCTCAAGAGAAGTCCCACGTTCCGTCTTGAAGTGCGAAACGGTATTGGCACCCTTGATGCGCCCTCAAAAGTTCCTCGACACACCAGTCTGACTCGAGGAGAACACCGAGGTTCCCGGCACCACTACATCTGGGCCCCTTCTCCCCTCCTGATCGCGACAGGAGGGTCGATTCCCCTGTTTTGTCTTGAAGGGGTTCCCGCCTTTCCCGGTGCATCTCAGGATGAGGCCGGTCTCACGAGGATATTCGAGACATAGCCACGTGGATGGTGACACATGCCGAAAGACCCCGATTTCCCGGTCCGCTCTTGATAAGATCCTGATGCCCGGACACCTCTTTGAAGATAACCCTTTTGATGAAGGCACAACACTTAGGGGCACTGACACCCCTGGGTATCATCCTGAGAAACCCGCAGGTACCACACACAGCTCGAGAAGTGACCTGTCACCCCGTGAACAACTGGAGAGGCAAGCAGAGTTCCATTCCTCCACACAAGACGAGGCCTGACTCTCCTGTTCGAACTCTGCAGCGAAACTGCGATCCGAGTCAGATCTGGCCCAGGGGAAGTCAGGAGAGGAAACATGAGTTTCCTGCCTCCACTTGAGATGAGGCCCTCTTCCATTGCACCGAAGCCAGTGGAGTCCCGAGAGACCCCTCCCAACTGCTCAGTATCCCTGACTTCTCAGAGGCACCCTGAGACCTTCCTGAGATCACCGGCACAAGTCGAGGGAACCAAGGGTTTCCTGCCCCAACCCGTAAAAGACCTCAACTCGAGAAACACCACGTGGTTCCCACCTCTTCGCAAGATGAGGCCCTTGCCCGCGACGGCGTCTCAAGGGAAGTCCCCTGTTGGGCCCTGAAGGGGGAAACGGTCCGTGACAGCCTTCATGCGACCCCCAAAATTTCCCCGACAGGCCGGATTCCCTGGAGGGGTACAACGAGGGTCCCAGCACCGCTTCCTCTGAGCCCCCTCTCCCCTCCTGATCGCGACAGGAGAGGCGATTCCCTTGGGTTGACTGGAAAGGGTTCCCGGCCTTCCCGGCGCACCGCAGGATGGGGCCGGGCTCACGAGGAAATTCGAGACGAGCCACGTGGGTGGTGCCACATGCCGAACGCCCCCGATTCCCCGGTCCGCTCTTGAGAAGGACCCGAGGCCCGGACCGCTCTTCGAAGGAAACCCTGTGGGTGAAGGCACAACACGAAGGGACACTGCCACCCCCGTGCATCGTCCGCAAAGACCCGCGGGTTCCACACACAGCTCGACGAGGGGCCTGAGACCCCCTGAGCAACTCGAGAGGCAAGCGGGGTTCCCTTCCTCAGACAAGACGAGGCCTGACTCTCCTGTCCCAACTCTGCAGGGACCCTAGGGTCGGAGTCTGAAACGGAGAAGAAGCCTGGGCTTCCTGCCTCCCCTCGGGTGAGGCCCTCTTCCGTTGCGCCAGACCCAGCGGAGTCCCGAGAGGCCCCGCCCCCTCCACAGGATCCCTCGCCTCTCAGAGGCACCCTGGGAAGTTCCCTAAGGTCCCCGGCAGAAGGCGAGGGAAACGAGGATCTCCCGCCGCCCCCTGAGAAAGACCTCGAGAGTCCTTCTTCAACGCGTCTCGAGGCCTAGTCCCCTCCCGTGACTCGAGAACCATGACGCGCTCCCCCTCGCCACGTGCATGGAGACCTGACTTCCCTGGTGCCGCACGAGAGGCTCCCTGAGATCCTCATCGTGCCTAGGGAGAAAACCCCTACGGGCGCCACAGCTCGAGGCAACCCCTGAGACACCCCGTCCTCGTGAGCAGAGGGCCTTCTTTTCCTGCATGGCCTGGAGAGCAATCCCGGGTCCTGTCTCCAAACGGAAGAGGAGGCTGGACTCCCTTGAGGACGCTCAGGGGGCTACCAGAGACCTGCGTCGCGACTCAAGAGGAGAGCGGAGTCCTTGGCTTCCCCTCGAGACGAGGCCTGACTCCCCGGGGGAGCATGGAATGCAACCTTGAGATCCCTGCCTTCCCTGGAGAGGAATAATAGGTCCCGGAACCACGCCGTGGTGAGGTCTCTTGGGCCCTGCAGTGACTCGAGCGCAACCCCCAGCTTTCCCTCGCAACTCGAGGGGAAGATTGGGCTTCGCAGGGCCAACCCAAGAGGAAGCCTGAGATCCCCGTCGTAACTCGAGAATGCCGACTCAACTCGAGAAAAACCACGTGGTTCCCACCTCTTGGCAAGATGAGGCCCTTGCCCGCGACGGCGTCTCAAGGGAAGTCCCCTGTTCCGCCCTGAAGGGCGAAACGGTCCGTGACAGCCTTCATGCGACCCCAAAATTTCCCTGAGGGGCCGGATTCCCTGGAGGGGTACAACGAGGGTCCCAGCACCGCTTCCTCTGAGCCCCCTCTCCCCTCCTGATCGCGACAGGAGAGGCGATTCCCTTGGGTTGTCTGGAAAGGGTTCCCGGCCTTCCCGGCGCACCGCAGGATGGGGCCGGGCTCACGAGGAAATTCGAGACGAGCCACGTGGGTGGTGCCACATGCCGAACGCCCCCGATTCCCCGGTCCGCTCTTGAGAAGGACCCGAGGCCCGGACCGCTCTTCGAAGGAAACCCTGTGGGTGAAGGCACAACACGAAGGGACACTGCCACCCCCGTGCATCGTCCGCAAAGACCCGCGGGTTCCACACACAGCTCGACGAGGGGCCTGAGACCCCCTGAGCAACTCGAGAGGCAAGCGGGGTTCCCTTCCTCAGACAAGACGAGGCCTGACTCTCCTGTCCCAACTCTGCAGGGACCCTAGGGTCGGAGTCTGAAACGGAGAAGAAGCCTGGGCTTCCTGCCTCCCCTCGGGTGAGGCCCTCTTCCGTTGCGCCAGACCCAGCGGAGTCCCGAGAGGCCCCGCCCCCTCCACAGGATCCCTCGCCTCTCAGAGGCACCCTGGGAAGTTCCCTAAGGTCCCCGGCAGAAGGCGAGGGAAACGAGGATCTCCCGCCGCCCCCTGAGAAAGACCTCGAGAGTCCTTCTTCAACGCGTCTCGAGGCCTAGTCCCCTCCCGTGACTCGAGAACCATGACGCGCTCCCCCTCGCCACGTGCATGGAGACCTGACTTCCCTGGTGCCGCACGAGAGGCTCCCTGAGATCCTCATCGTGCCTAGGGAGAAAACCCCTACGGGCGCCACAGCTCGAGGCAACCCCTGAGACACCCCGTCCTCGTGAGCAGAGGGCCTTCTTTTCCTGCATGGCCTGGAGAGCAATCCCGGGTCCTGTCTCCAAACGGAAGAGGAGGCTGGACTCCCTTGAGGACGCTCAGGGGGCTACCAGAGACCTGCGTCGCGACTCAAGAGGAGAGCGGAGTCCTTGGCTTCCCCTCGAGACGAGGCCTGACTCCCCGGGGGAGCATGGAATGCAACCTTGAGATCCCTGCCTTCCCTGGAGAGGAATAATAGGTCCCGGAACCACGCCGTGGTGAGGTCTCTTGGGCCCTGCAGTGACTCGAGCGCAACCCCCAGCTTTCCCTCGCAACTCGAGGGGAAGATTGGGCTTCGCAGGGCCAACCCAAGAGGAAGCCTGAGATCCCCGTCGTAACTCGAGAATGCCGACTCAACTCGAGAAAAACCACGTGGTTCCCACCTCTTGGCAAGATGAGGCCCTTGCCCGCGACGGCGTCTCAAGGGAAGTCCCCTGTTCCGCCCTGAAGGGCGAAACGGTCCGTGACAGCCTTCATGCGACCCCAAAAGTTCCCCGACACGCCGGGTTCGCTCGAGGGGAACACCGAGGGTCCCGGCACCGCTTCCTCTGAGCCCCTTCTCCCCTCCTGATCGCGACAGGAGCGTCGATTGCCCTGCGTGGTCTGGAAGGGGTTCCCGGCCTTCCCGGCGCACCTCAGGAGGAGGCCGGTCTCACGAGAAAATTCGAGACGTGCCACGTGGGTGGTGCCACATGCCGAACGCCCCCGATTGCCTGGTCCGCTCTTGAGAAGGACCCGAGGCCCGGACCCCTCTTCGAAGGCAACCCTGTGGGTGAAGGCACAACACGAAGGGGAACTGCCACCCCCGTGCATCGTCTGCAAAGACCCGCGGGTTCCACACACAGCTCGACAAGGGGCCTGAGACCCCCTGAGCAACTCGAGAGGCCAGCGGGGTTCCCTTCCTCAGACAAGACGAGGCCTGACTCTCCTGTCCCAACTCTGCAGGGACCCTGCGGTCGGAGTCCGAAACGGAGAGGAAGCCTGAGGTTCCTGCCTCCCCTCGAGGTGAGGTCCTCTTCCGTTGCGCAAGGCCCAGCGGAGTCCCAAGAGGCCCCGCAAACTCCACAGGATGCCTCGCCTCTCAGAGGCACCCTGGGAAGTTCCCTAAGGTCTCCGGCAGAAGGCGAGGGAAACGAGTGTTTCCCGCCGCCCCCTGAGAAAACCTCGAGAGTCCTTCTTCAACGCGTCTCATGGCCCTAGTCCCCTCCCGTGACTCGAGAGCCATGACGCGCTCCCCCTCGCCACGGGCACGGAGACCTGACTTCCCTGGCACCGCACGAGAGGCTCCCTGAGATCCTCGTTTTGCCTCGTGAGAAAACCCCCACGGTCGCTGCAGCTCGAGGAAACCCCTGAGAAGCCCCCGTCCTCGCGAGGTGAGGGCCTTCTTTTCCTGCCTTACCCAGAGCGCAATCCTGAGTCCTCTCTCCAAACTGAAGAGGAGGCCTGACTCCCTTGAGGCCACTCAGTGGGCTCCAAGAGATCTGCGTCGCGACTTGAGAGGAGAGCGGCATCCTTTTCTTGCCCTCCGGACGAGGCCTGACTCCCCGGGGGAGTCTGGAACGCCACCCTGAGATCCCTGTCTTCCCTTGAGAGGAACGTTAAGTCCCGGACACAGACCTAGATGAGGTCTCTTTGGCTCTGCAGTGACTCGAGTGCAACCCCCTGCTTTCCCTCGCAACTCGAATGGAAGATTAGGCTTCTCGGGGCCAATACAAGAGGAAGCCTGAAATCCCCGTCGTAACTCTAGAATCCCGCCGCAACTCGAGAAAATCCATATGGTTCCAACGTCTTCGCAAGATGAGGCACTTGCCCGCTACGGCGTCTCAAGGGAAGTCCTAGGTTCTGTCCTGAAGTGCGAAACGGTACCTGACTCCTTTCATGCATCCCCCAAAAGTCCCTCACACGCCGGTTTCCCTCGAGGGTAACACCGAGGGTTCCAGCCCCACTTCATCCGAGCCCCTTCTCCCCTCCTGACCGCGACAGGAGAGTCGATCCCCCTGCGTTGTCTTGAAGGGTCCCCGGCCTTCCCGGCACACCTCAGGATGAAGCCGGCCTCACTAGGAAATTTGAGACTAGCCCCGTGGGTGGTCCCACATGCCGAAAGACCCCAATTTCCCTGTCTGCTCTTGAAAAGAACCCGAGGCCCGGACACCTCTTCGAAGGCAAGCCAGTGGGTGAAGGCACAACACGAAGGGGCACTGTCACTGTTGTGCATGGTCCAGAAACACCCGCAGGTTCCACACACAGCTCAACAAGGGGCCTGAGACCCCCTGAGCACCTCAAGAGGCAAGCGGAGTTCCCTTCCTCAGACAAGACGATTCCTGACTCTCTTGTCCCAACTCTGCAAGGACCCTGCGGTCGGAGTCCAAAACGGAGAGGAAGCCTGAGGTTCTTGCCTTCCCTGGAGATGAGGCCCTCTTCCATTGCGCCAAACCCAGCGGAGTCCTGAGAGGCCCCGCCAACTCCACAGCATCCTTCATCTGTCAGAAGCACACTGGGAAGTTCCCTAAGGTCACCGGTAAACTGTTATTGCACAAGGTCCCCATGAAAAGGCCCACGCAGCAGGACAGCCACAGATTCTGTCTGCCATTAAAGGGCAGTAAGGTGCCCTCCCCACTTCTTTGCTGCCTCGGCGGCCACCAGGGTGCAATTCGCGTACCCTTCCCTTTCCCATCCTAGCAGGTGCTCCAGGGCCCGCTGGCCTACAAAGTGCCAGAAGCAGGGCTGGGCCAGCTGGCCAGAATTCAGGGTTCTGTCCCTTGGACTTCCAGCGGACACTAGGCTGCTTGGGAAAACCGCCCAGACTCTGAGGTTTTTCAGCAGAGGGGTGGAGTGGTAAAGGCCTTGACCCCAAAGACGAGGCCTTCCTGCGACCGCCAGGTTGGGGAGCTCTGAGACTGTGCCAACACAGGGCGGAATACATGGTTCCCTGCTCCAGGCAGTCCCCGTTCCCTTACCTGTGTTCCGCACCCCTCTGCTGTGGCCAATGGATGCCGATCCTTGGGGATCCAGGAGTTCACGAAATGGGCATTCCCAGCCGCAATGGCAACCCCGAGAGCACAAGTGGGAAGCCCTCCACCACCCCCGCCAGGAGTCGACCCCCGCTGGGAACGGACCCCCCACCCCGCCCCGCGCCGCCAGGTTTCGCCCCGGCCCTGTCGGGCTCCCGGCGGGTTCCCAGCCACATTGGCGACCCCCGGGAGCACAACAGGGACCGACCACCCACCCACAGCGAGCGGAATCTCGACCTGTGCAGCCCAGGTTTACCCCGCCCTGGGTGCGCTCCCGGCGCGTTTCCAGCCGCAGTGGCCATCTCCGAGAGCACTACTGGGAAGCCCTCCCCCACCCCCGCCAGGAGCCAACACCCGCCCTGCGCCGCCCGGGTTTGCCCCGCCCCTGCCGCGCTCCAGGGGCGCTGCCCACCTTCACCAGTGGCTCCTGGTGAGCCCCGTCCCCACGCCCGGTTCCAGGAGAGGCTCTCGGACCTCGCTGCTGCCGCCAGGTCAAACATGAGGACAATACATACACCCCACAGAGACAATCCAAGCTGTCTATGATTTAGGGATAAAACGAGGACTACAGAAAGGCAAGATGACCTGACCTAGGAGGGCCATGATATTCTATAGAACCAGACAAAGTTGGTTACCAAGGAAACTTTTTTCCTTGGAACCCGGAAAGCTGGTTCTTTGCATATGCAATGACCAACAATTAGCTTGTTACCCAAGCCTGCCTCACTGCCACCCCCATCCCCCCACTCCCCAGAAGACTGGCTCAAAGAAATATTTTAAATCTCAGGCGGAAACCTGGAAGATGTCTTGTCTGTCTGTTTGGATTAAGGTATGTGTCAGTGTGAGCCCTGTGTTTTTTGATAATATTGCTCAAGTTCTGTGTTCTGATATCAATGGTCTCAAGACAAGGCAGCCCTTCCAAATCAAACTGCTGGAAATACAAGAAAACATTGACCTAAATGAATGTCAGAGTCCCGTGAACTGGGAACTAGTCAATATTAAATATCTAGTATTTTTGGTTTTGCTCCTCCATTATAGACATGTCTAAGAGTCAACAACATTAAGCACAACATGTTCATAGTGCCTAGGTTTATTCTAAGGTAAAAATTGCTCTATTGTTATATGTGTCACAAGCTTGTCAGCAAGAAAGTACCTGGAAACAGCAACAACCAATGTAAAAAATGTAAATGTGATATGAGCTTTTAGATAAACTCTTAACAATAATTATACTCTAAAATATCCGCCTCTCATAGTCTTGATTGAAGGCAGAGGAGAAGGGGATGACAGAAGATAAGATGGTTGGATGGCATCACTGACTCGATGGACATGAGTTTGAGCAAGCCCCTGGAGTTGGTGATGGACACGGAAGCCTGGCGTCCTGCAGGCCACGGGGTCCCAAAGAGTCAGACTCGACTGAGAAACTGAACTGAACTGAACTTACAATCGTTCCTCCAGGTGTTTTGGTTACCTGAGTTTCTATCCTGGTGCTAAACTAAGTGACGACAGTGTATTGAATAGCTAGGTCACTTCCAAATAAATGAAACTTCTTAAACATTCACGACTTGAAATGACCTCCCTTTTACACAGAAACAAAAGACATTTTTGACTCTGCATGAATAGTGACTGGCACCATCCGAACATATTAAATGTAAGAAAGCAATTTTTTTGTTTTGTTTTGTTTTGTTCTGTTCTTGCAGGAAGCGGGGTGGGCGCTATTATCACTGATAGGTATGCTCACCAATCTATCAAATGCCAATATAAGAGTGAGTTCTTGGTTGCTGAAGGGAAATGTATGACTTGTTTTTACAAGAATGTATGGAATGCAATCACACTTTAAGAAGGAAAACGAAGTAGTTCTGTCTTACAGGTGGCATTTTCAGGACGGGAGAAGCAAAGGAATGGGTACAGAATGGGATAAGGAGGTTGTAGGGAAAGTAGGCCCCCAGAAAAGAGTTTTGTGCCTAGCACAAGTTTTCTTGAGATGTGGAACTGCCTTTGCTAATGGAGTTTAAGTTTCTTTACCTCTTAAGTGATCTCTTCTAGGTTGACCTAGAACAGAAATCTTTTGTTAGCTTTGGCTAAGAGGAGAAGTATTGTTTCACGGTGACATATGTGATCCTACCTGACTGTTCTCATCCCCTTTGATATCTATGCACTGCTGCTGCTGCTGCTGCAGCTGCTAAGTGGTTCAGTTGAGGCTGACCCTGTGCCACGCCATAGATGGCAGCCCACCAGGCCCCGCAGTCCCTGGGGTTCTCTAGGCAAGAACACTGGAGTGGGTTGCCATTTCCTCCTCCTATGCATGAAAGTGAAAAGTGAAAATGAAGTCGCTCAGTGGTGTCCGACTCTTAGCCACCCCATGGACTGCAGCCTACCAGGCTCCTCCGTCCTTGGGATTTTCCAGGAGTGGGGTGCCATTGCCTTCTCCCATATCTATGCACAAGCCTGCCTAAATAATTGACTTCTAGCCAACTTTGGGATGCCCATGACCACCCACCCTTACCAGGCAACAGAGAAGAGAAAAACACTTACCACAGGAGGTTCTGATAAGGAACAAGGAACTAACAAGCTCCCACCTACCAGGATTCTGCAGAGGTCAACAAGAGGTCAGCAAGAGATGAGAGACTGCAGTCCAGAGGTCCTAGCTACTTCCATCTAGCAACAAACACCCAGCATAGTCAAAACGATTTCAATGTTAAAGAATAAATAAATAAATAAAAGGACAGAAGTTCTTTGAACACATGTCTGAATTTAGGGGTGAGGCATTACATATGTGTCCCAGGATAATCTTAAAGTGTCAGAAAGTAAAGAAATTAAAGACAACTATCAAGCTGTCCAAACTGATAAAAATGAATGATTACACAGTTTTATCTGTATACATTAGCAGATAATAATCTGAAAAGGAATTTTAAAAAATTCCCTTTCAATAATATCAACATGAATAAAACACTTTGCCATGGATGTAACGAGGATGACAAGACTGGCACACTGGAAATTATACACCCTGGCTGAAAACTATCCTGAATACATGGACAGATATTCCATAACGATGGAAAGACTTAAGATAGCAATACCATGGAATGCATCTTCAATCTGAAATGAAGATTTGATATGATTTGATCGCTCAGAGCTTTTGTGTCATCAAGTGTTATTAAAGTACTAAAGAGATAGAGAAAGCTGCTGACTTAGACTCGAGGCGGGGTGGGGGGGGTAGTAAGAGTACCCCCTGCTGGTCTTTAGCCAGATATTCTACAGGCACTAGCAGTCAGCTAAGGAAAGAAAGGAACTGTTTCAGGGAATGGCACCAGGCCCCTCCCCCACGACATGCATTGAGATAATATTGGCAGCAGGTGAGTCATCCCGGGCCAAAACTTGATTGACATGAATCTTGAAGAAAGGCAGTATTGCAGGCAAATATATCATTTCCTTAACATAGATAAGGAGAACAAGCTAGGAGGAAAACATGCTGTTTTGTTCAAATCGCTTCTGAGCCTTTTGGGGGAACCGACCTGAAGCCAGAGTCTAGCGGAAATACATAGGATATTTACATCGCTTAAGACAAACATTTTCTTAGGAAAAAATGCATTGCTTAGCTCAAGGTTTGTCTGCGAAATTCTTACACATCAGGAGATGGCTCCGAGCTGGGTTTCCACACACAAGAACATGCATGCAAAGGACAAGCCTGCACAGCCCATCTGCCCTGCTCCCGCACAGCCAGCAGCATTTCCAAGTGACCTCCTAAGGCCTTCCCCAAAATACAGGGGCACCTCTGGGTTTCCTGTTTCCCTCACTTCGAACACTTTTCTTAAAAAAAAAAAAAAATCCTGCACACTTCTTGATAGAATGCCACAGTGCAAGGAATACAGTCCTTCAATATTTAAACCTCCATTTGCAAAACACTTTGAGCTTGGTTTTGTTTGGTTTGGTTTTTTAATTACACCACCACATAATTTAAAGCTTTTACACGTTCTAATTATTCAGTTCCAAAACACCAAACTTTTATTGCACAGGGTCCTCATGAAAAGGCCCACGCAGCTGGACAACCACAGATTCTGCCATGAAAGGGCAGCAAGGTGCCCTCCCCCCTTCTTTGCTGCCTGGGCGGCCACCAGGGTTTGAAATCCATGCACCCTACTAAGTTTCTAGGGTGCAATCCGTGGACCCTTCCCTTTCCCATCCCAGCAGGTGCTCAAGGGCCCGCTGGCTTACAAAGTGCCAGAAGCAGGGCTGGGCCAGCCGGCCAGAGTTCAGTGATCTGTCCCTTGGACTTCCAGCGGACACTAGGCTGCTTGGAAGAACCGCACAGACTCTGAGATTTTTCAGCAGAGGGGTGGAGCGGTAAAGGCCTTGACCCCAAAGGCAAGGCTTTTCTGCGACCGCCAGGTTGGGGAGCTCCGAGAATGTGCCAACAGACGGCGGAATACTTGGTTCCCTGCTCCACGCAGTCCCAGTTCCCTTACCTGTGGTCCGCAGCCCTCCACTGCACCCACGGGATGGCGATCCTTGGGGACCCAGGAGCGGATGAAATGGGCGTTCCCAGCCGCAGTTGCAACCCCTGAGAGCACAACTGGGAACCCCTCCCCATCCCCCCCATGAGCCGACCCCCGCCCCGCGCCCCCAGGGTTAGCCCCGCCCCTGCCGCGCTCCCTGCGCGTTCCCAGCCGCAGTGGCGACCCCCGGGAGCACAACTGGGACTGACCCCCACCTAAAACCATCGGAATCTCGACCCGCGCAGCCCGGGTTTACCCAGTCCCGGGTGCGCTCCCGGGGCGTTTTCAGCCTCAGTGTCCACCTCCGAGAGCACAACTGGGAAGCCCGCCCCCACCCCCGCCAGAAGCCGACCCCCGCCCCACACCGCCCGCGTTCGCCCCGCCCCTGCACGGTCCAGGTACCTTCCCAGGTTCTAGCGTTCACGCCCGGGTAGGAGCAGGATGTAGGAGTATGGGAGATGTGTCTGGAGCCTGACAGCCTCAGCTCCGCTCTGGCCTGCCCTTTGGACCTAGGAGCCAGGCCAACTTGCAGAGTGCTTAGGGCCCCATTGTATGCAAACTACCAAGGCCTACCGCAAGGAGAGCTCTGTCCGAGGGAAGGGAAGCGCCCCAGGCTGCGTTCCCAAGCTGTTGCTTGGCAATGCAGACTCAGCGGTAAACGGAGGGAATCAGGGTCCTAGTGCCCCTGTCTTGGGGAGGAAGCTCCACAGCCAGAGTGTTCCTCCCTTTGTGCCCAGAAAGCGCCTGCCCGACTGGGCTTCCCCGGAGCTCTGTTGCAGAGCAGAGACGTGTGGATGTGTTTTGGGGCCTTGACATGTGCGTTTGGGCTCCCTAGCACAGCCCCAGCGTAGGGGAACCAGCCCCTGAGCAAAGAGCTCCAGGCAGTGCTTTGTGCCCAGGCCTGGATGCCCAGTCCCAGCACGAGGGAGAGATGAGTTAGGCTACCGGCGGGTCCTTGCAAGCCTGTATTGGAAAGGACCGAGTGAGCTTCCACACCGGCGGAGCTGCAGACCTGCGCCCAGGCGCGATAGGACAGAGCCCCTGTCGAGAGGCTGCTCTGCCTGGGCGAGCCTCGCCAAGCCCTTCCCAGCTTCTAGCGTTTGCGCCTGCAAAGGAGCAGGCTGCGGGAGTGTGGGCGACATGACTGGCTCCTGACTGGCCTCAGCTCCGCTCTTGCCTTCCCTTTGGACCTAGGAGCCAGGCCTCCTTGCAGACGGCTTAGGACACGGGGATGTGCAAACTGCGAAAGCCTCCCGCAAGGAGACCTCTGTCTGAGGGAAGGGAAATGCCCCAGGTTGCATTCCCAAGCTGTTGCTTGGTAGCCCAGACTCAGCGCTGAACGGAGCGAATCAGGGTCCCAGTGCCCCTGTCATGGGGAGGGAGCTCCACAGCCAGAGTGTTCCTCCGTTTGTGTTCAGAAACCGCCTTACAGACTGGGCTTCCCCGGAGCTCAGCTCCAGAGCAGAGTCGTGTGCATGTGGTTTAGGGCCTTTGCCTGTGCCTTTGGGCTCCCTAGCACAGTCCCAGTGCAGGGGAACCAGCCCCTGAGCAGAGAGCTCCAGGCAGTGCTCTGTGCCCTGGATTGGAAGCCCACTCCCAGCACGCGGGAGAATAGAGTCAGGCCGCCGTCGGGTGCTTGCAAGCCTGTATTGGGAAGGACCGAATGAGCTTCCACTCCGGCGGAGCTCCAGATCTGCGCCCAGGCGCGATATCGCAGAGCCCCGGCCTAGAGGCTGCTCTGCCTGGGCGAGCCTCGCCAAGCCCTTCCCAGCTTCTAGCTTTCGCGCAGGGGAAGGAACAGACTGCGGAAGTGGGGGAGACGTGACTGGCGGGCGCCTTACTGGCCTCAGCTCCGCTCTTCCCTTCCCTTTGCACCTATGATCCATGCCTACTTGCAGAGGGCTTAGGGACCGAAGGAGAGCTCTGTCAGAGGGAAGGGAAGCGCCCCAGGCTGCATTCCTAAGCTGTTGTTTAGCCGCCCAGACTCAGCGCTGCACAGGGGTAATCAGGCTCTCTGTGGCCGCAGCTTCACACACAGGTGTGTCTCCGTAGGAATCAAGAAAGATCCTGACAGAGTGAGGTTCATTAGAGCTATACTAAAGAGCAAAGGCTTGTCCATGTGGTCTTGCCTTCCCCTGTGCCTTTGGGTCTCCAGGCTCGGCCCCAGCTCCGTGGAAACAACCCCTGAGAAAATATCTTCAAGATACGCTTTTCCCAGAGGCTGGGAACTGGGGTTCATAGGAGGAGAGAAAAGCAAGCCTCCTTCGGGCATGAAAGGCAGCCAACCTGCCTGTGTTTTGAAGCCTCTATTTGGAAGGAATGGGTTAGCTTCTCCTAAAGGAGACCTCCAGATCTGCTCAGAAGTCGGTAATTCCAGAGGCAGGGTACTGGTTCCTGACTGTCCTTTGCTAGCCTTGAAAGATATTCCTAGATTCTAGAGTTATTTTCCATGAAGGTGCAGGCTTCGGGAATGTGTCAGACGGGACTGGCTCCTTATTGACCTCAGCTCAGCTATTGCCTTTCCATTCAAACTAGGACAAGGCCCTACTTTATGAAGGGTAAGGATCTTCTTCTTTGCAAACTGCCAAGGGCTACAGCAATGAGACCACTGTCAAGGTGAGGGAAGCCTAAGAGGATGGATTCTCAAGCAGGTGCTTTGCCACAAAGCATCAGCACCCCACGGAGAGAATCAAGCTCCCTGTGCACCAATGTTGGGAGTGTAGCTTCACACACAGAGTTGTCTCTATAGGAGCCAAGAATGTTCCTGAGAGATTAGGTTCACTAAACCTCTCCTACAGAGCATAGACCTGTCCATGTGGTTTTGCCTTCCCCTGTGAGTTGGGTCCTCGAGGTCCGCCACACCTCCGGGGAAACTGTCCCTGAGAAAAGATCTCCAGGAACCGCTTCGCCGAGGCTGGGAAATGCTGTTCACAGGAAGTAAGGCAAGCGAATCTCCTTCAGAGTAAAAGAGGCCTTACAGTCCCTGGAGGAGCAGGCTGCCAGAGTGTGTGAAACCTGACTGTTGCCTTACTGGCCTCAGCTCCGCCATTGCCTGTTCATCCGAGCTAGCACCCAGGCCTACTTGGAAAAGCGTTTGGGTGCAGATTTCTACAAAGTGCCAAGGGCTATAGCAGTGAGAATGCTCTCAGTGGTAAGGGAGAGCATTTTATGGATTCTCAAGCTGTTTTCTGAACGACAGCGTCAAAATGAAGAGAGAGAATCAGGCTCTCTGTGCCCCTATGTTAGGTACGCAGCTTCACACACAGAGATGTCTCTGTAGGAGCCAAGAATGCTCCTGAGAGATGAGGTTCACTAGAGGTCTGCTACAGAGCATAGACCTGTCCATGTGGTCTTGCCTTCCCCTGTGCCTTTGGGCCCTGGGCTCGGCCCCATCTCCGTGGAAACAACCCCTGAGAAAATATCTTCAAGATACGCTTTTCCCAGAGGCTGGGAACTGGGGTTCATAGGAGGAGAGAAAAGCAAGCCTCCTTCGGGCACGAAAGGCAGCCAACCTGCCTGTGTTTTGAAGCCTCTATTTGGAAGGAATGGGTTAGCTTCTCCTAAAGGAGACCTCCAGATCTGCTCAGAAGTCGGTAATTCCAGAGGCAGGGTGCTGGTTCCTGACTGCCCTTTGCCAGCCTTGCAAAGACATTCCAACATTCTAGAGTTATATTCCATGAAGGAGCAGGCTTCGGGAATGTGTCAGAGGGGACTGGCTCCTTATTGGCCTCAGCTCAGCTATTGCCTTTCCATTCAAACTAGGACAAGGGCCTACTTTATGAAGGGTAAGGGTCTTCTTCTTTGAAACTGCCAAGGGCTACAGCAATGAGACCTCTCTCAAGGCGAGGGAAGCCTAAGAGGACGGATTCTCAAGCAGGTGCTTTACTACAAAGCATCAGCACCCCACGGAGAGAACCAAGATCCCTGTTCCCCAATGTTGGGAGTGTAGCTTTACACACAGAGTTGTCTCTATAGGAACCAAGAATATTCCTGAGAGATTAGGTTCACTAAACCTCTCCTACAGAGCATAGACCTGTCCATGTGGTTTTGCCTTCCCCTGTGAGTTGGGTCCCCGAGGTCCGCCACACCTCCGGGGAAACTGTCCCTGAGAAAAGATCTCCAGGAACCGCTTCGCTGAGGCTGGGAAACGCTGTTCACAGGAAGTAAGGCAAGCGAATCTCCTGCAGAGAAAAAGAGGCCTTACTGTCCCTGGAGGAGCAGGCTACCAGAGTGTGTGAAACCTGACTGTTGCCTTACTGGCCTCAGTTCCACCATTGCCTGTTCCTCCGAACTAGGACCCAGGCCTATTTGGAGAAGCGTTTGGGTGCGGATTTCTACAAAGTGCCAAGGGCTACAGAAGTGAGAATTCTCTCAGCGGTAAGGGAGAGCATTTTATGGATTCTCAAGCTGTTTTCTGAACGACTGCGTCAAAATGAACTGAGAGAATCAGGCTCTCTGTGCCCCTATGTTAGGTACGCAGCTTCACACACAGAAGTGTCTCTATAGGAGCCAAGAATGTTCCTGAGAGATGAGGTTCACTAGAAGTCTGCTACAGAGCATAGACCTGTCCATATGGTTTTGCCTTGCCCTGTGAGTTGGGTCCCCGAGGTCCGCCCCAGCTCAGGGGAAGGAGCCCCTGAGAAAAGATCTCCAGGGACCGCTATTCCCCCAGGCTGGCAAACGCAGTTCACAGGAGGTAACGCAAGCGAGCCTCCTGCAAGGCACAACAGGCCTTAGTGTCCCTGGACGATCAGGCTGCCAGAGTGTGTGAGACCTGACTGGTGCCTTACTGGCCTCAGCTCCGCCATTGCATGTTCCTCCGAACTAGGACCCAGGCCTACTAGGAGAAGGGTTTGGGTATGGATTTCTAAATACTGCCAAGGGGTATAGCAATGAGAACTGTGTCACGGGTAAGGAAGAGCATTGTATGGATTTTCAAGCTGTTGTTTGAACGACAGCTTCAAAGCTGCACAGAGAGAATCAGACTCTGTGTCTCCATGTTCAGTACACAGCTTCACAGACAGGGGTGTCTCCATAGGAAACAAGAACGTTCCTGACAGAGTGAAGTTCACTAGAGCTCTCCTAGAGAGCAAAGACTTGTCCATGTGGTTTTTCTTCCCCTGTGCGTTTGGGGCTCCAGGCTCGGCCCCAGCTCCGTGGAAACAACCCCTGAGAAAAGATCTTCAAGATCCGCTTTTCCCAGAGGCTGGGATGTGGGGTTCATAGGAGGCGGGAAAAGCAGGCCTCATTCAGAGAGCAAGAGGCAGCCAAGCGGCCTGCGTTTGGAAGCCTCAATTTGGAAGAATGGGTTAGCTTCCCCTAAGGGAGACCTCCAGATCTGTTCAGAAGTCGGTAATTCCAGAGGCAGTGTGCAGGGTGCTGACTGCCCTTTGCCAGCCTTGCAAAGACATTCCTAGATTCTACAGTTATCTTCCTGAAGAAGCAGGCTTTGGGAATATGTCAGACTTGACTGGCGCCTTATTGGCCTCAGCTCAGCTATTGCCTTTCCATTCAAAGTAGGACAAGGCCCTACTTTATGAAGGGTAAGGGTCTTCTTCTTTCCAAACTGCCGAGGGCTACAGCAATGAGACCTCCGTAAATGCGAGGGAAGCATAAGTGGATGGATTATCAGGAAGGTTCTTTGCCACCAAGCATCAGCACCCCACGGAGGGAATCAGGCTCCCTTTGCCCCTATGTGGGGTGTGTAGATTCACACACAGTGGTGTCTCTACAGGAGCCAAGAATGTTCTTGAGAGATGAGGCTCACAAGAGCTCTCCTACAGAGTGCTCACCTGTACATGTGGTTTCGCCTTCCCCTGTGAGTTGGGTCCCCGAGGTCCGCCCCAGCTCCGAGAAAACAGCCTCTGAGAAAAGATCTCCAGGAACCGCTTTTCGCCCAGGCTGGGAAAAGCTGTTCACAGGAAGTAAGGCAAGTGAGCCTCCTGCAGAGAAAAAGAAGCCTTACTGTCCCTGGAGGAGCAGGCTGCCAGAGTGTGTGAAAACTGACTGGTGCCATACTGGTCTTAGCTCCGCCATTGCTTGTTCCTCCGAACTGGGACTCAGGCCTACTTGGAGAAGGGTTTAGGTGCAGATTTCTACAAACTGCCAAGGGCTACTGCAATGAGAACTCTCTCAGAGGTAAGGGCGAGAATTGTATGGATTCTCAAGCTGTTTTCTGAACGACAGCATTAAACCTGCACAGAGAGAATCAGGCTCTCTGCCGCCATGTTGGGTACGCAGTTTCACACACAGAGGTGTCCGCATAGGAGCCAAGAACGTTCGTCAAAGACTGAGGTTCACTAGAGCTCTCTTAGAAAGCAAAGACTTGTTCCTGTGGTTTTGCCTTCCCCTGTATGTGTGGGTCTCTGGGCACAACCCCAGCTCCGTGGAAACAACCCCTGAGCAAAGATCTCCAAGAATCTGCTTTTCCCCCATGCTGGGAACCAGGGATCATAGGAGGCAGGAAAAGCAAGCCTCCTTCAGGCAAGAAGAGGCAGCCAACCGGCCTGTGTTTGGAAGCCTCTATTTGCAAGGAATGGGTTAGCTTCTCCAGAAGGAGACCTCCAGATCTGCTCAGAAGATAGATATTCCAGAGGCGGGGTCGAGGTTCCTGACTGCCCTTTGCCAGCCTTGCAAAGACATTCCTAGATTCTAGCAATATTTTCCATGAAGGAGCAGGCATCGGGAATATGTCAGAGTTGACAGGTGCCTTACTGGCCTCAGCTCAGCTATTGCCTTTCCTTTCAAACTAGGATCAGGGCCTACTTGGTGAAGGGTAAGGGTCTGCTTCTTTCCAAAGTGCCAAGAGACACAGCAATGAGACCTCTGTCAAGGCGAGGGAAGCGTAAGCGGATGGATTCTCAAACAGGTGCTTTGCCACAAAGCATCAGCACCCCACAGAGAGAATCAGGCTCCCTGTGCCCCTATGTTCGGTGTGTAGCTTTACACACAGAGGTGTCTCTGTACGAGCCAAGAATGTTCCTAAGAGATGAGACACACTAACGTCTCCTACAGAGCATAGACCTGTCCATGTGGTTTTTCCTTCCCCTGTGAGATGGGTCCCCGAGGTCCACCCCAGCTCTGGGGATAGAGCCCCTGAGAAAAGATCTCCAGGAACCGCTTTTTGCCCAGGCTGGGAAACGCAGTTCACAGGAGGCAAGGCAAGCGAGCCTCCCGCAGGGAAAAATAGGCCTTACTGTCCCTGGAGGAGCAGGCTGCCAGAGTGTGTGACACCTGACTGGTGCCTTACTGACCTCAGCTCCGCCATTGCATGGCCATCCAAACCAGGACCCAGGCCTACTTGGAGAAGGGTTTGGGTGCGGATTTGTAAAAACTGCCAAGGGCTACTGCAATGAGAAGTCTCTCAGAGGTAAGGGAGAGCATTGTATGGATTCTCAAGCTGTTGTTTGAACGACAGCTTCAAAGCTGCAAAGAGAGAATCAGGCCCTGTGTGCCCCCTTGTTGGGTATGCAGCTCCACACACAGAGGTATCCCCGTAGAATCCAAGACTTTCCTCACATACTGAGGTTAACTAGAGTTCTCCTACAGAGCAAAGACTTGTCCATGTGGTTTTGCCTTCCTCTGTGCGTGTGGGTCTCCGGGCTCAGCTCCAACTCCGTTGAAATAGCCCCTGAAAAAAGATCTCCAAGAACCACTTTTCCCCCAGGCGGGAAGCAGAGTTCACAGGAAGCGGAACAAGCAAGCCTCCTTCGGGCAAGTAGAGGCAGCCAACTAGCCTGTGTTTGGAAACCTCTCTTTGGAAGGAATGGTTAGCTTCTCCAAAAGAAGACCTCCAGATCTGCTCAGAAGACGGAAATTCCAGAGGCAGGGTCGAGGTTCCTGACTGTCCTTTGCCAGCCTTGCAAAGACATTTCTAGATTCTAGCGTTATTTTCCATGAAGGAGCAGGCTTCAGGAATATGTCAGACTTGACTGGCGCCTTATTGGCCTCAGCTCAGCTATCGCCTTTCCGTTCAAACTAGGACAAGGGCCTACTTGGTGAAGGGTAAGGGTCTGCTTCTTTCCAAACTGCCAAAGGCTACAGAAAAGACACCTCTGTCAAAGAGAGGGAAGTGGAAGCGGATGGATTCTCAAACAAGTGCTTTGCCACAAAGCATCTGCACCCCACGGAGAGAATCAGGCTGCATTTGCCCCTATGTTGGGTGTGTAGCTTCAAACACAGAGGTGTCTCTATAGGAGCCAAGAATGTTCCTGGGAGATGAGGTTCACTAGAGCTCTGCTATGGAGCATAGACCTGTCCATATGGTTTTGCCTTCCCCTGTGAGTTGGGTTCCCGATGTTCGCCCCAGCTCCGAGGAAGAAACCCCTGAGAAAACACCTCCAGGAACTGCTTTTCGTACAGACTGGGAAACGCAGTTCACAGAAGGCAAGGCAAGCGAGCCTCCTGCAGAGAAAAAGAGGCCTTACTGCCCCTGGAGGAGCAGGCTGCCAGAGTGTGTGAGACCTGACTGGTGCCTTACTGGCCTCAGCTCCGCCATTGCATGTTCCTCCGAACTAGGACCCAGGACTACTTGGAGAAGGGTTTGGGTGCGGATTTCTAAAAACTGCCAAGGGCTACAGCAATGAGAACTCTGTCACGGGTAAGGAAGAGCATTGTATGGATTTTCAAGGTGTTTTTTGAACGACATCTTTAAAGCTACACAGAGAGAATCAGGCTCTCTGTGCCCCCATGTTGGGTACGCAGCTTCACACATAGGGGTGTCTCCATATGAATCAAGAATGTTCGTGACAGAGTGAAGTTCACTAGAGCTCTCCTAGAGAGCAAAGACTTGTCCATGTGGTTTTTCTTCCCCTGTGAGTTTGGGTCTCCAGGCTTAGCCCCAGCTCCGTGGAAACAACCCCTGAGAAAAGATCTTCAAGATCCGCTTTTCCCAGAGCCTGGGAAGCTGGGTTCATAGGAGGCAGGAAAATCAAGCCTCCTTCGGGCACGAAGAGGCAGCCGACCGGCCTGTTTTTGGAAGTCTCAATATGGAAGGAATAAGTTAGCTTCTCCTAAAGGAGACCTCCAGATCTGCTCAGAAATCGGTAATTCCAGAGGCAGGGTGCAGGCTCCTGACTGCCCTTTGCCAGCCTTGCAGAGACATTCCTAGATTCCAGCGTTATTTTCCATGAAGGAGCAGGCTTCGGGAATATGTCAGACTTGACTGGCGCCTTATTGGCCTCAGCTCAGCTCTTGCCTTTCCTTTCAAACTAGGACAAGGGCCCACTTTATGAAAGGTAAGGGTCCTCTTCTTTCCAAACTGCCAAGGGCTACTGCAATGAGACCTCTGTCAAGGCGAGGGAAGCGTAAGCTGATGGATTCTCAAGCAGGTGCTTTGCCACAAAGCATCAGCACCCCACGGAAAGAATCTGGCTCCCTTTGCCCCTACGTTGCGTGTGTAGCTACACACACAGAGGTGTCTCGATAGGAGCCAAGAATGTTCCTGAGAGAGGAGGTTCACTGTTGGGGGCCAGAGTGAGGCACTCCGCCCATGGCAAAGGTCATGAGGAAGGAGGCTCGACATACGCAAAGGCGGGATCGAGCCTCAGGAGTCCCCCTGGAAATCCTCGAGCATCTACCCCCATAACCAGAGCCTGCCTACCTTACTACTTTGTGCTCTCACCTACACCTCTGACTTTACGGGGGGCTGTCCCCCACCACCTCTTTCGGAGAAGGAGTTAACCTAGAGCTCCAGTTGATAAAAACCCCTGGGTGTGACAAGAGTGTTTTAACCTACAAACTCCTCTGAAGGTTCTCTAGCCTGCCTGACAGGCTTGTCCGGCCACATGTGATTGCTCACAGCCTCCCAACCATGAGAGGCACGAGATGCTTTAAACCTTCTAAAAACAGGTTCCTTAGAAAAGTTAGAAAATTATTAGTATAAGTATAATGGGCTGATTAGAAATCATATTGGTGAAGGGTTTTTCATTTGTTGAGCTGATGTTTACTGCTAAGTCTCCACATCCCCTGCCCTTATACACATTAATGAATATATAGAAGAAATAAGTATTAACCTTTGATATAAATCACGTTAGACCTTAGGCTAAGTAAATTCTTTCCTTAACTAAAACCCACTACACCCTCACCCTATAGGAATGTAACTTTATTTGGGTGGCGTCTGTTTTAAGAATAATCACCCCTGGAGAAATAAGTGTCCTGGTTGACTGACCGCTGTCACAAGGAGAGGGTCGTAAATTGTCAGCAGGCCCCCCGGCCAGAAGATGATGTAACACCCCTAAGACCTCTGTATACTTTTGTATGAAGCACCTGACTTTGATAAAAGTCAGGACTGCTGACCCCACGTGACTTTTGCATAACATCTCAGTGTATAAAAGTAGACCATGGAAAATAAAGAATTGGGATCAGTTTCTCGAAATACTGGTCTCCCCATATCTCTCTCTCTCTCTCTCACTCTGGTTGAGTCTCCATCTGGAGCGCGGAACCCACCAAGCTTACTAATTTTGCCTGGGCTTCTAAGGTGTGACCGGGGAGGCCTCAGTGATTCCTTTCCTTCGGGAGAACGGAAGGACGCCTGCGGCCTACGTAAGTGGTGCAAGCTTCTTGTCTTGAAGTTTTATTGGTCCCCCGCGTAAACCAAGCTACTCAGCCTCTTTTCTCCACTGAATTTTCCTACTGAGCTATCCACATTTTACTACTCTTTAAATCCTTAATTAACGTTTAATTAAGCAGTTGTTCCCTGACCCTCGCCTGCGCCGTCTCTGCTTCAAATACCCTGGATCAGCTGGGGCTGGACCCCGGCAGTTCACTAGAGATCTCCTACAGAGCATAGACCTGTCCATTTGGTTTTGCCTTCCCCTGTGAGTTGGGTCCCCGAGGTCCGCCCCAACTCCGGGGAAACAGCCCCTGAGAAAAGATCTCCAGGAACTGCTTTCCGCCCAGGCTGGGAAACGCTGTTCACAGGAAGTAAGGCAAGCGAGCCTCCTGAAGGGAAATAGAGGCCTTACTGTCCCTGGAGGAGCAGGCTGCCAGAGTGTGTGACACCTGACTGGTGCCTTACTGGCCTCAGCTCCGCTATTGCATGTTCATCTGAACTTGAACCCAGGCCTACTTGGAGAAGTGTTTGTGTGCCGATTTCCAGAAACTGCGAAGGGCTACAGCAATGATAACTCTCTCAGTGGTAAGGGAGAGCATTGTGTGGATTCTCAATTTGTTGTTTGAACGACAGCGTCAAAGCTGCACAGAGAGAATCAGGTCTCTGTGTCTCTATGTTGGCTATGCAGCTTCCCACACAGAGATGTCCCCATTGGAGCCAAGAACATTCCCCATAGAGTGAGGTTCACTAGAGCACTCCTAGAGAGCAAAGACTTATCCATGCGGTTTTCCCTTCCCCTGTGCATGTGGGTCTCCGGGATCGGCCCCTGCTCCATGGAAACAGCCTCTGAGAAAAGATCTCCAAGAACCTCTTATCCCCCAGGCTGGGTAGCGGAGTTCGCAGGAGGTGGGATAAGCAAGCTTCCTTCGGCAAGAAGAGACAGCCAACCGGCCTGTGTTTGGAAGCCTATATTTGCAAGGAATGGGTTAGTTTCTCCTGACCGAGACCGCCAGATGTGCTGAGAAGATAGAAATTCCAGAGGCAGGGTCGAGGTTCCTGACTGCCCTTTGCCAGCCTTGCAAAGACATTCCCAGATTCTAACGTTATTTTCCATGAAGGAGCAGGCATCGGGAATATGTCAGACTTGACTGGCGCCTTACTGGCCTCAGCTCAGCTACTGCCTTTCCATTCAAACAAGGACAAGGGCCTACTTGGTGAAGGGTAAGGGTCTGCTTCTTTCCAAACTGCCAAGGACTACAGCAATGAGACCTCTGTCAAGGTGAGGGAAGCCTATGCGGATGGATTCTTAGCAGGTGCTTTGCCACAAAGCATCAGCACCCACGGAGAGAATCAGACTCCCTTTGCCACTATGTTGGGTGTGTAGCTTCATGCACAGAGGTGTCTCTGTAGAAGCCAAGAATGTTCCTGAGAGATGAGGTTCACTAGAGCTCTCCTACAGAGCATAGACCTGTCCATGTGGTTTTGTCTTCCCCTGTGAGTTGGGCCCCCAAGGTCCGACCCAGCTCCAGGGAAACAGCCCCTGAGAAAAAATCTCCAGGAACAGCTTTGCGCCCAGGCTGGGAAATGCAGTTCACAGGAGGCAAGGCAAGCGAGCCTCCTGGAGGGAAAAAGAGGCCTTACTGCTCCTGGACGATCAGGCTGCAAGAGTGTGTGAGAACTCACTTGTGCCTTACTGGCCTCAGCTCCGCCGTTGCCTGTTGTTCCGAGCTAGGACCCAGGCCTACTTGGAGAAGGGTTAGGGTGCGGATTTCTACAAACTGTCAAGGACGACAGCAATG
The DNA here is from genome assembly GCF_029407905.1 of Bubalus kerabau. Lineage (NCBI taxonomy): Eukaryota > Metazoa > Chordata > Mammalia > Artiodactyla > Bovidae > Bubalus > Bubalus kerabau. The sequence continues at coordinate 1,885,162 of NW_026577887.1, read as the reverse complement.
AGAATTCTCTTAGCAGTAAGGGAGAGCATTGTATGGATTCTCAAGCTGTTGTTTGAATGACAGCTTCAAAGCTACACAGAGAGAATCAGGCTCTCTGTTCCCCTATTTTGGCTGTGCAGCTTCATACACAGAATTTGACTCTGTTGGAGCCAGAAATATTCCTGAAAGACTTAGGCTCACCAAAGCTGTCCTCCAGAGCAAAGACATTGGATGTGGTTTTGCCTTCCCTTGTCAGTATGGGTCCCCTAGCTTGGCCCCAGCTCCGGGGATACAGCCTCTGAAAAAAATCTTCCAAGAAGCGATTTTCCTCCAGGCTGTTAAGCGGAATTCGCAGTTTGCAAGTTAAGGAAGCCTGCTTCGTGGAAGAGCAAGCAGCCAACTGGCCCTGTGTTAGGAAGCCTGTATTTGAAAGGAATGGGTTAGCTTCTACAGCGGGAGAACCTCAGATCTGCTCAGGGGACTGAAATACTAGAGTCAGGGTCGAGGTTCTCCCTTGTCCTTTGCGCACCTTGCAAAGACATTCCTAGCTTCTAGCGTTAGTGTCCCTGTAGTAGCAGGCTGCAGGAGCGTGTGATAAATGACTGCCGCGTTCCTGTCCTCAGCTCCGCTATTGACTTTCTATTCGAACTAGAACCCAGGCCTACTTTGAGAGGGGTTAGGGTCCAGTGTTTCCAAACTGCCAAGGGCTACGGCAATGCGAGCTCTGTCAGAGGTAAGAAAAGAGCAATTGGTTGGATTCTTCAGCTGCTGCGTGGCTGCACAGCTTCCGCGCCGCATGGAGAGCATGGGGCTCCTTGTGGCCCTATTTTGGGTACGCAGCAACATGCACACAGAGTGTCTGTGTTCACTTATGTACAGGCTTATGTACACTAGAGCTCTCCTACAGAGTGAAGACCACTCAGTGGGCTCCAAGAGATACCTGTCAGGACTCGAGAAGAGAGTGGAGTCCTTTGCTTCCCCTCGAGATGAGGCCTGACTCCCCGGGTGAGTATGGAATGCAACCCCAAATCCCTGTCGCCTATGGAGAGGAACATTAAATCCTGGATACAAGCCTAGATGAGGTCTAGTTTGCACTTCAGTGAATGGAGCCCAATCCCCAGCTCTCCCTGGCAACTCAAATGGAAGATTAGACTTCCTGGGCCAACACAAGAGGAAGCCTGAATTCCCCGTCGTAACTCGAGAATCCCACCGCAACTCGAGAAAAACCACGTGCTTCCCTTGTCTCCGCAAGATGAGGCCCTTTGTCCGCTACAGCATCTCAAGAGAAGTCCCACGTTCCATCCTGAAATGCGAAACGGTACTTGGCACCCTTGATGCGACCCCAAAACTTCCGCGACATACCAGACTCACTCAAGGGGAACACCGAGGTTCCCGGCACCACTTCATCTGAGCCCCTTCTCCTCTCCTGATTGCGACAGGAGGGTCGACTCCCCTTATCTGTCTGCAAGGGGTTCCCGACCTTCCGGGCGCACCTCAGGATGAGGCCGGTCTCATGAGGAAGTTCGTGACGTAGTATCGTGGGTGGTGCCACATGCCGAAAGACCCCAATTTCACGGTCCACTCTTGAAAAGAACCCGATGCCAGCACACCTCTTTGAAGGAAAACCTGTGGATGAAGGCACAAGACGAAGGGGCACTGACACCCGCGTGCATGGTCCAGAAAAACCAACAGGTCCCACAGACATTTCGACAAGTGGACTGTCACCCTGTAAACAACTCGAAAGGAAAACGAAGGTCCACTTCCTCAACAGAAGACTAGGTGTGACTCTCTTGTGCCTACTCTGCAGGGACCATGTGATCCGAGTCAGAAACGGAGAGGAAGCCTGAGGTTCCGGCGTCCACTCGAGATGAGGCCCTCTTCCATTGCACCACAACCAGTGGAGTCCCGAGAGGCCCCTACCAACTCCACAGTATCCCTGAGTTCTCACAGGCACAATGGAAGCTCCCTGAGGTCACAGGCACAAGTTGAGGGAACCCTGGGTTTTCTGCCGCGACTCGAGAAAGACCGTGAGAGTGCTTCAAAATGTCTTGAGTCGCGATTCCCCTACCATGACTCGAGAGCCATGACACGCTCCCCCTCGCCATGCGCATGGAGACCTGACTTCCCTGGCGCCGCACGAGAGGCTCCCTGAGATCCTCCTCGTGCCTCGGGAGAAAACCCCCACGGGCGCCGCAGCTCGAGGAAACCCCTGAGACACCCCCATCCTCGCGAGCTGAGGGCCTTCTTTTCCTGCATGGCCTGGAGAGCAATCCCGGGTCCTCTCTCCAAACGGAAGAGGAGGCTGGACTCCCTTGAGGCCGCTCAGGGGGCTCCAAGAGACCCGCGTCGCGACTCGAGAGGAGAGCGGAGTCCTTGGCTTCCCCTCGAGACGAGGCCTGACTCCCCGGGGGAGCCTGGAATGCAACCCCGAGATCCCTGCCTTCCCTGGAGAGGAATATTAGGTCCCGGACACACGCCTAGCTGAGGTCTCTTCGGCCCTGCAGTGACTCGAGCGCAACCCCCAGCTTTCCCTCGCAACCCGAGGGGAAGATTGGGCTTCCCAGGGCCAACCCAAGGGGAAGGCTGAGATCCCCGTCGTAACTCGAGAATCCCGCCGCAACTCGAGAAAAACCACGTGGTTCCCACCTCTTGGCAAGATGAGGCCCTTGCCCGCCACGGCGTCTCAAGGGAAGTCCCCTGTTCCGCCCTGAAGGGCGAAACGGTCCCTGACAGCCTTCCTGCGACCCCCAAGAGTCCCCCGACACGCCGGGTTCCCCCGAGGGGAACACCGAGGGTCCCGGCACCGCTTCCTCTGTGCCCCTTCTCCCCTCCTGATCGCGACAGGAGAGGCGATACCCCTGCGTGGTCTGGAAGGGGTTCCCGGCCTTGCCGGCCCACCTCAGGATGAGGCCGGTCTCACGAGGAATTTCGAGACGAGCCACGTGGGTGGGGCCACATGCTGAACGCCCCCGATTCCCCGGTCCGCCCTTGAGAAGGACCCGAGGCCCGGACCCCTCTTCGAAGGCAACCCTGTGGGTGAAGGCACAACACGAAGGGGCACTGCCACCCCCGTGCATCGTCCGCAAAGACCGCGTGTTCCACACACAGCTCGACGAGGGGCCTGAGACCCCCTGAGCAACTCGAGAGGCCAGCGGGGTTCCCTTCCTCAGACAAGACGAGGCCTGACTCTCCTGTTCCAACTCTGCAGGGACCCTGCGGTCGGAGTCCGAAACGGAGAGGAAGCCTGAGGTTCCTGCCTCCCCTCGAGGTGAGGCCCTCTTCCGTTGCGCCAGACCCAGCGGAGTCCCGAGGGGCCCCGCCACCTCCACAGGATCCCTCGCCTCTCAGAGGCACCCTGGGAAGTTCCCTAATGTCCCCGGCAGAAGGCGAGGGACACGAGGGTTTCCCGCCGCCCCCCGACAAAGACCTCGAGAGTCCTTCTTCAACGCGTCTCGAGGCCCTAGTCCCCTCCTGTGACTCGAGAGCCAGGACGCGCTCCCCCTCGCCACGCGCATGGAGACCTGACTTCCCTGGCGCCGCACGAGAGGCTCCCTGAGATCCTCGTCGTGCCTCGGGAGAAAACCCCCACGGGCGCCGCTGCTCGAGGAAACCCCTGAGACACCCCCGTCCTCGCGAGCTGAGGGCCTTCTTTTCCTGCATGGCCTGGAGAGCAATCCCGTGTCCTGTCTCCAAACGGAAGAGGAGGCTGGACTCCCTTGAGGCCGCTCAGGAGGCTCCAAGAGACCCGCATCGCGACTCGAGAGGAGAGCGGAGTCCTTGGTTTCCCTCGAGATGAGGCCTGACTCCCCGGGGGAGCCTGGAGTGAAACCCCGAGATCCCTGCCTTCCCTGGAGAGGAATATTAGGTCCCGGACACACGCCTAGGTGAGGTCTCTTCGGCCCTGCAGTGACTCGAGCGCAACCCCCAGCTTTCCCTCTCACTCGAGGGGAAGATTGGGCTTCCCAGGGCCAACCCAAGGGGAAGGCTGAGATCCCCGTCGTAACTCGAGAATCCCGCCGCAACTCGAGAAAAACCACGTGGTTCCCACCTCTTGGCAAGATGAGGCCCTTTCCCGTGACGGCGTCTCAAGGGAAGTCCCCTGTTCCGCCCTGAAGGGCGAAACGGTCCCTGACAGCCTTCCTGCGACCCCCAAAAGTTCCCCGACATGCCGGGTTCCCTCGAGGGGAACACCGAGGGTCCCGGCACCCCTTCATCTTAGCTCCTTCTCCCCTCCTGATCGCGACAGGAGAGTCGATTCCCCTGCGTGGTCCGGAAGGGGTTCCCAGCCTTCCCGGCGCACCTCAGGATGAGGCCGGTCTCACGAGGAAATTCGAGACGAGCCAAGTGGGTGGTGCCACATGCCGAACGCCCCCGATTCCCCGGTCTGCTCTTAATAAGAACACGATGCCCGGGCACCTCTTCGAATGCAAACCTGTTAATGAATGCACAACACGAAGGAGTACTGACATCCCCATGCATAGTACGGAAAAACACGCAGATTCCAAACACAGATCGACAAGTGTCCTGTCATCCCTTGAAGAACTAGAGCGGCATGCGGAGTTCCGTTCCTCCACACAAGAGAAGGCCTGACTCTCCTTTCCCAACTCTGCAGGGACCGTGCGATCGGAGTCAGAAATGTAGATGAAACCTGACGTTCCTGCATCAACTCGAAATGAGGCCCTCTTCCATTGCGCCATACCCAGTGGGGTCCCGAGAGGCCCCTCCCAACTCCACAGTATCCCTGACTTCTCAGAGGCACCCTCAGAAGCTCTCTGCGGTCACTGGCACAAGTCGAGTGAACCCAGGGTTTCCTGTTGCATTCTGAGAAAGACCTCGAGAGTCCTTCTTTACCACGTCTTGAGGCCCGATACCCTACCATGACTCGAGAGCAATGACGCATTTCCCTCGCCACGCCCATTGAAACCTAACTTCCCTGGCGCCACACGAGAGGCTCCCTGCGCTCCCCGTCCTACCTCATGAAAACCCCACACTGGCACCTCCGCTCGAGAAAACACATGAGACGCCTCCGTCATTGTAAGATGAGGGCCTTCTTTTCCTACATGACCTAGAGAGCAATCCCGAGTCCACTCTCCAAACTCCACTGGAGGCCTGTCTCCCTTTAGGCCACTCAGTAGCCTCCAAGAGATACACGTCGCTACTCTAGAGGAGAGCGGAGTCCGTTGCTTCCCCTCGAGCTGAGGCCTGACTACTTGGATGAGTCTGGAATGGGATCCCGAGATCCGTGTCGCCCCTGTAGAGGAAAACTCGGTCCTGGACACAAGCCTAAATGAGGTCTTTTTTGTCCTGCATTGACTCAAGTGCAATCCCCAGCTCTCCCTCGCAACTCGAATGGATTATTGGACTTCCCTGGGCCAACACAAGAGGAAGACTGTATTTCCCGTTGTAATTCGAGAATCCCGCGGCAACTGGAGAAAAACAACGTGGCTCCTCCGTCATCGAAATATGAGGCCCCTGTCAGCTATAGCGTCTCCAGGGAAGTCCCATGTTCCGTCTTGAAGTGTGAAACGGTACTTGGCACCCTTGATGCGACCTCCAAATTTCCCTGACACCCCGGTCTCACTCGAGAAGAAAATGGAGGTTCCCAGCACTGCTTCAGCTGAGCCTCTTCTCCCCTCCTGATGGCGACAGGAGGGTCGATTCCCCTGCTTTGTCTGGAAGGGGTTCCCAGACTTCCCGGCGAACCTCAAGATGAGGCCAGTCTCACAAGGGAATTCGGGATGTAGCCTCGTGTGTTGTGCCACATGCTGAAAGACACCGATTTCCTGGTCCGCTATTGATAAGATCCCGATGCCCGGTCACCTCTTCGAAGGTAACCCTGTGGATGAAGGCACAACACGAAGGGGCACTGACACCCCTGTGCATCGTCCCCCAAAACCGCAGGTTCCACATACAACTCGACAGGTGGCCTGTCATCCCATGAACAACTCGAGAGGCAAGCGGAGTTCCATTACTCCACACAAGACGAGGTCTGACTCTCCTGTCACAACTCTGCAGGGACCCTGCTCTCCGAGTCAGAAATGGAGAGGAACCCTGACATTACTGCCTCAATCCGAGATTAGGTCCTCTTCAATTGCACCAGTCCCTGTGATGTCCCGAGAAGCCCCCCTCAACTCCACAGTATCCCTGTCTTCTCAGAGGAACCCCGCTAAGCTCCCTGAAGTCATGGGCACAAGTCGAGGGAACCCAGGGTTTCCTGCCACACCCCGAGAAAGACATCGAGAGTTCTTCTTCGAAGCGTCTTGAGGCTTTATTCCCCTACCATGACTCGAGAGCAATGAGGCGCTCCCCCACGCCACGTCCATGGAGACCTGACTTCCGTGGCACCACAGGAGTCTCCCTGAGCTCCCCGTCCTATCTTGTGAGAAACCCCAACCAGGCACTGCACCTTGAGAAAACCCACGAGACGCCCCCGTCATCGCGAGATGAGGGCCTTCTTTTCCTGCATGGCCTAGAGAGCAATCCCGAGTCCTCTCTCCAAACTCCACAGGAGGCTTAACTCCATTTAGGCCATTCTTGGGCTCCAAGGGATACCCGTCGTGACTCGAGGGGAGAGCGGAGTCCATTCATTCCCTTCGAGATGAGGCCTGACTCCCCGGGTGAGTCTGGAATGCAACCCCGAGATCCCTGTCGCCCCTGGAGAGAAAAACTCGGTCCTGGACACAAACCTAGATGAGCTCTATTTTGCCCTGCAGTGACTCAAGAGCAATCTCCAGCTCTCACTTGCAACTCGAATGGAAGATTGGACTTCCCTGGGCCAACACAAGAGGAAACCTGTATTCCCCGTTGTAACTCAAGAATCCTGCCGCAACTCGAGAAAAAACACGTGGGACCCCGTCAGTGCTAGATGAGGCCCTTGCCCACTACAGCATCTCAAGAGAAAACCCAGGTTCCGTCTTGAAGTGCGAAACGGTACTTGGCACCCTTGATGCAACCCGAAAAGTTACCCGACTTACCAGTTTCACTCAAGGGGAGCACAGAGGTTCCCAGCACTACTTCATCTGAGCCCTTTCTCTCCTCCTGATCCCGAAAGGAGGGTCGATTCCCCTGCTTTGTCTGGAAAGGGTTCCCGGACTTTCCTGCGCGCCTCAGGATTAGGCTGATCTTACGAGGAAATTCGAGACGTAGCCTCGTGGGTGGTGCAACATGCTGAAAGACCCCGATTTCCCGGTCCGCACTTGAGGAGAACCCGATGCCCGGACACCTCTTCGAAGGCAACCCTGTGGATGAAGGCACAACAGGAAGGAGCACTGACACCCCCGTGCATCTCCGAAAAAACCGCAGGTTCCACACACATCACGAAAAGTGGTGTCATCATTGAACAACTTGAGATGTAAGCGGAGTTCCATTCCTCCGCAGAACACGAGACCTGACACTCCTGAGCAAACTCAGCAGGGACCCTGCAATCTGAGTCAGATCCGGCTCCAGGAAGTCAGGAGCAGAACCCTGAGGTTCCTGCCTCAACTCGAGATGAGGCTCTCTTCCATTGCACCAAACCCAGAGGAGTCCCGAGAGGCCTCTCCCAAATCCACAGTATCCCTGATTTCTCAGAGGCACCCTGAGACGCTCCCTGAGGTCACCGGCACAAGTCAAGGGAACCCAGGGTTTCCGGCCGCAACCCTAGAAAGACATCGAGAGTCCTTTTTCAACCCGTCATGAGGCCCGATTCCCCTACCCTGACTGGAGAGCAATGACGCGCTCCCCCTTGCCCCGCCCATGGAGACCTGACTTCCCTGTTGCCACACGAGAGGCTACCTGAACTCCCCGTCGTACCTCGTGAGAAACCCCACACTGGCGCCACAGCTCGAGAAAACCCACGAGACGCCCCCGTCATCTCAAGATGTGGGCCTTCTTTTCCTGCATGGCCTGGAGAGCAATCCCGAGTCCTCTCTCCAAACTGAAGAGGAGGGTTGACTCCCTTTAGACCACTCAGTGGGCTCCAAGAGGTATGCGTCGCAACTCGAGAGGAGAGCCGAGTCCTTTGCTTCCCCTCGAGACGAGGCCTAACTCCCCGGGTGAGTCTGTAATGCAAAATCGAGATCCCTGTCGCCCTTGGAGAGGATCATTGGGTCCTGAACACAAGGCTAGCTGAGGTCGCTTTTGCCCTGCAGTAACTCGAGAGCACTCCCCAGCTTTCCCTCGCAACCCGAATCGAAGATGGACCTCCCTGGGCCAACACAAGAGGAAGCCTGAATTCCAAGTAGTAATTCGAGAATTCCGCCTCAACTCGAGAAAAACCACGTGATTCCCCCGTCATTGCAAGATGAGGCCCTTGGCCGCTACAGCGTATCAAGAGAAGTCCCACGTTCCATCCTGAGGTACAAAACGGTACTTGGCACCCTTGATGCGACCCCCAAAGTTCCCTGACATACCGGTCTCACTCGAGGGAAACACCAAAGTTCATGGCACCACTTCCTGTGAGCCCCTTCACCCCTCCTGATCGCAACAGGAGGGTCGACTCCCATGCTTTGTCTGCAAGGGGTTCCCGACGTTCCCCGCGAACCTCCGGATGAGGCCGGTCTCATGAGGAAATTCAAAAAGTAGCCTCATGGTTGGTGCCACATGTTGAAAGATCCCGAATTCCCGGTCCACTCTAGATATGAACCTGACGCCCGGACATCTCTTCGAAGGCAACCCTGTGGATGAAGGCACAACATGAAGGGACACTGACATCCCCATGCATCGTCTGGAAAAACCCGCCGATTCCACTCACAGCTCCAAATGTGGACTGTCACCCCGTGAACAACTCGAGAGGCAAGTGAAGTTGCATTCCTTCACACAAGACGAGGCCTTACCCTCCTGGCCCAACTCTTCAGGGACCCTGTGATCGGAGTCAGAAATGGAGAGGAACCCTGAGGTTCCTGCCTCAACTAGAGAAGAGGCCCTCTTCCATTGAACCAAACTCAGTGGTGTCCCGAGAGGCCCCTCCCAACACCACAGTATCCCTGAATTCTCAGAGGCTCCCTGAGAAGCTACCTGAGGTCACTGGCACAAGTCGAGGGAACCCAGAGTTTCCTGAAGTAACCCGAGAAAGACTTGGAGAGTCCTTTTTCAACGTCTCTTGATGCCCGATTCCCCTACCATGACTCCAGAGCAAGGACGCGCTCCCCTCGCCACAAGCAGGAAAACTGACTTCCCTAGTACCACACAAGAGGCTCCCTGAGTACCCCATCGTACCTCGTGAGAAAACCCACACTGGCGCCGCAGTTCGAGAAAAACCACAAGATGCCCCCGTCAAGGAGAGATGGGGGCCTTCTTTTCCTGCCTGACCTGGAGAGCAATCCCTGGTCCTCTTTCCAAACTTCACAGGAGGATTGACTCCCTTTAGGCCACTCAGTTGGGTCCAAGAAATACCCGGTGCGACTCGAGAGGAGAGCGGAGTCCTTTGCTTCCCTCGAGACGAGGCCTGACTCCCCGGGTGAGTTTGGAATGCAACCCCGAGATCCCTGTCGCCCCTGGAGTGGAACATTATGTCCTAGACACAAGCCTAGATGAGGTCTATTTTGCCCTACTGTGATCGAGAGCAACCTCCATCTCTCCCTCACAATTTGAATGGAAGATTGGGCTTCCCACGGTCAACACATGAGGAAGTCTGAATTTCCCATCGTAATTCGAGAATTCAGCCTCAAGTCTTAAAAACCATGTGGTTCCCCCTTCATCGCAATATGAGGCCCTTGCCAGCTAGAGTCTCAAGAGAAGTCCCACGTCCCATCTTAAAGTTCGAAATGCTACTTGGCACCCTTGATGCGACCCCAAAGTTCCCCAACATACCGGTCTCACTCCAGGGGAACACCGAAATTCCCGGCGTCTCCAGGGAAGTCCCATGTTCTGTCCTTAAGTGCGAAACGGTACTTGACACCCTTGATGCGACCGCAAAAGTTCCCCGACACGCTGAATTCCCTCGAGGGGAACACCAAGGGTCCCGGCACCACTTCATCTGAGCCCCTTCTCCCCTCCTGATCGCGACAGGAGAGGCGATTCCCCTGCTTTCTCTGGAAGGGGTTCCCGGCCTTCCTGGTGCACCTCAGGATGAGGCTGGTCTCAGGAGGAAATTCGAGACTAGCCATGTGTGAGGTGCCACGTGCCGAACGACACCGATTTTCCAGTCCGCTCTTGATAAGAACCCGATGCCCGGACACCTCTTCGAAGGCAACCCTGTGAGTGAAGGCACAACACGAAGGGGCACTGACACCCCCGTGCATCATCTGGAAAAACCCGCAGGGTCTACACACAGCTCGACAAGGGGCCTGAGACTCCCGGAACAACTCGAGAGGCAACCAGAATTCCATTCCTCAGACAAGACGAGGCATGAGTCTCCTGTCCCAACACTGCAGGGACCGTGCAGTCGGAGTCAGAATCGGAGAGGAAGCCTGAGGTTCCTGCCTCCCCTCGAGGTGAGGCCCTCTTCCATTGCGCCGAACCCAGCAGAGTCCCGAGAGGCCCTGCCAACTACACAGCATCCCTCACCTCTCAGAAGCACCCTGGTAAGTTCCCTATAGTCCCCTGCAGAAGTCGAGGGAAACGAGGGTTTCCCGCCCCCACCCAAGAAAGACCTCGAGAGTCCTTCTTCAACGCGTCTTGAGGCCCTAGTCACTTCCCATGACTCGAGAGTGATGACCAGCTCCTCCTCGCCATGCGCATGGAGACATGAGTTCCCTGGCGCCGCACGAGAGGCTCCCTGAGGTCCTCGTCGTGCCTCGTGAGAAAACCCCCACGGGCGCCGCAGCCTGAGGAAACCCATGAGATGCCCCCGTCATCGTGAGATGAGGGCCTTCTTATCCTGCCTGACCTGGAGAGCAATCCCTAGTCCTCTCTCCAAACTGAAGAGGAGGCTCGACACCCTTGAGTCCACTCATTGGGCTCCAAGAGATCCGTGTCGCGACTTGAGAGGAAAGTGGTGTCCTCTGCTTCCCCTCGAGGCGAGGCCTGACTCCCCGGGGAAGTCTGGAATGGAAACCCGAGATCTCTGTCTTCCCTTGAGAGGAATATTAGGTCCTGGACACACGCCTCGATGAGGTCTCTTTGGCCCTGTAGTGACTCGAGCAGAACCCCCAGCTTTCCCTCGCAACTCCAGGGGAAGATTGGGCTTCCCAGGGCCAACCCAAGAGGAAGCCTGAAATCCCCGTCGTTTTCGAGAATCCAGACGCAACTCGAGAAAAACGACGTTGTTCCAACGTCTTCACAGGATGACGCCCTTGCCCGCTACAGCGTCTCCAGGGAAGTCCCATGTTCTGTCCTGAAGTGGGAAACGGTACTTGGCTCCCTTGATGCGACCCCTAAAGTTCCCTGAAACGCCGGGTTCCCTCGAGTGGAACACCTAGAGTCCTGGCCCCACTTCATTTGAGCCCCATCTCCCCTCCTGATCGCGACAGGAGAGTCGATTCCCCTACTTTGTGTGGAAGGTGTTCCCGGCCTTCCCGGCACACCTCAGGATGATGCTGGTCTCACGAGGAAATTCGAGATGAGCCACGTGGGTGGTGCCACATGTCGAACGACCCCGATTTCCCGGTCCGCTCTTGAAATGAACCTGATACCCGGACACCTCTTTGAAGGCAACCCTGTGGGGGAAGGCACCAAATGAAGGGGCAATGACACCCCCGTGCATCTTCTGGAAACACCCGCAGGTTCCACACACAGCTCGACAAGGGGCCTGAGACCCACTGAACGACTCGAGAGGCAAGCAGAGTTCCATTACTCAGACAAGACGAGGCCTGACTCTCCTGTCCCAACCCTGCAGGGACACTGCGGTCGGAGTCAGAAATGGAGAGGAAGCGTGAGGTTCCTGCCTCCAATCGAGATGAGGCCCTCTTTCATTTCGTCAAACCTAGTGGAGTCCCGAGAGGCCCCTCTAACTCCTCAGTATCCCTCACCTCTCAGAGGCACCTGGGAAGTTCCCTAAGGTCCCCGGTAGAGGTCGAGGGAAACGAGTGTTTCCCGCCCCAACCCAAGAAAGACCTCGAGAGTCCTTCTTAAATGCGTCTTGAGGCCCTAGTCCCTCCCATGACTCCAGAGCAATGACACGATCTGCCTGGCCACACGCATGGAGGCCTGACTTCTCTGGCGCCGCACGAGAGGCTCCCTGAGCTCCCCATCATATCTCGTGAGAAACCCCACACTGGCGCCGCAGCTCGAGAAAACCCATGAGACGCTCCCGTCATCACGAGAGGAGGGCCATCTTTAACTGCATGGTATGCAGATCAAGCGTGAACCTTCTGTCCAAGCTACACAGGACGCTTGACTCCCTTTAGGCCACTCATTGGGCTCCAAGAGTTACGTGTCGCGACTCGAGAGGATAGTGGAGTCCTTTGCTTCCACTCGAGACGAGGCGTGACCCACCGGGTGAGACTGGAATGAGACCCCGATATCCCTGTTGCCCCTGGAGAGGAACACTACGTCCTGGACCCAAGCCTAGATGAGGACTCTTTGCCCTGAAGTGACTCGAGAGCAACCCACAGCTCTCTCTGACAAGTGGAATGGAAGATTGGACTTCCTGGGCCAACACAAGAGGAAGCCTGAATTCCCCGTCGTAACTCGAGAATCCCGCCGCAACTCGAGAAAAACCACGTGTTTCCCTCGTCATCGCAATATGAGGCCCTTGCCCGCTAGAGCATCTCCAGAGAATTCCCACGTTCCGTCTTGAAGTGCGAAACTGTACTTGGCACCCTTGATGCGACCTCAAAAGTGCCGTGACATACCGGTCTCACTCGAGGGGACCACCGAGGTTCCCAGCACCACTTCATCTCAGCCCCTTCTCCCCTTCGGATCGCGACCGGTGGGTCGATTCCCCTGCTTTGTCTGCAAGGGTTCCCTACCTTCCCGGCGAACATCAGGATGAGGCCGGTGTCCCGAGGAAATTCGAGACGTAGCCTCGTGGGTGGTACCACATGCTGAAAGACCCCAATTTTCTGGTACGCTCTTGAAAAGAACCCGATGCCCGGAAACCTCTTTGAAGGCAACCCTGTGGATGAAGGCACAACACGAAGGGGCACTGGTACCCCTGTGCATCGTCCGGAAAAACCCGCAGGTTCCACACTCATCTCAACAAGTGGCCTGTCACTCCATTAACAACTCGAAAGGCAAGCGGAGATCCATTCCTCCACGGAAGACGAGGCGTGACTCTCTTGTCCGTACTCGGCAGGTACTCTGCGACCCGAGTCAGAAATGGAGAGGAACCCTGAGGTTCCTGCCTCCATTCGAGATGAGGCCCTCTTCGATTGCACCAAACCCAGTTGAGTAACGAAAGGCCCCTCCCAAATCCACAGTGTCCCTGACTTCTCAGAGGCACCCTGAGAAGTTGCCTGAGGTCACCGACACAAGTCGAGGGAACCCAGGGTTCCCTGCCGCAACCTGAGAAAGACCTCGAGAGTCCTTCTTCAATGCGTCTTGAGGCCCGATTCGCCTACTATGACTCGAGAGCAATCACGCAATCGCCTTCACCACACGCACGGAGACCTGACGTCCCTAGCACCACACGAGAGGCTCTCTGAGCTCCCCGTCATACCTCGTGAGAAATCTGATACTGGCGCCGCAGCTGGAGAAAACCCACGAGACGCCCCCGTCATCGCGAGATGAGGGTCTTTTTTCCTGCATGGCCAGGAAAACAATCCCGAGTCATCTCTACAAACTCCATAGGAGGCTTCACTCCCTTTACGCCACGCAGTGGGCTCCAAGAGATACCCGTCGCGACTCGACAGGAGAGCGGAGTCCTTTTTTTCCCCTCAAGACGAGGCCTGACTCTCCGGGTGAGTCGAGAATGCAACCCTGAGATCCCTGTCGGCCCAGTAGTGGAACACTAGGTCCTGGACACAAGCGTAGATGAGGTCTATTTTGCCCTGCAGTGACTGGAGAGCAGTCCCCAGTTCTAACTTGCAACTCGAATGGAATACTGGATTTTCCTGACGCCACACAAGAGGCTCCCTGAAATCCCTGTGGTACTTCATGAGACACCCCACACTGGCGCCGCAGCTCGAGAAAACCCACGAGACGCCACCGTCATCTCGAGGTGAGGGCCTTCTTTTCCTGCATGGCCTGGAGTCCAATCCCGAGTCCTCTCTCCAAACTCCACAGGAGGCTTGACTCCCTTTAGTACACACAGTGGGCTCCAAGAGATACCCATCGCGACTCGAGACGAGAGCGGAATTCTTTGCTTACCCTCGAGGTGAGAACTGACTCCCCGGATGAGTCTGGAATGCAAACCCGAGATCCCTGTCGCCCCTGGAGAGCAACATTAGATCCTGGACACAAGCCTAGATTAGGTCTCTTTTGCCCTGCAGTGACTCTAGCGCAATCCCCAACTCCCCCTCGCAACCCGAATGGAAGATTGGATTTCAAGGCCAACAAGAGGAAGCCTAAATTCCCGGTCATAACTCGAGAATCCCGCCGCAACTCGAGCAAAACCACGTGGTTCTCCCGTCATCGCAAGATGAGGCCCTTGCCCGCTACAGCGTTTCAAAAGATGTCCCAGGTTCCGTCTTGAAATGCGAAACGGTACTTGGCACCCTTGATGCAACCCCAAAATTCCCCCAACACGCCGGTCTCACTCAAGGGGAACACCGAGGTTCCCGGCACCACTTCATTTAAGCCCCTTCTCCCCTCCTGATCGTGACCGGTGTGTCGATTCCCCTGCTTTGTCTGCAAGGGGGCCCGACCTTCCCTGCACAACTCAGGATGAGGCCGGTCTCATGGGGAAATTCGATACGTAGCTTTGTGGGTGGTGCCACTTGCTGAAAGACTCCAATTTCCCGGTCCACTCTTGATAAGAATCCGATGCTCGGACACCTCTTGGAAGGCAGCCTTGAGTATGAAGGTACAACACGAAGGGGCACTGACACACCTGTGCATCATCCGGAAAAACGGGCAGATTACATACACAGCTCGACAAGTGGCCTGTCACCTCGAGAACAACTCGAGAGGCAAGAGGAGTCCCATCCTCCAGAAAAGACGAGGCCTGACTCTCCTGTACCAACATGCAGGGACCTTGCAATCTGAGTCAGAAATGGAGAGGAACACTGAGGTTCCTGCTTCAACTCGAGATGAGTCCCTCTTACATTCCACCAAATGCAGAGGAGTCTCGAGAGGCCCCTCCAAACTGCACAGTATCCCTGACTTCTCAGAGGCACTCTGAGAAGCTCCCTGAGGTCGCAGGCACAAGTCAAGGGAACCCTGGGTTTTATGCAGTGACCCAAGTAAGACCTCGAGAGTCCTTCTTCAACCCATCTTGAGGCCCGATTACCCTACCATGACTCGAGAGCAATGACGAATTCCCCCTAGCCATCTCATGGGGACCTGACTTCCCTGGTGCCACACGAGAGGCTCCCTGAGCTCCCTCTCGTACCTCTTCAGAAACCCGGCACTAGCGCGGCAGTCTAGAAAACCCACAAGACGCCGCCGTCATCGCGAGATGAGGGCCTTCTTTTCCTGCATGGCCTGGAGAGGAATCCCGAGTCCTCTATCCAAACAGCACAGGAGGCTTGACTCCCTTTAGGGCACACAGTGGGCTCCAAGAGATACCCATCGCGACTCAAAAGGACAGCGGAGTTCTTTGCTTCACCTCAAGACGAGGCCTGATTCCCTGGGTGAGTCTGGTATGCAAGCCCGAGATCCCTGTCGCCCCTAGGGATGAACATTAAGTCCTGGACACAAGCCTAGATGAGGTCTATTTTGCCCTGCAGTGACTCGAGGGCAATCCTCAGCTCTCCCTTGAAACTCGAATGGAAGATAGGACTTCCCTGGGCCAACACATGAGGAAGACTGTATTCCCCGTCGAAACTCGAGAATCCCGCCACAACTCGAGAAACGCTACGTGGTTCCCCCGTCATCGCAAGATGAGGCCCTTGCCCCCTACAGGGTCTCAAGAGAAGTCCCACGTTCCGTCTTGAAGTGCGAAACGGTACTGGCACCCTTGATGCGACCTCAAAAGTTCCTCGACACACTGGTCTGACTCAAGGAGAACACCGAGGTTCCCGGCACCACTACATCTGGGCCCCTTCTCCCCTCCTGATCGCGACAGGAGGGTCGATTCCCCTGTTTTGTCTTGAAGGGGTTCCCGCCTTTCCCGGTGCATCTCAGGATGAGGCCGGTCTCACGAGGATATTCGAGACATAGCCACGTGGATGGTGACACATGCCAAAAGACCCCGATTTCCCGGTTCGCTCTTGATAAGATCCCAATGCCCGGACACCTCTTTGAAGATAACACTTTTGATGAAGGCACAACACGAAGGGGCACTGACACCCCCGGGTATCGTCCTGAGAAACACGCAGGTACCACACACAGCTCGAGAAGTGACCTGTCACCCCGTGAACAACTGGAGAGGCAAGCAGAGTTCCATTCCTCCACACAAGACGAGGCCTGACTCTCCTGTTCGAACTCTGCAGCGAAACTGCGATCCGAGTCAGATCTGGCCCAGGGGAAGTCAGGAGAGGAAACATGAGTTTCCTGCCTCCACTCGAGATGAGGCCCTCTTCCATTGCACCGAACCCAGTGGAGTCCCGAGAGGCCCCTCCCAACTGCACAGTATCCCTGACTTCTCAGAGGAACCCTTAGACCTTCCTGAGATCACCGGCACAAGTTGAGGGAACCAAGGGTTTCCTGCCCCAACCCGTAAAAGACCTCGAGAGTCCTTCTTCAACGCGTCTTGAGGTGCGATTCCCCTACCATGACTCGAGAGCAATGACGCGCTCCCCCTAGCCACGCACATAGAAACCTGACTTCCCTGGCGCCACAGGAGAGGCTCCCTGAGCTCCCCATTATACCTCGTGAGCAACACCACACTGGAGCCGCAGCTCGAGAATACCCACGAGACGCCCCAGTCCTCACGAGATGAGGGCCTTCTTTTGCTGTATGGCCTGGAGAGCAATCCTGAGTCCTCTCTCCAAACTCCACAGGAGGCTTGACTCATTTTAGGCCACACAGTGAGCTCCAAGATATACCCGTCGCGACTTGACAGGAGAGCGGTGTCCTTGGCTTCCCCTCGAGACGAGGCCTGATTCCCCGGGTGAGTCGAGAATGCAATGCCGAGATCGCTGTCGCCCCAGCAGAGGAACATTAGGTCCTGGACACAAGCCTAGATGAGGTCTATTTGGCCCTGCAGTGTCTCGAGAGCAATCCCCAGTTCTAACTCGCAATTCGAATGAAAACTGGACTTCCCTGGGCCAGTTGAACAGGAAGCCTGAATTCCCCGTCGTAACTCGAGAATCCCGCCGCAACTCAAGAAAAACCACGTGGTTCCCCCGTCATCGAAAGATGAGGCCCTTGCCCGCTACAGCGTCTCAAGAGAAGTCCCACGTTCCTTATTGAAGAGCGAAAAGTTACTTGGAACCCTTGATGCGACCCCAAAAGTTCCCCGACATACCAGTCTCACTTGAGGAGAACACCGAGGTTCCCGGCACCACTTCATCTGAGACTCTTCTCCCCTCTTGATCGCGACAGGAGGTTCGATTCCCCTGCTTTGTCTGGAAGGCATTCCCGACCTTCCTGGCGCACATCAAGATGAGGCCAGTCTCACGAGGAAATTCGAGACATAGCCTCGTGGGTGGTGCGGCATGCCAAAAGACCCCAATTCCCTGGTCCGCTCTTGATAAGAACCCGATGGCAGAACCCAACTCGAAGGCAATCCTGTGGATCAAGGCACAACACGAAGGGGCAGTGACACCCCGGTGCATCGTCCAGAAAAACCCGCAAGTTCCACATACAAATCGACAAGTGGCCTGTCACCCCATGAACAACGCGAGAGTCAAGCGGAGTTCCATTCCTCCACACAAGACGAGGCCTGACTCTCCTGTCCCAACTCTGCAGGGACTCTGCGATCCGAGTCAGATCCGGCGCATTCGAAGCCAGGAGAGGAACCCTGAGGTTCCTGCCTCAACTTGTCATGAGGCCCTCTTCCATTGCACCAAACCCAGTGGAGTTCCGAGAGGCCCCTCCCAACTCCACAGTGACCCTGACTTCTCAGAGGCACGCTGAGAAGCTTCCTGAGGTCACTGGCACAAGTCGATGGAACCCAGGGTTTCCGGCTGCAACCCAGGAAAGACCTCGAGAGTCCTTCTTTAACACGTCTTCAGGCCCAATTCCCCTACCATGACTCGAGAACAATGACGGGCTCCCTCTCACCACGTGCATAGAGACCTGACTGCCCTGGCACCAAGTGAGAGGCTCACTGAGCTCCCAGTCTTACTTCGTGAGAAACCCCACACTAGCGCCACAGCTCGAGAAAACCTACGAGACGCCCCAGTCATTGGGAGATGAGGGCCTTCATTTCCTGCATTGCCTGGAGAGCAATCCCGTGTCCTCCCTCCAAACACCAGAGGAGGTTTGACTCCCTTTAAGCCACTCAGTGGGCTCCAAGACATACCCGTCCGACTCGAGAGGAGAGCAGAGTCCTTTGCTTCCCCTCGAGACGAGGCCTGACTCCAAGGTGAGTCTGGAATGCAACCCCGAGATTTCTGTCGAGCCTTGACATGAACATTAGGTCCTGCACACAAGCCTTGGTGGGGTCTCTTTTGCCTTCAGTGACTAGAGCGCACCTCCAGCTCTTCCTCGAATCTCGAATGGAAGATAAGACTTTTGTGGGCCAACACAAGAGGAAGCATGAATTCCCTGTGGTAACTCAAATATCCCACCGCAACTCGAGAAAAACCAAGTGGTTCCGCAGTCATTCCAAGATGAGGCCCATGCCCGCTGGAGCACCCCAAGAGAAGTCCAACGTTCCATTTTGAAGAGCGAAACGGTACTTGGAACGCTTTATGCGACCCCAAAAGTTACCCGACATACCTGTCTCACTTGAGGGAAACACCGAGGTTCCCAGCAGCACTTCATCTGAGCCACTTCTCCCCTCCTGATCGCCACAGGAGGGTCGATTCCTCTGCTTTGTCTGGAAGAGTTTCATGACCTTCGCGGCACACTTCAGGATGAGGCCGGTTTCATGAGGAAATTCGAGACAACCCACGTGGGTGGTGCTAAATGCTGAACGACCCCGATATCCCGGTCCGGTCCGCTCTTCATAAGAACCCGATGCCCGGACACCTCTTCGAAGGCAACCCTGTGGATGAAGACACAAAACGAAGGGTCACTGACACCCCCGTGCATCGTCTGGAAAAACCTGCAGATTCCACACACAGTTTGACAAGGGGCCTGAAACCCCATGAACAACTCGAGAGGCAAGCGGAGTTCCATTCCTCAGAAAAGACGTAGCCTGACTCTCCTGTCCCAACTCTGCAGGCACCCTGATGTCGGAGTCCGAAACAGAGAGGAAGTCTGAGGTTCCTGCCTCCCCTCGAGATGAGCCCCTCTTCCATTGCGACAAACCCAGCGGAGTCCCGAGAGGCACCACCAACTCCACAGTATCCCTCAACTCTCAGAGACACCCTGGGAAGTTCCCTAAGGTCCCCAGCAGAAGTCGAGGGAAACGACTTTTTCCCGCCACAACCCGAGAAAGACCTCGAGAGTCCCTCTTCAACGCGTCTTGAGGCCCTAGTCCCCTCCCATTACTCGAGAGTCACAACGCGCTCCTCCTCGCTACTTGCAGGGAGACCTGACTTCCCTGGCGCCGCACGAGAGGCTCCCTGAGATCCTCGCCGTGCCTCGCGAGAAAACCCCCACGGGTGCCGCAGTTCTAGGAAACCCCTGAGACGCCCCCGTCCTCACGAGGTGAAGGGCCTTCTTTTCCTGCATGGCCTGGAGAACAATCCCGAGCCCTCTCTCCAAAATGAAGAGGAGGCTTGACTCCATTGACGCCACTAGGGGGCTCCAAGAGATCCGCGTCGCGCCTCGAGAGGACAGCGGAGTCCTTTGCTTCCCCTCGAGACGAGGCCTGACACCCAGGGGGATCCTGGAATGCAACCCCGAGATCCCTGCCTTCCCTGGAGAGGAACATTAGGTCCCGGACACACGCCTTGATGAGGTCTCTTTGGCCCTGCAGTGACTCGAGCGCTACCCCCAGATTTCCCTCGCTACTTGAATGGGAGATGGGGTTTCCCAAGGCCAACCCAAGAGGAAGCCTGAAATCCTCGTCGAAGCTCGAGAATCCCGCCGCAACTCGAGAAAAACCACGTGGTTTCAACGTCTTCGCAAGATGAGGCCCTTGCCCGGTACGGCGTCTCAAGGGAAGTCCCATGTTCCGTCGTGAAGTGAGACATGGTACCTGACACCCTTCATGCGAAATCCAAAAGTTCCCCAACATGCCGGATTCCGTTGAGGGGAACACCGAGAGTCCCGGAACCACTTCCTCTGAGCTCCTACTCCTCTCCTGTTCGCGACAGGAGAGTTGATTCCCCTGCGTGGTCTGGAAGGGGTTCCCGGCCTGCACGGCGCCCCTCAGGATGAGGCCGGCCTCGCGAGGAAATTCGAGACAAGCCCCGTGGCTGGTGCCCCATGTTGAACGACCCTGATTTCCCGGTCCGCAGTTGAGGAGAACCCGATGCCCGGACACCTCTTCGAAGGCCACCCTGTGAGTGAAGGAACAACACGAAGGGGCACTGACACTCCCGTGCATCGTCGGGAAACACCCGCGGTTTCCACACACAGCTCAACGAGGGGACTGAGACTCCCTGAGCAACTCGAGAGGAAAGCGGAGTTCCCTTCCTCAGACAAGACGAGGCCTGACTCTCCTGCCCCAACGCTGCAGGGACACTGCTGTCGGAGTACAAAAAGGAGAGGAAGCCTGAGGTCTTGTCTCCCCTCGAGATGAGGCCCTCTTCGATTGCGCCAAACCCAGAGGAGTCCTGAGATGGCCAACCAACTCCACAGCATCCCTCACCTCTAAGAGGAACCCTGGGAAGTTCCCTCAGGTCACCGGGAGAAGTCGAGGGAAACGAGGGTTTCCCGCCGCAAGCCGAGAAAGACCTCGAGAGTCCTTCTTCTACACGCCTTGATGCCCTAGTCCCCTCCCAGGACTCGAGAACAATGACGCGCTCCCCCTCGCCACGCTCATGGAGACCTGACTTCCCTGGCGCCGCACGAGAGGCTCTCTGAGAACCTCGTCGTGCCTCGTGAGAAAAGCCCCACGGACGCCGCAGCTCGAGGAAACCCCTGAGAAGCCCCCGTCCTCGCGAGGTGAGGGCCTTCTTTTCCTGCGTTTCCTGGAGAGCAATCCCGAGTCCTCTCTCCAAACTGAAGATTAGGCTTGACTCCCTTGAGGCCACTCAGAGGGCTCCAAGAGATCCGAGTCGTGGCTCAAGAGAAGAGCGGAGTCCTTTGCTTCCCCTCGAGGCGAGGCCTGACTCCACGGGGGACTCTGGAGTGCAACCCCGGGATCCCTATCTTCCCTTGAGAGTACTACTAGGTCCTGGACACACGCCTAGATGAGGTCTCTTGGGCTCTGCAGTGACTCGAGCGCAACCCCCAGCTTTCCCTCGCAATTCGAATGGAAGATGGGGCTTCCCAGGGCCAACCCAAGAGGAAGCCTGAAATCCCCGTCGTAACTCGAGAATCCCGCCGCAACTCGAGAAAAACCACGTGGTCCCAACGTCTTCGCAAGATGGGGCCCTTGCCCGCTACGGCGTCTCAAGGGAAGTCTCACGTTCCGTCCTGAGTTGCGAAACGGTACCTGACACCCTTCATGCGACCTCCAAAATTTCCCAGACATGCCGGGTTCCCTCGAGGGGAACACCGAAGGTCCAGGCACCCCTTCATCTGAGCCCCTTCTCCCCTCCTCATCACGACAGGAGAGTCGATTCTCCTGCGTATTCTGGAAGGGGTTCCCGGCTTTCCCGGCACACCTCAGGATGAGGCCGGCCTCCCGAGGAAATTCGAGACGAGCCACGTGGGTGGGGCCACATGCCGAACGCCCCCGATTCCCCGGTCCGCCCTGGAGAAGGACCCGAGGCCCGGACCCCTCTTTGAAGGCAACCCAGTGGGTGAAGGCACAACACGAAGGGGCACTGTCACCCCCGTGCATCGTCCGCAAAGACCCGCGGGTTCCACACACAGCTCGACGAGGGGCCTGAGACCCCCTGAGCACCTCGAGAGGCAAGCGGAGTTCCCTTCCTCAGACAAGACGATTCCTGACTCTCCTGTCCCAACTCTGCATGGACCTTGCGGTCGGAGTCTGAAAAGGAGAGGAAGCCTGAGGTTCCTGCCTTCCCTGGACATGAGGCCCTCTTCCATTGAGCCAAACCCAGCGGAGTCCTGAGAGGCCCCGCCAACTCCACAGCATCCCTCATCTGTCAGAAGCACACTGGGAAGTTCCCTAAGGTCACCGGTAAACTTTTATTGCACAAGGTCCCCATGAAAAGGCCCACTCAGCAGGACAGCCACATATTCTGTCTGTCATTAAAGGGCAGTAAGGTGCCCTCCCCCCTTCTTTGCTGCCTCGGCGGCCACCAGGGTGCAATTCGCGTACCCTTCCCTTTCCCATCCTAGCAGGTGCTCCAGGGCCCGCTGGCCTACAAAGTGCCAGAAGCAGGGCTGGGCCAGCCGGCCAGAATTCAGGGTTCTGTCCCTTGGACTTCCAGCGGACACTAGGCTGCTTGGCAAAACCGCGCAGACCCTGAGGTTTTTCAGCAGAGGGGTGGAGCGGTAAAGGCCTTGACCCCAAAGACGAGGCCTTTCTGCAACCGCCAGGTTGGGGAGCTCTGAGACTGTGCCAACACAGGGCGGAATACATGGTTCCCTGCTCCAGGCAGTCCCCGTTCCCTTACCTGTGTTCCGCACCCCTCCGCTGTGGCCAATGGATGCCGATCCTTGGGGATCCAGGAGTTCACGAAATGGGCATTCCCAGCCGCAATGGCGACCCCCAACAGCACATCTGGAAAGCCCTCCCCCACCCCCGCCAGGAGCCGACCCCCACTGCGAATGGAACCCCACCCCGCCCCGCGCCGCCAGGTTTCGCCCCGGCCCTGCTGGGCTCCCGGCGGGTTCCCAGCCATATTGGCGACCCCCGGGAGCACAACAGGGACCGACCCCCCACCCACAGTGAGCGGAATCTCGACCTGTGCAGCCCAGGTTTACCCCACCCTGGCTGCGCTCCCGGCGCGTTTCCAGCTGCAGTGGCCATCTCCGAGAGCACAACTGGGAAGCCCTCCCCAACCCCGGCCAGGAGCCGACACCCGCCCTGCGCCGCCCGGGTTCGCCCCGCCCCTGCCGCGCTCCAGGGGCGCTGCCCACCTTCACCAGTGGCTCTCGGTGAGCCCCGTCCCCACGCCCGGTTCCAGGAGAGGCTCTCGGGCCTCGCTGCTGCCGCCAGGTCAAACATGAGGACAATACATACACCCCACAGAGACAATCCAAGCTGTCTATGATTTAGGGATAAAACGAGGACTACAGAAAGGCAAGATGACCTGACCTAGGAGGGCCATGATATTCTATAGAACCAGACAAAGTTGGTTACCAAGGAAACTTTTTTCCTTGGAACCCGGAAAGCTGGTTCTTTGCATATGCAATGACCAACAATTAGCTTGTTACCCAAGCCTGCCTTACTCCCACCCCCATCCCCCCACTCCCCAGAAGACTGGCTCAAAGAAATATTTTAAATCTCAGGCGGAAACCTGGAAGATGTCTTGTCTGTCTGTTTGGATTAAGGTATGTGTCAGTGTGAGCCCTGTGTTTTTTGATAATATTGCTCAAGTTCTGTGTTCTGATTTCAATGGTCTCAAGACAAGGCAGCCCTTCCAAATCAAACTGCTGGAAATAAAAGAAAACATTGACCTAAATGAATGTCAGAGTCCCGTGAACTGGGAACTGGTCAATATTAAATATCTAGTGTTTTTGGTTTTGCTCCTCCACTATAGACATGTCTAAGAGTCAACAACATTAAGCACAACATGTTCATAGTGCCTAAGTTTCTTTTGAGGTAAAAATTGCTCTATTGTTATATCTGTCACAAGCTTGTCAGCAAGAAACTACCTGGAAACGACAGCAACAACAGTAAAAAATGTAAATGTGATATGAGCTTTTAGACAAACTCTTTACAATAATTATACTCTAAAATATCTGCCTCTCATAGTCTTGATTGAAGGCAGAGGAGAAGGGGATGACAGAGGATAAGATGGTTGGATGGCATCACTGACTCGATGGACATGAGTTTGAGCAAGCCCCTGGAGCTGGTGACGGACACGGAAGCCTGGCGTCATTCAGGCCACGGGGTCACAAAGAGTCAGACACGACTGAGCAACTGAACTGAACTGAACTAACAAACGTTTCTCCAGGTGTTTTGGTTACCCGAGTTTCTATCCTTGTGACGACAGTGTATTGAATAGCTAGGTCATTTCCAAATAAATGAAAGTTCTGAAACATTCACGACTTGAAAGGACCTCCCTTTTACACAGAAACAAAAGAGATTTTTGACTCTCCATGAATAGTGTCTGGCACCATCCTGACATGTTAAATGTAAGAAAGCAATTGTTTTGTTTTGTTTTGTTCTGTTCTTGGGGGTGGGGGGAGGGGGGCGGGCTATAGCGAATGCCAATATA
The DNA here is from genome assembly GCF_029407905.1 of Bubalus kerabau. Classification (NCBI taxonomy): domain Eukaryota; kingdom Metazoa; phylum Chordata; class Mammalia; order Artiodactyla; family Bovidae; genus Bubalus; species Bubalus kerabau. The sequence continues at coordinate 1,860,758 of NW_026577887.1, read as the reverse complement.
AAAGTCAGTTCTTGGTTGCTGAAGGGAAATGTATGACTTGTTATTACAATAAAGTATGTGGAATGCAATGGCACTTGAGGAAGGAAAACAAAGTAGTTCTGTCTTACAGGTGGCCGTTTCAGGATGGGAGAAGCAAAGGAATGGGTACAGAATGGGATAAGGAGGTTGTAGGGAAAGTGGACCCCCAGAAAAGAGTTCTGTGCCTAGCACAAGTTTTCTTGAGATGTCGAACTGCCTTTGCTAATGGAGTTTAAGTTTCTTTACCTCTTAAGTGATCTCTTCTAGGTTGACCTAGAACAGAAATCTTTTGTTAGCTTTGGCTAAGTGGAGAAGTAGTGTTTCACGGTGACATATGTGATCCTTCCTGACTGTTTGCAGCCCTTTTGATATCGATGCACTGCTTCTGCTGCTGCTGCCGCCGCTGCTGCTGCTAAGTCGTTTCAGTCGTGTCCGACTCTGTTCGACCCCATAGACGGCAGCCCACGAGGCCCCGCAGTCCCTGGGGTTCTCTAGGCAAGAACACTGGAGTGGGTTGCCATTTCCTCCTCCCATGCATGAAAGTGAAAAGTGAACGTGAAGTCGCTCAGTGGTGTCCGACTCTTAGTGACCCCATGGACTGCAGCCTACCAGGCTCCTCCATCCATGGGATTTTCCACGCAAGAGTACTGGAGTGGGGTGCCATTGCCTTCTCCCATATCTATGCACAAGCCTGCCTAAATAATTGACTTCTAGCTAGCTTTGGGATGCCAATGACCATCCACCCTTACAAGGCAACAGAGAAGAGAAAAACACTTACCACAGGAGGTCCTGGTAAGGAACGAGGAACTAACAAGCTCCCGCCAACCAGGATTCTGCAGAGGTCAACAAGAGGTCAGTAAGAGATGGAAGACTGCAGTCCAGAGGTCCTAGAAACTTCCATCTTGCAGCAGAGACCCAGCATAGTCAAAACGAATTCAATGTTGCAAAAAATAAGTAAACAAATAAAGGACAGAAGTTCTTTGAACACATGACTGAGATTAGGGGTGAGGCAGTACATGTACGGTGCCCGGAAAATCTTAAAGTATGAGAAAGGAAAGAAATTAAAGACAACTCTCAAGCTGTCCAAACTGATAAAAACGAAAGATTACACAGTTTTTTCTGTATATATTACCAGATAATAATCTGAAAAGGAATTAAAAACAATTCCCTTTCAATAATGTCAACATGAATACAACACTTTGCCATGGATGTAACGAGCATGACAAGACTGGCACACTGGAACTTATACACCCTGGCTGAAAACTATCCTGAATACATGGACAGGTATTCCATAACAATGGAAAGACTTAAGATGGCAATACCATGGAACGCATCTTCAATCTGAAATGAAGATTTGATATGATTTGATCTCTCAGAGCTTTTGTGTCATCAATTGTTATTAAAATATAAATGAGATAGAGAAAGCTGCTGACTTAGACTTGAGGCGGGGTGTACACCCTGCTGGTCTCTAGCCAGATATTCTACAGGCACTAGCAGTCAGCTAAGGAAAGAAAGGCACTGTCTCAGGGAATGGCACCAGGCCCCTCCCCCACGACATGCCTTGAGGTCACAATGGCAGCAGGTGAGTCATCCTGGGCCAAAAACTGATTGACATGAATCTTGAAGAAAGGCAGTATTCCAGGCAAATATATCATTTCCTTAACATAGATTAGGAGAACAAGGTACGAGGAAAACATACTGTTTTGTTCAAGTCGCTTCTGAGCCTATTGGGGGAACCGACCTGAAGCCAGAGTCCAGCAGATATACATAGGATATTTACATCGCTTAAGACAAACATTTCCTCAGGAACAAATGCATTGCTTAGCTCAAGGTTTGTCTGCGAAATTCTTACACATCAGGAGATGGCTCCGAGCTGGGTTTCTACACACAAGAACATGAATGCAAAGGACAAGCCTGCGCAGCCCATCTGCCCCCCTCCCCCACAGTCAGCAGCATTTCCAAGTGACCTCCTAAGGCCTTCCCCAAAATACAGGGGCACCTCTGGGTTTCCTGTTTCCCTCACTTCGAACACTTTTCTTAAAAAAAAAAAAATCCTGCACACTTCTTGATAGAATGCCACAGTGCAAGGAAAACAGGCCTTCAATACTTAAACCTCCCTGTGCCAAACACTTGGGGCTTGGTTTTGTTTTATTTTGTTTTTTAATTACACCACCACATAATTTAAACTTTTTACAATTTCTAATTATTCAGTACCAAAACACCAAACTTTTATTGCACAAGGTCCCCATGAAAAGGCCCACGCATCAGGACAGCCACAGATTCTGCCATGAAAGGGCAGCAAGGTGCCCTCCCCCCTTCTTTGCTGCCTGGGCGGCCACCAGGGTTTGAAATCCATGCACCCTACTAAGTTTCTAGGGTGCAATCCGTGGACCCTTCCCTTTCCCATCCCAGCAGGTGCTCAAGGGCCCGCTGGCTTACAAAGTGCCAGAAGCAGGGCTGGGCCAGCCGGCCAGAGTTCAGTGTTCTGTCCCTTGGACTTCCAGGGGACACTAGGCTGCTTGGGAAAACCGTGCAGACTGAGATTTTTCAGCAAAGGGGTGGAGCGGTAAAGGCCTTGACACCAAGGGCGAGGCCTTTCTGAAACCGCCAGGTTGGGGAGCTCCGAGAATGTGCCAACAGAGGGCGGAATACTTGGTTCCCTGCTCCAAGCAGTCCCAGTTCCCTGACCTGTGGCCCACAGCCCTCTGCTGCACCCACTAGATGTGGATCCTTGGGGACACAGGAGCGTAGGAAATGGGCGTTCCTAGCCGCAGTGGCGACCCCTGAGAGCACAACTGGGACCGAACCCCCACCCACAGCCATCTAAATCTCGACCCGCGCAGCCCAGGTTTACCCCGCCCCGGGTGCGCTCCCGGCGCGTTTCCAGCCGCAGTGGCCACCACCGAGAGCACAACTGGGAAGCCCTCCCCCACCCCCGCCAGGAGCCGAACCCCGCCCCGCGCCACCCGGGTTCACCCCGCCCCTGCCGCACTCCCAGCGCGTTTCCAGCTGCAGTGGGGACCCCCGAGAGCACAACTGTTACCGCCCCCCACCCCCTCCCGACCAGAACCCCGACCCGCGCCGCCCGGGATCGCCCCGCCCCTGGCGCGCTCCCGGGGCACTGCCCATTTCCACCAGGGGCTCCTGGTGAGCCCCGTCCCCACGCCCGGTTCCAGGAGATGCTCTCGGACCTCGCTACTGCCGCCAGGTCAAACACGAGGACAATACATCCACCCCACAGAGACAATCCAAGCTGTCTATGATTTAGGGATAAAACGAGGACTACAGAAAGGAAAGATGTCCTGACCTAGGAGGGCCATGAGAGTCTATAGATCCAAACAAAATTGGGTACCAAGGAAACTTTTTTCCTTGGAACCCGGAAAGCTGGTTCTTTGCATATGCAATGACCAACAATTAGCTTGTTACCCAAGCCTGCCTCGCTGCCACCCCCACTCCCCCCCCCCCCCACTCCCCAGGAAAACGGCTCAAAGAAATATTTTAAACCTCAGGCGGAAAATTGGAAGTTGTCTTGTCTGTCTGTCTGGATTAAGGTATGTGTCAGTGTGAGCCTTGTGTTTTTTGATAATATTGCTCAAGTTCTGAGTTCTGATTTCAATGGTCTCAAGACAAGGCAGCCCTTCCAAATCAAACTGCTGGAAATAAAAGAAAACATTGACCTAAATGAATGTCAGAGTCCCGTGAACTGGGAACTAGTCAATATTAAATATCTAGTATTTTTGGTTTTGCTCCTCCACTATAGACATGTCTAAGAGTCAACAACATTAAGCACAACATGTTCATAGTGCCTAGGTTTCTTTTGAGGTAAAAATTGCTCTATTGTTATATGTGTCACAAGCTTGTCAGCAAGAAAGTACCTGGAAACAGCAACAACCAATGTAAAAAATGTAAATGTGATATGAGCTTTTAGATAAACTCTTAACAATAATTATACTCTAAAATATCTGCCTCTCATAGTCTTGATTGAAGGCAGAGGAGAAGGGGATGACAGAGGATAAGATGGTTGGATGGCATCACTGACTCGATGGACATGAGTTTGAGCAAGCCCCTGGAGTTGGTGATGGACACGGAAGCCTGGCGTCCTGCAGGCCACGGGGTCACAAAGAGTCAGACTCGACTGAGCAACTGAACTGAACTGAACTTACAATCGTTCCTCCAGGTGTTTTGGTTACCTGAGTTTCTATCCTGGTGCTAAACTAAGTGACGACAGTGTATTGAATAGCTAGGTCACTTCCAAATAAATGAAACTTCTTAAACATTCACGACTTGAAATGACCTCCCTTTTACACAGAAACAAAAGAGATTTTTGACTCTGCATGAATAGTGGCTGGCACCATCCGAACATATTAAATGTAAGAAAGCAATTTTTTTGTTTTGTTTTGTTTTGTTCTGTTCTTGCAGGAAGCGGGGTGGGCGCTATTATCACTGATAGGTATGCTCACCAATCTATCAAATGCCAATATAAGAGTGAGTTCTTGGTTGCTGAAGGGAAATGTATGACTTGTTATTACAAGAATGTATGGAATGCAATCACACTTTAAGAAGGAAAACGAAGTAGTTCTGTCTTACAGGTGGCATTTTCAGGACGGGAGAAGCAAAGGAATGGGTACAGAATGGGATAAGGAGGTTGTAGGGAAAGTAGGTCCCCAGAAAAGTGTTTTGTGCCTAGCACAAGTTTTCTTGAGATGTTGAACTGCCTTTGCTAATGGAGTTTAAGTTTCTTTACCTCTTAAGTGATCTCTTCTAGGTTGACCTAGAACAGAAATCTTTTGTTAGCTTTGGCTAAGAGGAGAAGTATTGTTTCACGGTGACATATGTGATCCTACCTGACTGTTCTCATCCCCTTTGATATCTATGCACTGCTGCTGCTGCTGCTGCAGCTGCTAAGTGGTTCAGTTGAGGCCGACCCTGTGCCACGCCATAGATGGCAGCCCACCAGGCCCCGCAGTCCCTGGGGTTCTCTAGGCAAGAACACTGGAGTGGGTTGCCATTTCCTCCTCCTATGCATGAAAGTGAAAAGTGAAAATGAAGTCGCTCAGTGGTGTCCGACTCTTAGCCACCCCATGGACTGCAGCCTACCAGGCTCCTCCGTCCTTGGGATTTTCCAGGAGTGGGGTGCCATTGCCTTCTCCCATATCTATGCACAAGCCTGCCTAAATAATTGACTTCTAGCCAACTTTGGGATGCCCATGACCACCCACCCTTACCTGGCAACAGAGAAGAGAAAAACACTTACCACAGGAGGTTCTGATAAGGAACAAGGAACTAACAAGCTCCCACCTACCAGGAATCTGCAGAGGTCAACAAGAGGTCAGCAAGAGATGAGAGACTGCAGTCCAGAGGTCCTAGCTACTTCCATTTAGCAACAAACACCCAGCATAGTCAAAACGATTTCAATGTTAAAGAATAAATAAATAAATAAATAAAAGGACAGAAGTTCTTTGAACACATGTCTGAATTTAGGGGTGAGGCATTACATATGTGTCCTAGGATAATCTTAAAGTGTCAGAAAGTAAAGAAATTAAAGACAACTATCAAGCTGTCCAAACTGATAAAAATGAATGATTACACAGTTTTATCTGTATACATTAGCAGATAATAATCTGAAAAGGAATTTTAAAAAATTCCCTTTCAATAATATCAACATGAATAAAACACTTTGCCATGGATGTAACGAGGATGACAAGACTGGCACACTGGAAATTATACACCCTGGCTGAAAACTATCCTGAATACATGGACAGATATTCCATAACGATGGAAAGACTTAAAATGGCAATACCATGGAATGCATCTTCAATCTGAAATGAAGATTTGATATGATTTGATCGCTCAGAGCTTTTGTGTCATCAAGTGTTATTAAAGTATTAAAGAGATAGAGAAAGCTGCTGACTTAGACTTGAGGAGGGGTGGGGGGGGGGGGTAGTAAGAGTACCCCCTGCTGGTCTTTAGCCAGATATTCTACAGGCACTAGCAGTCAGCTAAGGAAAGAAAGGAACTGTTTCAGGGAATGGCACCAGGCCCTTCCCCCACGACATGCATTGAGATAATATTGGCAGCAGGTGAGTCATCCCGGGCCAAAACTTGATTGACATGAATCTTGAAGAAAGGCAGTATTGCAGGCAAATATATCATTTCTTTAACATAGATAAGGAGAACAAGCTAGGAGGAAAACATGCTGTTTTGTTCAAATCGCTTCTGAGCCTTTTGGGGGAACCGACCTGAAGCCAGAGTCTAGCGGAAATACATAGGATATTTACATCGCTTAAGACAAACATTTTCTTAGGAAAAAATGCATTGCTTAGCTCAAGGTTTGTCTGCGAAATTCTTACACATCAGGAGATGGCTCCGAGCTGGGTTTCCACACACAAGAACATCCATGCAAAGGATAAGCCTGCACAGCCCATCTGCCGCCTTCCCGCACATCCAGCAGCATTTCCAAGTGACCTCCTAAGGCCTTCCCCAAAATACAGGGGCACCTCTGGGTTTCCTGTTTCCCTCACTTCGAACACTTTTCTTAAAAAAAAAAAAAATCCTGCACACTTCTTGATAGAATGCCACAGTGCAAGGAATACAGTCCTTCAATATTTAAACCTCCATTTGCAAAACACTTGGAGCTTGGTTTTGTTTTGTTTTGTTTTCTAATTACACCACCACATAATTTAAAGCTTTTACACGTTCTAATTATTCAGTTCCAAAACACCAAACTTTTATTGCACAGGGTCCTCATGAAAAGGCCCACGCAGCTGGACAACCACAGATTCTGCCATGAAAGGGCAGCAAGGTGCCCTCCCCCCTTCTTTGCTGCCTGGGCGGCCACCAGGGTTTGAAATCCATGCACCCTACTAAGTTTCTAGGGTGCAATCCATGGACCCTTCCCTTTCCCATCCCAGCAGGTGCTCAAGGGCCCGCTGGCTTACAAAGTGCCAGAAGCAGGGCTGGGCCAGCCGGCCAGAGTTCAGTGTTCTGTCCCTTGGACTTCCAGCGGACACTAGGCTGCTTGGAAGAACCGCGCAGACTCGGAGATTTTTCAGCAGAGGGGTGGAGCGGTAAAGGCCTTGACCCCAAAGGCAAGGCCTTTCTGCGACCGCCAGGTTGGGGAGCTCCGAGAATGTGCCAACAGATGGTGGAATACTTGGTTCCCTGCTCCACGCAGTCCCAGTTCCCTGACCTGTGGTCCGCAGCCCTCCACTGCACCCACGGGATGGCGATCCTTGGGGACCCAGGAGCGGACGAAATGGGCGTTCCCAGCCGCAGTTGCAACCCCGGAGAGCGCAACTGGGAACCCCTCCCCATCCCCCCCATGAGCCGACCCCCGCCCCGCGCCCTCAGGGTTAGCCCCGCCCCTGCCGCGCTCCCTGCGCGTTCCCAGCCGCAGTGGCGACCCCCGGGAGCACAACTGGGACCTACCCCCACCCAAAGCCATCGGAATCTCGACCCGCGCAGCCCGGGTTTACCCAGTCCCGGGTGCACTCCCGGCGCGTTTTCAGCCTCAGTGTCCACCTCTGAGAGCACAACTGGGAAGCCCGCCCCCACCCCCGCCAGAAGCCGACCCCCGCCCCACGCCGCCCGCGTTCGCCCCGCCCCTGCACGGTCCAGGTACCTTCCCAGCTTCTAGCGTTCACGCCCGGGTAGGAGCAGGATGTAGGAGTATGGGAGATGTGTCTGGAGCCTGACAGCCTCAGCTCCGCTCTGGCCTGCCCTTTGGACCTAGGAGCCAGGCCAACTTGCAGAGGGCTTAGGGCCCCATTGTATGCAAACTACCAAGGCCTAACGCAAGGAGAGCTCTGTCCGAGGGAAGGGAAGCGCCCCAGGCTGCATTCCCAAGCTGTTGTTTAGCCGCCCAGACTCAGCGCTGCACAGGGGTAATCAGGCTCTCTGTGCCTGCAGCTTCACACACAGGTGTGTCTCCGTAGGAATCAAGAAAGATCCTGACAGAGTGAGGTTCATTAGAGCTATACTAAAGAGCAAAGGCTTGTCCATGTGGTCTTGCCTTCCCCTGTGCCTTTGGGTCTCCAGGCTCGGCCCCAGCTCCGTGGAAACAACCCCTGAGAAAATATCTTCAAGATCCACTTTTCCCAGTGTCTGGGAACCGGGGTTCGTAGGAGGAGAGAAAAGCACGCCTCCAAAGGGAACGAAAAGGCAGCCCACCTGCCTGTGTTTTGAAGCCTCTCTTTGGAAGGAATGGGTTAGCTTCTCCTAAAAGAGACCTCCAGATCTGCTCAGAAGTCGGTAATTCCAGAGGCAGGGTACTGGTTCCTGACTGCCCTTTGCTAGCCTTGCAAAGATATTCCTAGATTCTAGAATTATTTTCCATGAAGGAGCAGGCTTCGGGAATGTGTCAGACGGGACTGGCTCCTTATTGACCTCAGCTCAGCTATTGCCTTTCCATTCAAACTAGGACAAGGCCCTACTTTATGAAGGGTAAGGGTCTTCTTCTTTGCAAACTGCCAAGGGCTACAGCAATGAGACCTCTGTCAAGGTGAGGGAAGCCTAAGAGGATGGATTCTCAAGCAGGTGCTTTGCCACAAAGCATCAGCACCCCACGGAGAGAATCAAGCTCCCTGTGCACCAATGTTGGGAGTGTAGCTTCACACACAGAGTTGTCTCTATAGGAGCCAAGAATGTTCCTGAGAGATTAGGTTCACTAAACCTCTCCTACAGAGCATAGACCTGTCCATGTGGTTTTGCCTTCCCCTGTGAGTTGGGTCCTCGAGGTCTGCCACACCTCCGGGGAAACTGTCCCTGAGAAAAGATCTCCAGGAACCGCTTCGCCGAGGCTGGGAAATGCTGTTCACATGAAGTAAGGCAAGCGAATCTCCTGCAGAGTAAAAGAGGCCCTACAGTCCCTGGAGGAGCAGGCTGCCAGAATGTGTGAAACCTGACTGTTGCCTTACTGGCCTCAGCTCCACCATTGCCTGTTCATCCGAGCTAGCACCCAGGCCTACTTGGAAAAGCGTTTGGGTGCAGATTTCTACAAAGTGCCAAGGGCTACAGCAGTGAGAATTCTCTCAGTGGTAAGGGAGAGCATTTTATGGATTCTCAAGCTGTTTTCTGAATGACAGCGTCAAAATGAACAGAGAGAATCAGGCTCTCTCTGCCCCTATGTTAGGTACGCAGCTTCACACACAGAGGTGTCTCTGTAGGAGCCAAGAATGCTCCTGAGAGATGAGGTTCACTAGAGGTCTGCTACAGAGCATAGACCTGTCCATGTGGTCTTGCCTTCCCCTGTGCCTTTGGGCCCTGGGCTCGGCCCCAGCTCCGTGGAAACAACCCCTGAGAAAATATCTTCAAGATACGCTTTTCCCAGAGGCTGGGAACTGGGGTTCATAGGAGGAGAGAAAAGCAAGCCTCCTTCGGGCACGAAAGGCAGCCAACCTGCCTGTGTTTTGAAGCCTCTATTTGGAAGGAATGGGTTAGCTTCTCCTAAAGGAGACCTCCAGATCTGCTCAGAAGTCGGTAATTCCAGAGGCAGGGTGCTGGTTCCTGACTGCCCTTTGCCAGCCTTGCAAAGACATTCCAACATTCTAGAGTTATATTCCATGAAGGAGCAGGCTTCGGGAATGTGTCAGAGGGGACTGGCTCCTTATTGGCCTCAGCTCAGCTATTGCCTTTCCATTCAAACTAGGACAAGGGCCTACTTTATGAAGGGTAAGGGTCTTCTTCTTTGAAACTGCCAAGGGCTACAGCAATGAGACCTCTGTCAAAGCGATGGAAGCCTAAGAGGATGGATTCTCAAGCAGGTGCTTTACTACAAAGCATCAGCACCCCACGGAGAGAACCAAGATCCCTGTTCCCCAATGTTGGGAGTGTAGCTTCACACACAGAGTTGTCTCTATAGGAGCCAAGAATGTTCCTGAGAGATTAGGTTCACTAAACCTCTCCTACAGAGCATAGACCTGTCCATGTGGTTTTTCCTTCCCCTGTGAGTTGGGTCCCTGAGGTCCGCCACACCTCCGGGGAAACTGTCCGTGAGAAAAGATCTCCAGGAACCGCTTCGCTGAGGCTGGGAAACGCTGTTCACAGGAAGTAAGGCAAGCGAATCTCCTGCAGAGAAAAAGAGGCCTTACTGTCCCTGGAGGAGCAGGCTGCCAGAGTGTGTGAAACCTGACTGTTGCCTTACTGGCCTCAGTTCCACCATTGCCTGTTCCTCCGAACTAGGACCCAGGCCTATTTGGAGAAGCATTTGGGTGCGGATTTCTACAAAGTGCCAAGGGCTACAGCAGTGAGAATTCTCTCAGCGGTAAGGGAGAGCATTTTATGGATTCTCAAGCTGTTTTCTGAACGACAGGGTCAAAATGAACTGAGAGAATCAGGCTCTCTGTGCCCCTATGTTAGGTACGCAGCTTCACACACAGAAGTGTCTCTATAGGAGCCAAGAATGTTCCTGAGAGATGAGGTTCACTAGAAGTCTGCTACAGAGCATAGACCTGTCCATATGGTTTTGCCTTGCCCTGTGAGTTGGGTCCCCGAGGTCCGCCCCAGCTCAGGGGAAGGAGCCCCTAAGAAAAGATCTCCAGGGACCGCTATTCCCCCAGGCTGGCAAACGCAGTTCACAGGAGGTAACACAAGCGAGCATCCTGCAAGGCACAACAGGCCTTAGTCTCCCTGGACGATCAGTCTGCCACAGTGTGTGAGACCTGACTGGTGCCTTACTGGCCTCAGCTCCGTCATTGCGTGTTTCTCCGAACTAGGACCCAGGCCTACTAGGAGAAGGGTTTGGGTATGGATTTCTAAATACTGCCAAGGGGTATAGCAATGAGAACTGTGTCACGGGTAAGGAAGAACATTGTATGGATTTTCAAGCTGTTGTTTGAACGACAGCTTCAAAGCTGCACAGAGAGAATCAGACTCTGTGTCTCCATGTTCGGTACACAGCTTCACAGACAGGGGTGTCTCCATAGGAAACAAGAACGTTCCTGACAGAGTGAAGTTCACTAGAGCTCTCCTAGAGAGCAAAGACTTGTCCATGTGGTTTTTCTTCCCCTGTGCGTTTGGGGCTCCAGGCTCGGCCCCAGCTCCGTGGAAACAACCCCTGAGAAAAGATCTTCAAGATCCGCTTTTCCCAGAGGCTGGGATGTGGGGTTCATAGAAGGCGGGAAAAGCAGGCCTCCTTCAGAGAGCAAGAGGCAGCCAAGCGGCCTGCGTTTGGAAGCCTCTATTTGGAAGAATGGGTTAGCTTCCCCTAAGGGAGACCTCCAGATCTGTTCAGAAGTCGGTAATTCCAGAGGCAAGGTGCAGGCTCCTGACTGCCCTTTGCCAGCCTTGCAGAGACATTCCTAGATTACAGCGTTATTTTCCATGAAGGAGCAGGCTTCGGGAATATGTCAGACTTGACTGGCGCCTTATTGGCCTCAGCTCAGCTCTTGCCTTTCCTTTCAAACTAGGACAAGGGCCCACTTTATGAAAGGTAAGGGTCCTCTTCTTTCCAAACTGCCAAGGGCTACAGCAATGAGACCTCTGTCAAGGCGAGGGAAGCGTAAGCTGATGGATCCTCAAGCAGGTGCTTTGCCACAAAGCATCAGCACCCCACGGAAAGAATCTGGCTCCCTTTGCCCCTACGTTGCGTGTGTAGCTACACGCACAGAGGTGTCTCGATAGGAGCCAAGAATGTTCCTGAGAGAGGAGGTTCACTGTTGGGGGCCAGAGTGAGGCACTCCGCCCATGGCAAAGGTCATGAGGAAGGAGGCTCGACATACGCAAAGGCGGGATCGAGCCTCAGGAGTCCCCCTGGAAATCCTCGAGCATCTACCCCCATAACCAGAGCCTGCCTACCTTACTACTTTGTGCTCTCACCTACACCTCTGACTTTACGGGGGGCTGTCCCCCACCACCTCTTTCGGAGAAGGAGTTAACCTAGAGCTCCAGTTGATAAAAACCCCTGGGTGTGACAAGAGTGTTTTAACCTACAAACTCCTCTGAAGGTTCTCTAGCCTGCCTGACAGGCTTGTCCGGCCACATGTGGTTGCTCACAGCCTCCCAACCATGAGAGGCACGAGATGCTTTAAACCTTCTAAAAACAGGTTCCTTAGAAAAGTTAGAAAATTATTAGTATAAGTATAATGGGCTGATTAGAAATCATATTGGTGAAGGGTTTTTCATTTTTTGAGCTGATGTTTACTGCTAAGTCTCCACATCCCCTGCCCTTATACACATTAATGAATATATAGAAGAAATAATTATTAACCTTTGATATAAATCACGTTAGACCTTAGGCTAAGTAAATTCTTTCCTTAACTAAAACCCACTACACCCTCACCCTATAGGAATGTAACTTTATTTGGGTTGGCGTCTGTTTTAAGAATAATCACCCCTGGAGAAATAAGTGTCCTGGTTGACTGACCGCTGTCACAAGGAGAGGGTCGTAAATTGTCAGCAGGCCCCCCGGCCAGAAGATGATGTAACACCCCTAAGACCTCTGTATACTTTTGTATGGAGCACCTGACTTTGATAAAAGTCAGGACTGCTGACCCCATGTGACTTTTGCATAACATCTCACTGTATAAAAGTAGACCATGGAAAATAAAGAATTGGGATCAGTTTCTCGAAATACTGGTCTCCCCATGTCTCTCTCTCTCTCTCACTCTGGTTGAGTCTCCATCTGGAGCGTGGAACCCACCAAGCTTACTAATTTTGCCTGGGCTTCTAAGATCCGACCGGGGAGGCCTCAGTGTCTCCTCTCCTTCGGGAGAATGGAAGGACGCCTGCGGCCTATGTAAGTGGTGCAAGCTTCTTGTCTTGAAGTTTTATTGGTCCCCCGCGTAAACCAAGCTACTCAGCCTCTTTTCTCCACTGAATTTTCCTACTGAGCTATCCTCATTTTATTACTCTTTATATCCTTAATTAACGTTTAATTAAGCAGTTGTTCCCTGACCCTCGCCTACGCCGTCTCTGCTTCGAATACCCTGGATCAGCTGGGGCTGGACCCCGGCAGTTCACTAGAGATCTCCTACAGATCATAGACCTGTCCATTTGGTTTTGCCTTCCCCTGTGAGTTGGGTCCCCGAGGTCCGCCCCAACTCCGGGGAAACAGCCCCTGAGAAAAGATCTCCAGGAACTGCTTTCCGCCCAGGCTGGGAAACGCTGTTCACAGGAAGTAAGGCAAGCGAGCCTCCTGAAGGGAAATAGAGGCCTTACTGTCCCTGGAGGAGCAGGCTGCCAGAGTGTGTGACACCTGACTGGTGCCTTACTGGCCTCAGCTCCGCTATTGCATGTTCATCTGAACTTGAACCCAGGCCTACTTGGAGAAGTGTTTGTGTGCCGATTTCCAGAAACTGCGAAGGGCTACAGCAATGATAACTCTCTCAGTGGTAAGGGAGAGCATTGTGTGGATTCTCAATTTGTTGTTTGAACGACAGCGTCAAAGCTGCACAGAGAGAATCAGGTCTCTGTGTCTCTATGTTGGCAATGCAGCTTCCCACACAGAGATGTCCCCGTTGGAGCCAAGAACATTCCCCATAGACTGAGGTTCACTAGAGCACTCCTAGAGAGCAAAGACTTATCCATGCGGTTTTCCCTTCCCCTGTGCGTGTGGGTCTCTGGGATCAGCCCCTGCTCCTTGGAAACAGCCTCTGAGAAAAGATCTCCAAGAACCTCTTATCACCCAGGCTGGGAAGTGGAGTTCACAGGAGGTGGGATAAGCAAGCTTCCTTCGGCAAGAAGAGACAGCCAACCGGCCTGTGTTTGGAAGCCTATATTTGCAAGGAATGGGTTAGTTTCTCCTGACCAAGACCGCCAGATGTGCTGAGAAGATAGAAATTCCAGAGGCAGGGTCGAGGTTCCTGACTGCCCTTTGCCAGCCTTGCAAAGACATTCCCAGATTCTAACGTTATTTTCCATGAAGGAGCAGGCATCGGGAATATGTCAGACTTGACTGGCGCCTTACTGGCCTCAGCTCAGCTACTGCCTTTCCATTCAAACAAGGACAAGGGCCTACTTGGTGAAGGGTAAGGGTCTGCTTCTTTCCAAACTGCCAAGGACTACAGCAATGAGACCTCTGTCAAGGTGAGGGAAGCCTATGTGAATGGATTCTTAGCAGGTGCTTTGCCACAAAGCATCAGCACCCACGGAGAGAATCAGACTCCCTTTGCCACTATGTTGGGTGTGTAGCTTCATGCACAGAGGTGTCTCTGTAGAAGCCAAGAATGTTCCTGAGAGATGAGGTTCACTAGAGCTCTCCTACAGAGCATAGACCTGTCCATGTGGTTTTGTCTTCCCCTGTGAGTTGGGCCCCCGAGGTCCGACCCAGCTCCAGGGAAACAGCCCCTGAGAAAAAATCTCCAGGAACAGCTTTGCGCCCAGGCTGGGAAATGCAGTTCACAGGAGGCAAGGCAAGCGAGCCTCCTACAGGGAAAAAGAGGCCTTACTGCTCCTGGACGATCAGGCTGCAAGAGTGTGTGAGACCTCACTTGTGCCTTACTGGCCTCAGCTCCGCCGTTGCCTGTTGTTCCGAGATAGGACCCAGGCCTACTTGGAGAAGGGTTAGGGTGCGGATTTCTACAAACTGTCAAGGACTACAGCAATGAGAATTCTCTTAGCAGTAAGGGAGAGCATTGTATGGATTCTCAAGCTGTTGTTTGAATGACAGCTTCAAAGCTACACAGAGAGAATCAGGCTCTCTTTTCCCCTATTTTGGCTGTGCAGCTTCACACACAGAATTTGACTCTGTTGGAGCCAGAAATATTCCTGAAAGACTTAGGCTCACCAAAGCTGTCCTCCAGAGCAAAGACATTGGATGTGGTTTTGCCTTCCCTTGTCAGTATGGGTCCCCTAGCTTGGCCCCAGCTCCGGGGATACAGCCTCTGAAAAAAATCTTCCAAGAAGCGATTTTCCTCCAGGCTGTTAAGCGGAATTCGCAGTTTGCAAGTTAAGGAAGCCTGCTTCGTGGAAGAGCAAGCAGCCAACTGGCCCTGTGTTAGGAAGCCTGTATTTGAAAGGAATGGGTTAGCTTCTACAGCGGGAGAACCTCAGATCTGCTCAGGGGGCTGAAATACTAGAGTCAGGGTCGAGGTTCTCCCTTGTCCTTTGCGCACCTTGCAAAGACATTCCTAGCTTCTAGCGTTAGTGTCCCTGTAGTAGCAGGCTGCAGGAGCGTGTGATAAATGACTGCCGCGTTCCTGTCCTCAGCTCCGCTATTGACTTTCTATTCGAACTAGAACCCAGGCCTACTTTGAGAGGGGTTAGGGTCCAGTGTTTTCAAACTGCCAAGGGCTACGGCAATGCGAGCTCTGTCAGAGGTAAGAAAAGAGCAATTGGTTGCATTCTTCAGCTGCTGCGTGGCTGCACAGCTTCCGCGCCGCATGGAGAGCATGAGGCTCCTTGTGGCCCTATTTTGGGTATGCAGCAACATGCACACAGAATGTCTGTGTTCACTTATGTACAGGCTTATGAACACTAGAGCTCTCCTACAGAGCAAAGACCACTCAGTGGGCTCCAAGAGATGCGTGTCGCGACTCGAGAAGAGAGTGGAGTCCTTTGCTTCCCCTCGAGATGAGGCCTGACTCCCCGGGTGAGTATGGAATGCAACCCCAAATCCCTGTCGCCTATGGAGAGGAACATTAAGTCCTGGATACAAGCCTAGATGAGGTCTAGTTTGCCCTTCAGTGAATGGAGCCCAATCCCCAGCTCTCCCTGGCAACTCGAATGGAAGATTAGACTTCCTGGGCCAACACAAGAGGAAGCCTGAATTCCCCGTCGTAACTCGAGAATCCCACCGCAACTCGAGAAAAACCACGTGCTTCCCTCGACATCGCAAGATGAGGCCCTTTGTCCGCTACAGCATCTCAAGAGAAGTCCCACGTTCCATCCTGAAGTGCGAAACGGTACTTGGCACCCTTGATGCGACCCCAAAAGTTCTGCGACATACCAGACTCACTCAAGGGGAACACCGAGGTTCCCGGCACCACTTCATCTGAGCCCCTTCTCCTCTCCAGATTGCGACAGGAGGGTCGACTCCCCTTCTCTGTCTGCAAGGGGTTCCCGACCTTCCGGGCGCACCTCAGGATGAGGCCGGTCTCATGAGGAAGTTCGAGACGTAGCCTCGTGGGTGGTGCCACATGTCGAAATACCCCAGTTTCACGGTCCACTCTTGAAAAGAACCCGATGCCAGCACACCTCTTTGAAGGAAAACCTGTGGATGAAGGCACAACACGAAGGGGCACTGACACCCGCGTGCATCGTCCAGAAAAACCCGCAGGTCCCACAGACATTTCGACAAGTGGCCTGTCACCCTGTAAACAACTCGAAAGGCAAACGAAGGTCCATTCCTCAACAGAAGACTAGGTGTGACTCTCTTGTCTCTACTCTGCAGGGACCATGGGATCCGAGTCAGAAACGGAGAGGAAGCCTGAGGTTCCTTCGTCCACTCGAGATGAGGCCCTCTTCCATTGCACCACAACCAGTGGAGTCCTGAGAGGCCCCTACCAACTCCACAGTATCCCTGAGTTCTCAGAGGCACAATAAGAAGCTCCCTGAGGTCACAGGCACAAGTCGAGGGACCCCTGGGTTTTCTGCCATGACTCGAGAAAGACCTCAAGAGTGCTTCAAAATGTGTTGAGTCGCGATTCCCCTACCATGACTCGAGAGCCATGACACGCGCCCCCTCGCCACGCGCATGGAGACCTGACTAACCTGGCACTGCACGAGAGGCTCCATGAGTTCCTTATCGTACCTCGTGAGGAAACCCACACTAGCGCGGCAGCTCGAGGAAACACATGAGACACACCGGTCATCGCGAGATGAGGGCCTTATTTTCCTGCATGGCCTGGAGACCAATCACGAGTCCTCTCTCCAAACTGAAGAGGAGGCTGGACTCCCTTGAAGCCGCTCAGGGGGCTCCAAGAGATCCGCGTCGCGACTCGAGAGGAGAGCGGAGTCCTTGGCTTCCCCTCGAGACGAGGCCTGACTCCCCGGGGGAGCCTGGAATGCAACCCCGAGATCCCCGCCTTCCCTGGAGAGGAATATTAGGTCCTGGACACACGCCTAGGTGAGGTTTCTTGGCCCCTGCAATGACTCGAGCGCAACCCCCAGCTTTCCCTCGCAACTCGAGGGGAAGATTGGGCTTCCCAGGGCCAACCCAAGAGGAAGGCTGAGATCCCCATCGTAACTCGAGAATCCCGCCGCAACTCGAGAAAAACCACGTGGTTCCCACCTCTTGGCAAGATGAGGCCCTTGCCCGGGACGGCGTCTCAAGGGAAGTCCCCTGTTCCGCCCTGAAGGGTGAAACGGTCCTTGACAGCCTACCTGCGACACCCAAAATTTCCTCGACAAGCCGGGATCCCACGAGGGTAACACCGAGGGTCCCGGCACCGCTTCCTCTGAGCCCCTTCTCCCCTCCTGATCGCGACAGGAGAGGCGATTCCCCTGCGTGGTCTGGAAGGGGTTCCCGGCATTCCCGGCGCATCTCAGGATGAGGCTGGTCTCACGAGGAAATTCGAGACGAGCCACGTGGGTGGTGCCACATGCCGAACCCCCCCGATTCCCCTGTCCGCTCTTGAGAAGGACCCGAGGCCCGGACCCCTCTACGAAGGCAACCCTGTGGGTGAAGGCACAACACGAAGGGGCACTGCCACCCCCGTGCATCGTCCGCAAAGACCCGCGGGTTCCACACACAGGTCGACGAGGGGCCTGAGACCCCCTGAGCAACTCGAGAGGCCAGCGGGGTTCCCTTCCTCAGACAAGACGAGGCCTGACTCTCCTGTCCCAACTCTGCAGGGACCCTGCGGTCGGAGTCCGAAACGGAGAGGAAGCCTGAGGTTCCTGCCTCCCCTCGAGGTGAGGCCCTCTTCCGTTGCGCCAGACCCAGCGGAGTCCCGAGGGGCCCCGCCACCTCCACAGGATCCCTCGCCTCTCAGAGGCACCCTGGGAAGTTCCCTAAGGTCCCCGGCAGAAGGCGAGGGAAACGAGGGTTTCCCGCCGCCCCCCGAGAAAGACCTCGAGAGTCCTTCTTCAACGCGCCTCGAGGCCCTAGTCCCCTCCCGTGACTCGAGAGCCAGGACGCGCTCCCCCTCGCCACGCGCATGGAGACCTGACTTCCCTGGCGCCGCACGAGAGGCTCCCTGAGATCCTCGTCGTGCCTCGGGAGAAAACCCCCACGGGCGCCGCAGCTCGAGGAAACCCCTGAGACGCCCCCGTCCTCGCGAGCTGAGGGCCTTCTTATCCTGCATGGCCTGGAGAGCAATCCCGGGTCCTCTCTCCAAACGGAAGAGGAGGATGGAGTCCTTTGAGGCCACTCAGGGGGCTCCAAGAGACCCGCGTCGCGACTCGAGAGGAGAGCGGAGTCCTTGGCTTCCCCTCGAGACGAGGCCTGACTCCCCGGGGGAGCCTGGAATGCAACCCCGAGATCCCTGCCTTCCCTGGAGAGGAATATTAGGTCCCGGACACACGCCTAGGTGAGGTCTCTTCGGCCCTGCAGTGACTCGAGCGCAACCCCCAGCTTTCCCTCGCAACCCGAGGGGAAGATTGGGCTTCCCAGGGCCAACCCAAGGGGAAGGCTGAGATCCCCGTCGTAACTCGAGAATGCCGCCGCAACTCGAGAAAAACCACGTGGTTCCCACCACTTGGCAAGATGAGGCCCTTGCCCGCGACGGCGTCTCAAGGGAAGTCCCCTGTTCCGCCCTGAAGGGCGAAACGGTCCCTGGCAGCCTCCCTGCGACCCTCAAGATTCCCCCTACATGCCGGGTTCCCCCGAGGGGAACACCGAGGGTCCCGGCACCGCTTCCTTTGAGCCCCTTCTCCCCTCCTGATCGCGACAGGAGAGGCGATTCCCCTGCGTGGTCTGGAAGGGGTTCCCGGCCTTCCCGGCGCACCTCAGGATGAGGCCGGTCTCACGAGGAAATTCGAGACGAGCCACGTGGGTGGGGCCACATGCCGAACGCCCCCGATTCCCCAGTCCGCCCTTGAGAAGGACCCGAGGCCCGGACCCCTCTTCGAAGGCAACCCTGTGGGTGAAGGCACAACACGAAGGGGCACTGCCACCTCCGTGCATCGTCCGCAAAGACCCGCGGGTTCAACACACAGCCCGACAAGGGGCCTGAGACCCCCTGAGCAAATCGAGAGGCCAGCGGGGTTCCCTTCCTCAGACAAGACGAGGCCTGACTCTCCTCTCCCAACTCTGCAGGGACCCTGCGGTCGGAGTCCGAAACGGAGAGGAAGCCTGAGGTTCCTGCCTCCCCTCGAGGTGAGGCCCTCTTCCGTTGCGCCAGACCCAGCGGAGTCCCGAGGGGCCCCGCCACCTCCACAGGATCCCTCGCCTCTCAGAGGCACCCTGGCAAGTACCCTAAGGTCCCCGGCAGAAGGCGAGGGAAACGAGGGTTTCCCGCCGCCCCCCGAGAAAGACCTCGAGAGTCCTTCTTCAACGCGTCTCGAGGCCCTAGTCCCCTCCCGTGACTCGAGAGCCAGGACTCGATGCCCATCGCCACCGCATGGAGACCTGACTTCCCTGGCGCCGCACGAGAGGCTCCCTGAGATCCTCGTAGTGCCTCGGGAGAAACCCTCCACGGGCACCGCAGCTCGAGGAAAGCCCTGAGATGCCCCCGTCCTCGCGAGCTGAGGGCCTTCTTTTCCTGCATGGCCTGCAGAGCAATCCCGGGTCCTGTCTCCAAACTGAAGAGCAGGCTGGACTCCCTTGAGGCCGCTCAGTGGGCTCCCAGAGACCCGCGTCGCGACTCGAGAGGAGGGCGGAGTCCTTGGCTTCCCCTCTAGACGAGGCCTGAGTCCCCAGGGGAGCCTGGAATGCAACCCCGAGATCCCTGCCTTCCCTGGAGAGGAATATTAGGTTCCGGATACACGCCTAAGTGAGGTCTCTTCGGTCCTGCAGTGACTCGAGCGCCACCCCCAGCTTTCCCTCTCACTCGAGGGGAAGATTGGGCTTCCCAGGGCCAACCCAAGGGGAAGGCTGAGATCCCCGTCGTAACTCGAGAATCCCGCCGCAACTCGAGGAAAACCACGTGGTTTCAACGTCTTTTCAAGATGAACCTCTTGCCCGCTATGGCGTCTCAAGGGAAGTCCCAGTTTCCGTCCTGAAGTGCGAAACAGTACCTGACACCTTTCATGCGACCCCCAGAAGTTCCCCGACACACCGGGTTCCCTCGAGGGAAACACTGAGGGTCCCGACACCACTTCATCTGAGCCCCTTCTTCCCTCCTGATGGCGACAGGAGTGTCGATTCCCCTGCGTGGTCTGGAAGGGATTCCCGGCCTTCCCGGCGCATCTCAGGATGAGGCCGTCCGCACGAGGAAATTCGAGATGAGCCACCGGGGTGGTGCCACATGCCTATCGACCTCGATTTCCCAGTCCACTCTTGAGAAGAACCCGTTGCACGGACACCTCTTCGAAGGCAACCCTGTGGGTGAAGGCACAACACGAAGGGGCACTGACACTCCCGTGCATCGTCCAGAAACACCCGTGGGTTCCACATACAGCTCGAAGAGGGGCCTCAGACCCCCTGAGCAACTCGAGAGGCAAGCGGAGTTCCCTTCCTCAGACAAGACGAGGCCTAACTCTCAGCTCCCATCTCTGCAGGGACCCTGAGGTCGGAGGGTCGGAGTCAGAAACAGAGAGGAAGCCTGAGGTTCCTGCCTCCCCTCGAGATGAGGCCCTCTTCCATTGCGCCAACCACAGCGGAGTCCCGAGAGGCCCCGCTAACTCCACAGCATCCCTCACCTCTCAGGGGCACCCTGGGAAGTTCCCTCAGGTCCCCTGCAGAAGTCGAGGGAAATGAGGGTTTCCTGCCACCACTCGAGAAAGACCTCGATACTCCTTCTTCAAAGTGTCTTGAGGCCCTTGTCCCCTCTCTGGACTAGAGAGCAATGATGCGCTCCCCCTCGCCTTGCGCATGCAGACCTGGCTTCCCTGGCGCCGCACGAGAGGCTCCCTGAGGTCCTCGTCGTGCCTCGGGAGAAAACCCCCACAGGCGCCGCAGCTCGAGGAAACCCCTGAGACGCCCCCGTCCTCGCGAGCTGAGGGACTTCTTTTCCTGCCTGGCCTGGAGAGCAATCCCGAGTCTTCTCTCCAAACTGAAGAGTAGGATGGATTCCCTTGAGGCGACTCAGTGGGCTCCAAGAGATCTGCGTCGCGGCTCGAGAGGAGAGCGCAGTCCTTTGCTTCCCCTCGAGGCGAGGCCTGACTCCCCGGGGGAGTCTGGAGTGCAATCCCGAGATCCTTGTCTTCCCTTGAGAGGACTATTAGGTCCTGGACTCACGCCTAGATGAGGTCTCTTTGGCCTTGCAGTGATTCGAGCACAACATCCAGCTTTCCCTCGCAACTCGAAGGGAAGTTTGGGCTTCCCAGGGCTAACACAAGAGGAAGCCTGAAATCCACGTCGTAACTCGAGAATCCCGCCGCAACTCGAGAAAAACCACGTGGTTCCATCGTCTTCGCAGCATGAGGCCCTTGCCCGCCACAGCGTCTCAAAAGAAGTCCCACGTTCCTACTGAAGTGCAAAACGGTACTTGGCACCCATGATGGCACCCCCAAAGTTCCCCAACATACAGGCCTCACTCGAGGGTAACACCCATGTTCCCCGCACCACATCATTTGAGCCCCTTCTCCCCTCCTGATTGCAATAGGAGTGTCTTTTCTCCTGCTTTGTGTGGAAGGGGTTACCGATCTTCCCAGCGCACATCAGGATGAGGCCTGTCTCACGAGGAAATTGGAGATGTAGCCTCGTGGGTGGTGCCACATGCGGAAAGACCCCATTTCCCGGTCAGCTATTAATAAGAACCCGATGCCCGTACACGTCTTGGAATGCATCCCGTAGGATGAAGGCACAACAAGGAGGGACCCTGAACACCCGTGCATCTTTTGGAAAATTCTGCAGGTTCCACATACAGCTCGACAAGTGACCTGTTACCTCGTGAACAACTCGAGAGGCAAGCTAAGTTTCATTTCTCCACAGAATACGAGGCCTGACTCTCCTGTCCCAACTCTGCAGGAATCCTGAGATCGGAGTCTGAAATGGAGAGGAACCCTGAGGTTCCTTCCTCAACACGAGATGAGGCCCTCTTGTATTATACCACACCCAGTGGAGTCCCGAGAGGCCCCTCCCAACTCCACAGTATCAGTGTCTTCTCAGAGGCACCCTGAGCAACTCCCTGAGGTCACCGGCACAAGTCGAGGGAACACAGGGTATCCTGCCGCAACCCGAGAAAGACCTCAAGAGTCCATCTTCAACGCGTCTTGAGGACGGATTCCCCTACCATGACTCGAGAGCAATGACACGCTCCCCCTCGCCATGCGCATGGACACCTGACTTCCCTGGCACCACATGAGAGGCTCCCTGAGCTCCCCGTCATACCTCGTGAGAAACCCCACACTGGCGCCGCAGCTCGGGAAAACCCACCGTCATCGCGAGATTGGGGACTTCTTTTCCTGCCTGACCTGGAGAGCAATCCCTGGTCTTTTCTCCAAACTTCACAGGAGGCTTTACTCCCTTTAGGCCACTCAATGGGCTCCAAGAGATACCTGTCGCGACTTGAGAGGAGAGCAGAGTACTTTGTTTCCCCTCGAGATGAGGCCTTACCTCGGGTGAGTCTGGAATGCAACCCCGAGATCCCTGTTGCCCCTGGAGAGGAACATTATGTCCTGGACAAAAGCCTAGATGAGGTCTATTTTGCCCTACAGTGACTCGAGAGCAACACCCATCTCTCCCTTGCAATTCGAATGGAAGATTGGTCTTCATTGGGCCAACACAAGAGGAAGTCTGAATTTCCCGTTGTAACTCGAGAATCCCACCGCAACTCTTAAAAACCACGTGGTTCCCCATTCATCGCAATATGAGGCCTTTGCCCGCTACAGAGTCTCAAGAGAAGTCCCATGTTTCGTCATAAAGTTCGAAATGCTACTTGGCACCCTTGATGCGACCCCAAAAGTTCCCCAATATACCGGTCTCACTCCAAGGGAACACCGAAGTTCCTGGCACCACTTCATTTGAGCCCCTTCTCCGCTCCTGATCACGGCAGGAAGGTCGATCCCCCTGCTTTGTCTAGAAGGCGTTCCCGACCTTCATGGCGCACCTCAGGATGAGGCCAGTCTCACGAAGAAATTCGAGACGTAGCCTCGTGTTGGTGCCACGTGCCAAAAGACCCCGATTTCTCGGTCTTGCTCTTGATAAGGACCCGATGCCCGGACACCTCTTCTAAGGCAACCCTGTGGATGAAGGCACTACACGAGGGGGCACTGGCAACCCTGTTCATCGTCCGGAAAACCCTGCAGGATCCACATACAGCTCCACAACTGGCCTGTCACCCCTTAAACGATGAGAGAGGAAAGCGGAGTTCCCTTCCTCAGACAAGACGAGGCCTGAGTATCCAATCCCAACTCTGCAGGCATGCTTCGATCTGAGTCAGAAATGGAGAGGAAACCTGAGGTTCCTGCCTCAACCCGAGATGAGGCCCTCTTCCATTAAAACAAACCCAGTGGAGTCCCGAGAGGCCCCTCCCATCTCCACAGTATCCCTGACTTCTCATAGGCATTCTGAGAAGCTCCTTGAGGCCATCGGCAAAAGTCGAGGGAAATAAGGGTTTCCTGCCACAACCGAAGAAAGACCTCGAGAGTCCTTCTTCAATGTGTCTTGAGGTCAGATTCCCCTACCATAGCTCGAGAGCAATAATGCGCTCCTCCTCGCCACGCACATGGAGACCTGACTTCCCTGGCGCCACACGAGAGGCTCCCTGAGCTCCCCGTTGTACCTCGTGTGAAACCCCACACTGGTGCCGCAGCTCGAGAAAACCCACAAGATCCCTCCGTCATCGCGAGATGAGGGCCATCTTTTCCTGCATGGCCTGGAGAGCAGTCCCAAGTCCTCTCTCCAAACTTCACAGGAGGCTTGACTCCCTTTAGGCCACAAAGTGGGCTCCAAGAGGTGCCCGTCGCGACTCGAAAGGAGAGCGGAGTCCTTTGCTTCCCTTCAACATGAGGCCTGACTCCCTGGGTGAGTCTGGAATGCAAACCTGAGATCCCTGTGGCCCTTGGAGAGGAACATTAGGTCCTGGACACAAGCCTAGATGAGGTCTCCTTTGCCCTGCAGTGACTCGAGCGCAACCCCCAGCTCTCACTCACAACTCGAATGGATGATTGGACTTCCCTGGCCCAACACAAGAGGAAGCCTGAAATCCCCGTCGTAACTCGAGAATCCCACCACAACTCGAGAAAAACCACGTGGCTCCCCCGTCATCGCAAGATGAGGCCCTTGGCCGCTACAGCGTATCAAGGGAAGTCCCACGTTCCATCCTGAAGTACAAAACGGTACTTGGCACCCTTGATGCGACCCCCAAAGTTCCCTGACATACCGGTCTCACTCGAGGGAAACACCAAAGTTCACGGCACCACTTCCTGTGAGCCCCTTCACCCCTCCTGATCGCGACAGAAGGGTCGATTCCCATGTTTTGTGTGCAAGGTGTTCCCGACATTCCCCGCGAACCTCCGGATAAGGCCGGTCTCATGAGGAAATTCGAAAAGTAGCCTCATGGTTGGTGCCAAATGCTGAAAGATCCCGAATTCCCGGTCCACTCTAGATAAGAACCTGACGCCCGGACATCTCTTCGAAGGCAACCCTGTGGATGAAGGCACAACACGAAGGGACACTGACATCCCCATGCATCGTCTGGAAAAACCCGCCGATTCCACTCACAGCTCCAAATGTGGACTGTCACCTCGTGAACAACTCGAGAGGCAAGTGAAGTTGCATTCCTTCACACAAGACGAGGCCTTACTCTCCTGTCCCAACTCTTCAGGGACCCTGCAATTGGAGTCAGAAATGGAGAGGAACCCTGAGGTTCCTGCCTCAACTAGAGAAGAGGCCCTCTTCCATTGAACCAAACTCAGTGGTGTCCCGAGAGGCCCCTCCCAACACCACAGTATCCCTGAATTCTCAGAGGCTCCCTGAGAAGCTACCTGAGGTCACTGGCACAAGTCGAGGGAACCCAGAGTTTCCTGAAGTAACCCGAGAAAGACTTGGAGAGTCCTTTTTCAATGTCTCTTGATGCCCGATTCCCCTACCATGACTCCAGAGCAAGGACGAGCTCCCCTCGCCACAAGCAGGAAAACTGACTTCCCTAGTACCACACAAGAGGCTCCCTGAGTACCCCATCGTACCTCGTGAGAAAACCCACACTGGCGCCGCAGTTCGAGAAAAACCACAAGATGCCCCCGTCAAGGAGAGACGGGGGCCTTCTTTTCCTGCCTGACCTGAAGAGCAATTCCTGGTCCTCTCTCCAAACTTCACAGGAGTATTGACTCCCTTTAGGCCACTCAGTTGGGTCCTAGAAATACCCGGTGCGACTCGAGAGGAGAGCGGAGTCCTTTGCTTCCCTGGAGACGAGGCCTGACTCCCCGGGTGAGTTTGGAATGCAACCCCGAGATCCCTGTCGCCCCTGGAGTGGAACATTATGTCCTAGACACAAGCCTAGATGAGGTCTATTTTGCCCTACAGTGACTCGAGAGCAACCTCCATCTCTCCCTCACAATTTGAATGGAAGATTGGTCTTCCCACGGTCAACACAAGAGGAAGTCGAAATTTCCCATCGTAATTCGAGAATTCAGCCTCAAGTCTTAAAAACCATGTGGTTCCCCCTTCATCGCAATATGAGGCCCTTGCCAGCTAGAGTCTCAAGAGAAGTCCCACGTTCCATCTTAAAGTTCGAAATGCTACTTGGCACCCTTGATGCGACCCCAAAGTTCCCCAACATACCGGTCTCACTCCAGGGGAACACCGAAGTTCCCGGTGTCTCCAGGGAAGTCCCATGTTCCGCCCTGAAGGGCGACACGGTACTTGACACCCTTGATGCGACCGCAAAAGTTCCCCGACATGCTGGGTTCCCTCGAGGGGAACACCGAGGGTCCCGGCACCACTTCATCTGAGCCCCTTCTCCCTTCCTGATCGCGACAGGAGAATCAATTCCCCTGCGTGGTCTGGAAGGGGTTCCCGGCCTTCCTGGCGCACCTCAGGATGAGGCCGGTCTCAGGAGGAAATTCGAGACTAGCCACGTGTGAGGTGCCACTTGCCGAACGACCCCGATTTTCCGGTCCGCTCTTGATAAGAACCCGATGCCCAGACACCTCTTCGAAGGCAACCCTGTGGGTGAAGGCACAATACGAAGGGGCACTGACACCCCCGTGCATCATCCGGAAAAACCCGCAGGGTCTACACACAGCTCGACAAGGGGCCTGATTCTCCCGGAACAACTCGAGAGGCAACCAGAATTCCATTCCTCAGACAAGACGAGGCATGACTCTCCTATCCCAACACTGCAGGGACCGTGCAGTCGGAGTCCGAAACCGAGAGGAAGCCTGAGGTTCCTGCCTCCCCTCGAGATGAGGCCCTCTTCCATTGCGCCGAACCCAGCAGAGTCCCGAGAGGCCCTGCCAACTACACAGCATCCCTCACCTCTCAGAGGCACCCTGGGAAGTTCCCTAAGGTTCCCTGCAGAAGTCGAGGGAAACGAGGGTTTCCCGCCGCAACCCGAGAAAGACCTCGAGAGTCCTTCTTCAACGCCTCTTGAGGACCTAGCCGCTTCCCATGACTCGAGAGTGATGACCAGCTCCCCCTCGCCATGCGCATGGAGACCTGACTTCCCTGGCGCCGCATGAGAGGCTCCCTGAGGTCCTCGTCGTGCCTCGTGAGAAAACCCCCATGGGCGCAGCAGCCTGAGGAAACCCATGAGACGCCCCCGTCATCGCGAGATGAGGGCCTTCTTTTCCTGCCTGGCCTGGAGAGCAATCCCGAGTCCTCTCTCCAAACTGAAGAGGAGGCTCGACACCCTTGAGTCCACTCAGTGGGCTCCAAGAGATCCGTGTCGCGACTTGAGAGGAAAGCGGAGTCCTTTGCTTCCCCTCCAGGCCAGTCCTGACTCCCCGGGAGAGTCTGGAATGGAAACCCGGGATCCCTGTCTTCCCTTGAGAGGAATATT
Source organism: Bubalus kerabau (assembly GCF_029407905.1). Classification (NCBI taxonomy): domain Eukaryota; kingdom Metazoa; phylum Chordata; class Mammalia; order Artiodactyla; family Bovidae; genus Bubalus; species Bubalus kerabau. Next base: position 1,833,816 of record NW_026577887.1, on the reverse strand, counting down.
AGGTCCTGGACACACGCCTCGATGAGGTCTCTTTGGCCCTGTAGTGACTCGAGCAGAACCCCCAGCTTTCCATCGCAACTCGAATTGAAGATTGGGCTTCCCAGGGCCAACCCAAGAGAGACCTGAAATTCCTGTCATTTTCGAGAATCCCGATGCAACTCAAGAAAAACGACGTGGTTCCAACGTCTTCACAGGATGAGGCCCTTGCCCGCTACAGCGTCTCCAGGGAAGTCCCATGTTCCGTCCTGAAGTGGGAAACGGTACTTGGCTCCCTTGATGCGACCCCTAAAGTTCCCTGAAACGCCGGGTTCCCTCGAGTGGAAGACCGAGGGTCCCGGCACCACTTCATCTGAGCCCCATCTCCCCTCCTGATCGCGACAGGAGAATCGATTCCCCTACTTTGTGTGGAAGGGGTTCCCGGCCTTCCCGGCGCACCTCAGGATGATGCTGGTCTCACGAGGAAATTCGAGATGAGCCACGTGGGTGGTGCCACGTGCAGAATGACCCCGATTTCCCGGTCCGCTCTTGAAATGAACCCGATGCCCGGACAACTCTTTGAAGGCAACCCTGTGGGGGAAGGCACAAAACGAAGGGGCACTGACACCCCCATGCATCTTCTGGAAACACCCGCAGGTTCCACACACAGCTTGTCAAGGGCCCTGAGACCCCTGAACGACTCGAGAGGCAAGCAGAGTTCCGTTACTCAGACAAGACGAGGCCTGACTCTCCTGTCCCAACTCTGCAGGGACCCTGCGGTCGGAGTCCGAAATGGAGAGGAAGCCTGAGGTTCCTGCCTCCAATCGAGATGAGGCCCTCTTTCATTTCGTCAAACCTAGTGGAGTCCCGAGAGGCCCCTCTAACTCCTCAGTATCCCTCACCTCTCAGAGGCACCTGGGAAGTTCCCTAAGGTCCCCTGTAGAGGTCGAGGGAAATGAGTGTTTCCCGCCCCAACCCAAGAAAGACCTTGAGAGTCCTTCTTAAATGCCTCTTGAGGCCCTAGTCCCTCCCATGACTCGAGAGCAATGACGCGATCTGCCTGGCCACACGCATGGAGTCAGGCTTCTCTGGCGCTGCACAAGAGGATCCCTGAACTCCCCATCATATCTCGTGAGAAACCCCACACTTGCGCCGCAGCTCGAGAAAACCCATGAGACGCCCCCGTCATCACGAGAGGAGGGCCATCTTTAACTGCATGGTATGCAGATCAAGCGTGAACCTTCTGTCCAAGCTACACAGGACGCTTGACTCCCTTTAGGCCACTCATTGGGCTCCAAGAGTTACGTGTCGCGACTCGAGAGGATAGTGGAGTCCTTTGCTTCCACTCGAGACGAGGCGTGACCCACCGGGTGAGACTGGAATGCGACCCCGATATCCCTGTCGCCCCTGGAGAGGAACATTACGTCCTGGACCCAAGCCTAGATGAGGACTCTTTGCCCTGAAGTGACTCTAGAGCAACCCCCAGCTCTCTCTGACAAGTTGAATGGAAGATTGGACTTCCTGGGCCAACACAAGTGGAAGCCTGAATTCCCCGTCGTAACTCGAGAATCCCGCCTCAACTCGAGAAAAACCACGTGTTTCACTTGTCATCGCAATATGAGGCCCTTGCCCAGAGCATCTCCAGAGAATTCCCACGTTCCATCTTGAAGTGCGAAACTGTACTTGGCACCCTTGATGCGACCTCAAAAGTGCCGTGACATACCGGTCTCACTCGAGGGGACCACCGAGGTTCCCGGCACCACTTCATCTGAGCCCCTTCTCCCCTTCTGATCGCGAGCGGTGGGTCGATTCCCCTGCTTTGACTGCAAGGGGTTCCCGACCTTCCCGGCGCACCTCAGGATGAGGCCGGTCTCCCGAGGAAATTCGAGACGTAGCCTCGTGGGTGGTACCACATGCTGAAAGACCCCAATTTTCCGGTACGCTCTTGAAAAGAACCCAATGCCCGGAAACCTCTTTGAAGGCAACCCTGTGGATGAAGGAACAACACGAAGGGGCACTGACACCCCCGTGCATCGTCCGGAAAAACCCGCAGGTTCCACACTCAGCTCAAGAAGTGGCCTGTCACTCCGTGAACAACTCGAAAGGCAAGCGGAAATCCATTCCTCCACAGAAGACGAGGCGTGACTCTCTTCTCCATACTCTGCAGGTACCCTGCGACCCGAGTCAGAAATGGAGAGGACCCCTGACGTTCCTGCCTCCATTCGAGATGAGGCCCTCTTCGATTGCACCAAACCCAGTTGAGTAACGAAGGGCCCCTCCCAAATCCACAGTGTCCCTGACTTCTCAGAGGCACCCTTAGATGTTGCCTGAGGTCACCGACACAAATCAAGGGAACCCAGGGTTCCCTGCCGCAACCCGAGAAAGACCTCAAGAGTCCTTCTTCAATGCGTCTTGAGGCCCGATTTTCCTACTATGACTCGAGAGCAATCACGCACTCCCCTTCACCACACGCACGGAGACCTGACGTCCCTAGCACCACACGAGAGGCTCTCTGAGCTCCCCGTTGTACCTCGTGAGAAATCTGATACTGGCGCCGCAGCTGGAGAAAACCCACGAGACGCCCCCGTCATCGCGAGATGAGGGCCTTTTTTCCTGCATGGCCAGGAAAACAATCCCGAGTCATCTCTCCAAACTCCATAGGAGGCTTCACTCCCTTTACGCCACGCAGTGGGCTCCAAGAGATACCCGTCGCGACTCGACAGGAGAGCGGAGTCCTTTTTTTCCCCTCAAGACGAGGCCTGACTCTCCGGGTGAGTCGAGAATGCAACCCTGAGATCCCTGTTGGCCCAGTAGTGGAACACTAGGTCCTGGACACAAGCGTAGATGAGGTCTATTTTGCCCTGCAGTGACTGGAGAGCAATCCCCAGTTCTAACTTGCAACTCGAATGGAATACTGGATTTTCCTGGCGCCACACAAGAGGCTCCCTGAGATCCCCGTGGTACTTCATGAGACACCCCACACTGGCGCCGCAGCTCGAGAAAACCCACGAGACGCCACCGTCATCTCGAGATGAGGGCCTTCTTTTCCTGCATGGCCTGGAGTCCAATCCCGAGTCCTCTCTCCAAACTCCACAGGAGGCTTGACTCCCTTTAGTACACACAGTGGGCTCAAAGAGATACCCATCGCGACTCGAGACGAGAGCGGAATTCTTTGCTTACCCTCGAGGTGAGAACTGACTCCCCGGATGAGTCTGGAATGCAAACCCGAGATCCCTGTCGCCCCTGGAGAGCAACGTTAGATCCTGGACAGAAGCCTAGATTAGGTCTCTTGCCCTGCAGTGACTCTAGCGCCATCCCTAGCTCCCCCTCGCAACCCGAATGGAAGATTGGATTTCAAGGCCAACAAATGGAAGCCTAAATTCCCGGACATAGCTCGAGAATCCCGCCGCAACTCGAGCAAAACCACGTGGTTCTCCCTTCATCGCAAGATGAGGCCCTTGCCCGCTACAGCGTTTCAAAAGATGTCCCAGGTTCCATCTTGAAATGCGAAACGGTACTTGGCACCCTTGATGCGACCCCAAAAGTCCCCCAACACGTGGGTCTCACTCAAGGGGAACACCGAGGTTCTCGGCTCCACTTCATTTAAGCCTCTTCTCCCCTCCTGATCGTGACCGGTGGGTCGATTCCCCTGCTTTGTCTGCAAGGGGGCCCGACCTTCCCTGCACAACCCAGGATGAGGCCGGTCTCATGGGGAAATTCGATACGTAGCTTTGTGGGTGGTGCCACTTGCTGAAAGACTCCAATTTCCCGGTCCGCTCTTGATAAGAATCCGATGCTCGGACACCTCTTGGAAGGCAGCCTTGAGTATGAAGGTACAACACGAAGGGGCACTAACACACCTGTGCATCATCCGGAAAAACGGGCAGGTTACACACACAGCTCGACAAGTGGCCTGTCACCTCGAGAACAACTCGAGAGGCAAGAGGAGTCCCATCCTCCAGAAAAGACGAGGCCTGACTCTCCTGTACCAACATGCAGGGACCTTGCGATCTGAGTCAGAAATGGAGTGGAACACTGAGGTTCCTGCTTCAACTCGAGATGAGTCCCTCTTACATTCCACCAAATGCAGAGGAGTCTCGAGAGGCCCCTCCAAACTGCACAGTATCCCTGACTTCTCAGAGGCACTCTGAGAAGCTCCCTGAGGTCGCAGGCACAAGTCAAGGGAACCCTGGGTTTTATGCAGTGACCCGAGAAAGACCTCGAGAGTCCTTCTTCAACCCGTCTTGAGGCCCGATTACCCTACCATGACTCGAGAGCAATGACGAGCTCCCCCTAGCCATCTCATGGGGACCTGACTTCCCTGGCGCCACACGAGAGGCTCCCTGAGCTCCCTCTCGTACCTCGTCAGAAACCCGGCACTAGCGCGGCAGTCCAGAAAACCCATGAGACGCCGCCATCATCGCGAGATGAGGGCCTTCTTTTCCTGCATGGCCTGGAGAGGAATCCCGAGTCCTCTATCCAAACACCACAGGAGGCTTGACTCCCTTTAGGGCACACAGTGGGCTCCAAGAGATACCCATCGCGACTCAAAAGGACAGCGGAGTTCTTTGCTTCCCCTCGAGACGAGGCCTGATTCCCCGGGTGAGTCTGGTATGCAACCCCAAGATCCCTGTCGCCCCTAGGGACGAGCATTAAGTCCTGGACACAAGCCTAGATTAGGTCTATTTTGCCCTGCAGTGACTCGAGAGCAATCCCCAGCTCTCCCTTTAAACTCGAATGGAAGATAGGACTTCCCTGGCCCAACACATGAGGAAGACTGTATTCCCCATCGAAACTCGAGAATCCCGCCACAACTGGAGAAACGCCACGTGGTTCCCCCGTCATCCCAAGATGAGGCCCTTGCCCCCTACAGCGTCTCAAGAGAAGTCCCACGTTCCGTCTTGAAGTGCGAAACGGTATTGGCACCCTTGATGCGCCCTCAAAAGTTCCTCGACACACCGGTCTGACTCGAGGAGAACACCGAGGTTCCCGGCACCACTACATCTGGGCCCCTTCTCCCCTCCTGATCGCGACAGGAGGGTCGATTCCCCTGTTTTGTCTTGAAGGGGTTCCCACCTTTCCCGGTGCATCTCAGGATGAGGCCGGTCTCACGAGGATATTCGAGACATAGCCACTTGGATGGTGACACATGCCGAAAGACCCCGATTTCCCGGTCCGCTCTTGATAAGATCCTGATGCCCGGACACCTCTTTGAAGATAACCCTTTTGATGAAGGCACAACACTTAGGGGCACTGACACCCCTGGGTATCGTCCGGAGAAACCCGCAGGTACCACACACAGCTCGAGAAGTGACCTGTCACCCCGTGAACAACCTGAGAGGCAAGCAGAGTTCCATTCCTCCACACAAGACGAGGCCTGACTCTCCTGTTCGAACTCTGCAGCGAAACTGCGATCCGAGTCAGATCTGGCCCAGGGGAAGTCAGGAGAGGAAACATGAGTTTCCTGCCTCCACTCGAGATGAGGCCCTCTTCCATTGCACCGAACCCAGTGGAGTCCCGAGAGGCCCCTCCCAACTGCACAGTATCCCTGACTTCTCAGAGGAACCCTTAGACCTTCCTGAGATCACCGGCACAAGTTGAGGGAACCAAGGGTTTCCTGCCCCAACCCGTAAAAGACCTCGAGAGTCCTTCTTCAACGCGTCTTGAGGTGCGATTCCCCTACCATGACTCGAGAGCAATGACGCGCTCCCCCAGCCACGCGCATAGAAACCTGACTTCCCTGGCGCCACAGGAGAGGCTCCCTGAGCTCCCCATTATACCTCGTGAGCAACACCACACTGGAGCCACAGCTCGAGAATACCCACGAGACGCCCCAGTCCTCACGAGATGAGGGCCTTCTTTTGCTGTATGGCCTGGAGAGCAATCCTGAGTCCTCTCTCCAAACTCCACAGGAGGCTTGACTCATTTTAGGCCACACAGTGTGCTCCAAGATATACCCGTCGCGACTTGACAGGAGAGCGGTGTCCTTGGCTTCCCCTCGAGACGAGGCCTGACTCCCCGGGTGATTCGAGAATGCAATGCTGAGATCGCTTTCGCCCCAGCAGAGGAACATTAGGTCCTGGACACAAGCCTAGATGAGGTCTATTTGGCCCTGCACTGTCTCGAGAGCAATCCCCAGTTCTAACTCACAATTCGAATGAAAACTGGACTTCCCTGGGCCAGTTGAAGAGGAAGCCTGAATTCCCAGTTGTAACTCGAGAATCCCGCCCCAACTCAAGAAAAACCACGTGGTTCCCCCGTCATCGAAAGATGAGGCCCTTGCCCACTACAGTGTCTCAAGAGAAGTCCCACGTTCCATATTGAAGAGCGAAAAGTTACTTGGAACCCTTGATGCGACCCCAAAAGTTCCCCGACATACCAGTCTCACTTGAGGAGAACACTGAGGTTCCCGGCACCACTTCATCTGAGACTCTTCTCCCCTCTTGATCGCGACAGGAGGTTCGATTCCCCTGCTTTGTCTGGAAGGCGTTCCCGACCTTCCTGGCGCACATCAAGATGAGGCCAGTCTCACGAGGAAATTCGAGACATAGCCTCGTGGGTGGTGCGGCATGCCAAAAGACCCCGATTCCCTGGTCCGCTCTTGATAAGAACCCGATGGCAGAACCCAACTCGAAGGCAATCCTGTGGAACAAGGCACAACACGAAGGGGCAGTGACACCCCGGTGCATCGTCCAGAAAAACCCGCAAGTTCCACATACAAATCGACAAGTGGCCTGTCACCCCATGAACAACGCGAGAGTCAAGCGGAGTTCCATTCCTCCACACAAGACGAGGCCTGACTCTCCTGTCCCAACTCTGCAGGGACTCTGCGATCCGAGTCAGATCCGGCGCATTCGAAGCCAGGAGAGGAACCCTGTGGTTCCTGCCTCAACTTGTCATGAGGCCCTCTTCCATTGCACCAAACCCAGTGGAGTTCCGAGAGGCCCCTCCCAACTCCACAGTGACCCTGACTTCTCAGAGGCACGCTGAGAAGCTTCCTGAGGTCACTGGCACAAGTCGATGGAACCCAGGGTTTCCTGCTGCAACCCAAGAAAGACCTCGAGAGTCCTTCTTTAACACGTTTTCAGGCCCAATTCCCCTACCATGACTCGAGAACAATGACGGGCTCCCTCTCACCACGTGCATAGAGACCTGACTGCCCTGGCACCACATGAGAGGCTCACTGAGCTCCCAGTCTTACTTCGTGAGAAACCCCACACTAGCGCCACAGCTCGAGAAAACCTACGAGACGCCCCAGTCATCGGGAGATGAGGGCCTTCATTTCCTGCATTGCCTGGAGAGCAATCCCGTGTCCTCCCTCCAAACACCAGAGGAGGTTTGACTCCCTTTAAGCCACTCAGTGGGCTCCAAGACATACCCGTCCGACTCGAGAGGAGAGTAGAGTCCTTTGCTTCCCCTCGAGACGAGGCCTGACTCCAGGGTGAGTCTGGAATGCAACCCCGAGATTCCTGTCGCCCCTTGACATGAACATTAGGTCCTGCACACAAGCCTTGGTGGGGTCTCTTTTGCCTTCAGTGACTAGAGCGCAACTCCAGCTCTTCCTCGAATCTCGAATGGAAGATAAGACTTTTGTGGGCCAACACAAGAGGAAGCATGAATTCCCTGTGGTAACTCAAATATCCCACCGCAACTCGAGAAAAAGCAAGTGGTTCCCCAGTCATTCCAAGATGAGGCCCTTGCCCGCTGGAGCACCCCAATAGAAGTCCCACGTTCCAATTTGAAGAGCGAAACGGTACTTGGAACGCGTTATGCGACCCCAAAAGTTACCCGACATACATGTCTCACTTGAGGGAAACACCGAGGTTCCCAGCAGCACTTCATCTGAGCCACTTCTCCCCTCCTGATCGCCACAGGAGGGTCGAATCCTCTGCTTTGTCTGGAAGGGTTTCATGACCTTCGCGGCACACCTCAGGATGAGGCCGGTTTCATGAGGAAATTCGAGACTAGCCACGTGGGTGGTGCCAAATGCTGAACGACCCCGATTTCCCAGTACGTACTTCATAAGAACACGATGCCCGGACACCTCTTCGAAGGCAACCCTGTGGATGAAGACACAAAACGAAGGGTCACTGACACCCCCATGCATCGTCTGGAAAAACCTGCAGATTCCACACACAGTTTGACAAGGGGCCTGAAACCCCATGAACAACTCGAGAGGCAAGCGGAGTTCCATTCCTCAGAAAAGACATAGCCTGACTCTCCTGTCCCAACTCTGCAGGGACACTACGATCAAAGTCAGAATTGGATAGGAAGCCTGAGGTTCCTGCCTCCACTCGAGATGAGGCCCTCTTCCATTGTGACAAACCCAGTGGAGTCCCGAGAGGTCCCACCAACTCAACAGCGATTCTCACTTCTCTGAGGCACCTTGGGAAGTTCCCTCAGGCCCCGGAAGAAGTCGGGGGAAACGAGGGTTTCCCGCTGCAACCCAAGAAAGACCTCGAGAGTCCTTCTTCAACGCGTCTCGAGGCCCTAGTCCCCTCCCGTGACTCGAGAGCCAGGACGCGCTCCCCCTCGCCACGTGCATGGAGACCTGACTTCCCTGGCGACGCACGAGAGGCTCCCTGAGATCCTCGTCGTGCCTCGGGAGAAAACCCCCACGGGCGACGCAGCTCGAGGAAACCCCTGAGACGCCCCCGTCCTCGCGAGCTGAGGGCCCTCTTTTCCTGCATGGCCTGGAGAGCAATCCCGGGTCCTCTCTCCAAACGGAAGAGGAGGCTGGACTCCCTTGAGGCCGCTCAGGGGGCTCCAAGAGACCCGCGTCGCGACTCGAGAGGAGAGCGGAGTCCTTGGCTTCCCCTCGAGACGAGGCCTGACTCCCCGGGGGAGCCTGGAATGCAACCCCGAGATCCCTGCCTTCCCTGGAGAGGAATATTAGGTCCCGGACACACGCCTAGGTGAAGTCTCTTCGGCCCTGCAGTGACTCGAGCGCAACCACCAGCTTTCCCTCGCAACCCGAGGGGAAGATTGGGCTTCCCAGGGCCAACCCAAGGGGAAGGCTGAGATCCCCGTCGTAACTCGAGAATGCCGCCGCAACTCGAGAAAAACCACGTGGTTCCCACCTCTTGGCAAGATGAGGCCCTTGCCCGCGACGGCGTCTCGAGGGAAGTCCCCTGTTCCACCCTGAAGGGCGAAACGGTCCCTGACAGCCTTCCTGCGACAACCAAAAGTCCCCCGACACGCCGGGGTCCCTCGAGGGGAACACCGAGGGTCCCGGCACCGCTTCCTCTGAGCCCCTTCTCCCCTCCTGATCGCGACAGGAGAGGCGATTCCCCTGCGTGGTCTGGAAGGGGTTCCCGGCCTTCCCGGCGCACCTCAGGATGAGGCCGGTCTCACGAGGAAATTCGAGACGAGCCACGTGGGTGGGGCCACATGCCGAACGCCCCCGATTCCCCGGTCCGCTCTTGAGAAGGACCCGAGGCCCGGACCCCTCTTCGAAGGCAACCCTGTGGGTGAAGGCACAACACGAAGGGGCACTGCCACCCCCGGGCATCGTCCGCAAAGACCCGCGGGTTCCACACACAGCTCGACGAGGGGCCTGAGGCCCCCTGAGCAACTCGAGAGGCCAGCGGGGTTCCCTTCCTCAGACAAGACGAGGCCTGACTCTCCTGTCCCAACTCTGCAGGGACCCTGCGGTCGGAGTCCGAAACGGAGAGGAAGCCTGAGGTTCCTGCCTCCCCTCGAGGTGAGGCCCTCTTCCGTTGTGCCAGACCCAGCGGAGTCCCGAGGGGCCCCGCCACCTCCACAGGATCCCTCGCCTCTCAGAGGCACCCTGGCAAGTTTCCTAAGGTCCCCGGCAGAAGGCGAAGGAAACGAGGGTTTCCCGCCGCCCCCCGAGAAAGACCTCGATAGTCCTTGTTCAACGAGTCTCGAGGCCCTAGCCCCTCCCGTGACTTGAGAGCCAGGACGCGCTCCCCCTCGCCACGCGCATGGAGACCTGACTTCCCTGGCGACGCACGAGAGGCTCCCTGAGATCCTCGTCGTGCCTCGGGAGAAAACCCCCAAGGGCGCCGCAGCTCGAGGAAACCCCTGAGACGCCCCCGTCCTCGCGAGCTGAGGGCCCTCTTTTCCTGCATGGCCTGGAGAGCAATCCCGGGTCCTCTCTCCAAACGGAAGAGGAGGCTGGACTCCCTTGAGGCCGCTCAGGGGGCTCCAAGAGACCCGCGTCGCGACTCGAGAGGAGAGCGGAGTCCTTGGCTTCCCCTCGAGACGAGGCCTGACTCCCCGGGGGAGCCTGGAATGCAACCCCGAGATCCCTGCCTTCCCTGGAGAGGAATATTAGGTCCCGGACACACGCCTAGGTGAAGTCTCTTCGGCCCTGCAGTGACTCGAGCGCAACCCCCAGCTTTCCCTCGCAACCCGAGGGGAAGATTGGGCTTCCCATGGCCAACCCAAGGGGAAGGCTGAGATCCCCGTCGGAACTCGAGAATGCCGCCGCAACTCGAGAAAAACCACGTGGTTCCCACCTCTTGGCAAGATGAGGCCCTTGCCCGCGACGGCGTCTCAAGGGAAGTCCCCTGTTCCAACCTGAAGGGCGAAACGGTCCCTGACAGCCTTCCTGCGACCCCCAAAAGTCCCCCGACACGCCGGGGTCCCCCGAGGGGAACACCGAGGGTCCCGGCACCGCTTCCTCTGAGCCCCTTCTCCCCTCCTGATCGCGACAGGAGAGGCGATTCCCCTGCGTGGTCTGGAAGGGGTTCCCTGCCTTCCCGGCGCACCTCAGGAAGAGGCCGGTCTCACGAGGAAATTCGAGACGAGCCACGTGGGTGGGGCCACATGCCGAACGCCCCCGATTCCCCGGTCCGCTCTTGAGAAGGCCCCGAGGCCCGGACCCCTCTTCGAAGGCAACCCTGTGGGTGAAGGCACAACACGAAGGGGCACTGCCACCCCCGGGCATCGTCCGCAAAGACCCGCGGGTTCCACACACAGCTCGACGAGGGGCCTGAGGCCCCTTGAGCAACTCGAGAGGCCAGCGGGGTTCCCTTCCTCAGACAAGACGAGGCCTGACTCTCCTGTCCCAACTCTGCAGGGACCCTGCGGTCGGAGTCCGAAACGGAGAGGAAGCCTGAGGTTCCTGCCTCCCCTCGAGGTGAGGCCCTCTTCCGTTGCGCCAGACCCAGCGGAGTCCCGAGGGGCCCCGCCACCTCCACAGGATCCCTCGCCTCTCAGAGGCACTCTGGCAAGTTCCCTAAGGTCCCTGGCAGAAGGCGAGGGAAACGAGGGTTTCCCACCGCCCCCCGAGAAAGACCTCGAGAGTCCTTCTTCAACGCGTCTCGAGGCCCTAGTCCCCTCCCGTGACTCGAGAGCCAGGACGCGCTCCCCCTCGCCACGCGCATGGAGACCTGACTTCCCTGGCGCCGCACGAGAGGCTCCCTGAGATCCTCGTCGTGCCTCGGGAAAAAACCCCCACGGGCGCCGCAGCTCGAGGAAACCCCTGAGACGCCCCCGTCCTCGCGAGCTGAGGGCCTTCTTTTCCTGCATGGCCTGGAGAGCAATCCCGGGTCCTCTCTCCAAACGGAAGAGGAGGCTGGACTCCCTTGAGGCCGCTCAGGGGGCTCCAAGAGACCCGCGTCGCGACTCGAGAGGAGAGTGGAGTCCATGGCTTCCCCTCGAGACGAGGCCTGACTCCCCGGGGGAGCCTGGAATGCAACCCCGAGATCCCTGCCTTCCCTGGAGAGGAATATTAGGTCCCGGACACACGCCTAGGTGAGGTCTCTTCGGCCCTGCAGTGACTCGAGCGCAACCCCCAGCTTTCCCTCGCAACCCGAGGGGAAGATTGGGCTTCCCAGGGCCAACCCAAGAGGAAGGCTGAGATCCCCGTCGTAACTCGAGAATGCCGCCGCAACTCGAGAAAAACCACGTGGTTCCCACCTCTTGGCAAGATGAGGCCCTTGCCCGCGACGGCGTCTCAAGGGAAGTCCCCTGTTCCGCCCTGAAGGGCGAAACGGTCCCTGACAGCCTTCCTGCGACCCCCAAAAGTCCCCCGACACGCCGGGGTCCCCCGAGGGGAACACCGAGGGTCCCGGCACCGCTTCCTCTGAGCCCCTTCTCCCCTCCTGATCGCGACAGGAGAGGCGATTCCCCTGCGTGGTCTGGAAGGGGTTCCCGGCCTTCCCGGCGCACCTCAGGATGAGGCCGGTCTCACGAGGAAATTCGAGACGAGCCACGTGGGTGGGGCCACAGGCCGAACGCCCCCGATTCCCCGGTCCGCTCTTGAGAAGGACCCGAGGCCCGGACCCCTCTTCGAAGGCAACCCTGTGGGTGAAGGCACAACACGAAGGGGCACTGCCACCCCCGTGCATCGTCCGCAAAGGCCCGCGGGTTCCACACACAGCTCGACGAGGGACCCCCTGAGCAACTCGAGAGGCCAGCGGGGTTCCCTTCCTCAGACAAGACGAGGCCTGACTCTCCTGTCCCAACTCTGCAGGGACCCTGCGGTCGGAGTCCGAAACGGAGAGGAAGCCTGAGGTTCCTGCCTCCCCTCGAGGTGAGGCCCTCTTCCGTTGCGCCAGACCCAGCGGAGTCCCGAGGGGCCCCGCCACCTCCACAGGATCCCTCGCCTCTCAGAGGCACCCTGGCAAGTTTCCTAAGGTCCCCGGCAGAAGGCGAGGGAAACGAGGGTTTCCCGCCACCCCCCGAGAAAGACCTCGAGAGTCCTTCTTCAACGCGTCTCGAGGCCCTAGTCCCCTCCCGTGACTCGAGAGCCAGGACGCGCTCCCCCTCGCCACGCGCATGGAGACCTGACTTCCCTGACGCCGCACGAGAGGCTCCCTGAGATCCTCGTCGTGCCTCGGGAGAAAACCCCCACGGGCGCCGCAGCTCGAGGAAACCCCTGAGACGCCCCCGTCCTCGCGAGCTGAGGGCCTTCTTTTCCTGCATGGCCTGGAGAGCAATCCCGGGTCCTCTCTCCAAACGGAAGAGGAGGCTGGACTCCCTTGAGGCCGTTCAGGGGGCTCCAAGAGACCCGCGTCTCGACTCGAGAGGAGAGCGGAGTCCTTGGCTTCCCCTCGAGACGAGGCCTGACTCCCCGGGGGAGCCTGGAATGCAACCCCGAGATCCCTGCCTTCCCTGGAGAGGAATATTAGGTCCCGGACACACGCCTAGGTGAGGTCTCTTCGGCCCTGCAGTGACTCGAGCGCAACCCCCAGCTTTCCCTCGCAACCCGAGGGGAAGATTGGGCTTCCCAGGGCCAACCCAAGGGGTAGGCTGAGATCCCCGTCGTAACTCGAGAATGCCGCCGCAACTCGAGAAAAACCACGTGGTTCCCACCTCTTGGCAAGATGAGGCCCTTGCCCGCGACGGCGTCTCAAGGGAAGTCCCCTGTTCCGCCCTGAAGGGCGAAACGGTCCCTGACAGCCTTCCTGCGACCCCCAAAAGTCCCCCGACACGCCGGGGTCCCCCGAGGGGAACACCGAGGGTCCCGGCACCGCTTCCTCTGAGCTCCTTCTCCCCTCCTGATCGCGACAGGAGAGGCGATTCCCCTGCGTGGTCTGAAGGGGTTCCCGGCCTTCCCGGCGCACCTCAGGATGAGGCCGGTCTCACGAGGAAATTCGAGACGAGCCACGTGGGTGGTGCCACATGCCGAACGCCCCCGATTCCCCGGTCCGCCCTTGAGAAGGACCTGAGGCCCGGACCCCTCTTCGAAGGCAACCCTGTGGGTGAAGGCACAACACGAAGGGGAACTGCCACCACCGGGCATCGTCCGCAAAGACCCGCGGGTTCCACACAGAGCTCGACGAGGGGCCTGAGACCCCCTGAGCAACTCGAGAGGCCAGTGGTGTTCCCTTCCTCAGACAAGACGAGGCCTGACTCTCCTGTCCCAACTCTGCAGGGACCCTGCGGTCGGAGTCCGAAACGGAGAGGAATCCTGAGGTTCCTGTCTCCCCTCGAGGTGAGGCCCTCTTCCATTGCACCAAACCCAGATGAGTCGCGAGAGGCCCCTCCCAACTCCGCAGTATCCTTGAATTCTCAGAGGCACCTTGAGAATCTACCTGAGGTCACCGGCTCAAGTCCAGGGAACCCAGGGTTTCCTGCTGCGACCCGAGATAGACCTTGAGAGTCCTTCGGCGCGTCTTGAGGCCCGATTCCCCTACCATGACTCTAGAGCAAAGACCCGCTCCCCATCGCCATGCGCATGGATACCTGACTTCCCTGACTCCTGAAGAGAGTCTCCCTGAGCTCCCCATCGTACCTCTTCGGAAACCCCATTCAGGCACCGCAGCTCGAGAAAACCCACGATATGCCCCCGTCATCACGAGATGAGGGACTTGTTTCCTGCCTGGCATGGAGAGCAAAACCGAGTCCTCTCTCCAGACTCCACAGGAGGCTTGACTCTCTTTAGGCCTCTCAGTTGGCTCCAAGAGATACCTGTCAGGACCTGAAGGGAGAGCAGAGTCCTTTGCTTCCCCTCGAGACGAGGCCTGACTCCCCGTGTGAGTCTGGAATGCAACCCCGAGTTCCTGTCACACCTGGAGAGGAAAACTCGGTCCTGGACACAAGCCTAGATGAGGTCTATTTTGCACTGCAGTTACTAGAGAGCAATCGCCAGCTCTCCCTCGCAAATCAAATTGAAGATTGGACTTCCCTGGGCCAATACAATTGGAAGCCTGAATTCGACATCGTAACTCGAGAATCCCGCCGAAACTCGAGAAAATCCACGTGGTTCCCCCATCAGCGCTAGATGAGGCCCTTGCCCGCTACAGCGACTCAAGAGAAGTCCCACTTTCTGTCTTGAAGTGCGAAACGGTACTTGGCACCCTTGATGCAATCTCAAAATTCCCCGACATACCGGTCTCACTCGAAAGGAACACCGAGGTTCCCGGAACCACTTCATTTGAGCTCCTTCTCCCCTCGTGATCGCGACAGGAGTGTCGATTCCCCTGCTATGTCTGGAAGGGGTTCCCGACCTTTCCAGCGCGCCTAAGGATGAGGCAGGTCTCACGAGGAAATTCGAGACATAGCCTCGTGGGTGGTGCCACAAGCCGAAAGACCCCGATTTCCCGGTCTGCTCTTGATAAGAACGTGATGCCCTGACACCTTTACGAAGGAAAACCTGTGGATGAAAGCACAACACGAAGGGGCACTGACACCCCCGTGCATCGTCCAGAAAAACCCGCAGGTTACAAACACAGTTCAACAAGTGGTCTGTCACCCCGTGAACAACTCGACAGGCAAGTGGAGTTCCATTCCTCCACACAAGACGAGACCTGATTTTCTGTACCAACTCTGCAGGGAAACTGCGATCCGAGTCAGTACCAGCGACAGGAAACCCAGGAGAGGAAACATGAGGTTCCTGCCTCCACTCGAGATGAGGCTCTCATCCATTGCACCAAACCCAGTGGAGTCCAGAGAGGCCCCTCCCAACTCCACAGTACCCCTGACTTCTCAGAGGCACCCGGAGAAGCTCCATGAGGTCACCGGCACATGTCGAGGGAACCCAGGGTTTCCTGCCACAATGGGAAAAAGACCTCTAGAGTCCTACTTCAACGTGTCTTGAAGCCCGAATCTGCTTCCATGGCTCTATAGAAATGACACGCACCCCCTCGCCACGCACATGGAGACCTGACTTCCCTGGCGCCATAAGAGAGGCTCCCTGAGCTCCCTGTCGTACCTCGTGAGAAACCCCACAGCTGACGCCACAGCTTGAGAAAACTCACCATACGCCCCTGTCATCGCGAGATGAGGGCCTTCTTTTCCTGCATGGCCTGGAGAGGAATCCCGAATCCTCTTTCCAAACTCCACAGGAGGCTTGACTCCCTTTAGGCCACTTAGTGGGCTCCAAGAGATACCCGTCGCGACTCGAGAGGAGAATTGAGTCCTTTGCTTCCCCTCGAGACAAGGCCTGACTCACCAGGTGGGTCTGGAATGCAACCCCGAGATCCCTGTCTCCCCTGGAGAGGAACATTAGGTCCTGGAAACAAGCCTAGATGAGGTCTCTTTTGCCCTTCTGTAACTCGAGAGCAATCCCCCGCTCTCCCTGACAACTCGAATGGAAGATTGGACTTCCCTGGGCCAACACAAGAGGAAGCCTGAATTCCCCTTCGTAACTCGAGAATCCCGCCGCAACTCGAGAAAAAGCACTTGGTTCCCTCGTCATCACAAGATGAGGCCCTTGCCCGCTACAGCTTCTCAAGAAAAGTCCCACGTTCCGTCTTGAAGTGCAAAACGATACTTGACACCCTTGATGTGACCCCAAAAGTTCCCTGAAATATCGGTCTCACTCGAGGTGAACACCGAGGTTCCCGGCACCAGGTTATCTGAGCCCCTTCTCCCCTCCTGTTCGTGATAGGAGGGTCACTTCCCCTGCTTTGTTTGTAAGGGGTTCCCGACCTTCACGGGGCACTGCAGGATGAGGCCAGTCTCACGAGGAAATTCGAGACGTAGCTCGCGGGTGGTACCACATGCCAAAAGACTATGATTTCCCGGTACGCTCTTGATAAGAACCCGATGCCTGGACACCTCTTCGAAGGCAACCCTGTGGATGAAGGCACAACACAAAGGGGCACTGACACCCTCGTGCATCGTCCGGAAAAACCCACAGGTTCCACATACAGCTCAACAAGTGGCTTGTCACCCCTGAAGAACTCGAGAGGCAAGTGGGGTTTCATTCCTCTACAGAAGACGATGCCTGACTCTCCTGTCCCAACTCTGCAGGGACTTTGCGATCCGAATCAGACCAGCGCCAGTGAAGTCACGAGAGGAACGCTGAGGTTCCTGCCTCCACTCGAGATTAGGACCTCTTCCATTGCACGAAAACCAGTGGAGTCCCGAGAGACGCGTCCCAGCTCCACAGTATCCCTGACTTCTCAGAGGCACACTGAGAAGCTCCCTGAGGTCACCAGCACAAATCGAGTGAGCCCAGGGTTTTCTGCCGCCACCATAGAAAGAACTCAAGAGTCCTTCTTCAACGCGTTTTGAGGCCTGATTCCCCTACCATGACTCGAGGGCAATGACGCGCTCCCTCTGCTACACTCATGAAGCCCTGACTTCCCTGGTGCCACACGAGAGGCTCCCTGAGCTCCCCGTCATACCTCGTGAGAAACCAAACACTAGTGCCACAGATAGAGAAAACCCACGAGACGCCCCCATTTTCGCGAGATGACGGCCTTCTTTCTAGCATGGCCTGGAGAGCAATCCCGAGTCCTCTCTCCAAACTCCACAGTAGGCTTGACTCCCTTTTGGTCACTCAGTGGACTCCAAGACATACCCGTCGCGACTCGAGAGGAGAGCGGAGTCTTTTCCTTCCCCTCGAGGCGAGGCCTGACTCCTCGGGTGTGTCTGATATGTGAACCGGAGATCCCTGTCGCCCCTGGAGAGAAACATTAGGTCCTGGACACAAGCCTAGATGAGGTCTCTTTTTTCCTGCAGTGACTCGAGAGCAATCCCCAACTCTCCCTCGCAACTCGAATGGAAGACTGGACTTCCCTGGGCCAACAGAAGAGGAAGCCTGAATTTCCCGTTGTAACTCAAGAATCCCGCCACAACTCGAGAAAAACCACGTCGTTCCCTCTTCATCGCAAGATGCGGCCATTGCCGCTACAGCGTCTCAAAAGAAGTCTTACGTTCCATCTTGAAGTGTGATACGGCACTTGGCACCTTTGATGCGACCCCAAAAGTTCCCCAACACACTGGTCTCACTGGAGGGGAACACCGAGGTTCCCGGCATCACCTCATCTGTGCCCCTTCTCCGCTCCTGATCGAGACAGGAGGGTCGATTCCCCTGCTTTGTCTGCAAGGGCTTCCGACCTTCCCGGCGCACCTCAGGATGAGGCCGGTCTCACTAGGAAATTCGAGACGTAGCCTGGTGGGTGGTGCCACATGCGGAAAGAGCCCGATTTCCCGGTCCGCTCTTAATAAGAACCCGATGCCAGGACACCTCTTCGAAAGCAAACCTGTGGATGAATGCACAACACGAAGGGGTACTGACATCCCCATGCATAGTACGGAAAAACACGCAGATTCCAAACACAGATCGACAAGTGTCCTGTCATCCCTTGAAGAACTAGAGAGGCATGCGGAGTTCCGTTCCTCCACACAAGAGAAGGCCTGACTCTCCTTTCCCAACTCTGCAGGGACCGTGCGATCGGAGTCAGAAATGTAGATGAAACCTGACGTTCCTGCATCAACTCGAAATGAGGCCCTCTTCCATTGCGCCATACCCAGTGGAGTCCCGAGAGGTCCCTAAAACTCCACAGTATCCCTGATTCTCAGAGGCACCCTCAGAAGCTCTCTGCGGTCACTGGCACAAGTCAAGTGAACCCAGGGTTTCCTGCTGCATTCTGAGAAAGACCTTGAGAGTCCTTCTTTACCGCGTCTTGAGGCCCGATACCCTACCATGACTGGAGAGCAATGACGCATTCCCCTCGCCACGCCCATTGAAACCTAACTTCTCTGGCGCCACACGAGAGGCTCCCTGCGCTCCCCGTCCTACCTCATGAAAACCCCACACTGGCACCGCCGCTCGAGAAAACTCACGAGACGCCCCCATCATCGTAAGATGAGGGCCTTCTTTTCCTACATGACCTAGAGAGCAATCCCGAGTCCACTCTCCAAACTCCACTGGAGGCCTGACTCCCTTTAGGCCACTCAGTAGCCTCCAAGAGATACACGTCGCTACTCTAGAGGAGAGCAGAGTCCGTTGCTTCCCCTCGAGCCGAGGCCTGACTACTTGGGTGAGTCTGGAATGGGATCCCGAGATCTGTGTTGCCCCTGTAGAGGAAAACTCGGTCCTGGACACAAGCCTAAATGAGGTCTTTTTTGTCCTGCATTGACTCAAGTGCAATCCCCAGCTCTCCCTCGCAACTCGAATGGATGATTGGACTTCCCTGGGCCAACACAAGAGGAAGCCTGTATTCCCCATTGTAATTCGAGAATCCCGCGGCAACTGGAGAAAAACAACGTGGCTCCTCCGTCATCGAAATATGAGGCCCCTGTCAGCTATAGCGTCTCCAGGGAAGTCCCATGTTGCGTCTTGAAGTGTGAAACGGTACTTGGCACCCTTGATGCGACCCCCAAATTTCCCTGACACCCCGGTCTCACTCGAGGAGAACATGGAGGTTCCCAGCACCGCTTCAGCTGAGCCTCTTCTCCCCTCCTGATGGCGACAGGAGGGTCGATTCCCCTGCTTTGTCTGGAAGGGGTTCCCAGACTTCCCGGCGAACCTCAGGATGAGGCCAGTCTCACGAGGGAAGTCGAGACGTAGCCTCGTGTGTTGTGCCACATGCCGAAAGACCCCGATTTCCTGGTCCGCTATTGATAAGATCCCGATGCCCGGTCACCTCTTCGAAGGTAACCCTGTGGATGAAGGCACAACACGAAGGGGCACTGACACCCCTGTGCATCGTCCCCCAAAACCGCAGGTTCCACATACAACTCAACAGGTGGCCTGTCATCCCGTGAACAACTCGAGAGGCAAGCGGAGTTCCATTACTCCACACAAGACGAGGTCTGACTCTCCTGTCCCAACTCTGCAGGGACCCTGCTATCCGAGTCAGAAATGGAGAGGAACCCTGACGTTACTGCCTCAATCCGAGATTAGGTCCTCTTCAATTGCACCAGTCCCTGTGATGTCCCGAGAAGCCCCTCTCAACTCCACAGTATCCCTGAATTCTCAGAGGAACCCCGCTAAGCTCCCTGAGGTTATGGGCACAAGTTGAGGGAACCCAGGGTTTCCTGCCACACCCCGAGAAAGACCTCGAGAGTTCTTCTTCGAAGCGTCTTGAGGCTTGATTCCCCTACCATGACTCGAGAGCAATGAGGCGCTCCCCCACGCCACGTCCATGGAGACCTGACTTCCGTGGCACCACAGGAGTCTCCCTGAGCTCCCCGTCCTATCTCGTGAGAAACCCCAACCAGGCACTGCACCTTGAGAAAACCCACGAGACGCCCCCGTCATCGCGAGATGAGGGCCTTCTTTTCCTGCATGGCCTAGATAGCAATCCCGAGTCCTCTCTCCAAACTCCACAGGAGGCTTAACTCCATTTAGGCCACTCTTGGGCTCCAAGGGATACCCGTCGTGACTCGAGAGGAGAGCGGAGTCCATTCATTCCCTTCGAGACGAGGCCTGACTCCCCGGGTGAGTCTGGAATGCAACCCCGAGATCCCTGTCGCCCCTGGAGAGAAAAACTCGGTCCTGGACACAAACCTAGATGAGCTCTATTTTGCCCTGCAGTGACTCGAGAGCAATCTCCAGCTCTCACTTGCAACTCGAATGGAAGATTGGACTTCCCTGGGCCAACACAAGAGGAAACCTGTATTCCCCATCGTAACTCAAGAATCCTGCCGCAACTCGAGAAAAAACACGTGGGTCCCCCGTCAGCGCTAGATGAGGCCCTTGCCCACTACAGCATCTCAAGAGAAGTCCCAGGTTCCGTCTTGAAGTGCGAAACGGTACTTGGCACCCTTGATGCAACCAGAAAAGTTACCCGACTTTCACTCAAGGAGAGCACCGAGGTTCCCGGCACTACTTCATCTGAGCCCTTTCTCTCCTCCTGATCCCGAAAGTAGGGTCGATTCCCCTGCTTTGTTTGGAAAGGGTTCCCGGACTTTCCTGCGCGCCTCAGGATGAGGCCGGTCTCACGAGAAAATTCGAGACGTAGCCTAGTGGGTGGTGCAACATGCTGAAAGACCCCAATTTCCCGGTCCGCACTTGAGGAGAACACGATACCCGGACACCTCTTCGAAGGCAACCTTGTGGATGAAGGCACAACAGGAAGGAGCACTGACGCCCCCGTGCATCTCCGAAAAACCCGCAGGTTCCACACACATCACGAAAAGTGGTGTTATCCTTGAACAACTTGAGATGTAAGCGGAGTTCCATTCCTCCGCAGAACACGAGACCTGACACTCCTGAGCAAACTCAACAGGGACCCTGCGATCTGAGTCAGATCCGGCCTCCAGGAAGTCAGGAGCAGAACCCTGAGGTTCCTGCCTCAACTCGAGATGAGGCCCACTTCCATTGCACCAAACCCAAAGGAGTCCCGAGAGGCCTCTCCCAAATCCACAGTATCCCTGACTTCTCAGAGGCACCCTGAGACGCTCCCTGAGGTCACCGGCACAAGTCAAGGGAACCCAGGGTTTCCTGCCGCAACCCTAGAAAGACATCAAGAGTTCTTTTTCAACCCGTCATGAGGCCCGATTCCCCTACCCTGACTTGAGAGCAATGACGCGCTCCCCCTTGCCCCGCCCATGGAGACCTGACTTCCCTGTTGCCACACGAGAGGCTACCTGAACTCCCCGTCGTACCTCGTGAGAAACCCCACACTGGCGCTGCAGCTCGAGAAAACCCATGAGACGCCCCCGTCATCTCGAGATGTGGGCCTTCTTTTCCTGCATGGCCTGGAGAGCAATCCCGAGTCCTCTCTCCAAACTGAAGAGGAGGGTTGACTCCCTTTAGACCACTCAGTGGGCTCCAAGAGATACGCGTCGCAACTCGAGAGGATAGCCAAGTCCTTTGCTTCCCCTCGAGAAGAGGCCTAACTCCCCGGGTGAGTCTGTAATGCAAACCCGAGATCCCTGTCGCCCTTGGAGAGGATCACTGGGTCCTGAACACAAGGCTAGATGAGGTCGCTTTTGCCCTGCAGTAACTCGAGAGCACTCCCCAGCTTTCCCTCGCAACCCGAATGGAAGATTGGACCTCCCTGGGCCAACACAAGAGGAAGCCTGAATTCCCAGTAGTAATTCGAGAATTCCGCCTCAACTTGAGAAAAACCACGTGGTTCCCCCGTCATTGCAAGATGAGGCCCTTGCCCGCTCCAGCGTCTCAAGAGTAGTCCCACGTTCTGTCTTCAAGTGCGAAATGATATTTGGCACCCTTAATGCTACCCCAAAAGTTCCCCGACATACGGGTCGCACTAGAGGGGAACACCGAGGTTCCTGGCACCACTTCATCTGAGCCCCTTCTCCCCTCCTGATTGCGAAAGGAGGGTCAATTCCCCTGCTTTGTCTGCAAAGGGTTCCCGACCTTCTCCACGCACCTCAGATGAGGCTGTCTCACGAGGAAATTCGAGACGTAGCCTCGATGGTGGTGCCACATGCCGAAAGACCGCGATTTCCCGATCCGCTCTTGATAAGAACGCGATGCCCAGACACCTATTCGAAGATAGTGTGGATGAAGGCACAACACGAAGGGGCACTGACACCCCCGTGCATCGTCCGGAAAAGACCGCAGGTTACTCATACAGCTCAACAAGTGCCTGTCACCCAGTGAACAACTCGAGAGGCAAGCGCAGGTCCATTTCTGCACACAAGACAAGGCCTGACTCACCTCTCCCAACTATGCAGGGGGCTGTGATCGGAATCAGAAATGGAGAGGAACCCTGAGGTTCCTGCCTCCCCTCGAGATGAGGCCCCCTTCCATTTCACCAAACCCAGTGGAGTCCCGAGAGGTCTTTCCCAACTCCACAGTATCCCTGACTTCTCAGAGGCACCCGGAGAATCTCCCTGAGGTCACCGGCACAAGTCGAGGGAACCCAGGTATTCTTGCCAAGACCCGAGAGAGATCTTGAGAGTCCTTCAACGCGTCTAGAGGCCTGATTCCCCTACCATGACTCGAGAGCAATGACGCGCTCCCCCTCGCCACACGCATCGAGACCTAACTTCCCTGGCGCCACACAAGAGGCTCCCTGAGCTCCCCGTCATACCTCCTGAGAAACCAACACAGGCGCTGCAGCTCGGTAAAACCACCGAGACCCCCCCCCCCGTCATCGTGAGATGAGGGCCTTCTTTTCCTGCATGTCCTGGAGTGCAATCCCGAGTCCTCTCTCCAAACTCCAGAGGAGGCTTGACTCCCTTTAGTCCACTCAGTGGGCTCCAAGAAATACCTGTCACGACTCGAGAAGAGAGAGAAGTCCTTTGTTTCCCCTCAAGAGGACGCCTGACTCCTGGGTGAGTCTAGAATGCAACCCCAAGATCCCAGTCATCCCTTGAGAGGAACATTAGGTCCTAGACACAAGCCTGGATGAGGTTTCTTTTGCCCTGCAGTGACTCGAGCGCAACCCCCAGCTCTCCCTCGCAACTCGAATGGAAGATTGGGCTTCCCTGGGCCAACACAAGAGGAAGCCAGAAATCCCCTTCGTAACTCGAGAATCCCGCCGCAACTCGAGAAAAACCACGTGTTTCCAACGTCATCCCAAGATGAGGCCCTTGCTGCTATGGCGTCTCAAGAAAAGAACCACGTTCCGTCTTGAAGTGCGAAACGGTACTTTGCACCCTTGATGCGACACCAAATGTTCCCGGACACGCCGGTCTCACTCGACAGGAACACCGAGGTTCCCGCACCACTTCATCTGAGCACCTTCTCCCCTCCTGTTCGAGACAGGAGGGTCTATTCCCCTGCTTTGTTTGGAAGGGGTTCCCCACATTCCCGGCGCACCTAAGGATGAGGCCGGTCTCACGAGTAAATTCGAGACATAGCGTCGTGGGTGGTGTCACATGCCGAAATACCCCGATTTCCCGGCCCACTCTTGAGAAGAACCCGATGCCCGGACACCTCTTCGAAGGCAACCCTGTGGACGAAGGCACAAAACGAAGGGTCACTGACACTCCCGTGCATCATTCGGTAAAAGCCGCAGGTTCCACACACAGCTCGACAAGAGGCCTGTCATCCCATGAACAACTCGAGAGGCAAGCAGAGTTCCATTCCTCCACTCAAGACGAGGCCTGACTCTCCGGTCCCAACTCTGAAGGGACCCTGCGATCGGAGTCCGAAATGGAGAGGAACCCTGAGGTTCCTGACTCCACACGAGATGAGGCCCTCTTCCATTACACCAAAAACAGTGGAGGCCCGAGAGGCCCCTCCCAAATCCACAGTATCGCGACTTCTCAGAGGCACCCTTAGAAGCTCCCTGAGGTCACCGGCACAAGTCGAGGGAACACAGGGTTTCCTGACGCAACCCGAGAAAGACCTCGAAAATCCTCCTTCAACGCATCTTGAATCCCGATTCCCCTACCATGACTCGAGAGCAATGACGCATTCCCCCTCGCCACTCGCATGGAGACTTGACTTCCCTGGTGCCACACGAGAGGCTCCCTGAGCTCCCCGTCATACCTCGTGAGAAATCCCACACTGGCTCCCCAGCTCGAGAAAACCCACGAGACGCCTCCGTCATCGTGAGATGAAGGCCTTCTTTTCCTGCATGGCCTGGAGAGCAATCTCGAGGCCTCTCTTCAAACTCCACAGGAGGCCTGACTCCCTTTAGGCCACTCTGTGGGCTCCAAGAGATACCCGTTGGGACTCGAGAGGAGAGCGGAATTCTTTGCTTCCCCTATATACCAGGCCTGACTCCTCAGGTGAGTCTGGAATGCAACCCCGAGATCCCTGTCGCCCCTGGAGAGGAACATTAGGTCCTAGACACAAGCATAGATGAGGTCTCATTTGCCCTGAAGTGACTCGAGAGCAATCCCCTGCTCTCCCTCGCACCTCGAATGGAAGAATGGACTTCCCTGGGACAACACAAGAGGAAACCTGAATTCCCCGTCGTAATTCGAAAATCCCGCTGCAACTCGAGGAAAACCACGTGGTTCCCCCGTCATCGCAAGATGAGGCCCTTGCCAGCTACAGCGTCTCAGTAGAAGCCCTACGTTCCATCTTGAAGTTTAAAACGATAATTGGCAACCTTGATGTTAGCACAAAAGTTCCCTGACACCCTGGTCTCACTCGAGGGGAACACCAAGGTTCGGCGCACCGCTTGTTCTGAGCCCCTTATCCCCTCCTGATCGTGACGGGAGGGTCGATTACCCTGCTTTGTCTGGAAGGGGTTCTGGACCTTCCCGGCGCACCTCAGGATGAGGCCGGTCTCACGAGGAAATTCGAGACGTAGCCTTGTGGTTGGTGCCACACGCCGAAAGACCCCGATTTCCCTGTCTGCTCTTGATAAGAACCCAATGCTAGGACACCTCTTCGAAGGCAATCCTGTGGACGAAGGCACAAAACGAAGGGGTCTGACACCCTCCTGCATCGTTGGAAAAGCCCGCAAGTTCCACATACAGATCGACAAGTGGCCTGTCACCCCGTGAACAACTCGAGAGGCAAGAGGAGTTAAATTCCTCCACACAAGACGAGGCCTGACTCTCCTGTCCCAACTCTGCATGGACACTGAGATCCGATTCAGAAATGGAGAGGAACCATGAGGTTCCTGCCTCAACTCGAGATAAGGCCCTCTTCTACTGCACCAAACCCAGTGGAGTTCGGAGCGGCCCCTCCCAACTGCACAGTATCCCTGACTTCTCAGAGGCACCCTGAAAAGCTCCCTGAGGTCACGGGCATAAGTCGACGGAACCCAGGGTTTCCTGCCGTAACCTGAGAAAAACCTCGCGAGTCCTTCTTCATGCGTCTTGAGGCCCGATTCCCCTACCATGACTGGAGAAAAATGAGCCGCTCCCCCTCGCCACGCGCATGAAGATCTGACTTCCCCGGCACCACATGAGAGGCTCCCTGAGCTCCCCATCGTACCTCGTGAGAAACCCCACACTGGCGCCGCAGCTCGAGAAAACCCACGAGACGCCCCTGTCATGGTGAAATGAGGGCCTTTCCTGCATGACCTGAAGAGCAATCCCGAATCCTCTCTCCAAACTCCAAAGGAGGCTTGACTCCCTTTAGGTCACTCAGTGGGCTCCAAGAGATACCCGTCGATACTCAGGAGGAGAGCGGTGTCCTTTGCTTCCCCTCGAGATGAGGCCTGACTACGAGGGTGAGTCTGGAATGCAACCCTGGATCCCTGTCGCCCCTGGAGAGGAACCTTAGGTCCTGGACAAAAGCCTAGATGAGGTCTCTTTGGCCCTGCAGTGACTCAAGCGCAACCCCTAGCTTTCCCTTGCAACTCGAATGGAAGATTGGCCTTTCTGAGCCAACACAAGAGGAAGCCTGAATTTCCAGTTGTAATTTGAGAAACCCGCCGCAACTCGAGAAAAATCACGTGGTTCCCCGTATTGCAAGATGAGGCCCTTGCCCCCTACAGCGTCTCAAGAGAAGTCTCACATTCCGTCTTGAAGTGCAAAACAGTACTTGGCACCCTTGATGCGACCCCAAAAGTTCCCCTATATACCGATCTCACTAGAGGGGACACTGAAGTTTCCGGCACCACTTCATCTGAGGCCTTTCTCCTCTCCTGATCGCGATAGGAGGGTCGATTCCACTGCTTTGTCTCGAAGGGATTCCCGACCTTCCCGGCACACCTCAGGATGAGGCCGGTCTCACGAGGAAATTCGAGAGGTAGCCTCGAGGGCCATACTACATGCCAAAAGACCCCGATTCCATGGTCCACTTTTGATCAAAACCAGACTCCTGGACACCTCTTCGAAGGCAAGCCTGTGGATGAAGGCACAACACGTAGGGGCACTGACACCCCGTGCATCTTCCGGAAAAACCCGCAGGTTCCTCACACGGCTCCACAAGTGGTCTGTCACCTCGTGAACAACTCGAGAAGCAAGCGGAGTTCCATTCCTCCACACAAGACGATGCCTGACTCTCCTGTCACAACTCTAGGGACCTTGCGCACCGAGTCAGAAATGGAGAGGAAGCCTGAGGTTCCTGCCTCCACTCAAGATGAGGCCCTTTTCCATTGCCACAAAACCAGTGGAGTCCCGAGAGGCCCGTCCCAAATCCACAGTATGCCTGACTTCTCAGAGGCACCCTGAGAAGCTCCCTAAGGTCACCGGCAGAAGTCGACGGAACCCAGGGTTTCCTGCCGCAACCCGAGAAAAACCTTGAGAGTCCTGCTTTAACGTGTCTTGAGGCCCGATTCCCGTATCATATCTCGAGAGCAATGACGCGCTCCCCCTTGCCATGTGCATGGAGACCTGAATTCCCTGGTGCCACACGAAAGGCTCCCTGAGCTTCCCGTCGCACCTCGTCAGAAACCGCACACTGGCACCGCAGCTCGAGAAAACCAACAAGACGCCCCTGTCATCGCGAGATGAGGGTCTTCTTTTCCTGCATGGCCTGGAGAGCAATCCTGAGTCCCCTCTCCAAACTCCACAGGGGGCTTGACTCCCTTTAGGCCACTCAGTGGGCTCCAAGAGACACCTGTGGTGACTCAAGAGGAGAGCGGGGTCCTTTGCTTCCCCTCGAGTCGAGCTCTGACTCCCAGGATGCGTCTGGAATGCAACCCCGAGATCGCTGTCGGCCCTGGAGAGGAATATTAGGTCCTGGACACAAGCCTAGATGAGGTCTCTTTTGCCCTGCAGTGACTCAAGAGCAAACCCAAGCTCTCCCTCGAAACTCGAATGGAAGATTGGACTTCCCTGGGCCAACACAAGAGGAAGCCTGAATTCCCCGTCGTAACTCGAGAATCCCGCCGCACCTTGAGAAAAACCACATGATTCCCCCGTCATCCCAAGATGAGGCCCTTGCCCTCTACAGCGTGTCAAGAGAAGCCCCAAGTCCGTATTGAAGTGCAAAACGGTACTTGGCACCCTTGAAGTGACCCCAAAATTTCCCGACACACCGGTCCCACTGGAGGGGAACACCGAGGTTCCCGGCACGACTTCAACTGAGCCCTTTCACTCCTCCTGATCGTGACAAGATGGTCGATTCCCCTGCTTTGTCTGGAAGGGGTTCCCGATCTTCATGGCGCACCTCAGGATGACACCAGTCTAATGAAGAAATTCGAGACGTAGCCTCATGGATGGTGCCACGTTCTGAAAGACCCCGATTTCCTGCTCTGCTATTGATAAGAACCCGATGTCCGGACACCTCTTTGAAGGCAACCCTGTGGATGAAGGCACAACACGAAGGGGCACTGACCCCCTCATGCATCTTACGGAAAAAACCGAAGGTTCCACTCACAGCTCGACAAATGGTCTGTTATCCTGTGAACAACTCGAGAGGCAAGTGGAGTTCCATTCCTCCACACAAGACGAGGCCTGACTCTCCTGTCCCAACTCTTCAGGGACCCTGTGGTCGGAGTTTTAAATGGAGAGGAACCCTTAGGTTCCTGCCTCAACTCGAGATGAGAACCTTTGCCATTGCACCAAACCCAGTGGAGTTCCGAGAGCGCCTCCCAAGTCCACAGTATGCCTGACTTCTCAGAGGCACCCTGAGAAGCTCCCTGAGGTCACCGGTACAAGTCGAGGGAACCCAGGGTTTCCTGCCGCAACCTGAGAAAGACCTCGAGACTCCTTCTTCAACGCGTCTTGAGTCCCGATTTCCCTACCATGACTCGAGAGCATTTATGGGCTCCTCCTCATCACACGCATAGACACCTGACTTTCCTGGCACCACACGAGAGGCTCCCTGAGCTCCCCGTCATACCTCGTGAGAAAACTCATACTTGCGCTCCAACTCGAGAAAACCCACAAGACGCCCCCGTCATTGCGAGCTGAGGGCCTTCTTTCCTGTATGGCCTGGAGAGCAATCCCGAGTCCTCTCTCCAACTCCACAGGAGGCTTGACTCCCTGGAGGCCACTCAGTGGGCTCCAAGAGATACCTATCGCGACCCAGGAGGATATCAGAATCCTTTGCTTCCCCTCGAGCCGAGGCCTGACTCACTGGGTGAGTCTGGAATGCGTCCCCGTGATCCCTATCGCCCCTGGAGAGGAACATTAGGTCCTGAACACAAGCATAGATGAGGTCTATTTTGACCTGCCGTGACTTGAGAGCAATTCCCACCCAGCTCTCCCTGGCAACTCGAATGGAAGAATGGACTTCCCTGGGCCAACAGAAGAGGAAACCTGAATTCCCCGTCGTAAGTCAACAATCCCATCGCAACTCGAAAAAAACCACGTGGTTTCCCCTTCATCACAAGATGAGGCCCTTGCCCGCCACAGCGTCTCAAGAGAAGTCCCACGTTTCATCTTGAAGTTTGAAACAGTATTTGGCAAGCTTCGTGAGACCCCAAAAGTTCACTGACATACCGGTCTCACTCAAGGGGAACACCGAGGTTCCCGGCACCACTTCATCTGAGCCCCTTCTCCCCTCCTGATCGCGACAGTAGGGTCGATTAACCTGCTTTGCCTGGAAGGCTTTCCCGACCTTCCAGGGGCACCTCAGCATGAGGCCCGTCTCACGAGGAAATTCGAGACGTAGCCTCGTGTGTGGTGCCGCATTCCAAAAGACCCCGATTTCCTGGTCCGCTCTTAATAAGAACCCGATGCCCGCACACCACTTCAAAGGCAACCCGGTGGATGAAAGCACATCACGAAGGGGCACTGACACCCCCGTGCATTGTCTGGAAAAAACCGCAGGTTCCACACACAGCTCGACAAGTGGCCTGTCACTCCTTGAACAACTCGAGAGGCAAGCGGAGTTCCATTCCTCCACACAAGACGAGGCCTGACTCTCCTGTCCCAACTCTGCAGGGACCCTGCAATCTGAGTCAGAAATGGAGAGGAACCCTGAGGTTCCTTCCTGATCTCGAGATTAGGCCCTCTTCCATTGCAGCAAACCCAGTGGAGTCCCGAGAGGCCTCTCCCAGCTCCATAGTATCCCTGACTTCTCAGAGGCACCCTGAGAAGCTACCTGAGGTCACAGGCACAAGTCGAGGGAACCCAGGGTTTCCTGCCGCAACCCGAGAAAGACCTCGAGCGTCCTTTTTCATTGCGTTGAGCCCTGATTCCACTACCATGACTCGAGAGCAATGACGTGCGCCCCCTCGCCACTCGTATGGAGACTTGACTTCCCTGACACCACACGAGAGGCTCCCTGAGCTCCCGGTCGTACCTTGTGAGAAACCCCACACTGGCACCGCAGCTCCAGAAAAACCACGAGACTCCCCCGACATCGCGAGATGAGGGCCTTCTTTTCCTGCATGGCCTGGAGAGCAATCCCGCGTGCTCTCTCCAAACTCCACAAGAGAGGAGCCAAGATTGCTGAGGAGTAGGATGGGGAGAACTCTTTCCCCCCCAAACAATTTCATCAAAAGAGCATTTAAACATTGAGTAAATTCCACAATACAACTTATGAATGATGCCAGAGGACATCAGGCACCCAGAAAAGAACCCAACTCTTGGAAAGTAGGTAGGAAAAAGTATAAAAGACAAAAAAAGAGACAAAAGAGGGAGGGAGGGATTTCCGTCCCGGGAAGATAGTCTTAAAAAGAGAAAAGTTTCCAAACACCAGGAAAGCTTTTCACTGCCAAATCTTTGCCAAGCTTTGGAAGCACAAAGGGCAACATAAGGGGGATAAAAATAAATAAACAATTAAAACTCGCAGATTGCAAGCCCTACGGTAACTCCCCCAGCCGCAAAGCAGTGCAGACGCCTGCTCACACCATTAGCAAGCAGGGGCTGGGCAGGGAGGCGCGGCGCGGGCTGCATCGCTTAGAGTAAGAATCTGGCCTGAATACCCTGAGCACTATCTGAACGAAATAACTTGGGCTAGCAAACCAGACTCTGGGATATCTACCACGCAAAAAGCCAGCCCTAACCTAAGACACCGCCAGGCCTGCGCACGGAACAAAGGACTAAACAGAGATAGCCGGCTGCAGACCTTCCCCCTCCGGTGACAGGCAGCCAGAGCCAGAAGGGGGCAATCGCAGCCCCAGAGAGACATTATCTATAAAACTGTAAGCAGCCTTCTTTGCTAACTAAAACTTCTTGGGGATCTGGACGGTCAACATCTGTCTGAGAAGGTGCGCCTGTTTTACACCCAGATAACTGAGTGGCGGGGAGGCGATAAGTCACAACATTGGCGCTCGCCAAACACCTCATCACCTGAGCTGCTCGGACCTGGGAAGAGCACAAAACGCAGGCCCAACCGAGTCTGTGCCTCTGAGGACTACCCGAGTGCCTGAACCTGAGCGGCTTGGACCTGGGAGGTGCATGAAGCCCAGGGCCAGCCTCGGATTGTTCCCGGTGGAACAACCTAGAGCCCGAGCAGTGTGGGCAGGGAGGCTACACGTGCCGTGAGCGGGGGCAGACCCAGTGTGGCTGAGGCACTGTGAACGCACGCCAGTGTTATTTGTTTGCAGCATCCCTCCCTCCCTCCCCACAGTGCAACTGAACAAGTGAGCCTAAAAAAAAAAGTGTCCTCCACCGTCCCCTTTGTGTCAGGGCGTAAACCAGACACTGAAGAGACCAGCAAACAAAAGAAGCTATAACAGAGGGAAACGCCTTGGAAGCTACAGGCAATAGATTAAAACCCTGTGGTTACTAGGACTACATAGGAAGGCGCCTATAGATCTTGAGAAATATAAGTTGGACCAAGGAACTAGCCAAAAATGAACCGAACCCACGATACTCACAACAAAACCAGAGAAATTCCTAGATATATTTTTATGATCATTCTTACATTTTTTTTAATTTTTTTAATTTTAAGTTCTCTATTGTTCATTTAATTTTCACTTTTATAACCTATTACTTTGCAAAAAAAAGACCCTATTTTTTTCTTCTTCAGCAAACTTCATATATATATATATATATATATATATATATATATAATAATTTTTTGACCTTGTTTTTTTGTTTTGTTTTTTTTCTTCTTTTCTTTAACATTGTATTTTTGAAATTCCAAACTGTACTCTAGATTTTTAATTTATGCTTTTTGATATTTGATATCAATTTTGTACCTGTAGTTTCTTTATAATTTTTGCGACATTGCTTGTTTTTGTTTGTTTGTTTTCTCTTTAGTTTTCTTCTTCCTTTTTTTTAACATTGTATTTTTGAAATTCCAAACTCTACTCTAGATTTTTAATTTTTGCTTTTTGGTATTAGTTATCAATTTTGTACCTGTATTTTCTTGATAATTTTTGCGACCTTGTTTGTTTTTCTTTGTTCGTTTTTTCTCTCTTTCTTTTCCTTCTTCTTTTCTTTAACATCGTATTTTTGAAATTCCAAACTCTACTCTAGATTTTTAATTTTTGCTTTTATGTATTTGTTACCAATTTTGTACCTTTAAGAACCCAATCTTCAGTACCCATTTTTCACTAGGGAGCGAGATTACTGGCTTGACTGCTCTCTCTCCCTTTGGACTCTCCTTTTTCTCCACCAGGTCGCCTGTGTCTCCTCCCTAACCCCTCTCTACTCTACCCAACTCTGTGAATTTCTGTGTATTCCAGACGGTGGAGAACACTTAGGGAACTGATTACTGGCTGGATCTGTCTCCCTCCTTTTCATTCCCCCCTTTTATCCTTCTGGCCACCTCTGTCTCCTTCCTCCTTCTTCTCATCTCTGTATAAATCTGTGAACATCTCTGAGCGGTCCAGTTGTGGAGTGCACATAAGGAAGTGACTACTGGCCAGCCCACTCTCTCCACTATTGATTCCACCTGATCTCATTTGGGTCACCTCTAACTCCCTCCTCCCTCTTCTCTTCTCCATGTAATGCTGTGAACCTTTCTGAGTGGCCCTCACAGTAGAGAAACTTTTCTTCTTTAACGTAGATGTTTTATCAATGGTGCTGTATAGAAGGAGAAGTTTTGAAACTACTGTAAAAGTAAGACAGATAACTGGAAGCAGGAGGCTTAAGTCCAAACCCTGACTCCAGGGAACTCCTGACTCCAAGGAACATTAATTGACAGGAGCTCATCAAATGCCTCCATACCGACACTGAAATCAAGCACCACACAAGGGCCAACAAGTTCCAGGGCAAGACATACCAAGCAAATTCTCCAGCAACAAAGGAACGCAGCCCTGAGCTTCAAGATACAGGCTGCCCAAAGTCACCCCAAAACCACAAACATCTCATAACTCATTACTGGACACTTCACTGCACTCCAGAGAGAAGAAATACAGCTCCACCCACCAGAACACGGACACAAGCTTCCCTAACCAGGAAACCTTGACAAGACACCTGTACAAACCCACACACAGCGAGGAAATGCCACAGTAAAGAACTCCACAAACTGCCAGAATACAGGAAGGACACCCCAAACTCAGCAATTTAAACAAGATGAGACAGAGGAATACCCAGCAGATAAAGGAACAGGATAAATGCCCACCAAACCAAACAAAAGAGGAAGAGATAGGGAATCTACCTGATAAAGAATTCCGAGTAAGGATAGTGAAATGGATCTAAAATCTTGAAATTAAAATGGAATCACAGATAAATAGCCTGGAGACAAGGATTGAGAAGATGCAAGAAAGGTTTAACAAGGACCTAGAAGAAATAAAAAAAGAGTCAATATATAATGAATAATGCAATAAATGAAATTAAAAACACTCTGGAGGCAACAAATAGTAGAATAACAGAGGCAGAAGATAGGATTAGTGAATTCGAAGATAGAATGGTAGAAATAAATGAATCAGAAAGGATACATGAAAAACGAATTAAAAGAAATGAGCACAATCTCAGAGACCTCCAGGACAATATTAAACGCTACAACATTCGAATCATAGGGGTCCCAGAAGAAGAAGACAAAAAGAAAGACCGTGAGAAAATACTTGAGGAGATAATAGTTGAAAACTTCCCTAAAATGGGGAAGGAAATACTCACTCAAGTCCAAGAAACCCAGAGAGTCCCAAACAGGATAAAGCCAAGGCGAAACCCCCCAAGACACATATTAATCACATTAACAAAAATCAAACACAAAGAACAAATATGAAAAGCAGCAAGGGAAAAACAACAAATAACACACAAGGGAATTGCCATAACGATAACAGCTGATCTTTCAATAGAAACTCTTCAAGCAAGGAGGGAATGGCAAGACATACTTAAAATGATGAAAGAAAATAACCTACAGCCCAGATTATTGTACCCAGCAAGGATCTCATTCAAGTATGAATGAGAAATCAAAAGCTTTTCAGACAAGCCAAAGCTGAGAGAATTCTGCACCACCAAACCAGCTCTCCAACAAATACTAAACAGGAAACACAAAAACGGTGTATAAATTCAAACCCCAAACAATAAAGTAAATGGCAATGGGATCATACTTATCAGTAATTACCTTAAACGTAAATGGGTTGAATGCTCCAACCAAAAGACAAAGACTGGCTGAATGGATACAAAAAAAAGACCCCTACATATGTTGTCTACAAGAGACCCACCTCAAAACAGGGGATACATACAGACTGAAAGTGAAGGGCTGGAAAAAGATTTTCCATGCAAATAGGGACCAAAAGAAAGCAGGAGTAGCGATACTCATGTCAGATAAAATAGACTTTAAAACAAAGGCTGTGAAAAGAGACAAAGAAGGTCACTACATAATGATCAAAGGATCAATCCAAGAAGAAGATATAACAATTATAAATATATATGCACCCAACGTGGGAGCACCACAGTATGTAAGACAAATGCTAACAAGTATGAAAGGAGAAATTAACACTAACACAATAATAGTTGGAGATTTTAATACCCCACTCACACCTATGGATAGATCAACTAAACAGAAATTTAACAAGGAAACACAAACTTTAAATGATACAATAGACCAGTTAGACCTAATTGATATCTATAGGACATTTCATCCCAAAACAATGAATTTCACCTTTTTCTAAAGTGCACATGGAACCTTCTCCAGGATAGATCACATCCTGGGCCATAAAGCTAGCATTGGTAAATTCAAAAAAATAGAAATCATTCCAAGCATCTTTTCTGACCACAATGCAGTAAGATTAGATCTCAATTACAGGAGAAAAACTATTAAAAATTCCAACATATGGAGGCTGAACAACACGCTGCTGAATAACCAACAAATCACAGAAGAAATCAAAAAAGAAATCAAAATTTGCATAGAAACGGATGAAAATGAAAACACAACAACCCAAAACTTGTGGGACACGGTAAAAGCAGTCCTAAGGGGAAAGTTCATAGCAATACAGGCACACCTCAAGAAACAAGAAAAAAGTCAAATAAATAAACTAACTCTACACCTAAAGCAACTAGAAAAGGAAGAAATGAAGAACCCCAGGGTTAGTAGAAGGAAAGAAATCTTAAAAATTAGAGCAGAAATAAATGCAAAAGAAACAAAAGAGATCATAGCAAAAATCAACAAAACCAAAAGCTGGTTCTTTGAAACGATAAATAAAATTGACAAACCATTAGCCAGACTCATCAAGAAACAAAGGGAGAAAAATCAAATCAATAAAATTAGAAATGAAAATGGAGAGATCACAACAGAAAACACAGAAATACAAAGGATCATAAGAGACTACTATCAACAATTATATGCCAATAAAATGGACAACGTGGAAGAAATGGACAAATTCTTAGAAAAGTACAACTTTCCAAAACTGGACCAGGGAAGAACTAGAAAATCTTAACAGACCCATCACAAGCACGGAAATGGAAACTGTAACCAAAAATCTTCCAGCCAACAAAAGCCCAGGTCCAGACGGCTTCACAGCTGAATTCTACGAAAAATTTAGAGAAGAGCTAACACCTATCCTGCTCAAACTCTTCCAGAAAATTGCAGAGGAAGGTAAACTTCCAAACTCATTCTATGAGGCCACCATCAGCCTAATACCAAAACCTGACAAAGATCCCACAAAAAAAGAAAACTACAGGCCAATATCACTGATGACATAGATGCAAAAATCCTTAACAAAATTCTAGCAATCAGAATCCAACAACACATTAAAAAGATCATACACCATGACCAAGTGGGCTTTATCCCAGGGATGCAAGGATTCTTCAATATCCGCAAATCAATCAATGTAATACACCACCTTAACAAATTGAAAAATAAAAACCATATGATTTTCTCAATAGATGCAGAGAAAGCCTTTGACAAAATTCAACATCCATTTATGATAAAAACTCTCCAGAAAGCAGGAATAGAAGGAACATACCTCAACATAATAAAAGCTATATATGACAAACCCACAGCAAACATTATCCTCAATGGTGAAAAATTGGAAGCATTTCCTCTAAAGTCAGGAACAAGACAAGGGTGCCCACTTTCACCATTACTATTCAACATAGCTTTGGAAGTTTTGGCCACAGCAATCAGAGCAGAAAAAGAAACAAAAGGAATCCAAATTGGAAAGAAGAAGTAAAACTCTCACTGTTTGCAGATGACATGATCCTCTACATAGAAAACCCTAAAGACTCCACCAGAAAATCACTAGAACTAGTCAATGACTATAGTAAAGTTGCAGGATATAAAATCAACACACAGAAATCCCTTGAATTCCTATACACTAATAATGAGAAAACAGAAAGAGAAATTAAGGAAACAATTTCATTCACCATTGCAACGGAAAGAATAAAATACTTAGGAATATACCTACCTAAAGAAACTAAAGACCTATATATAGAAAACTATAAAACACTGGTGAAAGAAATCAAAGAGGACACTAATAGGTGGAGAAATATACCATGTTCATGGATTGGAAGAATCAATATAGTGAAAATGAGTATACTACCCAAGGCAATTTATAGATTCAATGCAATCCCTATCAAGCTACCAACAGTATTCTTCACAGAGCTAGAACAAATAATTTCACAATTTGTATGGAAATACAAAAAACCTCGAATAGCCAAAGCGATCTTGAGAAAGAAGAATGGAACTGGAGGAATCAACCTACCTGATTTCAGGCTCTGCTACAAAGCCACAGTTATCAAGACAGTATGGTACTGGCACAAAGACAGAAATATAGATTAGTGGAACGAAATAGAAAGCCCAGAGATAAATCCACACACATATGGACACCTTATCTTTGACAAAGGAGGCAAAAATATACAATGGATTAAAGACAATCTCTTTAACAAGTGGTGCTGGGAAATCTGGTCAACCACTTGTAAAAGAATGAAACTAGAACACTTTCTAACACAATACACAAAAATAAACTCAAAATGGATTAAAGATCTAAACGTAAGACCAGAAACTATAAAACTCCTAGAGGAGAACATAGGCAAAACACTCTCTGAAATACATCACAGCAGGATCCTCTATGACCCACCTCCCAGAATATTGGAAATAAAAACAAAAATAAACAAATGGGACCTAATTAACCTTAAAAGCTTCTGCACATCAAAGCAAACTATTAGCAAGGTGAAAAGACAGCCTTTGGAATGGGAGAAAATAATAGGAAATGAAGCAACTGACAAACAACTAATCTCAAAAATATACAAGCAACACCTACAGCTCAACTCCAGAAAAATAGATGACCCAATCAAAAAATGGGCCAAAGAACTAAATAGACATTTCTCCAAAGAAGACATACAGATGGCTAACAAACACATGAAAAGATGCTCAAAATCACTCATTATCATAGAAATGCAAATCAAAACCACTATGAGGTACCATTTCACGCCAGTCAGAATGGCTGCAATCCAAAAGTCTACAAATAATAAATGCTGGAGAGGGTGTGGAGAAAAGGGAACCCTCTTACACTGTTGGTGGGAATGCAAACTAGTACAGCCACTATAGAGAACAGTGTGGAGATTCCTTAAACAACTGGAAATAGAACTGCCTTATGATCCAGCAATCCCACTGCTGGGCATACACACTGAGGAAACCAGAAGGGAAAGAGACACGTGTACCCCAATGTTCATCGCAGCACTGTTTCTAATAGCCAGGACATGGAAGCAACCTAGATGTCCATCAGCAGATGAATGGATAAGAAAGCTGTGGTACATATACACAATGGAGTATTACTCCGCCATTAACAAGAATAGAATGAATCAGTTCTAATGAGGTGGATGAAACTGGAGCCTATTATACAGAGTGAAGTAAGCCAGAAAGAAAAACACCAATACAGTATACTAACGCATATATATGGAACTTTGAAAGACGGTAACAATAACCCTGAGTACGAGACAGCAAAAGAGACACTGATGTATAGAAGAGTCTTATGGACTCTGTGGGAGAGGGAGAAGGTGGGAAGATTTGGGAGAATGGCATTGAAGCATGTAAAATATCATGTATGAAAAGAGTTGCCAGTCCAGGTTTGATGCATGACACTGGATGCTTGGGGCTAGTGCACTGGGACGACCCAGAGGGATGCTATGGGGGGGGGAGGAGGGAGGAGGGTTCAGGATGGGGAGCACATGTATACCTGAGGCAGATTCATTTTGATATTTGGAAAAACTAATACAATTATGTAAAGTTTAAAAATAAAATAAAATTAAAAAAAAAATCCACAGGAGGCTTGACTCCCTTTAGGCCACTCAGTGGTCTCCAAGAAATACCCGTCGGGACTCGAGAGCAGAGCAGAGTCCTTTCCTTCCTCTCGAGATGAGGTCTGACTCCTCGGGTGTGTCTAAAATGCAACCCCGAGATCTCTGTCGCCCCTGGAGAGGAACATTAGGTCCTGGACACAAGCTTAGATGAGGTCTCTTTTGCCCTGAAGTGACTCGAGAGCAATCCCTAGCTCTCTCTCGCAACTCCAATGGAAGATTGGACTTCCCTGGGCCAACACAAGAGGAAGCCTGAATTCCCCATCGTAACTCGAGAATCCCGCCGAAACTCGAGAAAAACCACATGGTTACCCTGTCATCGCAAGATGAGGCCCTTGCCCGCTACAGCGTCTAAAGAGAAGTCCCAGGTTTCTTCTTGAAGTGTTTTCACACTTCAAGTGTGAAAACTTGGCACCCTTGATGCGATTCCAAAAATTCCCCGACACCCTGGTCTCTCTCGAGGGGAACACCGAGGTTCCCGGTATGACTTCATCTGAGCCACTTCTCCCCTCCTGATTGCGACTGGAGGGTCGACTCCCGTGCTTTGTCTGGAAGGGGTTCCCAACCTTCCCAGCGCACCTCAGGATGAGGCCGGTCTAACGAGAATATTTGAGACGTAGCTTCATGGGTGGTAACACATGCTGAAAGACCCCGATTCCCCGGTCCACTCTTGATAAGAACCCGATGCCCGGACACCTCTTGAAAGGCAACCCTGTGGAAGAACCCACAACACGAAGGGGCACTGACACCCTCGTGCATCGTCCAGAAAAACCCGCAGATTCCAAACACAGTTCAACAAGTTGCCTGTCACCCCGTGAATAACTCGAGAGGCAAGCGGAGTTCCATTCCTCCTTACAAGACGAGGCCTGACTCTCCTGTCCCAACTCTGCAGGGACCCTGCGATCAGAGTCAGAAATGGAGACGAACCCTGAGGTTCCTGCCTCCACTCGAGATGAGGCCCTCTTCTATTGCACCAAACCCAGTGGAGTCCCGAGAGGGCCCTCCCAACTCCAGGGTATCCTTGACTTCTCAGAGGCACACTGAGAAGCTCCCTGAGGCCACCGGCACTAGTCGAGGGAACCCAGGGTTTACTGCCGTGACCCAAGAAACACCTTGAAAGGCCTTCTTTAACGGTTCTTGAGGCCCGATACACCTTCCATGACTCTAGAGCAATGACGCGCTCCCCCTCGCAATGCGCATGGAGACCTGACTTCCCAAGCGCCACATGAGAGGCTCCCTGAGCTCCCCGTAGTACCTCATGAGAAACCCCACACTGGCGCTGCAGCTCGAGAAAACCCACGAGACGCCCCCTTCATCGCGAGATGATGGCCTTCTTTTCCTGCATGGCCTGGAGAGCAATCCCGAGTCCTCTCTCCAAACTCCACAGGAGGCTTGACTCCCTTTAGGCCACTCAGTGGGCTCCAAGAGATACCCGTCGCAACTCGAGAGGAGAGTGGAGTCGAGTCCTTCGCTTCCCCTCGAGACAAGGACTGACTCCCCAGGTGCATCAGGAAAGCAACCCCGAGATCCCTGTCCCCCCTGGAGACGAACATTATGTCCTGGACACAAGCCTAGATATGGTCTCTTTTGCCCTGCAGTAATTCAAGCGCAATCCCTAGCTCTCCCTCGCAACTCGAATGGAAGACTGGACTTCCCTGGGCCAACACAAGAGGAAGCCTGAATTTCCTGACCTAACTCGAGAATCTCGCCACAACTCGAGAAAAACGACGTGGTTAACCCGTCACCACAAGATGAGGCCCTTGCCAGCTACAGCATCTCAAGAGAAGTCTCACGTTCCGTCTTGAAGTTTGAAACGGTACTTAGCACCTTTGATGTGACTCCAAAAGTTCCCCGACATCCCAGTTTTACTCGAGGGGAACATCGAGGTTCCCGGCACCACTTCATCTGAGCCCCTTCTCCCCTCCTGATCGGGACAAGAGGGTCGATTCACTTGCTTTGTCTGAAAGGGTTACCGACCTTCCTGGTGCACCTCAGGTTGAGGTCCGTCTCAAGAAGAAATTCGAGACGTAGGCTTGTGGGTGGTGCCACATGCCGAAAGACACTGATTTCCTGGTCTGCTCTTGATAAGAATCTGAAGGCTGGATACTTCTTCGAAGGCAACCCTGTGTATGAAGGCAAAAAACGAAGGGGAACTGACACCCCCATGCATCGTCCGGATAAAACCGCAGGTTCCACACACAGCTCGACAAGTGGCCTGTTATCCGGTGAACAACTCGAGAGTCCAGTGGAGTTCCATTCCTCCACACAAGACGAGGCCTGACTCTCCTGTCCTAACTCTGTAGGGACTCTGTGTTCAGAGTCAGAAATGGAGAGCAACCCTGAGGTTCCTGCTTCAAATCGAGATGAGGCCCTCTTCTGACAAGGTCCAGCCTCGGCTGGTCCAGGGTTTTCGAAGGGGAGACAGAGTAGGTGACCTATTGATTTATTTATCGAAGATATAAAGAGTAATAGAATGAGGATAGCTCAGTAGGAAAATTTAGTGGAGAAAAGAACTGAGTAGCTTGGTTTATGCGGAAAATCAGTATAACCCGTGACACCAGGTTAGCTCTGACCACGGAGGCTGCAGGCTCCCTCTCGAATAGCGAAAAGTGCCCCACCTTAGACACCTTCTCAAGTGGTCTTCGAAGCCCAGGCAAATAAATGGTCGCAGAGGATATCCGCGCTCCAGATGGACACTCATCTGAAAATTGAGGGGAAGAATGACATTAGGAGACTAAGCGTTGGCAATCAAGGCCCGTAGCTTTATTTTCAACAGGGGTTTTTATACCCTAAGTTACACATAGAGGATAATGGGGATGCAAAGACAGCAGCCTTTGATCCTTATCAAAAACCAGAGTTTCTCTCCTGCAAATGTATCGTATACAAATGGTTTAGGTGATTTACATCATCTTCTAGCCAGAAGACCTATTAACATTTTATGACTCTTGACAAAGACTTATCAACCGTAAGACTTATTTTCTCTAAGAGTAATTATTTTAAGGTTTGGCCCCATCTTTCGAAGATAAAATTGCATTCCTATAGGGCAGATGTGTAATGGGCTTACAACAAAGGAAATAATTTATTACCTTAAGGGTCTAAAGTTAGTAACACCAAGGCCACTACTTATTTCTTCTACATACCAACTATATTAATTAATACACATTCAAGGATACAATTCAGGGGATGTGGAAACTTGGCAACAAGCATTGGTTCATCAATGAAATCTTTTACTAGTTTTATTCTGACAGTTTCTAACTCTCTGAGAGGCTCTAAGCTCTTTGAATATCTTAAGCTTCCCTTGCCTCTCGAGGCTCGGAGACTGTAAACAATTGTATGCCTTGCTGTAGGAGACCGGGTAAACTTGTCAGGCGAGTTAGAGAGCCATCTGACGTGTTTGGATTTAAACACTCCTAATTGCCCAGGAACTTTATTAATTGGAGCTGTAAGTTAGCTCTTTGACAGAGAGAGTGAGATGGTGGTGGGTGACAGCCCCCAGGAAAGTCAGAGGTGAGAGCACAAAGCAATAAAGTAGGCAGACTCTGGTTTTGGGGGGGTAGATGCTCAAGAATATCCGGGAGGACTCCCGAGGCTCGATCCCGCCTTTGTGTATGCCCAGCCTCCTTCCTCATGACCTTTGTCACGAGTGGAATGTCTCTCGCCGGCTCCCGGCATCTCCCCGTTTTTTATTTCTTAAAACAGCCAGATGTAGCTCAGTCGCGAGCCTCTGAATACTCTGCCGAAGAATCCTGACAATACAAGGAAGAATGATTATGAGAAGCAGAATTAAAGCAGCCACCGCAGCATAGCTAAAGACATTAGACAGAATATTCTTTCCTGAGATGTAGTTAGGGAAAGTATGGAAGAAATCATTTGCTGTTCCAGCAGCAGTAAAATCTAATCGGGAGTGCTCCATGGTTGCTATTTGATAGTGAAGTTTCCCTACGTCTCAACCAATGTCAGAGCTGTTCCAGATACCTGAAATATGGTTTTTAATCTTTTCCCATTCAAAATCTGTCTCATTTACTTTCAGGGGTGTTCCACATATCCACCGATAGTCAGCATGACAAGACAATGCCATTTTCACCTTTAAAGCCTGCAATTCAGTCCCAATATGTATTACTGCTTCCTCTAGGGCGTCTACCCTCATTTCTAATTTTCTCTCTATAGCTTCCTGTGTTGCCAATGTTAAAGAAACATTTTTGGACATAGAATCAACATATTGAGAAGTATGTACTTGTTGAGTCAATGATATTGCTGCCACAGTAACAGAAGTGATTGCACTTATCAAAGCTG
The DNA here is from genome assembly GCF_029407905.1 of Bubalus kerabau. NCBI lineage: Eukaryota > Metazoa > Chordata > Mammalia > Artiodactyla > Bovidae > Bubalus > Bubalus kerabau. The sequence goes on along the minus strand of NW_026577887.1, from coordinate 1,791,537 downwards.
CTGTTCCCAAGATAAGTAAGCCCACAAACCGTCGTGTTTGCATTAAATCCTGTAGTTGTTGTAATACAGCAAGACCATAATTCAATAAGTGGTTACATCATAAGATAAGGTGGATGTTGTAGCATTACAAAGGAGCAAACATTATATTGAGGGTTTAAACAAGATGAACCAGGGAGCAGCTGTAGGTGTCAGCCCGGGGGAGCAGTGTCCCCAGCATCAGGAGGCAGAACGCGAGCGGCAGGCTGTGGGCCAAGGTGCCTATGGTGGGCGGAGGGGCAGGGTTCGTGGTTTAGGGCTAGCCGCCACCGCTTGGGCTCAGGGCGGTCCCCTCTCGCCGGTGGGGCCACGCTGGTCTGGACGGCACTCCGCGGGCGCGCTTTCCTCTCTGGCCCTCACTCGCTGCACAGACTTCTTTGCTCTAGGTCACGGGGTGCAGAGAGGTGGGTGCGAGGCGCTGCTGGTGGCGCGGAGGCGAGAGCTGGCTGGGGGAGGGGGAGAGAGTGAGTGCGCGCGCCGCGAACCTGGTCTTTGGGGAATGTGACATGACGAATTTGTCTGAGATCCAAACCGGAGAATCTGCATTCTGTAGAAATATACAAGCATACCCTCTCCCACAAGTTAGCAACACATCTGGCCTTTTTCACTCTCCCGTAAGGAGGCCTTTTTACTTGACCAGGGGCCGAGTCGTAGCCTGTAATTCAGGCATCTAGTGTCTCATCATTGTAGTCTGCCCCTGTGTGTTTACGTTTAAGTGATTAATTACAATTGGAACATAACTTCACTATTTGTCTAGCTGTTTCCCTATGGATATGTTAATTTAGGTCTAATGTTTAGTTTAGGTCTCTGTATAAATTAAAGTAATAAATGTATAACCTCCTTATCTCATTTTGGTATACAGGTATACAGATATACCTAAATGCAAAATGCATTTATATATGTATTTATATATGGCAACAAGTATAAAGTTATTGACATATAATATATATAAATCAATATACTTGAATTAATCTTTATAATTAATATATTAATTAATATATATTACAACAATACAACACATACACAGCTAATACCAACCAACACAAACCAATATACTGTAATAATACATGTCACACATTTATAATTATACAGTATATAGAACATATATCATCACAGCACATCAATCCATACCAATTAATATCAGCCACACACACATTATATTACTGCCATATATATTTAATTATACAGTATATATATGTGTGTGTGTATATAGTATACATATTAATTTATATACAAATTAATTAAGTATAGATGTATAAATAGAATTAGGTATACCTTTATTATATTTTATTTATACCCATACCTAATTAGGCAAACTGTAATTAGGCAAATACATTTATATTATGTATTTATAACAATATATAAAGTATTGTTAAATGTACCACCTGTACAGCATCTCCACCCCACATACCACTTTCTCTAATCCCACCAACTCATTTTCAGTATTATGTGTTGGCCAGGAGCTGGGCCAGTCTTTCCCAGCAATGTTAAGAGACGTCTGTTCCTGTGTCTAATAGCCCTGGCGTTTTATTCTCTTGAATTAAAAGATCTTTTAAAGGCCTTGGAACTGTAATTTCCTGCACCCAAAAGGCTAGATCACTAGATCCAAATGTTTTGTGGCTCTTAGATTGAGAAGTCAAGTTTTTCCTTGTCTGATAGTAAGGTAAAAATAAAAGCTGTGTTACTCTTTGACCTTTATTAATTTGTACAGTTTTGATAGGCAGTGAGATCAAGACTTTAATTTCTCAATATCATCAGAATCTACTACACCATGCACCAGCGAAATTTCTTTTCTTTCTTTTTTTTTTATTTAATTTTTTTTTAAAAGAAAGCGAGCTACGCCCCAGGACAAATCTTACAATGTCCTCAGATAGGGGGCCAGCCACTCCGGTTGGAATTGGAGTAAGCGGCACATCAGGGGTTAATATTGTTATTAAATCTCCTTGCCTTTTCGCTTTTCTCCTAGCCTGGGTGAGACCCCCCTGAGGGAGTTTTCTCCAAGGAGCACACTCTGCATATTGTGTACTAAAAGCTCTTTTGTTTAAAAAACTTTTTATCTTCCTCAGTCTTAGGAAACACTTTGGCAGGCTTTGGGGGCAAAGTGGGGAACTCCTGGGTCCTGGGAGGCACAATCGAAGGCGGTGGCAGTCGCCTTAAATCAGAAAGTGGTGGATAAGTTTTTTAAAGGTTTGCGCAGAGGGGGAGGGAGCTCGCCAGGGCTCTCGGCCGCAGCGTCCTGTAAGCCCTCTCCTTCCTCGGGAGGTAGACCACTTTCTCCCTCCTTTTTTTTTTTCTTCAATGGCAGAAAATATGATCTGTGCAGTAAATGGAGACTCACCACCATCCACCTCTATAGCCTCCCCCATAGTCTATTTAACAGCCTCGTGACGGAGGTCCAGGACATTTCTAATCATATTCCACAGTCAATAAATATTTGTCTATTCTTAGATGCAGAGAAATCCATTTTTAATTTTTTTTTTAATTTTAGAGAATATTTTTATTTATTTTGTAACCTCTTTACCCTGGCTAAACTGCAGAGGGGACTAGAAAAGAATCCTCAAGGTGAGGATCAAGTTCATCCTTGGGACTAGAGAAAATCCTTCTCCGGGAAACTCCTAGCGGTGGCCCTTTACCCCAACATGGAGGAGGAGGCATAGGGGGATGGGAGCGTCCCGAAGTTTTCCTCTTCTGTTCCGGAGATCCTTTAACTGTTTGGTAACTAAATCTTACGAACTGTCTGATCTGGGATGTTTCCCTCAACCTCCTAGGAGCGGATGGTCTGATTAGGGATGTTTTCTTAAACTTTTAGGAGCATCTTTAGCTTAAAAAAAAAAAATCCTCATCAGAATGGCATCGTGCTGCTGTTTCCTCTAAACCTTTTTCAAATTGAGGGGAGAGCTGATCTTTCTTTTCATCCCTATCTTTTACATGCTCATTGGCAGTCATAGCGGCTAGCCATTCATTTAGCTGTCGATAGCTAGGTATAGCCTCTTCATTTTCACTTTTCTTTATAACAGGTACCTTTTCAGATTTGCTTTTTTGTTTAACAGGTACTTTTCCAACTTTACTTTCCTCTTTAACAGGTACCTTTTCAAATTCATGAGCTGGATCTAAAACATCTCTAGTCATATTCCACAGAGGAAAGTTGTAAGTAGGGATTTTTTCCAAACCTTGCTGAGCACAATAAGCTCTTAGCTGTTTTCCTAGTTTTTTCAAGATATCGAGGTTAACAGTGCCTTGTTGTAGAAACCAAGGGCAGTGGTCTTGTACAAATGTAAAAAATGATTGAATGGAAGATTTTTTAACCTTGATTCTTCTTTTACTTAATAACTGTAAAATTACTCCTATAAAGAGCTGTCTTTCATTTGATTCAGTGTTGCCCATGTCAGAAACTTAAGGATAGTAAAAGATTTTGCTTTTAGCTATCTAAAGATTAGGCCTTTTTTGTCAGCCTTTTTAGAAACCGTTTTTTCTCTCTAACTCTTCAACACTTCCCACTCCTCTCGCCCTGTCTATTCTACAGGGGGATCTGCAGCCCCCTAAGTGGGATCCTATCTGTCCCCAAAACTGAACACTGGGGGAATGGGGTTGGGGATTTACCTTCGAAATGCCTATCTCGGGCGCCACCTGCAGAGGTCCAGCCCCAGCTGATCCAGGGTATTCGAAGGGAAGATGGAGTAGGCGACCTATGTATTTATTTATTTATTCATCAAAGATATAAAGAGTAATAGAATGAGGATAGCTCAGTAGGAAAATTCAGTGGAGAAAAGCAGCTGAGTAGCTTGGTTTACGCGGAAAATCAATATAACCCGTGACACCAGGTTAGCTCTGACCACGGAGGCTGCAAGTGCCCTCTAGAATAGAGGAAGGTGCCCCACCTTAGACACCTTATCGAGTGGGTCTTCGAAGCCCAGGCAAATAAATGGTCGCAGAGGATATCCGCGCTCCAGATGGACACTCATCTGAAAATTGAGGGGAATAATGACATGGGGAGACCAAGCGTTGGTGAGCAAGGCCCGTAGCTTTATTTTCAACACAGGTTTTAATACCCTAAGTTACACATAGAGGATAATAGGGGATGCAAAGTCAGCAGTCTTTAATCCTTATCAAAAACCAGGGTTTCTTTTCTGCAGATTTATCGTATAAAAATGGTTTAGATGATTTACATCATCTTCTGGCCAGAAGACCTATTAACATTTTATGACTCTTGACAAAGACTTATCAACCATTAGAGTTATTTTCACTAAGAGTAATTGTTTAAGGTTTGGCGCCATCTTTCGAAGATAAAATTGCATTCCTATAGGGAGGATGTGTAATGGGTTTACAACAAAGAAAAGAATTTATTACCTTAAGGGTCTAAAGTTACCAACATCAAGGCCACTACTTATTTTTTCTACATACCAACTATATTAATTAGCACACATTCAAGGATACAATTCAGGGGATGTGGAAACTTGGCAAAAAGCATTGGTTCATCAATGAAATCTTTTACTAGTTTTATTCTGACAGTTTCTAACTCTCTGAGAGGCTCTAAGCTATTTGAATATCTTAAACTTCCCGTGCGTCTCGAGGCTGGGAGACTGTACACAATCGTATGCATAGCTGTAGGAGACCGGGTAAACTTGTCAGGCGAGTTAGAAAACCATCTGAGGGGTTTGGATTTAAACACTACTAATTGCCCAGGAACATTATTAGTTGGAGCTGTAAGTTAGCTCTTTGACAGAGAGAGTGAGATGGCGGTGGGGGACATCCCCAGTAATGTCAGAGGTGAGAGAACAAAGCAATAAAGAAGGCAGACTTTGGTTTTTGGGGGTAGATGCTGAAGAATATACGGGGGAACTCCCGGAGGCTCGATCCCGCCTTTGCGTATGCCGAGACTCTTTCCTCATGACATTTGTCACGAGTGGAATATCTCTCGCTGGCTCCCGGCAATCTTCCATTGCACCAAACGCAGTGGAGTCCCAAGAGGCCCCTCCCAACACCACAGTATCAGTGTCTTCTCAGAGGCACCCTGAGCAACTCCCTGAGTTCACCGGCACAAGTCGAGGGAACACAGGGTATCCTGCCGCAACCCGAGAAAGACCTCAAGAGTCCGTCTTCAACGCGTCTTGAGGCCGGATTCCCCTACCATGACTCGAGAGCAATGACACGCTCCCCCTCGCCATGCGCATGGACACCTGACTTCCCTGGCGCTACATGAGAGGCTCCCTGAGCTCCCCGTCATACCTCGTGAGAAACCCCACACTGGCGCCACAGCTCGGGAAAACCCACGAGACGCCACCGTCATCGCGAGATTGGGGACATCTTTTCCTGCCTGACCTGGAGAGCAATCCCTGGTCCTTTCTCCAAACTTCACAGGAGGCTTTACTCCCTTTAGGCCACTCAATGGGCTCCAAGAGATACCTGTCACGACTTGAGAGGAGAGCAGAGTACTTTGTTTCCCCTCGAGATGAGGCCTTACATTGGGTGAGTCTGGAATGCAACCCCGAGATCCCTGTTGCCCCTGGAGAGGAACATTATATCCTGGACAAAAGCCTAGATGAGGTCTATTTTGCCCTACAGTGACTCGAGAGAAACACCCATCTCTCCCTCGCAATTCGAATGGAAGATTGGTCTTCACTGGGCCAACACAAGAGGAAGTCTGAATTTCCCGTTGTAACTCGAGAATCCCGCCGCAACTCTTAAAAACCACGTGGTTCCCCATTCATCACAATATGAGGCCTTTGCCCGCTACAGAGTCTCAAGAGAAGTCCCATGTTTCGTCATAAAGTTCGAAATGCTACTTGGCACCCTTGATGCGACCCCAAAAGTTCCCCAATATACCGGTCTCACTCCAAGGGAACACCGAAGTTCCTGGCACCACTTCATTTGAGCCCCTTCTCCCCTCCTGATCATGGCAGGAAGGTCTATTCCCCTGCTTTGTCTAGAAGGGGTTCCCGACCTTCATGGCGCACCTCAGGATGAGGCCAGTCTCACGAAGAAATTCGAGACGTAGCCTCGTGTTCGTGCCACGTGCCGAAAGACCCCGATTTCTCGGTCTTGCTCTTGATAAGAACCCGATGCCCGGACACCTCTTCTAAGGCAACCCTGTGGATGAAGGCACTACACGAGGGGGCACTGGCAACCCTGTTCATCGTCCGGAAAATCCCACAGGATCCACATACAGCTCCACAACTGGCCTGTCACCCCTTAAACAACGAGAGAGGCAAGCGGAGTTCCCTTCCTCAGACAAGACGAGGCCTGAGTATCCAATCCCAACTCTGCAGGCACGCTTCGATCTGAGTCAGAAATGGAGAGGAAACCTGAGGTTCCTGCCTCAACCCGAGATGAGGCCCTCTTCCATTAAAACAAACCCAGTTGAGTCCCGAGAGGCCACTCCCATCTCCACAGTATCCCTGACTTCTCATAGGCATTCTGAGAAGCTCCTTGAGGCCACCGGCAAACGTCGAGGGAAATAAGGGTTTCCTGCCACAACCGAAGAAAGACCTCGAGAGTCCTTCTTCAACGCGTCTTGAGGTCAGATTCCCCTACCATGGCTCGAGAGCAATAACGCGCTCCCCCTCGCCACGCACATGGAGACCTGACTTCCCTGGCGCCACATGAGAGGCTCCCTGAGCTCCCTGTCGTACCTCGTGTGAAACCCCACACTGGCGCCGCAGCTCGAGAAAACACACAAGACCCCTCCGTCATCGCGAGATGAGGGCCATCTTTTCCTGCATGGCCTGGAGAGCAGTCCCAAGTCCTCTCTCCAAACTTCACAGGAGGCTTGACTCCCTTTAGGCCACAAAGTGGGCTCCAAGAGGTGCCCGTCGCAACTCGAAAGGAGAGCAGAGTCCTTTGCTTCACTTCGACACGAGGCCTGACTCCCTGGGTGAGTCTGGAATGCAAACCTGAGATCCCTGTGGCCCTTGGAGAGGAACATTAGGTCCTGGACACAAGCCTAGATGAGGTCTCCTTTGCCCTGCAGTGACTCGAGCGCAACCCCCAGCTCTCCCTCGCAACTCGAATGGATGATTGGACTTCCCTGGCCCAACACAAGAGGAAGCCTGAAATCCCCGTCGTAACTCGAGAATCCCGCCGCAACTCGAGAAAAACCACGTGGCTCCCCCGTTATCGCAAGATGAGGCCCTTGGCCGCTACAGCGTATCAAGAGAAGTCCCACGTTCCATCCTGAAGTACAAAACGGTACTTGGCACCCTTGATGCGACCCCCAAAGTTCCCTGACATACCGGTCTCACTCGAGGGAAACACCAAAGTTCATGGCACCACTTCCTGTGAGCCCCTTCACCCCTCCTGATCGCGACAGGAGGGTCGACTCCCATGCTTTGTCTGCAAGGGGTTCCCGACGTTCCCCGCAAACCTCCGGATGAGGCCGGTCTCATGAGGAAATTCGAAAAGTAGCCTCATGGTTGGTGCCACATGTTGAAAGATCCCGAATTCCCGGTCCACTCTAGATAAGAACCTGACGCCCGGACATCTCTTCGAAGGCAACCCTGTGGATGAAGGCACAACACGAAGGGACAATGACATCCCCATGCATCGTCTGGAAAAACCCGCCGATTCCACTCACAGCTCCAAATGTGGATTGTCACCTCGTGAACAACTCGAGAGGCAAGTGAATTTGCATTCCTTCACACAAGACGAGGCCTTACTCTCCTGGCCCAACTCTTCAGGGACCCTGCGATCGGAGTCAGAAATGGAGAGGAACCCTGAGGTTCCTACCTCAACTAGAGAACAGGCCCTCTTCCATTGAACCAAACTCAGTCGTGTCCCGAGAGGCCCCTCCCAACACCACAGTATCCCTGAATTCTCAGAGGCTCCCTGAGAAGCTACCTGAGGTCACTGGCACAAGTCGAGGGAACCCAGAGTTTCCTGAAGTAACCCGAGAAAGACTTGGAGAGTCCTTTTTCAACGTCTCTTGATGCCCGATTCCCCTACCATGACTCCAGAGCAAGGACGTGCTCCCCTCGCCACAAGCAGGAAAACTGACTTCCCTAGTACCACACAAGAGGCTCCCTGAGTACCCCATCATACCTCGTGAGAAAACCCACAGTGGTGCCGCAGTTCGAGAAAAACCACAAGATGCCCCCGTCAAGGAGAGATGGGGGTCTTCTTTTCCTGCCTGACCTGGAGAGCAATCCCTGGTCCTCTCTCCAAACTTCACAGGAGGATTGACTCCCTTTAGGCCACTCAGTTGGGTCCAAGAAATACCCGGTGCGACTCGAGAGGAGAGCGGAGTCCTTTGCTTCCCTCGAGATGAGGCCTGACTCCCCAGGTGAGTTTGGAATGCAACCCCGAGATCCCTGTCGCCCCTGGAGTGGAACATTATGTCCTAGACACAAGCCTAGATGAGGTCTATTTTGCCCTACAGTGATCGAGAGCAACCTCCATCTCTCCCTCACAATTTGAATGGAAGATTGGTTTTCCCACGGTCAACACATGAGGAAGTCTGAATATCCCATCGTAATTCGAGAATTCAGCCTCAAGTCTTAAAAACCATGTGGTTCCCCCTTCATCGCAATATGAGGCCCTTGCCAGCTAGAGTCTCAAGAGAAGTCCCACGTTCCATCTTAAAGTTCGAAATGCTACTTGGCACCCTTGATGCGACCCCAAAATTCCCCAACATACCGGTCTCACTCCAGGGGAACACCGAAATTCCCGGCGTCTCCAGGGAAGTCCCATTTTCTGTCCTTAAGTGCGAAACGGAACTTGACACCCTTGATGCGACCGCAAAAGTTTCCGACACGCTGGGTTCCCTCGAGGGGAACACCAAGGGTCCCGGCACCACTTCATCTGAGCCCCTTCTCCCCTCCTGATCGCGACAGGAGAGTCGATTCCCCTGCTTTCTCTGGAAGGGGTTCCCGGCCTTCCTGGTGCACCTCAGGATGAGGCCGGTCTCAGGAGGAAATTCGAGACCAGCCATGTGTGAGGTGCCACGTGCCGAACGACACCGATTTTCCGGTCCGCTCTTGATAAGAACCTGATGCCCGGACACCTCTTCGAAGGCAACCCTGTGAGTGAAGGCACAACACGAAGGGGCACTGACACCCCCGTGCATCATCCGGAAAAACCCGCAGGGTCTACACACAGCTCGACAAGGGGCCTGAGACTCCCGGAACAACTCGAGAGGCAACCAGAATTCCATTCCTCAGACAAGACGAGGCATGACTCTCCTGTCCCAACACTGCAGGGACCATGCAGTCGGAGTCAGAATTGGAGAGGAAGCCTGAGGTTCCTGCCTCAACTTGTCATGAGGCCCTCTTCCATTGCGCCGAACCCAGTGGAGTTCCGAGAGGCCCCTCCCAACTCCACAGTGACCCTGACTTCTCAGAGGCACGCTGAGAAGCTTCCTGAAGTCACTGGCACAAGTCGATGGAACCCAGGGTTTCCTGCTGCAACCCAGGAAAGACCTCGAGAGTCCTTCTTTAACACCTCTTCAGGCCCAATTCCCCTACCATGACTCGAGAACAATGACGGGCTCCCTCTCACCACGTGCATAGAGACCTGACTGCCCTGGCACCACGTGAGAGGCTCACTGAGCTCCCAGTCTTACTTCGTGAGAAACCACACACTAGCGCCACAGCTCGAGAAAACCTACGAGACGCCCCAGTCATTGGGAGATGAGGGCCTTCATTTCATGCATTCCCTGGAGAGCAATCCCGTGTCCTCCCTCCAAACACCAAAGGAGGTTTGACTCCCTTTAAGCCACTCAGTGGGCTCCAAGACATACCCGTCCGACTCGAGAGGAGAGCAGAGTCCTTTGCTTCCCCTCGAGATGAGGGCTGACTCCAAGGTGAGTCTGGAATGCAACCCCGAGATTTCTGTCGAGCCTTGACATGAACATTAGGTCCTGCACACAAGCCTTGGTGGGGTCTCTTTTGCCTTCAGTGACTAGAGCGCACCTCCAGCTCTTCCTCGAATCTCGAATGGAAGATAAGACTTTTGTGGGCCAACACAAGAGGAAGCATGAATTCCCTGTGGTAACACAAATATCACACCGCAACTCGAGAAAAACCAAGTGGTTCCGCAGTCATTCCAAGATGCGGCCCATGCCCGCTGGAGCACCCCAAGAGAAGTCCAACGTTCCATTTTGAAGAGCGAAACGGTACTTGGAACGCTTTATGCGACCCCAAAAGTTACCCGACATACCTGTCTCACTTGAGGGAAACACCGAGGTTCCCGGCAGCACTTCATCTGAGCCACTTCTCCCCTCCTGATCGCCACAGGAGGGTCGATTCCTCTGCTTTGTCTGGAAGAGTTTCATGAACTTCGCGGCACATTTCAGGATGAGGCCGGTTTCATGAGGAAATTCGAGACAACCCACGTGGGTGGTGCCAAATGCTGAACGACCCCGATATCCCGGTCCGCTCTTCATAAGAACCCGATGCCCGGACACCTCTTCGAAGGCAACCCTGTGGATGAAGACACAAAACGAAGGGTCACTGACACCCCTGTGCATCGTCTGCAAAGACCCGCGGGTTCCACACACAGCTCGACAAGGGGCCTGAAACCCCATGAACAACTCGAGAGGCAAGCGGAGTTCCATTCCTCAGAAAAGACGTAGCCTGACTCTCCTGTCCCAACTCTGCAGGGACCCTGATGTCGGAGTCCGAAACAGAGAGGAAGTCTGAGGTTCCTGCCTCCCCTCGAGATGAGCCCCTCTTCCATTGCGACAAACCCAGCGGAGTACCGAGAGGCACCGCCAACTCCACAGTATCCCTCAACTCTCAGAGACACCCTGGGAAGTTCCCTAAGGTCCCCGGCAGAAGTCGAGGGAAACGACTTTTTCCCGCCACAACCCGAGAAAGACCTCGAGAGTCCCTCTTCAATGCGTCTTGAGGCCCTAGTCCCCTCCCATTACTCAAGAGCCACAACGCGCTCCTCCTCGCTACGCGCAGGGAGAACTGACTTCCCTGGCGCCGCACGAGAGGCTCCCTGAGATCCTCGCCATGCCTCGCGAGAAAACCCCCACGGGCGCCGCAGCTCGAGGAAACCCCTGAGACGCCCCCGTCCTCGCGATGTGAAGGGACTTCTTTTCCTGCATGGCCTGGAGAACAATCCCGAGCCCTCTCTCCAAAATGAAGAGGAGGCTTGACTCCACTGACGCCACTAGGGGGCTCCAAGATATCCGCGTCGCGACTCGGGAGGACAGCAGAGTCCTTTGCTTCCCCTCGAGACGAGGCCTGACACCCAGGGGGATCCTGGAATGCAACCCCGAGATCCCTGCCTTCCCTGGAGAGGAACATTAGGTCCTGGACACAAGCCTAGATGAGGTCTCTTTGGCCCTGCAGTGACTCGAGCGCAACCCCCAGCTTTCCCTCGCCAATCGAATGGAAGACTGGGCTTCCCAGGGCCAACAGAGGAGGAAGCCTGTAATCCCCATCGTCACTCGAGAATCCCGGCGCAACTCGAGAAAAAACACGTGGTTCCAACGTCTTCGCAAGATGAGGCCCTTGCCCACTACAGTGTCTCAGGGGAAGTCCCATGTTCCGCCCTGAAGTGCAAAACAGTACCTGACACCCTTCATGCGACCCCCAAAAGCTCCCCGACACGCCGGGTACCCTCGAGGGAACACCGAGAGTCCCGGCACAGCTTCATCTGAGCCCGTTCTCCCCTCCTGATCACGACAGGAGAGTCGATTCCCCTGCGTGGTTCAGAAGGGGTTCCCGGCCTTCCCGGTGCACCTCAGGATGAGGCCGGTCTCACAGGGAAATTCGAGACGAGCCACATGGGTGGTGCACATGCCAAATGCCCCCGATTCCCCGGTCCGCTTTTGAGAAGGACCCGAGGCCCGGACCCCTCTTCGAAGGCAACCCTGTGGGTGAAGACACAACACGAAGAGGCACTGACACCCCCGTGCATCATCCGGAAAGACCCGGGGTTCCACACACAGCTCGACCAGGGGCCTGAAAACCCCTGACAACTCGAAAGGCAAGCAGGGTTCCCTTCCTCAGACAAGACGAGGCATGACTCTCCTGTCCCAACTCTGCAGGGACCCTGTGGTCGGAGCCGAAACGGAGAGGAAGCCTGAGGTTCCTGCCTCCCCTCGAGGTGAGGCCCTCTTTCGTTGCGCCAGACCCAGCGGAGTCCCGAGAGGCCCCGCCAACTTCACAGGATCCCTCGCCTCTCAGGGGCACCCTGGGAAGTTCCCTAAGATCCCCGGCAGAAGGCGAGGGAAACAAGGGTTTCCCGCCGCCACCCGAGAAAGACCTCGAGAGTCCTTCTTCAATGCGTCTCGAGGCCCTAGTCCCCTCCCGTGACTCGAGAGCCATGACGCGCTCCCCCTCACCACGCGCATGGAGACTTGACTTCCCTGGCGCCGCACGAGAGGCTCCCTGAGATCCTCGTCGTGCCTCGGGAGAAAACCCCCACGGGTGCCGCAGCTCGAGGAAACCCCGGAGACGCCCCCGTCCTGGCGAGCTGAGGGCCTTCTATTCCTGCATGGCCTGGAGAGCAATCCAGGGTCCTCTCTCCAAACTGAAGAGGAGGCTGGACTCCCTTGAGGCCACTCAGTGGGCTCCAAGAGATCCGCGTGGCCACTCCAGAGGAGAGCGGACTCCTTGGCTTCCCCTCGAGACGAGGCCTGACTCCCCGAGGGAGCCTGAAATGCAACCCCGAGATTCCTGCCTTCCCTGGAGAGGAATATTAGTTCCAGGACACACGCCTTGATGAGGTCTCTTTGGCCCTGCAGTGACTCGAGCGCTACCCCCAGATTTCCCTCGCTACTTGAATGGGAGATGGGGCTTCCCAAGGCCAACCCAAGAGGAAGCCTGAAATCCTCGTCGAAACTCGAGAATCCTGCCGCAACTCGAGAAAAACCACGTGGTTTCAACGTCTTCGCAAGATGAGGCCCTTGCCCGGTATGGCGTCTCAAGGGAAGTCCCATGTTCCGTCGTGAAGTGAGACACGGTACCTGACACCCTTGATGCGACATCCAAAAGTTCCCCGACATGCCGGGTTCCCTTGAGGGGAACACCGAGAGTCCCAGCACCACTTCCTCTGAGCTCCTACTCCTCTCCTGTTCGCGACAGGAGAGTTGATTCCCCTGCGTGGTCTGGAAGGGGTTCCCGGCCTGCACGGCGCCCCTCAGGATGAGGCCGGCCTCGCGAGGAAATTCGAGACAAGCCCCGTGGCTGGTGCCCCATTTTGAACGACCCTGATTTCCCGGTCCGCAGTTGAGGAGAACCCGATGCCCGGACACCTCTTCGAAGGCCACCCTGTGAGTGAAGGAACAACACGAAGGGGCACTGCCACCCCCGTGCATCGTCCGCAAAGACCCGCGGTTTCCACACACAGCTCCACGAGGGGACTGAGACTCCCTGAGCAACTCGAGAGGCAAGCGGAGTTCCCTTCCTCAGACAAGACGAGGCCTGACTCTCCTGCCCCAATGCTGCAGGGACACTGCTGTCGGAGTACGAAACGGAGAGGAAGCCTGAGGTCCTGTCTCCCCTCGAGATGAGGCCCTCTTCGATTGCGCCAAACCCAGAGGAGTCCCGAGATGGCCCACCAACTCCACAGCATCCCTCACCTCTAAGAGGAACCCTGGGAAGTTCCCTCAGGTCACCGGGAGAAGTCGAGGGAAACGAGGGTTTCCCGCTGCAAGCCGAGAAAGACCTCGTGAGACCTTCTTCTACACGCCTTGATGCCCTAGTCCCCTCCCAGGACTCGAGAACAATGACGCGTTCCCCCTCACCACACTCATGGAGACCTGACTTCCCTGGCGCCGCACGAGAGGCTCCCTGAGAACCTCATCGTGCCTCGTGAGAAAAGCCCCACGGACGCCGCAGCTCGAGGAAACCCCTGAGAAGCCCCCGTCCTCGCGAGGTGAGGGCCTTCTTTTCCTGCCTTTCCTGGAGAGCAATCCCGAGTCCTCTCTCCAAACTGAAGATTAGGCTTGACTCCCTTGAGGCCACTCAGAGGGCTCCAAGAGATCCGCGTCCTGGCTCAAGAGAAGAGCGGAGTCCTTTGCTTCCCCTCGAGGCGAGGCCTGACTCCACGGGGGACTCTGGAGTGCAACCCCGGGACCCCTGTCTTCCCTTGAGAGTACTACTAGGTCCTGGACACACGCCTAGATGAGGTCTCTTGGGCCCTGCAGTGACTCGAGTGCAACCCCCAGCTTTCCCTAGCAACTCGAATGGAAGATGGGGCTTCCCAGGGCCAACCCAAGAGGAAGCCTGAAATCCCCGTCGTAACTCGAGAATCCGCCGCAACTCGAGAAAAACCACGTGGTCCCAACGTCTTCGCAAGATGGGGCCCTTGCCCGCTACGGCGTCTCAAGGGAAGTCTCACGTTCCGTCCTGAGTTGCGAAACGGTACCTGACACCCTTCATGCGACCTCCAAAATTTCCCAGACACGCCGGGTTCCCTCGAGGGGAACACCGAGGGTCCTGGCACCCCTTCATCTGAGCCCCTTCTCCCCTCCTCATCGCGACAGGAGAGTCGATTCCCCTGCGTATTCTGGAAGGGGTTCCCGGCTTTCCCGGCACACCTCAGGATGAGGCCGGCCTCCCGAGGAAATTCGAGATGAGCCCCGTGGGTTGTGCCACATGCCGAACGACCCCGATTTCCCAGTCCGCTCTGGATAAGAACCCGATGCCCGGACACCTCTTCGAAGGCAACCCTGTGGGTGAAGTTACCATTCGAAGGGGCACTGACACCCCCGTGCGTCGTCCGGAAAAACCCGCGGTTTCCACACACAGCTTGACGAGGTGCGTGAGACACCCTGAGCAATTCGAGAGGCAAGCGGAGTTCCCTTCCTCAGACAAGACGAGGCCTGACTCTCCTGTCCCAACTCTGCAGGGACCCTGTGGTTGGAGTCCGAAAAGGAGAGGAAGCCTAAGTTTCCTGTCTCCCCTCGAGATGAGGCCCTCTTCCATTGCGCCAAGCCCAGCGGAGTCCCGAGAGGCCCCGCCAACTCCACAGCATCCCTCACCTATCAGAGGCACCAAGGGAAGTTCCCTCAGGTCCCCGGCAGAAGGCGAGGGAAACGAGGCTTTCCCGCCGCAACCACAGAAAGACCTCGAGTGTCCTTCTTCAACGCCTCTGGAGGCCCTAGTCCTCTCCCATGACTGGAGAGCCATGACGCGCTCCCCCTCGCCACGTGCACAGAGACCTGACTTCCCTGGCACCGCACGAGAGGCTCCCTGAGATCCTCGTCTTGCCTCGTGAGAAAACCCCCACGGGTGCCGCAGCTCGAGGAAACCCCTGAGAAGCCCCCATCCTCGCGAGGTGAGGGCCTTCTTTTCCTGCCTGACCCAGAGCACAATCCCGAGTCCTCTCTCCAAACTGAAGAGAAGGCCTGACTCCCTTGAGGCCACTCAGTGGGCTCCAAGAGATCTGCGTCGCGACTTGAGAGGAGAGCAGCATCCTTGGCTTGCCCTCGAGGCGAGGCCTGACTCCCCGGGGGAGTCTGGAACGCCACCCTGAGATCCCTGTCTTCCCTTGAGAGGAACGTTAAGTCCCGGACACAGGCCTAGATGAGGTCTCTTTGGCCCTGCAGTGACTCGAGTGCAACCCTCAGCTTTCCCTCGCAACTCGAATGGAAGATTAGGCTTCCCGGGGCCAACACAAGAGGAAGCCTGAAATCCCCGTCGTAACTCTAGTATCCCGCCGCAACTCGAGAAAATACACATGGTCCCAACGTCTTCGCAAGATGAGGGCCTTGCCCGCTACGGCGTCTCAAGGGAAGTCCCAGGTTCTGTCCTGAAGTGCGAAACGCTACCTGACTCCTTTCATGCAACCCCCAAAAGTCCCCCACACGCCGGTTTCCCTCGAGGGTAACACCGAGGGTTCCATCCCCACTTCATCTGAGCCCCTTCTCCCCTCCTGATGGCGACAGGAGAGTCGATCCCCCTGCATTGTCTGGAAGGGTCCCCGGCCTTCCCAGCACAACTCAGGATGAAGCCGGCCTCACTAGGAAATTTGAGACTAGCCCCGTGGGTGGTCCCTCATGCCGAAAGACCCCGATTTCCCTGTCCGCTCTTGAAAAGAACCCGAGGCCCGGACACCTCTTCGAAGGCAACCCAGTGGGTGAAGGCACAACACGAAGGGGCACTGTCACCATCGTGCATTTCCGGAAACACCCGCAGGTTCCACACACAGCTCAACAAGGGGCCTGAGACCCCCTGAGCACCTCGAGAGGCAAGCGGAGTTCCCTTCCTCAGACAAGACGATTCCTGACTCTCCTGTCCCAACTCTGCAGGGACCCTGCGGTCGGAGTCCGAAACGGAGAGGAAGCCTGAGGTTCCTGCCTTCCCTGGAGATGAGGCCCTCTTCCATTGCGCCAAACCCAGCGGAGTCCTGAGAGGCCCCGCCAACTCCACAGCATCCCTCATCTGTCAGAAGCACACTGGGAAGTTCCCTAAGGTCACCGGTAAACTTTTATTGCACAAGGTCCCCATGAAAAGGCCCACGCAGCAGGACAGCCACAGATTCTGTCTGCCATTAAAGGGCAGTAAGGTGCCCTCCCCCCTTCTTTGCTGCCTCGGCGGCCACCAGGGTGCAATTCGCGTACCCTTCCCTTTCCCATCCTAGCAGGTGCTCCAGGGCCCGCTGGCCTACAAAGTGCTAGAAGCAGGGCTGGGCCAGCCGGCCAGAATTCAGGGTTCTGTCCCTTGGACTTCCAGCGGACACTAGGCTGCTTGGGAAAACCGCGCAGCCTCTGAGGTTTTTCAGCAGAGGGGTGGAGCGGTAAAGGCTTTGACCCCAAAGACGAGGCCTTTCTGCGACCGCCAGGTTGGGGAGCTCTGAGACTGTGCCAACACAGGGCGGAATACATGGTTCCCTGCTCCACGCAGTCCCCGTTCCCTTACCTGTGTACCGCACCCCTCCGCTGTGGCCCATGGATGCCGATCCTTGGGGATCCAGGAGTTCACGAAATGGGCATTCCCAGCCGCAATGGCGACCCCCAACAGCACATCTGGAAAGCCCTCCCCCACCCCCGCCAGGAGCCGACCCCCACTGCGAACGGAACCCCACCCCGCCCCGCACTGCCATGTTTCGCCCCGGCCCTGCCGGGCTCCCGGTGGGTTCCCAGCAATATTGGCGACCCCGGGAGCACAACAGGGACTGACCCCCCACCCACAGTGAGCGGAATCTCGACCTGTGCAGCCCAGGTTTACCCCACCCTGGCTGCGCTCCCGGCGCGTTTCCAGCTGCAGTGGCCATCTCCGAGAGCACAACTGGGAAGCCCTCCCCTACCCCCGCCAGGAGCCGACACCCGCCCTGCGCCGCCCGGGTTCGCCCCGCCCCTGCCGCGCTCCAGGGGCGCTGCCCACCTTCACCTGTGGCTCTCGGTGAGCCCCGTCCCCACGCCCGGTTCCAGGAGAGGCTCTCGGACCTCGCTGCTGCCGCCAGGTCAAACATGAGGACAATACATACACCCCACAGAGACAATCCAAGCTGTCTATGATTTAGGGATAAAACGAGGACTACAGAAAGGCAAGATGACCTGACCTAGGAGGGCCATGATATTCTATAGAACCAGACAAAGTTGGTTACCAAGGAAACTTTTTTCCTTGGAACCCGGAAAGCTGGTTCTTTGCATATGCAATGACCAACAATTAGCTTGTTACCCAAACCTGCCTTACTGCCACCCCCATCTCCCCACTCCCCAGAAGACTGGATCAAAGAAATATTTTAAATCTCAGGCGGAAACCTGGAAGATGTCTTGTCTGTCTGTTTGGATTAAGGTATGTGTCAGTGTGAGCCCTGTGTTTTTTGATAATATTGCTCAAGTTCTGAGTTCTGATTTCAATGGTCTCAAGACAAGGCAGCCCTTCCAAATCAAACTGCTGGAAATACAAGAAAACATTGACCTAAATGAATGTCAGAGTCCCATGAACTGGGAACTAGTCAATATTAAATATCTAGTATTTTTGGTTTTGCTCCTCCATTATAGACATGTCTAAGAGTCAACAACATTAAGCACAACATGTTCATAGTGCCTAGGTTTCTTTTGAGATAAAAATTGCTCTATTGTTATATCTGTCACAAGCTTGTCAGCAAGAAACTACCTGGAAACGACAACAACAAAAGTAAAAAATGTAAATGTGATATGAGCTTTTAGACAAACTCTTTACAATAATTATACTCTAAAATATCTGCCTCTCATAGTCTTGATTGAAGGCAGAGGAGAAGGGGATGACAGAGGATAAGATGGTTGGATGGCATCACTGACTCGATGGACATGAGTTTGAGCAAGCCCCTGGAGCTGGTGACGGACACGGAAGCCTGGCGTCCTTCAGGCCACGGGGTCCCAAAGAGTCAGACACGACTGAGCAACTGAACTGAACTGAACTAACAAACGTTTCTCCAGGAGTTTTGGTTACCCGAGTTTCCATCCTTGTGACGACAGTGTATTGAATAGCTAGGTCATTTCCAAATAAATGAAAGTTCTGAAACATTCACGACTTGAAAGGACCTCCCTTTTACACAGAAACAAAAGAGATTTTTGACTCTCCATGAATAGTGTCTGGCACCATCCTGACATGTTAAATGTAAGAAAGCAATTGTTTTGTTTTGTTTTGTTCTGTTCTTGGGGGTGGGGGGAGGGGGGCGGGCTATAGCGAATGCCAATATAAAAGTCAGTTCTTGGTTGCTGAAGGGAAATGTATGACTTGTTATTACAAGAAAGTATGTGGAATGCAATGGCACTTGAGGAAGGAAAACAAAATAGTTCTGTCTTACAGGTGGCCGTTTCAGGATGGGAGAAGCAAAGGAATGGGTACAGAATGGGATAAGGAGGTTGTAGGGAAAGTGGACCCCCAGAAAAGAGTTCTGTGCCTAGCACAAGTTTTCTTGAGATGTCGAACTGCCTTTGCTAATGGAGTTTAAGTTTCTTTACCTCTTAAGTGATCTCTTCTAGGTTGACCTAGAAGAGGAATCTTTTGTTAGCTTTTGCTAAGTGGAGAAGTAGTGTTTCACGGTGACATATGTGATCCTTCCTGACTGTTTGCAGCCCTTTTGATATCGATGCACTGCTTCTGCTGCTGCTGCCGCCGTTGCTGCTGCTAAGTCGTTTCAGTTGTGTCCGACTCTGTGCGACCCCATAGACGGCAGCCCACGAGGCCCCGCAGTCCCTGGGGTTCTCTAGGCAAGAACACTGGAGTGGGTTGCCATTTCCTCCTCCCATGCATGAAAGTGAAAAGTGAACGTGAAGTCGCTCAGTGGTGTCCGACTCTTAGCGACCCCATGGACTGCAGCCTACCAGGCTCCTCCATCCATGGGATTTTCCACGCAAGAGTACTGGAGTGGGGTGCCATTGCCTTCTCCCATATCTATGCACAAGCCTGCCTAAATCATTGACTTCTAGCTAGCTTTGGGATGCCAATGACCATCCACCCTTACAAGGCAACAGAGAAGAGAAAAACACTTACCACAGGAGGTCCTGGTAAGGAACGAGGAACTAACAAGCTCCCGCCAACCAGGATTCTGCAGAGGTCAACAAGAGGTCAGTAAGAGATGGAAGACTGCAGTCCAGAGGTCCTAGCAACTTCCATCTTGCAGCAGAGACCCAGCATAGTCAAAACGAATTCAATGTTGCAAAAAAATAAGTAAACAAATAAAGGACAGAAGTTCTTTGAACACATGACTGAGATTAGGGGTGAGGCAGTACATGTACAGTGCCCGGAAAATCTTAAAGTATGAGAAAGGAAAGAAATTAAAGACAACTATCAAGCTGTCCAAACTGATAAAAACGAAAGATTACACGGTTTTTTCTGTATATATTACCAGATAATAATCTGAAAAGGAAGTAAAAAAAATTCCCTTTCAATAATGTCAACATGAATACAACACTTTACCATGGATGTAACGAGGATGACAAGACTGGCACCCTGGAAATTATACACCCTGGCTGAAAACTATCCTGAATACATGGACAGGTATTCCATAACAATGGAAAGACTTAAGATGGCAATACCATGGAATGCATCTTCAATCTGAAATGAAGATTTGATATGATTTGATCGCTCAGAGCTTTTGTGTCATCAATTGTTATTAAAGTATAAATGAGATAGAGAAAACTGCTGACTTAGACTTGAGGCGGGGTGTACGCCCTGCTGGTCTCTAGCCAGATATTCTACAGGCACTAGCAGTCAGCTAAGGAAAGAAAGGCACTGTCTCAGGGAATGGCACCAGGCCCCTCCCCCACGACATGCCTTGAGGTCACAATGGCAGCAGGTGAGTCATCCTGGGCCAAAAACTGATTGACATGAATCTTGAAGAAAGGCAGTATTCCAGGCAAATATATCATTTCCTTAACATAGATTAGGAGAACAAGGTACGAGGAAAACATACTGTTTTGTTCAAGTCGCTTCTGAGCCTATTGGGGGAACCGACCTGAAGCCAGAGTCCAGCAGATATACATAGGATATTTACATCGCTTAAGACAAACATTTCCTCAGGAACAAATGCATTGCTTAGCTCAAGGTTTGTCTGCGAAATTCTTACACATCAGGAGACGGCTCCGAGCTGGGTTTCTACACACAAGAACATCCATGCAAAGGACAAGCCTGCACAGCCCATCTGCCCCCCTCCCCCACAGCCAGCAGCATTTCCAAGTGACCTCCTAAGGCCTTCCCCAAAATACAGGGGCACCTCTGGGTTTCCTGTTTCCCTCACTTCGAACACTTTTCTTAAAAAAAAAAAAAATCCTGCACACTTATTGATAGAATGCCACAGTGCAAGGAAAACAGGCCTTCAATACTTAAACCTCCCTGTGCAAAACACTTGGGGCTTGGTTCTGTTTTGTTTTGTTTTTTAATTACACCACCACATAATTTAAACTTTTTACAATTTCTAATTATTCAGTACCAAAACACCAAACTTTTATTGCACAAGGTCCCCATGAAAAGGCCCACGCATCAGGACAGCCACAGATTCTGCCATTAAAGGGCAGCAAGGTGCCCTCCCCCCTTCTTTGCTGCCTGGGCGGCCACCAGGGTTTGAAATCCATGCACCCTACTAAGTTTCTAGGGTGCAATCCGTGGACGCTTCCCTTTCCCATCCCAGCAGGTGCTCAAGGGCCCGCTGGCTTACAAAGTGCCAGAAGCAGGGCTGGGCCAGCCGGCCAGAGTTCAGTGTTCTGTCCCTTGGACTTCCAGGGGACACTAGGCTGCTTGGGAAAACCGTGCAGACTGAGATTTTTCAGCAAAGGGGTGGAGCGGTAAAGGCCTTGACACCAAGGGCGAGGCCTTTCTGCCACCGCCAGGTTGGGGAGCTCCGAGAATGTGCCAACAGAGGGCGGAATACTTGGTTCCCTGCTCCAAGCAGTCCCAGTTCCCTGACCTGTGGCCCGCAGCCCTCCGCTGCACCCACTAGATGTGGATCCTTGGGGACACAGGAGCGTAGGAAATGGGCGATCCTAGCCGCAGTGGCGACCCCCGAGAGCACAACTGGGACCGAACCCCCACCCACAGCCATCTAAATCTCGACCCGCGCAGCCCAGGTTTACCCCGCCCCGGGTGCACTCCCGGCGCGTTTCCAGCCGCAGTGGCCACCACCGAGAGCACAACTGGGAAGCCCTCCCCCACCCCCGCCAGGAGCCGAACCCCGCCCCGCGCCACCCGGGTTCACCCCGCCCCTGCCGCACTCCCAGCGCGTTTCCAGCTGCAGTGGGGACCCCCGAGAGCACAACTGTTACCGCCCCCCACCCCCTCCCGACCAGAACCCCTACCCTCGCCGCCCGGGATCGCCCCGCCCCTGGCGCGCTCCCGGGGCGTTGCCCACTTCCACCAGGGGCTCCTTGTGAGCCCCGTCCCCACGCCCGGTTCCAGGAGAGGATCTCGGACCTCGCTACTGCCGCCAGGTCAAACACGAGGACAATACATCCACCCCACAGAGACAATCCAAGTTGTCTATGATTTAGGGATAAAATGAGGACTACAGAAAGGAAAGATGTCCTGACCTAGGAGGGCCATGAGAGTCTATAGATCCAAACAAAATTGGGTACCAAGGAAACTTTTTTCCTTGGAACCCGGAAAGCTGGTTCTTTGCATATGCAATGACCAACAATTAGCTTGTTACCCAAGCCTGCCTCGCTGCCACCCCCACTTCCCCCCCACTCCCCAGGAAAACGGCTCAAAGAAATATTTTAAATCTCAGGCGGAAAACTGGAAGATGTCTTGTCTGTCTGTCTGGATTAAGGTATATGTCAGTGTGAGCCTTGTGTTTTTTGATAATATTGCTCAAGTTCTGAGTTCTGATTTCAATGGTCTCAAGACAAGGCAGCCCTTCCAAATCAAACTGCTGGAAATACAAGAAAACATTGACCTAAATGAATGTCAGAGTCCCGTGAACTGGGAACTAGTCAATATTAAATATCTAGTATTTTTGGTTTTGCTCCTCCACTATAGACATGTCTAAGAGTCAACAACATTAAGCACAACATGTTCATAGTGCCTAGGTTTCTTTTGAGGTAAAAATTGCTCTATTGTTATATGTGTCACAAGCTTGTCAGCAAGAAACTACCTGGAAACAGCAACAACCAATGTAAAAAATGTAAATGTGATACGAGCTTTTAGATAAACTCTTAACAATAATTATACTCTAAAATATCTGCCTCTCATAGTCTTGATTGAAGGCAGAGGAGAAGGGGATGACAGAGGATAAGATGGTTGGATGGCATCACTGACTCGATGGACATGAGTTTGAGCAAGCCCCTGGAGTTGGTGATGGACACGGATGCCTGGCGTCCTGCAGGCCACGGGGTCACAAAGAGTCAGACTCGACCTAGCAACTGAACTGAACTGAACTTACAATCGTTCCTCCAGGTGTTTTGGTTACCTGAGTTTCTATCCTGGTGCTAAACTAAGTGACGACAGTGTATTGAATAGCTAGGTCACTTCCAAATAAATGAAACTTCTTAAACATTCACGACTTGAAAGGACCTCCCTTTTACACAGAAACAAAAGAGATTTTTGTCTCTGCATGAATAGTGACTGGCACCATCCGAACATATTAAATGTAAGAAAGCAATTTTTTTGTTTTGTTTTGTTTTGTTCTGTTCTTGCAGGAAGCGGGGTGGGCGCTATTATCACTGATAGGTATGCTCACCAATCTATCAAATGCCAATATAAGAGTGAGTTCTTGGTTGCTGAAGGGAAATGTATGACTTGTTATTACAAGAATGTATGGAATGCAATCACACTGTAAGAAGGAAAACGAAGTAGTTCTGTCTTACAGGTGGCATTTTCAGGATGGGAGAAGCAAAGGAATGGGTACAGAATGGGATAAGGAGGTTGTAGGGAAAGTAGGCCCCCAGAAAAGAGTTTTGTGCCTAGCACAAGTTTTCTTGAGATGTTGAACTGCCTTTGCTAATGGAGTTTAAGTTTCTTTACCTCTTAAGTGATCTCTTCTAGGTTGACCTAGAACAGAAATCTTTTGTTAGCTTTGGCTAAGAGGAGAAGTATTGTTTCACGATGACATATGTGATCCTACCTGACTGTTCTCATCCCCTTTGATATCTATGCACTGCTGCTGCTGCTGCTGCAGCTGCTAAGTGGTTCAGTTGAGGCCGACCCTGTGCCACGCCATAGATGGCAGCCCACCAGGCCCCACAGTCCCTGGGGTTCTCTAGGCAAGAACACTGGAGTGGGTTGCCATTTCCTCCTCCTATGCATGAAAGTGAAAAGTGAAAATGAAGTCGCTCAGTGGTGTCCGACTCTTAGCCACCCCATGGACTGCAGCCTACCAGGCTCCTCCGTCCTTGGGATTTTCCAGGAGTGGGGTGCCATTGCCTTCTCCCATATCTATGCACAAGCCTGCCTAAATAATTGACTTCTAGCCAACTTTGGGATGCCCATGACCACCCACCCTTACCAGGCAACAGAGAAGAGAAAAACACTTACCACAGGAGGTTCTGATAAGGGACAAGGAACTAACAAGCTCCCACCTACCAGGAATCTGCAGAGGTCAACAAGAGGTCAGCAAGAGATGAGAGACTGCAGTCCAGAGGTCCTAGCTACTTCCATCTAGCAACAAACACCCAGCATAGTCAAAACGATTTCAATGTTAAAGAATAAATAAATATATAAATAAAAGGACAGAAGTTCTTTGAACACATGTCTGAATTTAGGGGTGAGGCATTACATATGTGTCCCAGGATAATCTTAAAGTGTCAGAAAGTAAAGAAATTAAAGACAACTATCAAGCTGTCCAAACTGATAAAAATGAATGATTACACAGTTTTATCGTATACATTAGCAGATAATAATCTGAAAAGGAATTTTAAAAAATTCCCTTTCAATAATATCAACATGAATAAAACACTTTGCCATGGATGTAACGAGGATGACAAGACTGGCACACTGGAAATTATACACCCTGGCTGAAAACTATCCTGAATACATGGACAGATATTCCATAACGATGGAAAGACTTAAGATGGCAATACCATGGAATGCATCTTCAATCTGAAATGAAGATTTGATATGATTTGATCGCTCAGAGCTTTTGTGTCATCAAGTGTTATTAAAGTATTAAAGAGATAGAGAAAGCTGCTGACTTAGACTTGAGGCGGGGTGGGGGGGGTAGTAAGAGTACCCCCTGCTGGTCTTTAGCCAGATATTCTACAGGCACTAGCAGTCAGCTAAGGAAAGAAAGGAACTGTTTCAGGGAATGGCACCAGGCCCTTCCCCCACGACATGCTTTCAGATAATATTGGCAGCAGGTGAGTCATCCCGGGCCAAAACTTGATTGACATGAATCTTGAAGAAAGGCAGTATTGCAGGCAAATATATCATTTCCTTAACATAGATAAGGAGAACAAGCTAGGAGGAAAACATGCTGTTTTGTTCAAATCGCTTCTGAGCCTTTTGGGGGAACCGACCTGAAGCCAGAGTCTAGCGGAAATACATAGGATATTTACATCGCTTAAGACAAACATTTTCTTAGGAAAAAATGCATTGCTTAGCTCAAGGTTTGTCTGCGAAATTCTTACACATCAGGAGATGGCTCCGAGCTGGGTTTCCACACACAAGAACATCCATGCAAAGGACAAGCCTGCACAGCCCATCTGCCGCCCTCCCGCACATCCAGCAGCATTTCCAAGTGACCTCCTAAGGCCTTCCCCAAAATACAGGGGCACCTCTGGGTTTCCTGTTTCCCTCACTTCGAACATTTTTCTTAAAAAAAAAAAAATCCTGCACACTTCTTGATAGAATGCCACAGTGCAAGGAATACAGTCCTTCAATATTTAAACCTCCATTTGCAAAACACTTGGAGTTTGGTTTTGTTTTGTTTTGTTTTTTAATTACACCACCACATAATTTAAAGCTTTTACACGTTCTAATTATTCAGTTCCAAAACACCAAACTTTTATTGCACAGGGTCCTCATGAAAAGGCCCACGCAGCTGGACAACCACAGATTCTGCCATGAAAGGGCAGCAAGGTGCCCTCCCCCCTTCTTTGCTGCCTGGGCGGCCACCAGGGTTTGAAATCCATGCACCCTACTAAGTTTCTAGGGTGCAATCCGTAGACCCTTCCCTTTCCCATCCCAGCAGGTGCTCAAGGGCCCGCTTGCTTACAAAGTGCCAGAAGCAGGGCTGGGCCAGCCGGCCAGAGTTCAGTGTTCTGTCCCTTGGACTTCCAGCGGACACTAGGCTGCTTGGAAGAACCGCGCAGACTCGGAGATTTTTCAGCAAAGGGGTGGAGCGGTAAAGGCCTTGACCCCAAAGGCAAGGCCTTTCTGCGACCGCCAGGTTGGGGAGCTCCGAGAATGTGCCAACAGACGGCGGAATACTTGGTTCCCTGCTCCACGCAGTCCCAGTTCCCTTACCTGTGGTCCGCAGCCCTCCACTGCACCCACGGGATGGCGATCCTTGGGGACCCAGGAGCGGACGAAATGGGCGTTCCCAGCCGCAGTTGCAACCCCCGAGAGCGCAACTGGGAACCCCTCCCCATCCCCCCCATGAGCCGACCCCCGCCCCGCGCCCCCAGGGTTAGCCCCGCCCCTGCCGCGCTCCCGGCACGTTCCCAGCCGCAGTGGCGACCCCCGGGAGCACAACTGGGACCGACCCCCACCCAAAGCCATTGGAATCTCGACCCGCGCAGCCCGGGTTTACCCAGTCCCGGGTGCACTCCCGGCGCGTTTTCAGCCTCAGTGTCCACCTCCGAGAGCACAACTGGGAAGCCCGCCCCCACCCCCGCCAGAAGCCGACCCCCGCCCCACGCCGCCCGCGTTCGCCCCGCCCCTGCACGGTCCAGGTACCTTCCCAGCTTCTAGCGTTCACGCCCAGGTAGGAGCAGGATGTAGGAGTATGGGAGATGTGTCTGGAGCCTGATAGCCTCAGCTCCGCTCTGGCCTGCCCTTTGGACCTAGTAGCCAGGCCAACTTGCAGAGGGCTTAGGGCCCCATTGTATGCAAACTACCAAGGCCTACCGCAAGGAGAGCTCTGTCCGAGGGAAGGGAAGCGCCCCAGGCTGCATTCCCAAGCTGTTGTTTAGCCGCCCAGACTCAGCGCTGCACAGGGGTAATCAGGCTCTCTGTGCCCGCAGCTTCACACACAGGTGTGTCTCCGTAGGAATCAAGAAAGATCCTGACAGAGTGAGGTTCATTAGAGCTATACTAAAGAGCAAAGTCTTGTCCATGTGGTCTTGCCTTCCCCTGTGCCTTTGGGTCTCCAGGCTCGGCCCCAGCTCCGTGGAAACAACCCCTGAGAAAATATCTTCAAGATCCACTTTTCCCAGTGTCTGGGAACCGGGGTTCGTAGGAGGAGAGAAAAGCACGCCTCCATCGGGAACGAAAAGGCAGTCCACCTGCCTGTGTTTTGAAACCTCTATTTGGAAGGAATGGGTTAGCTTCTCCTAAAGGAGACCTCCAGATCTGCTCAGAAGTCGGTAATTCCAGAGGCAGGGTACTGGTTCCTGACTGCCCTTTGCTAGCCTTGCAAAGATATTCCTAGATTCTAGAGTTATTTTCCATGAAGGAGCAGGCTTCGGGAATGTGTCAGACGGGACTGGCTCCTTATTGACCTCAGCTCAGCTATTGCCTTTCCATTCAAACTAGGACAAGGCCCTACTTTATGAAAGGTAAGGGTCTTCTTCTTTGCAAACTGCCAAGGGCTACAGCAATGAGACCTCTGTCAAGGTGAGGGAAGCCTAAGAGGATGGATTCTCAAGCGGTGCTTTGCCACAAAGCATCAGCACCTCACGGAGAGAATCAAGCTCCCTGTGCACCAATGTTGGGAGTGTAGCTTCACACACAGAGTTGTCTCTATAGGAGCCAAGAATGTTCCTGAGAGATTAGGTTCACTAAACCTCTCCTACAGAGCATAGACCTGTCCATGTGGTTTTGCCTTCCCCTGTGAGTTGGGTCCTCGAGGTCTGCCACACCTCCGGGGAAACTGTCCCTGAGAAAAGTTCTCCAGGAACCGCTTCTCTGAGGCTGGGAAACGCTGTTCACAGGAAGTAAGGTAAGCGAATCTCCTGCAGAGAAAAAGAGGCCTTACTGTCCCTGGAGGAGCAGGCTGCCAGAGTGTGTGAAACCTGACTGTTGCCTTACTGGCCTCAGTTCCACCATTGCCTGTTCCTCCAAACTAGGACCCAGGCCTATTTGGAGAAGCGTTTGGGTGCGGATTTCTACAAAGTGCCAAGGGCTACAGCAGTGAGAATTCTCTCAGCGGTAAGGGAGAGCATTTTATGGATTCTCAAGCTGTTTTCTGAACGACAGGGTCAAAATGAACTGAGAGAATCAGGCTCTCTGTGCCCCTATGTTAGGTACGCAGCTTCACACACAGAAGTGTCTCTATAGGAGCCAAGAATGTTCCTGAGAGATGAGGTTCACTAGAAGTCTGCTACAGAGCATAGACCTGTCCATATGGTTTTGCCTTGCCCTGTGAGTTGGGTCCCCGAGGTCCGCCCTAGCTCAGGGGAAGGAGCCCCTGAGAAAAGATCTCCAGGGACCGCTATTCCCCCAGGCTGGCAAACGCAGTTCACAGGAGGTAACACAAGCGAGCCTCCTGCAAGGCACAACAGGCCTTAGTCTCCCTGGACGATCAGGCTGCCAGAGTATGTGAGACCTGACTGGTGCCTTACTGGCCTCAGCTCCGCCATTGCGTGTTTCTCCGAACTAGGACCCAGGCCTACTAGGAGAAGGGTTTGGGTATGGATTTCTAAATACTGCCAAGGGGTATTGCAATGAGAACTGTGTCACGGGTAAGGAAGAGCATTGTATGGATTTTCAAGCTGTTGTTTGAACGACAGCTTCAAAGCTGCACAGAGAGAATCAGACTCTGTGTCTCCATGTTCGGTACACAGCTTCACAGACAGGGGTGTCTCCATAGGAAACAAGAACGTTCCTGACAGAGTGAAGTTCACTAGAGCTCTCCTAGAGAGCAAAGACTTGTCCATGTGGTTTTTCTTCCCCTGTGCGTTTGGGGCTCCAGGCTCGGCCCCAGCTCCGTGGAAACAACCCCTGAGAAAAGATCTTCAAGATCCGCTTTTCCCAGAGGCTGGGATGTGGGGTTCATAGGAGGCGGGAAAAGCAGGCCTCCTTCAGAGAGCAAGAGGCAGCCAAGCGGCCTGCGTTTGGAAGCCTCTATTTGGAAGAATGGGTTAGCTTCCCCTAAGGGAGACCTCCAGATCTGTTCAGAAGTTGGTAATTCCAGAGGCAGGGTGCAGGCTCCTGACTGCCCTTTGCCAGCCTTGCAGAGACATTCCTAGATTACAGCGTTATTTTCCATGAAGGAGCAGGCTTCGGGAATATGTCAGACTTGACTGGCGCCTTATTGGCCTCAGCTCAGCTCTTGCCTTTCCTTTCAAACTAGGACAAGGGCCCACTTTATGAAAGGTAAGGGTCCTCTTCTTTCCAAACTGCCAAGGGCTACAGCAATGAGACCTCTGTCAAGGCGAGGGAAGCGTAAGCTGATGGATTCTCAAGCAGGTGCTTTGCCACAAAGCATCAGCACCCCACGGAAAGAATCTGGCTCCCTTTGCCCCTACGTTGCGTGTGTAGCTACACGCACAGAGGTGTCTCGATAGGAGCCAAGAATGTTCCTGAGAGAGGAGGTTCACTGTTGGGGGCCAGAGTGAGGCACTCCGCCCATGGCAAAGGTCATGAGGAAGGAGGCTCGACATACGCAAAGGCGGGATCGAGCCTCAGGAGTCCCCCTGGAAATCCTCGAGCATCTACCCCCATAACCAGAGCCTGCCTACCTTACTACTTTGTGCTCTCACCTACACCTCTGACTTTACGGGGGGCTGTCCCCCACCACCTCTTTCGGAGAAGGAGTTAACCTAGAGCTCCAGTTGATAAAAACCCCTGGGTGTGACAAGAGTGTTTTAACCTACAAACTCCTCTGAAGGTTCTCTAGCCTGCCTGACAGGCTTGTCTGGCCACATGTGGTTGCTCACAGCCTCCCAACCATGAGAGGCACGAGATGCTTTAAACCTTCTAAAAACAGGTTCCTTAGAAAAGTTAGAAAATTATTAGTATAAGTATAATGGGCTGATTAGAAATCATATTGGTGAAGGGTTTTTCATTTGTTGAGCTGATGTTTACTGCTAAGTCTCCACATCCCCTGCCCTTATACACATTAATGAATATATACAAGAAATAAGTATTAACCTTTGATATAAATCACGTTAGACCTTAGGCTAAGTAAATTCTTTCCTTAACTAAAACCCACTACACCCTCACCCTATAGGAATGTAACTTTATTTGGGTGGCGTCTGTTTTAAGAATAATCACCCCTGGAGAAATAAGTGTCCTGGTTGACTGACCGCTGTCACAAGGAGAGGGTCGTAAATTGTCAGCAGGCCCCCCGGCCAGAAGATGATGTAACACCCCTAAGACCTCTGTATACTTTTGTATGAAGCACCTGACTTTGATAAAAGTCAGGACTGCTGACCCCATGTGACTTTTGCATAACATCTCAGTGTATAAAAGTAGACCATGGAAAATAAAGAATTGGGATCAGTTTCTCGAAATACTGGTCTCCCCATGTCTCTCTCTCTCTCTCACTCTGGTTGAGTCTCCATCTGGAGCGCGGAACCCACCAAGCTTACTAATTTTGCCTGGGCTTCTAAGATCCGACCGGGGAGGCCTCAGTGTCTCCTCTCCTTCGGGAGAACGGAAGGACGCCTGCGGCCTACGTAAGTGGTGCAAGCTTCTTGTCTTGAAGTTTTATTGGTCCCCCGCGTTAACCAAGCTACTCAGCCTCTTTTCTCCACTGAATTTTCCTACTGAGCTATCCTCATTTTATTACTCTTTATATCCTTAATTAACGTTTAATTAAGCAGTTGTTCCCTGACCCTCGCCTACGCCGTCTCTGCTTCGAATACCCTGGATCAGCTGGGGCTGGACCCCGGCAGTTCACTAGAGATCTCCTACAGAGCATAGACCTGTCCATTTGGTTTTGCCTTCCCCTGTGAGTTGGGTCCCCGAGGTCCGCCCCAACTCCGGGGAAACAGCCCCTGAGAAAAGATCTCCAGGAACTGCTTTCCGCCCAGGCTGGGAAACGCTGTTCACAGGAAGTAAGGCAAGCGAGCCTCCTGAAGGGAAATAGAGGCCTTACTGTCCCTGGAGGAGCAGGCTGCCAGAGTGTGTGACACCTGACTGGTGCCTTACTGGCCTCAGCTCCGCTATTGCATGTTCATCTGAACTTGAACCCAGGCCTACTTGGAGAAGTGTTTGTGTGCCGATTTCCAGAAACTGCGAAGGGCTACAGCAATGATAACTCTCTCAGTGGTAAGGGAGAGCATTGTGTGGAATCTCAATTTGTTGTTTGAACGACAGCGTCAAAGCTGCACAGAGAGAATCAGGTCTCTGTGTCTCTATGTTGGCTATGCAGCTTCCCACACAGAGATGTCCCCATTGGAGCCAAGAACATTCCCCATAGACTGAGGTTTACTAGAGCACTCCTAGAGAGCAAAGACTTATCCATGCGGTTTTCCCTTCCCCTGTGCATGTGGGTCTCCGGGATCGGCCCCTGCTCCGTGGAAACAGCCTCTGAGAAAAGATCTCCAAGAACCTCTTAACCCCCAGGCTGGGAAGCGGAGTTCGCAGGAGGTGGGATAAGCAAGCTTCCTTCGGCAAGAAGAGACAGCCAACCGGCCTGTGTTTGGAAGCCTATATTTGCAAGGAATGGGTTAGTTTCTCCTGACCGAGACCGCCAGATGTGCTGAGAAGATAGAAATTCCAGAGGCAGGGTCGAGGTTCCTGACTGCCCTTTGCCAGCCTTGCAAAGACATTCCCAGATTCTAACGTTATTTTCCATGAAGGAGCAGGCATCGGAAATATGTCAGACTTGACTGGCGCCTTACTGGCCTCAGCTCAGCTACTGCCTTTCCATTCAAACAAGGACAAGGGCCTACTTGGTGAAGGGTAAGGGTCTGCTTCTTTCCAAACTGCCAAGGACTACAGCAATGAGACCTCTGTCAAGGTGAGGGAAGCCTATGCGGATGGATTCTTAGCAGGTGCTTTGCCACAAAGCATCAGCACCCACGGAGAGAATCAGACTCCCTTTGCCACTATGTTGGGTGTGTAGCTTCATGCACAGAGGTGTCTCTGTAGAAGCCAAGAATGTTCCTGAGAGATGAGGTTCACTAGAGCTCTCCTACAGAGCATAGACCTGTCCATGTGGTTTTGTCTTCCCCTGTGAGTTGGGCCCCCGAGGTCCGACCCAGCTCCAGGGAAACAGCCCCTGAGAAAAAATCTCCAGGAACAGCTTTGCGCCCAGGCTGGGAAATGCAGTTCACAGGAGGCAAGGCAAGCGAGCCTCCTGCAGGGAAAAAGAGGCCTTACTGCTCCTGGACGATCAGGCTGCAAGAGTGTGTGAGACCTCACTTGTGCCTTACTGGCCTCAGCTCCGCCATTGCCTGTTGTTCCGAGCTAGGACCCAGGCCTACTTGGAGAAGGGTTAGGGTGCGGATTTCTACAAACTGTCAAGGACTACAGCAATGAGAATTCTCTTAGCAGTAAGGGAGAGCATTGTATGGATTCTCAAGCTGTTGTTTGAATGACAGCTTCAAAGCTACACAGAGAGAATCAGGCTCTCTGTTCCCCTATTTTGGCTGTGCAGCTTCACACACAGAATTTGACTCTGTTGGAGCCAGAAATATTCCTGAAAGACTTAGGCTCACCAAAGCTGTCCTCCAGAGCAAAGACATTGGATGTGGTTTTGCCTTCCCTTGTCAGTATGGGTCCCCTAGCTTGGCCCCAGCTCCGGGGATACAGCCTCTGAAAAAAATCTTCCAAGAAGCGATTTTCCGCCAGGCTGTTAAGCGGAATTCGCAGTTTGCAAGTTAAGGAAGCCTGCTTCGTGGAAGAGCAAGCAGCCAACTGGCCCTGTGTTAGGAAGCCTGTATTTGAAAGGAATGGGTTAGCTTCTACAGCGGGAGAACCTCAGATCTGCTCAGGGGGCTGAAATACTAGAGTCAGGGTCGAGGTTCTCCCTTGTCCTTTGCGCACCTTGCAAAGACATTCCTAGCTTCTAGCGTTAGTGTCCCTGTAGTAGCAGGCTGCAGGAGCGTGTGATAAATGACTGCCACGTTCCTGTCCTCAGCTCCACTATTGACTTTCTATTCGAACTAGAACCCAGGCCTACTTTGAGAGGGGTTAGGGTCCAGTGTTTTCAAACTGCCAAGGGCTACGGCAATGCGAGCTCTGTCAGAGGTAAGAAAAGAGCAATTGGTTGGATTCTTCAGCTGCTGCGTGGCTGCACAGCTTCCGCGCTGCATGGAGAGCATGAGGCTCCTTGTGGCCCTATTTTGGGTATGCAGCAACATGCACACAGAATGTCTGTGTTCACTTATGTACAGGCTTATGAACACTAGAGCTCTCCTACAGAGCAAAGACCACTCAGTGGGCTCCAAGAGATACCTGTCACGACTCGAGAAGAGAGTGGAGTCCTTTGCTTCCCCTCGAGATGAGGCCTGACTCCCCGGGTGAGTATGGAATGCAACCCCAAATCCCTGTCGCCTATGGAGAGGAACATTAAGTCCTGGATACAAGCCTAGATGAGGTCTAGTTTGCCCTTCAGTGAATGGAGCCCAATACCCAGCTCTCCCTGGCAACTCGAATGGAAGATTAGACTTCCTGGGCCAACACAAGAGGAAGCCTGAATTCCCCGTCGTAACTCGAGAATCCCACCGCAACTCGAGAAAAACCACGTGCTTCCCTCGTCATCGCAAGATGAGGCCCTTTGTCCGCTACAGCATCTCAAGAGAAGTCCCACGTTCCATCCTGAAGTGCGAAACGGTACTTGGCACCCTTGATGCGACCCCAAAAGTTCCGCAACATACCAGACTCACTCAAGGGGAACACCGAGGTTCCCGGCACCACTTCATCTGAGCCCCTTCTCCTCTCCTGATTGCGACAGGAGGGTCGACTCCCCTTCTCTGTCTGCAAGGGGTTCCCGACCTTCCGGGCGCACCTCAGGATGAGGCCGGTCTCATGAGGAAGTTCGAGACGTAGCCTCGTGGGTGGTGCCACATGTCGAAAGACCCCAATTTCACGGTCCACTCTTGAAAAGAACCCGATGCCAGCACACCTCTTTGAAGGAAAACCTGTGGATGAAGGCACAACACGAAGGGGCACTGACACCCGCGTGCATCGTCCAGAAAAACCCGCAGGTCCCACAGACATTTCGACAAGTGGCCTGTCACCCTGTAAACAACTCGAAAGGCAAACGAAGGTCCATTCCTCAACAGAAGACTAGGTGTGACTCTCTTGTCCCTACTCTTCAGGGACCATGGGATCCGAGTCAGAAACGGAGAGGAAGCCTGAGGTTCCTGCGTCCACTCGAGATGAAGCCCTCTTCCATTGCACCACAACCAGTGGAGTCCCGAGAGGCCCCTACCAACTCCACAGTACCCCTGAGTTATCAGAGGCACAATAAGAAGCTCCCTGAGGTCACAGGCACAAGTAGAGGGAACCCTGGGTTTTCTGCCGTGACTAGAGAAAGACCTCGAGAGTGCTTCAAAATGTGTTGAGTCGCGATTCCCCTACCATGACTCAAGAGCCATGACACGCTCCCCCTCGCCACGCGCATGGAGACCTGACTAACCTGGCACTGCACGAGAGGCTCCATGAGTTCCTCATCGTACCTCGTGAGGAAACCCACACTGGCGCGGCAGCTCGAGGAAACACATGAGACACCCCGGTCATCGCGAGATGAGGGCCTTATATTCCTGAATGGCCTGGAGACCAATCACGTGTCCTCTCTCCAAACTGAAGAAGAGGCTGGACTCCCTTGAAGCCGCTCAGGGGGCTCCAAGAGATCCGCGTCGCGACTCGAGAGGAGAGAGGAGTCCTTGGCTTCCAATCGAGACGAGGCCTGACTCCCCGGGGGAGCCTGGAATGCAACCCCGAGATCCCCGCCTTCCCTGGAGAGGAATATTAGGTCCCGGACACACGCCTAGGTGAGGTCTCTTGGCCCCTGCAGTGACTCGAGCGCAACCCCCAGCTTTCCCTTGCAACTCGAGGGGAAGATTGGGCTTCCAAGGGCGAACCCAAGAGGAAGGCTGAGATCCCCGTTGTAACTCGAGAATCCCGCCGCAACTCGAGAAAAACCACGTGGTTCCCACCTCTTGGCAAGATGAGGCCCTTGCCCTGGACGGCGTCTCAAGGGAAGTCCCCTGTTCCGCCCTGAAGGGTGAAACGGTCCTTGACAGCCTACCTGCGAGCCCAAAAGTTCCCCGACACGCCGTGTTCCCTCGAGGGGAACACCGAGTGTCCCGGCACTGCTTCATCTGAAACCCTTCTCCCCTCCGGAACGCGACAGGAGAGTCGATTCCCCTGCGTGGTCTGTAAGGGGTTCCCGGCCTTCCCGGCGCACCTCAGGATGAGGCCGTCCTCACGAGGAAATTCGAGACCAGCCACGTGGGTGGTGACACATGCCGAACGCCCCCGATTCCCCGGTCCGCTCTTGAGAAGGACCCGAGGCCCAGACCCCTCTTCGAAGGCAACCCTGTGGGTGAAGGCACAACACGAAGGGACACTGCCACCCCCAGGCATCGTCCGCAAAGACCCGCGGGTTCCACACACAGCTCGCCGAGGGGCCTGAAACCCCCTGAGCAACTCGAGAGGCCAGCGGGGTTCCCTTCCTCAGACAAGACGAGGCCTGACTCTCCTGTCCCAACTCTGCAGGGACCCTGCGGTCGGAGTCCGAAACGGAGAGGAAGCCTGAGGTTCCTGCCTCCCCTCGAGGTGAGGCCCTCTTCCGTTGCGCCAGACCCAGCGGAGTCCCGAGGGGCCCCGCCACCTCCACAGGATCCCTCGCCTCTCAGAGGCACCCTGGCAAGTTCCCTAAGGTCCCCGGCAGAAGGCGAGGGAAACGAGGGTTTCCCGCCGCCCCCCGAGAAAGACCTCGAGAGTCCTTCTTCAACGCGTCTCGAGGCCCTAGTCCACTCCCGTGACTCGAGAGCCATGACGCGCTTCCCCTCGCCACGCGCATGGAGACCTGACTTCCCTGGCGCCACACGAGAGGCTCCCTGAGCTCCCCGTCATACCTCGTGAGAAACCCCACACTGGCGCCGCAGATAGAGAAAACCCACGAGACGCCCCCGTTTTCGCGACATGACGGCCTTCTTTTCTAGCATGGCCTGGAGAGCAATCCTGAGTCCTCTCTCCAAACTCCACAGTAGGCTTGACTCCCTTTTGGTCACTCAGTGGACTCCAAGACATACCCGTCGCGACTCGAGAGGAGAGCGGAGTCTTTTCCTTCCCCTCGAGGCGAGGCCTGACTCCTCGGGTGAGTCTGATATGCGAACCGGAGATCCCTGTCGCCTCTGGAGAGAAACATTAGGTCCTGGACACAAGCCTAGATGAGGTCTCTTTTTTCCTGCAGTGACTCGAGAGCAATCCCCAACTCTCCCTCGCAACTCGAATGGAAGACTGGACTTCCCTGGGCCAACAGAAGAGGAAGCCTGAATTTCCCGTTGTAACTCAAGAATCCCGCCACAACTCGAGAAAAACCACGTCGTTCCCTCTTCATCGCAAGATGCGGCCATTGCCGCTACAGCGTCTCAAAAGAAGTCTTACGTTCCATCTTGAAGTGCGATACGGTATTGGCACCTTTGATGCGACCCCAAAAGTTCCCCAACACACTGGTCTCACTGGAGGGGAACACCGAGGTTCCCGGCATCACCTCATCTGTGCCCCTTCTCCCCTCCTGATCGAGACAGGAGGGTCGATTAACCTGCTTTGTCTGCAAGGGCTTCCGACCATCCCGGCGCACCTAAGGATGAGGCCGGTCTCACTAGGAAATTCGAGACGTAGCCTGGTGGGTGGTGCCACATGCGGAAAGACCCCGATTTCCCGGTCCGCTCTTAATAAGAACCCTATGCCCGGGCACCTCTTCGAAAGCAAACCTGTGGATGAATGCACAACACGAAGGGGTACTGACATCCCCATGCATAGTACGGAAAAACACGCAGATTCCAAACACAGATCGACAAGTGTCCTGTCATCCCTTGAAGAACTAGAGAGGCATGCGGAGTTCCGTCCCTGCACACAAGAGAAGGCCTGACTCTCCTTTCCCAACTCTGCAGGGACCGTGCGATCAGAGTCAGAAATGTAGATGAAACCTGACGTTCCTGCATCAACTCGAAATGAGGCCCTCTTCCATTGCGCCATACCCAGTGGAGTCCCGAGAGGCCCCTCCCAACTCCACAGTATCCCTGATTCTCAGAGGCACCCTCAGAAGCTCTCTGCGGTCACTGGCACAAGTGGAGTGAACCCAGGGTTTCCTGCTGCATTCTGAGAAAGACCTCGAGAGTCCTTCTTTACCGCGTCTTGAGGCCCGATACCCTACCATGACTGGAGAGCAATGACGCATTTCCCTTGCCACACCCATTGAAACCTAACTTCCCTGGTGCCACACGAGAGGCTCCCTGCGCTCCCCGTCCTACCTCATGAAAACCCCACACTGGCACCTCCGCTCGAGAAAACACATGAGACGCCCCCGTCATCGTAAGATGAGGGCCTTCTTTTCCTACATGACCTAGAGAGCAATCCCGAGTCCACTCTCCAAACTCCACTGGAGGCCTGTCTCCCTTTAGGCCACTCAGTAGCCTCCAAGAGATACACGTCGCTACTCTACAGGAGAGCGGAGTCCGTTACTTCCCCTCGAGCCGAGGCCTGACTACTTGGGTGAGTCTGGAATGGGATCCCGAGATCCGTGTCGCCCCTGTAGAGGAAAACTCGGTCCTGGACACAAGCCTAAATGAGGTCTTTTTTGTCCTGCATTGACTCAAGTGCAATCCCCAGCTCTCCCTCGCAACTCGAATGGATGATTGGACTTCCCTGGGCCAACACAAGAGGAAGACTGTATTTCCCGTTGTAATTCGAGAATCCCGCGGCAACTGGAGAAAAACAACGTGGCTCCTCCGTCATCGAAATATGAGGCCCCTGTCAGCTATAGCGTCTCCAGCGAAGTCCCATGTTCCGTCTTGAAGTGTGAAACGGTACTTGACACCCTTGATGCGACACCCCAATTTCCCTGACACCCCGGTCTCACTCGAGAAGAACATGGAGGTTCCCAGCACTGCTTCAGCTGAGCCTCTTCTCCCCTCCTGATGGCGACAGGAGGGTCGATTCCCCTGCTTTGTCCGGAAGGGGTTCCCAGACTTCTCGGCGAACCTCAGGATGAGGCCAGTCTCACGAGGGAAGTCGAGACGTAGCCTCGTGTGTTGTGCCACATGCTGAAAGACCCCGATTTCCTGGTCCGCTATTGATAAGATCCCGATGCCCGGTCACCTCTTCGAAGGTAACCCTGTGGATGAAGGCACAACACGAATGGGCACTGACACCCCTGTGCATCGTCCCCCAAAACTGCAGGTTCCACATACAACTCGACAGGTGGCCTGTCATCCCGTGAACAACTCGAGAGGCAAGCGGAGTTCCATTACTCCACACAAGACGAGGTCTAACTCTCCTGTCCCAACTCTGCAGGGACCCTGCTCTCCGAGTCAGAAATGGAGAGGAACCCTGACGTTACTGCCTCAATCCGAGATTAGGTCCTCTTCAATTGCACCAGTCCCTGTGAAGTTCCGAGAAGCCCCTCTCAACTCCACAGTATCCCTGACTTCTCAGAGGAACCCCGCTAAGCTCCCTGAGGTTATGGGCACAAGTCGAGGGAACCCAGCGTTTCCTGCCACACCCCGAGAAAGACCTCGACAGTTCTTCTTCGAAGCGTCTTGAGGCTCGATTCCCCTACCATGACTCGAGAGCAATGAGGCGCTCCCCCTCGTCACGTCCATGGAGACCTGACTTCCGTGGCACCACAGGAGTCTCCCTGAGCTCCCCGTCCTATCTTGTGAGAAACCCCAACCAGGCACTGCACCTTGAGAAAACCCACGAGACGCCCCCGTCATCGCGAGATGAGGGCCTTCTTTTCCTGCATGGCCTAGAGAGCAATCCCGAGTCCTCTCTCCAAACTCCACAGGAGGCTTAACTCCATTTAGGCCATTCTTGGGCTCCAAGGGATACCCGTCGTGACTCGAGAGGAGAGCGGAGTCTATTCATTCCCTTCGAGATGAGGCCTGACTCCCCGGGTGAGTCTGGAATGCAACCCCGAGATCCCTGTCGCCCCTGGAGAGAAAAACTCGGTCCTGGACACAAACCTAGATGAGCTCTATTTTGCCCTGCAGTGACTCAAGAGCAATCTCCAGCTCTCACTTGCAACTCGAATGGAAGATTGGACTTCCCTGGGCCAACACAAGAGGAAACCTGTATTCCCCGTCGTAACTCAAGAATCCTGCCGCAACTCGAGAAAAAACACGTGGGTCCCCCGTCAGCGCTAGATGAGGCCCTTGCCCACTACAGCGTCTCAAGAGAAGTCCCAGGTTCCGTCTTGAAGTGCGAAACGGTACTTGGCACCCTTGATGAACCCGAAAAGTTACCCGACTTACCAGTTTCACTCAAGGGGAGCACCGAAGTTCCTGGCACTACTTCATCTGAGCCCTTTCTCTCCTCCTGATCCCGAAAGGAGGGTCGATTCCCCTGCTTTGTCTGGAAAGGGTTCCCGGATTTTCCTGCGTGCCTAAGGATGAGGCCGATCTCACGAGGAAATTCGAGACGTAGCCTCGTGGGTGGTGCAACATGCTGAAAGACCCCGATTTCCCGGTCCGCACTTGAGGAGAACCTGATGCCCGGACACCTCTTCGAAGGCAACCCTGTGGATGAAGGCACAACAGGAAGGAGCACTGACACCCCCGTGCATCTCCGAAAAACCCGCAGGTTCCACACACATCACGAAAAGTGGTGTCATCATTGAACAACTTGAGATGTAAGCGGAGTTCCATTCCTCCGCAGAACACGAGACCTGACACTCCTGAGCAAACTCAGCAGGGACCCTGCGATCTGAGTCAGATCCGGCTCCAGGAAGTCAGGAGCAGAACCCTGAGGTTCCTGCCTCAACTCGAGATGAGGCCCTCTTCCATTGCACCAAACCCAGAGGAGTCCCGAGAGGCCTCTCCCAAATCCACAGTATCCCTGATTTCTCAGAGGCACCCTGAGACGCTCCCTGAGGTCACTGGCACAAGTCAAGGGAACCCAGGGTTTCCTGCTGCAACCCTAGAAAGACATCGAGAGTCCTTTTTCAACCCGTCATGAGGCCCGATTCCCCTACCCTGACTTGAGAGCAATGACGCGCTCCCCCTTGCCCCGCCCATGGAGACCTGACTTCCCTGTTGCCACACGAGAGGCTACCTGAACTCCCCGTCGTACCTCGTGAGAAACCCCACACTGGCGCCACAGCTCGAGAAAACCCACGAGACGCCCCCGTCATCTCGAGATGTGGGCCTTCTCTTCCTGCATGGCCTGGAGAGCAATCCCGAGTCCTCTCTCCAAACTGAAGAGGAGGGTTGACTCCCTTTAGACCACTCAGTGGGCTCCAAGAGATATGCGTCGCAACTTGAGAGGAGAGCCGAGTCCTTTGCTTCCCCTCGAGACGAGGCCTAACTCCCCGGGTGAGTCTGTAATGCAAAACCGAGATCCCTGTCGCCCTTGGAGAGGATCATTGGGTCCTGAACACAAGGCTAGATGAGGTCGCTTTTGCCCTGCAGTAACTCGAGAGCACTCCCCAGCTTTCCCTCGCAACCCGAATGGAAGATGGACCTCCCTGGGCCAACACAAGAGGAAGCCTGAATTCCCAGTAGTAATTCAAGAATTCCGCCTCAACTCGAGAAAAACCACGTGATTCCCCCGTCATTGCAAGATGAGGCCCTTGCCTGCTCCAGCGTCTCAAGAGTAGTCCCACGTTCTGTCTTGAAGTGCGAAATGATATTTGGCACCCTTAATGCTACCCCAAAAGTTCCCCGACATAAGGGTCGCACTCGAGAGGAACACCAAGGTTCCTGGCACCACTTCATCTGAGCCCCTTCTCCCCTCCTGATCGCGAATGGAGGGCCGATTCCCCTGCTTTGTCTGCAAGGGGCTCCCGACCTTCTCCACGCACCTCAGATGAGGCTGTCTCACGAGGAAATTCGAGACGTAGCCTCGATGGTGGTGCCACATGCCGAAAGACCGCGATTTCCCGATCTGCTCTTGATAAGAACGCGATGCCCAGACACCTATTCGAAGATAGTGTGGATGAAGGCACAACATGAAGGGGCACTGACAACCCCGAGCATCATCCGGAAAAGACCGCAGGTTACTCTTACAGCTCAACAAGTGCCTGTCACCCAGTGAACAACTCGAGAGGCAAGCGGAGATCCATTCCTGCACACAAGACGAGGCCTGACTCACCTCTCCCAACTATGCAGGGGGCTTCGATCAGAATCAGAAATGGAGAGGAACCCTGAGGTTCCTGCCTCCCCTCGAGATGAGGCCCCCTTCCATTTCACCAAACCCAGTGGAGTCCCGAGAGGTCTTTCCCAACTCCACAGTATCCCTGACTTCTCAGAGGCACCCGGAGAATCTCCCTGAGGTCACCGGCACAAGTCGAGGGAACCCAGGTATTCTTGCCAAGACCCTAGAGAGATCTTGAGAGTCCTTCTTCAACGCGTCTAGAGGCCTGATTCCCCTACCATGACTCGAGAGCAATGACGCAATCCCCCTCGCCACACGCATCGAGACCTAACTTCCCTGGCGCCACATAAGAGGCTCCCTGAGCTCCCCGTCGTACCTCCTGAGAAACCAACACAGGCGCTGCAGCTCGGTAAAACCACCGAGACCCCCCGTCATCGTGAGATGAGGGCCTTCTTTTCCTGCATGTCCTGGAGTGCAATCCCGAGTCCTCTCTCCAAACTCCACAGGAGGCTTGACTCCCTTTAGTCCACTCAGTGGGCTCCAAGAAATACCCGTCGCGACTCGAGAAGAGAGAGAAGTCCTTTGTTTCCCCTCGAGATGACGCCTGACTCCCGGGTGAGTCTGGAATGCAACCCCAAGATCCCAGTCATCCCTTGATAGGAACATTAGGTCCTAGACACAAGCCTGGATGAGGTCTCTTTTGCCCTGCAGTGACTCGAGCGCAACCCCCAGCTCTCCCTCGCAACTCGAATGGAAGATTGGGCTTCCCTGGGCCAACACAAGAGGAAGCCAGAAATCCCCTTCGTAACTCGAGAATCCCGCCGCAACTCGAGAAAAACCACGTGTTTCCAACGTCATCCCAAGATGAGGCCCTTGCCTGCTATGGCGTCTCAAGAAAAGAACCACGTTCCGTCTTGAAGTGCGAAACGGTACTTTGCACCCTTGATGCGACACCAAATGTTCCCGGACACGCCGGTCTCACTCGACAGGAACACCGAGGTTCCCGCACCACTTCATCTGAGCACCTTCTCCCCTCCTGTTTGCGACAGGAGGGTCTATTCCCCTGCTTTGTTTGGAAGGGGTTCCCCACATTCCCGGCGCACCTCAGGATGAGGCCGGTCTCACGAGGAAATTCGAGACATAGCGTCGTGGGTGGTGTCACATGCCGAAATACCCCGATTTCCCGGCCCACTCTTGAGAAGAACCCGATGCCCGGACACCTCTTTGAAGGCAACCCTGTGGACGAAGGCACAAAACGAAGGGTCACTGACACTCCCGTGCATCATTCGGTAAAAGCCGCAGGTTCCACACACAGCTCAACAAGAGGCCTGTCATCCCATGAACAACACGAGAGGCAAGCAGAGTTCCATTCCTTCACTCAAGACGAGGCCTGACTCTCCGGTCCCAACTCTGAAGGGACCCTGCGATCGGAGTCCGAAATGGAGAGGAACCCTGAGGTTCCTGACTCCACTCGAGATGAGGCCCTCTTCCATTACACCAAAAACAGTGGAGGCCCGAGAGGCCCCTCCCAAATCCACAGTATCCCGACTTCTCAGAGGCACCCTTAGAAGCTCCCTGAGGTCACCGGCACAAGTCGAGGGAACACAG
This sequence comes from Bubalus kerabau, assembly GCF_029407905.1. Lineage (NCBI taxonomy): Eukaryota > Metazoa > Chordata > Mammalia > Artiodactyla > Bovidae > Bubalus > Bubalus kerabau. The sequence continues at coordinate 1,749,199 of NW_026577887.1, read as the reverse complement.
GGTTTCCTGACGCAACCCGAGAAAGACCTCGAAAATCCTCCTTCAACGCGTCTTGAATCCCAATTCCCCTACCATGACTCAAGAGCAATGACGCGTTCCCCCTCGCCACTCGCATGGAGACTTGACTTCCCTGGCGCCACAAAAGAGGCTCCCTGAGCTCCCCGTCATACCTCGTGAGAAATCCCACACTGGCTCCCCAGCTCGAGAAAACCCACGAGACGCCTCCGTCGTCGCGAGATGAAGGCCTTCTTTTCCTGCATGGCCTGGAGAGCATCTCGAGGCCTCTCTTCAAACTCCACAGGAGGCCTGACTCCCTTTAGGCCACTCTGTTGGCTCAAGAGATACCCGTTGGGACTCAAGAGGAGAGCGGAATTCTTTGCTTCCCCTATATACCAGGCCTGACTCCTCAGGTGAGTCTGGAATGCAACCCCGAGATCCCTGTCGCCCCTGGAGAGGAACATTAGGTCCTAGACACAAGCATAGATGAGGTCTCATTTGCCCTGAAGTGACTCGAGAGCAATCCCCTGCTCTCCCTCACACCTCGAATGGAAGAATGGACTTCCCTGGGACAACACAAGAGGAAGCCTGAATTCCCCGTCGTAATTCGAAAATCCCGCCGCAACTCGAGAAAAACCACGTGGTTCCCCCGTCATCGCAAGATGAGGCCCTTGCCAGCTACAGCGTCTCAGGAGAAGCCCCACGTTCCATCTTGAAGTTTAAAATGATAATTGGCAACCTTGATGTTATCACAAAAGTTCCCCGACACCCTGGTGTCACTCGAGGGGAACACCAAGGTTCGGTGCACCGCTTGTTCTGAGCCCCTTATCCCCTCCTGATCGCGACGGGAGGGTCGATTACCCTGCTTTGTCTGGAAGGGTTTCCGGACCTTCCCAGCGCACCTCAGGATGAGGCCGGTCTCACGAGGAAATTCGAGACGTAGCCTTGTGGTTGGTGCCACATGCCGAAAGACCCCGATTTCCGTGTCTGCTCTTGATAAGAACCCAATGCTAGGACACCTCTTCGAAGGCAATCCTGTGGATGAAGGCACAAAACGAAGGGGTCTGACACCCTCGTGTATCGTTGGAAAAGCCCGCAAGTTCCACATACAGATCGACAAGTGGCTTATCACCCCATGAACAACTCGAGAGGCAAGAGGAGTTCAATTCCTCCACACAAGACAAGGCCTGACTCTGCTGTCCCAACTCTGCATGGACACTGAGATCCGATTCAGAAATGGAGAGGAACCCTGAGGTTCCTGCCTCAACTCGAGATAAGGCCCTCTTCTACTGCACCAAACCCAGTGGAGTTCGGAGCGGCCCCTCCCAACTGCACAGTATCCCTGACTTCTCAGAGGCACCCTGAGAAGCTCCCTGAGGTCACGGGCATAAGTCGAGGGAACCCAGGGTTTCCTGCCATAACCTGAGAAAAACCTTGAGAGTCCTTCTTCATGCGTCTTGATGCCCGATTCCTCTACCATGACTGGAGAAAAATGACGCGCTCCCCCTCGCCACGCGCATGAAGATCTGACTTCCCCGGCACCACATGAGAAGCTCCCTGAGCTCCCCATCGTACCTCGTGAGAAACCCCACACTGGCGCCGCAGCTCGAGAAAACCCACGAGACGCCCCTGTCATGGTGAAATGAGGGCCTTCTTTCCTGCATGACCTGAAGAGCAATCCCGAATCCTCTCTCCAAACTCCAAAGGAGGCTTGACTCCCTTTAGGTCACTCAGTGGGCTCCAAGAGATACCCGTCGATACTCAGGAGGAGAGCGGTGTCCTTTGCTTCCCCTCGAGATGAGGCCTGACTACGAGGGTGAGTCTGGAATGCAACCCTGGATCCCTGTCGCCCCTGGAGAGGAACCTTAGGTCCTGGACAAAAGCCTAGATGAGGTCTCTTTGGCCCTGCAGTGACTCAAGCACAACCCCTAGCTTTCCCTTGCAACTCGAATGGAAGATTGGCCTTTGTGAGCCAACACAAGAGGAAGCCTGAATTTCCAGTTGTAATTTGAGAAACCCGCCGCAACTCGAGAAAAATCACGTGGTTCCCTGTATTGCAAGATGAGGCCCTTGTCCCCTACAGCGTCTCAAGAGAAGTCTCACATTCCGTCTTGAAGTGCAAAACAGTACTTGGCACCCTTGATGCGACCCCAAAAGTTCCCCTATATACCGATCTCACTAGAGGGGACACTGAAGTTCCCGGCACCACTTCAACTGAGGCCTTTCTCCTCTCCTGATCGCGACAGGAGGGTCGATTCCCATGCTTTGTCTGCAAGGGGTTCCCGACGTTCCCCGTGAACCTCCGGATGAGGCCGGTCTCATGAGGAAATTCGAAAAGTAGCCTCATGGTTGGTGCCACATGCTGAAAGATCCCGAATTCCCGGTCCACTCTAGATAAGAACCTGACGCCCGGACATCTCTTCGAAGGCAACCCTGTGGATGAAGGCACAACACGAAGGGACACTGACATCCCCATGCATCGTCTGGAAAACCCCGCCGATTCCACTCACAGCTCCAAATGTGGACTGTCACCCCGTGAACAACTTGAGAGGCAAGTGAAGTTGCATTCCTTCACACAAGACGAGGCCTTACTCTCCTGGCCCAACTCTTCAGGGACCCTGCGATCGGAGTCAGAAATGGAGAGGAACCCTGAGGTTCCTGCCTCAACTAGAGAAGAGGCCCTCTTCCATTGAACCAAACTCAGTGGTGTCCCGAGAGGCCCCTTCCAACACCACAGTATCCCTGAATTCTCAGAGGCTCCCTGAGAAGCTACCTGAGGTCACTGGCACAAGTCGAGGGAACCCAGAGTTTCCTGAAGTAACCCGAGAAAGACTTGGAGAGTCCTTTTTCAACGTCTCTTGATGCCCGATTCCCCTACCATGTCTCCAGAGCAAGGACGCGCTCCCCTCGCCACAAGCAGGAAAACTGACTTCCCTAGTACCACACAAGAGGCCCCCTGAGTACCCCATCGTACCTCGTGAGAAAACCCACAGTGGCGCCGCAGTTCGAGAAAAACCACAAGATGCCCCCGTCAAGGAGAGATGGGGGCCTTCTTTTCCTGCCTGACCTGGAGAGCAATCCCTGGTCCTCTCTCCAAACTTCACAGGAGGATTGACTCCCTTTAGGACACTCAGTTGGGTCCAAGAAATACCCGGTGCGACTCGAGAGGAGAGCGGAGTCCTTTGCTTCCCTCGAGACGAGGCCTGACTCCCCGGGTGAGTTTGGAATGCAACCCCGAGAACCCTGTCGCCCCTGGAGTGGAATATTATGTCCTAGACACAAGCCTAGATGAGGTCTATTTTGCCCTACAGTGACTCGAGAGCAACCTCCATCTCTCCCTCACAATTTGAATGGAATATTGGTCTTCCCAAGGTCAACACAAGAGGAAGTCTGAATTTCCCATCGTAATTCGAGAATTCAGCCTCAAGTCTTAAAAATCATGTGGTTCCCCCTTCATCGCAATATGAGGCCCTTGCCAGCTAGAGTCTCAAGAGAAGTCCCACGTTCCATCTTAAAGTTCGAAATGCTACTATGCACCCTTGATGCGACCCCAAAGTTCCCCAACATACCGGTCTCACTCCAGGGGAACACCGAAGTTTCCGGCGTCTCCAGGGAAGTCCCATGTTCCGTCCTTAAGTGCGAAATGGTAATTGACACCCTTGATGCGACCACAAAAGTTCGCCGACACGCTGGGTTCCCTCGAGGGGAACACCGAGGGTCCCAGCACCACTTCATCTGAGCCCCTTCTCCCCTCCTGATCGCGACAGGAGAGTCGATTCCCCTGCTTTCTCTGGAAGGGGTTCCCGGCCTTCCTGGTGCACCTCAGGATGAGGCCGGTCTCAGGAGGAAATTCGAGACTAGCCATGTGTGAGGTGCCACGTGCCGAACAACCCCGATTTTCCGGTCCACTCTTGATAAGAACCCGATGCCCGGACACCTCTTCGAAGGCAACCCTGTGAGTGAAGGCACAACACGAAGGGGCACTGACACCCCTGTGCATCATCCGGAAAAACCCGCAGGGTCTACACACAGCTCGACAAGGGGCCTGAGACTCCCGGAACAACTCGAGAGGCAACCAGAATTCCATTCCTCAGACAAGACGAGGCATGACTCTCCTGTCCCAACACTGCAGGGACCGTGCAGTCGGAGTCAGAATCGGAGAGGAAGCCTGAGGTTCCTGCCTCCCCTCGAGATGAGGCCCTCTTCCATTGCGCCGAAACCAGCAGAGTCCCTAGAGGCCCTGCCAACTCCACAGCATCCCTCACCTCTCAGAGGCACCCTGGGAAGTTCCCTATAGTCCCCTGCAGAAGTCGAGGGAAACGAGGGTTTCCCGCCGCCACCCGAGAAAGACCTCGAGAGTCCTTCTTCAACGCGTCTTGAGGCCCTAGTCGCTTCCCATGACTCGAGAGAGATGACCAGCTCCCCCTCACCATGCGCATGGAGACATGAGTTCCCTGGCGCCGCACGAGAGGCTCCCTGAGGTCCTCGTCGTGCCTCGTGAGAAAACCCCCACGGGCGCTGCAGCCTGAGGAAACCCATGAGACGCCTCCGTCATCGCGAGCTGAGGGCCTTCTTTTCCTGCCTGGCCTGGAGAGCAATCCCGAGTCCTCTCTCCAAACTGAAGAGGAGGCTCGACACCCTTGAGTCCACTCATTGGGCTCCAAGAGATAGGTGTCGCGAATTGAGAGGAAAGCGGAGTCCTCTGCTTCCCCTCGAGGCGAGGCCTGACTCCCCGGGGGAGTCTGGAATGCAAACCCGAGATCCCTGTCTTCCCTTGAGAGGAATATTAGGTCCTGGACACACGCCTCGATGAGGTCTCTTTGGCCCTGTAGTGACTCGAGCAGAACCCCCAGCTTTCCCTCGCAACTCCAGGGGAAGTTTGGGCTTCCCAGGGCCAACCCAAGAGAAAGCCTGAAATCCCCGTCGTTTTCGAGAATCCAGACGCAACTCGAGAAAAACGATGTGGTTCCAACGTCTTCACAGGATGAGGCCCTTGCCCGCTACAGCGTCTCCAGGGAAGTCCCATGTTCCGTCCTGAAGTGGGAAACGGTACTTGGCTCCCTTGATGCGACCCCTAAAGTTACCTGAAACGCCGGGTTACCTCGAGTGGAACACCTAGAGTCCCGGCCCCACTTCATCTGAGCCCCATCTCCCCTCCTGATTGAGACAGGAGATTTGATTCCCGTGCTTTGTGTGGAAGGTGTTCCCGGCCTTCCCGGCGCAACTCAGGATGATGCTGGTCTCACGAGGAAATTCGAGATGAGCCACGTGTGTTGTGCCACATGCCGAACGACCCCGATTTCCCCGTCCGCTCTTGAAATGAACCCGATACCCGGACACCTCTTTGAAGGCAACCCTGTGGGGGAAGGCACAAAATGAAGGGGCAATGACACCCCCGTTCATCTTCTGGAAACACCCGCAGGTTCCACACACAGCTCGACAAGGGGCCTGAGACCCACTGAACGACTCGAGAGGCAAGCAGAGTTCCATTACTCAGACAAGATGAGGCCTGACTCTCCTGTCCCAACCCTGCAGGGACCCTGCGGTCGGAGTCAGAAATGGAGAGGAAGCTGAGGTTCCTGCCTCCAATCGAGATGAGGCCCTCTTTCATTTCGTCAAACCTAGTGGAGTCCCGAGAGGCCCCTCTAATTCCTCAGTATCCCTCACCTCTCAGAGGCACCTGGGAAGTTCACTAAGGTCCCCGGTAGAGGTCGAGGGAAACGAGTGTTTCCCACCCCAACCCAAGAAAGACCTCGAGAGTCCTTCTTAAATGCGTCTTGAGGCCCTAGTCCCTCCCATGACTCCAGAGCAATGACGCGATCTGCCTGGCCACACGCATGGAGGCCTGACTTCTCTGGGGCCGCACGAGAGGCTCCCTGATCTCCCCATCATATCTCGTGAGAAACCCCACACTGGCGCCGCAGCTCGAGAAAACCCATGAGACGCTCCCGTCATCACGAGAGGAGGGCCATCTTTAACTGCATGGTATGCAGATCAAGCGTGAACCTTCTGTCCAAGCTACACAGGACGCTTGACTCCCTTTAGGCCACTCATTGGGCTCCAAGAGTTACGCGTCCCGACTCGAGAGGATAGTGGAGTCCTTTGCTTCCACTCGAGACGAGGCGTGACCCACCGGGTGAGACTGGAATGTGACCCCGATATCCCTGTTGCCCCTGGAGAGCAATACTACGTCCTGGACCCAAGCCTAGATGAGGACTCTTTGCCCTGAAGTGACTCGAGAGCAACCCCCAGCTCTCTCTGACAAGTTGAATGGAAGATTGGACTTCCTGGGCCAACACAAGAGGAAGCCTGAATTCCCCGTCGTAACTCGAGAATCCCGCCGCAACTCGAGAAAAACCACGTGTTTCCCTCGTCATTGCAATATGAGGCCCTTGCCCGCTAGAGCATCTCCAAAGAATTCCCACGTTCCGCCTTGAAGTGCGAAACTGTACTTGGCACCCTTGATGCGACCTCAAAAGTGCCGTGACATACCGGTCTCACTCGAGGGGACCACCGAAGTTCCCGGCACCACTTCATTTGAGCCCCTTCTCCCCTTCTGATCGCGACCGGTGGGTCGATTCCCCTGCTTTGTCTGCAAGGGGTTTCCTACCTTCACGGCGAACCTCAGGATGAGGCCAGTCTCCCGAGGAAATTCGAGACGTAGCCTCGTGGGTGGTACCACATGCTGAAAGATCCCAATTTTCTGGTACGCTCTTGAAAAGAACCCGATGCCTGGACATCTCTTTGAAGGCAACCCTGTGGATGAAGGCACAACACGAAGGGGCACTGACACCCCTGTGCATCATCCGGAAAAAACCACAGGTTCCACACACAGCTCAACAAGTGGCCTGTCACTCCATGAACAACTCGCAAGGCAAGCGGAGATCCATGCCTCCACAGAAGATGAGGCGTGACTCTCTTGTCCATACTCTGCAGGTACTCTGCGACCCGAGTCAGAAATGGAGAGGACCCCTGAGGTTCCTGCCTCCATACGAGATGAGGCCCTCTTCAATTGCACCAAACACAGTTGAGTAACGAAAGGCCCCTCCCAAATCCTCAGTGTCCCTGACTTCTCAGAGGCACCCTGAGAAGTTGCCTGAGGTCACCGACACAAGTCGAGGGAACCCAGGGTTCCCTGCCGCAACCCGAGAAAGACCTCGAGAGTCCTTCTTCAATGCGTCTTGAGGCCTGATTTGCCTACTATGACTCGAGAGCAATCACGCACTCCCCTTCACCACACGCACGGAGACCTGACGTCCCTAGCACCAAACGAGAGGCTCTCTGAGCTCCCCGTCGTACCTCGTGAGAAATCTGATAATGGCGCCACAGCTGGAGAAAACCCACGAGACGCCCCCGTCATCGCGAGATGAGGGCCTTTTTTCCTGCATGGCCAGGAAAACAATCCCGAGTCATCTCTCCAAACTCCATAGGAGGCTTCACTCCCTTTACGCCACACAGTGGGGTCCAAGAGATACCCGTCGCGACTCGACAGGAGAACGGAGTCCTTTTTTTCCCCTCAAGACGAGGCCTGACTCTCCAGGTGAGTCGAGAATGCAACCCTGAGATCCCTGTCGTCCCAGTAGTGGAACACTAGGTCCTGGACACAAGCGTAGATGATGTCTATTTTGCCCTGCAGTGACTGGAGAGCAATCCCCAGTTCTAACTCGCAACTCAAATGGAATACTGGATTTTCCTGGCGCCACACAAGAGGCTCCCTGAGATCCCCGTGGTACTTCATGAGACACCCCACACTGGCGCCGCAGCTCGAGAAAACCCACGAGATGCCACTGTCATCTCGAGATGAGGGCCTTCTTTTCCTGCATGGCCTGGAGTCCAATCCCGAGCCCTCTCTCCAAACTCCACAGGAGGCTTGACTCCCTTTAGTACACACAGTGGGCTCCAAGAGATACCCATCGCGACTCGAGACGAGAGCGGAATTCTTTGCTTACCCTCGAGCTGAGAACTGACTCCCCGGATGAGTCTGGAATGCAAACCCGAGATCCCTGTCGCCCCTGGAGAGCAACATTAGATCCTGGACACAAGCCTAGATTAGGTCTCTTTTGCCCTGCAGTGACTCTAGCGCAATCCCCAGATCCCCCTCGCAACCCGAATGGAAGATTGGATTTCAAGGCCAACAAGAGGAAGCCTAAATTCCCGGTCATGACTCGAGAATCCCGCCGCATCTTGAGCAAAACCACGTGGTTCTCCCGTCATCGCAAGATGAGGCACTTGCCCGTTACAGCGTTTCAAAAGATGTCCCAGGTTCCATCTTGAAGTGCGAAACGGTACTTGGCACCCTTGATGCGACCCCAAAAGTCCCCCAACACGCCGGTCTCACTCAAGGGGAACACCGAGGTTCCCGGCACCACTTCATTTAAGCCCCTTCTCCCCTCCTGATCGTGAACGGTGGATCGATTCCCCTGCTTTGTCTGCAAGGGGGCCCGACCTTCCCTGCACAACTCAGGATGAGGCCGGTCTCATGGGGAAATTCGATACGTAGCTTTGTGGGTGGTGCCACTTGCTGAAAGACTCCAATTTCCCGGTCCGCTCTTGATAAGAATCCGATGCTCGGACACCTCTTGGAAGGCAGCCTTGAGTATGAAGGTACAACACGAAGGGGCACTAACACACCTGTGCATCATCCGGAAAAACGGGCAGGTTACACACACAGCTCGACAAGTGGCCTGTCACCTCGAGAACAACTCGAGAGGCAAGAGGAGTCCCATCCTCCAGAAAAGACGAGGCCTGACTCTCCTGTACCAACATGCAGGGACCTTGCGATCTGAGTTAGAAATGGAGAGGAACACTGAGGTTCCTGCTTCAACTTGAGATGAGTCCCTCTTACATTCCACCAAATGCAGAGGAGTCTCGAGAGGCCCCTCCAAACTGCACAGTATCCCTGACTTCTCAGAGGCACTCTGAGAAGCTCCCTGAGGTCGCAGGCACAAGTCAAGGGAACCCTGGGTTTTATGCAGTGACCCAAGAAAGACCTCGAGAGTCCTTCTTCAACCCGTCTTGAGGCCCGATTACCCTACCATGACTCAAGAGCAATGACGAACTCCCCCTAGCCATCTCATGGGGACCTGACTTCCCTGGCGCCACACGAGAGGCTCCCTGAGCTCCCTCTCGTACCTCGTCAGAAACCTGGCACTAGCGCGGCAGTCTAGAAAATACACGAGACGCCGCCGTCATCGCGAGATGAGGGCCTTCTTTTCCTGCATGGCGTGGAGAGGAATCCCGAGTCCTCTATCCAAACACCACAGGAGGCTTGACTCCCTTTAGGGCACACAGTGGGCTCCAAGAGATACCCATCGCGACCCAAAAGGACAGCAGAGTTCTTTGCTTCCCCTTGAGACGAGGCCTGATTCCCCGGGTGAGTCTGGTATGCAAGCCCGAGATCCCTGTCGCCCCTAGGGACGAACATTAAGTCCTGGACACAAGCCTAGATGAGGTCTATTTTGCCCTGCAGTGACTCGAGGGCAATCCCCAGCTCTCCCTTGAAACTCAAATGGAAGATAGGACTTCCCTGGGCCAACACATGAGGAAGACTGTATTCCCTGTCGAAACTCGAGAATCCCGCCACAACTCCAGAAACGCCACGTGGCTCCCCCGTCATCGCAAGATGAGGCCCTTGCCCCCTACAACATCTCAAGGAAGTCCCACGTTCCGTCTTGAAGTGCGAAACGGTATTGGCACCCTTGATGCGACCTCAAAAGTTCCTCGACACACCAGTCTGACTCGAGGAGAACACCGAGGTTCCCGGCACCACTACATCTGGGCCCCTTCTCCCCTCCTGATCGCGACAGGAGTGTCGATTCCCCTGTTTTGTCTTGAAGGGGTTCCCGCCTTTCCCGGTGCATCTCAGGATGAGGCCGGTCTCACGAGGATATTCGAGACATAGCCTCGTGGATGGTGACACATGCCGAAAGACCCCAATTTCCCGGTCCGCTCTTGTTAAGATCCCAATGCCCGGACACCTCTTTGAAGATAACCCTTTTGATGAAGGCACAACAGGAAGGGGCACTGACACCCCCGGGTATCGTCCGGAGAAACCCGCAGGTACCACACACAGCTCGAGAAGTGACCTGTCACCCCGTGAACAACTGGAGAGGCAAGCAGAGTTCCATTCCTCCACACAAGACGAGGCCTGACTCTCCTGTTCGAACTCTGCAGTGAAACTGCGATCCGAGTCAGATCTGGCCCAGGGGAAGTCAGGAGAGGAAACATGAGTTTCCTGCCTCCACTCGAGATGAGGCCCTCTTCCATTGCACCGAACCCAGTGGAGTCCCGAGAGGCCCCTCCCAACTGCACAGTATCCCTGACTTCTCAGAGGCACCCTTAGACCTTCCTGAGATCACCGGCACAAGTCGAGGGAACCAAGGGTTTCCTGCCCCAACCCGTAAAAGACCTCGAGAGTCCTTCTTCAACGCGTCTTGAGGTGTGATTCCCCTACCATGACTCGAGAGCAATGACGCGCTCCCCCTAGCCACGAGCATAGAAACCTGACATCCCTGGCACCACAGGAGAGGCTCCCTGAGCTCCCCATTATACCTCGTGAGCAACACCACACTGGAGCCGCAGCTCGAGAATACCCACGAGACGCCCCAGTCCTCACGAGATGAGGGCCTTCTTTTGCTGTATGGCCTGGAGAGCAATCCTGAGTCCTCTCTCCAAACTCCATAGGAGGCTTGACTCATTTTAGGCCACACAGTGAGCTCCAAGATATACCCGTCGCAACTTGGCAGGAGAGCGGTGTCCTTGGCTTCCCCACAAGACGAGGCCTGATTCCCCGGGTGAGTCGAGAATGCAATGCCGAGATAGCTGTCGCCCCAGCAGAGGAACATTAGGTCCTGGACACAAGCCTAGATGAGCTCTATTTGGCCCTGCAGTGTCTCGACAGCAATCCCCAGTTCTAACTCACAATTCGAAAGAAAACTGGACTTCCCTGGGGCAGTTGAAGAGGAAGCCTGAATTCCCCGTCATCACTCGACAATCCCGCCGCAACTCGAGAAAAAACACATGGTTCCAACGTCTTCGCAAGATGAGGCCCTTGCCCACTACGGCGTCTCAAGGGAAGTCCCATGTTCCGCCCTGAAGTGAGAAACGGTACCTGACACCCTTTGTGAGAACCCCAAAGGTTCCCCGACACCCCGGGTTCCCTCGATGGGAACAACTAGAGTCCCGGCAATGCTTCATCTGAGCCCCTTCTCCCCTCCTGATCGCGACAGGAGAGTCGATTCCCCTGCGTGGTCCGGAAGGGGTTCCCGGCCCTCCCGGCGCACCTCAGGATGAGGCCGGTCTCACGAGGAAATTCGAGACCAGCCACGTGGGTGGTGCCACATGCCGAACGCCCTCGATTCCCCGGTCCGCTTTTGAGAAGGACCCGAGGCCCGGACACGTCTTCGAAGGCAACCCTGTGGGTGAAGGCACAACACGAAGGGGCACTGACACCCCCGTGCATCATCCGGAAAGACCCGCAGGTTCCACACACAGCTCGGCGAGGGGCCTGAGTCCCCCTGAACAACTCGAGAGGCCAGCGGGGTTCCCTTCCTCAGACAAGACGACGCCTGACTCTCCTGTCCCAACTCTGCAGGGACCCTGCGGTCGGAGTCCGAAACGGAGAGGAAGCCTGAGGTTCCTGCCTCCCCTCGAGGTGAGGCCCTCTTCCGTTGCGCCAGACCCAGCGGAGTCCCGAGGGGCCCCGCCACCTCCACAGGATCCCTCGCCTCTCAGAGGCACCCTGGGAAGTTCCCTAAGGTCCCCGGCAGAAGGCGAGGGACACGAGGGTTTCCCGCCGCCCCCCGAGAAAGATCTCGAGAGTCCTTCTTCAAAGCGTCTCGTGGCCCTAGTCCCCTCCCGTGACTCGAGAGCCAGGACGCGCTCCCCCTCGCCACGCGCATGGAGACCTGACTTCCCTGGCGCCGCACGAGAGGCTCCCTGAGATCCTCGTCGTGCCTCGAGAGAAAACCCCCACGGGCGCCGCAGCTCGAGGAAACCCCTGAGACGCCCCCGTCCTTGCGAGCTGAGGGCCTTCTTTTCCTGCATGGCCTGGAGAGCAATCCCGGGTCCTCTCTCCAAACGGAAGAGGAGGCTGGACTCCCTTGAGGCCGCTCAGGGGGCTCCAAGAGCCCCGCGTCGCGACTCGAGAGGAGAGCGGAGTCCTTGGCTTCCCCTCGAGACGAGGCCTGACTCCCTGGGGGAGCCTGGAATGCAACCCCGAGATCCCTGCCTTCCCTGGTGAAGAATAGTAGGTCCCGGACACACGCCTAGGTGAGGTCTTTTCGGCCCTGCAGTGACTCGAACGCAACCCCCAGCTTTCCCTCGCAACCCGAGGGGAAGATTGGGCTTCCCAGGGCCAACCCAAGGGGAAGGCTGAGATCCCCATCGTAACTCGGGAATCCCGCCGCAACTCGAGAAAAACAACGTGGTTCCCACCTCTTGGCAAGATGAGGCCCTTGCCCGCCACGGCGTCTCAAGGGAAGTCCCCTGTTCCGCCCTGAAGGGCGAAACGGTCCCTGACAGCCTTCCTGCGACCCCCAAAAGTCCCCCGACACGCCGGGTTCCCTCGAGGGGAACACCGAGGGTCCCGGCACCGCTTCCTCTGAGCCCCTTCTCCCCTCCTGATCGCGACAGGAGAGGCGATTCCCCTGCGTGGTCTTGAAGGGGTTCCCGGCCTTCCCGGCGCACCTCAGGATGAGGCCAGTTTCACGAGGAAATTCGAGACGAGCCACGTGGGTGGGGCCACATGCCGAACGCCCCCGATTCCCCGGTCCGCCCTTGAGAAGGACCCGAGGCCCGGACCCCTCTTCGAAGGCAACCCTGTGGGTGAAGGCACAAGACGAAGGGGCACTGCCACCCCTGTGCATCGTCCGCAAAGACCCGCGGGTTCCACACACAGCCCGACGAGGGGCCTGAGACCCCCTGAGCAACTCGAGAGGCCAGCGGGGTTCCCTTCCTCAGACAAGACGAGGCCTGACTCTCCTGTCCCAACTCTGCAGGGACCCTGCGGTCGGAGTCCGAAACGGAGAGGAAGCCTGAGGTTCCTGCCTCCCCTCGAGGTGAGGCCCTCTTCCGTTGCGCCAGACCCAGCGGAGTCCCGAGGGGCCCCGCCACCTCCACAGGATCCCTCGCCTCTCAGAGGCACCCTGGGAAGTTCCCTAAGGTCCCCGGCAGAAGGCGAGGGACACGAGGGTTTCCCGCCGCCCCCCGAAAAAGATCTCGAGAGTCCTTCTTCAACGCGTCTCGTGGCCTTAGTCCCCTCCCGTGACTCGAGAGCCAGGACGCGCTCCCCCTCGCCACGCGCATGGAGACCTGACTTCCCTGGCGCCGCACGAGAGGCTCCCTGAGATCCTCGTCGTGCCTCGGGAGAAAAACCCCACGGGCGCCGCAGCTCGAGGAAACCCCGGAGACGCCCCCGTTCTCGCGAGCTGAGGGCCTTCTTTTCCTGCATGGCCTGGAGAGCAATCCCGGGTCCTCTCTCCAAACGGAAGAGGAAGCTGGACTCCCTTGAGGCCGCTCAGGGGGTCCAAGAGCCCCGCGTCGCGACTCGAGAGGAGAGCGGAGTCCTTGGCTTCCCCTCGAGACGAGGCCTGACTCCCCGGGGGAGCCTGGAATGCAACCCCGAGATCCCTGCCTTCCCTGGAGAGGAATAGTAGGTCCCGGACACACGCCTAGGTGAGGTCTCTTCGGCCCTGCAGTGACTCGAACGCAACCCCCAGCTTTCCCTCGCAACCCGAGGGGAAGATTGGGCTTCCCAGGGCCAACCCAAGGGGAAGGCTGAGATCCCCGTCGTAACTCGGGAATCCCGCCGCAACTCGAGAAAAACCACGTGGTTCCCACCTCTGGGCAAGATGAGGCCCTTGCCCGCCACGGCGTCTCAAGGGAAGTCCCCTGTTCCGCCCTGAAGGGCGAAACGGTCCCTGACAGCCTTCCTGCGACCCCCAAAAGTCCCCCGACACGCCGGGTTCCCTCGAGGGGAACACCGAGGGTCCCAGCACCGCTTCCTCTGAGCCCCTTCTCCCCTCCTGAGCGCGACAGGAGAGGCGATTCCCCTGCGTGGTCTGGAAGGGGTTCCCGGCCTTCCCGGCGCACCTCAGGATGAGGCCGGTCTCACGAGGAAATTCGAGACGAGCCACGTGGGTGGGGCCGCATGCCGAACGCCCCCGACTCCCCGGTCCGCCATTGAGAAGGACCCGAGGCCCGGACCCCTCTTCGAAGGCAACCCTGTGGGTGAAGGCACAACACGAAGGGGCACTGCCACCCCCGTGCATCGTCCGCAAAGACCCGCGGGTTCCACACACAGCTCGACGAGGGGCCTGAGACCCCCTGAGCAACTCGAGAGGCCAGCGGGGTTCCCTTCCTCAGACAAGACGAGGCCTGACTCTCCTGTCCCAACTCTGCAGGGACCCTGCGGTCGGAGTCCGAAACGGAGAGGAAGCCTGAGGTTCCTGCCTCCCCTCGAGGTGAGGCCCTCTTCCGTTGCGCCAGACGCAGCGGAGTCCCGAGGGGCCCCGCCACCTCAACAGGAACCCTCGCCTCAAGAGGCACCCTGGGAAGTCCCCTAAGGTCCCCGGCAGAAGGCGAGGGACACGAGGGTTTCCCGCCGCCCCCCGAGAAAGACCACGAGAGTCCTTCTTCAACGCGTCTCGAGGCCCTAGTCCCCTCCCGTGACTCGAGAGCCAGGACGCGCTCCCCCTCGCCACGCACATGGAGACCTGACTTCCCTGGCGCCGCACGAGAGGCTCCCTGAGATCCTCGTCGTGCCTCGGGAGAAAACCCCCACGGGCGCCGCAGCTCGAGGAAACCCCTGAGACGCCCCCGTCCTCGCGAGCTGAGGGCCTTCTTTTCCTGCATGGCCTGGAGAGCAATCCCGGGTCCTCTCTCCAAACGGAAGAGGAGGCTGGACTCCCTTGAGGCCGCTCAGGGGGCTCCAAGAGACCCGCGTCGTGACTCGAGAGGAGAGCGGAGTCCTTGGCTTCCCCTCGAGACGAGGCCTGACTCCCCGGGGGAGCCTGGAATGCAACCCCGAGATCCCTGCCTTCCCTGGAGAGGAATAGTAGGTCCCGGACACACGCCTAGGTGAGGTCTCTTCGGCCCTGCAGTGACTCGAGCGCAACCCCCAGCTTTCCCTCGCGACCCGAGGGGAAGATTGGGCTTCCCAGGGCCAACCCAAGGGGAAGGCTGAGATCCCCGTCGTAACTCGAGAATCCCGCCGCAACTCGAGAAAAACCACGTGCTTCCCACCTCTTTGCAAGATGAGGCCCTTGCCCGCCACGGCGTCTCAAGGGAAGTCCCCTGTTCCGCCCTGAAGGGCGAAACGGTTGCTGACAGACTTCCTGCGACCCCCAAAAGTCCCCCGACACGCCGGGTTCCCTCGAGGGGAACACCGAGGGTCCCGGCACCGCTTCCTCTGAGCCCCTTCTCCCCTCCTGATCGCGACAGGAGAGGCGATTCCCCTGCGTGGTCTGGAAGGGGTTCCCGGCCTTCCCGGCGCACCTCAGGATGAGGCCGGTCTCACGAGGAAATTCGAGACGAGCCACATGGGTGGGGCCACATGCCGAACGCCCCCGATTCCCCGGTCCACACTTGAGTAGGACCCGAGGCCCGGACCCCTCTTCGAAGGCAACCCTGTGGGTGAAGGCACAACACGAAGGGGCACTGCCACCCCCGTGCATCGTCCGCAAAGATCCGCGGGTTCCACACACAGCCCGACGAGGGGCCTGAGACCCCCTGAGCAACTCGAGAGGCCAGCGGGTTTCCCTTCCTCAGACAAGACGAGGCCTGACTCTCCTGTCCCAACTCTGCAGGGACCCTGCGGTCGGAGTCCGAAACGGAGAGGAAGCCTGAGGTTCCTGCCTCCCCTCGAGGTGAGGCCCTCTTCCGTTGCGCCAGACGCAGCGGAGTCCCGAGGGGCCCCGCCACCTCAACAGGATCCCTCGCCTCTCAGAGGCACCCTGGGAAGTCCCCTAAGGTCCCCGGCAGAAGGCGAGGGACACGAGGGTTTCCCGCCGCCCCCCGAGAAAGACCACGAGAGTCCTTCTTCAACGCGTCTCGAGGCCCTAGTCCCCTCCCGTGACTCGAGAGCCAGGACGCGCTCCCCCTCGCCACGCACATGGAGACCTGACTTCCCTGGCGCCGCACGAGAGGCTCCCTGAGATCCTCGTCGTGCCTCGGGAGAAAACCCCCACGGGCGCCGCAGCTCGAGGAAACCCCTGAGACGCCCCCGTCCTCGCGAGCTGAGGGCCTTCTTTTCCTGCATGGCCTGGAGAGCAATCCCGGGTCCTCTCTCCAAACGGAAGAGGAGGCTGGACTCCCTTGAGGCCGCTCAGGGGGCTCCAAGAGACCCGCGTCGTGACTCGAGAGGAGAGCGGAGTCCTTGGCTTCCCCTCGAGACGAGGCCTGACTCCCCGGGGGAGCCTGGAATGCAACCCCGAAATCCCTGCCTTCCCTGGAGAGGAATAGTAGGTCCCGGACACACGCCTAGGTGAGGTCTCTTCGGCCCTGCAGTGACTCGAGCGCAACCCCCAGCTTTCCCTCGCGACCCGAGGGGAAGATTGGGCTTCCCAGGGCCAACCCAAGGGGAAGGCTGAGATCCCCGTCGTAACTCGAGAATCCCGCCGCAACTCGAGAAAAACCACGTGGTTCCCACCTCTTGGCAAGATGAGGCCCTTGCCCGCCACGGCGTCTCAAGGGAAGTCCCCTGTTCCGCCCTGAAGGGCGAAACGGTCCCTGACAGCCTTCCTGCGACCCCCAAAGGTCCCCCGACACGCAGGGTTCCCTCGAGGGGAACACCGAGGGTCCCGGCACCGCTTCCTCTGAGCCCCTTCTCCCCTCCTGATCGCGACAGGAGAGGCGATTCCCCTGCGTGGTCTGGAAGGGTTTCCCGGCCTTCCCGGCGCACCTCAGGAGGAGGCCGGTCTCACGAGGAAATTCGAGACGAGCCACGTGGGTGGGGCCACATGCCGAACGCCCCCGATTCCCCGGTCCGCCCTTGAGAAGGACCCGAGGCCCGGACCCCTCTTCGAAGGCATCCCTGTGGGTGAAGGCACAACACGAAGGGGCACTGCCACCCCCGTGCATCGTCCGCAAAGACCCGCGGGTTCCACACACAGCTCGACGAGGGGCCTGAGACCCCCTGAGCAACTCGAGAGGCCAGCGGGGTTCCCTTCCTCAGAAAAGACGAGGCCTGACTCTCCTGTCCCAACTCTGCAGGGACCCTGCGGTCGGAGTCCGAAACGGAGAGGAAGCCTGAGGTTCCTGCCTCCCCTCGAGGTGAGGCCCTCTTCCGTTGCGCCAGACGCAGCGGAGTCCCGAGGGGCCCCGCCACCTCCACAGGATCCCTCGCCTCTCAGAGGCACCCTGGGAAGTTCCCTAAGGTCCCGGCAGAAGGCGAGGGACACGAGGGTTTCCCGCCGCCCCCCGAGAAAGACCTCGAGAGTCCTTCTTCAACGCGTCTCGAGGCCCTAGTCCCCTCCCGTGACTCGAGAGCCAGGACGCGCTCCCCCTCGCCACGCGCATGGAGACCTGACTTCCCTGGCGCCGCACGAGAGGCTCCCTGAGATCCTCGTCGTGCCTCGGGAGAAAACCCCCACGGGAGCCGCAGCTCGAGGAAACCCCGGAGACGCCCCCGTCCTCGCGAGCTGAGGGCCTTCTTTTCCTGCATGGCCTGGAGAGCAATCCCGGGTCCTCTCTCCAAACGGAAGAGGAGGCTGGACTCCCTTGAGGCCGCTCAGGGGGCTCCAAGAGACCCGCGTCGCGACTCGAGAGGAGAGCGGAGTCCTTGGCTTCCCCTCGAGACGAGGCCTGACTCCCCGGGGGAGCCTGGAATGCAACCCCGAGATCCCTGCCTTCCCTGGAGAGGAATAGTAGGTCCCGGACACACGCCTAGGTGAGGTCTCTTCGGCCCTGCAGTGACTCGAGCGCAACCCCCAGCTTTCCCTCGCAACCCGAGGGGAAGATTGGGCTTCCCAGGGCCAACCCAAGGGGAAGGCTGAGATCCCCGTCGTAACTCGAGAATCCCGCCGCAACTCGAGAAAAACCACGTGGTTCCCACCTCTTGGCAAGATGAGGCCCTTGCCCGCCACGGCGTCTCAAGGGAAGTCCCCTGTTCCGCCCTGAAGGGCGAAACGGTCCCTGACAGCCTTCCTGCGACCCCCAAAGGTCCCCCGACACGCAGGGTTCCCTCGAGGGGAACACCGAGGGTCCCGGCACCGCTTCCTCTGAGCCCCTTCTCCCCTCCTGATCGCGACAGGAGAGGCGATTCCCCTGCGTGGTCTGGAAGGGTTTCCCGGCCTTCCCGGCGCACCTCAGGAGGAGGCCGGTCTCACGAGGAAATTCGAGACGAGCCACGTGGGTGGGGCCACATGCCGAACGCCCCCGATTCCCCGGTCCACCCTTGAGAAGGACCCGAGGCCCGGACCCCTCTTCGAAGGCATCCCTGTGGGTGAAGGCACAACACGAAGGGGCACTGCCACCCCCGTGCATCGTCCGCAAACACCCGCGGGTTCCACACACAGCTCGACGAGGGGCCTGAGACCCCCTGAGCAACTCGAGAGGCCAGCGGGGTTCCCTTCCTCAGACAAGACGAGGCCTGACTCTCCTGTCCCAACTCTGCAGGGACCCTGCGGTCGGAGTCCGAAACGGAGAGGAAGCCTGAGGTTCCTGCCTCCCCTCGAGGTGAGGCCCTCTTCCGTTGCGCCAGACCCAGCGGTGTCCCGAGAGGCCCTTCTAACTCCTCAGTATCCCTCACCTCTCAGAGGCACCTGGGAAGTTCCCTAAGGTCCCCTGTAGAGGTCGATGGAAACGAGTGTTTCCCGCCCCAACCCAAGAAAGACCTTGAGAGTCCTTCTTAAATGCCTCTTGAGGCCCTAGTCCCTCCCATGACTCGAGAGCAATGACGCGATCTGCCTGGCCACACGCATGGAGTCAGGCTTCTCTGGCGGCGCACGAGAGGCTCCCTGAACTCCCCATCATATCTCGTGAGAAACCCCACACTGGCGCCGCAGCTCGAGAAAACCCATGAGACGCTCCCGTCATCATGAGAGGAGGGCCATCTTTAACTGCATGGTATGCAGATCAAGCGTGAACCTTCTGTCCAAGCTACACAGGACGCTTGACTCCCTTTAGGCCACTCATTGGGCTCCAAGAGTTACGCGTCCCGACTCGAGAGGATAGTGGAGTCCTTTGCTTCCACTCGAGACGAGGCGTGACCCACCGGGTGAGACTGGAATGCGACCCCGATATCCCTGTCGGCCCTGGAGAGGAACATTACGTCCTGGACCCAAGCCTAGATGAGGACTCTTTGCCCTGAAGTGACTCGAGAGCAACCCCCAGCTCTCTCTGACAAGTTGAATGGAAGACTGGACTTCCTGGGCCAACACAAGAGGAAGCCTGAATTCCCCGTTGTAACTCGAGAATCCCGCCTCAACTCGAGAAAAACCACGTGTTTCCCTCGTCATCGCAATATGAGGCCTTTGCCCGCTACAGCATCTCCAGAGAATTCCCACGTTCCGTCTTGAAGTGCGAAACTGTACTTGGCACCCTTGATGCGACCTCAAAAGTGCCGTGACATACCGGTCTCACTCGAGGGGACCACCGAGGTTCCCGGCACCACTTCATCTGAGCCCCTTCTCCCCTTCTGATCGCGACCGGTGGGTCGATTCCCCTGCTTTGTCTGCAAGGGGTTCCCGAGCTTCCCGGCGCACCTCAGGATGAGGCCGGTCTCCCGAGGAAATTCGAGACGTAGCCTCGTGGGTGGTACCACATGCTGAAAGACCCCAATTTTCCGGTACGCTCTTGAAAAGAACCCGATGCCCAGACACCTCTTTGAAGGCAACCCTGTGGATGAAGGCACAACACGAAGGGGCACTGACACCCCCGTGCATCGTCCGGAAAAACCCGAAGGTTCCACACTCAACTCAACAAGTGGCCTGTCACTCCGTGAACAACTCGAAAGGCAAGGGGAAATCCATTCCTCCACAGAAGACGAGGCGTGACTCTCTTGTCCATACTCTGCAGGTACCCTGCGACCCGAGTCTGATATGGAGAGGACCCCTGAGGTTCCTGCCTCCATTCGAGATGAGGCCCTCTTCGATTGCACCAAACCCAGTTGAGTAACGAAAGGCCCCTCCCAAATCCACAGTGTCCCTGACTTCTCAGAGGCACCCTTAGAAGTTTCCTGAGGTCACCGACACAAATCAAGGGAACTCAGGGTTCCCTGCCGCAACCCGAGAAAGACCTCAAGAGTCCTTCTTCAATGCGTCTTGAGGCCCGATTCGCCTACTATGACTGGAGAGCAATCACGCACTCCCCTTCACCACACGCACGGAGACCTGACGTCCCTAGCACCACACGAGAGGGTCTCTGAGCTCCCCGTTGTACCTCGTGAGAAATCTGATACTGGCGCCGCAGCTGGAGAAAACCCACGAGACGCCCCCGTCATCGTGAGATGAGGGCCTTTTTTCCTGTATGGCCAGGAAAACAATCCTGAGTCATCTCCAAACTCCATAGGAGGCTTCACTCCCTTTACGCCACGCAGTGGGCTCCAAGAGATACCCGTCGCGACTCGACAGGAGAGCGGAGTCCTTTTTTTCCCCTCAAGACGAGGCCTGACTCTCCGGGTGAGTCGAGAATGCAACCCTGAGATCCCTGTTGGCCCAGTAGTGGAACACTAGGTCCTGGACACAAGCGTAGATGAGGTCTATTTTGCCCTGCAGTGACTGGAGAGCAATCCCCAGTTCTAACTTGCAACTCGAATGGAATACTGGATTTTCCTGGCGCCATACAAGAGGCTCCCTGAGATCCCCGTGGTACTTCATGAGACACCCCACACTGGCGCCGCAGGTCGAGAAAACCCACGAGACGCCACCGTCATCTCGAGATGAGGGCCTTCTTTTCCTGCATGGCCTGGAGTCCAATCCCGAGTCCTCTCTCCAAACTCCACAGGAGGCTTGGCTCCCTTTAGTGCACACAGTGGGCTCCAAGAGATACCCATCGCGACTCGAGACGAGAGCGGAATTCTTTGCTTACCCTCGAGGTGAGAACTGACTCCCCGGATGAGTCTGGAATGCAAACCCGAGATCCCTGTCGCCCCTGGAGAGCAACGTTAGATCCTGGACACAAGCCTAGATTAGGTCTCTTTTGCCCTGCAGTGACTCTAGCGCAATCCCCAGCTCCCCCTCGCAACCCGAATGGAAGATTGGATTTCAAGGCCAACAAAAGGAAGCCTAAATTCCCGGTCATAACTCGAGAATCCCGCCGCAACTCGAGCAAAACCACGTGGTTTTCCCGTCATCGCAAGATGAGGCCCTTGCCCGCTACAGCGTTTCAAAAGATGTCCCAGGTTCCGTCTTGAAATGCGAAACGGTACTTGGCACCCTTGATGCGACCCCAAAAGTCCCCCAACACGCCGGTCTCACTCAAGGGGAACACCGAGGTTCCCGGCACCACTTCATTTAAGCCCCTTCTCCCCTCCTGATCGTGACCGGTGGGTCGATTCCCCTGCTTTGTCTGCAAGGGGGCCCGACCTTCCCTGCACAACTCAGGATGAGGCCGGTCTCATGGGGAAATTCGATACGTAGCTCTGTGGGTGGTGCCACTTGCTGAAAGACTCCAATTTCCCGGTCCGCTCTTGATAAGAATCCGATGCTCGGACACCTCTTGGAAGGCAGCCTTGAGTATGAAGGTACAACACGAAGGGGCACTAACACACCTGTGCATCATCCGGAAAAACGGGCAGGTTACACACACAGCTCGACAAGTGGCCTGTCACCTCGAGAACAACTCGAGAGGCAAGAGGAGTCCCATCCTCCAGAAAAGACGAGGCCTGACTCTCCTGTACCAACATGCAGGGACCTTGCGATCTGAGTCAGAAATGGAGAGGAACACTGAGGTTCCTGCTTCAACTCGAGATGAGTCCCTCTTACATTCCACCAAATGCAGAGGAGTCTCGAGAGGCCCCTCCAAACTGCACAGTATCCCTGACTTCTCAGAGGCACTCTGAGAAGCTCCCTGAGGTCGCAGGCACAAGTCAAGGGAACCCTGGGTTTTATGCAGTGACCCGAGAAAGACCTCGAGAGTCCTTCTTCAACCCGTCTTGAGGCCCGATTACCCTACCATGACTTGAGAGCAATGACGAACTCCCCCTAGCCATCTCATGGGGACCTGACTTCCCTGGTGCCACACGAGAGGCTCCCTGAGCTCCCTCTCGTACCTCATCAGAAACCCGGCACTAGCGCAGCAGTCTAGAAAACCCACGAGACGCCGCCATCATCGCGAGATGAGGGCCTTCTTTTCCTGCATGGCCTGGAGAGGAATCCCGAGTCCTCTATCCAAACACCACAGGAGGCTTGACTCCCTTTAGGGCACACAGTGGGCTCCAAGAGATACCCATCGCGACTCAAAAGGACAGCGGAGTTCTTTGCTTCCCCTCGAGACGAGGCCTGATTCCCCAGGTGAGTCTGGTATGCAACCCCAAGATCCCTGTGGCCCCTAGGGACGAGCATTAAGTCCTGGACACAAGCCTAGATGAGGTCTATTTTGCCCTGCAGTGACTCGAGAGCAATCCCCAGCTCTCCCTTTAAACTCGAATGGAAGATAGGACTTCCCTGGCCCAACACATGAGGAAGACTGTATTCCCCGTCGAAACTCGAGAATCCCGCCACAACTCGAGAAACGCCACGTGGTTCCCCCGTCATCCCAAGATGAGGCCCTTGCCCCCTACAGCGTCTCAAGAGAAGTCCCACGTTCCGTCTTGAAGTGCGAAACGGTATTGGCACCCTTGATGCGCCCTCAAAAGTTCCTCGACACACCAGTCTGACTCGAGGAGAACACCGAGGTTCCCGGCACCACTACATCTGGGCCCCTTCTCCCCTCCTGATCGCGACAGGAGGGTCGATTCCCCTGTTTTGTCTTGAAGGGGTTCCCACCTTTCCCGGTGCATCTCAGGATGAGGCCGGTCTCACGAGGATATTCGAGACATAGCCACGTGGATGGTGAATCATGCCGAAAGACCCCGATTTCCCGGTCCGCTCTTGATAAGATCCTGATGCCCGGACACCTCTTTGAAGATAACCCTTTTGATGAAGGCACAACACTTAGGGGCACTGACACCCCTGGGTATCATCCGGAGAAACCCGCAGGTACCACACACAGCTCGAGAAGTGACCTGTCACCCCGTGAACAACTGGAGAGGCAAGCAGAGTTCCATTCCTCCACACAAGACGAGGCCTGACTCTCCTGTTCGAACTCTGCAGCGAAACTGCGATCCGAGTCAGATCTGGCCCAGGGGAAGTCAGGAGAGGAAACATGAGTTTCCTGCCTCCACTCGAGATGAGGCCCTCTTCCATTGCACCGAACCCAGTGGAGTCCCGAGAGGCCCCTCCCAACTGCACAGTATCCCTGACTTCTCAGAGGCACCCTTAGACCTTCCTGAGATCACCGGCACAAGTCGAGGGAACCAAGGGTTTCCTGCCCCAACCCGTAAAAGACCTCGAGAGTCCTTCTTCAACGCGTCTTGAGGTGCGATTCCCCTACCATGACTCGAGAGCAATGACGCGCTCCCCCTAGCCACGCGCATAGAAACCTGACTTCCCTGGCGCCACAGGAGAGGCTCCCTGAGCTCCCCATTATACCTCGTGAGCAACACCACACTGGAGCCGCAGCTCGAGAATACCCATGAGACGCCCCAGTCCTCACGAGATGAGGGCCTTCTGTTGCTGTATGGCCTGGAGAGCAATCCTGAGTCCTCTCTCCAAACTCCACAGGAGGCTTGACTCATTTTAGGCCACACAGTGAGCTCCAAGATATACCCGTCGCGACTTGACAGGAGAGCGGTGTCCTTGGCTTCCCCTCGAGACGAGGCCTGACTCCCCGGGTGAGTCGAGAATGCAATGCTGAGATCGCTTTCGCCCCAGCAGAGAACATTAGGTCCTGCACACAAGCCTAGATGAGGTCTATTTGGCCCTGCAGTGTCTCGAGAGCAATCCCCAGTTCTAACTCACAATTCTAATGAAAACTGGACTTCCCTGGGCCAGTTGAAGAGGAAGCCTGAATTCCCGGTTGTAACTCGAGAATCCCGCCCCAACTCAAGAAAAACCACGTGGTTCCCCCGTCATCGAAAGATGAGGCCCTTGCCCGCTACAGCGTCTCAAGAGAAGTCCCACGTTCCGTATTGAAGAGCGAAAAGTTACTTGGAACCCTTGATGCGACCCCAAAAGTTCCCCGACATACCAGTCTCACTTGAGGAGAACACCGAGGTTCCCGGCACCACTTCATCTGAGACTCTTCTCCCCTCTTGATCGCGACAGGAGGTTCGATTCCCCTGCTTTGTCTGGAAGGCGTTCCCGACCTTCCTGGCGCACATCAAGATGAGGCCAGTCTCACGAGGAAATTCGAGACATAGCCTCGTGGGTGGTGCGGCATGCCAAAAGACCCCGATTCCCTGGTCCGCTCTTGATAAGAACCCGATGGCAGAACCCAACTCGAAGGCAATCCTGTGGAACAAGGCACAACACGAAGGGGCAGTGACACCCCAGTGCATCGTCCAGAAAAACCCGCAAGTTCCACATACAAATCGACAAGTGGCCTGTCACCCCATGAACAACGCGAGAGTCAAGCGGAGTTCCATTCCTCCACACAAGACGAGGCCTGACTCTCCTGTCCCAACTCTGCAGGGACTCTGCGATCCGAGTCAGATCCGGCGCATTCGAAGCCAGGAGAGGAACCCTGTGGTTCCTGCCTCAACTTGTCATGAGGCCCTCTTCCATTGCACCAAACCCAGTGGAGTTCCGAGAGGCCCCTCCCAACTCCACAGTGACCCTGACTTCTCAGAGGCACGCTGAGAAGCTTCCTGAGGTCACTGGCACAAGTCGATGGAACCCAGGGTTTCCTGCTGCAACCCAAGAAAGACCTCGAGAGTCCTTCTTTAACACGTTTTCAGGCCCAATTCCCCTACCATGACTCGAGAACAATGACGGGCTCCCTCTCACCACGTGCATAGAGACCTGACTGCCCTGGCACCACATGAGAGGCTCACTGAGCTCCCAGTCTTACTTCGTGAGAAACCCCACACTAGCGCCACAGCTCGAGAAAACCTACGAGACGCCCCAGTCATCGGGAGATGAGGGCCTTCATTTCCTGCATTGCCTGGAGAGCAATCCCGTGTCCTCCCTCCAAACACCAGAGGAGGTTTGACTCCCTTTAAGCCACTCAGTGGGCTCCAAGACATACCCGTCCGACTCGAGAGGAGAGCAGAGTCCTTTGCTTCCCCTCGAGACGAGGCCTGACTCCAGGGTGAGTCTGGAATGCAACCCCGAGATTCCTGTCGCCCCTTGACATGAACATTAGGTCCTGCACACAAGCCTTGGTGGGGTCTCTTTTGCCTTCAGTGACTAGAGCGCACCTCCAGCTCTTCCTCGAATCTCGAATGGAAGATAAGACTTTTGTGGGCCAACACAAGAGGAAGCATGAATTCCCTGTGGTAACTCAAATATCCCACCGCAACTAGAGAAAAACCAAGTGGTTCCCCAGTCATTCCAAGATGAGGCCCTTGCCCGCTGGAGCACCCCAAGAGAAGTCCCACGTTCCAATTTGAAGAGCGAAACGGTACTTGGAACGCGTTATGCGACCCCAAAAGTTACCCGACATACCTGTCTCACTTGAGGGAAACACCGAGGTTCCCAGCAGCACTTCATCTGAGCCACTTCTCCCCTCCTGATCGCCACAGGAGGGTCGATTCCTCTGCTTTGTCTGGAAGGGTTTCATGACCTTCGCGGCACACCTCAGGATGAGGCCGGTTTCATGAGGAAATTCGAGATTAGCCACGTGGGTGGTGCCAAATGCTGAACGACCCCGATTTCCCAGTCCGCTCTTCATAAGAACACGATGCCCGGACACCTCTTCCGAGGCAACCCTGTGGATGAAGACACAAAACGAAGGGTCACTGACACCCCCATGCATCGTCTGGAAAAACCTGCAGATTCCACACACAGTTTGACAAGGGGCCTGAAACCCCAAGAACAACTCGAGAGGCAAGCGGAGTTCCATTCCTCAGAAAAGACATAGCCTGACTCTCCTGTCCCAACTCTGCAGGGACACTACGATCAGAGTCAGTATTGGAGAGGAAGCCTGAGGTTCCTGCCTCCACTCGAGATGAGGCCCTCTACCATTGCGACAAACCCAGTGGAGTCCCGAGAGGCCCCGCCAAATCCACAGCGTCCCTCACCTCTCAGAGGCACCCTGGGAAGTTCCCTCAGGTCTCCGGCAGAAGTCGGGGGAAAGGAGGATTTCCCACTGCAACCCGAGAAAGACATCGAGAGTCCGTCTTCAACGCGTCTTGAGGCCCTAGTCCCCTCCCATGACTCGAGAACAATGACGCGCTCCTTCTCGCCACGTGCATGGAGACATGACTTCCCCGGCGCCGCACGAGAGGCTCCCTGAGATCCTCGTCGTGCCTCGGGAGAAAACCCCCACGGGTTCCGCAGCTCGAGGAAAGCCCTGAGATGCCCCCGTCCTCGCGAGGTGAGGGCCTTCTTTTCCTGCCTGGCCTGGACAGTAATCACGAGTCCTCTCTCAAAAGTGAAGAAGAGGCTGGACTCCCTTGAGGCCACTCATGGGGCACCAAGATATCCGCGTCGCAACTCGGGAGGAGAGCGGAGTCCTTTGCTTCCCCTCGAGGCGAGGCCTGACTCCCCGGGGGAGCATGGGATGCAACCCCGAGATGCTTGTCTTCCCTGGAGAGGAGCATTAGGTCCTGGACACACGCCTAGATGAGGTCTCTTTGGCCCTGCAGTGACTCGAGCGCAACCCCCAGCTTTCCCTCGCCACTAGAATAGAAGATTGGGCTACCCAGGGCCGACACAAGAGGAAGCCTGTAATCCCCCGTCGTAACACGAGAATCCCGCCGCAACTCGAGAAAAACCACGTGGTTCCCACCTCTTCGCAAGATGAGGCCCTTGCCCGTGACGGCGTCTCAAGGGAAGTCCCCTCTTCCGCCCAGAAGTGCGAAAAGGGAACTGACAGCCTTCATGCGACCCCAAAAGTTCCCCGACACGCCTGGTTTCCTCGAGGGGAACACCGAGGGTCCCGGCACCGCTTCATCTGAGCCCCTTCTCCGCTCCTGATCGCGACAGGAGAGTCGATTCCCCTGCGTGGTCTGGAAGGGGTTCCCGGCCTTCCCGGCGCACCTCAGGATGAGGCAGGTCTCACAAGGACATTTGAAATGAGCCACGTGGGTGGTGCCACACGCCGAACGACCCCGATTCCCCAAACCGCTCTTGAGAAGAACCCGATGACGTACCCCTCTTCGAAGGAAACCCTGTGGGTGAAGGCACAGACCTAAGCAGCACTGACATCCCCGTGCATCGTCCGGAAACACCCGCGGGTTTCACACACAGTTCGACGAGGGGCCTGTGGCCCCCTGAACAACTCGAGAGGCAAGCGGGGTTCCCTTCCTCAGACAAGACGAGGCCTGACTCTCCAGTCCCAACTCTGCAGGGACCTTGCGGTCGTTGTCCGAAATGGAGAGGAAGCCTGAGGTTCCTGCCTCCCCTCGAGGTGAGGCCCTCTTCCGTTGCGCCAGACCCAGAGGAGTCCCGAGGGACCCCGCCACTTCCACAGGATCCCTCGCCTCTCAGAGGCACCCTGGGAAGTTCCCTAAGGTCCCCGGCAGAAGGCCAGGGACACGAGGGTTTCCCGCCGTCCCCCGTGAAAGACCTCGAGAGTCCTTCTTCAACGCGTATCGGGGCCCTAGTCCCCTCCCGTGACTCGAGAGCCAGGACGCGCTCCCTCTCGCCACGCGCATGGAGACCTGACTTCCCTGGCGCCGCACGAGAGGCTCCCTGAGATCCTCGTCGTGCCTCGGGAGAAAACCCCCACGGGCGCCGCAGCTCGAGGAAACCCCTGAGACGCCCCCGTCCTCGCGAGCTGAGGGCCTTCTTTTCCTGCATGGCCTGGAGAGCAATCCCGGGTCCTCTCTCCAAACGGAAGAGGAGGCTGGACTCCCTTGAGGCCGCTCAGGGGGCTCCAAGAGACCCACGTCGCGACTCGAGAGGAGAGCAGAGTCCTTGGCTTCCGCTTGAGACGAGGCCTGACTCCCCGGGGGAGCCTGGAATGCAACCCCGAGATCCCTGCCTTCCCTGGAGAGGAATATTAGGTCCCGGACACACGCCTAGGTGAGGTCTCTTCGGCCCTGCAGTGACTCGAGCGCAACCCCCATCTTTCCCTCGCAACCCGAGGGGAAGATTGGGCTTCCCAGGGCCAACCCAAGGTGAAGGCTGAGATCCCCGTCGTACCTCGAGAATACCGCCGCAACTCGAGAAAAACCACGTGGTTCCCACCTCTTGGCAAGATGAGGCCCTTGCCCGCCACGGCGTCTCAAGGGAAGTCCCCTGTTCCGCCCTGAAGGGCGAAACGGTCGCTGACAGCCTTCCTGCGACACCCAAGAGTCCCCCGACACGCCGGGTTCCCCCGAGGGGAACACCGAGGGTCCCGGCACCGCTTCCTCTGAGCTCCTTCTCCCCTCCTGATCGCGACAGGAGAGGCGATTCCCCTGCGTGGTCTGGAAGGGGTTCCGACCTTCCCGGCGCACCTCAGGATGAGGCCGGTCTCACGAGGAAATTCGAGACGAGCCACGTGGGTGGGGCCACATGCCGAACGCCCCCAATTCCCCGGTCCGCCCTTGAGAAGGACCAGAGGCCCGGACCCCTCTTTGAAGGCAACCCTGTGGGTGAAGGCACAACACGAAGGGGCACTGCCACCCCCGTGCATCGTCCGCAAAGACCCGCGGGTTCCACACACAGCTCGACGAGGGGCCTGAGAACCCCTGAGCAACTCGAGAGGCCAGCGGGGTTCCCTTCCTCAGACAAGACGAGGCCTGACTCTCCTGTCCCAACTCTGCAGGGACCCTGCGGTCGGAGTCCGAAACGGAGAGGAAGCCTGAGGTTCCTGCCTCCCCTCGAGGTGAGGCCCTCTTCCGTTGCGCCAGACTCAGAGGAGTCCCGAGGGGCCCCGCCACCTCCACAGGATCCCTCGCCTTCAGAGGCACCCTGGAAGTTGGCTAAGGTCTCCGGCAGAAGGCGAGGGAAACGAGGGTTTCCCGCCTCCCCCCGAGAAAGACCTCGAGAGTCCTTCTTCAATGCGTCTCGAGGCCCTAGTCCCCTCCCGTGACTCGAGAGCCAGGACGCGCTCCCCCTCGCCACGCGCATGGAGACCTGACTTCCCTGGCGCCGCACGAGAGGCTCCCTGAGATCCTCGTCGTGCCTCGGGAGAAAATCCCCACGGGCGCCGCAGCTCGAGGAAACCCCTGAGACGCCCCCGTCCTCGCGAGCTGAGGGCCTTCTTTTCCTGCATGGCCTGGAGAGCAATCCCGGGTCCTCTCTCCAAACGGAAGAGGAGGCTGGACTCCCTTGAGGCCGCTCAGGGGGATCCAAGAGACCCGCGTCGGGACTCGAGAGGAGAGCGGAGTCCTTGGCTTCCCCTCGAGACGAGGCCTGACTCCCCGGGGGAGCCTGGAATGCAACCCCGAGATCCCTGCCTTCCCTGGAGAGGAATATTAGGTCCCGGACACACGCCTAGGTGAGGTCTCTTCGGCCCTGCAGTGACTCGAGCGCATCCCCCAGCTTTCCCTCGCAACCCGAGGGGAAGATTGGGCTTCCCAGGGCCAACCCAAGGCAAAGGCTGAGATCCCCATCGTAACTCGAGAATGCCGCCGCAACTCGAGAAAAACCACGTGGTTCCCACCTCTTGGCAAGATGAGGCCCTTGCCCGCCACGGCGTCTCAAGGGAAGTCCCCTGTTCCGCCCTGAAGGGCGAAACGGTCCCTGACAGCCTTCCTGCGACCCCCAAAAGTCCCCCGACACGCCGGGTTCCCCCGAGGGCAACACCGAGGGTCCCGGCACCGCTTCCCTAAGCCCCTTCTCCCCTCCTGATCGCGAGAGGAGAGGCGATTCCCCTGCGCGGTCTGGAAGGGGTTCCCGGCCTTCCCGGCGTACCTCAGGATGAGACCGGTCTTACGAGGAAATTCGAGACGAGCCACGTGGGTGGTGCCACATGCCGAACGCCCCCGATTCCCCGGTCCGCTCTTGAGAAGGACCCGAGGCCCGGACCCCTTTTCGAAGGCAACCCTGTGGGTGAAGGCACAACACGAAGGGGCACTGCCACCCCCGTGCATCGTCCGCAAAGACCCGCGGGTTCCACACACAGCTCGACGAGGGGACTGAGACCCCCTGAGCAACTCGAGAGGCCAGCGGGATTCCCTTTCTCAGACAAGACGAGGCCTGACTCTCCTGTCCCAACTCTGCAGGGACCCTGCGGTCGGAGTCCGAAAAGCAGAGGAAGCCTGAGGTTCCTGCCTCCCCTCGAGGTGAGGCCCTCTTCCGTTGCGCCAGACCCAGCGGAGTCCCGAGGGGCCCCGCCACCTCCACAGGATCCCTCGCCTCTCAGAGGCACCCTGGGAAGTTCCCTAAGGTCCCCGGCAGAAGGCGAGGGAAACGAGGGTTTCCCGCCGCCCCCCGAGACAGACCTCGAGAGTCCTTCTTCAACGCGTTTCGAAGCCCTGGTCCCCTCCCGTGACTAGAGAGCCATAACGCGCTCCCCCTCGCCACGCGCATGGAGACCTGACTTCCCTGACGCCGCACGAGAGGCTCCCTGAGATCCTCGTCGTGCCTCGGGAGAAAACCCCCACGGGCGCCGCAGTTCGAGGAAACCCCTGAGACGCCCCCGTCCTCGCGAGCTGAGGGCCTTCTTTTCCTGCATGGCCTAGAGAGCAATCCCGGGTTCTCTCTCCAAACGGAAGAGGAGGCTGGACTCCCTTGAGGCCGCTCAGGGGGCTCCAAGAGACCCGCGTCGCGACTCGAGAGGAGAGCGGAGTCCTTGGCTTCCCCTCGAAACGAGGCCTGAATCCCCGGGGGAGCCTGGAATGCAACCCCGAGATCCATGCCTTCCCTGGAGAGGAATATTAGGTCCCGGACACACGCCTAGGTGAGGTCTCTTCGGCCCTGCAGTGACTCGAGCGCAACCCCCAGATTTCCCTCGCAACCCGAGAGGAAGATTGGGCTTCCCAGGGCCAACCCAAGGGGAAGGCTGAGATCCCCGTCGTAACTTGAGAATCCCGCCGCAACTCGAGAAAAACAACGTGGTTCCCACCTCTTGGCAAGATGAGGCCCTTGCCCGCGACGCCGTCTCAAGGGAAGTCCCCTGTTCCGCCCTGAAGGGCGAAACGGTCCCTGACAGCCTTCCAGCGACCCCCAAGAGTCCCCCGACACACCGGGTTCCCCCGAGGGGAACACCGAGGGTCCCGGCACCGCTTCCTCTGAGCCCCTTCTCCCCTCCTGCTCGCGACAGGAGAGGCGATTCCGCTGCGTGTCTGGAAGGGGTTTGCGGCCTTCCCGGCGCACCTCAGGATGAGACCGGTCTTACGAGGAAATTCGGGACGAGCCTCGTGGGTGGGGTCACATGCTGAACGCCCCCGATTCCCCGGTCCGCTCTTGAGAAGGAACCGAGGCCCGGACCCCTCTTCAAAGGCAACCCTGTGGGTGAAGGCACAACAAGAAGGGGCACTGCCACGCCCGTGCATCTTCCGCAAAGACCCAGGGTTCCGCACACAGCTCGTCGAGGGGCCTGAGACCCCCTGAGCTACTCGAGAGGCCAGCGGGGTTCCCTTCCTCAGACAAGACGAGGCCTGACTCTCCTGTCCCAACTCTGCAGGGACCCTGTGATCAGAGTCAGAAATGGAGATGAACCCTGAGGTTCCTGCCTCCACTCGAGATGAGGCCCTCTTCTATTGCACCAAACCCAGTGGAGTCCCGAGAGGGCCCTCCCAAATCCAGGGTATCCTTGAC
This sequence comes from Bubalus kerabau, assembly GCF_029407905.1. NCBI lineage: Eukaryota > Metazoa > Chordata > Mammalia > Artiodactyla > Bovidae > Bubalus > Bubalus kerabau. The sequence continues at coordinate 1,717,367 of NW_026577887.1, read as the reverse complement.
TTCTCAGAGGCACACTGAGAAGCTCCCTGAGGCCACCGGCACTAGTCGAGGGAACCCAGGGTTTACTGCCGTGACCCAAGAAACACCTTGAAAGGCCTTCTTTAACGGTTCTTGAGGCCCGATACACCTTCCATGACTCTAGAGCAATGACGCGCTCCCCCTCGCAATGCGCATGGAGACCTGACTTCCCAAGCGCCACATGAGAGGCTCCCTGAGCTCCCCGTAGTACCTCATGAGAAACCCCACACTGGCGCTGCAGCTCGAAAAAACCCACGAGACCCCCCCTTCATCGCGAGATGATGGCCTTCTTTTCCTGCATGGCCTGGAGAGCAATCACGAGTCCTCTCTCCAAACTCCACAGGAGGCTTGACTTCCTTTAGGCCACTCCGTGGGCTCCAAGAGATACCCGTCGCAACTCGAGAGGAGAGTGGAGTCCTTCGCTTCCCCTCGAGACAAGGACTGACTCCCCAGGTGCATCAGGAAAGCAACCCTGAGATCCCTGTCCCCCCTGGAGACGAACATTATGTCCTGGACACAAGCCTAGATAAGGTCTCTTTTGCCCTGAAGTAACTCAAGCGCAATCCCTAGCTCTCCCTCGCAACTCGAATGGAAGACTGGACTTCCCTGGGCCAACACAAGAGGAAGCCTGAATTTCCTGAGCTAACTCGAGAATCCCGCCACAACTCGAGAAAAACGACGTGGTTAACCCGTCACCACAAGATGAGGCCCTTGCCAGCTACAGCGTCTCAAGAGAAGTCTCACGTTCCGTCTTGAAGTTTGAAACGGTACTTAGCACCTTTGATGTGACTCCAAAAGTTCCCCGACATCCCAGTTTTACTCGAGGGGAACATCGAGGTTCCCGGCACCACTTCATCTGAGCCCCTTCTCCCCTCCTGATCGGGACAAGAGGGTCGATTCACTTGCTTTGTCTGAAAGGGTTACCGACCTTCCTGGTGCACCTCAGGTTGAGGTCCGTCTCAAGAAGAAATTCGAGACGTAGGCTTGTGGGTGGTGCCACATGCCGAAAGACACTGATTTCCTGGTCTGCTCTTGATAAGAATCTGAAGGCTGGATACCTCTTCGAAGGCAACCCTGTGTATGAAGGCAAAAAGCGAAGGGGAACTGACACCCCCATGCATCGTCCAGATAAAACCGCAGGTTCCACACACAGCTCGACAAGTGGCCTGTTATCCGGTGAACAACTCGAGAGTCCAGTGGAGTTCCATTCCTCCACACAAGACGAGGCCTGACTCTCCTGTCCTAACTCTGTAGGGACTCTGTGTTCAGAGTCAGAAATGGAGAGCAACCCTGAGGTTCCTGCTTCAAATCGAGATGAGGCCCTCTTCTGACAAGGTCCAGCCTCGGCTGGTCCAGGGTTTTCGAAGGGGAGACAGAGTAGGCGACCTATTGATTTATTTATCGAAGATATAAAGAGTAATAGAATGAGGATAGCTCAGTAGGAAAATTTAGTGGAGAAAAGAAGCTGAGTAGCTTGGTTTATGCGGAAAATCAGTATAACCCGTGACACCAGGTTAGCTCTGACCACGGAGGCCGCAGGCTCCCTCTCGAATAGCGAAAAGTGCCCCACCTTAGACACCTTCTCAAGTGGTCTTCGAAGCCCAGGCAAATAAATGGTCGCAGAGGATATCCGCGCTCCAGATGGACACTCATCTGAAAATTGAGGGGAAGAATGATATTAGGAGACTAAGCGTTGGCAATCAAGGCCAGTAGCTTTATTTTCAACAGGGGTTTTTATACCCTAAGTTACACATAGAGGATAATGGGATGCAAAGACAGCAGCCTTTGATCCTTATCAAAAACCAGAGTTTCTCTCCTGCAAATGTATCGTATACAAATGGTTTAGGTGATTTACATCATCTTCTAGCCAGAAGACCTATTAACATTTTATGACTCTTGACAAAGACTTATCAACCGTAAGACTTATTTTCTCTAAGAGTAATTATTTTAAGGTTTGGCCCCATCTTTCGAAGATAAAATTGCATTCCTATAGGGCAGATGTGTAATGGGCTTACAACAAAGGAAATAATTTATTACCTTAAGGGTCTAAAGTTAGTAACACCAAGGCCACTACTTATTTCTTCTACATACCAACTATATTAATTAATACACATTCAAGGATACAATTCAGGGGATGTGGAAACTTGGCAACAAGCATTGGTTCATCAATGAAATCTTTTACTAGTTTTATTCTGACAGTTTCTAACTCTCTGAGAGGCTCTAAGCTCTTTGAATATCTTAAGCTTCCCGTGCCTCTCGAGGCTCGGAGACTGTAAACAATTGTATGCATTGCTGTAGGAGACCGGGTAAACTTGTCAGGCGAGTTAGAGAGCCATCTGACGTGTTTGGATTTAAACACTCCTAATTGCCCAGGAACTTTATTAATTGGAGCTGTAAGTTAGCTCTTTGACAGAGAGAGTGAGATGGTGGTGGGTGACAGCCCCCAGGAAAGTCAGAGGTGAGAGCACAAAGCAATAAAGTAGGCAGACTCTGGTTTTGGGGGGGTAGATGCTCAAGAATATCCGGGAGGACTCCCGAGGCTCGATCCCGCCTTTGTGTATGCCCAGCCTCCTTCCTCATGACCTTTGTCACGAGTGGAATGTCTCTCGCCGGCTCCCGGCATCTCCCCGTTTTTTATTTCTTAAAACAGCCAGATGTAGCTCAGTCGCGAGCCTCTGAATACTCTGCCGAAGAATCCTGACAATACAAGGAAGAATGATTATGAGAAGCAGAATTAAAGCAGCCACCGCAGCATAGCTAAAGACATTAGACAGAATATTCTTTCCTGAGATGTAGTTAGGGAAAGTATGGAAGAAATCATTTGCTGTTCCAGCAGCAGTAAAATCTAATCGGGAGTGCTCCATGGTTGCTATTTGATAGTGAAGTTTCCCTACGTCTCAACCAATGTCAGAGCTGTTCCAGATACCTGAAATATGGTTTTTAATCTTTTCCCATTCAAAATCTGTCTCATTTACTTTCAGGGGTGTTCCACATATCCACCGATAGTCAGCATGACAAGACAATGCCATTTTCACCTTTAAAGCCTGCAATTCAGTCCCAATATGTATTACTGCTTCCTCTAGGGCGTCTACCCTCATTTCTAATTTTCTCTCTATAGCTTCCTGTGTTGCCAATGTTAAAGAAACTTTTTTGGACATAGAATCAACATATTGAGCAGTATGTACTTGTTGAGTCAATGATATTGCTGCCACAGTAACAGAAGTGATTGCACTTATCAAAGCTGCTGTTCCCAAGATAAGTAAGCCCACAAACCGTCGTGTTTGCATTAAATCCTGTAGTTGTTGTAATACAGCAAGACCATAATTCAATAAGTGGTTACATCATAAGATAAGGTGGATGTTGTAGCATTACAAAGGAGCAAACATTATATTGAGGGTTTAAACAAGATGAACCAGGGAGCAGCTGTAGGCGTCAGCCCGGGGGAGCAGTGTCCCCAGCATCAGGAGGCAGAACGCGAGCGGCAGGCTGTGGGCCAAGGCGCCTATGGTGGGCGGAGGTGCAGGGTTCGTGGTTTAGGGCTAGCCGCCACCGCTTGGGCTCAGGGCGGTCCCCTCTCGCCGGTGGGGCCACGCTGGTCTGGACGGCACTCCGCGGGTGCGCTTTCCTCTCTGGCCCTCACTCGCTGCACAGACTTCTTTGCTCTAGGTCACGGGGTGCAGAGAGGTGGGTGCGAGGCGCTGCTGGTGGCATGGAGGCGAGAGCTGGCTGGGGGAGGGGGAGCGAGTGAGTGCGCGCGCTGCGAACCTGGTCTTTGGGGAATGTGACATGACGAATTTGTCTGAGATCCAAACCGGAGAATCTGCATTCTGTAGAAATATACAAGCATACCCTCTCCCACAAGTTAGCAACACATCTGGCCTTTTTCACTCTCCCGTAAGGAGGCCTTTTTACTTGACCAGGGGCCGAGTCGTAGCCTGTAATTCAGGCATCTAGTGTCTCATCATTGTAGTCTGCCCCTGTGTGTTTACGTTTAAGTGATTAATTACAATTGGAACATAACTTCACTATTTGTCTAGCTGTTTCCCTATGGATATGTTAATTTAGGTCTAATGTTTAGTTTAGGTCTCTGTATAAATTTAAGTAATAAATGTATAACCTCCTTATCTCATTTTGGTATACAGGTATACAGATATACCTAAATGCAAAATGCATTTATATATGTATTTATATATGGCAACAAGGATAAAGTTATTGACATATAATATATATAAATCAATATACTTGAATTAATCTTTATAATTAATATATTAATTAATATATATTACAACAATACAACACATACACAGCTAATACCAACCAACACAAACCAATATACTGTAATAATACATGTCACACATTTATAATTATACAGTATATAGAACATACATCATCACAGCACATCAATCCATACCAATTAATATCAGCCACACACACATTATATTACTGCCATATATATTTAATTATACAGTAGATATATATGTGTGTGTATATAGTATACATATTAATTTATATACAAATTAATTAAGTATAGATGTATAAATAGAATTAGGTATACCTTTATTATATTTTATTTATACCCATACCTAATTAGGCAAACTGTAATTAGGCAAATACATTTATATTATGTATTTATAACAATATATAAAGTATTGTTAAATGTACCACCTGTACAGCATCTCCACCCCACATACCACTTTCTCTAATCCCACCAACTCATTTTCAGTATTATGTGTTGGCCAGGAGCTGGGCCAGTCTTTCCCAGCAATGTTAAGAGACGTCTGTTCCTGTGTCTAATAGCCCTGGCGTTTTATTCTCTTGAATTAAAAGATCTTTTAAAGGCCTTGGAACTGTAATTTCCTGCACCCAAAAGGCTAGATCACTAGATCCAAATGTTTTGTGGCTCTTAGATTGAGAAGTCAAGTTTTTCCTTGTCTGATAGTAAGGTAAAAATAAAAGCTGTGTTACTCTTTGACCTTTATTAATTTGTACAGTTTTGATAGGCAGTGAGATCAAGACTTTAATTTCTCAATATCATCAGAATCTACTACACCATGCACCAGCGAAATTTCTTTTCTTTCTTTTTTTTTTATTTAATTTTTTTTAAAAGAAAGCGAGCTACGCCCCAGGACAAATCTTACAATGTCCTCAGATAGGGGGCCAGCCACTCTGGTTGGAATTGGAGTAAGCGGCACATCAGGGGTTAATATTGTTATTAAATCTCCTTGCCTTTTCGCTTTTCTCCTAGCCTGGGTGAGACCCCCCTGAGGGAGTTTTCTCCAAGGAGCACGCTCTGCATATTGTGTACTAAAAGCTCCTTTGTTTAAAAAACTTTTTATCTTCCTCAGTCTTAGGCAACACTTTGGGAGGCTTTGGGGGCAAAGTGGGGAACTCCTGGGTCCTGGGAGGCACAATCGAAGGCGGTGGCAGTCGCCTTAAATCAGAAAGTGGTGGATAAGTTTTTTAAAGGTTTGCGCAGAGGGGGAGGGAGCTCGCCAGGGCTCTCGGCCGCAGCGTCCTGTAAGCCCTCTCCTTCCTCGGGAGGTAGACCACTTTCTCCCTCCTTTTTTTTTTTTTCAATGGCAGAAAATATGATCTGTGCAGTAAATGGAGACTCACCACCATCCACCTCTATAGCCTCCCCCATAGTCTATTTAACAGCCTCGTGACGGAGGTCCAGGACATTTCTAATCATATTCCACAGTCAATAAATATTTGTCTATTCTTAGATGCAGAGAAATCCATTTTTAATTTTTTTTAATTTTAGAGAATATTTTTATTTATTTTGTAACCTCTTTACCCTGGCTAAACTGCAGAGGGGACTAGAAAAGAAGCCTCAAGGTGAGGATCAAGTTCATCCTTGGGACTAGAGAAAATCCTTCTCCGGGAAACTCCTAGCGGTGGCCCTTTACCCCGACATGGAGGAGGAGGCATAGGGGGATGGGAGCGTCCCGAAGTTTTCCTCTTCTGTTCCGGAGATCCTTTAACTGTTTGGTAACTAAATCTTATGAACTGTCTGATCGGGGATGTTTCCCTCAACCTCCTAGGAGCGGATGGTCTGATTAGGGATGTTTTCTTAAACTTTTAGGAGCATCTTTAGCTTAAAAAAAAAAAAATCCTCATCAGAATGGCATCGAGCTTCTGTTTCCTCTAAACCTTTTTCAAATTGAGGGGAGAGCTGATCTTTCTTTTCATCCCTATCTTTTACATGCTCATTGGCAGTCATAGCGGCTAGCCATTCATTTAGCTGTCGATAGCTAGGTATAGCCTCTTCATTTTCACTTTTCTTTATAACAGGTACCTTTTCAGATTTGCTTTTTTGTTTAACAGGTACTTTTCCAACTTTACTTTCCTCTTTAACAGGTACCTTTTCAAATTCATGAGCTGGATCTAAAACATCTCTAGTCATATTCCACAGAGGAAAGGTGTAAGTAGGGATTTTTTCCAAACGTTGCTGAGCACAATAAGCTCTTAGCTGTTTTCCTAGTTTTTTCAAGATATCTAGGTTAACAGTGCCTTGTTGTAGAAACCAAGGGCAGTGGTCTTGTACAAATGTAAAAAATGATTGAATGGAAGATTTTTTAACCTTGATTCTTCTTTTACTTAATAACTGTAAAATTACTCCTATAAAGAGCTGTCTTTCATTTGATTCAGTGTTGCCCATGTCAGAAACTTAAGGATAGTAAAAGATTTTGCTTTTAGCTATCTAAAGATTAGGCCTTTTTTGTCAGCCTTTTTAGAAACCGTTTTTTCTCTCTAACTCTTCAACACTTCCCACTCCTCTCGCCCTGTCTATTCTACAGGGGGATCTGCAGCCCCCTAAGTGGGATCCTATCTGTCACGAAAACTGAACACTGGGGGAATGGGGTTGGGGATTTACCTTCGAAATGCCTGTCTCGGGCGCCACCTGCAGAGGTCCAGCCCCAGCTGATCCAGGGTATTCGAAGGGAAGATGGAGTAGGCGACCTATTTATATATTTATTTATTCATCAAAGATATAAAGAGTAATAGAATGAGGATAGCTCAGTAGGAAAATTCAGTGGAGAAAAGCAGCTGAGTAGCTTGGTTTACGCGGAAAATCAATATAACCCGTGACACCAGGTTAGCTCTGACCACGGAGGCTGCAAGTGCCCTCTAGAATAGAGGAAGGTGCCCCACCTTAGACACCTTATCGAGTGGGTCTTCGAAGCCCAGGCAAATAAATGGTTGCAGAGGATATCTGCGCTCCAGATGGACACTCATCTGAAAATTGAGGGGAATAATGACATGGGGAGACCAAGCGTTGGCGAGCAAGGCCCGTAGCTTTATTTTCAACAGAGGTTTTAATACCCTAAGTTACACATAGAGGATAATAGGGGATGCAAAGTCAGCAGTCTTTAATCCTTATCAAAAACCAGGGTTTCTTTTCTGCAGATTTATCGTATAAAAATGGTTTAGATGATTTACATCATCTTCTGGCCAGAAGACCTATTAACATTTTATGACTCTTGACAAAGACTTATCAACCATAAGAGTTATTTTCTCTAAGAGTAATTGTTTAAGGTTTGGCGCCATCTTGCGAAGATAAAATTGCATTCCTATAGGGAGGATGTGTAATGGGTTTACAACAAAGAAAAGAATTTATTACCTTAAGGGTCTAAAGTTACCAACATCAAGGCCACTACTTATTTTTTCTACATACCAACTATATTAATTAGCACACATTCAAGGATACAATTCAGGGGATGTGGAAACTTGGCAAAAAGCATTGGTTCATCAATGAAATCTTTTACTAGTTTTATTCTGACAGTTTCTAACTCTCTGAGAGGCTCTAAGCTATTTGAATATCTTAAACTTCCCGTGCGTCTCGAGGCTGGGAGACTGTACACAATCGTATGCATAGCTGTAGGAGACCGGGTAAACTTGTCAGGCGAGTTAGAAAACCATCTGAGGGGTTTGGATTTAAACACTACTAATTGCCCAGGAACATTATTAGTTGGAGCTGTAAGTTAGCTCTTTGACAGAGAGAGTGAGATGGTGGTGGGGGACATCCCCAGTAATGTCAGAGGTGAGAGAACAAAGCAATAAAGAAGGCAGACTTTGGTTTTTGGGGGTAGATGCTGAAGAATATACGGGGGAACTCCCGGAGGCTCGATCCCGCCTTTGCGTATGCCGAGACTCTTTCCTCATGACATTTGTCACGAGTGGAATGTCTCTCGCTGGCTCCCGGCAATCTTCCATTGCACCAAACGCAGTGGAGTCCCGAGAGGCCCCTCCCAACACCACAGTATCAGTGTCTTCTCAGAGGCACCCTGAGCAACTCCCTGAGGTCACCGGCACAAGTTGAGGGAACACAGGGTATCCTGCCGCAACACGAGAAAGACCTCAAGAGTCTGTCTTCAACGCGTCTTGAGGCCGGATTCCCCTACCATGACTCGAGAGCAATGACACGCTCCCCCTCGCCATGCGCATGGACACCTGACTTCCCTGGCGCCACATGAGAGGCTCCCTGAGCTCCCCGTCATACCTCGTGAGAAACCCCACACTGGCGCCACAGCTCGGGAAAACCCACGAGACGCCACGGTCATCGCGAGATTGGGGACTTCTTTTCCTGCCTGACCTGGAGAGCAATCCCTGGTCCTTTCTCCAAACTTCACAGGAGGCTTTACTCCCTTTAGGCCACTCAATGGGCTCCAAGAGATACCTGTCGCGACTTGAGAGGAGAGCAGAGTACTTTGTTTCCCCTCGAGATGAGGCCTTACCTCGGGTGAGTCTGGAATGCAACCCCGAGATCCCTGTTGCCCCTGGAGAGGAACATTATGTCCTGGACAAAAGCCTAGATGAGGTCTATTTTGCCCTACAGTGACTCGAGAGCAACACCCATCTCTCCCTCGCAATTTGAATGAAGATTGGTCTTCACTGGGCCAACACAAGAGGAAGTCTGAATTTCCCGTTGTAACTCGAGAATCCCGCCCCAACTCTTAAAAACCACGTGGTTCCCCATTCATCGCAATATGAGGCCTTTGCCCGCTACAGAGTCTCAAGAGAAGTCCCATGTTTCGTCATAAAGTTCGAAATGCTACTTGGCACCCTTGATGCGACCCCAAAAGTTCCCCAATATACCGGTCTCACTCCAAGGGAACACCGAAGTTCCTGGCACCACTTCATTTGAGCCCCTTCTCCCCTCCTGATCACGGCAGGAAGGTCGATTCCCCTGCTTTTTCTAGAAGGGGTTCCCGACCTTCATGGCGCACCTCAGGATGAGGCCAGTCTCACGAAGAAATTCGAGACGTAGCCTCGTGTTGGTGCCACGTGCCGAAAGACCCCGATTTCTCGGTCTTGCTCTTGATAAGAACCCGATGCCCGGACACCTCTTCTAAGGCAACCCTGCGGATGAAGGCACTACACGAGGGGGCACTGGCAACCCTGTTCATCGTCCGTAAATCCCACAGGATCCACATACAGCTCCACAACTGGCCTGTCACCCCTTAGAAAACGAGAGAGGCAAGCGGAGTTCCCTTCCTTAGACAAGACGAAGCCTGAGTATCCAATCCCAACTCTGCAGGCACGCTTCGATCTGAGTCAGAAATGTAGAGGAAACCTGAGGTTCCTGCCTCAACCCGAGATGAGGCCCTCTTCCATTAAAACAAACCCAGTGGAGTCCCGAGAGGCCCCTCCCATCTCCACAGTATCCCTGACTTCTCATAGGCATTCTGAGAAGCTCCTTGAGGCCACCGGCAAACGTCGAGGGAAATAAGGGTTTCCTGCCACAACCGAAGAAAGACCTCGAGAGTCCTTCTTCAACGCGTCTTGAGGTCAGATTCCCCTACCATGGCTCGAGAGCAATAACGCGCTCCCCCTCGCCATGCACATGGAGACCTGACTTCCCTGGCGCCACATGAGAGGTTCCCTGAGCTCCCCGTCGTACCTCGTGTGAAAACCCACACTGGCGCCGCAGCTCGAGAAAACACACAAGACCCCTCCGTCATCGCGAGATGAGGGCCATCTTTTCCTGCATGGCCTGGAGAGCAGTCCCAAGTCCTCTCTCCAAACTTCACAGGAGGCTTGACTCCCTTTAGGCCACAAAGTGGGCTCCAAGAGGTGCCCGTCGCAACTCGAAAGGAGAGCGGAGTCCTTTGCTTCCCTTCGACACGAGGCCTGACTCCCTGGGTGAGTCTGGAATGCAAACCTGAGATCCCTGTGGCCCTTGGAGAGGAACATTAGGTCCTGGACACAAGCCTAGATGAGGTCTCCTTTGCCCTGCAGTGACTCGAGCGCAACCTCCAGCTCTCCCTCGCAACTCGAATGGATGATTGGACTTCCCTGGCCCAACACAAGAGGAAGCCTGAAATCCCCGTCGTAACTCGAGAATCCCGCCGCAACTCGAGAAAAACCACGTGGCTCCCCCGTCATCGCAAGATGAGGCCCTTGGCCGCTACAGCGTATCAAGAGAAGTCCCACGTTCCATCCTGAAGTACAAAACGGTACTTGGCACCCTTGATGCGACCCCCAAAGTTCCCTGACATACCGGTCTCACTAGAGGGAAACACCAAAGTTCATGGCACCACTTCCTGTGAGCCCCTTCACCCCTCCTGATCGCGACAGGAGGGTCGACTCCCATGCTTTGTCTGCAAGGGGTTCCCGACGTTCCCCGCGAACCTCCGGATGAGGCCGGTCTCATGAGGAAATTCAAAAAGTAGCCTCATGGTTGGTGCCACATGTTGAAAGATCCCGAATTCCCGGTCCACTCTAGATAAGAACCTGACGCCCGGACATCTCTTCGAAGGCAACCCTGTGGATGAAGGCACAACACGAAGGGACACTGACATCCCCATGCATCGTATGGAAAAACCCGCCGATTCCACTCACAGCTCCAAATGTGGACTGTCACCCCGTGAATAACTCGAGAGGCAAGTGAAGTTGCATTCCTTCACACAAGACGAGGCCTTACCCTCCTGGCCCAACTCTTCAGGGACCCTGCGATCGGAGTCAGAAATGGAGAGGAACCCTGAGGTTCCTGCCTCAACTAGAGAAGAGGCCCTCTTTCACTGAACCAAACTCAGTGGTGTCCCGAGAGGCCCCTCCCAACACCACAGTATCCCTGAATTCTCAGAGGCTCCCTGAGAAGCTACCTGAGGTCACTGGCACAAGTCGAGGGAACCCAGAGTTTCCTGAAGTAACCCGAGAAAGACTTGGAGAGTCCTTTTTCAACGTCTCTTGATGCCCGATTCCCCTACCATGACTCCAGAGCAAGGACGCGCTCCCCTCGCCACAAGCAGGAAAACTGACTTCCCTAGTACCACACAAGAGGCTCCCTGAGTACCCCATCGTACCTCGTGAGAAAACCCACAGTGGCGCCGCAGTTCAAGAAAAACCACAAGATGCCCCCGTCAAGGAGAGATGGGGGCCTTCTTTTCCTGCCTGACCTGGAGAGCAATCCCTGGTCCTCTCTCCAAACTTCACAGGAGGATTGACTCCCTTTAGGCCACTCAGTTGGGTCCAAGAAATACCCGGTGCGACTCGAGAGGAGAGCGGAGTCCTTTGCTTCCCTCGAGACGAGGCCTGACTCCCCGGATGAGTTTGGAATGCAACCCCGAGATCCCTGTCGCCCCTGGAGTGGAACATTATGTCCTAGACACAAGCCTAGATGAGGTCTATTTTGCCCTACAGTGATCGAGAGCAACCTCCATCTCTCCCTCACAATTTGAATGGAAGATTGGGCTTCCCACGGTCAACACAAGAGGAAGTCTGAATTTCCCATCGTAATTCGAGAATTCAGCCTCAAGTCTTAAAAACCATGTGGTTCCCCCTTCATCACAATATGAGGCCCTTGCCAGCTAGAGTCTCAAGAGAAGTCCCACGTTCCATCTTAAAGTTCGAAATGCTACTTGGCACCCTTGATGCGACCCCAAAGTTCCCCAACATACCGGTCTCACTCCAGGGGAACACCGAAATTCCCGGTGTCTCCAGGGAAGTCCCATGTTCTGTCCTTAAGTGCGAAACGGTACTTGACACCCTTGATGCGACCGCAAAAGTTCCCCGACACGCTGGGTTCCCTCGAGGGGAACACCAAGGGTCCCGGCACCACTTCATCTGAGCCCCTTCTCCCCTCCTGATCGCGACAGGAGAGGCGATTCCCCTGCTTTCTCTGGAAGGGGTTCCCGGCCTTCCCGGCGCACCTCAGGAGGAGGCCGGTCTCACAAGGACATTTGAAATGAGCCACGTGGGTGGTGCAACACGCCGAACGACCCCGATTCCCCGAACCGCTCTTGAGAAGAACCCGATGACGTACCCCTCTTCGAAGGCAACCCTGTGGGTGAAGGCACAGACCTAAGCAGCACTGACATCTCCGTGCATCGTCCGGAAACACCCGCGGGTTTCACACACAGTTCGACGAGGGGCCTGTGGCCCCCTGAGCAACTCGAGAGGCCAGCGGGGTTCCCTTCCTCAGACAAGACGAGGCCTGACTCTCCTGTCCCAACTCTGCAGGGACCCTGCGGTCGGAGTCCGAAACGGAGAGGAAGCCTGAGGTTCCTGCCTCCCCTCGAGGTGAGGCCCTCTTCCGTTGCGCCAGACCCAGCGGAGTCCCGAGGGGCCGGCCCCCTCCACAGGATCCCTCGCCTCTCAGAGGCACCCTGGGAAGTTCCCTAAGGTCCCCGGCAGAAGGCGAGGGAAACGAGGGTTTCCCGCCGCCCCCCGACAAAGACCTCGAGAGTCCTTCTTCAACGCGTCTCGAGGCCCTAGACCCCTCCCGTGACTCGAGAGCCAGGACGCGCTCCCCCTCGCCACGCGCATGGAGACCTGACTTCCCTGGCGCCGCACGAGAGGCTCCCTGAGATCCTCGTCGTGCCTCGGGAGAAAACCCCCACGGGCGCCGCAGCTCGAGGAAACCCCTGAGACGCCCCCGTCCTCGCGAGCTGAGGGCCTTCTTTTCCTGCATGGCCTGGAGAGCAATCCCGGGTCCTCTCTCCAAACGGAAGAGGAGGCTGGACTCCCTTGAGGCCGCTCAGGGGGCTCCAAGAGACCCGCGTCGCGACTCGAGAGGAGAGCGGAGTCCTTGGCTTCCCCTCGAGACGAGGCCTGACTCCCCGGGGGAGCCTGGAATGCAACCCCGAGATCCCTGCCTTCCCTGGAGAGGAATATTAGGTCCCGGACACACACCTAGGTGAGGTCTCTTCGGCCCTGCACTGACTCGAGCTCAACCCCCAGTTTTCCCTCGCAACCCGAGGGGAAGATCGGGCTTCCCAGGGCCAACCCAAGGGGAAGGCTGAAATCCTCGTCGAAACTCGAGAATCCTGCCGCAACTCGAGAAAAACCACGTGGTTTCAACGTCTTCGCAAGATGAGGCCCTTGCCCGGTACGGCGTCTCAAGGGAAGTCCCATGTTCCGTCGTGAAGTGAGACACGGTACCTGACACCCTTCATGCGACATCCAAAAGTTCCCCGACATGCCGGGTTCCCTTGAGGGGAACACCGAGAGTCCCGGCACCACTTCCTCTGAGCTCCTACTCCTCTCCTGTTCGCGACAGGAGAGTTGATTCCCCTGCGTGGTCTGGAAGGGGTTCCCGGCCTGCACGGCGCCCCTCAGGATGAGGCCGGCCTCGCGAGGAAATTCGAGACAAGCCCCGTGGCTGGTGCCCCATGTTGAACGACCCTGATTTCCCGGTCCGCAGTTGAGGAGAACCCAATGCCCGGACACCTCTTCGAAGGCCACCCTGTGAGTGAAGGAACAACACGAAGGGGCACTGACACTCCCGTGCATCGTCCGGAAACACCCGCGGCTTCCACACAGAGCTCCACGAGGGGACTGAGACTCCCTGAGCAACTCGAGAGGCAAGCGGAGTTCCCTTCCTCAGACAAGACGAGGCCTGACTCTCCTGCCCCAAAGCTGCAGGGACACTGCTGTCGGAGTACGAAACGGAGAGGAAGCCTGAGGTCCTGTCTCCCCTCGAGATGAGGCCCTCTTCGATTGCGCCAAACCCAGAGGAGTCCCGAGATGGCCCACCAACTCCACAGCATCCCTCACCTCTAAGAGGAACCCTCGGAAGTTCCCTCAGGTCACCGGGAGAAGTCGAGGGAAACGATGGTTTCCCGCTGCAAGCCGAGAAAGACCTCGAGAGACCTTCTTCTACACGCCTTGATGCCCTAGTCCCCTCCCAGGACTCAAGAACAATGACGCGCTCCCCCTCGCCACGCTCATGGAGACCTGACTTTCCTGGCGCCGCACGAGAGGCTCCCTGAGAACCTCGTCGTGCCTCGTGAGAAAAGCCCCACGGACGCCGCAGCTCGAGGAAACCCCTGAGAAGCCCCCGTCCTCGCGAGGTGAGGGCCTTCTTTTCCTGCCTTTCCTGGAGAGCAATCCCGAGTCCTCTCTCCAAACTGAAGATTAGGCTTGACTCCCTTGAGGCCACTCAGAGGGCTCCAAGAGATCCGCATCGTGGCTCAAGAGAAGAGCGGAGTCCTTTGCTTCCCCTGGAGGCGAGGCCTGACTCCACGGGAGACTCTGGAGTGCAAACCCGGGATCCCTGTCTTCCCTTGAGAGTACTACTAGGTCCTGGACACACGCCTAGATGATGTGTCCTGGGCCCTGCAGTGACTCGAGCGCAACCCCCAGCTTTCCCTAGCAACTCGAATGGAAGATGGGGCTTCCCAGGGCCAACCCAAGAGGAAGCCTGAAATCCCCGTCGTAACTCGAGAATCCCGCCGCAACTCGAGAAAAACCACGTGGTCCCAACGTCTTCGCAAGATGGGGCCCTTGCCCGCTACGGCGTCTCAAGGGAAGTCTCACGTTCCGTCCTGAGTTGCGAAACGGTGCCTGACACCCTTCATGCGACCTCCAAAATTTCCCAGACACGCCGGGTTCCCTCGAGGGGAACACCGAGGGTCCTGGCACCCCTTCATCTGAGCCCCTTCTCCCCTCCTCATCACGACAGGAGAGTCGATTCCTCTGCGTATTCTGGAAGGGGTTCCCGGCTTTCCCGGCACACCTCACGATGAGGCCGGCCTCCCGAGGAGATTCGAGACGAGCCCCGTGGGTTGTGCCACATGCCGAACGACCCCGATTTCCCAGTCCGCTCTGGATAAGAACCCGATGCCCGGACACCTCTTCGAAGGCAACCCTGTGGGTGAAGTTACCATTCGAAGGGGCACTGACACCCCCGTGCGTCATCCGGAAAAACCCGCGGTTTCCACACACAGCTTGACGAGGTGCGTGAGACACCCTGAGCAATTCGAGAGGCAAGCGGAGTTCCCTTCCTCAGACAAGACGAGGCCTGACTCTCCTGTCCCAACTCTGCAGGGACCCTGTGGTTGGAGTCCGAAAAGGAGAGGAAGCCTAAGTTTCCTGTCTCCCCTCGAGATGAGGCCCTCTTCCATTGCGCCAAGACCAGCGGAGTCCCGAGAGGCCCCGCCAACTCCACAGCACCCCTCACCTATCAGAGGCACCATGGGAAGTTCCCTCAGGTCCCCGGCAGAAGTCGAGGGAAACGAGGCTTTCCCGCCGCAACCACAGAAAGACCTCGAGTGTCCTTCTTCAACGCCTCTGGAGGCCCTAGTCCTCTCCCATGACTGGAGAGCCATGACGCGCTCCCCCTCGCCACGTGCACAGAGACCTGACTTCCCTGGCACCGCACGAGAGGCTCCCTGAGATCCTCGTCTTGCCTCGTGAGAAAACCCCCACGGGCGCCGCAGCTCGAGGAAACCCCTGAGAAGCCCCCATCCTCGCGAGGTGAGGGCCTTCTTTTCCTGCCTGACCCAGAGCACAATCCCGAGTCCTCTCTCCAAACTGAAGAGAAGGCCTGACTACCTTGAGGCCACTCAGTGGGCTCCAAGAGATCTGCGTCGCGACTTGAGAGGAGAGCGGCATCCTTGGCTTGCCCTCGAGGCGAGGCCTGACTCCCCGGGGGAGTCTGGAACGCCACCCTGAGATCCCTGTCTTCCCTTGAGAGGAACGTTAAGTCCCGGACACAGGCCTAGATGAGGTCTCTTTGGCCCTGCAGTGACTCGAGTGCAACCCTCAGCTTTCCCTCGCAACTCGAATGGAAGATTAGGCTTCCCGGGGCCAACACAAGAGGAAGCCTGAAATCCACTTCGTAACTCTAGAATCCCGCCGCAACTCGAGAAAATCCACATGGTCCCAACGTCTTCGCAAGATGAGGCCCTTGCCCGCTACGGCGTCTCAAGGGAAGTCCCAGGTTCTGTCCTGAAGTGCGAAACGGTACCTGACTCCTTTCATGCAACCCCCAAAAGTCCCCCACACGCCGGTTTCCCTCGAGGGTAACACCGAGGGTTCCATCCCCACTTCATCTGAGCCCCTTCTCCCCTCCTGATGGCGACAGGAGAGTCGATCCCCCTGCATTGTCTGGAAGTGTCCCCGGCCTTCCCAGCACAACTCAGTATGAAGCCGGCCTCACTAGGAAATTTGAGACTAGCCCCGTGGGTGGTCCCTCATGCCGAAAGACCCCGATTTCCCTGTCCACTCTTGAAAAGAACCCGAGGCCCGGACACCTCTTCGAAGGCAACCCAGTGGGTGAAGGCACAACACGAAGGGGCACTGTCACCGTCGTGCATTTCCGGAAACACCCGCAGGTTCCACACACAGCTCAACAAGGGGCCTGAGACCCCCTGAGCTCCTCGAGAGGCAAGCGGAGTTCCCTTCCTCAGACAAGACGATTCCTGACTCTCCTGTCCCAACTCTGCAGGGACCCTGCGGTCGGAGTCTGAAACGGAGAGGAAGCCTGAGGTTCCTGCCTTCCCTGGAGATGAGGCCCTCTTCCATTGCGCCAAACCCAGCGGAGTCCTGAGAGGCCCCGCCAACTCCACAGCATCCCTCATCTGTCAGAAGCACACTGGGAAGTTCCCTAAGGTCACCGGTAAACTTTTATTGCACAAGGTCCCCATGAAAAGGCCCACGCAGCAGGACAGCCACAGATTCTGTCTGCCATTAAAGGGCAGTAAGGTGCCCTCCCCACTTCTTTGCTGCCTCGGCGGCCACCAGGGTGCAATTCGCGTACCCTTCCCTTTCCCATCCTAGCAGGTGCTCCAGGGCCCGCTGGCCTACAAAGTGCCAGAAGCAGGGCTGGGCCAGCCGGCCAGAATTCAGGGTTATGTCCCTTGGACTTCCAGCGGACACTAGGCTGCTTGGGAAAACCGCGCAGACTCTGAGGTTTTTCAGCAGAGGGGTGGAGCGGTAAAGGCCTTGACCCAAAGACGAGGCCTTTCTGCGACTGCCAGGTTGGGGAGCTCTGAGACTGTGCCAACACAGGGCGGAATACATGGTTCCCTGCTCCACGCAGTCCCCGTTCCCTTACCTGTGTTCCGCACCCCTCCGCTGTGGCCAATGGATGCCGATCCTTGGGGATCCAGGAGTTCACGAAATGGGCATTCCCAGCCGCAATGGCGACCCCCAACAGCACATCTGGAAAGCCCTCCCCCACCCCCGCCAGGAGCCGACCCCCACTGCGAACGGAACCCCACCCCGCCCCGCAACGCCAGGTTTCGCCCCGGCCCTGCCGGGCTCCCGGTGGGTTCCCAGCAATATTGGCGACCCCCGGGAGCACAACAGGGACCGACCCCCCACCCACAGTGAGCGGAATCTCGACCTGTGCAGCCCAGGTTTACCCCACCCTGGCTGCACTCCCGGCGCGTTTCCAGCTGCAGTGGCCATCTCCGAGAGCACAACTGGGAAGCCCTCCCCTACCCCCGCCAGGAGCCGACACCCGCCCTGCGCCGCCCGGGTTCGCCCCGCCCCTGCCGCGCTCCAGGGGCGCTGCCCACCTTCACCAGTGGCTCTCGGTGAGCCCCGTCCCCACTCCCAGTTCCAGGAGAGGCTCTCGGACCTCGCTGCTGCCGCCAGGTCAAACATGAGGACAATACATACACCCCACAGAGACAATCCAAGCTGTCTATGATTTAGGGATAAAACGAGGACTACAGAAAGGCAAGATGACCTGACCTAGGAGGGCCATGATATTCTATAGAACCAGACAAAGTTGGTTACCAAGGAAACTTTTTTCCTTGGAACCCGGAAAGCTGGTTCTTTGCATATGGAATGACCAACAATTAGCTTGTTACCCAAGCCTGCCTCGCTGCCACCCCCACTCCCCCCACTCCCCAGAAGACTGGCCCAAAGAAATATTTTAAATCTCAGGCCGAAACCTGGAAGATGTCTTGTCTGTCTGTTTGGATTAAGGTATGTGTCAGTGTGAGCCCTGTGTTTTTTGATAATATTGCTCAAGTTCTGAGTTCTGATTTCAATGGTCTCAAGACAAGGCAGCCCTTCCAAATCAAACTGCTGGAAATACAAGAAAACTTTGACCTAAATGAATGTCAGAGTCCCGTGAACTGGGAACTAGTCGATATTAAATATCTAGTATTTTTGGTTTTGCTCCTCCATTATAGACATGTCTAAGAGTCAACAACATTAAGCACAACATGTTCATAGTGCCTAGGTTCCTTTTGAGGTAAAAATTGCTCTATTTTTATATCTGTCACAAGCTTGTCAGCAAGAAACTACCTGGAAACGACAACAACAAAAGTAAAAAATGTAAATGTGATATGAGCTTTTAGACAAACTCTTTACAATAATTATACTCTAAAATATCTGCCTCTCATAGTCTTGATTGAAGGCAGAGGAGAAGGGGATGACAGAGGATAAGATGGTTGGATGGCATCACTGACTCGATGGACATGAGTTTGAGCAAGCCCCTGGAGCTGGTGACGGACACGGAAGCCTGGCGTCCTTCAGGCCACGGGGTCCCAAAGAGTCAGACACGACTGAGCAACTGAACTGAACTGAACTAACAAACGTTTCTCCAGGTGTTTTGGTTACCCGAGTTTCTATCCTTGTGACGACAGTGTATTGAATAGCTAGGTCATTTCCAAATAAATGCAAGTTCTGAAACATTCACGACTTGAAAGGACCTCCCTTTTACACAGAAACAAAAGAGATTTTTGACTCTCCATGAATAGTGTCTGGCACCATCCTGACATGTTAAATGTAAGAAAGCAATTGTTTTGTTTTGTTTTGTTCTGTTCTTGGGGGTGGGGGGAGGGGGGCGGGCTATAGCGAATGCCAATATAAAAGTCAGTTCTTGGTTGCTGAAGGGAAATGTATGACTTGTTATTACAAGAAAGTATGTGGAATGCAATGGCACTTGAGGAAGGAAAACAAAGTAGTTCTGTCTTACAGGTGGCCGTTTCAGGATGGGAGAAGCAAAGGAATGGGTACAGAATGGGTTAAGGAGGTTGTAGGGAAAGTGGACCCCCAGAAAAGAGTTCTGTGCCTAGCACAAGTTTTCTTGAGATGTCGAACTGCCTTTGCTAATGGAGTTTAAGTTTCTTTACCTCTTAAGTGATCTCTTCTAGGTTGACCTAGAACAGAAATCTTTTGTTAGCTTTGGCTAAGTGGAGAAGTAGTGTTTCACGGTGACATATGTGATCCTTCCTGACTGTTTGCAGCCCTTTTGATATCGATGCACTGCTTCTGCTGCTGCTGCCGCCGCTGCTGCTGCTAAGTCGTTTCAGTCGTGTCCGACTCTGTGCAACCCCATAGACGGCAGCCCACGAGGCCCCGCAGTCCCTGGGGTTCTCTAGGCAAGAACACTGGAGTGGGTTGCCATTTCCTCCTCCCATGCATGAAAGTGAAAAGTGAACGTGAAGTCGCTCAGTGGTGTCCGACTCTTAGCGACCCCATGGACTGCAGCCTACCAGGCTCCTCCATCCATGGGATTTTCCACGCAAGAGTACTGGAGTGGGGTGCCATTGCCTTCTCCCATATCTATGCACAAGCCTGCCTAAATCATTGACTTCTAGCTAGCTTTGGGATGCCAATGACCATCCACCCTTACAAGGCAACAGAGAAGAGAAAAACACTTACCACAGGAGGTCCTGGTAAGGGACGAGGAACTAACAAGCTCCCGCCAACCAGGATTCTGCAGAGGTCAACAAGAGGTCAGTAAGAGATGGAAGACTGCAGTCCAGAGGTCCTAGCAACTTCCATCTTGCAGCAGAGACCCAGCATAGTCAAAACGAATTCAATGTTGCAAAAAATAAGTAAACAAATAAAGGACAGAAGTTCTTTGAACACATGACTGAGATTAGGGGTGAGGCAGTACATGTACGGTGCCCGGAAAATCTTAAAGTATGAGAAAGGAAAGAAATTAAAGACAACTATCAAGCTGTCCAAACTGATAAAAACGAAAGATTACACAGTTTTTTCTATATATATTACCAGATAATAATCTGAAAAGGAATTAAAAAAAATTCCCTTTCAATAATGTCAACATGAATACAACACTTTGCCATGGATGTAACGAGGATGACAAGACTGGCACACTGGAACTTATACACCCTGGCTGAAAACTATCCTGAATACATGGACAGGTATTCCATAACAATGGAAAGACTTAAGATGGCAATACCATGGAATGCATCTTCAATCTGAAATGAAGATTTGATATGATTTGATCGCTCAGAGCTTTTGTGTCATCAATTGTTATTAAAGTATAAATGAGATAGAGAAAGCTGCTGACTTAGACTTGAGGCGGGGTGTACGCCCTGCTGGTCTCTAGCCAGATATTCTACAGGCACTAGCAGTCAGCTAAGGAAAGAAAGGCACTGTCTCAGGGAATGGCACCAGGCCCCTCCCCCACGACATGCCTTGAGGTCACATTGGCAGCAGGTGAGTCATCCTGGGCCAAAAACTGATTGACATGAATCTTGAAGAAAGGCAGTATTCCAGGCAAATATATCATTTCCTTAACATAGATGAGGAGAACAAGGTACGAGGAAAACATACTGTTTTGTTCAAGTCGCTTCTGAGCCTATTGGGGGAACCGACCTGAAGCCAGAGTCCAGCACATATACATAGCATATTTACATCGCTTAAGACAAACATTTCCTCAGGAACAAATGCATTGCTTAGCTCAAGGTTTGTCTGCGAAATTCTTACACATCAGGAGATGGCTCCGAGCTGGGTTTCTACACACAAGAACATGAATGCAAAGGACAAGCCTGCACAGCCCATCTGCCCCCCTCCCCCACAGCCAGCAGCATTTCCAAGTGACCTCCTAAGGCCTTCCCCAAAATACAGGGGCACCTCTGGGTTTCCTGTTTCCCTCACTTCGAACACTTTTCTTAAAAAAAAAAAAAAATCCTGCACACTTCTTGATAGAATGCCACAGTGCAAGGAAAACAGGCCTTCGATACTTAAACCTCCCTGTGCCAAACACTTGGGGCTTGGTTCTGTTTTGTTTTGTTTTTTAATTACACCACCACATAATTTAAACTTTTTACAATTTCTAATTATTCAGTACCAAAACACCAAACTTTTATTGCACAAGGTCCCCATGAAAAGGCCCACGCATCAGGACAGCCACAGATTCTGCCATGAAAGGGCAGCAAGGTGCCCTCCCCCCTTCTTTGCTGCCTGGGCGGCCACCAGGGTTTGAAATCCATGCACCCTACTAAGTTTCTAGGGTGCAATCCGTGGACCCTTCCCTTTCCCATCCCAGCAGGTGCTCAAGGGCCCGCTGGCTTACAAAGTGCCAGAAGCAGGGCTGGGCCAGCCGGCCAGAGTTCAGTGTTCTGTCCCTTGGACTTCCAGGGGACACTAGGCTGCTTGGGAAAACCGTGCAGACTGAGATTTTTCAGCAGAGGGGTGGAGCGGTAAAGGCCTTGACACCAAGGGCGAGGCCTTTCTGCGACCGCCAGGTTGGGGAGCTCCGAGAATGTGCCAACAGAGGGCGGAATACTTGGTTCCCTGCTCCAAGCAGTCCCAGTTCCCTGACCTGTGGCCCGCAGCCCTCCGCTGCACCCACTAGATGTGGATCCTTGGGGACACAGGAGCATAGGAAATGGGCGTTCCTAACCGCAGTGGCGACCCCCGAGAGCACAACTGGGACCGAACCCCCACCCGCAGCCATCTAAATCTCGACCCGCGCAGCCCAGTTTTACCCCGCCCCGGGTGCGCTCCCAGCGCGTTTCCAGCCGCAGTGGCCACCACCGAGAGCACAACTGGGAAGCCCTCCCCCACCCCCGCCAGGAGCCGAACCCCGCCCCGCGCCACCCGGGTTCACCCTGCCCCTGCCGCACTCCCAGCGCGTTTCCAGCTGCAGTGGGGACCCCCGAGAGCACAACTGTTACCGCCCCCCACCCCCTCCCGACCAGAACCCCGACCCGCGCCGCCCGGGATCGCCCCGCCCCTGGCGCGCTCCCGGGGCGTTGCCCACTTCCACCAGGGGCTCCTGGTGAGCCCCGTCCCCACGCCCGGTTCCAGGAGAGGCTCTCGGACCTCGCTACTGCCGCCAGGTCAAACACGAGGACAATACATCCACCCCACAGAGACAATCCAAGCTGTCTATGATTTAGGGATAAAACGAGGACTACAGAAAGGAAAGATGTCCTGACCTAGGAGGGCCATGAGAGTCTATAGATCCAAACAAAATTGGGTACCAAGGAAACTTTTTTCCTTGGAACCCGGAAAGCTGGTTCTTTGCATATGCAATGACCAACAATTAGCTTGTTACCCAAGCCTGCCTCGCTGCCACCCCCACTCCTCCCCCCCACTCCCCAGGAAAACGGCTCAAAGAAATATTTTAAATCTCAGGCGGAAAACTGGAAGATGTCTTGTCTGTCTCTCTGGATTAAGGTATGTGTCAGTGTGAGCCTTGTGTTTTTTGATAATATTGCTCAAGTTCTGAGTTCTGATTTCAATGGTCTCAAGACAAGGCAGCCCTTCCAAATCAAACTGCTGGAAATACAAGAAAACATTGACCTAAATGAATGTCAGAGTCCCGTGAACTGGGAACTAGTCAATATTAAATATCTAGTATTTTTGGTTTTGCTCCTCCACTATAGACATGTCTAAGAGTCAACAACATTAAGCACAACATGTTCATAGTGCCTAGGTTTATTCTAAGGTAAAAATTGCTCTATTGTTATATGTGTCACAAGCTTGTCAGCAAGAAAGTACCTGGAAACAGCAACAACCAATGTAAAAAATGTAAATGTGATATGAGCTTTTAGATAAACTCTTAACAATAATTATACTCTAAAATATCTGCCTCTCATAGTCTTGATTGAAGGCAGAGGAGAAGGGGATGACAGAGGATAAGATGGTTGGATGGCATCACTGACTCGATGGACATGAGTTTGAGCAAGCCCCTGGAGTTGGTGATGGACACGGAAGCCTGGCGTCCTGCAGGCCACGGGGTCCCAAAGAGTCAGACTCGACTGAGCAACTGAACTGAACTGAACTTACAATCGTTCCTCCAGGTGTTTTGGTTACCTGAGTTTCTATCCTGGTGCTAAACTAAGTGACGACAGTGTATTGAATAGCTAGGTCACTTCCAAATAAATGAAACTTCTTAAACATTCACGACTTGAAAGGACCTCACTTTTACACAGAAACAAAAGACATTTTTGACTCTGCATGAATAGTGACTGGCACCATCCGAACATATTAAATGTAAGAAAGCAATTTTTTTGTTTTGTTTTGTTTTGTTCTGTTCTTGCAGGAAGCGGGGTGGGCGCTATTATCACTGATAGGTATGCTCACCAATCTATCAAATGCCAATATAAGAGTCAGTTCTTGGTTGCTGAAGGGAAATGTATGACTTGTTATTACAAGAATGTATCGAATGCAATCACACTTTAAGAAGGAAAACGAAGTAGTTCTGTCTTACAGGTGGCATTTTCAGGACGGGAGAAGCAAAGGAATGGGTACAGAATGGGATAAGGAGGTTGTAGGGAAAGTAGGCCCCCAGAAAAGAGTTTTGTGCCTAGCACAAGTTTTCTTGAGATGTTGAACTGCCTTTGCTAATGGAGTTTAAGTTTCTTTACCTCTTAAGTGATCTCTTCTAGGTTGACCTAGAACAGAAATCTTTTGTTAGCTTTGGCTAAGAGGAGAAGTATTGTTTCACGGTGACATATGTGATCCTACCTGAGTGTTCTCATCCCCTTTGATATCTATGCACTGCTGCTGCTGCTGCTGCAGCTGCTAAGTGGTTCAGTTGAGGCCGACCCTGTGCCACGCCATAGATGGCAGCCCACCAGGCCCCGCAGTCCCTGGGGTTCTCTAGGCAAGAACACTGGAGTGGGTTGCCATTTCCTCCTCCTATGCATGAAAGTGAAAAGTGAAAATGAAGTCGCTCAGTGGTGTCCGACTCTTAGCCACCCCATGGACTGCAGCCTACCAGGCCCCTCCGTCCTTGGGATTTTCCAGGAGTGGGGTGCCATTGCCTTCTCCCATATCTATGCACAAGCCTGCCTAAATAATTGACTTCTAGCCAACTTTGGGATGCCCATGACCACCCACCCTTACCAGGCAACAGAGAAGAGAAAAACACTTACCACAGGAGGTTCTGATAAGGAACAAGGAACTAACAAGCTCCCACCTACCAGGAATCTGCAGAGGTCAACAAGAGGTCAGCAAGAGATGAGAGACTGCAGTCCAGAGGTCCTAGCTACTTCCATCTAGCAACGAACACCCAGCATAGTCAAAACGATTTCAATGTTAAAGAATAAATAAATAAAAGGACAGAAGTTCTTTGAACACATGTCTGAATTTAGGGGTGAGGTATTACATATGTGTCCCAGGATAATCTTAAAGTGTCAGAAAGTAAAGAAATTAAAGACAACTATCAAGCTGTCCAAACTGATAAAAACGAAAGATTACACAGTTTTTTCTGTATATATTACCAGATAATAATCTGAAAAGGAATTAAAAAAAATTCCCTTTCAATAATGTCAACATGAATAAAACACTTTGCCATGGATGTAACGAGGATGACAAGACTGGCACACTGGAAATTATACACCCTGGCTGAAAACTATCCTGAATACATGGACAGATATTCCATAACGATGGAAAGACTTAAGATGGCAATACCATGGAATGCATCTTCAATCTGAAATGAAGATTTGATATGATTTGATCGCTCAGAGCTTTTGTGTCATCAAGTGTTATTAAAGTATTAAAGAGAGAGAGAAAGCTGCTGACTTAGACTTGAGGCGGGGTGGGGGGGGTAGTAAGAGTACCCCCTGCTGGTCTTTAGCCAGATATTCTACAGGCACTAGCAGTCAGCTAAGGAAAGAAAGGAACTGTTTCAGGGAATGGCACAAGGCCCTTCCCCCACGACAGGCATTGAGATAATATTGGCAGCAGGTGAGTCATCCCGGGCCAAAACTTGATTGACATGAATCTTGAAGAAAGGCAGTATTGCAGGCAAATATATCATTTCCTTAACATAGATAAGGACAACAAGCTAGGAGGAAAATATGCTGTTTTGTTCAAATCGCTTCTGAGCCTTTTGGGGGAACCGACCTGAAGCCAGAGTCTAGCGGAAATACATAGGATATTTACATCGCTTAAGACAAACATTTTCTTAGGAAAAAATGCATTGCTTACTCAAGGTTTGTCTGCGAAATTCTTACACATCAGGAGATGGCTCCGAGCTGGGTTTCCACACACAAGAACATCCATGCAAAGGACAAGCCTGCACAGCCCATCTGCCGCCCTCCCGCACAGCCAGCAGCATTTCCAAGTGACCTCCTAAGGCCTTCCCCAAAATACAGGGGCACCTCTGGGTTTCCTGTTTCCCTCACTTCGAACACTTTTCTTAAAAAAAAAAAAAATCCTGCACACTTCTTGATAGAATGCCACAGTGCAAGGAATACAGTCCTTCAATATTTAAACCCCCATTTGCAAAACACTTGGGGCTTGGTTTTGTTTTGTTTTGTTTTTTAATTACACCACCACATAATTTAAAGCTTTTACACGTTCTAATTATTCAGTTCCAAAACACCAAACTTTTATTGCACAGGGTCCTCATGAAAAGGCCCACGCAGCTGTACAACCACAGATTCTGCCATGAAAGGGCAGCAAGGTGCCCTCCCCCCTTCTTTGCTGCCTGGGCGGCCACCAGGGTTTGAAATCCATGCACCCTACTAAGTTTCTAGGGTGCAGTCCGTGGACCCTTCCCTTTCCCATCCCAGCAGGTGCTCAAGGGCCCGCTGGCTTACAAAGTGCCAGAAGCAGGGCTGGGCCAGCCGGCCAGAGTTCAGTGTTCTGTCCCTTGGACTTCCAGCGGACACTAGGCTGCTTGGAAGAACCGCGCAGACTCTGAGATTTTTCAGCAGAGGGGTGGAGTGGTAAAGGCCTTGACCCCAAAGGCAAGGCCTTTCTGCGACCGCCAGTTTGGGGAGCTCCGAGAATGTGCCAACAGACGGCGGAATACTTGGTTCCCTGCTCCACGCAGTCCCAGTTCCCTTACCTGTGGTCCGCAGCCCTCCACTGCACCCACGGGATGGCGATCCTTGGGGACCCAGGAGCGGACGAAATGGGCGTTCCCAGCCGCAGTTGCAACCCCCGAGAGCACAACTGGGAACCCCTCCCCATCCCCCCCATGAGCCGACCCCCGCCCCGCGCCCCCAGGTTTAGCCCCGCCCCTGCCGCGCTCCCGGCGCGTTCCCAGCCGCAGTGGCGACCCCCGGGAGCACAACTGGGACTGACCCCCACCCAAAGCCATCGGAATCTCGACCCGCGCAGCCCGGGTTTACCCAGTCCCGGGTGCGCTCCCGGCGCGTTTTCAGCCTCAGTGTCCACCTCCCAGAGCACAACTGGGAAGCCCGCCCCCACCCCCGCCAGAAGCCGACCCCCGCCCCACGCCGCCCGCGTTCGCCCCGCCCCTGCACGGTCCAGGTACCTTCCCAGCTTCTAGCGTTCACGCCCAGGTAGGAGCAGGATGTAGGAGTATGGGAGATGTGTCTGGAGCCTGACAGCCTCAGCTCCGCTCTGGCCTGCCCTTTGGACCTAGTAGCCAGGCCAACTTGCAGAGGGCTTAGGGCCCCATTGTATGCAAACTACCAAGGCCTACCGCAAGGAGAGCTCTGTCCGAGGGAAGGGAAGCGCCCCAGGCTGCATTCCCAAGCTGTTGTTTAGCCGCCCAGACTCAGCGCTGCACAGGGGTAATCAGGATCTCTGTGGCCGCAGCTTCACACACAGGTGTGTCTCCGTAGGAATCAAGAAAGATCCTGACAGAGTGAGGTTCATTAGAGCTATACTAAAGAGCAAAGGCTTGTCCATGTGGTCTTGCCTTCCCCTGTGCCTTTGGGTCTCCAGGCTCGGCCCCAGCTCCTTGGAAACAACCCCTGAGAAAATATCTTCAAGATCCACTTTTCCCAGTGTCTGGGAACCGGGGTTCGTAGGAGGAGAGAAAAGCACGCCTCCATAGGGAACGAAAAGGCAGCCCACCTGCCTGTGTTTTGAAGCCTCTATTTGGAAGGAATGGGTTAGCTTCTCCTAAAGGAGACCTCCAGATCTGCTCAGAAGTCGGTAATTCCAGAGGCAGGGTGCTGGTTCCTGACTGCCCTTTGCTAGCCTTGCAAAGATATTCCTAGATTCTAGAGTTATTTTCCATGAAGGAGCAGGCTTCGGGAATGTGTCAGATGGGACTGGCTCCTTATTGACCTCAGCTCAGCTATTGCCTTTCCATTCAAACTAGGACAAGGCCCTACTTTATGAAGGGTAAGGGTCTTCTTCTTTGCAAACTGCCAAGGGCTACAGCAATGAGACCTCTGTCAAGGTGAGGGAAGCCTAAGAGGATGGATTCTCAAGCAGGTGCTTTGCCACAAAGCATCAGCACCCCACGGAGAGAATCAAGCTCCCTGTGCACCAATGTTGGGAGTGTAGCTTCACACACAGAGTTGTCTCTATAGGAGCCAAGAATGTTCCTGAGAGATTAGGTTCACTAAACCTCTCCTACAGAGCATAGACCTGTCCATGTGGTTTTGCCTTCCCCTGTGAGTTGGGTCCTCGAGGTCCGCCACACCTCCGGGGAAACTGTCCCTGAGAAAAGATCTCCAGGAACCGCTTCGCCGAGGCTGGGAAATGCTGTTCACATGAAGTAAGGCAAGCAAATCTCCTGCAGAGTAAAAGAGGCCTTACAGTCCCTGGAGGAGCAGGCTGCCAGAATGTGTGAAACCTAACGGTTACCTTAGTGGCCTCAGCTCCACCATTGCCTGTTCATCCGAGCTAGCACCCAGGCCTACTTGGAAAAGCGTTTGGGTGCAGATTTCTACAAAGTGCCAAGGGCTACAGCTGTGAGCATTCTCTCGGTGGTAAGGGAGAGCATTTTATGGATTCTCAAGCTGTTTTCTGAATGACAGCGTCAAAATGAACAGAATCAGGCTCTCTCTGCCCCTATGTTAGGTACGCAGCTTCACACACAGAGGTGTCTCTGTAGGAGCCAAGAATGCTACTGAGAGATGAGGTTCACTAGAGATCTGCTACAGAGCATAGACCTGTCCATGTGGTCTTGCCTTCCCCTGTGCCTTTGGGCCCCGGGCTCGGCCCCAGCTCCGTGGAAACAACCCCTGAGAAAATATCTTCAAGATACGCTTTTCCCAGAGGCTGGGAACTGGGGTTCATAGGAGGAGAGAAAAGCAAGCCTCCTTCGGGCACGAAAGGCAGCCAACCTGCCTGTGTTTTGAAGCCTCTATTTGGAAGGAATGGGTTAGCTTCTCCTAAAGGAGACCTCCAGATCTGCTCAGAAGTCGGTAATTCCAGAGGCAGGGTGCTGGTTCCTGACTGCCCTTTGCCAGCCTTGCAAAGACATTCCAACATTCTAGAGTTATAGTCCATGAAGGAGCAGGCTTCGGGAATGTGTCAGACGGGACTGGCTCCTTATTGGCCTCAGCTCAGCTATTGCCTTTCCATTCAAACTAGGACAAGGGCCTACTTTATGAAGGGTAAGGGTCTTCTTTTTGAAACTGCCAAGGGCTACAGCAATGAGACCTCTGTCAAGGCGAGGGAAGCCTAAGAGGATGGATTCTCAAGCAGGTGCTTTACTACAAAGCATCAGCACCCCACGGAGAGAACCAAGATCCCTGTTCCCCAATGTTGGGAGTGTAGCTTCACACACAGAGTTGTCTCTATAGGAGCCAAGAATGTTCCTGAGAGATTAGGTTCACTAAACCTCTCCTACAGAGCATAGACCTGTCCATGTGGTTTTTCCTTCCCCTGTGAGTTGGGTCCCCGAGGTCCGCCACACCCCCGGGGAAACTGTCCCTGAGAAAAGATCTCCAGGAACCGCTTCGCTGAGGCTGGGAAACGCTGTTCACAGGAAGTAAGGCAAGCGAATCTCCTGCAGAGAAAAAGAGGCCTTACTGTCCCTGGAGGAGCAGGCTGCCAGAATGTGTGAAACCTGACTGTTGCCTTACTGGCCTCAGTTAAACCATTGCCTGTTCCTCCGAACTAGGACCCAGGCCTATTTGGAGAAGCGTTTGGGTGCGGATTTCTACAAAGTGCCAAAGGCTACAGCAGTGAGAATTCTCTCAGCGGTAAGGGAGAGCATTTTATGGATTCTCAAGCTGTTTTCTGAACGACAGGGTCAAAATGAACTGAGAGAATCAGGCTCTCTGTGCCCCTATGTTAGGTACGCAGCTTCACACACAGAAGTGTCTCTATAGGAGCCAAGAATGTTCCTGAGAGATGAGGTTCACTAGAAGTCTGCTACAGAGCATAGACCTGTCCATATGGTTTTGCCTTGCCCTGTGAGTTGGGTCCCTGAGGTAAGCCCCAGCTCAGGGGAAGGAGCCCCTGAGAAAAGATCTCCAGGGACCGCTATTCCCCCAGGCTGGCAAACGCAGTTCACAGGAGGTAACACAAGCGAGCCTCCTGCAAGGCACAACAGGCCTTAGTCTCCCTGGACGATCAGGCTGCCAGAGTGTGTGAGACCTGACTGGTGCCTTACTGGCCTCAGCTCCGACATTGCGTGTTCCTCTGAACTAGGACCCAGGCCTACTAGGAGAAGGGTTTGGGTATGGATTTCTAAATACTGCCAAGGGGTATAGCAATGAGAACTGTGTCACGGGTAAGGAAGAGCATTGTATGGATTTTCAAGCTGTTGTTTGAACGACAGCTTCAAAGCTGCACAGAGAGAATCAGACTCTGTGTCTCCATGTTCGGTACACAGCTTCACAGACAGGGGTGTCTCCATAGGAAACAAGAACGTTCCTGACAGAGTGAGGTTCACTAGAGCTCTCCTAGAGAGCAAAGACTTGTCCATGTGGTTTTTCTTCCCCTGTGCGTTTGGGGCTCCAGGCTCGGCCCCAGCTCCGTGGAAACAACCCCTGAGAAAAGATCTTCAAGATCCGCTTTTCCCAGAGGCTGGGATGTGGGGTTCATAGGAGGCGGGAAAAGCAGGCCTCCTTCAGAGAGCAAGAGGCAGCCAAGCGGCCTGCGTTTGGAAGCCTCTATTTGGAAGAATGGGTTAGCTTCCCCTAAGGGAGACCTCCAGATCTGTTCAGAAGTCGGTAATTCCAGAGGCAGGGTGCAGGCTCCTGACTGCCCTTTGCCAGCCTTGCAGAGACATTCCTAGATTACAGCGTTATTTTCCATGAAGGAGCAGGCTTCGGGAATATGTCAGACTTGACTGGCGCCTAATTGGCCTCAGCTCAGCTCTTGCCTTTCCTTTCAAACTAGGACAAGGGCCCACTTTATGAAAGGTAAGGGTCCTCTTCTTTCCAAACTGCCAAGGGCTACAGCAATGAGACCTCTGTCAAGGCGAGGGAAGCGTAAGCTGATGGATTCTCAAGCAGGTGCTTTGCCACAAGGCATCAGCACCCCACGGAAAGAATCTGGCTCCCTTTGCCCCTACGTTGCGTGTGTAGCTACACGCACAGAGGTGTCTCGATAGGAGCCAAGAATGTTCCTGAGAGAGGAGGTTCACTGTTGGGGGCCAGAGTGAGGCACTCCGCCCATGGCAAAGGTCATGAGGAAGGAGGCTCGACATACGCAAAGGCGGGATCGAGCCTCAGGAGTCCCCCTGGAAATCCTCGAGCATCTACCCCCATAACCAGAGCCTGCCTACCTTACTACTTTGTGCTGTCACCTACACCTCTGACTTTACGGGGGGCTGTCCCCCACCACCTCTTTCGGAGAAGGAGCTAACCTAGAGCTCCAGTTGATAAAAACCCCTGGGTGTGACAAGAGTGTTTTAACCTACAAACTCCTCTGAAGGTTCTCTAGCCTGCCTGACAGGCTTGTCCGGCCACATGTGATTGCTCACAGCCTCCCAACCATGAGAGGCACGAGATGCTTTAAACCTTCTAAAAACAGGTTCCTTAGAAAAGTTAGAAAATTATTAGTATAAGTATAATGGGCTGATTAGAAATCATATTGGTGAAGGGTTTTTCATTTGTTGAGCTGATGTTTACTGCTAAGTCTCCACATCCCCTGCCCTTATACACATTAATGAATATATAGAAGAAATAAGTATTAACCTTTGATATAAATCACGTTAGACCTTAGGCTAAGTAAATTCTTTCCTTAACTAAAACCCACTACACCCTCACCCTATAGGAATGTAACTTTATTTGGGTGGCGTCTGTTTTAAGAATAATCACCCCTGGAGAAATAAGTGTCCTGGTTGACTGACCGCTGTCACAAGGAGAGGGTCGTAAATTGTCAGCAGGCCCCCCGGCCAGAAGATGATGTAACACCCCTAAGACCTCTGTATACTTTTGTATGAAGCACCTGACTTTGATAAAAGTCAGGACTGCTGACCCCATGTGACTTTTGCATAACATCTCAGTGTATAAAAGTAGACCATGGAAAATAAAGAATTGGGATCAGTTTCTCGAAATACTGGTCTCCCCATGTCTCTGTCTCTCTCTCACTCTGGTTGAGTCTCCATCTGGAGCGCGGAACCCACCAAGCTTACTAATTTTGCCTGGGCTTCTAAGATCCGACCGGGGAGGCCTCAGTGTCTCCTCTCCTTCGGGAGAACGGAAGGACGCCTGCGGCCTACGTAAGTGGTGCAAGCTTCTTGTCTTGAAGTTTTATTGGTCCCCCGCGTAAACCAAGCTACTCAGCCTCTTTTCTCCACTGAATTTTCCTACTGAGCTATCCTCATTTTATTACTCTTTATATCCTTAATTAACGTTTAATTAAGCAGTTGTTCCCTGACCCTCGCCTACGCCGTCTCTGCTTCGAATACCCTGGATCAGCTGGGGCTGGACCCCGGCAGTTCACTAGAGATCTCCTACAGAGCATAGACCTGTCCATGTGGTTTTGCCTTCCCCTGTGAGTTGGGTCCCCGAGGTCCGCCCCAACTCCGGGGAAACAGCCCCTGAGAAAAGATCTCCAGGAACTGCTTTCCGCCCAGGCTGGGAAACGCTGTTCACAGGAAGTAAGGCAAGCGAGCCTCCTGAAGGGAAATAGAGGCCTTACTGTCCCTGGAGGAGCAGGCTGCCAGAGTGTGTGACACCTGACTGGTGCCTTACTGGCCTCAGCTCCGCTATTGCATGTTCATCTGAACTTGAACCCAGGCCTACTTGGAGAAGTGTTTGTGTGCCGATTTCCAGAAACTGCGAAGGGCTACAGCAATGATAACTCTCTCAGTGGTAACGGAGAGCATTGTGTGGATTCTCAATTTGTTGTTTGAACGACAGCGTCAAAGCTGCACAGAGAGAATCAGGTCTCTGTGTCTCTATGTTGGCAATGCAGCTTCCCACACAGAGATGTCCCCGTTGGAGCCAAGAATATTCCCCATAGACTGAGGTTCACTAGAGCACTCCTAGAGAGCAAAGACTTATCCATGCGGTTTTCCCTTCCCCTGTGCGTGTGGGTCTCTGGGATCAGCCCCTGCTCCTTGGAAACAGCCTCTGAGAAAAGATCTCCAAGAACCTCTTATCACCCAGGCTGGGAAGCGGAGTTCACAGGAGGTGGGATAAGCAAGCTTCCTTCGGCAAGAAGAGACAGCCAACCGGCCTGTGTTTGGAAGCCTATATTTGCAAGGAATGGGTTAGTTTCTCCTGACCGAGACCACCAGATGTGCTGAGAAGATAGAAATTCCAGAGGCAGGGTCGAGGTTCCTGACTGCCCTTTGCCAGCCTTGCAAAGACATTCCCAGATTCTAACGTTATTTTCCATGAAGGAGCAGGCATCGGAAATATGTCAGACTTGACTGGCGCCTTACTGGCCTCAGCTCAGCTACTGCCTTTCCATTCAAACAAGGACAAGGGCCTACTTGGTGAAGGGTAAGGGTCTGCTTCTTTCCAAACTGCCAAGGACTACAGCAATGAGACCTCTGTCAAGGTGAGGGAAGCCTATGCGGATGGATTCTTAGCAGGTGCTTTGCCACAAAGCATCAGCACCCACGGAGAGAATCAGACTCCCTTTGCCACTATGTTGGGTGTGTAGCTTCATGCACAGAGGTGTCTCTGTAGAAGCCAAGAATGTTCCTGAGAGATGAGGTTCACTAGAGCTCTCCTACAGAGCATAGACCTGTCCATGTGGTTTTGTCTTCCCCTGTGAGTTGGGCCCCCGAGGTCCGACCCAGCTCCAGGGAAACAGCCCCTGAGAAAAAATCTCCAGGAACAGCTTTGCGCCCAGGCTGGGAAATGCAGTTCACAGGAGGCAAGGCAAGCGAGCCTCCTGCAGGGAAAAAGAGGCCTTACTGCTCCTGGACGATCAGGCTGCAAGAGTGTGTGAGACCTCACTTGTGCCTTACTGGCCTCAGCTCCGCCGTTGCCTGTTGTTCCGAGCTAGGACCCAGGCCTACTTGGAGAAGGGTTAGGGTGCGGATTTCTACAAACTGTCAAGGACGACAGCAATGAGAATTCTCTTAGCAGTAAGGGAGAGCATTGTATGGATTCTCAAGCTGTTGTTTGAATGACAGCTTCAAAGCTACACAGAGAGAATCAGGCTCTCTGTTCCCCTATTTTGGCTGTGCAGCTTCACACACAGAATTTGACTCTGTTGGAGCCAGAAATATTCCTGAAAGACTTAGGCTCACCAAAGCTGTCCTCCAGAGCAAAGACATTGGATGTGGTTTTGCCTTCCCTTGTCAGTATGGGTCCCCTAGCTTGGCCCCAGCTCCGGGGATACAGCCTCTGAAAAAAATCTTCCAAGAAGCGATTTTCCTCCAGGCTGTTAAGCGGAATTCGCAGCTTGCAAGTTAAGGAAGCCTGCTTCGTGGAAGAGCAAGCAGCCAACTGGCCCTGTGTTAGGAAGCCTGTATTTGAAAGGAATGGGTTAGCTTCTACAGCGGGAGAACCTCAGATCTGCTCAGGGGACTGAAATACTAGAGTCAGGGTCGAGGTTCTCCCTTGTCCTTTGCGCACCTTGCAAAGACATTCCTAGCTTCTAGCGTTAGTGTCCCTGTAGTAGCAGGCTGCCGGAGCGTGTGATAAATGACTGCCGCGTTCCTGTCCTCAGCTCCGCTATTGACTTTCTATTCGAACTAGAACCCAGGCCTACTTTGAGAGGGGTTAGGGTCCAGTGTTTTCAAACTGCCAAGGGCTACGGCAATGCGAGCTCTGTCAGAGGTAAGAAAAGAGCAATTGGTTGGATTCTTCAGCTGCTGCGTGGCTGCACAGCTTCCGCGCCGCATGGAGAGCATGAGGCTCCTTGTGGCCCTATTTTGGGTATGCAGCAACATGCACACAGAATATCTGTGTTCACTTATGTACAGGCTTATGAACACTAGAGCTCTCCTACAGAGCAAAGACCACTCAGTGGGCTCCAAGAGATACCTGTCGCGACTCGAGAAGAGAGTGGAGTCCTTTGCTTCCCCTCGAGATGAGGCCTGACTCCCCGGGTGAGTATGGAATGCAACCCCAAATCCCTGTCGCCTATGGAGAGGAACATTAAGTCCTGGATACAAGCCTAGATGAGGTCTAGTTTGCCCTTCAGTGAATGGAGCCCAATCCACAGCTCTCCCTGGCAACTCGAATGGAAGATTAGACTTCCTGGGCCAACACAAGAGGAAGCCTGAATTCCCCGTCGTAACTCGAGAATCCCACCGCAACTCGAGAAAAACCACGTGCTTCCCTCGTCATCGCAAGATGAGGCCCTTTGTCCGCTACAGCATCTCAAGAGAAGTCCCACGTTCCATCCTGAAGTGCGAAACGGTACTTGGCACCCTTGATGCGACCCCAAAAGTTCCGCGACATACCAGACTCACTCAAGGGGAACACCGAGGTTCCCAGCACCACTTCATCTGAGCCCCTTGTCCTCTCCTGATTGCGACAGCAGGGTCGACTCCCCTTCTCTGTCTGCAAGGGGTTCCCGACCTTCCGGGCGCACCTCAGGATGAGGCCGGTCTCATGAGGAAGTTCGAGACGTAGCCTCGTGGGTGGTGCCACATGTCGAAAGACCCCAATTTCACGGTCCACTCTTGAAAAGAACCCGATGTCAGCACACCTCTTTGAAGGAAAACCTGTGGATGAAGGCACAACACGAAGGGGCACTGACACACGCGTGCATCTTCCAGAAAAACCCGCAGGTCCCACAGACATTTCGACAAGTGGCCTGTCACCCTGTAAACAACTCGAAAGGCAAACGAAGGTCCATTCCTCAACAGAAGATTAGGTGTGACTCTCTTGTCCCTACTCTGCAGGGACCATGGGATCCGAGTCAGAAACGGAGAGGAAGCCTGAGGTTCCTGCGTCCACTCTAGATGAAGCCGTCTTCCATTGCACCACAACCAGTGGAGTCCCGAGAGGCCCCTACCAACTCCACAGTATCCCTGAGTTCTCAGAGGCACAATGAGAAGCTCCCTGAGGTCACAGGCACAAGACGAGGGAACCCTGGGTTTTCTGCCGTGACTCAAGAAAGACCTCGAGAGTGCTTCAAAATGTGTTGAGTCGCGATTCCCCTACCATGACTCGAGAGCCATGACACGCTCCCCCTCGCCACGCGCATGGAGACCTGACTTCCCTGGCGCCGCACGAGAGGCTCCCTGAGATCCTCGTCGTGCCTCGGGAGAAAACCCCCACGGGCGCCGCAGCTCGAGGAAACCCCTGAGACGCCCCCGTCCTCGCGAGCTGAGGGCCTTCTTTTCCTGCATGGCCTGGAGAGCAATCCCGGGTCCTCTCTCCAAACGGAAGAAGAGGCTGGACTCCCTTGAGGCCGCTCAGGGGGCTCCAAGAGTCCGGCGTCGCGACTCGAGAGGAGAGCGGAGTCCTTGGCTTCCCCTCGAGACGAGGCCTGACTCCCCGGGGGAGCCTGGAATGCAACACCGAGATCCCTGCCTTGCCTGGAGAGGAATATTAGGTCCCGGACACACGCCTAGGTGAGGTCTCTTCTGCCCTGCAGTGACTCGAGCGCAACCCCCAGCTTTCCCTCCCAACCCGAGGGGAAGTTTGGGCTTCCCAGGACCAACCCAAGGGGAAGGCTGAGATCCCCGTCGTAAC
The DNA here is from genome assembly GCF_029407905.1 of Bubalus kerabau. Taxonomy (NCBI): domain Eukaryota; kingdom Metazoa; phylum Chordata; class Mammalia; order Artiodactyla; family Bovidae; genus Bubalus; species Bubalus kerabau. Next base: position 1,681,173 of record NW_026577887.1, on the reverse strand, counting down.
TCGAGAATCCCGCCGCAACTCGAGAAAAACCACGTGGTACGACCTCTTGGCAAAATGAGGCCCTTGCCCGCCACGGCGTCTCAAGGGAAGTCCCCTGTTCCGCCCTGAAGGGCGAAACGGTCCCTGACAGCCTTCTTGCGACCCCCAAAAGTCCCCCACACGGCGGGATCCCCCGAGGGGAACACTGAGGGTCCCGGCACCGCATCCTCTGAGCCCCTTCTCCCCTCCTGATCGCGACAGGAGAGGCGATTCCCCTGCGTGGTCTGGAAGGGGTTCCCGGCCTTCCCGGCGCACCTCAGGATGAGGCCCGTCTCACGAGGAAATTCGAGACGAGCCACGTGGGTGGGTCCACATGCCGAATGGCACCGATTCCCCAGGTCCGCTCTTGAGAAGGCCCGAGGCCCGGACCCCTCTTCGAAGGCAACCCTGTGGGTGAAGGCACAACACGAAGGGGCACTGCCACCCCTGTGCATCGTCCACAAAGACCCGCGGGTTGCACACACAGCTCGACGAGGGGCCTGAGACCCCCTGAGCAACTCGAGAGGCCAGCGGGGTTCCCTTCCTCTGACAAGACGAGGCCTGACTCTCCTGTCCCAACTCTGCAGGGACCCTGCGGTCGGAGTCCGAAACGGAGAGGAAGCCTGAGGTTCCTGCCTCCCCTCGAGGTGAGGCCCTCTTCCGTTGCGCCAGACCCAGCAGAGTCCCGAGGGGCCCCGCCACTTCCACAGGATCCCTCGCCTCTCAGAGGCACCCTGGGAAGTTCCCTAAGGTCCCCGGCAGAAGGCGAGGGACACGAGGGTTTCCCGCCGCCCCCCGAGAAAGAACTCGAGAGTCCTTCTTCAACGCGTCTCGAGGCCCTAGTCCCCTCCCGTGACTCGAGAGCCAGGACGCGCTCCCCCTCGCCACGCGCATGGAGACCTGACTTCCCTGGCGCCGCACGAGAGGCTCCCTGAGATCCTCGTCGTGCCTCGGGAGAAAACCCCCACGGGCGCCGCAGCTCGAGGAAACCCCTGAGACGCCCCCGTCCTCGCGAGCTGAGGGCCTTCTTTTCCTGCCTGGCCTGGAGAGCAATCCCGAGTCCTCTCTCCAAACTGAAGAGTAGGATGGATTCCCTTGAGGCGATTCAGTGGGCTCCAAGCGATCCGCGTCGCGGCTCGAGAGGAGAGCGCAGTCCTTTGCTTCCCCTCGAGGCGAGGCCTGACTCCCCGGGGGAGTGTGGAGTGCAATCCCGGGATCCTTGTCTTCCCTTTAGAGGACTATTAGGTCCTGGACACACGCCTAGGTGAGGTCTCTTTGGCCTTGCAGTGATTCGAGCACAACATCCAGCTTTCCCTCGCAACTCGAAGGGAAGTTTGGGCTTCCCAGGGCTAACACAAGAGGAAGCCTGAAATCCCCGTCGTAACTCGAGAATCCCGCCGCAACTCGAAAAAAACCACGTGGTTCCATCGTCTTCGCAGCATGAGGCCCTTGCCCGCCACAGCGTCTCAAAAGAAGTCCCACATTCCTACTGAAGTGCAAAACGGTACTTGGCACCCATGATGGCACCCCCAAAGTTCCCCAACATACAGGCCTCACTCGAGGGTAACACCCATGTTCCCCGCACCACATCATTTGAGCCCCTTCTCCCCTCCTGATTGCAACAGGAGTGTCTTTTCTCCTGCTTTGTGTGGAAGGGGTTACCGATCTTCCGAGCGCACATCAGGATGAGGCCTGTATCACGAGGAAATTGGAGATGTAGCCTCGTGGGTGGTGCCACATGCGGAAAGACCCCATTTCCCGGTCAGCTATTAATAAGAACCCGATGCCCGTACACTTCTTGGAATGCATCCCGTAGGATGAAGGCACAACAAGGAGGGACCCTGAACACCCGTGCATCTTTTGGAAAATTCTGCAGGTTCCACATACAGCTCGACAAGTGACCTGTTACCTCGTGAACAACTCGAGAGGCAAGCTAAGTTTCATTTCTCCACAGAATACGAGGCCTGACTCTCCTGTCCCAACTCTGCAGGAATCCTGAGATCGGAGTCTGAAATGGAGAGGAACCCTGAGGTTCCTTCCTCAACACGAGATGAGGCCCTCTTGTATTATACCACACCCAGTGGAGTCCCTAGAGGCCCCTCCCAACTCCACAGTATCAGTGTCTTCTCAGAGGCACCCTGAGCAACTCCCTGAGGTCACCGGCACAAGTCGAGGGAACACAGGGTATCCTGCCGCAACCCGAGAAAGACCTCAAGAGTCCGTCTTCAACGCGTCTTGAGGACGGATTCCCCTACCATGACTCGAGAGCAATGACACGCTCCCCCTCGCCATGCACATGGACACCTGACTTCCCTGGCGCCACATGAGAGGCTCCCTGAGCTCCCTGTCATACCTCGTGAGAAACCCCACACTGGCGCCGCAGCTCGGGAAAACCCACCGTCATCGCGAGATTGGGGACTTCTTTTCCTGCCTGACTTGGAGAGCAATCCCTGGTCTTTTCTCCAAACTTCACAGGAGGCTTTACTCCCTTTAGGCCACTCAATGGGCTCCAAGAGATACCTGTCGCGACTTGAGAGGAGAGCAGAGTACTTTGTTTCCCCTCGAGACAAGGCCTTACCTCGGGTGAGTCTGGAATGCAACCCCGAGATCCCTGTTGCCCCTGGAGAGGAACATTATGTCCTGGACAAAAGCCTAGATGAGGTCTATTTTGCCCTACAGTGACTCGAGAGCAACACCCATCTCTCCCTCGCAATTTGAATGGAAGATTGGTCTTCATTGGGCCAACACAAGAGGAAGTCTGAATTTCCCGTTGGAACTCGAGAATCCCACCACAACACTTAAAAACTACGTAGTTCACCATTCATCGCAATATGAGGCCTTTGCCCGCTACAGAGTCTCAAGAGAAGTCCCATGTTTCGTCATAAATTTCGAAATGCTACTTGGCACCCTTGATGAGACCCCAAAAGTTCCCCAATATACCAGTCTCACTCCAAGGGAACACCGAAGTTCCTGGCACCACTTCATTTGAGCCCCTTCTCCGCTCCTGATCACGGCAGGAAGGTCGATCCCCCTGCTTTGTCTAGAAGGGGTTCCCGACCTTCATGGCGCACCTCAGGATGAGGCCAGTCTCACGAAGAAATTCGAGACGTAGCCTCGTGTTGGTGCCACGTGCCAAAAGACCCCGATTTCTCGGTCTTGCTCTTGATAAGAACCCGATGCCCGGACACCTCTTCTAAGGCAACCCTGTGGATGAAGGCACTACACGAGGGGGCACTGGCAACCCTGTTCATCGTCCGGAAAACCCCGCAGGATCCACATACAGCTCCACAACTGGCCTGTCACCCCTTAAACAATGAGAGAGGAAAGCGGAGTTCCCTTCCTCAGACAAGACAAGGCCTGAGTATCCAATCCCAACTCTGCAGGCACGCTTCGATCTGAGTCAGAAATGGAGAGGAAACCTGAGGTTCCTGCCTCAACCCGAGATGAGGCCCTCTTCCATTAAAACAAACCCAGTGGAGTCCCGAGAGGCCCCTCCCATCTCCACAGTATCCCTGACTTCCAATAGGCATTCTGAGAACCACCTTGAGGCCACCGGCAAAAGTCGAGGGAAATAAGGGTTTCCTGCCACAACCGAAGAAAGACCTCGAGAGTCCTTCTTCAATGTGTCTTGAGGTCAGATTCCCCTACCATAGCTCGAGAGCAATAATGCGCTCCCACTCGCCACGCACATTGAGACCTGACTTCCCTGGAGCCACACGAGAGGCTCCCTGAGCTCCCCGTCGTACCTCGTGTGAAACCCCACACTGGCGCCGCAGCTCGAGAAAACACACAAGATCCCTCCGTCATCGCGAGATGAGGGCCATCTTTTCCTGCATGGCCTGGAGAGCAGTCCCAAGTCCTCTCTCCAAACTTCACAGGAGGCTTGACTCCCTTTAGGCCACAAAGTGGGCTCCAAGAGGTGCCCGTCGTGACTCGAAAGGAGAGCGGAGTCCTTTGCTTCCCTTTGACATGAGGCCTGACTCCCTGGGTGAGTCTGGAATGCAAACCTGAGATCCCTGTGGCCCTTGGAGAGGAAAATTAGGTCCTGGACACAAGCCTAGATGAGGTCTCCTTTGCCCTGCAGTGACTCGAGCGCAACCCCCAGCTCTCCCTCGCAACTCGAATGGATGATTGGACTTCCCTGGCCCAACACAAGAGGAAGCCTGAAATCCCCGTCGTAACTCGAGAATCCCACCGCAACTCGAGAAAAACCACGTGGCTCCCCCGTCATCGCAAGATGAGGCCCTTGGCCGCTACAGTGTATCAAGGGAAGTCCCACGTTCCATCCTGAAGTACAAAACGGTACTTGGCACCCTGGATGCGACCCCCAAAGTTCCCTGACATACCGGTCTCACTCGAGGGAAACACCAAAGTTCACGGCACCACTTCCTGTGAGCCCCTTCACCCCTCCTGATCGCGACAGAAGGGTCGATTCCCATGTTTTGTCTGCAAGGGGTTCCCGACGTTCCCCGCGAACCTCCGGATGAGGCCGGTCTCATGAGGAAATTCGAAAAGTAGCCTCATGGTTGGTGCCATATGCTGAAAGATCCCGAATTCCCGGTCCACTCTAGATAAGAACCTGACGCCCGGACATCTCTTCGAAGGCAACCCTGTGGATGAAGACACAACACGAAGGGACACTGACATCCCCATGCATCGTCTGGAAAAACCTGCAGATTCCACTCACAGCTCCAAATGTGGACTGTCACCTCATGAACAACTCGAGAGGCAAGTGAAGTTGCATTCCTTCACACAAGACGAGGCCTTACTCTCCTGTCCCAACTCTTCAGGGACCCTGCAATTGGAGTCAGAAATGGAGAGGAACCTTGAGGTTCCTGCCTCAACTAGAGAAGAGGCCCTCTTCCATTGAACCAAACTCAGTGGTGTCCCGAGAGGCCCCTCCCAACACCACAGTATCCCTGAATTCTCAGAGGCTCCCTGAGAAGCTACCTGAGGTCACTGGCACAAGTCGAGGGAACCCAGAGTTTTCTGAAGTAACCCGAGAAAGACTTGGAGAGTCCTTTTTCAACGTCTCTTGATGCCCGATTCCCCTACCATGACTCCAGAGCAAGGACACGCTCCCCTCGCCACAAGCAGGAAAACTGACTTCCCTAGTACCATACAAGAGGCTCCCTGAGTACCCCATCGTACCTCGTGAGAAAACCCACACTGGCGCCGCATTTCGAGAAAAACCACAAGATGCCCCCATCAAGGAGAGATGGGGGCCTTCTTTTCCTGCCTGACCTGGAGAGCAATTCCTGGTCCTCTCTCCAAACTTCACAGGAGTATTGACTCCCTTTAGGCCACTCAGTTGGGTCCAAGAAATACCCGGTGCGACTCGAGAGGAGAGCAGAGTCCTTTGCTTCCCTGGAGACGAGGCCTGACTCCCCGGGTGAGTTTGGAATGCAATCCCGAGATTCCTGTCGCCCCTGGAGTGGAACATTATGTCCTAGACACAAGCCTAGATGAGGTCTATTTTGCCCTGCAGTGACTCGAGAGCAACCTCCATCTCTCCCTCACAATTTGAATGGAAGATTGGTCTTCCCACGGTCAACACAAGAGGAAGTCTAAATTTCCCATCGTAATTCGAGAATTCAGCCTCAAGTCTTAAAAACCATGTGGTTCCCCCTTCATCGCAATATGAGGCCCTTGCCACCTAGAGTCTCAAGAGAAGTCCCACGTTCCATCTTAAAGTTCGAAATGCTACTTGGCACCCTTGATGCGACCCCAAAGTTCCCCAACATACCGGTCTCACTGCAGGGGAACACCGAAGTTCCCGGTGTCTCCAGGGAAGTCCCATGTTCCGCCCTGAAGGGCGAAACGGTACTTGACACCCTTGATGCGACCGCAAAAGTTCCCCGACATGCTGGGTTCCCTCGAGGGGAACACCGAGGGTCCCGGCACCACTTCATCTGAGCCCCTTCTCCCCTCCTGATCGCGACAGGAGAGTCGATTCCCCTTCTTTGTGTGGAAGGTGTTCCTGGCCTTCCCGGCGCACCTCAGGATGATGCTGGTCTCACGAGGAAATTCGAGACGAGCCACGTGGGTGGTGCCACATGCGGAACGCCCCCGGTTCCCCGGTCCGCCCTTGAGAAGGACCCGAGGCCCGGACCCCTCTTCGAAGGCAACCCTATGGGTGAAGGCACAACACGAAGGGGCACTGCTACCCCCGTGCATCGTCCGCAAAGACCCGCGGGTTCCACACACAGTTCGACGAGGGGCCTGAGACCCCCTGAGCAACTCGAGAGGCCAGCGGGGTTCCCTTCCTCAGACAAGACGAGGCCTGACTCTCCTGTCCCAACTCTGCAGGGACCCTGCGGTCGGAGTCCGAAACGGAGAGGAAGCCTGAGGTTCCTGCCTCCCCTCGAGGTGAGGCCGTCTTCCGTTGCGCCAGACCCAGCGGAGTCCCGAGGGGCCCCGCCACCTCCACAGGATCCCTCGCCTCTCAGAGGCACCCTGGGAAGTTCCCTAAGGTCCCCGGCAGAAGGCGAGGGAAACGAGGGTTTCCCGCCGCCCCCCGACAAAGACCTCGAGAGTCATTCTTCAACGCGTGTCGAGGCCCTATTCCCCTCCCGTGACTCGAGAGCCATGACGCGCTCCCCCTCGCCACGCGCTTGGAGACCTGACTTCCCTGGCGCCGCACGAGAAGCTTCCTGAGATCCTCGTCGTGCCTCGGGAGAAAACCCCCACGGGCGCCGCAGCTCGAGGAAACCCCTGAGACGCCCCCGTCCTCGCGAGCTGAGGGCCTTCTTTTCCTGCATGGCCTGGAGAGCAATCCCGGGTCCTCTCTCCAAACGGAAGAGGAGGCTGGACTCCCTTGAGGCCGCTCAGGGGTCTCCAAGAGACCCACGTCGCGACTCGAGAGGAGAGCGGTGTCCTTGGCTTCCCCTCGAGACGAGGCCTGACTCCCCGGGGGAGCCTGGAATGCAATCTCGAAATCCCTGCATTCTCTGGAGAGGAATATTAGGTCCTGGACACACGCCTAGGTGAGGTCTCTTCGGCCCTGCAGTGACTCGAGCGCATCCCCCAGCTTTCCCTCTCAACCCGAGGGGAAGATTGGGCTTCCCAGGGCCAACCCAAGGGGAAGGCTGAGATCCCCATCGTAACTCGAGAATGCCGCCGCAACTCGAGAAAAATCAAGTGGTTCCCACATCTTGGCAAGATGTGGACCTTGCCCGCCACGGCGTCTCAAGGGAAGTCCCCTGTTCCGCCCTGAAGGGCGAAACGGTCCCTGACAGCCTTCCTGCGACCCTCAAAAGTCCCCCGACACGCCGGGGTCCCCCGAGGGGAACACCGAGGGTCCCGGCACTGCTTCCTCTGAGCCCCTTCTCCCCTCCTGATCGCGACAGGAGAGGCGATTCCCCTGCGTGGTCTGGAAGGGGTTCCCGGCCTTCCCGGCGCACCTCAGGATGAGCCCGTTCTCACGAGGAAATTCGAGACGAGCCACGTGGGTGGGGCCACATGCCGAACGCCCCCGATTCCCTGGTCCGCTCTTGAGAAGGACCCGAGGCCCGGACCCCTCTTCGAAGGCAACCCTGTGGGTGAAGGCACAACACGAAGGGGCACTGCCACCCCCGTGCATCGTCCGCAAAGACCCGCGGGTTCCACACACAGCTCGACGAGGGGCCTGAGACCCCCTGAGCAACTCGAGAGGCCAGCGGGGTTCCCTTCCTCAGACAAGACGAGGCCTGACTCTCCTGTCCCAACTCTGCAGGGACCCTGCGGTCGGAGTCCGAAACGCAGAGGAAGCCTGAGTTTCCTGCCTCCCCTCGAGGTGAGGCCCTCTTCCGTTGCGCCAGACCCAGCGGAGTCCCGAGCGGCCCCGCCACCTCCACAGGATCCCTCGCCTCTCAGAGGCACCCTGGGAAGTTCCCTAAGGTCCCCGACAGAAGGCGAGGGAAACGAGGGTTTCCCGCCGCCCCCCGACAAAGACCTCGAGAGTCCTTCTTCAACGCGTCTCGAGGCCCTAGTCCCCTCCCGTGACTCGAGAGCCAGGACGCGCTCCCCCTCGCCACGCGCATGGAGACCTGACTTCCCTGGCGCCGCACGAGAGGCTCCCTGAGATCCTCGTCGTGCCTCGGGAGAAAACCCCCACGGGCGCCACAGCTCGAGGAAACCACTGAGACGCCCCCGTCCTCCCGAGCTGAGGGCCTTCTTTTCCTGCATGGCCTGGAGAGCAATCCCGGGTCCTCTCTCCAAACGGAAGAGGAGGCTTGACTCCCTTGAGGCCACTCAGGGGGCTCCAAGAGACCCGCGTCGCGACTCGAGAGGAGAGCGCAGTCCTTGGCTTCCCCTCGAGACGAGGCCTGACTCCCCGGGGGAGCCTGGAATGCAACCCCGAGATCCCTGCCTTCCCTGGAGAGGAATATTAGGTCCCGGACACACGACTAGGTGAGGTCTCTTCGGCCCTGCACTGACTCGAGCGCAACCCCCAGCTTTCCCTCGCAACCCGAGGGGAAGATTGGGCTTCCCAAGGCCAACCCAAGGGGAAGGCTGAGATCCCCATCGTAACTCGAGAATGCCGCCGCAACTCGAGAAAAACCACGTGGTTCCCACCTCTTGGCAAGATGAGGCCCTTGCCCGCGACGGCGTCTCAAGGGAAGTCCCCTGTTCCGCCCTGAAGGGCGAAACGGTCCCTGACAGCCTTCCTGCGACCCCCAAAAGTCCCCCGACACGCCGGGGTCCCCCGAGGGGAACACCGAGGGTCCCGGCACCGCTTCCTCTGAGCCCCTTCTCCCCTCCTGATCGCGACAGGAGAGGCGATTCCCCTGCGTGGTCTGGAAGGGGTTCCCGGCCTTCCCGGCGCACCTCAGGATGAGGCCGGTCTCACGAGGAAATTCGAGACGAGCCACGTGGGTGGGGCCACATGCCGAACGCCCCCGATTCCCCGGTCCGCTCTTGAGAAGGACCCGAGGCCCGGACCCCTCTTCGAAGCCAACCCTGTGGGTGAAGGCACAACACGAAGGGGCACTGCCACCCCCGTGCATCGTCCGCAAAGACCCGCGGGTTCCACACACAGCTCAATGAGGGGCCTGAGACCCCCTGAGCAACTCGAGAGGCCAGCGGGGTTCCCTTCCTCAGACAAGACGAGGCCTGACTCTCCTGTCCCAACTCTGCCAGGACCCTGCGGTCGGAGTCCGAAACGCAGAGGAAGCCTGAGCTTCCTGCCTCCCCTCGAGGTGAGGCCCTCTTCCGTTGCGCCAGACCCAGCGGAGTCCAGAGGGGCCCCGCCACCTCCCCAGGATCCCTCGCCTCTCAGAGGCACCCTGGGAAGTTCCCTAAGGTCCCCGGCAGAAGGCGAGGGAAACGAGGGTTTCCCGCCGCCCCCCGACAAAGACCTCGAGAGTCCTTCTTCAACGCGTCTCGAGGCCCTAGTCCCCTCCCGTGACTCGAGAGCCAGGACGCGCTCCCCCTCGCCATGCGCATGGAGACCTGACTTCCCTGGCGCCGCACGAGAGGCTCCCTGAGATCCTCGTCGTGCCTCGGGAGAAAACCCCACGGGCGCCGCAGCTCGAGGAAAACCCGGAGACGCCCCCGTCCTCGCGAGCTGAGGGCCTTCTTTTCCTGCATGGCCTGGAGAGCAATCCCGGGTCCTCTCTCCAAACGGTAGAGGAGGCTGGACTCCCTTGAGGCCGCTCAGGGGGCTCCAAGAGACCCGCGTCGCGACTCGAGGGAGAGCGCAGTCCTTGGCTTCCCCTCGAGACGAGGCCTGACTCCCCGGGGGAGCCTGGAATGCAACCCCGAGATGCCTTCCTTCCCTGGAGAGGAATATTAGGTCCCGGACACACGCCTAGGTGAGGTCTCTTCGGCCCTGCAGTGACTCGAGCGCAACCCCCAGCTTTCCCTCGCAACCCGAGGGGAAGATTGGGCTTCCCAGGGCCAACCCAAGGGGAAGGCTGAGATCCCCGTCGTAACTCGAGAATGCCGCCGCAACTCGAGAAAAACCACGTGGTTCCCACCTCTTGGCAAGATGAGGCCCTTGCCCGCGACGGCGTCTCAAGGGAAGTCCCCTGTTCCGCCCTGAAGGGCGAAACGGTCCCTGACAGCCTTCCTGCGACCCTCAAAAGTCCCCCGACACGCCGGGGTCCCCCGAGGGGAACACCGAGGGTCCCGGCACCGCTTCCTCTGAGCCCCTTCTCCCCTCCTGATCGCGACAGGAGAGGCGATTCCCCTGCGTGGTCTGGAAGGGGTTCCCGGCCTTCCCGGCGCACCTCAGGATGAGGCCGGTCTCACGAGGAAATTCGAGACGAGCCACGTGGGTGGGGCCACATGCCGAACGCCCCCGATTCCCCGGTCCGCTCTTGAGAAGGACCCGAGGCCCGGACCCCTCTTCGAAGTAAACCCTGTGGGTGAAGGCACAACACGAAGGGGCACTGCCACCCCCGTGCATCGTCCGCAAAGACCCGCGGGTTCCACACACAGCTCGACGAGGGGCCTGAGACCCCCTGAGCAACTCGAGAGGCCAGCGGGGTTCCCTTCCTCAGACAAGACGAGGCCTGACTCTCCTGTCCCAACTCTGCAGGGACCCTGCGGTCGGAGTCCGAAACGCAGAGGAAGCCTGAGGTTCCTGCCTCCCCTCGAGGTGAGGCCCTCTTCCGTTGCGCCAGACCCAGCGGAGTCCCGAGGGGCCCCGCCACCTCCACAGGATCCCTCGCCTCTCAGAGGCACCCTTGGAAGTTCCCTAAGGTCCCCGGCAGAAGGCGAGGGAAACGAGGGTTTCCCGCCGCCCCCCGAGAAAGACCTCGAGAGTCCTTCTTCAACGCGTCTCGAGGCCCTAGTCCCCTCCCGTGACTCGAGAGCCAGGACGCGCTCCCCCTCGCCACGCGCATGGAGACCTGACTTCCCTGGCGCCGCACGAGAGGCTCCCTGAGATCCTCGTCGTGCCTCGGGAGAAAACCCCCACGGGCGCCGCAGCTCGAGGAAACCCCTGAGACGCCCCCGTCCTCGCGAGCTGAGGGCCTTCTTTTCCTGCATGGCCTGGAGAGCAATCCCGGGTCCTCTCTCCAAACGGAAGAGGAGGCTGGACTCCCTTGAGGCCGCTCAGGGGGCTCCAAGAGACCCGCGTCGCGACTCCAGAGGAGAGCGCAGTCCTTGGCTTCACCTCGAGACGAGGCCTGACTCCCCGGGGGAGCCTGGAATGCAACCCCGAGATGCCTGCCTTCCCTGGAGAGGAATATTAGGTCCCGGACACACGCCTAGGTGAGGTCTCTTCGGCCCTGCAGTGATTCGAGCGCAACCCCCAGCTTTCCCTTGCAACCCGAGGGGAAGATTGGGCTTCCCAGGGCCAACCCAAGGGGAAGGCTGAGATCCCCGTCGTAACTCGAGAATGCCGCGGCAACTCGAGAAAAACCACGTGGTTCCCACCTCTTGGCAAGATGAGGCCCTTGCCCGCGACGGCGTCTCAAGGGAAGTCCCCTGTTCCGCCCTGAAGGGCGAAACGGTCCCTGACAGCCTTCCTGCGACCCCCAAAAGTCCCCCGACACGCCGGGGTCCCCCGAGGGGAACACCGAGGGTCCCGGCACCGCTTCCTCTGAGCCCCTTCTCCCCTCCTGATCGCGACAGGAGAGGCGATTCCCCTGCGTGGTCTGGAAGGGGTTCCCGGCCTTCCCGGCGCACCTCAGGATGAGGCCGGTCTCACGAGGAAATTCGAGACGAGCCACGTGGGTGGGGCCACATGCCGAACGCCCCCGATTCCCCGGTCCGCTCTTGAGAAGGACCCGAGGCCCGGACCCCTCTTCGAAGCCAACCCTGTGGGTGAAGGCACAACACGAAGGGGCACTGCCACCCCCGTGCATCGTCCGCAAAGACCCGCGGGTCCAACACACAGCTCAATGAGGGGCCTGAGACCCCCTGAGCAACTCGAGAGGCCAGCGGGGTTCCCTTCCTCAGACAAGACGAGGCCTGACTCTCCTGTCCCAACTCTGCCAGGACCCTGCGGTCGGAGTCCGAAACGCAGAGGAAGCCTGAGGTTCCTGCCTCCCCTCGAGGTGAGGCCCTCTTCCGTTGCGCCAGACCCAGCGGAGTCCAGAGGGGCCCCGCCACCTCCCCAGGATCCCTCGCCTCTCAGAGGCACCCTGGGAAGTTCCCTAAGGTCCCCGGCAGAAGGCGAGGGAAACGAGGGTTTCCCGCCGCCCCCCGACAAAGACCTCGAGAGTCCTTCTTCAACGCGTCTCGAGGCCCTAGTCCCCTCCCGTGACTCGAGAGCCAGGACGCGCTCCCCCTCGCCATGCGCATGGAGACCTGACTTCCCTGGCGCCGCACGAGAGGCTCCCTGAGATCCTCGTCGTGCCTCGGGAGAAAACCCCACGGGCGCCGCAGCTCGAGGAAAACCCGGAGACGCCCCCGTCCTCGCGAGCTGAGGGCCTTCTTTTCCTGCATGGCCTGGAGAGCAATCCCGGGTCCTCTCTCCAAACGGTAGAGGAGGCTGGACTCCCTTGAGGCCGCTCAGGGGGCTCCAAGAGACCCGCGTCGCGACTCGAGGGAGAGCGCAGTCCTTGGCTTCCCCTCGAGACGAGGCCTGACTCCCCGGGGGAGCCTGGAATGCAACCCCGAGATGCCTTCCTTCCCTGGAGAGGAATATTAGGTCCCGGACACACGCCTAGGTGAGGTCTCTTCGGCCCTGCAGTGACTCGAGTGCAACCCCCAGCTTTCCCTCGCAACCCGAGGGGAAGATTGGGCTTCCCAGGGCCAACCCAAGGGGAAGGCTGAGATCCCCGTCGTAACTCGAGAATCCCGCCGCAACTCGAGAAAAACCACGTGGTTCCCACCTCTTGGCAAGATGAGGCCCTTGCCCGCGACGGCGTCTCAAGGGAAGTCCCCTGTTCCGCCCTGAAGGGCGAAACGGTCCCTGACAGCCTTCCTGCGACCCTCAAAAGTCCCCCGACACGCCGGGGTCCCCCGAGGGGAACACCGAGGGTCCCGGCACCGCTTCCTCTGAGCCCCTTCTCCCCTCCTGATCGCGACAGGAGAGGCGATTCCCCTGCGTGGTCTGGAAGGGGTTCCCGGCCTTCCCGGCGCACCTCAGGATGAGGCCGGTCTCACGAGGAAATTCGAGACGAGCCACGTGGGTGGGGCCACATGCCGAACGCCCCCGATTCCCCGGTCCGCTCTTGAGAAGGACCCGAGGCCCGGACCCCTCTTCGAAGTAAACCCTGTGGGTGAAGGCACAACACGAAGGGGCACTGCCACCCCCGTGCATCGTCCGCAAAGACCCGCGGGTTCCACACACAGCTCGACGAGGGGCCTGAGACCCCCTGAGCAACTCGAGAGGCCAGCGGGGTTCCCTTCCTCAGACAAGACGAGGCCTGACTCTCCTGTCCCAACTCTGCAGGGACCCTGCGGTCGGAGTCCGAAACGCAGAGGAAGCCTGAGGTTCCTGCCTCCCCTCGAGGTGAGGCCCTCTTCCGTTGCGCCAGACCCAGCGGAGTCCCGAGGGGCCCCGCCACCTCCCCAGGATCCCTCGCCTCTCAGAGGCACCCTTGGAAGTTCCCTAAGGTCCCCGGCAGAAGGCGAGGGAAACGAGGGTTTCCCGCCGCCCCCCGACAAAGACCTCGAGAGTCCTTCTTCAACGCGTCTCGAGGCCCTAGTCCCCTCCCGTGACTCGAGAGCCAGGACGCGCTCCCCCTCGCCACGCGCATGGAGACCTGACTTCCCTGGCGCCGCACGAGAGGCTCCCTGAGATCCTCGTCGTGCCTCGGGAGAAAACCCCCACGGGCGCCGCAGCTCGAGGAAACCCCTGAGACGCCCCCGTCCTCGCGAGCTGAGGGCCTTCTTTTCCTGCATGGCCTGGAGAGCAATCCCGGGTCCTCTCTCCAAACGGAAGAGGAGGCTGGACTCCCTTGAGGCCGCTCAGGGGGCTCCAAGAGACCCGCGTCGCGACTCCAGAGGAGAGCGCAGTCCTTGGCTTCCCCTCGAGACGAGGCCTGACTCCCCGGGGGAGCCTGGAATGCAACCCCGAGATGCCTGCCTTCCCTGGAGAGGAATATTAGGTCCCGGACACACGCCTAGGTGAGGTCTCTTCGGCCCTGCAGTGATTCGAGCGCAACCCCCAGCTTTCCCTCGCAACCCGAGGGGAAGATTGGGCTTCCCAGGGCCAACCCAAGGGGAAGGCTGAGATCCCCGTCGTAACTCGAGAATGCCGCGGCAACTCGAGAAAAACCACGTGGTTCCCACCTCTTGGCAAGATGAGGCCCTTGCCCGCGACGGCGTCTCAAGGGAAGTCCCCTGTTCCGCCCTGAAGGGCGAAACGGTCCCTGACAGCCTTCCTGCGACCCCCAAAAGTCCCCCGACACGCCGGGGTCCCCCGAGGGGAACACCGAGGGTCCCGGAACCGCTTCCTCTGAGCCTCTTCTCCCCTCCTGATCGCGACAGGAGAGGCGATTCCCCTGTGTGGTCTGGAAGGGGTTCCCGGCCGTCCCGGCGCACCTCAGGATGAGGCCTGTCTCACGAGGAAATTCGAGACGAGCCACGTGGGTGGGGCCACATGCCGAACGCCCCCGATTCCCCGGTCCGCTCTTGAGAAGGACCCGAGGCCCGGACCCCACTTCGAAGGCAACCCTGTGGGTGAAGGCACAACACGAAGGGGCACTGCCACCCCCGTGCATCGTCCGCAAAGACCCGCGGGTTCCACACACAGCTCGACGAGGGGCCTGAGACCCCCTGAGCAACTCGAGAGGCCAGCGGGGTTCCCTTCCTCAGACAAGACGAGGCCTGACTCTCCTGTCCCAACTCTGCAGGGACCCTGCGGTCGGAGTCCGAAACGCAGAGGAAGCCTGAGCTTCCTGCCTCCCCTCGAGGTGAGGCCCTCTTCCGTTGCGCCAGACCCAGTGGAGTCCCGAGGGGCCTCGCCACCTCCACAGGATCCCTCGCCTCTAAGAGGCACCCTGGGAAGTTCACTAAGGTGCCCGGCAGAAGGCGAGGGAAACGAGGGTTTCCCGCCGCCCCCCGAGAAAGACCTCGAGAGTCCTTCTTCAACGTGTCTCGCGGCCTTAGTCCCCTCCCTTGACTCGAGAGCCAGGACGCGCTCCCCCTCGCCACGCGCATGGAGACCTGACTTCCCTGGCGCCGCACGAGAGGCTCCCTGAGATCCTCGTCGTGCCTCGGGAGAAAACCCCCACGGGCGCCGCAGCTCGAGGAAACCCCTGAGACGCCCCCGTCCTCGCGAGCTGAGGGCCTTCTTTTCCTGCATGGCCTGGAGAGCAATCCCGGGTCCTCTCTCCAAACGGAAGAGGAGGCTGGACTCCCTTGAGGCCGCTCAGGGGGCTCCAAGAGACCCGCGTCGCGACTCGAGGGAGAGCGCAGTCCTTGGCTTCCCCTCGAGACGAGGCCTGACTCCCCGGGGGAGCCTGGAATGCAACCCCGAGATGCCTTCCTTCCCTGGAGAGGAATATTAGGTCCCGGACACACGCCTAGTTGAGGTCTCTTCGGCCCTGCAGTGACTCGAGCGCAACCCCCAGCTTTCCCTCGCAACCCGAGGGGAAGATTGGGCTTCCCAGGGCCAACCCAAGGGGAAGGCTGAGATCCCCGTCGTAACTCGAGAATCCCGCCGCAACTCGAGAAAAACCACGTGGTTCCCACCTCTTGGCAAGATGAGGCCCTTGCCCGCGACGGCGTCTCAAGGGAAGTCCCCTGTTCCGCCCTGAAGGGCGAAACGGTCCCTGACAGCCTTCCTGCGACCCCCAAAAGTCCCCCGACACGCCGGGGTCCCCCGAGGGGAACACCGAGTGTCCCGGCACCGCTTCCTCTGAGCCCCTTCTCCCCTCCTGATCGCGACAGGAGAGGCGATTCCCCTGCGTGGTCTGGAAGGGGTTCCCGGCCGTCCCAGCGCACCTCAGGATGAGGCCGGTCTCACGAGGAAATTCGAGACGAGCCACGTGGGTGGGGCCACATGCCGAACGCCCCCGATTCCCCGGTCCGCTCTTGAGAAGGCCCCGAGGCCCGGACCCCTCTTCGAAGGCAACCCTGTGGGTGAAGGCACAACACGAAGGGGCACTGCCACCCCCGTGCATCGTCCGCAAAGACCCGTGGGTTCCACACACAGCTCGACGAGGGGCCTGAGACCCCCTGAGCAACTCGAGAGGCCAGCGGGGTTCCCTTCCTCAGACAAGACGAGGCCTGACTCTCCTGTCCCAACTCTGCAGGGACCCTGCGGTCGGAGTCCGAAACGCAGAGGAAGCCTGAGGTTCCTGCCTCCCCTCGAGGTGAGGCCCTCTTCCGTTGCGCCAGACCCAGCGGAGTCCCGAGGGGCCCCGCCACCTCCCCAGGATCCCTCGCCTCTCAGAGGCACCCTGGGAAGTTCCCTAAGGTCCCCGGCAGAAGGCGAGGGAAACGAGGGTTTCCCGCCGCCCCCAGAGAAAGACCTCGAGAGTCCTTCTTCAATGCGCCTCGAGGCCCTAGTCCCCTCCCGTGACTCGAGAGCCAGGACGCGCTCCCCCTCGCCACCCGCATGGAGACCTGACTTCCCTGGCAGCGCACGAGAGGCTCCCTGAGATCCTCGTCGTGCCTCGGGAGAAAACCCCCACGGGCGCCGCAGCTCGAGGAAACCCCTGAGACGCCCCCGTCCTCGCGAGCTGAGGGCCTTCTTTTCCTGCATGGCCTGGAGAGCAATCCCGGGTCCTCTCTCCAAACGGAAGAGGAGGCTGGACTCCCTTGAGGCCGTTCAGGGGGCTCCAAGAGACCCGCGTCGCGACTCGAGAGGAGAGCGGAGTCCTTGGCTTCCCCTCGAGACGAGGCCTGACTCCCCGGGGGAGCCTGGAATGCAACCCCGAGATGCCTGCCTTCCCTGGAGAGGAATATTAGGTCCCGGACACACGCCTCGGTGAGGTCTTTTCGGCCCTGCAGTGACTCGAGCGCAACCCCCAGCTTTCCCTCGCAACCCGAGGGGAAGATTGGGCTTCCCAGGGCCAACCCAAGGGGAAGGCTGAGATCCCCGTCGTAACTCGAGAATCCCGCCGCAACTCGAGAAAAACCACGTGGTTCCCACCTCTTGGCAAGATGAGGCCCTTGCCCGCGACGGCGTCTCAAGGGAAGTCCCCTGTTCCGCCCTGAAGGGCGAAACGGTCCCTGACAGCCTTCCTGCGACCCCCAAAAGTCCCCCGACACGCCGGGGTCCCCCGAGGGGAACACCGAGGGTCCCGGCACCGCTTCCTCTGAGCCCCTTCTCCCCTCCTGATCGCGACAGTAGAGGTGATTCCCCTGCGTGGTCTGGAAGGGGTTCCCGGCCGTCCCGGCGCACCTCAGGATGAGGCCGGTCTCACGAGGAAATTCGAGACGAGCCACGTGGGTGGGGCCACATGCCGAACGCCCCCGATTCCCCGGTCCGCTCTTGAGAAGGCCCCGAGGCCCGGACCCCTCTTCGAAGGCAACCCTGTGGGTGAAGGCACAACACGAAGGGGCACTGCCACCCCCGTGCATCGTCCGCAAAGACCCGCGGGTTCCACACACAGCTCGACGAGGGGCCTGAGACCCCCTGAGCAACTCGAGAGGCCAGCGGGGTTCCCTTCCTCAGACAAGACGAGGCCTGACTCTCCTGTCCCAACTCTGCAGGGACCCTGTGGTCGGAGTCCGAAACGCAGAGGAAGCCTGAGGTTCCTGCCTCCCCTCGAGGTGAGGCCCTCTTCCGTTGCGCCAGACCCAGCGGAGTCCCGAGGGGCCCCGCCACCTCCCCAGGATCCCTCGCCTCTCAGAGGCACCCTGGGAAGTTCCCTAAGGTCCCCGGCAGAAGGCGAGGGAAACGAAGGTTTCCCGCCGCCCCCCGAGAAAGACCTCGAGAGTCCTTCTTCAACGCGTCTCGAGGCCCTAGTCCCCTCCCGTGACTCGAGAGCCAGGACGCGCTCCCCCTCGCCACGCGCATGGAGACCTGACTTCCCTGGCGCCGCACGAGAGGCTCCCTGAGATCCTCGTCGTGCCTCGGGAGAAAACCCCCACGGGCGCCGCAGCTCGAGGAAACCCCTGAGACGCCCCCGTCCTCGCGAGCTGAGGGCCTTCTTTTCCTGCATGGCCTGGAGAGCAATCCCGGGTCCTCTCTCCAAACGGAAGAGGAGGCTGGACTCCCTTGAGGCCGCTCAGGGGGCTCCAAGAGACCCGCGTCGCGACTCGAGAGGAGAGCGCAGTCCTTGGCTTCCCCTCGAGACGAGGCCTGACTCCCCGGGGGAGCCTGGAATGCAACCCCGAGATGCCTGCCTTCCCTGGAGAGGAATATTAGGTCCCGGACACACGCCTAAGTGAGGTCTCTTCGGCCCTGCAGTGACTCGAGCGCAACCCCCAGCTTTCCCTCGCAACCCGAGGGGAAGATTGGGCTTCCCAGGGCCAACCCAAGGGGAAGGCTGAGATCCCCGTCGTAACTCGAGAATGCCGCCGCAACTCGAGAAAAACCACGTGGTTCCCACCTCTTGGCAAGATGAGGCCCTTGCCCGCGACGGCGTCTCAAGGAAAGTCCCCTGTTCCGCCCTGAAGGGCGAAACGGTCCCTGATAGCCTTCCTGCAACCCCCAAAAGTTCCCCGACACGCCGGGGTCCCCCGAGGGGAACACCGAGGGTCCCGGCACCGCTTCCTCTGAGCCCCTTCTCCCCTCCTGATCGCGACAGGAGAGGCGATTCCCCTGCGTGGTCTGGAAGGCGTTCCCGGCCTTCCCGGCGCACCTCAGGATGAGGCCGGTCTCACGAGGAAATTCGAGACGAGCCACGTGGGTGGGGCCACATGCCGAACGCCCCCGATTCCCCGGTCCGCTCTTGAGAAGGACCCGAGGCCCGGACCCCTCTTCGAAGGCAACCCTGTGGGTGAAGGCACAACACGAAGGGGCACTGCCACCCCCGTGCATCGTCCGCAAAGACCCGCGGGTTCCACACACAGCTCGATGAGGGGCCTGAGACCCCCTGAGCAACTCGAGAGGCCAGCGGGGTTCCCTTCCTCAGACAAGACGAGGCCTGACTCTCCTTTCCCAACTCTGCAGGGACCCTGCGGTCGGAGTCCGAAACGCAGAGGAAGCCTGAGGTTTCTGCCTCCCCTCGAGGTGAGGCCCTCTTCCGTTGCGCCAGACCCAGCGGAGTCCCGAGGGGCCTCGCCACCTCCACAGGATCCCTCGCCTCTCAGAGGCACACTGGGAAGTTCCCTAAGGTGCCTGGCAGAAGGCGAGGGAAACGAGGGTTTCCCGCCGCCCCCCGAGAAAGACCTCGAGAGTCTTTCTTCAACGCGTCTCGAGGCCCTAGTCCCCTCCCTTGACTCGAGAGCCAGGACGCGCTCCCCCTCGCCACGCGCATGGAGACCTGACTTCCCTGGCGCCGCACGAGAGGCTCCCTGAGATCCTCGTCGTGCCTCGGGAGAAAACCCCCACGGGCACCGCAGCTCGAGGAAACCCCTGAGACGCCCCCGTCCTCGCGAGCTGAGGACCTTCTTTTCCTGCATGGCCTGGAGAGCAATCCCGGGTCCTCTCTCCAAACGGAAGAGGAGGCTGGACTCCCTTGAGGCCGCTCAGGGGGCTCCAAGAGACCCGCGTCGCGACTCGAGGGAGAGCGCAGTCCTTGGCTTCCCCTCGAGACGAGGCCTGACTCCCCGGGGGAGCCTGGAATGCAACCCCGAGATGCCTGCCTTCCCTGGAGAGGAATATTAGGTCCCGGACACACGCCTAGGTGAGGTCTCTTCGGCCCTGCAGTGACTGGAGCGCAACCCCCAGCTTTCCCTCGCAACCCGAGGGGAAGATTGGGGTTCCCAGGGCCAACCCAAGGGGAAGGCTGAGATCCCCGTCGTAACTCGAGAATGCCGCCGCAACTCGAGAAAAACCACGTGGTTCCCACCTCTTGGCAAGATGAGGCCCTGGCCCGCCACGGCGTCTCAAGGGAAGTCCCCTGTTCCGCCCTGAAGGGCGAAACGGTCCCTGACAGCCTTCCTGCGACCCCCAAAAGTCCCCCGACACGCCGGGGTCCCCCGAGGGGAACACCGAGTGTCCCGGCACCGCTTCCTCTGAGCCCCTTCTCCCCTCCTGATCGCGACAGGAGAGGCGATTCCCCTGCGTGGTCTGGAAGGGGTTCCCGGCCGTCCCGGCGCACCTCAGGATGAGGCCGGTCTCACGAGGAAATTCGAGACGAGCCACGTGGGTGGGGCCACATGCCGAACGCCCCCGATTCCCCGGTCCGCTCTTGAGAAGGCCCCGAGGCCCGGACCCCTCTTCGAAGGCAACCCTGTGGGTGAAGGCACAACACGAAGGGGCACTGCCACCCCCGTGCATCGTCCGCAAAGACCCGCGGGTTCCACACACAGCTCGACGAGGGGCCTGAGACCCCCTGAGCACCTCGAGAGGCCAGCGGGGTTCCCTTCCTCAGACAAGACGAGGCCTGACTCTCCTGTCCCAACTCTGCAGGGACCCTGAAGTTGGAGTCCGTAACGGAGAGGAAGCCTGAGGTTCCTGCCTCCCCTCGAGATGAGGCCCTCTTCCAGTGCGCCAAACCCAGCTTAGTCCCCAGAGGCCCCGCCAACTCCACAGCATCCCTCACCTCTCAGAGGCTCCCTGGGAAGTTCCCTCAGGTCTCCGGCAGAAGTCGAGGGAATCGAGGGTTTCCCGTCCCCACCCGAGAAAGACCTCGAGAGTCCTTCTTCAACGTGTCTTGAGGCCCTAGTCCCCTCCCTGGAGTAGAAAGCAAAGACGCGCTCCCCCTCGCCTCCCCCATGGAGACCTGGCTTCCCTAGCGCCGCACGAGAGGCTCCTGAGATCCTCGTCGTGCCTTGTGAGAAAACCCCCACGTGCGCCGCAGATCGAGGAAACCCCTGAGACGCACCCGTCCTCTCGAGGTGAGGGCCTTCTTTTCCTGTCTGGCCTGGAGAGCAATTCCGAGTCCTCTCTCCAAACTGAAGAGGAGGCTTGACTCCCTTGAGGCCACTCAGTGGGCTCCAAGAGGTCCGCGTCGTGGCTCGAGAGGAGAGCCCAGTCCTTTGCTTCCCTTCGAGGCGAGGCCTGACTCCCCGGGGGAGTCTGGAGTGCGATCCCGAGATCCTTGTCTTTCCATGAGAGGACTATTAGGTCCTGGACACATGCCTAGATGAGGTCTCTTTGGCCCTGCAGTGACTCGAGCACAACCCCCAGCTTTCGCTCACAACTCGAAGGGAAGTTTGCGCTTCCCAGGGCCAACACAAGAGGAAGCCTGAAATCCCCATCATAACTCGAGAATCCCGCCACAACTCGAGAAAAACCACGTGGTTCCATCGTCTTCGCAGCATGAGCCCCTTGCCCTCCACAGCGTCTCAAAAGATGTCCACGTTCCCACTGAAGTGCAAAACAGTACTTGGCACCCATGATGGCACCCCCAAAGTTCCCCAACTTACATGCCTCACTCGAGGGGAACACCCATGTTCCCCACACCACATCATTTGAGCCCCTTCTCCCCTCCTGATTGCAACAGGAGTGTCGATTCTCCTGCTTTGTCTGGAAGGCGTTACCAATCTTCCCAGCGCACCTCAGGATGAGGCCGGTCTCACGAGGAAATTGGAGATGTAGCCTCGTGGGTGGTGCCACATACGGAAAGACCCCATTTCCTGGTCCGCTATTAATAAGAACCCGATGCCCGTACACTTCTTCGAATGCATCCCGTTGGATGAAGGCACAACAAGGAGGGGCCCTGCACACCCGTGCATCTTTTGGAAAATTCTGCAGGTTCCACATACAGCTCGACAAGTGACCTGTTACCTCGTGAACAACTCGAGAGGCAAGCTAAGTTTCATTTCTCCACAGAATACGAGGCCTGACTCTCCTGTCCCAACTCTGCAGGAATCCTGAGATCGGAGTCTGAAATGGAGAGGAACCCTGAGGTTCCTTCCTCAACACGAGATGAGGCCCTCTTGCATTATACCACACCCAGTGGTGTCCCGAGTGGCCCCTCCCAACTCCACAGAATCCCTGACTTCTCAGAGGCACCATGTTAAGCTCCCTGAGGTCACCAGCACAAGTCGAGAAAAACCAGGGTTTCCTGCCGCAACCGGAAAAAGACCTTGAGAGTCGTTCTTCAACGCCTCTTGAGGCCCGATTCCCCTACCATGACTCGAGAGCAATGACGCGCTCCCCCTCCACACGTGCATGGAGACCTGTCTTTCCTGTCACCATACGAGAGACTCCCTGAGCTCCCCATCGTATCTTGTGAGAAACCCCATCCTTGCACCGCACCTCGAGAAAATGCACAAGACGCCCCCGTCATCACGTTATGAGGGCCTTCTTTTCCTGCATGGCCTGGAGAGCAATCCCGAGTCCTCTCTCCAATCTCCACAGGAGGCTTGACTCCCTTTAGGCCACACAATGGGCTCTAAGAGATACCCGTCGCGACTCAAGAGGAGAGGGGAGTCCATTCATTACCCTCTTGAAGAGGCCTGACTCCTCGGGAGGATCTGGAATGCAACTCCGAGATCCCTGTTGCCCCTTGAAAGGAACATTAGGTCCTAGACACAAGCCTAGATGAGGTCTCTTTTGCCCTGCAATAACTCGAGCCAACCCCCAGCTCTAGCTCTCAACTCGTATGGAAATTTGGACTTCCCTGGGCCAACACAAGAGGAAGCCTGAATTCCCTGCTGCAACTCGAGAAAAACCACGTGGTTCCCCCGTCATCACAAGATGGGGCCCGTGCTCACTACGGTGTCTCAAGAGAAGTCCCACGTTCTGTGTTGAAGTGCAAAACGTTACTTGGCACCCTTAATGCGACCCCAAATGTTCCCCGACACACCGGTTTCATTTGAGGGGAACACCGAGGTTCCCGGCACCACTTCTTTTGAGCCCCTTCTCCCCTCCTGATAGCGACAAGAGGGTCGATTCCCCTGCTTTGACTTAAAGGAGTTCCCGACATTCACGGCGCACCTCAGGATGAAGCCGGACTCATGGGAAATTTCGAGACGTGGCCTCGTGGGGGGTGCCACATGCCGAAAGACCCCGATTTCCCAGTACACTCTTGAGAAGAACCCGATGACCAGACACCTCTTTGAAGACAACCCTGTGGATGAAGGTACAACAAAAGGGGCACTGACACCCCTGTGCATCGTCTGGAAAAACCCGCAGGTTCCACATACAGCTCTACAAGAGGCCTGTCACCCCGTGAACAACTCGAGATGCAAGCGGATTTCCATTCCTCCACACAAGATGAGTCCTGACTCTCCTCTCCCAACTCTGCAGGAACACGCGATCCAAGGCAGAAATGAAGAGGAAACCTGATGTTCCTGCTTTATCTAAAGATGATGCCTTTTTCCATTTCACCAAACCCAGTGGAGTTCCGAGAGGTCACTCCCAACTCCACAGTATCCCTGATTTCACATAGGCACCTGAGAAGCTCCCTGACGTAACATGCATGAGTCGAGGGAACCCATGGTTTCCTGCCACAACCTGAGAAAGACCTTGAGAGTCCTTCTTCAATGCGTCTTGAGGTCAAAATCCCCTATCATGACAAGAGAGCAATGACGCACTCCCCCTCGCCACGCGCATGGAGACCTGACTTCCCTGGCGCCGCACAAGATGCTCCCTGAGCTCCCAGCCTTACCACGAGGGAAACACCACACTTGTGCCTCAGCTCGAGAAAACCAACGAGATGCCCCTGTCATCGCGAGATGAGGGCCTTCTTTTTCTGCATGGCCTGGAGAGCAATACCGAGTCCTCTCTCCAAAATCCACAGGAAGCTTGGCTCCCTGTAGGCCACTCAGTGGGCTCCAAGAGATATCCGTCGCGACTCGAGAGGAGAGTGGAGTCATTTGCTTCCCCTCGAGACGAGGCCTGACTCCCCGGGTGAGTCTGGAATGCAACCCCGAGATCCCTGTCGCCCCTGGAGAGGAACATTAGATCCTGGACACAAGCCAAGATGAGGTCTCTTTTTCCCTACAGTGACTTGTGCGCAATCCCCAGCTCTCCCTCGCAACTCGAATTGAAGATTGGACTTCCCTGGGCCAACACAAGAGGAAGCCTGAAATCCCCGTCGTAACTCGAGAATCCCGCCGTAACTGGAGAAAAACCAAGTGATTGCCCCATCATCGCAATATGAGGCACTTTCCCGCTACAGCGTCTCAAGAGTAGTCCCACGTTCCATCTTGAAGTGCGAAACAGTACTTGGCACCCTTGATGCGACCCCAAAAGTTCCCCAACATACCGGTCTCACTTGAGGGGAACACCGAAGTTCCCGGCACCATTTCTTTTGAGCGCCTTCTCCCCTCCTGATCACGACAGGAGGGTCGATTCCCCTGCTTTGTCTGCAAGGGTTTCCCGACCTTAACTGCACACCTCAGGATGATGCCGGTCTCACGAGGAAGTTCGAGACGTAGCCTCGTGGGTGGTGCCACATGCCGAAAGACTCCGATTGCCCGGTCCGCTCTTGATAAGAACCTGATGCCTGGACACCCCTTAGAAGGCAACCCTGTGGATGAAGGCACAACACGAAGGGGCACAGACACACCCGTGCATCGTCTGGAAAAACCTACAGGTTCCACACACAGCTCGACACGTGGTCTGTCAACCCGTGCACAACTCGAGAGGCAAGCTGAGTTCCATTCTCCACACAGGACGAGGCCTGACTCTCCTGTCCCAAATCTGCTGGGACCCTGCAATCCGAATCAGAAATGGAGAGGAACCCTGAGGTTCCTGCCTCAACTCAAGATGAGGCCCTCTTCCATAGCACCAAAACCACTGGAGTCCCGAGAGGTCCCTCCAACCCACAGTGTCCCTGACTTCTCAGAGGCACCCTGACAAGCTCCCTGAGATCTCCGGCACAAGTCGATGGAACCCAGGGTTTCCTGCCGCAACCCGAGAAAGATTGGACAGTCCTTCTTTGATGCGTCTTGAGGCCCGATTCCCCTACCATGTCTCAAGAGCAATGAAGCACTCCCAGTACCCATGCGCATGGAGGCTTAACTTCCCTGGCACCTCACGAGAGGCTCCCTGAGGTCCCCGTCGTACCTCGTGAGAAACCCCACACTGGCGCCGCAGCTCGAGAAAACCCACGAGACGCCCCCGTTATCGTGAGATGAGGGCCATCATTAACTGCATGGCCTGGAGGGCAATCCCGAGTCGTCTCTCCAAACTCCACGGGAGGCTTGACTCACTAAGGCTACCCAGTGCGCTCAATAGGTACCCGTCGCGACTCGAGAGGAAAGCGGAGTACTTTGCTTCCTCTAGAAACAAGGCCGGACTTCCCGGGTGAGTCTGGAATGCCACCCCGAGATCCCTGTCACCCATGGAGAGGAATATTCGGTCCTGGACACAAGCCTAGATATGGTCTATTTTGCCCTGCAGTGACTCGAGTGGGATCCCAGCTCACCCTCGCAACTCGAATGAAAGATTGGACTTCCATGGGCCAACACAGGAGGAAATCTGAATTCCCCGTCGAAACTCGAGACTCCCGCCGCAATGCGAGAAAAACCACGTGGTTCACTCGTCATCCCAAGATGAGGCCCTGGCCCGCTACAGCGTCTCAAGTGAAGTCCCACGTTCCGTCTTGAAGTGCGAAATGCTACTTTTCACCCTTGATGTAACCCCAAAAGTTCCCCGACACACCGTTCTCACCGAGGGGAACACCGAAGTTCCCGGCACCACTTCATCTGATCACTTTCTCCCCTCCTGATAACGACAGGAGGGTAAATTCCCCTGCTTTGTCTGGAAGGAGTTCCCGCCCATCCCGGCGCACCTAAGGATGAGGCCTTTCTCAGGAGGAAATTCGAGACGTAGCCTCGTGGGTGGTGCCACATGCCGAAAGACCCCGATTGTGTGGTCCGCTCTATATAAGAACCCGATGCCCGGACACCACTTCGAAGGCAACCCTGTGGATGAAGGCACAACAGAAGGGTTACTAAAACTCCCGTGCATCGTCCAGAAAAACCCACAGGTTCTACACACAGCTCGACAAGTGGAATGTCACCCCGTGAACAACTCGATAGGCAAGCAGAGTTCGTTTCCTCCACACAAGACGAGGCCTGACTCTCCTGTCCCAACTCTTCAGGGACCCTGCCATCCGAGTCAGAAATGGAGAGGAAACCTGAGGTTCCTGCCTCAACTCGAGATGAGGCCCTCTTGCATTGCACCAAACCCAGATGAGTCGCGAGAGGCCCCTCCCAACTCCACAGTATCCCTGAATTCTCAGAGGCACCTTGAGAATCTACCTGAGGTCACCGGCACAAGTCGAGGGAACCTAGGGTTTCCTGCTGCGACCCGAGAAAGACCTTGAGAGTCCTTCGGCGCGTCTTGAGGCCCGATTCCCCTACCATGACTCGAGAGCAAAGACCCGCTCCCCATCGCCATGCGCATGGAGACCTGACTTCCCTGACGCCTGAAGAGAGTCTCCCTGAGCTCCCCGTCGTACGTCTTTGGAAACCCCATTCAGGCACCGCAGCTCGAGAAAACCCACGATACGCCCCCGTCATCACGAGATGAGGGAATTCTTTCCTGCCTGGCATGGATAGCAAAACCGAGTCCTCTCTCCAGACTCCACAGGAGGCTTGACTCTCTTTAGGCCTCTCAGTTGGCTCCAAGAGATACCTGTCAGGACTTGAAGGGAGAGCGGAGTCCTTTGCTTCCCCTCGAGACGAGGCCTGACTCCCCGTGTGAGTCTGGAATGCAACCCCGAGTTCCTGTCGCACCTGGAGAGGAAAACTCGGTCCTGGACACAAGCCTAGATGAGGTCTATTTTGCACTGCAGTTACTAGAGAGCAATCGCCAGCTCTCCCTTGCAAATCGAATGGAAGATTGGACTTCCCTGGGCCAACACAAGAGGAAGCCTGAATTCCCCGTTGTAACTCGAGAATCCCGCCGCAGCTTGAGAAAAACCACGTGGCTCCCCCGTCATCACAAGATGAGGCCCTTGGCCACTACAGCGTATCAAGAGAAGTCCCATGTTCCATCCTGAAGTACAAAACGGTACTTGGCACCCTTGATGCGACCCCCAAAGTTCCCTGACATACCGGTCTCACTCGAGGGAAACACCAAAGTTCACGGCACCACTTCCTGTGAGCCCCTTCACCCCTCCTGATCGCGACAGGAGGGTCGATTCCCATGCTTTTTCTGCAAGGGTTCCCGACGTTCCCCATGAACCTCCGGATGAGGCCGGTCTCATGAGGAAATTCGAAAAGTAGCCTCATGGTTGGTGCCACATGTTGAAAGATCCCGAATTCCCGGTCCACTCTAGATAAGAACCTGACGCCCGGACATCTCTTCGAAGGCAACCCTTTGGATGAAGGCACAACACGAAGGGACATTGACATCCCCATGCATCGTCTGGAAAAACCCGCCGATTCCACTCACAGCTCCAAATGTGGACTGTCACCCCGTGAACAACTCGAGAGGCAAGTGAAGTTGCATTCCTTCACACAAGACGAGGCCTTACTCTCCTGTCCCAACTCTTCAGGGACCCTGCGATCGGAGTCAGAAATGGAGAGGAACCCTGAGGTTCCTGCCTCAACTAGAGAAGAGGCTCTCTTCCATTGAACCAAACTCAGTGGTGTCCCGAGAGGCCCCTCCCAACACCACAGTATCCCTGAATTCTCAGAGGCTCCCTGAGAAGCTACCTGAGGTCACTGGCACAAGTCGAGGGAACACAGAGTTTCCTGAAGTAACCCGAGAAAGACTTGGAGAGTCCTTTTTCAACGTTTCTTGATGCCCGATTCCCCTACCATGACTCCAGAGCAAGGACACACTCCCATCGCCACAAGCAGGAAAACTGACTTCCTTAGTACCACACAAGAGGCTCCCTGAGTACCCCATCATACCTCGTGAGAAAACCCACAGTGGCGCCGCAGTTCGAGAAAAGCCACAAGATGCCCCCGTCAAGGAGAGATGGGGGCCTTCTTTTCCTGCCTGACCTGGAGAGCAATCCCTGGTCCTCTCTCCAAACTTCACAGGAGTATTGACTCCCTTTAGGCCACTCAGTTGGGTCCAAGAAATACCCGGTGCGACTCGAGAGGAGAGCGGAGTCCTTTGCTTCCCTGGAGACGAGGCCTGACTCCCCGGGTGAGTTTGGAATGCAACCCCGAGATCCCTGTCGCCCCTGGAGTGGAACATTATGTCCTAGACACAAGCCTAGATGAGGTCTATTTTGCCCTACAGTGACTCGAGAGCAACCTCCATCTCTCCCTCACAATTTGAATGGAAGATTGGTCTTCCCACGGTCAACACAAGAGGAAGTCTGAATTTCCCATCGTAATTCGAGAATTCAGCCTCAAGTCTTAAAAACCATGTGGTTCCCCCTTCATCGCAATATGAGGCCCTTGCCAGCTAGAGTCTCAAGAGAAGTCCCACGTTCCATCTTAAAGTTCGAAATGCTACTTGGCACCCTTGATGCGACCCCAAAGTTCCCCAACATACCGGTCTCACTCCAGGGGAACACCGAAGTTCCGGGCGTCTCCAGGGAAGTCCCATGTTCCGTCCTTAAGTGCGAAACGGTACTTGACACCCTTGATGCGACCGCAAAAGTTCCCCGACACGCTGGGTTCCCTCGAGGGGAACACCGAGGGTCCAGGCACCACTTCATCTGAGCCCCTTCTCCCCTCCTGATCGTGACAGCAGAGTCGATTCCCCTGCTTTCTCTGGAAGGGGTTCCCGGCCTTCCTGGTGCACCTCAGGATGAGGCCGGTCTCAGGAGGAAATTCTTGACTAGCCATGTGTGAGGTGCCACGTGCTGAACGACCCTGATTTTCCGGTCCGCTCTTGATAAGAACCCGATGCCCGGACACCTCTTCAAAGGCAACCCTGTGAGTGAAGGCACAACACGAAGTGGCACTGACACCCTCGTGCATCATCCAGAAAAACCCGCAGGGTCTACACACAGCTCGACAAGGGGCCTGAGACTCCCGGAACAACTCGAGAGGCAACCAGAATTCCATTCCTCAGACAAGACGTGGCATGACTCTCCTGTCCCAACACTGAACGGACCGTGCAGTCGGAGTCAGAATCGGAGAGGAAACCTGAGGTTCCTGCCTCCCCTCGAGATGAGGCACTCTTGCATTGCGCTGAACCCAGCAGAGTCCCGAGAGGCCCTGCCAACTCCACAGTATCCCTCACCTCTCAGAGGCACCCTGGGAAGTTCCCTATAGTCCCCTGCAGAAGTCGAGGGAAACGAGGGTTTCCCGCCGCCACCCGAGAAAGACCTCGAGAGTCCTTCTTCAACGCGTCTTGAGGCCCTAGTCATTTCCCATGACTCGAGAGTGATGACCAGCTCCCCCTCGCCATGCGCATGGAGACATGAGTTCCCTGGCGCCGCACGAGAGGCTCCCTGAGGTCCTCGTCGTGCCTCGTGAGAAAACCCCCATGGGCGCCACAGCCTGAGGAAACCCATGAGACGCCCGCGTCATTGCGAGATGAGGGCCTTCTTTTCCTGCCTGTCCTGGAGAGCAATCCCGAGTCCTCTCTCCAAACTGAAGAGGAGGCTCGACACCCTTGAGTCCACTCATTGGGCTCCAAGAGATCCGTGTCGCGACTTGAGAGGAAAGCGGAGTCCTCTGCTTCCCCTCGAGGCGAGGCCTGACTCCCCAGGGGAGTCTGGAATGGAAACCCGAGATCCCTGTCTTCCCTTGAGAGGAATATTAGGTCCTGGACACACGCCTCGATGAGGTCTCTTTGGCCCTGTAGTGACTCGAGCAGAACCCCCAGCTTTCCTTCGCAACTCCAGGGGAAGATTGGGCTTCCCAGGGCCAACCCAAGAGGAAGCCTGATATCCCCGTCGTTTTCGAGAATCCAGACGCAACTCGAGAAAAACGACGTGGTTCCAACGTCTTCACAGGATAAGGCCCTTGCCCGCTACAGCGTCTCCAGGGAAGTCCCATGTTCCGTCCTGAAGTGGGAAACGGTACTTGGCTCCCTTGATGCGACCCCTAAAGTTCCCTGAAACGCCGGGTTGCCTCGAGTGGAACACCTAGAGTCCTGGCCCCACTTCATCTGAGCCCCATCTCCCCTCCTGATCTCGACAGGAGAGTCGATTCCCCTTCTTTGTGTGGAAGGTGTTCCCGGCCTTCCCGGCGCACCTCAGGATGATGCTGGTCTCACGAGGAAATTCGAGATGAGCCACGTGGGTGGTGCCACATGCCGAACGACCTCGATTTCCCGGTCCGCTCTTGAAATGAACCCGATGCTCGGACACCTCTTTGAAGGCAACCCTGTGGGGGAAGGCACCAAATGAAGGGGCAATGACACCACCGTGCATCTTCTGGAAAAACCCGCAGGTTCCACACACAGCTCGACAAGTGGCCTGTTATCCAGTGAACAACTCGAGAGTCCAGTGGAGTTCCATTCCTCCACACAAGACGAGGCCTGACTCTCCTGTCCTAACTCTGTAGGGACTCTGTGTTCAGAGTCAGAAATGGAGAGCAACCCTGAGGTTCCTGCTTCAAATCGAGATGAGGCCATCTTCTGACAAGGTCCAGCCTCGGCTGGTCCAGGGTTTTCGAAGGGGAGACAGAGTAGGCGACCTATTGATTTATTTATCGAAGATATAAAGAGTAATAGAATGAGGATAGCTCAGTAGGAAAATTTAGTGGAGAAAAGAAGCTGAGTATCTTGGTTTATGCGGAAAATCAGTATAACCCGTGACACCAGGTTAGCTCTGACCACGGAGGCCGCAGGCTCCCTCTCGAATAGCGAAAAGTGCCCCACCTTAGACACCTTCTCAAGTGGTCTTCGAAGCCCAGGCAAATAAATGGTCGCAGAGGATATCCGCGCTCCAGATGGACACTCATCTGAAAATTGAGGGGAAGAATGACTTAGGAGACTAAGCGTTGGCAATCAAGGCCCATAGCTTTATTTTCAACAGGGGTTTTTATACCCTAAGTTACACATAGAGGATAATGGGGATGCAAAGACAGCAGCCTTTGATCCTTATCAAAAACCAGAGTTTCTCTCCTGCAAATGTATCGTATACAAATGGTTTAGGTGATTTACATCATCTTCTAGCCAGAAGACCTATTAACATTTTATGACTCTTGACAAAGACTTATCAACCGTAAGACTTATTTTCTCTAAGAGTAATTATTTTAAGGTTTGGCCCCATCTTTCGAAGATAAAATTGCATTCCTATAGGGCAGATGTGTAATGGGCTTACAACAAAGGAAATAATTTATTACCTTAAGGGTCTAAAGTTAGTAACACCAAGGCCACTACTTATTTTTTCTGCATACCAACTATATTAATTAATACACATTCAAGGATACAATTCAGGGGATGTGGAAACTTGGCAACAAGCATTGGTTCATCAATGAAATCTTTTACTAGTTTTATTCTGACAGTTTCTAACTCTCTGAGAGGCTCTAAGCTATTTGAATATCTTAAGCTTCCCGTGCCTCTCGAGGCTCGGAGACTGCAAACAATTGTATGCATTGCTGTAGGAGACCGGGTAAACTTGTCAGGCGAGTTAGAGAGCCATCCGACGTGTTTGGATTTAAGCACTCCTAATTGCCCAGGAACTTTATTAATTGGAGCTGTAAGTTAGCTCTTTGACAGAGAGAGTGAGATGGTGGTGGGGGACAGCCCCCAGTAAAGTCAGAGGGGAGAGCACAAAGCAATAAAGTAGGCAGACTCTGGTTTTGGGGGGTAGATGCTCAAGAATATCCGGGAGGACTCCCGAGGCTCGATCCCGCCTTTGTGTATGCCCAGCCTCCTTCCTCATGACCTTTGTCACGAGTGGAATGTCTCTCGCCGGCTCCCGGCATCTCCCCGTTTTTTATTTCTTAAAACAGCCAGATGTAGCTCAGTCGCGAGCCTCTGAATACTCTGCCGAAGAATCCTGACAATACAAGGAAGAATGATTATGAGAAGCAGAATTAAAGCAGCCACCGCAGCATAGCTAAAGACATTAGACAGAATATTCTTTCCTGAGATGTAGTTAGGGAAAGTATGGAAGAAATCATTTGCTGTTCCAGCAGCAGTAAAATCTAATCGGGAGTGCTCCATGGTTGCTATTTGATAGTGAAGTTTCCCTACGTCTCAACCAATGTCAGAGCTGTTCCAGATACCTGAAATATGGTTTTTAATCTTTTCCCATTCAAAATCTGTCTCATTTACTTTCAGGGGTGTTCCACATATCCACCGATAGTCAGCATGACAAGACAATGCCATTTTCACCTTTAAAGCCTGCAATTCAGTCCCAATATGTATTACTGCTTCCTCTAGGGCGTCTACCCTCATTTCTAATTTTCTCTCTATAGCTTCCTGTGTTGCCAATGTTAAAGAAACATTTTTGGACATAGAATCAACATATTGAGCAGTATGTACTTGTTGAGTCAATGATATTGCTGCCACAGTAACAGAAGTGATTGCACTTATCAAAGCTGCTGTTCCCAAGATAAGTAAGCCCACAAACCGTCGTGTTTGCATTAAATCCTGTAGTTGTTGTAATACAGCAAGACCATAATTCAATAAGTGGTTACATCATAAGATAAGGTGGATGTTGTAGCATTACAAAGGAGCAAACATTATATTGAGGGTTTAAACAAGATGAACCAGGGAGCAGCTGTAGGCATCAGCCCGGGGGAGCAGTGTCCCCAGCATCAGGAGGCAGAACGCGAGCGGCAGGCTGTGGGCCAAGGCGCCTATGGTGGGCGGAGGGGCAGGGTTCGTGGTTTAGGGCTAGCCGCCACCGCTTGGGCTCAGGGCGGTCCCCTCTCGCCGGTGGGGCCACGCTGGTCTGGACGGCACTCCGCGGGTGCGCTTTCCTCTCTGGCCCTCACTTGCTGCACAGACTTCTTTGCTCTAGGTCACGGGGTGCAGAGATGTGGGTGCGAGGTGCTGCTGGTGGCACGGAGGCGAGAGCTGGCTGGGGGAGGGGGAGCGAGCGAGTGCGCGCGCCGCGAACCTGGTCTTTGGGGAATGTGACATGACGAATTTGTCTGAGATCCAAACCGGAGAATCTGCATTCTGTAGAAATATACAAGCATACCCTCTCCCACAAGTTAGCAACACATCTGGCCTTTTTCACTCTCCCGTAAGGAGGCCTTTTTACTTGACCAGGGGCCGAGTCGTAGCCTGTAATTCAGGCATCTAGTGTCTCATCATTGTAGTCTGCCCCCGTGTGTTTACGTTTAAGTGATTAATTACAATTGGAACATAACTTCACTATTTGTCTAGCTGTTTCCCTATGGATATGTTAATTTAGGTCTAATGTTTAGTTTAGGTCTCTGTATAAATTTAAGTAATAAATGTATAACCTCCTTATCTCATTTTGGTATACAGGTATACAGATATACCTAAATGCAAAATGCATTTATATATGTATTTATATATGGTAACAAGGATAAAGTTATTGACATATAATATATATAAATCAATATACTTGAATTAATCTTTATAATTAATATATTAATTAATATATATTACAACAATACAACACATACACAGCTAATACCAACCAACACAAACCAATATACTGTAATAATACATGTCACACATTTATAATTATACAGTGTATAGAACATATATCATCACAGCACATCAATCCATACCAATTAATATCAGCCACACACACATTATATTACTGCCATATATATTTAATAATACAGTAGATATATATGTGTGTGTATATAGTATACATATTAATTTATATACAAATTAATTAAGTATAGATCTATAAATAGAATTAGGTGTACCTTTATTATATTTTATTTATACCCATACCTAATTAGGCAAACTGTAATTAGGCAAATATATTTATATTATGTATTTATAACAATATATAAAGTATTGTTAAATGTACCACCTGTACAGCATCTCCACCCCACATACCACTTTCTCTAATCCCACCAACTCATTTTCAGTATTATGTGTTGGCCAGGAGCTGGGCCAGTCTTTCCCAGCAATGTTAAGAGACGTCTGTTCCTGTGTCTAATAGCCCTGGCGTTTTATTCTCTTGAATTAAAAGATCTTTTAAAGGCCTTGGAACTGTAATTTCCTGCACCCAAAAGGCTAGATCACTAGATCCAAATGTTTTGTGGCTCTTAGATTGAGAAGTCAAGTTTTTCCTTGTCTGATAGTAAGGTAAAAGTAAAAGCTGCGTTACTCTTTGACCTTTATTAATTTGTACAGTTTTGATAGGCAGTGAGATCAAGACTTTAATTTCTCAATATCATCAGAATCTACTACACCATGCACCAGCGAAATTTCTTTTCTTTCTTTTTTTTTTATTTAATTTTTTTTTTAAAAGAAAGCAAGCTACGCCCCAGGACAAATCTTACAATGTCCTCAGATAGGGGGCCAGCCACTCCGGTTGGAATTGGAGTAAGCGGCACATCAGGGGTTAATATTGTTATTAAATCTCCTTGCCTTTTCGCTTTTCTCCTAGCCTGGGTGAGATCCCCCTGAGGGAGTTTTCTCCAAGGAGCACGCTCTGCATATTGTGTACTAAAAGCTCCTTTGTTTAAAAAACTTTTTATCTTCCTCAGTCTTAGGCAACACTTTGGGAGGCTTTGGGGGCAAAGTGGGGAACTCCTGGGTCCTGGGAGGCACAATCGAAGGCGGTGGCAGTCGCCTTAAATCAGAAAGTGGTGGATAAGTTTTTTAAAGGTTTGCGCAGAGGGGGAGGGAGCTCGCCAGGGCTCTCGGCCGCAGCGTCCTGTAAGCCCTCTCCTTCCTCGGGAGGTAGACCACTTTCTCCCTCCTTTTTTTTTTTTTCAATGGCAGAAAATATGATCTGTGCAGTAAATGGAGACTCACCACCATCCACCTCTATAGCCTCCCCCATAGTCTATTTAACAGCCTCGTGACGGAGGTCCAGGACATTTCTAATCATATTCCACAGTCAATAAATATTTGTCTATTCTTAGATGCAGAGAAATCCATTTTTAATTTTTTTTTTAATTTTAGAGAATATTTTTATTTATTTTGTAACCTCTTTACCCTGGCTAAACTGCAGAGGGGACTAGAAAAGAAGCCTCAAGGTGAGGATCAAGTTCATCCTTGGGACTAGAGAAAATCCTTCTCCGGGAAACTCCTAGCGGTGGCCCTTTACCCCGACATGGAGGAGGAGGCATAGGGGGATGGGAGCGTCCCGAAGTTTTCCTCTTCTGTTCCGGAGATCCTTTAACTGTTTGGTAACTAAATCTTACGAACTGTCTGATCGGGGATGTTTCCCTCAACCTCCTAGGAGCGGATGGTCTGATTAGGGATGTTTTCTTAAACTTTTAGGAGCATCTTTAGCTTAAAAAAAAAAAAATCCTCATCAGAATGGCATCGAGCTGCTGTTTCCTCTAAACCTTTTTCAAATTGAGGGGAGAGCTGATCTTTCTTTTCATCCCTATCTTTTACATGCTCATTGGCAGTCATAGCGGCTAGCCATTCATTTAGCTGTCGATAGCTAGGTATAGCCTCTTCATTTTCACTTTTCTTTATAACAGGTACCTTTTCAGATTTGCTTTTTTGTTTAACAGGTACTTTTCCAACTTTACTTTCCTCTTTAACAGGTACCTTTTCAAATTCATGAGCTGGATCTAAAACATCTCTAGTCATATTCCACAGAGGAAAGGTGTAAGTAGGGATTTTTTCCAAACCTTGCTGAGCACAATAAGCTCTTAGCTGTTTTCCTAGTTTTTTCAAGATATCTAGGTTAACAGTGCCTTGTTGTAGAAACCAAGGGCAGTGGTCTTGTACAAATGTACAAAATGATTGAATGGAAGATTTTTTAACCTTGATTCTTCTTTTACTTAATAACTGTAAAATTACTCCTATAAAGAGCTGTCTTTCATTTGATTCAGTGTTGCCCATGTCAGAAACTTAAGGATAGTAAAAGATTTTGCTTTTAGCTATCTAAAGATTAGGCCTTTTTTGTCAGCCTTTGTAGAAACCGTTTTTTCTCTCTAACTCTTCAACACTTCCCACTCCTCTCGCCCTGTCTATTCTACAGGGGGATCTGCAGCCCCCTAAGTGGGATCCTATCTGTCCCCAAAACTGAACACTGGGGGAATGGGGTTGGGGATTTACCTTCGAAATGCCTGTCTCGGGCGCCACCTGCAGAGGTCCAGCCCCAGCTGATCCAGGGTATTCGAAGGGAAGATGGAGTAGGCGACCTATTTATATATTTATTTATTCATCAAAGATATAAAGAGTAATAGAATGAGGATAGCTCAGTAGGAAAATTCACTGGAGAAAAGCAGCTGAGTAGCTTGGTTTACGCGGAAAATCAATATAACCCATGACACCAGGTTAGCTCTGACCACGGAGGCTGCAAGTGCCCTCTAGAATAGAGGAAGGTGCCCCACCTTAGACAACTTATCGAGTGGGTCTTCGAAGCCCAGGCAAATAAATGGTCGCAGAGGATATCCGCGCTCCAGATGGACACTCATCTGAAAATTGAGGGGAATAATGACATGGGGAGACCAAGCATTGGCGAGCAAGGCCCGTAGCTTTATTTTCAACACAGGTTTTAATACCCTAAGTTACACATAGAGGATAATAGGGGATGCAAAGTCAGCAGTCTTTAATCCTTATCAAAAACCAGGGTTTCTTTTCTGCAGATTTATCGTATAAAAATGGTTTAGATGATTTACATCATCTTCTGGCCAGAAGACCTATTAACATTTTATAACTCTTGACAAAGACTTATCAACCATAAGAGTTATTTTCTCTAAGAGTAATTGTTTAAGGTTTGGCGCCATCTTTCGAAGATAAAATTGCATTCCTATAGGGAGGATGTGTAATGGGTTTACAACAAAGAAAAGAATTTATTACCTTAAGGGTCTAAAGTTACCAACATCAAGGCCACTACTTATTTTTTCTACATACCAACTATATTAATTAGCACACATTCAAGGATACAATTCAGGGGATGTGGAAACTTGGCAAAAAGCATTGGTTCATCAATGAAATTTTTACTAGTTTAATTCTGACAGTTTCTAACTCTCTGAGAGGCTCTAAGCTATTTGAATATCTTAAACTTCCCGTGCGTCTCGAGGCTGGGAGACTGTACAC
This sequence comes from Bubalus kerabau, assembly GCF_029407905.1. Lineage (NCBI taxonomy): Eukaryota > Metazoa > Chordata > Mammalia > Artiodactyla > Bovidae > Bubalus > Bubalus kerabau. The sequence goes on along the minus strand of NW_026577887.1, from coordinate 1,644,275 downwards.
AATCGTATGCATAGCTGTAGGAGACCGGGTAAACTTGTCAGGCGTTAGAAAACCATCTGAGGGGTTTGGATTTAAACACTACTAATTGCCCAGGAACATTATTAGTTGGAGCTGTAAGTTAGCTCTTTGACAGAGAGAGTGAGATGGTGGTGGGGGACATCCCCAGTAATGTCAGAGGTGAGAGAACAAAGCAATAAAGAAGGCAGACTTTGGTTTTTGGGGGTAGATGCTGAAGAATATACGGGGGAACTCCCGGAGGCTCGATCCCGCCTTTGCGTATGCCGAGACTCTTTCCTCATGACATTTGTCACGAGTGGAATGTCTCTCGCTGGCTCCCGGCAATCTTCCATTGCACCAAACGCAGTGGAGTCCCGAGAGGCCCCTCCCAACACCACAGTATCAGTGTCTTCTCAGAGGCACCCTGAGCAACTCCCTGCGGTCACCGGCACAAGTCGAGGGAACACAGGGTATCCTGCCGCAACCCGAGAAAGACCTCAAGAGTCCGTCTTCAACGCGTCTTGAGGACGGATTCCCCTACCATGACTCGAGAGCAATGACACGCTCCCCCTCGCCATGCGCATGGACACCTGACTTCCCTGGCGCCACATGAGAGGCTCCCTGAGCTCCCCGTCATACCTCGTGAGAAACCCCACACTGGCGCCACAGCTCGGGAAAACCCACGAGACGCCACTGTCATCGCGAGATTGGGGACATCTTTTCCTGCCTGACCTGGAGAGCAATCCCTGGTCCTTTCTCCAAACTTCACAGGAGGCTTTACTCCCTTTAGGCCACTCAATGGGCTCCAAGAGATACCTGTCGCGACTTGAGAGGAGAGCAGAGTACTTTGTTTCCCCTCGAGATGAGGCCTTACCTCGGGTGAGTCTGGAATGCAACTCCGAGATCCCTGTTGCCCCTGGAGAGGAACATTATGTCCTGGACAAAAGCCTAGATGAGGTCTATTTTGCCCTACAGTGACTCGAGAGCAACACCCATCTCTCCCTCGCAATTCGAATGGAAGATTGGTCTTCACTGGGCCAACACAAGAGGCAGTCTGAATTTCCCGTTGTAACTCGAGAATCCCGCCGCAACTCTTAAAAACCACGTGGTTCCCCATTCATCACAATATGAGGCCTTTGCCCACTACAGAGTCTCAAGAGAAGTCCCATGTTTCGTCATAAAGTTCGAAATGCTACTTGGCACCCTTGATGCGACCCCAAAAGTTCCCCAATATACCGGTCTCACTCCAAGGGAACACCGAAGTTCCTGGCACCACTTCATTTGAGCCCCTTCTCCCCTCCTTATCACGGCAGGAAGGTCGATTCCCCTGCTTTGTCTAGAAGGGGTTCCCGACCTTCATGGCGCACCTCAGGATGAGGCCAGTCTCACAAAGAAATTCGAGACGTAGCCTCGTGTTGGTGCCACGTGCCGAAAGACCCCGATTTCTCGGTCTTGCTCTTGATAAGAACCCGATGCCCGGACACCTCTTCTAAGGCAACCCTGTGGATGAAGGCACTACACGAGGGGGCACTGGCAACACTGTTCATCGTCCGGAAAATCCCACAGGATCCACATACAGCTCCACAACTGGCCTGTCACCCCTTAAACAACGAGAGAGGCAAGCGGAGTTCCCTTCCTCAGACAAGACGAGGCCTGAGTATCCAATCCCAACTCTGCAGGCACGCTTCGATCTGAGTCAGAAATGGAGAGGAAACCTGAGGTTCCTGCCTCAACCCGAAATGAGGCCCTCTTGCATTAAAACAAACCCAGTGGAGTCCCGAGAGGCCACTCCCATCTCCACAGTATCCCTGACTTCTCATAGGCATTCTGAGAAGCTCCTTGAGGCCACCGGCAAACGTCGAGGGAAATAAGGGTTTCCTGCCACAACCGAAGAAAGACCTCGAGAGTCCTTCTTCAACGCATCTTGAGGTCAGATTCCCCTACCATGGCTCGAGAGCAATAACACGCTACCCCTCGCCACGCACATGGAGACCTGACTTCCCTGGCGCCACATGAGAGGCTCCCTGAGTTCCCTGTCGTACCTCGTGTGAAACCCCACACTGGCGCCTCAGCTCGAGAAAACACACAAGACCCCTCCGTCATCGCGAGATGAGGGCCATCTTTTCCTGCATGGCCTGGAGAGCAGTCCCAAGTCCTCTCTCCAAACTTCACAGGAGGCTTGACTCCCTTTAGGCCACAAAGTGGGCTCCAAGAGGTGCCCGTCACAACTCGAAAGGAGAGCGGAGTCCTTTGCTTCCCTTCGACACGAGGCCTGACTCCCTGGGTGAGTCTGGAATGCAAACCTGAGATCCCTGTGGCCCTTGGAGAGGAACATTAGGTCCTGGACACAAGCCTAGATGAGGTCTCCTTTGCCCTGCAGTGACTCGAGCGCAACCCCCAGCTCTCCCTCGCAACTCGAATGGATGATTGGACTTCCCTGGCCCAACACAAGAGGAAGCCTGAAATCCCCGTCGTAACTCGAGAATCCCGCCGCAACTCGAGAAAAGCCACGTGGCTCCCCCGTCATCGCAAGATGAGGCCCTTGGCCGCTACAGCGTATCAAGAGAAGTCCCACGTTCCATCCTGAAGTACAAAACGGTATTTGGCACCCTTGATGCGACCCCCAAAGTTCCCTGACATACCGGTCTCACTCGAGGGAAACACCAAAGTTCATGGCACCACTTCCTGTGAGCCCCTTCACCCCTCCTGATCGCAAAAGGAGGGTCGACTCCCATGCTTTGTCTGCAAGGGGTTCCCAACTTCCCCCGCGAACCTCAGGATGAGGCCGGTCTCATGAGGAAATTCGAAAAGTAGCCTCACGGTTGGTGCCACATGTTGAAAGATCCCGAATTCCCGGTCCACTCTAGATAAGAACCTGACGCCCGGACATCTCTTCGAAGGCAACCCTGTGGATGAAGGCACAACATGAAGGGACACTGACATCCCCATGCATCGTCTGGAAAAACCCGCCGATTCCACTCACAGCTCCAAATGTGGACTGTCACCCCGGGAACAACTCGAGAGGCAAGTGAAGTTGCATTCCTTCACACAAGACGAGGCCTTACCCTCCTGGCCCAACTCTTCAGGGACCCTGCGATCGGAGTCAGAAATGGAGAGGAACCCTGAGGTTCCTGCCTCAACTAGAGAAGAGGCCCTCTTCCATTGAACCAAACTCAGTGGTGTCCCGAGAGGCCCCTCCCAACACCACAGTATCCCTGAATTCTCAGAGGCTCCCTGAGAAGCTACCTGAGGTCACTGGCACAAGTCGAGGGAAACCAGAGTTTCCTGAAGTAACCCGAGAAAGACTTGGAGAGTCCTTTTTCAACGTCTCTTGATGCCCGATTCCCCAACCATGACTCCAGAGCAAGGACGCGCTCCCCTCGCCACAAGCAGGAAAACTGACTTCCCTAGTACCACACAAGAGGCTCCCTGAGTACCCCATCGTACCTCGTGAGAAAACCCACAGTGGCGCCGCAGTTCGAGAAAAACCACAAGATGCCCCCGTCAAGGAGAGATGGGGGCCTTCTTTTCCTGCCTGACCTGGAGAGCAATCCCTGGTCCTCTCTCCAAACTTCACAGGAGTATTGACTCCCTTTAGGCCACTCAGTTGGGTCCAAGAAATACCCGGTGCGACTCGAGAGGACAGCGGAGTCCTTTGCTTCCCTGGAGACGAGGCCTGACTCCCCGGGTGAGTTTGGAATGCAACCCCGAGATCCCTGTCGCCCCTGGAGTGGAACATTATGTCCTAGACACAAGCCTAGATGAGGTCTATTTTGCCCTACAGTGATCGAGAGCAACCTCCATCTCTCCCTCACAATTTGAATGGAAGATTGGGCTTCCCACGGTCAACACATGAGGAAGTCTGAATTTCCCATCGTAATTCGAGAATTCAGCCTCAAGTCTTAAAAACCATGTGGTTCCCCCTTCATCGCAATATGAGGCCCTTGCCAGCTAGAGTCTCAAGAGAAGTCCCACATTCCATCTTAAAGTTCGAAATGCTACTTGGCACCCTTGATGCGACCCCAAAGTTACCCAACATACCGGTCTCACTCCAGGGGAACACCGAAATTCCCGGCGTCTCCAGGGAAGTCCCATGTTCCGTCCTTAAGAGTGAAACGGTACTTGAGACCCTTGATGCAACCGCAAAAGTTCCCCGACACGCTGGGTTCCCTCGAGGGGAACACCAAGGGTCCCGGCACCACTTCATCTGAGCCCCTTCTCCCCTCCTGATCGCGACAGGAGAGTCGATTCCCCTGCTTTCTCTGGAAGGGGTTCCCGGCCTTCCTGGTGCACCTCAGGATGAGGCCAGTCTCAGGAGGAAATTCGAGACTAGCCATGTGTGAGGTGCCACGTGCCGAACGACACCGATTTTCCGGTCCGCTCTTGATAAGAACCCGATGGCCGGACACCTCTTCGAAGGCAACCCTGTGAGTGAAGGCACAACACGAAGGGGCACTGACACCCCCGTGCATCATCCGGAAAAACCCGCAGGGTCTACACACAGCTCGACAAGGGGCCTGAGACTCCCGGAACAACTCGAGAGGCAACCAGAATTCCATTCCTCAGACAAGACGAGGCATGACTCTCCTGTCCCAACACTGCAGGGACCGTGCAGTCGAAGTCAGAATCGGAGAGGAAGCCTGAGGTTCCTGCCTCCCCTCGAGATGAGGCCCTCTTTCATTGCGCCGAACCCAGCAGAGTCCCGAGAGGCCCTGCCAACTCCACAGCATTCCTTACCTCTCAGAGGCACCCTGGTAAGTTCCCTATAGTCCCCTGCAGAAGTCGAGGGAAACTAGGGTTTCCCGCCGCCACCCGAGAAAGACCTCGAGAGTCCTTCTTCAACGCGTCTTGAGGCCCTAGTCACTTCCCATGACTCGAGAGTGATGACCAGCTCCTCCTCGCCATGCGCATGGAGACATGAGTTCCCTGGCGCCGCACGAAAGGCTCCCTGAGATCCTCGTCGTGCCTCGGGAGAAAACCCCCACGGGCGCCGCAGCCTGAGGAAACCCATGAGATGCCCCCATCATCGCGAGATGAGGGCCTTCTTTTCCTGCCTGACCTGGAGAGCAATCCCGAGTCCTCTCTCCAAACTGAAGAGGAGGCTCGACACCCTTGAGTCCACTCATAGGGCTCCAAGAGATCCGTGTCGCGACTTGAGAGGAAAGTGGAGTCCTCTGCTTCCCCTCGAGGCGACGCCTGACTCCCCGGGGGAGTCTGGAATGGAAACCCGAGATCTCTGTCTTCCCTTGAGAGGAATATTAGGTCCTGGACACACGCCTCGATGAGGTCTCTTTGGCCCTGTAGTGACTCGAGCAGAACCCCCAGCTTTCCCTCGCAACTCCAGGGGAAGATTGGGCTTCCCAGGGCCAACCCAAGAGGAAGCCTGAAATCCCCGTCGTTTTCGAGAATCCAGACGCAACTCGAGAAAAACGACGTGGTTCCAACGTCTTCACAGGATGAGGCCCTTGCCCGCTACAGCGTCTCCAGGGAAGTCCCATGTTCCGTCCTGAAGTGGGAAACGGTACTTGGCTCCCTTGATGCGACCCCTAAAGTTCCCTGAAACGCCGGGTTCCCTCGAGTGGAACACCTAGAGTCCCGGCCCCACTTCATCTGAGCCCCATCTCCCCTCCTGATCGCGACAGGAGAGTCGATTCCCCTTCTTTGTGTGGAAGGGGTTCCCGGCCTTCCCGGCGCACCTCAGGATGATGCTGGTCTCACGAGGAAATTCGAGATGAGCCACGTGGGTGGTGCCACATGTCGAACGACCCCGATTTCCCGGTCCGCTCTTGAAATGAACCTGATGCCCGGACACCTCTTTGAAGGCAACCCTGTGGGGGAAGGCACCAAATGAAGGGGCAATGACACCCCCGTGCATCTTCTCGAAACACCCGCAGGTTCCACACACAGCTCGACAAGGGGCCTGAGACCCACTGAACGACTCGAGAGGCAAGCAGAGTTCCATTATTCAGACAAGACGAGGCCTGACTCTCCTGTCCCAACCCTGCAGTTACCCTGCGGTCGGAGTCAGAAATGGAGAGGAAGCCTGAGGTTCCTGCCTCCAATCGAGATGAGGCCCTCTTTCATTTCGTCAAACCTAGTGGAGTCCCGAGAGGCCCCTTTAACTCCTCAGTATCCCTCACCTCTCAGAGGCACCTGGGAAGTTCCCTAAGGTCCCCGGTAGAGGTCGAGGGAAACGAGTGTTTCCCGCCCCAACCCAAGAAAGACCTCGAGAGTCCTTCTTAAATGCGTCTTGAGGCCCTAGTCCTTCCCATGACTCCAGAGCAATGACGCGATCTGCCTGGCCACACGCATGGAGGCCTGACTTCTCTGGCGCCGCACAAGAGGCTCCCTGAGCTCCCCATCATATCTCGTGAGAAACCCCACACTGGCGCCGCAGCTCGAGAAAACCCATGAGACGCTCCCGTCATCACGAGAGGAGGGCCATCTTTAACTGAATGGTATGCAGATCAAGCGTGAACCTTCTGTCCAAGCTACACAGGACGCTTGACTCCCTTTAGGCCACTCATTGGGCTCCAAGAGTTACACGTCGCGACTCGAGAGGATAGTGGAGTCCTTTGCTTCCACTCGAGACGAGGCGTGACCCACCGGGTGAGACTGGAATGCGACCCCGATATCCCTGTCGCCCCTGGAGAGGAACACTACGTCCTGGACCGAAGCCTAGATGAGGACTCTTTGCCCTGAAGTGACTCGAGAGCAACCCCCAGCTCTCTCTGACAAGTTGAATGGAAGATTGGACTTCCTGGGCCAACACAAGAGGAAGCCTGAATTCCCCGTCGTAACTCGAGAATCCCGCCGCAATTCGAGAAAAACCACGTGTTTCCCTCGTCATCGCAATATGAGGCCCTTGCCCGCTAGAGCATCTCCAGAGAAGTCCCACGTTCCGTCTTGAAGTGCGAAACTGTACTTGGCACCCTTGATGCGACCTCAAAAGTGCCGTGACATACCGGTCTCACTCGAGGGGACCACCGAGGTTCCCGGCACCACTTCATCTGAGCCCCTTCTCCCCTTCTGATCGCGACCGGTGCGTCGATTCCCCTGCTTTGTCTGCAAGGGTTCCCTACCTTCCCGGCGAACCTCAGGATGAGGCCGGTCTCCCGAGGAAATTCGAGACGTAGCCTCGTGGGTGGTACCACATGCTGAAAGACCCCAATTTTCTGGTACGCTCTTGAAAAGAACCCGATGCCCGGACACCTCTTTGAAGGCAACCCTGTGGATGAAGGCACAACACGAAGGGGCACTGACACCCCCGTGCATCGTCCGGAAAAACCCGCAGGTTCCACACACAGCTCAACAAGTGGCCTGTCACTCCGTGGACAACTCGAAAGGCAAGCGGAGATCCATTCCTCCACGGAAGACGAGGCGTGACTCTCTTGTCCATACTCGGCAGGTACTCTGCGACCCGAGTCAGAAATGGAGAGGACCCCTGAGGTTCCTGCCTCCATTGAAGATGAGGCCCTCTTCGATTGCACCAAACCCAGTTGAGTAACGAAGGGCCCCTCCCAAATCCACAGTGTCCCTGACTTCTCAGAGGCACCCTGAGAAGTTGCCTGAGGTCACCGACACAAGTCGAGGGAACCCAGGGTTCCCTGCCGCAACCCGAGAAAGACCTCGAGAGTCCTTCTTCAATGCGTCTTGAGGCCCAATTCGCCTACTATGACTCGAGAGCAATCACGCACTCCCCTTCACCACACGCACGGAGACGTGACGTCCCTAGCACAACACGAGAGGCTCTCTGAGCTCCCCGTCATACCTCGTGAGAAATCTGATACTGGCGCCGCAGCTGGAGAAAACCCACGAGACGCCCCCGTCATCGCGAGATGAGGGCCTTTTTTCCTGCATGGCCAGGAAAACAATCCCGAGTCATCTCTCCAAACTCCATAGGAGGCTTCACTCCCTTTACGCCACACAGTGGGCTCCAAGAGATACCCGTCGCGACTCGACAGGAGAGCGGAGTCCTTTTTTTCCCCTCAAGACGAGGCCTGACTCTCCGGGTGAGTCGAGAATGCAACCCTGAGATCCCTGTTGGCCCAGTAGTGGAACACTAGGTCCTGGACACAAGCGTAGATGAGGTCTATTTTGCCCTGCAGTGACTGGAGAGCAATCCCCAGTTCTAACTTGCAACTCGAATGGAATACTGGATTTTCCTGACGCCACACAAGAGGCTCCCTGAAATCCCCGTGGTACTTCATGAGACACCCCACACTGGCGCCGCAGCTCGAGAAAACTCACGAGACGCCACCGTCATCTCGAGATGAGGGCCTTCTTTTCCTGCATGGCCTGGAGTCCAATCCCGAGTCCTCTCTCCAAACTCCACAGGAGGCTTGACTCCCTTTAGTACACACATTGGGCTCCAAGAGATACCCATCGCGACTCGAGACGAGAGCGGAATTCTTTGCTTACCCTCGAGGTGAGAACTGACTCCCCGGATGAGTCTGGAATGCAAACCCGAGATCCCTGTCGCCCCTGGAGAGCAACATTAGATCCTGGACACAAGCCTAGATTAGGTCTCTTTTGCCCTGCAGTGACTCTAGCGCAATCCCCAGCTCCCCCTCGCAACCCGAATGGAAGATTGGATTTCAAGACCAACAAGAGGAAGCCTAAATTCCCGGTCATAACTCGAGAATCCCGCCGCAACTCGAGCAAAACCACGTGGTTCTCCCGTCATCGCAAGATGAGGCCCTTGCCTGCTACAGCGTTTCAAAAGATGTCCCAGGTTCCGTCTTGAAATGCGAAACGGTACTTGGCACCCTTGATGCGACCCCAAAAGTCCCCCAACACGCCGGTCTCACTCAAGGGGAACACCGAGGTTCCCGGCACCACTTCATTTAAGCCCCTTCTCCCCTCCTGATCGTGACCGGTGGGTCGATTCCCCTGCTTTGTCTGCAAGGGGGCCTGACCTTCCCTGCACAACTCAGGATGAGGCCGGTCTCATGGGGAAATTCGATACGTAGCTTTGTGGGTGGTGCCACTTGCTGAAAGACTCCAATTTCCCGGTCCGCTCTTGATAAGAGTCCGATGCTCGGACACCTCTTGGAAGGCAGCCTTGAGTATGAAGGTACAACACGAAGGGGCACTAACACACCTGTGCATCATCCGGAAAAACGGGCAGGTTACATACACAGCTCGACAAGTGGCCTGTCACCTCGAGAACAACTCGAGAGGCAAGAGGAGTCCCATCCTCCAGAAAAGACGAGGCCTGACTCTCCTGTACCAACATGCAGGGACCTTGCGATCTGAGTCAGAAATGGAGAGGAACACTGAGGTTCCTGCTTCAACTCGAGATGAGTCCCTCTTACATTCCACCAAATGCAGAGGAGTCTCGAGAGGCCCCTCCAAACTGCACAGTATCCCTGACTTCTCAGAGGCACTCTGAGAAGCTCCCTGAGGTCGCAGGCACAAGTCAAGGGAACCCTGGGTTTTATGCAGTGACCCGAGAAAGACCTCGAGAGTCCTTCTTCAACCCGTCTTGAGGCCCGATTACCCTACCATGACTCGAGAGCAATGACGAGCTCCCCCTAGCCATCTCATGGGGACCTGACTTCCCTGGTGCCACACGAGAGGCTCCCTGAGCTCCCTCTCGTACCTCGTCAGAAACCCGGCACTAGCGCGGCAGTCTAGAAAACCCACAAGACGCCGCCGTCATCGCGAGATGAGGGCCTTCTTTTCCTGCATGGCCTGGAGAGGAATCCCGAGTCCTCTATCCAAACAGCACAGGAGGCTTGACTTCCTTTAGGGCACACAGTGGGCTCCAAGAGATACCCATCGCGACTCAAAAGGACAGCGGAGTTCTTTGCTTCCCCTCGAGACGAGGCCTGATTCCCCGGGTGAGTCTGGTATGCAAGCCCGAGATCCCTGTCGCCCCTAGGGATGAACATTAAGTCCTGGACACAAGCCTAGATGAGGTCTATTTTGCCCTGCAGTGACTCGAGGGCAATCCCCAGCTCTCCCTTGAAACTCGAATGGAAGATAGGACTTCCCTGGGCCAACACATGAGGAAGACTGTATTCCCCGTCGAAACTCGAGAATCCCGCCACAACTCGAGAAACTCTTCGTGGTTCCCCCGTCATCGCAAGATGAGGCCCTTGCCCCCTACAGCGTCTCAAGAGAAGTCCCACGTTCCGTCTTGAAGTGCGAAACGGTATTGGCACCCTTGATGCGACCTCAAAAGTTCCTCGACACACTGGTCTGACTCGAGGAGAACACCGAGGTTCCCGGCACCACTACATCTGGGCCCCTTCTCCACTCCTGATCGCGACAGGAGGGTCGATTCCCCTGTTTTGTCTTGAAGGGGTTCCCGCCTTTCCTGGTGCATCTCAAGATGAGGCCGGTCTCACGAGGATATTCGAGACATAGCCTCGTGGATGGTAACACATGCCGAAAGACCCCGATTTCCCGGTTTGCTCTTGATAAGATCCCAATGCCCGGACACCTCTTTGAAGATAACCCTTTTGATGAAGGCACAACACGAAGGGGCACTGACACCCCCGGGTATCGTCCGGAGAAACCCGCAGGTACCACACACAGCTCGAGAAGTGACCTGTCACCCCGTGAACAACTGGAGAGGCAAGCAGAGTTCCATTCCTCCACACAAGACGAGGCCTGACTCTCCTGTTCGAACTCTGCAGCGAAACTGCGATCCGAGTCAGATCTGGCCCAGGGGAAGTCAGGAGAGGAAACATGAGTTTCCTGCCTCCACTCGAGATGAGGCCCTCTTCCATTGCACCGAACCCAGTGGAGTCCCGAGAGGCCCCTCCCAACTGCACAGTATCCCTGACTTCTCAGAGGCACCCTTAGACCTTCCTGAGATCACTGGCACAAGTCGAGGGAACCAAGGGTTTCCTGCCCCAACTCGTAAAAGACCTCGAGAGTCCTTCTTCAACGCGTCTTGAGGTGCGATTCCCCTACCATGACTCGAGAGCAATGACGCGCTCCCCCTAGCCACGCGCATAGAAACCTGACTTCCCTGGCGCCACAGGAGAGGCTCCCTGAGCTCCCCATTATACCTCGTGAGCAACACCACACTGGAGCCGCAGCTCGAGAATACCCACGAGACGCTCCAGTCCTCACGAGATGAGGGCCTTCTTTTGCTGTATGGCCTGGAGAGCAATCCTGAGTCCTCTCTCCAAACTCCACAGGAGGCTTGACTCATTTTAGGCCACACAGTGAGCTCCAAGATATACCCGTCGCGACTTGACAGGAGAGCGGTGTCCTTGGCTTCCCCTCGAGACGAGGCCTGACTCCCCGGGTGAGTCGAGAATGCAATGCCGAGATCGCTGTCGCCCCAGCAGAGGAACATTAGGTCCTGGACACAAGCCTAGATGAGGTCTATTTGGCCCTGCAGTGTCTCGAGAGCAATCCCCAGTTCTAACTCGCAATTCGAATGAAAACTGGACTTCCCTTGGCCAGTTGAAGAGGAAGCCTGAATTCTCCGTCGTAACTCGAGAATCCCGCCGCAACTCAAGAAAAACCACGTGGTTCCCCCATCATCGAAAGATGAGGCCCTTGCCCGCTACAGCGTCTCAAGAGAAGTCCCACGTTCCGTATTGAAGAGCAAAAAGTTACTTGGAACCCTTGTTGCGACCCCAAAAGTTCCCCGACATACCAGTCTCACTTGAGGAGAACACCGAGGTTCCCGGCACCACTTCATCTGAGACTCTTCTCCCCTCTTGATCGCGACAGGAGGTTCGATTCCCCTGCTTTGTCTGGAAGGCATTCCCGACCTTCCTGGCGCACATCAAGATGAGGCCAGTCTCACGAGGAAATTTGAGACATAGCCTCGTGGGTGGTGCGGCATGCCAAAAGACCCCAATCCCCTGGTCCGCTCTTGATAAGAACCCGATGGCAGAACCCAACTAGAAGGCAATCCTGTGGATCAAGGCACAACACGAAGGGGCAGTGACACCCCGGTGCATCGTCCAGAAAAACCCGCAAGTTCCACATACAAATCGACAAGTGGCCTGTCACCCCATGAACAACGCGAGAGTCAAGCAGAGTTCCATTCCTCCCTACAAGACGAGGCCTGACTCTCCTGTCCCAACTCTACAGGGACTCTGCAATCCGAGTCAGATCCGGCGCATTCGAAGCCAGGAGAGGAACCCTGTGGTTCCTGCCTCAACTTGTCATGAGGCCCTCTTCCATTGCACCAAACCCAGTGGAGTTCCGAGAGGCCCCTCCCAACTCCACAGTGACCCTGACTTCTCAGAGGCACGCTCAGAAGCTTCCTGAGGTCACTGGCACAAGTCGATGGAACCCAGGGTTTCCTGCTGCAACCCAGGAAAGACCTCGAGAGTCCTTCTTTAACCCGTCTTCAGGCCCAATTCCCCTACCATGACTCGAGAACAATGACGGGCTCCCTCTCACCACGTGCATAGAGACCTGACTGCCCTGGCACCACGTGAGAGGCTCACTGAGCTCCCAGTCTTACTTCGTGAGAAACCCCACACTAGCGCCACAGCTCGAGAAAACCTACGAAACGCCCCAGTCATTGGGAGATGAGGGCCTTCATTTCATGCATTCCCTGGAGAGCAATCCCGTGTCCTCCCTCCAAACACCAGAGGAGGTTTGACTCCCTTTAAGCCACTCAGTGGGCTCCAAGACATACCCGTCCGACTCGAGAGGAGAGCAGAGTCCTTTGCTTCCCCTCGAGACGAGGCCTGACTCCAAGGTGAGTCTGGAATGCAACCCCGAGATTTCTGTCGAGCCTTGACATGAACATTAGGTCCTGCACACAAGCCTTGGTGGGGTCTCTTTTGCCTTCAGTGACTAGAGCGCACCTCCAGCTCTTCCTCGAATCTCGAATGGAAGATAAGACTTTTGTGGGCCAACACAAGAGGAAGCATGAATTCCCTGTGGTAACTCAAATATCCCACCGAAACTCGAGAAAAACCAAGTGGTTCCGCAGTCATTCCAAGATGAGGCCCATGCCCGCTGGAGCACCCCAAGAGAAGTCCAACCTTCCATTTTGAAGAGCGAAAAGGTACTTGGAACGCGTTTTGTGACCCCAAAAGTTACCCGACATACCTGTCTCACTTGAGGGAAACACCGAGGTTCCCAGCAGCACTTCATCTGAGCCACTTCTCCCCTCCTGATCGCCACAGGAGGGTCGATTCCTCTGCTTTCTCTGGAAGAGTTTCATGACCTTCGCGGCACACCTCAGGATGAGGCCGGTTTCATGAGGAAATTCGAGACAACCCACGTGGGTGGTGCCAAATGATGAACGACCCCGATATCCCGGTACGCTCTTCATAAGAACCCGATGCCCGGACACCTCTTCGAAGGCAACCCTGTGGATGAAGACAAAAAACGAAGGGTCACTGACACCCCCGAGCATCGTCTGGAAAAACCTGCAGATTCCACACACAGTTTGACAAGGGGCCTGAAACCCCATGAACAACTCGAGAGGCAAGCGGAGTTCCATTCCTCAGAAAAGGCGTAGCCTGACTCTCCTGTCCCAACTCTGCAGGGACCCTGCGGTTGGAGTCCAAAACAGAGAGGAAGTCTGAGGTTCCTGCCTCCCCTGGAGATGAGCCCCTCTTCCATTGCGACAAACGCAGCGGAGCCCCGAGAGGCACCGCCAACTCCACAGTATCCCTCAACTCTCAGAGACACCCTGGGAAGTTCCCTAAGGTCCCCGGCAGAAGTCGAGGGAAACGACTTTTTCCCGCCACAACCCGAGAAAGACCTCGAGAGTCCCTCTTCAACGCGTCTTGAGACCCTAGTCCCCTCCCATTACTCGAGAGCCACAACACGCTCCTCCTCGCTATGCGCAGGGAGACCTGACTTCCCTGGCGCCGCACGAGAGGCTCCCTGAGATCCTCGCCGTGCCTCGCGAGAAAACCCCCACGGGCGCCGCAGCTCGAGGAAACCCCTGAGACGCCCCCGTCCTCGCGAGCTGAGGGCCTTCTTTTCCTGCATGGCCTGGAGAACAATCCCTAGCCCTCTCTCCAAAATGAGGAGGAGGCTTGACTCCATTGACGCCACTAGGGGGCTCCAAGAGATCCGCGTCGCCACTCGGGAGGACAGCGGAGTCCTTTGCTTCCCCTCGAGACGAGGCCTGACACCCAGGGGGATCCTGGAATGCAACCCCGAGATCCCTGCCTTCCCTGGAGAGGAACATTAGGTCCTGGACACAAGCCTAGATGAGGTCTCTTTGGCCCTGCAGTGACTCGAGCGCAACCCCCAGCTTTCCCTCGCCAATCGAATGGAAGACTGGGCTTCCCAGGGCCAACAGAGAAGGAAGCCTGTAATCCCCATCGTCACTCGAGAATCCCGCCGCAACTCGAGAAAAAACACGTGGTTCCAACGTCTTCGCAAGATTAGGCCCTTGCCCACTACAGCGTCTCAGGGGAAGTCCCATGTTCCGCCCTGAAGTGCGAAACAGTACCTGACACCCTTCGTGCGACCCCCAAAAGCTCCCCCACACATCGGGTCCCCTCGAGGGAACACCGAGAGTCCCGGCACAGCTTCATCTGAGCCCGTTCTCCCCTCCTGATCACGACAGGAGAGTCGATTCCCCTGCGTGGTTCAGAAGGGGTTCCCAGCCTTCCCGGTGCACCTCAGGATGAGGACGGTCTCACAGGGAAATTCGAGACGAGCCACGTGTGTGGTGCCACATGCCAAATGCCCCCGATTCCCCGGTCCGCTTTTGAGAAGGACCCGAGGCCCGGACCCCTCTTCGAAGGCAACCCTGTGGGTTAAAGCACAACACGAAGGGGCACTGACACCCTCGTGCATCATCCAGAAAGACCCGCGGGTTCCACACACAGCTCGACCAGGGGCCTGAAAACCCCTGACAACTCGAGAGGCAAGCGGGGTTCCCTTCCTCAGACAAGACGAGGCATGACTCTCCTGTCCCAACTCTGCAGGGACCCTGTGGTCGGAGCCGAAACGGAGAGGAAGCCTGAGGTTCCTGCCTCCCCTCGAGGTGAGGCCCTCTTCCCTTGCGCCAGACCCAGCGGAGTCCCGAGAGGCCCCGCCAACTCCACAGGATCCCTCGCCTCTCAGAGGCACCCTGGGAAGTTCCCTAAGATCCCCGTCAGAAGGCGAGGGAAACGAGGGTTTCCCGCCGCCCCCCGAGAAAGACCTCGAGAGTCCTTTTTCAATGCGTGTCGAGGCCCTATTCCCCTCCCGTGACTCGAGAGCCATGACGCGCTCCCCCTCGCCACGCGCATGGAGACCTGACTTCCCTGGCGCCGCACGAGAGGCTCCCTGAGATCCTCGTCGTGCCTCGGGAGAAAACCCCCAAGGGCGCCGCAGCTCGAGGAAACCCCTGAGACGCCCCCGTCCTGGCGAGCTGAGGGCCTTCTATTCCTGCATGGCCTGGAGAGCAATCCCGGGTCCTCTCTCCAAACTGAAGAGGAGGCTGGACTCCCTTGAGGCCACTCAGTGGGCTCCAAGAGATCCGTGTCGCCACTCGAGAGGAGAGCGGAGTCCTTGGCTTCCCCTCGAGACGAGGCCTGACTCCCCGAGGGAGCCTGGAATGCAACCCCGAGATCCCTGCCTTCCCTGGAGAGGAATATTAGTTCCCGGACACACGCCTTGGTGAGGTCTCTTTGGCCCTGCAGTGACTCGAGCGCTACCCCCAGATTTCCCTCGCTACTTGAATGGGAGATGGGGCTTCCCAAGGCCAACCCAAGAGGAAGCCTGAAATCCTCGTCGAAACTCGAGAATCCTGCCGCAACTCGAGAAAAACCACGTGGTTTCAACGTCTTCGCAAGATGAGGCCCTTGCCCGGTACGGCGTCTCAAGGGAAGTCCCATGTTCCGTCGTGAAGTGAGACACGGTACCTGACACCCTTCATGCGACATCCAAAAGTTCCCCAACATGCCGGGTTCCCTTGAGGGGAACACCGAGCCACCCGGAACCACTTCCTCTGAGCTCCTACTCCTCTCCTGTTCGCGACAGGAGAGTTGATTCCCCTGCGTGGTCTGGAAGGGGTTCCCGGCCTGCACGGCGCCCCTCAGGATGAGGCCGGCCTCGCGAGGAAATTGGAGACAAGCCCCGTGGCTGGTGCCCCATGTTGAACGACCCTGATTTCCCGGTCCGCAGTTGAGGAGAACCCGATGCCCGGACACCTCTTCGAAGGCCACCCTGTGAGTGAAGGAACAACCCGAAGGGGCACTGACACTCCCGTGCATCGTCTGAAAACACCCGCGGTTTCCACACACAGCTCCACGAGGGGACTGAGACTCCCTGAGCAACTCGAGAGGCAAGCGGAGTTCCCTTCCTCAGACAAGACGAGGCCTGACTCTCCTGCCCCAACGCTGCAGGGACACTGCTGTCGGAGTACGAAACGGAGAGGAAGCCTGAGGTCCTGTCTCCCCTCGAGATGAGGCCCTCTTCGATTGCGCCAAACCCAGAGGAGTCCCGAGATGGCCCACCAACTCCACAGCATCCCTCACCTCTAAGAGGAACCCTGGGAAGTTCCCTCAGGTCACCGGGAGAAGTCGAGGGAAACGAGGGTTTCCCGCCGCAAGCCGAGAAAGACCTCGAGAGTCCTTCTTCTACACGCCTTGATGCCCTACTCCCCTCCCAGGACTCGAGAACAATGACGCGCTCCCCCTCGCCATGCTCATGGAGACCTGACTTCCCTGGCGCCGCATGAGAGGCTCCGTGAGAACCTCGTCGTGCCTCGTGAGAAAAGCCCCACGGACGACGCAGCTCGAGGAAACCCCTGAGAAGCCCCCGTCCTCGCGAGGTGAGGGCCTTCTTTTCCTGCCTTTCCTGGAGAGCAATCCCGAGTCCTCTCTCCAAACTGAAGATTAAGCTTGACTCCCTTGAGGCCAGTCAGAGGGCTCCAAGAGATCCGCGTCGTGGCTCAAGAGAAGAGCGGAGTCCTTTGCTTCCCCTCGAGGCGAGGCCTGACTCCACGGGGGACTCTGGAGTGCAACCCCGGGATCCCTCTCTTCCCTTGAGAGTACTACTAGGTCCTGGACACACGCCTAGATGAGGTCTCTTGGGCCCTGCAGTGACTCGAGCGCAACCCCCAGCTTTCCCTCGCAACTCGAATGGAAGATGGGGCTTCGCAGGGCCAACCCAAGAGGAAGCCTGAAATCCCCGTCGTAACTCGAGAATCCCGCCGCAACTCGAGAAAAACCACGTGGTCCCAACGTCTTCGTAAGATGGGGCCCTTGCCCGCTACGGCGTCTCAAGGGAAGTCTCAAGTTCCGTCCTGAGTTGCGAAACGGTACCTGACACCCTTCATGTGACCTCCAAAATTTCCCAGACACGCCGGGTTCCCTCGAGGGGAACACCGAGGGTCCTGGCACCCCTTCATCTGAGCCCCTTCTCCCCTCCTCATCACGACAGGAGAGTCGATTCCCCTGCGTATTCTGGAAGGGGTTCCCGGCTTTCCCGGCACACCTCAGGATGAGGCCGGCCTCCCGAGGAAATTCGAGACGAGCCCCGTGGGTTGTGCCACATGCCGAACGACCCCGATTTCCCAGTCCGCTCTGGATAAGAACCCGATGCCCAGAAACCTCTTTGAAGGCAACCCTGTGGGTGAAATTACCATTCGAAGGGGCACTGACACCCCCGTGCGTCGTCCGGAAAAACCCGCGGTTTCCACACACAGCTCGACGAGGTGCGTGAGACACCCTGAGCAATTCGAGAGGCAAGCGGAGTTCCCTTCCTCAGACAAGACGAGGCCTGACTCTCCTGTCCCAATTCTGCAGGGACCCTGTGGCTGGAGTCCGAAAAGGAGAGGAAGCCTAAGTTTCCTGTCTCCCCTCGAGATGAGGCCCTCTTCCATTGCGCCAAGCCCAGCGGAGTCCCGAGAGGCCCCGCCAACTCCACAGCATCCCTCACCTATCAGAGGCACCATGGGAAGTTCCCTCAGGTCCCCGGCAGAAGTCGAGGGAAACGAGGCTTTCCCGCCGCAACCCCAGAAAGACCTCGAGTGTCCTTCTTCAACGCGTCTGGAGGCCCTAGTCCTCTCCCATGACTGGAGAGCCATGACGCGCTCCCCCTCACCACGTGCACAGAGACCTGACTTCCCTGGCACCGCACGAGAGGCTCCCTGAGATCCTCGTCTTGCCTTGTGAGAAAACCCCCACGGGCGCCGCAGCTCGAGGAAACCCCTGAGAAGCCCCCATCCTCGCGAGGTGAGGGCCTTCTTTTCCTGTCTGACCCAGAGCACAATCCCGAGTCCTCTCTCCAAACTGAAGAGAAGGCCTGACTCCCTTGAGGCCACTCAGTGGGCTCCAAGAGATCTGCGTCGCGACTTGAGAGGAGAGCAGCATCCTTGGCTTGCCCTCGAGGCGAGGCCTGACTCCCCGGGGAAGTCTGGAACGCCACCCTGAGATCCCTGTCTTCCCTTGAGAGGAACGTTAAGTCCCGGACACAGGCCTAGATGAGGTCTCTTTGGCCCTGCAGTGACTCGAGTGCAACCCTCAGCTTTCCCTCGCAACTCAAATGGAAGATTAGGCTTCCCGGGGCCAACACAAGAGGAAGCCTGAAATCCCCGTCGTAACTCTAGAATCCCGCCGCAACTCGAGAAAATCCACATGGTCCCAACGTCTTCGCAAGATGAGGCCCTTGCCCGCTACGGCGTCTCAAGGGAAGTCCCAGGTTCTGTCCTGAAGTGCGAAACGGTACCTGACTCCTTTGATGCAACCCCCAAAAGTCCCCCACACGCCGGTTTCCCTCGAGGGTAACACCGAGGGTTCCGTCCCCACTTCATCTGAGCCCCTTCTCCCCTCCTGATGGCGACAGGAGAGTCGATCCCCCTGCGTTGTCTGGAAGGGTCCCCGGCCTTCCCAGCACACCTCAGGATGAAGCCTGCCTCACTAGGAAATTTGAGACTAGCCCCGTGGGTGGTCCCACATGCCGAAAGACCCCGATTTCCCTGCCCGCTCTTGAAAAGAACCCGAGGCCCGGACACCTCTTCGAAGGCAACCCAGTGGGTGAAGGCACAACACGAAGGGGCACTGTCACCGTCGTGCATTTCCGGAAACACCCGCAGGTTCCACACACAGCTCAACAAGGGGCCTGAGACCCCCTGAGCACCTCGAGAGTCAAGCGGAGTTCCCTTCCTCACACAAGACGATTCCTGACTCTCCTGTCCCAACTCTGCAGGGACCCTGCGGTCGGAGTCCGAAACGGAGAGGAAGCCTGAGGTTCCTGCCTTCCCTGGAGATGAGGCCCTCTTCCATTGCGCCAAACCCAGCGGAGTCCTGAGAGGCCCCACCAACTCCACAGCATCCCTCATCTGTCAGAAGCACACTGGGAAGTTCCCTAAGGTCACCGGTAAACTTTTATTGCACAAGGTCCCCATGAAAAGGCCCATGCAGCAGGACAGCCACAGATTCTGTCTGCCATTAAAGGGCAGTAAGGTGCCCTCCCCACTTCTTTGCTGCCTCGGCGGGCACCAGGGTGCAATTCGCGTACCCTTCCCTTTCCCATCCTAGCAGGTGCTCCAGGGCCCGCTGGCCTACAAAGTGCCAGAAGCAGGGCTGGGCCAGCCGGCCAGAATTCAGGGTTCTGTCCCTTGGACTTCCAGCGGACACTAGGCTGCTTGGGAAAACCGCGCAGACTCTGAGGTTTTTCAGCAGAGGGGTGGAGCGGTAAAGGCCTTGACCCAAAAGACGAGGCCTTTCTGCGACCGCCAGGTTGGGGAGCTCTGAGACTGTGCCAACACAGGGCGGAATACATGGTTCCCTGCTCCACGCAGTCCCCGTTCCCTTACCTGTGTTCCGCACCCCTCCGCTGTGGCCAATGGATGCCGATCCTTGGGGATCCAGGAGTTCACGAAATGGGCATTCCCAGCCGCAATGGCGACCCCCAACAGCACATCTGGAAAGCCCTCCCCCACCCCCGCCAGGAGCCGACCCCCACTGCGAACGGAACCCCACCCCGCCCCGCGCCGCCAGGTTTCGGCCCGGCCCTGCCGGGCTCCCGGCGGGTTCCCAGCCATATTGGCGACCCCCGGGAGCACAACAGGGACCGACCCCCCACCCACAGCGAGCGGAATCTGGACCTGTGCAGCCCAGGTTTACCCCACCCTGGCTGCGCTCCCGGCGCGTTTCCAGCTGCAGTGGCCATCTCCGAGAGCACAACTGGGAAGCCCTCCCCTACCCCCGCCAGGAGCCGACACCCGCCCTGCGCCGCCCGGGTTCGCCCCGCCCCTGCCGCGCTCCAGGGGCGCTGCCCACCTTCACCAGTGGCTCTCGGTGAGCCCCGTCCCCACGCCCGGTTCCAGGAGAGGCTCTCGGACCTCGCTGCTGCCGCCAGGTCAAACATGAGGACAATACATACACCCCACAGAGACAATCCAAGCTGTCTATGATTTAGGGATAAAACGAGGACTACAGAAAGGCAAGATGACCTGACCTAGGAGGGCCATGATATTCTATAGAACCAGACAAAGTTGGTTACCAAGGAAACTTTTTTCCTTGGAACCCGGAAAGCTGGTTCTTTGCATATGCAATGACCAACAATTAGCTTGTTACCCAAGCCTGCCTTACTGCCACCCCCATCCCCCAACTCCCCAGAAGACTGGCTCAAAGAAATATTTTAAATCTCAGGCGGAAACCTGGAAGATGTCTGGTCTGTCTGTTTGGATTAAGGTATGGTCAGTGTGAGCCCTGTGTTTTTTGATAATATTGCTCAAGTTCTGTGTTCTGATTTCAATGGTCTCAAGACAAGGCAGCCCTTCCAAATCAAACTGCTGGAAATACAAGAAAACATTGACCTAAATGAATGTCAGAGTCCCGTGAACTGGGAACTGGTCAATATTAAATATCTAGTATTTTTGGTTTTGCTCCTCCATTATAGACATGTCTAAGAGTCAACAACATTAAGCACAACATGTTCATAGTGCCTAGGTTTCTTTTGAGGTAAAAATTGCTCTATTGTTATATGTGTCACAAGCTTGTCAGCAAGAAACTACCTGGAAACGACAACAACAAAAGTAAAAAATGTAAATGTGATATGAGCTTTTAGACAAACTCTTTACAATAATTATACTCTAAAATATCTGCCTCTCATAGTCTTGATTGAAGGCAGAGGAGAAGGGGATGACAGAGGATAAGATGGTTGGATGGCATCACTGACTCGATGGACATGAGTTTGAGCAAGCCCCTGGAGCTGGTGACGGACACAGAAGCCTGGCGTCCTTCAGGCCACGGGGTCCCAAAGAGTCAGACACGACTGAGCAACTGAACTGAACTGAACTAACAAACATTTCTCCAGGTGTTTTGGTTACCCGAGTTTCTATCCTTGTGACGACAGTGTATTGAATAGCTAGGTCATTTCCAAATAAATGCAAGTTCTGAAACATTCACGACTTGAAAGGACCTCCCTTTTACACAGAAAAAAAAGAGATTTTTGACTCTCCATGAATAGTGTCTGGCACCATCCTGACATGTTAAATGTACGAAAGCAATTGTTTTGTTTTGTTTTGTTCTGTTCTTGGGGGTGGGGGGAGGGGTCGGGCTATAGCGAATGCCAATATAAAAGTCAGTTCTTGGTTGCTGAAGGGAAATGTATGACTTGTTATTACAAGAAAGTATGTGGAATGCAATGGCACTTGAGGAAGGAAAACAAAGTAGTTCTGTCTTACAGGTGGCCGTTTCAGGATGGGAGAAGCAAAGGAATGGGTACAGAATGGGATAAGGAGGTTGTAGGGAAAGTGGACCCCCAGAAAAGAGTTCTGTGCCTAGCACAAGTTTTCTTGAGATGTCGAACTGCCTTTGCTAATGGAGTTTAAGTTTCTTTACCTCTTAAGTGATCTCTTCTAGGTTGACCTAGAACAGAAATCTTTTGTTAGCTTTGGCTAAGTGGAGAAGTAGTGTTTCACGGTGACATATGTGATCCTTCCTGACTGTTTGCAGCCCTTTTGATATCGATGCACTGCTTCTGCTGCTGCTGCCGCCGCTGCTGCTGCTAAGTCGTTTCAGTCGTGTCCGACTCTGTGCGACCCCATAGACGGCAGCCCACGAGGCCCCGCAGTCCCTGGGGTTCTCTAGGCAAGAACACTGGAGTGGGTTGCCATTTCCTCCTCCCATGCATGAAAGTGAAAAGTGAACGTGAAGTCGCTCAGTGGTGTCCGACTCTTAGCGACCCCATGGACTGCAGCCTGCCAGGCTCCTCCATCCATGGGATTTTCCACGCAAGAGTACTGGAGTGGGGTGCCATTGCCTTCTCCCATATCTATGCACAAGCCTGCCTAAATAATTGACTTCTAGCTAGCTTTGGGATGCCAATGACCATCCACCCTTACAAGGCAACAGAGAAGAGAAAAACACTTACCACAGGAGGTCCTGGTAAGGGACGAGGAACTAACAAGCTCCCGCCAACCAGGATTCTGCAGAGGTCAACAAGAGGTCAGTAAGAGATGGAAGACTGCAGTCCAGAGGTCCTAGCAACTTCCATCTTGCAGCAGAGACCCAGCATAGTCAAAACGAATTCAATGTTGCAAAAAATAAGTAAACAAATAAAGGACAGAAGTTCTTTGAACACATGACTGAGATTAGGGGTGAGGCAGTACATGTACGGTGCCCGGAAAATCTTAAAGTATGAGAAAGGAAAGAAATTAAAGACAACTATCAAGCTGTCCAAACTGATAAAAACGAAAGATTACACAGTTTTTCCTGTATATATTACCAGATAATAATCTGAAAAGGAATTAAAAAAAATTCCCTTTCAATAATGTCAACATGAATACAACACTTTGCCATGGATGTAACGAGGATGACAAGACTGGCACACTGGAACTTATACACCCTGGCTGAAAACTATCCTGAATACATGGACAGGTATTCCATAACAATGGAAAGACTTAAGATGGCAATACCATGGAATGCATCTTCAATCTGAAATGAAGATTTGATATGATTTGATCGCTCAGAGCTTTTGTGTCATCAATTGTTATTAAAGTATAAATGAGATAGAGAAAGCTGCTGACTTAGACTTGAGGCGGGGTGTACGCCCTGCTGGTCTCTAGCCAGATATTTTACAGGCACTAGCAGTCAGCTAAGGAAAGAAAGGCACTGTCTCAGGGAATGGCACCAGGCCCCTCCCCCACGACATGCCTTGAGGTCACATTGGCAGCAGGTGAGTCATCCTGGGCCAAAAACTGATTGACATGAATCTTGAAGAAAGGCAGTATTCCAGGCAAATATATCATTTCCTTAACATAGATTAGGAGAACAAGGTACGAGGAAAACATACTGTTTTGTTCAAGTCGCTTCTGAGCCTATTGGGGGAACCGACCTGAAGCCAGAGTCCAGCAGATATACATAGGATATTTACATCGCTTAAGACAAACATTTCCTCAGGAACAAATGCATTGCTTAGCTCAAGGTTTGTCTGCGAAATTCTTACACATCAGGAGATGGCTCCGAGCTGGGTTTCTACACACAAGAACATGAATGCAAAGGACAAGCCTGCACAGCCCATCTGCCCCCCTCCCCCACAGCCAGCAGCATTTCCAAGTGACCTCCTAAGGCCTTCCCCAAAATACAGGGGCACCTCTGGGTTTCCTGTTTCCCTCACTTCGAACACTTTTCTTAAAAAAAAAAAAATCCTGCACACTTCTTGATAGAATGCCACAGTGCAAGGAAAACAGGCCTTCAATACTTAAACCTCCCTGTGCCAAACACTTGGGGCTTGGTTTTGTTTTGTTTTTTAATTACACCACCGCATAATTTAAACTTTTTACAATTTCTAATTATTCAGTACCAAAACACCAAACTTTTATTGCACAAGGTCCCCATGAAAAGGCCCACGCATCAGGACAGCCACAGATTCTGCCATGAAAGGGCAGCAAGGTGCTCTCCCCCCTTCTTTGCTGCCTGGGCGGCCACCAGGGTTTGAAATCCATGCACCCTACTAAGTTTCTAGGGTGCAATCCGTGGACCCTTCCCTTTCCCATCCCAGCAGGTGCTCAAGGGCCCGCTGGCTTACAAAGTGCCAGAAGCAGGGCTGGGCCAGCCGGCCAGAGTTCAGTGTTCTGTCCCTTGGACTTCCAGGGGACACTAGGCTGCTTGGGAAAACCGTGCAGACTGAGATTTTTCAGCAAAGGGGTGGAGCGGTAAAGGCCTTGACACCAAGGGCGAGGCCTTTCTGCAACCGCCAGGTTGGGGAGCTCCGAGAATGTGCCAACAGAGGGCGGAATACTTGGTTCCCTGCTCCAAGCAGTCCCAGTTCCCTGACCTGTGGCCCGCAGCCCTCCGCTGCACCCACTAGATGTGGATCCTTGGGGACACAGGAGCGTAGGAAATGGGCGTTCTTAGCCGCAGTGGCGACCCCCGAGAGCACAACTGGGACCGAACCCCCACCCACAGCCATCTAAATCTCGACCCGCGCAGCCCAGGTTTACCCCGCCCCGGGTGCGCTCCCGGCGCGTTTCCAGCCTCAGTGGCCACCACCGAGAGCACAACTGGGAAGCCCTCCCCCACCCCCGCCAGGAGCCGAACCCCGCCCCGCGCCTCCCGGGTTCACCCCGCCCCTGCCGAACTCCCAGCGCGTTTCCAGCTGCAGTGGGGACCCCCGAGAGCACAACTGTTACCGCCCCCACCCCCTCCCGACCGGAACCCCGACCTGCGCCGCCCGGGATCGCCCCGCACCTGGCGCGCTCCCAGGGCGTTGCCCACTTCCACCAGGGGCTCCTGGTGAGCCCCGTCCCCACGCCCGGTTCCAGGAGAGGCTCTCGGACCTCGCTACTGCCGCCAGGTCAAACACGAGGACAATACATCCACCCCACAGAGACAATCCAAGCTGTCTATGATTTAGGGATAAAACGAGGACTACAGAAAGGAAAGATGTCCTGACCTAGGAGGGCCATGAGAGTCTATAGATCCAAACAAAATTGGGTACCAAGGAAACTTTTTTCCTTGGAACCCGGAAAGCTGGTTCTTTGCATATGCAATGACCAACAATTAGCTTGTTACCCAAGCCTGCCTCGCTGCCACCCCCACTCCCCCCCCCCCCACTCCCCAGGAAAACGGCTCAAAGAAATATTTTAAATCTCAGGCGGAAAACTGGAAGATGTCTTGTCTGTCTGTCTGGATTAAGGTATGTGTCAGTGTGAGCCTTGTGTTTTTTGATAATATTGCTCAAGTTCTGAGTTCTGATTTCAATGGTCTCAAGACAAGGCAGCCCTTCCAAATCAAACTGCTGGAAATAAAAGAAAACATTGACCTAAATGAATGTCAGAGTCCCGTGAACTGGGAACTAGTCAATATTAAATATCTAGTATTTTTGGTTTTGCTCCTCCACTATAGACATGTCTAAGAGTCAACAACATTAAGCACAACATGTTCATAGTGCCTAGGTTTCTTTTGAGGTAAAAATTGCTCTATTGTTATATGTGTCACAAGCTTGTCAGCAAGAAAGTACCTGGAAACAGCAACAACCAATGTAAAAAATGTAAATGTGATATGAGCTTTTAGATAAACTAATAACAATAATTATACTCTAAAATATCCGCCTCTCATAGTCTTGATTGAAGGCAGAGGAGAAGGGGATGACAGAGGATAAGATGGTTGGATGGCATCACTGACTCGATGGACATGAGTTTGAGCAAGCCCCTGGAGTTGGTGATGGACACGGAAGCCTGGCGTCCTGCAGGCCACGGGGTCACAAAGAGTCAGACTCGACTGAGCAACTGAACTGAACTGAACTTACAATCGTTCCTCCAGGTGTTTTGGTTACCTGAGTTTCTATCCTGGTGCTAAACTAAGTGACGACAGTGTATTGAATAGCTAGGTCACTTCCAAATAAATGAAACTTCTTAAACATTCACGACTTGAAAGGACCTCCCTTTTACACAGAAACAAAAGAGATTTTTGACTCTGCATGAATAGTGACTGGCACCATCCGAACACATTAAATGTAAGAAAGCAATTTTTTTGTTTTGTTTTGTTTTGTTCTGTTCTTGCAGGAAGCGGGGTGGGTGCTATTATCACTGATAGGTATGCTCACCAATCTATCAAATGCCAATATAAGAGTGAGTTCTTGGTTGCTGAAGGGAAATGTATGACTTGTTATTACAAGAATGTATGGAATGCAATCACACTTTAAGAAGGAAAACGAAGTAGTTCTGTCTTAGAGGTGGCATTTTCAGGACGGGAGAAGCAAAGGAATGGGTACAGAATGGGATAAGGAGGTTGTAGGGAAAGTAGGCCCCCAGAAAAGAGTTTTGTGCCTAGCACAAGTTTTCTTGAGATGTTGAACTGCCTTTGCTAATGGAGTTTAAGTTTCTTTACCTCTTAAGTGATCTCTTCTAGGTTGACCTAGAACAGAAATCTTTTGTTAGCTTTGGCTAAGAGGAGAAGTATTGTTTCACGGTGACATATGTGATCCTACCTGAGTGTTCTCATCCCCTTTGATATCTATGCACTGCTGCTGCTGCTGCTGCAGCTGCTAAGTGGTTCAGTTGAGGCCGACCCTGTGCCACGCCATAGATGGCAGCCCACCAGGCCCCGCAGTCCCTGGGGTTCTCTAGGCAAGAACACTGGAGTGGGTTGCCATTTCCTCCTCCTATGCATGAAAGTGAAAAGTGAAAATGAAGTCGCTCAGTGGTGTCCGACTCTTAGCCACCCCATGGACTGCAGCCTACCAGGCTCCTCCGTCCTTGGGATTTTCCAGGAGTGGGGTGCCATTGCCTTCTCCCATATCTATGCACAAGCCTGCCTAAATAATTGACTTCTAGCCAACTTTGGGATGCCCATGACCACCCACCCTTACCAGGCAACAGAGAAGAGAAAAACACTTACCACAGGAGGTTCTGATAAGGAACAAGGAACTAACAAGCTCCCACCTACCAGGAATCTGCAGAGGTCAACAAGAGGTCAGCAAGAGATGAGAGACTGCAGTCCAGAGGTCCTAGCTACTTCCATCTAGCAACAAACACCCAGCATAGTCAAAACGATTTCAATGTTAAAGAATATATAAATAAATAAATAAAAGGACAGAAGTTCTTTGAACACATGTCTGAATTTAGGGGTGAGGCATTACATATGTGTCCCAGGATAATCTTAAAGTGTCAGAAAGTAAAGAAATTAAAGACAACTATCAAGCTGTCCAAACTGATAAAAATGAATGATTACACAGTTTTATCTGTATACATTAGCAGATAATAATCTGAAAAGGAATTTTTAAAAATTCCCTTTCAATAATATCAACATGAATAAAACACTTTGCCATGGATGTAACGAGGATGACAAGACTGGCACACTGGAAATTATACACCCTGGCTGAAAACTATCCTGAATACATGGACAGATATTCCATAACGATGGAAAGACTTAAGATGGCAATACCATGGAATGCATCTTCAATCTGAAATGAAGATTTGATATGATTTGATCGCTCAGAGC
Organism: Bubalus kerabau; assembly: GCF_029407905.1. Classification (NCBI taxonomy): domain Eukaryota; kingdom Metazoa; phylum Chordata; class Mammalia; order Artiodactyla; family Bovidae; genus Bubalus; species Bubalus kerabau. The sequence continues at coordinate 1,616,937 of NW_026577887.1, read as the reverse complement.
TTTTGTGTCATCAAGTGTTATTAAAGTATTAAAGAGATAGAGAAAGCTGCTGACTTAGACTTGAGGCGGGGTGGGGGGGGTAGTAAGAGTACCCCCTGCTGGTCTTTAGCCAGATATTCTACAGGCACTAGCAGTCAGCTAAGGAAAGAAAGGAACTGTTTCAGGGAATGGCACCAGGCCCTTCCCCCACGACATGCATTGAGATAATATTGGCAGCAGGTGAGTCATCCCGGGCCAAAACTTGATTGACATGAATCTTGAAGAAAGGCAGTATTGCAGGCAAATATATCATTTCCTTAACATAGATAAGGAGAACAAGCTAGGAGGAAAATATGCTGTTTTGTTCAAATCGCTTCTGAGCCTTTTGGGGGAACCGACCTGAAGCCAGAGTCTAGCGGAAATACATAGGATATTTACATCGCTTAAGACAAACATTTTCTTAGGAAAAAAATGCATTGCTTAGCTCAAGGTTTGTCTGCGAAATTCTTACACATCAGGAGATGGCTCCGAGCTGGGTTTCCACACACAAGAACATCCATGCAAAGGACAAGCCTGCACAGCCCATCTGCCGCCCTCCCGCACAGCCAGCAGCATTTCCAAGTGACCTCCTAAGGCCTTCCCCAAAATACAGGGGCACCTCTGGGTTTCCTGTTTCCCTCACTTCGAACACTTTTCTTAAAAAAAAAAAAAATCCTGCACACTTCTTGATAGAATGCCACAGTGCAAGGAATACAGTCCTTCAATATTTAAACCTCCATTTGCAAAACACTTGGAGCTTGGTTTTGTTTTGTTTTGTTTTTTAATTACACCACCACATAATTTAAAGCTTTTACACGTTCTAATTATTCAGTTCCAAAACACCAAACTTTTATTGCACAGGGTCCTCATGAAAAGGCCCACGCAGCTGGACAACCACAGATTCTGCCATGAAAGGGCAGCAAGGTGCCCTCCCCCCTTCTTTGCTGCCTGGGCGGCCACCAGGGTTTGAAATCCATGCACCCTACTAAGTTTCTAGGGTGCAATCCGTGGACCCTTCCCTTTCCCATCCCAGCAGGTACTCAAGGGCCCGCTGGCTTACAAAGTGCCAGAAGCAGGGCTGGGCCAGCCGGCCAGAGTTCAGTGTTCTGTCCCTTGGACTTCCAGCGGACACTAGGCTGCTTGGAAGAACCGCGCAGACTCTGAGATTTTTCAGCAGAGGGGTGGAGCGGTAAAGGCCTTGATCCCAAATGCAAGGCCTTTCTGCGACCGCCAGGTTGGGGAGCTCCGAGAATGTGCCAACAGACGGCGGAATACTTGGTTCCCTGCTCCACGCAGTCCCAGTTCCCTTACCTGTGGTCCGCAGCCCTCCGCTGCACCCATGGGATGGCGATCCTTGGGGACCCAGGAGCGGACGAAATGGGCATTCCCAGCCGCAGTTGCAACCCCCGAGAGCGCAACTGGGAACCCCTCCCCATCCCCCCCATGAGCCGACCCCCGCCCCGGGCCCCCAGGGTTAGCCCCGCCCCTGCCGCGCTCCCGGCGCGTTCCCAGCCGCAGTGGCGACCCCCGGGAGCACAACTGGGAAGCCCGCCCCCACCCCCGCCAGAAGCCGACCCCCGCCCCACGCCGCCCGCGTTCGCCCCGCCCCTGCACGGTCCAGGTACCTTCCCAGCTTCTAGCGTTCACGCCCGGGTAGAAGCAGGATGTAGGAGTATGGGAGATGTGTCTGGAGCCTGACAGCCTCAGCTCCGCTCTGGCCTGCCCTTTGGACCTAGGAGCCAGGCCAACTTGCAGAGGGCTTAGGGCCCCATTGTATGCAAACTACCAAGGCCTACCGCAAGGAGAGCTCTGTCCGAGGGAAGGGAAGCGCCCCAGGCTGCATTCCCAAGCTGTTGTTTAGCCGCCCAGACTCAGCGCTGCACAGGGGTAATCAGGCTCTCTGTGCCTGCAGCTTCACACACAGGTGTGTCTCCGTAGGAATCAAGAAAGATCCTGACAGAGTGAGGTTCATTAGAGCTATACTAAAGAGCAAAGGCTTGTCCATGTGGTCTTGCCTTCCCCTGTGCCTTTGGGTCTCCAGGCTCGGCCCCAGCTCCGTGTAAACAACCCCTGAGAAAATATCTTCAAGATCCACTTTTCCCAGTGTCTGGGAACCGGGGTTCGTAGGAGGAGAGAAAAGCACGCCTCCATAGGGAACGAAAAGGCAGCCCACCTGCCTGTGTTTTGAAGCCTCTATTTGGAAGGAATGGGTTAGCTTCTCCTAAAGGAGACCTCCAGATCTGCTCAGAAGTCCGTAATTCCAGAGGCAGGGTACTGGTTCCTGACTGTCCTTTGCTAGCCTTGCAAAGATATTCCTAGATTCTAGAGTTATTTTCAATGAAGGAGCAGGCTTCGGGAATGTGTCAGATGGGACTGGCTCCTTATTGACCTCAGCTCAGCTATTGCCTTTCCATTCAAACTAGGACAAGGCCCTACTTTATGAAGGTTAAGGGTTTTCTTCTTTGCAAACTGCCAAGGGCTACAGCAATGAGACCTCTGTCAAGGTGAGGGAAGCCTAAGTGGATGGATTCTCAAGCAGGTGCTTTGCCACAAAGCATCAGCACCCCACGGAGAGAATCAAGCTCCCTGTGCACCAATGTTGGGAGTGTAGCTTCACACACAGAGTTGTCTCTATAGGAGCCAAGAATGTTCCTGAGAGATTAGGTTCACTAAACCTCTCCTACAGAGCATAGACCTGTCCATGTGGTTTTGCCTTCCCCTGTGAGTTGGGTCCTCGACGTCCGCCACACCTCCGGGGAAACTGTCCCTGGGAAAAGATCTCCAGGAACCGCTTCGCCTAGGCTGGGAAATGCTGTTCACGTGAAGTAAGGCAAGCGAATCTCCTGCAGAGTAAAAGAGGCCTTACAGTCCCTGGAGGAGCAGGCTGCCAGAATGTGTGAAACCTGACTGTTGCCTTACTGGCCTCAGCTCCACCATTGCCTGTTCATCCGAGCTAGCACCCAGGCCTACTTGGAAAAGCGTTTGGGTGCAGATTTCTACAAAGTGCCAAGGGCTACAGCAGTGAGAATTCTCTCGGTGGTAAGGGAGAGCATTTTATGGATTCTCAAGCTGTTTTCTGAATGACAGCGTCAAAATGAACAGAATCAGGCTCTCTCTGCCCCTATGTTAGGTACGCAGCTTCACACACAGAGGTGTCTCTGTAGGAGCCAAGAATGCTCCTGAGAGATGAGGTTCACTAGAGGTCTGCTACAGAGCATAGACCTGTCCATGTGGTCTTGCCTTCCCCTGTGCCTTTGGGCCCCGGGCTCGGCCCCAGCTCCGTGGAAAAAAACCCTGAGAAAATATCTTCAAGATACGCTTTTCCCAGAGGCTGGGAACTGGGGTTCATAGGAGGAGAGAAAAGCAAGCCTCCTTCGGGCACGAAAGGCAGCCAACCTGCCTGTGTTTTGAAGCCTCTATTTGGAAGGAATGGGTTAGCTTCTCCTAAAGGAGACCTCCAGATCTGCTCAGAAGTCGGTAATTCCAGAGGCAGGGTGCTGGTTCCTGACTGCCCTTTGCCAGCCTTGCAAAGACATTCCAACATTCTAGAGTTATATTCCATGAAGGAGCAGGCTTCGGGAATGTGTCAGAGGGGACTGGCTCCTTATTGGCCTCAGCTCAGCTATTGCCTTTCCATTCAAACTAGGACAAGGGCCTACTTTATGAAGGGTAAAGGTCTTCTTTTTTGAAACTGCCAAGGGCTACAGCAATGAGACCTCTGTCAAGGCGAGGGAAGCCTAAGAGGATGGATTCTCAAGCAGGTGCTTTACTACAAAGCATCAGCACCCCACGGAGAGAACCAAGATCCCTGTTCCCCAATGTTGGGAGTGTAGCTTCACACACAGAGTTGTCTCTATAGGAGCCAAGAATGTTCCTGAGAGATTAGGTTCACTAAACCTCTCCTACAGAGCATAGACCTATCCATGTGGTTTTTCCTTCCCCTGTGAGTTGGGTCCCCGAGGTCCGCCACACCTCCGGGGAAACTGTCCCTGGGAAAAGATCTCCAGGAACCGCTTCGCTGAGGCTGGGAAACGCTGTTCACAGGAAGTAAGGCAAGCGAATCTCCTGCAGAGAAAAAGAGGCCTTACTGTCCCTGGAGGAGCAGGCTGCCAGAGTGTGTGAAAGCTGACTGTTGCCTTACTGGCCTCAGTTCCACCATTGCCTGTTCCTCCGAACTAGGACCCAGGCCTATTTGGAGAAGCGTTTGGGTGCGGATTTCTACAAAGTGCCAAGGGCTACAGCAGTGAGAATTCTCTCAGCGGTAAGGGAGAGCATTTTATGGATTCTCAAGCTGTTTTCTGAACGACAGGGTCAAAATGAACTGAGAGAATCAGGCTCTCTGTGCCCCTATGTTAGGTACGCAGCTTCACACACAGAAGTGTCTCTATAGGAGCCAAGAATGTTCCTGAGAGATGAGGTTCACTAGAAGTCTGCTACAGAGCATAGACCTGTCCATATGGTTTTGCCTTGCCCTGTGAGTTGGGTCCCTGAGGTCCGACCCAGCTCAGGGGAAGGAGCCCCTGAGGAAAGATCTCCAGGGACCGCTATTCCCCCAGGCTGGCAAACGCAGTTCACAGGAGGTAACACAAGCGAGCCTCCTGCAAGGCACAACAGGCCTTAGTGTCCCTGGACGATCTGGCTGCCAGAGTGTGTGAGACCTGACTGGTGCCTTACTGGCCTCAGCTCCGCCATTGCATGTTCCTCCGAACTAGGACCCAGGCCTACTAGGAGAAGGGTTTGGGTATGGATTTCTAAATACTGCCAAGGGGTATAGCAATGAGAACTGTGTCACGGGTAAGGAAGAGCATTGTATGGATTTTCAAGCTGTTGTTTGAACGACAGCTTCAAAGTTGCACAGAGAGAATCAGACTCTGTTTCTCCATGTTCGGTACACAGCTTCACAGACAGGGGTGTCTCCATAGGAAACAAGAACGTTCCTGACAGAGTGAGGTTCACTAGAGCTCTCCTAGAGAGCAAAGACTTGTCCATGTGGTTTTTCTTCCCCTGTGCGTTTGGGGCTCCAGGCTCGGCCCCAGCTCCGTGGAAACAACCCCTGAGAAAAGATCTTCAAGATCCGCTTTTCCCAGAGGCTGGGATGTGGGGTTCATAGGAGGCGGGAAAAGCAGGCCTCCTTCAGAGAGCAAGAGGCAGCCAAGCGGCCTGCGTTTGGAAGCCTCTATTTGGAAGAATGGGTTAGCTTCCCCTAAGGGAGACCTCCAGATCTGTTCAGAAGTCGGTAATTCCAGAGGCAGGGTGCAGGCTCCTGACTGCCCTTTGCCAGCCTTGCAGAGACATTCCTAGATTACAGCGTTATTTTCCATGAAGGAGCAGGCTTCGGGAATATGTCAGACTTGACTGGCGCCTTATTGGCCTCAGCTCAGCTCTTGCCTTTCCTTTCAAACTAGGACAAGGGCCCACTTTATGAAAGGTAAGGGTCCTCTTCTTTCCAAACTGCCAAGGGCTACAGCAATGAGACCTCTGTCAAGGCGAGGGAAGCGTAAGCTGATGGATTCTCAAGCAGGTGCTTTGCCACAAAGCATCAGCACCCCACGGAAAGAATCTGGCTCCCTTTGCTCCTACGTTGCGTGTGTAGCTACACGCACAGAGGTGTCTCGATAGGAGCCAAGAATGTTCCTGAGAGAGGAGGTTCACTGTTGGGGGCCAGAGTGAGGCACTCCGCCCATGGCAAAGGTCATGAGGAAGGAGGCTCGACATACGCAAAGGCGGGATCGAGCCTCAGGAGTCCCCCTGGAAATCCTCGAGCATCTACCCCCATAACCAGAGCCTGCCTACCTTACTACTTTGTGCTCTCACCTACACCTCTGACTTTACGGGGGGCTGTCCCCCACCACCTCTTTCGGAGAAGGAGTTAACCTAGAGCTCCAGTTGATAAAAACCCCTGGGTGTGACAAGAGTGTTTTAACCTACAAACTCCTCTGAAGGTTCTCTAGCCTGCCTGACAGGCTTGTCCGGCCACATGTGATTGCTCACAGCCTCCCAACCATGAGAGGCACGAGATGCTTTAAACCTTCTAAAAACAGGTTCCTTAGAAAAGTTAGAAAATTATTAGTATAAGTATAATGGGCTGATTAGAAATCATATTGGTGAAGGGTTTTTCATTTGTTGAGCTGATGTTTACTGCTAAGTCTCCACATCCCCTGCCCTTATACACATTAATGAATATATAGAAGAAATAAGTATTAACCTTTGATATAAATCACGTTAGACCTTAGGCTAAGTAAATTCTTTCCTTAACTAAAACCCACTACACCCTCACCCTATAGGAATGTAACTTTATTTGGGTTGGCGTCTGTTTTAAGAATAATCACCCCTGGAGAAATAAGTGTCCTGGTTGACTGACCGCTGTCACAAGGAGAGGGTCGTAAATTGTCAGCAGGCCCCCCGGCCAGAAGATGATGTAACACCCCTAAGACCTCTGTATACTTTTGTATGAAGCACCTGACTTTGATAAAAGTCAGGACTGCTGACCCCACGTGACTTTTGCATAACATCTCAGTGTATAAAAGTAGACCATGGAAAATAAAGAATTGGGATCAGTTTCTCGAAATACTGGTCTCCCCATGTCTCTCTCTCTCTCTCACCCTGGTTGAGTCTCCATCTGGAGCGCGGAACCCACCAAGCTTACTAATTTTGCCTGGGCTTCTAAGATCCGACCGGGGAGGCCTCAGTGTCTCCTCTCCTTCGGGAGAACGGAAGGAACGCCTGCGGCCTACGTAAGTGGTGCAAGCTTCTTGTCTTGAAGTTTTATTGGTCCCCCGCGTAAACCAAGCTACTCAGCCTCTTTTCTCCACTGAATTTTCCTACTGAGCTATCCTCATTTTACTACTCTTTATATCCTTAATTAACGTTTAATTAAGCAGTTGTTCCCTGACCCTCGCCTACGCCGTCTCTGCTTCGAACACCCTGGATCAGCTGGGGCTGGACCCCGGCAGTTCACTAGAGATCTCCTACAGATCATAGACCTGACCATTTGGTTTTGCCTTCCCCTGTGAGTTGGGTCCCCGAGGTCCGCCCCAACTCCGGGGAAACAGCCCCTGAGAAAAGATCTCCAGGAACTGCTTTCCGCCCAGGCTGGGAAACGCTGTTCACAGGAAGTAAGGCAAGCGAGCCTCCTGAAGGGAAACAGAGGCCTTACTGTCCCTGGAGGAGCAGGCTGCCAGAGTGTGTGACACCTGACTGGTGCCTTACTGGCCTCAGCTCCGCTATTGCATGTTCATCTGAACTTGAACCCAGGCCTACTTGCAGAAGTGTTTGTGTGCCGATTTCCAGAAACTGCGAAGGGCTACAGCAATGATAACTCTCTCAGTGGTAAGGGAGAGCATTGTGTGGATTCTCAATTTGTTGTTTGAACGACAGAGTCAAAGCTGCACAGAGAGAATCAGGTCTCTGTGTCTCTATGTTGGCAATGCAGCTTCCCACACAGAGATGTCCCCGTTGGAGCCAAGACCATTCCCCACAGACTGAGGTTCACTAGAGCACTCCTAGAGAGCAAAGACTTATCCATGCGGTTTTCCCTTCCCCTGTGCGTGTGGGTCTCTGGGATCAGCCCCTGCTCCTTGGGAACAGCCTCTGAGAAAAGATCTCCAAGAACCTCTTATCACCCAGGCTGGGAAGTGGAGTTCACAGGAGGTGGGATAAGCAAGCTTCCTTCGGCAAGAAGAGACAGCCAACTGGCCTGTGTTTGGAAGCCTATATTTGCAAGGAATGGGTTAGTTTCTCCTGACCAAGACCGCCAGATGTGCTGAGAAGATAGAAATTCCAGAGGCAGAGTCGAGGTTCCTGACTGCCCTTTGCCAGCCTTGCAAAGACATTCCCAGATTCTAACGTTATTTTCCATGAAGGAGCAGGCATCGGGAATATGTCAGACTTGACTGGCGCCTTACTGGCCTCAGCTCAGCTACTGCCTTTCCATTCAAACAAGGACAAGGGCCTACTTGGTGAAGGGTAAGGGTCTGCTTCTTTCTAAACTGCCAAGGACTACAGCAATGAGACCTCTGTCAAGGTGAGGGAAGCCTATGCGGACGGATTCTTAGCAGGTGCTTTGCCACAAAGCATCAGCACCCACGGAGAGAATCAGACTCCCTTTGCCACTATGTTGGGTGTGTAGCTTCATGCACAGAGGTGTCTCTGTAGAAGCCAAGAATGTTCCTGAGAGATGAGGTTCACTAGAGCTCTCCTACAGAGCATAGACCTGTCCATGTGGTTTTGTCTTCCCCTGTGAGTTGGGCCCCCGAGGTCCGACCCAGCTCCAGGGAAACAGCCCCTGAGAAAAAATCTCCAGGAACAGCTTTGCGCCCAGGCTGGGAAATGCAGTTCACAGGAGGCAAGGCAAGCGAGCCTCCTACAGGGAAAAAGAGGCCTTACTGCTCCTGGACGATCAGGCTGCAAGAGTGTGTGAGACCTCACTTGTGCCTTACTGGCCTCAGCTCCGCCGTTGCCTGTTGTTCCGAGCTAGGACCCAGGCCTACTTGGAGAAGGGTTAGGGTGCGGATTTCTACAAACTGTCAAGGACGACAGCAATGAGAATTCTCTTAGCAGTAAGGGAGAGCATTGTATGGATTCTCAAGCTGTTGTTTGAATGACAGCTTCAAAGCTACACAGAGAGAATCAGGCTCTCTGTTCCCCTATTTTGGCTGTGCAGCTTCACACACAGAATTTGACTCTGTTGGAGCCAGAAATATTCCTGAAAGACTTAGGCTCACCAAAGCTGTCCTCCAGAGCAAAGACATTGGATGTGGTTTTGCCTTCCCTTGTCAGTATGGGTCCCCTAGCTTGGCCCCAGCTCCGGGGATACAGCCTCTGAAAAAAATCTTCCAAGAAGCGATTTTCCTCCAGGCTGTTAAGCGGAATTCGCAGCTTGCAAGTTAAGGAAGCCTGCTTCGTGGAAGAGCAAGCAGCCAACTGGCCCTGTGTTAGGAAGCCTGTATTTGAAAGGAATGGGTTAGCTTCTACAGCGGGAGAACCTCAGATCTGCTCAGGGGACTGAAATACTAGAGTCAGGGTCGAGGTTCTCCCTTGTCCTTTGCGCACCTTGCAAAGACATTCCTAGCTTCTAGCGTTAGTGTCCCTGTAGTAGCAGGCTGCAGGAGCGTGTGATAAATGACTGCCGCGTTCCTGTCCTCAGCTCCGCTATTGACTTTCTATTCGAACTAGAACCCAGGCCTACTTTGAGAGGGGTTAGGGTCCAGTGTTTCCAAACTGCCAAGGGCTACGGCAATGTGAGCTCTGTCAGAGGTAAGAAAAGAGCAATTGTTTGGATTCTACAGCTGCTGCGTGGCTGCACAGCTTCCGCGCCACATGGAGAGCATGAGGCTCCTTGTGGCCCTATTTTGGGTATGCAGCAACATGCACACAGAATGTCTGTGTTCACTTATGTACAGGCTTATGAACACTAGAGCTCTCCTACAGAGCAAAGACCACTCAGTGGGCTCCAAGAGATACCTGTCGCGACTCGAGAAGAGACTGGAGTCCTTTGCTTCCCCTTGAGATGAGGCCTGACTCCCCGGGTGAGTATGGAATACAACCCCAAATCCCTGTCGCCTATGGAGAGGAACATTAAGTCCTGGACACAAGCCTAGATGAGGTCTAGTTTGCCCTTCAGTGAATGGAGCCCAATCCCCAGCTCTCCCTGGCAACTCGAATGGAAGATTAGACTTCCTGGGCCAACACAAGAGGAAGCCTGAATTCCCCGTCGTAACTCGAGAATCCCACCGCAACTCGAGAAAAACCACGTGCTTCCCTCGTCATCGCAAGATGAGGCCCTTTGTCCGCTACAGCATCTCAAGAGAAGTCCCACGTTCCATCCTGAAGTGCGAAATGGTACTTGGCACCCTTGATGCGACCCCAAAAGTTCCGCGACATACCAGACTCACTCAAGGGGAACACCGAGGTTCCCGGCACCACTTCATCTGAGCCCCTTCTCCTCTCCTGATTGCGACAGGAGGGTCGACTCCCCTTCTCTGTCTGCAAGGGGTTCCCGACCTTCCGGGCACACCTCAGGATGAGGCCGGTCTCATGAGGAAGTTCGAGACATAGCCTCGTGGGTGGTGCCACATGTCGAAAGACCCCAATTTCACGGTCCACTCTTGAAAAGAACCCGATGCCAGCACACCTCTTTGAAGGAAAACCTGTGGATGAAGGCACAACACGAAGGGGCACTGACACCCGCATGCATCGTCCAGAAAAACCCGCAGGTCCCACAGACATTTCGACAAGTGGCCTGTCACCCTGTAAACAACTCGAAAGGCAAACGAAGGTCCATTCCTCAACAGAAGACTAGGTGTGACTCTCTTGTCCCTACTCTGCAGGGACCATGGGATCCGAGTCAGAAACGGAGAGGAAGCCTGAGGTTCCTGCGTCCACTCGAGATGAAGCCCTCTTCCATTGCACCACAACCAGTGGAGTTCCGAGAGGCCCCTACCAACTCCACAGTATCCCTGAGTTCTCAGAGGCACAAAAAGAAGCTCCCTGAGGTCACAGGCACAAGTCGAGGGAACCCTGGGTTTTCTGCCGTGACTCGAGAAAGACCTCGAGAGTGCTTCAAAATGTGTTGAGTCGCGATTCCCCTACCATGACTCGAGAGCCATGACACGCTCCCCCTCGCCACGCGCATGGAGACCTGACTAACCTGGCAATGCACGAGAGGCTCCATGAGTTCCTCATCGTACCTCGTGAGGAAACCCACACTGGCGCGCAGCTCGAGGAAACACATGAGACACCCCGGTCATCGCGAGATGAGGGCCTTATTTTCCTGCATGGCCTGGAGACCAATCACGAGTCCTCTCTCCAAACTGAAGAGGAGGCTGGACTCCCTTGAAGCTGCTCAGGGGGCTCCAAGAGATCCGCGTCGCGACTCGAGAGGAGAGCGGAGTCCTTGGCTTCCCCTCGAGACGAGGCCTGACTCCCCGGGGGAGCCTGGAATGCAACCCCGAGTTCCCCACCTTCCCTGGAGAGGAATATTAGGTCCCGGACACACGCCTAGGTGAGGTCTCTTCGGCCCTGCAGTGACTCGAGCGCAACCCCCAGCTTTCCCTCGCAACCCGAGTGGAAGATTGGGCTTCCCAGGGCCAACACAAGGGGAAGGCTGAGATCCCCGTCGTAACTCGAGAATGCCGCCGCATCTCGAGAAAAACCACGTGGTTCCCACCTCTTGGCAAGATGAGGCCCTTGCCCGTGACGGCGTCTCAAGGGAAGTCCCCTGTTCCGCCCTGAAGGGCGAGACGGTCCCTGACAGCCTTCCTGCGACCCCCAAAAGTACCCCCACACGCCGGGGTCCCCCGAGGGGAACACCGAGGGTCCCGGCACCTCTTCCTCTGAGCCCCTTCTCCCCTCCTGATCGCGACAGGAGAGGCGATTCCCCTGCGTGGTCTGGAAGGGGTTCCCGGCCTTCCCGGCGCCCCTCAGGATGAGGCCGGTCTCACGAGGAAATTCGAGACGAGCCACGTGTGTGGGGCCACATGCCGAACGCCCCCGATTCCCCGGTCCGCTCTTGAGAAGGACCCGAGGCCCGGACCCCTCTTCGAAGGCAACCCTGTGGGTGAAGGCACAACACGAAGGGGCACTGCCACCCCCGTGCATCGTCCGCAAAGACCCGCGGGTTCCACACACAGCTCGACGGGGGGCCTGAGACCCCCTGAGCAACTCGAGAGGCCAGCGGGGTTCCCTTCCTCAGACAAGACGAGGCCTGACTCTCCTGTCCCAACTCTGCAGGGACCCTGCGGTCAGAGTCCGAAACGGAGAGGAAGCGTGAGGTTGCTGCCTCCCCTCGAGGTGAGGCCCTCTTCCGTTGCGCCAGACCCAGCGGAGTCCCGAGGGGCCCCGCCACGTCCACAGGATCCCTCGCCTCTCAGAGGCACCCTGGCAAGTTCCCTAAGGTCCCCGGCAGAAGGCGAGGGAAACGAGGGTTTCCCGCCACCCCCCGAGAAAGACCTCGAGAGTCCTTCTTCAACGCGTCTCGAGGCCCTAGTCCCCTCCCGTGACTCGAGAGCCAGGACGCGCTCCCCCTCGCCACGCGCATGGAGACCTGACTTCCCTGGCACCGCACGAGAGGCTCCCTGAGATCCTCGTCGTGCCTCGGGAGAAAACCCCCACGGGCGCCGCAGCTCGAGGAAACCCCTGAGACGCCCCCGTCCTCGCGAGCTGAGGGCCTTCTTTTCCTGCATGGCCTGGAGAGCAATCCCGGGTCCTCTCTCCAAACGGAAGAGGAGGCTGGACTCCCTTGAGGCCGCTCAGGGGGCTCCAAGAGACCCGCGTCGCGACTCGAGAGGAGAGCGGAGTCCTTGGCTTCCCCGCGAGACGAGGCCTGACTCCCCGGGGGAGCCTGGAATGCAACCCCGAGATCCCTGCCTTCCCTGGAGAGGAATATTAGGTCCCGGACACACGCCTAGGTGAGGTCTCTTCGGCCCTGCAGTGACTCGAGCGCAACCCCCAGCTTTCCCTCGCAACCCGAGGGGAAGATTGGGCTTCCCAGGGCCAACCCAAGGGGAAGGCTGAGATCCCCGTCGTAACTCGAGAATCCCGCCGCAACTCGAGAAAAACCACGTGGTTCCATCGTCTTCGCAGCATGAGGCCCTTGCCCACCACAGCGTCTCAAAAGAAGTCCCCTGTTCCTACTAAAGTGCATAACGGTACTTGGCACCCATGATGGCACCCCCAAATTTCCCCAACATACAGGCCTCACTCGAGGGTAACACCCATGTTCCCCTCACCACATCATTTGAGCACCTTCTCCCCTCCTGATTGCAACAGGAATGTCGATTCTCCTGCTTTGTGTGGAAGGGGTTACCGATCTTCCCAGCGCACATCAGGATGAGGCCGGTCTCACGAGGAAATTGGAGATGTAGCCTCGTGGGTGGTGCCACATGCGGAAAGACCCCATTTCCCGGTCAGCTATTAATAAGAACCCGATGCCCGTACACTTCTTGGAATGCATCCCGTAGGATGAAGGCACAGCAAGGAGGGACCCTGAACACCCGTGCATCTTTTGGAAAATTCTGCAGGTTCCACATACAGCTCGACAAGTGACCTGTTACCTCGTGAACAACTCGAGAGGCAAGCTAAGTTTCATTTCTCCACAGAATACGAGGCCTGACTCTCCTGTCCCAACTCTGCAGGAATCCTGAGATCGGAGTCTGAAATGGAGAGGAACCCTGAGGTTCCTTCCTCAACACGAGATGAGGCCCTCTTGTATTATACCACACCCAGTGGAGTCCCGAGAGGCCCCTCCCAACTCCACAGTATCAGTGTCTTCTCAGAGGCACCCTGAGCAACTCCCTGAGGTCACCGGCACAAGTCGAGGGAACACAGGGTATCCTGCCGCAACCCGAGAAAGACCTCAAGAGTCCGTCTTCAACGCGTCTTGAGGACAGATTCCCCTACCATGACTCGAGAGCAATGACACGCTCCCCCTCGCCATGCGCATGGACACCTGACTTCCCTGGCGCCACATGAGAGGCTCCCTGAGCTCCCTGTCATACCTCGTGAGAAACCCCACACTGGCGCCGCAGCTCGGGAAAACCCACCGTCATCGCGAGATTGGGGACTTCTTTTCCTGCCTGACCTGGAGAGCAATCCCTGGTCTTTTCTCCAAACTTCACAGGAGGCTTTACTCCCTTTAGGCCACTCAATGGGCTCCAAGAGATACCTGTCGCGACTTGAGAGGAGAGCAGAGTACTTTGTTTCCCCTCGAGACGAGGCCTTACCTCGGGTGAGTCTGGAATGCAACCCCGAGATCCCTGTTGCCCCTGGAGAGGAACATTATGTCCTGGACAAAAGCCTAGATGAGGTCTATTTTGCCCTACAGTGACTCGAGAGCAACACCCATCTCTCCCTCGCAATTCGAATGGAAGATTGGTCTTCAATGGGCCAACACAAGAGGAAGTCTGAATTTCCCGTTGTAACTCGAGAATCCCGCCGCAACTCTTAAAAACCACGTGGTTCCCCATTCATCGCAATATGAGGCCTTTGCCCGCTACAGAGTCTCAAAAGAAGTCCCATGTTTCGTCATAAAGTTCGAAATGCTACTTGGCACCCTTGATGCGACCCCAAAAGTTCCCCAATATACCGGTCTCACTCCAAGGGAACACCGAAGTTCCTGGCACCACTTCATTTGAGCCCCTTCTCCCCTCCTGATCACGACAGGAAGGTCGATCCCCCTGCTTTGTCTAGAAGGCGTTCCCGACCTTCATGGCGCACCTCAGGATGAGGCCAGTCTCACGAAGAAATTCGAGACGTAGCCTCGTGTTGGTGCCACGTGCCAAAAGACCTCGATTTATCGGTCTTGCTCTTGATAAGAACCCGATGCCCGGACACCTCTTCTAAGGCAACCCTGTGGATGAAGGCACTACACGAGGGGGCACTGGCAACCCTGTTCATCGTCCGGAAAACCCCGCAGGATCCACATACAGCTCCACAACTGGCCTGTCTCCCCTTAAACAATGAGAGAGGAAAGCGGAGTTCCCTTCCTCAGACAAGACGAGGCCTGAGTATCCAATCCCAACTCTGCAGGCACGCTTCAATCTGAGTGAGCAATGGAGAGGAAACCTGAGGTTCCTGCCTCAACCCGAGATGAGGCCCTCTTCCATTAAAACAAACCCAGTGGAGTCCCGAGAGGCCCCTCCCATCTCCACAGTATCCCTGACTTCTCATAGGCATTCTGAGAAGCTCCTTGAGGCCACCGGCAAAAGTCGAGGGAAATAAGAGTTTCCTGCAACAACCGAAGAAAGACCTCGAGAGTCCTTCTTCAATGCGTCTTGAGGTCAGATTCCCCTACCATAGCTCGAGAGCAATAATGCGCTCCCCCTCGCCACACACATGGAGACCTGACTTCCCTGGCGCCACACGAGAGGCTCCCTGAGCTCCCCGTCGTACCTCGTATGAAACGCCACACTAGTGCCGCAGCTCGAGAAAACCCACAAGATCCCTCTGTCATCGCGAGATGAGGGCCATCTTTTCCTGCATGGCCTGGAGAGCAGTCCCAAGTCCTCTCTCCAAACTTCACAGGAGGCTTGACTCCCTTTAGGCCACAAAGTGGGCTCCAAGAGGTGTCCGTCGCGACTCGAAAGGAGAGCGGAGTCCATTGCTTCCCTTCGACATGAGGCCTGACTCCCTGGGTGAGTCTGGAATGCAAACCTGAGATCCCTGTGGCCCTTGGAGAGGAACATTAGGTCCTGGACACAAGCCTAGATGAGGTCTCCTTTGCCCTGCAGTGACTCGAGCGCAACCCCCAGCTCTCCCTCACAACTCGAATGGATGATTGGACTTCCCTGGCCCAACACAAGAGGAAGCCTGAAATCCCCGTCGTAACTCGAGAATCCCGCCGCAACTCGAGAAAAACCACGTGGCTCCCCCGTCATCGCAAGATGAGGCCCTTGGCCGCTGCAGCGTATCAAGGGAAGTCCCACGTTCCATCCTGAAGTACAAAACGGTACTTGGAACCCTTGATGCGACCCCCAAAGTTCCCTGACATACCTGTCTCACTCGAGGGAAACACCAAAGTTCACGGCACCACTTCCTGTGAGCCCCTTCACCCCTCCTGATCGCGACAGAAGGGTCGATTCCCATGTTTTGTCTGCAAGGGGTTCCCGACGTTCCCCGCGAACCTCCGGATGAGGCTGGTCTCATGAGGAAATTCGAAAAGTAGCCTCATGGTTGGTTCCATATGCTGAAAGATCCCGAATTCCCAGTCCACTCTAGATAAGAACCTGACGCCCGGACATCTCTTCGAAGGCAACCCTGTGGATGAAGGCACAACACGAAGGGACACTGACATCCCCATGCATCGTCTGGAAAAACCCGCAGATTCCACTCACAGCTCCAAATGTGGACTGTCACCTCGTGAACAACTCGAGAGGCAAGTGAAGTTGCATTCCTTCACACAAGACGAGGCCTTACCCTCCTGGCCCAACTCTTCAGGGACCCTGCGATCGGAGTCAGAAATGGAGAGGAACCCTGAGGTTCCTGCCTCAACTAGAGAAGAGGCCCTCTTCCATTGAACCAAACTCAGTGGTGTCCCGAGAGGCCCCTCCCAACACCACAGTATCCCTGAATTCTCAGAGGCTCCCTGAGAAGCTACCTGAGGTCACTGGCACAAGTCGAGGGAACCCAGAGTTTCCTGAAGTAACCCGAGAAAGACTTGGAGAGTCCTTTTTCAACGTCTCTTGATGCCCGATTCCCCTACCATGACTCCAGAGCAAGGACGCGCTCCCCTCGCCACAAGCAGGAAAACTGACTTCCCTAGTACCACACAAGAGGCTCCCTGAGTACCCCATCGTACCTCGTGAGAAAACCCACAGTGGCGCCGCAGTTTGAGAAAAACCACAAGATGCCCCCGTCAAGGAGAGATGGGGGTCTTCTTTTCCTGCCTGACCTGGAGAGCAATTCCTGGTCCTCTCTCCAAACTTCACAGGAGGATTGACTCCCTTTAGGCCACTCAGTTGGGTCCAAGAAATACCCGGTGCGACTCGAGAGGAGAGCGGAGTCCTTTGCTTCCCTGGAGACGAGGCCTGACTCCCCGGGTGAGTTTGGAATGCAACCCCGAGATCCCTGTCGCCCTTGGAGTGGAACATTATGTCCTAGACACAAGCCTAGATGAGGTCTATTTTGCCCTACAGTGACTCGAGAGCAACCTCCATCTCTCCCTCACAATTTGAATGGAAGATTGGACTTCCCACGGTCTACACAAGAGGAAGTCTGAATTTCCCATCGTAATTCGAGAATTCAGCCTCAAGTCTTAAAAACCATGTGGTTCCCCATTCATCGCAATATGAGGCCCTTGCCAGCTAGAGTCTCAAGAGAAGTCCCACGTTCCATCTTAAAGTTCGAAATGCTACTTGGCACCCTTGATGCGACCCCAAAGTTCCCCAACATACCGGTCTCACTCCAGGGGAATACCGAAGTTCCCAGTGTCTCCAGGGATGTCCCATGTTCCGCCCTGAAGGGCGAAACGGTACTTGACACCCTTGATGCGACCGCAAAAGTTCCCCGACACGCTGGGTTGCCTCGAGGGGAACACCGAGGGTCCCGGCACCACTACATCTGAGCCCCTTCTCCCCTCCTGATCGCGACAGGAGAGTCGATTCCCCTGCTTTCTCTGGAAGGGGTTCCCGGCCTTCCTGGCGCACCTCAGGATGAGGCCGGTCTCAGGAGGAAATTCGAGACTAGCCACGTGTGAGGTGCCACGTGCCGAACGACCCCAATTTTCCGGTCCGCTCTTGATAAGAACCCGATGCCCGGACACCTCTTCGAAGGCAACCCTGTGGGTGAAGGCACAACACGAAGGGGCACTGACACCCCCGTGCATCATCCGGAAAAACCCGCAGCGTCTACACACAGCTCAACAAGGGGCCTGAGACTCCCGGAACAACTCGAGAGGCAACCAGAATTCCATTCCTCAGACAAGACGAGGCATGACTCTCCTGTCCCAACACTGCAGGGACCGTGCAGTCGGAGTCTGAAACCGAGAGGAAGCCTGAGGTTCCTGCCTCCCCTCGAGATGAGGCCCTCTTCCATTGCGCCGAACCCAGCAGAGTCCCGAGAGGCCCTGCCAACTACACAGCATCCCTCACCTCTCAGAGGCACCGTGGGAAGTTCCCTAAGGTCCCCTGCAGAAGTCGAGGGAAACGAGGGTTTCCCGCCGCAACCCGAGAAAGACCTCGAGAGTCCTTCTTCAACGCCTCTTGAGGACCTAGCCGCTTCCCATGACTCGAGAGTGATGACCAGCTCCCCCTCGCCATGCGCATGGAGACCTGACTTCCCTGGCGCCGCACGAGAGGCTCCCTGAGGTCCTCGTCGTGACTCCTGAGAAAACCCCCATGGGCGCAGCAGCCTGAGGAAACCCATGAGACGCCCCCGTCATCGCGAGATGAGGGCCTTCTTTTCCTGCCTGGCCTGGAGAGCAATCCCGAGTCCTCTCTCCAAACTGAAGAGGAGGCTCGATACCCTTGAGTCCACTCAGTGGGCTCCAAGAGATCCTTGTCGCGACTTTAGAGGAAATCGGAGTCCTTTGCTTCCCCTCCAGGCGAGTCCTGACCCCCCGGGGGAGTCTGGAATGGAAACCCGGGATCCCTGTCTTCCTTTGAGAGGAATATTAGGTCCTGGACACACACCTCGATGAGGTCTCTTTGGCCCTGTAGTGACTCGAGCAGAACCCCCAGCTTTCCATCGCAACTCGAATTGAAGATTGGGCTTCCCAGGGCCAACCCAAGAGGAAGCCTGAAATTCCTGTCGTTTTCGAGAATCCCGATGCAACTCGAGAAAAACGACGTGGTTCCAACGTCTTCACAGGATGAGGCCCTTGCCCGCTACAGCGTCTCCAGGGAAGTCCCATGTTCCGTCCTGAAGTGGGAAACGGTACTTGGCTCCCTTGATGCGACCCCTAAAGTTCCCTGAAACGCCGGGTTCCCTCGAGTGGAACACCGAGGGTCCCGGCACCACTTCATCTGAGCCCCATCTCCCCTCCTGATCGCGACAGGAGAATCGATTCCCCTACTTTGTGTGCAAGGGGTTCCCGGCCTTCCCAGCGCACCTCATGATGATGCTGGTCTCACGAGGAAAATCGAGATGAGCCACGTGGGTGGTGCCACATGCCGAATGACCCCGATTTCCCGGTCCGCTCTTGAAATGAACCCGATGCCCGGACACCTCTTTGAAGGAAACCCTGTGGGGGAAGGCACAAAACGAAGGGGCACTGACACCCCCATGCATCTTCTGGAAACACCCGCAGGTTCCACACACAGCTTGTCAAGGGCCCTGAGACCCCCTGAACGACTCGAGAGGCAAGCAGAGTTCCGTTACTCAGACAAGATGAGGCCTGACTCTCCTGTCCCAACTCTGCAGGGACCCTGCGGTCGGAGTCAGAAATGGAGAGGAAGCCTGAGGTTCCTGCCTCCAATCGAGATGAGGCCCTCTTTCATTTCGTCAAACCTAGTGGAGTCCCGAGAGGCCCCTCTAACTCCTCAGTATCCCTCACCTCTCAGAGGCACCTGGGAAGTTCCCTAAGGTCCCCTGTAGAGGTCGAGGGAAACGAGTGTTTCCCGCCCCAACCCAAGAAAGACCTTGAGAGTCCTTCTTAAATGCCTCTTGAGGCCCTAGTCCCTCCCATGACTCGAGAGCAATGACGCGATCTGCCTGGCCACACGCATGGAGTCAGGCTTCTCTGGCGCCGCACGAGAGGCTCCCTGAACTCCCCATCATATCTCGTGAGAAACCCCACACTGGCACCGCAGCTCGAGAAAACCCATGAGACGCCCCCGTCATCACGAGAGGAGGGCCATCTTTAACTGCATGGTATGCAGATCAAGCGTGAACCTTCTGTCCAAGCTACACAGGACGCTTGACTCCCTTTAGGCCACTCATTGGGCTCCAAGAGTTACGCGTCCCGACTCGAGAGGATAGTGGAGTCCTTTGCTTCCACTCGAGACGAGGCGTGACCCACTGGGTGAGACTGGAATGCGACCCCGATATCCCTGTCGGCCCTGGAGAGGAACATTACGTCCTGGACCCAAGCCTAGATGAGGACTCTTTGCCCTGAAGTGACTCGAGAGCAACCCCCAGCTCTCTCTGACAAGTTGAATGGAAGATTGGACTTCCTGGGCCAACACAAGAGGAAGCCTGAATTCCCCGTTGTAACTCGAGAATCCCGCCTCAACTCGAGAAAAACCACGTGTTTCCCTCGTCATCGCAATATGAGGCCCTTGCCCGCTACAGCATCTCCAGAGAATTCCCACGTTCCGTCTTGAAGTGCGAAACTGTACTTGGCACCCTTGATGCGACCTCAAAAGTGCCGTGACATACCGGTCTCACTCGAGGGGACCACCGAGGTTCCCGGCACCACTTCATCTGAGCCCCTTCTCCCCTTCTGATCGCGAGCGGTGGGTCGATTCCCCTGCTTTGTCTGCAAGGGGTTCCCGACCTTCCCGGCGCACCTCAGGATGAGGCCGGTCTCCCGAGGAAATTTGAGACGTAGCCTCGTGGGTGGTACCACATGCTGAAAGACCCCAATTTTCCGGTACGCTCTTGAAAAGAACCCGATGCCCGGAAACCTCTTTGAAGGCAACCCTGTGGATGAAGGCACAACACGAAGGGGCACTGACAGCCCCGTGCATCGTCCGGAAAAACCCGCAGGTTCCACACTCAGCTCAACAAGTGGCCTGTCACTCCGTAAACAACTCGAAAGACAAGGGGAAATCCATTCCTCCACAGAAGACGAGGCGTGACTCTCTTGTCCATACTCTGCAGGTACCCTGCGACCCGAGTCAGATATGGAGAGGACCCCTGAGGTTCCTGCCTCCATTCGAGATGAGGCCCTCTTCGATTGCACCAAACCCAGTTGAGTAACGAAAGGCCCCTCCCAAATCCACAGTGTCCCTGACTTCTCAGAGGCACCCTTAGAAGTTGCCTGAGGTCACCGACACAAATCAAGGGAACCCAGGGTTCCCTGCCGCAACCCGAGAAAGACCTCAAGAGTCCTTCTTCAATGCGTCTTGAGGCCCGATTCGCCTACTATGACTCGAGAGCAATCACGCACTCCCCTTCACCACACGCACGGAGACCTGACGTCCCTAGCACCACACGAGAGGTTCTCTGAGCTCCCCGTTGTACCTCGTGAGAAATCTGATACTGGCGCCGCAGCTGGAGAAAACCCACGAGATGCCCCCGTCACCGTGAGATGAGGGCCTTTTTTCCTGCATGGCCAGGAAAACAATCCCGAGTCATCTCCAAACTCCATAGGAGGCTTCACTCCCTTTACGCCACGCAGTGGGCTCCAAGAGATACCCGTCGCGACTCGATAGGAGAGCGGAGTCCTTTTTTGCCCCTCAAGACGAGGCCTGACTCTCCGGGTGAGTCGAGAATGCAACCCTGAGATCCCTGTCGGCCCAGTAGTGGAACACTAGGTCCTGGACACAAGCGTAGATGAGGTCTATTTTGCCCTGCAGTGACTGGAGAGCAATCCCCAGTTCTAACTTGCAACTCGAATGGAATACTGGATATTCCTGACGCCACACAAGAGGCTCCCTGAAATCCCCGTGGTACTTCATGAGACACCCCACACTGGCGCCGCAGCTCGAGAATACCCACGAGACGCCACCGTCATCTCGAGATGAGGGCCTTCTTTTCCTGCATGGCCTGGAGTCCAATCCCGAGTCCTCTCTCCAAACTCCACAGGAGGCTTGACTCCCTTTTGTACACACAGTGGGCTCCAAGAGATACCCATCGCGACTCGAGACGAGAGCGGAATTCTTTGCTTACCCTCGAGGTGAGAACTGACTCCCCGGATGAGTCTGGAATGCAAACCCGAGATCCCTGTCGCCCCTGGAGAGCAACATTAGATCCTGGACACAAGCCTAGATTAGGTCTCTTTTGCCCTGCAGTGACTCTAGCGCAATCCCCAGCTCCCCCTCGCAACCCGAATGGAAGATTGGATTTCAAGGCCAACAAGAGGAAGCCTAAATTCCCGGTCATAACTCGAGAATCCCGCCGCAACTCGAGCAAAACCACGTGGTTCTCCCGTCATCGCAAGATGAGGCCCTTGCCCGCTACAGCGTTTCAAAAGATGTCCCAGGTTCCGTCTTGAAATGCGAAACGGTACTTGGCACCCTTGATGCGACCCCAAAAGTCCCCCAACACGCCGGTCTCACTCAAGGGGAACACCGAGGTTCCCGGCACCACTTCATTTAAGCCCCTTCTCCCCTCCTGATCGTGACCGGTGGGTCGATTCCCCTGCTTTGTCTGCAAGGGGGCCCGACCTTCCCTGCACAACTCAGGATGAGGCCGGTCTCATGGGGAAATTCGATACGTAGCTTTGTGGGTGGTGCCACTTGCTGAAAGACTCCAATTTCCCGGTCCGCTCTTGATAAGAATCCGATGCTCGGACACCTCTTGGAAGGCAGCCTTGAGTATGAAGGTACAACACGAAGGGGCACTAACACACCTGTGCATCATCCGGAAAAACGGGCAGGTTACACACACAGCTCGACAAGTGGCCTGTCACCTCGAGAACAACTCGAGAGGCAAGAGGAGTCCCATCCTCCAGAAAAGACGAGGCCTGACTCTCCTGTACCAACATGCAGGGACCTTGCGATCTGAGTCAGAAATGGAGAGGAACACTGAGGTTCCTGCTTCAACTCGAGATGAGTCCCTCTTACATTCCACCAAATGCAGAGGAGTCTCGAGAGGCCCCTCCAAACTGCACAGTATCCCTGACTTCTCAGAGGCACTCTGAGAAGCTCCCTGAGGTCGCAGGCACAAGTCAAGGGAACCCTGGGTTTTATGCAGTGACCCGAGAAAGACCTCGAGAGTCCTTCTTCAACCCGTCTTGAGGCCCGATTACCCTACCATGACTCGAGAGCAATGACGAGCTCCCCCTAGCCATCTCATGGGGACCTGACTTCCCTGGCGCCACACGAGAGGCTCCCTGAGCTCCCTCTCGTACCTCGTCAGAAACCCGGCACTAGCGCAGCAGTCTAGAAAACCCACGAGACGCCGCCATCATCGCGAGATGAGGGCCTTCTTTTCCTGCATGGCCTGGAGAGGAATCCCGAGTCCTCTATCCAAACAGCACAGGAGGCTTGACTCCCTTTAGGGCACACAGTGGGCTCCAAGAGATACCCATCGCGACTCAAAAGGACAGCGGAGTTCTTTGCTTCCCCTCGAGACGAGGCCTGATTCCCCGGGTGAGTCTGGTATGCAACCCCAAGATCCCTGTCGCCCCTAGGGACGAACATTAAGTCCTGGACACAAGGCTAGATGAGGTCTATTTTGCCCTGCAGTGACTCGAGAGCAATCCCCAGCTCTCCCTTTAAACTCGAATGGAAGATAGGACTTCCCTGGCTCAACACATGAGGAAGACTGTATTCCCCGTCGAAACTCGAGAATCCCGCCACAACTCGAGAAACGCCACGTGGTTCCCCCGTCATCCCAAGATGAGGCCCTTGCCCCCTACAGCGTCTCAAGAGAAGTCCCACGTTCCGTCTTGAAGTGCGAAACGGTATTGGCACCCTTGATGCGACCTCAAAAGTTCCTCGACACACCAGTCTGACTCGAGGAGAACACCGAGGTTCCCGGCACCACTACATCTGGGCCCCTTCTCCCCTCCTGATCGCGACAGGAGGGTCGATTCCCCTGTTTTGTCTTGAAGGGGTTCCCGCCTTTCCCGGTGCATCTCAGGATGAGGCCGGTCTCACGAGGATATTCGAGACATAGCCACGTGGATGGTGACACATGCCGAAAGACCCCGATTTCCCGGTCCGCTCTTGATAAGATCCCAATGCCCGGACACCTCTTTGAAGATAACCCTTTTGATGAAGGCACAACACTTAGGGGCACTGACACCCCCGGGTATCATCCGGAGAAACCCGCAGGTACCACACACAGCTCGAGAAGTGACCTGTCACCCCGTGAACAACTGGAGAGGCAAGCAGAGTTCCATTCCTCCACACAAGACGAGGCCTGACTCTCCTGTTCGAACTCTGCAGCGAAACTGCGATCCGAGTCAGATCTGGCCCAGGGGAAGTCAGGAGAGGAAACGTGAGTTTCCTGCCTCCACTCGAGATGAGGCCCTCTTCCATTGCACCGAACCCAGTGGAGTCCCGAGAGACCCCTCCCAACTGCTCAGGATCCCTGACTTCTCAGAGGCACCCTTAGACCTTCCTGAGATCACCGGCACAAGTCGAGGGAACCAAGGGTTTCCTGCCCCAACCCGTAAAAGACCTCGAGAGTCCTTCTTCAATGCGTCTTGAGGTGCGATTCCCCTACCATGACTCGAGAACAATGACGCGCTCCCCCTAGCCACGCGCATAGAAACCTGACTTCCCTGGCGCCACAGGAGAGGCTCCCTGAGCTCCCCATTATACCTCGTGAGCAACACCACACTGGAGCCGCAGCTCGAGAATACCCACGAGACGCCCCAGTCCTCACGAGATGAGGGCCTTCTTTTGCTGTATGGCCTGGAGAGCAATCCTGAGTCCTCTCTCCAAACTCCACAGGAGGCTTGACTCATTTTAGGCCACACAGTGAGCTCCAAGATATACCCGTCGCGACTTGACAGGAGAGCGGTGTCCTTGGCTTCCCCTCGAGACGAGGCCTGACTCCCCGGGTGAGTCGAGAATGCAATGCTGAGATCGCTTTCGCCCCAGCAGAGGAACATTAGGTCCTGGACACAAGCCTAGATGAGGTCTATTTTGCTCTGCAGTGTCTCGAGAGCAATCCCCAGTTCTAACTCCCAATTCGAATGAAAACTGGACTTCCCTGGGCCAGTTGAAGAGGAAGCCTGAATTCCCGGTTGTAACTCGAGAATCCCGCCCCAACTCAAGAAAAACCACGTGGTTCCCCCGTCATCGAAAGATGAGGCCCTTGCCCACTACAGCGTCTCAAGAGAAGTCCCACATTCCGTATTGAAGAGCGAAAAGTTACTTGGAACCCTTGATGCGACCCCAAAAGTTCCCCGACATACCAGTCTCACTTGAGGAGAACACCGAGGTTCCCGGCACCACTTCATCTGAGACTCTTCTCCCCTCTTGATCGCGACAGGAGGTTCGATTCCCCTGCTTTGTCTGGAAGGCGTTCCCGACCTTCCTGGCGCACATCAAGATGAGGCCAGTCTCACGAGGAAATTCGAAACATAGCCTCGTGGGTGGTGCGGCATGCCAAAAGACCCCGATTCCCTGGTCCGCTCTTGATAAGAACCCGATGGCAGAACCCAACTCGAAGGCAATCCTGTGGAACAAGGCACAACACGAAGGGGCAGTGACACCCCAGTGCATCGTCCAGAAAAACCCGCAAGTTCCACATACAAATCGACAAGTGGCCTGTCACCCCATGAACAACGCGAGACTCAAGCGGAGTTCCATTCCTCCACACAAGACGAGGCCTGACTCTCCTGTCCCAACTCTGCAGGGACTCTGCGATCCGAGTCAGATCCGGCGCATTCGAAGCCAGGAGAGGAACCCTGTGGTTCCTGCCTCAACTTGTCATGAGGCCCTCTTCCATTGCACCAAACCCAGTGGAGTTCCGAGAGGCCCCTCCCAACTCCACAGTGACCCTGACTTCTCAGAGGCACGCTGAGAAGCTTCCTGAGGTCACTGGCACAAGTCGATGGAACCCAGGGTTTCCTGCTGCAACCCAAGAAAGACCTCGAGAGTCCTTCTTTAACCCGTCTTCAGGCCCAATTCCCCTACCATGACTCGAGAACAATGACGGGCTCCCTCTCACCACGTGCATAGAGACCTGACTGCCCTGGCACCACATGAGAGGCTCACTGAGCTCCCAGTCTTACTTCGTGAGAAACCCCACACTAGCGCCACAGCTCGAGAAAACCTACGAGACGCCCCAGTCATCGGGAGATGAGGGCCTTCATTTCCTGCATTGCCTGGAGAGCAATCCCGTGTCCTCCCTACAAACACCAGAGGAGGTTTGACTCCCTTTAAGCCACTCAGTGGGCTCCAAGACATGCCCGTCCGACTCGAGAGGAGAGCAGAGTCCTTTGCTTCCCCTCGAGACGAGGCCTGACTCCAGGGTGAGTCTGGAATGCAACCCCGAGATTCCTGTCGCCCCTTGACATGAACATTAGGTCCTGCACACAAGCCTTGGTGGGGTCTCTTTTGCCTTCAGTGACTAGAGCGCACCTCCAGCTCTTCCTCGAATCTCGAATGGAAGATAAGACTTTTGTGGGCCAACACAAGAGGAAGCATGAATTCCCTGTGGTAACTCAAATATCCCACCGCAACTAGAGAAAAACCAAGTGGTTCCCCAGTCATTCCAAGATGAGGCCCTTGCCCGCTGGAGCACCCCAAGAGAAGTCCCACGTTCCAATTTGAAGAGCGAAACGGTACTTGGAACGCGTTATGCGACCCCAAAAGTTACCCGACATACCTGTCTCACTTGAGGGAAACACCGAGGTTCCCAGCAGCACAACATCTGAGCCACTTCTCCCCTCCTGATCGCCACAGGAGGGTCGATTCCTCTGCTTTGTCTGGAAGGGTTTCATGACCTTCGCGGCACACCTCAGGATGAGGCCGGTTTCATGAGGAAATTCGAGACTAGCCACGTGGGTGGTGCCAAATGCTGAACGACCCCGATTTCCCAGTCCGCTCTTCATAAGAACACGATGCCCGGACACCTCTTCGAAGGCAACCCTGTGGATGAAGACACAAAACGAAGGGTCACTGACAGCCCCATGCATCGTCTGGAAAAACCTGCAGATTCCACACACAGTTTGACAAGGGGCCTGAAACCCCATGAACAACTCGAGAGGCAAGCGGAGTTCCATTTCTCAGAAAAGACATAGCCTGACTCTCCTGTCCCAACTCTGCAGGGACACTACGATCAGAGTCAGAATTGGAGAGGAAGCCTGAGGTTCCTGCCTCCACTCGAGATGAGGCCTTCTTCTATTGCGACAAACCCAGTGGAGTCCCGAGAGGCCCCACCAACTCCACAGGATACCTCGCCTCTCAGAGGCACCCTGGGAAGTTCCCTAAGGTCCCCGGCAGAAGGCGAGGGAAATGAGGGTTTCCCGCCGCCCCCCGAGGAAGACCTCGAGAGTCCTTCTTCAACGCGTCTCGAGGCCCTAGTCCCCTCCCGTGACTCGAGAGCCAGGACGCGCTCCCCCTCGCCACGCGCATGGAGACCTGACTTCCCTGGCGCCGCACGAGAGGCTCCCTGAGATCCTCGTCGTGCCTCGGGAGCAAACACCCACGGGCGCCGCAGCTCGAGGAAACCCCTGAGACGCCCCCGTCCTAGCGAGCTGAGGGATTTCTTTTCTTGCATGGCCTGGAGAGCAATCCCGGGTCCTCTCTCCAAACTGAAAAGGAGGCTGGACTCCCTTGAGGCCGCTCAGGGGGCTCCCAGAGACCCGCGTCGCGACTCGAGAGGTGAGCGGAGTTCTTGGCTTCCCCTGTAGACGAGGCTTGACTCCCAGGAGGAGCCTGGAATGCAACCCCGAGATCCCTGCCTTCCCTGGAGAGGAATATTAAGTCCCGGACACACGCCTAGGTGAGGTCTCTTGTGCCCTGCAGTGACTCGAGCGCAACCCCCAGCTTTCCCTCGCAACTCGAGGGGAAGATTGGGCTTCCCAGGGCCAACCCAAGATGAAGCCTGAGATCCCCGTCGTAAATTGAGAATCCCGCGGCAACTCGAGAAACACCACGTGGTTCCCACCTCTTGGCAAGATGAGGCCCTTGCCCGCCATGGAGTCTCAAGTGAAGTGCCCTGTTCCGCCCTGAAGGGCGAAACGGTCACTGACAGCCTTTATGCGACCCCCAAAATTTCCCCGACACGCCGGCTTCCCTTGAGGGGAACACCGAGGGTCCCGGCACCGCTTCCTCTGAGCCCCATCTCCCCTCCTGATCACGACATGGGATTCGATTCCTCTGCGTGGTCTGGAAGGGGTTCCCGGCCTTCCCGGCGCACCTCAGGATGGGGCTGATCTCACGAGGAAATTCGAGACGAGCCACGTGGGTGGCGCCACATGCCGAACGCCCCCGATTCCCCGGTCCGCCCTTGAGAAGGACCCGAGGCCCGGACCCCTCTTCGAAGGCAACCCTGTGGGTGAAGGCACAACACGAAGGGGCACTGCCACCCCCGTGCATCGTCCGCAAAGACCCGCGGGTTCCACACACAGCTCGACGAGGGGCCTGAGACCCCCTGAACAACTCGAGAGGCCAGCGGGTTTCCCTTCCTCAGATAAGACGAGACCTGACTCTCCTGTCCCAACTCTGCAGTGACCCTGCGGTCGGAGTCCGAAACGGAGAGAAAGCCTGAGGTTCCAGCCTCCCCTCGAGGTGAGGCCCTCTTCTGTTGCGCAAGACCCAGAGGAGTCCCGAGAGGCCCCGCAAACTCCACAGGATGCCTCGCCTCCCAGAGGCACCCTGGGAAGTTCCCTAAGGTCTCCGGCAGAAGGCGAGGGAAACGAGTGTTTCCCACCGCCCCCTGAGAAAGACCTCGAGAGTCCTTCTTCAACGCGTCTCATGGCCCTAGTCCCCTTCAGTGACTCGAGAGCCATGACACGCTCCCCCTCGCCACGGGCACGGAGACCTGACTTCCCTGGCACTGCACGAGAGGCTCCCTGAGATCCTCGTCTTGCCTCGTGAGAAAACCCCCACAGGCGCCGCAGCTCGAGGAAACCCCTGAGAAGCCCCCGTCCTCGCGAGGTGAGGGCCTTCTTTTCCTGCCTTACCCAGAGCGCAATCCCGAGTCCTCTCTCCAAACTGAATAGGAGGCCTGACTCCCTTGAGGCCACTCAGTGGGCTCCAAGAGATCTGCGTCGCGACTTGAGAGGAGAGCGGCATCCTTTGCTTGCCCTCGAGAAGAGGCCTGACTCCCCGGGGGAGTCTGGAACGCCACCCCGAGATCCCTGTCTTCCCTTGAGAGGAACGTTAAGTCCCGGACACAGACCTAGATGAGGTCTCTTTGGCCCTGCAGTGACTCAAGTGCAACCCCCTGCTTTCCCTCGCAACTCGAATGGAAGATTAGGCTTCTCAGGGCCAATACAAGAGGAAGCCTGAAATCCCCATCGTAACTCTAGAATCCCACCGCAACTCGAGAAATTCCACATGGTTCCAACGTCTTCGCAAGATGAGGCCCTTGCCCGCTACGGCGTCTCAAGGGAAGTCCTAGGTTCTGTCCTGAAGTGCGAAACGGTACCTGACTCCTTTCATGCATCCCCCAAAAGTCCCTCACACGCCGGTTTCCCTCGAGGGTAACACCGAGGGTTCCGGCCCCACTTCATCCGAGCCCCTTCTCCCCTCCTGACCGCGACAGGAGAGTCTATCCACCTGAGTTGTCTTGAAGGGTCCCCGGCCTTCCCAGCACACCTCAGGATGAAGCCGGCCTCACTAGGAAATTTGAGACTAGCCCCGTGGGTGGTCCCACATGCCGAAAGACCCCAATTTCCCTGTCTGCTCTTGAAAAGAACCCGAGGCCCGGACACCTCTTCG
This sequence comes from Bubalus kerabau, assembly GCF_029407905.1. Taxonomy (NCBI): domain Eukaryota; kingdom Metazoa; phylum Chordata; class Mammalia; order Artiodactyla; family Bovidae; genus Bubalus; species Bubalus kerabau. Next base: position 1,587,970 of record NW_026577887.1, on the reverse strand, counting down.
AAGGCAAGCCAGTGGGTGAAGGAACAACACGAAGGGGCACTGTCACTGTCATGCATCGTCCGGAAACACCCGCATGTTCCAACACAGCTCTTCAAGCGGCCTGAGACCCCCTGAGCACCTCGAGAGGCAAGCGGAGTTCCCTTCCTCAGACAAGACGATTCCTGACTCTCTTGTCCCAACTCTGCAGGGACCCTGCGGTCGGAGTCCGAAACGGAGAGGAAGCCTGAGGTTCCTGCCTTCCCTGGAGATGAGGCCCTCTTCCATTGCGCCAAACCCAGCGGAGTCCTGAGAGGCCCCGCCAACTCCACAGCATCCCTCATCTGTCAGAAGCACACTGGGAAGTTCCCTAAGGTCACCGGTAAACTTTTATTGCACAAGATCCCCATGAAAAGGCCCACGCAGCAGGACATCCACAAATTCTGTCTGCCATTAAAGGGCAGTAAGGTGTCCTCCCCACTTCTTTGCTGCCTCGGCGGCCACCAGGGTGCAATTCGCGTACCCTTCCCTTTCCCATCCTAGCAGGTGCTCCAGGGCCCGCTGGCCTACAAAGTGCCAGAAGCAGGGCTGGGCCAGCCGGCCAGAATTCAGGGTTCTGTCCCTTGGACTTCCAGCGGACACTAGGCTGCTTGAGAAAACCGCGCAGACTCTGAGGTTTTTCAGCAGAGGGGTGAAGCGGTAAAGGCCTTGACCCCAAAGACGAGGCCTTTCTGCGACCGTCAGGTTGGGGAGCTCTGAGACTGTGCCAACACAGGGCGGAATACATGGTTCCCTGCTCCACGCAGTCCCCGTTCCCTTACCTGTGTTCCGCACCCCTCCGCTGTGGCCAATGGATGCCGATCCTTGGGGATCCAGGAGTTCACGAAATGGGCATTCCCAGCCGCAATGGCGACCCCCAACAGCACATCTGGAAAGCCCTCCCCCACCCCCGCCAGGAGCCGACCCCCTCTGCGAACGGACCCCCACCCTGCCCCGCACCGCCAGGTTTCGCCCCAGCCCTGCCGGGCTCCCGGCGGGTTCCCAGCCACATTGGCGACCCCCGGGAGCACAACAGGGACCGACCACCCACCCACAGCGAGCGGAATCTCGACCTGTGCAGCCCAGGTTTACCCCGCCCTGGGTGCGCTCCCGGAGCGTTTCCAGCCGCAGTGGCCATCTCGGAGAGCACAACTGGGAAGCCCTCCCCTACCCCCGCCAGGAGCCGACACCCGCCCTGCGCCGCCCGGGTTCGCCCCGCCCCTGCCGCGCTCCAGGGGCGCTGCCCACCTTCACCAGTGGCTCCTGGTGAGCCCCGTCCCCACGCCCGGTTCCAGGAGAGGCTCTCGGACCTCGCTGCTGCCGCCAGGTCAAACATGAGGACAATACATACACCCCACAGAGACAATCCAAGCTGTCTATGATTTAGGGATAAAACGAGGACTACAGAAAGGCAAGATGACCTGACCTAGGAGGGCCATGATATTCTATAGAACCAGACAAAGTTGGTTACCAAGGAAACTTTTTTCTTGGAACCCGGAAAGCTGGTTCTTTGCATATGCAATGACCAACAATTAGCTTGTTACCCAAGCCTGCCTCACTGCCACCCCCATCCCCCCACTCCCCAGAAGACTGGCTCAAAGAAATATTTTAAATCTCAGGCGGAAACCTGGAAGATGTCTTGTCTGTCTGTTTGGATTAAAGTATGTGTCAGTGTGAGCCTTGTGTTTTTTGATAATATTGCTCAAGTTCTGTGTTCTGATATCAATGGTCTCAAGACAAGGCAGCCCTTCCAAATCAAACTGCTGGAAATACAAGAAAACATTGACCTAAATGAATGTCAGAGTCCCGTGAACTGGGAACTAGTCAATATTAAATATCTAGTATTTTTGGTTTTGCTCCTCCACTATAGACATGTCTAAGAGTCAACAACATTAAGCACAATATGTTCATAGTGCCTAGGTTTATTCTAAGGTAAAAATTGCTCTATGTGTCACAAGCTTGTCAGCAAGAAAGTACCTGGAAACAGCAACAACCAATGTAAAAAATGTAAATGTGATATGAGCTTTTAGATAAACTCTTAACAATAATTATACTCTAAAATATCTGCCTCTCATAGTCTTGATTGAAGGCAGAGGAGAAGGGGATGACAGAGGATAAAATGGTTGGATGGCATCACTGACTCGATGGACATGAGTTTGAGCAAGCCCCTGGAGTTGGTGATGGACACGGAAGCCTGGCGTCCTGCAGGCCACGGGGTCCCAAAGAGTCAGACTCGACTGAGCAACTGAACTGAACTGAACTTACAATCGTTCCTCCAGGTGTTTTGGTTACCTGAGTTTCTATCCTGGTGCTAAACTAAGTGACGACAGTGTATTGAATAGCTAGGTCACTTCCAAATAAATGAAACTTCTTAAACATTCACGACTTGAAAGGACCTCCCTTTTACACAGAAACAAAAGAGATTTTTGACTCTGCATGAATAGTGACTGGCACCATCCGAACATATTAAATGTAAGATAGCAATTTTTTTGTTTTGTTTTGTTTTGTTCTGTTCTTGCAGGAAGCGGGGTGGGCGCTATTATCACTGATAGGTATGCTCACCAATCTATCAAATGCCAATATAAGAGTGAGTTCTTGGTTGCTGAAGGGAAATGTATGACTTGTTATTACAAGAATGTATGGAATGCAATCACACTTTAAGAAGGAAAACGAAGTAGTTCTGTCTTACAGGTGGCATTTTCAGGACGGGAGAAGCAAAGGAATGGGTACAGAATGGGATAAGGAGGTTGTAGGGAAAGTAGGCCCCCAGAAAAGAGTTTTGTGCCTAGCACAAGTTTTCTTGAGATGTTGAACTGCCTTTGCTAATGGAGTTTAAGTTTCTTTACCTCTTAAGTGATCTCTTCTAGGTTGACCTAGAACAGAAATCTTTTGTTAGCTTTGGCTAAGAGGAGAAGTATTGTTTCACGGTGACATATGTGATCCTACCTGAGTGTTCTCATCCCCTTTGATATCTATGCACTGCTGCTGCTGCTGCTGCAGCTGCTAAGTGGTTCAGTTGAGGCCGACCCTGTGCCACGCCATAGATGGCAGCCCACCAGGCCCCGCAGTCCCTGGGGTTCTCTAGGCAAGAACACTGGAGTGGGTTGCCATTTCCTCCTCCTATGCATGAAAGTGAAAAGTGAAAATGAAGTCGCTCAGTGGTGTCCGACTCTTAGCCACCCCATGGACTGCAGCCTACCAGGCTCCTCCGTCCTTGGGATTTTCCAGGAGTGGGGTGCCATTGCCTTCTCCCATATCTATGCACAAGCCTGCCTAAATAATTGACTTCTAGCCAACTTTGGGATGCCCATGACCACCCACCCTTACCAGGCAACAGAGAAGAGAAAAACACTTACCACAGGAGGTTCTGATAAGGAACAAGGAACTATCAAGCTCCCACCTACCAGGATTCTGCAGAGGTCAACAAGAGGTCAGCAAGAGATGAGAGACTGCAGTCCAGAGGTCCTAGCTACTTCCATCTAGCAACAAACACCCAGCATAGTCAAAACGATTTCAATGTTAAAGAATAAATAAATAAATAAAAGGACAGAAGTTCTTTGAACACATGTCTGAATTTAGGGGTGAGGCATTACATACGTGTCCCAGGATAATCTTAAAGTGTCAGAAAGTAAAGAAATTAAAGACGACTATCAAGCTGTCCAAACTGATAAAAATGAATGATTACACAGTTTTATCTGTATACATTAGCAGATAATAATCTGAAAAGGAATTTTAAAAAATTCCCTTTCAATAATATCAACATGAATAAAGCACTTTGCCATGGATGTAACGAGGATGACAAGACTGGCACACTGGAAATTATACACCCTGGCTGAAAACCATCCTGAATACATGGACAGATATTCCATAACGATGGAAAGACTTAAGATGGCAATACCATGGAATGCATCTTCAATCTGAAATGAAGATTTGATATGATTTGATCGCTCAGAGCTTTTGTGTCATCAAGTGTTATTAAAGTATTAAAGAGATAGAGAAAGCTGCTGACTTAGACTCGAGGCGGGGTGGGGGGTGGGTAGTAAGAGTACCCCCTGCTGGTCTTTAGCCAGATATTCTACAGGCACTAGCAGTCAGCTAAGGAAAGAAAGGAACTGTTTCAGGGAATGGCACCAGGCCCCTCCCCCACGACATGCATTGAGATAATATTGGCAGCAGGTGAGTCATCCCGGGCCAAAACTTGATTGACATGAATCTTGAAGAAAGGCAGTATTGCAGGCAAATATATCATTTCCTTAACATAGATAAGGAGAACAAGCTAGGAGGAAAACATGCTGTTTTGTTCAAATCGCTTCTGAGCCTTTTGGGGGAACCGACCTGAAGCCAGAGTCTAGCGGAAATACATAGAATATTTACATCGCTTAAGACAAACATTTTCTTAGGAAAAAATGCATTGCTTAGCTCAAGGTTTGTCTGCGAAATTCTTACACATCAGGAGATGGCTCCGAGCTGGGTTTCCACACACAAGAAAATCCATGCAAAGGACAAGCCTGCACAGCCCATCTGCCCTGCTCCCGCACAGCCAGCAGCATTTCCAAGTGACCTCCTAAGGCCTTCCCCAAAATACAGGGGCACCTCTGGGTTTCCTGTTTCCCTCACTTCGAACACTTTTCTTAAAAAAAAAAAAATCCTGCACACTTCTTGATAGAATGCCACAGTGCAAAGAATACAGTCCTTCAATATTTAAACCTCCATTTGCAAAACACTTGGAGCTTTGTTTTGTTTTGTTTTGTTTTTTTAATTACACCACCACATAATTTAAAGCTTTTACACGTTCTAATTATTCAGTTCCAAAACACCAAACTTTTATTGCACAGGGTCCTCATGAAAAGGCCCACGCAGCTGGACAACCACAGATTCTGCCATGAAAGGGCAGCAAGGTGCCCACCCCCTTCTTTGCTGCCTGGGCGGCCACCAGGGTTTGAAATCCATGCACCCTACTAAGTTTCTAGGGTGCAATCCGTGGACCCTTCCCTTTCCCATCCCAGCAGGTGCTCAAGGGCCCGCTGGCTTACAAAGTGCCAGAAGCAGGGCTGGGCCAGCCGGCCAGAGTTCAGTGTTCTGTCCCTTGGACTTCCAGCGGACACTAGGCTGCTTGGAAGAACCGCGCAGACTCTGAGATTTTTCAGCAGAGGGGTGGAGCGGTAAAGGCCTTGACCCCAAAGGAAAGGCTTTTCTGCGACCGCCAGGTTGGGGAGCTCCGAGAATGTGCCAACAGACGGCGGAATACTTGGTTCCCTGCTCCACGCAGTCCCAGTTCCCTTACCTGTGGTCCGCAGCCCTCCGCTGCACCCACGGGATGGCGATCCTTGGGGACCCAGGAGCGGACGAAATGGGCGTTCCCAGCCGCAGTTGCAACCCCCGAGAGCACAACTGGGAACCCCTCCCCATCCCCCCCATGAGCCGACCCCCGCCCCGCGCCGCCAGGGTTAGCCCCGCCCCTGCCGCGCTCCCGGTGCGTTCCCAGCCGCAGTGGCGACCCCCGGGAGCACAACTGGGACCGACCCCCACCTAAAGCCATCGGAATCTCGACCCGCGCAGCCCGGGTTTACCCAGTCCCGGGTGCGCTCCCGGGGCGTTTTCAGCCTCAGTGTCCACCTCCGAGAGCACAACTGGGAAGCCCGCCCCCACCCCCGCCAGAAGCCGACCCCCGCCCCACGCCGCCCGCGTTCGCCCCGCCCCTGCACGGTCCAGGTACCTTCCCAGCTTCTAGCGTTCACGCCCGGGTAGGAGCAGGATGTAGGAGTATGGGAGATGTGTCTGGAGCCTGACAGCCTCAGCTCCGCTCTGGCCTGCCCTTTGGACCTAGGAGCCAGGCCAACTTGCAGAGGGCTTAGGGCCCCATTGTATGCAAACTACCAAGGCCTACCGCAAGGAGAGCTCTGTCCGAGGGAAGGGAAGCGCCCCAGGCTGCGTTCCCAAGCTGTTGCTTGGCAATGCAGACTCAGCGGTAAACGGAGGGAATCAGGGTCCTAGTGCCCCTGTCTTGGGGAGGAAGCTCCACAGCCAGAGTGTTCCTCCCTTTGTGCCCAGAAAGCGCCTGCCAGACTGGGCTTCCCCGGAGCTCTGTTGCAGAGCAGAGACGTGTGGATGTGTTTTGGGGCCTTGACATGTGCGTTTGGGCTCCCTAGCACAGCCCCAGCGTAGGGGAACCAGCCCCTGAGCAAAGAGCTCCAGGCAGTGCTTTGTGCCCAGGCCTGGATGCCCAGTCCCAGCACGCGGGAGAGATGAGTTAGGCTGCCGGCGGGTCCTTGCAAGCCTGTATTGCAAAGGACCGAGTGAGCTTCCACACCGGCGGAGCTGCAGACCTGCGCCCAGGCGTGATAGGACAGAGCCCCTGTCGAGAGGCTGCTCTGCCTGGGCGAGCCTCGCCAAGCCCTTCCCAGCTTCTAGCGTTTGCGCCTGCAAAGGAGCAGGCTGCGGGAGTGTGGGCGACATGACTGGCTCCTGACTGGCCTCAGCTCCGCTCTTGCCTTCCCTTTGGACCTAGGAGCCAGGCCTCCTTGCAGACGGCTTAGGGCACGGGGGTGTGCAAACTGCGAAAGCCTCCCGCAAGGAGACCTCTGTCTGAGGGAAGGGAAATGCCCCAGGTTGCATTCCCAAGCTGTTGCTTGGTAGCCCAGACTCAGCGCTGAACGGAGGGAATCAGGGTCCCAGTGCCCCTGTCATGGGGAGGGAGCTCCACAGCCAGAGTGTTCCTCCGTTTGTGTTCAGAAACCGCCTTACAGACTGGGCTTGCCCGGAGCTCAGCTCCAGAGCAGAGTCGTGTGCATGTGGTTTGGGGCCTTCCCCTGTGCCTTTGGCCTCCCTAGCACAGTCCCAGTGCAGGGGAACCAGCCCCTGAGCAGAGAGCTCCAGGCAGTGCTCTGTGCCCTGGATTGGAAGCCCACTCCCAGCACGCGGGAGAATAGAGTCAGGCCGCCGTCGGGTGCTTGTAAGCCTGTATTGGGAAGGACCGAATGAGCTTCCACTCCGGCGGAGCTCCAGATCTGCGCCCAGGCGCGATATCGCAGATCCCCGGCCTAGAGGCTGCTCTGCCTGGGCGAGCCTCGCCAAGCCCTTCCCAGCTTCTAGCTTTCGCGCAGGGGAAGGAACAGACTGCGGAAGTGGGGGAGACGTGACTGCCGGGCGCCTTACTGGCCTCAGCTCCGCTCTTCCCTTCCCTTTGCACCTATGATCCATGCCTCCTTGCAGAGGGCTTAGGGACCGAAGGAGAGCTCTGTCAGAGGGAAGGGAAGCGCCCCAGGCTGCATTCCCAAACTGTTGTTTAGCCGCCCAGACTCAGCGCTGCACAGGGGTAATCAGGCTCTCTGTGCCCGCAGCTTCACACACAGGTGTGTCTCCGTAGGAATCAAGAAAGATCCTGACAGAGTGAGGTTCATTAGAGCTATACTAAAGAGCAAAGTCTTGTCCATGTGGTCTTGCCTTCCCCTGTGCCTTTGGGTCTCCAGGCCCGGCCCCAGCTCCGTGGAAACAACCCCTGAGAAAATATCTTCAAGATACGCTTTTCCCAGAGGCTGGGAACTGGGGTTCATAGGAGGAGAGAAAAGCAAGCCTCCTTCGGGCATGAAAGGCAGCCAACCTGCCTGTGTTTTGAAGCCTCTATTTGGAAGGAATGGGTTAGCTTCTCCTAAAGGAGACCTCCAGATCTGCTCAGAAGTCGGAAATTCCAGAGGCAGGGTACTGGTTCCTGACTGTCCTTTGCTAGCCTTGAAAGATATTCCTAGATTCTAGAGTTATTTTCCATGAAGGAGCAGGCTTCGGGAATGTGTCAGACGGGACTGGCTCCTTATTGACCTCAGCTCAGCTATTGCCTTTCCATTCAAACTAGGACAAGGCCCTACTTTATGAAGGGTAAGGGTCTTCTTCTTTGCAAACTGCCAAGGGCTACAGCAATGAGACCTCTGTCAAGGTGAGGGAAGCCTAAGAGGATGGATTTTCAAGCAGGTGCTTTGCCACAAAGCATCAGCACCCCACGGAGAGAATCAAGCTCCCTGTGCACCAATGTTGGGAGTGTAGCTTCACACACAGAGTTGTCTCTATAGGAGCCAAGAATGTTCCTGAGAGATTAGGTTCACTAAACCTCTCCTACAGAGCATAGACCTGTCCATGTGGTTTTGCCTTCCCCTGTGAGTTGGGTCCTCAAGGTCCGCCACACCTCCGGGGAAACTGTCCCTGGGAAAAGATCTCCAGGAACCGCTTCGCCTAGGCTGGGAAATGCTGTTCACGTGAAGTAAGGCAAGCGAATCTCCTGCAGAGTAAAAGAGGCCTTACAGTCCCTGGAGGAGCAGGCTGCCAGAGTGTGTGAAACCTGACTGTTGCCTTACTGGCCTCAGCTCCGCCATTGCCTGTTCATCCGAGCTAGCACCCAGGCCTACTTGGAAAAGCGTTTGGGTGCAGATTTCTACAAAGTGCCAAGGGCTACAGCAGTGAGAATTCTCTCAGTGGTAAGGGAGAGCATTTTATGGATTCTCAAGCTGTTTTCTGAATGACAGCGTCAAAATGAAGAGAGAGAATCAGGCTCTCTGTGCCCCTATGTTAGGTACGCAGCTTCACACACAGAGGTGTCTCTGTAGGAGCCAAGAATGCTCCTGAGAGATGAGGTTCACTAGAGGTCTGCTACAGAGCATAGACCTGTCCATGTGGTCTTGCCTTCCCCTGTGCCTTTGGGCCCCGGGCTCGGCCCCAGCTCCGTGGAAACAACCCCTGAGAAAATATCTTCAAGATACGCTTTTCCCAGAGGCTGGGAAATGGGGTTCATAGGAGGAGAGAAAAGCAAGCCTCCTTCGGGCACGAAAGGCAGCCAACCTGCCTGTGTTTTGAAGCCTCTATTTGGAAGGAATGGGTTAGCTTCTCCTAAAGGAGACCTCCAGATCTGCTCAGAAGTCGGTAATTCCAGAGGCAGGGTGCTGGTTCCTGACTGCCCTTTGCCAGCCTTGCAAAGACATTCCAACATTCTAGAGTTATATTCCATGAAGGAGCAGGCTTCGGGAATGTGTCAGAGGGGACTGGCTCCTTATTGGCCTCAGCTCAGCTATTGCCTTTCCATTCAAACTAGGACAAGGGCCTACTTTATGAAGGGTAAGGGTCTTCTTCTTTGAAACTGCCAAGGGCTACAGCAATGAGACCTCTGTCAAGGCGAGGGAAGCCTAAGAGGACGGATTCTCAAGCAGGTGCTTTACTACAAAGCATCAGCACCCCACGGAGAGAACCAAGATCCCTGTTACCCAATGTTGGGAGTGTAGCTTCACACACAGAGTTGTCTCTATAGGAGCCAAGAATGTTCCTGAGAGATTAGGTTCACTAAACCTCTCCTACAGAGCATAGACCTGTCCATGTGGTTTTTCCTTCCCCTGTGAGTTGGGTCCCCGAGGTCCGCCACACCTCCGGGGAAACTGTCCCTGAGAAAAGATCTCCAGGAACCGCTTCGCCGAGGCTGGGAAACGCTGTTCACAGGAAGTAAGGCAAGCGAATCTCCTGCAGAGAAAAAGAGGCCTTACTGTCCCTGGAGGAGCAGGCTGCCAGAGTGTGTGAAACCTGACTGTTGCCTTACTGGCCTCAGTTCCACCATTGCCTGTTCCTCCGAACTAGGACCCAGGCCTATTTGGAGAAGCGTTTGGCTGCGGATTTCTACAAAGTGCCAAGGGCTACAGCAGTGAGAATTCTCTCAGTGGTAAGGGAGAGCATTTTATGGACTCTCAAGCTGTTTTCTGAACGACTGCGTCAAAATGAACTGAGAGAATCAGGCTCTCTGTGCCCCTATGTTAGGTACTCAGCTTCACACACAGAAGTGTCTCTATAGGAGCCAAGAATGTTCCTGAGAGATGAGGTTCACTAGAAGTCTGCTACAGAGCATAGACCTGTCCATATGGTTTTGCCTTGCCCTGTGAGTTGGGTCCCCGAGGTCCACCCCAGCTCAGGGGAAGGAGCCCCTGAGAAAAGATCTCCAGGGACCGCTATTCCCCCAGGCTGGCAAACGCAGTTCACAGGAGGTAACGCAAGCGAGCCTCCTGCAAGGCACAACAGGCCTTAGTGTCCCTGGACGATCAGGCTGCAAGAGTGTGTGAGACCTGACTGGTGCCTTACTGGCCTCAGCTCCGCCATTGCATGTTCCTCCGAACTAGGACCCAGGCCTACTAGGAGAAGGGTTTGGGTATGGATTTCTAAATACTGCCAAGGGGTATAGCAATGAGAACTGTGTCACGGGTAAGGAAGAGCATTGTATGGATTTTCAAGCTGTTGTTTGAACGACAGCTTCAAAGCTGCACAGAGAGAATCAGACTCTGTGTCTCCATGTTCGGTACACAGCTTCACAGACAGGGGTGTCTCCATAGGAAACAAGAACGTTCCTGACAGAGTGAAGTTCACTAGAGCTCTCCTAGAGAGCAAAGACTTGTCCATGTGGTTTTTCTTGCCCTGTGCGTTTGGGGCTCCAGGCTCGGCCCCAGCTCCGTGGAAACAACCCCTGAGAAAAGATCTTCAAGATCCACTTTTCCCAGAGGCTGGGATGTGGGGTTCATAGGAGGCGGGAAAAGCAGGCCTCATTCAGAGAGCAAGAGGCAGCCAAGCGGCCTGCGTTTGGAAGCCTCAATTTGGAAGAATGGGTTAGCTTCCCCTAAGGGAGACCTCCAGATCTGTTCAGAAGTCGGTAATTCCAGAGGCAGTGTGCAGGGTGCTGACTGCCCTTTGCCAGCCTTGCAAAGACATTCCTAGATTCTACAGTTATCTTCCTGAAGAAGCAGGCTTTGGGAATATGTCAGACTTGACTGGCGCCTTATTGGCCTCAGCTCAGCTATTGCCTTTCCATTCAAAGTAGGACAAGGCCCTACTTTATGAAGGGTAAGGGTCTTCTTCTTTCCAAACTGCCGAGGGCTACAGCAATGAGACCTCCGTAAATGCGAGGGAAGCATAAGCGGATGGATTATCAGGAAGGTTCTTTGCCACCAAGCATCAGCACTCCACGGAGAGAATCAGGCTCCCTTTGCCCCTATGTGGGGTGTGTAGATTCACACACAGTGGTGTCTCTACAGGAGCCAAGAATGTTCCTGAGAGATGAGGCTCACAAGAGCTATCCTACAGAGTGCTCACCTGTACATGTGGTTTCGCCTTCCCCTGTGAGTTGGGTCCCCGAGGTCCGCCCCAGCTCCGAGAAAACAGCCTCTGAGAAAAGATCTCCAGGAACCGCTTTTTGCCCAGGCTGGGAAAAGCTGTTCACAGGAAGTAAGGCAAGTGAGCCTCCTGCAGAGAAAAAGAAGCCTTACTGTCCCTGGAGGAGCAGGCTGCCAGAGTGTGTGAAAACTGACTGGTGCCATACTGGTCTTAGCTCCGCCATTGCTTGTTCCTCCGAACTGGGACTCAGGCCTACTTGGAGAAGGGTTTAGGTGCAGATTTCTACAAACTGCCAAGGGCTACTGCAATGAGAACTCTCTCAGAGGTAAGGGCGAGAATTGTATGGATTCTCAAGCTGTTTTCTGAACGACAGCATTAAACCTGCACAGAGAGAATCAGGCTCTCTGCCGCCATGTTGGGTACGCAGTTTCACACACAGAGGTGTCCGCATAGGAGCCAAGAACGTTCGTCAAAGACTGAGGTTCACTAGAGCTCTCTTGGAAAGCAAAGACTTGTTCATGTGGTTTTGCCTTCCCCTGTATGTGTGGGTCTCTGGGCACAACCCCAGCTCCGTGGAAACAACCCCTGAGCAAAGATCTCCAAGAATCTGCTTTTCCCCCATGCTGGGAACCAGGGATCATAGGAGGCAGGAAAAGCAAGCCTCCTTCAGGCAAGAAGAGGCAGCAACCGGCCTGTGTTTGGAAGCCTCTATTTGCAAGGAATGGGTTAGCTTCTCCAGAAGGAGACCTCCAGATCTGCTCAGAAGATAGATATTCCAGAGGCAGGGTCGAGGTTCCTGACTGCCCTTTGCCAGCCTTGCAAAGACATTCCTAGATTCTAGCAATATTTTCCATGAAGGAGCAGGCATCGGGAATATGTCAGAGTTGACAGGTGCCTTACTGGCCTCAGCTCAGCTATTGCCTTTCCTTTCAAACTAGGATCAGGGCCTACTTGGTGAAGGGTAAGGGTCTGCTTCTTTCCAAAGTGCCAAGAGACACAGCAATGAGACCTCTGTCAAGGCGAGGGAAGCGTAAGCGGATGGATTCTCAAACAGTTGCTTTGCCACAAAGCATGAGCACCCCACAGAGAGAATCAGGCTCCCTGTGGCCCTATGTTCGGTGTGTAGCTTTACACACAGAGGTGTCTCTGTACGAGCCAAGAATGTTCCTAAGAGATGAGACACACTAACGTCTCCTACAGAGCATAGACCTGTCCATGTGGTTTTTCCTTCCCCTGTGAGATGGGTCCCCGAGGTCCACCCCAGCTCTGGGGATAGAGCCCCTGAGAAAAGATCTCCAGGAACCGCTTTTTGCCCAAGCTGGGAAACGCAGTTCACAGGAGGTAAGGCAAGCGAGCCTCCCACAGGGAAAAATAGGCCTTACTGTCCCTGGAGGAGCAGGCTGCCAGAGTGTGTGACACCTGACTGGTGCCTTACTGACCTCAGCTCCGCCATTGCATGGCCATCCAAACCAGGACCCAGGCCTACTTGGAGAAGGGTTTGGGTGCGGATTTGTAAAAACTGCCAAGGGCTACTGCAATGAGAAGTCTCTCAGAGGTAAGGGAGAGCATTGTATGGATTCTCAAGCTGTTGTTTGAACGACAGCTTCAAAGCTGCAAAGAGAGAATCAGGCCCTGTGTGCCCCCTTGTTGGGTATGCAGCTCCACACACAGAGGTATCCCCGTAGAATCCAAGACTTTCCTCACATACTGAGGTTAACTAGAGTTCTCCTACAGAGCAAAGACTTGTCCATGTGGTTTTGCCTTCCTCTGTGCGTGTGGGTCTCCGGGCTCAGCTCCAACTCCGTTGAAATAGCCCCTGAAAAAAGATCTCCAAGAACCACTTTTCCCCCAGGCGGGAAGCGGAGTTCACAGGAAGCAGAACAAGCAAGCCTCCTTCGGGCAAGTAGAGGCAGCCAACTAGCCTGTGTTTGGAAACCTCTCTTTGGAAGGAATGGTTAGCTTCTCCAAAAGAAGACCTCCAGATCTGCTCAGAAGACGGAAATTCCAGAGGCAGGGTCGAGGTTCCTGACTGTCCTTTGCCAGCCTTGCAAAGACATTTCTAGATTCTAGCGTTATTTGCCATGAAGGAGCAGGCTTCAGGAATATGTCAGACTTGACTGGCGCCTTACTGGCCTCAGCTCAGCTACTGCCTTTCCACTCAAACAAGGACAAGGGCCTACTTGGTGAAGGGTAAGGGTCTGCTTCTTTCCAAACTGCCAAGAACTACAGCAATGAGACCTCTGTCAAGGTGAGGGAAGCCTATGCGGATGGATTCTTAGCAGGTGCTTTGCTACAAAGCATCAGCACCCACGGAGAGAATCAGACTCCCTTTGCCACTATGTTGGGTGTGTAGCTTCATGCACAGAGGTGTCTCTGTAGAAGCCAAGAATGTTCCTGAGAGATGAGGTTCACTAGAGCTCTCCTACAGAGCATAGACCTGTCCATGTGGTTTTGTCTTCCCCTGTGAGTTGGGCCCCCGAGGTCCGACCCAGCTCCAGGGAAACAGCCCCTGAGAAAAAATCTCCAGGAACAGCTTTGCGCCCAAGCTGGGAAATGCAGTTCACAGGAGGCAAGGCAAGCGAGCCTCCTGCAGGGAAAAAGAGGCCTTACTGCTCCTGGACGATCAGGCTGCAAGAGTGTGTGAGACCTCACTTGTGCCTTACTGGCCTCAGCTCCGCCGTTGCCTGTTGTTCCGAGCTAGGACCCAGGCCTACTTGGAGAAGGGTTAGGGTGCGGATTTCTACAAACTGTCAAGGACGACAGCAATGAGAATTCTCTTAGCGGTAAGGGAGAGCATTGTATGGATTCTCAAGCTGTTGTTTGAATGACAGCTTCAAAGCTACACAGAGAGAATCAGGCTCTCTGTTCCCCTATTTTGGCTGTGCAGCTTCACACACAGAATTTGACTCTGTTGGAGCCAGAAATATTCCTGAAAGACTTAGGCTCACCAAAGCTGTCCTCCAGAGCAAAGACATTGGATGTGGTTTTGCCTTCCCTTGTCAGTATGGGTCCCCTAGCTTGGCCCCAGCTCCGGGGATACAGCCTCTGAAAAAAATCTTCCAAGAAGCGATTTTCCTCCAGGCTGTTAAGCGGAATTCGCAGTTTGCAAGTTAAGGAAGCCTGCTTCGTGGAAGAGCAAGCAGCCAACTGGCCCTGTGTTAGGAAGCCTGTATTTGAAAGGAATGGGTTAGCTTCTACAGCGGGAGAACCTCAGATCTGCTCAGGGGACTGAAATACTAGAGCCAGGGTGGAGGTTCTCCCTTGTCCTTTGTGCACCTTGCAAAGACATTCCTAGCTTCTAGCGTTAGTGTCCCTGTAGTAGCAGGCTGCAGGAGCGTGTGATAAATGACTGCCGCGTTCCTGTCCTCAGCTCCGCTATTAACTTTCTATTCGAACTAGAACCCAGGCCTACTTTGAGAGGGGTTAGGGTCCAGTGTTTCCAAACTGCCAAGGGCTACGGCAATGCGAGCTCTGTCAGAGGTAAGAAAAGAGCAATTGGTTGGATTCTTCAGCTGCTGCGTGGCTGCACAGCTTCCGCGCCGCATGGAGAGCATGAGGCTCCTTGAGGCCCTATTTTGGGTACGCAGCAACATGCACACAGAGTGTCTGTGTTCACTTATGTACAGGCTTATGTACACTAGAGCTCTCCTACAGAGCGAAGACCACTCAGTGGGCTCCAAGAGATACCTGTCGTGACTCGAGAAGAGAGTGGAGTCCTTTGCTTCCCCTCGAGATGAGGCCTGACTCCCCGGGTGAGTATGGAATGCAACCCCAAATCCCTGTCGCCTATGGAGAGGAACATTAAGTCCTGGATACAAGCGTAGATGAGGTCTAGTTTGCACTTCAGTGAATGGAGCCCAATCCCCAGCTCTCCCTGGCAACTCAAATGGAAGATTAGACTTCCTGGGCCAACACAAGAGGAAGCCTGAATTCCCCGTCGTAACTCGAGAATCCCACCGCAACTCGAGAAAAACCACGTGCTTCCCTCGTCATCGCAAGATGAGGCCCTTTGTCCGCTACAGCATCTCAAGAGAAGTCCCACGTTCCCTCCTGAAATGCGAAACAGTACTTGGCACCCTTGATGCGACCCCAAAAGTTCCGCGACATACTAGACTAACTCAAGGGGAACACCGAGGTTCCCGGCACCACTTCATCTGACCCCTTCTCCTCTCCTGATTGCGACAGGAGGGTCGACTCCCCTTCTCTGTCTGCAAGGGGTTCCCGACCTTCCGGGCGCACCTCAGGATGAGGCCGGTCTCATGAGGAAGTTCGAGACGTAGCCTCGTGGGTGGTGCCACATGACGAAAGACCCCAATTACACGGTCCACTCTTGAAAATAACCCGATGCCAGCACACCTCTTTGAAGGAAAACCTGTGGATGAAGGCACAACACGAAGGGGCACTGACACCCGCGTGCATCGTCCAGAAAAACCCGCAGGTCCCACAGACATTTCAAGTGGACTGTCACCCTGTAAACAACTCGAAAGGCAAACGAAGGTCCACTTCCTCAACAGAAGACTAGGTGTGACTCTCTTGTGCCTACTCTGCAGGGACAATGGGATCCGAGTCAGAAACGGAGAGGAAGCCTGAGGTTCCTGCGTCCACTCGAGATGAGGCCCTCTTCCATTGCACCACACCCAGTGGAGTCCCGAGAGGCCCCTACCAACTCCAGAGTATCCCTGAGTTCTCACAGGCACAATGAGAAGCTCCTGAAGTCACAGGCACAAGTTGAGGGAACCCTGGGTTTTCTGCCGCGACTCGAGAAAGACCGCGAGAGTGATTCAAAATGTGTTGAGTCGCGATTCCCCTACCATGACTCGAGAGCCATGACACGCTCCCCCTCGCCACGCGCATGGAGACCTGACTTCCCTGGCGCCGCACGAGAGGCTCCCTGAGATCCTCGTCGTGCCTCGGGAGAAAACCCCCACGGGCGCCGCAGCTCGAGGAAACCCATGAGACGCACCGGTCCTCGCGAGCTGAGGGCCTTCTTTTCCTGCATGGCCTGGAGAGCAATCCCGGGTCCCCTCTCCAAACGGAAGAGGAGGCTGGACTCACTTGAGGCCGCTCAGGGGGCTCCCAGAGACCGCGTCGCGACTCGAGAGGAGAGCGGGGTCCTTGGCTTCCCCTCGAGACGAGGCCTGACTCCCCGGGGGAGCCTGGAATGCAACCCCGAGATCCCTGCTTTCCCTGGAGAGGAATATTAGTTCCCGGACACACGCCTAGCTGAGGTCTCTTCGGCCCTGCAGTGACCCGAGCGCAACCCCCAGATTTCTCTCACAACGCGAGGGGAAGATTGGGCTTCCCAGGGCCAACCCAAGAGGAAGCCTGAGATCCCCGTCGTAACTCGAGAATCCCGCCGCAACTCGAGAAAAACCACGTGGTTCCCACGTCTCCGCAAGATGAGGACCTTGCCCGCGACGGCGTCTCAAGGGAAGTCCCCTGTTCCGCCCTGAAGGGCGAAACGGTCCCTGACAGCCTTCCTGCGACCCCCAAAAGTTCCCCTACATGCCGGGTTCCCTCGAGGGCAACACCGAGGGTCCCAGCACTTCTTCATCTGAGCCCCATCTCACCTCCTGATCGCGACAGGAGATTCGATTCCCCTGTGTGGTCTGGAAGGGGTTCCCGGCCTTCCCGGCGCACCTCAGGAGGAGGCTGGTCTCGCGAGGAAATTCGAGACGAGCCACGTGGGTGGGGCCACATGCCGAATGCCCCCGATTCCGCACTCCGCTCTTGAGAAGGACCCAAGGCCCGGACCCCTCTTCGAAGGCAACCCTGTGGGTGAAGGCACAACACGAAGGGGCACTGCCACCCCCGTGCATCGTCCGCAAAGACCCGCGGGTTCCACACACAGCTCGATGAGGGGCCTGAGACCCCCTTAACAACTCCAGAGGCAAGCGTGGTTCGCTTCCTCAGACAAGACGAGGCCTGACTCTCCTGTCCCAACTCTGCAGGGACCCTGCGGTCGGAGTCCGAAACGGAGAGGAAACCTGGGGTTCCTGCCTCCCCTCGAGGTGAGGCCCTCTTCCGTTGCGCCAGACCCAGCGGAGTCCCGAGAGTCCCCGCCACCTCCACAGGATCCCTCGCCTCTCAGAGGCACCCTGGGAAGTTGCCTAAGGTCCCCGGCAGAAGGCGAGGGACACGAGGGTTTCCCGCCGCCCCCCGAGAATGACCTCGAGAGTCCTTCTTCAACGCGTCTCGAGGCCCTAGTCCCCTCCCGTGACTCGAGAGCCAGGACGCGCTCCCCCTCGCCACGCGCATGGAGACCTTACTTCCCTGGCGTCGCACGAGAGGCTCCCTGAGATCCTCGTCGTTCCGCGGGAGAAAACCCCCACGGGCGCCGCAGCTCGAGGAAACCCCTGAGACGCCCCCGTCCTCGCGAGCTGAGGGCCTTCTTTTCCTGCATGGCCTGCAGAGCAATCCCGGGTCCTCTCTCCAAACGGAAGAGGAGGCTGGACTCACTTGAGGCCGCTCAGGGGGCTCCAAGAGACCCGCGTCGCGTCTCGAGAGGAGAGCGGAGTCCTTGGCTTCCCCTCGAGACGAGGCCTGACTCCCCGTGGGAGCCTGGAATGCAACCCCGAGATCCCTGCCTTCCCTGGAGAGGAATATTAGGTCCCGGACGCACGCCTAGGTGAGGTCTCTTCGGCCCTGCAGTGACTCGAGCACAACCCCCAGCTTTCCCTCGCAACCCGAGGGGAAGATTGGGCTTCCCAGGGCCAAAGCAAGGGGAAGGCTGAGATCCCCGTCGTAACTCGAGAATGCCGCCACAACTCGAGAAAAACCACGTGGTTCCCACCTCTTGGCAAGATGAGGCCCTTGCCCGCGACGGCGTCTCAAGGGAAGTCCCCTGTTCCGCCCTGAAGGGCGAAACGGTCCCTGACAGCTTTCCTGCGACCCCCAAAAGGCCCCCGACACGCCGGGTTCCCTCGAGGGGAACACCGAGGGTCCCGGCACCGCTTCCTCTGAGCCCCTTCTCCCCTCCTGATCGCGACAGGAGAGGCGATTCCCCTGCGTGGTCTGGAAGGGGTTCCCGGCCTTCCCGGCGCATCTCAAGATGAGACCGTCCGCACGAGGAAATTCGAGATGAGCCACGGGGGTGGTGCCACATGCCGATCGACCTCAATTTCCCGGTCCACTCTTGAGAAGAACCTCTTGCACGGATACCTCTTCGAAGGCAACCCTGTGGGTGAAGGCACAACACGAAGGGGCACTGACACTCCCGTGCATCATCCAGAAACACCCGTGGGTTCCACACAAAGCTCGAAGAGGGGCCTGAGACCCCCTGAGCAACTCGAGAGGCAAGCAGAGTTCCCTTCCTCAGACAAGACGAGGCCTACCTCTCCGCTCCCAACTCTGCAGGGACCCTGTGGTCGGAGGGACGGAGTCAGAAACAGAGAGGAAGCCTGAGGTTCCTGCCTCCCCTCGAGATGAGGCCCTCTTCCATTGCGCCAATCCCAGCGGAGTCCCGAGAGGCCCCGCTAACTCCACAGCATCCCTCACCTCTGAGAGGCACCCTGGGAAGTTCCCTCAGGTCCCCGGCAGAAGTCGAGGGAAATGAGGGTTTCCCGCCGCCACTCGAGAAAGACCTCGATAGTCCTTCTTCAAAGTGTCTTGAGGCCCTTGTCCCCTCTCTGGACTAGAGAGCAATGATGCACTCCCCCTTGCCTCGCGCATGCAGACCTGGCTTCCCTGGCGCCGCACGAGAGGCTCCCTGAGATCCTCGTCGTGCCTCGGGAGAAACCCCCACGGGCGCCGCAGCTCGAGGAAACCCCTGAGACGCCTCCGTCCTCGCGAGCTGAGGGCCTTCTTTTCCTGCCTGGCCCGGAGAGCAATCCCGAGTCCTCTCTCCAAACTGAAGAGTAGGATGGATTCCCTTGAGGCGACTCAGTGGGCTCCAAGAGATCCGCATCGCGGCTCGAGAGGAGAGCGCAGTCCTTTGCTTCCCCTCGAGGCGAGGCCTGACTCCCCGGGGGAGTCTGGAGTGCAATCCCGAGATCCTTGTCTTCCCTTGAGAGGACTATTAGGTCCTGGACACACGCCTAGATGAGGTCTCTTTGGCCTTGCAGTGATTCCAGCACAACATCCAGCTTTCCCTCGCAACTCGAAGGGAAGTTTGGGCTTCCCAGGGCTAACACAAGTTTAAGCCTGAAATCCCCGTCGTAACTCGAGAATCCCGCCGCAACTCGAAAAAAACCACGTGGTTCCATCGTCTTCGCAGCATGAGGCCCTTGCCCACCACAGCGTCTCAAAAGAAGTCCCACGTTCCTACTGAAGTGCAAAACGGTACTTGGCACCCATGATGGCACCCCCAAAGTTCCCCAACATACAGGCCTCACTCGAGGGTAACACCCATGTTCCCTGCACCACATCATTTGAGCCCCTTCTCCCCTCCTGATTGCAACAGGAGTGTCGATTCTCCTGCTTTGTGTGGAAGGGGTTACCGATCTTCCCAGCGCACATCAGGATGAGGCCTGTCTCATGAGGAAATTGGAGATGTAGCCTCGTGGGTGGTGCCACATGCGGAAAGACCCCATTTCCCGGTCAGCTATTAATAACCCGATGCCCGTACACTTCTTGGAATGCATCCCGTAGGATGAAGGCACAACAAGGAGGGACCCTGAACACCCGTGCATCTTTTGGAAAATTCTGCAGGTTCCACATACAGCTCGACAAGTGACCTGTTACCTCGTGAACAACTCGAGAGGCAAGCTAAGTTTCATTTCTCCACAGAATACGAGGCCTGACTCTCCTGTCCCAACTCTGCAGGAATCCTGAGATCGGAGTCTGAAATGGAGAGGAACCCTGAGGTTCCTTCCTCAACACGAGATGAGGCCCTCTTGTATTATACCACACCCAGTGGAGTCCCGAGAGGCCCCTCCCAACTCCACAGTATCAGTGTCTTCTCAGAGGCACCCTGAGCAACTCCCTGAGGTCACCGGCACAAGTCGAGGGAACACAGGGTATCCTGCCGCAACCCGAGAAAGACCTCAAGAGTCCGTCTTCAACGCGTCTTGAGGACGGATTCCCCTACCATGACTCGAGAGCAATGACACGCTCCCCCTCGCCATGCACATGGACACCTGACTTCCCTGGCGCCACATGAGAGGCTCCCTGAGCTCCCTGTCATACCTCGTGAGAAACCCCACACTGGCGCCTCAGCTCGGGAAAACCCACCGTCATCGCGAGATTGGGGACTTCTTTTCCTGCCTGACCTGGAGAGCAATCCCTGGTCTTTTCTCCAAACTTCACAGTAGGCTTTACTCCCTTTAGGCCACTCAATGGGCTCCAAGAGATACCTGTCGCGACTTGAGAGGAGAGCAGAGTACTTTGTTTCCCCTCGAGACGAGGCCTTACCTCGGGTGAGTCTGGAATGCAACCCCGAGATCCCTGTTGCCCCTGGAGAGGAACATTATGTCCTGGACAAAAGCCTAGATGAGGTCTATTTTGCCCTACAGTGACTCGAGAGCAACACCCATCTCTCCCTCGCAATTCGAATGGAAGATTGGGCTTCATTGGGCCAACACAAGAGGAAGTCTGAATTTCCTGTTGTAACACGAGAATCCCGCCGCAACTCTTAAAAACCACGTGGTTCCCCATTCATCGCAGTATGAGGCCTTTGCCCGCTACAGAGTCTCAAGAGAAGTCCCATGTTTCGTCATAAAGTTCGAAATGCTACTTGGCACCCTTGATGCGACCCCAAAAGTTCCCCAATATACCGGTCTCACTCCAAGGGAACACCGAAGTTCCTGGCACCACTTCATTTGAGCCCCTTCTCCCCTCCTGATCACGGGAGGAAGGTCGATGCCCCTGTTTTGTCTAGAAGGGGTTCCCGACCTTCATGGCGCACCTCAGGATGAGGCCAGTCTCACGAAGAAATTCGAGACGTAGCCTCGTGTTGGTGCCACGTGCCAAAAGACCCCGATTTCTCAGTCTTGCTCTTGATAAGAACCCGATGCCCGGACACCTCTTCTAAGGCAACCCTGTGGATGAAGGCACTACACGAGGGGGCACTGGCAACCCTGTTCATCGTCCGGAAAACCCCGCAGGATCCACATACAGCTCCACAACTGGCCTGTCACCCCTTAAACAATGAGAGAGGCAAGCGGAGTTCCCTTCCTCAGACAAGACGAGGCCTGAGTATCCAATCCCAACTCTGCAGGCACGCTTCGATCTGAGTCAGAAATGGAGAGGAAACCTGAGGTTCCTGCCTCAACCCGAGATGAGGCCCTCTTCCATTAAAACAAACCCAGTGGAGTCCCGAGAGGCCCCTCCCATCTCCACAGTATCCGTGACTTCTCATAGGCATTCTGAGAAGCTCCTTGAGGCCACCGGCAAAAGTCGAGGGAAATAAGGGTTTCCTGCCACAACCGAAGAAAGACCTCGAGAGTCCTTCTTTAATGCGTCTTGAGGTCAGATTCCCCTACCATAGCTCGAGAGCAATAATGCGCTCCCCCTCGCCACACACATGGAGACCTGACTTCCCTGGCGCCACACGAGAGGCTCCCTGAGCTCCCCGTCGTACCTCGTGTGAAACCCCACACTGGCGCCTCAGCTCGAGAAAACACACAAGACCCCTCCGTCATCGCGAGATGAGGGCCATCTTTTCCTGCATGGCCTGGAGAGCAGTCCCAAGTCCTCTCTCCAAACTTCACAGGAGGCTTGACTCCCTTTAGGCCACAAAGTGGGCTCCAAGAGGTGCCCGTCGCGACTCGAAAGGAGAGCGGAGTCCTTTGCTTCCCTTCGACATGAGGCCTGACTCCCTGGGTGAGTCTGGAATGCAAACCTGAGATCCCTGTGGCCCTTGGAAAGGAACATTAGGTCCTGGACACAAGCCTAGATGAGGTCTCCTTTGCCCTGCAGTGACTCGAGCGCAACCCCCAGCTCTCCCTCGCAACTCGAATGGATGATTGGACTTCCCTGGCCCAACACAAGAGGAAGCCTGAAATCCCCGTCGTAACTCGAGAATCCCGCCGCAACTCGAGAAAAACCACGTGGCTCCCCCGTCATCGCAAGATGAGGCCCTTGGCCGCTACAGCGTATCAAGAGAAGTCCCACGTTCCATCCTGAAGTACAAAACGGTACTTGGCACCCTTGATGCGACCCCCAAAGTTCCCTGACATACCGGTCTCACTCGAGGGAAACACCAAAGTTCACGGCACCACTTCCTGTGAGCCCCTTCACCCCTCCTGATCGCGACAGAAGGGTCGATTCCCATGTTTTGTCTGCAAGGGGTTCCCGACGTTCCCCGCGAACCTCCAGATGAGGCCGCTCTCATGAGGAAATTCGAAAAGTAGCCTCATGGTTGGTGCCATATGCTGAAAGATCCCGAATTCCCGGTCCACTCTAGATAAGAACCTGACGCCCGGACATCTCTTCAAAGGCAACCCTGTGGATGAAGGCACAACACGAAGGGACACTGACATCCCCATGCATCGTATGGAAAAACCCGCAGATTCCACTCACAGCTCCAAATGTGGACTGTCACCTCGTGAACAACTCGAGAGGCAAGTGAAGTTGCATTCCTTCACACAAGACGAGGCCTTACTCTCCTGTCCCAACTCTTCAGGGACCCTGCAATTGGAGTCAGAAATGGAGAGGAACCCTGAGGTTCCTGCCTCAATTAGAGAAGGGGCCCTCTTCCATTGAACCAAACTCAGTGGTGTCCCGAGAGGCCCCTCCCAACACCACAGTATCCCTGAATTCTCAGAGGCTCCCTGAGAAGCTACCTGAGGTCACTGGCACAAGTCGAGGGAACCCAGAGTTTCCTGAAGTAACCCGAGAAAGACTTGGAGAGTCCTTTTTCAACGTCTCTTGATGCCCGATTCCCCTACCATGACTCCAGAGCAAGGACGCGCTCCCCTCGCCACAAGCAGGAAAACTGACTTCCCTAGTACCACACAAGAGGCTCCCTGAGTACCCCATCGTACCTCGTGAGAAAACCCACAGTGGCGCCGCAGTTTGAGAAAAACCACAAGATGCCCCCGTCAAGGAGAGATGGGGGTCTTCTTTTCCTGCCTGACCTGGAGAGCAATTCCTGGTCCTCTCTCCAAACTTCACAGGAGGATTGACTCCCTTTAGGCCACTCAGTTGGGTCCAAGAAATACCCGGTGCGACTCGAGAGGAGAGCGGAGTCCTTTGCTTCCCTGGAGACGAGGCCTGACTCCCCGGGTGAGTTTGGAATGCAACCCCGAGATCCCTGTCGCCCCTGGAGTGGAACATTATGTCCTAGACACAAGCCTAGATGAGGTCTATTTTGCCCTACAGTGACTCGAGAGCAACCTCCATCTCTCCCTCACAATTTGAATGGAAGATTGGACTTCCCACGGTCTACACAAGAGGAAGTCTAAATTTCCCATCGTAATTCGAGAATTCAGCCTCAAGTCTTAAAAACCATGTGGTTCCCCCTTCATCGCAATATGAGGCCCTTGCCAGCTAGAGTCTCAAGAGAAGTCCCACGTTCCATCTTAAAGTTCGAAATGCTACTTGGCACCCTTGATGCGACCCCAAAGTTCCCCAACATACCGGTCTCACTCCAGGGGAACACAGAAGTTCCCAGTGTCTCCAGGGAAGTCCCATGTTCCGTCCTTAAGTGCGAAACAGTACTTGACACCCTTGATGCGACCGCAAAAGTTCCCTGACACGCTGGGTTCCCTCGAGGGGAACACCGAGGGTTGCGGCATCACTTCATCTGAGCCCCTTCTCCCTTCCTGATCGCGACAGGAGAGTCGATTCCCCTGCGTGGTCTGGAAGGGTTCCCGGCCTTCCTGCCGCACCTCAGGATGAGGCCAGTCTCAGGAGAAAATTCGAGACTAGCCACGTGTGAGGTGCCATGTGCCGAACGACCCCGATTTTCCGGTCCGCTCTTGATAAGAACCCGATGCCCGGACACCTCTTCGAAGGCAACCCTGTGGGTGAAGGCACAACACGAAGGGGCACTGACACCCCCGTGCATTATCCGGAAAAACCCGCAGGGTCTAAACACAGCTCGACAAGGGGCCTGAGACTCCCGGAACAACTCGAGAGTCAACCAGAATTCCATTCCTCAGACAAGACGAGGCATGACTCTCCTGTCCCAACACTGCAGGTACCGTGCAGTCAGAGTCCGAAACCGAGAGGAAGCCTGAGGTTCCTGCCTCCCCTCGAGATGAGGCCCTCTTCCATTGCGCCGAACCCAGCAGAGTCCCGAGAGGCCCTGCCAACTACACAGCATCCCTCACCTCTCAGAGGCACCCTGGGAAGTTCCCTAAGGTCCCCTGCAGAAGTCGAGGGAAACGAGGGTTTACCGCCGCAACCCGAGAAAGACCTCGAGAGTCCTTCTTCAACGCCTCTTGAGGACCTAGCCGCTTCCCATGACTCGAGAGTGATGACCAGCTCCCCCTCGCCATGCGCATGGAGACCTGACTTCCCTGGCGCCGCACGAGAGGCTCCCTGAGGTCCTCGTCGTGCCTCGTGAGAAAACCCCCATGGGAGCAGCAGCCTGAGGAAACCCATGAGACGCCCCCTTCATCGTGAGATGAGGGCCTTCTTTTCCTGTCTGGCCTGGAGAGCAATCCCGAGTCCTCTCTCCAAACTGAAGAGGAGGCTCGACACCCTTGAGTCCACTCAGTGGGCTCCAAGAGATCAGTGTCACGACTTTAGAGGAAAGCGGAGTCCTTTGCTTCCCCTCCAGGCGAGTCCTGACTCCCCGGGGGAGTCTAGAATGGAAACCCGGGATCCCTGTCTTCCCTTGAGAGGAATATTAGGTCCTGGACACACACCTCGATGAGGTCTCTTTGGCCCTGTAGTGACTCGAGCAGAACCCCCAGCTTTCCATCGCAACTCGAATTGAAGATTGGTCTTCCCAGGGCCAACCCAAGAGAGACCTGAAATTCCTGTCGTTTTCGAGAATCCCGATGCAACTCAAGAAAAACGACGTGGTTCCAACGTCTTCACAGGATGAGGCCCTTGCCCGCTACAGCGTCTCCAGGGAAGACGAGGCGTGACTCTCTTGTCCATACTCTGCAGGTACCCTGCGACCCGAGTCAGAAATGGAGAGGACCCCTGACATTCCTGCCTCCATTCGAGATGAGGCCCTCTTTGATTGCACCAAACCCAGTTGAGTAACGAAGGGCCCCTCCCAAATCCACAGTGTCCCTGACTTCTCAGAGGCACCCTTAGAAGTTGCCTGAGGTCACCGACACAAATCAAGGGAACCCAGGGTTCCCTGCCGCAACCCGAGAAAGACCTCAAGAGTCCTTCTTCAATGCGTCTTGAGGCCCGATTCGCCTACTATGACTCGAGAGCAATCACGCACTCCCCTTCACCACACGCACGGAGACCTGACGTCCCTAGCACCACACGAGAGGCTCTCTGAGCTCCCCGTTGTACCTCGTGAGAAATCTGATACTGGCGCCGCAGCTGGAGAAAACCCACGAGATGCCCCCGTCATCGCGAGATGAGGGCCTTTTTTCCTGCATGGCCAGGAAAACAATCCCGAGTCATCTCTCCAAACTCCATAGGAGGCTTCACTCCCTTTACGCCACGCAGTGGGCTCCAAGAGATACCCGTCGCGACTCAACAGGAGAGCGGAGTCCTTTTTTTCCCCTCAAGCGAGGCCTGACTCTCCGGGTGAGTCGAGAATGCAACCCTGAGATCCCTGTTGGCCCAGTAGTGGAACACTAGGTCCTGGACACAAGCGTAGATGAGGTCTATTTTGCCCTGCAGTGACTGGAGAGCAATCCCCAGTTCTAACTTGCAACTCGAATGGAATACTGGATTTTCCTGGCACCACACAAGAGGCTCCCTGAGATCCCCGTGGTACTTCATGAGACACCCCACACTGGCGCCGCAGCTCGAGGAAACCCACGAGACGCCACCGTCATCTCGAGATGAGGGCCTTCTTTTCCTGCATGGCCTGGAGTCCAATCCCGAGTCCTCTCTCCAAACTCCACAGGAGGCTTGACTCCCTTTAGTACACACAGTGGGCTCCAAGAGATACCCATCGCGACTCGAGACGAGAGCGGAATTCTTTGCTTACCCTCGAGGTGAGAACTGACTCCCCGGATGAGTCTGGAATGCAAACCCGAGATCCCTGTCGCCCCTGGAGAGCAACGTTAGATCCTGGACACAAGCCTAGATTAGGTCTCTTTTGCCCTGCAGTGACTCTAGCGCAATCCCCAGCTCCCCCTCGCAACCCGAATGGAAGATTGGATTTCAAGGCCAACAAGAGGAAGCCTAAATTCCCGGTCATAACTCAAGAATCCCGCCGCAACTCGAGCAAAACCACGTGGTTCTCCCGTCATCGCAAGATGAGGCCCTTGCCCGCTACAGCGTTTCAAAAGATGTCCCAGGTTCCGTCTTGAAATGCGAAACGGTACTTGGCACCCTTGATGCGACCCCAAAAGTCCCCCAACACGCCGGTCTCACTCAAGGGGAACACCGAGGTTCCCAGCACCACTTCACTTAAGCCCCTTCTCCCCTCCTGATCGTGACCGGTGGGTCGATTCCCCTGCTTTGTCTGCAAGGGGGCCCGACCTTCCCTGCACAACTCAGGATGAGGCCGGTCTCATGGGGAAATTCGATACGTAGCTTTGTGGGTGGTGCCACTTGCTGAAAGACTCCAATTTCCCGGTCCGCTCTTGATAAGAATCTGATGCTCGGACACCTCTTGGAAGGCAGCCTTGAGTATGAAGGTACAACACGAAGGGGCACTAACACACCTGTGCATCATCCGGAAAAACGGGCAGGTTACACACACAGCTCGACAAGTGGCCTGTCACCTCGAGAACAACTCGAGAGGCAAGAGGAGTCCCATCCTCCAGAAAAGACGAGGCCTGACTCTCCTGTACCAACATGCAGGGACCTTGCGATCTGAGTCAGAAATGGAGAGGAACACTGAGGTTCCTGCTTCAACTCGAGATGAGTCCCTCTTACATTCCACCAAATGCAGAGGAGTCTCGAGAGGCCCCTCCAAACTGCACAGTATCCCTGACTTCTCAGAGGCACTCTGAGAAGCTCCCTGAGGTCGCAGGCACAAGTCAAGGGAACCCTGGGTTTTATGCAGTGACCCGAGAAAGACCTCGAGAGTCCTTCTTCAACCCGTCTTGAGGCCCGATTACCCTACCATGACTCGAGAGCAATGACGAACTCCCCCTAGCCATCTCATGGGGACCTGACTTCCCTGGCGCCACACGAGAGGCTCCCTGAGCTCCCTCTCGTACCTCGTCAGAAACCCGGCACTAGCGCGGCAGTCTAGAAAACCCACGAGACGCCGCCATCATCGCGAGATGAGGGCCTTCTTTTCCTGCATGGCCTGGACAGGAATCCCGAGTCCTCTATCCAAACAGCACAGGAGGCTTGACTCCCTTTAGGGCACACAGTGGGCTCCAAGAGATACCCATCGCGACTCAAAAGGACAGCGGAGTTCTTTGCTTCCCCTCGAGACGAGGCCTGATTCCCCGGGTGAGTCTGGTATGCAACCCCAAGATCCCTGTCGCCCCTAGGGACGAACATTAAGTCCTGGACACAAGCGTAGATGAGGTCTATTTTGCCCTGCAGTGACTCGAGAGCAATCCCCAGCTCTCCCTTTAAACTCGAATGGAAGATAGGACTTCCCTGGCTCAACACATGAGGAAATCTGTATTCCCCGTCGAAACTCGAGAATCCCGCCACAACTCGAGAAACGCCACGTGGTTCCCCCGTCATCCCAAGATCAGGCCCTTGCCCCCTACAGCGTCTCAAGAGAAGTCCCACGTTCCGTCTTGAAGTGCGAAACGGTATTGGCACCCTTGATGCGACCTCAAAAGTTCCTCGACACACCAGTCTGACTCGAGGAGAACACCGAGGTTCCCGGCACCACTACATCTGGGCCCCTTCTCCCCTCCTGATCGCGACAGGAGGGTCGATTCCCCTGTTTTGTCTTGAAGGGGTTCCCGCCTTTCCCGGTGCATCTCAGGATGAGGCCGGTCTCACGAGGATATTCGAGACATAGCCACGTGGATGGTGACACATGCCGAAAGACCCCGATTTCCCGGTCCGCTCTTGATAAGATCCTGATGCCCGGACACCTCTTTGAAGATAACCCTTTTGATGAAGGCACAACACTTAGGGGCACTGACACCCCCGGGTATCGTCCGGAGAAACCCGCAGGTACCACACAGAGCTCGAGAAGTGACCTGTCACCCCGTGAACAACTGGAGAGGCAAGCAGAGTTCCATTCCTCCACACAAGACGAGGCCTGACTCTCCTGTTCGAACTCTGCAGCGAAACTGCGATCCGAGTCAGATCTGGCCCAGGGGAAGTCAGGAGAGGAAACATGAGTTTCCTGCCTCCACTCGAGATGAGGCCCTCTTCCATTGCACCGAACCCAGTGGAGTCCCGAGAGACCCCTCCCAACTGCTCAATATCCCTGACTTCTCAGAGGCACCCTTAGACCTTCCTGAGATCACCGGCACAAGTCGAGGGAACCAAGGGCTTCCTGCCCCAACCCGTAAAAGACCTCGAGAGTCCTTCTTCAACGCGTCTTGAGGTGCGATTCCCCTACCATGACTCGAGAGCAATGACGCGCTCCCCCTAGCCACGCGCATAGAAACCTGACTTCCCTGGCGCCACAGGAGAGGCTCCCTGAGCTCCCCATTATACCTCGTGAGCAACACCACACTGGAGCCACAGCTCGAGAATACCCACGAGACGCCCCAGTCCTCACGAGATGAGGGCCTTCTTTTGCTGTATGGCCTGGAGAGCAATCCTGAGTCCTCTCTCCAAACTCCACAGGAGGCTTGACTCATTTTAGGCCACACAGTGAGCTCCAAGATATACCCGTCGCGACTTGACAGGAGAGCGGTGTCCTTGGCTTCCCCTCGAGACGAGGCCTGACTCCCCAGGTGAGTCGAGAATGCAATGCTGAGATCGCTTTCGCCCCAGCAGAGGAACATTAGGTCCTGGACACAAGCCTAGATGAGGTCTATTTGGCCCTGCAGTGTCTTGAGAGCAATCTCCAGTTCTAACTCACAATTCGAATGAAAACTGGACTTCCCTGGGCCAGTTGAAGAGGAAGCCTGAATTCCCGGTTGTAACTCGAGAATCCCGCCCCAACTCAAGAAAAACCACGTGATTCCCCCGTCATCGAAAGATGAGGCCCTTGCCCGCTACAGCGTCTCAAGAGAAGACCCACGTTCCATATTGAAGAGCGAAAAGTTACTTGGAACCCTTGATGCGACCCCAAAAGTTCCCCGACATACCAGTCTCACTTGAGGAGAACACCGAGGTTCCCGGCACCACTTCATCTGAGACTCTTCTCCCCTCTTGATCGCGACAGGAGGTTCGATTCCCCTGCTTTGTCTGGAAGGCGTTCCCGACCTTCCTGGCGCACATCAAGATGAGGCCAGTCTCACGAGGAAATTCGAGACATAGCCTCGTGGGTGGTGCGGCATGCCAAAAGACCCCGATTCCCTGGTCCGCTCTTGATAAGAACCCGATGGCAGAACCCAACTCGAAGGCAATCCTGTGGAACAAGGCACAACACGAAGGGGCAGTGACACCCCAGTGCATCGTCCAGAAAAACCCGCAAGTTCCACATACAAATCGACAAGTGGCCTGTCACCCCATGAACAACGCGAGAGTCAAGCGGAGTTCCATTCCTCCACACAAGACGAGGCCTGACTCTCCTGTCCCAAC
Organism: Bubalus kerabau; assembly: GCF_029407905.1. Classification (NCBI taxonomy): domain Eukaryota; kingdom Metazoa; phylum Chordata; class Mammalia; order Artiodactyla; family Bovidae; genus Bubalus; species Bubalus kerabau. Next base: position 1,558,177 of record NW_026577887.1, on the reverse strand, counting down.
TCTGCAGGGACTCTGCGATCCGAGTCAGATCCGGCGCATTCGAAGCCAGGAGAGGAACCCTGTGGTTCCTGCCTCAACTTGTCATGAGGCCCTCTTCCATTGCACCAAACCCAGTGGAGTTCCGAGAGGCCCCTCCCAACTCCACAGTGACCCTGACTTCTCAGAGGCACGCTGAGAAGCTTCCTGAGGTCACTGGCACAAGTCGATGGAACCCAGGGTTTCCTGCTGCAACCCAAGAAAGACCTCGAGAGTCCTTCTTTAACACGTTTTCAGGCCCAATTCCCCTACCATGACTCGAGAACAATGACGGGCTCCCTCTCACCACGTGCATAGAGACCTGACTGCCCTGGCACCACGTGAGAGGCTCACTGAGCTCCCAGTCTTACTTCGTGAGAAAACCCACACTAGCGCCACAGCTCGAGAAAACCTACGAGACGCCCCAGTCATCGGGAGATGAGGGCCTTCATTTCCTGCATTGCCTGGAGAGCAATCCCGTGTCCTCCCTACAAACACCAGAGGAGGTTTGACTCCCTTTAAGCCACTCAGTGGGCTCCAAGACATGCCCGTCCGACTCGAGAGGAGAGCAGAGTCCTTTGCTTCCCCTCGAGACGAGGCCTGACTCCAGGGTGAGTCTGGAATGCAACCCCGAGATTTCTGTCGAGCCTTGACATGAACATTAGGTCCTGCACACCCGCCTTGGTGGGGTCTCTTTTGCCTTCAGTGACTAGAGCACACCTCCAGCTCTTCCTTGAATCTCGAATGGAAGATAAGACTTTTGTGGGCCAACACAAGAGGAAGCATGAATTCCCTGTGGTAACTCAAATATCCCACCGCAACTCGAGAAAAACCAAGTGGTTCCGCAGTCATTCCAAGATGAGGCCCATGCCCGCTGGAGCACCCCAAGAGAAGTCCAACGTTCCATTTTGAAGTGCGAAACGGTACTTGGAACGTGTTATGCGACCCCAAAAGTTACCCGACATACCTGTCTCACTTGAGGGAAACACCGAGGTTCCCAGCAGCACTTCATCTGAGCCACTTCTCCCCTCCTGATCGCCACAGGAGGGTCGATTCCCCTGCGTATTCCGGAAGGGGTTCCCGGCTTTCCCGGCACACCTCAGGATGAGGCCGGCCTCCCGAGGAAATTCGAGACGAGCCCCGTGGGTTGTGCCACATGCCGATCGACCCCGATTTCCCAGTCCGCTCTGGATAAGAACCCGATGCCCGGACACCTCTTCGAAGGCAACCCTGTGGGTGAAGTTACCATTCGAAGGGGCACTGACACCCCCGTGCGTCGTCCGGAAAAACCCGCGGTTTCCACACACAGCTCGACGAGGTGCGTGAGACACCCTGAGCAATTCGAGAGGCAAGCGGAGTTCCCTTCCTCAGACAAGATGAGGCCTGACTCTCCTGTCCCAACTCTGCAGGGACCCTGTGGTTGGAGTCCGAAAAGGAGAGTAAGCCTAAGTTTCCTGTCTCCCCTCGAGATGAGGCCCTCTTCCATTGCGCCAAGCCCAGCGGAGTCCCGAGAGGCCCCGCCAACTCCACAGCATCCCTCACCTATCAGAGGCACCATGGGAAGTTCCCTCAGGTCCCCGGCAGAAGGCGAGGGAAACGAGGCTTTCCCGCCGCAACCACAGAGAGACCTCGAGTGTCCTTCTTCAACGCGTCTGGAGGCCCTAGTCCTCTCCCATGACTGGAGAGCCATGACGCGCTCCCCCTCGCCACGCACACAGAGACCTGACTTCCCTGGCACCGCACAAGAGGCTCCCTGAGATCCTCGTCTTGCCTCGTGAGAAAACCCCCACGGGCGCCGCAGCTTGAGGAAACCCCTGAGAAGCCCCCATCCTCGCGAGGTGAGGGCCTTCTTTTCCTGCCTGACCCAGAGCACAATCCCGAGTCCTCTCTCCAAACTGAAGAGAAGGCCTGACTCCCTTGAGGCCACTCAGTGGGCTCCAAGAGATCTGCGTCGCGACTTGAGAGGAGAGCGGCATCCTTGGCTTGCCCTCGAGGCGAGGCCTGACTCCCCGGGGGAGTCTGGAACGCCACCCTGAGATCCCTGTCTTCCCTTGAGAGGAACGTTAAGTCCCGGACACAGGCCTAGATGAGGTCTCTTTGGCCCTGCAGTGACTCGACTGCAACCCCCAGCTTTCCCTCGCAACTCGAATGGAAGATTAGGCTTCCCGGGGCCAACACAAGTGGAAGCCTGAAATCCCCGTCGTAACTCTAGAATCCCGCCGCAACTCGAGAAAATCCACATGGTCCCAACGTCTTCGCAAGATGAGGCCCTTGCCCGCTACAGCGTCTCAAGGGAAGTCCCAGGTTCTGTCCTGAAGTGCGAAACGGTACCTGACTCCTTTCATGCAACCCCCAAAAGTCCCGCACACGCCGGTTTCCCTCGAGGGTAACACCGAGGGTTCCGTCCCCACTTCATCTGAGCCCCTTCTCCCCTCCTGATGGCGACAGGAGAGTCGATCCCCCTGCATTGTCTGGAAGGGTCCCCGGCCTTCCCAGCACACCTCAGGATGAAGCCGGCCTCACTAGGAAATTTGAGACTAGCCCCGTGGGTGGTCCCACATGCCGAAAGACCCCGATTTCCCTGTCCGCTCTTGAAAAGAACCCGAGGCCCGGACACCTCTTCGAAGGCAACCCAGTGGGTGAAGGCACAACACGAAGGGGCACTGTCACCGTCGTGCATCATCCGGAAACACCCGCAGGATCCACACACAGCTCAAAAAGGGGCCTGAGACCCCCTGAGCACCTCGAGAGGCAAGCGGAGTTCCCTTCCTCAGACAAGACGATTCCTGACTCTCCTGTCCCAACTCTGCAGGGACCCTGTGGTCAGAGTCCGAAACGGAGAGGAAGCCTGAGGTTCCTGCCTTCCCTGGAGATGAGGCCCTCTTCTATTGCGCCAAACCCAGCGGAGTCCTGAGAGGCCCCGCCAACTCCACAGCATCCCTCATCTGTCAGAAGCACATTGGAAAGTTCCCTAAAGTCACCGGTAAACTTTTATTGCACAAGGTCCCCATGAAAAGGCCCAAGCAGCAGGACAGCCACAGATTCTGTCTGCCATTAAAGGGCAGTAAGGTGCCCTCCCCCCTTCTTTGCTGCCTCGGCGGCCACCAGGGTGCAATTCGCGTACCCTTCCCTTTCCCATCCTAGCAGGTGCTCCAGGGCCCACTGGCCTACAAAGTGCCAGAAGAGGGCTGGGCCAGCCGGCCAGAATTCAGGGTTCTGTCCCTTGGACTTCCAGCGGACACTAGGCTGCTTGGGAAAACCACACAGACTCTGAGGTTTTTCAGCAGAGGGGTGGAGCGGTAAAGGCCTTGACCCCAAAGACGAGGCCTTTCTGCGACAGCCAGGTTGGGGAGCTCTGAGACTGTGCCAACACAGGGCGGAATACATGGTTCCCTGCTCCAGGCAGTCCCCGTTCCCTTACCTGTGTTCCGCACCCCTCCGCTGTGGCCAATGGATGCCGATCCTTGGGGATCCAGGAGTTCACGAAATGGGCATTCCCAGCCGCAATGGCGACCCCCAACAGCACATCTGGAAAGCCCTCCTCCACCTCCGCCAGGAGCCGACCCCCACTGCGAACGGAACCCCACCACGCCCCGCGCCGCCAGGTTTCGCCCCGGCCCTGCCGGGCTCCCGGCGGGTTCCCAGCCATATTGGCGACCCCCGGGAGCACAACAGGGACCGACCCCCCACCCACAGCGAGCGGAATCTCGACCTGTGCAGCCCAGGTTTACCCCACCCTGGCTGCGCTCCCGGCGCATTTCCAGCTGCAGTGGCCATCTCCGAGAGCACAACTGGGAAGCCCTCCCCTACCCCCGCCAGGAGCCGACACCCGCCCTGCGCCGCCCGGGTTCGCCCCGCCCCTGCCGCGCTCCAGGGGCGCTGCCCACCTTCACCAGTGGCTCTCGGTGAGCCCCGTCCCCACGCCCGGTTCCAGGAGAGGCTCTCGGACCTCGCTGCTGCCGCCAGGTCAAACATGAGGACAATACATACACCCCACAGAGACAATCCAAGCTGTCTATGATTTAGGGATAAAACGAGGACTACAGAAAGGCAAGATGACCTGACCTAGGAGGGCCATGATATTCTATAGAACCAGACAAAGTTGGTTACCAAGGAAACTTTTTTCCTTGGAACCCGGAAAGCTGTTTCTTTGCATATTCAATGACCAACAATTAGCTTGTTACCCAAGCCTGCCTTACTGCCACCCCTATCCCCCCACTCCCCAGAAGACTGGCTCAAAGAAATATTTTAAATCTCAGGCGGAAACCTGGAAGATGTCTGGTCTGTCTGTTTGGATTAAGGTATGTGTCAGTGTGAGCCCTGTGTTTTTTGATAATATTGCTCAAGTTCTGTGTTTTGATTTCAATGGTCTCAAGACAAGGCAGCCCTTCCAAATCAAACTGCTGGAAATACAAGAAAACATTGACCTAAATGAATGTCAGAGTCCCGTGAACTGGGAACTAGTCAATATTAAATATCTAGTATTTTTGGTTTTGCTCCTCCATTATAGACATGTCTAAGAGTCAACAACATTAAGCACAACATGTTCATAGTGCCTAGGTTTCTTTTGAGGTAAAAATTGCTCTATTGTTATATCTGTCACAAGCTTGTCAGCAAGAAACTACCTGGAAACGACAACAACAAAAGTAAAAAATGTAAATGTGATATGAGCTTTTAGACAAACTCTTTACAATAATTATACTCTAAAATATCTGCCTCTCATAGTCTTGATTGAAGGCAGAGGAGAAGGGGATGACAGAGGATAAGATGGTTGGATGGCATCACTGACTCGATGGACATGAGTTTGAGCAAGCCCCTGGAGCTGGTGACGGACACGGAAGCCTGGCGTCCTTCAGGCCACGGGGTCCCAAAGAGTCAGACACGACTGAGCAACTGAACTGAACTGAACTAACAAACGTTTCTCCAGGAGTTTTGGTTACCCAAGTTTCTATCCTTGTGACGACAGTGTATTGAATAGCTAGGTCATTTCCAAATAAATGAAAGTTCTGAAACATTCACGACTTGAAAGGACCTCCCTTTTACACAGAAACAAAAGAGATTTTTGACTCTCCATGAATAGTGTCTGGCACCATCCTGACATGTTAAATGTAAGAAAGCAATTGTTTTGTTTTGTTTTGTTCTGTTCTTGGGGGTGGGGGGAGGGGGGCGGGCTATAGCGAATGCCAATATAAAAGTCAGTTCTTGGTTGCTGAAGGGAAATGTATGACTTGTTATAACAAGAAAGTATGTGGAATGCAATGGCACTTGAGGAAGGAAAACAAAGTAGTTCTGTCTTACAGGTAGCCGTTTCAGGATGGGAGAAGCAAAGAAATGGGAACAGAATGGGATAAGGAGGTTGTAGGGAAAGTGGACCCCCAGAAAAGAGTTCTGTGCCTAGCACAAGTTTTCTTGAGATGTCGAACTGCCTTTGCTAATGGAGTTTAAGTTTCTTTACCTCTTAAGTGATCTCTTCTAGGTTGACCTAGAACAGAAATCTTTTGTTAGCTTTGGCTAAGTGGAGAAGTAGTGTTTCACGGTGACATATGTGATCCTTCCTGACTGTTTGCAGCCCTTTTGATATCGATGCACTGCTTCTGCTGCTGCTGCCGCCGCTGCTGCTGCTAAGTCGTTTCAGTCGTGTCCGACTCTGTGCGACCCCATAGACGGCAGCCCACGAGGCCCCGCAGTCCCTGGGGTTCTCTAGGCAAGAACACTGGAGTGGGTTGCCATTTCCTCCTCCCATGCATGAAAGTGAAAAGTGAACGTGAAGTCGCTCAGTGGTGTCCGACTCTTAGCGACCCCATGGACTGCAGCCTACCAGGCTCCTCCATCCATGGGATTTTCCACGCAAGAGTACTGGAGTGGGGTGCCATTGCCTTCTCCCATATCTATGCACAAGCCTGCCTAAATAATTGACTTCTATCTAGCTTTGGGATGCCAATGACCATCCACCCTTACAAGGCAACAGAGAAGAGAAAAACACTTACCACAGGAGGTCCTGGTAAGGAACAAGGAACTAACAAGCTCCCGCCAACCAGGATTCTGCAGAGGTCAACAAGAGGTCAGTAAGAGATGGAAGACTGCAGTCCAGAGGTCCTAGCAACTTCCAGCTTGCAGCAGAGACCCAGCATAGTCAAAACGAATTCAATGTTGCAAAAAATAAGTAAACAAATAAAGGACAGAAGTTCTTTGAACACATGACTGAGATTAGGGGTGAGGCAGTACATGTACGGTGCCCGGAAAATCTTAAAGTATGAGAAAGGAAAGAAATTAAAGACAACTATCAAGCTGTCCAAACTGATAAAAACGAAAGATTACACAGTTTTTTCTGTATATATTACCAGATAATAATCTGAAAAGGAATTTAAAAAAATTCCCTTTCAATAATGTCAACATGAATACAACACTTTGCCATGGATGTAACGAGGATGACAAGACTGGCACACTGGAACTTATACACCCTGGCTGAAAACTATCCTGAATACATGGACAGGTATTCCATAACAATGGAAAGACTTAAGATGGCAATACCATGGAATGCATCTTCAATCTGAAATGAAGATTTGATATGATTTGATCGCTCAGAGCTTTTGTGTCATCAATTGTTATTAAAGTATAAATGAGATAGAGAAAGCTGCTGACTTAGACTTGAGGCGGGGTGTACGCCCTGCTGGTCTCTAGCCAGATATTTTACAGGCACTAGCAGTCAGCTAACGAAAGAAAGGCACTGTTTCAGGGAATGGCACCAGGCCCCTCCCCCACGACATGCCTTGAGGTCACATTGGCAGCAGGTGAGTCATCCGGGGCCAAAAACTGATTGACATGAATCTTGAAGAAAGGCAGTATTCCAGGCAAATATATCATTTCCTTAACATAGATTAGGAGAACAAGGTACGAGGAAAACATACTGTTTTGTTCAAGTCGCTTCTGAGCCTATTGGGGGAACCGACCTGAAGCCAGAGTCCAGCAGATATACATAGGATATTTACATCGCTTAAGACAAACATTTCCTCAGGAACAAATGCATTGCTTAGCTCAAGGTTTGTCTGCGAAATTCTTACACATCAGGAGATGGCTCCGAGCTGGGTTTCTACACACAAGATCATGAATGCAAAGGACAAGTCTGCACAGCCCATCTGCCCCCCTCCCCCACAGCCAGCAGCATTTCCAAGTGACCTCCTAAGGCCTTCCCCAAAATACAGGGGCACCTCTGGGTTTCCTGTTTCCCTCACTTCGAACACTTTTCTTAAAAAAAAAAAAAATCCTGCACACTTCTTGATAGAATGCCACAGTGCAAGGAAAACAGGCCTTCAATACTTAAACCTCCCTGTGCCAAACACTTGGGGCTTGGTTTTGTTTTGTTTTGTTTTTTAATTACACCACCACATAATTTAAACTTTTTACAGTTTCTAATTATTCAGTACCAAAACACCAAACTTTTATTGCACAAGGTCCCCATGAAAAGGCCCACGCATCAGGACAGCCACAGATTCTGCCATGAAAGGGCAGCAAGGTGCCCTCCCCCCTTCTTTGCTGCCTGGGCGGCCACCAGGGTTTGAAATCCATGCACCCTACTAAGTTTCTAGGGTGCAATCCGTGGACCCTTCCCTTTCCCATCCCAGCAGGTGCTCCAGGGCCCGCTGGCTTACAAAGTGCCAGAAGCAGGGCTGGGCCAGCCGGCCAGAGTTCAGTGTTCTGTCCCTTGGACTTCCAGGGGACACTAGGCTGCTCGGGAAAACCGTGCAGACTGAGATTTTTCAGCAAAGGGGTGGAGCGGTAAAGGCCTTGACACCAAGGGCGAGGCCTTTCTGCAACCGCCAGGTTGGGGAGCTCCGAGAATGTGCCAACAGAGGGTGGAATACTTGGTTCCCTGCTCCAAGCAGTCCCAGTTCCTTGACCTGTGGCCCGCAGCCCTCCGCTGCACCCACTAGATGTGGATCCTTGGGGACACAGGAGCGTAGGAAATGGGCGTTCCTAGCCGCAGTGGCGACCCCCGAGAGCACAACTGGGACCGAACCCCCACCCACAGCCATCTAAATCTCGACCCGCGCAGCCCAGGTTTACCCCGCCCTGGGTGCGCTCCCGGCGCATTTCCAGCCGCAGTGGCCACCACCGAGAGCACAACTGGGAAGCCCTCCCCCACCCCCGCCAGGAGCCGAACCCCGCCCCGTGCCACCCAGGTTCACCCCGCCCCTGCCGCACTCCCAGCGCGTTTCCAGCTGCAGTGGGGACCCCCGAGAGCACAACTGTTACCGCCCCCCACCCCCTCCCGACCAGAACCCCGACCCGCGCCGCCCGGGATCGCCCCGCCCCTGGCGCACTCCCGGGGCGTTGTCCACTTCCACCAGGGGCTCCTGGTGAGCCCCGTCCCCACGCCCGGTTCCAGGAGAGGCTCTCGGACCTCGCTACTGCCGCCAGGTCAAACACGAGGACAATACATCCACCCCACAGAGACAATCCAAGCTGTCTATGATTTAGGGATAAAACGAGGACTACAGAAAAGAAAGATGTCCTGACCTAGGAGGGCCATGAGAGTCTATAGATCCAAACAAAATTGGGTACCAAGGAAACTTTTTTCCTTGGAACCGGGAAAGCTGGTTCTTTGCATATGCAATGACCAACAATTAGCTTGTTACCCAAGCCTGCCTCGCTGCCACCCCCACTCCCCCCCCCCCACTTCCCAGGAAAACGGCTCAAAGAAATATTTTAAATCTCAGGCGGAAAACTGGAAGATGTCTTGTCTGTCTGTCTGGATTAAGGTATGTGTCAGTGTGAGCCTTGTGTTTTTTGATAATATTGCTCAAGTTCTGAGTTCTGATTTCAATGGTCTCAAGACAAGGCAGCCCTTCCAAATCAAACTGCTGGAAATACAAGAAAACATTGACCTAAATGAATGTCAGAGTCCCGTGAACTGGGAACTAGTCAATATTAAATATCTAGTATTTTTGGTTTTGCTCCTCCACTATAGACATGTCTAAGAGTCAACAACATTAAGCACAACATGTTCATAGTGCCTAGGTTTCTTTTGAGGTAAAAATTGCTCTATTGTTATATGTGTCACAAGCTTGTCAGCAAGAAAGTACCTGGAAACAGCAACAACCAATGTAAAAAATGTAAATGTGATATGAGCTTTTAGATAAACTCTTAACAATAATTATACTCTAAAATATCTGCCTCTCATAGTCTTGATTGAAGGCAGAGGAGAAGGGGATGACAGAGGATAAGATGGTTGGATGGCATCACTGACTCGATGGACATGAGTTTGAGCAAGCCCCTGGAGTTGGTGATGGACACGGAAGCCTGGCGTCCTGCAGGCCACGGGGTCACAAAGAGTCAGACTCGACTGAGCAACTGAACTGAACTGAACTTACAATCGTTCCTCCAGGTGTTTTGGTTACCTGAGTTTCTATCCTGGTGCTAAACTAAGTGACGACAGTGTATTGAATAGCTAGGTCACTTCCAAATAAATGAAACTTCTTAAACATTCACGACTTGAAAGGACCTCCCTTTTACACAGAAACAAAAGAGATTTTTGACTCTGCATGAATAGTGACTGGCACCATCCGAACATATTAAATGTAAGAAAGCAATTTTTTTGTTTTGTTTTGTTTTGTTCTGTTCTTGCAGGAAGCGGGGTGGGCGCTATTATCACTGATAGGTATGCTCACCAATCTATCAAATGCCAATATAAGAGTGAGTTCTTGGTTGCTGAAGGGAAATGTATGACTTGTTATTACAAGAATGTATGGAATGCAATCACACTTTAAGAAGGAAATCGAAGTAGTTCTGTCTTAGAGGTGGCATTTTCAGGATGGGAGAAGCAAAGGAATGGGTACAGAATGGGATAAGGAGTTTGTAGGGAAAGTAGGCCCCCAGAAAAGAGTTTTGTGCCTAGCACAAGTTTTCTTGAGATGTTGAACTGCCTTTGCTAATGGAGTTTAAGTTTCTTTACCTCTTAAGTGATCTCTTCTAGGTTGACCTAGAACAGAAATCTTTGGTTAGCTTTGGCTAAGAGGAGAAGTATTGTTTCACGGTGACATATGTGATCCTACCTGAGTGTTCTCATCCCCTTTGATATCTATGCACTGCTGCTGCTGCTGCTGCAGCTGCTAAGTGGTTCAGTTGAGGCCGACCCTGTGCCACGCCATAGATGGCAGCCCACCAGGCCCCGCAGTCCCTGGGGTTCTCTAGGCAAGAACACTGGAGTGGGTTGCCATTTCCTCCTCCTATGCATGAAAGTGAAAAGTGAAAATGAAGTCACTCAGTGGTGTCCGACTCTTAGCACCCCATGGACTGCAGCCTACCAGGCTCCTCCGTCCTTGGGATTTTCCAGGAGTGGGGTGCCATTGCCTTCTCCCATATCTATGCACAAGCCTGCCTAAATAATTGACTTCTAGCCAACTTTGGGATGCCCATGACCACCCACCCTTACCAGGCAACAGAGAAGAGAAAAACACTTACCACAGGAGGTTCTGATAAGGAACAAGGAACTAACAAGCTCCCACCTACCAGGATTCTGCAGAGGTCAACAAGAGGTCAGCAAGAGATGAGAGACTGCAGTCCAGAGGTCCTAGCTACTTCCATCTAGCAACAAACACCCAGCATAGTCAAAACGATTTCAATGTTAAAGAATAAATAAATAAATAAATAAAAGGACAGAAGTTCTTTGAACACATGTCTGAATTTAGGGGTGAGGCATTACATATGTGTCCCAGGATAATCTTAAAGTGTCAGAAAGTAAAGAAATTAAAGACAACTATCAAGCTGTCCAAACTGATAAAAATGAATGATTACACAGTTTTATCTGTATACATTAGCAGATAATAATCTGAAAAGGAATTTTAAAAAATTCCCTTTCAATAATATCAACATGAATAAAGCACTTTGCCATGGATGTAACGAGGATGACAAGACTGGCACACTGGAAATTATACACCCTGGCTGAAACTATCCTGAATACATGGACAGATATTCCATAACGATGGAAAGACTTAAGATGGCAATACCATGGAATGCATCTTCAATCTGAAATGAAGGTTTGATATGATTTGATCTCTCAGAGCTTTTGTGTCATCAAGTGTTATTAAAGTATTAAAGAGATAGAGAAAGCTGCTGACTTAGACTTGAGGGGGGGTGGGGGGGGTAGTAAGAGTACCCCCTGCTGGTCTTTAGCCAGATATTCTACAGGCACTAGCAGTCAGCTAAGGAAAGAAAGGAACTGTTTCAGGGAATGGCACCAGGCCCTTCCCCCACGACATGCATTGAGATAATATTGGCAGCAGGTGAGTCATCCCGGGCCAAAACTTGATTGACATGAATCTTGAAGAAAGGCAGTATTCCAGGCAAATATATCATTTCCTTAACATAGATTAGGAGAACAAGGTACGAGGAAAACATACTGTTTTGTTCAAGTCGCTTCTGAGCCTATTGGGGGAACCGACCTGAAGCCAGAGTCCAGCAGATATACATAGGATATTTACATCGCTTAAGACAAACATTTCCTCAGGAACAAATGCATTGCTTAGCTCAAGGTTTGTCTGCGAAATTCTTACACATCAGGAGATGGCTCCGAGCTGGGTTTCCACACACAAGAACATCCATGCAAAGGACAAGCCTGCACAGCCCATCTGCCCTGCTCCCGCACAGCCAGCAGCATTTCCAAGTGACCTCCTAAGGCCTTCCCCAAAATACAGGGGCACCTCTGGGTTTCCTGTTTCCCTCACTTCGAACACTTTTCTTAAAAAAAAAAAAAAATCCTGCACACTTCTTGATAGAATGCCACAGTGCAAGGAATACAGTCCTTCAATATTTAAACCTCCATTTGCAAAACACTTGGAGCTTGGTTTTGTTTTGTTTTGTTTTTTAATTACACCACCACATAATTTAAAGCTTTTACACGTTCTAATTATTCAGTTCCAAAACACCAAACTTTTATTGCACAGGGTCCTCATGAAAAGGCCCACGCAGCTGGACAACCACAGATTCTGCCATGAAAGGGCAGCAAGGTGCCCTCCCCCCTTCTTTGCTGCCTGGGCGGCCACCAGGGTTTGAAATCCATGCACCCTACTAAGTTTCTAGGGTGCAATCCGTGGACCCTTCCCTTTCCCATCCCAGCAGGTGCTCAAGGGCCCGCTGGCTTACAAAGTGCCAGAAGCAGGGCTGGGCCAGCCGGCCAGAGTTCAGTGTTCTGTCCCTTGGACTTCCAGCGGACACTAGGCTGCTTGGAAGAAGCGCGCAGACTCTGAGATTTTTCAGCAGAGGGGTGGAGCGGTAAAGGCCTTGACCCCAAAGGCAAGGCCTTTCTGCGACCGCCAGGTTGGGGAGCTCCGAGAATGTGCCAACAGACGGCGGAATACTTGGTTCCCTGCTCCACGCAGTCCCAGTTCCCTGACCTGTGGTCCGCAGCCCTCCACTGCACCCACGGGATGGCGATCCTTGGGGACCCAGGAGCGGACGAAATGGGCGTTCCCAGCCGCAGTTGCAACCCCCGAGAGCGCAACTGGGAACCCCTCCCCATCCCCCCCATGAGCCGACCCCCGCCCCGCGCCCTCAGGGTTAGCCCCGCCTCTGCCGCGCGTTCCCAGCCGCAGTGGCGACCCCCGGGAGCACAACTGGGACCGACCCCCACCCAAAGCCATCGGAATCTCGACCCGCGCAGCCCGGGTTTACCCAGTCCCGGGTGCACTCCCGGGGCGTTTTCAGCCTCAGTGTCCACCTCCGAGAGCACAACTGGGAAGCCCGCCCCCACCCCCGCCAGAAGCCGACCCCCGCCCCACGCCGCCCGCGTTCGCCCCGCCCCTGCACGGTCCAGGTACCTTCCCAGCTTCTAGCGTTCACGCCCGGGTAGGAGCAGGATGTAGGAGTATGGGAGATGTGTCTGGAGCCTGACAGCCTCAGCTCCGCTCTGGCCTGCCCTTTGGACCTAGGAGCCAGGCCAACTTGCAGAGGGCTTAGGGCCCCATTGTATGCAAACTACCAAGGCCTACCGCAAGGAGAGCTCTGTCCGAAGGAAGGGAAGAGCCCCAGGCTGCATTCCCAAGCTGTTGTTTAGCCGCCCAGACTCAGCGCTGCACAGGGGTAATCAGGATCTCTGTGGCCGCAGCTTCACACACAGGTGTGTCTCCGTAGGAATCAAGAAAGATCCTGACAGAGTGAGGTTCATTAGAGCTATACTAAAGAGCAAAGGCTTGTCCATGTGGTCTTGCCTTCCCCTGTGCCTTTGGGTCTCCAGGCTCGGCCCCAGCTCCGTGGAAAAAACCCCTGAGAAAATATCTTCAAGATCCACTTTTCCCAGTGTCTGGGAACCGGGGTTCGTAGGAGGAGAGAAAAGCACGCCTCCATAGGGAACGAAAAGGCAGCCCACCTGCCTGTGTTTTGAAGCCTCTATTTGGAAGGAATGGGTTAGCTTGTCCTAAAGGAGACCTCCAGATCTGCTCAGAAGTCGGTAATTCCAGAGGCAGGGTACTGGTTCCTGACTGCCCTTTGCTAGCCTTGCAAAGATATTCCTAGATTCTAGAGTTATTTTCCATGAAGGAGCAGGCTTTGGGAATGTGTCAGACGGGACTGGCTCCTTATTGACCTCAGCTCAGCTATTGCCTTTCCATTCAAACTAGGACAAGGCCCTACTTTATGAAGGTTAAGGGTCTTCTTCTTTGCAAACTGCCAAGGGCTACAGCAATGAGACCTCTGTCAAGGTGAGGGAAGCCTAAGAGGATGGATTCTCAAGCAGGTGCTTTGCCACAAAGCATCAGCACCCCACGGAAAGAATCTGGCTCCCTTTGCTCCTACGTTGCGTGTGTAGCTACACGCACAGAGGTGTCTCGATAGGAGCCAAGAATGTTCCTGAGAGAGGAGGTTCACTGTTGGGGGCCAGAGTGAGGCACTCCGCCCATGGCAAAGGTCATGAGGAAGGAGGCTCGACATACGCAAAGGCGGGTGGAGCCTCAGGAGTCCCCCTGGAAATCCTCGAGCATCTACCCCCATAACCAGAGCCTGCCTACCTTACTACTTTGTGCTCTCACCTACACCTCTGACTTTACGGGGGGCTGTCCCCCACCACCTCTTTCGGAGAAGGAGTTAACCTAGAGCTCCAGTTGATAAAAACCCCTGGGTGTGACAAGAGTGTTTTAACCTACAAACTCCTCTGAAGGTTCTCTAGCCTGCCTGACAGGCTTGTCCGGCCACATGTGATTGCTCACAGCCTCCCAACCATGAGAGGCACGAGATGCTTTAAACCTTCTAAAAACAGGTTCCTTAGAAAAGTTAGAAAATTATTAGTATAAGTATAATGGGCTGATTAGAAATCATATTGGTGAAGGGTTTTTCATTTGTTGAGCTGATGTTTACTGCTAAGTCTCCACATCCCCTGCCCTTATACACATTAATGAATATATAGAAGAAATAAGTATTAACCTTTGATATAAATCACGTTAGACCTTAGGCTAAGTAAATTCTTTCCTTAACTAAAACCCACTACACCCTCACCCTATAGGAATGTAACTTTATTTGGGTGGCGTCTGTTTTAAGAATAATCACCCCTGGAGAAATAAGTGTCCTGGTTGACTGACCGCTGTCACAAGGAGAGGGTCGTAAATTGTCAGCAGGCCCCCCGGCCAGAAGATGATGTAACACCCCTAAGACCTCTGTATACTTTTGTATGAAGCACCTGACTTTGATAAAAGTCAGGACTGCTGACCCCACGTGACTTTTGCATAACATCTCAGTGTATAAAAGTAGACCATGGAAAATAAAGAATTGGGATCAGTTTCTCGAAATACTGGTCTCCCCATGTCTCTCTCTCTCTCTCTCTCACTCTGGTTGAGTCTCCATCTGGAGCGCGGAACCCACCAAGCTTACTAATTTTGCCTGGGCTTCTAAGATCCGACCGGGGAGGCCTCAGTGTCTCCTCTCCTTCGGGAGAACGGAAGGACGCCTGCGGCCTACGTAAGTGGTGCAAGCTTCTTGTCTTGAAGTTTTATTAGTCCCCCGCGTAAACCAAGCTACTCAGCCTCTTTTCTCCACTGAATTTTCCTACTGAGCTATCCTCATTTTATTACTCTTTATATCCTTAATTAACGTTTAATTAAGCAGTTGTTCCCTGACCCTCGCCTACGCCGTCTCTGCTTCGAATACCCTGGATCAGCTGGGGCTGGACCCCGGCAGTTCACTAGAGATCTCCTACAGAGCATAGACCTGTCCATTTGGTTTTGCCTTCCCCTGTGAGTTGGGTCCCCGAGGTCCGCCCCAACTCCGGGGAAACAGCCCCTGAGAAAAGATCTCCAGGAACTGCTTTCCGCCCAGGCTGGGAAACGCTGTTCACAGGAAGTAAGGCAAGCGAGCCTCCTGAAGGGAAATAGAGGCCTTACTGTCCCTGGAGGAGCAGGCTGCCAGAGTGTGTGACACCTGACTGGTGCCTTACTGGCCTCAGCTCCGCTATTGCATGTTCATCTGAACTTGAACCCAGGCCTACTTGGAGAAGTGTTTGTGTGCCGATTTCCAGAAACTGCGAAGGGCTACAGCAATGATAACTCTCTCAGTGGTAAGGGAGAGCATTGTGTGGATTCTCAATTTGTTGTTTGAACGACAGCGTCAAAGCTGCACAGAGAGAATCAGGTCTCTGTGTCTCTATGTTGGCAATGCAGCTTCCCACACAGAGATGTCCCCGTTGGAGCCAAGAACATTCCCCATAGAGTGAGGTTCACTAGAGCACTCCTAGAGAGCAAAGACTTATCCATGCGGTTTTCCCTTCCCCTGTGCGTGTGGGTCTCTGGGATCAGCCCCTGCTCCTTGGAAACAGCCTCTGAGAAAAGATCTCCAAGAACCTCTTATCACCCAGGCTGGGAAGTGGAGTGCACAGGAGGTGGGATAAGCAAGCTTCCTTCGGCAAGAAGAGACAGCCAACCGGCCTGTGTTTGGAAGCCTATATTTGCAAGGAATGGGTTAGTTTCTCCTGACCAAGACCGCCAGATGTGCTGAGAAGATAGAAATTCCAGAGGCAGGGTCGAGGTTCCTGACTGCCCTTTGCCAGCCTTGCAAAGACATTCCCAGATTCTAACGTTATTTTCCATGAAGGAGCAGGCATCGGGAATATGTCAGACTTGACTGGGGCTTTACTGGCCTCAGCTCAGCTACTGCCTTTCCATTCAAACAAGGACAAGGGCCTACTTGGTGAAGGGTAAGGGTCTGCTTCTTTCCAAACTGCCAAGGACTACAGCAATGAGACCTCTGTCAAGGTGAGGGAAGCCTATGCGGACGGATTCTTAGCAGGTGCTTTGCCACAAAGCATCAGCACCCACGGAGAGAATCAGACTCCCTTTGCCACTATGTTGGGTGTGTAGCTTCATGCACAGAGGTGTCTCTGTAGAAGCCAAGAATGTTCCTGAGAGATGAGGTTCACTAGAGCTCTCCTACAGAGCATAGACCTGTCCATGTGGTTTTGTCTTCCCCTGTGAGTTGGGCCCCCGAGGTCCGACCCAGCTCCAGGGAAACAGCCCCTGAGAAAAAATCTCCAGGAACAGCTTTGCGCCCAGGCTGGGAAATGCAGTTCACAGGAGGCAAGGCAAGCGAGCCTCCTACAGGGAAAAAGAGGCCTTACTGCTCCTGGACGATCAGGCTGCAAGAGTGTGTGAGACCTCACTTGTGCCTTACTGGCCTCAGCTCCGCCGTTGCCTGTTGTTCCGAGCTAGGACCCAGGCCTACTTGGAGAAGGGTTAGGGTGCGGATTTCTACAAACTGTCAAGGACGACAGCAATGAGAATTCTCTTAGCAGAAAGGGAGAGCATTGTATGGATTCTCAAGCTGTTGTTTGAATGACAGCTTCAAAGCTACACAGAGAGAATCAGGCTCTCTGTTCCCCTATTTTGGCTGTGCAGCTTCACACACAGAATTTGACTCTGTTGGAGCCAGAAATATTCCTGAAAGACTTAGGCTCACCAAAGCTGTCCTCCAGAGCAAAGACATTGGATGTGGTTTTGCCTTCCCTTGTCAGTATGGGTCCCCTAGCTTGGCCCCAGCTCCGGGGATACAGCCTCTGAAAAAAATCTTCCAAGAAGCGATTTTCCTCCAGGCTGTTAAGCGGAATTCGCAGTTTGCAAGTTAAGGAAGCCTGCTTCGTGGAAGAGCAAGCAGCCAACTGGCCCTGTGTTAGGAAGCCTGTATTTGAAAGGAATGGGTTAGCTTCTACAGCGGGAGAACCTCAGATCTGCTCAGGGGACTGAAATACTAGAGTCAGGGTCGAGGTTCTCCCTTGTCCTTTGCGCACCTTGCAAAGACATTCCTAGCTTCTAGCGTTAGTGTCCCTGTAGTAGCAGGCTGCAGGAGCATGTGATAAATGACTGCCGCGTTCCTGTCCTCAGCTCCGCTATTGACTTTCTATTCGAACTAGAACCCAGGCCTACTTTGAGAGGGGTTAGGGTCCAGTGTTTTCAAACTGCCAAGGGCTACGGCAATGCGAGCTCTGTCAGAGGTAAGAAAAGAGCAATTGGTTGGATTCTTCAGCTGCTGCGTGGCTGCACAGCTTCTGCGCCGCATGGAGAGCATGAGGCTCCTTGTGGCCCTATTTTGGGTATGCAGCGACATGCACACAGAATGTCTGTGTTCACTTATATACAGGCTTATGAACACTAGAGCTCTCCTACAGAGCAAAGACCACTCAGTGGGCTCCAAGAGATACCTGTCGCGACTCGAGAAGAGAGTGGAGTCCTTTGCTTCCCCTCGAGATGAGGCCTGACTCCCCGGGTGAGTATGGAATGCAACCCCAAATCCCTGTCGCCTATGGAGAGGAACATTAAGTCCTGGATACAAGCCTAGATGAGGTCTAGTTCGCCCTTCAGTGAAAGGAGCCCAATCCACAGCTATCCCTGGCAACTCGAATGGAAGATTAGACTTCCTGGGCCAACACAAGAGGAAGCCTGAATTCCCCGTCGTAACTCGAGAATCCCACCGCAACTCGAGGAAAACCACGTGCTTCCCTCGTCATCGCAAGATGAGGCCCTTTGTCCGCAACAGCATCTCAAGAGAAGTCCCACGTTCCATCCTGAAGTGCGAAACGGTACTTGGCACCCTTGATGCGACCCCAAAAGTTCCGTGACATACCAGACTCACTCAAGGGGAACACCGAGGTTCCCGGCACCACTTCATCTGAGCCCCTTCTCCTCTCCTGATTGCGACAGGAGGGTCGACTCCCCTTCTCTGTCTGCAAGGGGTTCCCGACCTTCCGGGCGCACCTCAGGATGAGGCCGGTCTCATGAGGAAGTTCGAGACGTAGCCTCGTGGGTGGTGCCACATGTCAAAAGACCCCAATTTCACGGTCCACTCTTGAAAAGAACCCGATGCCAGCACACCTCTTTGAAGGAAAACCTGTGGATGAAGGCACAACACGAAGGGGTACTGACACCCGCGTGCATCGTCCAGAAAAACCCGCAGGTCCCACAGACATTTCGACAAGTGGCCTGTCGCCCTGTAAACAACTCGAAAGGCAAACGAAGGTCCATTCCTCAACAGAAGACTAGGTGTGACTCTCTTGTCCCTACTCTGCAGGGACCATGGGATCCGAGTCAGAAACGGAGAGGAAGCCTGAGGTTCCTGCGTCCACTCGAGATGAAGCCCTCTTCCATTGCACCACAACCAGTGGAGTCCTGAGAGGCACCTACCAACTCCACAGTATCCCTGAGTTCTCAGAGGCACAATGAGAAGCTCCCTGAGGTCACAGGCACAAGTCGAGGGAACCCTGGGTTTTCTACCGTGACTCGAGAAAGACCTCGAGAGGGCTTCAAAATGTGTTGAGTCGCGATTCCCCTACCATGACTCGAGAGCCATGACACACTCCCCCTCGCCACGCGCATGGAGACCTGACTAACCTGGCACTGCACGAGAGGCTCCATGAGCTCCTCATCGTACCTCGTGAGGAAACCCACACTGGCGCGGCAGCTCGAGGAAACACATGAGACACCCCGGTCATCGCGAGATGAGGGCATGATTTTCCTGCATGGTCTGGAGACCAATCACGAGTCCTCTCTCCAAACTGAAGGGAGGCTGGACTCCCTTGAAGCCGCTCAGGGGGCTCCAAGAGATCCGCGTCGCGACTCGAGAGGAGAGCGGAGTCCTTGTCTTCCCCTTGAGACAAGGCCTGACTCCCCGGGGGAGCCTGGAATGGAACCCCGATATCCCCGCCTTCCCTGGAGAGGAATATTAGGTCCCGGACACACGCCTAGGTGAGGTCTCTTGGCCCCTGCAGTGACTCGAGCGCAAACCCCAGCTTTCCCTCGCAACTCGAGGGGAAGATTGGGCTTCCCAGGGCCAACCCAAGAGGAAGGCTGAGATCCCCGTCGAAACTCGAGAATCCCGCCGCAACTCGAGAAAAACCACGTGGATCCCACCTATTGGCAAGATGAGGCCCTGGCCCGGGACGGGATCTCAAGGGAAGTCCCCTGTTCCGCCCTGAATGGCGACGGTCTTTGACAGCCTACCTGAGACCCCCAAAAGTTCCCCAATACGCCGTCTTCCCTCGAGGGGAACACCGAGTGTCCCGGCACTGCTTCATCTGAGAACCTTCTCACCTCCGGAACGCGACAGGAGAGTCGAATCCCCTGCCTGGTCTGGAAGGGGTTCCCGGCCTTCCCGGCGCACCTCAGGATGAGGCCGTCCTCACGAGGAAATTCGAGACCAGCCACGTGGGTGGTGACACATGCCGAACGCCCCCGATTCCCCGGTCCGCTCTTGAGAAGGACCCGAGGCCCGGACCCCTCTTCGAAGGCAACCCTGTGGGTGAAGGCACAACACGAAGGGGCACTGCCACCCCCGTGCATCGTCCGCAAAGACCCGCGGGTTCGACACACAGCTCGACGACGGGCCTGAGACCCCCTGAGCAACTCGAGAGGCAAGCGGGGTTCCCTTCCTCAGACAACACAAGGCCTAACCCTCCTGTCCCAACTCTGCAGGGACCCTGCGGTCGGAGTCCGAAACGGAGAGGAAGCCTGAGGTTCCTGCCTGCCCTCGAGGTGAGGCCCTCTTCCGTTGCGCCAGACCCAGCGGAGTCCCGTGGGGCCCCGCCACCTCCAGAGGATCCCTCGCCTCTCAGAAGCACCCTGGGAAGTTCCCTAAGGTCCCCGGCAGAAGGCGAGGGAAACGAGGGTTTCCCGCCGCCCCCCGACAAAGACCTCGAGAGTCCTTCTTCAACGCGTCTCGAGGCCCTAGTCCCCTCCCATGACTCGAGAGCCAGGACGCGCTCCCCCTCGCCACGCGCATGGAGACCTGACTTCCCTGGCGCCGCACGAGAGGCTCCCTGAGATCCTCGTCGTGCCTCGGGAGAAAACCCCCACAGGCGCCGCAGCTCGAGGAAACCCCTGAGACGCCCCCGTCCTCGCGAGCTGAGGGCCTTCTTTTCCTGCATGGCCTGGAGAGCAATCCCGGGTCCTCTCTCCAAACGGAAGAGGAGGCTGGACTCCCTTGAGGCCGCTCAGGGGGCTCCAAGAGACCCGCGTCGCGACTCGAGAGGAGAGCAGAGTCCTTGGCTTCCCCTCGAGACGAGGCCTGACTCCCCGGGGGAGCCTGGAATGCAACCCCGAGATCCCTGCCTTCCCTGGAGAGGAATATTAGGTCCCGGACACACGCCTAGGTGAGGTCTCTTCGGCCCTGCAGTGACTCGAGCACAACCCCCAGCTTTCCCTCGCAACCCGAGGGGAAGATTGGGCTTCCCAGGGCCAACCCCAGGGGAAGGCTGAGATCCCCGTCGTAACTCGAGAATGCCGCCGCAACTCGAGAAAAACCACGTGGTTCCCACCTCTTGCCAATATGAGGCCCTTGCCCGCGACGGCGTCTCAAGGGAAGTCCCCTGTTCCGCCCTGAAGGGCGAAACGGTCCCTGACAGCCTTCCTGCGACCCCCAAAAGTCCCCCGACATGCCGGGTTTCCCTCGAGGGGAACACCGAGGGTCCCGGCACCGCTTCCTCTGAGCCCCTTCTCCCCTCCTGATCGCGACAGGAGAGGCGATTCCCCTGCGTGGTCTGGAAGGGGTTCCCGGCCTTCCCGGCGCACCTCAGGATGAGGCCGGTCTCACGAGGAAATTCGAGACGAGCCACGTGGGTGGTGCCACAGGCCGAACGCCCCGATTCCCCGTTCCACTCTTGAGAAGGACCCGAGGCCCGGACCCCTCTTCGAAGGCAACCCTGTGTGTGAAGGCACAACACGAAGGGGCACTGCCACCCCCGTGCATCGTCCGCAAAAACCCGCGGGTTCCACACACAGCTCGACGAGGGGCCTGAGACCCCCTGAGCAACTCGAGAGGCCAGCGGGGTTCCCTTCCTCAGACAAGACGAGGCCTGACTCTCCTGTCCCAACTCTGCAGGGACCCTGCGGTCGGAGTCCGAAACAGAGAGGAAGCCTGAGTTTCCTGCGTCCCCTCGAGGTGAGGCCCTCTTCCGTTGCGCCAGACCCAGCGGAGTCCAGAGGGGCCCCGCCACCTCCACAGGATCCCTCGCCTCTCAGAGGCACCCTGGGAAGTTCCCTAAAGTCACCGGTAAACTGTTATTGCACAAGGTCCCCATGAAAAGGCCCACGCAGCAGGACATCCACAGATTCTGTCTGCCATTAAAGGGCAGTAAGGTGCCCTCCCCACTTCTTTGCTGCCTCGGCGGCCACCAGGGTGCAATTCGCGTACCCTTCCCTTTCCCATCCTAGCAGGTGTTCCAGGGCCCACTGGCCTACAAAGTGCCAGAAGCAGGGCTGGGCCAGCCGGCCAGAATTCAGGGTTCTGTCCCTTGGACTTCCAGCGGACACTAGGCTGCTTGGGAAAACCGCGCAGACTCTGAGGTTTTTCAGCAGGGGGGTGGAGCGGTAAAGGCCTTGACCCCAAAGACGAGGCCTTTCTGCGACCGTCAGGTTGGGGAGCTCTGAGACTGTGCCAACACAGGGCGGAATACATGGTTCCCTGCTCCACACAGTCCCCATTCCCTTACCTGTGTTCCGCACCCCTGCGCTGTGGCCAATGGATGCCGATCCTTGGGGATCCAGGAGTTCACGAAATGGGCATTCCCAGCCGCAATGGCGACCCCCAACAGCACATCTGGAAAGCCCTCCCTCACCTCCGCCAGGAGCCGACCCCCGCTGCGAACGGACCCCCCACCCCGTCCCGCGCCGCCAGGTTTCGCCCCGGCCCTGCGGGGCTACCGGCGGGTTCCCAGCCACATTGGCGACCCCCGGGAGCACAACAGGGACCGACCACCCACCCACAGCGAGCGGTATCTCGACCTGTGCAGCCCAGGTTTACCCCGCCCTGGGTGCGCTCCCGGAGCGTTTCCAGCCGCAGTGGCCATCTCCGAGAGCACAACTGGGAAGCCCTCCCCCACCCCCGCCAGGAGCCGACACCCGCCCTGCGCCGCCCGGGTTCGCCCCGCCCCTGCCGCTCTCCAGGACCGCTGCCCAACTTCACCAGTGGCTCCTGGTGAGCCCCGTCCCCACGCCCGGTTCCAGGAGAGGCTCTCGGACCTCGCTGCTGCCGCCAGGTCAAACATGAGGACAATACATACACCCCACAGAGACAATCCAAGCTGTCTATGATTTAGGGATAAAACGAGGACTACAGAAAGGCAAGATGACCTGACCTAGGAGGGCCATCATATTCTATAGAACCAGACAAAGTTGGTTACCAAGGAAACTTTTTTCCTTGGAACCCGGAATGCTGGTTCTTTGCATATGCAATGACCAACAATTAGCTTGTTACCCAAGCCTGCCTCACTGCCACCCCCATTCCCCCACTCACCAGAAGCCTGGCTCAAAGAAATATTTTAAATCTCAGGCGGAAAACTGGAAGATGTCTTGTCTGTCTCTTTGGATTAAGGTATGTGTCAGTGTGAGCCTTGTGTTTTTTGATAATATTGCTCAAGTTCTGTGTTCTGATATCAATGGTCTCAAGACAAGTCAGTCCTTCCAAATCAAAGTGCTGGAAATACAAGAAAACATTGACCTAAATGAATGTCAGAGTCCCGTGAACTGGGAACTAGTCAATATTAAATATCTAGTATTTTTGGTTTTGCTCCTCCATTATCGACATGTCTAAGAGTCAACAACATTAAGCACAACATGTTCATAGTGCCTAGGTTTATTCTAAGGTAAAAATTGCTCTATTGTTATATGTGTCACAAGCTTGTCAGCAAGAAAGTACCTGGAAACAGCAACAACCAATGTAAAAAATGTAAATGTGATATGAGCTTTTAGATAAACTCTTAACAATAATTATACTCTAAAATATCCGCCTCTCATAGTCTTGATTGAAGGCAGAGGAGAAGGGGATGACAGAGGATAAGATGGTTGGATGGCATCACTGACTCGATGGACATGAGTTTGAGCAAGCCCCTGGAGTTGGTGATGGACACGGAAGCCTGGCGTCCTGCAGGCCACGGGGTCACAAAGAGTCAGACTCGACTGAGCAACTGAACTGAACTGAACTTACAATCGTTCCTCCAGGTGTTTTGGTTACCTGAGTTTCTATCCTGGTGCTAAACTAAGTGACGACAGTGTATTGAATAGCTAGGTCACTTCCAAATAAATGAAACTTCTTAAACATTCACGACTTGAAAGGACCTCCCTTTTACACAGAAACAAAAGAGATTTTTGACTCTGCATGAATAGTGACTGGCACCATCCGAACATATTAAATGTAAGAAAGCAATTTTTTTGTTTTGTTTTGTTTTGTTCTGTTCTTGCAGGAAGCGGGGTGGGCGCTATTATCACTGATAGGTATGCTCACCAATCTATCAAATGCCAATATAAGAGTGAGTTCTTGGTTGCTGAAGGGAAATGTATGACTTGTTATTACAAGAATGTATGGAATGCAATCACACTTTAAGAAGGAAATCGAAGTAGTTCTGTCTTAGAGGTGGCATTTTCAGGATGGGAGAAGCAAAGGAATGGGTACAGAATGGGATAAGGAGGTTGTAGGGAAAGTAGGCCCCCAGAAAAGAGTTTTGTGCCTAGCACAAGTTTTCTTGAGATGTTGAACTGCCTTTGCTAATGGAGTTTAAGTTTCTTTACCTCTTAAGTGATCTCTTCTAGGTTGACCTAGAACAGAAATCTTTGGTTAGCTTTGGCTAAGAGGAGAAGTATTGTTTCACGGTGACATATGTGATCCTACCTGAGTGTTCTCATCCCCTTTGATATCTATGCACTGCTGCTGCTGCTGCTGCAGCTGCTAAGTGGTTCAGTTGAGGCCGACCCTGTGCCACGCCATAGATGGCAGCCCACCAGGCCCCGCAGTCCCTGGGGTTCTCTAGGCAAGAACACTGGAGTGGGTTGCCATTTCCTCCTCCTATGCATGAAAGTGAAAAGTGAAAATGAAGTCGCTCAGTGGTGTCCGACTCTTAGCCACCCCATGGACTGCAGCCTACCAGGCTCCTCCGTCCTTGGGATTTTCCAGGAGTGGGGTGCCATTGCCTTCTCCCATATCTATGCACAAGCCTGCCTAAATAATTGACTTCTAGCCAACTTTGGGATGCCCATGACCACCCACCCTTACCAGGCAACAGAGAAGAGAAAAACACTTACCACAGGAGGTTCTGATAAGGAACAAGGAACTAACAAGCTCCCACCTACCAGGAATCTGCAGAGGTCAACAAGAGGTCAGCAAGAGATGAGAGACTGCAGTCCAGAGGTCCTAGCTACTTCCATCTAGCAACAAACACCCAGCATAATCAAAACGATTTCAATGTTAAAGAATAAATAAATAAATAAAAGGACAGAAGTTCTTTGAACACATGTCTGAATTTAGGGGTGAGGCATTACATATGTGTCCCAGGATAATCTTAAAGTGTCAGAAAGTAAAGAAATTAAAGACAACTATCAAGCTGTCCAAACTGATAAAAATGAATGATTACACAGTTTTATCTGTATACATTAGCAGATAATAATCTGAAAAGGAATTTTAAAAAATTCCCTTTCAATAATATCAACATGAATAAAACACTTTGCCATGGATGTAACGAGGATGACAAGACTGGCACACTGGAAATTATACACCCTGGCTGAAACTATCCTGAATACATGGACAGATATTCCATAACGATGGAAAGACTTAAGATGGCAATACCATGGAATGCATCTTCAATCTGAAATGAAGATTTGATATGATTTGATCGCTCAGAGCTTTTGTGTCATCAAGTGTTATTAAAGTATTAAAGAGATAGAGAAAGCTGCTGACTTAGACTCGAGGCGGGGTGGGGGGGGGTAGTAAGAGTACCCCCTGCTGGTCTTTAGCCAGATATTCTACAGGCACTAGCAGTCAGCTAAGGAAAGAAAGGAACTGTTTCAGGGAATGGCACCAGGCCCCTCCCCCACGACATGCATTGAGATAATATTGGCAGCAGGTGAGTCATCCCGGGCCAAAACTTGATTGACATGAATCTTGAAGAAAGGCAGTATTGCAGGCAAATATATCATTTCCTTAACATAGATAAGGAGAACAAGCTAGGAGGAAAACATGCTGTTTTGTTCAAATCACTTCTGAGCCTTTTGGGGGAACCGACCTGAAGCCAGAGTCTAGCGGAAATACATAGGATATTTACATCGCTTAAGACAAACATTTTCTTAGGAAAAAATGCATTGCTTAGCTCAAGGTTTGTCTGCGAAATTCTTACACATCAGGAGATGGCTCCGAGCTGGGTTTCCACACACAAGAACATCCATGCAAAGGACAAGCCTGCACAGCCCATCTGCCCTGCTCCCGCACAGCCAGCAGCATTTCCAAGTGACCTCCTAAGGCCTTCCCCAAAATACAGGGGCACCTCTGGGTTTCCTGTTTCCCTCACTTCGAACACTTTTCTTAAAAAAAAAAAATCCTGCACACTTCTTGATAGAATGCCACAGTGCAAGGAATACAGTCCTTCAATATTTAAACCTCCATTTTCAAAACACTTGGAGCTTGGTTTTGTTTTGTTTTGTTTTTTAATTACACCACCACATAATTTAAAGCTTTTACACGTTCTAATTATTCAGTTCCAAAACACCAAACTTTTATTGCACAGGGTCCTCATGAAAAGGCCCAAGCAGCTGGACAACCACAGATTCTGCCATGAAAGGACAGCAAGGTGCCCACCCCCTTCTTTGCTGCCTGGGCGGCCACCAGGGTTTGAAATCCATGCACCCTACTAAGTTTCTAGGGTGCAATCCGTGGACCCTTCCCTTTCCCATCCCAGCAGGTGCTCAAGGGCCCGCTGGCTTACAAAGTGCCAGAAGCAGGGCTGGGCCAGCCGGCCAGAGTTCAGTGTTCTGTCCCTTGGACTTCCAGCGGACACTAGGCTGCTTGGAAGAACCGCGCAGACTCTGAGATTTTTCAGCAGAGGGGTGGAGCGGTAAAGGCCTTGACCCCAAAGGCAAGGCTTTTCTGCGACCGCCAGGTTGGGGAGCTCCGAGAATGTGCCAACAGACGGCGGAATACTTGGTTCCCTGCTCCACGCAGTCCCAGTTCCCTTACCTGTGGTCCGCAGCCCTCCGCTGCACCCACGGGATGGCGATCCTTGGGGACCCAGGAGCGGACGAAATGGGCGTTCCCAGCCGCAGTTGCAACCCCCTAGAGCACAACTGGGAACCCCTCCCCATCCCCCCCATGAGCCGACCCCCGCCCCGTGCCGCCAGTGTTAGCCCCGCCCCTGCCGCGCTCCCTGCACGTTCCCAGCCGCAGTGGCGACCCCCGGGAGCACAACTGGGACCGACCCCCACCTAAAGCCATCGGAATCTCGACCCGCGCAGCCCGGGTTTACCCAGTCCCGGGTGCGCTCCCGGGGCGTTTTCAGCCTCAGTGTCCACCTCCGAGAGCACAACTGGGAAGCCCGCCCCCACCCCCGCCAGAAGCCGACCCCCGCCCCACGCCGCCCGCGTTCGCACCGCCCCTGCACGGTCCAGGTACCTTCCCAGCTTCTAGCGTTCACGCCCGGGTAGGAGCAGGATGTAGGAGTATGGGAGATGTGTCTGGAGCCTGACAGCCTCAGCTCCGCTCTGGCCTGCCCTTTGGACCTAGGAGCCAGGCCAACTTGCAGAGGGCTTAGGGCTCCATTGTATGCAAACTACCAAGGCCTACCGCAAGGAGAGCTCTGTCCGAGGGAAGGGAAGCGCCCCAGGTTGCGTTCCCAAGCTGTTGCTTGGCAATGCAGACTCAGCGGTAAACGGAGGGAATCAGGGTCCTAGTGCCCCTGTCTTGGGGAGGAAGCTCCACAGCCAGAGTGTTCCTCCCTTTGTGCCCAGAAAGCGCCTGCCAGACTGGGCTTCCCCGGAGCTCTGTTGCAGAGCAGAGACGTGTGGATGTGTTTTGGGGCCTTGACATGTGCGTTTGGGCTCCCTAGCACAGCCCCAGCATAGGGGAACCAGCCCCTGAGCAAAGAGCTCCAGGCAGTGCTTTGTGCCCAGGCCTGGATGCCCAGTCCCAGCACGCGGGAGAGATGAGTTAGGCTGCCGGCGGGTCCTTGCAAGCCTGTATTGGAAAGGACCGAGTGAGCTTCCACACCGGCGGAGCTGCAGACCTGCGCCCAGGCGCGATAGGACAGAGCCCCTGTCGAGAAGCTGCTCTGCCTGGGTGAGCCTCGCCAAGCCCTTCCCAGCTTCTAGCGTTTGCACCTGCAAAGGAGCAGGCTGCGGGAGTGTGGGCGACATGACTGGCTCCTGACTGGCCTCAGCTCCGCTCTTGCCTTCCCTTTGGACCTAGGAGCCAGGCCTCCTTGCAGACGGCTTAGGGCACGGGGGTGTGCAAACTGCGAAAGCCTCCCGCAAGGAGACCTCTGTCTGAGGGAAGGGAAATGCCCCAGGTTGCATTCCCAAGCTGTTGCTTGGTAGCCCAGACTCAGCGCTGAACGGAGGGAATCAGGGTCCCAGTGCCCCTGTCATGGGGAGGGAGCTCCACAGCCAGAGTGTTCCTCCGTTTGTGTTCAGAAACCGCCTTACAGACTGGGCTTCTCCGGAGCTCAGCTCCAGAGCAGAGTCGTGTGCATGTGGTTTGGGGCCTTCCCCTGTGCCTTTGGGCTCCCTAGCACAGTCCCAGTGCAGGGGAACCAGCCCCTGAGCAGAGAGCTCCAGGCAGTGCTCTGTGCCCTGGATTGGAAGCCCACTCCCAGCACGCGGGAGAATAGAGTCAGGCCGCTGTCGGGTGCTTGCAAGCCTGTATTGGGAAGGACCGAATGAGCTTCCACTCCGGCGGAGCTCCAGATCTGCGCCCAGGCGCGATATCGCAGAGCCCCGGCCTAGAGGCTGCTCTGCCTGGGCGAGCCTCGCCAAGCACTTCCCAGCTTCTAGCTTTCGCGCAGGGGAAGGAACAGACTGCGGAAGTGGGGGAGACGTGACTGGCGGGCGCCTTACTGGCCTCAATCCGCTCTTCCCTTCCCTTTGCACCTATGATCCATGCCTACTTGCAGAGGGCTTAGGGACCGAAGGAGAGCTCTGTCAGAGGGAAGGGAAGCGCCCCAGGCTGCATTCCCAAGCTGTTGTTTAGCCGCCCAGACTCAGCGCTGCACAGGGGTAATCAGGCTCTCTGTGGCCGCAGCTTCACACACAGGTGTATCTCCGTAGGAATCAAGAAAGATCCTGACAGAGTGAGGTTCATTAGAGCTATACTAAAGAGCAAAGGCTTGTCCATGTGGTCTTGCCTTCCTCTGTGCCTTTGGGTCTCCAGGCTCGGCCCCAGCTCCGTGGAACAACCCCTGAGAAAATATCTTCAAGATACGATTTTCCCAGAGGCTGGGAACTGGGGTTCATAGGAGGAGAGAAAAGCAAGCCTTCTTCGGGCATGGAAGGCAGCCAACCTGCCTGTGTTTTGAAGCCTCTATTTGGAAGGAATGGGTTAGCTTCTCCTAAAGTAGACCTCCAGATCTGCTCAGAAGTCGGTAATTCCAGAGGCAGGGTACTGGTTCCTGACTGTCCTTTGCTAGCCTTGAAAGATATTCCTAGATTCTAGAGTTATTTTCCATGAAGGATCAGGCTTCGGGAATGTGTCAGACGGGACTGGCTCCTTATTGACCTCAGCTCAGCTATTGCCTTTCCATTCAAACTAGGACAAGGCCCTACTTTATGAAGGTTAAGGGTCTTCTTCTTTGCAAACTGCCAAGGGCTACAGCAATGAGACCTCTGTCAAGGTGAGGGAAGCCTAAGAGGATGGATTCTCAAGCAGGTGCTTTGCCACAAAGCATCAGCACCCCACAGAGAGAATCAAGCTCCCTGTGCACCAATGTTGGGAGTGTAGCTTCACACACAGAGTTGTCTCTATAGGAGCCAAGAATGTTCCTGAGAGATTAGGTTCACTAAACCTCTCCTACAGAGCATAGACCTGTCCATGTGGTTTTGCCTTCCCCTGTGAGTTGGGTCCTCGAGGTCCACCACACCTCCGGGGAAACTGTCCCTGAGAAAAGATCTCCAGGAACCGCTTCGCCGAGGCTGGGAAATGCTGTTCACATGAAGTAAGGCAAGCGAATCTCCTGCAGAGTAAAAGAGGCCTTACAGTCCCTGGAGGAGCAGGCTGCCAGAGTGTGTGAAACCTGACTGTTGCCTTACTGGCCTCAGCTCCGCCATTGCCTGTTCATCCGAGCTAGCACCCAGGCCTACTTGGAAAAGCGTTTGGGTGCAGATTTCTACAAAGTGCCAAGGGCTACAGCAGTGAGAATTCTCTCAGTGGTAAGGGAGAGCATTTTATGGATTCTCAAGCTGTTTTCTGAACGACAGCGTCAAAATGAACAGAGAGAATCAGGCTCTCTGTGCCCCTATGTTAGGTACGCAGCTTCACACACAGAGGTGTCTCTATAGGAGCCAAAAATGCTCCTGAGAGATGAGGTTCACTAGAGGTCTGCTACAGAGCATAGACCTGTCCATGTGGTCTTGCCTTCCCCTGTGCCTTTGGGCCCCGGGCTCGGCCCCAGCTCCGTGGAAACAAACCCTGAGAAAATATCTTCAAGATACGCTTTTCCCAGAGGCTGGGAACTGGGGTTCATAGGAGGAGAGAAAAGCAAGCCTCCTTCGGGCACGAAAGGCAGCCAACCTGCCTGTGTTTTGAAGCCTCTATTTCGAAGGAATGGGTTAGCTTCTCCTAAAGGAGACCTCCAGATCTGCTCAGAAGTCGGTAATTCCAGAGGCAGGGTGCTGGTTTCTTACTGCCCTTTGCCAGCCTTGCAAAGACATTCCAAGATTCTAGAGTTATATTCCATGAAGGAGCAGGCTTCGGGAATGTGTCAGAGGGGACTGGCTCCTTATTGGCCTCAGCTCAGCTATTGCCTTTCCATTCAAACTAGGACAAGGGCCTACTTTATGAAGGGTAAGGGTCTTCTTCTTTGAAACTGCCAAGGGCTACAGCAATGAGACCTCTGTCAAGGCGAGGGAAGCCTAAGAGGACGGATTCTCAAGCAGGTGCTTTACTACAAAGCATCAGCACCCCACGGAGAGAACCAAGATCCCTGTTCCCCAATGTTGGGAGTGTAGCTTTACACACAGAGTTGTCTCTATAGGAGCCAAGAATGTTCCTGAGAGATTAGGTTCACTAAACCTCTCCTACAGAGCATAGACCTGTCCATGTGGTTTTTCCTTCCCCTGTGAGTTGGGTCCCCGAGGTCCGCCACACCTCCGGGGAAACTGTCCCTGAGAAAAGATCTCCAGGAACCACTTCGCTGAGGCTGGGAAACGCTGTTCACAGGAAGTAAGGCAAGCGAATCTCCTGCAGAGAAAAAGAGGCCTTACTGTCCCTGGAGGAGCAGGCTGCCAGAGTGTGTGAAACCTGACTGTTGCCTTGCTGGTCTCAGTTCCACCATTGCCTGTTCCTCCGAACTAGGACCCAGGCCTATTTGGAGAAGCGTTTGGCTGTGGATTTCTACAAAGTGCCAAGGGCTACAACAGTGAGAATTCTCTCAGCGGTAAGGGAGAGCATTTTATGGATTCTCAAGCTGTTTTCTGAACGACTGCGTCAAAATGAACTGAGAGAATCAGGCTCTCTGTGCCCCTATGTTAGGTACGCAGCTTCACACACAGAAGTGTCTCTATAGGAGCCAAGAATGTTCCTGAGAGATGAGGTTCACTAGAAGTCTGCTACAGAGCATAGACCTGTCCATATGGTTTTGCCTTGCCCTGTGAGTTGGGTCCCTGAGGCCCGCCCCAGCTCAGGGGAAGGAGCCCCTGAGAAAAGATCTCCAGGGACCGCTATTCCCCCAGGCTGGAAAAAGCAGTTCACAGGAGGTAACGCAAGCGAGCCTCCTGCAAGGCACAACAGGCCTTAGTGTCCCTGGACGATCAGGCTGCCAGAGTGTGTGAGACCTGACTGGTGCCTTACTGGCCTCAGCTCCGCCATTGCATGTTCCTCCGATCTAGGACCCAGGCCTACTAGGAGAAGGGTTTGGGTATGGATTTCTAAATACTGCCAAGGGGTATAGCAATGAGAACTGTGTCACGGGTAAGGAAGAGCATTGTATGGATTTTCAAGCTGTTGTTTGAACGACAGCTTCAAAGCTGCACAGAGAGAATCAGACTCTGTGTCTCCATGTTCGGTACACAGCTTCACAGACAGGGCTGTCTCCATAGGAAGCAAGAACGTTCCTGACAGAGTGAGGTTCACTAGAGCTCTCCTAGAGAGCAAAGACTTGTCCATGTGGTTTTTCTTGCCCTGTGCGTTTGGGGCTCCAGGCTCGGCCCCAGCTCCGTGGAAACAACCCCTGAGAAAAGATCTTCAAGATCCGCTTTTCCCAGAGGCTGGGATGTGGGGTTCATAGGAGGCGGGAAAAGCAGGCCTCCTTCAGAGAGCAAGAGGCAGCCAAGCGGCCTGCGTTTGGAAGCCTCAATTTGGAAGAATGGGTTAGCTTCCCCTAAGGGAGACCTCCAGATCTGTTCAGAAGTCAGTAATTCCAGAGGCAGTGTGCAGGGTGCTGACTGTCCTTTGCCAGCCTTGCAAAGACATTCCTAGATTCTACAGTTACCTTCCTGAAGAAGCAGGCTTTGGGAATATGTCAGACTTGACTGGCGCCTTATTGGCCTCAGCTCAGCTATTGCCTTTCCATTCAAAGTAGGACAATGCCCTACTTTATGAAGGGTAAGGGTCTTCTTCTTTCCAAACTGCCGAGGGCTACAGCAATGAGACCTCCGTAAATGCGAGGGAAGCATAAGCGGATGGATTATCAGGAAGGTTCTTTGCCACCAAGCATCAGCACCCCACGGAGGGAATCAGGCTCCCTTTGCCCCTATGTGGGGTGTGTAGATTCACACACAGTGGTGTCTCTACAGGAGCCAAGAATGTTCCTGAGAGATGAGGCTCACAAGAGCTCTCCTACAGAGTGCTCACCTGTACATGTGGTTTCGCCTTCCCCTGTGAGTTGGGTCCCCGAGGTCCGCCCCAGCTCCGAGAAAACAGCCTCTGAGAAAAGATCTCCAGGAACCGCTTTTCGCCCAGGCTGGGAAAAGCTGTTCACAGGAAGTAAGGCAAGTGAGCCTCCTGCAGAGAAAAAGAAGCCTTACTGTCCCTGGAGGAGCAGGCTGCCAGAGTGTGTGAAAACTGACTGGTGCCATACTGGTCTTAGCTCCGCCATTGCTTGTTCCTCCGAACTGGGACTCAGGCCTACTTGGAGAAGGGTTTAGGTGCAGATTTCTACAAACTGCCAAGGGCTACTGCAATGAGAACTCTCTCAGAGGTAAGGGCGAGAATTGTATGGATTCTCAAGCTGTTTTCTGAACGACAGCATTAAACCTGCACAGAGAGAATCAGGCTCTCTGCCGCCATGTTGGGTACGCAGTTTCACACACAGAGGTGTCCGCATAGGAGCCAAGAACGTTCGTCAAAGACTGAGGTTCACTAGAGCTCTCTTAGAAAGCAAAGACTTGTTCATGTGGTTTTGCCTTCCCCTGTATGTGTGGGTCTCTGGGCACAACCCCAGCTCCGTGGAAACAACCCCTGAGCAAAGATCTCCAAGAATCTGCTTTTCCCCCATGCTGGGAACCTGGGATCATAGGAGGCAGGAAAAGCAAGCCTCCTTCAGGCAAGAAGAGGCAGCCAACCGGCCTGTGTTTGGAAGCCTCTATTTGCAAGGAATGGGTTAGCTTCTCCAGAAGGAGACCTCCAGATCTGCTCAGAAGATAGATATTCCAGAGGCAGGGTCGAGGTTCCTGACTGCCCTTTGCCAGCCTTGCAAAGACATTCCTAGATTCTAGCAATATTTTCCATGAAGGAGCAGGCATCGGGAATATGTCAGAGTTGACAGGTGCCTTACTGGCCTCAGCTCAGCTATTCCCTTTCCTTTCAAACTAGGATCAGGGCCTACTTGGTGAAGGGTAAGGGTCTGCTTCTTTCCAAAGTGCCAAGAGACACAGCAATTAGACCTCTGTCAAGGCGAGGGAAGCGTAAGCGGATGGATTCTCAAACAGGTGCTTTGCCACAAAGCATCAGCACCCCACAGAGAGAATCAGGCTCCCTGTGCCCCTATGTTCGGTGTGTAGTTTTACACACAGAGGTGTCTCTGTACGAGCCAAGAATGTTCCTAAGAGATGAGACACACTAACGTCTCCTACAGTGCATAGACCTGTCCATGTGGTTTTTCCTTCCCCTGTGAGATGGGTCCCCGAGGTCCACCCCAGCTCTGGGGATAGAGCCCCTGAGAAAAGATCTCCAGGAACCGCTTTTTGCCCAGGTTGGGAAACGCAGTTCACAGGAGGCAAGGCAAGCGAGCCTCCCGCAGGGAAAAATAGGCCTTACTGTCCCTGGAGGAGAAGGCTGCCAGAGTGTGTGACACCTGACTGGTGCCTTACTGACCTCAGCTCCGCCATTGCATGGCCATCCAAACTAGGACCCAGGCCTACTTGGAGAAGGGTTTGGGTGCGGATTTGTAAAAACTGCCAAGGGCTACTGCAATGAGAAGTCTCTCAGAGGTAAGGGAGAGCATTGTATGGATTCTCAAGCTGTTGTTTGAACGACAGCTTCAAAGCTGCAAAGAGAGAATCAGGCCCTGTGTGCCCCCTTGTTGGGTATGCAGCTCCACACACAGAGGTATCCCCGTAGAATCCAAGACTTTCCTCACATACTGAGGTTAACTAGAGTTCTCCTACAGAGCAAAGACTTGTCCATGTGGTTTTGCCTTCCTCTGTGCGTGTGGGTCTCCGGGCTCAGCTCCAACTCCGTTGAAATAGCCCCTGAAAAAAGATCTCCAAGAACCACTTTTACCCCAGGCGGGAAGCAGAGTTCACAGGAAGCGGAACAAGCAAGCCTCCTTCGGGCAAGTAGAGGCAGCCAACTAGCCTGTGTTTGGAAGCCTCTCTTTGGAAGGAATGGTTAGCTTCTCCAAAAGAAGACCTCCAGATCTGCTCAGAAGATGGAAATTCCAGAGGCAGGGTCGAGGTTCCTGACTGTCCTTTGCCAGCCTTGCAAAGACATTTCTAGATTCTAGCATTATTTTCCATGAAGGAGCAGGCTTCAGGAATATGTCAGACTTGACTGGTGCCTTACTGGCCTCAGCTCAGCTATCGCCTTTCCGTTCAAACTAGGACAATGGCCTACTTGGTGAAGGGCAAGGGTCCTCTTCTTTCCAAACTGCCAAAGGCTACAGCAAAGACACCTCTGTCAAAGAGAGGGAAGTGGAAGTGGATGGATTCTCAATCATGTGCTTTGCCACAAATCATCTGCACCCCACGGAGAGAATCAGGCTGCATTTGCCCCTATGTTGGGTGTGTAGCTTCAAACACAGAGGTGGCTCTATAGGAGCCAAGAATGTTCCTGGGAGATGAGGTTCACTAGAGCTCTGCTATGGAGCATAGACCTGTCCATATGGTTTTGCCTTCCCCTGTGAGTTGGGTTCCCGATGTTCGCCCCAGCTCCGAGGAAGAAACCCCTGAGAAAACACCTCCAGGAACTGCTTTTCGTCCAGACTGGGAAACGCAGTTCACAGAAGGCAAGGCAAGCGAGCCTCCTGCAGAGAAAAAGAGGCCTTACTGCCCCTGGAGGAGCAGGCTGCCAGAGTGTGTGAGACCTGACTGGTGCCTTACTGGCCTCAGCTCCGCCATTGCATGTTCCTCCGAACTAGGACCCAGGACTACTTGGAGAAGGGTTTGGGTGCGGATTTCTAAAAACTGCCAAGGGCTACAGCAATGAGAACTCTGTCACGGGTAAGGAAGAGCATTGTATGGATTTTCAAGGTGTTTTTTGAACGACATCTTTAAAGCTACACAGAGAGAATCAGGCTCTCTGTGCCCCCATGTTGGGTACGCAGCTTCACACATAGGGGTGTCTCCATATGAATCAAGAATGTTCGTGACAGAGTGAAGTTCACTAGAGCTCTCCTAGAGAGCAAAGACTTGTCCATGTGGTTTTTCTTCCCCTGTGCGTTTGGGGCTCCAGGCTCGGCCCCAGCTCCGTGGAAACAAACCCTGAGAAAAGATCTTCAAGATCCGCTTTTCCCAGAGGCTGGGATGTGGGGTTCATAGGAGGCGGGAAAAGCAGGCCTCCTTCAGAGAGCAAGAGGCAGCCAAGCGGCCTGCGTTTGGAAGCCTCTGTTTGGAAGAATGGGTTAGCTTCCCCTAAGGGAGACCTCCAGATCTGTTCAGAAGTCGGTAATTCCAGAGGCAGTGTGCAGGGTGCTGACTGTCCTTTGCCACCATTGCATAGACATTCCTAGATTACAGCGTTATTTTCCATGAAGGAGCAGGCTTCGGGAATATGTCAGACTTGACTGGCGCCTTATTGGCCTCAGCTCAGCTCTTGCCTTTCCTTTCAAACTAGGACAAGGGCCCACTTTATGAAAGGTAACGGTCCTCTTCTTTCCAAACTGCCAAGGGCTACAGCAATGAGACCTCTGTCAAGGCGAGGGAAGCGTAAGCTGATGGATTCTCAAGCAGGTGCTTTGCCACAAAGCATCAGCACCCCACGGAAAGAATCTGGCTCCCTTTGCCCCTACGTTGCATGTGTAGCTACACGCACAGAAGTGTCTCGATAGGAGCCAAGAATGTTCCTGAGAGAGGAGGTTCACTGTTGGGGGCCAGAGTGAGGCACTCCGCCCATGGCAAAGGTCATGAGGAAGGAGGCTCGACATACGCAAAGGTGGGATCGAGCCTCAGGAGTCCCCCTGGAAATCCTCGAGCATCTACCCCCATAACCAGAGCCTGCCTACCTTACTACTTTGTGCTCTCACCTACACCTCTGACTTTACGGGGGGCTGTCCCCCACCACCTCTTTCGGAGAAGGAGTTAACCTAGAGCTCCAGTTGATAAAAACCCCTGGGTGTGACAAGAGTGTTTTAACCTACAAACTCCTCTGAAGGTTCTCTAGCCTGCCTGACAGGCTTCTCCGGCCACATGTGATTGCTCACAGCCTCTCAACCATGAGAGGCACGAGATGCTTTAAACCTTCTAAAAACAGGTTCCTTAGAAAAGTTAGAAAATTATTAGTATAAGTATAATGGGCTGATTAGAAATCATATTGGTGAAGGGTTTTTCATTTGTTGAGCTGATGTTTACTGCTAAGTCTCCACATCCCCTGCCCTTATACACATTAATGAATATATAGAAGAAATAAGTATTAACCTTTGATATAAATCACGTTAGACCTTAGGCTAAGTAAATTCTTTCCTTAACTAAAACCCACTACACCCTCACCCTATAGGAATGTAACTTTATTTGGGTGGCGTCTGTTTTAAGAAAAATCACCCCTGGAGAAATAAGTGTCCTGGTTGACTGACCGCTGTCACAAGGAGAGGGTCGTAAATTGTCAGCAGGCCCCCCGGCCAGAAGATGATGTAACACCCCTAAGACCTCTGTATACTTTTGTATGAAGCACCTGACTTTGATAAAAGTCAGGACTGCTGACCCCACGTGACTTTTGCATAACATCTCAGTGTATAAAATTAGACCATGGGAAATAAAGAATTGGGATCAGTTTCTCGAAAGACTGGTCTCCCCATGTCTCTCTCTCTCTCTCTCACTCTGGTTGAGTCTCCATCTGGAGCGCGGAACCCACCAAGCTTACTAATTTTGCCTGGGCTTCTAAGATCCGACCGGGGAGGCCTCAGTGTCTCCTCTCCTTCGGGAGAACGGAAGGACGCCTGCGGCCTACGTAAGTGGTGCAAGCTTCTTGTCTTGAAGTTTTATTGGTCCCCCGCGTAAACCAAGCTACTCAGCCTCTTTTCTCCACTGAATTTTCCTACTGAGCTATCCTCATTTTATTACTCTTTATATCCTTAATTAACGTTTAATTAAGCAGTTGTTCCCTGACCCTCGCCTATGCCGTCTCTGCTTCGAATACCCTGGATCAGCTGGGGCTGGACCCCGGCAGTTCACTAGAGATCTCCTACAGAGCATAGACCTGTCCATTTGGTTTTGCCTTCCCCTGTGAGTTGGGTCCCCGAGGTCCGCCCCAACTCCGGGGAAACAGCCCCTGAGAAAAGATCTCCAGGAACTGCTTTCCGCCCAGGCTGGGAAACGCTGTTCACAGGAAGTAAGGCAAGCGAGCCTCCTGAAGGGAAATAGAGGCCTTACTGTCCCTGGAGGAGCAGGCTGCCAGAGTGTGTGACACCTGACTGGTGCCTTACTGGCCTCAGCTCCGCTATTGCATGTTCATCTGAACTTGAACCCAGGCCTACTTGGAGAAGTGTTTGTGTGCCGATTTCCAGAAACTGCGAAGGGCTACAGCAATGATAACTCTCTCAGTGGTAAGGGAGAGCATTGTGTGGATTCTCAATTTGTTGTTTGAACGACAGCATCAAAGCTGCACAGAGAGAATCAGGTCTCTGTGTCTCTATGATGGCTATGCAGCTTCCCACACAGAGATGTCCCCATTGGAGCCAAGAACATTCCCCATAGAGTGAGGTTCACTAGAGCACTCCTAGAGAGCAAAGACTTATCCATGCGGTTTTCCCTTCCCCTGTGCATGTGGGTCTCCGGGATCGGCCCCTGCTCCGTGGAAACAGCCTCTGAGAAAAGATCTCCAAGAACCTCTTATCCCCCAGGCTGGGAAGCGGAGTTCGCAGGAGGTGGGATAAGCAAGCTTCCTTCGGCAAGAAGAGACAGCCAACCGGCCTGTGTTTGGAAGCCTATATTTGCAAGGAATGGGTTAGTTTCTCCTGACCGAGACCGCCAGATGTGCTGAGAAGATAGAAATTCCAGAGGCAGGGTCGAGGTTCCTGACTGCCCTTTGCCAGCCTTGCAAAGACATTCCCAGATTCTAACGTTATTTTCCATGAAGGAGCAGGCATCGGGAATATGTCAGACTTGACTGGCGCCTTACTGGCCTCAGCTCAGCTACTGCCTTTCCATTCATCAAGGACAAGGGCCTACTTGGTGAAGGGTAAGGGTCTGCTTCTTTCCAAACTGCCAAGGACTACAGCAATGAGACCTCTGTCAAGGTGAGGGAAGCCTATGCGGATGGATTCTTAGCAGGAGCTTTGCCACAAAGCATCAGCACCCACGGAGAGAATCAGACTCCCTTTGCCACTATGTTGGGTGTGTAGCTTCATGCACAGAGGTGTCTCTGTAGAAGCCAAGAATGTTCCTGAGAGATGAGGTTCACTAGAGCTCTCCTACAGAGCATAGACCTGTCCATGTGGTTTTGTCTTCCCCTGTGAGTTGGGCCCCCGAGGTCCGACCCAGCTCCAGGGAAACAGCCCCTGAGAAAAAATCTCCAGGAACAGCTTTGCGCCCAGGCTGGGAAATGCAGTTCACAGGAGGCAAGGCAAGCGAGCCTCCTGCAGGGAAAAAGAGGCCTTACTGCTCCTGGACGATCAGGCTGCAAGAGTGTGTGAGACCTCACTTGTGCCTTACTGGCCTCAGCTCCGCCGTTGCCTGTTGTTCCGAGCTAGGACCCAGGCCTACTTGGAGAAGGGTTAGGGTGCGGATTTCTACAAACTGTCAAGGACGACAGCAATGAGAATTCTCTTAGCAGTAAGGGAGAGCATTGTATGGATTCTCAAGCTGTTGTTTGAATGACAGCTTCAAAGCTACACAGAGAGAATCAGGCTCTCTGTTCCCCTATTTTGGCTGTGCAGCTTCACACACAGAATTTGACTCTGTTGGAGCCAGAAATATTCCTGAAAGACTTAGGCTCACCAAAGCTGTCCTCCAGAGCAAAGACATTGGATGTGGTTTTGCCTTCCCTTGTCAGTATGGGTCCCCTAGCTTGGCCCCAGCTCCGGGGATACAGCCTCTGAAAAAAATCTTCCAAGAAGCGATTTTCCTCCAGGCTGTTAAGCGGAATTCGCAGTTTGCAAGTTAAGGAAGCCTGCTTCGTGGAAGAGCAAGCAGCCAACTGGCCCTGTGTTAGGAAGCCTGTATTTGAAAGGAATGGGTTAGCTTCTAAAGCGGGAGAACCTCAGATCTGCTCAGGGGACTGAAATACTAGAGTCAGGGTCGAGGTTCTCCCTTGTCCTTTGCGCACCTTGCAAAGACATTCCTAGCTTCTAGCGTTAGTGTCCCTGTAGTAGCAGGCTGCAGGAGCGTGTGATAAATGACTGCCGCGTTCCTGTCCTCAGCTCCGCTATTGACTTTCTATTCGAACTAGAACCCAGGCCTACTTTGAGAGGGGTTAGGGTCCAGTGTTTTCAAACTGCCAAGGGCTACGGCAATGCGAGCTCTGTCAGAGGTAAGAAAAGAGCAATTGGTTGGATTCTTCAGCTGCTGCGTGGCTGCACAGCTTCCGCGCCGCATGGAGAGCATGAGGCTCCTTGTGGCCCTATTTTGGGTATGCAGCAACATGCACACAGAGTGTCTGTGTTCACTTATGTACAGGCTTATGAACACTAGAGCTCTCCTACAGAGCGAAGACCACTCAGTGTGCTCCAAGAGATACCTGTCGCGACTCGAGAAGAGAGTGGAGTCCTTTGCTTCCCCTCGAGATGAGGCCTGACTCCCCGGGTGAGTATGGAATGCAACCCCAAATCCCTGTCGCCTATGGAGAGGAACATTAAGTCCTGGATACAAGCCTAGATGAGGTCTAGTTTGCCATTCAGTGAATGGAGCCCAATCCCCAGCTCTCCCTGGCAACTCGAATGGAAGATTAGACTTCCTGGGCCAACACAAGAGGAAGCCTGAATTCCCCGTCGTAACTCGAGAATCCCACCGCAACTCGAGAAAAACCACGTGCTTCCCTCGTCATCGCAAGATGAGGCCCTTTGTCTGCTACAGCATCTCAAGAGAAGTCCCACGTTCCATCCTGAAGTGCGAAACGGTACTTGGCACCCTTGATGCGACCCCAAAAGTTCCACGACATACCAGACTCACTCAAGGGGAACACCGAGGTTCCCGGCACCACTTCATCTGAGCCCCTTCTCCTCTCCTGATTGCGAC
Source organism: Bubalus kerabau (assembly GCF_029407905.1). Taxonomy (NCBI): domain Eukaryota; kingdom Metazoa; phylum Chordata; class Mammalia; order Artiodactyla; family Bovidae; genus Bubalus; species Bubalus kerabau. Next base: position 1,517,909 of record NW_026577887.1, on the reverse strand, counting down.
AGGAGGGTCGACTCGCCTTCTCTGTCTGCAAGGGGTTCCCGACCTTCCGGGCGCACCTCAGGATGAGGCCGGTCTCATGAGGAAGTTCGAGACGTAGCCTCGTGGGTGGTGCCACATGTCGAAAGACCCCAATTTCACGGTCCACTCTTGAAAAGAACCCGATGCCAGCACACCTCTTTGAAGGAAAAACTGTGGATGAAGGCACAACACGAAGGGGCACTGACACCCGCGTGCATCGTCCAGAAAAACCCGCAGGTCCCACAGACATTTCGACAAGTGGCCTGTCACCCTGTAAACAACTCGAAAGGCAAACGAAGGTCCATTCCTCAACAGAAGACTAGGTGTGACTCTCTTGTCCCTACTCTGCAGGGACCATGGGATCCGAGTCAGAAACGGAGAGGAAGCCTGAGGTTCCTGCGTCCACTCGAGATGAAGCCCTCTTCCATTGCACCACAACCAGTGGAGTCCCGAGAGGCACCTACCAACTCCACAGTATCCCTGAGTTCTCAGAGGCACAATGAGAAGCTCCCTGAGGTCACAGGCACAAGTCGAGGGAACCCTGGGTTTTCTACCGTGACTCGAGAAAGACCTCGAGAGTGCTTCAAAATGTGTTGAGTCGCGATTCCCCTACCATGACTCGAGAGCCATGACACGCTCCCCCTCGCCACGCGCATGGAGACCTGACTAACCTGGCACTGCACGAGAGGCTCCCTGAAATCCTCATCGTACCTCGTGAGGAAACCCACACTGGCGCGGCAGCTCGAGGAAACACATGAGACACCCCGGTCATCGCGAGATGAGGGCCTGATTTTCCTGCATGGTCTGGAGACCAATCACGAGTCCTCTCTCCAAACTGAAGAGGAGGCTGGACTCCCTTGAAGCCGCTCAGGGGGCTCCAAGAGATCCGCGTCGCGACTCGAGAGGAGAGCGGAGTCCTTGGCTTCCCCTCGAGACGAGGCCTGACTCCCCGGGGGAGCCTGGAATGGAACCCCGAGATCCCCGCCTTCCCTGGAGAGGAATATTAGGTCCCGGACACACGCCTAGGTGAGGTCTCTTGGCCCCTGCAGTGACTCGAGCGCAACCCCCAGCTTTCCCTTGCAACTTGAGGGGAAGTTTGGGCTTCCCAGGGCCAACCCAAGAGGAAGGCTGAGATCCCCGTCGAAACTCGAGAATCCCGCCGCAACTCGAGAAAAACCACGTGGTTCCCACCTCTTGGCAAGATGAAGCCCTTGCCCGGGACGGGGTCTCAAGGGAAGTCCCCTGTTCCGCCCTGAAGGGCGACGGTCTTTGACATCCTACGTGCGACCCCCAAAAGTTCCCCGACACGCCGTCTTCCCTCGAGGGGAACACCGAGTGCCCCGGCACTGCTTCATCTGAGACCCTTCTCACCTCCGGAACGTGACAGGAGAGTCGATTCCCCTGCGTGGTCTGGATGGGGTTCCCGGCCTTCCCGGCGCACCTCAGGATGAGGCCGGTCTCACGAGGAAATTCGAGACCAGCCACGTGGGTGGTGACACATGCCGAACGCCCCCGATTACCCGGTCCGCTTTGAGAAGGACCCGAGGCCCAGACCCCTCTTCGAAGGCAAACCTGTGGGTGAAGGCACAACACGAAGGGGCACTGCCACCCCCGTGCATCGTCCGCAAAGACCCGCGGGTTCCACACACAGCTCGACGAGGGGCCTGAGACCCCTGAGCAACATGAGAGGCAAGCGGGGTTCCCTTCCTCAGACAAGACGAGGCCTGACTCTCCTGTCCCAACTCTGCAGGGACCCTGCGGTCGGAGTCCAAAACGGAGAGGAAGCCTGAGGTTCCTGCCTCCCCTCGAGGTGAGGCCCTCTTCCGTTGCGCCACACCCAGCGGAGTCCCGAGGGGCCCCGCCACCTCCACAGAATCCCTCGCCTCTCAGAGGCACCCTGGGAAGTTCCCTAAGGTACCCGGCAGAAGGCGAGGGAAACGAGGGTTTCCCGCCGCCCCCCGACAAAGACCTCGAGAGTCCTTCTTCAACGCGTCTCGAGGCCCTAGGCCTCTCCCGTGACTCGAGAGCCAGGACGCGCTCCCCCTCGCCACGCGCATGGAGACCTGACTTCCCTGGCGCCGCACGAGAGGCTCCCTGAGATCCTCGTCGTGCCTCGGGAGAAAACCCCCACGGGCGTAGCAGCCTGAGGAAACCCATGAGACGCCCCCGTCATCGCGAGATGAGGGCCTTCTTTTCCTGCCTGGCCTGGAGAGCAATCCCGGGTCCTCTCTCCAAACTGAAGAGGAGGCTCGACACCCTTGAGTCCACTCAGTGGGCTCCAAGAGATCCGTGTCGCGACTTGAGAGGAAAGCGGAGTCCTTTGCTTCCCCTCCAGGCGAGTCCTGACCCCCCGGGGGAGTCTGGAATGGAAACCCGTGATCCCTGTCTTCCCTTGAGAGGAATAATAGGTCCTGGACACACGCCTCGATGAGGTCTCTTTGGCCCTGTAGTGACTCGAGCAGAACCCCCAGCTTTCCATCGCAACTCGAATTGAAGATTGGGCTTCCCAGGGCCAACCCAAGAGGAAGCCTGAAATTCCTGTCGTTTTCGAGAATCCCGATGCAACTCGAGAAAAACGACGTGGTTCCAACGTCTTCACAGGATGAGGCCCTTGCCCGCTACTGCGTCTCCAGGGAAGTCCCATGTTCCGTCCTGAAGTGGGAAACGGTACTTGGCTCCCTTGATGCGACCCCTAAAGTTCCCTGAAACGCCGGGTTCCCTCGAGTGGAACACCGAGGGTCCCGGCACCACTTCATCTGAGCCCCATCTCCCCTCCTGATCGCGACAGGAGAATCGATTCCCCTACTTTGTGTGGAAGGTGTTCCCGGCCTTCCCGGCGCACCTCAGGATGTTGCTGGTCTCACGAGGAAATTCGAGATGAGCCACGTGGGTGGTGCCACATGCCGAATGACCCCGATTTCCCGGTCCGCTCTTCAAATGAACCCGATGCCCGGACACCTCTTTGAAGGAAACCCTGTGGGGGAAGGCACAAAACGAAGGGGCACTGACACCCCCATGCATCTTCTGGAAACACCCGCAGGTTCCACACACAGCTTGTCAAGGGCCCTGAGACCCCCTGAACGACTCAAGAGGCAAGCAGAGTTCCGTTACTCAGACAAGACGAGGCCTGACTCTCCTGTCCCAACTCTGCAGGGACCCTGCGGTCGGAGTCAGAAATGGAGAGGAAGCCTGAGGTTCCTGCCTCCAATCGAGATGAGGCCCTCTTTCATTTCGTCACACCTAGTGGAGTCCCGAGAGGCCCCTCTAACTCCTCAGTATCCCTCACCTCTCAGAGGCACCTGGGAAGTTCCCTAAGGTCCCCTGTAGAGGTCGATGGAAACGAGTGTTTCCCGCCCCAACCCAAGAAAGACCTTGAGAGTCCTTCTTAAATGCGTCTTGAGGCCCTAGTCCCTCCCATGACTCGAGAGCAATGACGCGATCTGCCTGGCCACACGCATGGAGTCAGGCTTCTCTGGCGCCGCACGAGAGGCTCCCTGAACTCCCCATCATATCTCTGAGAAACCCCACACTGGCGCCGCAGCTCGAGAAAACCCATGAGACGCCCCCGTCATCACGAGAGGAGGGCCATCTTTAACTGCATGGTATGCAGATCAAGCGTGAACCTTCTGTCCAAGCTACACAGGACGCTTGACTCCCTTTAGGCCACTCATTGGGCTCCAAGAGTTACGCGTCCCGACTCGAGAGGATAGTGGAGTCCTTTGCTTCCACTCGAGACGAGGCGTGACCCACCGGGTGAGACTGGAATGCAACCCCGATATCCCTGTCGGCCCTGGAGAGGAACATTACGTCCTGGACCCAAGCCTAGATGAGGACTCTTTGCCCTGAAGTGACTCGAGAGCAACCCCCAGCTCTCTCTGACAAGTTGAATGGAAGATTGGACTTCCTGGGCCAACACAAGAGGAAGCCTGAATTCCCCGTTGTAACTCGAGAATCCCGCCTCAACTCGAGAAAAACCACGTGTTTCCCTCGTCATCGCAATATGAGGCCCTTGCCCGCTACAGCATCTCCAGAGAATTCCCACGTTCCGTCTTGAAGTGCAAAACTGTATTGGCACCCTTGATGCGACCTCAAAAGTGCCGTGACATACCGGTCTCACTCGAGGGGACCACCGAGGTTCCCGGCAGCACTTCATCTAAGCCCCTTCTCCCCTTCTGATCGCGACCGGTGGGTCGATTCCCCTGCTTTGTCTGCAAGGGGTTCCCGAGCTTCCCGGCGCACCTCAGGATGAGGCCAGTCTCCCGAGGAAATTCGAGACGTAGCCTCGTGGGTGGTACCACATGCTGAAAGACCACAATTTTCCGGTACGCTCTTGAAAAGAACCCGATGCCCGGAAACCTCTTTGAAGGCAACCCTGTGGATGAAGGCACAACACGAAGGGGCACTGACACCCCCGTGCATCGTCCGGAAAAACCCGCAGGTTCCACACTCAGCTCAACAAGTGGCCTGTCACTCCGTGAACAACTCGAAAGGCAAGGGGAAATCCATTCCTCCACAGAAGACGAGGCGTGACTCTCTTGTCCATACTCTGCAGGTACCCTGCGACCCGAGTCACATATGGAGAGGACCCCTGAGGTTCCTGCCTCCATTCGAGATGAGGCCCTCTTCGATTGCACCAAACCCAGTTGAGTAACGAAAGGCCCCTCCCAAATCCACAGTGTCCCTGACTTCTCAGAGGCAGCCTTAGAAGTTGCCTGAGGTCACCGACACAAATCAAGGGAACCCAGGGTTCTCTGCCGCAACCCGAGAAAGACCTCAAGAGTCCTTCTTCAATGCGTCTTGAGGCCCGATTCACCTACTATGACTCGAGAGCAATCACGCACACCCCTTCACCACACGCACGGAGACCTGACGTCCCTAGCACCACACGAGAGGCTCTCTGAGCTCCCCGTTGTACCTCGTGAGAAATCTGATACTGGTGCCGCAGCTGGAGAAAACCCACGAGATGCCCCCATCATCGCGAGATGAGGGCATTTTTTCCTGCATGGCCAGGAAAACAATCCCGAGTCATCTCTCCAAACTCCATAGGAGGCTTCACTCCCTTTACGCCACGCAGTGGGCTCCAAGAGATACCCGTCGCGACTCGACAGGAGAGCGGAGTCCTTTTTTTCCCCTCAAGACGAGGCCTGACTCTCCGGGTGAGTCGAGAATGCAACCCTGAGATCCCTGTTGGCCCAGTAGTGGAACACTAGGTCCTGGACACAAGCGTAGATGAGGTCTATTTTGCCCTGCAGTGACTGGAGAGCAATCCCCAGTTCTAACTTGCACTCGAATGGAATACTGGATTTTCCTGGCGCCATACAAGAGGCTCCCTGAGATCCCCGTGGTACTTCATGAAACACCCCACACTGGCGCCGCAGCTCGAGAAAACCCACGAGACGCCACCGTCATCTCGAGATGAGGGCCTTCTTTTCCTGCATGGCCTGGAGTCCAATCCCGAGTCCTCTCTCCAAACTCCACAGGAGGCTTGACTCCCTTTAGTACACACAGTGGGCTCCAAGAGATACCCATCGCGACTCGAGACGAGAGCGGAATTCTTTGCTTACCCTCGAGGTGAGAACTGACTCCCCGGATGAGTCTGGAATGCAAACCCGAGATCCCTGTCGCCCCTGGAGAGCAACGTTAGATCCTGGACACAAGCCTAGATTAGGTCTCTTTTGCCCTGCAGTGACTCTAGCGCAATCCCCAGCTCCCCCTCGCAACCCGAATGGAAGATTGGATTTCAAGGCCAACAAGAGGAAGCCTAAATTCCCGGTCATAACTCGAGAATCCCGCCGCAACTCGAGCAAAACCACGTGGTTCTCCCGTCATCGCAAGATGAGGCCCTTGCCCGCTACAGCGTTTCAAAAGATGTCCCAGGTTCCGTCTTGAAATGCGAAACGGTACTTGGCACCCTTGATGCGACCCCAAAAGTCCCCCAACACGCCGGTCTCACTCAAGGGGAACACCGAGGTTCCCGGCACCACTTCATTTAAGTCCCTTCTCCCCTCCTGATCGTGACCGGTGGGTCGATTCCCCTGCTTTGTCTGCAAGGGGGCCCGACCTTCCCTGCACAACTCAGGATGAGGCCGGTCTCATGGGGAAATTCGATACGTAGCTTTGTGGGTGGTGCCACTTGCTGAAAGACTCCAATTTCCCGGTCCGCTCTTGATAAGAATCCGATGCTCGGACACCTCTTGGAAGGCAGCCTTGAGTATGAAGGTACAACACGAAGGGGCACTAACACACCTGTGCATCATCCGGAAAAACGGGCAGGTTACACACACAGCTCGACAAGTGGCCTGTCACCTCGAGAACAACTCGAGAGGCAAGAGGAGTCCCATCCTCCAGAAAAGACGAGGCCTGACTCTCCTGTACCAACATGCAGGGACCTTGCGATCTGAGTCAGAAATGGAGAGGAACACTGAGGTTCCTGCTTCAACTCGAGATGAGTCCCTCTTACATTCCACCAAATGCAGAGGAGTCTCGAGAGGCCCCTCCAAACTGCACAGTATCCCTGACTTCTCAGAGGCACTCTGAGAAGCTCCCTGAGGTCGCAGGCACAAGTCAAGGGAACCCTGGGTTTTATGCAGTGACCCGAGAAAGACCTCGAGAGTCCTTCTTCAACCCGTCTTGAGGCCCGATTCCCCTACCATGACTCGAGAGCAATGACGAGCTCCCCCTAGCCATCTCATGGGGACCTGACTTCCCTGGCGCCACACGAGAGGCTCCCTGAGCTCCCTCTCGTACCTCGTCAGAAACCTGGCACTAGCGCGGCAGTCTAGAAAACCCACGAGACGCCGCCATCATCGCGAGATGAGGGCCTTCTTTTCCTGCATGGCCTGGAGAGGAATCCCGAGTCCTCTATCCAAACAGCACAGGAGGCTTGACTCCCTTTAGGGCACACAGTGGGCTCCAAGAGATACCCATCGCGACTCAAAAGGACAGCGGAGTTCTTTGCTTCCCCTCGAGACGAGGCCTGATTCCCCGGGTGAGTCTGGTATGCAACCTCAAGATCCCTGTCGCCCCTAGGGACGAGCATTAAGTCCTGGACACAAGCCTAGATGAGGTCTATTTTGCCCTGCAGTGACTCGAGAGCAATCCCCAGTTCTCCCTTGAAACTCGAATGGAAGATAGGACTTCCCTGGCCCAACACATGAGGAAGACTGTATTCCCCGTCGAAACTTGAGAATCCCGCCACAACTCGAGAAACGCCACGTGGTTCCCCCGTCATCCCAAGATGAGGCCTTTGCCCCCTACAGCGTCTCAAGAGAAGTCCCACGTTCCGTCTTGAAGTTCGAAACGGTATTGGCACCCTTGATGCGACCTCAAAAGTTCCTCGACACACCGGTCTGACTCGAGGAGAACACCGAGGTTCCTGGCACCACTACATCTGGGCCCCTTCTCCCCTCCTGATCGCGACAGGAGGGTCAATTCCCCTGTTTTGTCTTGAAGGGGTTCCTTCCTTTCCCGGTGCATCTCAGGATGAGGCCGGTCTCACGAGGATATTCGAGACATAGCCACGTGGATGGTGACACATGCCGAAAGACCCCGATTTCCTGGTCCGCTCTTGATAAGATCCTGATGCCTGGACACCTCTTTGAAGATAACCCTTTTGATGAAGGCACAACACTTAGGGGCACTGACACCCCCGGGTATCCGGAGAAACCCGCAGGTACCACACACAGCTCGAGAAGTGACCTGTCACCCCGTGAACAACTGGAGAGGCAAGCAGAGTTCCATTCCTCCACACAAGACGAGGCCTGACTCTCCTGTTCGAACTCTGCAGCGAAACTGCGATCCGAGTCAGATCTGGCCCAGGGGAAGTCAGGAGAGGAAACATGAGTTTCCTGCCTCCACTCGAGATGAGGCCCTCTTCCATTGCACCGAACCCAGTGGAGTCCCGAGAGACCCCTCCCAACTGCACAGTATCCCTGACTTCTCAGAGGCACGCTTAGACCTTCCTGAGATCGCCGGCACAAGTCGAGGGAACCAAGGGTTTCCTGCCCCAACCCGTAAAAGACCTCGAGAGTCCTTCTTCAACGCGTCTTGAGGTGCGATTCCCCTACCATGACTCGAGAGCAATGACGCGCTCCCCCTAGCCACGCGCATAGAAACCTGACTTCCCTGACGCCACAGGAGAGGCTCCCTGAGCTCCCCATTATACCTCGTGAGCAACACCACACTGGAGCCACAGCTCGAGAATACCCACGAGACGCCCCAGTCCTCACGAGATGAGGGCCTTCTTTTGCTGTATGGCCTGGAGAGCAATCCTGAGTCCTCTCTCCAAACTCCACAGGAGGCTTGACTCATTTTAGGCCACACAGTGAGCTCCAAGATATACCCGTCGCGACTTGACAGGAGAGCGGTGTCCTTGGCTTCCCCTCGAGACGAGGCCTGACTCCCCAGGTGAGTCGAGAATGCAATGCTGAGATCGCTTTCGCCCCAGCAGAGGAACATTAGGTCCTGGACACAAGCGTAGATGAGGTCTATTTGGCCCTGCAGTGTCTCGAGAGCAATCCCCAGTTCTAACTCACAATTCGAATGAAAACTGGACTTCCCTGGGCCAGTTGAACAGGAAGCCTGAATTCCCAGTTGTAACTCGAGAATCCCGCCCCAACTCAAGAAAAACCACGTGGTTCCCCCGTCATCGAAAGATGAGGCCCTTGACCGCTACAGCGTCTCAAGAGAAGTCCCACGTTCCGTATTGAAGAGCGAAAAGTTACTTGGAACCCTTGATGCGACCCCAAAAGTTCCCCGACATACCAGTCTCACTTGAGGAGAACACCGAGGTTCCCGGCACCACTTCATCTGAGACTCTTGTCCCCTCTTGATCGCGACAGGAGGTTCGATACCCCTGCTTTGTCTGGAAGGCGTTCCCGACCTTCCTGGCGCACATCAAGATGAGGCCAGTCTCAGGAGGAAATTCGAGACATAGCCTCGTGGGTGGTGTGGCATGCCAAAAGACCCCGATTCCCTGGTCCGCTCTTGATAAGAACCCGATGGCAGAACCCAACTCGAAGGCAATCCTGTGGAACAAGGCACAACACGAAGGGGCAGAGACACCCCAGTGCATCGTCCAGAAAAACCCGCAAGTTCCACATACAAATCGACAAGTGGCCTGTCACCCCATGAACAACGCGAGAGTCAAGCGGAGTTCCATTCCTCCACACAAGACGAGGCCTGACTCTCCTGTCCCAACTCTGCAGGGACTCTGGGATCCGAGTCAGATCCGGCGCATTCGAAGCCAGGAGAGGAACCCTGTGGTTCCTGCCTCAACTTGTCATGAGGCCCTCTTCCATTGCACCAAACCCAGTGGAGTTCCGAGAGGCCCCTCCCAACTCCACAGTGACCCTGACTTCTCAGAGGCACGCTGAGAAGCTTCCTGAGGTCACTGGCACAAGTCGATGGAACCCAGGGTTTCCTGCTGCAACCCAAGAAAGACCTCGAGAGTCCTTCTTTAACCCGTCTTCAGGCCCAATTCCCCTACCATGACTCGAGAACAATGACGGGCTCCCTCTCACCACGTGCATAGAGATCTGACTGCCCTGGCACCACATGAGAGGCTCACTGAGCTCCCAGTCTTACTTCGTGAGAAACCCCACACTAGCGCCACAGCTCGAGAAAACCTACGAGACGCCCCAGTCATCGGGAGATGAGGGCCTTCATTTCCTGCATTGCCTGGAGAGCAATCCCGTGTCCTCCCTCCAAACACCAGAGGAGGTTTGACTCCCTTTAAGCCACTCAGTGGGCTCCAAGACATACCCGTCCGACTCGAGAGGAGAGCAGAGTCCTTTGCTTCCCCTCGAGACGAGGCCTGACTCCAGGGTGAGTCTGGAATGCAACCCCGAGATTCCTGTCGCCCCTTGACATGAACATTAGGTCCTGCACACAAGCCTTGGTGGGGTCTCTTTTGCCTTCAGTGACTAGAGCGCACCTCCAGCTCTTCCTCGAATCTCGAATGGAAGATAAGACTTTTGTGGGCCAACACAAGAGGAAGCATGAATTCCCTGTGGTAACTCAAATATCCCACCGCAACTAGAGAAAAACCAAGTGGTTCCCCAGTCATTCCAAGATGAGGCCCTTGCCCACTGGAGCACCCCAAGAGAAGTCCCACGTTCCAATTTGAAGAGCGAAACGGTACTTGGAACGCGTTATACGACCCCAAAAGTTACCCGACATACCTGTCTCACTTGAGGGAAACACCGAGGTTCCCAGCAGCACTTCATCTGAGCCACTTCTCCCCTCCTGATCGCTACAGGAGGGTCGAATCCTCTGCTTTTTCTGGAAGGGTTTCATGACCTTCGCGGCACACCTCAGGATGAGGCCGGTTTCATGAGGAAATTCGAGACTAGCCACGTGGGTGGTGCCAAATGCTGAACGACCCCGATTTCCCAGTCCGCTCTTCATAAGAACACAATGCCCGGACAACTCTTCGAAGGCAGCCCTGTGGATGAAGACACAAAACGAAGGGTCACTGACACCCCCATGCATCGTCTGGAAAAACCTGCAGATTCCACACACAGTTTGACAAGGGGCCTGAAACCCCATGAACAACTCGAGAGGCAAGCGGAGTTCCATTCCTCAGAAAAGACATAGCCTGACTCTTCTGTCCCAACTCTGCAGGGACACTACGATCAGAGTCAGAATTGGAGAGGAAGCCTGAGGTTTCTGCCTCCACTCCAGATGAGGCCCTCTTCCATTGCGACAAACCCAGTGGAGTCCCGAGAGGCCCCGCCAAATCCACAGCGTCCCTCACCTCTCAGAGGCACCCAGGGAAGTTTCCTCAGGTCCCCGGCAGAAGTCGGGGGAAACGAGGGTTTCCCGCTGCAACCCGAGAAAGACATCGGGAGTCCTTCTTCAATGCGTCTTGAGGCCCTAGTCCCCTCCCATGACTCGAGAACAATGACGCGCTACTTCTCACCACGTGCATGGAGACATGACTTCCCTGGCGCCGCACGAGAGGCTCCCTGAGATCCTCGTCGTGCCTCGGGAGAAAACCCCCACGGGTGCCGCAGCTCGAGGAAACCCCTGAGAGGCCCCCGTCCTCGCGAGGTGAGGGCCTTCTTTTCCTGCCTGGCCTGGAGAGTAATCACGAGTCCTCTCTCTAAAGTGAAGAGGAGGCTGGACTCCCTTGAGGCCACTCAGGGGGCACCAAGATATCCGCGTCGCAATTCGGGAGGAGAGCGGAGTCCTTTGCTTCCCCTCGAGGCGAGGCCTGACTCCCCGGGGGAGCATGGGATGCAACCCCGAGATCCTTGTCTTCCCTGGAGAGGAGCATTAGGTCCTGGACACACGCCTAGATGAGGTCTCTTTGGCCCTGCAGTGACTCGAGCGCAACCCCCAGCTTTCCCTCAACACTAGAATAGAAGATTGGGCTACCCAGGGCCTACACAAGAGGAAGCCTGTAATCCCCCGTCGTAACACGAGAATCCCGCCGCAACTCGAGAAAAACCACGTGGTTCCCACCTCTTCGCAAGATGAGGCCCTTGCCCGAGACGGCGTCTCAAGGGAAGTCCCCTGTTCCGCCCTGAAGGGCGAAACGGGACCTGACAGCCTTCATGCGACCCCAAAAGTTCCCCGACACGCCTGGTTCCCTCGAGGGGAAAACCTAGGGTCCCGGCACCGCTTCCTCTGAGCCCCTTCTCCCCTCCTGATCGCGACAGGAGAGTCGATTCCATTGCGTGGTCTGGAAGGGGTTCCCGGCCTTCCAGGCGCACCTCAGGAGGAGGCCGGTCTCACGAGGACATTTGAAATGAGCCACGTGGGTGGTGCCACATGCCGAACGACCCCGATTCCCCGGTCCGCTCTTGAGAAGAACCCGATGACGTACCCCTCTTCGAAGGCAACCCTGTGGGAGAAGGCACAGACCTAAGCGGCACTGACATCCCCGTGCATCGTCCAGAAACACCCGCGGGTTCCACACACAGCTCGAGAAGGGGCCTGTGGCCCCCTGAACAACTCGAGAGTCAAGCGGGGTTCCCTTCCTCAGACAAGACGAGGCCTGACTCTCCTGTCCCAACTCTGCAGGGACCCTGAGGTCAGTGTCCGAAACGAAGAGGAAGCCTGAGGTTCTTGCCTCCCCATGAGATGAGGACCTCTTCTGTTGTGCCAGACCCAGCGGAGTCCCGAGGGGCCCCGCCAACTCCACAGGATCCCTCGCCTCTCAGAGGCACCCTGGGAAGTTCCCTAAGGTCCCCGGCAGAAGGCGAGGGAAACGAGGGTTTCCCGCCGCCCCCCGACAAAGACCTCGAGAGTCCTTCTTCAACGCGTCTCGAGGCCCTAGTCCCCTCCCGTGACTCGAGAGCCAGGACGCGCTCCCCCTCGCCACGCGCATGGAGACCTGACTTCCCTGGCGCCGCACGAGAGGCTCCCTGAGATCCTCGTCGTGCCTCGGGAGAAAACCCCCACGGGCGCCGCAGCTCGAGGAAACCCCAGAGACGCACCGGTGCTCGCGAGCTGAGGGCCTTCTTTTCCTGCATGGCCTGGAGAGCAATCCCGGGTCCTCTCTCCAAACGGAAGAGGAGGCTGGACTCCCTTGAGGCCGCTCAGGGGGCTCCAAGAGAACCGCGTCGCGACTCGAGAGGAGAGCGGAGTCCTTGGCTTCCCCTCGAGATGAGGCCTGACTCCCCGGGGGAGCCTGGAATGCAACCCCGAGAACCCTGCCTTCTCTGGAGAGGAATATTAGGTCCCGGACACACGCCTAGGTGAGGTCTCTTCGGCCCTGCAGTGACTCGAGCGCAACCCCCAGCTTTCCCTCGCAACCCGAGGGGAAGATTGGGCTTCCCAGGGCCAACCCAAGGGGAAGGCTGAGATCCCCGTCGTAACTCAAGAATGCCGCCGCAACTCGAGAAAAAACACGTGGTTCCCACTTCTTGGCAAGATGAGATCCTTGCCCGCCACGGCGTCTCAGGGAAGTCCCCTGTTCTGCCCTGAAGGGCGAAACGGTCCCTGACAGCCTTCCTGCGACCCCCAAAAGTCCTCCGACACGCCGGGTTCCCCCGAGGGGAACACGGAGGGTCTCGGCACCGCTTCCTCTGAGCCCCTTCTCCCCTCCTGATCGCGACAGGAGAGGCGATTCCCCTGCGTGGTCTGGAAGGGGTTCCCGGCCTTCCCGGCGCACCTCAGGATGAGGCCGGTCTCACGATGAAATTCGAGGCGAGCCACGTGGGTGGGGCCACATGCCGAACGCCCCTGATTACCCGGTCCGCTCTTGAGAAGGACCCGAGGCCCGGACCCCTCTTCGAAGGCAACCCTGTGGGTGAAGGCACAACACGAAGGGGCACTGCCACCCCCGTGCATCATCCGGGATACCCCGCGGTTTCCACACACAGCTCTACGAGGTGCCTGAGACCCCCTGAGCACCTCGAGAGGCAAGCGGAGTTCCCTTCCTCAGACAAGACGATTCCTGACTCTCCTGTCCCAACTCTGCATGGACCCTGCGGTCGGAGTCCGAAACGGAGAGGAAGCCTGAGGTTCCTGCCTTCCCTGGAGATGAGGCCCTCTTCCATTGCGCCAAACCCAGCGGAGTCCTGAGAGGCCCCGCCAACTCCTCGGCATCCCTCATCTGTCAGAAGCACACTGGGAAGTTCCCTAAGGTCACCGGTAAACTTTTATTGCACACGGTCCCCATGAAAAGGCCCACGCAGCAGGACATCCACAGATTCTGTCTGCCATTAAAGGGCAGTAAGGTGCCCTCCCCCCTTCTTTGCTGCCTCGGCGGCCACCAGGGTGCAATTCGCGTACCCTTCCCTTTCCCATCCTAGCAGGTGCTCCAGGGCCCGCTGGCCTACAAAGTGCCAGAAGCAGGGCTGGGCCAGCCGGCCAGAATTCAGGGTTCTGTCCCTTGGACTTCCAGCGGACACTAGGCTGCTTGGGAAAACCGCGCAAACTCTGAGGTTTTCAGCAGAGGGGTGGAGCGGTAAAGGCCTTGACCCCAAAGACGAGGCCTTTCTGCGACCACCAGGTTGGGGAGCTCTGAGACTGTGCCAACACAGGGCGGAATACATGGTTCCCTGCTCCACGCAGTCCCCGTTCCCTTACCTGTGTTCCGCACCCCTCCGCTGTGGCCAATGGATGCCGATCCTTGGGGATCCAGGAGTTCACGAAATGGGCATTCCCAGCCGCAATGGCGACCCCCAACAGCACATCTGAAAAGCCCTCCCCCACCCCCGCCAGGAGCCGACCCCCGCTGCGAACGGACCCCCACCCCGCCCCGCGCTGCCAGGTTTCGCCCCGGCCCTGCCGGGCTCCCAGCGGGTTCCCAGCCACATTGGCGACCCCCGGGAACACAACAGGGACCGACCACCCACCCACAGCGAGCGGAATCTCGACCTGTGCAGTCCAGGTTTACCCCGCCCTGGGTGCGCTCCCGGCGCGTTTCCAGCCGCAGTGGCCATCTCTGAGAGCACAACTGGGAAGCCCTCCCCCACCCCCGCCAGGAGCCGACACCCGCCCTGCGCCGCCCGGGTTCGCCCCGCCCCTGCCGCGCTCCAGGGGCGCTGCCCACCTTCACCAGTGGCTCCCGGTGAGCCCCGTCCCCACGCCCGGTTCCAGGAGAGGCTCTCGGACCTCGCTGCTGCCGCCAGGTCAAACATGAGGACAATACATACACCCCACAGAGACAATCCAAGCTGTCTATGATTTAGGGATAAAACGAGGACTACAGAAAGGCAAGATGACCTGACCTAGGAGGGCCATGATATTCTATAGAACCAGACAAAGTTGGTTACCAAGGAAACTTTTTTCCTTGGAACCCGGAAAGCTGGTTCTTTGCATATGCAATGACCAACAATTAGCTTGTTACCCAAGCCTGCCTCACTGCCACCCCAATCCCCCCACTCCCCAGAAGACTGGCTCCAAGAAATATTTTAAATCTCAGGCGGAAACCTGGAAGATGTCTTGTCTGTCTGTTTGGATTAAGGTATGTGTCAGTGTGAGCCTTGTGTTTTTTGATAATATTGCTCAAGTTCTGTGTTCTGATTTCAGTGGTCTCAAGACAAGGCAGCCCTTCCAAATCAAACTGCTGGAAATACAAGAAAACATTGACCTAAATGAATGTCAGAGTCCCGTGAACTGGGAACTAGTCAATATTAAATATCTAGTATTTTTGGTTTTGCTCCTCCATTATAGACATGTCTAAGAGTCAACAACACTAACACAACATGTTCATAGTGCCTAGGTTTCTTTTGAGGTAAAAATTGCTCTATTGTTATATCTGTCACAAGCTTGTCAGCAAGAAACTACCTGGAAACGACAACAACTAAAGTAAAAAATGTAAATGTGATATGAGCTTTTAGACAAACTCTTTACAATAATTATACTCTAAAATATCTGCCTCTCATAGTCTTGATTGAAGGCAGAGGAGAAGGGGATGACAGAGGATAAGATGGTTGGATGGCATCACTGACTCGATGGACATGAGTTTGAGCAAGCCCCTGGAGCTGGTGACGGACACGGAAGCCTGGCGTCCTTCAGGCCACGGGGTCCCAAAGAGTCAGACACGACTGAGCAACTGAACTGAACTGAACTAACAAACGTTTCTTCAGGTGTTTTGGTTACCCGAGTTTCTATCCTTGTGACGACAGTGTATTGAATAGCTAGGTCATTTCCAAATAAATGAAAGTTCTGAAACATTCACGACTTGAAAGGACCTCCCTTTTACACAGAAACAAAAGAGATTTTTGACTCTCCATGAATAGTGTCTGGCACCATCCTGACATGTTAAATGTAAGAAAGCAATTGTTTTGTTTTGTTTTGTTCTGTTCTTGGGGGTGGGGGAGGGGGGCGGGCTATAGCGAATGCCAATATAAAAGTCAGTTCTTGGTTGCTGAAGGGAAATGTATGACTTGTTATTACAAGAAAGTATGTGGAATGCAATGGCACTTGAGGAAGGAAAACGAAGTAGTTCTGTCTTACAGGTGGCCGTTTCAGGATGGGAGAAGCAAGGGAATGGGTACAGAATGGGATAAGGAGGTTGTAGGGAAAGTGGACCCCCAGAAAAGAGTTCTGTGCCTAGCACAAGTTTTCTTGAGATGTCGAACTGCCTTTGCTAATGGAGTTTAAGTTTCTTTACCTCTTAAGTGATCTCTTCTAGGTTGACCTAGAACAGAAATCTTTTGTTAGCTTTGGCTAAGTGGAGAAGTAGTGTTTCACGGTGACATATGTGATCCTTCCTGACTGTTTGCAGCCCTTTTGATATCGATGCACTGCTTCTGCTGCTGCTGCCGCCGCTGCTGCTGCTAAGTCGTTTCAGTCGTGTCCGACTCTGTGCGACCCCATAGAAGGCAGCCGACCAGGCCCCGCAGTCCCTGGGGTTCTCTAGGCAAGAACACTGGAGTGGGTTGCCATTTCCTCCTCCCATGCATGAAAGTGAAAAGTGAACTTGAAGTCGCTCAGTGGTGTCCGAGTCTTAGCGACCCCATGGACTGCAGCCTACCAGGCTCCTCCATCCATGGGATTTTCCACGCAAGAGTACTGGAGTGGGGTGCCATTGCCTTCTCGCTAGCTTTGGGATGCCAATGACCATCCACCCTTACCAGGCAACAGAGAAGAGAAAAACACTTACCACAGGAGGTCCTGGTAAGGAACAAGGAACTAACAAGCTCCCGCCAACCAGGATTCTGCAGAGGTCAACAAGAGGTCAATAAAAGATGGAAGACTGCAGTCCAGAGGTCCTAGCAACTTCCATCTTGCAGCAGAGACCCAGCATAGTCAAAACGAATTCAATGTTGCAAAAAATAAGTAAACAAACAAAGGACAGAAGTTCTTTGAACACATGACTGAGATTAGGGGTGAGGCAGTACATGTACGGTGCCCGGAAAATCTTAAAGTATGAGAAAGGAAAGAAATTAAAGACAATTATCAAGCTGTCCAAACTGATAAAAACGAAAGATTACACAGTTTTTTCTGTATATATTACCAGATAATAATCTGAAAAGGAATTTAAAAAAATTCCCTTTCAATAATGTCAACATGAATACAACTCTTTGCCATGGATGTAACGAGGATGACAAGACTGGCACACTGGAAATTATACACCCTGGCTGAAAACTATCCTGAATACATGGACAGATATTCCATAACAATGGAAAGACTTAAGATGGCAATACCATGGAATGCATCTTCAATCTGAAATGAAGATTTGATATGATTTGATTGCTCAGAGCTTTTGTGTCATCAATTGTTATTAAAGTATAAATGAGATAGAGAAAGCTGCTGACTTAGACTTGAGGCGGGGTGTACGCCCTGTTGGTCTCTAGCCAGATATTCTACAGGCACTAGCAGTCAGCTAAGGAAAGAAAGGCACTGTCTCAGGGAATGGCACCAGGCCCCTCCCCCACGACATGCCTTGAGGTCACATTGGCAGCAGGTGAGTCTTCCTGGGCCAAAAACTGATTGACATGAATCTTGAAGAAAGGCAGTATTCCAGGCAAATATATCATTTCCTTAACATAGATTAGGAGAACAAGGTACGAGGAAAATATACTGTTTTGTTCAAGTCGCTTCTGAGCCTACTGGGGGAACCGACCTGAAGCCAGAGTCCAGCGGATATACATAGGATATTTACATCGCTTAAGACAAACATTTCCTCAGGAACAAATGCATTGCTTAGCTCAAGGTTTGTCTGCGAAATTCTTACACATCAGGAGATGGCTCCGAGCTGGGTTTCTACACACAAGAACATGAATGCAAAGGACAAGCCTGCACAGCCCATCTGCCCCCCTCCCCCACAGCCAGCAGCATTTCCAAGTGACCTCCTAAGGCCTTCCCCAAAATACAGGGGCACCTCTGGGTTTCCTGTTTCCCTCACTTCGAAAACTTTTCTTAAAAAAAAAAAAAAAATCCTGCACACTTCTTGATAGAATGCCACAGTGCAAGGAAAACAGGCCTTCAATACTTAAACCTCCCTGTGCCAAACACTTGGGGCTTGGTTTTGTTTTGTTTTTTAATTACACCACCACATAATTTAAACTTTTTACAATTTCTAATTATTCAGTACCAAAACACCAAACTTTTATTGCACAAGGTCCCCATGAAAAGGCCCACGCATCAGGACAGCCACAGATTCTGCCATGAAAGGGCAGCAAGGTGCCCTCCCCCCTTCTTTGCTGCCTGGGCGGCCACCAGGGTTTGAAATCCATGCACCCTACTAACTTTCTAGGGTGCAATTCGCGGACCCTTCCCTTTCTCATCCTAGCAGGTGCTCCAGGGCCCGCTGGCCTACAAAGTGCCAGAAGCAGGGCTGGGCCAGCCGGCCAGAGTTCAGGGTTCTGTCCCTTGGACTTCCAGGGGACACTAGGCTGCTTGGGAAAACCGTGCAGACTGAGATTCTTCAGCAAAGGGGTGGAGCGGTAAAGGCCTTGACACCAAGGGCGAGGCCTTTCTGCAACCTCCAGGTTGGGGAGCTCCGAGAATGTGCCAACAGAGGGCGGAATACGTGGTTCCCTGGTCCCCGCAGTCCCAGTTCCCTTACCTGTGGTCCGCAGCCCTCCGCTGCACCCACGGGATGGCGATCCTTGGGGACCCAGGAGCGGACGAAATGGGCGTTCCCAGCTGCAGTTGCAACCCCCGAGAGCGCAATTGGGACCGACCCCCACCTAAAGCCATCGGAATCTCGACCCGCGCAGCCCGGGTTTACCCAGTCCCGGGTGCGCTCCCGGCGCGTTTTCAGCCTCAGTGTCCACCTCCGAGAGCACAACTGGGAAGCCCGCCCCCACCCCCGCCAGAAGCCGAACCCCGCCCCACGCCGCCCGCGTTCGCACCGCCCCTGCACGGTCCAGGTACCTTCCCAGCTTCTAGAGTTCACGCCCGGGTAGGATCAGGATGCAGGAGTATGGGAGATGTGTCTGGAGCCTGACAGCCTCAGCTCCGCTCTGGCCTGCCCTTTGGACCTAGGAGCCAGGCCAACTTGCAGAGGGCTTAGGGCTCCATTGTATGCAAACTACCAAGGCCTACCGCAAGGAGAGCTCTGTCGGAGGGAAGGGAAGCGCCCCAGGCTGCGTTCCCAAGCTGTTGCTTGGCAATGCAGACTCAGCGGTAAATGGAGGGAATCAGGGTCCTAGTGCCCCTGTCTTGGGGAGGAAGCTCCACAGCCAGAGTGTTCCTCCCTTTGTGCCCAGAAAGCGCCTGCCAGACTGGGCTTCCCCGGAGCTCTGTTGCAGAGCAGAGACGTGTGGATGTGTTTTGGGGCCTTGACATGTGCGTTTGGGCTCCCTAGCACAGCCCCAGCGTAGGGGAACCAGCCCCTGAGCAAAGAGCTCCAGGCAGTGCTTTGTGCCCAGGCCTGGATGCCCAGTCCCAGCACGCGGGAGAGATGAGTTAGGCTGCCGGCGGGTCCTTGCAAGCCTGTATTGGAAAGGACCGAGTGAGCTTCCACACCGGCGGAGCTGCAGACCTGAGCCCAGGTGCGATAGGACAGAGCCCCTGTCGAGAAGCTGCTCTGCCTGGGCGAGCCTCGCCAAGCCCTTCCCAGCTTCTAGCGTTTGAGCCTGCAAAGGAGCAGGCTGCGGGAGTGTGGGCGACATGACTGGCTCCTGACTGGCCTCAGCTCCGCTCTTGCCTTCCCTTTGGACCTAGGAGCCAGGCCTCCTTGCAGACGGCTTAGGGCACGGGGGTGTGCAAACTGCGAAAGCCTCCCGCAAGGAGACCTCTGTCTGAGGGAAGGGAAATGCCCCAGGTTGCATTCCCAAGCTGTTGCTTGGTAGCCCAGACTCAGCGCTGAACGGAGCGAATCAGGGTCCCAGTGCCCCTGTCGTGGGGAGGGAGCTCCACAGCCAGAGTGTTCCTCCGTTTGTGTTCAGAAACCGCCTTACAGACTGGGCTTCCCCGGAGCTCAGCTCCAGAGCAGAGTCGTGTGCATGTGGTTTGGGGCCTTCCCCTGTGCCTTTGGGCTCCCTAGCACAGTCCCAGCGCAGGGGAACCAGCCCCTGAGCAGAGAGCTCCAGGCAGTGCTCTGTGCCCTGGATTGGAAGCCCACTCCCAGCACGCGGGAGAATAGAGTCAGGCCGCCGTCGGGTGCTTGCAAGCCTGTATTGGGAAGGACCGAATGAGCTTCCACTCCGGCGGAGCTCCAGATCTGCGCCCAGGCGCGATATCGCAGAGCCCCGGCCTAGAGGCTGCTCTGCCTGGGCGAGCCTCGCCAAGCACTTCCCAGCTTCTAGCTTTCGCGCAGGGGAAGGAACAGACTGCGGAGGTGTGGGAGACGTGACTGGCAGGCGCCTTACTGGCCTCAGCTCCGCTCTTCCCTTCCTTTTGCACCTATGATCCATGCCTCCTTGCAGAGGGCTTAGGGCCCAAAGGAGAGCTCTGTCAGAGGGAAGGGAAGCGCCCCAGGCTGCATTCCCAAGCTGTTGTTTAGCCGCCCAGACTCAGCGCTGCACAGGGGTAATCAGGCTATCTGTGGCCGCAGCTTCACACACAGGTGTGTCACCGTAGGAATCAAGAAAGATCCTCACAGAGTGAGGTTCATTAGAGCTATACTAAAGAGCAAAGGCTTGTCCATGTGGTCTTGCCTTCCCCTGTGCCTTTGGGTCTCCAGGCTTGGCCCCAGCTCAGTGGAAACAACCCCTGAGAAAATATCTTCAAGATACGCTTTTCCCAGTGTCTGGGAACCGGGGTTCGTAGGAGGAGAGAAAAGCACGCCTCCATCAGGAACGAAAAGGCAGCCAACCTGCCTGTGTTTTGAAGCCTCTATTTGGAAGGAATGGGTTAGCTTCTCCTAAAGGAGGCCTCCAGATCTGCTCAGAAGTCGGTAATTCCAGAGGCAGGGTACTGGTTCCTGACTGTCCTTTGCTAGCCTTGCAAAGATATTCCTAGATTATAGAGTTATTTTCCATGAAGGAGCAGGCTTCGGGAATGTGTCAGACGGGACTGGCTCCTTATTGACCTCAGTTCAGCTATTGCCTTTCCATTCAAACTAGGGCAAGGCCCTACTTTATGAAGGGTAAGGGTCTTCTTCTTTGCAAACTGCCAAGGGCTACAGCAATGAGACCTCTGTCAAGGTGAGGGAAGCCTAAGAGGATGGATTCTCAAGCAGGTGCTTTGCCACAAATCATCAGCACCCCACGGAGTGAATCAAGCTCCCTGAGCACCAATGTTGGGAGTGTAGCTTCACACACAGAGTTGTCTCTATAGGAGCCAAGAATGTTCCTGAGAGATTAGGTTCACTAAACCTCTCCTACAGAGCATAGACCTGTCCATGTGGTTTTGCCTTCCCCTGTGAGTTGGGTCCTCGAGGTCCGCCACACCTCCAGGGAAACTGTCCCTGAGAAAAGATCTCCAGGAACCGCTTCGCCGAGGCTGGGAAATGCTGTTCACAGGAAGTAAGGCAAGCGAATCTCCTGCAGAGTAAAAGAGGCCTTACAGTCCCTGGAGGAGCAGGCTGCCAGAGTGTGTGAAACCTGACTGTTGCCTTACTGGCCTCAGCTCCGCCATTGCCTGTTCATCTGAGCTAGCACCCAGGCCTACTTGGAAAAGCGTTTGGGTGCAGATTTCTACAAAGTGCCAAGGGCTACAGCAGTGAGAATTCTCTCAGTGGTAAGGGAGAGCATTTTAGGGATTCTCAAGCTGTTTTCTGAATGACAGCGTCAAAATGAACAGAGAGAATCAGGCTCTCTGTGCCCCTATGTTAGGTACGCAGCTTCACACACAGAGGTGTCTCTATAGGAGCCAAGAATGCTCCTGAGAGATGAGGTTCACTAGAGGTCTGCTACAGAGCATAGACCTGTCCATGTGGTCTTGCCTTCCCCTGTGCCTTTGGGCCCCGGGCTCGGCCCCAGCTCCGTGGAAACAACCCCTGAGAAAATATCTTCAAGATACGCTTTTCCCAGAGGCTGGGAACTGGGGTTCATAGGAGGAGAGAAAAGCAAGCCTCCTTCGGGCACGAAATGCAGCCAACCTGCCTGTGTTTTGAAGCCTCTATTTGGAAGGAATGGGTTAGCTTCCCCTAAAGGAGACCTCCAGATCTGCTCAGAAGTCGGTAATTCCAGAGGCAGGGTGCTGGTTCCTGACTGCCCTTTGCCAGCCTTGCAAAGACATTCCAACATTCTAGAGTTATATTCCATGAAGGAGCAGGCTTCGGGAATGTGTCAGAGGGGACTGGCTCCTTATTGGCCTCAGCTCAGCTATTGCCTTTCCATCCAAACTAGGACAAGGGCCTACTTTATGAAGGGTAAGGGTCTTCTTCTTTGAAACTGCCAAGGGCTACAGCAATGAGACCTCTGTCAAGGCGAGGGAAGCCTAAGAGGACGGATTCTCAAGCAGGTGCTTTACTACAAAGCATCAGCACCCCACGGAGAGAACCAAGATCCCTGTTCCCCAATGTTGGGAGTGTAGCTTCACACACAGAGTTGTCTCTATAGGAGCCAAGAATGTTCCTGAGAGATTAGGTTCACTAAACCTCTCCTACAGAGCATAGACCTGTCCATGTGGTTTTTCCTTCCCCTGTGAGTTGGGTCCCCAAAGTCCGCCACACCTCCGGGGAAACTGTCCCTGAGAAAAGATCTCCAGGAACCGCTTCGCTGAGGCTGGGAAACGCTGTTCACAGGAAGTAAGGCAAGCGAATCTCCTGCAGAGAAAAAGAGGCCTTACTGTCCCTGGAGGAGCAGGCTGCCAGAGTGTGTGAAACCTGACTGTTGCCTTGCTGGCCTCAGTTCCACCATTGCCTGTTCCTCCGAACTAGGACCCAGGCCTATTTGGAGAAGCGTTTGGCTGCGGATTTCTACAAAGTGCCAAGGGCTACAGCAGTGAGAATTCTCTCAGCGGTAAGGGAGAGCATTTTATGGATTCTCAAGCTGTTTTCTGAATGACAGCATCAAAATGAATTGAGAGAATCAGGCTCTCTGTGCCCCTATGTTAGGTACGCCGCTTCACACACAAGTGTCTCTATAGGAGCCAAGAATGTTCCTGAGAGATGAGGTTCACTAGAAGTCTGCTACAGAGCATAGACCTGTCCATATGGTTTTGCCTTGCCCTGTGAGTTGGGTCCCCGAGGCCCGCCCCAGCTCAGGGGAAGGAGCCCCTGAGAAAAGATCTCCAGGGACCGCTATTCCCGCAGGCTGGCAAACGCAGTTCACAGGAGGTAACGCAAGCGAGCCTCCTGCAAGGCACAACAGGCCTTAGTGTCCCTGGACGATCAGGCTGCCAGAGTGTGTGAGACCTGACTGGTGCCTTACTGGCCTCAGCTCCGCCATTGCATGTTCCTCCGAACTAGGACCCAGGCCTACTAGGAGAAGGGTTTGGGTATGGATTTCTAAATACTGCCAAGGGGTATAGCAATGAGAACTGTGTCACGGGTAAGGAAGAGCATTGTATGGATTTTCAAGCTGTTGTTTGAACGACAGCTTCAAAGCTGCACAGAGAGAATCAGACTCTGTGTCTCCATGTTCGGTACACAGCTTCACAGACAGGGGTGTCTCCATAGGAAACAAGAACGTTCCTGACAGAGTGAGGTTCACTAGAGCTCTCCTAGAGAGCAAAGACTTGTCCATGTGGTTTTTCTTCCCCTGTGCGTTTGGGGCTCCAGGCTCGGCCCCAGCTCCGTGGAAACAACCCCTGAGAAAAGATCTTCAAGATCCGCTTTTCCCAGAGGCTGGGATGTGGGGTTCATAGGAGGCGGGAAAAGCAGGCCTCCTTCAGAGAGCAAGAGGCAGCCAAGCGGCCTGCGTTTGGAAGCCTCTATTTGGAAGAATGGGTTAGCTTCCCCTAAGGGAGACCTCCAGATCTGTTCAGAAGTCGGTAATTCCAGAGGCAGTGTGCAGGGTCCTGACTGCCCTTTGCCAGCCTTGCAAAGACATTCCTAGATTCTACAGTTATCTTCCTGAAGAAGCAGGCTTTGGGAATATGTCAGACTTGACTGGCGCCTTATTGGCCTCAGCTCAGCTATTGCCTTTCCATTCAAAGTAGGACAAGTCCCTACTTTATGAAGGGTGAGGGTCTTCTTCTTTCCAAACTGCCGAGGGCTACAGCAATGAGACCTCCGTAAATGCGAGGGAAGCATAAGCGGATGGATTATCAGGAAGGTTCTTTGCCACCAAGCATCAGCACCCCACGGAGAGAATCAGGCTCCCTTTGCCCCTATGTGGGGTGTGTAGATTCACACACAGTGGTGTCTCTACAGGAGCCAAGAATGTTCCTGAGAGATAAGGCTCACAAGAGCTCTCCTACAGAGTGCTCACCTGTACATGTGGTTTCGCCTTCCCCTGTGAGTTGGGTCCCCGAGGTCCGCCCCAGCTCCGAGAAAACAGCCTCTGAGAAAAGATCTCCAGGAACCGCTTTTCGCCCAGGCTGGGAAAAGCTGTTCACAGGAAGTAAGGCAAGTGAGCCTCCTGCAGAGAAAAAGAAGCCTTACTGTCCCTGGAGGAGCAGGCTGCCAGAGTGTGTGAAAACTGACTGGTGCCATACTAGTCTTAGCTCCGCCATTGCTTGTTCCTCCGAACTGGGACTCAGGCCTACTTGGAGAAGGGTTTAGGTGCAGATTTCTACAAACTGCCAAGGGCTACTGCAATGAGAACTCTCTCAGAGGTAAGGGCGAGAATTGTATGGATTCTCAAGCTGTTTTCTGAACGACAGCATTAAACCTGCACAGAGAGAATCAGGCTCTCTGCCGCCATGTTGGGTACGCAGTTTCACACACAGAGGTGTCCGCATAGGAGCCAAGAACGTTTGTCAAAGACTGAGGTTCACTAGAGCTCTCTTAGAAAGCAAAGACTTGTTCATGTGGTTTTGCCTTCCCCTGTATGTGTGGGTCTCTGGGCACAACCCCAGCTCCGTGGAAACAACCCCTGAGCAAAGATCTCCAAGAATCTGCTTTTCCCCCATGCTGGGAACCAGGGATCACAGGAGGCAGGAAAAGCAAGCCTCCTTCAGGCAAGAAGAGGCAGCCAACCGGCCTGTGTTTGGAAGCCTCTATTTGCAAGGAATGGGTTAGCTTCTCCAGAAGGAGACCTCCAGATCTGCTCAGAAGATAGATATTCCAGAGGCAGGGTCGAGGTTCCTGACTGCCCTTTGCCAGCCTTGCAAAGACATTCCTAGATTCTAGCAATATTTTCCATGAAGGAGCAGGCATCGGGAATATGTCAGAGTTGACAGGTGCCTTACTGGCCTCAGCTCAGCTATTGCCTTTCCTTTCAAACTAGGATCAGGGCCTACTTGGTGAAGGGTAAGGGTCTGCTTCTTTCCAAAGTGCCAAGAGACACAGCAATGAGACCTCTGTCAAGGCGAGGGAAGCGTAAGCGGATGGATTCTCAAACAAGTGCTTTGCCACAAAGCATCAGCACCCCACAGAGAGAATCAGGCTCCCTGTGCCCCTATGTTCGGTGTGTAGCTTTACACACAGAGGTGTCTCTGTACGAGCCAAGAATGTTCCTAAGAGATGAGACACACTAACGTCTCCTACAGAGCATAGACCTGTCCATATGGTTTTTCCTTCCCCTGTGAGATGGGTCCCCGAGGTCCACCCCAGCTCTGGGGATAGAGCCCCTGAGAAAAGATCTCCAGGAACCGCTTTTTGCCCAGGCTGGGAAACGCAGTTCACAGGAGGCAAGGCAAGCGAGCCTCCCGCAGGGAAAAATAGGCCTTACTGTCCCTGGAGGAGCAGGCTGCCAGAGTGTGTGACACCTGACTGGTGCCTTACTGACCTCAGCTCCGCCATTGCATGGCCATCCAAACCAGGACCCAGGCCTACTTGGAGAAGGGTTTGGGTGCGGATTTGTAAAAACTGCCAAGGGCTACTGCAATGAGAAGTCTCTCAGAGGTAAGGGAGAGCATTGTATGGATTCTCAAGTTGTTGTTTGAACGACAGCTTCAAAGCTGCAAAGAGAGAATCAGGCCCTGTGTGCCCCCTTGTTGGGTACGCAGCTCCACACACAGAGGTATTCCCGTAGAATCCAAGACTTTCCTCACATACTGAGGTTAACTAAAGTTCTCCTACAGAGCAAGACTTGTCCATGTGGTTTTGCCTTCCTCTGTGCATGTGGGTCTCCGGGCTCGGCTCCAACTCCGTTGAAATAGCCCCTGAAAAAAGATCTCCAAGAACCACTTTTCCCCCAGGCGGGAAACGGAGTTCACAGGAAGCGGAACAAGCAAGCCTCCTTCGGGCAAGTAGAAGCAGCCAACTAGCCTGTGTTTGGAAGCCTCTCTTTGGAAGGAATGGTTAGCTTCTCCAAAAGAAGACCTCCACATCTGCTCAGAAGACGGAAATTCCAGAGGCAGGGTCGAGGTTCCTGACTGTCCTTTGCCAGCCTTGCAAAGACATTTCTAGATTCTAGCGTTATTTTCCATGAAGGAGCAGGCTTCAGGAATATGTCAGACTTCACTGGCGCCTTACTGGCCTCAGCTCAGCTATCGCCTTTCCGTTCAAACTAGGACAAGGGCCTACTTGGTGAAGGGTAAGGCTCTGCTTCTTTCTAAACTGCCAAAGGCTACAGCAAAGAGACCTCTGTCAAAGAGAGGGAAGTGGAAGCGGATGGACTCTCAAACAGGTGCTTTGCCACAAAGCATCTGCACCCCACGGAGAGAATCAGGCTGCATTTGCCCCTATGTTGGGTGTGTAGCTTCAAACACAGAGGTGTCTCTATAGGAGCAAAGAATGTTCCTGGGAGATGAGGTTCACTAGAGCTCTGCTACAGAGCATAGACCTGTCCATATGGTTTTGCCTTCCCCTGTGAGTTGGGTTCCCGATGTTCGCCCCAGCTCCGAGGAAGAAACCCCTGAGAAAACACCTCCAGGAACTGCTTTTCGTCCAGACTGGGAAACGCAGTTCACAGGAGGCAAGGCAAGCGAGCCTCCTGCAGAGAAAAAGAGGCCTTACTGCCCCTTGGAGGAGCAGGCTGCAAGAGTGTGTGAGACCTGACTGGTGCCTTACTGGCCTCAGCTCCGCCATTGCATGTTCCTCCGAACTAGGACCCAGGCCTACTAGGAGAAGGGTTTGGGTGCGGATTTCTAAAAAACTGCCAAGGGCTACAGCAATGAGAACTCTCTCAGAGGTAAGGGAGAGCATTCTATGGATTCTCAAGCTTTTGTTTGAACGACAGCTTCAAAGCTGCAAAGAGAGAATCAGTCTCTCTGTGCCCCCTTGTTG
Source organism: Bubalus kerabau (assembly GCF_029407905.1). Classification (NCBI taxonomy): domain Eukaryota; kingdom Metazoa; phylum Chordata; class Mammalia; order Artiodactyla; family Bovidae; genus Bubalus; species Bubalus kerabau. The sequence goes on along the minus strand of NW_026577887.1, from coordinate 1,490,815 downwards.
GGTACGCAGCTTCACACACAGGGGTGTCTCCATAGGAGTCAAGAACGTTCCTGACAGAGTAAGTTTCACTTAGAGGTCTCCTGGAGAGCAAAGACTTGTCCATGTGGTTTTCCTTCCCCTGTGCGATTGGGTCTCTGGTCTCGGCCCCAGCTCCATGGAAACAACCCCTGAGAAAATATCTTCAAGATCCGCTTTTCCCAGAGGCTGGGAACAGGGCTTCATAGGATGCGAGAAAAGCAGGCCTCCTTCGGGCACGAAGAGGCAGCCAACCGGCCTGTTTGGAAGCCTCTATTTGGAAAGAATGGGTTAGCTTCTCCTAAAGGAGACCTCCAGATCTGCTCAGAAGTCGGTAATTCCAGAGGCAGGGTGCTGGTTCCTGACTGCCCTTTGCCAGCCTTGCAAAGACATTCCCAGATTCTAGAGTTATTTTCCATGAAGGTGAAGGCTACGGGAGTATGTCAGACTTGGCAGGCACCTTATTGGCCTCAGCTCAGCTATTACCTTTCCATTCAAACTAGGACAAAGGCCTACTTTATGAAGGGTAAGGGTCTTCTTCTTTCCAAACTGCCAAGGGCTACAGCAATGGGACCTCTGTCAAGGCGAGGGAAGCCTAAGTGGATGGATTCTCAAGCACGTGCTTTGCCACAAAGCATCAGCACCCCACGGAGAGAATCAGGCTCCATTTGCCCCTATGTAGGGTGTGTAGCTTCACACAGAGAGGTGTCTCTATAGGAGGCCAGAATGTTCCTGAGAGATGAGGTTCACTAGAGCTCTCCTACAGAGCATAGACCTGTCCATGTGCTTTTGCCTTCCCCTGTGAGTTGGGTCCTCGAGGTCCTCCCCAGCTCCGGGGAAGGAGCCCCTGAGAAAAGATCTCCAGGGGCCCCTTTTCCCCCAGGCTGGGAAATGCAGCTCACAGGAGGGAAGTCAAGTGAGCCTCCTGCAGGGAAAAAGAGGGCTTACTGTCCCTGGACGATCAGGCTGCCAGAGTGTGTGAAACCTGACTGGTGCCTTACTGGCCTCAGCTCTGCCATTGCATGTTCCTCCGAACTAGGACCCAGGACTACTTGGAGAAGGGTTTGGGTGCGGATTTCTAAAAACTGCCAAGGGCTACAGCAATGAGAACTCTGTCACGGGTAAGGAAGAGCATTGTATGGATTTTCAAGGTGTTTTTTGAACGACATCTTTAAAGCTACACAGAGGGAATCAGGCTCTCTGTGCCCCCATGTTGGGTACGCAGCTTCGCACATAGGGGTGTCTCCATATGAATCAAGAATGTTCGTGACAGAGTGAAGTTCACTAGAGCTCTCCTAGAGAGCAAAGACTTGTCCATGTGGTTTTTCTTCCCCTGTGAGTTTGGGTCTCCAGGCTTAGCCCCAGCTCCGTGGAAACAACCCCTGAGAAAAGATCTTCAAGATCCGCTTTTCCCAGAGCCTGGGAAGCTGGGTTCATAGGAGGCAGGAAAAGCAAGCCTCCTTCGGGCACGAAGAGGCAGCCGACCGGCCTGTTTTTGGAAGTCTCAATATGGAAGGAATGAGTTAGATTCTCCTAAAGTAGACCTCCAGATCTGCTCAGAAATCGGTAATTCCAGAGGCAGGGTGCAGGCTCCTGACTGCCCTTTGCCAGCCTTGCAGAGACATTCCTAGATTCCAGCGTTATTTTCCATGAAGGAGCAGGCTTCGGGAATATGTCAGACTTGACTGGCGCCTTATTGGCCTCAGCTCAGCTCTTGCCTTTCCTTTCAAACTAGGACAAGGGCCCACTTTATGAAAGGTAAGGGTCCTCTTCTTTCCAAACTGCCAAGGGCTACAGCAATGAGACCCCTGTCAAGGCGAGGGAAGCGTAAGCTGATGGATTCTCAAGCAGGTGCTTTGCCACAAAGCATCAGCACCCCACGGAAAGAATCTGGCTCCCTTTGCCCCTACGTTGCGTGTGTAGCTACACACACAGAGGTGTCTCGATAGGAGCCAAGAATGTTCCTGAGAGAGGAGGTTCACTGTTGGGGGCCAGAGTGAGGCACTCCGCCCATGGCAAAGGTCATGAGGAAGGAGGCTCGACATACGCAAAGGCGGGATCGAGCCTCAGGAGTCCCCCTGGAAATCCTCGAGCATCTACCCCCATCACCAGAGCCTGCCTACCTTACTATTTTGTGCTCTCACCTACACCTCTGACTTTACGGGGGGCTGTCCCCCACCACCTCTTTCGGAGAAGGAGTTAACCTAGAGCTCCAGTTGATAAAAACCCCTGGGTGTGACAAGAGTGTTTTAACCTACAAACTCCTCTGAAGGTTCTCTAGCCTGCCTGACAGGCTTGTCCGGCCACATGTGATTGCTCACAGCCTCCCAACCATGAGAGGCACGAGATGCTTTAAACCTTCTAAAAACAGGTTCCTTAGAAAAGTTAGAAAATTATTAGTATAAGTAAAATGGGCTGATTAGAAATCATATTGGTGAAGGGTTTTTCATTTGTTGAGCTGATGTTTACTGCTAAGTCTCCACATCCCCTGCCCTTATACACATTAATGAATATATAGAAGAAATAAGTATTAACCTTTGATATAAATCACGTTAGACCTTAGGCTAAGTAAATTCTTTCCTTAACTAAAACCCACTACACCCTCACCCTATAGGAATGTAACTTTATTTGGGTGGCGTCTGTTTTAAGAATAATCACCCCTGGAGAAATAAGTGTCCTGGTTGACTGACCGCTGTCACAAGGAGAGGGTCTTAAATTGTCAGCAGGCCCCCCGGCCAGAAGATGATGTAACACCCCTAAGACCTCTGTATACTTTTGTATGAAGCACCTGACTTTGATAAAAGTCAGGACTGCTGACCCCACGTGACTTTTGCATAACATCTCAGTGTATAAAAGTAGACCATGGGAAATAAAGAATTGGGATCAGTTTCTCGAAAGACTGGTCTCCCCATGTCTCTCTCTCTCTCTCTCACTCTGGTTGAGTCTCCATCTGGAGCGCGGAACCCACCAAGCTTACTAATTTTGCCTGGGCTTCTAAGATCCGACCGGGGAGGCCTCAGTGTCTCCTCTCCTTCGGGAGAACGGAAGGACGCCTGCGGCCTACGTAAGTGGTGCAAGCTTCTTGTCTTGAAGTTTTATTGGTCCCCCGCGTAAACCAAGCTACTCAGCCTCTTTTCTCCACTGAATTTTCCTACTGAGCTATCCTCATTTTATTACTCTTTATATCCCTAATTAACGTTTAATTAAGCAGTTGTTCCTTGACCCTCGCCTACGCCGTCTCTGCTTCGAATACCCTGGATCAGCTGGGGCTGGACCCCGGCAGTTCACTAGAGATCTCCTACAGAGCATAGACCTGTCCATTTGGTTTTGCCTTCCCCTGTGAGTTGGGTCCCCGAGGTCCGCCCCAACTCCGGGGAAACAGCCCCTGAGAAAAGATCTCCAGGAACTGCTTTCCGCCCAGGCTGGGAAACGCTGTTCACAGGAAGTAAGGCAAGCGAGCCTCCTGAAGGGAAATAGAGGCCTTACTGTCCCTGGAGGAGCAGGCTGCCAGAGTGTGTGACACCTGACTGGTGCCTTACTGGCCTCAGCTCCGCTATTGCATGTTCATCTGAACTTGAACCCAGGCCTACTTGGAGAAGTGTTTGTGTGCCGATTTCCAGAAACTGCGAAGGGCTACAGCAATGATAACTCTCTCAGTGGTAAGGGAGAGAATTGTGTGGATTCTCAATTTGTTGTTTGAACGACAGCATCAAAGCTGCACAGAGAGAATCAGGTCTCTGTGTCTCTATGTTGGCAATGCAGCTTCCCACACAGAGATGTCCCCATTGGAGCCAAGAACATTCCCCACAGACTGAGGTTCACTAGAGCACTCCTAGAGAGCAAAGACTTATCCATGCGGTTTTCCCTTCCCCTGTGCGTGTGGGTCTCTGGGATCAGCCCCTGCTCCTTGGAAACAGCCTCTGAGAAAAGATCTCCAAGAACCTCTTATCCCCCAGGCTGGGAAGTGGAGTTCACAGGAGGTGGGATAAGCAAGCTTCCTTCGGCAAGAAGAGACAGCCAACCGGCCTGTGTTTGGAAGCCTATATTTGCAAGGAATGGGTTAGTTTCTCCTGACCGAGACCGCCAGATGTGCTGAGAAGATAGAAATTCCAGAGGCAGGGTCGAGGTTCCTGACTGCCCTTTGCCAGCCTTGCAAAGACATTCCCAGATTCTAACGTTATTTTCCATGAAGGAGCAGGCATCAGGAATATGTCAGACTTGACTGGCGCCTTACTGGCCTCAGCTCAGCTACTGCCTTTCCATTCAAACAAGGACAAGGGCCTATTGGTGAAGGGTAAGGGTCAGCTTCTTTCCAAACTGCCAAGGACTACAGCAATGAGACCTCTGTCAAGGTGAGGGAAGCCTATGCGGATGGATTCTTAGCAGGTGCTTTGCCACAAAGCATCAGCACCCACGGAGAGAATCAGACTCCCTTTGCCACTATGTTGGGTGTGTAGCTTCATGCACAGAGGTGTCTCTGTAGAAGCCAAGAATGTTCCTGAGAGATGAGGTTCACTAGAGCTCTCCTACAGAGCATAGACCTGTCCATGTGGTTTTGTCTTCCCCTGTGAGTTGGGCCCCCGAGGTCCGACCCAGCTCCAGGGAAACAGCCCCTGAGAAAAAATCTCCAGGAACAGCTTTGCGCCCAGGCTGGGAAATGCAGTTCACAGGAGGCAAGGCAAGCGAGCCTCCTGCAGGGAAAAAGAGGCCTTACTGCTCCTGGACGATCAGGCTGCAAGAGTGTGTGAGACCTCACTTGTGCCTTACTGGCCTCAGCTCCGCCGTTGCCTGTTGTTCCGAGCTAGGACCCAGGCCTACTTGGAGAAGGGTTAGGGTGCGGATTTCTACAAACTGTCAAGGACGACAGCAATGAGAATTCTCTTAGCAGTAAGGGAGAGCATTGTATGGATTCTCAAGCTGTTGTTTGAATGACAGCTTCAAAGCTACACAGAGAGAATCAGGCTCTCTGTTCCCCTATTTTGGCTGTGCAGCTTCACACACAGAATTTGACTCTGATGGATCCAGAAATATTCCTGAAAGACTTAGGCTCACCAAAGCTGTCCTCCAGAGCAAAGACATTGGATGTGGTTTTGCCTTCCCTTGCCAGTATGGGTCCCCTAGCTTGGCCCCAGCTCCGGGGATACAGCCTCTGAAAAAAATCTTCCAAGAAGCGATTTTCCTCCAGGCTGTTAAGCGGAATTCGCAGTTTGCAAGTTAAGGAAGCCTGCTTCGTGGAAGAGCAAGCAGCCAACTGGCCCTGTGTTAGGAAGCCTGTATTTGAAAGGAATGGGTTAGCTTCTACAGCGGGAGAACCTCAGATCTGCTCAGGGGGCTGAAATACTAGAGTCAGGGTCGAGGTTCTCCCTTGTCCTTTGCGCACCTTGCAAAGACATTCCTAGCTTCTAGCATTAGTGTCCCTGTAGTAGCAGGCTGCAGGAGCGTGTGATAAATGACTGCCGCGTTCCTGTCCTCAGCTCCGCTATTGACTTTCTATTCGAACTAGAACCCAGGCCTACTTTGAGAGGGGATAGGGTCCAGTGTTTCCAAACTGCCAAGGGCTACGGCAATGCGAGCTCTGTCAGAGGTAAGAAAAGAGCAATTGGTTGGATTCTTCAGCTGCTGCGTGGCTGCACAGCTTCCGCGCTGCATGGAGAGCGTGAGGCTCCTTGTGGCCCTATTTTGGGTACGCAGCAACATGCACACAGAATGTCTGTGTTCACTTATGTACAGGCTTATGTACACTAGAGCTCTCCTACAGAGCAAAGACCACTCAGTGGGCTCCAAGAGATACCTGTCGCGGCTCGAGAAGAAAGTGGAGTCCTTTGCTTCCCCTCGAGATGAGGCCTGACTCTCCGGGTGAGTATGGAATGCAACCCCAAATCCCTGTCGCCTATGGAGAGGAACATTAAGTCCTGGATACAAGCCTAGATGAGGTCTAGTTTGCCCTTCAGTGAATGGAGCCCAATCCACAGCTCTCCCTGGCAACTCGAATGGAAGATTAGACTTCCTGGGCCAACACAAGAGGAAGCCTGAATTCCCCGTCGTAACTCGAGAATCCCACCGAAACTCGAGAAAATCCACGTGCTTCCCTCGTCATCGCAAGATGAGGCCCTTTGTCCGCTACAGCATCTCAAGAGAAGTCCCACGTTCCATCCTGAAGTGCGAAACGGTACTTGGCACCCTTGATGCGACCCCAAAACTTCCGCGACATACCAGACTCACTCAAGGGGAACACCGAGGTTCCCGGCACCACTTCATCTGACCCCTTCTCCTCTCCTGATTGCGACAGGAGGGTCGACTCCCCTTCTCTGTCTGCAAGGGTTTCCCGACCTTCCGGGCGCACCTCAGGATGAGGCCGGTCTCATGAGGAAGTTCGAGACGTAGCCTCGTGGGTGGTGCCACATGCCGAAAGACCCCAATTTCACGGTCCACTCTTGAAAAGAACCCGATGCCAGCACACCTCTTTGAAGGAAAAACTGTGGATGAAGGCACAACACGAAGGGGCACTGACACCCGCGTGCATCGTCCAGAAAAACCCGCAGGTCCCACAGACATTTTGACAAGTGGCCTGTCACCCTGTAAACAACTCGAAAGGCAAACGAAGGTCCATTCCTCAACAGAAGACTAGGTGTGACTCTCTTGTCCCTACTCTGCAGGGACCATGGGATCCGAGTCAGAAACGGAGAGGAAGCCTGAGGTTCCTGCGTCCACTCGAGATGAGGCCCTCTTCCATTGCACCACACCCAGTGGAGTCCCGAGAGGCCCCTACCAACTCCACAGTATCCCTGAGTTCTCAGAGTCACAATGAGAAGCTCCCTGAGGTCACAGGCACAAGTCGAGGGAACCCTGGGTTTTCTGCCATGACTCGAGAAAGACCTCGAGAGTGCTTCAAAATGTGTTGAGTCGCGATTCCCCTACCATGACTCGAGAGCCATGACACGCGCCCCCTCTTCCCGCGCATGGAGACCTGACTAACCTGGCACTGCACGAGAGGCTCCCTGAGATCCTCATCGTACCTCGTGAGGAAACCCACACTGCCGCGGGAGCTCGAGGAAACACATGAGACACCCCGGTCATCGCGAGATGAGGGCCTTATATTCCTGCATGGCCTGGAGACCAATCACGAGTCCTCTCTCCAAACTGAAGAGCAGGCTGGACTCCGTTGAGGCCGCTCAGGGGGCTCCAACAGATCCTTGTCGCGACTCGAGAGGACAGCGGAGTCCTTGGCTTCCCCTCGAGACGAGGTCTGACTCCCCGGGGGAGCCTGGAATGCAACCCCGAGATGCCTGCTTTCCCTGGAGAAGAATAGTAGGTCCTGGACACACGCCTAGGTGAGGTCTCTTTGGCCCTGCAGTGACTCGAGCGCAACCCCCAGATTTCCCTTGCAACTCGAGGGGAAGATTGGGCTTCCCAGGGCCAACCCAAGAGGAAGGCTGAGATCCCCATTGTAACTCGAGAATCCCGCCGCAACTCGAGAAAAACCACGTGGTTCCCAACTCTTGGCAAGATGAGACCCTTGCCCGCGACGGCGTCTCAAGGGAAGTCCCCTCTTCCGCCCTGAAGGGCGGAAAGGATCCTGCCAGCCTTCATGCGACCCCCAAAAGTTCCCCGACACGCCGGTTTCCCTCGAGGGGAACACCGAGGGTCCCGGCACCGCTTCCTCTGAGCCCCTTCTCCCCTCCTGATCGCGACAAGAGAGTCGATTCCCCTGCGTGGTCTGGAAGGGGTTCCCGGCCTTCCAGGCGCACCTCAGGATGAGGCCGGCCTCACGAGGAAATTCGAGACGAGCCACGTGGGTGGTGCCACATGCCGAACGCCCCCAATTCCCGGGTCCGCTCTTGAGAAGGACCCGAGGCCCGGACCCCTCTTCGAAGGCAACCCTGTGGGTGAAGGCACAACACGAAGGTGCACTGCCACCCCCGTGCATCGTCTGCAGAGGCCCGCGGGTTCCACACACAGCTCGACGAGGGACCTGAGACCCCCTGAGCAACTCGAGAGGCCAGCGGGATTCCCTTCCTCAGACAAGACGAGGCCTGACTCTCCTGTCCCAACTCTGCAGGGACCCTGCGGTCAGAGTCCGAAACGGAGAGGAAGCCTGAGGCTCCTGCCTCCCCTCGAGGTGAGGCCCTCTTCCGTTGCGCCAGACCCAGTGCAGTCCCGAGAGGCCCCGCCAATTCCTCAGGATCCCTAGCCTCTCAGAGGCACCCTGGGAAGTTCCCTAAGGTCCCCGGCAGAAGGCGAGGGAAACGAGGGTTTCCCGCCGCCCCCCGAGAAAGACCTCGAGAGTCCTTCTTCAACGCGTCTCGAGGCCCTAGTCCCCTCCCGTGACTCGAGAGCCATGACGCGCTCCCCCTCGCCACGCGCATGGAGTCCTGACTTCCCTGGCGCCGCACAAGAGGCTACCTGAGATCCCCGTCGTGCCTCGGGAGAAACCCCACACTGGCGCCGCAGCTCGAGAAAACCCACGAGACACCCCCGTTATCGTGAGATGAGGGCCATCATTAACTGCATGGCCTGGAGGGCAATCCCGAGTCGTCTCTCCAAACTCCACGGGAGGCTTGACTCACTAAGGCTACCCAGTGCGCTCAATAGGTACCCGTCGCGACTCCAGAGGAAAGCGGAATACTTTGCTTCCCCTAGAAACAAGGCCGGACTTCCTGGGTGAGTCTGGAATGCCACCCCGAGATCCCTGTCACCCCTGGAGAGGAATATTCGGTCCTGGACACAAGCCTAGATATGGTCTATTTTGCCCCGCAGTGACTTGAGTGGGATCCCAGCTCACCCTCGCAACTCGAATGGAAAATTGGACTTCCATGGGCCAACACAGGAGGAAATCTGAATTCCCCGTCGAAACTCGAGACTCCCGCCGCAATGCGAGCAAAAGCACGTGGTTCACTCGTCATCCCAAGATGACGCCCTGGCCCGCTACAGCGTCTCAAGTGAAGTCCCACGTTCCGTCTTGAAGTGCGAAATGCTACTTTTCACCCTTGATGTAACCCCAAAAGTTCCCCGACACACCGTTCTCACTGAGGGGAACACTGAAGTTCCCGGCACCACTTCATCTGATCACTTTCTCCCCTCCTGATCACGACAGGAGGGTATATTCCCCTGCTTTGTCTGGAAGGAGTTCCCGCCCATCCCGGCGCACCTAAGGATGAGGCCTTTCTCAGGAGGAAATTCGAGACGTAAACTCGTGGGTGGTGCCACATGCCGAAAGACCCCGATGGTGCGGTCCAATCTGGATAAGAACCCGATGCCCGGACACCACTTCGAAGGCAACCCTGTGGATGAAGGCACCACAGAAGGGTTACTAAAACTCCCGTGCATCGTCCAGAAAAACCCACAGGTTCTACACACAGCTCGACAAGTGGAATGTCACCCCGTGAACAACTCTATAGGCAAGCGGAGTTCGATTCCTCCACACAAGATGAGGCCTGACTCTCCTGTCCCAACTCTTCAGGGACCCTGCCATCCGAGTTAGAAATGGAGAGGAAACCTGAGGTTCCTGTCTCAACTCGAGGTGAGGCCCTCTTCCATTGCACCAAACCCAGATGAGTCGCGAGAGGCCCCTCCCAACTCCACAGTATCCCTGAATTCTCAGAGGCACCTTGAGAATCTACCTGAGGTCACCGGCACAAGTCAAGGGAACCCAGGGTTTCCTGCTGCGACCCGAGAAAGACCTTGAGAGTCCTTCAGCGCGTCTTGAGGCCCGATTCCCCTACCATGACTCGAGAGCAAAGACCCGCTCCCCATCGCCATGCGCATGGAGACCTGACTTCCCTGACGCCTGAAGAGAGTCTCCCTGAGCTCCCCGTCGTACCTCTTCGGAAACCCCATTCAGGCACCGCAGCTCGAGAAAACCCACGATACGCCCCCGTCATCACGAGATGAGGGACTTCTTTCCTGCCTGGCATGGAGAGCAAAACCGAGTCCTCTCTCCAGACTCCACAGGAGGCTTGACTCTCTTTAGGCCTCTCAGTTGGCTCCAAGAGATACCTGTCAGGACTTGAAGGGAGAGAGGAGTCCTTTGCTTCCCCTCGAGATGAGGCCTGACTCCCCGTGTGAGTCTGGAATGCAACCCCGAGTTCCTGTCGCACCTGGAGAGGAAAACTCGGTCCTGGACACAAGCCTAGATGAGGTCTATTTTGCACTGCAGTTACTAGAGAGCAATCGCCAGCTCTCCCCTGCAAATCGAATTGAAGATTGGACTTCCCTGGGCCAATACAATTGGAAGCCTGAATTCGACATCGTAACTCGAGAATCCCGCCGAAACTCGAGAAAATCCACGTGGTTCCCCCATCAGCGCTAGATGAGGCCCTTGCCCGCTACAGCGACTCAAGAGAAGTCCCACGTTCTGTCTTGAAGTGCGAAACGGTACTTGGCACCCTTGATGCAATCTCAAAATTCCCCGACATACCGGTCTCACTCGAAAGGAACACCGAGGTTCCCGGAACCACTTCCTTTGAGCTCCTTCTGCCCTCGTGATCGCGACAGGAGTGTCAATTCCCCTGCTATGTCTGGAAGGCGTTCCCGACCTTTCCAGCGCGCCTAAGGATGAGGCAGGTCTCAGGAGGAAATTCGAGACATAGCCTCGTGGGTGGTGCCACAAGCCGAAAGACCCCGATTTCCCGGTCTACTCTTGATAAGAACGCGATGCCCTGACACCTTTACGAAGGAAAACCTGTGGATGAAAGCACAACACGAAGGGGCACTGACACCCCCGTTTATCATCCAGAAAAACCCGCAGGTTACAAACACAGTTCAACAAGTGGTCTGTCACCCCGTGAACAACTCGACAGGCAAGTGGAGTTCCATTCCTCCACACAAGGCGAGACCTGATTTTCTGTACCAACTCTGCAGGGAAACTGCGATCCGAGTCAGTACCGGCGCAAGGAAACCCAGGAGAGGAAACATGAGGTTCCTGCCTCCACTCGAGATGAGGCTCTCATCCATTGCACCAAACCCAGTGGAGTCCAGAGAGGCTCCTCCCAACTCCACAGTACCCCTGACTTCTCAGAGGCACCCGGAGAAGCTCCATGAGGTCACCGGCACATGTCGAGGGAACCCAGGGTTTCCTGCCACAATGCGAAAAAGACCTCGAGAGTCCTACTTCAACATGTCTTGAAGCCCGAATCTGCTTCCATGGCTCTATAGAAATGACACGCACCCCCTCACCACGCACATGGAGACCTGACTTCCCTGGCGCCATAAGAGAGGCTCCCTGAGCTCCCTGTTGTACCTCGTGAGAAACCCCACACTGACGTCGCAGCTTGAGAAAACCCACCATACGCCCCTGTCATCGCGAGATGAGGGCCTTCTTTTCCTGCATGGCCTGGAGAGGAATACCGAATCCTCTTTTCAAACTCCACAGGAGGCTTGACTCCCTTTAGGCCACTTAGTGGGCTCCAAGAGATACCCATCGCGACTCGAGAGGAGAATGGAGTCCTTTGCTTCCCCTCGAGACAAGGCCTGACTCACCAGGTGGGTCTGGAATGCAACCCCGAGATCCCTGTCTCCCCTGGAGAGGAACATTAGGTCCTGGAAACAAGCCTAGATCAGGTCTCTTTTGCCCTTCTGTAACTCGAGAGCAATCCCCCGCTCTCCCTGACAACTCGAATGGAAGATTGGACTTCCCTGGGCCAACACAAGAGGAAGCCTGAATTCCCCTTCGTAACTCGAGAATCCCACCGCAACTCGAGAAAAAGCACTTGGTTCCCTCGTCATCGCAAGATGAGGCCCTTGCCCGCTACAGCTTCTCAAGAAAAGTCCCACGTTCCGTCTTGAAGTGCAAAACGATACTTGATGTGACCCCAAAAGTTCCCCGAAATATCGGTCTCACTCGAGGTGAACACCGAGGTTCCCGGCACCAGTTTATCTGAGCCCCTTCTCCCCTCCTGTTCGTGATAGGAGGGTCACTTCCCCTGCTTTGTTTGTAAGGGGTTCCCGACCTTCACGGGGCACTTCAGGATGAGGCCGGTCTCACGAGGAAATTCGAGACGTAGCTCGCGGGTGGTGCCACATGCCAAAAGACTATGATTTCCCGGTACGCTCTTCATAAGAACCCGATGCCTGGACACCTCTTCGAAGGCAACCCTGTGGATGAAGGCACAACACAAAGGGGCACTGACACCCTCGTGCATCGTCCGGAAAAACCCGCAGGTTCCACATACAGCTCAACAAGTGGCTTGTCACCCCTGAAGAACTCGAGAGGCAAGTGGGGTTTCATTCCTCTACACAAGACGAGGCCTGACTCTCCTGTCCCAACTCTGCAGGGACTTTGCGATCCGAATCAGACCAGCGCCAGTGAAGTCACGAGAAGAACGCTGAGGTTCCTGCCTCCACTCGAGATTAGGACCTCTTCCATTGCACGAAAACCAGTGGAGTCCCGAGAGACGCGTCCCAGCTCTACAGTATCGTTGACTTCTCAGAGGCACCCTGAGAAGCTCCCTGAGGTCACCAGCACAATTCGTGTGAACCCAGGGTTTACTGCCGCCACCATAGAAAGAACTCAAGAGTCCTTCTTCAACGCATTTTGAGGCCTGATTCCCCTACCATGACTCGAGGGCAATGACGCGCTCCCTCTGCTACACTCATGAAGCCCTGACTTCCCTGGCGCCACATGAGAGGCTCCCTGAACTCCCCGTCATACCTCGTGAGAAACCCCACACTGGCGCCGCAGATAGAGAAAACCCACGAGACGCCCCCGTTTTCGCGACATGACGGCCTTCTTTTCTAGCATGGCCTGGAGATCAATCCCGAGTCCTCTCTCCAAACTCCACAGTAGGCTTGACTCCCTTTTGGTCACTCAGTGGACTCCAAGACATACCCGTCGTGAGTCGAGAGAAGAGTGGAGTCTTTTCCTTCCCCACAAGGCGAGGCCTGACTCCTCGGGTGAGTCTGATATGCGAACCGGAGATCCCTGTCGCCCCGGAGAGAAACATTAGGTCCTGGACACAAGCCTAGATGAGGTCTCTTTTTTCCTGCAGTGACTCGAGAGCAATCCCCAACTCTCCCTCGCAACTCAAATGGAAGACTGGACTTCCCTGGGCCAACAGAAGAGGAAGCCTGAATTTCCCGTTGTAACTCAAGAATCCCGCCACAACTCGAGAAAAACCACATCGTTCCCTATTCATCGCAAGATGCGGCCATTGCCGCTACAGCGTCTCAAAAGAAGTCTTACGTTCCATCTTGAAGTGCGATACGGTACTTGGCACCTTTGATGCGACCCCAAAAGTTCCCCAACACACTGGTCTCACTGGAGGGGAACACCGAGGTTCCCGGCATCACCTCATCTGTGCCCCTTCTCCCCTCCTGATCGAGACAGGAGGGTCGATTCCCCTGCTTTGTCTGCAAGGGGTTCCGACCTTCCCGGCGCACCTCAGGATGAGGCCGGTCTCACGAGGAAATTCGAGACGAACCACGTGGGTGGTGCCACATGCCGAACGCCCCCGATGCCCCGGTCCGCTCTTGAGAAGGCCCTGAGGCCCGGACCCCTCTTCGAAGGCAACCCTGTGGGTGAAGGCACAACACGAAGGGGTACTGACATCCCCATGCATAGTATGGAAAAACACGCAGATTCCAAACACAGATTGACAAGTGTCCTGTCATCCCTTGAAGAACTAGTGAGGCATGCGGAGTTCCTTTCCTCCACACAAGAGAAGGCCTGACTCTCCTTTCCCAACTCTGCAGGGACCGTGCGATCGGAGTCAGAAATGTAGATGAAACCTGACGTTCCTGCATCAACTCGAAATGAGGCCCTGTTCCATTGTGCCATACCCAATGGAGTCCCGAGAGGCCCCTCCCAAATCCACAGTATCCCTGATTCTGAGAGGCACCCTCAGAAGTTCTCTGCGGTCACTGGCACAAGTCGAGTGAACCCAGGGTTTCCTGCTGCATTCTGAGCAAGACCTCGAGAGACCTTCTTTACCGCATCTTGAGGCCCGATACCCTACCATGACTGGAGAGCAATGACGCATTCCCCTCTCCACGCCCATTGAAACCTAACTTCCCTGGCGCCACACGAGAGGCTCCCTGCGCTCCCCGTCCTACCTCATGAAAACCCCACACTGGCACCGCCACTCGAGAAAACTCACGAGACGCCCCCATCATCGTAAGATGAGGGCCTTCTTTTCCTACATGACTTAGAGAGCAATCCCGAGTCCACTCTCCAAACTCCACTGGAGGCCTGACTCCCTTTAGGCCACTCAGTAGCCTCCAAGAGATACACGTCGCTACTCTAGAGGAGAGCAGAGTCCGTTGCTTCCCCTCGAGCAGAGGCCTGACTACTTGGGTGAGTCTGGAATGGGATCCCGAGATCCGTGTTACCCCTGTAGAGGAAAACTCGGTCCTGGACACAAGCCTAAATGAGGTCTTTTTTGTCCTGCATTGACTCAAGTGCAATCCCCAGCTCTCCCTCCCAACTCGAATGGATGATTGGACTTCCCTGGGCCAACACAAGAGGAAGCCTGTATTCCCCGTTGTAATTCGAGAATCCCGCGGCAACTGGAGAAAAACAACGTGGCTCCTCCGTCATCGAAATATGAGGCCCCTGTCAGCTATAGCGTCTCCAGGGAAGTCCCATGTTCCGTCTTGAAGTGTGAAACGGTAGTTGGCACCCTTGATGCGACCCCCAAATTTCCCTGACACCCCGGTCTCACTCGAGGAGAACATGGAGGTTCCCAGCACCGCTTCAGCTGAGCCTCTTCTCCCCTCCTGATGGCGACAGGAGGGTCGATTCCCCTGCTTTGTCTGGAAGGGGTTCCCAGACTTCCCGGCGAACCTCAGGATGAGGCCAGTCTCACGAGGGAAGTCGAGACGTAGCCTCGTGGGTTGTGCCACATGCCGAAAGACCCCGATTTCCTGGTCCGCTATTGATAAGATCCCGATGCCTGGTCACCTCTTCGAAGGTAACCCTGTGGATGAAGGCACAACACGAAGGGGCACTGACACCCCTGTGCATCGTCCCCCAAAACCGCAGGTTCCACATACAACTCGACAGGTGGCCTGTCATCCCATGAACAACTCGAGAGGCAAGCGGAGTTCCATTACTCCACACAAGACGAGGTCTGACTCTCCTGTCCCAACTCTGCAGGGACCCTGCTATCCGAGTCAGAAATGGAGAGGAACCCTGACGTTACTGCCTCAATCCGAGATTAGGTCCTCTTCAATTGCACCAGTCCCTGTGAAGTCCCGAGAAGCCCCTCTCAACTCCACAGTATCCCTGACTTCTCAGAGGAACCCCGCTAAGCTCCCTGAGGTCATGGGCACAAGTCGAGGGAACCCAGGGTTTCCTGCCATACCCCGAGAAAGACCTCGATAGTTCTTCTTCGAAGCGTCTTGAGGCTTGATTCCCCTACCATGACTCGAGAGCAATGAGGCGCTCCCCCACGCCACGTCCATGGAGACCTGACTTCCGTGGCACCACAGGAGTCTCCCTGAGCTCCCCGTCCTATCTCGTGAGAAACCCCAACCAGGCACTGCACCTTGAGAAAACCCACGAGACGCCCCCGTCATAGCGAGATGAGGGCCTTCTTTTCCTGCATGGCCTAGAGAGCAATCCCGAGTCCTCTCTCCAAACTCCACAGGAGGCTTAACTCCATTTAGGCCACGCTTGGGCTCCAAGGGATACCCGTCGCGACTCGAGAGGAGAGCGGAGTCCATTCATTCCCTTCGAGACGAGGCCTGACTCCCCGGGTGAGTCTGGAATGCAACCCCGAGATCCCTGTCGCCCCTGGAGAGAAAAACTCGGTCCTGGACACAAACCTAGATGAGCTCTATTTTGCCCTGCAGTGACTCGAGAGCAATCTCCAGCTCTCACTTGCAACTCGAATGGAAGATTGGACTTCCCTGGGCCAACACAAGAAGAAACCTGTATTCCCCATCGTAACTCAAGAATCCTGCCGCAACTCGAGAAAAAACACGTGGGTCCCCCGTCAGCGCTAGATGAGGCCCTTGCCCACTACAGCGTCTAAAGAGAAGTCCCAGGTTCCGTCTTGAAGTGCGAAACGGTACTTGGCACCCTTGATGCAACCAGAAAAGTTACCCGACTTTCACTCAAGGAGAGCACCGAGGTTCCCGGCACTACTTCATCTGAGCCCTTTCTCTCCTCCTGATCCCGAAAGTAGGGTCGATTCCCCTGCTTTGTTTGGAAAGGGTTCCCGGACTTTCCTGCGCGCCTCAGGATGAGGCCGGTCTCACGAGGAAATTCGAGACATAGCGTCGTGGGTGGTGTCACATGCCGAAATACCCCGATTTCCCGGCCCACTCTTGAGAAGAACCCGATGCCCGGACACCTCTTCGAAGGCAACCCTGTGGACGAAGGCACAAAACGAAGGGTCACTGACACTCCCGTGCATCATTCGGTAAAAGCCGCAGGTTCCACACACAGCTCGACAAGAGGCCTGTCATCCCATGAACAACTCGAGAGGCAAGCAGAGTTCCATTCCTCCACTCAAGACGAGGCCTGACTCTCCGGTCCCAACTCTGAAGGGACCCTGCGATCGGAGTCCGAAATGGAGAGGAACCCTGAGGTTCCTGACTCCACTCGAGATGAGGCCCTCTTCCATTACACCAAAAACAGTGGAGGCCCGAGAGGCCCCTCCCAAATACACAGTATCGCGACTTCTCAGAGGCACCCTTAGAAGCTCCCTGAGGTCACCGGCACAAGTCGAGGGAACACAGGGTTTCCTGACGCAACCCGAGAAAGACCTCGAAAATCCTCCTTCAACGCATCTTGAATCCCGATTCCCCTACCATGACTCGAGAGCAATGACGCGTTCCCCCTCGCCACTCGCATGGAGACTTGACTTCCCTGGCGCCACACGAGAGGCTCCCTGAGCTCCCCGTCATACCTCGTGAGAAATCCCACACTGGCTCCCCAGCTCGAGAAAACCCACGAGACGCCTCCGTCATCGCGAGATGAAGGCCTTCTTTTCCTGCATGGCCTGGAGAGCAATCTCGAGGCCTCTCTTCAAACTCCACAGGAGGCCTGACTCCCTTTAGGCCACTCTGTGGGCTCCAAGAGATACCCATTGGGACTCGAGAGGAGAGCGGAATTCTTTGCTTCCCCTATATACCAGGCCTGACTCCTCAGGTGAGTCTGGAATGCAACCCCGAGATCCCTGTCGCCCCTGGAGAGGAACATTAGGTCCTAGACACAAGCATAGATGAGGTCTCATTTGCCCTGAAGTGACTCGAGAGCAATCCCCTGCTGTCCCTCGCACCTCGAATGGAAGAATGGACTTCCCTGGGACAACACAAGAGGAAGCCTGAATTCCCCGTCGTAATTCGAAAATCCCGCCGCAACTTGAGAAAAACCACGTGGTTCCCCCGTCATCGCAAGATGAGGCCCTTGCCAGCTACAGCGTCTCAGGAGAAGCCCCACGTTCCATCTTGAAGTTTAAAACGATAATTGGCAACCTTGATGTTACCACAAAAGTTCCCCGACACCCTGGTCTCACTCGAGGGGAACACCAAGGTTCGGCGCACCGCTTGTTCTGAGCCCCTTATCCCCTCCTGATCGCGACGGGAGGGTCGATTACCCTGCTTTGTCTGGAAGGGGTTCCGGACCTTCCCGGCGCACCTCAGGATGAGGCCGGTCTCACGAGGAAATTCGAGACGTAGCCTTGTGGTTGGTGCCACACGCCGAAAGACCCCGATTTCCCTGTCTGCTCTTGATAAGAACCCAATGCTAGGACACCTCTTCGAAGGCAATCCTGTGGACGAAGGCACAAAATGAAGGGGTCTGACACCCTCCTGCATCGTTGGAAAAGCCCGCAAGTTCCACATACACATCGACAAGTGGCCTGTCACCCCGTGAACAACTCGAGAGGCAAGAGGAGTTAAATTCCTCCACACAAGACGAGGCCTGACTCTCCTGTCCCAACTCTGCATGGACACTGAGATCCGATTCAGAAATGGAGAGGAACCATGAGGTTCCTGCCTCAACTCGAGATAAGGCCCTCTTCTACTGCACCAAACCCAGTGGAGTTCGGAGCGGCCCCTCCCAACTGCACAGTATCCCTGACTTCTCAGAGGCACCCTGAAAAGCTCCCTGAGGTCACGGGCATAAGTCGACGGAACCCAGGGTTTCCTGCCATAACCTGAGAAAAACCTCGCGAGTCCTTCTTCACGCGTCTTGAGGCCCGATTCCCCTACCATGACTGGAGAAAAATGACGCGCTCCCCCTCGCCACGCGCATGAAGATCTGACTTCCCCGGCACCACATGAGAGGCTCCCTGAGCTCCCCATCGTACCTCGTGAGAAACCCCACACTGGCGCCACAGCTCGAGAAAACCCACGAGACGCCCCTGTCATGGTGAAATGAGGGCCTTCTTTCCTGCATGACCTGAAGAGCAATCCCGAATCCTCTCTCCAAACTCCAAAGGAGGCTTGACTCCCTTTAGGTCACTCAGTGGGCTCCAAGAGATACCCGTCGATACTCAGGAGGAGAGCGGTGTCCTTTGCTTCCCCTCGAGATGAGGCCTGACTACGAGGGTGAGTCTGGAATGCAACCCTGGATCCCTGTCGCCCCTGGAGAGGAACCTTAGGTCCTGGACAAAAGCCTAGATGAGGTCTCTTTGGCCCTGCAGTGACTCAAGCGCAACCCCTAGCTTTCCCTTGCAACTCGAATGGAAGATTGGCCTTTCTGAGCCAACACAAGAGGAAGCCTGAATTTCCAGTTGTAATTTGAGAAACCCGCCGCAACTCGAGAAAAATCACGTGGTTCCCCGTATTGCAAGATGAGGCCCTTGCCCCCTACAGCGTCTCAAGAGAAGTCTCACATTCCGTCTTGAAGTGCAAAACAGTACTTGGCACCCTTGATGCGACCCCAAAAGTTCCCCTATATACCGATCTCACTAGAGGGGACACTGAAGTTTCCGGCACCACTTCATCTGAGGCCTTTCTCCTCTCCTGATCGCGATAGGAGGGTCGATTCCACTGCTTTGTCTCGAAGGGATTCCCGACCTTCCCGGCACACCTCAGGATGAGGCCGGTCTCACGAGGAAATTCGAGAGGTAGCCTCGAGGGCCATACTACATGCCGAAAGACCCCGATTCCATGGTCCACTTTTGATCAAAACCAGACTCCTGGACACCTCTTCGAAGGCAAGCCTGTGGATGAAGGCACAACACGTAGGGGCACTGACACCCCGTGCATCTTCCGGAAAAACCCGCAGGTTCCTCACACAGCTCCACAAGTGGTCTGTCACCTCGTGAACAACTCGAGAAGCAAGCGGAGTTCCATTCCTCCACACAAGACGATGCCTGACTCTCCTGTCACAACTCTAGGGACCTTGCGCACCGAGTCAGAAATGGAGAGGAAGCCTGAGGTTCCTGCCTCCACTCAAGATGAGGCCCTTTTCCATTGCCACAAAACCAGTGGAGTCCCGAGAGGCCCGTCCCAAATCCACAGTATGCCTGACTTCTCAGAGGCACCCTGAGAAGCTCCCTAAGGTCACCGGCAGAAGTCGACGGAACCCAGGGTTTCCTGCCGCAACCCGAGAAAGACCTTGAGAGTCCTGCTTTAACGTGTCTTGAGGCCCGATTCCCGTATCATATCTCGAGAGCAATGACGCGCTCCCCCTTGCCATGCGCATGGAGACCTGAATTCCCTGGTGCCACACGAAAGGCTCCCTGAGCTTCCCGTCGCACCTCGTCAGAAACCGCACACTGGCACCGCAGCTCGAGAAAACCAACAAGACGCCCCTGTCATCGCGAGATGAGGGTCTTCTTTTCCTGCATGGCCTGGAGAGCAATCCTGAGTCCTCTCTCCAAACTCCACAGGGGGCTTGACTCCCTTTAGGCCACTCAGTGGGCTCCAAGAGACACCTGTGGTGACTCAAGAGGAGAGCGGGGTCCTTTGCTTCCCCTCGAGTCGAGCTCTGACTCCCAGGATACGTCTGGAATGCAACCCCGAGATCGCTGTCGGCCCTGGAGAGGAATATTAGGTCCTGGACACAAGCCTAGATGAGGTCTCTTTTGCCCTGCAGTGACTCAAGAGCAAACCCCAGCTCTCCCTCGAAACTCGAATGGAAGATTGGACTTCCCTGGGCCAACACAAGAGGAAGCCTGAATTCCCCGTCATAACTCGAGAATCCCGCCGCACCTTGAGAAAAACCACGTGATTCCCCCGTCATCCCAAGATGAGGCCCTTGCCCTCTACAGCGTGTCAAGAGAAGCCCCAAGTCCGTATTGAAGTGCAAAACGGTACTTGGCACCCTTGAAGTGACCCCAAAAGTTTCCCGACACACCGGTCCCACTGGAGGGGAACACCGAGGTTCCCGGCACGACTTCAACTGAGCCCTTTCACTCCTCCTGATCGCGACAAGATGGTCGATTCCCCTGCTTTGTCTGGAAGGGGTTCCCGATCTTCATGGCGCACCTCAGGATGACACCAGTCTAACGAAGAAATTCGAGACGTAGCCTCATGGATGGTGCCACGTTCTGAAAGACCCCGATTTCCTGCTCTGCTATTGATAAGAACCCGATGTCTGGACACCTCTTTGAAGGCAACCCTGTGGATGAAGGCACAACACGAAGGGGCACTGACCCCCTCATGCATCTTACGGAAAAAACCGAAGGTTCCACTCACAGCTCGACAAATGGTCTGTTATCCTGTGAACAACTCGAGAGGCAAGTGGAGTTCCATTCCTCCACACAAGACGAGGCCTGACTCTCCTGTCCCAACTCTTCAGGGACCCTGTGGTCGGAGTTTTAAATGGAGAGGAACCCTTAGGTTCCTGCCTCAACTCGAGATGAGAACCTTTGCCATTGCACCAAACCCAGTGGAGTTCCGAGAGCGCCTCCCAAGTCCACAGTATGCCTGACTTCTCAGAGGCACCCTGAGAAGCTCCCTGAGGTCACCGGTACAAGTCGAGGGAACCCAGGGTTTCCTGCCGCAACCTGAGAAAGACCTCGAGACTCCTTCTTCAACGCGTCTTGAGTCCCGATTTCCCTACCATGACTCGAGAGCATTTATGGGCTCCTCCTCATCACACGCATAGACACCTGACTTTCCTGGCGCCACACGAGAGGCTCCCTGAGCTCCCCGTCGTACCTCGTGAGAAAACTCATACTTGCGCTCCAACTCGAGAAAACCCACAAGACGCCCCCGTCATTGCGAGCTGAGGGCCTTCTTTCCTGTATGGCCTGGAGAGCAATCCCGAGTCCTCTCTCCAACTCCACAGGAGGCTTGACTCCCTGGAGGCCACTCAGTGGGCTCCAAGAGATACCTATCGCGACCCAGGAGGATATCAGAATCCTTTGCTTCCCCTCGAGCCGAGGCCTGACTCACTGGGTGAGTCTGGAATGCATCCCCGTGATCCCTATCGCCCCTGGAGAGGAACATTAGGTCCTGGACACAAGCCTAGATGAGGTCTATTTTGACCTGCCGTGACTCGAGAGCAATTCCCACCCAGCTCTCCCTGGCAACTCGAATGGAAGAATGGACTTCCCTGGGCCAACAGAAGAGGAAGCCTGAATTCCCCGTCATAAGTCAACAATCCCATCGCAACTCGAAAAAAACCACGTGGTTTCCCCTTCATCACAAGATGAGGCCCTTGCCCGCCACAGCGTCTCAAGAGAAGTCCCACGTTTCATCTTGAAGTTTGAAACAGTATTTGGCAAGCTTCGTGAGACCCCAAAAGTTCCCTGACATCCCGGTCTCACTCAAGGGGAACACCGAGGTTCCCGGCACCACTTCATCTGAGCCCCTTCTCCCCTCCTGATTGCGACAGTAGGGTCGATTAACCTGCTTGGTCTGGAAGGCTTTCCCGACCTTCCAGGGGCACCTCAGCATGAGGCCCGTCTCACGAGGAAATTCGAGACGTAGCCTCGTGTGTGGTGCCGCATTCCAAAAGACCCCGATTTCCTGGTCCGCTCTTGATAAGAACCCGATGCCCGCACACCACTTCGAAGGCAACCCTGTGGATGAAAGCACATCACGAAGGCGCACTGACACCCCCGTGCATTGTCTGGAAAAAACCACAGGTTCCACACACAGCTCGACAAGTGGCCTGTCACTCCTTGAACAACTCGAGAGGCAAGCGGAGTTCCATTCCTCCACACAAGACGAGGCCTGACTCTCCTGTCCCAACTCTGCAGGGACCCTGCAATCTGAGTCAGAAATGGAGAGGAACCCTGAGGTTTCTTCCTGATCTCAAGATTAGGCCCTCTTCCGTTGCAGCAAACCCAGTGGAGTCCCGAGAGGCCTCTCCCAGCTCCATAGTATCCCTGACTTCTCAGAGGCACCCTGAGAAGCCACCTGAGGTCACAGGCACAAGTCGAGGGAACCCAGGGTTTCCTGCCGCAACCCGAGAAAGACCTCGAGCGTCCTTTTTCATTGCGTTGAGCCCTGATTCCACTACCATGACTCGAGAGCAATGACGTGCGCCACCTCGCCACTCGTATGGAGACTTGACTTCCCTGACACCACACGAGAGGCTCCCTGAGCTCCCGGTCGTACCTTGTGAGAAACCCCACACTGGCACCGCAGCTCCAGAAAAACCACGAGACTCCCCCGACATCGCGAGATGAGGGCCTTCTTTTCCTGCATGGCCTGGAGAGCAATCCCGCGTGCTCTCTCCAAACTCCACAAGAGAGGAGCCAAGATTGCTGAGGAGTAGGACGGGGAGAACTCTTTCCCCCCAAAACAATTTCATCAAAAGAGCATTTAAACGTCGAGTAAATTCCACAATACAACTTATGAATGCTGCCAGAGGACATCAGGCACCCAGAAAAGAACCCAACTCTTGGAAAGTAGGTAGGAAAAAGTATAAAAGACAAAAAAAGAGACAAAAGAGGGAGGGAGGGATTTCCGTCCCGGGAAGATAGTCTTAAAAAGAGAAAAGTTTCCAAACACCAGGAAAGCTTTTCACTGCCAAATCTTTGCCAAGCTTTGGAAGCACAAAGGGCAACATAAGGGGGATAAAAATAAATAAACAATTAAAACTCGCAGATTGCAAGCCCTACGGTAACTCCCCCAGCCGCGAAGCAGTGCAGACGCCTGCTCACACCATTAGCAAGCAGGGGCTGGGCAGGGAGGCGCAGCACGGGCTGCATCGCTTAGAGTAAAAATCTGGCCTGAATACCCTGAGCGGTATCTGAACGAAATAACTTGGGCTAGCAAACCAGACTCTGGGATATCTACCACGCAAAAAGCCAGCCCTAACCTAAGACACCGCCAGGCCCGCGCACGGAACAAAGGACTGAACAGAGATAGCCGGCTGCAGACCTTCCCCCTCCAGTGACAGGCAGCCAGAGCCGGAAGGGGGCAATCGCAGCCCCAGAGAGACATTATCTATAAAACTATAAGCAGGCTTCTTTGCTAACTAAAACTTCTTGGGGATCTGGATGGTCAACATCTTCCTGAGAAGGTGTGCCTGTTTTACACCCAGATAACCGAGTGGCGGGGAGGCGATAAGTCACAACATTGGCGCTCGCCAAACACCTCATCACCTGAGCTGCTCGGACCTGGGAAGAGCACAAAACGCAGGCCCAACCGAGTCTGTGCCTCTGAGGACTACCCGAGTGCCTGAACCTGAGCGGCTTGGACCTGGGAGGTGCATGCAGCCCAGGGCCAGCCTCGGATTGTTCCCGGTGGAACAACCTAGAGCCCGAGCAGTGTGGGCAGGGAGGCTACACGTGCCGTGAGCGGGGGCAGACCCAGTGTGGCTGAGGCACTGCGAGCGCACGCCAGTGTTATTTGTTTGCAGCATCACTCCCTCCCTCCCTCCCCACAGCGCAACTGAACAAGTGAGCCTAAAAAAAAAAAGTGTCCTCCACCGTCCCCTTTGTGTCAGGGCGTAAACCAGACACTGAAGAGACCAGCAAACAAAAGAAGCTATAACAGAGGGAAACGCCTTGGAAGCTACAGGCAATAGATTAAAACCCTGTGGTTACTAGGACTACATAGGAAGGCGCCTATAGATCTTGAGAAATATAAGTCGGACCAAGGAACTAGCCAAAAATGAACCGAACCCACGATACTCACAACAAAACCAGAGAAAGTCCTAGATATATTTTTATGATCATTCTTACTTTTTTTAAATTTTTTTAATTTTAAGTTCTCTATTGTTCATTTAATTTTCACTTTTATAACCTATTACTTTGCAAAAAAAAAGACCCTATTTTTTTCTTCTTCAGCAAACTTCATATATATATATATATATATATATAATAATTTTTTGACCTTGTTTTTTTGTTTTGTTTTTTTTTTTCTTCTTTTCTTTAACATTGTATTTTTGAAATTCCAAACTGTACTCTAGATTTTTAATTTATGCTTTTTGATATTTGATATCAATTTTGTACCTGTAGTTTCTTTATAATTTTTGCGACATTGCTTGTTTTTGTTTGTTTGTTTTCTCTTTAGTTTTCTTCTTCCTTTTATTAACATTGTATTTTTGAAATTCCAAACTCTACTCTAGATTTTTAATTTTTGCTTTTTGGTACTAGTTATCAATTTTGTACCTGTATTTTCTTGATAATTTTTGCGACCTTGTTTGTTTTTCTTTGTTCGTTTTTTTCTCTCTTTCTTTTCCTTCTTCTTTTCTTTAATATCGTATTTTTGAAATTCCAAACTCTACTCTAGATTTTTAATTTTTGCTTTTTGGTATTAGTTATCAATTTTGTACCTGTATTTTCTTGATAATTTTTGCGACCTTGTTTGTTTTTCTTTGTTCGTTTTTTCTCTCTTTCTTTTCCTTCTTCTTTTCTTTAACATCGTATTTTTGAAATTCCAAACTCTACTCTAGATTTTTAATTTTTGCTTTTATGTATTTGTTACCAATTTTGTACCTTTAAGAACCCAATCTTCAGTACCCATTTTTCACTAGGGAGCGAGATTACTGGCTTGACTGCTCTCTCTCCCTTTGGACTCTCCTTTTTCTCCACCAGGTCGCCTGTGTCTCCTCCCTAACCCCTCTCTACTCTACCCAACTCTGTGAATTTCTGTGTATTCCAGACGGTGGAGAACACTTAGGGAACTGATTACTGGCTGGATCTGTCTCCCTCCTTTTCATTTCCCCCTTTTATCCTTCTGGCCACCTCTGTCTCCTTCCTCCTTCTTCTCATCTCTGTATAACTCTGTGAACATCTCTGAGCGGTCCAGTTGTGGAGTGCACATAAGGAAGTGACTACTGGCCAGCCCACTCTCTCCACTATTGATTCCACCTGATCTCATTTGGGTCACCTCTAACTCCCTCCTCCCTCTTCTCTTCTCCATGTAACGCTGTGAACCTTTCTGAGTGGCCCTCACAGTAGAGAAACTTTTCTTCTTTAACGTAGATGTTTTATCAATGGTGCTGTATAGAAGGAGAAGTTTTGAAACTACTGTAAAAGTAAGACAGATAACTGGAAGCAGGAGGCTTAAGTCCAAACCCTGACTCCAGGGAACTCCTGACTCCAAGGAACATTAATTGACAGGAGCTCATCAAATGCCTCCATACCGACACTGAAATCAAGCACCACACAAGGGCCAACAAGTTCCAGGGCAAGACATGCCAAGCAAATTCTCCAGCAACAAAGGAACGCAGCCCTGAGCTTCAAGATACAGGCTGCCCAAAGTCACCCCAAAACCACAAACATCTCATAACTCATTACTGGACACTTCATTGCACTCCAGAGAGAAGAAATACAGCTCCACCCACCAGAACACGGACACAAGCTTCCCTAACCAGGAAACCTTGACAAGACACCTGTACAAACCCACACACAGCGAGGAAATGCCACAGTAAAGAACTCCACAAACTGCCAGAATACAGAAAGGACACCCCAAACTCAGCAATTTAAACAAGATGAGACAGAGGAATACCCAGCAGATAAAGGAACAGGATAAATGCCCACCAAACCAAACAAAAGAGGAAGAGATAGGGAATCTACCTGATAAAGAATTCCGAGTAAGGATAGTGAAATGGATCTAAAATCTTGAAATTAAAATGGAATCACAGATAAATAGCCTGGAGACAAGGATTGAGAAGATGCAAGAAAGGTTTAACAAGGACCTAGAAGAAATAAAAAAAGAGTCAATATATAATGAATAATGCAATAAATGAAATTAAAAACACTCTGGAGGCAACAAATAGTAGAATAACAGAGGCAGAAGATAGGATTAGTGAATTCGAAGATAGAATGGTAGAAATAAATGAATCAGAGAGGATACATGAAAAACGAATTAAAAGAAATGAGCACAATCTCAGAGACCTCCAGGACAATATTAAACGCTACAACATTCGAATCATAGGGGTCCCAGAAGAAGAAGACAAAAAGAAAGACCGTGAGAAAATACTTGAGGAGATAATAGTTGAAAACTTCCCTAAAATGGGGAAGGAAATACTCACTCAAGTCCAAGAAACCCAGAGAGTCCCAAACAGGATAAAGCCAAGGCGAAACCCCCCAAGACACATATTAATCACATTAACAAAAATCAAACACAAAGAACAAATATGAAAAGCAGCAAGGGAAAAACAACAAATAACACACAAGGGAATTGCCATAAGGATAACAGCTGATCTTTCAATAGAAACTCTTCAAGCAAGGAGGGAATGGCAAGACATACTTAAAATGATGAAAGAAAATAACCTACAGCCCAGATTATTGTACCCAGCAAGGATCTCATTCAAGTATGAATGAGAAATCAAAAGCTTTTCAGACAAGCCAAAGCTGAGAGAATTCTGCACCACCAAACCAGCTCTCCAACAAATACTAAACAGGAAACACAAAAACGGTGTATAAATTCGAACCCCAAACAATAAAGTAAATGGCAATGGGATCATACTTATCAGTAATTACCTTAAACGTAAATGGGTTGAATGCTCCAACCAAAAGACAAAGACTGGCTGAATGGATACAAAAACAAGACCCCTACATATGTTGTCTATAAGAGACCCACCTCAAAACAGGGGATACATACAGACTGAAAGTGAAGGGCTGGAAAAAGATTTTCCATGCAAATAGGGACCAAAAGAAAGCAGGAGTAGCGATACTCATATCAGATAAAATAGACTTTAAAACAAAGGCTGTGAAAAGAGACAAAGAAGGTCACTACATAATGATCAAAGGATCAATCCAAGAAGAAGATATAACAATTATAAATATATATGCACCCAACGTGGGAGCACCACAGTATGTAAGACAAATGCTAACAAGTATGAAAGGAGAAATTAACACTAACACAATAATAGTTGGAGATTTTAATACCCCACTCACACCTATGGATAGATCAACTAAACAGAAATTTAACAAGGAAACACAAACTTTAAATGATACAATAGACCAGTTAGACCTAATTGATATCCATAGGACAATTCATCCCAAAACAATGAATTTCAACTTTTTCTAAAGTGCACATGGAACCTTCTCCAGGATAGATCACATCCTGGGCCATAAAGCTAGCATTGGTAAATTCGAAAAAATAGAAATCATTCCAAGCATCTTTTCTGACCACAATGCAGTAAGATTAGATCTCAATTACAGGAGAAAAACTATTAAAAATTCCAACATATGGAGGCTGAACAACACGCTGCTGAATAACCAACAAATCACAGAAGAAATCAAAAAAGAAATCAAAATTTGCATAGAAACGGATGAAAATGAAAACACAACAACCCAAAACTTGTGGGACACGGTAAAAGCAGTCCTAAGGGGAAAGTTCATAGCAATACAGGCACACCTCAAGAAACAAGAAAAAAGTCAAATAAATAAACTAACTCTACACCTAAAGCAACTAGAAAAGGAAGAAATGAAGAACCCCAGGGTTAGTAGAAGGAAAGAAATCTTAAAAATTAGAGCAGAAATAAATGCAAAAGAAACAAAAGAGACCATAGCAAAAATCAACAAAACCAAAAGCTGGTTCTTTGAAACGATAAATAAAATTGACAAACCATTAGCCAGACTCATCAAGAAACAAAGGGAGAAAAATCAAATCAATAAAATTAGAAATGAAAATGGAGAGATCACAACAGAAAACACAGAAATACAAAGGATCATAAGAGACTACTATCAACAATTATATGCCAATAAAATGGACAACGTGGAAGAAATGGACAAATTCTTAGAAAAGTACAACTTTCCAAAACTGGACCAGGGAAGAAATAGAAAACCTTAACAGACCCATCACAAGCACGGAAATGGAAACTGTAACCAAAAATCTTCCAGCCAACAAAAGCCCAGGTCCAGACGGCTTCACAGCTGAATTCTACGAAAAATTTAGAGAAGAGCTAACACCTATCCTGCTCAAACTCTTCCAGAAAATTGCAGAGGAAGGTAAACTTCCAAACTCATTCTATGAGGCCACCATCAGCCTAATACCAAAACCTGACAAAGATCCCACAAAAAAAGAAAACTACAGGCCAATATCGCTGATGACATAGATGCAAAAATCCTTAACAAAATTCTAGCAATCAGAATCCAACAACACATTAAAAAGATCATACACCATGACCAAGTGGGCTTTATCCCAGGGATGCAAGGATTCTTCAATATCCGCAAATCAATCAATGTAATACACCACCTTAACAAATTGAAAAATAAAAACCATATGATTTTCTCAATAGATGCAGAGAAAGCCTTTGACAAAATTCAACATCCATTTATGATAAAAACTCTCCAGAAAGCAGGAATAGAAGGAACATACCTCAACATAATAAAAGCTATATATGACAAACCCACAGCAAACATTATCCTCAATGGTGAAAAATTGAAAGCATTTCCTCTAAAGTCAGGAACTAGACAAGGGTGCCCACTTTCACCATTACTATTCAACATAGCTTTGGAAGTTTTCGCCACAGCAATCAGAGCAGAAAAAGAAACAAAAGGAATCCAAATTGGAAAAGAAGAAGTGAAACTCTCACTGTTTGCAGATGACATGATCCTCTACATAGAAAACCCTAAAGACTCCACCAGAAAATCACTAGAACTAGTCAATGACTATAGTAAAGTTGCAGGATATAAAATCAACACACAGAAATCCCTTGCATTCCTATACACTAATAATGAGAAAACAGAAAGAGAAATTAAGGAAACAATTTCATTCACCATTGCAACGGAAAGAATAAAATACTTAGGAATATACCTACCTAAAGAAACTAAAGACCTATATATAGAAAACTATAAAACACTGGTGAAAGAAATCAAAGAGGACACTAATAGGTGGAGAAATATACCATGTTCATGGATTGGAAGAATCAATATAGTGAAAATGAGTATACTACCCAAGGCAATTTATAGATTCAATGCAATCCCTATCAAGCTACCAACAGTATTCTTCACAGAGCTAGAACAAATAATTTCACAATTTGTATGGAAATACAAAAAACCTCGAATAGCCAAAGCGATCTTGAGAAAGAAGAATGGAACTGGAGGAATCAACCTACCTGATTTCAGGCTCCGCTACAAAGCCACAGTTATCAAGACAGTATGGTACTGGCACAAAGACAGAAATATAGATTAGTGGAACGAAATAGAAAGCCCAGAGATAAATCCACACACATATGGACACCTTATCTTTGACAAAGGAGGCAAAAATATACAATGGATTAAAGACAATCTCTTTAACAAGTGGTGCTGGGAAATCTGGTCAACCACTTGTAAAAGAATGAAACTAGAACACTTTCTAACACAATACACAAAAATAAACTCAAAATGGATTAAAGATCTAAACGTAAGACCAGAAACTATAAAACTCCTAGAGGAGAACATAGGCAAAACACTCTCTGAAATACATCACAGCAGGATCCTCTATGACCCACCTCCCAGAATATTGGAAATAAAAACAAAAATAAACAAATGGGACCTAATTAACCTTAAAAGCTTCTGCACATCAAAGCAAACTATTAGCAAGGTGAAAAGACAGCCTTCGGAATGGGAGAAAATAATAGGAAATGAAGCAACTGACAAACAACTAATCTCAAAAATATACAAGCAACACCTACAGCTCAACTCCAGAAAAATAGATGACCCAATCAAAAAATGGGCCAAAGAACTAAATAGACATTTCTCCAAAGAAGACATACAGATGGCTAACAAACATGAAAAGATGCTCAAAATCACTCATTATCATAGAAATGAAAATCAAAACCACTATGAGGTACCATTTCACGCCAGTCAGAATGGCTGCAATCCAAAAGTCTACAAATAATAAATGCTGGAGAGGGTGTGGAGAAAAGGGAACCCTCTTACACTGTTGGTGGGAATGCAAACTAGTACAGCCACTATAGAGAACAGTGTGGAGATTCCTTAAAAAACTGGAAATAGAACTGCCTTATGATCCAGCAATCCCACTGCTGGGCATACACACTGAGGAAACCAGAAGGGAAAGAGACACGTGTACCCCAATGTTCATCGCAGCACTGTTTCTAATAGCCAGGACATGGAAGCAACCTAGATGTCCATCAGCAGATGAATGGATAAGAAAGCTGTGGTACATATACACAATGGAGTATTACTCCGCCATTAAAAAGAATAGAATGAATCAGTTCTAATGAGGTGGATGAAACTGGAGCCTATTATACAGAGTGAAGTAAGCCAGAAAGAAAAACACCAATACAGTATACTAACGCATATATATGGAACTTTGAAAGACGGTAACAATAACCCTGAGTACGAGACAGCAAAAGAGACACTGATGTATAGAAGAGTCTTATGGACTCTGTGGGAGAGGGAGAAGGTGGGAAGATTTGGGAGAATGGCATTGAAACATGTAAAATATCATGTATGAAAAGAGTTGCCAGTCCAGGTTTGATGCATGACACTGGATGCTTGGGGCTAGTGCACTGGGACGACCCAGAGGGATGCTATGGGGGGGGAGGAGGGAGGAGGGTTCAGGATGGGGAGCACATGTATACCTGAGGCGGATTCATTTTGATATTTGGAAAAACTAATACAATTATGTAAAGTTTAAAAATAAAATAAAATTAAAAAAAAAATCCACAGGAGGCTTGACTCCCTTTAGGCCACTCAGTGGTCTCCAAGAAATACCCGTCGGGACTCGAGAGCAGAGCAGAGTCCTTTCCTTCCTCTCGAGATGAGGTCGGACTCCTCGGGTGCGTCTAAAATGCAACCCCGAGATCTCTGTCGCCCCTGGAGAGGAACATTAGGTCCTGGACACAAGCTTAGATGAGGTCTCTTTTGCCCTGAAGTGACTCGAGAGCAATCCCTAGCTCTCTCTCGCAACTCCAATGGAAGATTGGACTTCCCTGGGCCAACACAAGAGGAAGCCTGAATTCCCCATCGTAACTCGAGAATCCCGCCGAAACTCGAGAAAAACCACATGGTTACCCCGTCATCGCAAGATGAGGCCCTTGCCCGCTACAGCGTCTAAAGAGAAGTCCCAGGTTTCTTCTTGAAGTGTTTTCACACTTCAAGTGTGAAAACTTGGCACCCTTGATGCGATTCCAAAAGTTCCCCGACACCCTGGTCTCTCTCGAGGGGAACACCGAGGTTCCCGGTACGACTTCATCTGAGCCACTTCTCCCCTCCTGATTGTGACTGGAGGGTCGACTCCCGTGCTTTGTCTGGAAGGGGTTCCCAACCTTCCCGGCGCACCTCAGGATGAGGCCGGTCTAACGAGAATATTTGAGACGTAGCTTCATGGGTGGTAACACATGCTGAAAGATCCCGATTCCCCGGTCCACTCTTGATAAGAACCCGATGCCCGGACACCTCTTGAAAGGCAACCCTGTGGAAGAAGGCACAACACGAAGGGGCACTGACACCCTCGTGCATCGTCCGGAAAAACCCGCAGATTCCAAACACAGTTCGACAAGTTGCCTGTCACCCCGTGAATAACTCGAGAGGCAAGCGGAGTTCCATTCCTCCTTACAAGACGAGGCCTGACTCTCCTCTCCCAACTCTGCAGGGACCCTGCGATCAGAGTCAGAAATGGAGACGAACCCTGAGGTTCCTGCCTCCACTCGAGATGAGGCCCTCTTCTATTGCACCAAACCCAGTGGAG
The DNA here is from genome assembly GCF_029407905.1 of Bubalus kerabau. Classification (NCBI taxonomy): domain Eukaryota; kingdom Metazoa; phylum Chordata; class Mammalia; order Artiodactyla; family Bovidae; genus Bubalus; species Bubalus kerabau. The sequence goes on along the minus strand of NW_026577887.1, from coordinate 1,458,853 downwards.
TCCCGAGAGGGCCCTCCCAACTCCAGGGTATCCTTGACTTCTCAGAGGCACACTGAGAAGCTCCCTGAGGCCACCGGCACTAGTCGAGGGAACCCAGGGTTTACTGCCGTGACCCAAGAAACACCTTGAAAGTCCTTCTTTAACGGTTCTTGAGGCCCGATACACCTTCCATGACTCTAGAGCAATGACGCGCTCCCCCTCGCAATGCGCATGGAGACCTGACTTCCCAAGCGCCACATGAGAGGCTCCCTGAGCTCCCCGTAGTACCTCATGAGAAACCCCACACTGGCGCTGCAGCTCGAGAAAACCCACGAGACGCCCCCTTCATCGCGAGATGATGGCCTTCTTTTCCTGCATGGCCTGGAGAGCAATCACGAGTCCTCTCTCCAAACTCCACAGGAGGCTTGACTCCCTTTAGGCCACTCAGTGGGCTCCAAGAGATACCCGTCGCAACTCGAGAGGAGAGTGGAGTCCTTCGCTTCCCCTCGAGACAAGGACTGACTCCCCGGGTGCATCAGGAAAGCAACCCCGAGATCCCTGTCCCCCCTGGAGACGAACATTATGTCCTGGACACAAGCCTAGATAAGGTCTCTTTTGCCCTGCAGTAACTCAAGCGCAATCCCTAGCTCTCCCTCGCAACTCAAATGGAAGACTGGACTTCCCTGGGCCAACACAAGAGGAAGCCTGAATTTCCTGACCTAACTCGAAAATCCCGCCACAACTCGAGAAAAACGACGTGGTTAACCCGTCACCACAAGATGAGGCCCTTGCCAGCTACAGCATCTCAAGAGAAGTCTCACGTTCCGTCTTGAAGTTTGAAACGGTACTTAGCACCTCTTATGTGACTCCAAAACTTCCCCGACATCCCAGTTTTACTCGAGGGGAACATCGAGGTTCCCGGCACCACTTCATCTGAGCCCCTTCTCCCCTCCTGATCGGGACAAGAGGGTCGATTCACTTGCTTTGTCTGAAAGGGTTACCGGCCTTCCTGGTGCACCTCAGGTTGAGGTCCGTCTCAAGAAGAAATTCGAGACGTAGGCTTGTGGGTGGTGCCACATGCCGAAAGACACTGATTTCCTGGTCTGCTCTTGATAAGAATCTGAAGGCTGGATACCTCTTCGAAGGCAACCCTGTGTATGAAGGCAAAAAACGAAGGGGAACTGACACCCCCATGCATCGTCCGGATAAAACCGCAGGTTCCACACACAGCTCGACAAGTGGCCTGTTATCCGGTGAACAACTCGAGAGTCCAGTGGAGTTCCATTCCTCCACACAAGACGAGGCCTGACTCTCCTGTCCTAACTCTGTAGGGACTCTGTGTTCAGAGTCAGAAATGGAGAGCAACCCTGAGGTTCCTGCTTCAAATCGAGATGAGGCCCTCTTCTGACAAGGTCCAGCCTCGGCTGGTCCAGGGTTTTCGAAGGGGAGACAGAGTAGGCGACCTATTGATTTATTTATCGAAGATATAAAGAGTAATAGAATGAGGATAGCTCAGTAGGAAAATTTAGTGGAGAAAAGAAGCTGAGTAGCTTGGTTTATGCGGAAAATCAGTATAACCCGTGACACCAGGTTAGCTCTGACCACGGAGGCCGCAGGCTCCCTCTCGAATAGCGAAAAGTGCCCCACCTTAGACACCTTCTCAAGTGGTCTTCGAAGCCCAGGCAAATAAATGGTCGCAGAGGATATCCGCGCTCCAGATGGACACTCATCTGAAAATTGAGGGGAAGAATGACATTAGGAGACTAAGCGTTGGCAATCAAGGCCCGTAGCTTTATTTTCAACAGGGGTTTTTATACCCTAAGTTACACATGGAGGATAATGGGGATGCAAAGACAGCAGCCTTTGATCCTTATCAAAAACCAGAGTTTCTGTCCTGCAAATGTATCATATACAAATGGTTTAGGTGATTTACATCATCTTCTAGTCAGAAGACCTATTAACATTTTATGACTCTTGACAAAGACTTATCAACCGTAAGACTTATTTTCTCTAAGAGTAATTATTTTAAGGTTTGGCTCCATCTTTCGAAGATAAAATTGCATTGCTATAGGGCAGATGTGTAATGGGCTTACAACAAAGGAAAGAATTTATTACCTTAAGGGTCTAAAGTTAGTAACACCAAGGCCACTACTTATTTCTTCTACATACCAACTATATTAATTAATACACATTCAAGGATACAATTCAGGGGATGTGGAAACTTGGCAACAAGCATTGGTTCATCAATGAAATCTTTTACTAGTTTTATTCTGACAGTTTCTAACTCTCTGAGAGGCTCTAAGCTCTTTGAATATCTTAAGCTTCCCGTGCCTCTCGAGGCTCGGAGACTGTAAACAATTGTATGCATTGCTGTAGGAGACCGGGTAAACTTGTCAGGCGAGTTAGAGAGCCATCTGACGTGTTTGGATTTAAACACTCCTAATTGCCCAGGAACTTTATTAATTGGAGCTGTAAGTTAGCTCTTTGACAGAGAGAGTGAGATGGTGGTGGGGGACAGCCCCCAGTAAAGTCAGAGGGGAGAGCACAAAGCAATAAAGTAGGCAGACTCTGGTTTTGGGGGGTAGATGCTCAAGAATATCCGGGAGGACTCCCGAGGCTGGATCCCGCCTTTGTGTATGCCCAGCCTCCTTCCTCATGACCTTTGTCACGAGTGGAATGTCTCTCGCCGGCTCCCGGCATCTCCCCGTTTTTTATTTCTTAAAACAGCCAGATGTAGCTCAGTCGCGAGCCTCTGGATACTCTGCCGAAGAATCCTGACAATACAAGGAAGAATGATTATGAGAAGCAGAATTAAAGCAGCCACCGCAGCATAGCTAAAGACATTAGACAGAATATTCTTTCCTGAGATGTAGTTAGGGAAAGTATGGAAGAAATCATTTGCTGTTCCAGCAGCAGTAAAATCTAATCGGGAGTGCTCCATGGTTGCTATTTGATAGTGAAGTTTCCCTACGTCTCAACCAATGTCAGAGCTGTTCCAGATACCTGAAATATGGTTTTTAATCTTTTCCCATTCAAAATCTGTCTCATTTACTTTCAGGGGTGTTACACATATCCACCGATAGTCAGCATGACAAGACAATGCCATTTTCACCTTTAAAGCCTGCAATTCAGTCCCAATATGTATTACTGCTTCCTCTAGGGCGTCTACCCTCATTTCTAATTTTCTCTCTATAGCTTCCTGTGTTGCCAATGTTAAAGAAACATTTTTGGACATAGAATCAACATATTGAGCAGTATGTACTTGTTGAGTCAATGATATTGCTGCCACAGTAACAGAAGTGATTGCACTTATCAAAGCTGCTGTTCCCAAGATAAGTAAGCCCACAAACCGTCGTGTTTGCATTAAATCCTGTAGTTGTTGTAATACAGCAAGACCATAATTCAATAAGTGGTTACATCATAAGATAAGGTGGATGTTGTAGCATTACAAAGGAGCAAACATTATATTGAGGGTTTAAACAAGATGAACCAAGGAGCAGCTGTAGGCGTCAGCCCGGGGGAGCAGTGTCCCCAGCATCAGGAGGCAGAACGCGAGCGGCAGGCTGTGGGCTAAGGCGCCTATGGTGGGCGGAGGGGCAGGGTTCGTGGTTTAGGGCTAGCCGCCACCACTTGGGCTCAGGGCGGTCCCCTCTCGCCGGTGGGGCCACGCTGGTCTGGACGGCACTCCGCGGGCGCGCTTTCCTCTCTGGCCCTCACTCGCTGCACAGACTTCTTTGCTCTAGGTCACGGGGTGCAGAGAGGTGGGTGCGAGGCGCTGCTGGTGGCATGGAGGCGAGAGCTGGCTGGGGGAGGGGGAGCGAGCGAGTGCGCGCGCCGCGAACCTGGTCTTTGGGGAATGTGACATGACGAATTTGTCTGAGATCCAAACCGGAGAATCTGCATTCTGTAGAAATATACAAGCATTCCCTCTCCCACAAGTTAGCAACACATCTGGCCTTTTTCACTCTCCCGTAAGGAGGCCTTTTTACTTGACCAGGGGCCGAGTCGTAGCCTGTAATTCAGGCATCTAGTGTCTCATCATTGTAGTCTGCCCCTGTGTGTTTACGTTTAAGTGATTAATTACAATTGGAACATAACTTCACTATTTGTCTAGCTGTTTCCCTATGGATATGTTAATTTAGGTCTAATGTTTAGTTTAGGTCTCTGTATAAATTTAAGTAATAAATGTATAACCTCCTTATCTCATTTTGGTATACAGGTATGCAGATATACCTAAATGCAAAATGCATTTATATATGTATTTATATATGGCAACAAGTATAAAGTTATTGACATATAATATATATAAATCAATATACTTGAATTAATCTTTATAATTAATATATTAATTAATATATATTACAACAATACAACACATACACAGCTAATACCAACCAACACAAACCAATATACTGTAACAATACATGTCACACATTTATAATTATACAGTATATAGAACATATATCATCACAGCACATCAATCCATACCAATTAATATCAGCCACACACACATTATATTACTGCCATATATATTTAATTATACAGTATATATATGTGTGTGTGTATATAGTATACATATTAATTTATATACAAATTAATTAAGTATAGATCTATAAATAGAATTAGGTATACCTTTATTATATTTTATTTATACCCATACCTAATTAGGCAAACTGTAATTAGGCAAATACATTTATATTATGTATTTATAACAATATATAAAGTATTGTTAAATGTACCACCTGTACAGCATCTCCACCCCACATACCACTTTCTCTAATCCCACCAACTCATTTTCAGTATTATGTGTTGGCCAGGAGCTGGGCCAGTCTTTCCCAGCAATGTTAAGAGACGTCTATTCCTGTGTCTAATAGCCCTGGCGTTTTATTCTCTTGAATTAAAAGATCTTTTAAAGGCCTTGGAACTGTAATTTCCTGCACCCAAAAGGCTAGATCACTAGATCCAAATGTTTTGTGGCTCTTAGATTGAGAAGTCAAGTTTTTCCTTGTCTGATAGTAAGGTAAAAGTAAAAGCTGTGTTACTCTTTGAACTTTATTAATTTGTACAGTTTTGATAGGCAGTGAGATCAAGACTTTAATTTCTCAATATCATCAGAATCTACTACACCATGCACCAGCGAAATTTCTTTTCTTTCTTTTTTTTTTATTTAATTTTTTTTTTAAAAGAAAGCGAGCTACGCCCCAGGACAAATCTTACAATGTCCTCAGATAGGGGGCCAGCCACTCCGGTTGGAATTGGAGTAAGCGGCACATCAGGGGTTAATATTGTTATTAAATCTCCTTGCCTTTTCGCTTTTCTCCTAGCCTGGGTGAGACCCCCCTGAGGGAGTTTTCTCCAAGGAGCACACTCTGCATATTGTGTACTAAAAGCTCCTTTGTTTAAAAAACTTTTTATCTTCCTCAGTCTTAGGCAACACTTTGGGAGGCTTTGGGGGCAAAGTGGGGAACTCCTGGGTCCTGGGAGGCACAATCGAAGGTGGTGGCAGTCGCCTTAAATCAGAAAGTGGTGGATAAGTTTTTTAAAGGTTTGCGCAGAGGGGGAGGGAGCTCGCCAGGGCTCTCGGCCGCAGCGTCCTGTAAGCCCTCTCCTTCCTCGGGAGGTAGACCACTTTCTCCCTCCTTTTTTTTTTTTTCTTCAATGGCAGAAAATATGATCTGTGCAGTAAATGGAGACTCACCACCATCCACCTCTATAGCCTCCCCCATAGTCTATTTAACAGCCTCGTGACGGAGGTCCAGGACATTTCTAATCATATTCCACAGTCAATAAATATTTGTCTATTCTTAGATGCAGAGAAATCCATTTTTAATTTTTTTTTAATTTTAGAGAATATTTTTATTTATTTTGTAACCTCTTTACCCTGGCTAAACTGCAGAGGGGACTAGAAAAGAAGCCTCAAGGTGAGGATCAAGTTCATCCTTGGGACTAGAGAAAATCCATCTCCGGGAAACTCCTAGCGGTGGCCCTTTACCCCGACATGGAGGAGGAGGCATAGGGGGATGGGAGCGTCCCGAAGTTTTCCTCTTCTGTTCCGGAGATCCTTTAACTGTTTGGTAACTAAATCTTACGAACTGTCTGATCGGGGATGTTTCCCTCAACCTCCTAGGAGCAGATGGTCTGATTAGGGATGTTTTCTTAAACTTTTAGGAGCATCTTTAGCTTAAAAAAAAAAAAATCCTCATCAGAATGGCATCGAGCTGCTGTTTCCTCTAAACCTTTTTCAAATTGAGGGGAGAGCTGATCTTTCTTTTCATCCCTATCTTTTACATGCTCATTGGCAGTCATAGCGGCTAGCCATTCATTTAGCTGTCGATAGCTAGGTATAGCCTCTTCATTTTCACTTTTCTTTATAACAGGTACCTTTTCAGATTTGCTTTTTTGTTTAACAGGTACTTTTCCAACTTTACTTTCCTCTTTAACAGGTACCTTTTCAAATTCATGAGCTGGATCTAAAACATCTCTAGTCATATTCCACAGAGGAAAGTTGTAAGTAGGGATTTTTTCCAAACCTTGCTGAGCACAATAAGCTCTTAGCTGTTTTCCTAGTTTTTTCAAGATATCGAGGTTAACAGTGCCTTGTTGTAGAAACCAAGGGCAGTGGTCTTGTACAAATGTACACAATGATTGAATGGAAGATTTTTTAACCTTGATTCTTCTTTTACTTAATAACTGTAAAATTACTCCTATAAAGAGCTGTCTTTCATTTGATTCAGTGTTGCCCATGTCAGAAACTTAACGATAGTAAAAGATTTTGCTTTTAGCTATCTAAAGATTAGGCCTTTTTTGTCAGCCTTTTTAGAAACCGTTTTTTCTCTCTAACTCTTCAACACTTCCCACTCCTCTCGCCCTGTCTATTCTACAGGGGGATCTGCAGCCCCCTAAGTGGGATCCTATCTGTCCCCAAAACTGAACACTGGGGGAATGGGGTTGGGGATTTACCTTCGAAATGCCTGTCTCGGGCGCCACCTGCAGAGGTCCAGCCCCAGCTGATCCAGGGTATTCGAAGGGAAGATGGAGTAGGCGACCTATTTATATATTTATTTATTCATCAAAGATATAAAGAGTAATAGAATGAGGATAGCTCAGTAGGAAAATTCAGTGGAGAAAAGCAGCTGAGTAGCTTGGTTTACGCGGAAAATCAATATAACCCGTGACACCAGGTTAGCTCTGACCACGGAGGCTGCAAGTGCCCTCTAGAATAGAGGAAAGTGCCCCACCTTAGACACCTTATCGAGTGGGTCTTCGAAGCCCAGGCAAATAAATGGTCGCAGAGGATATCCGCGCTCCAGATGGACACTCATCTGAAAATTGAGGGGAATAATGACATGGGGAGACCAAGCGTTGGCGAGCAAGGCCCGTAGCTTTATTTTCAACACAGGTTTTAATACCCTAAGTTACACATAGAGGATAATAGGGGATGCAAAGTCAGCAGTCTTTAATCCTTATCAAAAACCAGGGTTTCTTTTCTGCAGATTTATCGTATAAAAATGGTTTAGATGATTTACATCATCTTCTGGCCAGAAGACCTATTAACATTTTATGACTCTTGACAAAGACTTATCAACCATAAGAGTTATTTTCTCTAAGAGTAATTGTTTAAGGTTTGGCGCCATCTTGCGAAGATAAAATTGCATTCCTATAGGGAGGATGTGTAATGGGTTTACAACAAAGAAAAGAATTTATTACCTTAAGGGTCTAAAGTTACCAACATCAAGGCCACTACTTATTTTTTCTACATACCAACTATATTAATTAGCACACATTCAAGGATACAATTCAGGGGATGTGGAAACTTGGCAAAAAGCATTGGTTCATCAATGAAATCTTTTACTAGTTTTATTCTGACAGTTTCTAACTCTCTGAGAGGCTCTAAGCTATTTGAATATCTTAAACTTCCCGTGCGTCTCGAGGCTGGGAGACTGTACACAATCATATGCATAGCTGTAGGAGACCGGGTAAACTTGTCAGGCGAGTTAGAAAACCATCTGAGGGGTTTGGATTTAAACACTACTAATTGCCCAGGAACATTATTAGTTGGAGCTGTAAGTTAGCTCTTTGACAGAGAGAGTGAGATGGTGGTGGGGGACATCCCCAGTAATGTCAGAGGTGAGAGAACAAAGCAATAAAGAAGGCAGACTTTGGTTTTTGGGGGTAGATGCTGAAGAATATACGGGGGAACTCCTGGAGGCTCGATCCCGCCTTTGCGTATGCCGAGACTCTTTCCTCATGACATTTGTCACGAGTGGAATATCTCTCGCTGGCTCCCGGCAATCTTCCATTGCACCAAACGCAGTGGAGTCCCGAGAGGCCCCTCCCAACACCACAGTATCAGTGTCTTCTCAGAGGCACCCTGAGCAACTCCCTGAGTTCACCGGCACAAGTCGAGGGAACACAGGGTATCCTGCCGCAACCCGAGAAAGATCTCAAGAGTCCGTCTTCAACGCGTCTTGAGGCCGGATTCCCCTACCATGACTCGAGAGCAATGACACTCTCCCCCTCGCCATGCGCATGGACACCTGACTTCCCTGGCGCCACATGAGAGGCTCCCTGAGCTCCCCGTCATACCTCGTGAGAAACCCCACACTGGCGCCACAGCTCGGGAAAACCCACGAGACGCCACCGTCATCGCGAGATTGGGGACATCTTTTCCTGCCTGACCTGGAGAGCAATCCCTGGTCCTTTCTCCAAACTTCACAGGAGGCTTTACTCCCTTTAGGCCACTCAATGGGCTCCAAGAGATACCTGTCGCGACTTGAGAGGAGAGCAGAGTACTTTGTTTCCCCTCGAGATGAGGCCTTACCTTGGGTGAGTCTAGAATGCAACCCTGAGATCCCTGTTGCCCCTGGAGAGGAACATTATGTCCTGGACAAAAGCCTAGATGAGGTCTATTTTGCCCTACAGTGAATCGAGAGCAACACCCATCTCTCCCTCGCAATTCGAATGGAAGATTGGTCTTCACTGGGCCAACACAAGAGGAAGTCTGAATTTCCCGTTGTAACTCGAGAATCCCGCCGCAACTCTTAAAAACCACGTGGTTCCCCATTCATCACAATATGAGGCCTTTGCCCGCTACAGAGTCTCAAGATAAGTCCCATGTTTCGTCATAAAGTTCGAAATGCTACTTGGCACCCTTGATGCGACCCCAAAAGTTCCCCAATATACCGGTCTCACTCCAAGGGAACACCGAAGTTCCTGGCACCACTTCATTTGAGCCCCTTCTCCCCTCCTGATCATGGCAGGAAGGTCGATTCCCCTGCTTTGTCTAGAAGGGGTTCCCGACCTTCATGGCGCACCTCAGGATGAGGCCAGTCTCACGAAGAAATTCGAGACGTAGCCTCATGTTGGCGCCACGTGCCGAAAGACCCCGATTTCTCGGTCTTGCTCTTGATAAGAACCCGATGCCCGGACACCTCTTCTAAGGCAACCCTGTGGATGAAGGCACTACACGAGGGGGCACTGGCAACCCTGTTCATCGTCCGGAAAATCCCACAGGATCCATATACAGCTCCACAACTGGCCTGTCACCCCTTAAACAACGAGAGAGGCAAGCGGAGTTCCCTTCCTCAGACAAGACGAGGCCTGAGTATCCAATCCCAACTCTGCAGGCACGCTTCGATCTGAGTCAGAAATGGAGAGGAAACCTGAGGTTCCTGCCTCAACCCGAGATGAGGCCCTCTTCCATTAAAACAAAGCCAGTGGAGTCCCGAGAGGCCACTCCCATCTCCACAGTATCCCTGATTTTCATAGGCATTCTGAGAAGCTCCTTGAGGCCACCGGCAAACGTCGAGGGAAATAAGGGTTTCCTGCCACAACCGAAGAAAGACCTCGAGAGTCCTTCTTCAACGCGTCTTGAGGTCAGATTCCCCTACCATGGCTCGAGAGCAATAACGCGCTCCCCCTCGCCACGCTCATGGAGACCTGACTTCCCTGGCGCCACATGAGAGGCTCCCTGAGCTCCCTGTCGTACCTCGTGTGAAACCCCACACTGGCGCCGCAGCTCGAGAAAACACACAAGACCCCTCCGTCATCGCGAGATGAGGGCCATCTTTTCCTGCATGGCCTGGAGAGCAGTCCCAAGTCCTCCCTCCAAACTTCACAGGAGGCTTGACTCCCTTTAGGCCACAAAGTGGGCTCCAAGAGGTGCCCGTCGCAACTCGAAAGGAGAGCAGAGTCCTTTGCTTCCCTTCGACACGAGGCCTGACTCCCTGGGTGAGTCTGGAATGCAAACCTGAGATCCCTGTGGCCCTTGGAGAGGAACATTAGGTCCTGGACACAAGCCTAGATGAGGTCTCCTTTGCCCTGACGTGACTCGAGCGCAACCCCCAGCTCTCCCTCGCAACTCGAATGGATGATTGGACTTCCCTGGCCCAACACAAGAGGAAGCCTGAAATCCCCGTCGTAACTCGAGAATCCCGCCACAACTCGAGAAAAACCACGTGGCTCCCCCGTCATCGCAAGATGAGGCCCTTGGCCGCTACAGCGTATCAAGAGAAGTCCCACGTTCCATCCTGAAGTACAAAACGGTACTTGGCACCCTTGATGCGACCCCCAAAGTTCCCTGACATACCGGTCTCACTCGAGGGAAACACCAAAGTTCACGGCACCACTTCCTGTGAGCCCCTTCACCCCTCCTGATCGCGACAGGAGGGTCGACTCCCATGCTTTGTCTGCAAGGGGTTCCCGACGTTCCCCGCAAACCTCCGGATGAGGCCGGTCTCATGAGGAAATTCGAAAAGTAGCCTCATGGTTGGTGCCACATGTTGATAGATCCCGAATTCCCGGTCCACTCTAGATAAGAACCTGACGCCCGGACATCTCTTCGAAGGCAACCCTGTGGATGAAGGCACAACACGAAGGGACAATGACATCCCCATGCATCGTCTGGAAAAACCCGCCGATTCCACTCACAGCTCCAAATGTGGACTGTCACCCCGTGAACAACTCGAGAGGCAAGTGAAGTTGCATTCCTTCACACAAGACGAGGCCTTACCCTCCTGGCCCAACTCTTCAGGGACCCTGCGATCGGACTCAGAAATGGAGAGGAACCCTGAGGTTCCTGCCTCAACTAGAGAAGAGGCCCTCTTCCATTGAACCAAACTCAGTGGTGTCCCGAGAGGCCCCTCCCAACACCACAGTATCCCTGAATTCTCAGAGGCTCCCTGAGAAGCTACCTGAGGTCACTGGCACAAGTCGAGGGAACCCAGAGTTTCCTGAAGTAACCCGAGAAAGACTTGGAGAGTCCTATTTCAACGTCTCTTGATGCCCGATTCCCCTACCATGACTCCAGAGCAAGGACGTGCTCCCCTCGCCACAAGCAGGAAAACTGACTTCCCTAGTACCACACAAGAGGCTCCCTGAGTACCCCATCATACCTCGTGAGAAAGCCCACAGTGGCGCCGCAGTTCGAGAAAAACCACAAGATGCCCCCGTCAAGGAGAGATGGGGGCCTTCTTTTCCCGCCTGACCTGGAGAGCAATCCCTGGTCCTCTCTCCAAACTTCACAGGAGGATTGACTCCCTTTAGGCCACTCAGTTGGGTCCAAGAAATACCCGGTGCGACTCGAGAGGAGAGCGGAGTCCTTTGCTTCCCTGGAGACGAGGCCTGACTCCCCGGGTGAGTTTGGAATGCAACCCCGAGATCCCTGTCGCCCTTGGAGTGGAACATTATGTCCTAGACACAAGCCTAGATGAGGTCTATTTTGCCCTACAGTGATCGAGAGCAACCTCCATCTCTCCCTCATAATTTGAATGGAAGATTGGGCTTCCCACGGTCAACACATGAGGAAGTCTGAATATCCCATCGTAATTCGAGAATTCAGCCTCAAGTCTTAAAAACCATGTGGTTCCCCCTTCATCGCAATATGAGGCCCTTGCCAGCTAGAGTCTCAAGAGAAGTCCCACGTTCCATCTTAAAGTTCGAAATGCTACTTGGCACCCTTGATGCGACCCCAAAGTTCCCCAACATACCGGTCTCTCTCCAGGGGAACACCGAAATTCCCGGCGTCTCCAGGGAAGTCCCATGTTCTGTCCATAAGTGCGAAACGGTACTTGACACCCTTGATGCGACCGCAAAAGTTCCCGACACGCTGGGTTCCCTCGAGGGGAACACCAATGGTCCCGGCACCACTACATCTGAGCCCCTTCTCCCCTCCTGATCGCGACAGGAGAGTCGATTCCCCTGCTTTCTCTGGAAGGGGTTCCCGGCCTTCCTGGTGCACCTCAGGATGAGGCCGGTCTCAGGAGGAAATTCGAGACCAGCCATGTGTGAGGTGCCACGTGCCGAACGACACCGATTTTCCGGTCCGCTCTTGATAAGAACCTGATGCCCGGACACCTCTTTGAAGGCAACCCTGTGAGTGAAGGCACAACACGAAGGGGCACTGACACCCCCGTGCATCATCCGGAAAAACCCGCAGGGTCTACACACAGCTAGACAAGGGGCCTGAGACTCCCGGAACAACTCGAGAGGCAACCAGAACTCCATTCCTCAGACAAGACGAGGCATGACTCTCCTGTCCCAACACTGCAGGGACCGTGCAGTCGGAGTCAGAATTGGAGAGGAAGCCTGAGGTTCCTGCCTCCCCTCGAGATGAGGCCCTCTTCCATTGCGCCGAACCCAGCAGAGTCCCGAGAGGCCCTGCCAACTCCACAGCATTCCTCACCTCTCAGAGGCACCCTGGTAAGTTCCCTATAGTCCCCTGCAGAAGTCGAGGGAAACGAGGGTTTCCCGCCGCCACCCGAGAAAGACCTCGAGAGTCCTTCTTCAACGCGTCTTGAGGCCCTAGTCACTTCCCATGACTCGAGAGTGATGACCAGCTCCCCCTCGCCATGCGCATGGAGACATGAGTTCCCTGGCGCCGCACGAGAGGCTCCCTGAGGTCCTCGTCGTGCCTCGTGAGAAAACCCCCACGGGCGCCGCAGCCTGAGGAAACCCATGAGATGCCCCCGTCATCGCGAGATGAGGGCCTTCTTTTCCTGCCTGACCTGGAGAGCAATCCCGAGTCCTCTCTCCAAACTGAAGAGGAGGCTCGACACCCTTGAGTCCACTCAGTGGGCTCCAAGAGATCCGTGTCGCGACTTGAGAGGAAAGTGGAGTCCTCTGCTTCCCCTCGAGGCGAGGCCTGACTCCCCAGGGGAGTCTGGAATGGAAACCCGAGATCTCTGTCTTCCCTTGAGAGGAATATTAGGTCCTGGACACACGCCTCGATGAGCTCTCTTTGGCCCTGTAGTGACTCGAGCAGAACCCCCAGCTTTCCCTCGCAACTCCAGGGGAAGACTGGGCTTCCCAGGGCCAACCCAAGAGGAAGCCTGAAATCCCCGTCGTTTTCGAGAATCCAGACGCAACTCGAGAAAAACGACGTGGTTCCAACGTCTTCACAGGATGAGGCCCTTGCCCGCTACAGCGTCTCCAGGGAAGTCCCATGTTCCGTCCTGAAGTGGGAAACGGTACTTGGCTCCCTTGATGCGACCCCTAAAGTTCCCTGAAACGCCGGGTTCCCTCGAGTGGAACACCTAGAGTCCCGGCCCCACTTCATCTGAGCCCCATCTCCCCTCCTGATCGCGACAGGAGAGTCGATTCCCCTTCTTTGTGTGGAAGGGGTTCCCGGCCTTCCCGGCACACCTCAGGATGATGCTGGTCTCACGAGGAAATTCGAGATGAGCCACGTGGGTGGTGCCACATGCCGAATGACCCCGATTTCCCGGTCCGCTCTTGAAATGAACCTGATGCTGGACACCTCTTTGAAGGCAACCCTGTGGGGGAAGGCACCAAATGAAGGGGCAATGACACCCCCGTGCATCTTCTGGAAACACCCGCAGGTTCCACACACAGCTCGACAAGGGGCCTGAGACCCACTGAACGACTCGAGAGGCAAGCAGAGTTCCATTAATCAGACAAGACGAGGCCTGACTCTCCTGTCCCAACCCTGCAGGGACCCTGCGGTCAGAGTCAGAAATGGAGAGGAAGCCTGAGGTTCCTGCCTCCAATCGAGATGAGGCCCTCTTTCATTTCGTCAAACCTAGTGGAGTCCCGAGAGGCCCCTCTAACTCCTCAGTATCCCTCACCTCTCAGAGGCACCTGGGAAGTTCCCTAAGGTCCCCTGTAGAGGTCGAGGGAAACGAGTGTTTCCCGCCCCAACCCAAGAAAGACCTCGAGAGTCCTTCTTAAATGCGTCTGGAGGCCCTAGTCCCTCCCATGACTCCAGAGCAATGACGCGATCTGCCTGGCCACACGCATGGAGGCCTGACTTCTCTGGCGCCCCACGAGAGGCTCCCTGAGCTCCCCATCATATCTCGTGAGAAACCCCACACTGGCGCCGCAGCTCGAGAAAACCCATGAGACGCTCCCGTCATCACAAGAGGAGGGCCATCTTTAACTGAATGGTATGCAGATCAAGCGTGAACCTTCTGTCCAAGCTACACAGGACGCTTGACTCCCTTTAGGCCACTCATTGGGCTCCAAGAGTTACACGTCGGGACTCGAGAGGATAGTGGAGTCCTTTGCTTCCACTCGAGACGAGGCGTGACCCACCGGGTGAGACTGGAATGCGACCCCGATATCCCTGTCGCCCCTGGAGAGGAACACTACGTCCTGGACCCAAGCCTAGATGAGGACTCTTTGCCCTGAAGTGACTCGAGAGCAACCCACAGCTCTCTCTGACAAGTTGAATGGAAGATTGGACTTCCTGGGCCAACACAAGAGGAAGCCTGAATTCCCCGTCGTAACTCGAGAATCCCGCTGCAACTCGAGAAAAACCACGTGTTTCCCTAGTCATCGCAATATGAGGCCCTTGCCCGCTAGAGCATCTCCAGAGAATTCCCACGTTCCGTCTTGAAGTGCGAAACTGTACTTGGCACCCTTGATGCGACCTCAAAAGTGCCGTGAAATACCGGTCTCACTCGAGGGGACCACCGAGGTTCCCGGCACCACTTCATCTGAGCCCCTTCTCCCCTTCTGATCGCGACCGGTGTGTCGATTCCCCTGCTTTGTCTGCAAGGGTTCCCTACCTTCCCGGCGAACCTCAGGATGAGGCCGGTCTCCCAAGGAAATTCGAGACGTAGCCTCGTGGGTGGTACCACATGCTGAAAGACCCCAATTTTCTGGTACGCTCTTGAAAAGAACCCGATGCCCGGACACCTCTTTGAAGGCAACCCTGTGGATGAAGGCACAACACGAAGGGGCACTGACACCCCTGTGCATCATCCGGAAAAACCCGCAGGTTCCACACACAGCTCAACAAGTGGCCTGTCACTCCGTGAACAACTCGAAAGGCAAGTGGAGATCCATTCCTCCACGGAAGACGAGGCGTGACTCTCTTGTCCGTACTCGGCAGGTACTCTGCGACCCGAGTCAGAAATGGAGAGGACCCCTGACGTTCCTGCCTCCATTCGAGATGAGGCCCTCTTCGATTGCACCAAACCCAGTTGAGTAACGAAAGGCCCCTCCCAAATCCACAGTGTCCCTGACTTCTCAGAGGCACCCTGAGAAGTTGCCTGAGGTCACCGACACAAGTCGAGGGAACCCAGGGTTCCCTGCCGCAACCCAAGAAAGACCTCGAGAGTCCTTCTTCAATGCGTCTTGAGGCCCGATTCGCCTACTATGACTCGAGAGCAATCACGCACTCCCCTTCAACACACGCACGGAGACCTGACGTCCCTAGCACCACACGAGAGGCTCTCTGAGCTCCCCGTCGTACCTCGTGAGAAATCTGATACTGGCGCCGCAGCTGGAGAAAACCCACGAGACGCCCCCGTCATCGCGAGACGAGGGCATTTTTTCCTGCATGGCCAGGAAAACAATCCCGAGTCATCTCTCCAAACTCCATAGGAGGCTTCACTCCCTTTACGCCATGCAGTGGGCTCCAAGAGATACCCGTCGCGACTCGACAGGAGAGCGGAGTCCTTTTTTTCCCCTCAAGACGAGGCCTGACTCTCCGGGTAAGTCGAGAATGCAACCCTGAGATCCCTGTCGGCCCAGTAGTGGAACACTAGGTCCTGGACACAAGCGTAGATGAGGTCTATTTTGCCCTGCAGTGACTGGAGAGCAATCCCCAGTTCTAACTTGCAACTCGAATGGAATACTGGATTTTCCTGACACCACACAAGAGGCTCCCTGAAATCCCTGTGGTACTTCATGAGACACCCCACACTGGCGCCGCAGCTCGAGAAAACCCACGAGACGCCACCGTCATCTCGAGATGAGGGCCTTCATTTCCTGCATGGCCTGGAGTCCAATCCCGAGTCCTCTCTCCAAACTCCACAGGAGGCTTGACTCCCTTTAGTACACACAGTGGGCTCCAAGAGATACCCATCGCGACTCGAGACGAGAGCGGAATTCTTTGCTTACCCTCGAGGTGAGAACTGACTCCCCGGATGAGTCTGGAATGCAAACCCGAGATCCCTGTCGCCCCTGGAGAGCAACGTTAGATCCTGGACACAAGCCTAGATTAGGTCTCTTTTGCCCTGCAGTGACTCTAGCGCAATCCCCAGCTCCCCCTCGCAACCCGAATGGAAGATTGGATTTCAAGGCCAACGAAAGGAAGCCTAAATTCCCGGTCATAACTCGAGAATCCCGCCGCAACTCGAGCAAAACCACGTGGTTCTCCCGTCATCGCAAGATGAGGCCCTTGCCCGCTACAGCGTTTCAAAAGATGTCCCAGGTTCCGTCTTGAAATGCGAAACGGTACTTGGCACCCTTGATGCGACCCCAAAAGTCCCCCAACACGCCGGTCTCACTCAAGGGGAACACCGAGGTTCCCGGCACTACTTCATTTAAGCCCCTTCTCCCCTCCTGATCGTGACCGGTGGGTCGATTCCCCTGCTTTGTCTGCAAGGGGGCCCGACCTTCCCTGCACAACTCAGGATGAGGCCGGTCTCATGGGGAAATTCGATACGTAGCTTTGTGGGTGGTGCCACTTGCTGAAAGACTCCAATTTCCCGGTCCGCTCTTGATAAGAATCCGATGCTCGGACGCCTCTTGGAAGGCAGCCTTGAGTATGAAGGTACAACACGAAGGGGCACTAACACACCTGAGCATCATCCGGAAAAACGGGCAGGTTACATACACAGCTCGACAAGTGGCCTGTCACCTCGAGAACAACTCGAGAGGCAAGAGGAGTCCCATCCTCCAGAAAAGACGAGGCCTGACTCTCCTGTACCAACATGCAGGGACCTTGCGATCTGAGTCAGAAATGGAGAGGAACACTGAGGTTCCTGCTTCAACTCGAGATGAGTCCCTCTTACATTCCACCAAATGCAGAGGAGGCTCGAGAGGCCCCTCCAAACTGCACAGTATCCCTGACTTCTCAGAGGCAATCTGAGAAGCTCCCTGAGGTCGCAGGCACAAGTCAAGGGAACCCTGGGTTTTATGCAGTGACCCGAGAAAGACCTCGAGAGTCCTTCTTCAACCCGTCTTGAGGCCCGATTACCCTACCATGACTCGAGAGCAATGACGAACTCCCCCTAGCCATCTCATGGGGACCTGACTTCCCTGGCGCCACACGAGAGGCTCCCTGAGCTCCCTCTCGTACCTCGTCAGAAACCCGGCACTAGCGCGGCAGTCTAGAAAACCCACAAGAGGCCGCCGTCATCGCGAGATGAGGGCCTTCTTTTCCTGCATGGCCTGGAGAGGAATCCCGAGTCCTCTATCCAAACAGCACAGGAGGCTTGACTCCCTTTAGGGCACACAGTGGGCTCCAAGAGATACCCATCGCGACTCAAAAGGGCAGCGGAGTTCTTTGCTTCCCCTCGAGACGAGGCCTGATTCCCCGGGTGAGTCTGGTATGCAAGCCCGAGATCCCTGTCGCCCCTAGGGATGAACATTAAGTCCTGGACACAAGCCTAGATGAGGTCTATTTTGCCCTGCAGTGACTCGAGGGCAATCCCCAGCTCTCCCTTGAAACTCGAATGGAAGATAGGACTTCCCTGGGCCAACACATGAGGAAGACTGTATTCCCCGTCGAAACTCGAGAATCCCGCCACAACTCGAGAAACGCTACGTGGTTCCCCCGTCATCGCAAGATGAGGCCCTTGCCCCCTACAGCGTCTCAAGAGAAGTCCCACGTTCCGTCTTGAAGTGCGAAACTATATCGGCACCCTTGATGCAACCTCAAAAGTTCGTCGACACACTGGTCTGACTCGAGGAGAACACCGAGGTTCCCGGCACCACTACATCTGGGCCCCTTCTCCCCTCCTGATCGCGACAGGAGGGTCGATTCCCCTGTTTTGTCTTGAAGGGGTTCCCGCCTTTCCCGGTGCATCTCAGGATGAGGCCGGTCTCACGAGGATATTTGAGACATAGCCTCATGGATGGTGACACATGCCGAAAGACCCCGATTTCCCGGTTCGCTCTTGATAAGATCCCAATGCCCAGACACCTCTTTGAAGATAACCCTTTTGATGAAGGCACAACACGAAGGGGCACTGACACCCCCGGGTATCGTCCGGAGAAACCCGCAGGTACCACACACAGCTCGAGAAGTGACCTGTCACCCCGTGAACAACTGGAGAGGCAAGCAGAGTTCCATTCCTCCACACAAGACGAGGCCTGACTCTCCTGTTCGAACTCTGCAGCGAAACTGCGATCTAATCAGATCTGGCCCAGGGTAAGTCAGGAGAGGAAACATGAGTTTCCTGCCTCCACTCGAGATGAGGCCCTCTTCCATTGCACCGAACCCAGTGGAGTCCCGAGAGGCCCCTCCCAAATGCACAGTATCCTTGACTTCTCAGAGGCACCCTTAGACCTTCCTGAGATCACCGGCACAAGTCGAGGGAACCAAGGGTTTCCTGCCCCAACCCGTAAAAGACCTCGAGAGTCCTTCTTCAACGCGTCTTGAGGTGCGATTCCCCTACCATGACTCGAGAGCAATGACGCACTCCGCCTAGCCACGCGCATAGAAACCTGACTTCCCTGGCGCCACAGGAGAGGCTCCCTGAGCTCCCCATTATACCTCGTGAGCAACACCACACTGGAGCCGCAGCTCGAGAATACCCACGAGACGCCCCAGTCCTCACGAGATGAGGGCCTTCTTTTGCTGTATGGCCTGGAGAGCAATCCTGAGTCCTCTCTCCAAACTCCACAGGAGGCTTGCCTCATTTTAGGCCACACAGTGAGCTCCAAGATATACCCGTCGCGACTTGACAGGAGAGCGGTGTCCTTGGCTTCCCCTTGAGACGAGGCCTGATTCCCCGGGTGAATCGAGAATGCAATGCCGAGATCGCTGTCGCCCCTGCAGAGGAACATTAAGTCCTGGACACAAGCCTAGATGAGGTCTATTTGGCCCTGCAGTGTCTCGAGAGCAATCCCCAGTTCTAACTCGCAATTCGAATGAAAACTGGACTTCCCTGGGCCAGTTGAACAGGAAGCCTGAATTCCCCGTCGTAACTCGAGAATCCCGCCCCAACTCAAGAAAAACCACGTGGTTCCCCCGTCATCGAAAGATGAGGCCCTTGCCCGCTACAGCGTCTCAAGAGAAGTCCCACGTTCCGTATTGAAGAGCGAAAAGTTACTTGGAACCCTTGATGCGACCCCAAAAGTTCCCCGACATACCAGTCTCACTTGAGGAGAACACCGAGGTTCCCGGCACCACTTCATCTGAGACTCTTCTCCCCTCTTGATCGCGACAGGAGGTTTGATTCCCCTGCTTTGTCTGGAAGGCATTCCCGACCTTCCTGGCGCACTTCAAGATGAGGCCAGTCTCACGAGGAAATTTGAGACATAGCCTCGTGGGTGGTGCGGCATGCCAAAAGACCCCAATTCCCTGGTCCGCTCTTGATAAGAACCCGATGGCAGAACCCAACTCGAAGGCAATCCTGTGGATCAAGGCACAACACGAAGGGGCAGTGACACCCCGGTGCATCGTCCAGAAAAACCCACAAGTTCCACATACAAATCGACAAGTGGCCTGTCACCCCATGAACAACGGGAGAGTCAAGCGGAGTTCCAGTCCTCCACACAAGATGAGGCCTGACTCTCCTGTCCCAACTCTGCAGGGACTCTGCAATCCGAGTCAGATCCGGTGCATTCGAAGCCAGGAGAGGAACCCTGAGGTTCCTGCCTCAACTTGTCATGAGGCCCTCTTCCATTGCACCAAACCCAGTGGAGTTCCGAGAGGCCCCTCCCAACTCCACAGTGACCCTGACTTCTCAGAGGCACGCTGAGAAGCTTCCTGAAGTCACTGGCACAAGTCGATGGAACCCAGGGTTTCCTGCTGCAACCCAGGAAAGACCTCGAGAGTCCTTCTTTAACACCTCTTCAGGCCCAATTCCCCTACCATGACTAGAGAACAATGACGGGCTCCCTCTCACCACATGCATAGAGACCTGACTGCCCTGGCACCACGTGAGAGGCTCACTGAGCTCCCAGTCTTACTTCGTGAGAAACCCCACACTAGCGCCACAGCTCGAGAAAACCTACGAGACGCCCCAGTCGTTGGGAGATGAGGGCCTTCATTTCATGCATTCCCTGGAGAGCAATCCCGTGTCCTCCCTCCAAACACCAAAGGAGGTTTGACTCCCTTTAAGCCACTCAGTGGGCTCCAAGACATACCCGTCCGACTCGAGAGGAGAGCAGAGTCCTTTGCTTCCCCTCGAGACGAGGGCTGATTCCAAGGTGAGTCTGGAATGCAACCCCGAGATTTCTGTCGAGCCTTGACATGAACATTAGGTCCTGCACACAAGCCTTGGTGGGGTCTCTTTTGCCTTCAGTGACTAGAGCGCACCTCCAGCTCTTCCTCGAATCTCGAATGGAAGATAAGACTTTTGTGGGCCAACACAAGAGGAAGCATGAATTCCCTGTGGTAACTCAAATATCCCACCGCAACTCGAGAAAAACCAAGTGTTTCCGCAGTCATTCCAAGATGAGGCCCATGCCCGCTGGAGCACCCCAAGAGAAGTCCAACATTCCATTTTGAAGAGCGAAACGGTACTTGGAACGCTTTATGCGACCCCAAAAGTTACCCGACATACCTGTCTCACTTGAGGGAAACACCGAGGTTCCCAGCAGCACTTCATCTGAGCCACTTCTCCCCTCCTGATCGCCACAGGAGGGTCGATTCCTCTGCTTTGTCTGGAAGAGTTTCATGAACTTCGCGGCACATTTCAGGATGAGGCCGGTTTCATGAGGAAATTCGAGACAACCCACGTGGGTGGTGCCAAATGCTGAACGACCCCGATATCCCGGTCCGCTCTTCATAAGAACACGATGCCCGGATACCTCTTCGAAGGCAACCCTGTGGATGAAGACACAAAACGAAGGGTCACTGACACCCCCGTGCATCGTCTGGAAAAACCTGCAGATTCCACACACAGTTTGACAAGGGGCCTGAAACCCCATGAACAACTCGAGAGGCAAGCGGAGTTCCATTACTCAGAAAAGACGTAGCCTGTCTCTCCTGTCCCAACTCTGCAGGGACCCTGATGTCGGAGTCCGAAACAGAGAGGAAGTCTGAGGTTCATGCCTCCCCTAGAGATGAGCCCCTCTTCCAATGCGACAAACCCAGCGGAGTCCCGAGAGGCACCGCCAACTCCACAGTATCCCTCAACTCTCAGAGACACCCTGGGAAGTTCCCTAAGGTCCCCGGCAGAAGTCGAGGGAAACGACTTTTTCCCGCCACAACCCGAGAAAGACCTCGAGAGTCCCTCTTCAACGCGTCTTGAGGCCCTAGTCCCCTCCCATTACTCGAGAGCCACAACGCGCTCCTCCTCGCTACGCGCAGGGAGACCTGACTTCCCTGGCGCCGCACGAGAGGCTCCCTGAGATCCTCGCCGTGCCTCGCGAGAAAACCCCCACGGGCGCCGCAGCTCGAGGAAACCCCTGAGACGCCCCCGTCCTCGCGATGTGAAGGGACTTCTTTTCCTGCATGGCCTGGAGAACAATCCCGAGCCCTCTCTCCAAAATGAAGAGGAGGCTTGACTCCACTGACGCCACTAGGGGGCTCCAAGATATCCGCGTCGCGACTCGGGAGGACAGCAGAGTCCTTTGCTTCCCCTCGAGACGAGGCCTGACACCCAGGGGGATCCTGGAATGCAACCCCGAGATCCCTGCCTTCCCTGGAGAAGAACATTAGGTGCTGGACACAAGCCTAGATGAGGTCTCTTTGGCCCTGCAGTGACTCGAGCGAAACCCCCAGCTTTCCCTCGCCAATCGAATGGAAGACTGGGCTTCCCAGGGCCAACAGAGGAGGAAGCCTGTAATCCCCATCGTCACTCTAGAATCCCGGCGCAACTCGAGAAAAAACACGTGGTTCCAACGTCTTCGCAAGATGAGGCCCTTGCCCACTACAGCGTCTCAGGGGAAGTCCCATGTTCCGCCCTGAAGTGCGAAACAGTACCTGACACCATTCGTGCGACCACCAAAAGCTCCCCGACACGCCGGGTACTCTCGAGGGAACACCAAGGTCCCGGCACAGCTTCATCTGAGCCCGTTCTCCCCTCCTGATCACGACAGAAGAGTCGATTCCCCTGCGTGGTTCAGAAGGGGTTCCCGGCCTTCCCGGTGCACCTCAGGATGAGGCCGGTCTCACAGGAAAATTCGAGACGAGCCACGTGGGTGGTGCCACATGCCAAATGCCCCCGATTCCCCGGTCCGCTTTTGAGAAGGACCCGAGGCCCGGACCCCTCTTCGAAGGCAACCCTGTGGGTGAAGGCACAACACGAAGGGGCACCGCCACCCCCGTGCATCGTCCGCAAAGACCCGCGGGTTCCACACACAGCTCGACCAGGGGCCTGAAAACCCCTGACAACTCGAGAGGCCAGCGGGGTTTCCTTCCTCAGACAAGACGAGGCCTGACTCTCCTGTCCCAACTCTGCAGGGACCCTGTGGTCGGAGCCGAAATGGAGAGGAAGCCTGAGGTTCCTGCCTCCCCTCGAGGTGAGGCCCTCTTCCGTTGCGCCAGACCCAGCGGAGTCCCGAGGGGCCCCGCCACCTCCACAGGATCCCTCGCCTCTCAGAGGCACCCTGGGAAGTTCCCTAAGATCCCTGGCAGAAGGCGAGGGAAACGAGGGTTTCCCGCCGCCCCCCGAGAAAGAGCTCGAGAGTCCTTCTTCAATGCGTCTCGAGGCCCTAGTCCCCTCCCGTGACTCGAGAGCCATGACGCGCTCCCCCTCGCCACGCGCATGGAGACCTGACTTCCCTGGCGCCGCACGAGAGGCTCCCTGAGATCCTCGTCGTGCCTCGGGAGAAAACCCCCACGGGCGCCGCAGCTCGAGGAAACCCCTGAGACGCCCCCGTCCTCGCGAGCTGAGGGCCTTCTTTTCCTGCATGGCCTGGAGATCAATCCCGGGTCCTCTCTCCAAACGGAAGAGGAGGCTGGACTCCCTTGAGGCCACTCAGTGGGCTCCAAGAGATCCGCGTCGCCACTCGAGAGGAGAGCGGAGTCCTTGGCTTCCCCTCGAGACGAGGCCTGACTCCCCGAGGGAGCCTGAAATGCAACCCCGAGATTCCTGCCTTCCCTGGAGAGGAATATTAGTTCCAGGACACACGCCTTGATGAGGTCTCTTTGGCCCTGCAGTGACTCGAGCGCTACCCCCAGATTTCCCTCGCTACTTGAATGGGAGATGGGGCTTCCCAAGGCCAACCCAAGAGGAAGCCTGAAATCCTCGTCGAAACTCGAGAATCCTGCCGCAACTCGAGAAAAACCACGTGGTTTCAACGTCTTCGCAAGATGAGGCCCTTGCCCGGTACGGCGTCTCAAGGGAAGTCCCATGTTCCGTCGTGAAGTGAGACACGGTACCTGACACCCTTCATGCGACATCCAAAAGTTCCCCGACATGCCGGGTTCCCTTGAGGGGAACACCGAGAATCTCGGTACCACTTCCTCTGAGCTCCTACTCCTCTCCTGTTCGCGACAGGAGAGTTGATTCCCCTGCGTGGTCTGGAAGGGGTTCCCGGCGCCCCTCAGGATGAGGCCAGCCTCGCAAGGAAATTCGAAACAAGCCCCGTGGCTGGTGCCCCATGTTGAACGACCCTGATTTCCCGGTCCGCAGTTGAGGAGAACCCGATGCCCGGACACATCTTCGAAGGCCACCCTGTGAGTGAAGGAACAACACGAAGGGGCACTGACACTCCCGTGCATCGTCCGGAAACACCCGCGGTTTCCACACAGAGCTCCACGAGGGGACTGAGACTCTCTGAGCAACTCGAGAGGCAAGCGGAGTTCCCTTCCTCAGACAAGACGAGGCCTGACTCTCCTGCCCCAAAGCTGCAGGGACACTGCTGTCGGAGTACGAAACGGAGAGGAAGCCTGAGGTCCTGTCTCCCCTCGAGATGAGGCCCTCTTCGATTGCGCCAAACCCAGAGGAGTCCCGAGATGGCCCACCAACTCCACAGCATCCCTCACCTCTAAGAGGAACCATGGGAAGTTCCCTCAGGTCACCGGGAGAAGTCGAGGGAAACGATGGTTTCCCGCTGCAGGCCGAGAAAGACCTCGAGAGACCTTCTTCTACACGCCTTGATGCCCTAGTCCCCTCCCAGGACTCAAGAACAATGACACGCTCCCCCTCGCCACGCTCATGGAGACCTGACTTCCCTGGCGCCGCACGAGAGGCTCCCTGAGAACCTCGTCGTGCCTCGTGAGAAAAGCCCCACGGACGCCGCAGCTCGAGGAAACCCCTGAGAAGCCCCCGTCCTCGCGAGGTGAGGGCCTTCTTTTCCTGCCTTTCCTGGAGAGCAATCCCGAGTCCTCTCTCCAAACTGAAGATTAGGCTTGACTCCCTTGAGGCCACTCAGAGGGCTCCAAGAGATCCGCGTCGTGGCTCAAGAGAAGAGCGGAGTACTTTGCTTTCCCTCGAGGCCAGGCCTGACTCCACGGGGGACTCTGGAGTGCAACCCCGGGATCCCTGTCTTCCCTTGAGAGTACTACTAGGTCCTGGACACACGCCTAGATGAGGTCTCTTGGGCCCTGCAGTGACTCAAGCGCAACCCCCAGCTTTCCCTAGCAACTCGAATGGAAGATGGGGCTTCCCAGGGCCAACCCAAGAGGAAGCCTGAAATCCCCGTCGTAACTCCAGAATCCCGCCGCAACTCGAGAAAAACCACGTGGTCCCAATGTCTTCGCAAGATGGGGCCCTTGCCCGCTACGGCGTCTCAAGGGAAGTCTCACGTTCCGTCCTGAGTTGCGAAACGGTACCTGACACCCTTCATGCGACCTCCAAAATTTCCCAGACACGCCGGGTTCCCTCGAGGGGAACACCGAGGGTCCTGGCACCCCTTCATCTGAGCCCCTTCTCCCCTCCTCATCACGACAGGAGAGTCGATTCCCCTGCGTATTCTGGAAGGGGTTCCTGGCTTTCCCGGCACACCTCAGGATGAGGCCAGCCTCCCGAGGAAATTCGAGACGAGCCCCGTGGGTTGTGCCACATGCCGAACGACCCCAATTTCCCAGTCCGCTGTGGATAAGAACCCGATGCCCGGACACCTCTTCGAAGGCAACCCTGTGGGTGAAGTTACCATTCGAAGGGGCACTGACACCCCCGTGCGTCATCCGGAAAAACCCGCGGTTTCCACACACATCTCGACGAGGGGCCTGAGACCCCCTGAGCAACTCGAGAGGCCAGCGGGGTTCCCTTCCTCAGACAAGACGAGGCCTGACTCTCCTGTCCCAACTCTGCAGGGACCCTGCGGTCGGAGTCCGAAACGGAGAGCAAGCCTGAGGTACCTGCCTCCCCTCGAGGTGAGGCCCTCTTCCGTTGCGCCAGACCCAGCGGAGTCCCGAGGGGCCCCGCCACCTCCACAGGATCCCTCGCCTCTCAGAGGCACCCTGGGAAGTTCCCTAAGGTCCCCGGCAGAAGGCGAGGGACACGAGGGTTTCCCGCCGCCCCCCAAGAAAGACCTCGAGAGTCCTTCTTCAACGCGTCTCGAGGCCCTAGTCCCCTCCCGTGACTCGAGAGCCAGGACGCGCTCCCCCTCGCCACGCGCATGGAGACCGGACTTCCCTGGCGCCGCACGAGAGGCTCCCTGAGATCCTCGTCGTGCCTCGGGAGAAAACCCCCACGGGCGCCGCAGCTCGAGGAAACCCCTGAGACGCCCCCGTCCTCGCGAGCTGAGGGCCTTCTACTCCTGCATGGCCTAGAGAGCAATCCCGGGTCCTCTCTCCAAATGGAAGAGGAGGCTGGACTCCCTTGAGGCCGCTCAGGGGGCTCCAAGAGACCCGAGTCGCGACTCGAGAGCGGAGTCCTTGGCTTCCCCTCGAGACGAGGCCTGACTCCCCGGGGGAGCCTGGAATGCAACCCCGAGATCCCTGCCTTCCTTGGAGAGGAATATTAGGTCCCGGACACACGCCTAGGTGAGGTCTCTTCGGCCCTGCAGTGACTCGAGCGCAACCCCCAGCTTTCCCTCGCAACCCGAGGGGAAGATTGGGCTTCCCAGGGCCAACCCAAGGGGAAGGCTGAGATCCCCGTCGTAACTCAAGAATCCCGCCGCAACTCGAGAAAAACCACGTGGTTCCCACCTCTTGGCAAGATGAGGCCCTTGCCCGCCACGGCGTCTCAAGGGAAGTCCCCTGTTCCGCCCTGAAGGGCGAAACGGTCCCTGACAGCCTTCCTGCGACCCCCAAAAGTCCCCCGACACGCCGGGTTCCCTCGAGGGGAACACCGAGGGTCCCGGCACCGCTTCCTCTGAGCCCCTTCTGCCCTCCTGATCGCGACAGGAGAGGCGATTCCCCTGCGTGGTCTGGAAGGGGTTCCCGGCCTTCCCGGCGCACCTCAGGATGAGGCCGGTCTCACGAGGAAATTTGAGACGAGCCACGTGGGTGGGGCCACATGCCGAACGCCCCCGATTCCCCGGTCCGCCCTTGAGAAGGACCCGAGGCCCGGACCCCTCTTCGAAGGCAACCCTGTGGGTGAAGGCACAACACGAAGGGGCACTGCCACCCCCGTGCATCGTCCGCAAAGACCCGCGGGTTCCACACACAGCTCGACGAGGGGCCTGAGACCCCCTTAGCAACTCGAGAGGCCAGCGGGGCTCCCTTCCTCAGACAAGACGAGGCCTGACTCTCCTGTCCCAACCCTGCAGGGACCGTGCAGTCGGAGTCCGAAACCGAGAGGAGGCCTGAGGTTCCTGCCTCCCCTCGAGATGAGGCCCTCTTCCATTGCGCCGAACCCAGCAGAGTCCCGAGAGGCCCTGCCAACTACACAGCATCCCTCACCTCTCAGAGGCACCGTGGGAAGTTCACTAAGGTCCCCTGCAGAAGTCGAGGGAAACGAGGGTTTCCCGCCGCAACCCAAGAAAGACCTCGAGAGTCCTTCTTCAACGCCTCTTGAGGACCTAGCCGCTTCCCATGACTCGAGAGTGATGACCAGCTCCCCCTCGCCATGCGCATGGAGACCTCACTTCCCTGGCGCCGCACGAGAGGCTCCCTGAGGTCCTCGTCGTGCCTCGTGAGAAAACTCCCATGGGCGCAGCAGCCTGAGGAAACCCATGAGACGCCCCCGTCATCGCGAGATGAGGGCCTTCTTTTCCTGCCTGGCCTGGAGAGCAATCCCGAGTCCTCTCTCCAAACTGAAGAGGAGGCTCGACACCCTTGAGTCCACTCAGTGGGCTCCAAGAGATCCGTGTCGTGACTTGAGAGGAAAGCGGAGTCCTTTGCTTCCCCTCCAGGCGAGTCCTGACCCCCCGGGGGAGTCTGGAATGGAAACCCGTGATCCCTGTCTTCCCTTGAGAGGAATATTAGGTCCTGGACACACGCTTCGATGAAGTCTCTTTGGCCCTGTAGTGACTCGAGCAGAACCCCCCCTTTCCATCGCAACTCGAATTGAAGATTGGGCTTCCCAGGGCCAACCCAAGAGGAAGCCTGAAATTCCTGTCGTTTTCGAGAATCCCGATGCAACTCGAGAAAAACGACGTGGTTCCAACGTCTTCACAGGATGAGGCCCTTGCCCGCTACAGCGTCTCCAGGGAAGTCCCATGTTCCATCCTGAAGTGGGAAACGGTACTTGGCTCCCTTGATGCGACCTCTAAAGTTCCCTGAAACGCCGGGTTCCCTCGAGTGGAACAGCGAGGGTCCCGGCACCACTTCATCTGAGCCCCATCTCCCCTCCTGATCGCGACAGGAGAATCGATTCCCCTACTTTGTGTGGAAGGGGTTCCCGGCCTTCCCGGCGCACCTCAGGATGATGCTGGTCTCACGAGGAAATTCGAGATGAGCCACGTGGGTGGTGCCACATGCCGAATGACCACGATTTCCCGGTCCGCTCTTGAAATGAACCCGATGCCCGGACACCTCTTTGAAGGAAACCCTGTGGGGGAAGGCACAACACGAAGGGGCACTGACACCCCCATGCATCGTCCGGAAACACCCGCAGGTTCCACACTCAGCTCAACAAGTGGCCTGTCACTCCGTGAACAACTCGAAAGGCAAGGGGAAATCCATTCCTCCACAGAAGACGAGGCGTGACTCTCTTGTCCATACTCTGCAGGTACCCTGCGACCCGAGTCACATATGGAGAGGACCCCTGAGGTTCCTGCCTCCATTCGAGATGAGGCCCTCTTCGATTGCACCAAACCCAGTTGAGTAACGAAAGGCCCCTCCCAAATCCACAGTGTCCCTGACTTCTCAGAGGCACCCTTAGAAGTTGCCTGAGGTCACCGACACAAATCAAGGGAACCCAGGGTTCCCTGCCGCAACCCGAGAAAGACCTCAAGAGTCCTTCTTCAATGCGTCTTGAGGCCCGATTCGCCTACTATGACTCGAGAGCAATCACGCACTCCCCTTCACCACACGCACGGAGACCTGACGTCCCTAGCACCACACGAGAGGCTCTCTGAGCTCCCCGTTGTACCTCGTGAGAAATCTGATACTGGCGCCGCAGCTGGAGAAAACCCACGAGATGCCCCCGTCATCGCGAGATGAGGGCCTTTTTTCCTGCATGGCCAGGAAAACAATCCCGAGTCATCTCCAAACTCCATAGGAGGCTTCACTCCCTTTACGCCACGCAGTGGGCTCCAAGAGACACCCGTCGCGACTCGACAGGAGAGCGGAGTCCTTTTTTTCCCCTCAAGACGAGGCCTGACTCTCCGGGTGAGTCGAGAATGCAACCCTGAGATCCCTGTTGGCCCAGTAGTGGAACACTAGGTCCTGGACACAAGCGTAGATGAGGTCTATTTTGCCCTGCAGTGACTGGAGAGCAATCCCCAGTTCTAACTTGCAACTCGAATGGAATACTGGATTTTCCTGGTGCCATACAAGAGGCTCCCTGAGATCCCCGTGGTACTTCATGAGACACCCCACACTGGCGCCGCAGCTCGAGAAAACCCACGAGACGCCACCGTCATCTCGAGATGAGGGCCTTCATTTCCTGCATGGCCTGGAGAGCAATCCCGTGTCCTCCCTCCAAACACCAGAGGAGGTTTGACTCCCTTTAAGCCACTCAGTGGGCTCCAAGACATACCCGTCCGACTCGAGAGGAGAGCAGAGTCCTTTGCTTCCCCTCGAGACGAGGCCTGACTCCAGGGTGAGTCTGGAATGCAACCCCGAGATTCCTGTCGCCCCTTGACATGAACATTAGGTCCTGCACACAAGCCTTGGTGGGGTCTATTTTGCCTTCAGTGACTAGAGCGCACCTCCAGCTCTTCCTCGAATCTCGAATGGAAGATAAGACTTTTGTGGGCCAACACAAGAGGAAGCATGAATTCCCTGTGGTAACTCAAATATCCCACCGCAACTCGAGAAAAACGAAGTGGTTCCCCAGTCATTCCAAGATGAGGCCCTTGCCCGCTGGAGCACCCCAAGAGAAGTCCCACGTTCCAATTTGAAGAGCGAAACGGTACTTGGAACGCGTTATGCGACCCCAAAAGTTACCCGACATACCTGTCTCACTTGAGGGAAACACCGAGGTCCCCAGCAGCACAACATCTGAGCCACTTCTCCCCTCCTGATCGCCACAGGAGGGTCGATTCCTCTGCTTTGTCTGGAAGGGTTTCATGACCTTCGCGGCACACCTCAGGATGAGGCCGGTTTCATGAGGAAATTCGAGACTAGCCACGTGGGTGGTGCCAAATGCTGAACGACCCCGATTTCCCAGGCTGCTCTTCATAAGAACACGATGCCCGGACACCTCTTCGAAGGCAACCCTGTGGATGAAGACACAAAAGGAAGGGTCACTGACACCCCCATGCATCGTCTGGAAAAAACTGCAGATTCCACACACAGTTTGACAAGGGGCCTGAAACCCCATGAACAAATCGAGAGGCAAGCGGAGTTCCGTTCCTCAGAAAAGACATAGCCTGACTCTCCAGTCCCAACTCTGCAGGGACACTACGATCAGAGTCAGAATTGGAGAGGAAGCCTGAGGTTCCTGCCTCCACTCGAGATGAGGCCCTCTTCCATTGCGACAAACCCAGTGGAGTCCCGAGAGGCCCCGCCAAATCCACAGCGTCCCTCACCTCTCAGAGGCACCCTGGGAAGTTTCCTCAGGTCCCCGGCAGAAGTCGGGGGAAACGAGGGTTTCCCGCTGCAACCCGAGAAAGACATCGAGAGTCCTTCTTCAACGCGTCTCGAGGCCCTAGTCCCCTCCCATGACTCGAGAACAATGACGCGCTCCTTCTCGCCACGTGCATGGAGACAAGACTTCCCTGGCGCCGCACGAGAGGCTCCCTGAGATCCTCGTCGTGCCTCGGGAGAAAACCCCCACGGGTGCCGCAGCTCGAGGAAACCCCTGAGATGCCCCCGTCCTCGCGAGATGAGGGCCTTCTTTTCCTGCCTGGCCTGGAGAGTAATCACGAGTCCTCTCTCAAAAGTGAAGAGGAGGCTGGACTCCCTTGAGGCCGCTCAGGGGGCTCCAAGAGACCCGCGTCGCGACTCGAGAGGAGAGCGGAGTCCTTGGCTTCCCCTCGAGACGAGGCCTGACTCCCCGGGGGAGCCTGGAATGCAACCCCGAGATCCCTGCCTTCCCTGGAGAGGAATATTACGTCCCGGACACACGCCTACGTGAGGTCTCTTCGGCCCTGCAGTGACTTGAGCGCAACCCCCAGCTTTCCCTCGCAACCCGAGGGGAAGATTGGGCTTCCCAGGGCCAACCCAAGGGGAAGGCTGAGATCCCCGTCGTAACTCGAGAATCCCGCCGCACCTCGAGAAAAACCACGTGGTTCCCACCTCTTGGCAAGATGAGGCCCTTGCCCGCCACGGCGTCTCAAGGGAAGTCCCCTGTTCCGCCCTGAAGGGCGAAACGGTCCCTGACAGCCTTCCTGCGACCCCCAAGAGTACCCCGATACACCGGGTTCCCCCGAGGGGAACACCGAGGGTCCCGGCACCGCTTCCTCTGAGCCCCTTCTCCCCTCCCGATCGCGACAGGAGAGGCGATTCCCCTGCGTGGTCTGGAAGGGGTTCCCGGCCTTCCCGGCGCACCTCAGGATGAGGCCGGTCTCACGAGGAAATTCGAGACGAGCCACGTGGGTGGGGCCACATGCCGCACGCCCCTGATTCCCCGGTCCGCTCTTGAGAAGGACCTGAGGCCCGGACCCCTCTTGGAAGGCAACCCTGTGGGGGAAGGCACAACACGAAGGGGCACTGCCACCCCCGTGCATCGTCCGCAAAGACCCGCGGGTTCCACACACAGCTCGACGAGGGGCCTGAGACCCCCTGAGCAACTCGAGAGGCCAGCGGGGCTCCCTTCCTCAGACAAGACGAGGCCTGACTCTCCTGTCCCAACTCTGCAGGGACCCTGCGGTCGGAGTCCGAAACGGAGAGGAAGCCTGAGGTTCCTGCCTCCCCTCGAGGTGAGGCCCTTTTCCGTTGCGCCAGACCCAGCGGAGTCCCGAGGGGCCCCGCCACGTCCACAGGATCCCTCACCTCTCAGAGGCACCCTGGGAAGTTCCCTAAGGTCCCCGGCAGAAGGCGAGGGAAACGAGGGTTTCCCGCCGCCCCCGAGAAAGACCTCGAGAGTCCTTCTTCAACGCGTCTTGAGTCCCTAGTCCCCTCCCGTGACTCGAGAACCATGACGCGCTCCCCCTTTCCACGAGCATGGAGACCTGACTTCCCTGGCGCCACACGAGACGCTCCCTGAGCTCCCCGTCGTACCTCCTGTGAAACCCCACACTGGCGCCGCAGCTCGAGAAAACCCACAAGATCCCTCCGTCATCGCGAGATGAGGGCCATCTTTTCCTGCCTGGCCTGGAGAGCAATCCCGGGTCCTCTCTCCAAACTGAAGAGGAGGCTCGACACCCTTGAGTCCACTCAGTGGGCTCCAAGAGAACCGTGTCGCGACTTGAGAGGAAAGCGGAGTCCTTTGCTTCCCCTCCAGGCGAGTCCTGACCCCCCGGGGGAGTCTGGAATGGAAACCCGTGATCCCTGTCTTCCCTTGAGAGGAATATTAGGTCCTGGACACACGCCTCGATGAGGTCTCTTTGGCCCTGTAGTGACTCGAGCAGAACCCCCAGCTTTCCATCGCAACTCGAATTGAAGATTGGGCTTCCCAGGGCCAACCCAAGAGGAAGCCTGAAATTCCTGTCGTTTTCGAGAATCCCGATGCAACTCGAGAAAAACGACGTGGTTCCAACGTCTTCACAGGATGAGGCCCTTGCCCTCTATAGCGTCTCCAGGGAAGTCCCATGTTCCGTCCTGAAGTGGGAAACGGTACTTGGCTCCCTTGATGCGACCCCTAAAGTTCCCTGAAACGCCGGGTTCCCTCGAGTGGAACACCGAGGGTCCCAGCACCACTTCATCTGAGCCCCATCTCCCCTCCTGATCGCGACAGGAGAATCGATTCCCCTACTTTGTGTGGAAGGGGTTCCCGGCCTTCCCGGCACACCTCAGGATGATGCTGGTCTCACGAGGAAATTCGAGATGAGCCACGTGGGTGGTGCCACATGCCGAATGACCCCGATTTCCCGGTCCGCTCTTGAAATGAACCCGATGCCCGGACACCTCTTTGAAGGAAACCCTGTGGGGGAAGGCACAAAACGAAGGGGCACTGACACCCCCATGCATCTTCTGGAAACACCCGCAGGTTCCACTAACAGCTTGTCAAGGGCCCTGAGACCCCCTGAACGACTCGAGAGGCAAGCAGAGTTCCGTTACTCAGACAAGACGAGGCCTGACTCTCCTGTCCCAACTCTGCAGGGACCCTGCGGTCGGAGTCAGAAATGGAGAGGAAGCCTGAGGTTCCTGCCTCCAATCGAGATGAGGCCCTCTTTCATTTCGTCAAACCTAGTGGAGTCCCGAGAGGCCCCTCTAACTCCTCAGTATCCCTCACCTCTCAGAGGCACCTGGGAAGTTCCCTAAGGTCCCCTTAGAGGTCGATGGAAACGAGTGTTTCCCGCCCCAACCCAAGAAAGACCTTGAGAGTCCTTCTTAAATGCCTCTTGAGGCCCTAGTCCCTCCCATGACTCGAGAGCAATGACGCGATCTGCCTGGCCACACGCATGGAGTCAGGCTTCTCTGGCGCCGCACGAGAGGCTCCCTGAACTCCCCATCATATCTCGTGAGAAACCCCACACTGGCGCCGCAGCTCGAGAAAACCCATGAGACGCCCCCGTCATCACGAGAGGAGGGCCATCTTTAACTGCATGGTATGCAGATCAAGCGTGAACCTTCTGTCCAAGCTACACAGGACGCTTGACTCCCTTTAGGCCACTCATTGGGCTCCAAGAGTTACGCGTCGCGACTCGAGAGGATAGTGGAGTCCTTTGCTTCCACTCGAGACGAGGCGTGACCCACCGGGTGAGACTGGAATGCGACCCCGATATCCCTGTCGCCCCTGGAGAGGGACATTACGTCCTGGACCCAAGCCTAGATGAGGACTCTTTGCCCTGAAGTGACTCGAGAGCAACCCCCAGCTCTCTCTGACAAGTTGAATGGAAGATTGGACTTCCTGGGCCAACACAAGAGGAAGCCTGAATTCCCCATTGTAACTCGAGAATCCCGCCGCAACTCGAGAAAAACCACGTGTTTCCCTCGTCATCGCAATATGAGGCCCTTGCCCGCTACAGCATCTCCAGAGAATTCCCACGTTCCGTCTTGAAGTGCGAAACTGTACTTGGCACCCTTGATGCGACCTCAAAAGTGCCGTGACATACTGGTCTCACTCGAGGGGACCACCGAGGTTCCCGACACCACTTCATCTGAGCCCCTTCTCCCCTTCTGATTGCGACCGGTGGGTCGATTCCCCTGCTTTGTCTGCAAGGGGTTCCCGAGCTTCCTGGCGCACCTCAGGATGAGGCCGGTCTCCCGAGGAAATTCGAGACGAAGCCTCGTGGGTGGTACCACATGCTGAAAGACCCCAATTTTCCGGTACGCTCTTGAAAAGAACCCGATGCCCGGAAACCTCTTTGAAGGCAACCCTGTGGATGAAGGCACAACACGAAGGGGCACTGACACCCCCGTGCATCGTCCTGAAAAACCCGCAGGTTCCACACTCAGCTCAACAAGTGGCCTGTCACTCCGTGAACAACTCGAAAGGCAAGGGGAAATCCATTCCTCCACAGAAGACGAGGCGTGACTCTCTTGTCCATACTCTGCAGGTACCCTGCGACCCGAGTCAGATATGGAGAGGACCCCTGAGGTTCCTGCCTCCATTCGAGATGAGGCCCTCTTCGATTGCACCAAACCCAGTTGAGTAACGAAAGGCCCCTCCCAAATCCACAGTGTGCCTGACTTCTCAGAGGCACCCTTAGAAGTTGCCTGAGGTTACCGACACAAATCAAGGGAACCCAGGGTTCCCTGCCGCGACCCGAGAAAGACCTCAAGAGTCCTTCTTCAATGCGTCTTGAGGCCCGATTCGCCTACTATGAATCGAGAGCAATCACGCACTCCCCTTCACCACACGCACGGAGACCTGACGTCCCTAGCACCACACGAGAGGCTCTCTGAGCTCCCCGTTGTACCTCGTGAGAAATCTGATACTGGCGCCGCAGCTGGAGAAAACCCACGAGATGCCCCCGTCATCGCGAGATGAGGGCCTTTTTTCCTGCATGGCCAGGAAAACAATCCCGAGTCATCTCCAAACTCCATAGGAGGCTTCACTCCCTTTACGCCACGCAGTGGGCTCCAAGAGATACCTGTCGCGACTCGACAGGAGAGCGGAGTCCTTTTTTTCCCCTCAAGACGAGGCCTGACTCCCCGGGTGAGTCGAGAATGCAACCCTGAGATCCCTGTTGGCCCAGTAGTGGAACACTAGGTCCTGGACACAAGCGTAGATGAGGTCTATTTTGCCCTGCAGTGACTGGAGAGCAAACCCCAGTTCTAACTTGCAACTCGAATGGAATACTGGATTTTCCTGGCGCCATACAAGAGGCTCCCTGAGATCCCCGTGGTACTTCATGAGACACCCCACACTGGCGCCGCAGCTCGAGAAAACCCACGAGATGCCACCGTCATCTCGAGATGAGGGCCTTCTTTTCCTGCATGGCCTGGAGTCCAATCCCGAGTCCTCTCTCCAAACTCCACAGGAGGCTTGACTCCCTTTAGTACACACAGTGGGCTCCAAGAGATACCCATCGCGACTCGAGACGAGAGCGGAATTCTTTGCTTACCCTCGAGGTGAGAACTGACTCCCCGGATGAGTCTGGAATGCAAACCCGAGATCCCTGTCGCCCCTGGAGAGCAACGTTAGATCCTGGACACAAGCCTAGATTAGGTCTCTCTTGCCCTGCAGTGACTCTAGCGCAATCCCCAGCTCCCCCTCGCAACCCGAAAGGAAGATTGGATTTCAAGGCCAACAAAAGGAAGCCTAAATTCCCGGTCATAACTCGAGAATCCCGCCGCAACTCGAGCAAAACCACGTGGTTCTCCCGTCATCGCAAGATGAGGCCCTTGCCCGCTACAGCGTTTCAAAAGATGTCCCAGGTTCCATCTTGAAATGCGAAACGGTACTTGGCACCCTTGATGCGACCCCAAAAGTCCCCCAACACGCCGGTCTCACTCAAGGGGAACACCGAGGTTCCCGGCACCACTTCATTTAAGCCCCTTCTCCCCTCCTGATCGTGACCGGTGGGTCGATTCCCCTGCTTTGTCTGCAAGGGGGCCCGACCTTCCCTGCACAACTCAGGATGAGGCCGGTCTCATGGGGAAATTCGATACGTAGCTTTGTGGGTGGTGCCACTTGCTGAAAGACTCCAATTTCCCGGTCCGCTCTTGATAAGAATCCGATGCTCGGACGCCTCTTGGAAGGCAGCCTTGAGTATGAAGGTACAACACGAAGGGGCACTAACACACCTGTGCATCGTCCGGAAAAACGGGCAGGTTACACACACAGCTCGACAAGTGGCCTGTCACCTCGAGAACAACTCGAGAGGCAAGAGGAGTCCCATCCTCCAGAAAAGACGAGGCCTGACTCTCCTGTACCAACATGCAGGGACCTTGCGATCTGAGTCAGAAATGGAGAGGAACACTGAGGTTCCTGCTTCAACTCGAGATGAGTCCCTCTTACATTCCACCAAATGCAGAGGAGTCTCGAGAGGCCCCTCCAAACTGCACAGTATCCCTGACTTCTCAGAGGCACTCTGAGAAGCTCCCTGAGGTCGCAGGCACAAGTCAAGGGAACCCTGGGTTTTATGCAGTGACCCGAGAAAGACCTCGAGAGTCCTTCTTCAACCCGTCTTGAGGCCCGATTACCCTACCATGACTCGACAGCAATGACGAGCTCCCCCTAGCCATCTCATGGGGACCTGACTTCCCTGGCGCCACACGAGAGGCTCCCTGAGCTCCCTCTCGTACCTCATCAGAAACCCGGCACTAGCGCGGCAGTCCAGAAAACCCACGAGACGCCGCCATCATCGCGAGATGAGGGCCTTCTTTTCCTGCATGGCCTGGACAGGAATCCCGAGTCCTCTATCCAAACACCACAGGAGGCTTGACTCCCTTTAGGGCACACAGTGGGCTCCAAGAGATACCCATCGCGACTCAAAAGGACAGCGGAGTTCTTTGCTTCCCCTCGAGACGAGGCCTGATTCCCCGGGTGAGTCTGGTATGCAACCCCAAGATCCCTGTCGCCCCTAGGGACGAGCATTAAGTCCTGGACACAAGCCTAGATGAGGTCTATTTTGCCCTGCAGTGACTCGAGAGCAATCCCCAGCTCTCCCTTTAAACTCGAATGGAAGATAGGACTTCCCTGGCCCAACACATGAGGAAGACTGTATTCCCCGTCGAAACTCGAGAATCCCGCCACAACTCGAGAAACGCCACGTGGTTCCCCCGTCATCCCAAGATGAGGCCCTTGCCCCCTACAGCGTCTCAAGAGAAGTCCCACGTTCCGTCTTGAAGTGCGAAACGGTATTGGCACCCTTGATGCGACCTCAAAAGTTCCTCGACACACCAGTCTGACTCGAGGAGAACACCGAGGTTCCCGGCACCACTACATCTGGGCCCCTTCTCCCCTCCTGATCGCGACAGGAGGGTCGATTCCCCTGTTTTGTCTTGAAGGGGTTCCCACCTTTCCTGGTGCATCTCAGGATGAGGCCGGTCTCACGAGGATATTCGAGACATAGCCACTTGGATGGTGACACATGCCGAAAGACCCCGATTTCCCGGTCCGCTCTTGATAAGATCCTGATGCCCGGACACCTCTTTGAAGATAACCCTTTTGATGAAGGCACAACACTTAGGGGCACTGACACCCCTGGGTATCATCCGGAGAAACCCGCAGGTACCACACACAGCTCGAGAAGTGACCTGTCACCCCGTGAACAACTGGAGAGGCAAGCAGAGTTCCATTCCTCCACAAAAGACGAGGCCTGACTCTCCTGTTCGAACTCTGCAGCGAAACTGCGATCCGAGTCAGATCTGGCCCAGGGGAAGTCAGGAGAGGAAACATGAGTTTCCTGCCTCCACTCGAGATGAGGCCCTCTTCCATTGCACCGAACCCAGT
Source organism: Bubalus kerabau (assembly GCF_029407905.1). Lineage (NCBI taxonomy): Eukaryota > Metazoa > Chordata > Mammalia > Artiodactyla > Bovidae > Bubalus > Bubalus kerabau. The sequence goes on along the minus strand of NW_026577887.1, from coordinate 1,421,060 downwards.
GGAGTCCCGAGAGACCCCTCCCAACTGCACAGTATCCCTGACTTCTCAGAGGCACCCTTAGACCTTCCTGAGATCACCGGCACAAGTCGAGGGAACCAAGGGTTTCCTGCCCCAACCCGTAAAAGACCTCGAGAGTCCTTCTTCAACGCGTCTTGAGGTGCGATTCCCCTACCATGACTCGAGAGCAATGACGCGCTCCCCCTAGCCACGCGCATAGAAACCTGACTTCCCTGGCGCCACAGGAGAGGCTCCCTGAGCTCCCATTATACCTCGTGAGCAACACCACACTGGAGCCGCAGCTCGAGAATACCCACGAGACGCCCCAGTCCTCACGAGATGAGGGCCTTCTTTTGCTGTATGGCCTGGAGAGCAATCCTGAGTCCTCTCTCCAAACTTCACAGGAGGCTTGCCTCATTTTAGGCCACACAGTGAGCTCCAAGATATACCCGTCGCGACTTGACAGGAGAGCGGTGTCCTTGGCTTCCCCTCGAGACGAGGCCTGACTCCCCGGGTGAGTCGAGAATGCAATGCCGAGATCGCTTTCGCCCCAGCAGAGGAACATTAGGTCCTGGACACAAGCCTAGATGAGGTCTATTTGGCCCTGCAGTGTCTCGAGAGCAATCCCCAGTTCTAACTCACAATTCGAATGAAAACTGGACTTCCCTAGGCCAGTTGAAGAGGAAGCCTGAATTCCCAGTTGTAACTCGAGAATCCCGCCCCAACTCAAGAAAAACCACGTGGTTCCCCCGTCATCGAAAGATGAGGCCCTTGCCCGCTACAGCGTCTCAAGAGAAGTCCCACGTTCCGTATTGAAGAGCGAAAAGTTATTTGGAACCCTTGATGCGACCCCAAAAGTTCCCCGACATACCAGTCTCACTTGAGGAGAACACCGAGGTTCCCGGCACCACTTCATCTGAGACTCTTCTCCCCTCTTGATCGCGACAGGAGGTTCGATTCCCCTGCTTTGTCTGGAAGGCGTTCCCGACCTTCCTGGCGCACATCAAGATGAGGCCAGTCTCACGAGGAAATTCGAGACATAGCCTCGTGGGTGGTGCGACATGCCAAAAGACCCCAATTCCCTGGTCCGCTCTTGATAAGAACCCGATGGCAGAACCCAACTCGAAGGCAATCCTGTGGAACAAGGCACAACAAGAAGGGGCAGTGACACCCCAGTGCATCGTCCAGAAAAACCCGCAAGTTCCACATACAAATCGACAAGTGGCCTGTCACCCCATGAACAACGCGAGAGTCAAGCGGAGTTCCATTCCTCCACACAAGACGAGGCCTGACTCTCCTGTCCCAACTCTGCAGGGACTCTGCGATCCGAGTCAGATCCGGCGCATTCGAAGCCAGGAGAGGAACCCTATGGTTCCTGCCTCAACTTGTCATGAGGCCCTCTTCCATTGCACCAAACCCAGTGGAGTTCCGAGAGGCCCCTCCCAACTCCACAGTGACCCTGACTTCTCAGAGGCACGCTGAGAAGCTTCCTGAGGTCACTGGCACAAGTCGATGGAACCCAGGGTTTCCTGCTGCAACCCAAGAAAGACCTCGAGAGTCCTTCTTTAACACGTTTTCAGGCCCAATTCCCCTACCATGACTCGAGAACAATGACGGGCTCCCTCTCACCACGTGCATAGAGACCTGACTGGCCTGGCACCACATGAGAGGCTCACTGAGCTCCCAGTCTTACTTCGTGAGAAACCCCACACTAGCGCCACAGCTCGAGAAAACCTACGAGACGCCCCAGTCATCGGGAGATGAGGGCCTTCATTTCCTGCATTGCCTGGAGAGCAATCCCGTGTCCTCCCTCCAAACACCAGAGGAGGTTTGACTCCTTTTAAGCCACTCAGTGGGCTCCAAGACATACCCGTCCGACTCGAGAGGAGAGCAGAGTCCTTTGCTTCCCCTCGAGACGAGGCCTGACTCCAGGGTGAGTCTGGAATGCAACCCCGAGATTCCTGTCGCCCCTTGACATGAACATTAGGTCCTGCACACAAGCCTTGGTGGGGTCTCTTTTGCCTTCAGTGACTAGAGCGCACCTCCAGCTCTTCCTCGAATCTTGAATGGAAGATAAGACTTTTGTGGGCCAACACAAGAGGAAGCATGAATTCCCTGTGGTAACTCAAATATCCCACCGCAACTAGAGAAAAACCAAGTGGTTCCCCAGTCATTCCAAGATGAGGCCCTTGCCCGCTGGAGCACCCCAAGAGAAGTCCCACGTTCCAATTTGAAGAGCGAAACGGTACTTGGAACGCGTTATGCGACCCCAAAAGTTACCCGACATACCTGTCTCACTTGAGGGAAACACCGAGGTTCCCAGCAGCACAACATCTGAGCCACTTCTCCACTCCTGATCGCCACAGGAGGGTCGATTCCTCTGCTTTGTCTGGAAGGGTTTCATGACCTTCGCGGCACACCTCAGGATGAGGCCGGTTTCATGAGGAAATTCGAGACTAGCCACGTGGGTGGTGCCAAATGCTGAACGACCCCGATTTCCCAGGCCGCTCTTCATAAGAACACAATGCCCGGACACCTCTTCGAAGGCAACCCTGTGGATGAAGACACAAAACGAAGGGTCACTGACACCCCCATGCATCGTCTGGAAAAACCTGCAGATTCCACACACAGTTTGACAAGGGGCCTGAAACCCCATGAACAACTCGAGAGGCAAGCGCAGTTCCATTCCTCAGAAAAGACATAGCCTGACTCTCCTGTCCCAACTCTGCAGGGACACTACGATCAGAGTCAGAATTGGAGAGGAAGCCTGAGGTTCCTGCCTCCACTCGAGATGAGGCCCTCTTCCATTGCGACAAACCCAGTGGAGTACCAAGAGGCCCCGCCAAATTCACAGCGTCCCTCACCTCTCAGAGGCACCCTGGGAAGTTTCCTCAGGTCCCCGGCAGAAGTCGGGGGAAACGAGGGTTTACCGCTGCAACCCGAGAAAGACCTCGAGAGTCCTTCTTCAACGCGTCTCGAGGCCCTGGTCCCCTCCCGTGACTCGAGAACAATGACGCGCTCCTCCTCGCCACGTGCATGGAGACATGACTTCCCTGGGGCCGCACGAGAGGCTCCCTGAGATCCTCGTCGTGCCTCGGGAGAAAACCCCCACGGGTGCCGCAGCTCGAGGAAACCCCTGAGATGCCACCGTCCTCGCGAGCTGAGGGCCTTCTTTTCCTGCCGGGCCTGGAGAGTAATCACGAGTCCTCTCTCAAAAGTGAAGAGGAGGCTGGACTCCCTTGAGGCCACTCAGGGGGCACCAAGATATCCGCGTCGCGACTCAGGAGGAGAGCGGATCCTTTGCTTCCCCTCGAGGCGAGGCCTGACTCCCCGGGGGAGCATGGGATGCAACCCCGAGATCCTTGTCTTCCCTGGAGAGGAGCACTAGGTCCTGGACACACGCCTAGATGAGGTCTCTTTGGCCCTGCAGTGACTCGAGCGCAACCCTCAGCTTTCCCTCGAAACCCGAGGGGAAGATTGGGCTTCCCAGGGCCAACCCAAGGGAAAGGCTGAGATCCCCGTCGTAACTCGAGAATCCCGCCGCAACTCGAGAAAAACCACGTGGTTCCCACCTCTTGGCAAGATGAGGCCCTTGCCCACGAGGGCGTCTCAAGGGAAGTCCCCTGTTCCGCCCTGAATGGCGAAACGGTCCCTGACAGCCTTCCTGCGACCCCCAAAAGTCCCCCGACACGCCGAGGTCCCCCGAGGGGAACACCGAGAGTCCCGGCACCGCTTCCTCTGAGCCCCTTCTCCCCTCCTGATCGCGACAGGAGAGGCGATTCCCCTGCGTGGTCTGGAAGGGGTTCCCGGCCTTCCCGGTGCACCTCAGGATGAGGCCGGTCTCACGAGGAAATTCGAGACGAGCCACGTGGGTGGGGCCACATGCCTAACGCCCCCGATTCCCCGGTCCGCTTTTGAGAAGGACCCGAGGCCCGGACCCCTCTTCGAAGGCAACCCTGTGGGTGAAGGCACAACACGAAGGGGCACTGCCACCCCCGTGCAGCGTCCGCAAAGACCCGCGGGTTTCACACACAGCTCGACGAGGGGCCTGAGACCCCCTGAGCAACTCGAGAGGCCAGCGGGGTTCCCTTCCTCAGACAAGACGAGGCCTGACTCTCCTGTCCCAACTCTGCAGGGACTCTGCGGTCGGAGTCCAAAATGGAGGGGAAGCCTGAGGTTCCTGCCTCCCCTCGAGGTGAGGCCCTCTTCCGTTGCGCCAGACCCAGCGGAGTCCCGAGGGGCCCCGCCACCTCCACTGGATCCCTCGCCTCTCAGAGGCACCCTGGGAAGTTCCCTAAAGTCCCCAGCAGAAGGCGAGGGAAACGAGGGTTTCCCGCCGCCCCCCGAGAAAGACCTCGAGAGTCCTCCTTCAAGGCGTCTCGAGGCCCTAGTCCCCTCTCGTGACTCGAGAGCCAGGACGCGCTCCCCCTTGCCACGCGCATGGAGACCTGACTTCCCTGGCGCCGCACGAGAGGCTCCCTGAGATCCTCGTCGTGCCTCGGGAGAAAACCCCCATGGGCGCCGCAGCTCGAGGAGACCCCGGAGACGCCCCCGTCCTCGCGAGCTGAGGGCCTTCTTTTCCAGCATGGCCTGGAGAGCAATCCCGGGTCCTCTCTCCAAACGGAAGAGGAGGCTGGACTCCCTTGAGGCCGCTCAGGGGGCTCCAAGAGACCCGCGTCGCGACTCGAGAGGAGAGCGGAGTCCTTGGCTTCCCCTCGAGACGAGGCCTGACTCCCCGGGGGAGCCTGGAATGCAACCCCGAGATCCCTGCCTTCCCTGGAGAGGAATAGTAGGTCCCGGACACACGCCTAGGTGAGGTCTCTTCGGCCCTGCAGTGACTCGAGCGCAACCCCCAGCTTTCCCTCGCAACCCGAGGGGAAGATTGGGCTTCCCAGGGCCAAGCCAAGGGGAAGGCTGAGATCCCCGTCGTAACTCGAGAATCCCTCCGCAACTCGAGAAAAACCACGTGGTTCCCACCTCTTGGCAAGATGAGGCCCTTGCCCGCCACGGCGTCTCAAGGGAAGTCCCCTGTTCCGCCCTGAAGGGCGAAACGGTCCCTGACAGCCTTCCTGCGACCCCCAAAAGTCCCCCGACACGCCGGGTTCCCCCGAGGGGAACACCGAGGGTCCCGGCACCGCTTCTTCTGAGCCCCTTCTCCCCTCCTGATCGCGACAGGAGAGGCGATTCCCCTGCGTGGTCTGGAAGGGGTTCCCGGCCTTCCCGGCGCACATCAGGATGAGGCCGGTCTCACGAGGAAATTCGAGACGAGCCACGTGGGTGGTGACACATGCCGAACGCCCCCGATTCCCCGGTCCGCCCTTGAGAACGACCCGAGGCCCTGACCCGTCTTTGAAGGCAACCCTGTGGGTGAAGGCACAACACGAAGGGGCACTGCCACCCCCGTGCATCGTCCGCAAAAACCCGCGGGTTCCACACACAGCTCGACGAGGGGCCTGAGACCCCCTGAGCAACTCGAGAGGCCAGCGGGGTTCCCTTACTCAGACAAGACGAGGCCTGACTCTCCGCTCCCAACTCTGCAGGGACCCTGAAGTCGGAGGGTCGAAGTCAGAAACAGAGAGGAAGCCTGATGTTCCTGCCTCCCCTCGAGATGAGGCCCTCTTCCATTGCGCAAACCCCAGCGGAGTCCCGAGAGACCCCGCTAACTCCACAGCATCCCTCACCTCTCAGAGGCACCCTGGGAAGTTCCCTCAGGTCCCCGGCAGAAGTCGAGGGAAATAAGGGTTTCCCGCCGCCACTCGAGAAAGACCTCGATAGTCCTTCTTCAAAGTGTCTTGAGGCCCTTGTCCCCTCTCTGGACTAGAGAGCAATGATGCGCTCCCCCTCGCCACGCGCATGCAGACCTGGCTTCCCTGGCGCCGCACGAGAGGCTCCCTAAGATACTCGTCGTGCCTCGGGAGAAAACCCCCATGGGCACCGCAGCTCGAGGAAACCCCTGAGACGCCCCCGTCCTCGCTAGCTGAGGGCCTTCTTTTCCTGCCTGGCCTGGAGAGCAATCCCGAGTCTTCTCTCCAAACTGAAGAGTAGGCTGGACTCCCTTGAGGCGACTCAGTGGGCTCCAAGAGATCCGCCTCGCGGCTCGAGAGCAGAGCGCAGTCCTTTGCTTCCCCTCGAGGTGAGGCCTGAATCCCCGGGGGAGTCTGGAGTGCAATCCCGAGATCCTTGTCTTCCCTTGAGAGGACTATTAGGTCCTGGACACACGCCTAGATGAGGTCTCTTTGGCCTTGCAGTGGTTCGAGCACAACATCCAGCTTTCCCTCGCAACTCGAAGGGAAGTTTGGGCTTCCCAGGGCCAACACAAGAGGAAGCCTGAAATCCACGTCGTAACTCGAGAATCCCGCCGCAACTCGAGAAAAACCACGTGGTTCCATCGTCTTCGCAACATGAGGCCCTTGCCCGCCACAGCGTCTCAAAAGAAGTCCCACGTTCCTACTGAAGTGCTAAACGGTACTTGGCACCCATGATGGCACCCCCAAAGTTCCCCAACATACAGGCCTCACTCGAGGGTAACACCCATGTTCCCCGCACCACATCATTTGAGCCCCTTCTCCCCTCCTGATTGCAACAGGAGTGTCTTTTCTCCTGCTTTGTGTGGAAGGGGTTACCGATCTTCCCAGCGCACATCAGGATGAGGCCTGTCTCACGAGGAAATTGGAGATGTAGCCTCGTGGGTGGTGCCACATGCGGAAAGACCCCATTTCCCGGTCAGCTATTAATAAGAACCCGATGCCCGTACACGTCTTGGAATGCATCCCGTAGGATGAAGGCACAACAAGGAGGGACCCTGAACACCCGTGCATCTTTTGGAAAATTCTGCAGGTTCCACATACAGCTCGACAAGTGACCTGTCACCTCGTGAACAACTCGAGAGGCAAGCTAAGTTTCATTTCTCCACAGAATACGAGGCCTGACTCTCCTGTCCCAACTCTGCAGGAATCCTGAGATCGGAGTCTGAAATGGAGAGGAACCCTGAGGTTCCTTCCTCAACACGAGATGAGGCCCTCTTGTATTATACCACACCCAGTGGAGTCCCGAGAGGCCCCTCCCAACTCCACAGTATCAGTGTCTTCTCAGAGGCACCCTGAGCAACTCCCTGAGGTCACCGGCACAAGTCGAGGGAACACAGGGTATCCTGCCGCAACCCGAGAAAGACCTCAAGAGTCCTTCTTCAACGCGTCTTGAGGACGGATTCCCCTACCATGACTCGAGAGCAATGACACGCTCCCCCTCGCCATGCGCATGGACACCTGACTTCCCTGGCGCCACATGAGAGGCTCCCTGAGCTCCCCGTCATACCTCGTGAGAAACCCCACACTGGCGCCGCAGCTCGGGAAAACCCACCGTCATCGCGAGATTGGGGACTTCTTTTCCTGCCTGACCTGGAGAGCAATCTCTGGTCTTTTCTCCAAACTTCACAGGAGGCTTTACTCCCTTTAGGCCACTCAATGGGCTCCAAGAGATACCTGTCGCGACTTGAGAGGAGAGCAGAGTACTTTGTTTCCCCTCGAGACGAGGCCTTACCTCAGGTGAGTCTGGAATGCAACCCCGAGATCCCTGTTGTCCCTGGAGAGGAACATTATGTCCTGGACAAAAGCCTAGATGAGGTATATTGTGCCCTACAGTGAATCGAGAGCAACACCCATCTCTCCCTCGCAATTCGAATGGAAGATTGGTCTTCATTGGGCCAACACAAGAGGAAGTCTGAATTTCCCGTTGTAAATCGAGAATCCCACCGCAACTCTTAAAAACCACGTGGTTCCCCATTCATCGCAATATGAGGCCTTTGCCCGCTACAGAGTCTCAAGAGAAGTCCCATGTTTCGTCATAAAGTTCGAGATGCTACTTGGCACCCTTGATGCGACCCCAAAAGTTCCCCAATATACCGGTCTCACTCCAAGGGAACACCGAAGTTCCTGGCACCACTTCATTTGAGCCCCTTCTCCGCTCCTGATCACGGCAGGAAGGTCGATCCCCCTGCTTTGTCTAGAAGGGGTTCCCGACCTTCATGGCGCACCTCAGGATGAGGCCAGTCTCACGAAGAAATTCGAGACGTAGCCTCGTGTTGGTGCCACGTGCCAAAAGACCCCGATTTCTCGGTCTTGCTCTTGATAAGAACCCGATGCCCGGACACCTCTTCTAAGGCAACCCTGTGGATGAAGGCACTACACGAGGGGGCACTGGCAACCCTGTTCATCATCCGGAAAACCCCGCAGGATCCACATACAGCTCCACAACTGGCCTGTCACCCCTTAAACAATGAGAGAGGAAAGCGGAGTCCCCTTCCTCAGACAAGACGAGGCCTGAGTATCCAATCCCAACTCTGCAGGCATGCTTCGATCTGAGTCAGAAATGGAGAGGAAACCTGAGGTTCCTGCCTCAACCCGAGATGAGGCCCTCTTCCATTAAAACAAACCCAGTGGAGTCCCGAGAGTCCCCTCCCATCTCCACAGTATCCCTGACTTCTCATAGGCATTCTGAGAAGCTCCTTGAGGCCACCGGCAAAAGTCGAGGGAAATAAGGGTTTCCTGCCACAACCGAAGAAAGACCTCGAGACTCCTTCTTCAATGTGTCTTGAGGTCAGATTCCCCTACCATAGCTCGAGAGCAATAATGCGCTCCCCCTCGCCACGCACATGGAGACCTGACTTCCCTGGCGCCACACGAGAGGCTCCCTGAGCTCCCCGTCGTACCTCGTGTGAAACCCCACACTGGCGCCGCAGCTCGAGAAAACCCACAAGATCCCTCCGTCATCGCGAGATGAGGGCCATCTTTTCCTGCATGGCCTGGAGAGCAGTCCCAAGTCCTCTCTCCAAACTTCACAGGAGGCTTGACTCCCTTTAGGCCACAAAGTGGGCTCCAAGAGGTGCCCGTCGCGACTCGAAAGGAGAGCGGAGTCCTTTGCTTCCCTTCGACATGAGGCCTGATTCCCTGGGTGAGTCTGGAATGCAAACCTGAGATCCCTGTGGCCCTTGGAGAGGAACATTAGGTCCTGGACACAAGCCTAGATGAGGTCTCCTTTGCCCTGCAGTGACTCGAGCGCAACCCCCAGCTCTCCCTCGCAACTCGAATGGATGATTGGACTTCCCTGGCCCAACACAAGAGGAAGCCTGAAATCCCCGTCGTAACTCGAGAATCCCGCCGCAACTCGAGAAAAACCACGTGGCTCCCCCGTCATCGCAAGATGAGGCCCTTGGCCGCTACAGCGTATCAAGAGAAGTCCCACGTTCCATCCTGAAGTACAAAACGGTACTTGGCACCCTTGATGCGACCCCCAAAGTTCCCTGACATACCGGTCTCACTCGAGGGAAACACCAAAGTTCACGGCACCACTTCCTGTGAGCCCCTTCACCCCTCCTGATCGCGACAGAAGGGTCGATTCCCATGTTTTGTCTGCAAGGGGTTCCCGACGTTCCCCGCGAACCTCCGGATGAGGCCGGTCTCATGAGGAAATTCGAAAAGTAGCCTCATGGTTGGTGCCATATGCTGAAAGATCCCGAATTCCCGGTCCACTCTAGATAAGAACCTGACGCCCGGACATCTCTTCGAAGGCAACCCTGTGGATGAAGGCACAACACGAAGGGACACTGACATCCCCATGCATCGTCTGGAGAAACCCGCAGATTCCACTCACAGCTCCAAATGTGGACTGTCACCTCGTGAACAACTCGAGAGGCAAGTGAAGTTGCATTCCTTCACACAAGACGAGGCCTTACTCTCCTGTCCCAACTCTTCAGGGACCCTGCAATTGGAGTCAGAAATGGAGAGGAACCCTGAGGTTCCTGCCTCAACTAGAGAAGAGGCCCTCTTCCATTGAACCAAACTCAGTGGTGTCCCGAGAGGCCCCTCCCAACACCACAGTATCCCTGAATTCTCAGAGGCTCCGTGAGAAGCTACCTGAGGTCACTGGCACAAGACGAGGGAACCCAGAGTTTCCTGAAGTAACCCGAGAAAGACTTGGAGAGTCCTTTTTCAACGTCTCTTGATGCCCGATTCCCCTACCATGACTCCAGAGCAAGGACGCGTTCCCCTCGCCACGAGCAGGAAAACTGACTTCCCTAGTACCACACAAGAGGCTCCCTGAGTACCCCATCGTACCTCGTGAGAAAACCCACACTGGTGCCGCAGTTCGAGAAAAACCACAAGATGCCCCCGTCAAGGAGAGATGGGGGCCTTCTTTTCCTGCCTGACCTGGAGAGCAATTCCTGGTCCTCTCTCCAAACTTCACAGGAGTACTGACTCCCTTTAGGCCACTCAGTTGGGTCCAAGAAATACCCGGTGCGACTCGAGAGGAGAGTGGAGTCCTTTGCTTCCCTGGAGACGAGGCCTGACTCCCCGGGTGAGTTTGGAATGCAACCCCGAGATCCATGTCACCCCTGGAGTGGAACATTATGTCCTAGACACAAGCCTAGATGAGGTCTATTTTGCCCTACAGTGACTCGAGCAACTTCCATCTCTCCCTCACAATTTGAATGGAAGATTGGTCTTCCCACGGTCAACACAAGAGGAAGTCTGAATTTCCCATCGTAATTCGAGAATACAGCCTCAAGTCTTAAAAACCATGTGGTTCCCCCTTCATCGCAATATGAGGCCCTTGCCAGCTAGAGTCTCAAGAGAAGTCCCACGTTCCATCTTAAAGTTCGAAATGCTACTTGGCACCCTTGATGTGACCCCAAAGTTCCCCAACATACCGGTCTCACTCCAGGGGAACACCGAAGTTCCCGGTGTCTCCAGGGAAGTCCCATGTTCCGCCCTGAAGGGCGACACGGTACTTGACACCCTTGATGTGACCGCAAAAGTTCCCCGACACGCTGGGTTCCCTCGAGGGGAACACCGAGGGTCCCGGCACCACTTCATCTGAGCCCCGTCTCCCCTCCTGATCGCGACAGGAGAGTCGATTCCCCTGCTTTGTGTGGAAGGGGTTCCCGGCCTTCCTGGCGCACCTCAGGATGAGGCCGGTCTCAGGAGGAAATTCGAGACTAGCCACATGTGAGGTGCCAAGTGCCGAACGACTCCGATTTTCCGGTCCGCTCTTGATAAGAACCCGATGCCCGGACACCTCTTCGAAGGCAACCCTGTGGGTGAAGGCACAACACGAAGGGGCACTGACACCCCCGTGCATCATCCGGAAAAACCCGCAGGGTCTACACACAGCTCGACAAGGGGCCTGAGACTCCCGGAACAACTCGAGAGGCAACCAGAATTCCATTCCTCAGACAAGACGAGGCATGACTCTCCTGTCCCAACACTGCAGGGACCGTGCATTCGGAGTCCGAATCCGAGAGGAAGCCTGAGGTTCCTGCCTCCCCTCGAGATGAGGCCCTCTTCCATTGCGCCGAACCCAGCAGAGTCACGAGAGGCCCTGCCAACTGCACAGCATCCCTCACCTCTCAGAAGCACCGTGAGAAGTTCCCTAAGGTCCCCTGCAGAAGTCGAGGGAAACAAGGGTTTCCCGCCGCAACGCGAGAAAGACCTCGAGAGTCCTTCTTCAACGCCTCTTGAGGACCTAGCCGTTTCCCATGACTCGAGAGTGATGACCAGCTCCCCCTCGCCATGCGCATGGAGACCTGACTTGCCTGGCGCCGCACGAGAGGCTCCCTGAGCTCCTCATCGTGCCTCGTGAGAAAACCCCCATGGGCGCAGCAGCCTGAGGAAACCCATGAGACGCCCCCGTCATCGCGAGATGAGGGCCTTCTTTCTTGCCTGGCCTGGAGAGCAATCCCGAGTCCTCTCTCCAAACTGAAGAGGAGGCTCGACACCCTTGAGTCCACTCAGTGGGCTCCAAGAGATCCGTGTCGCGACTTGAGAGGAAAGCGGAGTCTTTGCTTCCCCTCCAGGCGAGTCCTGACCCCCCGGGGGAGTCTGTAATGGAAACCCGTGATCCCTGTCTTCCCTTGAGAGGAATATTAGGTCCTGGACACACGCCTCGATGAGGTCTCTTTGGCCCTGTAGTGACTCGAGCAGAACCCCCAGCTTTCCATCGCAACTCGAATTGAAGATTGGGCTTCCCAGGGCCAACCCAAGAGGAAGCCTGAAATTCCTGTCGTTTTTGAGAATCCCAATGCAACTCGAGAAAAACGACGTGGTTCCAACGTCTTCACAGGATGAGGCCCTTGCCCGCTACAGCGTCTCCAGGGAAGTCCCATGTTCCGTCCTGAAGTGGGAAACGGTACTTGGCTCCCTTGATGCGACCCCTAAAGTTCCCTGAAACGCCGGGTTCCCTCGAGTGGAACACCGAGGGTCCCGGCACCACTTCATCTGAGCCCCATCTCCCCTCCTGATCGCGACAGGAGAATCGATTCCCCTACTTTGTGTGGAAGGTGTTCCCGGCCTTCCCGCCGCACCTCGGGATGATGCTGGTCTCACGAGGAAATTCGAGATGAGCCACGTGGGTGGTGCCACATGCCGAATGACCCCGATTTCCCGGTCCGCTCTTGAAATGAACCCGATGCCCAGACACCTCTTCGAAGGCAACCCTGTGGATGAAGACACAAAACGAAGGGTCACTGACACCCCCATGCATCGTCTGGAAAAACCTGCAGATTCCACACACAGTTTGACAAGGGGCCTGAAACCCCATGAACAACTCGAGAGGCAAGCGGAGTTCCATTCCTCAGAAAAGACATAGCCTGACTCTCCTGTCCCAACTCTGCAGGGACACTACGATCAGAGTCAGAATTGGAGAGGAAGCCTGAGGTTCCTGCCTCCACTCGAGATGAGGCCCTCTTCCATTGCGACAAACCCAGTGGAGTCCCGAGAGGCCCCGCCAAATCCACAGCGTCCCTCACCTCTCAGAAGCACCCTGGGAAGTTTCCTCAGGTCCCCGGCAGAAGTCGGGGGAAACGAGGGTTTCCCGCTGCAACCCGAGAAAGACATCGAGAGTCCTTCTTCAACGTGTCTTGAGGCCCTAGTCCCCTCCCATGACTCGAGAACAATGACGCGCTCCTTCTCGCCATATGCATGGAGACATGACTTCCCTGGAACCACACGAGAGGCTCCCTGAGATCCTCGTCGTGCCTCGGGAGAAAACCCCCACGGGTGCCGCAGCTCGAGGAAACCCCTGAGATGGCCCCTCCTCGCGAGGTGAGGGCCTTCTTTTCCTGCCTGGCCTGGAGAGTAATCACGAGTCCTCTCTCAAAAGTGAAGAGTAGGCTGGACTCCCTTGAGGCCACTCAGGGGGCACCAAGATATCCGCGTCGCGACTCGGGAGGAGAGCGGAGTCCTTTGCTTCCCCTCGAGGCGAGGCCTGACTCCCCGGGGGAGCATGGGATTCAACTCCGAGATCCTTGTCTTCCCTGGAGAGGAGCATTAGGTCCTGGACACAGGCCTAGATGAGGTCTCTTTGGCCCTGCAGTGACTCGAGCGCAACCCCAACTTTCGCTCGCCACTAGAATAGAAGATTGGGCTACCCAGGGCCGACACAAGAGGAAGCCTGTAATCCCCCGTCATAACACGAGAATCCCGCCGCACCTCGAGAAAAACCACGTGGTTCCTACCTCTTCGCAAGATGATGCCCTTGCCCGTGAAGGCGTCTCAAGGGAAGTCCCCTGTTCCGCCCTGAAGTGCGAAACGAGACCTGACAGCCTTCATGTGACCCCAAAAGTTCCCCGACACGCCTGGTTCCCTTGAGGGGAACACCGAGGGTCCCGGCACCGCTTCATCTGAGCCCCTTCTCCCCTCCTGAGCGCGACAGTAGAGTCGATTCCCCTGCGTGGTCTGGAAGGGGTTCCTGGCCTTCCTGGCGCACCTCAGGAGGAGGCCGGTCTCACGAGGACATTTGAAATGAGCCACGTGGGTGGTGCCACACGCCGAACGACCCCGATTCCCCGGACCGCTCTTGAGAAGAACCCGATGACGTACCCCTCTTAGAAGGCAACCCTGTGGGTGAAGGCACAGACCTAAGCGGCATTGACATCACCGTGCATCGTCCGGAAAGACCCGCGGGTTCCACACACAGCTCGACGAGGGGCCTGTGGCCCCCTGAACAACTCGAGAGGCAAGCGGGGTTCCCTTCCTCAGACAAGACGAGGCCTGACTTTCCTGTCCCAACTGTGCAGGGACCCTGCAGTCGGAGTCCAAAACGGAGAGGAATCCTGAGGTTCTTGCCTCCCAACCAAATGAGGACCTCTTCCGTTGCGCCAGACCCAGCGGAGTCCCGAGGGGCCCCGCCACCTCCCCAGGATCCCTCGCCTCTCAGAGGCACCCTGGGAAGTTCCCTAAGTCCCCGGCAGAAGGCGAGGGAAACGAGGGTTTCCCGCCGCCCCCAGAGAAAGACCTCGAGAGTCCTTCTTCAACGCGTCTCCAGGCCCTAGTCCCCTCCCGTGACTCGAGAGCCAGGACGCGCTCCCCCTCGCCATGCGCATGGAGACCTGACTTTCCTGGCGCCGCACGGGAGGCTCCCTGAGATCCTCGTCGTGCCTCGGGAGAAAACCCCCACGGGCGCCGCAGCTCGAGGAAACCCCTGAGACGCCCCCGTCCTCGCGAGCTGAGGGCCTTCTTTTCCTGCATGGCCTGGAGAGCAATCCCGGGTCCTCTCTCCAAACGGAAGAGGAGGCTGGACTCCCTTGAGGCCGCTCAGGGGGCTCCAACAGACCCGCGTCGCGACTCGAGAGGAGAGCGGAGTCCTTGGCTTCCCCTCGAGAAGAGGCCTGACTCCCCAGGGGAGCCTGGAATGCAACCCCGAAATCCCTGCCTTCCCTGGAGAGGAATATTAGGTCCCGGACACACGCCTAGGTGAGGTCTCTTCGGCCCTGCGGTGACTCGAGCGCAACCCCCAGCTTTCCCTCGCAACCCGAGGGGAAGATTGGGCTTCCCAGGGCCAAGCCAAGGGGAAGGCTGAGATCCCCGTCGTAACTCGAGAATCCCGCCGCAACTCAAGAAAAACCACGTGGTTCCCACCTCTTGGCAAGATGAGGCCCTTGCCCGCGACGTCGTCTCAAGGGAAGTCCCCTGTTCGGACCTGAAGGGCGAAAGGGTCACTGACAGCCTTCCTGCGACCCCCAAAAGTCCCCCGACACATCGGGGTCCCCCGAGGGGAACACCGAGGGTCCCGGCACCGCTTCCTCTGAGCACCTTCTCCCCTTCTGAGCGCGACAGGAGAGGCGATTCCACTGCGTGGTGTGGAAGGGGTTCCCGGCCTTCCCGGCACACCTCAGCATGAGGCCGGTCTCACGAGGAAATTCGAGACGAGCCACGTGGGTGGGGCCACATGCCGAACGCCCCCGATTCCCAGGTCCGCCCTTGAGAAGGACCCGAGGCCCGGACCCCTCTTCGAAGGCAACCCTGTGGGTGAAGGCACAACACGAAGGGGCACTGCCACCCCCGTGCATCGTCCGCAAAGACCCGCGGGTTCCACACACAGCTCGACGAGGGGCCTGAGACCCCCTGAGCAACTCGAGAGGCCAGCGGGGTTCCCTTCCTCAGACACGTCGAGGACTGATTCTCCTGTCCCAACTCTGCAGGGACCCTGCGGTCGGAGTCCGAAACGCAGAGGAAGCCTGAGGTTCCTGCCTCCCCTCGAGGTGAGGCCCTCTTCCGTTGCGCCAGACCCAGCGGAGTCCCGAGGAGCCCCGCCACCTCCACAGGATCCCTCGCCTCTCAGAGGCACCCTGGCAAGTTCCCTAAGGTCCCCGGCAGAAGGCGAGGGAAACGAGGGTTTCCCGCCGCCACCCCAGAAAGACCTCGAGAGTCCTTCTTCAACGCGTCTCAAGGCCCTAGTCCCCTCCCGTGACTCGAGAGCCAGGACGTGCTCCCCCTCGCCACGCGCATGGAGACCTGACTTCCCTGGCGCCGCACGAGAGGCTCCCTGAGATCCTCATCGTGCCTCGGGAGAAAACCCCCACGGGCGCCGCAGCTCGAGGAAACCCCTGAGACGCCCCCGTCCTCGCGAGCTGAGGGCCTTCTTTTCCTGCATGGCCTGGAGAGCAATCCCGGGTCCACTCTCCAAACGGAAGAGGAGGCTGGACTCCCTTGAGGCCGCTCAGGGGGCTCCAAGAGACCCGCGTCGCGACTCGAGAGGAGAGCGGAGTCCTTGGCTTCCCCACGAGACGAGGCCTGACTCCCCGGGGGAGCCTGGAATGCAACCCCGAGATCCCTGCCTTCCCTGGAGAGGAATATTAGGTCCCGGACACACGCCTAGGTGAGGTCTCTTCGGCCCTGCAGTGACTCGAGCGCAACCCCCAGCTTTCCCTCGCAACCCGAGGGGAAGATTGGGCTTCCCAGGGCCAAGCCAAGGGGAAGGCTGAGATCCCCGTCGTAACTCGAGAATGCCGCCACAACTCGAGAAAAACCACGTGGTTCCCACCTCTTGGCAAGATGAGGCCCTTGCCCGCCACGGCGTCTCAAGGGAAGTCCCCTGTTCCGCCCTGAAGGGCGAAACGGTCTCTGACAGCCTTCCTGCGACCCCCAAGAGTCCCCCGACACGCCGGGTTCCCCTGAGGGGAACACCTAGGTTCCCGGCACCGCTTCCTCTGAGCCCCTTCTCCCCTCCTGATCGCAACAGGAGAGGCGATTCCCCTGCGTGGTCTGGAAGGGGTTCCCGGCCTTCCCGGCGCACCTCAGGATGAGGCCGGACTCACGAGGAAATTCGAGACGAGCCACGTGGGTGGGGCCACATGCCGAACGCCCCCGATTCCCCGGTCCGCCCTTGAGAAGGACCCGAGGCCCGGACCCCTCTTCGAAGGCAACCCTGTGGGTGAAGGCACAACACGAAGGGGCACTGCCACCCCCGTGCAGCATCCGCAAAGACCCGCGGGTTCCACACACAGCTCGACGAGGGGCCTGAGATCCCCTGAGCAACTCGAGAGGCCAGCGGGGTTCCCTTCCTCAGACAAGACGAGGCCTGACTCTCCTGTCCCAACTCTGCAGGGACCCTGCGGTCGGAGTCCGAAACGCAGAGGAAGCCTGAGGTTCCTGCCTCCCCTCGAGGTGAGGCCCTCTTCCATTGCGCCAGACCCAGCGGAGTCCCGTGGGGCCCCGCCACCTCCACAGGATCGCTCGCCTCTCAGAGGCACACTGGCAAGTTCCCTAAGGTCCCCGGCCGAAGGCGAGGGAAACGAGGGTTTCCCGCCGCCCCCCGAGAAAGACCTCGAGAGTCCTTCTTCAACGCGTCTCGAGGCCCAAGTCCCCTCCCGTGACTCGAGAGCCAGGACGCGCTCCCCCTCACCACGCGCATGGAGACCTGACTTCCCTGGCACCGCACGAGAGGCTTCCTGAGATCCTCGTCGTGCCTCGGGAGAAAACCCCCACGGGCGCCGCAGCTCGAGGAAACCCCTGAGACGCCCCCATCCTCGCGAGCTGAGGGCCTTCTTTTCCAGCATGGCCTGGAGAGCAATCCCGGGTCCTCTCTCCAAACGGAAGAGGAGGCTGGACTCCCTTGAGGCCGCTCAGGGGGCTCCAAGAGACCCGCGTCGCGACTCGAGAGGAGAGCGGAGTCCTTGGCTTCCCCTCGAGACGAGGCCTGACTCCCCGGGGGAGCCTGGAATACAACCCCGAGATCCCTGCCTTCCCTGGAGAGGAATATTAGGTCCCGGACACACGCCTAGGTGAGGTCTCTTCGGCCCTGCAGTGACTCGAGCGCAACCCCCAGCTTTCCCTCGCAACCCGAGGGGAAGATTGGGCTTCCCAGGGCCAAGCCAAGGCGAAGGCTGAGATCCCCGTCGTAACTCGAGAATCCCGCCGCAACTCGAGAAAAACCACGTGGTTCCCACCTCTTGGCAAGATGAGGCCCTTGCCCGCCACGGCGTCTCAAGGGAAGTCCCCTGTTCCGCCCTGAAGGGCGAAACGGTCCCTGACAGCCTTCCTGCCACCCCCAAAAGTCCCCCGACACGCCGGGGTCCCCCGAGGGGAATACCGAGGGTCCCGGCACCGCTTCCTCTGAGCCCCTTCTCCCCTCCTGATCGCGACAGGAGAGGCGATTCCCCCGCATGGTCTGGAAGGGGTTCCGGGCCTTCCCGGCGCACCTCAGCATGAGGCCGGTCTCACGAAGAAATTCGAGATGAGCCACGGGGGTGGGGCCACATGCCGAACGCCCCCGATTCCACGGTCCGCTCTTGAGAAGGTCCCGAGGCCCAGACCCCTCTTCCAAAGCAACCCTGTGGGTGAAGGCACAACACGAAGGGGCACTGCCACCCCCGTGCATCGTCTGCAACGACCCGCGGGTTCCACACACAGCTCGACGAGGGGCCTGCGACCCCCTGAGCAACTCGAGAGTCCAGCGGGCTTCCCTTCCTCAGACAAGACGAGGACTGACTCTCCTGTCCCAACTCTGCAGGAACCCTGCGGTCGGAGTCCGAAACGGAGAGGAATCCTGAGGTTCCTGTCTCCCCTCGAGGTGAGGCCGTCTTCCATTGCACCAAACCCAGATGAGTCGCGAGAGGCCCCTCCCAACTCCACAATATCCCTGAATTCTCAGAGGCACCTTGAGAATCTACCTGAGGTCACCGGCTCAAGTCCAGGGAACCCAGGGTTTCCTGCTGCGACCCGAGAAAGACCTTGAGAGTCCTTCGGCGCGTCTTGAGGCCTGATTCCCCTACCATGACTCGAGAGCAAAGACCCGCTCCCCATCGCCATGCGCATGGAGACCTGACTTCCCTGACTCCTGAAGAGAGTCTCCCTGAGCTCCCCATCGTACCTTTTCGGAAACCCCATTCAGGCACCGCAGCTCGAGAAAACCCACGATACGCCCCCGTCATCACGAGATGAGGGACTTGTTTCCTGCCTGGCATGGAGAGCAAAACCGAGTCCTCTCTCCAGACTCCACAGGAGGCTTGACTCTCTTTAGGCCTCTCAGTTGGCTCCAAGAGATACCTGTCAGGACCTGAAGGGAGAGCAGAGTCCTTTGCTTCCCCTCGAGACGAGGCCTGACTCCCCGTGTGAGTCTGGAATGCAACCCCGAGTTCCTGTCACACCTGGAGAGGAAAACTCAGTCCTGGACACAAGCCTAGATGAGGTCTATTTTGCACTGCAGTTACTAGAGCGCAATCGCCAGCTCTCCCTCGCAAATCGAATTGAAGATTGGACTTCCCTGGGCCAATACAATTGGAAGCCTGAATTCGACATCGTAACTCGAGAATCCCGCCGAAACTCGAGAAAATCCACGTGGTTCCCCCATCAGCGCTAGATGAGGCCCTTGCCCGCTACAGCGACTCAAGAGAAGTCCCACTTTCTGTCTTGAAGTGCGAAACGGTACTTGGCACCCTTGATGCAATCTCAAAATTCCCCGACATACCGGTCTCACTCGAAAGGAACACCGAGGTTCCCGGAACCACATCATTTGAGCTCCTTCTCCCCTCGTGATCGCGACAGGAGTGTCGATTCCCCTGCTATGTCTGGAAGGGGTTCCCGACCTTTCCAGCGCGCCTAAGGATGAGGCAGGTCTCACGAGGAAATTCGAAACATAGCCTCGTGGGTGGTGCCACAAGCCGAAAGACCCCGATTTCCCGGTCTGCTCTTGATAAGAACGTGATGCCGTGACACCTTTACGAAGGAAAACCTGTGGATGAAAGCACAACACGAAGGGGCACTGACACCGTGCATCGTCCAGAAAAACCCGCAGGTTACAAACACAGTTCGACAAGTGGTCTGTCAGCCCGTGAACAACTCGAGAGGCAAGTGGAGTTCCATTCCTCCACACAAGACGAGACCTGATTTTCTGTACCAACTCTGCAGGGAAACTGCGATCCGAGTCAGTACCAGCGACAGGAAACCCAGGAGAGGAAACATGAGGTTCCTGCCTCCACTCGAGATGAGGCTCTCATCCATTGCACCAATCCCAGTGGAGTCCAGAGAGGCCCCTCCCAACTCCACAGTACCCCTGACTTCTCAGAGGCACCCGGAGAAGCTCCATGAGGTCACCGGCACATGTCGAGGGAACCCAGGGTTTCCTGCCACAATGGGAAAAAGACCTCGAGAGTCCTACTTCAACGTGTCTTGAAGCCCGAATCTGCTTCCATGGCTCTATAGAAATGACACGCACCCCCTCGCCACGCACATGGAGACCTGACTTCCCTGGCGCCATAAGAGAGGCTCCCTGAGCTCCCTGTCGTACCTCGTGAGAAACCCCACACTGACGCCGCAGCTTGAGAAAACTCACCATATGCCCCTGTCATCGCGAGATGAGGGCCTTCTTTTCCTGCATGGCCTGGAGAGGAATCCCGAATCCTCTTTCCAAACTCCACAGGAGGCTTGACTCCCTTTAGGCCACTTAGTGGGCTCCAAGAGATACCCGTCGCGACTCGAGAGGAGAATTGAGTCCTTTGCTTCCCTTCGAGACAAGGCCTGACTCACCAGGTGGGTCTGGAATGCAACCCCGAGATCCCTGTCTCCCCTGGAGAGGAACATTAGGTCCTGGAAACAAGCCTAGATGAGGTCTCTTTTGCCCTTCTGTAACTCGAGAGCAATCCCCCGCTCTCCCTGACAACTCGAATGGAAGATTGGACTTCCCTGGGCCAACACAAGAGGAAGCCTGAATTCCCCTTCGTAACTCGAGAATCCCGCCGCAACTCGAGAAAAAGCACTTGGTTCCCTCGTCATCACAAGATGAGGCCCTTGCCCGCTACAGCTTCTCAAGAAAAGTCCCACGTTCCGTCTTGAAGTGCAAAACGATACTTGACACCCTTGATGTGACCCCAAAAGTTCCCCGAAATATCGGTCTCACTCGAGGTGAACACCGAGGTTCCCGGCACCAGTTTATCTGAGCCCCTTCTCCCCTCCTGTTCGTGATAGCAGGGTAACTTCCCCTGCTTTGTTTGTAAGGGGTTCCCGACCTTCACGGGGCACTTCAGGATGAGGCCAGTCTCACGAGGAAATTCGAGACGTAGCTCGCGGGTGGTACCACATGCCAAAAGACTATGATTTCCCGGTACGCTCTTGATAAGAACCCGATGCCTGGACACCTCTTTGAAGGCAACCCTGTGGATGAAGGCACAACAGGAAGGAGCACTGACGCCCCCGTGCATCTCCGAAAAACCCGCAGGTTCCACACACATCACGAAAAGTGGTGTCATCCTTGAACAACTTGAGATGTAAGCGGAGTTCCATTCCTCCGCAGAACACGAGACCTGACACTCCTGAGCAAACTCAACAGGGACCCTGCGATCTGAGTCAGATCCGGCCTCCAGGAAGTCAGGAGCAGAACCCTGAGGTTCCTGCCTCAACTCGAGATGAGGCCCACTTCCATTGCACCAAACCCAGAGGAGTCCCGAGAGGCCTCTCCCAAATCCACAGTATCCCTGACTTCTCAGAGGCACCCTGAGACGCTCCCTGAGGTCACCGGCACAAGTCAAGGGAACCCAGGGTTTCCTGCCGCAACCCTAGAAAGACATCGAGAGTTCTTTTTCAACCCGTCATGAGGCCCGATTCCCCTACCCTGACTTGAGAGCAATGACGCGCTCCCCCTTGCCCCGCCCATGGAGACCTGACTTCCCTGTTGCCACACGAGAGGCTACCTGAACTCCCCGTCGTACCTCGTGAGAAACCCCACATTGGCGCCGCAGCTCGAGAAAACCCACGAGACGCCCCCGTCATCTCGAGATGTGGGCCTTCTTTTCCTGCATGGCCTGGAGAGCAATCCCGAGTCCTCTCTCCAAACTGAAGAGGAGGGTTGACTCCCTTTAGACCACTCAGTGGGCTCCAAGAGATACGCGTCGCAACTCGAGAGGATAGCCAAGTCCTTTGCTTCCCCTCGAGACGAGGCCTAACTCCCCGGGTGAGTCTGTAATGCAAACCCGAGATCCCTGTCGCCCTTGGAGAGGATCACTGGGTCCTGAACACAAGGCTAGATGAGGTCGCTTTTGCCCTGCAGTAACTCGAGAGCACTCCCCAGCTTTCCCTCGCAACCCGAATGGAAGATTGGACCTCCCTGGGCCAACACAAGAGGAAGCCTGAATTCCCAGGAGTAATTCGAGAATTCCGCCTCAACTTGAGAAAAACCACGTGGTTCCCCCGTCATTGCAAGATGAGGCCCTTGCCCGCTCCAGCGTCTCAAGAGTAGTCCCACGTTCTGTCTTCAAGTGCGAAATGATATTTGGCACCCTTAATGCTACCCCAAAAGTTCCCCGACATACGGGTCGCACTAGAGGGGAACACCGAGGTTCCTGGCACCACTTCATCTGAGCCCCTTCTCCCCTCCTGATCGCGAAAGGAGGGTCGATTCCCCTGCTTTGTCTGCAAGGGGTTCCCAACCTTCTCCACGCACCTCAGATGAGGCTGTCTCACGAGGAAATTTGAGACATAGCCTCGATGGTGGTGCCACATGCCGAAAGACCGCGATTTCCCGATCCGCTCTTGATAAGAACGCGATGCCCAGACACCTATTCGAAGATAGTGTGGATGAAGGCACAACACGAAGGGGCACTGACACCCCCGTGCATCGTCCGGAAAAGACCGCAGGTTACTCATACAGCTCAACAAGTGCCTGTCACCCAGTGAACAACTCGAGAGGCAAGCGGAGGTCCATTCCTGCACACAAGACAAGGCCTGACTCACCTCTCCCAACTATGCAGGGGGCTGCGATCGGAATCAGAAATGGAGAGGAACCCTGAGGTTCCTGCCTCCCCTCGAGATGAGGCCCCCTTCCATTTCACCAAACCCAGTGGAGTCCCGAGAGGTCTTTCCCAACTCCACAGTATCCCTGACTTCTCAGAGGCACCCGGAGAATCTCCCTGAGGTCACCGGCACAAGTCGAGGGAACCCAGGTATTCTTGCCAAGACCCGAGAGAGATCTTGAGAGTCCTTCAACGCGTCTAGAGGCCTGATTCCCCTACCATGACTCGAGAGCAATGACGCGCTCCCCCTCGCCACACGCAACGAGACCTAACTTCCCTGGCGCCACACAAGAGGCTCCCTGAGCTCCCCGTCGTACCTCCTGAGAAACCAACACAGGCGCTGCAGCTCGGTAAAACCACCGAGATCCCCCCCGTCATCGTGAGATGAGGGCCTTCTTTTCCTGCATGTCCTGGAGTGCAATCCCGAGTCCTCTCTCCAAACTCCAGAGGAGGCTTGATTCCCTTTAGTCCACTCAGTGGGCTCCAAGAAATACCCGTCGCGACTCGAGAAGAGAGAGAAGTCCTTTGTTTCCCCTCGAGAGGACGCCTGACTCCTGGGTGAGTCTAGAATGCAACCCCAAGATCCCAGTCATCCCTTGAGAGGAACATTAGGTCCTAGACACAAGCCTGGATGAGGTTTCTTTTGCCCTGCAGTGACTCGAGCGCAACCCCCAGCTCTCCCTCGCAACTCGAATGGAAGATTGGGCTTCCCTGGGCCAACACAAGAGGAAGCCAGAAATCCCCTTCGTAACTCGAGAATCCCGCCGCAACTCGAGAAAAACCACGTGTTTCCAACGTCATCCCAAGATGAGGCCCTTGCTGCTATGGCGTCTCAAGAAAAGAACCACGTTCCGTCTTGAAGTGCGAAACGGTACTTTGCACCCTTGATGCGACACCAAATGTTCCCGGACACGCCGGTCTCACTCGACAGGAACACCGAGGTTCCCGCACCACTTCATCTGAGCACCTTCTCCCCTCCTGTTCGAGACAGGAGGGTCTATTCCCCTGCTTTCTTTGGAAGGGGTTTCCCACATTCCCGGCGCACCTAAGGATGAGGCCGGTCTCACGAGTAAATTCGAGACATAGCGTCGTGGGTGGTGTCACAGGCCGAAATACCCCGATTTCCTGGCCCACTCTTGAGAAGAACCCGATGCCCGGACACCTCTTCGAAGGCAACCCTGTGGACGAAGGCACAAAACGAAGGGTCACTGACACTCCCGTGCATCATTCGGTAAAAGCCGCAGGTTCCACACACAGCTCGACAAGAGGCCTGTCATCCCATGAACAACTCGAGAGGCAAGCAGAGTTCCATTCCTCCACTCAAGACGAGGCCTGACTCTCCGGTCCCAACTCTGAAGGGACCCTGCGATCGGAGTCCGAAATGGAGAGGAACCCTGAGGTTCCTGACTCCACTCGAGATGAGGCCCTCTTCCATTACACCAAAAACAGTGGAGGCCCGAGAGGCCCCTCCCAAATCCACAGTATTGCGACTTCTCACAGGCACCCTTAGAAGCTCCCTGAGGTCACTGGCACAAGTCGAGGGAACAGAGGGTTTCCTGACGCAACCCGAGAAAGACCTCGAAAATCCTCCTTCAACGCATCTTGAATCCCGATTCCCCTACCATGACTCGAGAGCAATGACGCATTCCCCCTCGCCACTCGCATGGAGACTTGACTTCCCTGGCGCCACACGAGAGGCTCCCTGAGCTCCCCGTCATACCTCGTGAGAAATCCCACACTGGCTCCCCAGCTCGAGAAAACACACGAGACGCCTCCGTCATCGCGAGATGAAGGCCTTCTTTTCCTGCATGGCCTGGAGAGCAATCTCGAGGCCTCTCTTCAAACTCCACAGGAGGCCTGACTCCCTTTAGGCCACTCTGTGGGCTCCAAGAGATACCCGTTGGGACTCGAGAGGAGAGTGGAATTCTTTGCTTCCCCTATATACCAGGCCTGACTCCTCAGGTGAGTCTGGAATGCAACCCCGAGATCCCTGTCGCCCCTGGAGAGGAACATTAGGTCCTAGACACAAGCATAGATGAGGTCTCATTTGCCCTGAAGTGACTCGAGAGCAATCCCCTGCTCTCCCTCGCACCTCGAATGGAAGAATGGACTTCCCTGGGACAACACAAGAGGAAGCCTGAATTCCCCGTCGTAATTCGAAAATCCCACTGCAACTCGAGGAAAACCACGTGGTTCCCCCGTCATCGCAAGATGAGGCCCTTGCCAGCTACAGCGTCTCAGTAGAAGCCCTATGTTCCATCTTGAAGTTTAAAACGATAATTGGCAACCTTGATGTTAGCACAAAAGTTCCCTGACACCCTGGTCTCACTCGAGGGGAACACCAAGGTTCGGTGCACCGCTTGTTCTGAGCCCCTTATCCCCTCCTGATCGCGACGGGAGGGTCGATTACCCTGCTTTGTCTGGAAGGGGTTCCGGACCTTCCCGGCGCACCTCAGGATGAGGCCGGTCTCACGAGGAAATTCGAGACGTAGCCTTGTGGTTGGTGCCACACGCCGAAAGACCCCGATTTCCCTGTCTGCTCTTGATAAGAACCCAATGCTAGGACACCTCTTCGAAGGCAATCCTGTGGACGAAGGCACAAAATGAAGGGGTCTGACACCCTCCTGCATCGTTGGAAAAGCCCGCAAGTTCCACATACAGATCGACAAGTGGCCTGTCACCCCGTGAACAACTCGAGAGGCAAGAGGAGTTAAATTCCTCCACACAAGACGAGGCCTGACTCTCCTGTCCCAACTCTGCATGGACACTGAGATCCGATTCAGAAATGGAGAGGAACCATGAGGTTCCTGCCTCAACTCGAGATAAGGCCCTCTTCTACTGCACCAAACCCAGTGGAGTTCGGAGCGGCCCCTCCCAACTGCACAGTATCCCTGACTTCTCAGAGGCACCCTGAAAAGCTCCCTGAGGTCACGGGCATAAGTCGACGGAACCCAGGGTTTCCTGCCGTAACCTGAGAAAAACCTCGCGAGTCCTTCTTCACGCGTCTTGAGGCCCGATTCCCCTACCATGACTGGAGAAAAATGACGCGCTCCCCCTCGCCACGCGCATGAAGATCTGACTTCCCCGGCACCACATGAGAGGCTCCCTGAGCTCCCCATCGTACCTCGTGAGAAACCCCACACTGGCGCCGCAGCTCGAGAAAACCCACGAGACGCCCCTGTCATGGTGAAATGAGGGCCTTTCCTGCATGACCTGAAGAGCAATCCCGAATCCTCTCTCCAAACTCCAAAGGAGGCTTGACTCCCTTTAGGTCACTCAGTGGGCTCCAAGAGATACCCGTCGATACTCAGGAGGAGAGCGGTGTCCTTTGCTTCCCCTCGAGATGAGGCCTGACTACGAGGGTGAGTCTGGAATGCAACCCTGGATCCCTGTCGCCCCTGGAGAGGAACCTTAGGTCCTGGACAAAAGCCTAGATGAGGTCTCTTTGGCCCTGCAGTGACTCAAGCGCAACCCCTAGCTTTCCCTTGCAACTCGAATGGAAGATTGGCCTTTCTGAGCCAACACAAGAGGAAGCCTGAATTTCCAGTTGTAATTTGAGAAACCCGCCGCAACTCGAGAAAAATCACGTGGTTCCCCGTATTGCAAGATGAGGCCCTTGCCCCCTACAGCGTCTCAAGAGAAGTCTCACATTCCGTCTTGAAGTGCAAAACAGTACTTGGCACCCTTGATGCGACCCCAAAAGTTCCCCTATATACCGATCTCACTAGAGGGGACACTGAAGTTTCCGGCACCACTTCATCTGAGGCCTTTCTCCTCTCCTGATCGCGATAGGAGGGTCGATTCCACTGCTTTGTCTCGAAGGGATTCCCGACCTTCCCGGCACACCTCAGGATGAGGCCGGTCTCATGAGGAAATTCGAGAGGTAGCCTCGAGGGCCATACTACATGCCGAAAGACCCCGATTCCATGGTCCACTTTTGATCAAAACCAGACTCCTGGACACCTCTTCGAAGGCAAGCCTGTGGATGAAGGCACAACACGTAGGGGCACTGACACCCCGTGCATCTTCCGGAAAAACCCGCAGGTTCCTCACACAGCTCCACAAGTGGTCTGTCACCTCGTGAACAACTCGAGAAGCAAGCGGAGTTCCATTCCTCCACACAAGACGATGCCTGACTCTCCTGTCACAACTCTAGGGGCCTTGCGCACCGAGTCAGAAATGGAGAGGAAGCCTGAGGTTCCTGCCTCCACTCAAGATGAGGCCCTTTTCCATTGCCACAAAACCAGTGGAGTCCCGAGAGGCCCGTCCCAAATCCACAGTATGCCTGACTTCTCAGAGGCACCCTGAGAAGCTCCCTAAGGTCACCGGCAGAAGTCGACGGAACCCAGGGTTTCCTGCCGCAACCTGAGAAAGACCTTGAGAGTCCTGCTTTAACGTGTCTTGAGGCCCGATTCCCGTATCATATCTCGAGAGCAATGTCGCGCTCCCCCTTGCCATGCGCATGGAGACCTGAATTCCCTGGTGCCACACGAAAGGCTCCCTGAGCTTCCCGTCGCACCTCGTCAGAAACCGCACACTGGCACCGCAGCTCGAGAAAACCAACAAGACGCCCCTGTCATCGCGAGATGAGGGTCTTCTTTTCCTGCATGGCCTGGAGAGCAATCCTGAGTCCTCTCTCCAAACTCCACAGGGGGCTTGACTCACTTTAGGCCACTCAGTGGGCTCCAAGAGACACCTGCGGTGACTCAAGAGGAGAGCGGGGTCCTTTGCTTCCCCTCGAGTCGAGCTCTGACTCCCAGGATGCGTCTGGAATGCAACCCCGAGATCGCTGTCGGCCCTGGAGAGGAATATTAGGTCCTGGACACAAGCCTAGATGAGGTCTCTTTTGCCCTGCAGTGACTCAAGAGCAAACCCCAGCTCTTCCTCGAAACTCGAATGGAAGATTGGACTTCCCTGGGCCAACACAAGAGGAAGCCTGAATTCCCCGTCGTAACTCGAGAATCCCGCCGCACCTTGAGAAAAACCACGTGATTCCCCCGTCATCCCAAGATGAGGCCCTTGCCCTCTACAGCGTGTCAAGAGAAGCCCCAAGTCCGTATTGAAGTGCAAAACGGTACTTGGAACCCTTGAAGTGACCCCAAAAGTTTCCCGACACACCGGTCCCACTCGAGGGGAACACCGAGGTTCCCGGCACGACTTCAACTGAGCCCTTTCACTCCTCCTGATCGTGACAAGATGGTCGATTCCCCTGCTTTGTCTGGAAGGGGTTCCCGATCTTCATGGCGCACCTCAGGATGACACCAGTCTAATGAAGAAATTCGAGACGTAGCCTCATGGATGGTGCCACGTTCTGAAAGACCCCGATTTCCTGCTCTGCTATTGATAAGAACCCGATGTCCGGACACCTCTTTGAAGGCAACCCTGTGGATGAAGGCACAACACGAAGGGGCACTGACCCTCTCATGCATCTTACGGAAAAAACCGAAGGTTCCACTCACAGCTCGACAAATGGTCTGTTATCCTGTGAACAACTCGAGAGGCAAGTGGAGTTCCATTCCTCCACACAAGACGAGGCCTGACTCTCCTGTCCCAACTCTTCAGGGACCCTGTGGTCGGAGTTTTAAATGGAGAGGAACCCTTAGGTTCCTGCCTCAACTCGAGATGAGAACCTTTGCCATTGCACCAAACCCAGTGGAGTTCCGAGAGCGCCTCCCAAGTCCACAGTATGCCTGACTTCTCAGAGGCACCCTGAGAAGCTCCCTGAGGTCACCGGTACAAGTCGAGGGAACCCAGGGTTTCCTGCCGCAACCTGAGAAAGACCTCGAGACTCCTTCTTCAACGCGTCTTGAGTCCCGATTTCCCTACCATGACTCGAGAGCATTTATGGGCTCCTCCTCATCACACGCATAGACACCTGACTTTCCTGGCACCACACGAGAGGCTCCCTGAGCTCCCCGTCGTACCTCGTGAGAAAACTCATACTTGCGCTCCAACTCGAGAAAACCCACAAGACCCCCCCGTCATTGCGAGCTGAGGGCCTTCTTTCCTGTATGGCCTGGAGAGCAATCCGGAGTCCTCTCTCCAACTCCACAGGAGGCTTGACTCCCTGGAGGCCACTCAGTGGGCTCCAAGAGATACCTATTGCGACCCAGGAGGATATCAGAATCCTTTGCTTCCCCTCGAGCCGAGGCCTGACTCACTGGGTAAGTCTGGAATGCGTCCCCGTCATCCCTATCGCCCCTGGAGAGGAACATTAGGTCCTGGACACAAGCATAGATGAGGTCTATTTTGACCTGCCGTGACTTGAGAGCAATTCCCACCCAGCTCTCCCTGGCAACTCGAATGGAAGAATGGACTTCCCTGGGCCAACAGAAGAGGAAACCTGAATTCCCCGTCGTAAGTCAACAATCCCATCGCAACTCGAAAAAAACCACGTGGTTTCCCCTTCATCACAAGATGAGGCCCTTGCCCGCCACAGCGTCTCAAGAGAAGTCCCACGTTTCATCTTGAAGTTTGAAACAGTATTTGGCAAGCTTCATGAGACCCCAAAAGTTCCCTGACATACCGGTCTCACTCAAGGGGAACACCGAGGTTCCCGGCACCACTTCATCTGAGCCCCTTCTCCCCTCCTGATCGCGACAGTAGGGTCGATTAACCTGCTTTGTCTGGAAGGCTTTCCCGACCTTCCAGGGGCACCTCAGCATGAGGCCCGTCTCACGAGGAAATTCGAGACGTAGCCTCGTGTGTGGTGACGCATTCCAAAAGACCCCGATTTCCTGGTCCGCTCTTAATAAGAACCCGATGCCCGCACACCACTTCGAAGGCAACCCTGTGGATGAAAGCACATCACGAAGGGGCACTGACACCCCCGTGCATTGTCTGGAAAAAACCGCAGGTTCCACACACACCTCGACAAGTGGCCTGTCACTCCTTGAACAACTCGAGAGGCAAGCGGAGTTCCATTCCTCCACACAAGACGAGGCCTGACTCTCCTGTCCCAACTCTGCAGGGACCCTGCAATCTGAGTCAGAAATGGAGAGGAACCCTAAGGTTCCTTCCTGATCTCGAGATTAGGCCCTCTTCCATTGCAGCAAACCCAGTGGAGTCCCGAGAGGCCTCTCCCAGCTCCATAGTATCCCTGACTTCTCAGAGGCACCCTGAGAAGCTACCTGAGGTCACAGGCACAAGTCGAGGGAACCCAGGGTTTCCTGCCGCAACCCGAGAAAGACCTCGAGCGTCCTTTTTCATTGCGTTGAGCCCTGATTCCACTACCATGACTCGAGAGCAATGACGTGCGCCCCCTCGCCACTCGTATGGAGACTTGACTTCCCTGACACCACACGAGAGGCTCCCTGAGCTCCCGGTCGTACCTTGTGAGAAACCCCACACTGGCACCGCAGCTCCAGAAAAACCACGAGACTCCCCCGACATCGCGAGCTGAGGGCCTTCTTTTCCTGAATGGCCTGGAGAGCAATCCCGCGTGCTCTCTCCAAACTCCACAAGAGAGGAGCCAAGATTGCTGAGGAGTAGGACGGGGAGAACTCATTCCCCCCCAAACAATTTCATCAAAAGAGCATTTAAACGTCGAGTAAATTCCACAATACAACTTATGAATGCTGCCAGAGGACATCAGGCACCCAGAAAAGCAACCCAACTCTTGGAAAGTAGGTAGGAAAAAGTATAAAAGACAAAAAAAGAGACAAAAGAGGGAGGGAGGGATTTCCGTCCCAGGAAGATAGTCTTAAAAAGAGAAAAGTTTCCAAACACCAGGAAAGCTTTTCACTGCCAAATCTTTGCCAAGCTTTGGAAGCACAAAGGGCAACATAAGGGGGATAAAAATAAATAAACAATTAAAACTCGCAGATTGCAAGCCCTACGGTAACTCCCCCAGCCGCAAAGCAGTGCAGACACCTGCTCACACCATTAGCAAGCAGGGGCTGGGCAGGGAGGCGCGGCGCGGGCTGCATCGCTTAGAGTAAGAATCTGGCCTGAATACCCTGAGCACTATCTGAACGAAATAACTTGGGCTAGCAAACCAGACTCTGGGATATCTACCACGCAAAAAGCCAGCCCTAACCTAAGACACCGCCAGGCCCGCGCATGGAACAAAGGACTGAACAGAGATAGCCGGCTGCAGACCTTCCCCCTCCAGTGACAGGCAGCCAGAGCCAGAAGGGGGCAATCGCAGCCCCAGAGAGACATTATCTATAAAACTGTAAGCAGCCTTCTTTGCTAACTAAAACTTCTTGGGGATCTGGACGGTCAACATCTGCCTGAGAAGGTGCGCCTGTTTTACACCCAGATAACCGAGTGGCGGGGAGGCGATAAGTCACAACATTGGCGCTCGCCAAACACCTCATCACCTGAGCTGCTCGGACCTGGGAAGAGCACAAAACGCAGGCCCAACCGAGTCTGTGCCTCTGAGGACTACCCGAGTGCCTGAACCTGAGCGGCTTGGACCTGGGAGGTGCATGAAGCCCAGGGCCAGCCTCGGATTGTTCCCGGTGGAACAACCTAGAGCCCGAGCAGTGTGGGCAGGGAGGCTACACGTGCCGTGAGCGGGGGCAGACCCAGTGTGGCTGAGGCACTGCGAGCGCACGCCAGTGTTATTTGTTTGCAGCATCACTCCCTCCCTCCCTCCCCACAGCGCAACTGAACAAGTGAGCCTAAAAAAAAAAAAGTGTCCTCCACCGTCCCCTTTGTGTCAGGGCGTAAACCAGACACTGAAGAGACAGGCAAACAAAAGAAGCTATAACAGAGGGAAACGCCTTGGAAGCTACAGGCAATAGATTAAAACCCTGTGGTTACTAGGACTACATAGGAAGGCGCCTATAGATCTTGAGAAATATAAGTCGGACCAAGGAACTAGCCAAAAATGAACCGAACCCACGATACTCACAACAAAACCAGAGAAAGTCCTAGATATATTTTTATGATCATTCTTACTTTTTTTAATTTTTTTAATTTTAAGTTCTCTATTGTTCATTTAATTTTCACTTTTATAACCTATTACTTTGCAAAACAAAGACCCTATTTTTTTCTTCTTCAGCAAACTTCATATATATATATATATATATAATAATTTTTTGACCTTGTTTTTTTGTTTTGTTTTTTTTCTTCTTTTCTTTAACATTGTATTTTTGAAATTCCAAACTGTACTCTAGATTTTTAATTTATGCTTTTTGATATTTGATATCAATTTTGTACCTGTAGTTTCTTTATAATTTTTGCGACATTGCTTGTTTTTGTTTGTTTGTTTTCTCTTTAGTTTTCTTCTTCCTTTTTTTTAACATTGTATTTTTGAAATTCCAAACTCTACTCTAGATTTTTAATTTTTGCTTTTTGGTATTAGTTATCAATTTTGTACCTGTATTTTCTTGATAATTTTTGCGACCATGTTTGTTTTTCTTTGTTCGTTTTTTCTCTCTTTCTTTTCCTTCTTCTTTTCTTTAACATCGTATTTTTGAAATTCCAAACTCTACTCTAGATTTTTAATTTTTGCTTTTATGTATTTGTTACCAATTTTGTACCTTTAAGAACCCAATCTTCAGTACCCATTTTTCACTAGGGAGCGAGATTACTGGCTTGACTGCTCTCTCTCCCTTTGGACTCTCCTTTTTCTCCACCAGGTCGCCTGTGTCTCCTCCCTAACCCCTCTCTACTCTACCCAACTCTGTGAATTTCTGTGTATTCCAGACGGTGGAGAACACTTAGGGAACTGATTACTGGCTGGATCTGTCTCCCTCCTTTTCATTCCCCCCTTTTATCCTTCTGGCCACCTCTGTCTCCTTCCTCCTTCTTCTCATCTCTGTATAACTCTGTGAACATCTCTGAGCGGTCCAGTTGTGGAGTGCACATAAGGAAGTGACTACTGGCCAGCCCACTCTCTCCACTATTGATTCCACCTGATCTCATTTGGGTCACCTCTAACTCCCTCCTCCCTCTTCTCTTCTCCATGTAATGCTGTGAACCTTTCTGAGTGGCCCTCACAGTAGAGAAACTTTTCTTCTTTAACGTAGATGTTTTATCAATGGTGCTGTATAGAAGGAGAAGTTTTGAAACTACTGTAAAAGTAAGACAGATAACTGAAAGCAGGAGGCTTAAGTCCAAACCCTGACTCCAGGGAACTCCTGACTCCAAGGAACATTAATTGACAGGAGCTCATCAAATGCCTCCATACCGACACTGAAATCAAGCACCACACAAGGGCCAACAAATTCCAGGGCAAGACATACCAAGCAAATTCTCCAGCAACAAAGGAACGCAGCCCTGAGCTTCAAGATACAGGCTGCCCAAAGTCACCCCAAAACCACAAACATCTCATAACTCATTACTGGACACTTCATTGCACTCCAGAGAGAAGAAATACAGCTCCACCCACCAGAACACGGACACAAGCTTCCCTAACCAGGAAACCTTGACAAGACACCTGTACAAACCCACACACAGCGAGGAAATGCCACAGTAAAGAACTCCACAAACTGCCAGAATACAGAAAGGACACCCCAAACTCAGCAATTTAAACAAGATGAGACAGAGGAATACCCAGCAGATAAAGGAACAGGATAAATGCCCACCAAACCAAACAAAAGAGGAAGAGATAGGGAATCTACCTGATAAAGAATTCCGAGTAAGGATAGTGAAATGGATCTAAAATCTTGAAATTAAAATGGAATCACAGATAAATAGCCTGGAGACAAGGATTGAGAAGATGCAAGAAAGGTTTAACAAGGACCTAGAAGAAATAAAAAAAGAGTCAATATATAATGAATAATGCAATAAATGAAATTAAAAACACTCTGGAGGCAACAAATAGTAGAATAACAGAGGCAGAAGATAGGATTAGTGAATTCGAAGATAGAATGGTAGAAATAAATGAATCAGAGAGGATACATGAAAAACGAATTAAAAGAAATGAGCACAATCTCAGAGACCTCCAGGACAATATTAAACGCTACAACATTCGAATCATAGGGGTCCCAGAAGAAGAAGACAAAAAGAAAGACCGTGAGAAAATACTTGAGGAGATAATAGTTGAAAACTTCCCTAAAATGGGGAAGGAAATACTCACTCAAGTCCAAGAAACCCAGAGAGTCCCAAACAGGATAAAGCCAAGGTGAACCCCCCCAAGACACATATTAATCACATTAACAAAAATCAAACACAAAGAACAAATATGAAAAGCAGCAAGGGAAAAACAACAAATAACACACAAGGGAATTGCCATAAGGATAACAGCTGATCTTTCAATAGAAACTCTTCAAGCAAGGAGGGAATGGCAAGACATACTTAAAATGATGAAAGAAAATAACCTACAGCCCAGATTATTGTACCCAGCAAGGATCTCATTCAAGTATGAATGAGAAATCAAAAGCTTTTCAGACAAGCAAAAGCTGAGAGAATTCTGCACCACCAAACCAGCTCTCCAACAAATACTAAACAGGAAACACAAAAACGGTGTATAAATTCAAACCCCAAACAATAAAGTAAATGGCAATGGGATCATACTTATCAGTAATTACCTTAAACGTAAATGGGTTGAATGCTCCAACCAAAAGACAAAGACTGGCTGAATGGATACAAAAACAAGACCCCTACATATGTTGTCTACAAGAGACCCACCTCAAAACAGGGGATACATACAGACTGAAAGTGAAGGGCTGGAAAAAGATTTTCCATGCAAATAGGGACCAAAAGAAAGCAGGAGTAGCGATACTCATGTCAGATAAAATAGACTTTAAAACAAAGGCTGTGAAAAGAGACAAAGAAGGTCACTACATAATGATCAAAGGATCAATCCAAGAAGAAGATATAACAATTATAAATATATATGCACCCAACGTGGGAGCACCACAGTATGTAAGACAAATGCTAACAAGTATGAAAGGAGAAATTAACACTAACACAATAATAGTTGGAGATTTTAATACCCCACTCACACCTATGGATAGATCAACTAAACAGAAATTTAACAAGGAAACACAAACTTTAAATGATACAATAGACCAGTTAGACCTAATTGATATCTATAGGACAATTCATCCCAAAACAATGAATTTCAACTTTTTCTAAAGTGCACATGGAACCTTCTCCAGGATAGATCACATCCTGGGCCATAAAGCTAGCATTGGTAAATTCGAAAAAATAGAAATCATTCCAAGCATCTTTTCTGACCACAATGCAGTAAGATTAGATCTCAATTACAGGAGAAAAACTATTAAAAATTCCAACATATGGAGGCTGAACAACACGCTGCTGAATAACCAACAAATCACAGAAGAAATCAAAAAAGAAATCAAAATTTGCATAGAAACGGATGAAAATGAAAACACAACAACCCAAAACTTGTGGGACACGGTAAAAGCAGTCCTAAGGGGAAAGTTCATAGCAATACAGGCACACCTCAAGAAACAAGAAAAAAGTCAAATAAATAAACTAACTCTACACCTAAAGCAACTAGAAAAGGAAGAAATGAAGAACCCCAGGGTTAGTAGAAGGAAAGAAATCTTAAAAATTAGAGCAGAAATAAATGCAAAAGAAACAAAAGAGACCATAGCAAAAATCAACAAAACCAAAAGCTGGTTCTTTGAAACGATAAATAAAATTGACAAACCATTAGCCAGACTCATCAAGAAACAAAGGGAGAAAAATCAAATCAATAAAATTAGAAATGAAAATGGAGAGATCACAACAGAAAACACAGAAATACAAAGGATCATAAGAGACTACTATCAACAATTATATGCCAATAAAATGGACAACGTGGAAGAAATGGACAAATTCTTAGAAAAGTACAACTTTCCAAAACTGGACCAGGGAAGAAATAGAAAATCTTAACAGACCCATCACAAGCACGGAAATGGAAACTGTAACCAAAAATCTTCCAGCCAACAAAAGCCCAGGTCCAGACGGCTTCACAGCTGAATTCTACGAAAAATTTAGAGAAGAGCTAACACCTATCCTGCTCAAACTCTTCCAGAAAATTGCAGAGGAAGGTAAACTTCCAAACTCATTCTATGAGGCCACCATCAGCCTAATACCAAAACCTGACAAAGATCCCACAAAAAAAGAAAACTACAGGCCAATATCGCTGATGACATAGATGCAAAAATCCTTAACAAAATTCTAGCAATCAGAATCCAACAACACATTAAAAAGATCATACACCATGACCAAGTGGGCTTTATCCCAGGGATGCAAGGATTCTTCAATATCCGCAAATCAATCAATGTAATACACCACCTTAACAAATTGAAAAATAAAAACCATATGATTTTCTCAATAGATGCAGAGAAAGCCTTTGACAAAATTCAACATCCATTTATGATAAAAACTCTCCAGAAAGCAGGAATAGAAGGAACATACCTCAACATAATAAAAGCTATATATGACAAACCCACAGCAAACATTATCCTCAATGGTGAAAAATTGAAAGCATTTCCTCTAAAGTCAGGAACTAGACAAGGGTGCCCACTTTCACCATTACTATTCAACATAGCTTTGGAAGTTTTCGCCACAGCAATCAGAGCAGAAAAAGAAACAAAAGGAATCCAAATTGGAAAAGAAGAAGTGAAACTCTCACTGTTTGCAGATGACATGATCCTCTACATAGAAAACCCTAAAGACTCCACCAGAAAATCACTAGAACTAGTCAATGACTATAGTAAAGTTGCAGGATATAAAATCAACACACAGAAATCCCTTGCATTCCTATACACTAATAATGAGAAAACAGAAAGAGAAATTAAGGAAACAATTTCATTCACCATTGCAACGGAAAGAATAAAATACTTAGGAATATACCTACCTAAAGAAACTAAAGACCTATATATAGAAAACTATAAAACACTGGTGAAAGAAATCAAAGAGGACACTAATAGGTGGAGAAATATACCATGTTCATGGATTGGAAGAATCAATATAGTGAAAATGAGTATACTACCCAAGGCAATTTATAGATTCAATGCAATCCCTATCAAGCTACCAACAGTATTCTTCACAGAGCTAGAACAAATAATTTCACAATTTGTATGGAAATACAAAAAACCTCGAATAGCCAAAGCGATCTTGAGAAAGAAGAATCGAACTGGAGGAATCAACCTACCTGATTTCAGGCTCCACTACAAAGCCACAGTTATCAAGACAGTATGGTACTGGCACAAAGACAGAAATATAGATTAGTGGAACGAAATAGAAAGCCCAGAGATAAATCCACACACATATGGACACCTTATCTTTGACAAAGGAGGCAAAAATATACAATGGATTAAAGACAATCTCTTTAACAAGTGGTGCTGGGAAATCTGGTCAACCACTTGTAAAAGAATGAAACTAGAACACTTTCTAACACAATACACAAAAATAAACTCAAAATGGATTAAAGATCTAAACGTAAGACCAGAAACTATAAAACTCCTAGAGGAGAACATAGGCAAAACACTCTCTGAAATACATCACAGCAGGATCCTCTATGACCCACCTCCCAGAATATTGGAAATAAAAACAAAAATAAACAAATGGGACCTAATTAACCTTAAAAGCTTCTGCACATCAAAGCAAACTATTAGCAAGGTGAAAAGACAGCCTTTGGAATGGGAGAAAATAATAGGAAATGAAGCAACTGACAAACAACTAATCTCAAAAATATACAAGCAACACCTACAGCTCAACTCCAGAAAAATAGATGACCCAATCAAAAAATGGGCCAAAGAACTAAATAGACATTTATCCAAAGAAGACATACAGATGGCTAACAAACACATGAAAAGATGCTCAAAATCACTCATTATCATAGAAATGCAAATCAAAACCACTATGAGGTACCATTTCACGCCAGTCAGAATGGCTGCAATCCAAAAGTCTACAAATAATAAATGCTGGAGAGGGTGTGGAGAAAAGGGAACCCTCTTACACTGTTGGTGGGAATGCAAACTAGTACAGCCACTATAGAGAACAGTGTGGAGATTCCTTAAAAAACTGGAAATAGAACTGCCTTATGATCCAGCAATCCCACTGCTGGGCATACACACTGAGGAAACCAGAAGGGAAAGAGACACGTGTACCCCAATGTTCATCGCAGCACTGTTTCTAATAGCCAGGACATGGAAGCAACCTAGATGTCCATCAGCAGATGAATGGATAAGAAAGCTGTGGTACATATACACAATGGAGTATTACTCCGCCATTAAAAAGAATAGAATGAATCAGTTCTAATGAGGTGGATGAAACTGGAGCCTATTATACAGAGTGAAGTAAGCCAGAAAGAAAAACACCAATACAGTATACTAACGCATATATATGGAACTTTGAAAGACGGTAACAATAACCCTGAGTACGAGACAGCAAAAGAGACACTGATGTATAGAAGAGTCTTATGGACTCTGTGGGAGAGGGAGAAGGTGGGAAGATTTGGGAGAATGGCATTGAAACATGTAAAATATCATGTATGAAAAGAGTTGCCAGTCCAGGTTTGATGCATGACACTGGATGCTTGGGGCTAGTGCACTGGGACGACCCAGAGGGATGCTATGGGGGGGGAGGAGGGAGGAGGGTTCAGGATGGGGAGCACATGTATACCTGAGGCAGATTCATTTTGATATTTGGAAAAACTAATACAATTATGTAAAGTTTAAAAATAAAATAAAATTAAAAAAAAAATCCACAGGAGGCTTGACTCCCTTTAGGCCACTCAGTGGTCTCCAAGAAATACCCGTCGGGACTTGAGAGCAGAGCAGAGTCCTTTCCTTCCTCTCGAGATGAGGTCTGACTCCTCGGGTGCGTCTAAAATGCAACCCCGAGATCTCTGTCGCCCCTGGAGAGGAACATTAGGTCCTGGACACAAGCTTAGATGAGGTCTCTTTTGCCCTGAAGTGACTCGAGAGCAATCCCTAGCTCTCTCTCGCAACTCCAATGGAAGATTGGACTTCCCTGGGCCAACACAAGAGGAAGCCTGAATTCCCCATTGTAACTCGAGAATCCCGCCGAAACTCGAGAAAAACCACATGGTTACCCTGTCATCGCAAGATGAGGCCCTTGCCCGCTACAGCGTCTAAAGAGAAGTCCCAGGTTTCTTCTTCAAGTGTTTTCACACTTCAAGTGTGAAAACTTGGCACCCTTGATGCGATTCCAAAAGTTCCCCGACACCCTGGTCTCTCTCGAGGGGAACACCGAGGTTCCCGGTATGACTTCATCTGAGCCACTTCTCCCCTCCTGATTGCGACTGGAGGGTCGACTCCCGTGCTTTGTCTGGAAGGGGTTCCCAACCTTCCCAGCGCACCTCAGGATGAGGCCGGTCTAACGAGAATATTTGAGACGTAGCTTCATGGGTGGTAACACATGCTGAAAGACCCCGATTCCCTGGTCCACTCTTGATAAGAACCCGATGCCCGGACACCTCTTGAAAGGCAACCCTGTGGAAGAAGGCACAACACGACGGGGCACTGACACCCTCGTGCATCGTCCGGAAAAACCCGCAGATTCCAAACACAGTTCGACAAGTTGCCTGTCACCCCGTGAATAACTTGAGAGGCAAGCGGAGTTCCATTCCTCCTTACAAGACGAGGCCTGACTCTCCTGTCCCAACTCTGCAGGGACCCTGCGATCAGAGTCAGAAATGGAGACGAACCCTGAGGTTCCTGCCTCCACTCGAGATGAGGCCCTCTTCTATTGCACCAAACCCAGTGGAGTCCTGAGAGGGCCCTCCCAACTCCAGGGTATCCTTGACTTCTCAGAGGCACACTGAGAAGCTCCCTGAGGCCACCGGCACTAGTCGAGGGAACCCAGGGTTTACTGCCGTGACCCAAGAAACACCTTGAAAGTCCTTCTTTAACGGTTCTTGAGGCCCGATACACCTTCCATGACTCTAGAGCAATGACGCGCTCCCCCTCACAATGCGCATGGAGACCTGACTTCCCAAGCGCCTCATGAGAGGCTCCCTGAGCTCCCCGTAGTACCTCATGAGAAACCCCATACTGGCGCTGCAGCTCGAGAAAACCCACGAGACGCCCCCTTCATCGCGAGATGATGGCCTTCTTTTCCTGCATGGCCTGGAGAGCAATCACGAGTCCTCTCTCCAAACTCCACAGGAGGCTTGACTCCCTTTAGGCCACTCAGTGGGCTCCAAGAGATACCCGTCGCAACTCGAGAGGAGAGTGGAGTCCTTCGCTTCCCCTCGAGACAAGGACTGACTCCCCGGGTGCATCAGGAAAGCAACCCCGAGATCCCTGTCCCCCCTGGAGACGAACATTATGTCCTGGACACAAGCCTAGATAAGGTCTCTTTTGCCCTGCAGTAACTCAAGCGCAATCCCTAGCTCTCCCTTGCAACTCGAATGGAAGACTGGACTTCCCTGGGCCAACACAAGAGGAAGCCTGAATTTCCTGACCTAACTCGAGAATCCCGCCACAACTCGAGAAAAACGACGTGGTTAACCCGTCACCACAAGATGAGGCCCTTGCCAGCTACAGCATCTCAAGAGAAGTCTCACGTTCCGTCTTGAAGTTTGAAACGGTACTTAGCACCTTTGATGTGACTCCAAAACTTCCCCGACATCCCAGTTTTACTCGAGGGGAACATCGAGGTTCCCGGCACCACTTCATCTGAGCCCCTTCTCCCCTCCTGATCGGGACAAGAGGGTCGATTCACTTGCTTTGTCTGAAAGGGTTACCATCCTTCCTGGTGCACCTCAGGTTGAGGTCCGTCTCAAGAAGAAATTCGAGACGTAGGCTTGTGGGTGGTGCCACATGCCGAAAGACACTGATTTCCTGGTCTGCTCTTGATAAGAATCTGAAGGCTGGATACCTCTTCGAAGGCAAACCTGTGTATGAAGGCAAAAAACGAAGGGGAACTGACACCCCCATGCATCGTCCAGATAAAACCGCAGGTTCCACACACAGCTCGACAAGTGGCCTGTTATCCGGTGAACAACTCGAGAGTCCAGTGGAGTTCCATTCCTCCACACAAGACGAGGCCTGACTCTCCTGTCCTAACTCTGTAGGGACTCTGTGTTCAGAGTCAGAAATGGAGAGCAACCCTGAGGTTCCTGCTTCAAATCGAGATGAGGCCTTCTTCTGACAAGGTCCAGCCTCGGCTGGTCCAGGGTTTTCGAAGGGGAGACAGAGTAGGCGACCTATTGATTTATTTATCGAAGATATAAAGAGTAATAGAATGAGGATAGCTCAGTAGGAAAATTTAGTGGAGAAAAGAAGCTGAGTAGCTTGGTTTATGCGGAAAATCAGTATAACCCGTGACACCAGGTTAGCTCTGACCACGGAGGCCGCAGGCTCCCTCTCGAATAGCGAAAAGTGCCCCACCTTAGACACCTTCTCAAGTGGTCTTCGAAGCCCAGGCAAATAAATGGTCGCAGAGGATATCCGCGCTCCAGATGGACACTCATCTGAAAATTGAGGGGAAGAATGACATTAGGAGACTAAGCGTTGGCAATCAAGGCCCGTAGCTTTATTTTCAACAGGGGTTTTTATACCCTAAGTTACACATAGAGGATAATGGGGATGCAAAGACAGCAGCCTTTGATCCTTATCAAAAACCAGAGTTTCTCTCCTGCAAATGTATCGTATACAAATGGTTTAGGTGATTTACATCATCTTCTAGCCAGAAGACCTATTAACATTTTATGACTCTTGACAAAGACTTATCAACCGTAAGACTTATTTTCTCTAAGAGTAATTATTTTAAGGTTTGGCCCCATCTTTCGAAGATAAAATTGCATTCCTATAGGGCAGATGTGTAATGGGCTTACAACAAAGGAAATAATTTATTACCTTAAGGGTCTAAAGTTAGTAACACCAAGGCCACTACTTATTTCTTCTACATACCAACTATATTAATTAATACACATTCAAGGATACAATTCAGGGGACGTGGAAACTTGGCAACAAGCATTGGTTCATCAATGAAATCTTTTACTAGTTTTATTCTGACAGTTTCTAACTCTCTGAGAGGCTCTAAGCTATTTGAATATCTTAAGCTTCCCGTGCCTCTCGAGGCTCGGAGACTGTAAACAATTGTATGCATTGCTGTAGGAGACCGGGTAAATTTGTCAGGCGAGTTAGAGAGCCATCTGACGTGTTTGGATTTAAACACTCCTAATTGCCCAGGAACTTTATTAATTGGAGCTGTAAGTTAGCTCTTTGACAGAGAGAGTGAGATGGT
The DNA here is from genome assembly GCF_029407905.1 of Bubalus kerabau. Lineage (NCBI taxonomy): Eukaryota > Metazoa > Chordata > Mammalia > Artiodactyla > Bovidae > Bubalus > Bubalus kerabau. The sequence continues at coordinate 1,379,374 of NW_026577887.1, read as the reverse complement.
GGTGGGGGACAGCCCCCAGTAAAGTCAGAGGGGAGAGCACAAAGCAATAAAGTAGGCAGACTCTGGTTTTGGGGGGTAGATGCTCAAGAATATCCGGGAGGACTCCCGAGGCTCGATCCCGCCTTTGTGTATGCCCAGCCTCCTTCCTCATGACCTTTGTCACGAGTGGAATGTCTCTCGCCGGCTCCCGGCATCTCCCCGTTTTGTATTTCTTAAAACAGCCAGATGTAGCTCAGTCGCGAGCCTCTGAATACTCTGCCGAAGAATCCTGACAATACAAGGAAGAATGATTATGAGAAGCACAATTAAAGCAGCCACCGCAGCATAGCTAAAGACATTAGACAGAATATTCTTTCCTGAGATGTAGTTAGGGAAAGTATGGAAGAAATCATTTGCTGTTCCAGCAGCAGTAAAATCTAATCGGGAGTGCTCCATGGTTGCTATTTGATAGTGAAGTTTCCCTACATCTCAACCAATGTCAGAGCTGTTCCAGATACCTGAAATATGGTTTTTAATCTTTTCCCATTCAAAATCTGTCTCATTTACTTTCAGGGGTGTTCCACATATCCACCGATAGTCAGCATGACAAGACAATGCCATTTTCACCTTTAAAGCCTGCAATTCAGTCCCAATATGTATTACTGCTTCCTCTAGGGCGTCTACCCTCATTTCTAATTTTCTCTCTATAGCTTCCTGTGTTGCCAATGTTAAAGAAACATTTTTGGACATAGAATCAACATATTGAGCAGTATGTACTTGTTGAGTCAATGATATTTCTGCCACAGTAACAGAAGTGATTGCACTTATCAAAGCTGCTGTTCCCAAGATAATTAAGCCCACAAACCGTCGTGTTTGCATTAAATCCTGTAGTTGTTGTAATACAGCAAGACCATAATTCAATAAGTGGTTACATCATAAGATAAGGTGGATGTTGTAGCATTACAAAGGAGCAAACATTATATTGAGGGTTTAAACAAGATGAACCAGGGAGCAGCTGTAGGTGTCAGCCCGGGGGAGCAGTGTCCCCAGCATCAGGAGGCAGAACGCGAGCGGCAGGCTGTGGGCCAAGGCGCCTATGGTGGGCGGAGGGGCAGGGTTCGTGGTTTAGGGCTAGCCACCACCGCTTGGGCTCAGGGCGGTCCCCTCTCGCCGGTGGGGCCACGCTGGTCTGGACAGCACTCCGCGGGTGCGCTTTCCTCTCTGGCCCTCACTCGCTGCACAGACTTCTTTGCTCTAGGTCACGGGGTGCAGAGAGGTGGGTGCAAGGCGCTGCTGGTGGCGTGGAGGCGAGAGCTGGCTGGGGGAGGGGGAGCGAGCGAGTGCGCGCGCCGCGAACCTGGTCTTTGGGGAATGTGACATGACGAATTTGTCTGAGATCCAAACCGGAGAATCTGCATTCTGTAGAAATATACAAGCATACCCTCTCCCACAAGTTAGCAACACATCTGGCCTTTTTCACTCTCCCGTAAGGAGGCCTTTTTACTTGACCAGGGGCCGAGTCATAGCCTGTAATTCAGGCATCTAGTGTCTCATCATTGTAGTCTGCCCCTGTGTGTTTACGTTTAAGTGATTAATTACAATTGGAACATAACTTCACTATTTGTCTGGCTGTTTCCCTATGGATATGTTAATTTAGGTCTAATGTTTAGTTTAGGTCTCTGTATAAATTTAAGTAATAAATGTATAACCTCCTTATCTCATTTTGGTATACAGGTATACAGATATACCTAAATGCAAAATGCATTTATATATGTATTTATATATGGCAACAAGTATAAAGTTATTGACATATAATATATATAAATCAATATACTTGAATTAATCTTTATAATTAATATATTAATTAATATATATTACAACAATACAACACATACACAGCTAATACCAACCAACACAAACCAATATACTGTAATAATACATGTCACACATTTATAATTATACAGTATATAGAACATTTATCATCACAGCACATCAATCCATACCAATTAATATCAGCCACACACACATTATATTCTGCCATATATATTTAATTATACAGTATATATATATATGTGTGTGTATATAGTATACATATTAATTTATATACAAATTAATTAAGTATAGGTCTATAAATAGAATTAGGTATACCTTTATTATATTTTATTTATACCCATACCTAATTAGGCAAACTGTAATTAGGCAAATACATTTATATTATGTATTTATAACAATATATAAAGTATTGTTAAATGTACCACCTGTACAGCATCTCCACCCCACATACCACTTTCTCTAATCCCACCAACTCATTTTCAGTATTATGTGTTGGCCAGGAGCTGGGCCAGTCTTTCCCAGCAATGTTAAGAGACGTCTGTTCCTGTGTCTAATAGCCCTGGCGTTTTATTCTCTTGAATTAAAAGATCTTTTAAAGGCCTTGGAACTGTAATTTCCTGCACCCAAAAGGCTAGATCACTAGATCCAAATGTTTTGTGGCTCTTAGATTGAGAAGTCAAGTTTTTCCTTGTCTGATAGTAAGGTAAAAGTAAAAGCTGTGTTACTCTTTGACCTTTATTAATTTGTACAGTTTTGATAGGCAGTGAGATCAAGACTTTAATTTCTCAATATCATCAGAATCTACTACACCATGCACCAGCGAAATTTCTTTTCTTTCTTTTTTTTTTTTTAACTTTTTTTTAAAAGAAAGCGAGCTACGCCCCAGGACAAATCTTACAATGTCCTCAGATAGGGGGCCAGCCACTCCGGTTGGAATTGGAGTAAGCGGCACATCAGGGGTTAATATTGTTATTAAATCTCCTTGCCTTTTCGCTTTTCTCCTAGCCTGGGTGAGACCCCCCTGAGGGAGTTTTCTCCAAGGAGCACACTCTGCATATTGTGTACTAAAAGCTCCTTTGTTTAAAAAACTTTTTATCTTCCTCAGTCTTAGGCAACACTTTGGGAGGCTTTGGGGGCAAAGTGGGGAACTCCTGGGTCCTGGGAGGCACAATCGAAGGCGGTGGCAGTCGCCTTAAATCAGAAAGTGGTGGATAAGTTTTTTAAAGGTTTGCGCAGAGGGGGAGGGAGCTCGCCAGGGCTCTCGGCCGCAGCGTCCTGTAAGCCCTCTCCTTCCTCGGGAGGTAGACCACTTTCTCCCTCCTTTTTTTTTTTTCTTCAATGGCAGAAAATATGATCTGTGCAGTAAATGGAGACTCACCACCATCCACCTCTATAGCCTCCCCCATAGTCTATTTAACAGCCTCGTGACGGAGGTCCAGGACATTTCTAATCATATTCCACAGTCAATAAATATTTGTCTATTCTTAGATGCAGAGAAATCCATTTTTAATTTTTTTTTTAATTTTAGAGAATATTTTTATTTATTTTGTAACCTCTTTACCCTGGCTAAACTGCAGAGGGGACTTGAAAAGAAGCCTCAAGGTGAGGATCAAGTTCATCCTTGGGACTAGAGAAAATCCTTCTCCGGGAAACTCCTAGCGGTGGCCCTTTACCCCGACATGGAGGAGGAGGCATAGGGGGATGGGAGCGTCCCGAAGTTTTCCTCTTCTGTTCCGGAGATCCTTTAACTGTTTGGTAACTAAATCTTACGAACTGTCTGATCGGGGATGTTTCCCTCAACCTCCTAGGAGCGGATGGTCTGATTAGGGATGTTTTCTTAAACTTTTAGGAGCATCTTTAGCTTAAAAAATAAAAAATCCTCATCAGAATGGCATCGAGCTGCTGTTTCCTCTAAACCTTTTTCAAATTGAGGGGAGAGCTGATCTTTCTTTTCATCCCTATCTTTTACATGCTCATTGGCAGTCATAGCGGCCAGCCATTCATTTAGCTGTCGATAGCTAGGTATAGCCTCTTCATTTTCACTTTTCTTTATAACAGGTACCTTTTCAGATTTGCTTTTTTGTTTAACAGGTACTTTTCCAACTTTACTTTCCTCTTTAACAGGTACCTTTTCAAATTCATGAGCTGGATCTAAAACATCTCTAGTCATATTCCACAGAGGAAAGGTGTAAGTAGGGATTTTTTCCAAACCTTGCTGAGCACAATAAGCTCTTAGCTGTTTTCCTAGTTTTTTCAAGATATCGAGGTTAACAGTGCCTTGTTGTAGAAACCAAGGGCAGTGGTCTTGTACAAATGTAAAAAATGATTGAATGGAAGATTTTTTAACCTTGATTCTTCTTTTACTTAATAACTGTAAAATTACTCCTATAAAGAGCTGTCTTTCATTTGATTCAGTGTTGCCCATGTCAGAAACTTAAGGATAGTAAAAGATTTTGCTTTTAGCTATCTAAAGATTAGGCCTTTTTTGTCAGCCTTTTTAGAAACCGTTTTTTCTCTCTAACTCTTCAACACTTCCCACTCCTCTCGCCCTGTCTATTCTACAGGGGGATCTGCAGCCCCCTAAGTGTGATGCTATCTGTCCCCAAAACTGAACACTGGGGGAATGGGGTTGGGGATTTACCTTCGAAATGCCTGTCTCGGGCGCCACCTGCAGAGGTCCAGCCCCAGCTGATCCAGGGTATTCGAAGGGAAGATGGAGTAGGCGACCTATGTATTTATTTATTTATTCATCAAAGATATAAAGAGTAATAGAATGAGGATAGCTCAGTAGGAAAATTCAGTGGAGAAAAGCAGCTGAGTAGCTTGGTTTACACGGAAAATCAATATAACCTGTGACACCAGGTTAGCTCTGACCACGGAGGCTGCAAGTGCCCACTAGAATAGAGGAAGGTGCCCCACCTTAGACACCTTATCGAGTGGGTCTTCGAAGCCCAGGCAAATAAATGGTCGCAGAGGATATCCGCGCTCCAGATGGACACTCATCTGAAAATTGAGGGGAATAATGACATGGGGAGACCAAGCGTTGGTGAGCAAGGCCCGTAGCTTTATTTTCAACACAGGTTTTAATACCCTAAGTTACACAGAGGATAATAGGGGATGCAAAGTCAGCAGTCTTTAATCCTTATCAAAAACCAGGGTTTCTTTTCTGCAGATTTATCGTATAAAAATGGTTTAGATGATTTACATCATCTTCTGGCCAGAAGACCTATTAACATTTTATGACTCTTGACAAAGACTTATCAACCATAAGAGTTATTTTCTCTAAGAGTAATTGTTTAAGGTTTGGCGCCATCTTTCGAAGATAAAATTGCATTCCTATAGGGAGGATGTGTAATGGGTTTACAACAAAGAAAATAATTTATTACCTTAAGGGTCTAAAGTTACCAACATCAAGGCCACTACTTATTTTTTCTACATACCAACTATATTAATTAGCACACATTCAAGGATACAATTCAGGGGATGTGGAAACTTGGCAAAAAGCATTGGTTCATCAATGAAATCTTTTACTAGTTTTATTCTGACAGTTTCTAACTCTCTGAGAGGCTCTAAGCTATTTGAATATCTTAAACTTCCCGTGCGTCTCGAGGCTGGGAGACTGTACACAATTGTATGCATAGCTGTAGGAGACCGGGTAAACTTGTCAGGCGAGTTAGAAAACCATCTGAGGGGTTTGGATTTAAACACTCCTAATTGCCCAGGAACATTATTAGTTGGAGCTGTAAGTTAGCTCTTGGACAGAGAGAGTGAGATGGTGGTGGGGGACATCCCCAGTAATGTCAGAGGTGAGAGAACAAAGCAATAAAGAAGGCAGACTTTGGTTTTTGGGGGTAGATGCTGAAGAATATACGGGGGAACTCCTGGAGGCTCGATCCCGCCTTTGCGTATGCCGAGACTCTTTCCTCATGACATTTGTCACGAGTGGAATATCTCTCGCTGGCTCCCGGCAATCTTCCATTGCACCAAACGCAGTGGAGTCCCGAGAGGCCCCTCCCAACACCACAGTATCAGTGTCTTCTCAGAGGCACCATGAGCAACTCCCTGAGTTCACCGGCACAAGTCGAGGGAACACAGGGTATCCTGCCGCAACCCGAGAAAGACCTCAAGAGTCCGTCTTCAACACGTCTTGAGGCCGGATTCCCCTACCATGACTCGAGAGCAATGACACGCTCCCCCTCGATATGCGCATGGACACCTGACTTCCCTGGCGCCACATGAGAGGCTCCCTGAGCTCCCCGTCATACCTCGTGAGAAACCCCACACTGGCGCCACAGCTCGGGAAAACCCACGAGACGCCACCGTCATCGCGAGATTGGGGATATCTTTTCCTGCCTGACCTGGAGAGCAATCCTTGGTCCTTTCTCCAAACTTCACAGGAGGCTTTACTCCCTTTAGGCCACTCAATGGGCTCCAAGAGATACCTGTCGCGACTTGAGAGGAGAGCAGAGTACTTTGTTTCCCCTCGAGATGAGGCCTTACCTTGGGTGAGTCTGGAATGCAACCCCGAGATCCCTGTTGCCCCTGGAGAGGAACATTATGTCCTGGACAAAAGCCTAGATGAGGTCTATTTTGCCCTACAGTGAATCGAGAGCAACACCCATCTCTCCCTCGCAATTCGAATGGAAGATTGGTCTTCACTGGGCCAACACAAGAGGAAGTCTGAATTTCCCGTTGTAACTCGAGAATCCCGCCGCAACTCTTAAAAACCACGTGGTTCCCCATTCATCGCAATATGAGGCCTTTGCCCGCTACAGAGTCTCAAGAGAAGTCCCATGTCACCCCTTAAACAATGAGAGAGGAAAGCGGAGTTCCCTTCCTCAGACAAGACGAGGCCTGAGTATCCAATCCCAACTCTGCAGGCACGCTTCGATCTGAGTCAGAAATGGAGAGGAAACCTGAGGTTCCTGCCTCAACCCGAGATGAGGCCCTCTTCCATTAAAACAAAGCCAGTGGAGTCCCGAGAGGCCACTCCCATCTCCACAGTATCCCTGACTTCTCATAGGCATTCTGAGAAGCTCCTTGAGGCCACCGGCAAACGTCGAGGGAAATAAGGGTTTCCTGCCACAACCGAAGAAAGACCTCGAGAGTCCTTCTTCAATGCGTCTTGAGGTCAGATTCCCCTACCATGGCTCGAGAGCAATAACGCCCTCCCCCTCGCCACGCACATGGAGACCTGACTTCCCTGGCGCCACATGAGAGGCTCCCTGAGCTCCCTGTCGTACCTCATGTGAAACCCCACACTGGCGCCGCAGCTCGAGAAAACACACAAGACCCCTCCGTCATCGCGAGATGAGGGCCATCTTTTCCTGCATGGCCTGGAGAGCAGTCCCAAGTCCTCTCTCCAAACTTCACAGGAGGCTTGACTCCCTTTAGGCCACAAAGTGGGCTCCAAGAGGTGCCCGTCGCAACTCGAAAGGAGATCAGAGTCCTTTGCTTCCCTTTGACACGAGGCCTGACTCCCTGGGTGAGTCTGGAATGCAAACCTGAGATCCCTGTGGCCCTTGGAGAGGAACATTAGGTCCTGGACACAAGCCTAGATGAGGTCTCCTTTGCCCTGCAGTGACTCGAGCGCAACCCCCAGCTCTCCCTCGCAACTCGAATGGATGATTGGACTTCCCTGGCCCAACACAAGAGGAAGCCTGAAATCCCCGTCGTAACTCGAGAATCCCGCCGCAACTCGAGAAAAACCACGTGGCTCCCCCGTCATCGCAAGATGAGGCCCTTGGCCGCTACAGCGTATCAAGAGAAGTCCCACGTTCCATCCTGAAGTACAAAACGGTACTTGGCACCCTTGATGCGACCCCCAAAGTTCCCTGACATACCAGTCTCAGTCGAGGGAAACACCAAAGTTCATGGCACCACTTCCTGTGAGCCCCTTCACCCCTCCTGATCGCGACAGGAGAGTCGACTCCCATGCTTTGTCTGCAAGGGGTTCCCGACGTTCCCCGCAAACCTCCTGATGAGGCCAGTCTCATGAGGAAATTCGAAAAGTAGCCTCATGGTTGGTGCCACATGTTGAAAGATCCCGAATTCCCGGTCCACTCTAGATAAGAACCTGACGCCCGGACATCTCTTCGAAGGCAACCCTGTGGATGAAGGCACAACACGAAGGGACACTGACATCCCCATGCATCGTCTGGAAAAACCCGCCGATTCCACTCACAGCTCCAAATGTGGACTGTCACCCCGTGAACAACTCGAGAGGCAAGTGAAGTTGCATTCCTTCACACAAGACGAGGCCTTACCCTCCTGGCCCAACTCTTCAGGGACCCTGCGATCGGAGTCAGAAATGGAGAGGAACCCTGAGGTTCCTACCTCAACTAGAGAAGAGGCCCTCTTCCATTGAACCAAACTCAGTGGTGTCCCGAGAGGCCCCTCCCAACACCACAGTATCCCTGAATTCTCAGAGGCTCCCTGAGAAGCTACCTGAGGTCACTGGCACAAGTCGAGGGAACCCAGAGTTTCCTGAAGTAACCCGAGAAAGGCTTGGAGAGTCCTTTTTCAACGTCTCTTGATGCCCGATTCCCCTACCATGACTCCAGAGCAAGGACGCGCTCCCCTCGCCACAAGCAGGAAAACTGACTTCCCTAGTACCACACAAGAGGCTCCCTGAGTACCCCATCATACCTCGTGAGAAAACCCACAGTGGCGCCGCAGTTCGAGAAAAACCACAAGATGCCCCCGTCAAGGAGAGATGGGGGCCTTCTTTTCCTGCCTGACCTGGAGAGCAATCCCTGGTCCTCTCTCCAAACTTCACAGGAGGATTGACTCCCTTTAGGCCACTCAGTTGGGTCCAAGAAATACCCGGTGCGACTCGAGAGGAGAGCGGAGTCCTTTGCTTCCCTGGAGACGAGGCCTGACTCCCCGGGTGAGTTTGGAATGCAACCCCGAGATCCCTGTCGCCCCTGGAGTGGAATATTATGTCCTAGACACAAGCCTAGATGAGGTCTATTTTGCCCTACAGTGATCGAGAGCAACCTCCATCTCTCCCTCACAATTTGAATGGAAGATTGGGCTTCCCACGGTCAACACATGAGGAAGTCTGAATATCCCATCGTAATTCGAGAATTCAGCCTCAAGTCTTAAAAACCATGTGGTTCCCCCTTCATCGCAATATGAGGCCCTTGCCAGCTAGAGTCTCAAGAGAAGTCCCACGTTCCATCTTAAAGTTCGAAATGCTACTTGGCACACTTGATGCGACCCCAAAGTTCCCCAACATACTGGTCTCACTCCAGGGGAACACCGAAATTCCCGGCGTCTCCAGGGAAGTCCCATGTTCTGTCCTTAAGTGCGAAACGGTACTTGACACCCTTGATGCGACTGCAAAAGTTCCCGACACGCTGGGTTCCCTCGAGGGGAACACCGAGGGTCCCGGCACCACTTCATCTGAGCACCTTTTCCCCTCCTGATCGTGACAGGAGAGTCGATTCCCCTGCTTTCTCTGGATGGGGTTCCCGGCCTTCCTGGCGCACCTCAGCATGAGGCCGGTCTCAGGAGGAAATTCGAGACCAGCCATGTGTGACGTGCCACGTGCCGAACGACACCGATTTTCCGGTCCGCTCTTGATAAGAACCTGATGCCCGGACACCTCTTCGAAGGCAACCCTGTGAGTGAAGGCACAACACGAAGGGGCACTGACACCCCCGTGCATCATCCGGAAAAACCCGCAGGGTCTACACACAGCTCGACAAGGGGCCTGAGATTCCCGGAACAACTCGAGAGGCAACCAGAATTCCATTCCTCAGACAAGACGAGGCATGACTCTCCTGTCCCAACACTGCAGGGACCGTGCAGTCGGAGTCAGAATTGGAGAGGAAGCCTGAGGTTCCTGCCTCCCCTCGAGATGAGGCCCTCTTCCATTGCGCCGAACCCAGCAGAGTCCCGAGAGGCCCTGCCAACTCCACAGCATTCCTCACCTCTCAGAGGCACCCTGGTAAGTTCCCTATAGTCCCCTGCAGAAGTCGAGGGAAACGAGGGTTTCCCGCCGCCACCCGAGAAAGACCTCGAGAGTCCTTCTTCAACGCGTCTTGAGGCCCTAGTCACTTCCCATGACTCGAGAGTGATGACCAGCTCCCCCTCGCCATGCGCATGGAGACATGAGTTCCCTGGCGCCGCACGAGAGGCTCCCTGAGGTCCTCGTCGTGCCTCGTGAGAAAACCCCCAAGGGCGCCGCAGCCTGAGGAAACCCATGAGATGCCCCCGTCATCGCGAGATGAGGGCCTTCTTTTCCTGCCTGACCTGGAGAGCAATCCCGAGTCCTCTCTCCAAACTGAAGAGGAGGCTCGACACCCTTGAGTCCACTCAGTGGGCTCCAAGAGATCCGTGTCGTGACTTGAGAGGAAAGTGGAGTCCTCTGCTTCCCCTCGAGGCGAGGCCTGACTCCCCGGGGGAGTCTGGAATGGAAACCCGAGATCTCTGTCTTCCCTTGAGAGGAATATTAGGTCCTGGACACACGCCTCGATGAGGTCTCTTTGGCCCTGTAGTGACTCGAGCAGAACCCCCAGCTTTCCCTCGCAACTCCAGGGGAAGATTGGGCTTCCCAGGGCCAACCCAAGAGGAAGCCTGAAATCCCAGTCGTTTTCGAGAATCCAGACGCAACTCGAGAAAAATGACGTGGTTCCAACGTCTTCACAGGATGAGGCCCTTGCCCGCTACAGCGTCTCCAGGGAAGTCCCATGTTCCGTCCTGAAGTGGGAAATGGTACTTGGCTCCCTTGATGCGACCCCTAAAGTTCCCTGAAACGCCGGGTTCCCTCGAGTGGAACACCTAGAGTCCCGGCCCCACTTCATCTGAGCCCCATCTCCCCTCCTGATCGCGACAGGAGAGTCGATTCCCCTTCTTTGTGTGGAAGGGGTTCCCGGCCTTCCCGGCGCACCTCAGGATGATGCTGGTCTCACGAGGAAATTCGAGATGAGCCACGTGGGTGCTGCCACATGCCGAATGACCCCGATTTCCCGGTCCGCTCTTGAAATGAACCTGATGCTGGACACCTCTTTGAAGGCAACCCTGTGGGGGAAGGCACCAAATGAAGGGGCAATGACACCCCCGTGCATCTTCTGGAAACAACCGCAGGTTCCACACACAGCTCGACAAGGGGCCTGAGACCCACTGAACGACTCGAGAGGCAAGCAGAGTTCCATTACTCAGACAAGACGAGGCCTGACTCTCCTGTCCCAACCCTGCAGGGACCCTGCGGTCAGAGTCAGAAATGGAGAGGAAGCCTGAGGTTCCTGCCTCCATTCGAGATGAGGCCCTCTTTCATTTCGTCAAACCTAGTGGAGTCCCGAGAGGCCCCTCTAACTCCTCAGTATCCCTCACCTCTCAGAGGCACCTGGGAAGTTCCCTAAGGTCCCCGGTAGAGGTCGAGGGAAACGAGTGTTTCCCGCCCCAACCCAAGAAAGACCTCGAGAGTCCTTCTTAAATGCGTCTGGAGGCCCTAGTCCCTTCCATGACTCGAGAGCAATGACTTGATCTGCCTGGCCACACGCATGGAGGCCTGACTTCTCTGGCGCCGCACGAGAGGCTCCCTGAGCTCCCCATCATATCTCGTGAGAAACCCCACACTGGCGCCGCAGCTCGAGAAAACCCATGAGACGCTCCCGTCATCACAAGAGGAGGGCCATCTTTAACTGAATGGTATGCAGATCAAGCGTGAACCTTCTGTCCAAGCTACACAGGACGCTTGACTCCCTTTAGGCCACTCATTGGGCTCCAAGAGTTACACGTCGCGAATCGAGAGGATAGTGGAGTCCTTTGCTTCCACTCGAGACGAGGCGTGACCCACCGGGTGAGACTGGAATGCGACCCCAATATCCCTGTTGCCCCTGGAGAGGAACACTACATCCTGGCCCCAAGCCTAGATGAGGACTCTTTGCCCTGAAGTGACTCGAGAGCAACCCACAGCTCTCTCTGACAAGTTGAATGGAAGATTGGACTTCCTGGGCCAACACAAGAGGAAGCCTGAATTCCCCGTCGTAACTCGAGAATCCCGCCGCAACTCGAGAAAAACCACGTGTTTCCCTCGTCATCGCAATATGAGGCCCTTGCCCGCTAGAGCATCTCCAGAGAATTCCCACGTTTCGTCTTGAAGTGCGAAACTGTACTTGGCACCCTTGATGCGACCTCAAAAGTGCCATGACATACCGGTCTCACTCGAGGGGACCACCGAGGTTCCCGGCACCACTTCATCTGAGCCCCTTCTCCCCTTCTGATCGCGACCGGTGTGTCGATTCCCCTGCTTTGTCTGCAAGGGTTCCCTACCTTCCCGGCGAACCTCAGGATGAGGCTGGTCTCCCGAGGAAATTCGAGACGTAGCCTCGTGGGTGGTACCACATGCTGAAAGACCCCAATTTTCTGGTACGCTCTTGAAAAGAACCCTATGCCCGGACACCTCTTTGAAGGCAACCCTGTGCATGAAGGCACAACACGAAGGGGCACTGACACCCCTGTGCATCGTCCGGAAAAACCCGCAGGTTCCACACACAGCTCAACAAGTGGCCTGTCACTCCGTGAACAACTCGAAAGGCAAGCGGAGATCCATTCCTCCACGGAAGACGAGGCGTGACTCTCTTGTCCGTACTCGGCGGGTACTCTGCGACCCGAGTCAGAAATGGAGAGGACCCCTGAGGTTCCTGCCTCCATTCGAGATGAGGCCCTCTTCGATTGCACCAAACCCAGTTGAGTAATGAAAGGCCCCTCCCAAATCCACAGTGTCCCTGACTTCTCAGAGGCACCCTGAGAAGTTGCCTGAGGTCACCGACACAAGTCGAGGGAACCCAGGGTTCCCTGCCGCAACCCGAGAAAGACCTCGAGAGTCCTTCTTCAATGCGTCTTGAGGCCCGATTCGCCTACTATGACTCGAGAGCAATCACGCACTCCCCTTCACCACACGCACGGAGACCTGACGTCCCTAGCACCACACGAGAGGCTCTCTGAGCTCCCCGTCGTACCTCGTGAGAAATCTGATACTGGCGCCACAGCTGGAGAAAACCCACGAGACGCCCCCGTCATCGCGAGACGAGGGCCTTTTTTCCTGCATGGCCAGGAAAACATTCCCGAGTCATCTCTCCAAACTCCATAGGAGGCTTCACTCCCTTTACGCCACGCAGTGGGCTCCAAGAGATACCCGTCGCGACTCGACAGGAGAGCGGAGTCCTTTTTTGCCCCTCAAGACGAGGTCTGACTCTCCGGGTGAGTCGAGAATGCAACCCTGAGATCCCTGTCGGCCCAGTAGTGGAACACTAGGTCCTGGACACAAGTGTAGATGAGGTCTATTTTGCCCTGCAGTGACTGGAGAGCAAACCCCAGTTCTAACTTGCAACTCGAATGGAATACTGGATTTTCCTGACGCCACACAAGAGGCTCCCTGAAATCCCTGTGGTACTTCATGAGACACCCCACACTGGCGCCGCAGCTCGAGAAAACCCACGAGACGCCACCGTCATCTCGAGATGAGGGCCTTCTTTTCCTGCATGGCCTGGAGTCCAATCCCGAGTCCTCTCTCCAAACTCCACAGGAGGCTTGACTCCCTTTAGTACACACAGTGGGCTCCAAGAGATACCCATCGCGACTCGAGACGAGAGCGGAATTCTTTGCTTACCCTCGAGGTGAGAACTGACTCCCCGGATGAGTCTGGAATGCAAACCCGAGATCCCTCTCGCCCCTGGAGAGCAACGTTAGATCCTGGACACAAGCCTAGATTAGGTCTCTTTTGCCCTGCAGTGACTCTAGCGCAATCCCCAGCTCCCCCTCGCAACCCGAATGGAAGATTGGATTTCAAGACCAACAAGAGGAAGCCTAAATTCCCGGTCATAACTCGAGAATCCCGCCGCAACTCGAGCAAAACCACGTGGTTCTCCCGTCATCGCAAGATGAGGCCCTTGCCCGCTACAGCGTTTCAAAAGATGTCCCAGGTTCCGTCTTGAAATGCGAAACGGTACTTGGCACCCTTGATGCGACCCCAAAAGTCCCCCAACACGCCGGTCTCACTCAAGGGGAACACCGAGGTTCCCGGCACCACTTCATTTAAGCCCCTTCTCCCCTCCTGATTGTGACCCTTGGGTCGATTCCCCTGCTTTGTCTGCAAGGGGGCCCGACCTTCCCTGCACAACTCAGGATGAGGCCGGTCTCATGGGGAAATTCGATATGTAGCTTTGTGAGTGGTGCCACTTGCTGAAAGACTCCAATTTCCCGTTCCGCTCTTGATAAGAATCCGATGCTCGGACACCTCTTGGAAGGCAGCCTTGAGTATGAAGGTACAACACGAAGGGGCACTAACACACCTGTGCATCATCCGGAAAAAAGGGCAGGTTACATACACAGCTCGACAAGTGGCCTGTCACCTCGAGAACAACTCGAGAGGCAAGAGGAGTCCCATCCTCCAGAAAAGACGAGGCCTGACTCTCCTGTACCAACATGCAGGGACCTTGCGATCTGAGTCAGAAATGGAGAGGAACACTGAGGTTCCTGCTTCAACTCGAGATGAGTCCCTCTTACATTCCACCAAATGCAGAGGAGTCTCGAGAGGCCCCTCCAAACTGCACAGTATCCCTGACTTCTCAGAGGCACTCTGAGAAGCTCCCTGAGGTCGCAGGCACAAGTCAAGGGAACCCTGGGTTTTATGCAGTGACCCGAGAAAGACCTCGAGAGTCCTTCTTCAACCCGTCTTGAGGCCCGATTACCCTACCATGACTCGAGAGCAATGACGAACTCCCCCTAGCCATCTCATGGGGACCTGACTTCCCTGGCGCCACACGAGAGGCTCCCTGAGCTCCCTCTCGTACCTCGTCAGAAACCCGGCACTAGCGCGGCAGTCTAGAAAACCCACAAGGGGCCGCCGTCATCGCGAGATGAGGGCCTTCTTTTCCTGCATGGCCTGGAGAGGAATCCCGAGTCCTCTATCCAAACAGCACAGGAGGCTTGACTCCCTTTAGGGCACACAGTGGGCTCCAAGAGATACCCATCGCGACTCAAAAGGACAGCGGAGTTCTTTGCTTCCCCTCGAGACGAGGCCTGATTCCCCGGGTGAGTCTGGTATGCAAGCCCGAGATCCCTGTCGCCCCTAGGGATGAACATTAAGTCCTGGACACAAGCCTAGATGAGGTCTATTTTGCCCTGCAGTGACTCGAGGGCAATCCCCAGCTCTCCCTTGAAACTCGAATGGAAGATAGGACTTCCCTGGGCCAACACATGAGGAAGACTGTATTCCCCGTCGAAACTCGAGAATCCCGCCACAACTCGAGAAACGCTACGTGGTTCCCCCGTCATCCCAAGATGAGGCCCTTGCCCCCTACAGCGTCTCAAGAGAAGTCCCACGTTCCGTCTTGAAGTGCGAAACGGTATCGGCACCCTTGATGCAACCTCAAAAGTTCCTCGACACACTGGTCTGACTCGAGGAGAACACCGAGGTTCCCGGCACCACTACATCTGGGCCCCTTCTCCCCTCCTGATCGCGACAGGAGGGTCGATTCCCCTGTTTTGTCTTGAAGGGGTTCCCGCCTTTCCCGGTGCATCTCAGGATGAGGCCGGTCTCACGAGGATATTCGAGACATAGCCTCGTGGATGGTGACACATGCCGAAAGACCCCGATTTCCCGGTTCGCTCTTGATAAGATCCCAGTGCCCGGACACCTCTTTGAAGATAACCCTTTTGATGAAGGCACAACACGAAGGGGCACTGACGCCCCCGGGTATCGTCCGGAGAAACCCGCAGGTACCACACACAGCTCGAGAAGTGACCTGTCACCCCGTGAACAACTGGAGAGGCAAGCAGAGTTCCATTCCTCCACACAAGACGAGGCCTGACTCTCCTGTTCGAACTCTGCAGCGAAACTGCAATCCGAGTCAGATCTGGCCCAGGGGAAGTCAGGAGAGGAAACATGAGTTTCCTGCCTCCACTCAAGATGAGGCCCTCTTCCATTGCACCGAACCCAGTGGAGTCCCGAGAGGCCCCTCCCAACTGCACAGTATCCCTGACTTCTCAGAGGCACCCTTAGACCTTCCTGAGTTCACCGGCACAAGTCGAGGGAACCAAGGGTTTCCTGCCCCAACCCGTAAAAGACCTCGAGAGTCCTTCTTCAACGCGTCTTGAGGTGCGATTCCCCTACCATGACTCGAGAGCAATGACGCACTCCGCCTAGCCACGCGCATAGAAACCTGACTTCCCTGGCGCCACAGGAGAGGCTCCCTGAGCTCCCCATTATACCTCGTGAGCAACACCACACTGGAGCCGCAGCTCGAGAATACCCACGAGACGCCCCAGTCCTCACGAGATGAGGGCCTTCTTTTGCTGTATGGCCTGGAGAGCAATCCTGAGTCCTCTCTCCAAACTCCACAGGAGGCTTGACTCATTTTAGGCCACACAGTGAGCTCCAAGATATACCCGTCGCGACTTGACAGGAGAGCGGTGTCCTTGGCTTCCCCTCGAGACGAGGCCTGATTCCCCGGGTGAGTCGAAAATGCAATGCCGAGATCGCTGTCACCCCAGCAGAGGAACATTAGGTCCTGGACACAAGCCTAGATGAGGTCTATTTGGCCCTGCAGTGTCTCGAGAGCAATCCCCAGTTCTAACTCGCAATTCGAATGAAAACTGGACTTCCCTGGGCCAGTTGAACAGGAAGCCTGAATTCCCCATCGTAACTCGAGAATCCCGCCGCAACTCAAGAAAAACCACGTGGTTCCCCCGTCATCGAAAGATGAGGCCCTTGCCCGCTACAGCGTCTCAAGAGAAGTCCCACGTTCCGTATTGAAGAGCGAAAAGTTACTTGGAACCCTTGATGCGACCCCAAAAGTTCCCCGACATACCAGTCTCACTTGAGGAGAACACCGAGGTTCCCGGCACCACTTCATCTGAGACTCTTCTCCCCTCTTGATTGCGACAGGAGGTTCGATTCCCCTGCTTTGTCTGGAAGGCATTCCCGACTTTCCTGGCGCATGATGAGGCCAGTCTCACGAGGAAATTTTAGACATAGCCTCGTGGGTGGTGCGGCATGCCAAAAGACCCCAATTCCGTGGTCTGCTCTTGATAAGAACCCGATGGCAGAACCCAACTCGAAGGCAATCCTGTGGATCAAGGCACAACACGAAGGGGCAGTGACACCCCGGTGCATCGTCCAGAAAAACCCACAAGTTCCACATACAAATCGACAAGTGGCCTGTCACCCCATTAACAACGCGAGAGTCAAGCGGAGTTCCAGTCCTCCACACAAGACGAGGCCTGACTCTCCTGTCCCAACTCTGCAGGGACTCTGCGATCCGAGTCAGATCCGGCGCATTCGAAGCCAGGAGAGGAACCCTGAGGTTCCTGCCTCAACTTGTCATGAGGCCCTCTTCCATTGCACCAAACCCAGTGGAGTTCCGAGAGGCCCCTCCCAACTCCACAGTGACCCTGACTTCTCAGAGGCACGCTGAGAAGCTTCCTGAAGTCACTGGCACAAGTCGATGGAACCCAGGGTTTCCTGCTGCAACGCAGGAAAGACCTCGAGAGTCCTTCTTTAACACCTCTTCAGGCCCAATTCCCCTACCATGACTCGAGAACAATGACGGGCTCCCTCTCACCACGTGCATAGAGACCTGACTGCCCTGGCACCACGTGAGAGGCTCACTGAGCTCCCAGTCTTACTTCGTGAGAAACCCCACACTAGCGCCACAGCTCGAGAAAACCTACGAGACGCCCCAGTCATTGGGAGATGAGGGCCTTCATTTCATGCATTCCCTGGAGAGCAATCCCGTGTCCTCCCTCCAAACACCAAAGGAGGTTTGACTCCCTTTAAGCCACTCAGTGGGCTCCAAGACATACCCGTCCGACTCGAGAGGAGAGCAGAGTCCTTTGCTTCCCCTCGAGACGAGGCCTGACTCCAGGGTGAGTCTGGAATGCAACCCCGAGATTCCTGTCGAGCCTGGACATGAACATTAGGTCCTGCACACAAGCCTTGGTGGGGTCTCTTTTGCCTTCAGTGACTAGAGCGCACCTCCAGCTCTTCCTCGAATCTCGAATGGAAGATAAGACTTTTGTGGGCCAACACAAGAGGAAGCATGAATTCCCTGTGGTAACTCAAATATCCCACCGCAACTCGAGAAAAACCAAGTGGTTCCGCAGTCATTCCAAGATGAGGCCCATGCCCGCTGGAGCACCCCAAGAGAAGTCCAACGTTCCATTGTGAAGAGCGAAACGGTACTTGGAACGCTTTATGCGACCCCAAAAGTTACCCGACATACCTGTCTCACTTGAGGGAAACACCGAGGTTCCCAGCAGCACTTCATCTGAGCCACTTCTCCCCTCCTGATCGCCACAGGAGGGTCGATTCCTCTGCTTTGTCTGGAAGAGTTTCATGAACTTCGCGGCACATTTCAGGATGAGGCCGGTTTCATGAGGAAATTCGAGACAACCCACGTGGGTGGTGCCAAATGCTGAACGACCCCGATATCCCGGTCCACTCTTCATAAGAACCCGATGCCCGGACACCTCTTCGAAGGCAACCCTGTGGATGAAGACACAAAACGAAGGGTCACTGACACCCCCGTGCATCGTCTGGAAAAACCTGCAGATTCGACACACAGTTTGACAAGGGGCCTGAAACCCCATGAACAACTCGAGAGGCAAGCGGAGTTCCATTCCTCAGAAAAGACGTAGCCTGTCTCTCCTGTCCCAACTCTGCAGGGACCCTGATGTCGGAGTCCGAAACAGAGAGGAAGTCTGAGGTTCCTGCCTCCCCTCGAGATGAGCCCCTCTTCCATTGTGACAAACCCAGCGGAGTCCCGAGAGGCACCGCCAACTCCACAGTATCCCTCAACTCTCAGAGACACCCTGGGAAGTTCCCTAAGGTCCCCGGCAGAAGTCGAGGGAAACGACTTTTTCCCGCCACAACCCGAGAAAGACCTCGAGAGTCCCTCTTCAACGCGTCTTGAGGCCCTAGTCCCCTCCCATTACTCGAGAGCCACAACGCGCTCCTCCTCGCTACGCGCAGGGAGACCTGACTTCCCTGGCGCCGCACGAGAGGCTCCCTGAGATCCTCGCCGTGCCTCGCGAGAAAACCCCCACGGGCGCCGCAGCTCGAGGAAACCCCTGAGACGCCCCCGTCCTCGCGATGTGAAGGGACTTCTTTTCCTGCATGGCCTGGAGAACAATCCCTAGCCCTCTCTCCAAAATGAAGAGGAGGCTTGACTCCACTGACGCCACTAGGGGGCTCCAAGAGATCCGCGTCGCGACTCGGGAGGACAGCAGAGTCCTTTGCTTCCCCTCGAGACGAGGCCTGACACCCAGGGGGATCCTGGAATGCAACCCCGAGATCCCTGCCTTCCCTGGAGAGGAACATTAGGTCCTGGACACAAGCCTAGATGAGGTCTCTTTGGCCCTGCAATGACTCGAGCGCAACCCCCAGCTTTCCCTCGCCAATTGAATGGAAGACTGGGCTTCCCAGGGCCAACAGAGGAGGAAGCCTGTAATCCCCATCGTCACTCGAGAATCCCGGCGCAACTCGAGAAAAAACACGTGGTTCCAACGTCTTCGCAAGATGAGGCCCTTGCCCACTACAGCGTCTCAGGGGAAGTCCCATGTTCCGCCCTGAAGTGCGAAACAGTACCTGACACCCTTCGTGCGACCCCCAAAAGCTCCCCGACACGCCGGGTACCCTCGAGGGAACACCGAGAGTCCCGGCACAGCTTCATCTGAGCCCGTTCTCCCCTCCTGATCACGACAGGAGAGTCGATTCCCCTGCGTGGTTCAGAAGGGGTTCCCGGCCTTCCCGGTGCACCTCAGGATGAGGCCGGTCTCACAGGGAAATTCGAGACGAGCCACGTGGGTGGTGCCACATGCCAAATGCCCCCGATTCCCCGGTCCGCTTTTGAGAAGGACCCGAGGCCCGGACCCCTCTTCGAAGGCAACCCTATGGGTGAAGGCACAACACGAAGGGGCACTGACACCCCCGTGCATCATCCGGAAAGACCCGCAGGTTCCACACACAGCTCGACCAGGGGCCTGAAAACCCCTGACAACTCGAGAGGCAAGCGGGGTTCCCTTCCTCAGACAAGACGAGGCATGTCTCTCCTGTCCCAACTCTGCAGGGACCCTGTGGTCAGAGCCGAAACGGAGAGGAAGCCTGAGGTTCCTGCCTCCCCTCGAGGTGAGGCCCTCTTCCGTTGCGCCAGACCCAGCGGAGTCCCGAGAGGTCCCGCCAACTTCACAGGATCCCTCGCCTCTCAGGGGCACCCTGGGAAGTTCCCTAAGATCCCCGGCAGAAGGCGAGGGAAATGAGGGTTTCCCGCCGCCACCCGAGAAAGACCTGAAGAGTCCTTCTTCAATGCGTCTCGAGGCCCTAGTCCCCTCCCGTGACTCGAGAGCCAGGACGCGCTCCCCCTCGCCATGCGCATGGAGACTTGACTTCCCTGGCGCCGCACGAGAGGCTCCCTGAGATCCTCGTCGTGCCTCGGGAGAAAACCCCCACGGGCGCCGCAGCTCGAGGAAACCCCTGAGACGCCCCCGTCCTGGCGAGCTGAGGGCCTTCTATTCCTGCATGGCCTGGAGAGCAATCCCGGGTCCTCTCTCCAAACTGAAGAGGAGGCTGGACTCCCTTGAGGCCACTCAGTGGGCTCCAAGAGATCCGCGTCGCCACTCGAGAGGAGAGCGGAGTCCTTGGCTTCCCCTCGAGACGAGGCCTGACTCCCCGAGGGAGCCTGAAATGCAACCCCGAGATTCCTGCCTTCCCTGGAGAGGAATATTAGTTCCAGGACACACGCCTTGATGAGGTCTCTTTGGCCCTGCAGTGACTCGAGCGCTACCCCCAGATTTCCCTCGCTACTTGAATGGGAGATGGGGCTTCCCAAGGCCAACCCAAGAGGAAGCCTGAAATCCTCGTCGAAACTCGAGAATCCTGCCGCAACTCGAGAAAAACGAGGTTGTTTCAACGTCTTCGCAAGATGAGGCCCTTGCCCGGTATGGCGTCTCAAGGGAAGTCCCATGTTCCGTCGTGAAGTGAGACACGGTACCTGACACCCTTCATGCGACATACAAAAGTTCCCCGACATGCTGGGTTCCCTTGAGGGGAACACCGAGAGTCCCAGCACCACTTCCTCTGAGCACCTACTCCTCTCCTGTTCGCGACAGGAGAGTTGATTCCCCTGCGTGGTCTGGAAGGGGTTCCCGGCCTGCACGGCGCCCCTCAGGATGAGGCCGGCCTCGCGAGGAAATTCGAGACAAGCCCCGTGGCTGGTGCCCCATGTTGAACGACCCTGATTTCCCGGTCCGCAGTTGAGGAGAACCCGATGCCCGGACGCCTCTTCGAAGGCCACCCTGTGAGTGAAGGAACAACACGAAGGGGCACTGACACTCCCGTGCATCGTCCGGAAACACCTGCGGTTTCCACACAGAGCTCCACGAGGGGACTGAGACTCCCTGAGCAACTCGAGAGGCAAGCGGAGTTCCCTTCCTCAGACAAGACGAGGCCTGACTCTCCTGCCCCAACGCTGCAGGGACACTGCTGTCGGAGTACGAAACGGAGAGGAAGCCTGCGGTCCTGTCTCCCCTCGAGATGAGGCCCTCTTCGATTGCGCCAAACCCAGAGGAGTCCCGAGATGGCCCACCAACTCCACAGCATCCCTCACCTCTAAGAGGAACCCTGGGAAGTTCCCTCAGGTCGCCGGGAGAAGTCGAGGGAAACGAGGGTTTCCCGCTGCAAGCCGAGAAAGACCTCGTGAGACCTTCTTCTACACGCCTTGATGCCCTAGTCCCCTCCCAGGACTCGAGAACAATGACGCGCTCCCCCTTGCCACGCTCATGGAGACCTGACTTCCCTGGCGCCGCACGAGAGGCTCCCTGAGAACCTCGTCGTGCCTCGTGAGAAAAGCCCCACGGACGCCGCAGCTCGAGGAAACCCCTGAGAAGCCCCCGTCCTCGCGAGGTGAGGGCCTTCTTTTCCTGCCTTTCCTGGAGAGCAATCCCGAGTCCTCTCTCCAAACTGAAGATTAGGCTTGACTCCCTTGAGGCCACTCAGAGGGCTCCAAGAGATCCGCGTCGTGGCTCAAGAGAAGAGCGGAGTCCTTTGCTTCCCCTCGAGGCGAGGCCTGACTCCACGGGAGACTCTGGAGTGCAACCCCGGGATCCCTGTCTTCCCTTGAGAGTACTACTAGGCCCTGGACACACGCCTAGATGAGGTCTCTTGGGCCCTGCAGTGACTCGAGCGCAACCCCCAGCTTTCCCTAGCAACTCGAATGGAAGATTGGGCTTCCCAGGGCCAACCCAAGAGGAAGCCTGAAATCCCCGTCGTAACTCGAGAATCCCGCCGCAACTCGAGAAAAACCACGTGGTCCCAACGTCTTAGCAAGATGGGGCCCTTGCCCGCTACGGCGTCTCAAGGGAAGTCTCACGTTCCGTCCTGAGTAGTGAAACGGTACCTGACACCCTTCATGCGACCTCCAAAATTTCCCAGACACGCCGGGTTCCCTCGAGGGGAACACCGAGGGTCCTGGCACCCCTTCATCTGAGCCCCTTCTCCCCTCCTCATCACGACAGGAGAGTCGATTCCCCTGCGTATTCTGGAAGGGGTTCCCGGCTTTCCCGGCACACCTCAGGATGAGGCCGGCCTCCCGAGGAAATTCGAGACGAGCCCCGTGGGTTGTGCCACATGCCGAACGACCCCGATTTCCCAGTCCGCTCTGGATAAGAACCCGATGCCCGGACACGTCTTCGAAGGCAACCCTGTGGGTGAAGTTACCATTCGAAGGGGCACTGACACCCCCGTGCGTCGTCCGGAAAAACCCGCAGTTTCCACACACAGCTTGACGAGGTGCGTGAGACACCCTGAGCAATTCGAGAGGCAAGCAGAGTTCCCTTCCTCAGACAAGACGAGGCCTGACTCTCCTGTCCCAACTCTGCAGGGACCCTGTGGTTGGAGTCCGAAAAGGAGAGGAAGCCTATGTTTCCTGTCTCCCCTCGAGATGAGGCCCTCTTCCATTGCGCCAAGCCCAGCGGAGTCCCGAGAGGCCCCGCCAACTCCACAGCATCCCTCACCTATCAGAGGCACCATGGGAAGTTCCCTCAGGTCCCTGGCAGAAGTCGAGGGAAACGAGGCTTTCCCGCCGCAACCACAGAAAGACCTCGAGTGTCCTTCTTCAACGCCTCTGGAGGCCCTAGTCCTCTCCCATGACTGGAGAGCCATGACGCGCTCCCCCTCGCCACGTGCACAGAGACCTGACTTCCCTGGCACCGCACGAGAGGCTCCCTGAGATCCTCGTCTTGCCTCGTGAGAAAACCCCCACGGGCGCCGCAGCTCGAGGAAACCCCTGAGAAGCCCCCATCCTCGCGAGGTGAGGGCCTTCTTTTCCTGCCTGACCCAGAGCACAATCCCGAGTCTTCTCTCCAAACTGAAGAGAAGGCCTGACTCCCTTGAGGCCACTCAGTGGGCTCCAAGAGATCTGCGTCGCGACTTGAGAGGAGAGCGGCATCCTTGGCTTGCCCTCGAGGCGAGGCCTGACTCCCCAGGGGAGTCTGGAACGCCACCCTGAGATCCCTGTCTTCCCTTGAGAGGAACGTTAAGTCCCGGACACAGGCCTAGATGAGGTCTCTTTGGCCCTGCAGTGACTCGAGTGCAACCCTCAGCTTTCCCTCGCAACTCGAATGGAAGATTAGGCTTCCTGGGGCCAACACAAGAGGAAGCCTGAAATCCACTTCGTAACTCGAGAATCCCGCCGCAACTCGAGAAAATCCACATGGTCCCAACGTCTTCGCAAGATGAGGCCCTTGCCTGCTACGGCGTCTCAAGGGAAGTCCCAGGTTCTGTCCTGAAGTGCGAAACGGTACCTGACTCCTTTCATGCAACCCCCAAAAGTCCCCCACACGCCGGTTTCCCTCGAGGGTAACACCGAGGGTTCCATCCCCACTTCATCTGAGCCCCTTCTCCCCTCCTGATGGCGACAGGAGAGTCAATCCCCCTGCATTGTCTGGAAGGGTCCCCGGCCTTCCCAGCACAACTCAGGATGAAGCTGGCCTCACTAGGAGATTTGAGACTAGCCCCGTGGGTGGTCCCACATGCCGAAAGACCCCGATTTCCCTGTCCACTCTTGAAAAGAACCTGAGGCCCGGACACCTCTTCGAAGGCAACCCAGTGGGTGAAGGCACAACACGAAGGGGCACTGTCACCATCGTGCATTTCCGGAAACACCCGCAGGTTCCACACACAGCTCAACAAGGGGCCTGAGACCCCCTGAGCACCTCAAGAGGCAAGCGGAGTTCCCTTCCTCAGACAAGACGATTCCTGACTCTCCTGTCCCAACTCTGCAGGGACCCTGCGGTCGGAGTCTGAAACGGAGAGGAAGCCTGAGGTTCCTGCCTTCCCTGGAGATGAGGCCCTCTTCCATTGCGCCAAACCCAGCGGAGTCCTGAGAGGCCCCGCCAACTCCACAGCATCCCTCATCTGTCAGAAGCACACTGGGAAGTTCCCTAAGGTCACCAGTAAACTTTTATTGCACAAGGTCCCCATGAAAAGGCCCACGCAGCAGGACAGCCACAGATTCTGTCTGCCATTAAAGGGCAGTAAGGTGCCCTCCCCCCTTCTTTGCTGCCTCGGCGGCCACCAGCGTGCAATTCGCGTACCCTTCCCTTTCCCGTCCTAGCAGGTGCTCCAGGGCCCGCTGGCCTACAAAGTGCCAGAAGCAGGGCTGGGCCAGCCGGCCAGAATTCAGGGTTCTGTCCCTTGGACTTCCAGCGGACACTAGGCTGCTTGGGAAAACCGCGCAGACTCTGAGGTTTTTCAGCAGAGGGGTGGAGCGGTAAAGGCCTTGACCCCAAAGACGAGGCCTTTCTGCGACCGCCAGGTTGGGGAGCTCTGAGACTGTGCCAACACAGGGCGGAATACATGGTTCCCTGCTCCACGCAGTCCCCGTTCCCTTACCTGTGTTCCGCACCCCTCCGCTGTGGCCAATGGATGCCGATCCTTGGGGATCCAGGAGTTCACGAAATGGGCATTCCCAGCCGCAATGGCGACCCCCAACAGCACATCTGGAAAGCCCTCCCCCACCCCCGCCAGGAGCCGACCCCCACTGCGAATGGAACCCCACCCCGCCCCGCACCGCCAGGTTTCACCCCGGCCCTGCCGGGCTCCCGGTGGGTTCCCAGCAATATTGGCGACCCCCGGGAGCACAACAGGGACCGACCCCCCACCCACAGTGAGCGGAATCTCGACCTGTGCAGCCCAGGTTTACCCCACCCTGGCTGCGCTCCCGGCGCGTTTCCAGCTGCAGTGGCCATCTCCGAGAGCACAACTGGGAAGCCCTCCCCTACCCCCGTCAGGAGCCGACACCCGCCCTGCACCACCCGGGTTCGCCCCGCCCCTGCCGCGCTCCAGGGGCGCTGCCCACCTTCACCAGTGGCTCTCGGTGAGCCCCGTCCCCACGCCCGGTTCCAGGAGAGGCTCTCGGACCTCGCTGCTGCCGCCAGGTCAAACATGAGGACAATACATACACCCCACAGAGACAATCCAAGCTGTCTGTGATTTAGGGATAAAACGAGGACTACAGAAAGGCAAGATGACCTGACCTAGGAGGGCCATGATATTCTATAGAACCAGACAAAGTTGGTTACCAAGGAAAATTTTTTCCTTGGAACCCGGAAAGCTGGTTCTTTGCATATGCAATGACCAACAATTAGCTTGTTACCCAAGCCTGCCTTACTGCCACCCCCATCCCCCCACTCCCCAGAAGACTGGCTCAAAGAAATATTTTAAATCTCAGGCGGAAACCTGGAAGATGTCTTGTCTGTCTGTTTGGATTAAGGTATGTGTCAGTGTGAGCCCTGTGTTTTTTGATAATATTGCTCAAGTTCTGAGTTCTGATTTCAATGGTCTCAAGACAAGGCAGCCCTTCCAAATCAAACTGCTGGAAATACAAGAAAACATTGACCTAAATGAATGTCAGAGTCCCGTGAACTGGGAACTAGTCAATATTAAATATCTAGTATTTTTGGTTTTGCTCCTCCATTATAGACATGTCTAAGAGTCAACAACATTAAGCACAACATGTTCATAGTGCCTAGGTTTCTTTTGAGGTAAAAATTGCTCTATTGTTATATCTGTCACAAGCTTGTCAGCAAGAAACTACCTGGAAACGACAACAACAAAAGTAAAAAATGTAAATGTGATATGAGCTTTTAGACAAACTCTTTACAATAATTATACTCTAAAATATCTGCCTCTCATAGTCTTGATTGAAGGCAGAGGAGAAGGGGATGACAGAGGATAAGATGGTTGGATGGCATCACTGACTCGATGGACATGAGTTTGAGCAAGCCCCTGGAGCTGGTGACGGACACGGAAGCCTGGCGTCCTTCAGGCCAGGGGGTCACAAAGAGTCAGACACGACTGAGCAACTGAACTGAACTGAACTAACAAACGTTTCTCCAGGTGTTTTGGTTACCCGAGTTTCTATCCTTGTGACGACAGTGTATTGAATAGCTAGGTCATTTCCAAATAAATGAAAGTTCTGAAACATTCACGACTTGAAAGGACCTCCCTTTTACACAGAAACAAAAGAGATTTTTGACTCTCCATGAATAGTGTCTGGCACCATCCTGACATGTTAAATGTAAGAAAGCAATTGTTTTGTTTTGTTTTGTTCTGTTCTTGGGGGTGGGGGGAGGGGGGCGGGCTATAGCGAATGCCAATATAAAAGTCAGTTCTTGGTTGCTGAAGGGAAATGTATGACTTGTTATTACAAGAAAGTATGTGGAATGCAATGGCACTTGAGGAAGGAAAACAAAGTAGTTCTGTCTTACAGGTGGCCGTTTCAGGATGGGAGAAGCAAAGGAATGGGTACAGAACGGGATAAGGAGGTTGTAGGGAAAGTGGACCCCCAGAAAAGAGTTCTGTGCCTAGCACAAGTTTTCTTGAGATGTCGAAATGCCTTTGCTAATGGAGTTTTAGTTTCTTTACCTCTTAAGTGATCTCTTCTAGGTTGACCTAGAACAGAAATCTTTTGTTAGCTTTGGCTAAGTGGAGAAGTAGTGTTTCACGGTGACATATGTGATCCTTCCTGACTGTTTGCAGCCCTTTTGATATCGATGCACTGCTTCTGCTGCTGCTGCCGCCGCTGCTGCTGCTAAGTCGTTTCAGTCGTGTCCGACTCTGTGCGACCCCATAGACGGCAGCCCACGAGGCCCCGCAGTCCCTGGGGTTCTCTAGGCAAGAACACTGGAGTGGGTTGCCATTTCCTCCTCCCATGCATGAAAGTGAAAAGTGAACGTGAAGTCGCTCAGTGGTGTCCGACTCTTAGCGACCCCGTGGACTGCAGCCTACCAGGCTCCTCCATCCATGGGATTTTCCACGCAAGAGTACTGGAGTGGGGTGCCATTGCCTTCTCCCATATCTATGCACAAGCCTGCCTAAATCATTGACTTCCAGCTAGCTTTGGGATGCCAATGACCATCCACCCTTACAAGGCAACAGAGAAGAGAAAAACACTTACCACAGGAGGTCCTGGTAAGGAACAAGGAACTAACAAGCTCCCGCCAACCAGGATTCTGCAGAGGTCAACAAGAGGTCAGTAAGAGATGGAAGACTGCAGTCCAGAGGTCCTAGCAACTTCCATCTTGCAGCAGAGACCCAGCATAGTCAAAACGAATTCAATGTTGCAAAAAATAAGTAAACAAATAAAGGACAGAAGTTCTTTGAACACATGACTGAGATTAGGGGTGAGGCAGTACATGTACAGTGCCCGGAAAATCTTAAAGTATGAGAAAGGAAAGAAATTAAAGACAACTATCAAGCTGTCCAAACTGATAAAAACGAAAGATTACACGGTTTTTTCTGTATATATTACCAGATAATAATCTGAAAAGGAATTAAAAAAAATTCCCTTTCAATAATGTCAACATGAATACAACACTTTGCCATGGATGTAACGAGGATGACAAGACTGGCACACTGGAACTTATACACCCTGGCTGAAAACTATCCTGAATACATGGACAGGTATTCCATAACAATGGAAAGACTTAAGATGGCAATACCATGGAATGCATCTTCAATCTGAAATGAAGATTTGATATGATTTGATCGCTCAGAGCTTTTGTGTCATCAATTGTTATTAAAGTATAAATGAGATAGAGAAAACTGATGACTTAGACTTGAGGCGGGGTGTACGCCCTGCTGGTCTCTAGCCAGATATTCTACAGGCACTAGCAGTCAGCTAAGGAAAGAAAGGCACTGTCTCAGGGAATGGCACCAGGCCCCTCCCCCACGACATGCCTTGAGGTCACATTGGCAGCAGGTGAGTCATCCTGGGCCAAAAACTGATTGACATGAATCTTGAAGAAAGGCAGTATTCCAGGCAAATATATCATTTCCTTAACATAGATTAGGAGAACAAGGTACGAGGAAAACATACTGTTTTGTTCAAGTCGCTTCTGAGCCTACTGGGGGAACCGACCTGAAGCCAGAGTCCAGCAGATATACATAGGATATTTACATCGCTTAAGACAAACATTTCCTCAGGAACAAATGCATTGCTTAGCTCAAGGTTTGTCTGCGAAATTCTTACACATCAGGAGATGGCTCCGAGCTGGGTTTCTACACACAAGAACATGAATGCAAAGGACAAGCCTGCACAGCCCATCTGCCCCCCTCCCCCACAGCCAGCAGCATTTCCAAGTGACCTCCTAAGGCCTTCCCCAAAATACAGGGGCACCTCTGGGTTTCCTGTTTCAAGCTCTTCGAACACTTTTCTTAAAAAAAAAAAAAATCCTGCACACTTCTTGATAGAATGCCACAGTGCAAGGAAAACAGGCCTTCAATACTTAAACCTCCCTGTGCCAAACACTTGGGGCTTGATTCTGTTTTGTTTTGTTTTTTAATTACACCACCACATAATTTAAACTTTTTACAATTTCTAATTATTCAGTACCAAAACACCAAACTTTTATTGCACAAGGTCCCCATGAAAAGGCCCACGCATCAGGACAGCCACAGATTCTGCCATGAAAGGGCAGCAAGGTGCCCTCCCCCCTTCTTTGCTGCCTGGGCGGCCACCAGGGTTTGAAATCCATGCACCCTACTAAGTTTCTAGGGTGCAATCCGTGGACCCTTCCCTTTCCCATCCCAGCAGGTGCTCAAGGGCCTGCTGGCTTACAAAGTGCCAGAAGCAGGGCTGGGCCAGCCGGCCAGAGTTCAGTGTTCTGTCCCTTGGACTTCCAGGGGACACTAGGCTGCTTGGGAAAACCGTGCAGACTGAGATTTTTCAGCAAAGGGGTGGAGCGGTAAAGGCCTTGACACCAAGGGCGAGGCCTTTCTGCGACCGCCAGGTTGGGGAGCTCCGAGAATGTGCCAACAGAGGGCGGAATACTTGGTTCCCTGCTCCAAGCAGTCCCAGTTCCCTGACCTGTGGCCCGCAGCCCTCCGCTGCACGCACTAGATGTGGATCCTTGGGGACACAGGAGCGTAGGAAATGGGCGTTCCTAGCCGCAGTGGCGACCCCCGAGAGCACAACTGGGACCGAACCCCCACCCACAGCCATCTAAATCTCGACCCGCGCAGCCCAGGTTTACCCCGCCCCGGGTGCGCTCCCGGCGCGTTTCCAGCCGCAGTGGCCACCACCGAGAGCACAACTGGGAAGACCTCCCCCACCCCCGCCAGGAGCCGAACCCCGCCCCGCGCCACCCGGGTTCACCCCGCCCCTGCCGCACTCCCAGCGCGTTTCCAGCTGCAGTGGGGACCCCCGAGAGCACAACTGTTACCGCCCCCCACCCCCTCCCGACCAGAACCCCGACCCGCGCCGCCCGGGATCGCCCCGCCCCTGGCGCGCTCCCGGGGCGTTGCCCACTTCCACCAGGGGCTCCTGGTGAGCCCCGTCCCCACGCCCGGTTCCAGGAGAGGATCTCGGACCTCGCTACTGCCGCCAGGTCAAACACGAGGACAATACATCCACCCCACAGAGACAATCCAAGCTGTCTATGATTTAGGGATAAAATGAGGACTACAGAAAGGAAAGATGTCCTGACCTAGGAGGGCCATGAGAGTCTATAGATCCAAACAAAATTGGGTACCAAGGAAACTTTGTTCCTTGGAACCCGGAAAGCTGGTTCTTTGCATATGCAATGACCAACAATTAGCTTGTTACCCAAGCCTGCCTCGCTGCCACCCCAACTCCCCCCCCCCACTCCCCAGGAAAATGGCTCAAAGAAATATTTTAAATCTCAGGCGGAAAACTGGAAGATGTCTTGTCTGTCTGTCTGGATTAAGGTATGTGTCAGTGTGAGCCTTGTGTTTTTTGATAATATTGCTCAAGTTCTGAGTTCTGATTTCAATGGTCTCAAGACAAGGCAGCCCTTCCAAATCAAACTGCTGGAAATACAAGAAAACATTGACCTAAATGAATGTCAGAGTCCCGTGAACTGGGAACTAGTCAATATTAAATATCTAGTATTTTTGGTTTTGCTCCTCCACTATAGACATGTCTAAGAGTCAACAACATTAAGCACAACATGTTCATAGTGCCTAGGTTTCTTTTGAGGTAAAAATTGCTCTATTGTTATATGTGTCACAAGCTTGTCAGCAAGAAAGTACCTGGAAACAGCAACAACCAATGTAAAAAATGTAAATGTGATATGAGCTTTTAGATAAACTCTTAACAATAATTATACTCTAAAATATCCGCCTCTCATAGTCTTGATTGAAGGCAGAGGAGAAGGGGATGACAGAGGATAAGATGGTTGGATGGCATCACTGACTCGATGGACATGAGTTTGAGCAAGCCCCTGGAGTTGGTGATGGACACGGAAGCCTGGCGTCCTGCAGGCCACGGGGTCACAAAGAGTCAGACTCGACTGAGCAACTGAACTGAACTGAACTTACAATCGTTCCTCCAGGTGTTTTGGTTACCTGAGTTTCTATCCTGGTGCTAAACTAAGTGACGACAGTGTATTGAATAGCTAGGTCACTTCCAAATAAATGAAACTTCTGAAACATTCACGACTTGAAAGGACCTCCCTTTTACACAGAAACAAAAGAGATTTTTGACTCTGCATGAATAGTGACTGGCACCATCCGAACATATTAAATGTAAGAAAGCAATTTTTTTGTTTTGTTTTGTTTTGTTCTGTTCTTGCAGGAAGCGGGGTGGGCGCTATTATCACTGATAGGTATGCTCACCAATCTATCAAATGCCAATATAAGAGTCAGTTCTTGGTTGCTGAAGGGAAATGTATGACTTGTTATTACAAGAATGTATGGAATGCAATCACACTTTAAGAAGGAAAACGAAGTAGTTCTGTCTTACAGGTGGCATTTTCAGGACGGGAGAAGCAAAGGAATGGGTACAGAATGGGATAAGGAGGTTGTAGGGAAAGTAGGCCCCCAGAAAAGAGTTCTGTGCCTAGCACAAGTTTTCTTGAGATGTTGAACTGCCTTTGCTAATGGAGTTTAAGTTTCTTTACCTCTTAAGTGATCTCTTCTAGGTTGACCTAGAACAGAAATCTTTTGTTAGCTTTGGCTAAGAGGAGAAGTATTGTTTCACGGTGACATATGTGATCCTACCTGACTGTTCTCATCCCCTTTGATATCTATGCACTGCTGCTGCTGCTGCTGCAGCTGCTAAGTGGTTCAGTTGAGGCCGACCCTGTGCCACGCCATAGATGGCAGCCCACCAGGCCCCGCAGTCCCTGGGGTTCTCTAGGCAAGAACACTGGAGTGGGTTGCCATTTCCTCCTCCTATGCATGAAAGTGAAAAGTGAAAATGAAGTCGCTCAGTGGTGTCCGACTCTTAGCCACCCCATGGACTGCAGCCTACCAGGCTCCTCCGTCCTTGGGATTTTCCAGGAGTGGGGTGCCATTGCCTTCTCCCATATCTATGCACAAGCCTGCCTAAATAATTGACTTCTAGCCAACTTTGGGATGCCCATGACCACCCAGCCTTACCAGGCAACAGAGAAGAGAAAAACACTTACCACAGGAGGTTCTGATAAGGAACAAGGAACTAACAAGCTCCCACCTACCAGGAATCTGCAGAGGTCAACAAGAGGTCAGCAAGAGATGAGAGACTGCAGTCCAGAGGTCCTAGCTACTTCCATCTAGCAACAAACACCCAGCATAGTCAAAACGATTTCAATGTTAAAGAATAAATAAATAAATAAATAAAAGGACAGAAGTTCTTTGAACACATGTCTGAATTTAGGGGTGAGGCATTACATATGTGTCCCAGGATAATCTTAAAGTGTCAGAAAGTAAAGAAATTAAAGACAACTATCAAGCTGTCCAAACTGATAAAAATGAATGATTACACAGTTTTGTCTGTATACATTAGCAGATAATAATCTGAAAAGGAATTTTAAAAAATTCCCTTTCAATAATATCAACATGAATAAAACACTTTGCCATGGATGTAACGAGGATGACAAGACTGGCACACTGGAAATTATACACCCTGGCTGAAAACTATCCTGAATACATGGACAGATATTCCATAACGATGGAAAGACTTAAGATGGCAATACCATGGAATGCATCTTCAATCTGAAATGAAGATTTGATATGATTTGATCGCTCAGAGCTTTTGTGTCATCAAGTGTTATTAAAGTATGAAAGAGATAGAGAAAGCTGCTGACTTAGACTCGAGGCGGGGTGGGGGGGGGTAGTAAGAGTACCCCCTGCTGGTCTTTAGCCAGATATTCTACAGGCACTAGCAGTCAGCTAAGGAAAGAAAGGAACTGTTTCAGGGAATGGCACCAGGCCCTTCCCCCACGACATGCATTGAGATAATATTGGCAGCAGGTGAGTCATCCCGGGCCAAAACTTGATTGACATGAATCTTGAAGAAAGGCAGTATTGCAGGCAAATATATCATTTCCTTAACATAGATAAGGAGAACAAGCTAGGAGGAAAACATGCTGTTTTGTTCAAATCGCTTCTGAGCCTTTTGGAGGAACCGACCTGAAGCCAGAGTCTAGCGGAAATACATAGGATATTTACATCGCTTAAGACAAACATTTTCTTAGGAAAAAATGCATTGCTTAGCTCAAGGTTTGTCTGCGAAATTCTTACACATCAGGAGATGGCTCCGAGCTGGGTTTCCACACACAAGAACATCCATGCAAAGGACAAGCCTGTACAACCCATCTGCCGCCCTCCCGCACATCCAGCAGCATTTCCAAGTGACCTCCTAAGGCCTTCCCCAAAATACAGGGGCACCTCTGGGTTTCCTGTTTCCCTCACTTCGAACACTTTTCTTAAAAAAAAAAAAATCCTGCACACTTCTTGATAGAATGCCACAGTGCAAGGAATACAGTCCTTCAATATTTAAACCTCCATTTGCAAAACACTTGGAGCTTGGTTTTGTTTTGTTTTGTTTTTTAATTACACCACCACATAATTTAAAGCTTTTACACGTTCTAATTATTCAGTTCCAAAACACCAAACTTTTATTGCACAGGGTCCTCATGAAAAGGCCCACGCAGCTGGACAACCACAGATTCTGCCATGAAAGGGCAGCAAGGTGCCCTCCCCCCTTCTTTGCTGCCTGGGCGGCCACCAGGGTTTGAAATCCATGCACCCTACTAAGTTTCTAGGGTGCAATCCGTGGACCCTTCCCTTTCCCATCCCAGCAGGTGCTCAAGGGCCCGCTGGCTTACAAAGTGCCAGAAGCAGGGCTGGGCCAGCCGGCCAGAGTTCAGTGTTCTGTCCCTTGGACTTCCAGCAGACAGTAGGCTGCTTGGAAGAACCGCGCAGACTCGGAGATTTTTCAGCAGAGGGGTGGAGCGGTAAAGGCCTTGACCCCAAAGGCAAGGCCTTTCTGCGACCGCCAGGTTGGGGAGCTCCGAGAATGTGTCAACAGACGGCGGAATACTTGGTTCCCTGCTCCACGCAGTCCCAGTTCCCTTACCTGTGGTCCGCAGCCCTCCACTGCACCCACGGGATGGCGATCCTTGGGGACCCAGGAGCGGACGAAATGGGCGTTCCCAGCCGCAGTTGCAACCCCCGAGAGCGCAACTGGGAACCCCTCCCCATCCCCCCCATGAGCCGACCCCCGCCCCGCGCCCCCAGGGTTAGCCCCGCCCCTGCCGCGCTCCCGGCGCGTTCCCAGCCGCAGTGGCGACCCCCGGGAGCACAACTGGGACCGACCCCCACCCAAAGCCATCGGAATCTCGACCCGCGCAGCCCGGGTTTACCCAGTCCCGGGTGCACTCCCGGCGCGTTTTCAGCCTCAGTGTCCACCTCCGAGAGCACAACTGGGAAGCCCGCCCCCACCCCCGCCAGAAGCCGACCCCCGCCCCACGCCGCCCGCGTTCGCCCCGCCCCTGCACGGTCCAGGTACCTTCCCAGCTTCTAGCGTTCACGCCCGGGTAGGAGCAGGATGTAGGAGTATGGGAGATGTGTCTGGAGCCTGACAGCCTCAGCTCCGCTCTGGCCTGCCCTTTGGACCTAGGAGCCAGGCCAACTTGCAGAGGGCTTAGGGCCCCATTGTATGCAAACTACCAAGGCCTACCGCAAGGAGAGCTCTGTCCGAGGGAAGGGAAGCGCCCCAGGCTGCATTCCCAAGCTGTTGTTTAGCCGCCCAGACTCAGCGCTGCACAGGGGTAATCAGGCTCTCTGTGCCCGCAGCTTCACACACAGGTGTGTCTCCGTAGGAATCAAGAAAGATCCTGACAGAGTGAGGTTCATTAGAGCTATACTAAAGAGCAAAGGCTTGTCCATGTGGTCTTGCCTTCCCCTGTGCCTTTGGGTCTCCAGGCTCGGCCCCAGCTCCGTGGAAACAACCCCTGAGAAAATATCTTCAAGATCCACTTTTCCCAGTGTCTGGGAACCGGGGTTCGTAGGAGGAGAGAAAAGCACGCCTCCATCGGGAACGAAAAGGCAGTCCACCTGCCTGTGTTTTGAAGCCTCTATTTGGAAGGAATGGGTTAGCTTCTCCTAAAGGAGACCTCCAGATCTGCTCAGAAGTCGGTAATTCCAGAGGCAGGGTACTGGTTCCTGACTGCCCTTTGCTAGCCTTGCAAAGATATTCCTAGATTCTAGAGTTATTTTCCATGAAGGAGCAGGCTTCGGGAATGTGTCAGACGGGACTGGCTCCTTATTGACCTCAGCTCAGCTATTGCCTTTCCATTCAAACTAGGGCAAGGCCCTACTTTATGAAGGGTAAGGGTCTTCTTCTTTGCAAACTGCCAAGGGCTACAGCAATGAGACCTCTGTCAAGGTGAGGGAAGCCTAAGAGGATGGATTCTCAAGCAGGTGCTTTGCCACAAAGCATCAGCACGCCACGAAGAGAATCAAGCTCCCTGTGCACCAATGTTGGGAGTGTAGCTTCACACACAGAGTTGTCTCTATAGGAGCCAAGAATGTTCCTGAGAGATTAGGTTCACTAAACCTCTCCTACAGAGCATAGACCTGTCCATGTGGTTTTGCCTTCCCCTGTGAGTTGGGTCCTCGAGGTCCGCCACACCTCCGGGGAAACTGTCCCTGAGAAAAGATCTCCAGGAACCGCTTCGCCGAGGCTGGGAAACGCTGTTCACAGGAAGTAAGGCAAGCGAATCTCCTGCAGAGTAAAAGAGGCCTTACAGTCCCTGGAGGAGCAGGCTGCCAGAGTGTGTGAAACCTGACTGTTGCCTTACTGGCCTCAGCTCCACCATTGCCTGTTCCTCCGAGCTAGCACCCAGGCCTACTTGGAAAAGCGTTTGGGTGCAGATTTCTACAAAGTGCCAAGGGCTACAGCAGTGAGAATTCTCTCGGTGGTAAGGGAGAGCATTTTATGGATTCTCAAGCTGTTTTCTGAACGACAGCGTCAAAATGAACTGAGAGAATCAGGCTCTCTGTGCCCCTATGTTAGGTACGCAGCTTCACACACAGAAGTGTCTCTATAGGAGCCAAGAATGTTCCTGAGAGATGAGGTTCACTAGAAGTCTGCTACAGAGCATAGACCTGTCCATATGGTTTTGCCTTGCCCCGTGAGTTGGGTCCCCGAAGTCCGCCCCAGCTCAGGGGAAGGAGCCCCTGAGAAAAGATCTCCAGGGACCGCTATTCCCCCAGGCTGGCAAACGCAGTTCACAGGAGGTAACACAAGCGAGCATCCTGCAAGGCACAACAGGCTTTAGTCTCCCTGGACGATCAGGCTGCCAGAGTGTGTGAGACCTGACTGGTGCCTTACTGGCCTCAGCTCCGCCATTGCGTGTTTCTCCGAACTAGGACCCAGGCCTACTAGGAGAAGGGTTTGGGTATGGATTTCTAAATACTGCCAAGGGGTATAGCAATGAGAACTGTGTCACGGGTAAGGAAGAACATTGTATGGATTTTCAAGCTGTTGTTTGAACGACAGCTTCAAAGCTGCACAGAGAGAATCAGACTCTGTGTCTCCATGTTCGGTACACAGCTTCACAGACAGGGGTGTCTCCATAGGAAACAAGAATGTTCCTGACAGAGTGAAGTTCACTAGAGCTCTCCTAGAGAGCAAAGACTTGTCCATGTGGTTTTTCTTCCCCTGTGCGTTTGGGGCTCCAGGCTCGGCCCCAGCTCCGTGGAAACAACCCCTGAGAAAAGATCTTCAAGATCCGCTTTTCCCAGAGGCTGGGATGTGGGGTTCATAGGAGGCGGGAAAAGCAGGCCTCCTTCAGAGAGCAAGAGGCAGCCAAGCGGCCTGCGTTTGGAAGCCTCTATTTGGAAGAATGGGTTAGCTTCCCCTAAGGGAGACCTCCAGATCTGTTCAGAAGTCGGTAATTCCAGAGGCAGGGTGCAGGCTCCTGACTGCCC
The DNA here is from genome assembly GCF_029407905.1 of Bubalus kerabau. Lineage (NCBI taxonomy): Eukaryota > Metazoa > Chordata > Mammalia > Artiodactyla > Bovidae > Bubalus > Bubalus kerabau. The sequence goes on along the minus strand of NW_026577887.1, from coordinate 1,342,833 downwards.
TTTGCCAGCCTTGCAGAGACATTCCTAGATTACAGCGTTATTTTCCATGAAGGAGCAGGCTTCGGGAATATGTCAGACTTGACTGGCGCCTTATTGGCCTCAGCTCAGCTCTTGCCTTTCCTTTCAAACTAGGACAAGGGCCCACTTTATGAAAGGTAAGGGTCCTCTTCTTTCCAAACTGCCAAGGGCTACAGCAATGAGACCTCTGTCAAGGCGAGGGAAGCGTAAGCTGATGGATTCTCAAGCAGGTGCTTTGCCACAAAGCATCAGCACCCCACGGAAAGAATCTGGCTCCCTTTGCCCCTACGTTGCGTGTGTAGCTACACGCACAGAGGTGTCTCGATAGGAGCCAAGAATGTTCCTGAGAGAGGAGGTTCACTGTTGGGGGCCAGAGTGAGGCACTCCGCCCATGGCAAAGGTCATGAGGAAGGAGGCTCGACATACGCAAAGGCGGGATCGAGCCTCAGGAGTCCCCCTGGAAATCCTCGAGCATCTACCCCCATAACCAGAGCCTGCCTATCTTACTACTTTGTGCTCTCACCTACACCTCTGACTTTACGGGGGGCTGTCCCCCACCACCTCTTTCGGAGAAGGAGTTAACCTAGAGCTCCAGTTGATAAAAACCCCTGGGTGTGACAAGAGTGTTTTAACCTACAAACTCCTCTGAAGGTTCTCTAGCCTGCCTGACAGGCTTGTCCGGCCACATGTGATTGCTCACAGCCTCCCAACCATGAGAGGCACGAGATGCTTTAAACCTTCTAAAAACAGGTGTCTTAGAAAAGTTAGAAAATTATTAGTATAAGTATAATGGGCTGATTAGAAATCATATTGGTGAAGGGTTTTTCATTTGTTGAGCTGATGTTTACTGCTAAGTCTCCACATCCCCTGCCCTTATACACATTAATGAATATATAGAAGAAATAAGTATTAACCTTTGATATAAATCACGTTAGACCTTAGGCTAAGTAAATTCTTTCCTTAACTAAAACCCACTACACCCTCACCCTATAGGAATGTAACTTTATTTGGGTGGCGTCTGTTTTAAGAATAATCACCCCTGGAGAAATAAGTGTCCTGGTTGACTGACCGCTGTCACAAAGAGAGGGTCGTAAATTGTCAGCAGGCCCCCCGGCCAGAAGATGATGTAACACCCCTAAGACCTCTGTATACTTTTGTATGAAGCACCTGACTTTGATAAAAGTCAGGACTGCTGACCCCACGTGACTTTGGCATAACATCTCAGTGTATAAAAGTAGACCATGGAAAATAAAGAATTGGGATCAGTTTCTCGAAATACTGGTCTCCCCATGTCTCTCTCTCTCTCTCACTCTGGTTGAGTCTCCATCTGGAGCGCGGAACCCACCAAGCTTACTAATTTTCCCTGGGCTTCTAAGATCCGACCGGGGAGGCCTCAGTGTCTCCTCTCCTTCGGGAGAACGGAAGGACGCCTGCGGCCTACGTAAGTGGTGCAAGCTTCTTGTCTTGAAGTTTTATTGGTCCCCCGCGTAAACCAAGCTACTCAGCCTCTTTTCTCCACTGAATTTTCCTACTGAGCTATCCTCATTTTATTACTCTTTATATCCTTAATTAACGTTTAATTAAGCAGCTGTTCCCTGACCCTCGCCTACGCCGTCTCTGCTTCGAATACCCTGGATCAGCTGGGGCTGGACCCCGGCAGTTCACTAGAGATCTCCTACAGAGCATAGACCTGTCCATTTGGTTTTGCCTTCCCCTGTGAGTTGGGTCCCCGAGGTCCGCCCCAACTCCGGGGAAACAGCCCCTGAGAAAAGATCTCCAGGAACTGCTTTCTGCCCAGGCTGGGAAACGCTGTTCACAGGAAGTAAGGCAAGCGAGCCTCCTGAAGGGAAATAGAGGCCTTACTGTCCCTGGAGGAGCAGGCTGCCAGAGTGTGTGACACCTGACTGGTGCCTTACTGGCCTCAGCTCCGCTATTGCATGTTCATCTGAACTTGAACCCAGGCCTACTTGGAGAAGTGTTTGTGTGCCGATTTCCAGAAACTGCGAAGGGCTACAGCAATGATAACTCTCTCAGTGGTAAGGGAGAGCATTGTGTGGATTCTCAATTTGTTGTTTGAACGACAGCGTCAAAGCTGCACAGAGAGAATCAGGTCTCTGTGTCTCTATGTTGGCAATGCAGCTTCCCACACAGAGATGTCCCCGTTGGAGCCAAGAACATTCCCCACAGACTGAGGTTCACTAGAGCACTCCTAGAGAGCAAAGACTTATCCATGCGGTTTTCCCTTCCCCTGTGCGTGTGGGTCTCTGGGATCAGCCCCTGCTCCTTGGAAACAGCCTCTGAGAAAAGATCTCCAAGAACCTCTTATCACCCAGGCTGGGAAGTGGAGTTCACAGGAGGTGGGATAAGCAAGCTTCCTTCGGCAAGAAGAGACAGCCAACCGGACTGTGTTTGGAAGCCTATATTTGCAAGGAATGGGTTAGTTTCTCCTGACCGAGACCGCCAGATGTGCTGAGAAGATAGAAATTCCAGAGGCAGGGTCGAGGTTCCTGACTGCCCTTTGCCAGCCTTGCAAAGACATTCCCAGATTCTAACGTTATTTTCCATGAAGGAGCAGGCATCGGGAATATGTCAGACTTGACTGGCGCCTTACTGGCCTCAGCTCAGCTACTGCCTTTCCATTCAAACAAGGACAAGGGCCTACTTGGTGAAGGGTAAGGGTCTGCTTCTTTCCAAACTGCCAAGGACTACAGCAATGAGACCTCTGTCAAGGTGAGGGAAGCCTATGCGGATGGATTCTTAGCAGGTGCTTTGCCACAAAGCATCAGCACCCACGGAGAGAATCAGACTCCCTTTGCCACTATGTTGGGTGTGTAGCTTCATGCACAGAGGTGTCTCTGTAGAAGCCAAGAATGTTCCTGAGAGACGAGGTTCACTAGAGCTCTCCTACAGAGCATAGACCTGTCCATGTGGTTTTGTCTTCCCCTGTGAGTTGGGCCCCCGAGGTCCGACCCAGCTCCAGGGAAACAGCCCCTGAGAAAAAATCTCCAGGAACAGCTTTGCGCCCAGGCTGGGAAATGCAGTTCACAGGAGGCAAGGCAAGCGAGCCTCCTACAGGGAAAAAGAGGCCTTACTGCTCCTGGACGATCAGGCTGCAAGAGTGTGTGAGACCTCACTTGTGCCTTACTGGCCTCAGCTCCGCCGTTGCCTGTTGTTCCGAGCTAGGACCCAGGCCTACTTGGAGAAGGGTTAGGGTGCGGATTTCTACAAACTGTCAAGGACGACAGCAATGAGAATTCTCTTAGCAGTAAGGGAGAGCATTGTATGGATTCTCAAGCTGTTGTTTGAATGACAGCTTCAAAGCTACACATAGAGAATCAGGCTCTCTGTTCCCCTATTTTGGCTGTGCAGCTTCACACACAGAATTTGACTCTGTTGGAGCCAGAAATATTCCTGAAAGACTTAGGCTCACCAAAGCTGTCCTCCAGAGCAAAGACATTGGATGTGGTTTTGCCTTCCCTTGTCAGTATGGGTCCCCTAGCTTGGCCCCAGCTCCGGGGATACAGCCTCTGAAAAAAATCTTCCAAGAAGCGATTTTCCTCCAGGCTGTTAAGCGGAATTCGCAGTTTGCAAGTTAAGGAAGCCTGCTTCGTGGAAGAGCAAGCAGCCAACTGGCCCTGTGCTAGGAAGCCTGTATTTGAAAGGAATGGGTTAGCTTCTAAAGCGGGAGAACCTCAGATCTGCTCAGGGGACTGAAATACTAGAGTCAGGGTCGAGGTTCTCCCTTGTCCTTTGCGCACCTTGCAAAGACATTCCTAGCTTCTAGCGTTAGTGTCCCTGTAGTAGCAGGCTGCAGGAGCGTGTGATAAATGACTGCCGCGTTCCTGTCCTCAGCTCCGCTATTGACTTTCTATTCGAACTAGAACCCAGGCCTACTTTGAGAGGGGTTAGGGTCCAGTGTTTTCAAACTGCCAAGGGCTACGGCAATGCGAGCTCTGTCAGAGGTAAGAAAAGAGCAATTGGTTGGATTCTTCAGCTGCTGCGTGTCTGCACAGCTTCCTCGCCGCATGGAGTGCATGAGGCTCCTTGTGGCCCTATTTTGGGTATGCAGCAACATGCACACAGAATGTCTGTGTTCACTTATGTACAGGCTTATGAACACTAGAGCTCTCCTACAGAGCAAAGCCCACTCAGTGGGCTCCAAGAGATACCTGTCGCGGCTCGAGAAGAGAGTGGAGTCCTTTGCTTCCCCTCGAGATGAGGCCTGACTCCCCGGGTGAGTATGGAATGCAACCCCAAATCCCTGTCGCCTATGGAGAGGAACATTAAGTCCTGGATACAAGCCTAGATGAGGTCTAGTTTGCCCTTCAGTGAATGGAGCCCAATCCACAGCTCTCCCTGGCAACTCGAATGGAAGATTAGACTTCCTGGGCCAACACAAGAGGAAGCCTGAATTCCCCGTCGTAACTCGAGAATCCCACCGCAACTCGAGAAAAACCACGTGCTTCCCTCGTCATCGCAAGATGAGGCCCTTTGTCCGCTACAGCATCTCAACAGAAGTCCCACGTTCCATCCTGAAGTGCGAAACGGTACTTGGTACCCTTGATGCGACCCCAAAAGTTCCGCGACATACCAGACTCACTCAAGGGGAACACCGAGGTTCCCGGCACCACTTCATCTGAGCCCCTTCTCCTCTCCTGATTGTGACAGGAGGGTCGACTCCCCTTCTCTGTCTGCAAGGGGTTCCCGACCTTCCGGGCGCACCTCAGGATGAGGCCGGTCTCATGAGGAAGTTCGAGACATAGCCTCGTGGGTGGTGCCACATGTCGAAAGACCCCAATTTCAAGGTCCACTCTTGAAAAGAACCCGATGCCAGCACACCTCTTTGAAGGAAAACCTGTGGATGAAGGCACAACACGAAGGGGCACTGACACCCGCGTTCATCGTCCAGAAAAACCCGCAGGTCCCACAGACATTTCGACAAGTGGCCTGTCATCCTGTAAACAACTCGAAAGGCAAACGAAGGTCCATTCCTCAACAGAAGACTAGGTGTGACTCTCTTGTCCCTATTCTGCAGGGACCACGGGTTCCGAGTCAGAAACGGAGAGCAAGCCTGAGATTCCTGCGTCCACTCGAGATGAAGCCCTCTTCCATTGCACCACAACCAGTGGAGTCCCGAGAGGCCCCTACCAACTCCACAGATTCCCTGAGTTCTCAGAGGCACAAAAAGAAGCTCCCTGAGGTCATAGGCACAAGTCGAGGGACCCCTGGGTTTTCTGCCCTGACTCGAGAAAGACCTCGAGAGTGCTTCAAAATGTGTTGAGTCGCGATTCCCCTACCATGACTCAAGAGCCATGACACGCTCCCCCTCGCCACGCGCATGGAGACCTGACTAACATGGCACTGCACGAGAGGCTCCATGAGTTCCTCATCGTACCTCGTGAGGAAACCCACACTGGCGCGGCAGCTCGAGGAAACACATGAGACACCCCGGTCATCGCGAGATGAGGGCCTTATTTTCCTGCATGGCCTGGAGACCAATCACGAGTCCTCTCTCCAAACTGAAGAGGAGGCTGGACTCCCTTGAAGCCGCTCAGGGGGCTCCAAGAGATCCGCGTCGCGACTCGAGAGGAGAGCAGAGTCCTTGGCTTCCCCTCGAGACGAGGCCTGACTCCCCGGGGGAGGCTGGAATGCAACCCTGAGATCCCCGCCTATCCTGGAGAGGAATATTAGGTCCCGGACACACGCCTAGGTGAGGTCTGTTGGCCCCTGCAATGACTCGAGCGCAACCCCCAGCTTTCCCTCGCAACTCGAGGGGAAGATTGGGCTTCCCAGGGCCAACCCAAGAGGAAGGCTGAGATCCCCATCGTAACTCGAGAATGCCGCCGCAACTCGAGAAAAACCACGTGGTTCCCACCTCTTGGCAAGATGAGGCCCTTGCCCGCGACGGCGTCTCAATGAAAGTCCCCTGTTCCGCACTGAAGGGCGAAACCGTCCCTGACAGCCTTCCTGCGACCCCCAAAAGTCCCCTGACTCGCTGGGTTCCGCCGAGGGGAACACCGAGGGTCCCGGCACAGCTTCCTCTGAGCCCCTTCTCCCCTCCTGATCGCGACAGGAGAGGCGATTCCCCTGCGTGGTCTGGAAGGGGTTCCCGGCCTTCCTGGCGCACCTCAGGATGAGGCCGGTCTCACGAGGAAATTCGAGACGAGCCACGTGGGTGGGGCCACATGCCGAACGCCCCCGATTCCGCAGTCCGCTCTTGAGAAGGACCCGAGGCCCGGACCCCTCTTCGAAGGCAAACCTGTGGGTGAAGGCAAAACACGAAGGGGCACTGCCACCCCCGTGCATCGTCCGCAAAGACCCGCGGGTTCCACACACAGCTCGACGAGGGGCCTGAGACCCCCTGAGCAACTCGAGAGGCCAGCGGGGTTCCCTTCCTCAGACAAGACGAGGCCTGACTCTCCTGTCCCAACTCTGCAGGGACCCTGCGGTCGGAGTCTGAAACGGAGAGGAAGCCTGAGGTTCCTGCCTCCCCTCGAGGTGAGGCCCTCTTCCGTTGCGCCAGACCCAGCGGAGTCCCGAGGGGCCCCGCCACCTCCACAGGATCCCTCGCCTCTCAGAGGCACCCTGGCAAGTTCCCTAAGGTCCCCGGCAGAAGGCGAGGGACACGAGGGTTTCCCGCCGCCCCCCGAGAAAGACCTCGAGAGTCCTTCTTCAACGCGTCTCGAGGCCCTAGTCCCCTCCCGTGACTCGAGAGCCAGGACGTGCTCCCCCTCGCCACTCGCATGGAGACCTGACTTCCCTGGCGCCGCACGAGAGGCTCCCTGAGATCCTCTTCGTGCCTCGGGAGAAAACACCCAGGGGCGCCACAGCTCGAGGAAACACCTGAGACGCCCCCGTCCTCGCGAGCTGAGGGCCTTCTTTTCCTGCATGGCCTGGAGAGCAATCCCGGGTCCTCTCTCCAAACGGAAGAGGAGGCTGGACTCCCTTGAGGCCGCTCAGGGTGCTCCAAGAGACCCGCGTCGCGACTCGAGAGGAGAGCGGAGTCCTGGGCTTCCCCTCGAGACGAGGCCTGACTCCCCGGGGGAGCCTGGAATGCAACCCCGAGATCCCTGCCTTCCCTGGAGAGGAATATTAGGTCCCGGACACACGCCTAGGTGAGGTCTCTTCGGCCCTGCAGTGACTCGAGCGCAACCCCCAGCTTTCCCTCGCAACCCGAGGGGAAGATTGGGCTTCCCAGGGCCAACACAAGGGGAAGGCTGAGATCCCCGTCGTAACTCGAGAATCCCGCCGCAACTCGAGACAAACCACGTGGTTCCCACCTCTTGGCAAGATGAGGCCCTTGCCCGCGACGGCGTCTCAAGGGAAGTGCCCTGTTCCGCCCTGAAGGGCGAAACGGTCCCTGACAGCCTTCCTGCGACCCCCAAAAGTCCCCCGACACGCCTGGGTCCCCCGAGGGGAACACCGAGTGTCCCGGCAGCGCTTCCTCTGAGCCCCTTCTCCCCTCCTGATCCGACAGGAGAGGCGATTCCCCTGCGTGGTCTGGAAGGGGTTCCCGGCCTTCCCGGCGCACCTCAGGATGAGGCCGGTCTCACGAGGAAATTCGAGACGAGCCACGTGGGTGGGGCCACATGCCGAACGCCCCCGATTCCCTGGACTGCCCTTGAGAAGGACCCGAGGCCCGGACCCCTCTTCGAAGGCAACCCTGTGGGTGAAGGCACAACACGAAGGGGCACTGCCACCCCCGTGCATCGTCCGCAAAGACCCGCGGTTTCCACACACAGCTCGACGAGGGGCCTGAGACCCCCTGAACAACTCGAGAGGCCAGCGGGGTTCCCTTCCTCAGACAAGACGAGGCCTGACTGTCCTGTCCCAACTCTGCAGGGACCCTGCGGTTCGAGTCCGAAACGGAGAGGAAGCCTGAGGTTCCTGCCTCCCCTCGAGGTGAGGCCCTCTTCCGTTGCGCCAGACCCAGCGGAGTCCCGAGGGGCCCCGCCACCTCCAAAGGATCCCTCGCCTCTCAGAGACACCCTGGGAAGTTCCCTAAGGTCCCCGGCAGAAGGCGAGGGAAACGAGGGTTTCCCGCCGCGCCCCGAGAAAGACCTCGAGAGTCCTTCTTCAACGCGTCTCGAGGCCCTAGTCCCCTCCCGTGACTCGAGAGCCAGGACGCGCTCCCCCTCGCCACGCGCATGGAGACCTGACTTCCCTGGCGCTGCACGAGAGGCTCCCTGAGATCCTCGTCGTGCCTCGGGAGAAAACCCCCACGGGCGCCGCAGCTCGAGGAAACCCCTGAGAAGCCCCCGTCCTCGCGAGCTGAGGGCCTTCTTTTCCTGCATGGCCTGGAGAGCAATCCCGGGTCCTCTCTCCAAACGGAAGAGGAGGCTGGACTCCCTTGAGGCGACTCAGTGGGCTCCAAGAGTCCGCGTCGGGGCTCTAGAGGAGAGCGCAGTCCTTTGCTTCCCCTCTAGGCGAGGCCTGACTCCCCGGGGGAGTCTGGAGTGCAATCCCGAGATCCTTGTCTTCCCTTGAGAGGACTATTAGGTCCTGGACACACGCCTAGATGAGGTCTCTTTGGCCTTGCAGTGGTTCGAGCACAACATCCAGCTTTCCCTCGCAACTCGAAGGGAAGTTTGGGCTTCCCAGGGCCAACACAAGAGGAAGCCTGAAATCCACGTCGTAACTCGAGAATCCCGCCGCAACTCGAGAAAAACCACGTGGTTCCATCGTCTTCTCAGCATGAGGCCCTTGCCCGCCACAGCGTCTCAAAAGAAGTCCCACGTTCCTACTGAAGTGCAAAACGGTACTTGGCACCCATGATGGCACCCCCAAAGTTCCCCAACATACAGGCCTCACTCGAGGGTAACACCCATGTTCCCCGCACCACATCATTTGAGCCCCTTCTCCCCTCCTGATTGCAACAGGAGTGTCTTTTCTCCTGCTTTGTGTGGAAGGGGTTACCGATCTTCCCAGCGCACATCAGGATGAGGCCTGTCTCACGAGGAAATTGGAGATGTAGCCTCGTGGGTGGTGCCACATGCGGAAAGACCCCATTTCCCGGTCAGCTATTAATAAGAACCCGATGCCCGTACACGTCTTGGAATGCATCCCGTAGGATGAAGGCACAACAAGGAGGGACCCTGAACACCCGTGCATCTTTTGGAAAATTCTGCAGGTTCCACATACAGCTCGACAAGTGACCTGTTACCTCGTGAACAACTCGAGAGGCAAGCTAAGTTTCATTTCTCCACAGAATACGAGGCCTGACTCTCCTGTCCCAACTCTGCAGGAATCCTGAGATCGGAGTCTGAAATGGAGAGGAACCCTGAGGTTCCTTCCTCAACACGAGATGAGGCCCTCTTGTATTATACCACACCCAGTGGAGTCCCGAGAGGCCCCTCCCAACTCCACAGTATCAGTGTCTTCTCAGAGGCACCCTGAGCAACTCCCTGAGGTCACCGGTACAAGTCGAGGGAACACAGGGTATCCTGCCGCAACCCGAGAAAGACCTCAAGAGTCCTTCTTCAACGCGTCTTGAGGACGGATTCCCCTACCATGACTCGAGAGCAATGACACGCTCCCCCTCGCCATGCGCATGGACACCTGACTTCCCTGGCGCCACATGAGAGGCTCCCTGAGCTCCCCGTCATACCTCGTGAGAAACCCCACACTGGCGCCGCAGCTCGGGAAAACCCACCGTCATCGCGAGATTGGGGACTTCTTTTCCTGCCTGACCTGGAGAGCAATCCCTGGTCTTTTCTCCAAACTTCACAGGAGGCTTTACTCCCTTTAGGCCACTCAATGGGCTCCAAGAGATACCTGTCGCGACTTGAGAGGAGAGCAGAGTACTTTGTTTCCCCTCGAGAAGAGGCCTTACCTTGGGTGAGTCTGGAATGCAACCCCGAGATCCCTGTTGTCCCTGGAGAGGAACATTATGTCCTGGACAAAAGCCTAGATGAGGTCTATTTTGCCCTACAGTGACTCGAGAGCAACACCCATCTCTCCCTCGCAATTCGAATGGAAGATTGGTCTTCATTGGGCCAACACAAGAGGAAGTCTGAATTTCCCGTTGTAACTCGAGAATCCCACCGCAACTCTTAAAAACCACGTGGTTCCCCATTCATCGCAATATAAGGCCTTTGCCCGCTACAGAGTCTCAAGAGAAGTCCCATGTTTCGTCATAAAGTTCGAGATGCTACTTGGCACCCTTGATGCGACCCCAAAAGTTCCCCAATATACCGGTCTCACTCCAAGGGAACACCGAAGTTCCTGGCACCACTTCATTTGAGCCCCTTCTCCGCTCCTGATCACGGCAGGAAGGTCGATCCCCCTGCTTTGTCTAGAAGGGGTTCCCGACCTTCATGGCGCACCTCAGGATGAGGCCAGTCTCACGAAGAAATTCGAGACGTAGCCTCGTGTTGGTGCCACGTGCCAAAAGACCCCGATTTCTCAGTCTTGCTCTTGATAAGAACCCGATGCCCGGACACCTCTTCTAAGGCAACCCTGTGGATGAAGGCACTACACGAGGGGGCACTGGAAACCCTGTTCATCGTCCGGAAAACCCCGCAGGATCCACATACAGCTCCACAACTGGCCTGTCACCCCTTAAACAATGAGAGAGGAAAGCGGAGTCCCCTTCCTCAGACAAGACGAGGCCTGAGTATCCAATCCCAACTCTGCAGGCACGCTTCGATCTGAGTCAGAAATGGAGAGGAAACCTGAGGTTCCTGCCTCAACCCGAGATGAGGCCCTCTTCCATTAAAACAAACCCAGTGGAGTCCCGAGAGTCCCCTCCCATCTCCACAGTATCCCTGACTTCTCATAGGCATTCTGAGAAGCTCCTTGAGGCCACCGGCAAAAGTCGAGGGAAATAAGGGTTTCCTGCCACAACCAAAGAAAGACCTCGAGAGTCCTTCTTCAATGTGTCTTGAGGTCAGATTCCCCTACCATAGCTCGAGAGCAATGACACGCTCCCCCTCGCCATGCGCATGGACACCTGACTTCCCTGGGGCCACATGAGAGGCTCCCTGAGCTCCCCGTCATACCTCGTGAGAAACCCCACACTGGCGCCGCAGCTCGAGAAAACCCACAAGATCCCTCCGTCATCGCGAGATGAGGGCCATTTTTTCCTGCATGGCCTGGAGAGCAGTCCCAAGTCCTCTCTCCAAACTTCACAGGAGGCTTGACTCCCTTTAGGCCACAAAGTGGGCTCCAAGAGGTGCCCGTCGCGACTCAAAAGGAGAGCGGAGTCCTTTGCTTCCCTTCGACATGAGGCCTGACTCCCTGGGTGAGTCTGGAATGCAAACCTGAGATCCCTGTGGCCCTTGGAGAGGAACATTAGGTCCTGGACACAAGCCTAGATGAGGTCTATTTGGCCCTGCAGTGTCTCGAGAGCAATCCCCATTCTAACTCACAATTCGAATGAAAACTGGACTTCCCTGGGCCAGTTGAAGAGGAAGCCTGAATTCCCGGTTGTAACTCGAGAATCCCGCCCCAACTCAAGAAAAACCACGTGGTTCCCCCGTCATCGAAAGATGAGGCCCTTGCCCGCTACAGCGTCTCAAGAGAAGTCCCACGTTCCGTATTGAAGAGCGAAAAGTTACTTGGAACCCTTGATGCGACCCCAAAAGTTCCCCGACATACCAGTCTCACTTGAGGAGAACACCGAGGTTCCCGGCACCACTTCATCTGAGACTCTTCTCCCCTCTTGATCGCGACAGGAGGTTCGATTCCCCTGCTTTGTCTGGAAGGCGTTCCCGACCTTCCTGGTGCACATCAAGATGAGGCCAGTCTCACGACGAAATTCGAGACATAGCCTCGTGGGTGGTGCGGCATGCCAAAAGACCCCGATTCCCTGGTCCGCTCTTGATAAGAACCCGATGGCAGAACCCAACTCGAAGGCAATCCTGTGGAACAAGGCACAACACGAAGGGGCAGTGACACCCCAGTGCATCGTCCAGAAAAACCTGCAAGTTCCACATACAAATCGACAAGTGGCCTGTCACCCCATGAACAATGCGAGAGTCAAGCGGAGTTCCATTCCTCCACACAAGACGAGGCCTGACTCTCCTGTCCCAACTCTGCAGGGACTCTGCGATCCGAGTCATATCCGGCGCATTCGAAGCCAGGAGAGGAACCCTGTGGTTCCTGCCTCAACTTGTCATGAGGCCCTCTTACATTGCACCAAACCCAGTGGAGTTCCGAGAGGCCCCTCCCAACTCCACAGTGACCCTGACTTCTCAGAGGCACGCTGAGAAGCTTCCTGAGGTCACTGGCACAAGTCGATGGAACCCAGGGTTTCCCGCCGCCCCCCGAGAAAGACCTCGAGAGTCCTTCTTCAACGCGTCTCCAGGCCCTAGTCCCCTCCCGTGACTCGAGGGCCATGACGCGCTCCCCCTCGCCATGCGCATGGAGATCTGACTTCCCTGGCGCCGCACGGGAGCCTCCCTGAGATCCTCGTCGTGCCTCGGGAGAAAACCCCCACGGGCGCCGCAGCTCGAGGAAACCCCTGAGACGCCCCCGTCCTCGCGAGCTGAGGGCCTTCTGTTCCTGCATGGCCTGGAGAGCAATCCCGGGTCCTCTCTCCAAACGGAAGAGGAGGCTGGACTCCCTTGAGGCCGCTCAGGGGGCTCCAAGAGATCCGGGTTGCGACTCGAGAGGAGAGCGGAGTCCTTGGCTTCCCCTCGAGACGAGCCCTGACTCCCCGGGGTAACCTGGAATGCTACCCCGAGATCCCTGCCTTCCCTGGAGAGGAATATTAGGTCCCGGACACAGGCCTAGATGAGGTGTCTTGGGCCCTGCAGTGACTCGAGCGCAACCCCCAGCTTTCCCTCGCAACCCGAGGGGAAGATTGGGCTTCGCAGGGCCAACCCAAGAGGAAGCCTGAGATCCCCGTCGTAACTCAAGAATCCGCCGCAACTCGAGAAAAACCACGTGGTTCCCACGTCTTCGCAAGATGACGCCCTTGCCCGCGACGGCGTATGAAGGGAAGTCCCCTGTTCCGCCCTGAAGGGCGAAACGGTCCCTGACAGCCTTCATGCGACCCCCAAAAGTTCCTCGACACGCCGGGTTCCCTCGAGGGTAACACCGAGGGTTCTGGCCCCACTTCATCTGAACCCCTTCTCCCCTCCTGATGGCGACAGGAGAGTCGATCCCCCTGCGTTGTCTGGAAGGCTCCCCGGCCTTCCCGGCATACCTCAGGATGTAGCCGGCCTCACTAGGAAATTTGAGACTAGCCCCGTGGGTGGTCCCACATGCCGAAAGACCCCGATTTCCCTGTCCGCTCTTGAAAAGAACCCGAGGCCCGGACACCTATTCGAAGGCAACCCAGTGGGTGAAGGCACAACACGAAGGGGCACTGTCACCGTCGTGCATCGTCCGGAAACACCCGCAGGTTCCACACACAGCTGAAAAAGGGGCCTGAGACACCCTGAACACCTCGACAGGCAAGCGGAGTTCCCTTCCTCAGACAAGACGATTCCTGACTCTCCTGTCCCAACTCTGCAGGGACCCTGCGGTCGGAGTCCGAAACGGAGAGGAAGCCTGAGGTTCCTGCCTTCCCTGGAGATGAGGCCCTCTTCCATTGCGCCAAACCCAGCGTAGTCCTGAGAGGCCCCTCCAACTCCACAGCATCCCTCATCTGTCAGAAGCACACTGGGAAGTTCCCTAAGGTCACCGGTAAACTTTTATTGCACAAGGTCCACATGAAAAGGCCCACGCAGCAGGACAGCCACAGATTCTGTCTGCCATTAAAGGGCAGTAAGGTGCCTCCCCTCTTCTTTGCTGCCTCGGTGGCCACCAGGGTGCAATTCGCGTACCCTTCCCTTTCCCGTCCTAGCAGGTGCTCCAGGGCCCGCTGGCCTACAAAGTGCCAGAAGCAGGGCTGGGCCAGCCGGCCAGAATTCAGGGTTCTGTCCCTTGGACTTCCAGCGGACACTAGGCTGCTTGGGAAAACCGCGCAGACTATGAGGTTTTTCAGCAGAGGGGTGGAGTGGTAAAGGCCTTGACCCCAAAGACGAGGCCTTCCTGCGACCGCCAGGTTGGGGAGCTCTGAGACTGTGCCAACACAGGGCGGAATACATGGTTCCCTGCTCCACGCAGTCCCCGTTCCCTTACCTGTGTTCCGCACCCCTCCGCTGTGGCCGATGGATGCCGATCCTTGGGGATCCAGGAGTTCACGAAATGGGCATTCCCAGCCGCAATGGCGACCCCCAACAGCACATCTGGAAAGCCCTCCCCCACCCCCGCCAGGAGCCGACCCCCGCTGCGAACGGACCCCCACCACGCCCCGCACCGACAGGTTTTGCCCCGGCCCTGCTGGGCTCCCGGCGGGTTCCCAGCCACATTGGCGACCCCCGGGAGCACAACAGGGACCGACCCTCCACCCACAGCGAGCGGAATCTCGACCTGTGCAGCCCAGGTTTACCCCACCCTGGCTGCGCTCCCGGCGTGTTTCCAGCCGCAGTGGCCATCTCCGAGAGCACAACTGGGAAGCCCTCCCCTACCCCCGCCAGGAGCCGACACCCGCCCTGTGCCGCCCGGGTTCGCCCCGCCCCTGCCGCGCTCCAGGGGCGCTGCCCACCTTCACCAGTGGCTCCCGGTGAGCCCCGTCCCCACGCCCGGTTCCAGGAGAGGCTCTCGGACCTCGCTGCTGCCGCCAGGTCAAACATGAGGACAATACATACACCCCACAGAGACAATCCAAGCTGTCTGTGATTTAGGGATAAAACGAGGACTACAGAAAGGCAAGATGACCTGACCTAGGAGGGCCATGATATTCTATAGAACCAGACAAAGTTGGTTACCAAGGAAACTTTTTTCCTTGGAACCCGGAAAGCTGGTTCGTTGCATATGCAATGACCAACAATTAGCTTGTTACCCAAGCCTGCCTTACTGCCACCCCCATCCCCCCACTCCCCAGAAGACTGGCTCAAAGAAATATTTTAAATCTCAGGCGGAAACCTGGAAGATGTCTTGTCTGTCTGTTTGGATTAAGGTATGTGTCAGTGTGAGCCTTGTGTTTTTTGATAATATTGCTCAAGTTCTGTGTTCTGATTTCAATGGTCTCAAGACAAGGCAGCCCTTCCAAATCAAACTGCTGGAAATACAAGAAAACATTGACCTAAATGAATGTCAGAGTCCCGTGAACTGGGAACTAGTCAATATTAAATATCTAGTATTTTTGGTTTTGCTCCTCCATTATAGACATGTCTAAGAGTCAACAACATTAAGCACAACATGTTCATAGTGCCTAGGTTTCTTTTGAGGTAAAAATTGCTCTATTGTTATATCTGTCACAAGCTCTTCAGCAAGAAACTACCTGGAAACGACAACAACAAAAGTAAAAAATGTAAATGTGATATGAGCTTTTAGACAAACTCTTTACAATAATTATACTCTAAAATATCTGCCTCTCATAGTCTTGATTGAAGGCAGAGGAGAAGGGGATGACAGAGGATACGATGGTTGTATGGCATCACTGACTCGATGGACATGAGTTTGAGCAAGCCCCTGGAGTTGGTGACGGACACGGAAGCCTAGCGTCCTTCAGGCCACGGGGTCCCAAAGAGTCAGACACGACTGAGCAACTGAACTGAACTGAACTAACAAACGTTTCTCCAGGTGTTTTGGTTACCCGAGTTTCTATCCTTGTGACGACAGTGTATTGAATAGCTAGGTCATTTCCAAATAAATGAAAGTTCTGAAACATTCACGACTTGAAAGAACCTCCCTTTTACACAGAAACAAAAGAGATTTTTGACTCTCCATGAATAGTGTCTGGCACCATCCTGACATGTTAAATGTAAGAAAGCAATTGTTTTGTTTTGTTTTGTTCTGTTCTTGGGGGTGGGGGGAGGGGGGCGGGCTATAGCCAATGCCAATATAAAAGTCAGTTCTTGGTTGCTGAAGGGAAATGTATGACTTGTTATATCAAGAAAGTATGTGGAATGCAATGGCACTTGAGGAAGGAAAACGAAGTAGTTCTGTCTTACAGGTGGCAGTTTCAGGATGGGAGAAGCAAAGGAATGGGTACAGAATGGGATAAGGAGGTTGTAGGGAAAGTGGACCCCCAGAAAAGAGTTCTGTGCCTAGCACAAGTTTTCTTGAGATGTCGAACTGCCTTTGCTAATGGAGTTTAAGTTTCTTTACCTCTTAAGTGATCTCTTCTAGGTTGACCTAGAACAGAAATCTTTGGTTAGCTTTGGCTAAGTGGAGAAGTAGTGTTTCACGGTGACATATGTGATCCTTCCTGACTGTTTGCAGCCCTTTTGATATCGATGCCTTGCTTCTGCTGCTGCTGCCGCCGCCGCTGCTGCTAAGTCGTTTCAGTCGTGTCCGACTCTGTGCGACCCCATAGACGGCAGCCCACCAGGCCCCGCAGTCCCTGGGGTTCTCTAGGCAAGAACACTGGAGTGGGTTGCCATTTCCTCCTCCCATGCATGAAAGTGAAAAGTGAACGTGAAGTCGCTCAGTGGTGTCCGACTCTTAACCACCCCATGGACTGCAGCCTACCAGGCTCCTCCATCCATGGGATTTTCCACGCAAGAGTACTGGAGTGGGGTGCCATTGCCTTCTCCCATATCTATGCACAAGCCTGCCTAAATAATTGACTTCTAGCTAGCTTTGGGATGCCAATGACCATCCACCCTTACAAGGCAACAGAGAAGAGAAAAACACTTACCACAGGAGGTCCTGGTAAGGAACGAGGAACTAACAAGCTCCCGCCAACCAGGATTCTGCAGAGGTCAACAAGAGGTCAGTAAGAGATGGAAGACTGCAGTCCAGAGGTCCTAGCAACTTCCATCTTGCAGCAGAGACCCAGCATAGTCAAAACGAATTCAATGTTGCAAAAAATAAGTAAACAAATAAAGGACAGAAGTTCTTTGAACACATGACTGAGATTAGGGGTGAGGCAGTACATGTATGGTGCCCGGAAAATCTTAAAGTATGAGAAAGGAAAGAAATTAAAGACAACTATCAAGCTGTCCAAACTGATAAAAACGAAAGATTACACGGTTTTTTCTGTATATATTAGCAGATAATAATCTGAAAAGGAATTAAAAAAAATTCCCTTTCAATAATGTCAACATGAATACAACACTTTGCCATGGATGTAACAAGGATGACAAGACTGGTACACTGGAAATTACACACCCTGGCTGAAAACTATCCTGAATACATGGACAGATATTCCATAACAATGGAAAGACTTAAGATGGCAATACCATGGAATGCATCTTCAATCTGAAATGAAGATTTGATATGATTTGATCGCTCAGAGCTTTTGTGTCATCAATTGTTATTAAAGTATAAATGAGATAGAGAAAGCTGCTGACTTAGACTTGAGGCGGGGTGTACGCCCTGCTGGTCTCTAGCCAGATATTCTACAGGCACTAGCAGTCAGCTAAGGAAGGAAAGGCACTGTCTCAGGGAATGGCACCAGGCCCCTCCCCCACGACATGCCTTGAGGTCACATTGGCAGCAGGTGAGTCATCCTGGGCCAAAAACTGATTGACATGAATCTTGAAGAAAGGCAGTATTCCAGGCAAATATATCATTTCCTTAACATAGATTAGGAGAACAAGGTACGAGGAAAACATACAGTTTTGTTCAAGTCGCTTCTGAGCCTATTGGGGGAACCGACCTGAAGCCAGAGTCCAGCGGATATACATAGGATATTTACATCGCTTAAGACAAACATTTCCTCAGGAACAAATGCATTGCTTAGCTCAAGGTTTGTCTGCGAAATTCTTACACATCAGGAGATGGCTCCGAGCTGGGTTTCTACACACAAGAACATGAATGCAAAGGACAAGACTGCACAGCCCATCTGCCCCCCTTCCCCACAGCCAGCAGCATTTCCAAGTGACCTCCTAAGGCCTTCCCCAAAATACAGGGGCACCTCTGGGTTTCCTGTTTCAAGCTCTTCGAACACTTTTCTTAAAAAAAAAAAATCCTGCACACTTCTTGATAGAATGCCACAGTGCAAGGAAAACAGGCCTTCAATACTTAAACCTCCCTGTGCCAAACACTTGGGGCTTGGTTTTGTTTTGTTTTGTTTTTTAATTACACCACCACATAATTTAAACTTTTTACAATTTCTAATTATTCAGTACCAAAACACCAAACTTTTATTGCACAAGGTCCCCATGAAAAGGCCCACGCATCAGGACAGCCACAGATTCTGCCATGAAAGGGCAGCAAGGTGCCCTCCCCACTTCTTTGCTGCCTGGGCGGCCACCAGGGTTTGAAATCCATGCACCCTACTAAGTTTCTAGGGTGCAATTCGTGGACCCTTCCCTTTCCCATCCCAGCAGGTGCTCAAGGGCCCGCTGGCTTACAAAGTGCCAGAAGCAGGGCTGGGCCAGCCGGCCAGAGTTCAGTGTTCTGTCCCTTGGACTTCCAGCGGACACTAGGCTGCTTGGAAGAACCGCGCAGACTCTGAGATTTTTCAGCAGAGGGGTGGAGCGGTAAAGGCCTTGACCCCAAAGGCAAGGCCTTTCTGCGACCGCCAGTTTGGGGAGCTCCAAGAATGTGCCAACAGACGGCGGAATACTTGGTTCCCTGCTCCACGCAGTCCCAGTTCCCTTACCTGTGGTCCGCAGCCCTCCGCTGCACCCATGGGATGGCGATCCTTGGGGACCCAGGAGCGGACGAAATGGGAGTTCCCAGCCGCAGTTGCAACCCCTGAGAGCGCAACTGGGAACCCCTCCCCATCCCCCCCATGAGCCGACCCCCGCCCCGCGCCGCCAGGGTTAGCCCCGCCCCTGCCGCGCTCCCGGCGCGTTTTCAGCCTCAGTGTCCACCTCCGAGAGCACAACTGGGAAGCCCGCCCCCACCCCCGCCAGAAGCCGACTCCCGCCCCACGCCGCCCGCGTTTGCCCCGCCCCTGCACGGTCCAGGTACCTTCCCAGCTTCTAGCGTTCATGCCCGGGTAGGAGCAGGATGTAGGAGTATGGGAGATGTGTCTGGAGCCTGACAGCCTCAGCTCCGCTCTGGCCTGCCCTTTGGACCTAGGAGCCAGGCCAACTTGCAGAGGGCTTAGGGCCCCATTGTATGCAAACTACCAAGGCCTACCCCAAGGAGAGCTCTGTCCGAGGGAAGGGAAGCGCCCCAGGCTGCGTTCCCAAGCTGTTGCTTGGCAATGCAGACTCAGCGGTAAACGGAGGGAATCAGGGTCCTAGTGCCCCTGTCTTGGGGAGGAAGCTCCACAGCCAGAGTGTTCCTCCCTTTGTGCCCAGAAAGCGCCTGCCAGACTGGGCTTCCCCGGAGCTCTGTTGCAGAGCAGAGACGTGTGGATGTGTTTTGGGGCCTTGACATGTGCGTTTGGGCTCCCTAGCACAGCCCCAGCGTAGGGGAACCAGCCCCTGAGCAGAGAGCTCCAGGCAGTGCTCTGTGCTCTGGATTGGAAGCCCACTCCCAGCACGCGGGAGAATAGAGTCAGGCCGCCGTCGGGTGCTTGCAAGCCTGTATTGGGAAGGACCGAATGATCTTCCACCCCGGCGGAGCTCCAGATCTGCACCCAGGCACGATATCACAGAGCCCCGGCCTAGAGGCTGCTCTGCCTGGGCGAGCCTCGCCAAGCCCTTCCCAGCTTCTAGCTTTCGCGCAGGGGAAGGAACAGACTGCGGAAGTGGGGGAGACGTGACTGGCGGGCGCCTTACTGGCCTCAGCTCCGCTCTTCCTTTCCCTTTGCACCTATGATCCATGCCTCCTTGCAGAGGGCTTAGGGACCGAAGGAGAGCTCTGTCAGAGGGAAGGGAAGCGCCCCAGGCTGCATTCCCAAGCTGTTGTTTAGCCGCCCAGACTCAGCGCTGCACAGGGGTAATCAGGCTCTCTGTGGCCGCAGCTTCACACACAGGTGTGTCTCCGTAGGAATCAAGAAAGATCCTGACAGAGTGAGGTTCATTAGAGCTATACTAAAGAGCAAAGGCTTGTCCATGTGGTCTTGCCTTCCCCTGTGCCTTTGGGTCTCCAGGCTCGGCCCCAGCTCCGTGGAAACAACCCCTGAGAAAATATCTTCAAGATCCACTTTTCCCAGTGTCTGGGAACCGGGGTTCGTAGGAGGAGAGAAAAGCACGCCTCCATCGGGAACGAAAAGGCAGTCCACCTGCCTGTGTTTTGAAGCCTCTATTTGGAAGGAATGGGTTAGCTTCTCCTAAAGGAGACCTCCAGATCTGCTCAGAAGTCGGTAATTCCAGAGGCAGGGTACTGGTTCCTGACTGCCCTTTGCCAGCCTTGCAAAGATATTCCTAGATTCTAGAGTTATTTTCCATGAAGGAGCAGGCTTCGGGAATGTGTCAGACGGGACTGGCTCCTTATTGACCTCAGCTCAGCTATTGCCTTTCCATTCAAACTAGGGCAAGGCCCTACTTTATGAAGGGTAAGGGTCTTCTTCTTTGCAAACTGCCAAGGGCTACAGCAATGAGACCTCTGTCAAGGTGAGGGAAGCCTAAGAGGATGGATTCTCAAGCAGGTGCTTTGCCACAAAGCATCAGCACGCCACGAAGAGAATCAAGCTCCCTGTGCACCAATGTTGGGAGTGTAGCTTCACACACAGAGTTGTCTCTATAGGAGCCAAGAATGTTCCTGAGAGATTAGGTTCACTAAACCTCTCCTACAGAGCATAGACCTGTCAATGTGGTTTTGCCTTCCCCTGTGAGTTGGGTCCTCGAGGTCCGCCACACCTCCGGGGAAACTGTCCCTGAGAAAAGATCTCCAGGAACCGCTTCGCCGAGGCTGGGAAATGCTGTTCACAGGAAGTAAGGCAAGCGAATCTCCTGCAGAGTAAAAGAGGCCTTACAGTCCCTGGAGGAGCAGGCTGCCAGAGTGTGTGAAACCTGACTGTTGCCTTACTGGCCTCAGCTCCGCCATTGCCTGTTCATCCGAGCTAGCACCCAGGCCTACTTGGAAAAGCGTTTGGGTGCAGATTTCTACAAAGTGCCAAGGGCCACAGCAGTGAGAATTCTCTCGGTGGTAAGGGAGAGCATTTTATGGATTCCCAAGCTGTTTTCTGAACGACAGCGTCAAAATGAACAGAGAGAATCAGGCTCTCTGTGCCCCTATGTTAGGTACGCAGCTTCACACACAGAGGTGTCTCTATAGGAGCCAAGAATGCTCCTGAGAGATGAGGTTCACTAGAGGTCTGCTACAGAGCATAGACCTGTCCATGTGGTCTTGCCTTCCCCTGTGCCTTTGGGCCCCGGGCTCGGCCCCAGCTCCGTGGAAAGAACCCCTGAGAAAATATCTTCAAGACCCGCTTTTCCCAGAGGCTGGGAACTGGGGTTCATAGGAGGAGAGAAAAGCAAGCCTCCTTCGGGCACGAAAGGCTGCCAACCTGCCTGTGTTTTGAAGCCTCTATTTGGAAGGAATGGGTTAGCTTCTCCTAAAGGAGACCTCCAGATCTGCTCAGAAGTCGGTAATTCCAGAGGCAGGGTGCTGGTTCCTGGCTGCCCTTTGCCAGCCTTGCAAAGACATTCCAAGATTCTAGAGTTATATTCCATGAAGGAGCAGGGTTCGGGAATGTGCCAGAGGGGACTGGCTCCTTATTGGCCTCAGCTCAGCTATTGCCTTTCCATTCAAACTAGGACAAGGGCCTACTTTATGAAGTGTAAGGGTCTTCTTCTTTGAAACTGCCAAGGGCTACAGCAATGAGACCTCTGTCAAGGTGAGGGAAGCCTAAGAGGACGGATTCTCAAGCAGGTGCTTTGCTACAAAGCATCAGCACCCCACGGAGAGAACCAAGATCCCTGTTCCCCAATGTTGGGAGTGTAGCTTCACACACAGAGTTGTCTCTATAGGAGCCAAGAATGTTCCTGAGAGATTAGGTTCACTAAACCTCTCCTACAGAGTATAGACCTGTCCATGTGGTTTTTCCTTCCCCTGTGAGTTGGGTCCCCGAGGTCCACCACACCTCCGGGGAAACTGTCCCTGAGAAAAGATCTCCAGGAACCGCTTCGCTGAGGCTGGGAAACGCTGTTCACAGGAAGTAAGGCAAGCGAATCTCCTGCAGAGAAAAAGAGGCCTTACTGTCCCTGGAGGAGCAGGCTGCCAGAGTGTGTGAAACCTGACTGTTGCCTTACTGGCCTCAGTTCCACCATTGCCTGTTCCTTCGAACTAGGACCCAGGCCTATTTGGAGAAGCGTTTGGCTGCGGATTTCTACAAAGTGCCAAGGGCTACAGCAGCGAGAATTCTCTCAGCGGTAATGGAGAGCATTTTATGGATTCTCAAGCTGTTTTCTGAACGACTGCGTCAAAATGAACTGAGAGAATCAGGCTCTCTGTGCCCCTATGTTAGGTACGCAGCTTCACACACAGAAGTGTCTCTATAGGAGACAAGAATGTTCCTGAGAGATGAGGTTCACTAGAAGTCTGCTACAGAGCATAGACCTGTCCATATGGTTTTGCCTTGCCCTGTGAGTTGGGTCCCCGAGGTCCGCCCCAGCTCAGGGGAAGGAGCCCCTGAGAAAAGATCTCCAGGGACCACTATTCCCCCAGGCTGGCAAACGCAGTTCACAGGAGGTAACGCAAGCGAGCCTCCTGCAAGGCACAACAGGTCTTAGTGTCCCTGGACGATCAGGCTGCCAGAGTGTGTGAGACCTGACTGGTGCCTTACTGGCCTCAGCTCCGCCATTGCATGTTCCTCCGATCTAGGACCCAGGCCTACTAGGAGAAGGGTTTGGGTATGGATTTCTAAATACTGCCAAGGGGTATAGCAATGAGAACTGTGTCACGGGTAAGGAAGAGCATTGTATGGATTTTCAAGCTGTTGTTTGAACGACAGCTTCAAAGCTGCACAGAGAGAATCAGACTCTGTGTCTCCATGTTCGGTACACAGCTTCACAGACAGGGGTGTCTCCATAGGAAACAAGAATGTTCCTGACAGAGTGAGGTTCACTAGAGCTCTCCTAGAGAGCAAAGACTTGTCCATGTGGTTTTTCTTCCCCTGTGCGTTTGGGGCTCCAGGCTCGGCCCCAGCTCCGTGGAAACAACCCCTGAGAAAAGATCTTCAAGATCCGCTTTTCCCAGAGGCTGGGATGTGGGGTTCATAGGAGGCGGGAAAAGCAGGCCTCCTTCAGAGAGCAAGAGGCAGCCAAGCGGCCTGCGTTTGGAAGCCTCTACTTGGAAGAATGGGTTAGCTTCCCCTAAGGGAGACCTCCAGATCTGTTCAGAAGTCGGTAATTCCAGAGGCAGTGTGCAGGGTCCTGACTGCCCTTTGCCAACCTTGCAAAGACATTCCTAGATTCTACAGTTATCTTCCTGAAGAAGCAGGCTTTGGGAATATGTCGGACTTGACTGGCACCTTATTGGCCTCAGCTCAGCTATTGCCTTTCCATTCAAAGTAGGACAAAGGCCTACTTTATGAAGGGTAAGGGTCTTCTTCTTTCCAAACTGCCGAGGGCTACAGCAATGAGACCTCCGTAAATGCGAGGGAAGCATAAGCGGATGGATTATCAGGAAGGTTCTTTGCCACCAAGCATCAGCACCCCACGGAGAGAATCAGGCTCCCTTTGCCCCTATGTGGGGTGTGTAGATTCACACACAGTGGTGTCTCTACAGGAGCCAAGAATGTTCCTGAGAGATGAGGCTCACAAGAGCTATCCTACAGAGTGCTCACCTGTACATGTGGTTTCACCTTCCCCTGTGAGTTGGGTCCCCGAGGTCCGCCCCAGCTCCGAGAAAACAGCCTCTGAGAAAAGATCTCCAGGAACCGCTTTTCGCCCAGGCTGGGAAAAGCTGTTCACAGGAAGTAAGGCAAGTGAGCCTCCTGCAGAGAAAAAGAAGCCTTACTGTCCCTGGAGGAGCAGGCTGCCAGAGTGTGTGAAAACTGACTGGTGCCATAATGGCCTTAGCTCCGCCATTGCTTGTTCCTCCGAACTGGGACTCAGGCCTACTTGGAGAAGGGTTTAGGTGCAGATTTCTACAAACTTCCAAGGGCTACTGCAATGAGAACTCTCTCAGAGGTAAGGGCGAGAATTGTATGGATTCTCAAGCTGTTTTCTGAACGACAGCATTAAAGCTTCACAGAGAGAATCAGGCTCTCTGCCCCCATGTTGGGTACGCAGTTTCACACACAGAGGTGTCCGCATAGGAGCCAAGAACGTTCGTCAAAGACTGAGGTTCACTAGAGCTCTCTTAGAGAGCAAAGACTTGTTCATGTGGTTTTGCCTTCCCCTGTATGTGTGGGTCTCTGGGCATAACCCCAGCTCCGTGGAAACAACCCCTGAGCAAAGATCTCCAAGATCTGCTTTTCCCCCATGCTGGAAACCAGGGATCATAGGAGGCAGGAAAAGCAAGCCTCCCTCAGGCAAGAAGAGGCAGCCAACCGGCCTGTGTTTGGAAGCCTCTATTTGCAAGGAATGGGTTAGCTTCTCCAGAAGGAGACCTCCAGATCTGCTCAGAAGATAGATATTCCAGAGGCAGGGTCGAGGTTCCTGACTGCCCTTTGCCAGCCTTGCAAAGACATTCCTAGATTCTAGCAATATTTTCCATGAAGGAGCAGGCATCGGGAATATGTCACAGTTGACGGGTGCCTCACTGGCCTCAGCTCAGCTATTGCCTTTCCTTTCAAACTAGGATCAGGGCCTACTTGGTGAAGGGTAAGGGTCTGCTTCTTTCCAAACTGCCAAGAGACACAGCAATGAGACCTCTGTCAAGGCGAGGGAAGCGTAAGCGGATGGATTCTCAAACAGGTGCTTTGCCACAAAGCATCAGCACCCCATGGAGAGAATCAGGCTCCCTGTGCCCCTATGTTCGGTGTGTAGCTTTACACATAGAGGTGTCTCTGTACGAGCCAAGAATGTTCCTAAGAGATGAGACACACTAACGTCTCCTACAGAGCATAGACCTGTCCATGTGGTTTTTCCTTCCCCTGTGAGATGGGTCCCCGAGGTCCACCCCAGCTCTGGGGATAGAGCCCCTGAGAAAAGATCTCCAGGAACCGCTGTTTGCCCAGGCTGGGAAACGCAGTTCACAGGAGGCCAGGCAAGCGAGCCTCCCACAGGGAAAAATAGGCCTTACTGTCCCTGGAGGAGCACGCTGCCAGAGTGTGTGACACCTGACTGGTGCCTTACTGACTTCAGCTCCGCCACTGCATGGCCATCCAAACCAGGACCCAGGCCTACTTGGAGAAGGGTTTGGGTGCGGATTTGTAAAAACTGCCAAGGGTTTCAGCAATGAGAAGTCTCTCAGAGGTAAGGGAGAGCATTGTATGGATTCTTAAGCTGTTGTTTGAATGACAGCTTCAAAGCTGCAAAGAGAGAATCAGGCCCTGTGTGCCCCCTTGTTGGGTACGCAGCTCCACACACAGAGGTATCCCCGTGGAATCCAAGACTTTCCTCACATACTGAGGTTAACTAGAGTTCTCCTACAGAGCAAAGACTTGTCCATGTGGTTTTGCCTTCCTCTGTGCGTGTGGGTCTCCGGGCTCGGCTCCAACTCCGTTGAAATAGCCCCTGAAAAAAGATCTCCAAGAACCACTTTTCCCCCAGGCGGGAAGCGGAGTTCACAGGAAGCGGAACAAGCAAGCCTCCTTCGGGCAAGTAGATGCAGCCAACTAGCCTGTGTTTGGAAGCCTCTATTTGGAAGGAATGGTTAGCTTCTCCAAAAGAAGACCTCCAGATCTGCTCAGAAGATGGAAATTCCAGAGGCAGGGTCGAGGTTCCTGACTGTCCTTTACCAGCCTTGCAAAGACATTTCTAGATTCTAGCGTTATTTTCCATGAAGGAGCAGGCTTCAGGAATATGTCAGACTTGACTGGCGCCTTACTGGCCTCAGCTCAGCTATCGCCTTTCCGTTCAAACTAGGACAAGGGCCTACTTGGTGAAGGGTAAGGGTCTGCTTCTTTCCAAACTGCCAAAGGCTACAGCAAAGAGACCTCTGTCAAAGAGAGGGAAGTGGAAGCGGATGGATTCTCAAACAGGTGCTTTGCCACAAAGCATCTGTACCCCACGGAGAGAATCAGGCTGCATTTGCCCCTATGTTGGGTGTGTAGCTTCAAACACAGAGGTGTTTCTATAGGAGCCCAGAATGTTCCTGGGAGATGAGGTTCACTAGAGCTCTGCTACAGAGCATAGACCTGTCCATATGGTTTTGCCTTCCCCTGTGAGTTGGGTTCCCGATGTTCGCCCCAGCTCCGAGGAAGAAACCCCTGAGAAAACACCTCCAGGAACTGCTTTTCGTCCAGACTGGGAAACGCAGTTCACAGAAGGCAAGGCAAGCGAGCCTCCTGCAGAGAAAAAGAGGCCTTACTGCCCCTGGAGGAGCAGGCTGCAAGAGTGTGTGAGACCTGACTGGTGCCTTACTGGCCTCAGCTCCGCCATTGCATGTTCCTCTGAACTAGGACCCAGGCCTACTAGGAGAAGGGTTTGGGTGCGGATTTCTAAAAAACTGCCAAGGGCTACAGCAATGAGAACTCTCTCAGAGATAAGGGAGAGAATTGTATGGATTCTCAAGCTGTTTTCTGAATGACAGCGTTAAACCTTCACAGAGGGAATCAGGCTCTCTGACCCCATAAGTTGTCCCTGTAGGAACCAAGAACGTTCGTCAAAGACTGAGGTTCACTAGAGCTCTCTTAGAGAGCAAAGACTTGTTCATGTAGTTTTGCTTTCCTCTGTATGTGTGGGTCTCCGGGCATAACCTCAGCTCCGTGGAAACAACCCCTGAGCAAAGATCTCCAAGATCTGCTTTTCCCCCATGCTGGGAACCAGGGATCATAGGAGGCAGGAAAAGCAAGCCTCCTTCGGGCAAGAAGAGGCAGCCAACTAGCCTGTGTTTGGAAGCCTCTATTTGCAAGGAATGGGTTAGCTTCTCCAGAAGGAGACCTCCAGATCTGCTCAGAAGATAGATATTCCAGAGGCAGGGTCGAGGTTCCTGACTGCCCTTTGCCAGCCTTGCAAAGACATTCCTAGATTCTAGCGCTATTTTCCATGAAGGAGCAGGCATCGGGAATATGTCAGAGTTGACGGGTGCCTTACTGGCCTCAGCTCAGCTATTGCCTTTCCTTTCAAACTAGGATCAGGGCCTACTTGGTAAAGGGTAAGGGTCTGCTTCTTTCCAAACTGCCAAGGGACACAGCAATGAGACCTCTCTCAAGGCGAGGGAAGCGTAAGCGGATGGATTCTCAAACAGGTGCTTTGCCACAAAGCATCAGCACCCCACGGAGAGAATCAGGCTCCCTGTGCCCCTATGTTCGGTGTGTAGCTTTACACACAGAGGTGTCTCTGTACGAGCCAAGAATGTTCCTAAGAGATGAGACACACTAACGTCTCCTACAGAGCATAGACTTGTCCGTGTAGTTTTGCCTTCCCCTGTGAGTTTGGTCCCCGAGGTCCACCCCAGCTCCGGGGAAACAACTCCTTAGAAAAGATCTCCAGGAACCGCTTTTCGCCCAGGCTGGGAAACGCAGTTCACAGGAGGCAAGGCAAGCGAGACTCCTGCAGGGAAAAAGAGGCCTTACTGTCCCTGGAGGAGCAGGCT
Source organism: Bubalus kerabau (assembly GCF_029407905.1). Taxonomy (NCBI): domain Eukaryota; kingdom Metazoa; phylum Chordata; class Mammalia; order Artiodactyla; family Bovidae; genus Bubalus; species Bubalus kerabau. The sequence goes on along the minus strand of NW_026577887.1, from coordinate 1,315,383 downwards.
ACCAGAATGTGTGACACCTGACTGGTGCCTTACTGACCTCAGCTCCGCCATTGCATGGCCATCCAAACCAGGACCCAGGCCTACTTGGAGAAGGGTTTGGGTGCGGATTTCTAAAAACTGCCAAGGGCTACAGCAATGAGAACTCTCTCAGAGGTAAGGGAGAGCATTGTATGGATTCTCAAGCTGTTGTTTGAATGACAGCTTCAAAGCTGCAAAGAGAGAATCAGTCTCTCTGTGCCCCCTTGTTGGGTACGCAGCTTCACACACAGGGGTGTCTCCATGGGAGTCAAGAACGTTCCTGACAGAGTAAGTTTCACTTAGAGGTCTCCTGGAGAACAAAGACTTGTCCATGTGGTTTTCCTTCCCCTGTGCAATTGGGTCTCTGGTCTCGGCCCCAGCTCCATGGAAAAAACCCCTGAGAAAAGATCTTCAATATCCGCTTTTCCCAGAGCCTGGGAAGCTGGGTTCATAGGAGGCAGGAAAAGCAAGCCTCCTTCGGGCACGAAGAGGCAGCCGACCGGCCTGTTTTTGGAAGTCTCAATATGGAAGGAATGAGTTAGATTCTCCTAAAGGAGACCTCCAGATCTGCTTAGAAATCGGTAATTCCAGAGGCAGGGTGCAGGCTCCTGACTGCCCTTTGCCAGCCTTGCAGAGACATTCCTAGATTCCAGCGTTATTTTCCATGAAGGAGCAGGCTTCGGGAATATGTCAGACTTGACTGGCGCCTTATTGGCCTCAGCTCAGCTCTTGCCTTTCCTTTCAAACTAGGACAAGGGCCCACTTTATGAAAGGTAAGGGTCCTCTTCTTTCCAAACTGCCAAGGGCTACAGCAATGAGACCTCTGTCAAGGCGAGGGAAGCGTAAGCTGATAGATTCTCAAGCAGGTGCTTTGCCACAAAGCATCAGCACCCCACGGAAAGAATCTGGCTCCCTTTGCCCCTACGTTGCGTGTGTAGCTACACACACAGAGGTGTCTCGATAGGAGCCAAAAATGTTCCTGAGAGAGGAGGTTCACTGTTGGGGGCCAGAGTGAGGCACTCCGCCCATGGCAAAGGTCATGAGGAAGGAGGCTCGACATACGCAAAGGCGGGATCGAGCCTCAGGAGTCCCCCTGGAAATCCTCGAGCATCTACCCCCATAACCAGAGCCTGCCTACCTTACTACTTTGTGCTCTCACCTACACCTCTGACTTTACGGGGGGCTGTCCCCCACCACCTCTTTCGGAGAAGGAGTTAACCTAGAGCCCCAGTTGATAAAAACCCCTGGGTGTGACAAGAGTGTTTTAACCTACAAACTCCTCTGAAGGTTCTCTAGCCTGCCTGACAGGCTTGTCCGGCCACATGTGATTGCTCACAGCCTCCCAACCATGAGAGGCACGAGATGCTTTAAACCTTCTAAAAACAGGTTCCTTAGAAAAGTTAGAAAATTATTAGTATAAGTATAATGGGCTGATTAGAAATCATATTGGTGAAGGGTTTTTCATTTGTTGAGCTGATGTTTACTGCTAAGTCTCCACATCCCCTGCCCTTATACACATTAATGAATATATAGAAGAAATAAGTATTAACCTTTGATATAAATCACGTTAGACCTTAGGCTAAGTAAATTCTTTCCTTAACTAAAACCCACTACACCCTCACCCTATAGGAATGTAACTTTATTTGGGTGGCGTCTGTTTTAAGAATAATCACCCCTGGAGAAATAAGTGTCCTGGTTGACTGACCGCTGTCACAAGGAGAGGGTCGTAAATTGTCAGCAGGCCCCCCGGCCAGAAGATGATGTAACACCCCTAAGACCTCTGTATACTTTTGTATGAAGCACCTGACTTTGATAAAAGTCAGGACTGCTGACCCCACGTGACTTTGGCATAACATCTCAGTGTATAAAAGTAGACCATGGAAAATAAAGAATTGGGATCAGTTTCTCGAAATACTGGTCTCCCCATGTCTCTCTCTCTCTCTCTCACTCTGGTTGAGTCTCCATCTGGAGCGCGGAACCCACCAAGCTTACTAATTTTGCCTGGGCTTCTAAGATCCGACCGGGGAGGCCTCAGTGTCTCCTCTCCTTCGGGAGAACGGAAGGACGCCTGCGGCCTACGTAAGTGGTGCAAGCTTCTTGTCTTGAAGTTTTATTGGTCCCCCGCATAAACCAAGCTACTCAGCCTCTTTTCTCCACTGAATTTTCCTACTGAGCTATCCTCATTTTATTACTCTTTATATCCTTAATTAACGTTTAATTAAGCAGCTGTTCCCTGACCCTCGCCTACGCCGTCTCTGCTTCGAATACCCTGGATCAGCTGGGGCTGGACCCCGGCAGTTCACTAGAGATCTCCTACAGAGCATAGACCTGTCCATTTGGTTTTGCCTTCCCCTGTGAGTTGGGTCCCCGAGGTCCGCCCCAACTCCGGGGAAACAGCCCCTGAGAAAAGATCTCCAGGAACTGCTTTCCGCCCAGGCTGGGAAACGCTGTTCACAGGAAGTAAGGCAAGCGAGCCTCCTGAAGGGAAATAGAGGCCTTACTGTCCCTGGAGGAGCAGGCTGCCAGAGTGTGTGACACCTGACTGGTGCCTTACTGGCCTCAGCTCCGCTATTGCATGTTCATCTGAACTTGAACCCAGGCCTACTTGGAGAAGTGTTTGTGTGCCGATTTCCAGAAACTGCGAAGGGCTACAGCAATGATAACTCTCTCAGTGGTAAGGGAGAGCATTGTGTGACTTCTCAATTTGTTGTTTGAACGACAGCGTCAAAGCTGCACAGAGAGAATCAGGTCTCTGTGTCTCTATGTTGGCTATGCAGCTTCCCACACAGAGATGTCCCCGTTGGAGCCAAGAACATTCCCCATAGAGTGAGGTTCACTAGAGCACTCCTAGAGAGCAAAGACTTATCCATGCGGTTTTCCCTTCCCCTGTGCGTGTGGGTCTCCGGGATCGGCCCCTGCTCCGTGGAAACAGCCTCTGAGAAAAGATCTCCAAGAACGTCTTATCCCCCAGGCTGGGAAGCGGAGTTCGCAGGAGGTGGGATAAGCAAGCTTCCTTCGGCAAGAAGAGACAGCCAACCGGCCTGTGTTTGGAAGCCTATATTTGCAAGGAATGGGTTAGTTTCTCCTGACCGAGACCGCCAGATGTGCTGAGAAGATAGAAATTCCAGAGGCAGGGTCGAGGTTCCTGACTGCCCTTTGCCAGCCTTGCAAAGACATTCCCAGATTCTAACGTTATTTTCCATGAAGGAGCAGGCATCGGGAATATGTCAGACTTGACTGGCGCCTTACTGGCCTCAGCTCAGCTACTGCCTTTCCATTCAAACAAGGACAAGGGCCTACTTGGTGAAGGGTAAGGGTCAGCTTCTTTCCAAACTGCCAAGGACTACAGCAATGAGACCTCTGTCAAGGTGAGGGAAGCCTATGCGGATGGATTCTTAGCAGGTGCTTTGCCACAAAGCATCAGCACCCACGGAGAGAATCAGACTCCCTTTGCCACTATGTTGGGTGTGTAGCTTCATGCACAGAGGTGTCTCTGTAGAAGCCAAGAATGTTCCTGAGAGATGAGGTTCACTAGAGCTCTCCTACAGAGCATAGACCTGTCCATGTGGTTTTGTCTTCCCCTGTGAGTTGGGCCCCCGAGGTCCGACCCAGCTCCAGGGAAACAGCCCCTGAGAAAAAATCTCCAGGAACAGCTTTGCGCCCAGGCTGGGAAATGCAGTTCACAGGAGGCAAGGCAAGCGAGCCTCCTGCAGGGAAAAAGAGGCCTTACTGCTCCTGGACGATCAGGCTGCAAGAGTGTGTGAGACCTCACTTGTGCCTTACTGGCCTCAGCTCCGCCGTTGCCTGTTGTTCCGAGCTAGGACCCAGGCCTACTTGGAGAAGGGTTAGGGTGCGGATTTCTACAAACTGTCAAGGACGACAGCAATGAGAATTCTCTTAGCAGTAAGGGAGAGCATTGTATGGATTCTCAAGCTGTTGTTTGAATGAGAGCTTCAAAGCTACACAGAGAGAATCAGGCTCTCTGTTCCCCTATTTTGGCTGTGCAGCTTCACACACAGAATTTGACTCTGTTGGAGCCAGAAATATTCCTGAAAGACTTAGGCTCACCAAAGCTGTCCTCCAGAGCAAAGACATTGGATGTGGTTTTGCCTTCCCTTGCCAGTATGGGTCCCCTAGCTTGGCCCCAGCTCCGGGGATACAGCCTCTGAAAAAAATCTTGCAAGAAGCGATTTTTCCTCCAGGCTGTTAAGCGGAATTCGCAGTTTGCAAGTTAAGGAAGCCTGCTTCGTGGAAGAGCAAGCAGCCAACTGGCCCTGTGTTAGGAAGCCTGTATTTGAAAGGAATGGGTTAGCTTCTACAGCGGGAGAACCTCAGATCTGCTCAGGGGGCTGAAATACTAGAGTCAGGGTCGAGGTTCTCCCTTGTCCTTTGCGCACCTTGCAAAGACATTCCTAGCTTCTAGCGTTAGTGTCCCTGTAGTAGCAGGCTGCAGGAGCGTGTGATAAATGACTGCCGCGTTCCTGTCCTCAGCTCCGCTATTGACTTTCTATTCGAACTAGAACCCAGGCCTACTTTGAGAGGGGTTAGGGTCCAGTGTTTCCAAACTGCCAAGGGCTACGGCAATGCGAGCTCTGTCAGAGGTAAGAAAAGAGCAATTGGTTGGATTCTTCAGCTGCTGCGTGGCTGCACAGCTTCCGCGCTGCATGGAGAGCATGAGGCTCCTTGTGGCCCTATTTTGGGTACGCAGCAACATGCACACAGAATGTCTGTGTTCACTTATGTACAGGCTTATGTACACTAGAGCTCTCCTACAGAGCAAAGACCACTCAGTGGGCTCCAAGAGATACCTGTCGCGGCTCGAGAAGAGAGTGGAGTCCTTTGCTTCCCCTCGAGATGAGGCCTGACTCCCCGGGTGAGTATGGAATGCAACCCCAAATCCCTGTCGCCTATGGAGAGGAACATTAAGTCCTGGATACAAGCCTAGATGAGGTCTAGTTTGCCCTTCAGTGAATGGAGCCCAATCCACAGCTCTCCCTGGCAACTCGAATGGAAGATTAGACTTCCTGGGCCAACACAAGAGGAAGCCTGAATTCCCCGTCGTAACTCGAGAATCCCACCGAAACTCGAGAAAATCCACGTGCTTCCCTCGTCATCGCAAGATGAGGCCCTTTGTCCGCTACAGCATCTCAAGAGAAGTCCCACGTTCCATCCTGAAGTGCGAAACGGTACTTGGCACCCTTGATGCGACCCCAAAAGTTCCGCGACATACCAGACTCACTCAAGGGGAACACCGAGGTTCCCGGCACCACTTCATCTGACCCCTTCTCCTCTCCTGATTGCGACAGGAGGGTCGACTCCCCTTCTCTGTCTGCAAGGGGTTCCCGACCTTCCGGGCGCACCTCAGGATGAGGCCGGTCTCATGAGGAAGTTCGAGACGTAGCCTCGTGGGTGGTGCCACATGCCGAAAGACCCCAATTTCACGGTCCACTCTTGAAAAGAACCCGATGCCAGCACACCTCTTTGAAGGAAAACCTGTGGATGAAGGCACAACACGAAGGGGCACTGACACCCGCGTGCATCATCCAGAAAAACCCGCAGGTCCCACAGACATTTCGACAAGTGGCCTGTCACCCTGTAAACAACTCGAAAGGCAAACGAAGGTCCATTCCTCAACAGAAGACTAGGTGTGACTCTCTTGTCCCTACTCTGCAGGGACCATGGGATCCGAGTCAGAAACGGAGAGGAAGCCTGAGGTTCCTGCGTCCACTCGAGATGAGGCCCTCTTCCATTGCACCACACCCAGTGGAGTCCCGAGAGGCCCCTACCAACTCCACAGTATCCCTGAGTTCTCAGAGGCACAATGAGAAGCTCCCTGAGGTCAAGGCACAAGTCGAGGGAACCCTGGGTTTTCTGCCATGACTCGAGAAAGACCTCGAGAGTGCTTCAAAGTGTGTTGAGTCGCGATTCCCCTACCATGACTCGAGAGCCCTGACATGCGCCCCCTCTTCACGCGCATGGAGACCTGACTAACCTGGCACTGCACGAGAGGCTCCCTGAGATCCTCATCGTACCTCGTGAGGAAACCCACACTGCCGTGGCAGCTCGAGGAAACACATGAGACACCCCGGTCATCGCGAGATGAGGGCCTTATATTCCTGCATGGCCTGGAGACCAATCACGAGTCCTCTCTCCAAACTGAAGAGCAGGCTGGACTCCGTTGAGGCCGCTCAGGGGGCTCCAACAGATCCTTGTCGCGACTCAAGAGGAGAGCGGAGTCCTTGGCTTCCCCTCGAGATGAGGTCTGACTCCCCGGGGGAGCCTGGAATGCAACCCCGAGATGCCTGCTTTCCCTGGAGAGGAATAGTAGGTCCTGGACACACGCCTAGGTGAGGTCTCTTCGGCCCTGCAGTGACTCGAGCGCAACCCCCAGATTTCCCTTGCAACTCGAGGGGAAGATTGGGCTTCCCAGGGCCAACCCAAGAGGAAGGCTGAGATCCCCATTGTAACTCGAGAATCCCGCCGCAACTCGAGAAAAACCACGTGGTTCCCACCTCTTGGCAAGATGAGACCCTTGCCCGCGACGGCGTCTCAAGGGAAGTCCCCTCTTCCGCCCTGAAGGGCGGAAAGGATCCTGCCAGCCTTCATGCGACCCCCAAAAGTTCCCCGACACGCCGGGTTCCCTCGAGAGGAACACCGAGGGTCCCGGCACCGCTTCCTCTGAGCCCCTTCTCCCCTCCTGATCGCGACAGGAGAGTCGATTCCCCTGCGTGGTCTGGAAGGGGTTCCCGGCCTTCCCGGCGCACCTCAGGATGAGGCCGGCCTCACGAGGAAATTGGAGACGAGCCACGTGGGTGGTGCCACATGCCCAACGCCCCCGATTCCCCGGTCCGCTCTTGAGAAGGACCCGAGGCCCGGACCCCTCTTCGAAGGCAACCCTGTGGGTGAAGGCACAACACGAAGGGGTACTGCCAACCCCGTGCACCGTCCGCAAAGACCCGCGGGTTCCACACACAGCTCGACGAGGGGCCTGAGACCCCCTGAGCAACTCGAGAGGCAAGCGGGGTTCCCTTCTTCAGACAAGACGAGGCCTGACTCTCCTGTCCCAACTCTGCAGGGACCCTGCGGTCGGAGTCCGAAACGGAGAGGAAGCCTGAGGTTCCTGCCTCCCCTCGAGCTGAGGCCCTCTTCCGTTGCGCCAGACCCAGCGGAGTCCCGAGGGTCACCGCCAACTCCACAGGATCCCTCGCCTCTCAGAGGTACCCTGGGAAGTTCCCTAAGGTTTCCGGCAGAAGGCGAGGGAAACGAGGGTTTCCCGCCGCCCTCCAACAAAGACTTCGAGAGTCCTTCTTCAAAGCGTCTCGAGGCCCTAGTCCCCTCCCGCGACTCGAGAGCCATGACGCGCTCGCCCTCGCCACGCGCCTGGAGACCTGACTTCCCTGGCGCCGCACGAGAGGCTCCCTGAGATTCTCATCGTGCCTCGGGAGAAAACCCCCAGGGGCGCCGCAGCTCGAGGAAACCCCTGAGACGGCCCCGTACTCGAGAGCTGAGGGCCTTCTTTTCCTGCATGGCCTGGAGAGCAATCCCGGGTCCTCTCTCCAAACGGAAGAGGAGTCTGGTCAACTGAGGCTGCTCAGGGGGCTCCAAGAGACCCGCGTCGCGACTCGAGAGGAGAGCGGAATTCTTGGCTTTCCCTCGAGACGAGGCCTGACTCCCCGGGGGAGCCTGGAATGCAACCCCGAGATCCCTGCCTTCCCTGGAGAGGAATATTAGGTCCTGGACACACGCCTAGGTGAGGTTTCTTGGGCCCTGCAGTGACTCGAGCGCAACCCCCAGCTTTCCCTCGCAACTCGAGGCGAAGTTTGGCCTTCCCAGGGCCAACCCAAGAGGAAGCCTGAGATCCCCGTCGTAATTCGAGATTCCCGCCGCAACTCGAGAAAAACCACGGGGTTCCCACTTCTTGGCAAGATGAGGCCCTTGCCCGCGACGGTGTCTCAAGGGAAGTCCCCTCTTCCGCCCTGAAGGGCGAAACGGTCGCTGACAGCCTTCCTGCGACCCCCAAGTTCACCGACACGCCGGGTTCCCTCGAGGGGAACACCGAGGGTCCCGGCACCGCTTCATCTGAGCCCCTTCTCCCCTCCGGATTGCGACAGGAGAGGCGATTCCCCTGCGTGGTCTGGAAGGGGTTCCCGGCCTTCCAGGCGCACCTCAGGATGAGGCTGGCCTCACGAGGAAATTCGAGACGAGCCACGTGGGTGGGGCCACATGCAGAATGCCCCCGATTCCCGGGTCCGCTCTTGAGAAGGACCCGAGGCCCGGACCCCTCTTCGAAGGCAACCCTGTGGGTGAAGGCACAACACGAAGGGGCACTGCCACCCCCGTGCATCGTCCGCAGAGGCCCGCGGGTTCCACACACAGCTCGACGATGGACCTGAGACCCCCTGAGCAACTCGAGAGGCCAGCGGGGTTCCCTTCCTCAGACAAGACGAGGCCTGACTCTCCTGTGCCAACTCTGCAGGGACCCTGCGGTCGGAGTCCGAAACGGAGAGGAAGCCTGAGGTTCCTGCCTCCCCTCGAGGTGAGGCCCTCTTCCGTTGCGCCAGACCCAGTGCAGTCCCGAGAGGCCCCGCCAATTCCTCAGGATCCCTCGCCTCTCAGAGGCACCCTGGGAAGTTCCCTAAGGTCCCCGGCAGAAGGCGAGGGAAACGAGGGTTTCCCACCGCCCCCCGAGAAAGACCTCGAAAGTCCTTCTTCAACGCATCTCGAGGCCCTAGTCCCCTCCCGTGACTCGAGAGCCATGACGCGCTCCCCCTCGCCACGCGCATGGAGTCCTGACTTCCCTGGCGCCGCACGAGAGGCTCCCTGAGATCCCCGTCGTGCCTCGGGAGAAACCCCACACTGGCGCCGCAGCTCGAGAAAACCCACGAGACGCCCCCGTTATCGTGAGATGAGGGCCATCATTAACTGCATGGCCTGGAGGGCAATCCCAAGTCGTCTCTCCAAACTCCACGGGAGGCTTGACTCACTAAGGCTACCCAGTGCGCTCAATAGGTACCCGTCGCGACTCGAGAGGAAAGCGGAATACTTTGCTTCCCCTAGAAACAAGGCCGGATTTCCTGGGTGAGTCTGGAATGCCACCCCGAGATCCCTGTCACCCCTGGAGAGGAATATTCGGTCCTGGACACAAGCCTAGATATGGTCTATTTTGCCCCGCAGTGACTTGAGTGGGATCCCAGCTCACCCTCGCAACTCGAATGGAAGATTGGACTTCCATGGGCCAACACAGGAGGAAATCTGAATTCCCCGTCGAAACTCGAGACTCCCGCCGCAATGCGAGCAAAAGCACATGATTCACTCGTCATCCCAAGATGAGGCCCTGGCCCGCTACAGCGTCTCAAGTGAAGTCCCACGTTCCGTCTTGAAGTGCGAAATGCTACTTTTCACCCTTGATGTAACCCCAAAAGTTCCCCGACACACCGTTCTCACCGAGGGGAACACCGAAGTTCCCGGCACCACTTCATCTGATCACTTTCTCCCCTCCTGATCACGACAGGAGGGTATATTCCCCTGCTTTGTCTGGAAGGAGTTCCCGCCCATCCCGGCGCACCTAAGGATGAGGCCTTTCTCAGGAGGAAATTCGAGACGTAGCCTCGTGGGTGGTGCCACATGCCGAAAGACCCCGATGGTGCGGTCCAATCTGGATAAGAACCCGATGCCCGGACACCACTTCGAAGGCAACCCTGTGGATGAAGGCACCACAGAAGGGTTACTAAAACTCCCGTGCATCGTCCAGAAAAACCCACAGGTTCTACACACAGCTCGACAAGTGGAATGTCACCCCGTGAACAACTCTATAGGCAAGCAGAGTTCGATTCCTCCACACAAGATGAGGCCTGACTCTCCTGTCCCAACTCTGCAGGGACCCTGCCATCCGAGTTAGAAATGGAGAGGAAACCTGAGGTTCCTGTCTCAACTCGAGGTGAGGCCCTCTTCCATTGCACCAAACCCAGATGAGTCGCGAGAGGCCCCTCCCAACTCCACAGTATCCCTGAATTCTCAGAGGCACATTGAGAATCTACCTGAGGTCACCGGCACAAGTCAAGGGAACCCAGGGTTTCCTGCTGCGACCCGAGAAAGACCTTGAGAGTCCTTCAGCGCGTCTTGAGGCCCGATTCCCCTACCATGACTCGAGAGCAAAGACCCGCTCCCCATCGCCATGCGCATGGAGACCTGACTTCCCTGACGCCTGAAGAGAGTCTCCCTGAGCTCCCCGTCGTACCTCTTCGGAAACCCCATTCAGGCACCGCAGCTCGAGAAAACCCACGATACGCCCCCGTCATCACGAGATGAGGGACTTCTTTCCTGCCTGGCATGGAGAGCAAAACCGAATCCTCTCTCCAGACTCCACAGGAGGCTTGACTCTCTTTAGGCCTCTCAGTTGGCTCCAAGAGATACCTGTCAGGACTTGAAGGGAGAGAGGAGTCCTTTGCTTCCCCTCGAGATGAGGCCTGACTCCCCGTGTGAGTCTGGAATGCAACCCCGAGTTCCTGTCGCACCTGGAGAGGAAAACTCGGTCCTGGACACAAGCCTAGATGAGGTCTATTTTGCACTGCAGTTACTAGAGAGCAATCGCCAGCTCTCCCTCGCAAATCGAATTGAAGATTGGACTTCCCTGGGCCAATACAATTGGAAGCCTGAATTCGACATCGTAACTCGAGAATCCCGCCGAAACTCGAGAAAATCCACGTGGTTCCCCCATCAGCGCTAGATGAGGCCCTTGCCCGCTACAGCGACTCAAGAGAAGTCCCACATTCTGTCTTGAAGTGCGAAACGGTACTTGGCACCCTTGATGCAATCTCAAAATTCCCCGACATACCGGTCTCACTCGAAAGGAACACCGAGGTTCCCGGAACCACTTCATTTGAGCTCCTTCTCCCCTCGTGATCGCGACAGGAGTGTTGATTCCCCTGCTATGTCTGGTAGGCGTTCCCGACCTTTCCAGCGCGCCTAAGGATGAGGCAGGTCTCACGAGGAAATTCGAGACATAGCCTCGTGGGTGGTGCCACAAGCCGAAAGACCCCGATTTCCCGGTCTACTCTTGATAAGAACGCGATGCCCTGACACCTTTACGAAGGAAAACCTGTGGATGAAAGCACAACACGAAGGGGCACTGACACCCCCGTTTATCATCCAGAAAAACCCGCAGGTTACAAACACAGTTCAACAAGTGGTCTGTCACCCCGTGAACAACTCGAGAGGCAAGTGGAGTTCCATTCCTCCACACAAGGCGAGACCTGATTTTCTGTACCAACTCTGCAGGGAAACTGCGATCCGAGTCAGTACCGGCGCAAGGAAACCCAGGAGAGGAAACATGAGGTTCCTGCCTCCACTCGAGATGAGGCTCTCATCCATTGCACCAAACCCAGTGGAGTCCAGAGAGGCTCCTCCCAACTCCACAGTACCCCTGACTTCTCAGAGGCACCCGGAGAAGCTCCATGAGGTCACCGGCACATGTCGAGGGAACCCAGGGTTTCCTGCCACAATGCGAAAAAGACCTCGAGAGTCCTACTTCAACGTGTCTTGAAGCCCGAATCTGCTTCCAAGGCTCTATAGAAATGATACGCACCCCCTCGCCATGCACATGGAGACCTGACTTCCCTGGCGCCATAAGAGAGGCTCCCTGAGCTCCCTGTTGTACCTGGTGAGAAACCCCACACTGACGCCGCAGCTTGAGAAAACCCACCATACGCCCCTGTCATCGCGAGATGAGGGCCTTCTTTTCCTGCATGGCCTGGAGAGGAATACCGAATCCTCTTTTCAAACTCCACAGGAGGCTTGACTCCCTTTAGGCCACTTAGTGGGCTCCAAGAGATACCCATCGTGACTCGAGAGGAGAATGGAGTCCTTTGCTTCCCCTCGAGACAAGGCCTGACTCACCAGGTGGGTCTGGAATGCAACCCCGAGATCCCTGTCTCCCCTGGAGAGGAACATTAGGTCCTGGAAACAAGCCTAGATGAGGTCTCTTTTGCCCTTCTGTAACTCGAGAGCAATCCCCCGCTCTCCCTGACAACTCGAATGGAAGATTGGACTTCCCTGGGCCAACACAAGAGGAAGCCTGAATTCCCCTTCGTAACTCGAGAATCCCACCGCAACTCGAGAAAAAGCACTTGGTTCCCTCGTCATCACAAGATGAGGCCCTTGCCCGCTACAGCTTCTCAAGAAAAGTCCCACGTTCCGTCTTGAAGTGCAAAACGATACTTGACACCCTTGATGTGACCCCAAAAGTTCCCCGAAATATCGGTCTCACTCGAGGTGAACACCGAGGTTCCCGGCACCAGTTTATCTGAGCCCCTTCTCCCCTCCTGTTCGTGATAGGAGGGTCACTTCCCCTGCTTTGTTTGTAAGGGGTTCCCGACCTTCACGGGGCACTTCAGGATGAGGCCGGTCTCACGAGGAAATTCGAGACGTAGCTCGCGGGTGGTGCCACATGCCAAAAGACTATGATTTCCCTGTACACTCTTCATAAGAACCCGATGCCTGGACACCTCTTCGAAGGCAACCCTGTGGATGAAGGCACAACACAAAGGGGCACTGACACCCTCGTGCATCGTCCGGAAAAACCCGCAGGTTCCACATACAGCTCAACAAGTGGCTTGTCACCCCTGAAGAACTCGAGAGGCAAGTGGGGTTTCATTCCTCTACACAAGACGAGGCCTGACTCTCCTGTCCCAACTCTGCAGGGACTTTGCGATCCGAATCAGACCAGCGCCAGTGAAGTCACGAGAAGAACGCTGAGGTTCTTGCCTCCACTCGAGATTAGGACCTCTTCCATTGCACGAAATCCAGTGGAGTCCCGAGAGACGCGTCCCAGCTCCACAGTATCCCTGACTTCTCAGAGGCACCCTGAGAAGCTCCCTGAGGTCACCAGCACAATTCGTGTGAACCCAGGGTTTACTGCCGCCACCATAGAAAGAACTCAAGAGTCCTTCTTCAACGCATTTTGAGGCCTGATTCCCCTACCATGACTCGAGGGCAATGACGCGCTCCCTCTGCTACACTCATGAAGCCCTGACTTCCCTGGCGCCACACGAGAGGCTCCCTGAGCTCCCCGTCATACCTCGTGAGAAACCCCACACTGGCGCCGCAGATAGAGAAAACCCACGAGACGCCCCCGTTTTCGCGACATGACGGCCTTCTTTTCTAGCATGGCCTGGAGAGCAATCCCGAGTCCTCTCTCCAAACTCCACAGTAGGCTTGACTCCCTTTTGGTCACTCAGTGGACTCCAAGACATACCCGTCGCGAGTCGAGAGGAGAGTGGAGTCTTTTCCTTCCCCACAAGGCGAGGCCTGACTCCTCCGGTGAGTCTGATATGCGAACCGGAGGTCCCTGTCGCCCCTGGAGAGAAACATTAGGTCCTGGACACAAGCCTAGATGAGGTCTCTTTTTTCCTGCAGTGACTCGAGAGCAATCCCCAACTCTCCCTCGCAACTCGAATGGAAGACTGGACTTCCCTGGGCCAACAGAAGAGGAAGCCTGAATTTCCCGTTGTAACTCAAGAATCCCGCCACAACTCGAGAAAAACCACGTCGTTCCCTCTTCATCGCAAGATGCGGCCATTGCCACTACAGCGTCTCAAAAGAAGTCTTACGTTCCATCTTGAAGTGCGATACGGTACTTGGCACCTTTGATGCGACACCAAAAGTTCCCCAACACACTGGTCTCACTGGAGGGGAACACCGAGGTTCCCGGCATCACCTCATCTGTGCCCCTTCTCCCCTCCTGATCGAGACAGGAGGGTCGATTCCCCTGCTTTGTCTGCAAGGGGTTCCGACCTTCGCAGCGCACCTCAGGATGAGGCCGGTCTCACGAGGAAATTCGAGACGAACCACGTAGGTGGTGCCACATGCCGAACGCCCCCGATGCCCCGGTCCGCTCTTTAGAAGGCCCTGAGGCCCGGACCCCTCTTCGAAGGCAACCCTGTGGGTGAAGGCACAACACGAAGGGGTACTGACATCCCCATGCATAGTATGGAAAAACACGCAGATTCCAAACACAGATTGACAAGTGTCCTGTCATCCCTTGAAGAACTAGAGAGGCATGCCGAGTTCCTTTCCTCCACACAAGAGAAGGCCTGACTCTCCTTTCCCAACTCTGCAGGGACCGTGCGATCAGAGTCAGAAATGTAGATGAAACCTGACGTTCCTGCATCAACTCGAAATGAGGCCCTGTTCCATTGTGCCATACCCAGTGGAGTTCCGAGAGGCCCCTCCCAAATCCACAGTATCCCTGATTCTCAGAGGCACCCTCAGAAGTTCTCTGTGGTCACTGGCACAAGTCGAGTGAACCCAGGGTTTCCTGCTGCATTCTGAGCAAGACCTCGAGAGACCTTCTTTACCGCATCTTGAGGCCCGATACCCTACCATGACTGGAGAGCAATGACGCATTCCCCTCGCCACGCCCATTGAAACCTAACTTCCCTGGCGCCACACGAGAGGCTCCCTGCGCTCCCCGTCCTACCTCATGAAAACCCCACACTGGCACCGCCGCTCAAGAAAACTCACGAGACGCCCCCATCATCGTAAGATGAGGGCCTTCTTTTCCTACATGACCTAGAGAGCAATCCCGAGTCCACTCTCCAAACTCCACTGGAGGCCTGACTCCCTTTAGGCCACTCAGTAGCCTCCAAGAGATACACGTCGCTACTCTAGAGGAGAGCAGAGTCCGTTGCTTCCCCTCGAGCAGAGGCCTGACTACTTGGGTGAGTCTGGAATGGGATCCCGAGATCCGTGTCGCCCCTGTAGAGGAAAACTCGGTCCTGGACACAAGCCTAAATGAGGTCTTTTTTGTCCTGCATTGACTCAAGTGCAATCCCCAGCTCTCCCTCCCAACTCGAATGGATGATTGGACTTCCCTGGGCCAACACAAGAGGAAGCCTGTATTCCCCGTTGTAATTCGAGAATCCCGCGGCAACTGGAGAAAAACAACGTGGCTCCTCCGTCATCGAAATATGAGGCCCCTGTCAGCTATAGCGTCTCCAGGGAAGTCCCATGTTCCGTCTTGAAGTGTGAAACGGTAGTTGGCACCCTTGATGCGACCCCCAAATTTCCCTGACACCCCGGTCTCACTCGAGGAGAACATGGAGGTTCCCAGCACCGCTTCAGCTGAGCCTCTTCTCCCCTCCTGATGGTGACAGGAGGGTCGATTCCCCTGCTTTGTCTGGAAGGGGTTCCCAGACTTCCCGGCGAACCTCAGGATGAGGCCAGTCTCACGAGGGAAGTCGAGACGTAGCCTCGTGGGTTGTGCCACATGCCGAAAGACCCCGATTTCCTGGTCCGCTATTGATAAGATCCCGATGCCCGGTCACCTCTTCGAAGGTAACCCTGTGGATGAAGGCACAACACGAAGGGGCCCTGACACCCCTCTGCATCGTCCCCCAAAACCGCAGGTTCCACATACAACTCGACAGGTGGCCTGTCATCCCATGAACAACTCGAGAGGCAAGCGGAGTTCCATTACTCCACACAAGACGAGGTCTGACTCTCCTGTCCCAACTCTGCAGGGACCCTGCTATCCGAGTCAGAAATGGAGAGGAACCCTGACGTTACTGCCTCAATCCGAGATTAGGTCCTCTTCAATTGCACCAGTCCCTGTGATGTCCCGAGAAGCCCCTCTCAACTCCACAGTATCCCTGACTTCTCAGAGGAACCCCGCTAAGCTCCCTGAGGTCATGGGCACAAGTCGAGGGAACCCAGGGTTTCCTGCCACACCCCGAGAAAGACCTCGAGAGTTCTTCTTCGAAGCGTCTTGAGGCTTGATTCCCCTACCATGACTCGAGAGCAATGAGGCGCTCCCCCACGCCACGTCCATGGAGACCTGACTTCCGTGGCACCACAGGAGTCTCCCTGAGCTCCCCGTCCTATCTCGTGAGAAACCCCAACCAGGCACTGCACCTTGAGAAAACCCACGAGACGCCCCCGTCATCGCGAGATGAGGGCCTTCTTTTCCTGCATGGCCTAGAGAGCAATCCCGAGTCCTCTGTCCAAACTCCACAGGAGGATTAACTCCATTTAGGCCACTCTTGGGCTCCAAGGGATACCCGTCGCGACTCGAGAGGAGAGCGGAGTCCATTCATTCCCTTCGAGACGAGGCCTGACTCCCCGGGTGAGTCTGGAATGCAACCCCGAGATCCCTGTCGCCCCTGGAGAGAAAAACTCGGTCCTGGACACAAACCTAGATGAGCTCTATTTTGCCCTGCAGTGACTCGAGAGCAATCTCCAGCTCTCACTTGCAACTCGAATGGAAGATTGGACTTCCCTGGGCCAACACAAGAAGAAACCTGTATTCCCCATCGTAACTCAAGAATCCTGCCGCAACTCGAGAAAAAACACGTGGGTCCCCCGTCAGCACTAGATGAGGCCCTTGCCCACTACAGCGTCTAAAGAGAAGTCCCAGGTTCCGTCTTGAAGTGCGAAACGGTACTTGGCACCCTTGATGCAACGCGAAAAGTTACCCGACTTTCACTCAAGGAGAGCACCGAGGTTCCCGGCACTACTTCATCTGAGCCCTTTCTCTCCTCCTGATCCCGAAAGGAGGGTCGATTCCCCTGCTTTGTTTGGAAAGGGTTCCCGGACTTTCCTGCGCGCCTCAGGATGAGGCCGGTCTCACGAGGAAATTCGAGACGTAGCCTCGTGGGTGGTGCAACATGCTGAAAGAACCCAATTTCCCGGTCCGCACTTGAGGAGAACCCGATGCCCGGACACCTCTTCGAAGGCAACCCTGTGGATGAAGGCACAACAGGAAGGAGCACTGACGCCCCCGTGCATCTCCGAAAAACCCGCAGGTTCCACACACATCACGAAAAGTGGTGTCATCCTTGAACAACTTGAGATGTAAGCGGAGTTCCATTCCTCCGCAGAACACGAGACCTGACACTCCTGAGCAAACTCAACAGGGACCCTGCGATCTGAGTCAGATCCGGCCTCCAGGAAGTCAGGAGCAGAACCCTGAGGTTCCTGCCTGAACTCGAGATGAGGCCCACTTCCATTGCACCAAACCCAGAGGAGTCCCGAGAGGCCTCTCCCAAATCCACAGTATCCCTGACTTCTCAGAGGCACCCTGAGACGCTCCCTGAGGTCACCGGCACAAGTCAAGGGAACCCAGGGTTTCCTGCCGCAACCCTAGAAAGACATCGAGAGTTCTTTTTCTACCCGTCATGAGGCCCGATTCCCCTACCCTGACTTGAGAGCAATGACGCGCTCCCACTTGCCCCGCCAATGGAGACCTGACTTCCCTGTTGCCACACGAGAGGCTACCTGAACTCCCCGTCGTACCTCGTGAGAAACCCCACACTGGCGCCGCAGCTCGAGAAAACACACGAGACGCCCCCGTCATCTCGAGATGTGGGCCTTCTTTTCCTGCATGGCCTGGAGAGCAATCCCGAGTCCTCTCTCCAAACTGAAGAGGAGGGTTGACTCCCTTTAGACCACTCAGTGGGCTCCAAGAGATACGCGTCGCTACTCGAGAGGAGAGCCGAGTCCTTTGCTTCCCCTCGAGACGAGGCCTAACTCCCTGGGTGAGTCTGTAATGCAAACCCGAGATCCCTGTCGCCCTTGGAGAGGATCACTGGGTCCTGAACACAAGGCTAGATGAGGTCGCTTTTGCCCTGCAGTAACTCGAGAGCACTCCCCAGCTTTCCCTCGCAACCCGAATGGAATATTGGACCTCCCTGGGCCAACACAAGAGGAAGCCTGAATTCCCAGTAGTAATTCGAGAATTCCACCTCAACTTGAGAAAAACCACGTGGTTTCCCCTTCATTGCAAGATGAGGCCCTTGCCCGCTCCAGCGTCTCAAGAGTAGTCCCACGTTCTGTCTTCAAGTGCGAAATGATATTTGGCACCCTTAATGCTACCCCAAAAGTTCCCCGACATACGGGTCGCACTCGAAGGGAACACCGAGGTTCCTGGCACCACTTCATCTGAGCCCCTTCTCCCCTCCTGATCGCGAAAGGAGGGTCGATTCCCCTGCTTTGTCTGCAAGGGGTTCCCGACCTTCTCCACGCACCTCAGATGAGGCTGTCTCACGAGGAAATTCGAGACGTAGCCTCGATGGTGGTGCCACATGCCGAAAGACCGCGATTTCCCGATCCGCTCTTGATAAGAACGCGATGCCCAGACACCTATTCGAAGATAGTGTGGATGAAGGCACAACACGAAGGGGCACTGACACCCCCGTGCATCGTCCGGAAAAGACCGCAGGTTACTCATACAGCTGAACAAGTTCCTGTCACCCAGTGAACAACTCGAGAGGCAAGCGGAGGTCCATTCCTGCACACAAGACAAGGCCTGACTCACCTCTCCCAACTATGCAGGGGGCTGAGATTGGAATCAGAAATGGAGAGGAACCCTGAGGTTCCTGCCTCCCCTCGAGATGAGGCCCCCTTCCATTTCACCAAACCCAGTGGAGTCCCGAGAGGTCTTTCCCAACTCCACAGTATCCCTGACTTCTCAGAGGCACCCGGAGAATCTCCCTGAGGTCACCGGCACAAGTCGAGGGAACTCAGGTATTCTTGCCAAGACCCGAGAGAGATCTTGAGAGTCCTTCTTCAACGCATCTAGAGGCCTGATTCCCCTACCATGACTCGAGAGCAATGACGCGCTCCCCCTTGCCACACGCATCGAGACCTAACTTCCCTGGCGCCACACAAGAGGCTCCCTGAGCTCCCCGTCGTACCTCCTGAGAAACCAACACAGGCGCTGCAACTCGGTAAAACCACTGAGACCCCCCCCCCCCGTCATCGTGAGATGAGGGCCTTCTTTTCCTGCATGTCCTGGAGTGCAATCCCGAGTCCTCTCTCCAAACTCCAGAGGAGGCTTGACTCCCTTTAGTCCACTCAGTGGGCTCCAAGAAATACGCGTCGCGACTCGAGAAGAGAGATAAGTCCTTTGTTTCCCCTCGAGACGACGCCTGACTCCTGGGTGAGTCTGGAATGCAACCCCAAGATCCCAGTCACCCCTTGAGAGGAACATTAGGTCCTAGACACAAGCCTGGATGAGGTTTCTTTTGCCCTGCAGTGACTCGAGCGCAACCCCCAGCTCTCCCTCGCAACTCGAATGGAAGATTGGGCTTCCCTGGGCCAACACAAGAGGAAGCCAGAAATCCCCTTCGTAACTCGAGAATCCCGCCGCAACTCGAGAAAAACCACGTGTTTCCAACGTCATCCCAAGATGAGGCCCTTGCTGCTATGGCCTCTCAAGAAAAGAACCACGTTCCGTCTTGAAGTGCGAAACGGTACTTTGCACCCTTGATGCGACACCAAATGTTCCTGGACACGCCGGTCTCACTCGACAGGAACACCTAGGTTCCCGCACCACTTCATCTGAGCACCTTCTCCCCTCCTGTTCGAGACAGGAGGGTCTATTCCCCTGCTTTGTTTGGAAGGGGTTCCCCACATTCCCGGTGCACCTCAGGATGAGGCCGGTCTCACGAGGAAATTCGAGACATAGCATCGGGGGTGGTGTCACATGCCGAAATACCCCGATTTCCCGGCCCACTCTTGAGAAGAACCCGATGCCCGGACACCTCTTCGAAGGCAACCCTGTGGACGAAGGCACAAAACGAAGGGTCACTGACACTCCCGTGCATCATTCGGTAAAAGCCGCAGGTTCCACACACAGCTCGACAAGAGGCCTGTCATCCCATGAACAACTCGAGAGGCAAGCAGAGTTCCATTCCTCCACTCAAGACGAGGCCTGACTCTCCGGTCCCAACTCTGAAGGGACCCTGCGATCGGAGTCCGAAATGGAGAGGAACCCTGAGGTTCCTGACTCCACTCGAGATGAGGCCTTCTTCCATTACACCAAAAACAGTGGAGGCCCGAGAGGCCCCTCCCAAATCCACAGTATCGCGACTTCTCAGAGGCACCCTTAGAAGCTCCCTGAGGTCACCGGCACAAGTCGAGGGAACACAGGGTTTCCTGACGCAACCCGAGAAAGACCTCGAAAATCCTCCTTCACGCGTCTTGAATCCCGATTCCCCTACCATGACTCGAGAGCAATGACGCGTTCCCCCTCGAAACTCGCATGGAGATTTGACTTCCCTGGCGCCACACGAGAGGCTCCCTGAGCTCCCCGTCATACCTCGTGAGAAATCCCACACTGGCTCCCCAGCTCGAGAAAACCCACGAGACGCCTCCGTCATCGCGAGATGAAGGCCTTCTTTTCCTGCATGGCCTGGAGAGCAATCTCGAGGCCTCTCTTCAAACTCCACAGGAGGCCTGACTCCCTTTAGGCCACTCTGTGGGCTCCAAGAGATACCCGTTGGGACTCGAGAGGAGAGCGGAATTCTTTGCTTCCCCTATATACCAGGCCTGACTCCTCAGGTGAGTCTGGAATGCAACCCCGAGATCCCTGTCGCCCCTGGAGAGGAACATTAGGTCCTAGACACAAGCATAGATGAGGTCTCATTTGCCCTGAAGTGACTCGAGAGCAATCCCCTGCTGTCCCTCCCACCTCGAATGGAAGAATGGACTTCCCTGGGACAACACAAGAGGAAACCTGAATTCCCCATCGTAATTCGAAAATCCCGCCGCAACTCGAGGAAAACCACGTGGTTCCCCCGTCATCGCAAGATGAGGCTCTTGCCAGCTACAGCGTCTCAGGAGAAGCCCCACGTTCCATCTTGAAGTTTAAAACGATAATTGGCAACCTTGATGTTACCACAAAAGTTCCCCGACACCCTGGTCTCACTCGAGGGGAACACCAAGGTTCGGTGCACCGCTTGTTCTGAGCCCCTTATCCCCTCCTGATCGCGATGGGAGGGTCGATTACCCTGCTTTGTCTGGAAGGGGTTCCGGACCTTCCCGGCGCACCTCAGGATGAGGCCGGTCTCACGAGGAAATTCGAGACGTAGCCTTGTGGTTGGTGCCACACGCCGAAAGACCCCGATTTCCCTGTCTGCTCTTGATAAGAACCCAATGCTAGGACACCTCTTCGAAGGCAATCCTGTGGACGAAGGCACAAAACGAAGGGGTCTGACACCCTCCTGCATCGTTGGAAAAGCCCGCAAGTTCCACATACAGTTCGACAAGTGGCCTGTCACCCCGTGAACAACTCGAGAGGCAAGAGGAGTTAAATTCCTCCACACAAGACGAGGCCTGACTCTCCTGTCCCAACTCTGCATGGACACTAAGATCCGATTCAGAAATGGAGAGGAACCATGAGGTTCCTGCCTCAACTCGAGATAAGGCCCTCTTCTACTGCACCAAACCCAGTGGAGTTCGGAGCGGCCCCTCCCAACTGCACAGTATCCCTGACTTCTCAGAGGCACCCTGAGAAGCTCCCTGAGGTCACGGGCATAAGTCGAGGGAACCCAGGGTTTCCTGCCGTAACCTGAGAAAAATCTCGAGAGTCCTTCTTCACGCGTCTTGAGGCCCGATTCCCCTACCATGACTGGAGAAAAATGACGCGCTCCCCCTCGCCACGCGCATGAAGATCTGACTTCCCCGGCACCACATGAGAGTCTCCCTGAGCTCCCCATCGTACCTCGTGAGAAACCCCACACTGGCGCCGCAGCTCGAGAAAACCCACGAGACGCCCCTGTCATGGTGAAATGAGGGCCTTCTTTCCTGAATGACCTGAAGAGCAATCCCGAATCCTCTCTCCAAACTCCAAAGGAGGCTTGACTCCCTTTAGGTCACTCAGTGGGCTCCAAGAGATACGCGTCGATACTCAGGAGGAGAGCGGTGTCTTTTGCTTCCCCTCGAGATGAGGTCTGACTACGAGGGTGAGTCTGGAATGCAACCCTGGATCCCTGTCGCCCCTGGAGAGGAACCTTAGGTCCTGGACAAAAGCCTAGAGGAGGTCTCTTTGGCCCTGCAGTGACTCAAGCAAAACCCCTAGCTTTCCCTTGCAACTCGAATGGAAGATTGGCCTTTCTGAGCCAACACAAGAGGAAGCCTGAATTTCCAGTTGTAATTTGAGAAACCCGCCGCAACTCGAGAAAAATCACGTGGTTCCCTGTATTGCAAGATGAGGCCCTTGCCCCCTACAGCGTCTCAAGAGAAGTCTCACATTCCGTCTTGAAGTGCAAAACAGTACTTGGCACCCTTGATGTGACCCCAAAAGTTCCCCTATATACCGATCTCACTAGAGGGGACACTGAAGTTCCCGGCACCACTTCATCTGAGGCCTTTCTCCTCTCATGATCGCGATAGGAGGGTCGATTCCACTGCTTTGTCTCGAAGGGGTTCCCGACCTTCCCGGCGCACCTCAGGATGAGGCCGGTCTCACGAGGAAATTCGAGACGTAGCCTCGAGGGCCATACTACATGCCGAAAGACCCCGATTCCATGGTCCACTTTTGATCAAAACCAGACTCCTGGACACCTCTTCGAAGGCAAGCCTGTGGATGAAGGCACAACACGTAGGGGCACTGACACCCCGTGCATCTTCCGGAAAAACCCGCAGGTTCTCACACAGCTCCACAAGTGGTCTGTCACCTCGTGAACAACTCGAGAAGCAAGCGGAGTTCCATTCCTCCACACAAGACGATGCCTGACTCTCCTGTCACAACTCTAGGGACCTTGCGCACTGAGTCAGAAATGGAGAGGAAGCCTGAGGTTCCTGCCTCCACTCAAGACGAGGCCTTTTCCATTGCCGCAAAACCAGAGGAGTCCCGAGAGGCCCGTCCCAAATCCACAGTATGCCTGACTTCTCAGAGGCACCCTGAGAAGCTCCCTAAGGTCACCGGCAGAAGTCGACGGAACCCAGGGTTTCCTGCCCCAACCTGAGAAAGACCTTGAGAGTCCTGCTTTAACGTATCTTGAGGCCCGATTCCCGTACCATATCTCGAGAGCAATGACGCGCTCCCCCTTGCCATGCGCATGGAGACCTGACTTCCCTGGCGCCACACGAAAGGCTCTCTGAGCTTCCCGTCGCACCTCGTCAGAAACCGCACACTGGCACCACAGCTCGAGAAAACCAACAAGACGCCCCTGTCATCGCGAGATGAGGATCTTCTTTTCCTGCATGGCCTGGAGAGCAATCCCGAGTCTTCTCTCCAAACTCCACAGGGGGCTTGACTCCCTTTAGGCCACTCAGTGGGCTCCAAGAGACACCTGTGGCGACTCGAGAGGAGAGCGGGGTCCTTTGCTTCCCCTCGAGTCGAGCTCGGACTCCCAGGATGCGTCTGGAATGCAAACCCGAGATCGCTGTCGGCCCTGGAGAGGAATATTAGGTCCTGGACACAAGCCTAGATGAGGTCTCTTTTGCCCTGCAGTGACTCAAGAGCAAACCCCAGCTCTCCCTCGAAACTCGAATGGAAGATTGGACTTCCCTGGGCCAACACAAGAGGAAGCCTGAATTCCCTGTCGTAACTCGAGAATCCCGCCGCACCTTGAGAAAAACCACGTGATTCCCCCGTCATCCCAAGATGAGGCCCTTGCCCTCTACAGCGTGTCAAGTGAAGCCCCAAGTCCGTATTGAAGTGCAAAACGGTACTTGGCACCCTTGAAGCGACCCCAAAAGTTTCCCGACACACCGGTTCCACTCGAGGGGAACACCGAGGTTCCCGGCACGACTTCAACTGAGCCCTTTCACTCCTCCTGATCGCGACAAGATGGTCGATTCCCCTGCTTTGTCTGGAAGGGGTTCCCGATCTTCATGGCGCACCTCAGGATGACACCAGTCTAACGAAGAAATTCGAGACGTAGCCTCATGGATGGTGCCACGTTCTGAAAGACCCCGATTTCCTGCTCCGCTATTGATAAGAACCCGATGTCCAGACACCTCTTTGAAGGCAACCCTGTGGATGAAGGCACAACACGAAGGGGCACTGACCCCCTCATGCATCTTACGGAAAAAACCGAAGGTTCCACTCACAGCTCAACAAATGGTCTGTTATCCTGTGAACAACTCGAGAGGCAAGTGGAGTTCCATTCGTCCACACAAGACGAGGCCTGACTCTCCTGTCCCAATTCTTCAGGGACCCTGTGGTCGGAGTTTTAAATGGAGAGGAACCCTTAGGTTCCTGCCTCAACTCGAGATGAGAACCTTTGCCATTGCACCAAACCCAGTGGAGTTCCGAGAGCCCCTCCCAAGTCCACAGTATGCCTGACTTCTCAGAGGCACCCTGAGAAGCTCCCTAGGTCACCGGTACAAGTCGAGGGAACCCAGGGTTTCCTGCCACAACCTGAGAAAGACCTTGAGACTCCTTCTTCAACGCGTCTTGAGTCCCGATTTCCCTACCGTGACTCGAGAGCATTTATGGGCTCCCCCTCATCACACGCATAGACACCTGACTTTCCTGGCGCCACATGAGAGGCTCCCTGAGATCCCCGTTGTACCTCGTGAGAAAATTCATACTTGCGCCCCAACTCGAGAAAACCCACAAGACGCCCCCGTCATTGCGAGCTGAGGGCCTTCTCTTCCTGTATGGCCTGGAGAGCAATCCCGAGTCCTCTCTCCAACTCCACAGGAGGCTTGACTCCCTGGAGGCCACTCAGTGGGCTCCAAGAGATACCTATTGTGACCCAGGAGGATATCAGAATCCTTTGCTTCCCCTCGAGCCGAGGCCTGACTCACTGGGTGAGTCTGGAATGCGTCCCCGTGATCCCTATCGCCCCTGGAGAGGAACATTAGGTCCTGGACACAAGCCTAGATGAGGTCTATTTTGACCTGCCGTGACTCGAGAGCAATTCCCACCCAGCTCTCTCTGGCAACTCGAATGGAAGAATGGACTTCCCTGGGCCAACAGAAGAGGAAGCCTGAATTCCCCGTCGTAAGTCAACAATCCCATCGCAACTCGAAAAAAACCACGTGGTTTCCCCTTCATCACAAGATGAGGCCCTTGCCCGCCACAGCGTCTCAAGAGAAGTCCCACGTTTCGTCTTGAAGTTTGAAACAGTATTTGGCAAGCTTCATGAGACCCCAAAAGTTCCCTGACATACCAGTCTCACTCAAGGGGAACACCGAGGTTCCCGGCACCACTTCATCTGAGCCCCTTCTCCCCTCCTGATCGCGACAGGAGGGTCGATTAACCTGCTTTGTCTGGAAGGCTTTCCCCACCTTCCAGGGGCACCTCAGCATGAGGCCCGTCTCATGAGGAAATTCGAGACGTAGCCTCGTGTGTGGTGCCACATTCCAAAAGACCCCGATTTCCTGGTCCGCTCTTGATAAGAACCTGATGCCCACACACTACTTCGAAGGCAACCCTGTGGATGAAAGCACATCACGAAGGGGCACTGACACCGCCGTGCATTGTCTGAAAAAAACCGCAGGTTCCACACACAGCTCGACAAGTGGCCTGTCACTCCTTGAACAACTTGAGAGGCAAGCGGAGTTCCATTCCTCCACACAAGACGAGGCCTGACTCTCCTGTCCCAACTCTGCAAGGACCCTGCGATCTGAGTCCGAAATGGAGAGGAACCCTGAGGTTCCTTCCTGATCTCAAGATTAGGCCCTCTTCCATTGCAGCAAACCCAGTGGAGTCCCGAGAGGCCTCTCCCAGCTCCATAGTATCCCTGACTTCTCAGAGGCACCCTGAGAAGCTACCTGAGGTCACAGGCACAAGTCGAGGGAACCCAGGGTTTCCTGCCGCAACCCGAGAAAGACCTCGAGCGTCCTTTTTCATTGTGTTGAGCCCTGATTCCTCTACCATGAACCGAGAGCAATGACGTGCGCCCCCTCGCCACTCGTATGGAGACTTGACTTCCCTGACACCACACGAGAGGCTCCCTGAGCTTCCGGTCGTACCTTGTGAGAAACCCCACACTGGCACCGCAGCGCCAGAAAAACCACGAGACTCCCCCGACATCGCGAGATGAGGGCCTTCTTTTCCTGCATCGCCTGGAGAGCAATCCCGCGTGCTCTCTCCAAACTCCACAAGAGAGGAGCCAAGATTGCTGAGGAGTAGGACGGGGAGAACTCTTTTCCTCCCCAAACAATTTCATCAAAAGAGCATTTAAACGTCGAGTAAATTCCACAATACAACTTATGAATGCTGCCAGAGGACATCAGGCACCCAGAAAAGCAACCCAACTCTTGGAAAGTAGGTAGGAAAAAGTATAAAAGACAAAAAAAGAGACAAAAGAGGGAGGGAGGGATTTCCATCCCGGGAAGATAGTCTTAAAAAGAGAAAAGTTTCCAAACACCAGGAAAGCTTTTCACTGCCAAATCTTTGCCAAGCTTTGGAAGCACAAAGGGCAACATAAGGGGGATAAAAATAAATAAACAATTAAAACTCGCAGATTGCAAGCCCTACGGTAACTCCCCCAGCCGCGAAGCAGTGCAGACGCCTGCTCACACCATTAGCAAGCAGGGGCTGGGCAGGGAGGCGCGGCGCGGGCTGCATCGCTTAGAGTAAGAATCTGGCCTGAATACCATGAGCGCTATCTGAACGAAATAACTTGGGCTAGCAAACCAGACTCTGGGATATCTACCACGCAAAAAGCCAGCCCTAACCTAAGACACCGCCAGGCCCACGCACGGAACAAAGGACTGAACAGAGATAGCCGGCTGCAGACCTTCCCCCTCCGGTGACAGGCAGCCAGAGCCGGAAGTGGGCAATTGCAGCCCCAGAGAGACATTATCTATAAAACTGTAAGCAGGCTTCTTTGCTAACTAAAACTTCTTGGGGATCTGGACGGTCAACATCTGCCTGAGAAAGTGCGCCTGTTTTACACCCAGATAACCGAGTGGTGGGGAGGCGATAAGTCACAACATTGGCGCTCGCCAAACACCTCATCACCTGAGCTGCTCGGATCTGGGAAGAGCACAAAACGCAGGCCGAACTGAGTCTGTGCCTCTGAGGACTACCCGAGTGCCTGAACCTGAGCGGCTTGGACCTGGGAGGTGCATGAAGCCCAGGGCCAGCCTCGGATTGTTCCCGGTGGAACAACCTAGAGCCCGAGCAGTGTGGGCAGGAAGGCTACACGCGCCGTGAGCGGGGGCAGACCCAGTGTGGCTGAGGCACTGCGAACGCACGCCAGTGTTATTTGTTTGCAGCATCACTCCCTCCCTCCCTCCCCACAGCGCAACTGAACAAGTGAGCCTAAAAAAAAAAAGTGTCCTCCACCGTCCCCTTTGTGTCAGGGCGTAAACCAGACACTGAAGAGACCAGCAAACAAAAGAAGCTATAACAGAGGGAAACGCCTTGGAAGCTACAGGCAATAGATTAAAACCCTGTGGTTATTAGGACTACATAGGAAGGCGCCTATAGATCTTGAGAAATATAAGTCTGACCAAGGAACTAGCCAAAAATGAACCGAACCCACGATACTCACAACAAAACCAGAGAAAGTCCTAGATATATTTTTATGATCATTCTTTCTTTTTTTTAATTTTTTTAATTTTAAGTCCTCTATTGTTCATTTAATTTTCACTTTTATAACCTATTACTTTGCAAAAAAAAGACCCTATTTTTTTCTTCTTCAGCAAACTTCATATATATATATATTTATATATATATATATAATAATTTTTTGACCTTGTTTTTTTGTTTTGTTTTTTTTTCTTCTTTTCTTTAACATTGTATTTTTGAAATTCCAAACTGTACTCTAGATTTTTAATTTATGCTTTTTGATATTTGATATCAATTTTGTACCTGTAGTTTCTTTATAATTTTTGCGACATTGCTTGCTTTTGTTTGTTTGTTTTCTCTTTAGTTTTCTTCTTCCTTTTTTTTAACATTGTATTTTTGAAATTCCAAACTCTACTCTAGATTTTTAATTTTTGCTTTTTGGTATTAGTTATCAATTTTGTACCTGTATTTTCTTGATAATTTTTGCGACCATGTTTGTTTTTCTTTGTTCGTTTTTTCTCTCTTTCTTTTCCTTCTTCTTTTCTTTAACATCGTATTTTTGAAATTCCAAACTCTACTCTAGATTTTTAATTTTTGCTTTTATGTATTTGTTACCAATTTTGTACCTTTAAGAACCCAATCTTCAGTACCCATTTTTCACTAGGGAGCGAGATTACTGGCTTGACTGCTCTCTCTCCCTTTGGACTCTCCTTTTTCTCCACCAGGTCGCCTGTGTCTCCTCCCTAACCCCTCTCTACTCTACCCAACTCTGTGAATTTCTGTGTATTCCAGACGGTGGAGAACACTTAGGGAACTGATTACTGGCTGGATCTGTCTCCCTCCTTTTCATTCCCCCCTTTTATCCTTCTGGCCACCTCTGTCTCCTTCCTCCTTCTTCTTGTCTCTGTATAACTCTGTGAACATCTCTGAGCGGTCCAGTTGTGGAGTGCACATAAGGAAGTGACTACTGGCCAGCCCACTCTCTCCACTATTGATTCCACCTCATCTCATTTGGGTCACCTCTAACTCCCTCCTCCCTCTTCTCTTCTCCATGTAACGCTGTGAACCTTTCTGAGTGACCCTCACAGTAGAGAAACTTTTCTTCTTTAACGTAGATGTTTTATCAATGGTGCTGTATAGAAGGAGAAGTTTTGAAACTACTGTAAAAGTAAGACAGATAACTGGAAGCAGGAGGCTTAAGTCCAAACCCTGCCTCCAGGGAACTCCTGACTCCAAGGAACATTAATTGACAGGAGCTCATCAAATGCCTCCATACCGACACTGAAATCAAGCACCACACAAGGGCCAACAAGTTCCAGGGCAAGACATACCAAGCAAATTCTCCAGCAACAAAGGAACGCAGCCCTGAGCTTCAAGATACAGGCTGCCCAAAGTCACCCCAAAGCCACAAACATCTCATAACTCATTACTGGACACTTCATTGCACTCCAGAGAGAAGAAATACAGCTCCACCCACCAGAACATGGACACAAGCTTCCCTAACCAGGAAACCTTGACAAGACACCTGTACAAACCCACACACAACGAGGAAATGCCAGAGTAAAGAACTCCACAAACTGCCAGAATACAGAAAGGACACCCCAAACTCAGCAATTTAAACAAGATGAGACAGAGGAATACCCAGCAGATAAAGGAACAGGATAAATGCCCACCAAACCAAACAAAAGAGGAAGAGATAGGGAATCTACCTGATAAAGAATTCCGAGTAAGGATAGTGAAATGGATCTAAAATCTTGAAATTAAAATGGAATCACAGATAAATAGCCTGGAGACAAGGATTGAGAAGATGCAAGAAAGGTTTAACAAGGACCTAGAAGAAATAAAAAAAGAGTCAATATATAATGAATAATGCAATAAATGAAACTAAAAACACTCTGGAGGCAACAAATAGTAGAATAACAGAGGCAGAAGATAGGATTAGTGAATTCGAAGATAGAATGGTAGAAATAAATGAATCAGAGAGGATAAATGAAAAACGAATTAAAAGAAATGAGCACAATCTCAGAGACCTCCAGGACAATATTAAACGCTACAACATTCGAATCATAGGGGTCCCAGAAGAAGAAGACAAAAAGAAAGACCGTGAGAAAATACTTGAGGAGATAATAGTTGAAAACTTCCCTAAAATGGGGAAGGAAATAATCACTCAAGTCCAAGAAACCCAGACAGTCCCATACAGGATAAAGCCAAGGCGAAACCCCCCAAGACACATATTAATCACATTAACAAAAATCAAACACAAAGAACAAATATGAAAAGCAGCAAGGGAAAAACAACAAATAACACACAAGGGAATTGCCATAAGGATAACAGCTGATCTTTCAATAGAAACTCTTCAAGCAAGGAGGGAATGGCAAGACATACTTAAAATGATGAAAGAAAATAACCTACAGCCCAGATTATTGTACCCAGCAAGGATCTCATTCAAGTATGAATGAGAAATCAAAAGCTTTTCAGACAAGCAAAAGCTGAGAGAATTCTGCACCACCAAACCAGCTCTCCAACAAATACTAAACAGGAAACACAAAAACGGTGTATAAATTCGAACCCCAAACAATAAAGTAAATGGCAATGGGATCATACTTATCAGTAATTACCTTAAACGTAAATGGGTTGAATGCTCCAACCAAAAGACAAAGACTGGCTGAATGGATACAAAAACAAGACCCCTACATATGTTGTCTACAAGAGACCCACCTCAAAACAGGGGATACATACAGACTGAAAGTGAAGGGCTGGAAAAAGATTTTCCATGCAAATAGGGACCAAAAGAAAGCAGGAGTAGCGATACTCATGTCAGATAAAATAGACTTTAAAACAAAGGCTGTGAAAAGAGACAAAGAAGGTCACTACATAATGATCAAAGGATCAATCCAAGAAGAAGATATAACAATTATAAATATATATGCACCCAACGTGGGAGCACCACAGTATGTAAGACAAATGCTAACAAGTATGAAAGGAGAAATTAACACTAACACAATAATAGTTGGAGATTTTAATACCCCACTCACACCTATGGATAGATCAACTAAACAGAAATTTAACAAGGAAACACAAACTTTAAATGATACAATAGACCAGTTAGACCTAATTGATATCTATAGGACAATTCATCCCAAAACAATGAATTTCAACTTTTTCTAAAGTGCACATGGAACCTTCTCCAGGATAGATCACATCCTGGGCCATAAAGCTAGCATTGGTAAATTCGAAAAAATAGAAATCATTCCAAGCATCTTTTCTGACCACAATGCAGTAAGATTAGATCTCAATTACAGGAGAAAAACTATTAAAAATTCCAACATATGGAGGCTGAACAACACGCTGCTGAATAACCAACAAATCACAGAAGAAATCAAAAAAGAAATCAAAATTTGCATAGAAATGGATGAAAATGAAAACAGAACAACCCAAAACTTGTGGGACACGGTAAAAGCAGTCCTAAGGGGAAAGTTCATAGCAATACAGGCACACCTCAAGAAACAAGAAAAAAGTCAAATAAATAAACTAACTCTACACCTAAAGCAACTAGAAAAGGAAGAAATGAAGAACCCCAGGGTTAGTAGAAGGAAAGAAATCTTAAAAATTAGAGCAGAAATAAATGCAAAAGAAACAAAAGAGACCATAGCAAAAATCAACAAAACAAAAAGCTGGTTCTTTGAAACGATAAATAAAATTGACAAACCATTAGCCAGACTCATCAAGAAACAAAGGGAGAAAAATCAAATCAATAAAATTAGAAATGAAAATGGAGAGATCACAACAGAAAACACAGAAATACAAAGGATCATAAGAGACTACTATCAACAATTATATGCCAATAAAATGGACAACGTGGAAGAAATGGACAAATTCTTAGAAAAGTACAACTTTCCAAAACTGGACCAGGGAAGAACTAGAAAATCTTAACAGACCCATCACAAGCACGGAAATGGAAACTGTAACCAAAAATCTTCCAGCCAACAAAAGCCCAGGTCCAGACGGCTTCACAGCTGAATTCTACCAAAAATTTAGAGAAGAGCTAACGCCTATCCTGCTCAAACTTTTCCAGAAAATTGCAGAGGAAGGTAAACTTCCAAACTCATTCTATGAGGCCACCATCAGCCTAATACCAAAACCTGACAAAGATCCCACAAAAAAAGAAAACTACAGGCCAATATCACTGATGACATAGATGCAAAAATCCTTAACAAAATTCTAGCAATCAGAATCCAACAACACATTAAAAAGATCATACACCATGACCAAGTGGGCTTTATCCCAGGGATGCAAGGATTCTTCAATATCCGCAAATCAATCAATGTAATACACCACCTTAACAAATTGAAAAATAAAAACCATATGATTTTCTCAATAGATGCAGAGAAAGCCTTTGACAAAATTCAACATCCATTTATGATAAAAAATCTCCAGAAAGCAGGAATAGAAGGAATATACCTCAACATAATAAAAGCTATAGATGACAAACCCACAGCAAACATTATCCTCAATGGTGAAAAATTGAAAGCATTTCCTCTAAAGTCAGGAACAAGACAAGGGTGCCCACTTTCACCATTACTATTCAACATAGCTTTGGAAGTTTTGGCCACAGCAATCAGAGCAGAAAAAGAAACAAAAGGAATCCAAATTGGAAAAGAAGAAGTAAAACTCTCACTGTTTGCAGATGACATGATCCTCTACATAGAAAACCCTAAAGACTCCACCAGAAAATTACTAGAACTAGCCAATGACTATAGTAAAGTTGCAGGATATAAAATCAACACACAGAAATCCCTTGAATTCCTATACACTAATAATGAGAAAACAGAAAGAGAAATTAAGGAAACAATTTCATTCACCATTGCAACGGAAAGAATAAAATACTTAGGAATATACCTACCTAAAGAAACTAAAGACCTATATATAGAAAACTATAAAACACTGGTGAAAGAAATCAAAGAGGACACTAATAGGTGGAGAAATATACCATGTTCATGGATTGGAAGAATCAATATAGTGAAAATGAGTATACTACCCAAGGCAATTTATAGATTCAACGCAATCCCTATCAAGCTACCAACAGTATTCTTCACAGAGCTAGAACAAATAATTTCACAATTTGTATGGAAATACAAAAAACCTCGAATAGCCAAAGCGATCTTGAGAAAGAAGAATGGAACTGGAGGAATCAACCTACCTGATTTCAGGCTCCGCTACAAAGCCACAGTTATCAAGACAGTATGGTACTGGCACAAAGACAGAAATATAGATTAGTGGAACAAAATAGAAAGCCCAGAGATAAATCCACACACATATGGACACCTTATCTTTGACAAAGGAGGCAAAAATATACAATGGATTAAAGACAATCTCTTTAACAAGTGGTGCTGGGAAATCTGGTCAACCACTTGTAAAAGAATGAAACTAGAACACTTTCTAACACAATACACAAAAATAAACTCAAAATGGATTAAAGATCTAAACGTAAGACCAGAAACTATAAAACTCCTAGAGGAGAACATAGGCAAAACACTCTCTGAAATACATCACAGCAGGATCCTCTATGACCCACCTCCCAGAATATTGGAAATAAAAACAAAAATAAACAAATGGGGCCTAATTAACCTTAAAAGCTTCTGCACATCAAAGCAAACTATTAGCAAGGTGAAAAGACAGCCTTCGGAATGGGAGAAAATAATAGGAAATGAAGCAACTGACAAACAACTAATCTCAAAAATATACAAGCAACACCTACAGCTCAACTCCAGAAAAATAAATGACCCAATCAAAAAATGGGCCAAAGAACTAAATAGACATTTCTCCAAAGAAGACATACAGATGGCTAACAAACACATGAAAAGATGCTCAAAATCACTCATTATCATAGAAATGCAAATCAAAACCACTATGAGGTACCATTTCACGCCAGTCAGAATGGCTGCAATCCAAAAGTCTACAAATAATAAATGCTGGAGAGGGTGTGGAGAAAAGGGAACCCTCTTACACTGTTGGTGGGAATGCAAACTAGTACAGCCACTATGGAGAACAGTGTGGAGATTCCTTAAACAACTGGAAATAGAACTGCCTTATGATCCAGCAATCCCACTGCTGGGCATACACACTGAGGAAACCAGAAGGGAAAGAGACACGTGTACCCCAATGTTCATCGCAGCACTGTTTCTAATAGCCAGGACATGGAAGCAACCTAGATGTCCATCAGCAGATGAATGGATAAGAAAGCTGTGGTACATATACACAATGGAGTATTACTCCGCCATTAAAAAGAATAGAATGAATCAGTTCTAATGAGGTGGATGAAACTGCAGCCTATTATACAGAGTGAAGTAAGCCAGAAAGAAAAGCACCAATACAGTATACTAACGCATATATATGGAACTTTGAAAGACGGTAACAATAACCCTGAGTACGAGACAGCAAAAGAGACACTGATGTATAGAAGAGTCTTATGGACTCTGTGGGAGAGGGAGAAGGTGGGAAGATTTGGGAGAATGGCATTGAAATATGTAAAATATCATGTATGAAAAGAGTTGCCAGTCCAGGTTTGATGCATGACACTGGATGCTTGGGGCTAGTGCTCTGGGACAACCCAGAGGGATGCTATGGGGGGGAGGAGGGAGGAGGGTTCAGGATGGGGAGCACATGTATACCTGAGGCGGATTCATTTTGATATTTGGAAAAACTAATACAATTATGTAAAGTTTAAATATAAAATAAAATTAAAAAAAAATCCACAGGAGGCTTGACTCCCTTTAGGCCACTCAGTGGTCTCCAAGAAATACCCGTCGGGACTCGAGAGCAGAGCAGAGTCCTTTCCTTCCTCTCGAGATAAGGCCTGACTCCTCGGGTGCGTCTAAAATGCAACCCCGAGATCTCTGTCGCCCCTGGAGAGGAACATTAGGTCCCGGACACAAGCTTAGATGAGGTCTCTTTTGCCCTGAAGTGACTCGAGAGAAATCCCTAGCTCTCTCTCGCAACTCTAATGGAAGATTGGACTTCCCTGGGCCAACACAAGAGGAAGCCTGAATTCCCCATCATAACTCGAGAATCCCGCCGAAACTCGAGAAAAACCACATGGTTACCCCGTCATCGCAAGATGAGGCCCTTGCCCGCTACAGCGTCTAAAGAGAAGTCCCAGGTTTCTTCTTGAAGTGTTTTCACACTTCAAGTGTGAAAACTTGGCACCCTTGATGCGATTCCAAAAGTTCCCCAACACCCTGGTCTCTCTCGAGGGGAACACCGAGGTTCCCGGTATGACTTCATCTGAGCCACTTCTCCCCTCCTGATTGCGACTGGAGGGTCGACTCCCGTGTTTTGTCTGGAAGGGGTTCCCAACCTTCCCGGCGCACCTCAGGATGAGGCTGGTCTAACGAGAATATTTGAGACGTAGCTTCATGGGTGGTAACACATGCTGAAAGACCCCGATTCCCCGGTCCGCTCTTGATAAGAACCCGATGCCCGGACACCTCTTCAAAGGCAACCCTGTGGAAGAAGGCACAACACGAAGGGGCACTGACACCCTCGTGCATCGTCCGGAAAAACCCGCAGATTCCAAACACAGTTCGACAAGTTGCCTGTCACCCCATGAATAACTCGAGAGGCAAGCGGAGTTCCATTCCTCCTTCCAAGACGAGGCATGACTCTCCTGTCCTAACTCTGCAGGGACCCTGCGATCAGAGTCAGAAATGGAGATGAACCTTGAGGTTCCTGCCTCCACTCGAGATGAGGCCCTCTTCTATTGCACCAAACCCAGTGGAGTCCCGAGAGGGCCCTCCCAACTCCAGGGTATCCCTGACTTCTCAGAGGCACACTGAGAAGCTCCCTGAGGCCACCGGCACTAGTCGAGGGAACCCAGGGTTTACTGCCGTGACCCAAGAAACACCTTGAAAGTCCTTCTTTAACGGTTCTTGAGGCCCAATACACCTTCCATGACTCTAGAGCAATGACGCGCTCCCCCTCGCAATGCGCATGGAGACCTGACTTCCCAAGCGCCACATGAGAGGCTCCCTGAGCTCCCCGTAGTACCTCATGAGAAACCCCACACTGGCGCTGCAGCTCGAGAAAACCCACGAGACGCCCCCTTCATCGCGAGATGATGGCCTTCTTTTCCTGCATGGCCTGGAGAGCAATCCTGAGTCCTCTCTCCAAACTCCACAGGAGGCTTGACTCCCTTTAGGCCACTCAGTGGGCTCCAAGAGATACCCGTCGCAACTCGAGAGGAGAGCGGAGTCCTTCGCTTCCCCTCGAGACAAGGACTGACTCCCCGGGTGCATCAGGAAAGCAACCCCGAGATCCCTGTCCCCCCTGGAGACGAACATTATGTCCTGGACACAAGCCTAGATAAGGTCTCTTTTGCCCTGCAGTAACTCAAGCACAATCCCTAGCTCTCCCTCGCAACTCGAATGGAAGACTGGACTTCCCTGGGCCAACACAAGAGGAAGCCTGAATTTCCTGACCTAACTCGAGAATCCCGCCACAACTCGAGAAAAACGACGTGGTTAACCCGTCACCACAAGATGAGGCCCTTGCCAGCTACAGCGTCTCAAGAGAAGTCTCACGTTCCGTCTTGAAGTTTGAAACGGTACTTAGAACCTTTGATGTGACTCCAAAAGTTCCCCGACATCCCAGTTTTACTCGAGGGGAACATCGAGGTTCCCGGCACCACTTCATCTGAGCCCCTTCTCCCCTCCTGATTGGGATAAGAGGGTCGATTCACTTGCTTTGTCTGAAAGGGTTACCGACCTTCCTGGTGCACCTCAGGTTGAGGTCCGTCTCAAGAAGAAATTCGAGACGTAGGCTTGTGGGTGGTGCCACATGCCGAAAGACCCTGATTTCCTGGTCTGCTCTTGATAAGAACCTGAAGGCTGGATACCTCTTCGAAGGCAACCCTGTGTATGAAGGCAAAAAACAAAGGGGAACTGACACCCCCATGCATCATCCGGATAAAACCGCAGGTTCCACACACAGCTCGACAAGTGGCCTGTTATCTGGTGAACAACTCGAGAGTCCAGTGGAGTTCCATTCCTCCACACAAGACGAGGCCTGACTCTCCTGTCCTAACTCTGTAGGGACTCTGTGTTCAGAGTCAGAAATGGAGAGCAACCCTGAGGTTCCTGCTTCAAATCGAGATGAGGCCCTCTTCTGACAAGGTCCAGCCTCGGCTGGTCCAGGGTTTTCGAAGGGGAGACAGAGTAGGCGACCTATTGATTTATTTATCAAAGATATAAAGAGTAATAGAATGAGGATAGCTCAGTAGGAAAATTTAGTGGAGAAAAGAAGCTGAGTAGCTTGGTTTATGCGGAAAATCAGTATAACCCGTGACACCAGGTTAGCTCTGACCACGGAGGCCGCAGGCTCCCTCTCGAATAGCGAAAAGTGCCCCACCTTAGACACCTTCTCAAGTGGTCTTCGAAGCCCAGGCAAATAAATGGTCGCAGAGGATATCCACGCTCCAGATAGACACTCATCTGAAAATTGAGGGGAAGAATGACATTAGGAGACTAAGCGTTGGCAATCAAGGCCCGTAGCTTTAGTTTCAACAGGGGTTTTTATACCCTAAGTTACACATAGAGGATAATGGGGATGCAAAGTCAGCAGCCTTTGATCCTTATCAAAAACCAGGGTTTCTTTCCTGCAAATGTATCATATACAAATGGTTTAGGTGATTTACATCATCTTCTAGCCAGAAGACCTATTAACATTTTATGACTCTTGACAAAGACTTATCAACCATAAGACTTATTTTCTCTAAGAGTAATTATTTTAAGGTTTGGCCCCATCTTTCGAAGATAAAATTGCATTCCTATAGGGCAGATATGTAATGGGTTTACAACAAAGGAAAGAATTTATTACCTTAAGGGTCTAAAGTTAGTAACACCAAGGCCACTACTTATTTCTTCTACATACCAACTATATTAATTAATACACATTCAATTATACAATTCAGGGGATGTGGAAACTTGGCAACAAGCATTGGTTCATCAATGAAATCTTTTACTAGTTTTATTCTGACAGTTTCTAACTCTCTGAGAGGCTCTAAGCTATTTGAATATCTTAAACTTCCCGTGCCTCTCGAGGCTTGGAGACTGTAAACAATTGTATGCATTGCTGTAGGAGTCCGGGTAAACTTGTCAGGCGAGTTAGAGAGCCATCTGACGTGTTTGGATTTAAACACTCCTAATTGCCCAGGAACTTTATTAATTGGAGCTGTAAGTTAGCTCTTTGACAGAAAGAATGAGATGGTGGTGGGGGACAGCCCCCAGTAAAGTCAGAGGTGAGAGCACAAAGCAATAAAGTAGGCAGACACTGGTTTTGGGGGGTAGATGCTCAAGAATATCCGGGAGGACTCCCGAGGCTCGATCCCGCCTTTGTGTATGCCCAGCCTCCTTCCTCATGACCTTTGTCACGAGTGGAATGTCTCTCGCCGGCTCCCGGCATCTCCCCGTTTTTTATTTCTTAAAACAGCCAGATGTAGCTCAGTCGCGAGCCTCTGAATACTCTGCCGAAGAATCCTGACAATACAAGGAAGAATGATTATGAGAAGCACAATTAAAACAGCCACCGCAGCATAGCTAAAGACATTAGACAGAATATTCTTTCCTGAGATGTAGTTAGGGAAAGTATGGAAGAAATCATTTGCTGTTCCAGCAGCAGTAAAATCTAATCGGGAGTGCTCCATGGTTGCTATTTGATAGTGAAGTTTCCCTACGTCTCAACCAATGTCAGAGCTGTTCCAGATACCTGAAATATGGTTTTTAATCTTTTCCCATTCAAAATCTGTCTCATTTACTTTCAGGGGTGTTCCACATATCCACCGACAGTCAGCATGACAAGACAATGCCATTTTCACCTTTAAAGCCTGCAATTCAGTCCCAATATGTATTACTGCTTCCTCTAGGGCGTCTACCCTCATTTCTAATTTTCTCTCTATAGCTTCCTGTGTTGCCAATGTTAAAGAAACATTTTTGGACATAGAACCAACATATTGAGCAGTATGTACTTGTTGAGTCAATGATATTTCTGCCACAGTAACAGAAGTGATTGCACTTATCAAAGCTGCTGTTCCCAAGATAAGTAAGCCCACAAACCGTCGTGTTTGCATTAAATCCTGTAGTTGTTGTAATACAGCAAGACCATAATTCAATAAGTGGTTACATCATAAGATAAGGTGGATGTTGTAGCATTACAAAGGAGCAAACATTATATTGAGGGTTTAAACAAGATGAACCAGGGAGCAGCTGTAGGTGTCAGCCCGGGGGAGCAGTGTCCCCAGCATCAGGAGGCAGAACGCGAGGGGCAGGCTGTGGGCCAAGGCGCCTATGGTGGGCGGAGGGGCAGGGTTCGTGGTTTAGGGCTAGCCGCCACCGCTTGGGCTCAGGGCAGTCCCCTCTCGCCGGTGGGGCCACGCTGGTCTGGACAGCACTCCGCGGGTGCGCTTTCCTCTCTGGCCCTCACTCGCTGCACAGACTTCTTTGCTCTAGGTCACGGGGTGCAGCGAGGTGGGTGCGAGGCACTGCTGGTGGCACGGAGGCGAGAGCTGGCTGGGGGAGGGGGAGCGAGCGAGTGCGCGCGCCGCAAACCTGGTCTTTGGGGAATGTGACATGACGAATTTGTCTGAGATCCAAACCGGAGAATCTGCATTCTGTAGAAATATACAAGCATACCCTCTCCCACAAGTTAGCAACACATCTGGCCTTTTTCACTCTCCCGTAAGGAGGCCTTTTTACTTGACCAGGGGCCGAGTCATAGCCTGTAATTCAGGCATCTAGTGTCTCATCATTGTAGTCTGCCCCTGTGTGTTTACGTTTAAGTGATTAATTACAATTGGAACATAACTTCACTATTTGTCTAGCTGTTTCCCTATGGATATGTTAATTTAGGTCTAATGTTTAGTTTAGGTCTCTGTATAAATTTAAGTAATAAATGTATAACCTCCTTATCTCATTTTGGTATACAGGTATACAGATATACCTAAATGCAAAATGCATTTATATATGTATTTATATATGGCAACAAGTATAAAGTTATTGACATATAATATATATAAATCAATATACTTGAATTAATCTTTATAATTAATATATTAATTAATATA
Organism: Bubalus kerabau; assembly: GCF_029407905.1. Classification (NCBI taxonomy): domain Eukaryota; kingdom Metazoa; phylum Chordata; class Mammalia; order Artiodactyla; family Bovidae; genus Bubalus; species Bubalus kerabau. Next base: position 1,275,997 of record NW_026577887.1, on the reverse strand, counting down.
TATTACAACAATACAACACATACACAGCTAATACCAACCAACACAAACCAATATACTGTAATAATACATGTCACACATTTATAATTATACAGTATATAGAACATTTATCATCACAGCACATCAATCCATACCAATTAATATCAGCCACACACACATTATATTCTGCCATATATATTTAATTATACAGTATATATATATATGTGTGTGTATATAGTATACATATTAATTTATATACAAATTAATTAAGTATAGATCTATAAATAGAATTAGGTATACCTTTATTATATTTTATTTATACCCATACCTAATTAGGCAAACTGTAATTAGGCAAATACATTTATAGTATGTATTTATAACAATATATAAAGTATTGTTAAATGTACCACCTGTACAGCATCTCCACCCCACATACCACTTTCTCTAATCCCACCAACTCATTTTCAGTATTATGTGTTGGCCAGGAGCTGGGCCAGTCTTTCCCAGCAATGCTAAGAGACGTCTGTTCCTGTGTCTAATAGCCCTGGCGTTTTATTCTCTTGAATTAAAAGATCTTTTAAAGGCCTTGGAACTGTAATTTCCTGCACCCAAAAGGCTAGATCACTAGATCCAAATGTTTTGTGGCTCTTAGCTTGAGAAGTCAAGTTTTTCCTTGTCTGATAGTAAGGTAAAAGTAAAAGCTGTGTTACTCTTTGACCTTTATTAATTTGTACAGTTTTGATAGGCAGTGAGATCAAGACTTTAATTTCTCAATATCATCAGAATCTACTACACCATGCACCAGCGAAATTTCTTTTCTTTCTTTTTTTTTTATTTAATTATTTTTTAAAAGAAAGCGAGCTACGCCCCAGGACACATCTTACAATGTCCTCAGATAGGGGGCCAGCCACTCCGGTTGGAATTGGAGTAAGCGGCACATCAGGGGTTAATATTGTTATTAAATCTCCTTGCCTTTTCGCTTTTCTCCTAGCCTGGGTGAGACCCCCCTGAGGGAGTTTTCTCCAAGGAGCACGCTCTGAATATTGTGTACTAAAAGCTCCTTTGTTTAAAAAACTTTTTATCTTCCTCAGTCTTAGGCAACACTTTGGGAGGCTTTGGGGGCAAAGTGGGGAACTCCTGGGTCCTGGGAGGCACAATCGAAGGCGGTGGTGGTCTCCTTAAATCAGAAAGTGGTGGATAAGTTTTTTAAAGGTTTGTGCAGAGGGGGAGGGAGCTCGCCAGGGCTCTCGGCCGCAGCGTCCTGTAAGCCCTCTCCTTCCTCGGGAGGTAGACCACTTTCTCCCTCCTTTTTTTTTTTTTCAATGGCAGAAAATATGATCTGTGCAGTAAATGGAGACTCACCACCATCCACCTCTATAGCCTCCCCCATAGGCTATTTAACAGCCTCGTGACGGAGGTCCAGGACATTTCTAATCATATTCCACAGTCAATAAATATTTGTCTATTCTTAGATGCAGAGAAATCCATTTTTAATTTTTTTTTAATTTTAGAGAATATTTTTATTTATTTTGTAACCTCTTTACCCTGGCTAAACTGCAGAGGGGACTAGAAAAGAAGCCTCAAGGTGAGGATCGAGTTCATCCTTGGGACTAGAGAAAATCCTTCTCCGGGAAACTCCTAGCGGTGGCCCTTTACCCCGACATGGAGGAGGAGGCATAGGGGGATGGGAGCGTCCCGAAGTTTTCCTCTTCTGTTCCGGAGATCCTTTAACTGTTTGGTAACTAAATCTTACGAACTGTCTGATCGGGGATGTTTCCCTCAACCTCCTAGGAGCGGATGGTCTGATTAGGGATGTTTTCTTAAACTTTTAGGAGCATCTTTAGCTAAAAAAAAAAAAAAAACAATCCTCATCAGAATGGCCTCGAGCTGCTGTTTCCTCTAAACCTTTTTCAAATTGAGGGGAGAGCTGATCTTTCTTTTCATCCCTATCTTTTACATGCTCATTGGCAGTCATAGCGGCTAGCCATTCATTTAGCTGTCGATAGCTAGGTATAGCCTCTTCATTTTCACTTTTCTTTATAACAGGTACCTTTTCAGATTTGCTTTTTTGTTTAACAGGTACTTTTCCAACTTTACTTTCCACTTTAACAGGTACCTTTTCAAATTCATGAGCTGGATCTAAAACATCTCTAGTCATATTCCACAGAGGAAAGGTGTAAGTAGGGATTTTTTCCAAACCTTGCTGAGCACAATAAGCTCTTAGCTGTTTTCCTAGTTTTTTCAAGATATCTAGGTTAACAGTGCCTTGTTGTAGAAACCAAGGGCAGTGGTCTTGTACAAATGTAAAAAATGATTGAATGGAAGATGTTTTAACCTTGATTCTTCTTTTACTTAATAACTGTAAAATTACTCCTATAAAGAGCTGTCTTTCATTTGATTCAGTGTTGCCCATGTCAGAAAATTAAGGATAGTAAAAGATTTTGCTTTTAGCTATCTAAAGATTAGGCCCTTTTTGTCAGCCTTTTTAGAAACCGTTTTTTCTCTCTAACTCTTCAACACTTCCCACTCCTCTCGCCCTGTCTATTCTACAGGGGGATCTGCAGCCCCCTAAGTGGGATCCTATCTGTCCCCAAAACTGAACACTGGGGGAATGGGGTTGGGGATTTACCTTCGAAATGCCTGTCTCGGGCGCCACCTGCAGAGGTCCAGCCCCAGCTGATCCAGGGTATTTGAAGGGAAGATGGAGTAGGCGACCTATTTATATATTTATTTATTCATCAAAGATATACAGAGTAATAGAATGAGGATAGCTCAGTAGGAAAATTCAGTGGAGAAAAGCAGCTGAGTAGCTTGGTTTATGCGGAAAATCAATATAACCCATGACACCAGGTTAGCTCTGACCACGGAGGCTGCAAGTGCCCTCTAGAATAGAGGAAGTTGCCCCACCTTAGACACCTTATCGAGTAGGTCTTCGAAGCCCAGGCAAATAAATGGTCGCAGAGGATATCCGCGCTCCAGATGGACACTCATCTGAAAATTGAGGGGAATAATGACATGGGGAGACCAAGCGTTGGCGAGCAAGGCCCGTAACTTTATTTTCAACACAGGTTTTAATACCCTAAGTTACACATAGAGGATAATAGGGGATGCAAAGTCAGCAGTCTTTAATCCTTATCAAAAACCAGGGTTTCTTTTCTGCAGATTTATCGTATTAAAATGGTTTAGATGATTTACATCATCTTCTGGCCAGAAGACCTATTAACATTTTATGACTCTTGACAAAGACTTATCAACCATAAGAGTTATTTTCTCTAAGAGTAATTGTTTAAGGTTTGGCGCAATCTTTCGAAGATAAAATTGCATTCCTATAGGGAGGATGTGTAATGGGTTTACAACAAAGAAAATAATTTATTACCTTAAGGGTCTAAAGTTACTAACATCAAGGCCAGTACTTATTTTTTCTACATACCAACTATATTAATTAACACACATTCAAGGATACAATTCAGGGGATGTGGAAACTTGGCAAAAAGGATTGGTTCATCAATGAAATCTTTTACTAGTTTTATTCTGACAGTTTCTAACTCTCTGAGAGGCTCTAAGCTATTTGAATATCTTAAACTTCCCGTGCGTCTCGAGGCTGGGAGACTGTACACAATCGTATGCATAGCTGTAGGAGACCGGGTAAACTTGTCAGGCGAGTTAGAAAACCATCTGAGGGGTTTGGATTTAAACACTAATAATTGCCCAGGAACATTATTAGTTGGAGCTGTAAGTTAGCTCTTTGACAGAGAGAGTGAGATGGTGGTAGGGGACATCCCCAGTAATGTCAGAGGTGAGAGAACAAAGTCATAAAAAAGGCAGACTTTGGTTTTTGGGGGTAGATGCTCAAGAATATACGGGGGAACTCCCGGAGGCTCGATCCCGCCTTTGCATATGCCGAGACTCTTTCCTCATGACACTTGTCACGAGTGGAATGTCTCTCGCTGGCTCCCGGCAATCTTCCATTGCACCAAACGCAGTGGAGTCCCGAGAGGCCCCTCCCAACACCACAGTATCAGTGTCTTCTCAGAGGCACCCTGAGCAACTCCCTGAGGTCACCGGCACAAGTCGAGGGAACACAGGGTCTCCTGCCGCAACCCGAGAAAGACCTCAAGAGTCTGTCTTCAACGCGTCTTGAGGCCGGATTCCCCTACCATGACTCGAGAGCAATGACACGCTCCCCCTCGCCATGCGCATGGACACCTGACTTCCCTGGCGCCACATGAGAGGCTCCCTGAGCTCCCCGTCATACCTCGTGAGAAACCCCACACTGGCGCCGCAGCTCGGGAAAACCCACGAGACGCCACCGTCATCGCGAGATTGGGGACTTCTTTTCCTGCCTGACCTGGAGAGCAATCCCTGGTCCTTTCTCCAAACTTCACAGGAGGCTTTACTCCCTTTAGGCCACTCAATGGGCTCCAAGAGATACCTGTCGCGACTTGAGAGGAGAGCAGAGTACTTTGTTTCCCCTCGAGATGAGGCCTTACCTCGGGTGAGTCTGGAATGCAACCCCGAGATCCCTGTTGTCCCTGGAGAGGAACATTATGTCCTGGACAAAAGCCTAGATGAGGTCTATTTTGCCCTACAGTGACTCGAGAGCAACACCCATCTCTCCCTCGCAATTCGAATGGAAGATTGCTCTTCACTGGGCCAACACAAGAGGAAGTCTGAATTTCCCGTTGTAACTCGAGAATCCCGCCGCAACTCTTAAAAACCACGTGGTTCCCCAATCATCGCAATATGAGGCCTTTGCCCGCTACAGAGTCTCAAGAGAAGTCCCATGTTTCGTCATAAAGTTCGAAATGCTACTTGGCACCCTTGATGCGACCCCAAAAGTTCCCCAATATACCGGTCTCACTCCAAGGGAACACCGAAGTTCCTGGCACCACTTCATTTGAGCCCCTTCTCCGCTCCTGATCACGGCAGGAAGGTCGATCCCCCTGCTTTGTCTAGAAGGGGTTCCCGACCTTCATGGCGCACCTCAGGATGAGGCCAGTCTCACGAAGAAATTCGAGACGTAGCCTCGTGTTGGTGCCACGTGCCAAAAGACCCCGATTTCTCGGTCTTGCTCTTGATAAGAACCCGATGCCCGGACACCTCTTCTAAGGCAACCCTGTGGATGAAGGCACTACACGAGGGGGCACTGGCAACCCTGTTCATCGTCCGGAAAACCCCGCAGGATCCACATACAGCTCCACAACTGGCCTGTCACCCCTTAAACAATGAGAGAGGAAAGCGGAGTTCCCTTCCTCAGACAAGACGAGGCCTGAGTATCCAATCCCAACTCTGCAGGCACGCTTCGATCTGAGTCAGAAATGGAGAGGAAACCTGAGGTTCCTGCATCAACCCGAGATGAGGCCCTCTTCCATTAAAACAAACCCAGTGGAGTCCCGAGAGGCCACTCCCATCTCCACAGTATCCCTGACTTCTCAAGGGATTCTGATAAGCTCCTTGAGGCCACCGGCAAACGTCGAGGGAAATAAGGGTTTCCTGCCACAATCGAAGAAAGACCTCGAGAGTCCTTCTTCAATGCGTCTTGAGGTCAGATTCCCCTACCATGGCTCGAGAGCAATAACGCGCTCCCCCTCGCCACGCACATGGAGACCTGACTTCCCTGGCGCCACATGAGAGGCTCCCTGAGCTCCCTGATGTACCTCGTGTGAAACCCCACACTGGCGCCGCAGCTCGAGAAAACCCACAAGACCCCTCCGTCATCGCGAGATGAGGGCCATCTTTTCCTGCATGGCCTGGAGAGCAGTCCCAAGTCCTCTCTCCAAACTTCACAGGAGGCTTGACTCCCTTTAGGCCACAAAGTGGGCTCCAAGAGGTGCCCGTCGCGACTCGAAAGGAGAGCGGAGTCCTTTGCTTCCCTTCGACACGAGGCCTGACTCCCTGGGTGAGTCTGGAATGCAAACCTGAGATCCCTGTGGCCCTTGGAGAGGAACATTAGGTCCTGGACACAAGCCTAGATGAAGTCTCCTTTGCCCTGCAGTGACTCGAGCGCAACCCCCAGCTCTCCCTCGCAACTCGAATGGATGATTGGACTTCCCTGGCCCAACACAAGAGGAAGCCTGAAATCCCCGTCGTAACTCGAGAATCCCACCGCAACTCGAGAAAAACCACGTGGCTCCCCTGTCATCGCAAGATGAGGCCCTTGGCCGCTACAGCGTATCAAGAGAAGTCCCACGTTCCATCCTGAAGTACAAAACGGTACTTGGCACCCTTGATGCGACCCCCAAAGTTCCCTGACATACCGGTCTCACTCGAGGGAAACACCAAAGTTCACGGCACCACTTCCTGTGAGCCCCTTCACCCCTCCTGATCGCAACAGGAGGGTCGACTCCCATGCTTTGTCTGCAAGGGGTTCCCGACGTTCCCTGCGAACCTCTGGATGAGGCCGGTCTCATGAGGAAATTCGAAAAGTAGCCTCATGGTTGGTGCCACATGCTGAAAGATCCCGAATTCCCGGTCCACTCTAGATAAGAACCTGACACCCGGACATCTCTTCGAAGGCAACCCTGTGGATGAAGGCACAACACGAAGGGACACTGACATCCCCATGCATCGTCTGGAAAAACCCGCCGATTCCACTCACAGCTCCAAATGTGGACTGTCACCCCGTGAACAACTCGAGAGGCAAGTGAAGTTGCATTCCTTCACACAAGACGAGGCCTTACCCTCCTGGCCCAACTCTTCAGGGACCCTGCGATCAGAGTCAGAAATGGAGAGGAACCCTGAGGTTCCTGCCTCAACTAGAGAAGAGGCCCTCTTCCATTGAACCAAACTCAGTGGTGTCCCGAGAGGCCCCTCCCAACACCACAGTATCCCTGAATTCTCAGAGGCTCCGTGAGAAGCTACCTGAGGTCACTGGCACAAGTCGAGGGAACCCAGAGTTTCCTGAAGTAACCCGAGAAAGACTTGGAGAGTCCTTTTTCAACGTCTCTTGATGCCCGATTCCCCTACCATGACTCCAGAGCAAGGACGCGCTCCCCTTGCCACAAGCAGGAAAACTGACTTCCCTAGTACCACACAAGAGGCTCCCTGAGTACCCCATCGTACCTCGTGAGAAAACACACAGTGGCGCCGCAGTTCGAGAAAAACCACAAGATGCCCCCGTCAAGGAGAGATGGGGGCCTTCTTTTCCTGCCTGACCTGGAGAGCAATCCCTGGTCCTCTCTCCAAACTTCACAGGAGGATTGACTCCCTTTAGGCCACTCAGTTGGGTCCAAGAAATACCCGGTGCGACTCGAGAGGAGAGCGGAGTCCTTTGCTTCCCTCGAGACGAGGCCTGACTCCCCGGGTGAGTTTGGAATGCAACCCCGAGATCCCTGTCGCCCCTGGAGTGGAACATTATGTCCTAGACACAAGCCTAGATGAGGTCTATTTTGCCCTACAGTGACTCGAGAGCAACCTCCATCTCTCCCTCACAATTTGAATGGAAGATTGGTCTTCCCACGGTCAACACAAGAGGAAGTCTGAATTTCCCATCGTAATTCGAGAATTCAGCCTCAAGTCTTAAAAACCATGTGGTTCCCCCTTCATTGCAATATGAGGCCCTTGCCAGCTAGAGTCTCAAGAGAAGTCCCACGTTCCATCTTAAAGTTCGAAATGCTACTTGGCACCCTTGATGCGACCCCAAAGTTCCCCAACATACCGGTCTCACTCCAGGGGAACACCGAAATTCCCGGCGTCTCCAGGGAAGTCCCATGTTCCGTCCTTAAGTGTGAAACGGTACTTGACACCCTTGATGAGACCGCAAAAGTTCGCCGACACGCTGGGTGCCTCGAGGGGAACACCGAGGGTCCCGGCACCACTTCATCTGAGCCCCTTCTCCCCTCCTGATCGCGACAGGAGAGTCGATTCCCCTGCTTTCTCTGGAAGGGGTTCCCGGCCTTCCTGGTGCACCTCAGGATGAGGCCGGTCTCAGGAGGAAATTCGAGACTAGCCATGTGTGAGGTGCCACGTGCCGAAAGACCCCGATTTTCCGGTCCGCTCTTGATAAGAACCCGATGCCCGGACACCTCTTCGAAGGCAACCCTGTGAGTGAAGGCACAACACGAAGGGGCACTGACACCCCCGTGCATCATCCGGAAAAACCCGCAGGGTCTACACACAGCTCGACAAGGGGCCTGAGACTCCCGGAACAACTCGAGAGGCAACCAGAATTCCATTCCTCAGACAAGACGAGGCATGACTCTCCTGTCCCAACACTACAGGGACCATGCAGTCGGAGTCAGAATCGGAGAGGAAGCCTGAGGTTCCTGCCTCCCCTCGAGATGAGGCCCTCTTCCATTGCGCCCAACCCAGCAGAGTCCCGAGAGGCTCTGCCAACTCCACAGCATCCTTCACCTCTCAGAGTCACCATGGGAAGTTCCCTATAGTCCCCTGCAGAAGTCGAGGGAAACGAGGGTTTCCCGCCGCCACCCGAGAAAGACCTCGAGAGTCCTTCTTCAACGCGTCTTGAGGCCCTAGTCACTTCCCATGACTCGAGAGTGATGACCAGCTCCCCCTCGCCATGCGCATGGAGACATGAGTTCCCTGGCACCGCACGAGAGGCTCCCTGAGGTCCTCGTCGTGCCTCGTGAGAAAACCCCCATGGGCGCCGCAGCCTGAGGAAACACATGAGACGCCCCCGTCATCGCTAGATGAGGGCCTTCTTTTCCTGCCTGGCCTGGAGAGCAATCCCGAGTCCTCTCTCCAAACTGAAGAGGAGGCTCGACACCCTTGAGTCCACTCATTGGGCTCCAAGAGATCCGTGTCGCGACTTGAGAGGAAAGCAGAGTCCTCTGCTTCCCCTCGAGGCGAGGCCTGACTCCCTGGGGGAGTCTGGAATGGAAACCCGAGATCCCTGTCTTCCCTTGAGAGGAATATTAGGTCCTGGACACACGCCTCGATGAGGTCTCTTTGGCCCTGTGGTGACTCGAGCAGAACCCCCAGCTTTCCCTCGCAACTCCAGGGGAAGATTGGGCTTCCCAGGGCCAACCCAAGAGGAAGCCTGAAATCCCCGTCGTTTTCGAGAATCCAGACTCAACTCGAGAAAAACGACGTGGTTCCAACGTCTTCACAGAATGAGGCCCTTGCCCGCTACAGCGTCCCCAGGGAAGTCACATGTTCCGTCCTGAAGTGGGAAACGGTACTTGGCTCCCTTGTTGCGACCCCTAAAGTTCCCTGAAATGCCGGGTTCCCTCGAGTGGAACACCTAGAGTCCCGGCCCCACTTCATCTGAGCCCCATCTCCCCACCTGATCACGACAGGAGAGTCGATTCCCCTTCTTTGTGTGGAAGGTGTTCCCGGCCTTCCCGGCGTACCTCAGGATGATGCTGGTCTCACGAGGAAATTCGAGATGAGCCACGTGGGTGCTGCCACATGCCGAACGACCCCGATTTCCTGGTCCGCTCTTGAAATGAACCCGATGCCCGGACACCTCTTTGAAGGCAACCCTGTGGGGGAAGGCACAAAATGAAGGGGCAATGACACCCCTGTGCATCTTCTGGAAACACCCGCAGGTTCCACACACAGCTCGACAAGGGGCCTGAAACCCACTGAACGAGTCAAGAGGCAAGCAGAGTTCCATTACTCAGACAAGACGAGGCCTGACTCTCCTGTCCCAACCCTGCAGGGACCCTGCGGTCGGAGTCAGAAATGGAGAGGAAGCCTGAGGTTCCTGCCTCCAATCGAGATGAGGCCCTCTTTCATTTCGTCAAACCTAGTCGAGTCCCGAGAGGCCCCTCTAACTCCTCAGTATCCCTCACCTCTCAGAGGCACCTGGGAAGTTCCCTAAGTTCCCCGGTAGAGGTCGAGGGAAATAAGTGTTTCCCGCCCCTACCCAAGAAAGACCTCGAGAGTCCTTCTTAAATGCGTCTTGAGGCCCTAGTCCCTCCCATGACTCCAGAGCAATGACGCGATCTGCCTGGCCACACGCATGGAGGACTGACTTCTCTGGCGCCACACGAGAGGCTCCCTGAGCTCCCCATCATATCTCGTGAGAAACCCCACACTGATGCCGCAGCTCGAGAAAACCCATGAGATGCTCCCGTCATCAAGAGAGGAGGGCCATCTTTAACTGAATGGTATGCAGATCAAGCGTGAACCTTCTGTCCAAGCTACACAGGACGCTTGACTCCCGTTAGGCCACTCATTGGGCTCCAAGAGTTACACGTCGTGACTCGAGAGGATAGTGGAGTCCTTTGCTTCCACTCGAGACGAGGCGTGACCCACCAGGTGAGACTGGAATGCGACCCCGATATCCCTGTTGCCCCTGGAGAGGAACACTACGTCCTGGACCCAAGCCTAGATGAGGACTCTTTGCCCTGAAGTGACTCGAGAGCAACCCACAGCTCTCTCTGACAAGTTGAATGGAAGATTGGACTTCCTGGGCCAACACAAGAGGAAGCCTGAATTCCCCGTCGTAACTCGAGAATCCCGCCGCATCTCGAGAAAAACCACGTGTTTCCCTCGTCATCGCAATATGAGGCCCTTGCCCGCTAGAGCATTTCCAGAGAATTCCCACGTTCCGTCTTGAAGTGCGAAACTGTACTTGGCACCCTTGATGCGACCTCAAAAGTGCCGTGACATACCGGTCTCACTCGAGGGGACCACCGAGGTTCCCGGCACCACTTCATCTGAGCCCCTTCTCCCCTTCTGATCGTGACTGGTGGATCGATTCCCCTGCTTTGTCTGCAAGGGGTTCCCTACATTCCCGGCGAACCTCAGGATGAGGCCGGTCTCCCGAGGAAATTCGAGACGTAGCCTCGTGGGTGGTACCACATGCTGAAAGACCCCAATTTTCTGGTACGCTCTTGAAAAGAACCCGATGCCCGGACACCTCTTTGAAGGCAACCCTTTGGATGAAGGCACAACACGAAGGGGCACTGACACCCCTGTGCATCGTCTGGAAAAACCCGCAGGTTCCACACACAGCTCAACAAGTGGCCTGTCACTCCGTGAACAACTCGAAAGGCAAGCGGAGATCCATTCCTCCACAGAAGACGAGGCGTGACTCTCTTGTCCATACTCAGCAGATACTCTGCGACCCGAGTCAGAAATGGAGAGGACCCCTGAGGTTCTTGCCTCCATTCGAGATGAGGCCCTCTTCGATTGCACCAAACCCAGTTGAGTAACGAAAGGCCCCTCCCAAATCCACAGTGTCCCTGACTTCTCAGAGGCACCCTGAGAAGTTGCCTGAGGTCACCGACACAAGTCGAGGGAACCCAGGGTTCCCTGCCGCAACCCGAGAAAGACCTCGAGAGTCCTTCTTCAATGCGTCTTGAGGCCCAATTCGCCTACTATGACTCGAGAGCAATCACGCACTCCCCTTCACCACATGCACGGAGACCTGACGTCCCTAGCACCACACGAGAGGCTCTCTGAGTTCCCCATCGTACCTCGTGAGAAATCTCATACTGGCGCCGCAGCTGGAGAAAACCCACGAGACGCCCCCGTCATCGCGAGATGAGGGCCTTTTTTCCTGCATGGCCAGGAAAACAATCCTGAGTCATCTCTCCAAACTCCATAGGAGGCTTCACTCCCTTTACGCCACGCAGTGCGCTCCAAGAGATACCCGTCGCGAATCGACAGGAGAGTGGAGTCCTTTTTTTCCCCTCAAGACGAGGCCTGACTCTCCGGGTGAGTCGAGAATGCAACCCTGAGATCCCTGTCGGCGCAGTAGTGGAACACTAGGTCCTGGACACAAGCGTAGATGATGTCTATTTTGCCCTGCAGTGACTGGAGAGCAATCCCCAGTTCTAACTCGCAACTCGAAAGGAATACTGGATTTTCCTGGTGCCACACAAGAGGCTCCCTGAGATCCCCGTGGTACTTCATGAGACACCCCACACTGGCGCCGCAGCTCGAGAAAACCCACGAGACGCCACCGTCATCTCGAGATGAGGGCCTCCTTTTCCTGCATGGCCTGGAGTCCAATCCCGAGTCCTCTCTCCAAACTCCACAGGAGGCTTGACTCCCTTTAGGGCACACAGTGGGCTCCAAGAGATACCCATCGCGACTCAAAAGGACAGCGGAGTTCTTTGCTTCCCCTCGAGACGAGGCCTGATTCCCAGGGTGAGTCTGGTATGCAACCCCCAGATCCCTGTCGCCCCTAGGGACGAACATTAAGTCCTGGACACAAGCCTAGATGAGGTCTATTTTGCCCTGCAGTGACTCGTGGACAATCCCCAGCTCTCCCTTGAAACTCGAATGGAAGATAGGACTTCCCTGGGCCAACACATGAGGAAGACTGTATTCCGCGTCGAAACTCGAGAATCCCGCCACAACTCGAGATACGCCACGTGGTTCCCCCGTCATCCCAAGATGAGGCCCTTGCCCCCTACAGCGTCTCAAGAGAAGTCCCACGTTCCGTCTTGAAGTGCGAAACGGTATTGGCACCCTTGATGCGACCTCAAAAGTTCCTCGACACACAGGTCTGACTCGAGGAGAACACCGAGGTTCCCGGCACCACTACATCTGGGCCCCTTCTCCCCTCCGGATCGTGACAGGAGGGTTGATTCCCCTGTTTTGTCTTGAAGGGGTTCCCGCCTTTCCCGGTGCATCTCAGGATGAGGCCGGTCTCACGAGGATATTCGAGACATAGCCTCGTGGATGGTGACACATGCCGAAAGACCCCGATTTCCCGGTTCACTCTTGATAAGATCCCAATGCCCGGACACCTCTTTGAAGATAACCCTTTTGATGAAGGCACAACACGAAGGGGCAATGACACCCCCAGGTATCATCCAGAGAAACCCGCAGGTACCACACACAGCTCGAGAAGTGACCTGTCACCCCGTGAACAACTGGAGAGGCAAGCAGAGTTCCATTCCTCCACACAAGACGAGGCCTGACTCTCCTGTTCGAACTCTGCAGCGAAACTGCGATCCGAGTCAGATCTGGCCCAGGGGAAGTCAGGAGAGGAAACATGAGTTTCCTGCCTCCACTTGAGATGAGGCCCTCTTCCATTGCACCGAACCCAGTGGAGTCCCGAGAGGCCCCTCCCAACTGCACAGTATCCCTGACTTCTCAGAGGCACCCTTAGACCTTCCTGAGATCACCGGCACAAGTCGAGGGAACCAAGGGTTTCCTGCCCCAACCCGTAAAAGACCTCGAGAGTCCTTCTTCAACACGTCTTGAGGTGCGATTCCCCTACCATGAGTCGAGAGCAATGACGCGCTCCCCCTAGCCACGCGCGTAGAAACCTGACTTCCCTGGCGCCACAGGAGAGGCTCCCTGAGCTCCCCATTATACCTCGTGAGCAACACCACACTGGAGCCGCAGCTCGAGAATACCCACGAGACGCCCCAGTCCTCACGAGATGAGGGCCTTCTTTTGCTGTATGGCCTGGAGAGCAATCCTGAGTCCTCTCTCCAAACTCCACAGGAGGCTTGACTCATTTTAGGCCACACAGTGAGCTCCAAGATATACCCGTCGCGACTCGAGAGGAGAGCGGTGTCCTTGGCTTCCCCTCGAGACGAGGCCTGATTCCCAGGGTGAGTCGAGAATGCAATGCCGAGATCGCTGTCGCCCCAGCAGAGGAACATTAGGTCCTGGACACAAGCCTAGTTGAGGTCTATTTGGCCCTGCAGTGTCTCGAGAGCAATCCCCAGTTCTAACTCGCAATTCGAATGAAAACTGGACTTCCCTGGGCCAGTTGAAGAGGAAGCCTGAATTCCCCGTTGTAACTCGAGAAACCCGCCACAACTCAAGAAAAACCACGTGGTTCCCCCGTCATCGAAAGATGAGGCCCTTGCCCGCTACAGCGTCTCAAGAGAAGTCCCACGTTCCGTATTGAAGAGCGAAAAGTTACTTGGAACCCTTGATGCGACCCCAAAAGTTCCCCGACATACCAGTCTCACTTGAGGAGAACACCGAGGTTCCCGGCACCACTTCATCTGAGACTCTTCTCCCCTCTTGATCGCGACAGGAGGTTCGATTCCCCTGCTTTGTCTGGAAGGCGTTCCCGACCTTCCTGGCGCACATCAAGATGAGGCCAGTCTCACGAGGAAATTCGAGACATAGCCTCATGGGTGGTGCGACATGCCAAAAGACCCCGATTCCCTGGTCCGCTCTTGATAAGAACCCGATGGCAGAACCCAACTCGAAGGCAATCCTGTGGATCAAGGCACAACACGAAGGGGCAGTGACACCCCGGTGCATCGTCCAGAAAAACCCGCAAGTTCCACATACAAATCGACAAGTGGCCTGTCACCCCATGAACAACGCGAGAGTCAAGCGGAGTTCCATTCCTCCACACAAGACGAGGCCTGACTCTCCTGTCCCAACTCTGCAGGGACTCTGGGATCCGAGTCAGATCCGGCGCATTCGAAGCCAGGAGAGGAACCCTGAGGTTCCTGCCTCAACTTGTCATGAGGCCCTCTTCCATTGCACCAAACCCAGTGGAGTTCCGAGAGGCCCCTCCCAACTCCACAGTGACCCTGACTTCTCAGAGGCACGCTGAGAAGCTTCCTGAGGTCACTGGCACAAGTCGATGGAACCCAGAGTTTCCTGCTGCAACCCAAGAAAGACCTCGAGAGTCCTTCTTTAACACGTCTTCAGGCCCAATTCCACTACCATGACTCGAGAACAATGACGGGCTCCCTCTCACCACGTGCATAGAGACCTGACTGCCCTGGCACCACGTGAGAGGCTCACTGAGCTCCCAGTCTTACTTCGTGAGAAACCCCACATAGCGCCACAGCTCGAGAAAACCTACGAGACGCCCCAGTCATTGGGAGATGAGGGCCTTCATTTCATGCATTGCCTGGAGAGCAATACCGTGTCCTCCCTCCAAACACCAGAGGAGGTTTGACTCCCTTTAAGCCACTCAGTGGGCTCCAAGACATACCCGTCCGACTCGAGAGGAGAGCAGAGTCCTTTGCTTCCCCTCGAGACGAGGCCTGACTCCAGGGTGAGTCTGGAATGCAACCCCGAGATTTCTGTCGAGTCTTGAGATGAACATTAGGTCCTGCACACAAGCCTTGGTGGGGTCTCTTTTGCCTTCAGTGACTAGAGCGCACCTCCAGCTCTTCCTCGAATCTCGAATGGAAGATAAGACTTTTGTGGGCCAACACAAGAGGAAGCATGAATTCCCTGTGGTAACTCAAATATCCCACCGCAACTCGAGAAAAACCAAGTGGTTCCGCAGTCATTCCAAGATGAGGCCCTTGCCCGCTGGAGCACCCCAAGAGAAGTCCAACGTTCCATTTTGAAGAGTGAAATGGTACTTGGAACGCTTTATGCAACCCCAAAAGTTACCCGACATACCTGTCTCACTTGAGGGAAACACCGAGGTTCCCAGCAGCACTTCATCTGAGCCACTTCTCCCCTCCTGATCGCCAAAGGAGGGTCGATTCCTCTGCTTTGTCTGGAAGAGTTTCATGACCTTCGCGGCACACCTCAGGATGAGGCCGGTTTCATGAGGAAATTCGAGACAACCCACGTGGGTGCTGCCAAATGCTGAACGACCCCGATTTCCCAGTCTGCTCTTCATAAGAACCCGATGCCCGGACACCTCTTCGAAGGCAACCCAGTGGGTGAAGGCACAACACGAAGGGGCACTGTCACCGTCGTGCATTTCCGGAAATACCCGCAGGTTCCACACACAGCTCAACAAGGGGCCTGAGACCCCCTGAGCACCTCGAGAGGCAAGCGGAGTTCCCTTCCTCAGACAAGACGATTCCTGACTCTCCTGTCCCAACTCTGCAGGTACCCTGCGGTCGGAGTCCGAAACGGAGAGGAAGCCTGAGGTTCCTGCCTTCCCTGGAGATGAGGCCCTCTTCCATTGCGCCAAACCCAGCAGAGTCCTGAGAGGCCCCGCCAACTCCACAGCATCCCTCATCTGTCAGAAGCACACTGGGAAGTTCCCTAAGTTCACCGGTAAACTTTTATTGCACAAGGTCCCCATGAAAAGGCCCACGCAGCAGGACAGCCACAGATTCTGTCTGCCATTAAAGGGCAGTAAGGTGCCCTCCCCTCTTCTTTGCTGCCTCGGCGGCCACCAGGGTGCAATTCGCATACCCTTCCCTTTCCCATCCTAGCAGGTGCTCCAGGGCCCGCTGGCCTACAAAGTGCCAGAAGCAGGGCTGGGCCAGCCGGCCAGAATTCAGGGTTCTGTCCCTTGGACTTCCAGCAGACACTAGGCTGCTTGGGAAAACCGCGCAGACTCTGAGGATTTTCAGCAGAGGGGTGGAGTGGTAAAGGCCTTGACCCCAAAGACGAGGCCTTCCTGCGACCGCCAGGTTGGGGAGCTCTGAGACTGTGACAACACAGGGCGGAATACATGGTTCCCTGCTCCACGCAGTCCCCGTTCCCTTACCTGTGTTCCGCACCCCTCCGCTGTGGCCGATGGATGCCGATCCTTGGGGATCCAGGAGTTCACGAAATGGGCATTCCCAGCCGCAATGGCGACCCCCAACAGCACATCTGGAAAGCCCACCCCCACCCCTGCCAGGAGCCGACCCCCGCTGCGAACGGACCCCCACCCCGCCCCGCGCCGCCAGGTTTCGTCCCGGCCCTGCCGGGCTCCCGGCGGGTTCCCAGCCATATTGGCGACCCCCGGGAGCACAACAGGGACCGACCCCCCACCCACAGCGAGCGGAATCTCGACCTGTGCAGCCCAGGTTTACCCCACCCTGGCTGCGCTCCCGGCGCGTTTCCAGCCGCAGTGGCCATCTCCGAGAGCACAACTGGGAAGCCCTCCCCTACCCTGCCAGGAGCCGACACCCGCCCTGCGCCGCCCGGGGCGCCCCACCCCTGCCGCGCTCCAGAGGCGCTGCCCACCTTCACCAGCGGCTCTCGGTGAGCCCCGTCCCCACGCCCGGTTCCAGGAGAGGCTCTCGGACCTCGCTGCTGCCGCCAGGTCAAACATGAGGACAATACATACACCCCACAGAGACAATCCAAGCTGTCTATGATTTAGGGATACAACGAGGACTACAGAAAGGCAAGATGACCTGACCTAGGAGGGCCATGATATTCTATAGAACCAGACAAAGTTGGTTACCAAGGAAACTTTTTTCCTTGGAACCCGGAAAGCTGGTTCTTTGCATATGCAATGACCAACAATTAGCTTGTTACCCAAGCCTGCCTTACTGCCACCCCCATCCCCCCACTCCCCAGAAGACTGGCTCAAAGAAATATTTTAAATCTCAGGCGGAAACCTGGAAGATGTCTTGTCTGTCTGTTTGGATTAAGGTATGTGTCAGTGTGAGCCTTGTGTTTTTTGATAATATTGCTCAAGTTCTGTGTTCTGATTTCAATGGTCTCAAGACAAGGCAGCCCTTCCAAATCAAACTGCTGGAAATACAAGAAAACATTGACCTAAATGAATGTCAGAGTCCCGTGAACTGGGAACTAGTCAATATTAAATATCTAGTATTTTTGGTTTTGCTCCTCCATTATAGACATGTCTAAGAGTCAACAACATTAAGCACAACATGTTCATAGTGCCTAGATTTCTTTTGAGGTAAAAATTGCTCTATTGTTATATCTGTCACAAGCTTGTCAGCAAGAAACTACCTGGAAACGACAACAACAAAAGTAAAAAATGTAAATGTGATATGAGCTTTTAGACAAACTCTTTACAATAATTATACTCTAAAATATCTGCCTCTCATAGTCTTGATTGAAGGCAGAGGAGAAGGGGATGACAAGGGTACGATGGTTGGATGGCATCACTGACTCGATGGACATGAGTTTGAGCAAGCCCCTGGAGCTGGTGACAGACACGGAAGCCTGGCGTTCTTCAGGCCACGGGGTCCCAAAGAGTCAGACACGACTGAGCAACTGAACTGAACTGAACTAACAAACGTTTCTCCAGGTGTTTTGGTTACCCGAGTTTCTATCCTTGTGACGACAGTGTATTGAATAGCTAGGTCATTTCCAAATAAATGAAAGTTCTGAAACATTCACGACTTGAAAGAACCTCCCTTTTACACAGAAACAAAAGAGATTTTTGACTCTCCATGAATAGTGTCTGGCACCATCCTGACATGTTAAATGTAAGAAAGCAATTGTTTTGTTTTGTTTTGTTCTGTTCTTGTGGGTGGGGGGAGGGGGGCGGGCTATAGCCAATGCCAATATAAAAGTCAGTTCTTGGTTGCTGAAGGGAAATGTATGACTTGTTATATCAAGAAAGTATGTGGAATGCAATGGCACTTGAGGAAGGAAAACGAAGTAGTTCTGTCTTACAGGTGGCAGTTTCAGGATGGGAGAAGCAAAGGAATGGGTACAGAATGGGATAAGGAAGTTGTAGGGAAAGTGGACCCCCAGAAAAGAGTTCTGTGCCTAGCACAAGTTTTCTTGAGATGTCGAACTGCCTTTGCTAATGGAGTTTAAGTTTCTTTACCTCTTAAGTGATCTCTTCTAGGTTGACCTAGAACAGAAATCTTTGGTTAGCTTTGGCTAAGTGGAGAAGTAGTGTTTCACGGTGACATATGTGATCCTTCCTGACTGTTTGCAGCCCTTTTGATATCGATGCCTTGCTTCTGCTGCTGCTGCCGCCGCCGCTGCTGCTAAGTCGTTTCAGTCGTGTCCGACTCTGTGCGACCCCATAGACGGCAGCCCACCAGGCCCCGCAGTCCCTGGGGTTCTCTAGGCAAGAACACTGGAGTGGGTTGCCATTTCCTCCTCCCATGCATGAAAGTGAAAAGTGAACGTGAAGTCGCTCAGTGGTGTCCGACTCTTAACCACCCCATGGACTGCAGCCTACCAGGCTCCTCCATCCATGGGATTTTCCATGCAAGAGTACTGGAGTGGGGTGCCATTGCCTTCTCCCATATCTATGCACAAGCCTGCCTAAATAATTGACTTCTAGCTAGCTTTGGGATGCCAATGACCATGCACCCTTACCAGGCAACAGAGAAGAGAAAAACACTTACCACAGGAGGTCCTGGTAAGGAACAAGGAACTAACAAGCTCCCGCCAACCAGGATTCTGCAGAGGTCAACAAGAGGTCAGTAAGAGATGGAAGACTTCAGTCCAGAGGTCCTAGCAACTTCCATCTTGCAGCAGAGACCCAGCATAGTCAAAACGAATTCAATGTTGCAAAAAATAAGTAAACAAATAAAGGACAGAAGTCCTTTGAACACATGACTGAGATTAGGGGTGAGGCAGTACATGTACAGTGCCCGGAAAATCTTAAAGTATGAGAAAGGAAAGAATTTAAAGACAACTATCAAGCTGTCCGAACTGATAAAAACGAAAGATTACACAGTTTTTTCTGTATATATTAGCAGATAATAATCTGAAAAGGAATTTAAAAAAATTCCCTTTCAATAATGTCAACATGAATACAACACTTTGCCATGGATGTAACGAGGATGACAAGACTGGCCCACTGGAAATTATACACCCTGGCTGAAAACTATCCTGAATACATGGACAGATATTCCATAACAATGGAAAGACTTAAGATGGCAATACCATGGAATGCATCTTCAATCTGAAATGAAGATTTGATATGATTTGATCGCTCAGAGCTTTTGTGTCATCAATTGTTATTAAAGTATAAATGAGATAGAGAAAGCTGCTGACTTAGACTTGAGGCGGGGTGTACGCCCTGCTGGTCTCTAGCCAGATATTCTACAGGCACTAGCAGTCAGCTAAGGAAAGAAAGGCACTGTCTCAGGGAATGGCACCAGGCCCCTCCCCCACGACATGCCTTGAGGTCACATTGGCAGCAGGTGAGTCATCCCGGGCCAAAAACTGATTGACATGAATCTTGAAGAAAGGCAGTATTCCAGGCAAATATATCATTTCCTTAACATAGATTAGGAGAACAAGGTACGAGGAAAACATACTGTTTTGTTCAAGTCGCTTCTGAGCCTATTGGGGGAACCGACCTGAAGCCAGAGTCCAGCAGATATACATAGGATATTTACATCGCTTAAGACAAACATTTCCTCAGGAACAAATGCATTGCTTAGCTCAAGGTTTGTCTGCGAAATTCTTACACATCAGTAGATGGCTCCGAGCTGGGTTTCTACACACAAGAACATGAATGCAAAGGACAAGCCTGCACAGCCCATCTGACCCCTCCCCCACAGCTAGCAGCATTTCCAAGTGACCTCCTAAGGCCTTCCCCAAAATACAGGGGCACCTCTGGGTTTCCTGTTTCAAGCTCTTCGAACACTTTTCTTAAAAAAAAAAAATCCTGCACACTTCTTGATAGAATGCCACAGTACAAGGAAAACAGGCCTTCAATACTTAAACCTCCCTGTGCCAAACACTTGGGGCTTGGTTTTGTTTTGTTTTGTTTTTTAATTACACCACCACATAATTTAAACTTTTTACAATTTCTAATTATTCAGTACCAAAACACCAAACTTTTATTGCACAAGGTCCCCATGAAAAGGCCCACGCATCAGGACAGCCACAGATTCTGCCATGAAAGGGCAGCAAGGTGCCCTCCCCACTTCTTTGCTGCCTGGGCAGCCACCAGGGTTTGAAATCCATGCACCCTACTAACTTTCTAGGGTGCAATTCGCGGACCCTTCCCTTTCTCATCCTAGCAGGTGCTCCAGGGCCCGCTGGCCTACAAAGTGCCAGAAGCAGGGCTGGGCCAGCCGGCCAGAGTTCAGGGTTCTGTCCCTTGGACTTCCAGGGGACACTAGGCTGCTTGGGAAAACCGTGCAGACTGAGATTTTTCAGCAAAGGGGTGGATCGGTAAAGGCCTTGACACCAAGGGCGAGGCCTTTCTGCAACCACCAGGTTGGGGAGCTCCGAGAATGTGCCAACAGAGGGCGGAATACTTGGTTCCCTGCTCCAAGCAGTCCCAGTTCTCTGACCTGTGGCCTGCAGCCCTCCGCTGCACCCACTAGATGTGGATCCTTGGGGACACATTAGCATAGGAAATGGGCGTTCCTAGCCGCAGTGGCGACCCCGGAGAGCACAACTGGGACCGAACCCCCACCCACAGCCATCTAAATCTCGACCCGCGCAGCCCAGGTTTACCCCGCCCCTGCCGCACTCCCAGTGCGTTTCCAGCTGCAGTGGGGACCCCCGAGAGCACAACTGTTACCACCCCCCACCCCCTCCCGACCGGAACCCCGACCCGCGCCGCCTGGGATCGCCCCGCCCCTGGCGCGCTCCCGGCGCATTGCCCACTTCCACCAGGGGCTCCCGGTGAGCCCTGTCCCCACGCCCGGTTCCAGGAGAGGCTCTCGGACCTCGCTACTGCCGCCAGGTCAAACACGAGGACAATACATCCACCCCACAGAGACAATCCAAGCTGTCTATGATTTAGGGTTCAAACGAGGACTACAGAAAGGAAAGATGTCCTGACCTAGGAGGGCCATGAGAGTCTATAGATCCAAACAAAATTGGGTACCAAGGAAGCTTTTTTCCTTGGAACCCGGAAAGCTGGTTCTTTGCATATGCAATGACCAACAATTAGCTTGTTACCCAAGCCTGCCTCGCTGCCACCCCCACTCCCCCCCCCCCACTTCCCAGGAAAACGGCTCAAAGAAATATTTTAAATCTCAGGCGGAAAACTGGAAGATGTCTTGTCTGTCTGTCTGGATTAAGGTATATGTCAGTGTGAGCCTTGTGTTTTTTGATAATATTGCTCAAGTTCTGAGTTCTGATTTCAATGGTCTCAAGACAAGGCAGCCCTTCCAAATCAAACTGCTGGAAATACAAGAAAACATTGACCTAAATGAATGTCAGAGTCCCGTGAACTGGGAACTAGTCAATATTAAATATCTAGTATTTTTGGTTTTGCTCCTCCACTATAGACATGTCTAAGAGTCAACAACATTAAGCACAACATGTACATAGTGCCTAGGTTTCTTTTGAGGTAAAAATTGCTCTATTGTTATATGTGTCACAAGCTTGTCAGCAAGAAAGTACCTGGAAACAGCAACAACCAATGTAAAATATGTAAATGTGATATGAGCTTTTAGATAAACTCTTAACAATAATTATACTCTAAAATATCTGCCTCTCATAGTCTTGATTGAAGGCAGAGGAGAAGGGGATGACAGAGGATAAGATGGTTGGATGGCATCCCTGACTCGATGGACATGAGTTTGAGCAAGCCCCTGGAGTTGGTGATGGACACGGAAGCCTGGCGTCCTGCAGGCCACGGGGTCACAAAGAGTCAGACTCGACTGAGCAACTGAACTGAACTGAACTTACAATCGTTCCTCCAGGTGTTTTGGTTACCTGAGTTTCTATCCTGGTGCTAAACTAAGTGACGACAGTGTATTGAATAGCTAGGTCACTTCCAAATAAATGAAACTTCTTAAACATTCACGACTTGAAAGGACCTCCCTTTTACACAGAAACAAAAGAGATTTTTGACTCTGCATGAATAGTGACTGGCACCATCCGAACATATTAAATGTAAGAAAGCAATTTTTTTGTTTTGTTTTGTTTTGTTCTGTTCTTGCAGGAAGCGGGGTGGGCGCTATTATCACTGATAGGTATGCTCACCAATCTATCAAATGCCAATATAAGAGTCAGTTCTTGGTTGCTGAAGGGAAATGTATGACTTGTTATTACAAGAATGTATGGAATGCAATCACACTTTAAGAAGGAAAACGAAGTAGTTCTGTCTTACAGGTGGCATTTTCAGGACGGGAGAAGCAAAGGAATGGGTACAGAATGGGATAAGGAGGTTGTAGGGAAAGTAGGCCCCCAGAAAAGAGTTTTGTGCCTAGCACAAGTTTTCTTGAGATGTTGAACTGCCTTTGCTAATGGAGTTTAAGTTTCTTTACCTCTTAAGTGATCTCTTCTAGGTTGACCTAGAACAGAAATCTTTCGTTAGCTTTGGCTAAGAGGAGAAGTATTGTTTCACGATGACATATGTGATCCTACCTGACTGTTCTCATCCCCTTTGATATCTATGCACTGCTGCTGCTGCTGCTGCAGCTGCTAAGTGGTTCCGTTGAGGCCGACCCTGTGCCACGCCATAGATGGCAGCCCACCAGGCCCCGCAGTCTCTGGGGTTCTCTAGGCAAGAACACTGGAGTGGGTTGCCATTTCCTCCTCCTATGCATGAAAGTGAAAAGTGAAAACGAAGTCACTCAGTGGTGTCCGACTCTTAGCCACCCCATGGACTGCAGCCTACCAGGCTCCTCCATCCTTGGGATTTTCCAGGAGTGGGGTGCCATTGCCTTCTCCCATATCTGTGCACAAGCCTGCCTAAATAATTGACTTCTAGCCAACTTTGGGATGCCCATGACCACCCACCCTTACCAGGCAACAGAGAAGAGAAAAACACTTACCACAGGAGGTTCTGATAAGGAACAAGGAACTAACAAGCTCCCACCTACCAGGATTCTGCAGAGGTCAACAAGAGGTCAGCAAGAGATGAGAGACTGCAGTCCAGAGGTCCTAGCTACTTCCATCTAGCAACAAACACCCAGCATAGTCAAAACGATTTCAATGTTAAAGAATAAATAAATAAATAAATAAATAAAAGGACAGAAGTTCTTTGAACACATGTCTGAATTTAGGGGTGAGGCATTACATACGTGTCCCAGGATAATCTTAAAGTGTCAGAAAGTAAAGAAATTAAAGACAACTATCAAGCTGTCCAAACTGATAAAAATGAATGATTACACAGTTTTATCTGTATACATTAGCAGATAATAATCTGAAAAGGAATTTTAAAAAATTCCCTTTCAATAATATCAACATGAATAAAACACTTTGCCATGGATGTAACGAGGATGACAAGACTGGCCCACTGGAAATTATACACCCTGGCTGAAAACTATCCTGAATACATGGACAGATATTCCATAACAATGGAAAGACTTAAGATGGCAATACCATGGAATGCATCTTCAATCTGAAATGAAGATTTGATATGATTTGATCGCTCAGAGCTTTTGTGTCATCAAGTGTTATTAAAGTATTAAAGAGATAGAGAAAGCTGCTGACTTAGACTCGAGGCGGGGTGGGGGGGGTAGTAAGAGTACCCCCTGCTGGTCTTTAGCCAGATATTCTACAGGCACTAGCAGTCAGCTAAGGAAAGAAAGGAACTGTTTCAGGGAATGGCACCAGGCCCCTCCCCCACGACATGCATTGAGATAATATTGGCAGCAGGTGAGTCATCCCGGGCCAAAACTTGATTGACATGAATCTTGAAGAAAGGCAGTATTGCAGGCAAATATATCATTTCCTTAACATAGATAAGGAGAGCAAGCTAGGAGGAAAACATGCTGTTTTGTTCAAATCGCTTCTGAGCCTTTTGGGGGAACCGACCTGAAGCCAGAGTCTAGCGGAAATACATAGGATATTTACATCGCTTAAGACAAACATTTTCTTAGGAAAAAATGCATTGCTTAGCTCAAGGTTTGTCTGCGAAATTCTTACACATCAGGAGATGGCTCCGAGCTGGGTTTCCACACACAAGAACATCCATGCAAAGGACAAGCCTGCACAGCCCATCTGCCCCCCTCCCGCACAGCCAGCAGCATTTCCAAGTGACCTCCTAAGGCCTTCCCCAAAATACAGGGGCACCTCTGGGTTTCCTGTTTCCCTCACTTCGAACACTTTTCTTAAAAAAAAAAATCCTGCACACTTCTTGATAGAATGCCACAGTGCAAGGAATACAGTCCTTCAATATTTAAACCTCCATTTGCAAAACACTTGGAGCTTGGTTTTGTTTTGTTTTGTTTTTTAATTACACCACCACATAATTTAAAGCTTTTACACGTTCTAATTATTCAGTTCCAAAACACCAAACTTTTATTGCACAGGGTCCTCATGAAAAGGCCCACGCAGCTGGACAACCACAGATTCTGCCATGAAAGGGCAGCAAGGTGCCCTCCCCACTTCTTTGCTGCCTGGGCGGCCACCAGGGTTTGAAATCCATGCACCCTACTAAGTTTCTAGGGTGCAATCCATGGACCCTTCCCTTTCCCATCCCAGCAGGTGCTCAAGGGCCCGCTGGCTTACAAAGTGCCAGAAGAGGGCTGGGCCAGCCGGCCAGAGTTCAGTGTTCTGTCCCTTGGACTTCCAGCGGACACTAGGCTGCTTGGAAAAACCGCGCAGACTCTGAGATTTTTCAGCAGAGGGGTGGAGCGGTAAAGGCCTTGACCCCAAAGGCAAGGCCTTTCTGCGACTGCCAGGTTGGGGATCTCCGAGAATGTGTCAACAGACGGCGGAATACTTGGTTCCCTGCTCCACGCAGTCCCAGTTCCCTTACCTGTGGTCTGCAGCCCTCCGCTGCACCCATGGGATGGCGATCCTTGGGGACCCAGGAGCGGACGAAATGGGCGTTCCCAGCCGCAGTTGCAACCCCCGAGAGCGCAACTGGGAACCCCTCCCCATCCCCCCCGTGAGCCGACCCCGCCCCGCTCCGCCAGGTTTAGCCCCGCCCCTGCCGCGCTCCCTGCGCGTTCCCAGCCGCAGTGGCGACCCCGGGAGCACAACTGGGACCGACCCCCACCCAAAGCCATCTGAATCTCGACCCCCGCAGCCCGGGTTTACCTGTCCCGGGTGCGCTCCCGGCGAGTTTTCAGCCTCAGTGTCCACCTCTGAGAGCACAACTGGGAAGCCCGCCCCCACCCCCGCCAGAAGCCGACCCCCGCCCCACGCCGCCCGCGTTCGCCCCGCCCCTGCACGGTCCAGGTACCTTCCCAGCTTCTAGCGTTCACGCCCGGGTAGGAGCAGGATGTAGGAGTATGGGAGATGTGTCTGGAGCCTGACAGCCTCAGCTCCGCTCTGGCCTGCCCTTTGGACCTAGGAGCCAGGCCAACTTGCAGAGGGCTTAGGGCCCCATTGTATGCAAACTACCAAGGCCTACCGCAAGGAGAGCTCTGTCCGAGGGAAGGGAAGTGCCCCAGGCTGCGTTCCCAAGCTGTTGCTTGGCAATGCAGACTCAGCGGTAAACGGAGGGAATCAGGCTCTCTGTAGCCGCAGCTTCACACACAGGTGTGTCTCCGTAGGAATCAAGAAAGATCCTGACAGGGTGAGGTTCATTAGAGCTATACTAAAGAGCAAAGGCTTGTCCATGTGGTCTTGCCTTCCCCTGTGCCTTTGGGTCTCCAGGCTCGGCCCCAGCTCCGTGGAAACAACCCCTGAGAAAATATCTTCAAGATCCACTTTTCCCAGTGTCTGGGAACCGGGGTTCGTAGGAGGAGAGAAAAGCACGCCTCCATCGGGAACAAAAATGCAGCCCACCTGCCTGTGTTTTGAAGCCTCTATTTGGAAGGAATGGGTTAGCTTCTCCTAAAGGAGACCTCCAGATCTGCTCAGAAGTTGTTAATTCCAGAGGCAGGGTACTGGTTCCTGACTGCCCTTTGCTAGCCTTGCAAAGATATTCCTAGATTCTATGGTTATTTTCCATGAAGAAGCAGGCTTCGGGAATGTGTCAGACGGGACTGGCTCCTTATTGACCTCAGCTCAGCTATTGCCTTTCCATTCAAACTAGGGCAAGGCCCTACTTTATGAAGGGTAAGGGTCTTCTTCTTTGCAAACTGCCAAGGGCTACAGCAATGAGACCTCTGTCAAGGTGAGGGAAGCCTAAGAGGATGGATTCTCAAGCAGGTGCTTTGCCACAAAGCATCAGCACCCCACGGAGAGAATCAAGCTCCCTGTGCACCAATGTTGGGAGTGTAGCTTCACACACAGAGTTGTCTCTATAGGAGCCAAGAATGGTCCTGAGAGATTAGGTTCACTAAACCTCTCCTACAGAGCATAGACCTGTCAATATGGTTTTGCCTTCCCCTGTGAGTTGGGTCCTCGAGGTCCGCCACACCTCCGGGGAAACTGTCCCTGAGAAAAGATCTCCAGGAACCGCTTCGCCGAGGCTGGGAAATGCTGTTCACAGGAAGTAAGGCAAGCGAATCTCCTGCAGAGTAAAAGAGGCCTTACAGTCCCTGGAGGAGCAGGCTGCCAGAGTGTGTGAAACCTGACTGTTGCCTTACTGGCCTCAGCTCCGCCATTGCCTGTTCATCCGAGCTAGCACCCAGGCCTACTTGGAAAAGCATTTGGGTGCAGATTTCTACAAAGTGCCAAGGGCTACAGCAGTGAGAATTCTCTCAGTGGTAAGGGAGAGCATTTTATGGATTCTCAAGCTGTTTTCTGAATGACAGCGTCAAAATGAACAGAGAGAATCAGGCTCTCTGTGCCCCTATGTTAGGTACGCAGCTTCACACACAGAGGTGTCTCTATAGGAGCCAAGAATGCTCCTGAGAGATGAGGTTCACAAGAGGTCTGCTACAGAGCATAGACCTGTCCATGTGGTCTTGCCTTCCCCTGTGCCTTTGGGCCCCGGGCTCGGCCCCAGCTCCGTGGAAAGAACCCATGAGAAAATATCTTCAAGATACGCTTTTCCCAGAGGCTGGGAACTGGAGTTCATAGGAGGAGAGAAAAGCAAGCCTCCTTCGGGCACGAAATGCAGCCAACCTGCCTGTGTTTTGAAGCCTCTATTTGGAAGGAATGGGTTAGCTTCTCCTAAAGGAGACCTCCAGATCTGCTCAGAAGTCGGTAATTCCAGAGGCAGGGTGCTGGTTCCTGACTGCCCTTTGCCAGCCTTGCAAAGACATTCCAAGATTCTAGAGTTATATTCCATGAAGGAGCAGGCTTCGGGAATGTGTCAGAGGGGACTGGCTCCTTATTGGCCTCAGCTCAGCTATTGCCTTTCCATTCAAACTAGGACAAGGGCCTAGTTTATGAAGTGTAAGGGTCTTCTTCTTTGAAACTGCCAAGGGCTACAGCAATGAGACTTCTGTCAAGGCGAGGGAAGCCTAAGAGGACGGATTCTCAAGCAGGTGCTTTGCTACAAAGCATCAGCACCCCACGGAGAGAACCAAGATCCCTTTTCCCCAATGTTGGGAGTGTAGCTTCAAACACAGAGTTGTCTCTATAGGAGCCAAGAATGTTCCTGAGAGATTAGGTTCACTAAACCTCTCCTACAGAGCATAGACCTGTCCATGTGGTTTTTCCTTCCCCTGTGAGTTGGGTCCTCGAGGTCTGCCACACCTCCGGGGAAACTGTCCCTGAGAAAAGATCTCCAGGAACGGCTTCGCTGAGGCTGGGAAACGCTGTTCACAGGAAGTAAGGCAAGCGAATCTCCTGCAGAGAAAAAGAGGCCTTACTGTCCCTGGAGGAGCAGGCTGCCAGAGTGTGTGAAACCTGACTGTTGCCTTGCTGGCCTCAGTTCCACCATTGCCTGTTCCTCCGAACTAGGACCCAGGCCTATTTGGAGAAGCGTTTGGCTGCGGATTTCTACAAAGTGCCAAGGGCTACAGCAGTGAGAATTCTCTCAGCGGTCAGGGAGAGCATTTTATGGATTCTCAAGCTGTTTTCTGAACGACTGCGTCAAAATGAACTGAGAGAATCAGGCTCTCTGTGCCCCTATGTTAGGTACGCAGCTTCACACACAGAAGTGTCTCTATAGGAGCCAAGAATGTTCCTGAGAGATGAGGTTCACTAGAAGTCTGCTACAGAGCATAGACCTGTCCATATGGTTTTGCCTTGCCCTGTGAGTTGGGTCCCTGAGGTCCGCCCCAGCTCAGGGGAAGGAGCCCCTGAGAAAAGATCTCCAGGGACCGCTATTCCCCCAGGCTGGCAAACGCAGTTCACAGGAGGTAACGCAAGCGAGCCTCCTGCAAGGCACAACAGGCCTTAGTGTCCCTGGACGATCAGGCTGCAAGAGTGTGTGAGACCTGACTGGTGCCTTACTGGCCTCAGCTCCGCCATTGCATGTTCCTCTGAACTAGGACCCAGGCCTACTAGGAGAAGGGTTTGGGTATGGATTTCTAAATACTGCCAAGGGGTATAGCAATGAGAACTGTGTCACGGGTAAGGAAGAGCATTGTATGGATTTTCAAGCTGTTGTTTGAACGACAGCTTCAAAGATGCACAGAGAGGATCAGACTCTGTGTCTCCATGTTCGGTACACAGCTTCACAGACAGGGGTGTCTCCATAGGAAACAAGAACATTCCTGACAGAGTGAGGTTCACTAGAGCTCTCCTAGAGAGCAAAGACTTGTCCATGTGGTTTTCTTCCCCTGTGCGTTTGGGGCTCCAGGCTCGGCCCCAGCTCCGTGGAAACAACCTCTGAGAAAAGATCTTCAAGATCCGCTTTTCCCAGAGGCTGGGATGTGGGGTTCATAGGAGGCGGGAAAAGCAGGCCTCCTTCAGAGAGCAAGAGGCAGCCAAGCGGCCTGCGTTTGGAAGCCTCTATTTGGAAGAATGGGTTAGCTTCCCCTAAGGGAGACCTCCAGATCTGTTCAGAAGTCGGTAATTCCAGAGGCAGTGTGCAGGGTCCTGACTGCCCTTTGCCAGCCTTGCAAAGACATTCCTAGATTCTACAGTTATCTTCCTGAAGAAGCAGGCTTTGGGAATATGTCAGACTTGACTGGCGCCTTATTGGCCTCAGCTCAGCTATTGCCTTTCCATTCAAAGTAGGACAAGGCCCTATTTTATGAAGGGTAAGGGTCTTCTTCTTTCCAAACTGCCGAGGGCTACAGCAATGAGACCTCCGTAAATGCGAGGGAAGCATAAGCGGATGGATTATCAGGAAGGTTCTTTGCCACCAAGCATCAGCACCCCACGGAGAGAATCAGGCTCCCTTTGCCCATATGTGGGGTGTGTAGATTCACACACAGTGGTGTCTCTACAGGAGCCAAGAATGTTCCTGAGAGATGAGGCTCACAAGAGCTCTCCTACAGAGTGCTCACCTGTACATGTGGTTTCGCCTTCCCCTGTGAGTTGGGTGCCCGAGGTCCACCCCAGCTCCGAGAAAACAGCCTCTGAGAAAAGATCTCCAGGAACCGCTTTTCGCCCAGGCTGGGAAAAGCTGTTCACAGGAAGTAAGGCAAGTGAGCCTCCTGCAGAGAAAAAGAAGCCTTACTGTCCCTGGAGGAGCAGGCTGCCAGAGTGTGTGAAAACTGACTGGTGCCATACTGGTCTTAGCTCCGCCATTGCTTGTTCCTCCGAACTGGGACTCAGGCCTACTTTGAGAAGGGTTTAGGTGCAGATTTCTACAAACTTCCAAGGGCTACTGCAATGAGAACTCTCTCAGAGGTAAGGGCGAGAATTGTATGGATTCTCAAGCTGTTTTCTGAACGACAGCATTAAACCTGCACAGAGAGAATCAGGCTCTCTTCCGCCATGTTGGGTACGCAGTTTCACACACAGAGGTGTCCGCATAGGAGCCAAGAACGTTCGTCAAAAACTGAGGTTCACTAGAGCTCTCTTAGAGAGCAAAGACTTGTTCATGTGGTTTTGCCTTCCCCTGTATGTGTGGGTCTCTGGGCACAACCCCAGCTCCGTGGAAACAACCCCTGAGCAAAGATCTCCAAGATCTGCTTTTCCCCCATGCTGGAAACCAGGGATCATAGGAGGCAGGAAAAGCAAGCCTCCTTCAGGCAAGAAGAGGCAGCCAACTAGCCTGTGTTTGGAAGCCTCTATTTGCAAGGAATGGGTTAGCTTCTCCAGAAGGAGACCTCCAGATCTGCTCAGAAGATAGATATTCCAGAGGCAGGGTCGAGGTTCCTGACTGCCCTTTGCCAGCCTTGCAAAGACATTCCTAGATTCTAGCAATATTTTCCATGAAGGAGCAGGCATCGGGAATATGTCAGAGTTGACAGGTGCCTTACTGGCCTCAGCTCAGCTATTGCCTTTCCTTTCAAACTAGGATCAGGGCCTACTTGGTGAAGGGTAAGGGTCTACTTCTTTCCCAACTGCCAAGAGACACAGCAATGAGACCTCTGTTAAGGCGAGGGAAGCGTAAGCAGATGGATTCTCAAACAGGTGCTTTGCCACAAAGCATCAGCACCCCACGGAGAGAATCAGGCTCCCTGTGCCCCTATGTTCGGTGTGTAGCTTTACACACAGAGGTGTCTCTGTACGAGCCAAGAATGTTCCTAAGAGATGAAACACACTGACGTCTCCTACAGAGCATAGACCTGTCCATGTGGTTTTTCCTTCCCCTGTGAGATGGGTCCCCGAGGTCCACCCCAGCTCTGGGGATAGAGCCCCTGAGAAAAGATCTCCAGGAACCGCTTTTTGCCCAGGCTGGGAAACGCAGTTCACAGGAGGCAAGGCAAGCGAGCCTCCTGCAGGGAAAAATAGGCCTTACTGTCCCTGGAGGAGCAGGCTGCCAGAGTGTGTGACACCTGACTGGTGCCGTACTGACCTCAGCTCCGCCATTGCATGGCCATCCAATCCAGGACCCAGGCCTACTTGGAGAAGGGTTTGGGTGCGGATTTGTAAAAACTGCCAAAGGCTACAGCAATGAGAAGTCTCTCAGATGTAAGGGAGAGCATTGTATGGATTCTCAAGCTGTTGTTTGAACGACAGCTTCAAAGCTGCAAAGAGAGAATCAGGCCCTGTGTGCCCCCTTGTTGGGTACACAGCTTCACACACAGGGGTGTCTCCATAGGAGTCAAGAACGTTCCTGACACAGTAAGTTTCACTTAGAGGTCTCCTGGAGAGCAAAGACTTGTCCATGTGGTTTTCCTTCCCCTGTGCGATTGGGTCTCTGGTCTCGGCCCCAGCTCCATGGAAACAACCCCTGAGAAAATATCTTCAAGATCCGCTTTTCCCAGAGGCTGGGAACAGGGCTTCATAGGATGCGAGAAAAGCAGGCCTCCTTCGGGCGCGAAAAGGCAGCCAACTGGCCTGTTTGGAAGCCTCTATTTGGAAAGAATGGGTTAGCTTCTCCTAAAGGAGACCTCCAGATCTGCTCAGAAGTCGGTAATTCCAGAGGCAGGGTGCTGGTTCCTGACTGCCCTTTGCCAGCCTTGCAAAGACATTCCCAGATTCTAGAGTTATTTTCCATGAAGGTGAAGGCTACGGGAGTATGTCAGACTTGGCAGGCACCTTATTGGCCTCAGCTCAGCTATTACCTTTCCATTCAAACTAGGACAAAGGCCTACTTTATGAAGGGTAAGGGTCTTCTTCTTTCCAAACTGCCAAGGGCTACAGCAATGGGACCTCTGTCAAGGCGAGGGAAGCCTAAGTGGATGGATCATCAAGCAGGTGCTTTGCCACAAAGCATCAGCACCCCACGGGGAGAATCAGGCTCCATTTGCCCCTATGTTGGGTGTGTAGCTTCACATACAGAGGTGTCTCTATAGGAGGCCAGAATGTTCCTGAGAGATGAGGTTCACTAGAGCTCTCCTACAGAGCATAGACCTGTCCATACGCTTTTGCCTTCCCCTGTGAGTTGGGTCCTCGAGGTCCTCCCCAGCTCCGGGGAAGGAGCCCCTGAGAAAAGATCTCCAGGGACCTCTTTTCCCCCAGGCTGGGAAATGCAGCTCACAGGAGGGAAGTCAAGTGAGCCTCCTGCAGGGAAAAAGAGGGCTTACTGTCCCTGGACGATCAGGCTGCAGAGTGTGTGAGACCTGACTGGTGCCTTACTGGCCTCAGCTCCGCCATTGCATGTTCCTCCGAACTAGGACCCAGGACTACTTGGAGAAGGGTTTGGGTGCGGATTTCTAAAAACTGCCAAGGGCTACAGCAATGAGAACTCTGTCACGGGTAAGGAAGAGCATTGTATGGATTTTCAAGGTGTTTTTTGAACGACATCTTTAAAGCTACACAGAGAGAATCAGGCTCTCTGTGCCCCCATGTTGGGTACGCAGCTTCGCACACAGGGGTGTCTCCATATGAATCAAGAATGTTCGTGACAGAGTGAAGTTCACTAGAGCTCTCCTAGAGAGCAAAGACTTGTACATGTGGTTTTTCTTCCCCTGTTAGTTTGGGTCTCCAGGCTTAGCCCCAGCTCCGTGGAAACAACCCCTGAGAAAAGATCTTCAAGATCCGCTTTTCCCAGAGGCTGGGATGTGGGATTCATAGGAGGCGGGAAAAGCAGGCCTCCTTCAGAGAGCAAGAGGCAGCCAAGCGGCCTGCGTTTGGAAGCCTCTATTTGGAAGAATGGGTTAGCTTCCCCTAAGGGAGACCTCCAGATCTGTTCAGAAGTCGGTAATTCCAGAGGCAGGGTGCAGGCTCCTGACTGCCCTTTGCCAGCCTTGCAGAGACATTCCTAGATTACAGCGTTATTTTCCATGAAGGAGCAGGCTTCGGGAATATGTCAGACTTGACTGGCGCCTTATTGGCCTCAGCTCAGCTCTTGCCTTTCCTTTCAAACTAGGACAAGGGCCCACTTTATGAGAGGTAAGGGTCCTCTTCTTTCCAAACTGCCAAGGGCTACAGCAATGAGACCTCTGTCAAGGCGAGGGAAGCGTAAGCTGATGGATTTTCAAGCAGGTGCTTTGCCACAAAGCATCAGCACCCCACGGAAAGAATCTGGCTCCCTTTGCCCCTACGTTGCGTGTGTAGCTACACACAGAGGTGTCTCGATAGGAGCCAAGAATGTTCCTGAGAGAGGAGGTTCACTGTTGGGGGCCAGAGTGAGGCACTCCGCCCATGGCAAAGGTCATGAGGAAGGAGGCTCGACATACGCAAAGGCGGGATCGAGCCTCAGGAGTCCCCCTGGAAATCCTCGAGCATCTACCCCCATAACCAGAGCCTGCCTACCTTACTACTTTGTGCTCTCACCTACACCTCTGACTTTACGGGGGGCTGTCCCCCACCACCTCTTTCGGAGAAGGAGTTAACCTAGAGCTCCAGTTGATAAAAACCCCTGGGTGTGACAAGAGTGTTTTAACCTACAAACTCCTCTGAAGGTTCTCTAGCCTGCCTGACAGGCTTGTCCGGCCACATGTGATTGCTCACAGCCTCCCAACCATGAGAGGCACGAGATGCTTTAAACCTTCTAAAAACAGGTTCCTTAGAAAAGTTAGAAAATTATTAGTATAAGTATAATGGGCTGATTAGAAATCATATTGGTGAAGGGTTTTTCATTTGTTGAGCTGATGTTTACTGCTAAGTCTCCACATCCCCTGCCCTTATACACATTAATGAATATATAGAAGAAATAAGTATTAACCTTTGATATAAATCACGTTAGACCTTAGGCTAAGTAAATTCTTTCCTTAACTAAAACCCACTACACCCTCACCCTATAGGAATGTAACTTTATTTGGGTGGCGTCTGTTTTAAGAATAATCACCCCTGGAGAAATAAGTGTCCTGGTTGACTGACCGCTGTCACAAGGAGAGGGTCGTAAATTGTCAGCAGGCCCCCCGGCCAGAAGATGATGTAACACCCCTAAGACCTCTGTATACTTTTGTATGAAGCACCTGACTTTGATAAAAGTCAGGACTGCTGACCCCACGTGACTTTTGCATAACATCTCAGTGTATAAAAGTAGACCATGGAAAATAAAGAATTGGGATCAGTTTCTCGAAATACTGGTCTCCCCATGTCTCTCTCTCTCTCTCTCACTCTGGTTGAGTCTCCATCTGGAGCGCGGAACCCACCAAGCTTACTAATTTTGCCTGGGCTTCTAAGATCCGACCGGGGAGGCCTCAGTGTCTCCTCTTCTTCGGGAGAATGGAAGGACGCCTGCGGCCTACGTAAGTGGTGCAAGCTTCTTGTCTTGAAGTTTTATTGGTCCCCCGCGTAAACCAAGCTACTCAGCCTCTTTTCTCCAATGAATTTTCCTACTGAGCTATCCTCATTTTATTACTCTTTATATCCTTAATTAACGTTTAATTAAGCAGTTGTTCCCTGACCCTCGCCTACGCCGTCTCTGCTTCGAATACCCTGGATCAGCTGGGGCTGGACCCCGGCAGTTCACTAGAGATCTCCTACAGAGCATAGACCTGTCCATTTGGTTTTGCCTTCCCCTGTGAGTTGGGTCCCCGAGGTCCGCCCCAACTCTGGGGAAACAGCCCCTGAGAAAAGATCTCCAGGAACTGCTTTCCGCCCAGGCTGGGAAACGCTGTTCACAGGAAGTAAGGCAAGCGAGCCTCCTGAAGGGAAATAGAGGCCTTACTGTCCCTGAAGGAGCAGGCTGCCAGAGTGTGTGACACCTGACTGGTGCCTTACTGGCCTCAGCTCCGCTATTGCATGTTCATCTGAACTTGAACCCAGGCCTACTTGGAGAAGTGTTTGTGTGCCGATTTCCAGAAACTGCGAAGGGCTACAGCAATGATAACTCTCTCAGTGGTAAGGGAGAGCATTGTGTGGATTCTCAATTTGTTGTTTGAACGACAGCGTCAAAGCTGCACAGAGAGAATCAGGTCTCTGTGTCTCTATGTTGGCTATGCAGCTTCCCACACAGAGATGTCCCCGTTGGAGCCAAGAACATTCCGCATAGACTGAGGTTCACTAGAGCACTCCTAGAGAGCAAAGACTTATCCATGCGGTTTTCCCTTTCCCTGTGCGTGTGGGCTCCGGGATCAGCCCCTGCTCCGTGGAAACAGCCTCTGAGAAAAGATCTCCAAGAACCTCTTATCCCCCAAGCTGGGAAGCGGAGTTCGCAGGAGGTGGGATAAGCAAGCTTCCTTCGGCAAGAAGAGACAGCCAACCGGCCTGTGTTTGGAAGCCTATATTTGCAAGGAATGGGTTAGTTTCTCCTGACCGAGACCTCCGGATGTGCTGAGAAGATAGAAATTCCAGAGGCAGGGTCGAGGTTCCTGACTGCCCTTTGCCAGCCTTGCAAAGACATTCCCAGATTCTAACGTTATTTTCCATGAAGGAGCAGGCATCGGGAATATGTCAGACTTGACTGGCGCCTTATTGGCCTCAGCTCAGCTACTGCCTTTCCATTCAAACAAGGACAAGGGCCTACTTGGTGAAGGGTAAGGGTCTGCTTCTTTCCAAACTGCCAAGGACTACAGCAATGAGACCTCTGTCAAGGTGAGGGAAGCCTATGCGGATGGATTCTTAGCAGGTGCTTTGCTACAAAGCATCAGCACCCACGGAGAGAATCAGACTCCCTTTGCCACTATGTTGGGTGTGTAGCTTCATGCACAGAGGTGTCTCTGTAGAAGCCAAGAATGTTCCTGAGAGATGAGGTTCACTAGAGCTCTCCTACAGAGCATAGACCTGTCCATGTGGTTTTGTCTTCCCCTGTGAGTTGGGCCCCCGAGGTCCGACCCAGCTCCAGGGAAACAGCCCCTGAGAAAAAATCTCCAGGAACAGCTTTGCGCCCAGGCTGGGAAATGCAGTTCACAGGAGGCAAGGCAAGCGAGCCTCCTGCAGGGAAAAAGAGGCCTTACTGCTCCTGGACGATCAGGCTGCAAGAGTGTGTGAGACCTCACTTGTGCCTTACTGGCCTCAGCTCCGCCGTTGCCTGTTGTTCCGAGCTAGGACCCAGGCCTACTTGGAGAAGGGTTAGGGTGCGGATTTCTACAAACTGTCAAGGACGACAGCAATGAGAATTCTCTTAGCAGTAAGGGAGAGCATTGTATGGATTCTCAAGCTGTTGTTTGAATGACAGCTTCAAAGCTACACAGAGAGAATCAGGCTCTCTGTTCCCCTATTTTGGCTGTGCAGCTTCACACACAGAATTTGACTCTGTTGGAGCCAGAAATATTCCTGAAAGACTTAGGCTCACCAAAGCTGTCCTCCAGAGCAAAGACATTGGATGTGGTTTTGCCTTCCCTTGCCAGTATGGGTCCCCTAGCTTGGCCCCAGCTCCGGGGATACAGCCTCTGAAAAAAATCTTGCAAGAAGCGATTTTTCCTCCAGGCTGTTAAGCGGAATTCGCAGTTTGCAAGTTAAGGAAGCCTGCTTCGTGGAAGAGCAAGCAGCCAACTGGCCCTGTGTTAGGAAGCCTGTATTTGAAAGGAATGGGTTAGCTTCTACAGCGGGAGAACCTCAGATCTGCTCAGGGGGCTGAAATACTAGAGTCAGGGTCGAGGTTCTCCCTTGTCCTTTGCGCACCTTGCAAAGACATTCCTAGCTTCTAGCGTTAGTGTCCCTGTAGTAGCAGGCTGCAGGAGCGTGTGATAAATGACTGCCGCGTTCCTGTCCTCAGCTCCGCTATTAACTTTCTATTCGAACTAGAACCCAGGCCTACTTTGAGAGGGGTTAGGGTCCAGTGTTTCCAAACTGCCAAGGGCTACGGCAATGCGAGCTCTGTCAGAGGTAAGAAAAGAGCAATTGGTTGGATTCTTCAGCTGCTGCATGGCTGCACAGCTTCCGCGCTGCATGGAGAGCATGAGGCTCCTTGTGGCCCTATTTTGGGTACGCAGCAACATGCACACAGAATGTCTGTGTTCACTTATGTACAGGCTTATGTACACTAGAGCTCTCCTACAGAGCAAAGACCACTCAGTGGGCTCCAAGAGATACCTGTCGCGGCTCGAGAAGAGAGTGGAGTCCTTTGCTTCCCCTCGAGATGAGGCCTGACTCCCCGGGTGAGTATGGAATGCAACCCCAAATCCCTGTCGCCTATGGAGAGGAACATTAAGTCCTGGATACAAGCCTAGATGAGGTCTAGTTTGCCCTTCAGTGAATGGAGCCCAATCCACAGCTCTCCCTGGCAACTCGAATGGAAGATTAGACTTCCTGGGCCAACACAAGAGGAAGCCTGAATTCCCCGTCGTAACTCGAGAATCCCACCGAAACTCGAGAAAATCCACGTGCTTCCCTCGTCATCGCAAGATGAGGCCCTTTGTCCGCTACAGCATCTCAAGAGAAGTCCCACGTTCCATCCTGAAGTGCGAAACGGTACTTGGCACCCTTGATGCGACCCCAAAAGTTCCGCGACATACCAGACTCACTCAAGGGGAACACCGAGGTTCCCGGCACCACTTCATCTGACCCCTTCTCCTCTCCTGATTGCGACAGGAGGGTCGACTCCCCTTCTCTGTCTGCAAGGGGTTCCCGACCTTCCGGGCGCACCTCAGGATGAGGCCGGTCTCATGAGGAAGTTCGAGACGTAGCCTCGTGGGTGGTGCCACATGCCGAAAGACCCCAATTTCACGGTCCACTCTTGAAAAGAACCCGATGCCAGCACACCTCTTTGAAGGAAAACCTGTGGATGAAGGCACAACACGAAGGGGCACTGACACCCGCGTGCATCGTCCAGAAAAACCAGCAGGTCCCACAGACATTTCGACAAGTGGCCTGTCACCCTGTAAACAACTCGAAAGGCAAACGAAGGTCCATTCCTCAACAGAAGACTAGGTGTGACTCTCTTGTCCCTACTCTGCAGGGACCATGGGATCTGAGTCAGAAACGGAGAGGAAGCCTGAGGTTCCTGCGTCCACTCGAGATGAGGCCCTCTTCCATTGCACCACACCCAGTGGAGTCCTGAGAGGCCCCTACCAACTCCACAGTATCCCTGAGTTCTCAGAGGCACAATGAGAAGCTCCCTGAGGTCACAGGCACAAGTCGAGGGAACCCTGGGTTTTCTGCCATGACTCGAGAAAGACCTCGAGAGTGCTTCAAAATGTGTTGAGTCGCGATTCCCCTACCATGACTCGAGAGCCATGACACGCGCCCCCTCTTCCCGCGCATGGAGACCTGACTAACCTGGCACTGCACGAGAGGCTCCCTGAGATCCTCATCGTACCTCGTGAGGAAACCCACACTGCCGCGGCAGCTCGAGGAAACACATGAGACACCCCGGTCATCGCGAGATGAGGGCCTTATATTCCTGCATGGCCTGGAGACCAATCACGAGTCCTCTCTCCAAACTGAAGAGCAGGCTGGACTCCGTTGAGGCCGCTCAGGGGGCTCCAACAGATCCTTGTCGCGACTCGAGAGGAGAGCGGAGTCCTTGGCTTCCCCTCGAGACGAGGTCTGACTCCCTGGGGGAGCCTGGAATGCAACCCCGAGATGCCTGCTTTCCCTGGAGAGGAATAGTAGGTCCTGGACACACGCCTAGGTGAGGTCTCTTCGGCCCTGCAGTGACTCGAGCGCAACCCCCAGATTTCCCTTGCAACTCGAGGGGAAGATTGGGCTTCCCAGGGCCAACCCAAGAGGAAGGCTGAGATCCCCATTGTAACTCGAGAATCCCGCCGCAACTCGAGAAAAACCACGTGGTTCCCAACTCTTGGCAAGATGAGACCCTTGCCCGCGACGGCGTCTCAAGGGAAGTCCCCTCTTCCGCCCTGAAGGGCGGAAAGGATCCTGCCAGCCTTCATGCGACCACCAAAAGTTCCCTGACACGCCGGGTTCCCTCGAGGGGAACACCAAGGGTCCTGGCACCGCTTCCTCTGAGCCCCTTCTCCCCTCCTGATCGCGACAGGAGAGGCGATTCCCCTGCGTGGTCTGGAAGGGGTTCCCGGCCTTCCCGGCGCACCTCAGGATGAGGCCGGTCTCACGAGGAAATTCGAGACGAGCCACGTGGGTGGGGCCACATGCCGAACGCCCCCGATTCCCCGGTCCGCTCTTGAGAAGGACCCGAGTCCCGGACCCCTCTTCGAAGGCAACCCTGTGGGTGAAGGCACAACACGAAGGGGCACTGCCAACCCCGTGCTTCGTCCGCAAAGACCCGCGGGTTCCACACACAGCACGACGAGGGGCCTGAGACCCCCTGAGCAACTCGAGAGGCCAGCGGGGTTCCCTTCCTCAGACAAGACGAGGCCTGACTCTCCTGTCCCAACTCTGCAGGGACCCTGCCGTCGGAGTCCGAAACGGAGAGGAAGCCTGAGGTTTCTGCCTCCCCTCGAGGTGAGGCCCTCTTCCGTTGCGCCAGACCCAGCGGAGTCCCGAGGGGCCCCGCCACCTCCACAGGATCCCTCGCCTCTCAGAGGCACCCTGGGAAGTTCCCTAAGGTCCCCGGCAGAAGGCGAGGGAAACGAGGGTTTCCTGCCGCCCAACGAGAAAGACCACGAGAGTCCTTCTTCAACGCGTCTCGAGGCCCTAATCCCCTCCCGTGACTCGAGAGCCATGACGCACTCCCCCTCGCCATGCGCATGGAGACCTGACTTCCCTGGCGCCGCACGAGAGGCTCCCTGAGATCCTCGTCGTGCCTCGGGAGAAAATCCAAACGGGAGCCGCAGCTCGATGAAACCCCTGAGACGCCCCCGTCCTCGCGAGCTGAGGGCCTTCTTTTCCTGCATGGCCTGGAGAGCAATCCCGGGTCCTCTCTCCAAACGGAAGAGGAGGCTGGACTCCCTTGAGGCCGCTCAGGGGGCTCCAAGAGAGCCGCGTCGCGACTCGAGAGGAGAGCGGGTCCTTGGCTTCCCCTCGAGACGAGGCCTGACTCCCCGGGGGAGCCTGGAATGCAACCCCGAGATCCCTGCCTTCCCTGGAGAGGAATATTAGGTCCCGGACACACGCCTAGGTGAGGTCTCTTCGGCCCTGCAGTGACTCGAGCGCAACCCTCAGCTTTCCCTCGCAACCCGAGGGGAAGATTGGGCTTCCCAGGGCCAACCCAAGGGGAAGGCTGAGATCCCCGTCGTAACTCGAGAATCCCGCCGCAACTCGAGAAAAACCACGTGGTTCCCACCTCTTGGCAAGATGAGGCCCTTGCCCGCGACGGCGTCTCAGGGGAAGTCCCCTGTTCCGCCCTGAAGGGCGAAACGGTCCCTGACAGCCTTCCTGCGACCCCCAAAAGTCCCCCGACTCGCCGGGGTCCCCCGAGGGGAACACCGAGGGTCCCGGCACCGCTTCCTCTGAGCCCCTTCTCCCCTCCTGATCGCGACAGGAGAGGCGATTCCCCTGCGTGGTCTGGAAGGGGTTCCCGGCCTTCCCGGCGCACCTCAGGATGAGGCCGGTCTCACGAGGAAATTCGAGACGAGCCACGTGGGTGGGGCCACATGCTGAACGCCCCCGATTTCCCGGTCCACTCGTGAGAAGGACCCAAGGCCCGGACCCCTCTTCGAAGGCAACCCTGTGGGTGAAGGCACAACACGAAGGGGCACTGCCACCCCCGTGCATCGTCCGCAAAGACCCGCGGGTTCCACACACAGCTCGACGAGGGGCCTGAGACCCCCTGAGCAACTCGAGAGGCCAGCGGGGTTCCCTTCCTCAGACAAGACGAGACCTGACTCTCCTGTCCCAACTCTACAGGGACCCTGCGGTCGGAGTCCGAAACGGAGAGGAAGCCTGAGGTTCCTGCCTCCCCTCGAGGTGAGGCCCTCTTCCGTTGCGCCAGACCCAGCAGAGTCCCGAGGGGCCCCGCCACCTCCACAGGATCCCTCGCCTCTCAGAGGCACCCTGGGAAGTTTCCTAAGGTCCCCGGCAGAAGGCGAGGAAACGAGGGTTTCCCGCCGCCCCCAGACAAAGACCTCGAGAGTCCTTCTTCAACGCGTCTCGAGGCCCTAGTCCCCTCCTGTGACTCGAGAGCCAGGACGCGTTTTCCATCGCCACGCGCATGGAGACCTGACTTCCCTGGCGCCGCACGAGAGGCTCCCTGAGATCCTCGTCGTGCCTCGGGAGAAAACCCCCACGGGCGCCGCAGCTCGAGAAACCCCTGAGACGCCCCCGTCCTCGCGAGCTGAGGGCCTTCTTTTCCTGCATGGCCTGGAGAGCAATCCCGGGTCCTCTCTCCAAACGGAAGAGGAGGCTGGACTCCCTTGAGGCCGCTCAGGGGGCTCCAAGAGACCCGCGTCGCGACTCGAGAGGAGAGCGGAGTCCTTGGCTTCCCCTCGAGACGAGGCCTGACTCCCTGGGGGAGCCTGGAATGCAACCCCGAGATCCCTGCCTTCCCTGGAGAGGAATATCAGGTCCCGGACACACGCCTAGGTGAGGTCTCTTCGGGCCTGCAGTGACTCGAGCGCAACCCCCAGCTTTCCCTCGCAACCCGAGGGGAAGATTGGGCTTCCCAGGGCCAACCCAAGGGGAAGGCTGAGATCCCCGTCGTAACTCGAGAATCCCGCCGCAACTCGAGAAAAACCACGTGGTTCCCACCTCTTAGCAAGAGGAGGCCCTTGCCCGCCACGGCGTCTCAAGGAAAGTCCCCTGTTCCGCCCTGAAGGGCGGAACCGTCCCTGACAGCCTTCCTGCGACCCCCAAAAGTCCCCCGACACGCCGGGTTCCCTCGAGGGGAACACCGAGGGTCCCGGCACCGCTTCCTCTGAGCCCCTTCTCCCCTCCTGATCGCGACAGGAGAGGCGATTCCCCTGCGTGGTCTGGAAGGGGTTCCCGGCCTTCCCGGCGCACCTCAGGATGAGGCTGGTCTCACGAGGAAATTCGAGACGAGCCACGTTGGTGGTGCCACATGGCGATCGCCCCCGGATCCCCGGTCCGCCCTTGAGAAGGACCCGAGGCCCGGACCCCTCTTCGAAGGCAACCCTGTGGGTGAAGGCACAACACGAAGGGGCACTGCCACCCCCGTGCATCGTCCGCAAAGACCCGCGGGTTCCACACACAGCTCGACGAGGGGCCTGAGACCCCCTGAGCAACTCGAGAGGCCAGCGGGGTTCCCTTCCTCAGACAAGACGAGGCCTGACTCTCCTGTCCCAACTCTGCAGGGACCCTGCGGTCGGAGTCCGAAACGGAGAGGAAGCCTGAGGTTCCTGCCTCCCCTCGAGGTGAGGCCCTCTTCCGTTGCGCCAGACCCAGCGGAGCCCCGAGGGGCCCCCCCACCTCCACAGGATCCCTCGCCTCTCAGAGGCACCCTGTGAAGTTCCCTAAGGTCCCCGGCAGAAGGCGAGGGACACGAGGGTTTCCCGCCGCCCCCCGAGAAAGACCTCGAGAGTCCTTCTTCAACGCGTCTCGAGGCCCTAATCCCCTCCCTTGACTCGAGAGCCATGACGCACTCCCCCTCGCCACGCGCATGGAGACCTGACTTCCCTGGCGCCGCACGAGAGGCTCCCTGAGATCCTCGTCCTGCATCGGGAGAAAACCCCCACGGGCGCCGCAGCTCGAGGAAACCCCTGAGACGCCCCCGTCCTCGCGAGCTGAGGGTCTTCTTTTCCTGCATGGCCTGGAGAGCAATCCCGGGTCCTCTTTCTAAACGGAAGAGGAGGCTGGACTCCCTTGAGTCCGCTCAGGGGGCTCCAAGATACCCGCTTCGCGACTCGAGAGGAGAGCGGAGTCCTTGGCTTCCCCTCGAGACGGGGCCTGACTCCCCGGGGGAGCCTGGAATGCAACCCCGAGATCCCTGCCTTCCCTGGAGAGGAATATTAGGTCCCGGACACACGCCTAGGTGAGGTCTCTTCGGCCCTGCAGTGACTCGAGCGCAACCCCCAGCTTTCCCTCGCAACCCGAGGGGAAGTTTGGGCTTCCCAGGGCCAACCCAAGGGGAAGGCTGAGATCCCCATCGTAACTCGAGAATCCCGCCGCAACTCGAGAAAAACCACGTGGTTCCCACCTCTTGCCAAGATGAGGCCCTTGCCCGCGACGCCGTCTCAAGGGAAGTCCCCTGTTACGTCCTGAAAGGCGAAACGGTCCCTGACAGCCTTCCTGCGACCCCCAAAATTCCCCCGACACGCCGGGTTCCCCCGAGGGGAACACCGAGGGTCCCGGCACCGCTTCCTCTGAGCCCCTTCTCCTCTCCTGATCGCGACAGGAGAGGCGATTCCCCTGCGTGGTCTGGAATGGGTTCCCGGCCTTCCCGGCGCAGCTCAGGTTGAGGCCGGTCTCACGAGGAAATTCGAGACGAGCCACGTGGGTGGTGCCACATGCCGAACGCCCCCAGTTCCCCGGTCCGCCCTTGTGAAGGACTCGAGGCCCGGACCCCTCTTCGAAGGCAACCCTGTGGGTGAAGGCACAACACGAAGGGGCACTGCCACCCCCGTGCATCGTCCGCAAAGACCCGCGGGTTCCACACACAGCTCGACGAGGGGCCTGAGACCCCCTGAGCAACTCGAGA
Source organism: Bubalus kerabau (assembly GCF_029407905.1). NCBI lineage: Eukaryota > Metazoa > Chordata > Mammalia > Artiodactyla > Bovidae > Bubalus > Bubalus kerabau. Next base: position 1,232,493 of record NW_026577887.1, on the reverse strand, counting down.
GGCCAGCGGGGTTCCCTTCCTCAGACAAGACGAGGCCTGACTCTCCTGTCCCAACTCTGCAGGGACCGTGCGGTCGGAGTCCGAAACGGAGAGGAAGCCTGAGGTTCCTGCCTCCCCTCGAGGTGAGGCCCTCTTCCGTTGCGCCAGACCCAGCGGAGTCCCGAGGGGCCCCGCCACCTCCACAGGATCCCTCGCCTCTCAGAGGCACCCTGGGAAGTTCCCTAAGGTCCCCGGCAGAAGGCGAGGGACACGAGGGTTTCCCGCCGCCCCCCGAGAAAGACCTCGAGAGTCCTTCTTCAACGCGTCTCGAGGCCCTAGTCCCCTCCCGTGACTCGAGAGCCAGGACGCGCTCCCCCTCGCCACGTGCATGGAGACCTGACTTCCCTGGCGCCGCACGAGAGGCTCCCTGAGATCCTCGTCGTGCCTCGGGAGAAAACCCCCACGTGCCGGGAGCCGGCGAGAGACATTCCACTCGTGACAAAGGTCATGAGGAAGGGGGCTCGGCATACGCAAAGGCGGGATCGAGCCTCGGGAGTGCCCCCGGATATTCTCGAGCATCTACCCCCCAATAACCAGAGTCTGCCTACTTTATTGCTTTGTGCTCTCGCCTCTGACTTTACTGAGGGCTGTCCCCCACCACCATCTCACTCTCTCTGTCAAAGAGTTAACTTACAGCTCCAATTAATAAAGTTCCTGGGCAATTAGGAGTGTTTAAATCCAAACCCCTCAGATGGCTCTCTAACTCGCCTGACAAGTTTACCCGGACACCTACAGCTATGCATACGATTGTTTACAGTCTCCCAGCCTCCAGAGGCACGGGAAGCTTAAGATATTCAAATAGCTTAGAGCCTCTCAGAGAATTAGAAACTGTCAGAATAAAACTAGTAAAAGATTTCATTGATGAGCCAATGTTTGTTGCCAAGTTTTCACATCCCTTGAATTGTATCCTTGAATGTGCATTAATTAATATAGTTGGTATGTAGAAAAAATAAGTAGTGGCCTTGGTGTTAGTAACTTTAGACCCTTAAGGTAGTAAATTCTTTCCTTTGTAAACCCATTACACATCCACCCTATAGGAACGTAATCTTATCTTCGGAGGATGGCGCCAAACCTTAAAATAATTACTCTTAGAGAAAATAAGTCTTTGTTGATAAGTCCTTGTCAAGAGTCATAAAATGTTAATAGGCCTCTGGCCAGAAGATGATGTAAATCACCTAAACCATTTGTATACGATAAATCTGCAGGAAAGAAACCCTGGTTTTTGATAAGCATCAAAGACTGCTGATTTTGCATCCCCTATTGTCCTCTATGTGTAACTTAGGGTATAAAAGCCCCTGTTGAAAATAAAGCTATGGGCCTTGCTCACCAACGCTTGGTCTCCCCATGTCATTCTTCCCTTTAACTTCTAGCTGAGTGTCCATCTGGAGCGTGGATGTCCTCTGCGACCATTTATTTGCCAGGGCTTCTAAGACCCACTCGAGAAGGTGTCTAAGGTGGGGCACCTTCCGCTATTCGAGAGGGCGCCTGCGGCCTCCGTGGTCAGAGCTAACCTGGTGTCACGGGTTATATTGATTTTCCGCGTAAACCAAGCCACTCAGCTTCTTTTCTCCACTGAATTTTCCTACTGAGCTATCCTCATTCTATTCCTCTTTATTATATCTAATTAACATTTGAATAGGTCGCCTAGCCGTCTCTCCTTCGAAGACCCTGGATCAGCCGGGGCTGGACCCCGGCAGGTGGCGCCCGAAACAGGTTTTTCGAAGGTAAGCTCCCCAAAGCAATTAGGGTCATCAGCCCTTTTGCTCCCCCGTTCTCGGAACAACTGGGTCATCAGCTCTCTTGTTCCCCCACGGAGCAGTTTGGGTCATCAGCTCTACTGCTCCCCCCTCGGAACAGTTTGGGTCACCAGCCTTCTGTTCCCCGCCCCGGGACAATCTGGGTCATCAGCCCTAATGTCCTTCCAGTGTTCGGGACGGCTAGGACCCCACTCAAGGGTGCCGCAGACCCCCCTGTAGGACAGACAGGGCGAGAGGAGTGGGAAGTGTTGAAAGTGTTAAAGTGTTAGACTTAGAGAGAGAAAACAGTTTCTGAAGTTAAAAGGCCAAAGAAAAGCCTGATCTTTTGATAGCTAAAAGCAAAATCTTTTACTATACTTAATTTTCTGACATGGGTAACACTGAATCAAATGAAAGACAGCTCTTTATAGGAGTAATCTTACAGTTATTAAATAAAAGAGGAATCAAAGTTAAAAAATCTGCCATTCAATCATTTTTTTCATTTGTACAAGAGCACTGTCCCTGGTTCCCAGACGAAGGCTCTGTTAACTTAGATGTCTGGGAAAAAGTAGGAAAACAGCTAAAAACTTACCATGCCGAACATGACTCAGAAAATGTCCCTAATGACGCTTTTTCCTTATGGAACATCATTAGAGATGTCTTAGACCCTGCCCCCGATTCAGAAAAAGTACATCTTAAAGGGGATAGTGAAGAAAATGCTGAGGCTAAACCTGCCCCTGAATCTAAAAAAGTAACCTTTAAAGAGGAAAATGAGGTCGAAACTGTAGTTAAACCTCAGGAAAAGGAGAAAAATGAAGACCCACCTGACTATCGGCAACTAAGAAAAATGTTAGCAGCCATGACTACTCAGGAACAACTTAAAGTTAGGGATGAGAAACAAGATCAGCCTTCCCCAAAAGAAAAAGAGAATTTAGGCGAGATAATAGCTAAATATCACTCTGATGGAGATCGGCATCTCTTAAACAATGATGCCCCAAAAGGCCTAAGAGAAACTTCCCCTGTCAGACCACCCGTTCCTAGGAGCTTGAGGGAAACATCCCTTATCAGACAGTCTGTAAGATTTAGTCACCAAACAGTTAAAAGATCTCCAGAACAGGAGAAGAGAAATACGGGACGCTCCCATCCCCCCATGCCTCCTCCTCCATGTGGGGGTAAAGGGCCTCCGCTAGGAGTTTCCCGGAAAGGGGTTTTCTCTAGTCCCGAGGATAAATTTGATCCTCACCTTGAGGCTTCTTTTTTAGTCCCCTCTGCAGTTTAGATAGGGTAAAGAGGGTACAAAATAAATAAAAATATTCTCAAAAAAAAAAAATGGGTTTCTCTGCATCTAAGAATAGACAAATGTTTATTGGCTCTGTGTATTATGATTAGACATGTCCTGGACCTCCGTCATGAGGCTGTTAAATAGCCTATGAGAGAGGCTATAGCGGTGGATGGTGGTGAGTCTCCACTTTCTGCACAGATCATAATTTCTGCTATTGGAAAAAAAAAAAAAAAAAAGAGGGAGAAAGTGCTTTACCTCCCAAGGAAGGAGAGGGCTTACAGGACGCTGCGGCTGAGCGCCCTGGCGAGCTCCCTCCCCCTCTGCGCAAACCTTTAAAAAACTTATCCACCACTTTCTGATTTAAGGCGATTGCCACCGCCTCCGTTTGTGCCTCCCATGACCCAGGAGTTCCCCACTTTGCCCCCAAAGCCTCTCAAAGAGTTGCCTAAGCCTGAGGAAGATAAAAAGTTTTTTAAACAAAGGAGCTTTTAGTACACAATATGCAGAGCGTGCTCCTTGGAGAAAACCCCCTCAGGGGGGGTCTCACCCAGGCTAGGAGAAAAGGCAAGAGGATTGAGCAACAATATTAACCCCTGACGTGCCGCTTACTTCAATTCCAACGGGAGTGGCTGGCCCCCTACCCGAGGACTTTGGAAGATTTGTCCTGGGGCGTAGCTCGCTTTCTTTTCAAATAAAAAAAAAAAAAGAAAGAAAGAAAAAAAGAAATTTCGGTGGTGCATGGTGTAGTAGATTCTGATTATATTGAGAAATTAAAGTCTTGATCTCACTGTCTACCAAAACTGTATAAATTAATAAAGGTTAAAGAGTAACATAGCTTTTGCTTTTACCTTATTATCAGAAAAGAAAAAACTTGACTTCTCAAGATAAGAGCCACAAAACATTTGAATCTAGTGATCTAGCCTTTTGGGTGCAGGAAATTACAGCTCCAAGGCCTTTAAAAGATCTTTTAATTCAAGGGAATAAAATGTCAAGACTGAGTTACAAGCAGTTATTTAGGCCTTTCAACATTTAGGAGACCACACCTTTAATCTTTTGACTGACTCCTGATATATTGTAGGGTTGTTTCCTCATATTGAAACTGCTAATATTCCAAAAAATAAAACTACTATCTTCTCCTTGTTATCTGATTTACAGAAAGATTAAACACAGAGATAAAAAATATTTTGTGGGACATAGAGCCCATTCCAGCTTGCCCGGCCCTTTACATGAAGGAAATGCTTTGGCAGATGCATTGACTAAAGTAATTGTTTTAAACTTAAGTAAAAAGATTGATAAGGCCAAAAATTCTCACAAAATTCACCATCAAAATGCAGCTGGTTCAAGGTATAAATTTCATATCTCTAGGTAAACAGCTAGACAAATAGTTATGTCCAAATTGTAATTAATCACTTAAACGTAAACACACAGGGGCAGACTACAATGATGAGACACTAGATGCCTGAATTACAGGCTACGACTCGGCCCCTGGTCAAGTAAAAAGACCTCCATACTGGAGAGTGAAAAAGGCCAGATGTGTTGCTAACTTGTGGGAGAGGGTATGCTTGTATATTTCTACAGAATGCAGATTCTTCAATTTGGATCTCAGACAAATTCGTCATGTCACGTTCCCCAAAGACCAGGTTCGCGGCGCGCACTCGCTCGCTCCCCCTCCCCCAGCCAGCTCTCGCCTCCGCGCCGCCAGCAGCGCCCAGTACCCTTCTCGCTGCACCCTGCGACCTAGAGCAAAGAAGTCTGTGCGGTGAGTGAGGGCCAGAGAGGAAAGCGCGCCCGCGGAATGCAGTCCAGACCAGCGCGCTCCCGCCGGCGAGAGGGGAACGCTGAGAGCCCAAGCCGCGGCGGCTAGCCCAAGGCCGCGAGCCCCGCCCCTCCGCCCGCCGTAAGCGCCGAGGCCCACAGCTTGCCGCTCGCGTTCTGCCTCCTGATGCTGGGGACACTGCTCCCCAGGGCCGACGCCTGCAGCTGCTTCCTGGCTCATCTTGTTTAAACCCTCAATATAATGTTTGCTCCTTTGTGGTAGTGGTGTTGTGAACAATGTGTGCTTTCATCTTGTTTGACCCCCCAATATAATGTTTGTTCTTTTGTTGTGTTGAAACGCCCACCCTATCTCATGATACCTGTGTCTGTGCGTTCTTATTGGTATGATAATTACGGTTTGGCTGTATCACAACAACTGCAGGATTTAATGCGAACCCGACGGTTTGTGGGCTTACTTATCTTGGGAATAGCAGCTTTGATAAGTGCAATCACTTCTGTTACTGTGACAGCAATATCATTGACTCAACAAGTACATACTGCTCAATATGTTGATTCTATGTCCAAAAATGTTTCTTTAGCATTGGCAACACAGGAAGCTATAGACAGGAAATTAGAAATGAGGGTAGACGCCCTAGAGGAAGCAGTAATACATATTGGGACTGAATTGCAGGCTTTAAAGGTGAAAATGGCATTGTCCTGTCATGCTGACTATTGGTGGATATGTGTAACACCCCTGAAAGTAAATGAGACAGATTTTGAATGGGAAAAGATTAAAAACCATATTTCAGGTATCTGGAACAGCTCTGACATTGGTCTAGACTTAGGGAAACTTCACAATCAAATAGCAACTATGGAACACTCCCGATTAGATTTTACTGCCGCTGGAACAGCAAATGATTTCTTCCATACTTTCTCTAACTACATTTCAGGAAAAAATATGCTGTCTACCTTCCTTAGCTATGTTACTGTGGCTGTTTTAATTCTGCTTCTCATATTCATTCTTCCTTGTATTGTCAGGATTCTTCGGCAGAGCATTCAGAGGCTCGCGACTGAGCTACATCTGGCTGTTTTAAGAAATAAAAAAGGGGGAGATGCCGGGAGCCGGCGAGAGACATTCCACTCGTGACAAAGGTCATGAGGAAGGGGGCTCGGCATACGCAAAGGCGGGATCGAGCCTCGGGAGTGCCCCCGGATATTCTCGAGCATCTACCCCCCAAAAACCAGAGTCTGCCTACTTTATTGCTTTGTGCTCTCGCCTCTGACTTTACTGGGGGCTGTCCCCCACCACCATCTCACTCTCTCTGTCAAAGAGTTAACTTACAGCTCCAATTAATAAAGTTCCTGGGCAATTAGGAGTGTTTAAATCCAAACCCCTCAGATGGCTCTCTAACTCGCCTGACAAGTTTACCCAGACACCTACAGCTATGCATACGATTGTTTACAGTCTCCCAGCCTCCAGAGGCACGGGAAGCTTAAGATATTCAAATAGCTTAGAGCCTCTCAGAGAATTAGAAACTGTCAGAATAAAACTAGTAAAAGATTTCATTGATGAGCCAATGTTTGTTGCCAAGTTTTCACATCCCTTGAATTGTATCCTTGAATGTGCATTAATTAATATAGTTGGTATGTAGAAAAAATAAGTAGTGGCCTTGGTGTTAGTAACTTTAGACCCTTAAGGTAGTAAATTCTTTCCTTTGTAAACCCATTACACATCCACCCTATAGGAACGTAATCTTATCTTCGGAGGATGGCGCCAAACCTTAAAATAATTACTCTTAGAGAAAATAAGTCTTTGTTGATAAGTCCTTGTCAAGAGTCATAAAATGTTAATAGGCCTCTGGCCAGAAGATGATGTAAATCACCTAAACCATTTGTATACGATAAATCTGCAGGAAAGAAACCCTGGTTTTTGATAAGCATCAAAGACTGCTGATTTTGCATCCCCTATTGTCCTCTATGTGTAACTTAGGGTATAAAAGCCCCTGTTGAAAATAAAGCTATGGGCCTTGCTCACCAACGCTTGGTCTCCCCATGTCATTCTTCCCTTTAACTTCTAGCTGAGTGTCCATCTGGAGCGTGGATGTCCTCTGCGACCATTTATTTGCCAGGGCTTCTAAGACCCACTCGAGAAGGTGTCTAAGGTGGGGCACCTTCCGCTATTCGAGAGGGCGCCTGCGGCCTCCGTGGTCAGAGCTAACCTGGTGTCACGGGTTATATTGATTTTCCGCGTAAACCAAGCCACTCAGCTTCTTTTCTCCACTGAATTTTCCTACTGAGCTATCATCATTCTATTCCTCTTTATTATATCTAATTAACATTTGAATAGGTCGCCTAGCCGTCTCTCCTTCGAAGACCCTGGATCAGCCGGGGCTGGACCCCGGCACCCACGGGCGCCGCAGCTCGAGGAAACCCCTGAGACTCCCCCGTCCTCGCGAGCTGAGGGCCTTCTTTTCCTGCATGGCCTGGAGAGCAATCCCGGGTCCTCTCTCCAAACGGAAGAGGAGGCTGGACTCCCTTGAGGCCGCTCAGGGGGCTCCAAGAGACCCGCGTCGCGACTCGAGAGGAGAGCGGAGTCCTTGGCTTGCCCTCGAGACGAGGCCTGACTCCCCGGGGGAGCCTGGAATGCAACCCCGAGATCCCTGCCTTCCCTGGAGAGGAATATTAGGTCCCGGACACACGCCTAGGTGAGGTCTCTTCGGCCCTGCAGTTACTCGAGCGCAACCCCCAGCTTTCCCTCGCAACCCGAGGGGAAGATTGGGCTTCCCAGGGCCAACCCAAGGGGAAGGCTGAGATCCCCGTCGTCACTCGAGAATCCCGCCGCAACTCGAGAAAAACCACGTGGTTCCCACCTCTTGGCAAGATGAGGCCCTTGCCCGCCACGGCGTCTCAAGGGAAGTCCCCTGTTCCGCCCTGAAAGGCGAAACGGTCCCTGACAGCCTTCCTGCGACCCCCAAAAGTCCCCCGACACGCCGGGTTCCCCCGAGGGGAACACCGAGGGTCCCGGCACCGCTTCCTCTGAGCCCCTTCTCCCCTCCTGATCGCGACAGGAGAGGCGATTCCCCTGCGTGGTCTGGAAGGGGTTCCCGGCCTTCCCGGCGCACCTCAGGATGAGGCCGGTCTCACGAGGAAATTCGAGATGAGCCACGTGGGTGGGGCCATATGCCGAACGCCCCCGGTTCCCCGGTCCGCCCTTGAGAAGGACCCGAGGCCCGGACCCCTCTTCGAAGGCAACCCTGTGGGTGAAGGCACAACACGAAGGGGCACTGCCACCCCCGTGCACGTCTGCAAAGACCCGCGGGTTCCACACACAGCTCGACGAGGGGCCTGAGACCCCCTGAGCAACTCGAGAGGCCAGCGGGGTTCCCTTCCTCAGACAAGACGAGGCCTGACTCTCCTGTCCCAACTCTGCAGGGACCCTGCGGTCGGAGTCCGAAACGGAGAGGAAGCCTGAGGTTGCTGCCTCCCCTCGAGGTGAGGCCCTCTTCCGTTGCGCCAGACCCAGCGGAGTCCCGAGGGGCCCCGCCACCTCCACAGGATCCCTCGCCTCTCAGAGGCACCCTGGGAAGTTCCCTAAGGTCCCCGGCAGAAGGTGAGGGACACGAGGGTTTCCCGCCGCCCCCCGAGAAAGACCTCGAGAGTCCTTCTTCAACGCGTCTCGAGGCCCTAGTCCCCTCCCGTGACTCGAGAGCCAGGACGCGCTCCCCCTCGCCACGCGCATGGAGACCTGACTTCCCTGGCGCCGCACGAGAGGCTCCCTGAGATCCTCGTCGTGCCTCGGGAGAAAACCCCCACGGGCGCCGCAGCTCGAGTAAACCCCGGAGACGCCCCCGTCCTCGCGAGCTGAGGGCCTTCTTTTCCTGCATGGCCTGGAGAGCAATCCCGGGTCCTCTCTCCAAACGGAAGAGGAGGCTGGACTCCCTTGAGGCCGCTCAGGGGGCTCCAAGAGACCCGCGTCGCGACTCGAGAGGAGAGCGGAGTCCTTGGCTTGCCCTCGAGACGAGGCCTGACTCCCCGGGGGAGCCTGGAATGCAACCCCGAGATCCCTGCCTTCCCTGGAGAGGAATATTAGGTCCCGGACACACGCCTAGGTGAGGTCTCTTCGGCCCTGCAGTGACTCGAGCACAACCCCCAGCTTTCCCTCGCAACCCGAGGGGAAGATTGGGCTTCCCAGGGCCAACCCAAGGGGAAGGCTGAGATCCCCGTCGTCACTCGAGAATCCCGCCGCAACTCGAGAAAAACCACGTGGTTCCACCTCTTGGCAAGATGAGGCCCTTGCCCGCCACGGCGTCTCAAGGGAAGTCCCCTGTTCTGCCCTGAAGGGCGAAACGGTCCCTGACAGCCTTCCTGCGACCCCCAAAAGTCCCCCGACACGCCGGGTTCCCCCGAGGGGAACACCGAGGGTCCCGGCACCGCTTCCTCTGAGCCCCTTCTCCCCTCCTGATCGCGACAGGAGAGGCGATTCCCCTGCGTGGTCTGGAAGGGATTCCCGGCCTTCCCGGCGCATCTCAGGATGAGGCCGTCCGCACAAGGAAATTCGAGATGAGCCACGGGGGTGGTGCCACATGCCGATCGACCTCGATTTCCCGGTCCACTCTTGAGAAGAACCCGTTGCACGGACACCTCTTCGAAGGCAACCCTGTGGGTGATGGCACAACACGAAGGGGCACTGACACTCCCGTGCATCGTCCAGAAACACCCGTGGGTTCCACACACAGCTCGAAGAGGGGCCTGAGACCCCCTGAGCAACTCGAGAGGCAAGCGGAGTTCCCTTCCTCAGACAAGACGAGGCCTAACTCTCCGCTCCCAACTCTTCAGGGACCCTGAGGTCGGAGGGTCGGAGTCAGAAACAGAGAGGAAGCCTGAGGTTACTGCCTCCCCTCGAGATAAGGCCCTCTTCCATTGCGACAATGCCAGCGGAGTCCCGAGAGGCCCCTCCAATCTCCACAGTATCCCTGACTTCTCATAGGCATTCTGAGAAGCTCCTTGAGGCCACCGGCAAAAGTCGAGGGAAATAAGAGTTTCCTGCCACAACCGAAGAAAGACCTCGAGAGTCCTTCTTCAATGCGTCTTGAGGTCAGATTCCCCTACCATAGCTCGAGAGCAATAATGCGCCCCCCCTCGCCACGCACATGGAGACCTGACTTCCCTGGCACCACACGAGAGGCTCCCTGAGCTCCCCGTCCTACCTCGTGTGAAACCCCACTCTGGCGCCGCAGCTCGAGAAAACCCACAAGATCCCTCCGTCATCGCGAGATGAGGGCCATCTTTTCCTGCATGGCCTGGAGAGCAGTCCCAAGTCCTCTCTCCAAACTTCACAGGAGGCTTGACTCCCTTTAGGCCACAAAGTGGGCTCCAAGAGGTGCCCGTCGCGACTCGAAAGGAGAGCGGAGTCCTTTGCTTCCCTTCGACATGAGGCCTGACTCCCTGGGTGAGTCTGGAATGCAAACCTGAGATCCCTGTGGCCCTTGGAGAGGAACATTAGGTCCTGGACACAAGCCTAGATGAGGTCTCCTTTGCCCTGCAGTGACTCGAGCGCAACCCCCAGCTCTCCCTCGCAACTCGAATGGATGATTGGACTTCCCTGGCCCAACACAAGAGGAAGCCTGAAATCCCCATCGTAACTCGAGAATCCCGCCGCAACTCGAGAAAAACCACGTGGCTCCCCCGTCATCGCAAGATGAGGCCCTTGGCCGCTACAGCGTATCAAGAGAAGTCCCACGTTCCATCCTGAAGTACAAAACGGTACTTGGCACCCTTGATGCGACCCCCAAAGTTCCCTGACATACCGGTCTCACTCGAGGGAAACACCAAAGTTCACGGCACCACTTCCTGTGAGCCCCTTCACCCCTCCTGATCGCGACAGAAGGGTCGATTCCCATGTTTTGTCTGCAAGGGGTTCCCGACGTTCCCCGCGAACCTCCGGATGAGGCCGGTCTCATGAGGAAATTCGAAAAGTAGCCTCATGGTTGGTGCCATATGCTGAAAGATCCTGAATTCCCGGTCCACTCTAGATAAGAACCTGACGCCCGGACATCTCTTCGAAGGCAACCCTGTGGATGAAGGCACAACACGAAGGGACACTGACATCCCCATGCATCGTCTGGAAAAACCCGCAGATTCCACTCACAGCTCCAAATGTGGACTGTCACCTCGTGAACAACTCGAGACGCAAGTGAAGTTGCATTCCTTCACACAAGACGAGGCCTTACTCTCCTGTCCCAACTCTTCAGGGACCCTGCAATTGGAGTCAGAAATGGAGAGGAACCCTGAGGTTCCTGCCTCAACTAGAGAAGAGGCCCTCTTCCATTGAACCAAACTCAGTGGTGTCCCGAGAGGCCCCTCCCAACACCACAGTATCCCTGAATTCTCAGAGGCTCCCTGAGAAGCTACCTGAGGTCACTGGCACAAGTCGAGGGAACCCAGAGTTTCCTGAAGTAACCCGAGAAAGACTTGGAGAGTCCTTTTTCAACGTCTCTTGATGCCTGATTCCCCTACCATGACTCCAGAGCAAGGACGCGCTCCCCTCGCCACAAGCAGGAAAACTGACTTCCCTAGTACCACACAAGAGGCTCCCTGAGTACCCCATCGTACCTCATGAGAAAACCTACACTGGCGCCGCAGTTTGAGAAAAACCACAAGATGCCCCCGTCAAGGAGAGATGGGGGCCTTCTTTTCCTGCCTGACCTGGAGAGCAATTCCTGGTCCTCTCTCCAAACTTCACAGGAGTATTGACTCCCTTTAGGCCACTCAGTTGGGTCCAAGAAATACCCGGTGCGACTCGAGAGGAGAGCGGAGTCCTTTGCTTCCCTGGAGACGAGGCCTGACTCCCCGGGTGAGTTTGGAATGCAACCCCGAGATCCCTGTCGCCCCTGGAGTGGAACATTTTGTCCTAGACACAAGCCTAGATGAGGTCTATTTTGCCCTACAGTGACTCGAGAGCAACCTCCATCTCTCCCTCACAATTTGAATGGAAGATTGGTCTTCCCACGGTCAACACAAGAGGAAGTCTGAATTTCCCATCGTAATTCGAGAATTCAGCCTCAAGTCTTAAAAACCATGTGGTTCCCCCTTCATCGCAATATGAGGCCCTTGCCAGCTAGAGTCTCAAGAGAAGTCCCACGTTCCATCTTAAAGTTCGAAATGCTACTTGGCACCCTTGATGCGACCCCAAAGTTCCCCAACATACCGGTCTCACTCCAAGGGAACACCGAAGTTCCTGGTGTCTCCAGGGAAGTCCCATATTCCGTCCTTAAGCGCGAAACGGTACTTGACACCCTTGATGCGACCGCAAAAGTTCCCCGACACGCTGGGTTCCCTCGAAGGGAACACCGAGGGTCCCGGCACCACTTCATCTGAGCCCCTTCTCCCCTCCTGATCGCGACAGGAGAGTCGATTCCCCTGCTTTGTCTGGAAGGGGTTCCCGGCCTTCCTGGCGCACCTCAGGATGAGGCCGGTCTCAGGAGGAAATTCGAGACTAGCCACGTGTGAGGTGCCACGTGCCGAACGACCCCGATTTTCCGGTCCGCTCTTGATAAGAACCCGATGCCCGGACACCTCTTCGAAGGCAACCCTGTGGGTGAAGGCACAACACGAAGGGGCACTGACACCCCCGTGCATCATCCGGAAAAACCCGCAGGGTCTACACACAGCTCGACAAGGGGCCTGAGACTCCCGGAAAAACTCGAGAGGCAACCAGAATTCCATTCCTCAGACAAGACGAGGCATGACTCTCCTGTCCCAACACTGCAGGGACCGTGCAGTCAGAGTCCGAAACCGAGAGGAAGCCTGAGGTTCCTGCCTCCCCTCGAGATGAGGCCCTCTTCCATTGCGCCGAACCCAGCAGAGTCCCGAGAGGCCCTGCCAACTACACAGCATCCCTCACCTCTCAGAGGCACCGTGGGAAGTTCCCTAAGGTCCGCTGCAGATGTCGACGGAAACAAGGGTTTCCCGCTGCAACCCAAGAAAGACCTCGAGAGTCCTTCTTCAACGCCTCTTGAGAACCTAGCCGCTTCCCATGAATCGAGAGTGATGACCAGCTCCCCCTCGCCATGCGCATGGAGACCTGACTTCCCTGGCGCCGCACGAGAGGCTCCCTGAGGTCCTCGTCGTGCCTCGTGAGAAAACCCCCATGGGCGCAGCAGCCTGAGGAAACCCATGAGACGCCCCCGTCATCGCGAGATGAGGGCCTTCTTTTCCTGCCTGGCCTGGAGAGCAATCCCGAGTCCTCTCTCCAAACTGAAGAGGAGGCTCGACACCCTTGAGTCCACTCAGTGGGCTCCAAGAGATCCGTGTCGCGACTTGAGAGGAAAGCGGAGTCCTTTGCTTCCCCTCCAGGCGAGTCCTGACTCCCCGGGGGAGTCTGGAATGGAAACCCTGGATCCCTGTCTTCCCTTGAGAGGAATATTAGGTCCTGGACACACGCCTCGATGAGGTCTCTTTGGCACTGTAGTGACTCGAGCAGAACCCCCAGCTTTCCATCGCAACTCGAATTGAAGATTGGGCTTCCCAGGGCCAACCCAAGAGAGACCTGAAATTCCTGTCGTTTTCGAGAATCCCGATGCAACTCAAGAAAAACGACGTAGTTCCAACGTCTTCACAGGATGAGGCCCTTGCCCGCTACAGCGTCTCCAGGGAAGTCCCATGTTCCGTCCTGAAGTGGGAAACGGTACTTGGCTCCCTTGATGCGACACCTAAAGTTCTCTGAAACGCCGGGTTCCCTCGAGTGGAACACCGAGGGTCCCGGCACCACTTCATCTGAGCCCCATCTCCCCTCCTGATCGCGACAGGAGAATCGATTCCCCTACTTTGTGTGGAAGGGGTTCCCGGCCTTCCTGGCGCACCTCAGGATGATGCTGGTCTCATGAGGAAATTCGAGATGAGCCACGTGGTTGGTGCCACATGCCGAATGACCCCGATTTCCCGGTCCGCTCTTGAAATGAACCCGATGCCCGGACACCTCTTTGAAGGCAACCCTGTGGGGGAAGGCACAAAACGAAGGGGCACTGACACCCCCATGCATCTTCTGGAAACACCCGCAGGTTCCACACACAGCTTGTCAAGGGCCCTGAGACCCCCTGAACGACTCGAGAGGCAAGCAGAGTTCCGTTACTCAGACAAGACGAGGCCTGACTCTCCTGTCCCAACTCTGCAGGGACCCTGCGGTCGCAGTCAGAAATGGAGAGGAAGCCTGAGGTTCCTGCCTCCAATCGAGATGAGGCCCTCTTTCATTTCGTCAAACCTAGTGGAGTCCCGAGAGGCCCCTCTAACTCCTCAGTATCCCTCACCTCTCAGAGGCACCTGAGAAGTTCCCTAAGGTCCCCTGTAGAGGTCGAGGGAAACGAGTGTTTCCCGCCCCAACCCAAGAAAGACCTTGAGAGTCCTTCTTAAATGCCTCTTGAGGCCCTAGTCCCTCCCATGACTCGAGAGCAATGACGCGATCTGCCTGGCCACACGCATGGAGTCAGGCTTCTCTGGCGCTGCACAAGAGGCTCCCTGAACTCCCCATCATATCTCGTGAGAAACCCCACACTGGCGCCGCAGCTCGTGAAAACCCATGAGACGCCCCCATCATCTCGAGAGGAGGGCCATCTTTAACTGCATGGTATGCAGATCAAGCGTGAACCTTCTGTCGAAGTTACACAGGACTCTTGACTCCCTTTAGGCCACTCATTGGGCTCCAAGAGTTACGTGTCGCGACTCGAGAGGATAGTGGAGTCCTTTGCTTCCACTCGAGACGAGGCGTGACCCACCGGGTGAGACTGGAATGCGACCCCGATATCCCTGTCGCCCCTGGAGAGGAACATTACGTCCTGGACCCAAGCCTAGATGAGGACTCTTTGCCCTGAAGTGACTCGAGAGCAACCCCCAGCTCTCTCTGACAAGTTGAATGGAAGATTGGACTTCCTGGGCCAACACAAGAGGAAGCCTGAATTCCCCGTTGTAACTCGAGAATCCCGCCTCAACTCGAGAAAAACCACGTGTTTCCCTCGTCATCGCAATATGAGGCCCTTGCCCGCTAGAGCATCTCCAGAGAATTCCCACGTTCCGTCTTGAAGTGCGAAACTGTACTTGGCAGCCTTGATGCGACCTCAAAAGTGCCGTGACATACCGGTCTCACTCGAGGGGACCACCGAGGTTCCCGGCACCACTTCATCTGAGCCCCTTCTCCCCTTCTGATCGCGAGCGGTGGGTCGATTCCCCTGCTTTGTCTGCAAGGGGTTCCCGACCTTCCCGGCGCACCTCAGGATGAGGCCGGTCTCCCGAGGAAATTCGAGACGTAGCCTCGTGGGTGGTACCACATGCTGAAAGACCCCAATTTTCCGGTACGCTCTTGAAAAGAACCCGATGCCCGGAAACCTCTTTGAAGGCAACCCTGTGGATAAAGGCACAACACGAAGGGGCACTGACACCCCCGTGCATCGTCCGGAAAACCCCGCAGGTTCCACACTCAGCTCAACAAGTGGCCTGTCACTCCGTGAACAACTCTAAAGGCAAGGGGAAATCCATTCCTCCACAGAAGACGAGGCGTGACTCTCTTGTCCATACTCTGCAGGTACCCTGCGACCCTAGTCAGAAATGGAGAGGACCCCTGACGTTCCTGCCTCCATTCGAGATGAGGCCCTCTTCGATTGCACCAAACCCAGTTGAGTAACGAAGGGCCCCTCCCAAATCCACAGTGTCCCTGACTTCTCAGAGGCACCCTTAGAAGTTGCCTGAGGTCACCGACACAAATCAAGGGAACCCAGGGTTCCCTGCCGCAACCCGAGAAAGACCTCAAGAGTCTTTCTTCAATGCGTCTTGAGGCCCGATTCGCCTACTATGACTCGAGAGCAATCACGCACTCCCCTTCACCACACGCACGGAGACCTGACGTCCCTAGCACCACACGAGAGGCTCTCTGAGCTCCCTGTTGTACCTCGTGAGAAATCTGATACTGGCGCCGCAGCTGGAGAAAACCCACGAGATGCCCCCGTCATCGCGAGATGAGGGCCTTTTTTCCTGCATGGCCAGGAAAACAATCCCGAGTCATCTCTCCAAACTCCATAGGAGGCTTCACTCCCTTTACGCCACGCAGTGGGCTCCAAGAGATACCCGTCGCGACTCGACAGGAGAGCGGAGTCCTTTTTTTCCCCTCAAGACGAGGCCTGACTCTCCGGGTGAGTCGAGAATGCAACCCTGAGATCTCTGTTGGCCCAGTAGTGGAACACTAGGTCCTGGACACAAGCGTAGATGAGGTCTATTTTGCCCTGCAGTGACTGGAGAGCAATCCCCAGTTCTAACTTGCAACTCGAATGGAATACTGGATTTTCCTGGCGCCACACAAGAGGCTCCCTGAGATCCCCGTGGTACTTCATGAGACACCCCACACTGGCGCCGCAGCTCGAGAAAACCCACGAGACGCCACCGTCATCTCGAGATGAGGGCCTTCTTTTCCTGCATGGCCTGGAGTCCAATCCCGAGTCCTCTCTCCAAACTCCACAGGAGGCTTGACTCCCTTTAGTACACACAGTGGGCTCCAAGAGATACCCATCGCGACTCGAGACGAGAGCGGAATTCTTTGCTTACCCTCGAGGTGAGAACTGACTCCCCGGATGAGTCTGGAATGCAAACCCGAGATCCCTGTCGCCCCTGCAGAGCAACGTTAGATCCTGGACACAAGCCTAGATTAGGTCTCTTTTGCCCTGCAGTGACTCTAGCGCAATCCCCAGCTCCCCCTCGCAACCCGAATGGAAGATTGGATTTCAAGGCCAACAAGAGGAAGCCTAAATTCCCGGTCATAACTCGAGAATCCCGCCACAACTCGAGCAAAACCACGTGGTTCTCCCGTCATCGCAAGATGAGGCCCTTGCCCGCTACAGCGTTTCAAAAGATGTCCCAGGTTCCGTCTTGAAATGCGAAACGGTACTTGGCACCCTTGATGCGACCCCAAAAGTCCCCCAACACGCCGGTCTCACTCAAGGGGAACACCGAGGTTCCCGGCACCACTTCATTTAAGCCCCTTCTCCCCTCCTGATCGTGACCCGTGGGTCGATTACCCTGCTTTGTCTGCAAGGGGGCCCGACCTTCCCTGCACAACTCAGGATGAGGCCGGTCTCATGGGGAAATTCGATACGTAGCTTTGTGGGTGGTGCCACTTGCTGAAAGACTCCAATTTCCCGGTCCACTCTTGATAAGAATCCGATGCTCGGACACCTCTTGGAAGGCAGCCTTGAGTATGAAGGTACAACACGAAGGGGCACTAACACACCTGTGCATCATCCGGAAAAACGGGCAGGTTACACACACAGCTCGACAAGTGGCCTGTCACCTCGAGAACAACTCAAGAGGCAAGAGGAGTCCCATCCTCCAGAAAAGACGAGGCCTGACTCGCCTGTACCAACATGCAGGGACCTTGCGATCTGAGTCAGAAATGGAGAGGAACACTGAGGTTTCTGCTTCAACTCGAGATGAGTCCCTCTTACATTCCACCAAATGCAGAGGAGTCTCGAGAGGCCCCTCCAAACTGCACAGTATCCCTGACTTCTCAGAGGCACTCTGAGAAGCTCCCTGAGGTCGCAGGCACAAGTCAAGGGAACCCTGGGTTTTATGCAGTGACCCGAGAAAGACCTCGAGAGTCCTTCTTCAACCCGTCTTGAGGCCCGATTACCCTACCATGACTTGAGAGCAATGACGAGCTCCCCCTAGCCATCTCATGGGGACCTGACTTCCCTGGCGCCACACGAGAGGCTCCCTGAGCTCCCTCTCGTACCTCGTCAGAAACCCGGCACTAGCGCAGCAGTCTAGAAAACCCACGAGACGCCGCCATCATCGCGAGATGAGGGCCTTCTTTTCCTGCATGGCCTGGAGAGGAATCCCGAGTCCTCTATCCAAACACCACAGGAGGCTTGACTCCCTTTAGGGCACACAGTGGGCTCCAAGAGATACCCATCGCGACTCAAAAGGACAGCGGAGTTCTTTGCTTCCCCTCGAGACGAGGCCTGATTCCCCGGGTGAGTCTGGTATGCAACCCCAAGATCCCTGTCGCCCCTAGGGACGAACATTAAGTCCTGGACACAAGCCTAGATGAGGTCTATTTTGCCCTGCAGTGACTCGAGAGCAATCCCCAGCTCTCCCTTTAAACTCGAATGGAAGATAGGACTTCCCTGGCCCAACACATGAGGAAGACTGTATTCCCCGTCGAAACTCGAGAATCCCGCCACAACTCGAGAAACGCCACGTGGTTCCCCCGTCATCCCAAGATGAGGCCCTTGCCCCCTACAGCGTCTCAAGAGAAGTCCCACGTTCCGTCTTGAAGTGCGAAACGGTATTGGCACCCTTGATGCGACCTCAAAAGTTCCTCGACACACCAGTCTGACTCGAGGAGAACACCGAGGTTCCTGGCACCACTACATCTGGGCCCCTTCTCCCCTCCTGATCGAGACAGGAGGGTCGATTCCCCTGTTTTGTCTTGAAGGGGTTCCCGCCTTTCCCGGTGCATCTCAGGATGAGGCCGGTCTCACGAGGATATTCGAGACATAGCCACGTGGATGGTGACACATGCCAAAAGACCCCGATTTCCCGGTCCGCTCTTGATAAGATCCTGATGCCCGGACACCTCTTTGAAGATAACCCTTTTGATGAAGGCACAACACTTAGGGGCACTGACACCCCTGGGTATCGTCCGGAGAAACCCGCAGGTACCACACACAGCTCGAGAAGTGACCTGTCACCCCGTGAACAACTGGAGAGGCAAGCAGAGTTCCATTCCTCCACACAAGACGAGGCCTGACTCTCCTGTTCGAACTCTGCAGCGAAACTGCGATCCGAGTCAGATCTGGCCCAGGGGAAGTCAGGAGAGGAAACATGAGTTTCCTGCCTCCACTCGAGATGAGGCCCTCTTCCATTGCACCGAACCCAGTGGAGTCCCGAGAGACCCCTCCCAACTGCACAGTATCCCTGACTTCTCAGAGGCACCCTTAGACCTTCCTGAGATCACCAGCACAAGTTGAGGGAACCGAGGGTTTCCTGCCCCAACCCGTAAAAGACCTCGAGAGTCCTTCTTGAACGCGTCTTGAGGTGCCATTCCCCTACCATGACTCGAGAGCAATGACGCGCTCCCCCTAGCCACGCGCATAGAAACCTGACTTCCCTGGCGCCACAGGAGAGGCTCCCTGAGCTCCCATTATACCTCGTGAGCAACACCACACTGGAGCCACAGCTCGAGAATACCCACGAGACGCCCCAGTCCTCACGAGATGAGGGCCTTCTTTTGCTGTATGGCCTGGAGAGCAATCCTGAGTCCTCTCTCCAAACTCCACAGGAGGCTTGACTCATTTTAGGCCACACAGTGAGCTCCAAGATATACCCGTCGCGACTTGACAGGAGAGCGGTGTCCTTGGCTTCCCCTCGAGACGAGGCCTCACTCCCCGGGTGAGTCGAGAATACAATGCTGAGATCGCTTTCGCCCCAGCAGAGGAACATTAGGTCCTGGACACAAGCCTAGATGAGGTCTATTTGGCCCTGCAGTGTCTCGAGAGCAATCCCCAGTTCTAACTCACAATTCGAATGAAAACTGGACTTTCCTGGGCCAGTTGAAGAGGAAGCCTGAATTCCCGGTTGTAACTCGAGAATCCCGCCCCAACTCAAGAAAAACCACGTGGTTCCCCCGTCATCGAAAGATGAGGCCCTTGCCCGCTACAGCGTCTCAAGAGAAGTCCCACGTTCCGTATTGAAGAGCGAAAAGTTACTTGGAACCCTTGATGCGACCCCAAAAGTTCCCCGACATACCAGTCTCACTTGAGGAGAACACCGAGGTTCCCGGCACCACTTCATCTGAGACTCTTCTCCCCTCTTGATCGCGACAGGAGGTTCGATTCCCCTGCTTTGTCTGGAAGGCGTTCCCGACCTTCCTGGCGCACATCAAGATGAGGCCAGTCTCACGAGGAAATTCGAGACATAGCCTCGTGGGTGGAGCGGCATGCCAAAAGACCCCGATTCCCTGGTCCGCTCTTGATAAGAACCCGATGGCAGAACCCAACTCGAAGGCAATCCTGTGGAACAAGGCACAACACGAAGGGGCAGTGACACCCCAGTGCATCGTCCAGAAAAACCCGCAAGTTCCACATACAAATCGACAAGTGGCCTGTCACCCCATGAACAACGCGAGAGTCAAGCGGAGTTCCATTCCTCCACACAAGACGAGGCCTGACTCTCCTGTCCCAGCTCTGCAGGGACTCTGCGATCCGAGTCAGATCCTGCGCATTCGAAGCCAGGAGAGGAACCCTGAGGTTCCTGCCTCAACTTGTCATGAGGCCCTCTTCCATTGCACCAAACCCAGTGGAGTTCCGAGAGGCCCCTCCCAACTCCACAGTGACCCTGACTTCTCAGAGGCACGCTGAGAAGCTTCCTGAGGTCACTGGCACAAGTCGATGGAACCCAGGGTTTCCTGCTTCAACCCAAGAAAGACCTCGAGAGTCCTTCTTTAACACGTTTTCAGGCCCAATTCCCCTACCATGACTCGAGAACAATGACGGGCTCCCTCTCACCACGTGCATAGAGACCTGACTGCCCTGGCACCACATGAGAGGCTCACTGAGCTCCCAGTCTTACTTCGTGAGAAACCCCACAGTAGCACCACAGCTCGAGAAAACCTACGAGACGCCCCAGTCATCGGGAGACGAGGGCCTTCATTTCCTGCATTGCCTGGAGAGCAATCCCGTGTCCTCCCTCCAAACACCAGAGGAGGTTTGACTCCCTTTAAGCCACTCAGTGGGCTCCAAGACATACCCGTCCGACTCGAGAGGAGAGCAGAGTCCTTTGCTTCCCCTCGAGACGAGGCCTGACTCCAGGGTGAGTCTGGAATGCAACCCCGAGATTCCTGTCGCCCCTTGACATGAACATTAGGTCCTGCACACAAGCCTTGGTGGGGTCTCTTTTGCCTTCAGTGACTAGAGCGCACCTCCAACTCTTCCTCGAATCTCGAATGGAAGATAAGACTTTTGTGGGCCAACACAAGAGGAAGCATGAATTCCCTATGGTAACTCAACTATCCCACCGCATCTAGAGAAAAACCAAGTGGTTCCCCAGTCATTCCAAGATGAGGCCCTTGCCCGCTGGAGCACCCCAAGAGAAGTCCCACGTTCCAATTTGAAGAGAGAAACGGTACTTGGAACGCGTTATGCGACCCCAAAAGTTACCCGACATACCTGTCTCACTTGAGGGAAACACCGAGGTTCCCAGCAGCACTTCATCTGAGCCACTTCTCTCCTCCTGATCGCCACAGGAGGGTCGAATCCTCTGCTTTGTCTGGAAGGGTTT
This sequence comes from Bubalus kerabau, assembly GCF_029407905.1. Classification (NCBI taxonomy): domain Eukaryota; kingdom Metazoa; phylum Chordata; class Mammalia; order Artiodactyla; family Bovidae; genus Bubalus; species Bubalus kerabau. The sequence continues at coordinate 1,211,364 of NW_026577887.1, read as the reverse complement.
CATGACCTTCGCGGCACACCTCAGGATGAGGCCGGTTTCATGAGGAAATTCGAGACTAGCCACGTGGGTGGTGCCAAATGCTGAACGACCCCGATTTCCCAGGCTGCTCTTCATAAGAACACGATGCCCGGACACCTCTTCGAAGGCAACCCTGTGGATGAAGACACAAAACGAAGGGTCACTGACACCCCCATGCATCGTCTGGAAAAAACTGCAGATTTCACACACAGTTTGACAAGGGGCCTGAAACCCCATGAACAACTCAAGAGGCAAGCGGAGTTCCATTCCTCAAAAAGACATAGCCTGACTCTCCTGTCCCAACTCTGCAGGGACACTACGATCAGAGTCAGAATTGGAGAGGAAGACTGAGGTTCCTGACTCCACTCGAGATGAGGCCCTCTTCCATTGCGACAAACCCAGTGGAGTCCCGAGAGGCCCCACCAACACGACAGCGACCCTCACCTCTCATAGGCACCCTGGGAAGTTCCCTCAGGTCCCCGACAAAAGTCGGGGGAAACGAGGGTTTCCCGCTGCAACCCGAGAAAGACATCGAGAGTCCTTCTTCAACGCGTCTTGAGGCCCTAGTCCCCTCCCATGACTCGAGAACAATGACGCGCTCCTTCTCGCCACGTGCATGGAGACATGACTTCCCTGGCGCCGCACGAGAGGCTCCCTGAGATCCTCGTCGTGCCTCGGGAGAAAACCCCCACGGGTGCCGCAGCTCGAGGAAACCCCTGAGATGCCACCGTCCTCGCGAGGTGAGGGCCGTCTTTTCCTGCCTGGCCTGGAGAGCAATCAGGAGTCCTCTCTCAAAAGTGAAGAGGAGGCTGGACGCCCTTGAGGCCACTCAGGGGGCAGCAAGATATCAGCGTCGCGACTCGGGAGGAGAGCGGAGTCCTTTGCTTCCTCTCGAGGCGAGGCCTGACTCCCCGGGGGAGCATGGGATGCAACCCCGAGATCCTTGTCTTCCCTGGAGAGGAGCATTAGGTCCTGGACACACGCCTAGATGAGGTCTCTTTGGCCCTGCAGTGACTCGAGCGCAACCCCCAGCTTTCCCTCGCCAGTAGAATAGAAGGTTGGGTTACCCAGGGCCGACACAAGAGGAAGCCTGTAATCCCCTGTCGTAACATGAGAATCCCGCCGCAACTCGAGAAAAACCACGTGGTTCCCACCTCTTGGCAAGATGAGGCACTTGCCCGTGACGGCGTCTCAAGGGAAGTCCCCTGTTCCGCCCTGAAGTGCGAAACGGAACCTGACAGCCTTCATGCGACCCCAAAAAGTTCCCCGATACGCCGGGTTCCCTCGAGTGGAACACCGAGGGTGCCGGCACCGCTTCATCTGAGCCCCTTCTCCCCTCCTGATCGCGACAGGAGAGGCGATTCCCCTGCGTGGTCTGGAAGGGGTTCCCGGACTTGCCGGCGCACCTCAAGAGGAGGCCGGTCACACGAGGACATTCGAGACGAGCCACGTGGGTGGTGCCACATGCCGAACGAGCCCGATTCCCCGGTCCGCTCTTGAGAAGAACCCGATGACGACCCCTCTTCGAAGGCAACCCTGTGGGTGAAGGCACAGCCCGAAGCGGCACTGACACCCCCGTGCATCGTCCGGAAACAACCGCGGGTTCCACACACAACTCGACGAGGGGCCTGTGGCCCTCTGAACAACTCGAGAGGCAAGCGGGGTTCCCTTCCTCAGACAAGACGAGGCCTGACTCTCCTGTCCCAACTCTGCAGGGACCCTGCGGTCGGAGTCTGAAACGGAGAGGAAGCCTGAGGTTGCTGCCTCCCCTCGAGGTGAGGCCCTCTTCCGTTGCGCCAGACCCAGCGGAATCCCGAGGGGCCCCGCCACCTCCACAGGATCCCTCGCCTCTCAGAGGCACCCTGGCAAGTTCCCTAAGGTCCCCGGCAGAAGGCGAGGGACACGAGGGTTTCCCGCCGCCCCCCGACAAAGACCTCGAGAGTCCTTCTTCAACGCGTCTCGAGGCCCTAGTCCCCTCCCGTGACTCGAGAGCCAGGACGCGCTCCCCCTCGCCACGCGCATGGAGACCTGACTTCCCTGGCGCCGCACGAGAGGCTCCCTGAGATCCTCGTCGTGCCTCGGGAGAAAACCCCCACGGGCGCCGCAGCTCGAGCAAACCCCTGAGACGCCCCCGTCCTCGCGAGCTGAGGGCCTTCTTTTCCTGCATGGCGTGGAGAGCAATCCCGGGTCCTCTCTCCAAACGGAAGAGGAGGCTGGACTCCCTTGAGGCCGCTCAGGGGGCTCCAAGAGACCCGCGTCGCGACTCGAGAGGAGAGCGGAGTCCTTGGCTTCCCCTCGAGACGAGGCCTGACTCCCCGGGGGAGCCTGGAATGCAACCCCGAGATCCCTGCCTTCCCTGGAGAGGAACATTAGGTCCCGGACACACGCCTAGGTGAGGTCTCTTCGGCCCTGCAGTGACTCGAGCGCAACCCCCAGCTTTCCCTCGCAACCCGAGGGGAAGATTGGGCTTCCCGGGGCCAACCCAAGGGGAAGGCTGAGTTCCCCGTCGTAACTCGAGAATCCCGCCGCAACTCGAGAAAAACCACGTGGTTCCCACCTCTTGGCAAGATGAGGCCCTTGCCCGACACGGCGTCTCAAGGGAAGTCCCCTGTTCCGCCCTGAAGGGCGAAACGGTCACTGACAGCCTTCCTGCGACCCCCAAAAGTCCCCCGACACGTCGGGTTCCCTCGAGGGGAACACCGAGGGTCTCGGCAGCGCTTCCTCTGAGCCCCTTCTCCCCTCCTGATCCCGACAGGAGAGGCGATTCCCCTGCGTGGTCTGGAAGGGGTTCCGGGTCTTCCCGGCGCACCTCGGGATGAGGCCGGTCTCACGAGGAAATTCGAGACGAGCCACGTGGGTGGGGCCACATGCCGAACGCCCCGGATTCCCCGGTCCGCTCTTGAGAAGGACCCGAGGCCCGGACCCCTCTTCGAAGGCAACCCTGTGGGTGAGGGCACAACACGAAGGGGCACTGCCACCCCCGTGCATCGTCCGCAAAGACCCGCGGGTTCCACACACAGCTCGACGAGGGGCCTGAGACCCCCTGAGCAACTCGAGAGGCCAGCGGGGTTTCCTTCCTCAGACAAGACGAGGCCTGACTCTCCTGTCCCAACTCTGCAGGGACCCTGCGGTCGGAGTCCGAAACGGAGAGGAAGCCTGAGGTTCCTGCCTCCCCTCGAGGTGAGGCCCTCTTCTGTTGCGCCAGACCCAGCGGAGTCCCGAGGGGCCCCGCCACCTCCACAGGATCCCTCGCCTCTCAGAGGCACCCTGGCAAGTTCCCTAAGGTCCCCGGCAGAAGGCGAGGCACACCAGAGTTTCCCGCCGGCCCCCGACAAAGACCTCGAGAGTCCTTCTTCAACGCGTCTCGAGGCCCTAGTCCCCTCCCGTGACTCGAGAGCCAGGACGCGCTCCCCCTCGCCACGCGCATGGAGACCTGACTTCCCTGGCACCGCACGAGAGGCTCCCTGAGATCCTCGTCGTGCCTCGGGAGAAAACCCCCACGGGCGCCGCAGCTCGAGGAAACCCCTGAGACGCCCCCGTCCTCGCGAGCTGAGGGCCTTCTTTTCCTGCATGGCCTGGAGAGCAATCCCGGGTCCTCTCTCCAAACGGAAGAGGAGGCTGGACTCCCTTGAGGCCGCTCAGGGGGCTCCAAGAGACCCGCGTCGCGACTCGAGAGGAGAGCGGAGTCCTTGGCTTCCCCTCGAGACGAGGCCTGACTCCCCGGGGGAGCCTGGAATGCAACCCTGAGATCCCTGCCTTCCCTGGAGAGGAACATTAGGTCCCGGACACACGCTTAGGTGAGGTCTCTTCGGCCCTGCAGTGACTCGAGCGCAACCCCCAGCTTTCCCTCGCAACCCGAGGGGAAGATTGGGCTTCCCAGGGCCAACCCAAGGGGAAGGCTGAGATCCCCGTTGTAACTCGAAAATGCCGCCGCAACTCGAGAAAAACCACGTGGTTCCCACCGCTTGGCAAGATGAGGCCCTTGCCCGCGACGGCGTCTCAAGGGAAGTCCCCTGTTCCGCCCTGAAGGGCGAGACGGTCCCTGACAGCCTTCCTGCGACCCCCAAAAGTCCCCCGACACGCCAGGGTCCCCAGAGGGGAACACCGAGGGTCCCGGCACCGCTTCCTCTGAGCCCCTTCTCCCCTCCTGATCGCGACAGGAGAGGCGATTCCCCTGCGTGGTCTGGAAGGGGTTCCCGGCCTTCCCGGCGCACCTCGGGATGAGGCCGGTCTCACGAGGAAATTCGAGACGAGCCACGTGGGTGGGGCTACATGCCGAACGCCCCCGATTCCCCGTTCCGCTTTTGAGAAGGACCCGAGGCCCGGACCCCTCTTCGAAGGCAACCCTGTGGGTGAAGGCACAACACGAAGGGGCACTGCCACCCCCGTGCATCGTCCGGAAAGACCCGCGGGTTCCACACACAGCTCGACGAGGGGCCTGAGACCCCCTGAGCAACTCGAGAGGCCAGCGGGGTTCCCTTCCTCAGACGAGACAAGGCCTGACTCTCCTGTCCCAACTCTGCAGGGACCCTGCGGTCGGAGTCCGAAACGGAGAGGAAGCCTGAGGTTCCTGCCTCCCCTCGAGGTGAGGCCCTCTTCCGTTGCGCCAGACCCAGCGGAGTCCCGAGGGGCCCCGCCACCTCCACAGGATCCCTCGCCTCTCAGAGGCACCCTGGGAAGTTCCCTAAGGTCCCCGGCAGAAGGCGAGGGACACGAGGGTTTCCCGCCGCCCCCCGACAAAGACCTCGAGAGTCCTTCTTCAACGCGTCTCGAGGCCCTAGTCCCCTCCCGTGACTCGAGAGCCAGGACGCGCTCCCCCTCGCCACGCGCATGGAGACCTGACTTCCCTGGCGCCGCACGAGAGGCTCCCTGAGATCTTCGTCGTGCCTCGGGAGAAAACCCCCACGGGCGCCGCAGCTCGAGGAAACCCCTGAGACGCCCCCGTCCCCGCGAGCTGAGGGCCTTCTTTTCCTGCATGGCCTGGAGAGCAATCCCGGGTCCTCTCTCCAAACGGAAGAAGAGGCTGGACGTCCTTGAGGCCGCTCAGGGGGCTCCAAGAGACCCGCGTCGCGACTCGAGAGGAGAGCGGAGTCCTTGGCTTCCCCTCGAGACGAGGCCTGACTCCCCGGGGGAGCCTGGAATGCAACCCCGAGATCCCTGCCTTCCCTGGAGAGGAACATTAGGTCCCGGACACACGCTTAGGTGAGGTCTCTTCGGCCCTGCAGTGACTCGAGCGCAACCCCCAGCTTTCCCTCGCAACCCGAGGGGAAGATTGGGCTTCCCAGGGCCAACCCAAGGGGAAGGCTGAGATCCCCGTCGTAACTCGAGAATGCCGCCGCAACTCGAGAAAAACCACGTGGTTCCCACCGCTTGGCAAGATGAGGCCCTTGCCCGCGACGGCGTCTCAAGGGAAGTCCCCTGTTCCGCCCTGAAGGGCGAGACGGTCCCTGACAGCCTTCCTGCGACCCCCAAAAGTCCCCCGACACGCCGGGGTCCCCAGAGGGGAACACCGAGGGTCCCGGCACCGCTTCCTCTGAGCCCCTTCTCCCCTCCTGATCGCGACAGGAGAGGCGATTCCCCTGCGTGGTCTGGAAGGGGTTCCCGGCCTTCCCGGCGCACCTCGGGATGAGGCCGGTCTCACGAGGAAATTCGAGACGAGCCACGTGAGTGGGGCCACATGCCGAACGCCCCCGATTCCCCGGTCCGCTCTTGAGAAGGACCCGAGGCCCGGACCCCTCTTCGAAGGCAACCCTGTGGGTGAAGGCACCACACAAAGGGGCACTGCCACCCCCGTGCATCGTCCGCAAAGACCCGCGGGTTCCACACACAGCTCGACGAGGGGCCTGAGACCCCCTGAGCAACTCGAGAGGCCCGCGGGGTTCCCTTCCTCAGACAAGACGAGGCCTGACTCTCCTGTCCCAACTCTGCAGGGACCCTGCGGTCGGAGTCCGAAACGGAGAGGAAGCCTGAGGTTCCTGCCTCCCCTCGAGGTGAGGCCCTCTTCCGTTGCGCTAGACCCAGCGGAGTCCCGAGGGGCCCCGCCACCTCCACAGGATGCCTCGCCTCGCAGAGGCACCCTGGGAAGTTCCCTAAGGTCCCCGGCAGAAGGCGAGGGACACGAGGGTTTCCCGCCGCCCCCCGACAAAGACCTCGAGAGTCCTTCTTCAACGCGTCTCGAGGCCCCAGTCCCCTCCCGTGACTCGAGAGCCAGGACGCGCTCCCCCTCGCCACGCGCATGGAGACCTGACTTCCCTGGCGCTGCACGAGAGGCTCCCTGAGATCCTCGTCGTGCCTCGGGAGAAAACCCCCACGGGCGCCGCAGCTCAAGGAAACCCCTGAGACGCCCCCGTCCTCGCGAGCTGAGGGCCTTCTTTTCCTGCATGGCCTGCAGAGCAATCCCGGGTCCTCTCTCCAAACGGAAGAGGAGGCTGGACTCCCTTGAGGCCGCTCAGGGGGCTCCAAGAGACCCGCGTCGCGACTCGAGAGGAGAGCGGAGTCCTTGGCTTCCCCTCGAGACGAGGCCTGACTCCCCGGGGGAGCCTGGAATGCAACCCCGAGATCCCTGCCTTCCCTGGAGAGGAACATTAGGTCCCGGACACACGCTTAGGTGAGGTCTCTTCGGCCCTGCAGTGACTCGAGCGCAACCCCCAGCTTTCCCTCGCAACCCGAGGGGAAGATTGGGCTTCCCAGGGCCAACCCAAGGGGAAGGCTCAGATCCCCGTCGTAACTCGAGAATGCCGCCGCAACTCGAGAAAAACCACGTGGTTCCCACCGCTTGGCAAGATGAGGCCGTTGCCCGCGACGGCGTCTCAAGGGAAGTCCCCTGTTCCGCCCTGAAGGGCGAGACGGTCCCTGACAGCCTTCCTGCGACCCCCAAAAGTCCCCCGACACGCCGGGGTCCCCCGAGGGGAACACCGAGGGTCCTGGCACCGCTTCCTCTGAGCCCCTTCTCCCCTCCTGATCGCGACAGGAGAGGCGATTCCCCTGCGTGGTCTGGAAGGGGTTCCCGGCCTTCCCGGCGCACCTCAGGATGAGGCCGGTGTCACGAGGAAATTCGAGACGAGCCACGTGGGTGGGGCCACATGCCGATCGCCCCCGATATCCCGGTCCGCTCTTGAGAAGGACCCGAGGCCCGGACCCCTCTTCGAAGGCAACCCTGTGGGTGAAGGCACAACACGAAGGGGCACTGCCACCCCCGTGCATCGTCCGCAAAGACCCGCGGGTTCCACACACAGCTCGACGAGGGGCCTGAGACCCCCTGAGCAACTCGAGAGGCCAGCGGGGTTCCCTTCCTCAGACAAGACGAGGCCTGACTCTCCTGTCCCAACTCTGCAGGGACCCTGCGGTCGGAGTCCGAAACGGAGAGGAAGCCTGAGGTTCCTGCCTCCCCTCGAGGTGAGGCCCTCTTCCGTTGCGCCAGACCCAGCGGAGTCCCGAGGGGCCCCGCCACCTCCACAGGATCCCTCGCCTCTCAGAGGCACCCTGGGAAGTTCCCTAAGGTCCCCGGCAGAAGGCGAGGGACACGAGGGTTTCCCGCCGCCCCCCGACAAAGACCTCGAGAGTCCTTCTTCAACGCGTCTCGAGGCCCTAGTCCCCTCCCGTGACTCGAGAGCCAGGACGCGCTCCCCCTCGCCACGCGCATGGAGACCTGACTTCCCTGGCGCCGCACGAGAGGCTCCCTGAGATCCTCGTCGTGCCTCGGAAGAAAACCCCCACGGGCGCGGCAGCTCGAGGAAACCCCTGAGACGCCCCCGTCCTCGCGAGCTGAGGGCCTTCTTTTCCTGCATGGCCTGGAGAGCAATCCCGGGTCCTCTCTCCAAACGGAAGAGGAGGCTGGACTCCCTTGAGGCCGCTCAGGGGGCTCCAAGCGACCCGCGTCGCGACTCGAGAGGAGAGCGGAGTCCTTGGCTTCCCCTCGAGACGAGGCCTGACTCCCCGGGGGAGCCTGGAATGCAACCCCGAGATCCCTGCCTTCCCTGGAGAGGAACATTAGGTCCCGGACACACGCTTAGGTGAGGTCTCTTCGGCCCTGCAGTGACTCGAGCGCAACCCCCAGCTTTCCCTCGCAACCCGAGGGGAAGATTGGGCTTCCCAGGGCCAACCCAAGGGGAAGGCTGAGATCCCCGTCGTAACTCGAGAATGCCGCCGCAACTCGAGAAAAACCACGTGGTTCCCACCGCTTGGCAAGATGAGGCCCTTGCCCGCGACGGCGTCTCAAGGGAAGTCCCCTGTTCCGCCCTGAAGGGCGAGACGGTCCCTGACAGCCTTCCTGCGACCCCCAAAAGTCCCCCGACACGCCGGGGTCCCCCGAGGGGAACACCGAGGGTCCCGGCACCGCTTCCTCTGAGCCCCTTCTCCCCTGCTGATCGTGACAGGAGAGGCGATTCCCCTGCGTGGTCTGGAAGGGGTTCCCGGCCTTCCCGGCGCACCTCGGGATGAGGCCGGTGTCACGAGGAAATTCGAGACGAGCCACGTGGGTGGGGCCACATGCCGAACGCCCCCGATTCCCCGGTCAGCTCTTGAGAAGGACCCGAGGCCCGGACCCCTCTTCGAAGGCAACCCTGTGGGTGAAGGCACAACACGAAGGGGCACTGCCACCCCCGTGCATCGTCCCCAAAGACCCGCGGGTTCCACACACAGCTCGACGAGGGGCCTGAGACCCCCTGAGCAACTCGAGAGGCCAGCGGGGTTCCCTTCCTCAGACAAGACGAGGCCTGACTCTCCTGTCCCAACTCTGCAGGGACCCTGCGGTCGGAGTCCGAAACGGAGAGGAAGCCTGAGGTTCCTGCCTCCCCTCGAGGTGAGGCCCTCTTCCGTTGCGCCAGACCCAGCGGAGTCCCGAGGGGCCCCGCCACCTCCACAGGATCCCTCGCCTCTCAGAGGCACCCTGGGAAGTTCCCTAAGGTCCCCGGCAGAAGGCGAGGGACACGAGGGTTTCCCGCCGCCCCCCGACAAAGACCTCGAGAGTCCTTCTTCAACGCGTCTCGAGGCCCTAGTCCCCTCCCGTGACTCGAGAGCCAGGACGCGCTCCCCGTCGCCACGCGCATGGAGACCTGACTTCCCTGGCGCCGCACGAGAGGCTCCCTGAGATCCTCGTCGTGCCTCGGGAGAAAACCCCCACGGGCGCCGCAGCTCGAGGAAACCCCTGAGACGCCCCCGTCCTCGCGATCTGAGGGCCTTCTTTTCCTGCATGGCCTGGAGAGCAATCCCGGGTCCTCTCTCCAAACGGAAGAGGAGGCTGGACGACCTTGAGGCCGCTCAGGGGGCTCCAAGAGACCCGCGTCGCGACTCGAGAGGAGAGCGGAGTCCTTGGCTTCTCCTCGAGACAAGGCCTGACTCCCCGGGGTAGCCTGGAATGCAACCCCGAGATCCCTGCCTTCCCTGGAGAGGAACATTAGGTCCCGGACACACGCTTAGGTGAGGTCTCTTTGGCCCTGCAGTGACTCGAGCGCAACCCCCAGCTTTCCCTCGCAACCCGAGGGGAAGATTGGGCTTTCCAGGGCCAACCCAAGGGGAAGGCTGAGATCCCCGTCGTAACTCGAGAATGCCGCCGCAACTCGAGAAAAACCACGTGGTTCCCACCGCTTGGCAAGATGAGGCCCTTGCCCGCGACGGCGTCTCAAGGGAAGTCCCCTGTTCCGCCCTGAAGGGCGAGGCGGTCCCTGACAGCCTTCCTGCGACCCCCAAAAGTCCCCCGACACGCCGGGGTCCCCCGAGGGGAACACCGAGGGTCCCGGCACCGCTTCCTCTGAGCCCCTTCTCCCCTCCTGATCGCGACAGGAGAGGCGATTCCCCTGCGTGGTCTGAAAGGGGTTCCCGGCCTTCCCGGCGCACCTCGGGATGAGGCCGGTGTCACGAGGAAATTCGAGACGAGCCACGTGGGTGGGGCCACATGCCGAACGCCCCCGATTCCCCGGTCCGCTCTTGAGAAGGACCCGAGGCCCGGACCCCTCTTCGAAGGCAACCCTGTGGGTGAAGGCACAACACGAAGGGGCACTGCCACCCCCGTGCATCGTCCGCAAAGACCCGCGGGTTCCACACACAGCTCGACGAGGGGCCTGAGACCCCCTGAGCAACTCGAGAGGCCAGCGGGGTTCCCTTCCTCAGACAAGACGAGGCCTGACTCTCCTGTCCCAACTCTGCAGGGACCCTGCGGTCGGAGTCCGAAACGGAGAGGAAGCCTGAGGTTCCTGCCTCCCCTCGAGGTGAGGCCCTCTTCCGTTGCGCCAGACCCAGCGGAGTCCCGAGGGGCCCCGCCACCTCCACAGGATCCCTCGCCTCTCAGAGGCACCCTGGCAAGTTCCCTAAGGTCCCCGGCAGAAGGCGAGGGACACGAGGGTTTCCCGCCGCCCCCCGACAAAGACCTCGAGAGTCCTTCTTCAACGCGTCTCGAGGCCCTAGTCCCCTCCCGTGACTCAAGAGCCAGGACGCGCTCCCCCTCGCCACGCGCATGGAGACCTGACTTCCCTGGCGCCGCACGAGAGGCTCCCTGAGATCCTCGTCGTGCCTCGGGAGAAAACCCCCACGGGCGCCGCAGCTCGAGGAAACCCCTGAGACGCCCCCGTCCTCGCGAGCTGAGGGCCTTCTTTTCCTGCATGGCCTGGAGAGCAATCCCGGGTCCTCTCTCCAAACGGAAGAGGAGGCTGGACTCCCTTGAGGCCGCTCAGGGGGCTCCAAGAGACCCGCGTCGCGACTCGAGTGGAGAGCGGAGTCCTTGGCTTCCCCTCGAGACGAGGCCTGACTCCCCGGGGGAGCCTGGAATGCAACCCCGAGATCCCTGCCTTCCCTGGAGAGGAACATTAGGTCCCGGACACACGCTTAGGTGAGGTCTCTTCGGCCCTGCAGTGACTCGAGCGCAACCCCCAGCTTTCTCTCGCAACCCGAGGGGAAGATTGGGCTTCCCAGGGCCAACCCAAGGGGAAGGCTGAGATCTCCGTCGTAACTCGAGAATGCCGCCGCAACTCGAGAAAAACCACGTGGTTCCCACCGCTTGGCAAGATGAGGCCCTTGCCCGCGACGGCGTCTCAAGGGAAGTCCCCTGTACCGCCCTGAAGGGCGAGACGGTCCCTGACAGCCTTCCTGCGACCCCCAAAAGTCCCCCGACACGCCGGGGTCCCCCGAGGGGAACACCGAGGGTCCCGGCACCGCTTCCTCTGAGCCCCTTCTCCCCTCCTGATCGCGACAGGAGAGGCGATTCCCCTGCGTGGTCTGGAAGGGGTTCCCGGCCTTCCCGGCGCACCTCGGGATGAGGCCGGTCTCACGAGGAAATTCGAGACGAGCCACGTGGGTGGGGCCACATGCCGAACGCCCCCGATTCCCCGGTCCGCTCTTGAGAAGGACCCGAGGCCCGGACCCCTATTCGAAGGCAACCCTGTGGGTGAAGGCACAACACGAAGGGGCACTGCCACCACCGGGCCTCGTCTGCAAAGCCCCGCGGGTTCCACATAGAGCTCGACGAGGGGCCTGAGACCCCCTGAGCAACTCGAGAGGCCAGTTGTGTTCCCTTCCTCAGACAAGACGAGGCCTGACTCTCCTGTCCCAACTCTGCAGGGACCCTGCGGTCGGAGTCCGAAACGGAGAGGAATCCTGAGGTTCCTGTCTCCCCTCGAGGTGAGGCCCTCTTCTATTGCACCAAACCCAGATGAGTCGCGAGAGGCCCCTCCCAACTCCGCAGTATCCTTGATTTCTCAGAGGCACCTTGAGAATCTACCTGAGGTCACCGGCTCAAGTCCAGGGAACCCAGGGTTTCCTGCTGCGACCCGAGAAAGACCTTGAGAGTCCTTCGGCGCGTCTTGAGGCCCGATTCCCCTACCATGACTCGAGAGCAAAGACCCGCTCCCCATCGCCATGCGCATGGATACCTGACTTCCCTGACTCCTGAAGAGAGTCTCCCTGAGCTCCCCATCGTACCTCTTCGGAAACCCCATTCAGGCACCGCAGCTCGAGAAAACCCACGATATGCCCCCGTCATCACGAGATGAGGGACTTGTTTCCTGCCTGGCATGGAGAGCAAAACCGAGTCCTCTCTCCAGACTCCACAGGAGGCTTGACTCTCTTTAGGCCTCTCAGTTGGCTCCAAGAGATACCTGTCAGGACCTGAAGGGAGAGCAGAGTCCTTTGCTTCCCCTCGAGACGAGGCCTGACTCCCCGGGTGAGTCGAGAATGCAACCCTGAGATCCCTGTCGGCCCAGTAGTGGAACACTAGGTCCTGGACACAAGCGTAGATGAGGTCTATTTTGCCCTGCAGTGACTGGAGAGCAATCCCCAGTTCTAACTTGCAACTCGAATGGAATACTGGATTTTCCTGGTGCCATACAAGAGGCTCCCTGAGATCCCCGTGGTACTTCATGAGACACCCCACACTGGCGCCGCAGCTCGAGAAAACCCACGAGACGCCACCGTCATCTCAAGATGAGGGCCTTCATTTCCTGCATGGCCTGGAGAGCAATCCCGTGTCCTCCCTCCAAACACCAGAGGAGGTTTGACTCCCTTTAAGCCACTCAGTGGGCTCCAAGACATACCCGTCCGACTCGAGAGGAGAGCAGAGTCCTTTGCTTCCCCTCGAGACGAGGCCTGACTCCAGGGTGAGTCTGGAATGCAACCCCGAGATTCCTGTCGCCCCTTGACATGAACATTAGGTCCTGCACACAAGCCTTGGTGGGGTCTCTTTTGCCTTCAGTGACTAGAGCGCACCTCCAGCTCTTCCTCGAATCTCGAATGGAAGATAAGACTTTTGTGGGCCAACACAAGAGGAAGCATGAATTCCCTGTGGTAACTCAAATATCCCACCGCAACTAGAGAAAAACCAAGTGGTTCCCCAGTCATTCCAAGATGAGGCCCTTGCCCGCTGGAGCACCCCAAGAGAAGTCCCACGTTCCAATTTGAAGAGCGAAACGGTACTTGGAACGCGTTATGCGACCCCAAAAGTTACCCGACATACCTGTCTCACTTGAGGGAAACACCGAGGTTCCCAGCAGCATTTCATCTGAGCCACTTCTCCACTCCTGATCGCCACAGGAGGGTCGATTCCTCTGCTTTGTCTGGAAGAGTTTCATGACCTTCGCGGCACACCTCAGGATGAGGCCGGTTTCATGAGGAAATTCGAGACTAGCCACGTGGGTGGTGCCAAATGCTGAACGACCCCGATTTCCCAGGCTGCTCTTCATAAGAACACGATGCCCGGACACCTCTTCGAAGGCAACCCTGTGGATGAAGACACAAAACGAAGGGTCACTGACACCCCCATGCATCGTCTGGAAAAAACTGCAGATTCCACACACAGTTTGACAAGGGGCCTGAAACCCCATGAACAAATCGAGAGGCAAGCGGAGTTCCATTCCTCAGAAAAGACATAGCCTGACTCTCCTGTCCCAACTCTGCAGGGACACTACGATCAGAGTCAGAATTGGAGAGGAAGCCTGAGGTTCCTGCCTCCACTCGAGATGAGGCCCTGTTCCATTGCGACAAACCCAGTGGAGTCCCGAGAGGCCCCGCCAAATCCACAGCGTCCCTCACCTCTCAGAGGCACCCTGGGAAGTTTCCTCAGGTCCCTGGCAGAAGTCGGGGGAAACGAGGGTTTCCCGCTGCAACCCGAGAAAGACATCGAGAGTCCTTCTTCAACGCGTCTTGAGGCCCTAGTCCCCTCCCATGACTCGAGAACAATGACGCGCTCCTTCTCGCCACGTGCATGGAGACAAGACTTCCCTGGCGCCGCACGAGAGGCTCCCTGAGATCCTCGTCGTGCCTCGGGAGAAAACCCCCACGGGCGCCGCAGCTCGAGGAAACCCCTGAGATGCCCCCGTCCTCGCGAGATGAGGGCCTTCTTTTCCTGCCTGGCCTGGAGAGTAATCACGAGTCCTCTCTCAAAAGTGAAGAGGAGGCTGGACTCCCTTGAGGCCGCTCAGGGGGCTCCAAGAGACCCGCGTCGCGACTCGAGAGGAGAGCGGAGTCCTTGGCTTCCCCTCGAGACGAGGCCTGACTCCCCGGGGGAGCCTGGAATGCAACCCCGAGATCCCTGCCTTCCCTGGAGAGGAAGAGTAGGTCCCGGACACACGCCTAGGTGAGGTCTCTTCGGCCCTGCAGTGACTCGAGCGCAACCCCCAGCTTTCCCTCGCAACCCGAGGGGAAGATTGGGCTTCCCAGGGCCAACCCAAGGGGAAGGCTGAGATCCCCGTCGTAACTCGAGAATGCCGCCGCACCTCGAGAAAAACCACGTGGTTCCCACCTCTTGGCAAGATGAGGCCCTTGCCCGCCACGGCGTCTCAAGGGAAGTCCCCTGTTCCGCCCTGAAGGGCGAAACGGTCCCTGACAGCCTTCCTGCGACCCCCAAGAGTCCCCCGATACACCGGGTTCCCCCGAGGGGAACACCGAGGGTCCCAGCACCGCTTCCTCTGAGCCCCTTCTCCCCTCCCGATCGCGACAGGAGAGGCGATTCCCCTGCGTGGTCTGGAAGTGGTTCCCGGCCTTCCTGGCGCACCTCAGGATGAGGCCGGTCTCACGAGGAAATTCGAGACGAGCCACGTGGGTGGGGCCACATGCCGCACGCCCCCGATTCCCCGGTCCGCTCTTGAGAAGGACCCGAGGCCCGGACCCCTCTTGGAAGGCAACCCTGTGGGTGAAGGCACAACACGAAGGGGCACTGCCACCCCCGTGCATCGTCCGCAAAGACCCGCGGGTTCCACACACAGCTCGACGAGGGGCCTGAGACCCCCTGAGCAACTCGAGAGGCCAGCGGGGTTCCCTTCCTCAGACAAGACGAGGCCTGACTCTCCTGTCCCAACTCTGCAGGGACCCTGTGGTCGGAGTCCGAAACGGAGAGGAAGCCTGAGGTTCCTGCCTCCCCTCGAGGTGAGGCCCTTTTCCGTTGGGCCAGACCCAGCGGAGTCCCGAGGGGCCCCGCCACGTCCACAGGATCCCTCGCCTCTCAGAGGCACCCTGGGAAGTTCCCTAAGGTCCCCGGCAGAAGGCGAGGGAAACGAGGGTTTCCCGCCGCCCCCGAGAAAGACCTCGAGAGTCCTTCTTCAACGCGTCTTGAGTCCCTAGTCCCCTTCCGTGACTCGAGAACCATGACGCGCTCCCCCTTTCCACGAGCATGGAGACCTGACTTCCCTGGCGCCACACGAGACGCTCCCTGAGCTCCCCGTCGTACCTCGTGTGAAACCCCACACTGGCGCCGCAGCTCGAGAAAACCCACAAGATCCCTCCGTCATCGCGAGATGAGGGCCATCTTTTCCTGCATGGCCTGGAGAGCAGTCCCAAGTCCTCTCTCCAAACTTCACAGGAGGCTTGACTCCCTTTAGGCCACAAAGTGGGCTCCAAGAGGTGCCCGTCGCGACTCGAAAGGAGAGCGGAGTCCTTTGCTTCCCTTCCACATGAGGCCTGACTCCCTGGGTGAGTCTGGAATGCAAACCTGAGATCCCTGTGGCCCTTGGAGAGGAACATTAGGTCCTGGACACAAGCCTAGATGAGGTCTCCTTTGCCCTGACGTGACTCGAGCGCAACCCCCAGCTCTCCCTCGCAACTCGAATGGATGATTGGACTTCCCTGGCCCAACACAAGAGGAAGCCTGAAATCCCCGTCGTAACTCGAGAATCCCGCCGCATCTCGAGAAAAACCACGTGGCTCCCCCGTCATCGCAAGATGAGGCCCTTGGCCGCTACAGCGTATCAAGAGAAGTCCCACGTTCCATCCTGAAGTACAAAACGGTACTTGGCACCCTTGATGCGACCCCCAAAGTTCCCTGACATACCGGTCTCACTCGAGGGAAACACCAAAGTTCACGGCACCACTTCCTGTGAGCCCCTTCACCCCTCCTGATCGCGACAGAAGGGTCGATTCCCATGTTTTGTCTGCAAGGGGTTCCCGACGTTCCCCGCGAACCTCCGGATGAGGCCGGTCTCATGAGGAAATTCGAAAAGTAGCCTCATGGTTGGTGCCATATGCTGAAAGATCCCGAATTCCCGGTCCACTCTAGATAAGAACCTGACGCCCGGACATCTCTTCGAAGGCAACCCTGTGGATGAAGGCACAACACGAAGGGACACTGACATCCCCATGCATCGTCTGGAAAAACCCGCAGATTCCACTCACGGCTCCAAATGTGGACTGTCACCCCGTGAACAACTCGAGAGGCAAGTGAAGTTGCATTCCTTCACACATGACGAGGCCTTACTCTCCTGTCCCAACTCTTCAGGGACCCTGCAATTGGAGTCAGAAATGGAGAGGAACCCTGAGGTTCCTGCCTCAACTAGAGAAGAGGCCCTCTTCCATTGAACCAAACTCAGTGGTGTCCCGAGAGGCCCCTCCCAACACCACAGTATCCCTGAATTCTCAGAGGCTCCCTGAGAAGCTACCTGAGGTCACTGGCACAAGTCGAGGGAACCCAGAGTTTCCTGAAGTAACCCGAGAAAGACTTGGAGAGTCCTTTTTCAACGTCTCTTGATGCCCGATTCCCCTACCATGACTCCAGAGCAAGGACGCGCTCCCCTCGCCACAAGCAGGAAAACTGACTTCCCTAGTACCACACAAGAGGCTCCCTGAGTACCCCATCGTACCTCGTGAGAAAACCCACACTGGCGCCGCAGTTCGAGAAAAACCACAAGATGCCCCCGTCAAGGAGAGATGGGGGCCTTCTTTTCCTGCCTGACCTGGAGAGCAATTCCTGGTCCTCTCTCCAAACTTCACAGGAGTATTGACTCCCTTTAGGCCACTCAGTTGGGTCCAAGAAATACCCGGTGCGACTCGAGAGGAGAGCGGAGTCCTTTGCTTCCCTGGAGACGAGGCCTGACTCCCCGGGTGAGTTTGGAATGCAACCCCGAGATCCATGTCACCCCTGGAGTGGAACATTATGTCCTAGACACAAGCCTAGATGAGGTCTATTTTGCCCTACAGTGACTCGAGAGCAACCTCCATCTCTCCCTCACAATTTGAATGGAAGATTGGTCTTCCCACGGTCAACACAAGAGGAAGTCTGAATTTCCCATCGTAATTCGAGAATTCAGCCTCAAGTCTTAAAAACCATGTGGTTCCCCCTTCATCGCAATATGAGGCCCTTGCCAGCTAGAGTCTCAAGAGAAGTCCCACGTTCCATCTTAAAGTTCGAAATGCTACTTGGCACCCTTGATGCGACCCCAAAGTTCCCCAACATACCGGTCTCACTGCAGGGGAACACCGAAGTTCCCGGTGTCTCCAGGGAAGTCCCATGTTCCGCCCTGAAGGGTGAAACGGTACTTGACACCCTTGATGCGACCGCAAAAGTTCCCCGACACGCTGGGTTCCCTCGAGGGGAACACCGAGGGTCCCGGCACCACTTCATCTGAGCCCCTTCTCCCCTCCTGATCACGACAGGAGAGTCGATTCCCCTGCTTTGTCTGGAAGGGGTTCCCGGCCTTCCTGGCGCACCTCAGGATGAGGCCGGTCTCAGGAGGAAATTGGAGACTAGCCACGTGTGAGGTGCCACGTGCCGAACGACTCCGATTTTCCGGTCTGCTCTTGATAAGAACCCGATGCCCGGACACGTCTTCGAAGGCAACCCTGTGAGTGAAGGCATAACACGAAGGGGCAGTCACACCCCTGTGCATCATCCGGAAAAACCCGCAGGGTCTACACACAGCTCGACAAGGGGCCTGAGACTCCTGGAACAACTCGAGAGGCAACCAGAATTCCATTCCTCAGACAAGACGAGGCATGACTCTCCTGTCCCAACCCTGCAGGGACCGTGCAGTCGGAGTCCGAAACCGAGAGGAAGCCTGAGGTTCATGCCTCCCCTCGAGATGAGGCCCTCTTCCATTGCGCCGAACCCAGCAGAGTCCCGAGAGGCCCTGCCAACTACACAGCATCCCTCACCTCTCAGAGGCACCGTGGGAAGTTCACTAAGGTCCCCTGCAGAGGTCGAGGGAAACGAGGGTTTCCCGCCACAACCCGAGAAAGACCTCGAGAGTCCTTCTTCAACGCCTCTTGAGGACCTAGCCGTTTCCCATGACTCGAGAGTGATGACCAGCTCCCCCTCGCCATGCGCATGGGGACCTGACTTCCCTGGCGCCGCACGAGAGGCTCCCTGAGGTCCTCGTCGTGCCTCGTGAGAAAACCTCCATGAGCGCAGCAGCCTGAGGAAACCCATGAGACTCCCCCGTCATCGCGAGATGAGGGCCTTCTTTTCCTGCCTGGCCTGGAGAGCAATCCCGGGTCCTCTCTCCAAACTGAAGAGGAGGCTCGACACCCTTGAGTCCACTCAGTGGGCTCCAAGAGATCCGTGTCGCGACTTGAGAGGAAAGCGGAGTCCTTTGCTTCCCCTCCAGGCGAGTCCTGACCCCCCGGGGGAGACTGGAATGGAAACCCGTGATCCCTGTCTTCCCTTGGGAGGAATATTAGGTCCTGGACACACGCCTCGATGAGGTCTCTTTGGCCCTGTAGTGACTCGAGCAGAACCCCCAGCTTTCCATCGCAACTCGAATTGAAGATTGGGCTTCCCAGGGCCAACCCAAGAGGAAGCCTGAAATTCCTGTCGTTTTCGAGAATCCCGATGCAACTCGAGAAAAACGACGTGGTTCCAACGTCTTCACAGGATGAGGCCCTTGCCCTCTATAGCGTCTCCAGGGAAGTCCCATGTTCCGTCCTGAAGTGGGAAACGGTACTTGGCTCCCTTGATGCGACCCCTAAAGTTCCCTGAAACGCCGGGTTCCCTCGAGTGGAACACCGAGGGTCCCGGCACCACTTCATCTGAGCCCCATCTCCCCTCCTGATCGCGACAGGAGAATCGATTCCCCTACTTTGTGTGGAAGGTGTTCCCGGCCTTCCCGGCGCACCTCAGGATGATGCTGGTCTCACGAGGAAATTCGAGATGAGCCACGTGGGTGGTGCCACATGCCGAATGACCCCGATTTCCCGGTCCGCTCTTGAAATGAACCCGATGCCCGGACACCTCTTTGAAGGAAACCCTGTGGGGGAAGGCACAAAACGAAGGGGCACTGACACCCCCATGCATCTTCTGGAAACACCCGCAGGTTCCACTAACAGCTTGTCAAGGGCCCTGAGACCCCCTGAACGACTCGAGAGGCAAGCAGAGTTCCGTTACTCAGACAAGACGAGGCCTGACTCTCCTGTCCCAACTCTGCAGGGACCCTGCGGTCGGAGTCAGAAATGGAGAGGAAGCCTGAGGTTCCTGCCTCCAATCGAGATGAGGCCCTCTTTCATTTCGTCAAACCTAGTGGAGTCCCGAGAGGCCCCTCTAACTCCTCAGTATCCCTCACCTCTCAGAGGCACCTGGGAAGTTCCCTAAGGTCCCCTTAGAGGTCGATGGAAACGAGTGTTTCCCGCCCCAACCCAAGAAAGACCTTGAGAGTCCTTCTTAAATGCCTCTTGAGGCCCTAGTCCCTCCCATGACTCGAGAGCAATGACGCGATCTGCCTGGCCACACGCATGGAGTCAGGCTTCTCTGGCGCCGCACGAGAGGCTCCCTGAACTCCCCATCATATCTCGTGAGAAACCCCACACTGGCGCCGCAGCTCGAGAAAACCCATGAGACGCCCCCGTCATCACGAGAGGAGGGCCATCTTTAACTGCATGGTATGCAGATCAAGCGTGAACCTTCTGTCCAAGCTACACAGGACGCTTGACTCCCTTTAGGCCACTCATTGGGCTCCAAGAGTTACGCGTCGCGACTCCAGAGGATAGTGGAGTCCTTTGCTTCCACTCGAGACGAGGCGTGACCCACCGGGTGAGACTGGAATGCGACCCCGATATCCCTGTCGCCCCTGGAGAGGGACATTACGTCCTGGACCCAAGCCTAGATGAGGACTCTTTGCCCTGAAGTGACTCGAGAGCAACCCCCAGCTCTCTCTGACAAGTTGAATGGAAGATTGGACTTCCTGGGCCAACACAAGAGGAAGCCTGAATTCCCCATTGTAACTCGAGAATCCCGCCTCAACTCGAGAAAAACCACGTGTTTCCCTCGTCATCGCAATATGAGGCCCTTGCGCGCTACAGCATCTCCAGAGAATTCCCACGTTCCGTCTTGAAGTGCGAAACTGTACTTGGCACCCTTGATGCGACCTCAAAAGTGCCGTGACATACTGGTCTCACTCGAGGGGACCACCGAGGTTCCCGGCACCACTTCATCTGAGCCCCTTCTCCCCTTCTGATTGCGACCGGTGGGTCGATTCCCCTGCTTTGTCTGCAAGGGGTTCCCGAGCTTCCTGGCGCACCTCAGGATGAGGCCGGTCTCCCGAGGAAATTCGAGACGTAGCCTCGTGGGTGGTACCACATGCTGAAAGACCCCAATTTTCCGGTACGCTCTTGAAAAGAACCCGATGCCCGGAAACCTCTTTGAAGGCAACCCTGTGGATGAAGGCACAACACGAAGGGGCACTGACACCCCCGTGCATCGTCCAGAAAAACCCTCAGGTTCCACACTCAGCTCAACAAGTGGCCTGTCACTCCGTGAACAACTCGAAAGGCAAGGGGAAATCCATTCCTCCACAGAAGACGAGGCGTGACTCTCTTGTCCATACTCTGCAGGTACCCTGCGACCCGAGTCAGATATGGAGAGGACCCCTGAGGTTCCTGCCTCCATTCGAGATGAGGCCCTCTTCGATTGCACCAAACCCAGTTGAGTAACAAAAGGCCCCTCCCAAATCCACAGTGTGCCTGACTTCTCAGAGGCACCCTTAGAAGTTGCCTGAGGTCACCGACACAAATCAAGGGAACCCAGGGTTCCCTGCCGCAACCCGAGAAAGACCTCAAGAGTCCTTCTTCAATGCGTCTTGAGGCCCGATTCGCCTACTATGACTCGAGCGCAATCACGCACTCCCCTTCACCACACGCACGGAGACCTGACGTCCCTAGCACCACACGAGAGGCTCTCTGAGCTCCCCGTTGTACCTCGTGAGAAATCTGATACTGGCGCCGCAGCTGGAGAAAACCCACGAGATGCCCCCGTCATCGCGAGATGAGGGCCTTTTTTCCTGCATGGCCAGGAAAACAATCCCGAGTCATCTCCAAACTCCATAGGAGGTTTCACTCCCTTTACGCCACGCAGTGGGCTCCAAGAGATACCTGTCGCGACTCGACAGGAGAGCGGAGTCCTTTTTTTCCCCTCAAGACGAGGCCTGACTCCCCGGGTGAGTCGAGAATGCAACCCTGAGATCCCTGTTGGCCCAGTAGTGGAACACTAGGTCCTGGACACAAGCGTAGATGAGGTCTATTTTGCCCTGCAGTGACTGGAGAGCAAACCCCAGTTCTAACTTGCAACTCGAATGGAATACTGGATTTTCCTGGCGCCATACAAGAGGCTCCCTGAGATCCCCGTGGTACTTCATGAGACACCCCACACTGGCGCCGCAGCTCGAGAAAACCCACGAGACGCCACCGTCATCTCGAGATGAGGGCCTTCTTTTCCTGCATGGCCTGGAGTCCAATCCCGAGTCCTCTCTCCAAACTCCACAGGAGGCTTGACTCCCTTTAGTACACACAGTGGGCTCCAAGAGATACCCATCGCGACTCGAGACGAGAGCGGAATTCTTTGCTTACCCTCGAGGTGAGAACTGACTCCCCGGATGAGTCTGGAATGCAAACCCGAGATCCCTGTCGCCCCTGGAGAGCAACGTTAGATCCTGGACACAAGCCTAGATTAGGTCTCTTTTGCCCTGCAGTGACTCTAGCGCAATCCCCAGCTCCCCCTCCCAACCCGAAAGGAAGATTGGATTTCAAGGCCAACAAAAGGAAGCCTAAATTCCCGGTCATAACTCGAGAATCCCGCCGCAACTCGAGCAAAACCACGTGGTTCTCCCGTCATCGCAAGATGAGGCCCTTGCCCGCTACAGCGTTTCAAAAGATGTCCCAGGTTCCGTCTAGAAATGCGAAACGGTACTTGGCACCCTTGATGCGACCCCAAAAGTCCCCCAACACGCCAGTCTCACTCAAGGGGAACACCGAGGTTCCCGGCACCACTTCATTTAAGCCCCTTCTCCCCTCCTGATCGTGACCGGTGGGTCGATTCCCCTGCTTTGTCTGCAAGGGGGCCCGACCTTCCCTGCACAACTCAGGATGAGGCCGGTCTCATGGGGAAATTCGATACGTAGCTTTGTGGGTGGTGCCACTTGCTGAAAGACTCCAATTTCCCGGGCCGCTCTTGATAAGAATCCGATGCTCGGACACCTCTTGGAAGGCAGCCTTGAGTATGAAGGTACAACACGAAGGGGCACTAACACACCTGTGCATCATCTGGAAAAACGGGCAGGTTACACACACAGCTCGACAAGTGGCCTGTCATCTCGAGAACAACTCGAGAGGCAAGAGGAGTCCCATCCTCCAGAAAAGACGAGGCCTGACTCTCCTGTACCAACATGCAGGGACCTTGCGATCTGAGTCAGAAATGGAGAGGAACACTGAGGTTCCTGCTTCAACTCGAGATGAGTCCCTCTTACATTCCACCAAATGCAGAGGAGTCTCGAGAGGCCCCTCCAAACTGCACAGTATCCCTGACTTCTCAGAGGCACTCTGAGAAGCTCCCTGAGGTCGCAGGCACAAGTCAAGGGAACCCTGGGTTTTATGCAGTGACCCGAGAAAGACCTCGAGAGTCCTTCTTCAACCCGTCTTGAGGCCCGATTACCCTACCATGACTTGAGAGCAATGACGAGCTCCCCCTAGCCATCTCATGGGGACCTGACTTCCCTGGCGCCACACGAGAGGCTCCCTGAGCTCCCTCTTGTACCTCGTCAGAAACCCGGCACTAGCGCGGCAGTCCAGAAAACCCACGAGACGCCGCCATCATCGCGAGATGAGGGCCTTCTTTTCCTGCATGGCCTGGACAGGAATCCCGAGTCCTCTATCCAAACACCACAGGAGGCTTGACTCCCTTTAGGGCACACAGTGGGCTCCAAGAGATACCCATCGCGACTCAAAAGGACAGCGGAGTTCTTTGCTTCCCCTCGAGACGAGGCCTGATTCCCCGGGTGAGTCTGGTATGCAACCCCAAGATCCCTGTCGCCCCTAGGGACGAGCATTAAATCCTGGACACAAGCCTAGATGAGGTCTATTTTGCCCTGCAGTGACTCGAGAGCAATCCCCAGCTCTCCCTTTAAACTCGAATGGAAGATAGGACTTCCCTGGCCCAACACATGAGGAAGACTGTATTCCCCGTCGAAACTCGAGAATCCCGCCACAACTCGAGAAACGCCACGTGGTTCCCCCGTCATCCCAAGATGAGGCCCTTGCCCCCTACAGCGTCTCAAGAGAAGTCCCACGTTCCGTCTTGAAGTGCGAAACGGTATTGGCACCCTTGATGCGCCCTCAAAAGTTCCTCGACACACCAGTCTGACTCGAGGAGAACACCGAGGTTCCCGGCACCACTACATCTGGGCCCCTTCTCCCCTCCTGATCGCGACAGGAGGGTCGATTCCCCTGTTTTGTCTTGAAGGGGTTCCCACCTTTCCCGGTGCATCTCAGGATGAGGCCGGTCTCACGAGGATATTCGAGACATAGCCACGTGGATGGTGACACATGCCGAAAGACCCCGATTTCCCGGTCCGCTCTTGATAAGATCCTGATGCCCGGACACCTCTTTGAAGATAACCCTTTTGATGAAGGCACAACACTTAGGGGCACTGACACCCCTGGGTATCGTCCGGAGAAACCCGCAGGTACCACACACAGCTCGAGAAGTGACCTGTCACCCCGTGAACAACTGGAGAGGCAAGCAGAGTTCCATTCCTCCACACAAGACGAGGCCTGAGTCTCCTGTTCGAACTCTGCAGCGAAACTGCGATCCGAGTCAGATCTGGCCCAGGGGAAGTCAGGAGAGGAAACATGAGTTTCCTGCCTCCACTCGAGATGAGGCCCTCTTCCATTGCACCGAACCCAGTGGAGTCCCGAGAGACCCCTCCCAACTGCACAGTATCCCTGACTTCTCAGAGGCACCCTTAGACCTTCCTGAGATCACCGGCACAAGTCGAGGGAACCAAGGGTTTCCTGCCCCAACCCGTAAAAGACCTCGAGAGTCCTTCTTCAACGCGTCTTGAGGTGCCATTCCCCTACCATGACTCGAGAGCAATGACGCGCTCCCCCTAGCCACGCGCATAGAAACCTGACTTCCCTGGCGCCACAGGAGAGGCTCCCTGAGCTCCCATTATACCTCGTGAGCAACACCACACTGGAGCCGCAGCTCGAGAATACCCACGAGACGCCCCAGTCCTCACGAGATGAGGGCCTTCTTTTGCTGTATGGCCTGGAGAGCAATCCTGAGTCCTCTCTCCAAACTCCACAGGAGGCTTGACTCATTTTAGGCCACACAGTGAGCTCCAAGATATACCCGTCGCGACTTGACAGGAGAGCGGTGTCCTTGGCTTCCCCTCGAGACGAGGCCTGACTCCCCGGGTGAGTCGAGAATGCAATGCTGAGATCGCTTTCGCCCCAGCAGAGGAACATTAGGTCCTGGACACAAGCCTAGATGAGGTCTATTTGGTCCTGCAGTGTCTCGAGCGCAATCCCCAGTTCTAACTCACAATTCGAATGAAAACTGGACTTCCCTAGGCCAGTTGAAGAGGAAGCCTGAATTCCCGGTTGTAACTCGAGAATCCCGCCCCAACTCAAGAAAAACCACGTGGTTCCCCCGTCATCGAAAGATGAGGCCCTTGCCCGCTACAGCGTCTCAAGAGAAGTCCCACGTTCCGTATTGAAGAGCGAAAAGTTATTTGGAACCCTTGATGCGACCCCAAAAGTTCCCCGACATACCAGTCTCACTTGAGGAGAACACCGAGGTTCCCGGCACCACTTCATCTGAGACTCTTCTCCCCTCTTGATCGCGACAGGAGGTTCGATTCCCCTGCTTTGTCTGGAAGGCGTTCCCGACCTTCCTGGCGCACATCAAGATGAGGCCAGTCTCACGAGGAAATTCAAGACATAGCCTCGTGGGTGGTGCGACATGCCAAAAGACCCCAATTCCCTGGTCCGCTCTTGATAAGAACCCGATGGCAGAACCCAACTCGAAGGCAATCCTGTGGAACAAGGCACAACACGAAGGGGCAGTGACACCCCAGTGCATCGTCCAGAAAAACCCGCAAGTTCCACATACAAAGCGACAAGTGGCCTGTCACCCCATGAACAACGCGAGAGTCAAGCGGAGTTCCATTCCTCCACACAAGACGAGGCCTGACTCTCCTGTCCCAACTCTGCAGGGACTCTGCGATCCGAGTCAGATCCGGCGCATTCGAAGCCAGGAGAGGAACCCTATGGTTCCTGCCTCAACTTGTCATGAGGCCCTCTTCCATTGCACCAAACCCAGTGGAGTTCCGAGAGGCCCCTCCCAACTCCACAGTGACCCTGACTTCTCAGAGGCACGCTCAGAAGCTTCCTGAGGTCACTGGCACAAGTCGATGGAACCCAGGGTTTCCTGCTGCAACCCAAGAAAGACCTCGAGAGTCCTTCTTTAACACGTTTTCAGGCCCAATTCCCCTACCATGACTCGAGAACAATGACGGGCTCCCTCTCACCACGTGCATAGAGACCTGACTGCCCTGGCACCACATGAGAGGCTCACTGAGCTCCCAGTCTTACTTCGTGAGAAACCCCACACTAGCGCCACAGCTCGAGAAAACCTACGAGACGCCCCAGTCATCGGGAGATGAGGGCCTTCTTTTCCTGCATTGCTTGGAGAGCAATCCCGTGTCCTCCCTCCAAACACCAGAGGAGGTTTGACTCCCTTTAAGCCACTCAGTGGGCTCCAAGACATACCCGTCCGACTCGAGAGGAGAGCAGAATCCTTTGCTTCCCCTCGAGACGAGGCCTGACTCCAGGGTAAGTCTGGAATGCAACCCCGAGATTCCTGTCGCCCCTTGACATGAACATTAGGTCCTGCACACAAGCCTTGGTGGGGTCTCTTTTGCCTTCAGTGACTAGAGCGCACCTCCAGCTCTTCCTCGAATCTCGAATGGAAGATAAGACTTTTGTGGGCCAACACAAGAGGAAGCATGAATTCCCTGTGGTAACTCAAATATCCCACCGCAACTAGAGAAAAACCAAGTGGTTCCCCAGTCATTCCAAGATGAGGCCCTTGCCCGCTGGAGCACCCCAAGAGAAGTCCCACGTTCCAATTTGAAGAGCGAAACGGTACTTGGAACGCGTTATGCGACCCCAAAAGTTACCCGACATACCTGTCTCACTTGAGGGAAACACCGAGGTTCCCAGCAGCACAACATCTGAGCCACTTCTCCCCTCCTGATCGCCACAGGAGGGTCGATTCCTCTGCTTTGTCTGGAAGGGTTTCATGACCTTCGCGGCACACCTCAGGATGAGGCCGGTTTCATGAGGAAATTCGAGACTAGCCACGTGGGTGGTGCCAAATGCTGAACGACCCCGATTTCCCAGGCCGCTCTTCATGAGAACACGATGCCCGGACACCTCTTCGAAGGCAACCCTGTGGATGAAGACACAAAACGAAGGGTCACTGACACCCCCATGCATCGTCTGGAAAAACCTGCAGATTCCACACACAGTTTGACAAGGGGCCTGAAACCCTATGAACAACTCGAGAGGCAAGCGGAGTTCCATTCCTCAGAAAAGACATAGCCTGACTCTCCTGTCCCAACTCTGCAGGGACACTACGATCAGAGTCAGAATTGGAGAGGAAGCCTGAGGTTCCTGCCTCCACTCGAGATGAGGCCCTCTTCCATTGCGACAAACCCAGTGGAGTACCAAGAGGCCCCGCCAAATTCACAGCGTCCCTCACCTCTCAGAGGCACCCTGGGAAGTTTCCTCAGGTCCCCGGCAGAAGTCGGGGGAAACGAGGGTTTCCCGCTGCAACCCGAGAAAGACCTCGAGAGTCCTTCTTCAACGAGTCTCGAGGCCCTGGTCCCCTCCCATGACTCGAGAACAATGACGCGCTCCTTCTCGCCACGTGCATGGAGACATGACTTCCCTGGCGCCGCACGAGAGGCTCCCTGAGATCCTCGTCGTGCCTTGGGAGAAAACCCCCACGGGTGCCGCAGCTCGAGGAAACCCCTGAGATGCCACCGTCCTCGCGAGGTGAGGGCCTTCTTTTCCTGCCGGGCCTGGAGAGTAATCACGAGTCCTCTCTCAAAAGTGAAGAGGAGGCTGGACTCCCTTGAGGCCACTCAGGGGGCACCAAGATATCCGCATCGCGACTCGGGAGGAGAGCGGATCCTTTGCTTCCCCTCGAGGCGAGGCCTGACTCCCAGGGGGAGCATGGGATGCAACCCCGAGATCCTTGTCTTCGCTGGAGAGGAGCACTAGGTCCTGGACACACGCCTAGATGAGGTCTCTTTGGCCCTGCAGTGACTCAAGAGCAACCCTCAGCTTTCCCTCGCAACCCGAGGGGAAGATTGGGCTTCCCAGGGCCAACCCAAGGGAAAGGCTGAGATCCCCGTCGTAACTCGAGAATCCCGCCACAACTCGAAAAAAACCACGTGGTTCCCACCTCTTGGCAAGATGAGGCCCTTGCCCACGAGGGCGTCTCAAGGGAAGTCCCCTGTTCCGCCCTGAATGGCGAAACGGTCCCTGACAGCCTTCCTGCGACCCCCAAAAGTCCCCCGACACGCCGGGGTCCCCGAGGGGAACACCGAGAATCCCGGCACCGCTTCCTCTGAGCCCCTTCTCCCCTCCTGATCGCGACAGGAGAGGCGATTCCCCTGCGTGGTCTGGAAGGGGTTCCCGGCCTTCCCGGCGCAACTCCGGTTGAGGCCGGTCTCACGAGGAAATTCGAGACGAGCCACGTGGGTGGGGCCACATGCCGAACGCCCCCGATTCCCCGGTCCGCCCTTTAGAAGGACCCGAGGCCCGGACCCCTCTTCGAAGGCAACCCTGTGGGGGAAGGCACAACACGAAGGGGCACTGCCACCCCCGTGCATCGTCCGCAAAGACCGCGGGTTCCACACACAGCTCGATGAGGGGCCTGAGACCCCCTGAGCAACTCGAGAGGCCAGCGGGGCTCCCTTCCTCAGACAAGACGAGGCCTGACTCTCCTGTCCCAACTCTGCAGGGACCCTGCGGTCGGAGTCCGAAACGGAGAGGAAGCCTGAGGTTCCTGCCTCCCCTCGAGGTGAGGCCCTCTTCCGTTGCGCCAGACCCAGCGGAGTCCCGAGGGGCCCCGCCACCTCCACAGGATCCCTCGCCTCTCAGAGGCACCCTGGCAAGTTCCCTAAGGTCCCCAGCAGAAGGCGAGGGAAACGAGGGTTTCCCGCCGCCCCCCGAGAAAGACCTCGAGAGTCCTCCTTCAACGCGTCTCGAGGCCCTAGTCCCCTCCCGTGACTCGAGAGCCAGGACGCGCTCCCCCTTGCCACGCGCATGGAGACCTGACTTCCCTGGCGCCGCACGAGAGGCTCCCTGAGATCCTCGTCGTGCCTCGGGAGAAAACCCCCATGGGCGCCGCAGCTCGAGGAAACCCCTGAGACGCCCCCGTCCTCGCGAGCTGAGGGCCTTCTTTTCCTGCATGGCCTGGAGAGCAATCCCGGGTCCTCTCTCCAATCGGAAGAGGAGGCTGGACTCCCTTGAGGCCGCTCAGGGGGCTCCAAGAGACCCGCGTCGCGACTCGAGAGGAGAGCGGAGTCCTTGGCTTCCCCTCGAGACGAGGCCTGACTCCCCGGGGGAGCCTGGAATGCAACCCCGAGATCCCTGCCTTCCCTGGAGAGGAAGAGTAGGTCCCGGACACACGCCTAGGTGAGGTCTCTTCGGCCCTGCAGTGACTCGAGCGCAACCCCCAGCTTTCCCTCGCAACCCGAGGGGAAGATTGGGCTTCCCAGGGCCAACCCAAGGGGAAGGCTGAGATCCCCGTCGTAACTCGAGAATCCCGCCGCAACTCGAGAAAAACCACGTGGTTCCCACCTCTTGGCAAGATGAGGCCCTTGCCCGCCACGGCGTCTCAAGGGAAGTCCCCTGTTCCGCCCTGAAGGGCGAAACGTTCCCTGACAGCCTTCCTGCGACCCCCAAAAGTCCCCCGACACGCCGGGTTCCCTCGAGGGGAACACCGAGGGTCCCGGCACCGCTTCCTCTGAGCCCCTTCTCCCCTCCTGATCGCGACAGGAGAGGCGATTCCCCTGCGTGGTCTGGAATGGGTTCCCGGCCTTCCCGGCGCACCTCAGGATGAGGCCGGTCTCACGAGGAAATTCGAGACGAGCCACGTGGGTGGGGCCACATGCCGAACGCCCCCGATTCCCCGGTCCGCCCTGGAGAAGGACCCGAAGCCCGGACCCCTCTTCGAAGGCAACCCTGTGGGTGAAGGCACAACACGAAGGGGCACTGCCACCCCCGTGCATCGTCCGCAAAGACCCGCGGGTTCCACACACAGCTCGACGAGGGGCCTGGGACCCCCTGAGCAACTCGAGAGGCCAGCGGGGTTCCCTTCCTCAGAAAAGACGAGGCCTGACTCTCCTGTCCCAACTCTGCAGGGACCCTGCGGTCGGAGTCCGAAACGGAGAGGAAGCCTGAGGTTCCTGCCTCCCCTCGAGGTGAGGCCCTCTTCCGTTGCGCCAGACTCAGCGGAGTCCCGAGGGGCCCCGCCACCTCCACAGGATCCCTCGCCTCTCAGAGGCACCCTGGGAAGTTCCCTAAGGTCCCCGGCAGAAGGCGAGGAACACGAGGGTTTCCCGCCGCCCCCCGAGAAAGACCTCGAGAGTCCTTCTTCAACGCGTCTCGAGGCCCTAGTCCCCTCCCGTGACTCGAGAGCCAGGACGCGCTCCCCCTCGCCGCGCGCATGGAGACCTGACTTCCCTGGCGCCGCACGAGAGGCTCCCTGAGATCCTCGTCGTGCCTCGGGAGAAAACCCCCACGGGCGCCGCAGCTCGAGGAAACCCCTGAGACGCCCCTGTCCTCGCGAGCTGAGGGCCTTCTTTTCCTGCATGGCCTGGAGAGCAATCCCGGGTCCTCTCTCCAAATGGAAGAGGAGGCTGGACTCCCTTGAGGCCGCTCAGGGGGCTCCAAGAGACGCGCGTCGCGACTCGAGAGGAGAGCGGAGTCCTTGTCTTCCCCTCGAGACGAGGCCTGACTTCCCGGGGGAGCCTGGAATGCAACTCCTTGATTCCTGCCTTCCCTGGAGAGGAATAGTGGGACCCGGACACACGCCTAGGTGAGGTCTCTTCGGCCCTGCCGTGACTCGAGCGCAACCCCCAGCTTTCCCTCGCAACCCGAGGGGAAGATTGGGCTTCCCAGGGCCAACCCAAGGGGAAGGCTGAGATCCCCGTCGTAACTCGAGAATGCCGCCACAACTCGAGAAAAACCACGTGGTTCCCACCTCTTGGCAAGATGAGGCCCTTGCCCGCCACGGCGTCTCAAGGGAAGTCCCCTGTTCCGCCCTGAAGGGCGAAACGGTCCCTGACAGCCTTCCTGCGACCCCCAAAAGTCCCCCGACACGCCGGGTTCCCTCGAGGGGAACACCGAGGGTCCCGGCACTTCTTCCTCTGAGCCCCTTCTCCCCTCCTGACGCGACAGGAGAGGCGATTCCCCTGCGTGGTCTGGAAGGGGTTCCCGGCTTTCCCGGCGCACCTCAGGATGAGGCCGGTCTCACGAGGAAATCGAGACGAGCCACGTGGGTGGGGCCACATGCCGAACGCCCCCGATTCCCCGGTCCGCCCTTGAGAAGGACCCGAGGCCCGGACGCCTCTTCGAAGGCAACCCTGTGGGTGAAGGCACAACACGAAGGGGCACTGCCACCTCCGTGCATCGTCCGCAAAGACCCGCGGGTTCCATACACAGCTCGACGAGGGGCCTGAGACCCCCTGAGCAACTCGAGAGGCCAGCGGGGTTCCCTTCCTCAGACAAGACGAGGCCTGACTCTCCTGTCCCAACTCTGCAGGGACCCTGCGGTCGGAGTCCGAAACGGAGAGGAAGCCTGAGGTTCCTGCCTCCCCTCGAGGTGAGGCCCTCTTCCGTTGCGCCAGACCCAGCGGAGTCCCGAGTGGCCCCGCCACCTCCACAGGATCCCTCGCCTCTCAGAGGCACCCTGGCAAGTTCCCTAAGGTCCCCGGCAGAAGGCGAGGGACACGAGGGTTTCCCGCCGCCCCCCGAGAAAGACCTCGAGAGTCCTTCTTCAACGCGTCTCGAGGCCCTAGTCCCCTCCCGTGACTCGAGAGCCAGGACGCGCTCCCCCTCGCCACGCGCATGGAGACCTGACTTCCCTGGCGCCGCACGAGAGGCTCCCTGAGATCCTCGTCGTTCCTCGGGAGAAAACCCCCACGGGCGCCGCAGCTCGAGGAAACCCCTGAGACGCCCCCGTCCTCGCGAGCTGAGGGCCTTCTTTTCCTGCATGGCCTGGAGAGCAATCCCGGGTCCTCTCTCCAAACGGAAGAGGAGGCTGGACTCCCTTGAGGCCGCTCAGGGGGCTCCAAGAGACCCGCGTCGCGACTCGAGAGGAGAGCGGAGTCCTTGGCTTCCCCTCGAGACGAGGCCTGACTCCCCGGGGGAGCCTGGAATGCAACCCCGAGATCCCTGCCTTCCCTGGAGAGGAAGAGTAGGTCCCGGACACACGCCTAGGTGAGGTCTCTTCGGCCCTGCAGTGACTCGAGCGCAACCCCCAGCTTTCCCTCGCAACCCGAGGGGAAGATTGGGCTTCCCAGGGCCAACCCAAGGGGAAGGCTGAGATCCCCGTCGTAACTCGAGAATCCCGCCGCAACTCGAGAAAAACCACGTGGTTCCCACCTCTTGGCAAGATGAGGCCCTTGCCCGCCACGGCGTCTCAAGGGAAGTCCCCTGTTCCGCCCTGAAGGGCGAAACGGTCCCTGACAGCCTTCCTGCGACCCCCAAAAGTCCCCCGACACGCCGGTTTCCCCCGAGGGGAACACCGAGGGTCCCGGCACCGCTTCCTCTGAGCCCCTTCTCCCCTCCTGATCGCGACAGGAGAGGCGATTCCCCTGCGTGGTCTGGATGGGGTTCCCGGCCTTCCCGGCGCACATCAGGATGAGGCCGGTCTCACGAGGAAATTCGAGACGAGCCACGTGGGTGGTGACACATGCCGAACGCCCCCGATTCCCCGGTCCGCCCTTGAGAAGGACCCGAGGCCCGGACCCGTCTTTGAAGGCAACCCTGTGGGTGAAGGCACAACACGAAGGGGCACTGCCACCCCCGTGCATCGTCCGCAAAAACCCGCGGGTTCCACACACAGCTCGACGAGGGGCCTGAGACCCCCTGAGCAACTCGAGAGGCCAGCGGGGTTCCCTTCCTCAGACAAGACGAGGCCTGACTCTCCGCTCCCAACTCTGCAGGGACCCTGAATTCGGAGGGTCGAAGTCAGAAACAGAGAGGAAGCCTGATGTTCCTGCCTCCCCTCGAGATGAGGCCCTCTTCCATTGCGCAAACCCCAGCGGAGTCCCGAGAGACCCCGCTAACTCCACAGCATCCCTCACCTCTCAGAGGCACCCTGGAAAGTTCCCTCAGGTCCCCGGCAGAAGTCGAGGGAAATAAGGGTTTCCCGCCGCCACTCAAGAAAGACCTCGATAGTCCTTCTTCAAAGTGTCTTGAGGCCCTTGTCCCCTCTCTGGACTAGAGAGCAATGATGCGCTCCCCCTCGCCACGCGCATGCAGACCTGGCTTCCCTGGCGCCGCACAAGAGGCTCCCTAAGATACTCGTCGTGCCTCGGGAGAAAACCCCCATGGGCACCGCAGGTCGAGGAAACCCCTGAGACGCCCCCGTCCTTGCTAGCTGAGGGCCTTCTTTTCCTTCCTGGCCTGGAGTGCAATCCCGAGTCCTCTCTCCAAACTGAAGAGTAGGATGGATTCCCTTGAGGCGACTCAGTGGGCTCCAAGAGATCCCCGTTGGGGCTCTAGAGGAGAGCGCAGTCCTTTGCTTCCCCTCGAGGCGAGGCCTGACTCCCCGGGGGAGTATGGAGTGCAATCCCGAGATCCTTGTCTTCCCTTGAGAGGACTATTAGGTCCTGGACACACGCCTAGATGAGGTCTCTTTGGCCTTGCTGTGGTTCGAGCACAACATCCAGCTTTCCCTCGCAACTCGAAGGGAAGTTTGGGCTTCCCGGGGCCAACACAAGAGGAAGCCTGAAATCCACGTCGTAACTCGAGAATCCCGCCGCAACTCGAGAAAAACCACGTGGTTCCATCGTCTTCGCAGCATGAGGCCCTTGCCCGCCACAGCGTCTCAAAAGAAGTCCCACGTTCCTACTGAAGTGCAAAACGGTACTTGGAACCCATGATGGCACCCCCAAATTTCCCTAACATACAGGCCTCACTCGAGGGTAACACCCATGTTCCCCGCACCACATCATTTGAGCCCCTTCTCCCCTCCTGATTGCAACAGGAGTGTCTTTTCTCCTGCTTTGTGTGGAAGGGGTTACCGATCTTCCCAGCGCACATCAGGATGAGGCCTGTCTCACGAGGAAATTGGAGATGTAGCCTCGTGGGTGGTGCCACATGCGGAAAGACCCCATTTCCCGGTCAGCTATTAATAAGAACCCGATGCCCGTACACGTCTTGGAATGCATCCCGTAGGATGAAGGCACAACAAGGAGGGACCCTGAACACCCGTGCATCTTTTGGAAAATTCTGCAGGTTCCACATACAGCTCGACAAGTGACCTGTTACCCCGTGAACAACTCGAGAGGCAAGCTAAGTTTCATTTCTCCACAGAATACGAGGCCTGACTCTCCTGTCCCAACTCTGCAGGAATCCTGAGATCGGAGTCTGAAATGGAGAGGAACCCTGAGGTTCCTTCCTCAACACGAGATGAGGCCCTCTTGTATTATACCACACCCAGTGGAGTCCCGAGAGGCCCCTCCCAACTCCACAGTATCAGTGTCTTCTCAGAGGCACCCTGAGCAACT
Source organism: Bubalus kerabau (assembly GCF_029407905.1). Taxonomy (NCBI): domain Eukaryota; kingdom Metazoa; phylum Chordata; class Mammalia; order Artiodactyla; family Bovidae; genus Bubalus; species Bubalus kerabau. The sequence continues at coordinate 1,177,576 of NW_026577887.1, read as the reverse complement.
CCCTGAGGTCACCGGCACAAGTCGAGGGAACACAGGGTATCCTGCCGCAACCCGAGAAAGACCTCAAGAGTCCTTCTTCAACGCGTCTTGAGGACGGATTCCCCTACCATGACTCGAGAGCAATGACACGCTCCCCCTCGCCATGCGCATGGACACCTGACTTCCCTGGCGCCACATGAGAGGCTCCCTGAGCTCCCCGTCATACCTCGTGAGAAACCCCACACTGGCGCCGCAGCTCGGGAAAACCCACCGTCATCGCGAGATTGGGGACTTCTTTTCCTGCCTGACCTGGAGAGCAATCTCTGGTCTTTTCTCCAAACTTCACAGGAGGCTTTACTCCCTTTAGGCCACTCAATGGGCTCCAAGAGATACCTGTCGCGACTTGAGAGGAGAGCAGAGTACTTTGTTTCCCCTCGAGACGAGGCCTTACCTCGGGTGAGTCTGGAATGCAACCCCGAGATCCCTGTTGTCCCTGGAGAGGAACATTATGTCCTGGACAAAAGCCTAGATGAGGTCTATTTTGCCCTACAGTGACTCGAGAGCAACACCCATCTCTCCCTCGCAATTCGAATGGAAGATTGGTCTTCATTGGGCCAACACAAGAGGAAGTCTGAATTTCCCGTTGTAACTCGAGAATCCCACCGCAACTCTTAAAAACCACGTGGTTCCCCATTCATCGCAATAAGAGGCCTTTGCCCGCTACAGAGTCTCAAGAGAAGTCCCATGTTTCGTCATAAAGTTCGAGATGCTACTTGGAACCCTTGATGCGACCCCAAAAGTTCCCCAATATACCGGTCTCACTCCAAGGGAACACCGAAGTTCCTGGCACCACTTCATTTGAGCCCCTTCTCCGCTCCTGATCACGGCAGGAAGGTCGATCCCCCTGCTTTGTCTAGAAGGGGTTCCCGACCTTCATGGCGCACCTCAGGATGAGGCCAGTCTCACGAAGAAATTCGAGACGTAGCCTCGTGTTGGTGCCACGTGCCAAAAGACCCCGATTTCTCGGTCTTGCTCTTGATAAGAACCCGATGCCCGGACACCTCTTCTAAGGCAACCCTGTGGATGAAGGCACTACACGAGGGGGCACTGGCAACCCTGTTCATCGTCCGGAAAACCCCGCAGGATCCACATACAGCTCCACAACTGGCCTGTCACCCCTTAAACAATGAGAGAGGAAAGCGGAGTCCCCTTCCTCAGACAAGACGAGGCCTGAGTATCCAATCCCAACTCTGCAGGCATGCTTCGATCTGAGTCAGAAATGGAGAGGAAACCTGAGTTTCCTGCCTCAACCCGAGATGAGGCCCTCTTCCATTAAAACAAACCCAGTGGAGTCCCGAGAGTCCCCTCCCATCTCCACAGTATCCCTGACTTCTCATAGGCATTCTGAGAAGCTCCTTGAGGCCACCGGCAAACGTCGAGGGAAATAAGGGTTTCCTGCCACAACCGAAGAAAGACCTCGAGAGTCCTTCTTCAATGTGTCTTGAGGTCAGATTCCCCTACCACAGCTCGAGAGCAATAATGCGCTCCCCCTCGCCACGCACATGGAGACCTGACTTCCCTGGCGCCACACGAGAGGCTCCCTGAGCTCCCCGTCGTACCTCGTGTGAAACCCCACACTGGCGCCGCAGCTCGAGAAAACCCACAAGATCCCTCCGTCATCGCGAGATGAGGGCCATCTTTTCCTGCATGGCCTGGAGAGCAGTCCCAAGTCCTCTCTCCAAACTTCACAGGAGGCTTGACTCTCTTTAGGCCACAAAGTGGGCTCCAAGAGGTGCCCGTCGCGACTCGAAAGGAGAGCGGAGTCCTTTGCTTCCCTTCGACATGAGGCCTGACTCCCTGGGTGAGTCTGGAATGCAAACCTGAGATCCCTGTGGCCCTTGGAGAGGAACATTAGGTCCTGGACACAAGCCTAGATGAGGTCTCCTTTGCCCTGACGTGACTCGAGCGCAACCCCCAGCTCTCCCTCGCAACTCGAATGGATGATTGGACTTCCCTGGCCCAACACAAGAGGAAGCCTGAAATCCCCGTCGTAACTCGAGAATCCCGCCGCAACTCGAGAAAAACCACGTGGCTCCCCCGTCATCGCAAGATGAGGCCCTTGGCCGCTACAGCGTATCAAGAGAAGTCCCACGTTCCATCCTGAAGTACAAAACGGTACTTGGCACCCTTGATGCGACCCCCAAAGTTCCCTGACATACCGGTCTCACTCGAGGGAAACACCAAAGTTCACGGCACCACTTCCTGTGAGCCCCTTCACCCCTCCTGATCGCGACAGAAGGGTCGATTCCCATGTTTTGTCTGCAAGGGGTTCCCGACGTTCCCCGCGAACCTCCGGATGAGGCCGGTCTCATGAGGAAATTCGAAAAGTAGCCTCATGGTTGGTGCCATATGCTGAAAGATCCCGAATTCCCGGTCCACTCTAGATAAGAACCTGACGCCCGGACATCTCTTCGAAGGCAACCCTGTGGATGAAGGCACAACACGAAGGGACACTGACATCCCCATGCATCGTCTGGAAAAACCCGCAGATTCCACTCACAGCTCCAAATGTGGACTGTCACCTCGTGAACAACTCGAGAGGCAAGTGAAGTTGCATTCCTTCACACAAGACGAGGCCTTACTCTCCTGTCCCAACTCTTCAGGGACCCTGCAATTGGAGTCAGAAATGGAGAGGAACCCTGAGGTTCCTGCCTCAACTAGAGAAGAGGCCCTCTTCCATTGAACCAAACTCAGTGGTGTCCCGAGAGGCCCCTCCCAACACCACAGTATCCCTGAATTCTCAGAGGCTCCCTGAGAAGCTACCTGAGGTCACTGGCACAAGTCGAGGGAACCCAGAGTTTCCTGAAGTAACCCGAGAAAGACTTGGAGAGTCCTTTTTCAACGTCTCTTGATGCCCGATTCCCCTACCATGACTCCAGAGCAAGGACGCGCTCCCCTCGCCACAAGCAGGAAAACTGACTTCCCTAGTACCACACAAGAGGCTCCCTGAGTACCCCATCGTACCTCGTGAGAAAACCCACACTGGTGCCGCAGTTCGAGAAAAACCACAAGATGCCCCCGTCAAGGAGAGATGGGGGCCTTCTTTTCCTGCCTGACCTGGAGAGCAATTCCTGGTCCTCTCTCCAAACTTCACAGGAGTATTGACTCCCTTTAGGCCACTCAGTTGGGTCCAAGAAATACCCGGTGCGACTCGAGAGGAGAGTGGAGTCCTTTGCTTCCCTGGAGACGAGGCCTGACTCCCCGAGTGAGTTTGGAATGCAACCCCGAGATCCATGTCACCCCTGGAGTGGAACATTATGTCCTAGACACAAGCCTAGATGAGGTCTATTTTGCCCTACAGTGACTCGAGCAACTTCCATCTCTCCCTCACAATTTGAATGGAAGATTGGTCTTCCCATGGTCAACACAAGAGGAAGTCTGAATTTCCCATCGTAATTCGAGAATTCAGCCTCAAGTCTTAAAAACCATGTGGTTCCCCCTTCATCGCAATATGAGGCCCTTGCCAGCTAGAGTCTCAAGAGAAGTCCCACGTTCCATCTTAAAGTTCGAAATGCTACTTGGCACCCTTGATGCGACCCCAAAGTTCCCCAACATACCGGTCTCACTGCAGGGGAACACCGAAGTTCCCGGTGTCTCCAGGGAAGTCCCATGTTCCGCCCTGAAGGGCGACACGGTACTTGACACCCTTGATGTGACCGCAAAAGTTCCCCGACACGCTGGGTTCCCTCGAGGGGAACACCGAGGGTCCCGGCACCACTTCATCTGAGCCCCGTCTCCCCTCCTGATCGCGACAGGAGAGTCGATTCCCCTGCTTTGTCTGGAAGGGGTTCCCGGCCTTCCTGGCGCACCTCAGGATGAGGCCGGTCTCAGGAGGAAATTCGAGACTAGCCACATGTGAGGTGCCACGTGCCGAACGACTCCGATTTTCCGGTCCGCTCTTGATAAGAACCCGATGCCCGGACACCTCTTCGAAGGCAACCCTGTGGGTGAAGGCACAACACGAAGGGGCACTGCCACCCCCGTGCATCATCCGGAAAAACCCGCAGGGTCTACACACAGCTCGACAAGGGGCCTGAGACTCCCAGAACAACTCGAGAGGCAACCAGAATTCCATTCCTCAGACAAGAAGAGGCATGACTCTCCTGTCCCAACCCTGCAGGGACCGTGCAGTCGGAGTCCGAATCCGAGAGGAAGCCTGAGGTTCCTGCCTCCCCTCGAGATGAGGCCCTCTTCCATTGCGCCGAACCCAGCAGAGTCACGAGAGGCCCTGCCAACTGCACAGCATCCCTCACCTCTCAGAAGCACCGTGAGAAGTTCCCTAAGGTCCCCTGCAGAAGTCGAGGGAAACAAGGGTTTCCCGCCGCAACCCGAGAAAGACCTCGAGAGTCCTTCTTCAACGCCTCTTGAGGACCTAGCCGTTTCCCATGACTCGAGAGTGATGACCAGCTCCCCCTCGCCATGCGCATGGAGACCTGACTTGCCTGGCGCCGCACGAGAGGCTCCCTGAGGTCCTCATCGTGCCTCGTGAGAAAACCCCCATGGGCGCAGCAGCCTGAGGAAACCCATGAGACGCCCCCGTCATCGCGAGATGAGGGCCTTCTTTCTTGCCTGGCCTGGAGAGCAATCCCGAGTCCTCTCTCCAAACTGAAGAGGAGGCTCGACACCCTTGAGTCCACTCAGTGGGCTCCAAGAGATCCGTGTCGCGACTTGAGAGGAAAGCGGAGTCTTTGCTTCCCCTCCAGGCGAGTCCTGACCCCCCGAGGGAGTCTGGAATGGAAACCCGTGATCCCTGTCTTCCCTTGAGAGGAATATTAGGTCCTGGACACACGCCTCAATGAGGTCTCTTTGGCCCTGTAGTGACTCGAGCAGAACCCCCAGCTTTCCATCGCAACTCGAATTGAAGATTGGGCTTCCCAGGGCCAACCCAAGAGGAAGCCTGAAATTCCTGTCGTTTTTGAGAATCCCAATGCAACTCGAGAAAAACGACGTGGTTCCAACGTCTTCACAGGATGAGGCCCTTGCCCGCTACAGCGTCTCCAGGGAAGTCCCATGTTCCATCCTGAAGTGGGAAACGGTACTTGGCTCCCTTGATGCGACCCCTAAAGTTCCCTGAAACGCCGGGTTCCCTCGAGTGGAACACCGAGGTTCCCGGCACCACTTCATCTGAGCCCCATCTCCCCTCCTGATCGCGACAGGAGAATCGATTCCCCTACTTTGTGTGGAAGGGGTTCCCGGCCTTCCCGGCGCACCTCAGGATGATGCTGGTCTCACGAGGAAATTCGAGATGAGCCACGTGGGTGGTGCCACATGCCGAATGACCCCGATTTCCCGGTCCGCTCTTGAAATGAACCCGATGCCCGGACACCTCTTTGAAGGAAACCCTGTGGGGGAAGGCACCAAACGAAGGGGCACTGACACCCCCATGCATCTTCTGGAAACACCCGCAGGTTCCACACACAGCTTGTCAAGGGCCCTGAGACCCCCTGAACGACTCGAGAGGCAAGCAGAGTTCCGTTACTCAGACAAGACGAGGCCTGACTCTCCTGTCCCAACTCTGCAGGGACCCTGTGGTCGGAGTCAGAAATGGAGAGGAAGCCTGAGGTTCCTGCCTCCAATCGAGATGAGGCCCTCTTTCATTTCGTCAAACCTAGTGGAGTCCCGAGAGGCCCCTCTAACTCCTCAGTATCCCTCACCTCTCAGAGGCACCTGAGAAGTTCCCTAAGGTCCCCTGTAGAGGTCGAGGGAAACGAGTGTTTCCCGCCCCAACCCAAGAAAGACCTTGAGAGTCCTTCTTAAATGCCTCTTGAGGCCCTAGTCCCTCCCATGACTCGAGAGCAATGACGCGATCTGCCTGGCCACACGCATGGAGTCAGGCTTCTCTGGCGCCGCACGAGAGGCTCCCTGAACTCCCCATCATATCTCGTGAGAAACCCCACACTGGCGCCGCAGCTCGAGAAAACCCATGAGACGCCCCCGTCATCACGAGAGGAGGGCCATCTTTAACTGCATGGTATGCAGATCAAGCGTGAACCTTCTGTCCAAGCTACACAGGACGCTTGACTCCCTTTAGGCCACTCATTGGGCTCCAAGAGTTACGCGTCCCGACTCGAGAGGATAGTGGAGTCCTTTGCTTCCTTCCACTCGAGACGAGGTGTGACCCACCGGGTGAGACTGGAATGCGACCCCGATATCCCTGTCGCCCCTGGAGAGGAACATTACGTCCTGGACCCAAGCCTAGATGAGGACTCTTTGCCCTGAAGTGACTCGAGAGCAACCCCCAGCTCTCTCTGACAAGTTGAATGGAAGATTGGACTTCCTGGGCCAACACAAGAGGAAGCCTGAATTCCCCGTTGTAACTCGAGAATCCCGCCTCAACTCGAGAAAAACCACGTGTTTCCCACGTCATCGCAATACGAGGACCTTGCCCGCTACAGCATCTCCAGAGAATTCCCACGTTCCATCTTGAAGTGCGAAACTGTACTTGGCACCCTTGATGCGACCTCAAAAGTGCCGTGACATACCGGTCTCACTCGAGGGGACCACCGAGGTTCCCAGCACCACTTCATCTGAGCCCCTTCTCCCCTTCTGATCGCGAGCGGTGGGTCGATTCCCCTGCTTTGTCTGCAAGGGGTTCCCGACCTTCCCGGCGCACCTCAGGATGAGGCCGGTCTCCCGAGGAAATTCGAGACGTAGCCTCGTGGGTGGTACCACATGCTGAAAGACCCCAATTTTCCGGTACGCTCTTGAAAAGAACCCGATGCCCGGAAACCTCTTTGAAGGCAACCCTGTGGATGAAGGCACAACACGAAGGGGCACTGACACCCCAGTGCATCGTCCGGAAAAACCCGCAGGTTCCACACACAGCTCAACAAGTGGCCTGTCACTCCATGAACAACTCGAAAGGCAAGGGGAAATCCATTCCTCAACAGAAGACGAGGCGTGACTCTCTTGTCCATACTCTGCAGGTACCCTGCGATCCGAGTCAGATATGGAGAGGACCCCTGAGGTTCCTGCCTCCATTCGAGATGAGGCCCTCTTCGATTGTACCAAACCCAGTTGAGTAACGCAAGGCCCCTCCCAAATCCACAGTGTCCCTGACTTCTCAGAGGCACCCTTAGAAGTTGCCTGAGGTCACTGACACAAATCAAGGGAACCCAGGCTTCCCTGCCGAAACCCGAGAAAGACCTCAAGAGTCCTTCTTTAATGTGTCTTGAGGCCCGATTCGCCTACTATGACTCGAGAGCAATCACGCACTCCCCTTCACCACACGCACGGAGACCTGACGTCCCTAGCACCACACGAGAGGCTCTCTGAGCTCCCCGTTGTACCTCGTGAGAAATCTGATACTGGCGCCGCAGCTGGAGAAAACCCACGAGATGCCCCCATCATCGCGAGATGAGGGCCTTTTTTCCTGCATGGCCAGGAAAACAATCCCGAGTCATCTCCAAACTCCATAGAAGGCTTCACTCCCTTTACGCCACGCAGTGGGCTCCAAGAGATACCCGTCGCGACTCGACAGGAGAGCGGAGTCCTTTTTTTCCCCTCAAGACGAGGCCTGACTCTCCGGGTGAGTCGAGAATGCAACCCTGAGATCCCTGTTGGCCCAGTAGTGGAACACTAGGTCCTGGACACAAGCGTAGATGAGGTCTATTTTGCCCTGCAGTGACTGGAGAGCAATCCCCAGTTCTAACTTGCAACTCGAATGTAATACTGGATTTTCCTGGCGCCATACAAGAGGCTCCCTGAGATCCCCGTGGTACTTCATGAGACACCCCACACTGGCGCCGCAGCTCGAGAAAACCCACGAGACGCCACCGTCTTCTCGAGATGAGGGCCTTCTTTTCCTGCATGGCCTGGAGTCCAATCCCGAGTCCTCTCTCCAAACTCCACAGGAGTCTTGACTCCCTTTAGTACACACAGTGGGCTCCAAGAGATACCCATCGCGACTCGAGACGAGAGCAGAATTCTTTGCTTACCCTCGAGGTGAGAACTGACTCCCCGGATGAGTCTGGAATGCAAACCCGAGATCCCTGTCGCCCCTGGAGAGCAATGTTAGATCCTAAACACAAGCCTAGATTAGGTCTCTTTTGCCCTGCAGTGACTCTAGCGCAATCCCCAGCTCCCCCTCGCAACCCGAATGGAAGATAGGATTTCAAGGCCAACAAGAGGAAGCCTAAATTCCCGGTCATAACTCGAGAATCCCGCCGCAACTCGAGCAAAATCACGTGGTTCTCCCGTCATCGCAAGATGAGGCCCTTGCCCGCTACAGCGTTTCAAAAGATGTCCCAGGTTCCGTCTTGAAATGCGAAACGGTACTTGGCACCCTTGATGCGACCCCAAAAGTCCCCCAATACGCCGGTCTCACTCAAGGGGAACACCGAGGTTCCCGGCACCACTTCATTTAAGCCCCTTCTCCCCTCTTGATCGTGACCCGTGGGTCGATTCCCCTGTTTGTCTGCAAGGGGGCCCGACCTTCCCTGCACAACTCAGGATGAGGCCGGTCATGGGGAAATTCGATACGTAGCTTTGTGGGTGGTGCCACTTGCTGAAAGACTCCAATTTCCCGGTCCGCTCTTGATAAGAATCCGATGCTCGGACACCTCTTGGAAAGCAGCCTTGAGTATGAAGGTACAACACGAAGGGCACTAACACACCTGTGCATCATCCGGAAAAACGGGCAGGTTACACACACAGCTTGACAAGTGGCCTGTCACCTCGAGAACAACTCGAGAGGCAAGAGGAGTCCCATCCTCCAGAAAAGACGAGGCCTGACTCTCCTGTACCAACATGCAGGGACCTTGCGATCTGAGTCAGAAATGGAGAGGAACACTGAGGTTCCTGCTTCAACTCGAGATGAGTCCCTCTTACATTCCACCAAATGCAGAGGAGTCTCGAGAGGCCCCTCCAAACTGCACAGTATCCCTGACTTCTCAGAGGCACTCTGAGAAGCTCCCTGAGGTCGCAGGCACAAGTCAAGGGAACCCTGGGTTTTATGCAGTGACCCGAGAAAGACCTCGAGAGTCCTTCTTCAACCCGTCTTGAGGCCCGATTACCCTACCATGACTTGAGAGCAATGACGAGCTCCCCCTAGCCATCTCATGGGGACCTGACTTCCCTGGCGCCACACGAGAGGCTCCCTGAGCTCCCTCTCGTACCTCGTCAGAAACCCGGCACTAGCGCAGCAGTCTAGAAAACCCACGAGACGCCGCCATCATCGCGAGATGAGGGCCTTCTTTTCCTGCATGGCCTGGAGAGGAATCCCGAGTCCTCTATCCAAACACCACAGGAGGCTTGACTCCCTTTAGGGCACACAGTGGGCTCCAAGAGATACCCATCGCGACTCAAAAGGACAGCGGAGTTCTTTGCTTCCCCTCGAGACGAGGCCTGATTCCCCGGGTGAGTCTGGTATGCAACCCCAAGATCCCTGTCTCCCCTAGGGACGAGCATTAAGTCCTGGACACAAGCCTAGATGAGGTCTATTTTGCCCTGCAGTGACTCGAGAGCAATCCCCGGCTCTCCCTTTAAACTCGAATGGAAGATAGGACTTCCCTGGCCCAACACATGAGGAAGACTGTATTCCCCGTCGAAACTCGAGAATCCCGCCAAAACTCGAGAAACGCCACGTGGTTCCCCCATCATCCCAAGATGAGGCCCTTGCCCCCTACAGCGTCTCAAGAGAAGTCCCACGTTCCGTCTTGAAGTGCGAAACGGTATTGGCACCCTTGATGCGACCTCAAAAGTCCCTCGACACACCAGTCTGACTCGAGGAGAACACCGAGGTTCCCGGCACCACTACATCTGGGCCCCTTCTCCCCTCCTGATCGCGACAGGAGGGTCGATTCCCCTGTTTTGTCTTGAAGGGGTTCCCACCTTTCCCGGTGCATCTCAGGATGAGGCCGGTCTCACGAGGATATTCGAGACATAGCCACGTGGATGGTGACACATGCCGAAAGACCCCGATTTCCCGGTCCGCTCTTGATAAGATCCTGATGCCCGGATACCTCTTTGAAGATAACCCTTTTGATGAAGGCACAACACTTAGGGGCACTGACACCCCTGGGTATCGTCCGGAGAAACCCGCAGGTACCACACACAGCTCGAGAAGTGACCTGTCACCACGTGAACAACTGGAGAGGCAAGCAGAGTTCCATTCCTCCACACAAGACGAGGCCTGACTCTCCTGTTCGAACTCTGCAGCGAAACTGTGATCCGAGTCAGATCTGGCCCAGGGGAAGTCAGGAGAGGAAACATGAGTTTCCTGCCTCCACTCGAGATGAGGCCCTCTTCCATTGCACCGAACCCAGTGGAGTCCCGAGAGACCCCTCCCAACTGCACAGTATTCCTGACTTCTCAGAGTCACCCTTAGACCTTCCTGAGATCACCGGCACAAGTCGAGGGAACCAAGGGTTTCCTGCCCCAACCCGTAAAAGACCTCGAAAGTCCTTCTTCAACGCGTCTTGAGGTGCGATTCCCCTACCATGACTCTAGAGCAATGACGCGCTCCCCCTAGCCACGCGCATAGAAACCTGACTTCCCTGGCGCCACAGGAGAGGCTCCCTGAGCTCCCCATTATACCTCGTGAGCAACACCACACTGGAGCCGCAGCTCGAGAATACCCACGAGACGCCCCAGTCCTCACGAGATGAGGGCCTTCTTTTGCTGTATGGCCTGGAGAGCAATCCTGAGTCCTCTCTCCAAACTCCACAGGAGGCTTGACTCATTTTAGGCCACACAGTGAGCTCCAAGATATACCCGTCGCGACTTGACAGGAGAGCGGTGTCCTTGGCTTCCCCTCAAGACGAGGCCTGCCTCCCCGGGTGAGTCGAGAATGCAATGCTGAGATCGCTTTCGCCCCAGCAGAGGAACATTAGGTCCTGGACACAAGCCTAGATGAGGTCTATTTGGCCCTGCAGTGTCTCGAGAGCAATCCCCAGTTCTAACTCACAATTCGAATGAAAACTGGACTTCCCTGGGCCAGTTGAAGAGGAAGCCTGAATTCCCGGTTGTAACTCGAGAATCCCGCCCCAACTCAAGAAAAACCACGTGGTTCCCCCGTCATCGAAAGATGAGGCCCTTGCCCGCTACACCGTCTCAAGAGAAGTCCCACGTTCCGTATTGAAGAGCGAAAAGTTACTTGGAACCCTTGATGCGACCCCAAAAGTTCCCCGACATACCAGTCTCACTTGAGGAGAACACCGAGGTTCCCGGCACTACTTCATCTGAGACTCTTCTCCCCTCTTGATCGCGACAGGAGGTTCGATTCCCCTGCTTTGTCTGGAAGGCGTTCCCGACCTTCCTGGTGCACATCAAGATGAGGCCAGTCTCACGACGAAATTCGAGACATAGCCTCGTGGGTGGTGCGGCATGCCAAAAGACCCCGATTCCCTGGTCCGCTCTTGATAAGAACCCGATGGCAGAACCCAACTCGAAGGCAATCCTGTGGAACAAGGCACAACACGAAGGGGCAGAGACACCACGGTGCATCGTCCAGAAAAACCCGCAAGTTCCACATACAAATCGACAAGTGGCCTGTCACCCCATGAACAACGCGAGAGTCAAGTGGAGTTCCATTCCTCCACACAAGACGAGGCCTGACTCTCCTGTCCCAACTCTGCAGGGACTCTGGGATCCGAGTCAGATCCGGCGCATTCGAAGCCAGGAGAGGAACCCTGTGGTTCCTGCCTCAACTTGTCATGAGGCCCTCTTCCATTGCACCAAACCCAGTGGAGTTCCGAGAGGCCCCTCCCAACTCCACAGTGACCCTGACTTCTCAGAGGCACGCTGAGAAGCTTCCTGAGGTCACTGGCACAAGTCAATGGAACCCAGGGTTTCCTGCTGCAACCCAAGAAAGACCTCGAGAGTCCTTCTTTAACACGTCTTCAGGCCCAATTCCCCTACCATTACTCGAGAACAATGACGGGCTCCCTCTCACCACGTGCATAGAGACCTGACTGCCCTGGCACCACATGAGAGGCTCACTGAGCTCCCAGTCTTACTTCGTGAGAAACCCCACACTAGCGCCACAGCTCGAGAAAACCTACGAGACGCCCCAGTCATCGGGAGATGAGGGCCTTCTTTTCCTGCATTGCCTGGAGAGCAATCCCGTGTCCTCCCTCCAAACACCAGAGGAGGTTTGACTCCCTTTAAGCCACTCAGTGGGCTCCAAGACATACCCGTCCGACTCGAGAGGAGAGCAGAGTCCTTTGCTTCCCCTCGAGACGAGGCCTGACTCCAGGGTGAGTCTGGAATGCAACCCCGAGATTCCTGTCGCCCCTTGACATGAACATTAGGTCCTGCACACAAGCCTTGGTGGGGTCTCTTTTGCCTTCAGTGACTAGAGCGCACCTCCAGCTCTTCCTCGAATCTTGAATGGAAGATAAGACTTTTGTGGGCCAACACAAGAGGAAGCATGAATTCCCTGTGGTAACTCAAATATCCCACCGCAACTAGAGAAAAACCAAGTGGTTCCCCAGTCATTCCAAGATGAGGCCCTTGCCCGCTGGAGCACCCCAAGAGAAGTCCCACGTTCCAATTTGAAGAGCGAAACGGTACTTGGAACGCGTTATGCGACCCCAAAAGTTACCCGACATACCTGTCTCACTTGAGGGAAACACCGAGGTTCCCAGCAGCACTTCATCTGAGCCACTTCTCCCCTCCTGATCGCCACAGGAGGGTCGATTCCTCTGCTTTGTCTGGAAGGGTTTCATGACCTTCGCGGCACACCTCAGGATGAGGCCGGTTTCATGAGGAAATTCGAGACTAGCCACGTGGGTGGTGCCAAATGCTAAACGACCCCGATTTCCCAGTCCGCTCTTCATAAGAACACGATGCCCGGACACCTCTTCGAAGGCAATCCTGTGGATGAAGACACAAAACGAAGGGTCACTGACACCCCCATGCATCGTCTGGAAAAAACTGCAGATTCCACACACAGTTTGACAAGGGGCCTGAAACCCCATGAACAAATCGAGAGGCAAGCGGAGTTCCATTCCTCAGAAAAGACATAGCCTGACTCTCCTGTCCCAACTCTGCAGGGACATTACGATCAGAGTCAGAATTGGAGAGGAAGCCTTAGGTTCCTGCCTCCACTCGAGATGAGGCCCTCTTCCATTGCGACAAACCCAGTGGAGTCCCGAGAGGCCCCGCCAAATCCACAGCGTCCCTCACCTCTCAGAAGCACCCTGGGAAGTTTCCTCAGGTCCCCGGCAGAAGTCGGGGGAAACGAGGGTTTCCCGCTGCAACCCGAGAAAGACATCGAGAGTGCTTCTTCAACGTGTCTTGAGGCCCTAGTCCCCTCCCATGACTCGAGAACAATGACGCGCTCCTTCTCGCCATATGCATGGAGACATGACTTCCCTGGAACCGCACGAGAGGCTCCCTGAGATCCTCGTCGTGCCTCGGGAGAAAACCCCCACGGGTGCCGCAGCTCGAGGAAACCCCTGAGATGGCCCCTCCTCGCGAGGTGAGGGCCTTCTTTTCCTGCCTGGCCTGGAGAGTAATCACGAGTCCTCTCTCAAAAGTGAAGAGCAGGCTGGACTCCCTTGAGGCCACTCAGGGGGCACCAAGATATCTGCGTCGCGACTCGGGAGGAGAGCGGAGTCCTTTGCTTCCCCTCGAGGCGAGGCCTGACTCCCCGGGGGAGCATGGGATTCAACTCCGAGATCCTTGTCTTCCCTGGAGAGGAGCATTAGGTCCTGGACACAGGCCTAGATGAGGTCTCTTTGGCCCTGCAGTGACTCGAGCGCAACCCCAACTTTCGCTCGCCACTAGAATAGAAGATTGGGCTACCCAGGGCCGACACAAGAGGAAGCCTGTAATCCCCCGTCGTAACACGAGAATCCCGCCGCAACTCGAGAAAAACCACGTGGTTCCTACCTCTTCGCAGGATGATGCCCTTGCCCGTGAAGGCGTCTCAAGGGAAGTCCCCTGTTCTGCCCTGAAGGGCGAAACGGGACCTGACAGCCTTCCTGCGACCCCCAAGTGTCCCCCGACACGCCGGGTTCCCCTGAGGGGAACACCTAGGTTCCCGGCACCGCTTCCTCTGAGCCCCTTCTCCCCTCCTGATCGCAACAGGAGAGGCGATTCCCCTGCGTGGTCTGGAAGGGGTTCCCGGCCTTCCCGGCGCACCTCAGGATGAGGCCGGACTCACGAGGAAATTCGAGACGAGCCACGTGGGTGGGGCCACATGCCGAACGCCCCCGATTCCCCGGTCCGCTCTTGAGAAGGAGCCGAAGCCCGGACCCCTCTTCGAAGGCAACCCTGTGGGGGAAGGCACAACACGAAGGGGCACTGCCACCCCCGTGCATCGTCCGCAAAGACCCGCGGGTTCCACACACAGCTCGACGAGGGGCCTGAGATCCCCTGAGCAACTCGAGAGGCCAGCGGGGTTCCCTTCCTCAGACAAGACGAGGCCTGACTCTCCTGTCCCAACTCTGCAGGGACCCTGCGGTCGGAGTCCGAAACGCAGAGGAAGCCTGAGGTTCCTGCCTCCCCTCGAGGTGAGGCCCTCTTCCGTTGCGCCAGACCCAGCGGAGTCCCGTGGGGCCCCGCCACCTCCACAGGATCGCTCGCCTCTCAGAGGCACACTGGCAAGTTCCCTAAGGTCCCCGGCCGAAGGCGAGGGAAACGAGGGTTTCCCGCCGCCCCCCGAGAAAGACCTCGAGAGTCCTTCTTCAACGCGTCTCGAGGCCCTAGTCCCCTCCCGTGACTCGAGAGCCAGGACGCGCTCCCCCTCGCCACGCGCATGGAGACCTGACTTCCCTGGCGCCGCACGAGAGGCTCCCTGAGATCCTCGTCGTGCCTCGGGAGAAAACCCCCACGGGCGCCGCAGCTCGAGGAAACCCCTGAGACGCCCCCATCCTCGCGAGCTGAGGGCCTTCTTTTCCTGCATGGCCTGGAGAGCAATCCCGGGTCCTCTCTCCAAACGGAAGAGGAGGCTGGACTCCCTTGAGGCCGCTCAGGGGGCTCCAAGAGAGCCGCGTCGCGACTCGAGAGGAGAGCGGAGTCCTTGGCTTCCCCTCGAGATGAGGCCTGACTTCCCGGGGGAGCCTGGAATGCAACCCCGAGATCCCTGCCTTCCCTGGAGAGGAATATTAGGTCCCGGACACACGCCTAGGTGAGGTCTCTTCGGCCCTGCAGTGACTCGAGCGCAACCCCCAGCTTTCCCTCGCAACCCAAGGGGAAGATTGGGCTTCCCAGGGCCAAGCCAAGGCGAAGGCTGAGATCCCCGTCGTAACTCGAGAATCCCGCCGCAACTCGAGAAAAACCACGTGGTTCCCACCTCTTGGCAAGATGAGGCCCTTGCCCGCCACGGCGTCTCAAGGGAAGTCCCCTGTTCCGCCCTGAAGGGCGAAACGGTCCCTGACAGCCTTCCTGCCAGCCCCAAAAGTCCCCCGACACGCCGGGGTCCCCCGAGGGGAATACCGAGGGTCCCGGCACCGCTTCCTCTGAGCCCCTTCTCCCCTCCTGATCGCGACAGGAGAGTCGATTCCCCCGCATGGTCTGGAAGGGGTTCCCGGCCTTCCCGGCGCACCTCAGCATGAGGCCGGTCTCACGAAGAAATTCGAGATGAGCCACGTGGGTGGTGCCACATGCCGAACGCCCCTGATTCCCCGGTCCGCTCTTGAGAAGGTCCCGAGGCCCGGACCCCTCTTCCAAAGCAACCCTGTGGGTGAAGGCACAACACGAAGGGGCACTGCCACCCCCGTGCATCGTCCGCAACGACCCGCGGGTTCCACACACAGCTCGACGAGGGGCCTGCGACCCCCTGAGCAACTCGAGAGTCCAGCGGGCTTCCCTTCCTCAGACAAGACGAGGACTGACTCTCCTGTCCCAACTCTGCAGGAACCCTGCGGTCGGAGTCCGAAACGGAGAGGAATCCTGAGGTTCCTGTCTCCCCTCGAGGTGAGGCCGTCTTCCATTGCACCAAACCCAGATGAGTCGCGAGAGGCCCCTCCCAACTCCACAGTATCCCTGAATTCTCAGAGGCACCTTGAGAATCTACCTGAGGTCACCGGCTCAAGTCCAGGGAACCCAGGGTTTCCTGCTGCGACCCGAGAAAGACCTTGAGAGTCCTTCGGCGCGTCTTGAGGCCCGATTCCCCTACCATGACTCGAGAGCAAAGACCCGCTCCCCATCGCCATGCGCATGGAGACCTGACTTCCCTGACTCCTGAAGAGAGTCTCCCTGAGCTCCCCGTCGTACCTTTTCGGAAACCCCATTCAGGCACCGCAGCTCGAGAAAACCCACGATATGCCCCCGTCATCACGAGATGAGGGACTTGTTTCCTGCCTGGCATGGAGAGCAAAACCGAGTCCTCTCTCCAGACTCCACAGGAGGCTTGACTCTCTTTAGGCCTCTCAGTTGGCTCCAAGAGATACCTGTCAGGACCTGAAGGGAGAGCAGAATCCTTTGCTTCCCCTCGAGACGAGGCCTGACTCCCCGTGTGAGTCTGGAATGCAACCCCGAGTTCCTGTCACACCTGGAGAGGAAAACTCGGTCCTGGACACAAGCCTAGATGAGGTCTATTTTGCACTGCAGTTACTAGAGCGCAATCGCCAGCTCTCCCTCGCAAATCGAATTGAAGATTGGACTTCCCTGGGCCAATACAATTGGAAGCCTGAATTCGACATCGTAACTCGAGAATCCCGCCGAAACTCGAGAAAATCCACGTGGTTCCCCCATCAGCGCTAGATGAGGCCCTTGCCCGCTACAGCGACTCAAGAGAAGTCCCACTTTCTGTCTTGAAGTGCGAAACGGTACTTGGCACCCTTGATGCAATCTCAAAATTCCCCGACATACCGGTCTCACTCGAAAGGAACACCGAGGTTCCCGGAACCACATCATTTGAGCTCCTTCTCCCCTCGTGATCGCGACAGGAGTGTCGATTCCCCTGCTATGTCTGGAAGGGGTTCCCGACCTTTCCAGCGCGCCTAAGGATGAGGCAGGTCTCACGAGGAAATTCGAAACATAGCCTCGTGGGTGGTGCCACAAGCCGAAAGACCCCGATTTCCCGGTCTGCTCTTGATAAGAACGTGATGCCGTGACACCTTTACGAAGGAAAACCTGTGGATGAAAGCACAACACGAAGGGGCACTGACACCGTGCATCGTCCAGAAAAACCCGCAGGTTACAAACACAGTTCGACAAGTGGTCTGTCAGCCCGTGAACAACTCGAGAGGCAAGTGGAGTTCCATTCCTCCACACAAGACGAGACCTGATTTTCTGTACCAACTCTGCAGGGAAACTGCGATCCGAGTCAGTACCAGCGACAGGAAACCCAGGAGAGGAAACATGAGGTACCTGCCTCCACTCGAGATTAGGACCTCTTCCATTTCACGAAACCCAGTGGAGTCCCGAGAGACGCGTCCCAGCTCCACAGTATCCCTGACTTCTCAGAGGCACCCTGAGAAGCTCCCTGAGGTCACCAGCACAATTCGAGTGAACCCAGGGTTTACTGCCGCCACCATAGAAAGAACTCAAGAGTCCTTCTTCAACGCATTTTGAGGCCTGATTCCCCTACCATGACTCGAGGGCAATGACACGCTCCCTCTGCTACACTCATGAAGCCCTGACTTCCCTGGCGCCACACGAGAGGCTCCCTGAGCTCCCCGTCATACCTCGTGAGAAACCAAACACTGGCGCCACAGATAGAGAAAACCCACGAGACGCCCCCATTTTCGCGACATGACGGCCTTCTTTTCTAGCATGGCCTGGAGAGCAATCCCGAGTCCTCTCTCCAAACTCCACAGTAGGCTTGACTCCCTTTTGGTCACTCAGTGGACTCCAAGACACACCCGTCGCGACTCGAGAGGAGAGCGGAGTCTTTTCCTTCCCCTCGAGGCGAGGCCTGACTCTTCGGGTGTGTCTGATATGTGAACCGGAGATCCCTGTCGCCCCTGGAGAGAAACATTAGGTCCTGGACACAAGCCTAGATGAGGTCTCTTTTTTCCTGCAGTGACTCGAGAGCAATCCCCAACTCTCCCTCGCAACTCGAATGGAAGACTGGACTTCCCTGGGCCAACAGAAGAGGAAGGCTGAATTTCCCGTTGTAACTCAAGAATCCCGCCACAACTCGAGAAAAACCACGTCGTTCCCTCTTCATCGCAAGATGCGGCCATTGCCGCTACAGCGTCTCAAAAGAAGTCTCACGTTCCATCTTGAAGTGCGATACGGTACTTGGCACCTTTGATGCGACCCCAAAAGTTCCCCAACACACTGGTCTCACTGGAGGGGAACACCGAGGTTCCCGGCATCACCTCATCTGTGCCCCTTCTCCCCTCCTGATCGAGACAGGAGGGTCGATTCCCCTGCTTTGTCTGCAAGGGGTTCCGACCTTCCCGGCGCACCTCAGGATGAGGCCGGTCTCACTAGGAAATTCGAGACGTAGCCTGGTGGGTGGTGCCACATGCGGAAAGACCCCGATTTCCCAGTCCGCTCTTAATAGGAACCCGATGCCAGGACACCTCTTCGAAAGCAAACCTGTGGATGAATGCACAACACGAAGGGGTACTGACATCCCCATGCATAGTACGGAAAAACACGCAGATTCCAAACACAGATCGACAAGTGTCCTGTCATCCCTTGAAGAACTAGAGAGGCATGCGGAGTTCCGTTCCTCCAAACAAGAGAAGGCCTGACTCTCCTTTCCCAACTCTGCAGGGACCGTGCGATCGGAGTCAGAAATGTAGATGAAACCTGACGTTCCTGCATCACCTCGAAATGAGGCCCTCTTCCATTGCGCCATACCCAGTGGAGTCCCGAGAGGCCCCTAAAACTCCACAGTATCCCTGATTCTCAGAGGCACCCTCAGAAGCTCTCTGCGGTCACTGGCACAAGTCGAGTGAACCCAGGGTTTCCTGCTGCATTCTGAGAAAGACCTTGAGAGTCCTTCTTTACCGCGTCTTGAGGCCCGATACCCTACCATGACTGGAGAGCAATGACGCATTCCCCTCGCCACGCCCATTGAAACCTAACTTCCCTGGCGCCACACGAGAGGCTCCCTGCGCTCCCCGTCCTACCTCATGAAAACCCCACACTGGCACCGCCGCTCGAGAAAACTCACGAGACGCCCCCATCATCGTAAGATGAGGGCCTTCTTTTCCTACATGACCTAGAGAGCAATCCCGAGTCCACTCTCCAAACTCCACTGGAGGCCTGACTCCCTTTAGGCCACTCAGTAGCCTCCAAGAGATACACGTCGCTACTCTAGAGGAGAGCAGAGTCCGTTGCTTCCCCTCGAGCCGAGGCCTGACTACTTGGGTGAGTCTGGAATGGGATCCCGAGATCCGTGTTGCCCCTGTAGAGGAAAACTCGGTCCTGGACACAAGCCTAAATGAGGTCTTTTTGGTCCTGCATTGACTCAAGTGCAATCCCCAGCTCTCCCTCGCAACTCGAATGGATGATTGGACTTCCCTGGGCCAACACAAGAGGAAGCCTGTATTCCCCATTGTAATTCGAGAATCCCGCGGCAACTGGAGAAAAACAACGTGGCTCCTCCGTCATCGAAATATGAGGCCCCTGTCAGCTATAGCGTCTCCAGGGAAGTCCCATGTTCCGTCTTGAAGTGTGAAACGGTACTTGGCACCCTTGATGCGACCCCCAAATTTCCCTGACAACCCGGTCTCACTCGAGGAGAACATGGAGGTTCCCAGCACCGCTTCAGCTGAGCCTCTTCTCCCCTCCTGATGGCGACAGGAGGGTCGATTCCCCTGCTTTGTCTGGAAGGGGTTCCCAGACTTCCCGGCGAACCTCAGGATGAGGCCAGTCTCACGAGGGAAGTCGAGACGTAGCCTCGTGGGTTGTGCCACATGCCGAAAGACCCCGATTTCCTGGTCCGCTATTGATAAGATCCCGATGCCCGGTCACCTCTTCGAAGGTAACCCTGTGGATGAAGGCACAACACGAAGGGGCACTGACACCCCTGTGCATCGTCCCCCAAAACCGCAGGTTCCACATACAACTCGACAGGTGGCCTGTCATCCCGTGAACAACTCGAGAGGCAAGCGGAGTTCCATTACTCCACACAAGACGAGGTCTGACTCTCCTGTCCCAACTCTGCAGGGACCCTGCTATCCGAGTCAGAAATGGAGAGGAACCCTGACGTTACTGCCTCAATCCGAGATTAGGTCCTCTTCAATTGCACCAGTCCCTGTGATGTCCCGAGAAGCCCCTCTCAACTCCACAGTATCCCTGACTTCTCAGAGGAACCCCGCTAAGCTCCCTGAGGTCATGGGCACAAGTCGAGGGAACCCAGGGTTTCCTGCCACACCCCGAGAAAGACCTCGAGAGTTCTTCTTCGAAGCGTCTTGAGGCTTGATTCCCCTACCATGACTCGAGAGCAATGAGGCGCTCCCCCACGCCACGTCCATGGAGACCTGACTTCCGTGGCACCACAGGAGTCTCCCTGAGCTCCCCGTCCTATCTCGTGAGAAACCCCAACCAGGCACTGCACCTTGAGAAAACCCACGAGACGCCCCCGTCATCGCGAGATGAGGGCCTTCTTTTCCTGCATGGCCTAGAGAGCAATCCCGAGTCCTCTGTCCAAACTCCACAGGAGGATTAACTCCATTTAGGCCACTCTTGGGCTCCAAGGGATACCCGTCGCGACTCGAGAGGAGAGCGGAGTCCATTCATTCCCTTCGAGACGAGGCCTGACTCCCCGGGTGAGTCTGGAATGCAACCCCGAGATCCCTGTCGCCCCTGGAGAGAAAAACTCGGTCCTGGACACAAACCTAGATGAGCTCTATTTTGCCCTGCAGTGACTCGAGAGCAATCTCCAGCTCTCACTTGCAACTCGAATGGAAGATTGGACTTCCCTGGGCCAACACAAGAGGAAACCTGTATTCCCCATCGTAACTCAAGAATCCTGCCGCAACTCGAGAAAAAACACGTGGGTCCCCCGTCAGCGCTAGATGAGGCCCTTGCCCACTACAGCATCTCAAGAGAAGTCCCAGGTTCCGTCTTGAAGTGCGAAACGGTACTTGGCACCCTTGATGCAACCAGAAAAGTTACCCGACTTTCACTCAAGGAGAGCACCGAGGTTCCCGGCACTACTTCATCTGAGCCCTTTCTCTCCTCCTGATCCCGAAAGGAGGGTCGATTCCCCTGCTTTGTTTGGAAAGGGTTCCCGGACTTTCCTGCGCGCCTCAGGATGAGGCCGGTCTCACGAGGAAATTCGAGACGTAGCCTCGTGGGTGGTGCAACATGCTGAAAGAACCCAATTTCCCGGTCCGCACTTGAGGAGAACCCGATGCCCGGACACCTCTTCGAAGGCAACCCTGTGGATGAAGGCACAACAGGAAGGAGCACTGACGCCCCCGTGCATCTCCGAAAAACCCGCAGGTTCCACACACATCACGAAAAGTGGTGTCATCCTTGAACAACTTGAGATGTAAGCGGAGTTCCATTCCTCCGCAGAACACGAGACCTGACACTCCTGAGCAAACTCAACAGGGACCCTGCGATCTGAGTCAGATCCGGCCTCCAGGAAGTCAGGAGCAGAACCCTGAGGTTCCTGCCTGAACTCGAGATGAGGCCCACTTCCATTGCACCAAACCCAGAGGAGTCCCGAGAGGCCTCTCCCAAATCCACAGTATCCCTGACTTCTCAGAGGCACCCTGAGACGCTCCCTGAGGTCACCGGCACAAGTCAAGGGAACCCAGGGTTTCCTGCCGCAACCCTAGAAAGACATCGAGAGTTCTTTTTCTACCCGTCATGAGGCCCGATTCCCGTACCCTGACTTGAGAGCAATGACGCGCTCCCACTTGCCCCGCCAATGGAGACCTGACTTCCCTGTTGCCACACGAGAGGCTACCTGAACTCCCCGTCGTACCTCGTGAGAAACCCCACACTGGCGCCGCAGCTCGAGAAAACCCACGAGACGCCCCCGTCATCTCGAGATGTGGGCCTTCTTTTCCTGCATGGCCTGGAGAGCAATCCCGAGTCCTCTCTCCAAACTGAAGAGGAGGGTTGACTCCCTTTAGACCACTCAGTGGGCTCCAAGAGATACGCGTCGCTACTCGAGAGGAGAGCCGAGTCCTTTGCTTCCCCTCGAGACGAGGCCTAACTCCCTGGGTGAGTCTGTAATGCAAACCCGAGATCCCTGTCGCCCTTGGAGAGGATCATTGGGTCCTGAACACAAGGCTAGATGAGGTCGCTTTTGCCCTGCAGTAACTCGAGAGCAGTCCCCAGCTTTCCCTCGCAACCCGAATGGAATATTGGACCTCCCTGGGCCAACACAAGAGGAAGCCTGAATTCCCAGTAGTAATTCGAGAATTCCACCTCAACTTGAGAAAAACCACGTGGTTTCCCCTTCATTGCAAGATGAGGCCCTTGCCCGCTCCAGCGTCTCAAGAGTAGTCCCACGTTCTGTCTTCAAGTGCGAAATGATATTTGGCACCCTTAATGCTACCCCAAAAGTTCCCCGACATACGGGTCGCACTCGAGGGGAACACCGAGGTTCCTGGCACCACTTCATCTGAGCCCCTTCTCCCCTCCTGATCGCGAAAGGAGGGTCGATTCCCCTGCTTTGTCTGCAAGGGGTTCCCGACCTTCTCCACGCACCTCAGATGAGGCT
The DNA here is from genome assembly GCF_029407905.1 of Bubalus kerabau. NCBI lineage: Eukaryota > Metazoa > Chordata > Mammalia > Artiodactyla > Bovidae > Bubalus > Bubalus kerabau. The sequence goes on along the minus strand of NW_026577887.1, from coordinate 1,155,000 downwards.
GTCTCACGAGGAAATTCGAGACGTAGCCTCGATGGTGGTGCCACATGCCGAAAGACCGCGATTTCCCGATCCGCTCTTGATAAGAACGCGATGCCCAGACACCTATTCAAAGATAGTGTGGATGAAGGCACAACACGAAGGGGCACTGACACCCCCGTGCATCGTCCGGAAAAGACCGCAGGTTACTCATACAGCTCAACAAGTGCCTGTCACCCAGTGAACAACTCGAGAGGCAAGCGGAGGTCCATTCCTGCACACAAGACAAGGCCTGACTCACCTCTCCCAACTATGCAGGGGGCTGCGATCGGAATCAGAAATGGAGAGGAACCCTGAGGTTCCTGCCTCCCCTCGAGATGAGGCCCCCTTCCATTTCACCAAACCCAGTGGAGTCCCGAGAGGTCTTTCCCAACTCCACAGTATCCCTGACTTCTCAGAGGCACCCGGAGAATCTCCCTGAGGTCACCGGCACAAGTCGAGGGAACTCAGGTATTCTTGCCAAGACCCGAGAGAGATCTTGAGAGTCCTTCTTCAACGCATCTAGAGGCCTGATTCCCCTACCATGACTCGAGAGCAATGACGCGCTCCCCCTTGCCACACGCATCGAGACCTAACTTCCCTGGCGCCACACAAGAGGCTCCCTGAGCTCCCCGTCGTACCTCCTGAGAAACCAACACAGGCGCTGCAGCTCGGTAAAACCACTGAGACCCCCCCCCCCGTCATCGTGAGATGAGGGCCTTCTTTTCCTGCATGTCCTGGAGTGCAATCCCGAGTCCTCTCTCCAAACTCCAGAGGAGGCTTGACTCCCTTTAGTCCACTCAGTGGGCTCCAAGAAATACGCGTCGCAACTCGAGAAGAGAGATAAGTCCTTTGTTTCCCCTCGAGACGACGCCTGACTCCTGGGTGAGTCTGGAATGCAACCCCAAGATCCCAGTCACCCCTTGAGAGGAACATTAGGTCCTAGACACAAGCCTGGATGAGGTTTCTTTTGCCCTGCAGTGACTCGAGCGCAACCCCCAGCTCTCCCTCGCAACTCGAATGGAAGATTGGGCTTCCCTGGGCCAACACAAGAGGAAGCCAGAAATCCCCTTCGTAACTCGAGAATCCCGCCGAAACTCGAGAAAAACCACGTGTTTCCAACGTCATCCCAAGATGAGGCCCTTGCTGCTATGGCCTCTCAAGAAAAGAACCACGTTCCGTCTTGAAGTGCGAAACGGTACTTTGCACCCTTGATGCGACACCAAATGTTCCTGGACACGCCGGTCTCACTCGACAGGAACACCTAGGTTCCCGCACCACTTCATCTGAGCACCTTCTCCCCTCCTGTTCGAGACAGGAGGGTCTATTCCCCTGCTTTGTTTGGAAGGGGTTCCCCACATTCCCGGTGCACCTCAGGATGAGGCCGGTCTCACGAGGAAATTCGAGACATAGCATCGGGGGTGGTGTCACATGCCGAAATACCCCGATTTCCCGGCCCACTCTTGAGAAGAACCCGATGCCCGGACACCTCTTCGAAGGCAACCCTGTGGACGAAGGCACAAAACGAAGGGTCACTGACACTCCCGTGCATCATTCGGTAAAAGCCGCAGGTTCCACACACAGCTCGACAAGAGGCCTGTCATCCCATGAACAACTCGAGAGGCAAGCAGAGTTCCATTCCTCCACTCAAGACGAGGCCTGACTCTCCGGTCCCAACTCTGAAGGGAACCTGCGATCGGAGTCCGAAATGGAGAGGAACCCTGAGGTTCCTGACTCCACTCGAGATGAGGCCCTCTTCCATTACACCAAAAACAGTGGAGGCCCGAGAGGCCCCTCCCAAATCCACAGTATCGCGACTTCTCAGAGGCACCCTTAGAAGCTCCCTGAGGTCACCGGCACAAGTCGAGGGAACACAGGGTTTCCTGACGCAACCCGAGAAAGACCTCGAAAATCCTCCTTCACGCGTCTTGAATCCCGATTCCCCTACCATGACTCGAGAGCAATGACGCGTTCCCCCTCGAAACTCGCATGGAGACTTGACTTCCCTGGCGCCACACGAGAGGCTCCCTGAGCTCCCCGTCATACCTCGTGAGAAATCCCACATTGGCTCCCCAGCTCGAGAAAACCCACGAGACGCCTCCGTCATCGCGAGATGAAGGCCTTCTTTTCCTGCATGGCCTGGAGAGCAATCTCGAGGCCTCTCTTCAAACTCCACAGGAGGCCTGACTCCCTTTAGGCCACTCTGTGGGCTCCAAGAGATACCCATTGGGACTCGAGAGGAGAGCGGAATTCTTTGCTTCCCCTATATACCAGGCCTGACTCCTCAGGTGAGTCTGGAATGCAACCCCGAGATCCCTGTCGCCCCTGGAGAGGAACATTAGGTCCTAGACACAAGCATAGATGAGGTCTCATTTGCCCTGAAGTGACTCGAGAGCAATCCCCTGCTGTCCCTCGCACCTCGAATGGAAGAATGGACTTCCCTGGGACAACACAAGAGGAAACCTGAATTCCCCATCGTAATTCGAAAATCCCGCCGCAACTCGAGGAAAACCACGTGGTTCCCCCGTCATCGCAAGATGAGGCCCTTGCCAGCTACAGCGTCTCAGGAGAAGCCCCACGTTCCATCTTGAAGTTTAAAACGATAATTGGCAACCTTGATGTTACCACAAAAGTTCCCCGACACCCTGGTCTCACTCGAGGGGAACACCAAGGTTCGGTGCACCGCTTGTTCTGAGCCCCTTATCCCCTCCTGATCGCGACGGGAGGGTCGATTACCCTGCTTTGTCTGGAAGGGGTTCCGGACCTTCCCGGCGCACCTCAGGATGAGGCCGGTCTCACGAGGAAATTCGAGACGTAGCCTTGTGGTTGGTGCCACACGCCGAAAGACCCCGATTTCCCTGTCTGCTCTTGATAAGAACCCAATGCTAGGACACCTCTTCGAAGGCAATCCTGTGGACGAAGGCACAAAACGAAGGGGTCTGACACCCTCCTGCATCGTTGGAAAAGCCCGCAAGTTCCACATACAGATCGACAAGTGGCCTGTCACCCCGTGAACAACTCGAGAGGCAAGAGGAGTTAAATTCCTCCACACAAGACGAGGCCTGACTCTCCTGTCCCAACTCTGCATGGACACTGAGATCCGATTCAGAAATGGAGAGGAACCATGAGGTTCCTGCCTCAACTCGAGATAAGGCCCTCTTCTACTGCACCAAACCCAGTGGAGTTCGGAGCGGCCCCTCCCAACTGCACAGTATCCCTGACTTCTCAGAGGAACCCTGAGAAGCTCCCTGAGGTCACGGGCATAAGTCGAGGGAACCCAGGGTTTCCTGCCGTAACCTGAGAAAAATCTCAAGAGTCCTTCTTCACGCGTCTTGAGGCCCGATTCCCCTACCATGACTGGAGAAAAATGACGCGCTCCCCCTCGCCACGCGCATGAAGATCTGACTTCCCCGGCACCACATGAGGGTCTCCCTGAGCTCCCCATCGTACCTCGTGAGAAACCCCACACTGGCGCTGCAGCTCGAGAAAACCCACGAGACGCCCCTGTCATGGTGAAATGAGGGCCTTCTTTCCTGCATGACCTGAAGAGCAATCCCGAATCCTCTCTCCAAACTCCAAAGGAGGCTTGACTCCCTTTAGGTCACTCAGTGGGCTCCAAGAGATATGCGTCGATACTCAGGAGGAGAGCGGTGTCCTTTGCTTCCCCTCGAGATGAGGTCTGACTACGAGGGTGAGTCTGGAATGCAACCCTGGATCCCTGTCGCCCCTGGAGAGGAACCTTAGGTCCTGGACAAAAGCCTAGAGGAGGTCTCTTTGGCCCTGCAGTGACTCAAGCAAAACCCCTAGCTTTCCCTTGCAACTCGAATGGAAGATTGGCCTTTCTGAGCCAACACAAGAGGAAGCCTGAATTTCCAGTTGTAATTTGAGAAACCCGCCGCAACTCGAGAAAAATCACGTGGTTCCCTGTATTGCAAGATGAGGCCCTTGCCCCCTACAGCGTCTCAAGAGAAGTCTCACATTCCGTCTTGAAGTGCAAAACAGTACTTCGCACCCTTGATGTGACCCCAAAAGTTCCCCTATATACCGATCTCACTAGAGGGGACACTGAAGTTCCCGGCACCACTTCATCTGAGGCCTTTCTCCTCTCATGATCGCGATAGGAGGGTCGATTCCACTGCTTTGTCTCGAAGGGGTTCCCGACCTTCCCGGCGCACCTCAGGATGAGGCCGGTCTCACGAGGAAATTCGAGACGTAGCCTCGAGGGCCATACTACATGCCGAAAGACCCCGATTCCATGGTCCACTTTTGATCAAAACCAGACTCCTGGACACCTCTTCGAAGGCAAGCCTGTGGATGAAGGCACAACACGTAGGGGCACTGACACCCCGTGCATCTTCCGGAAAAACCCGCAGGTTCTCACACAGCTCCACAAGTGGTCTGTCACCTCGTGAACAACTCGAGAAGCAAGCGGAGTTCCATTCCTCCACACAAGACGATGCCTGACTCTCCTGTCACAACTCTAGGGACCTTGCGCACCGAGTCAGAAATGGAGAGGAAGCCTGAGGTTCCTGCCTCCACTCAAGACGAGGCCTTTTCCATTGCCGCAAAACCAGAGGAGTCCCGAGAGGCCCGTCCCAAATCCACAGTATGCCTGACTTCTCAGAGGCACCCTGAGAAGCTCCCTAAGGTCACCGGCAGAAGTCGACGGAACCCAGGGTTTCCTGCCCCAACCTGAGAAAGACCTTGAGAGTCCTGCTTTAACGTATCTTGAGGCCCGATTCCCGTACCATATCTCGAGAGCAATGACGCGCTCCCCCTTGCCATGCGCATGGAGACCTGACTTCCCTGGCGCCACACGAAAGGCTCTCTGAGCTTCCCGTCGCACCTCGTCAGAAACCGCACACTGGCACCACAGCTCGAGAAAACCAACAAGACGCCCCTGTCATCGCGAGATGAGGATCTTCTTTTCCTGCATGGCCTGGAGAGCAATCCCGAGTCTTCTCTCCAAACTCCACAGGGGGCTTGACTCCCTTTAGGCCACTCAGTGGGCTCCAAGAGACACCTGTGGCGACTCGAGAGGAGAGCGGGGTCCTTTGCTTCCCCTCGAGTCGAGCTCGGACTCCCAGGATGCGTCTGGAATGCAAACCCGAGATCGCTGTCGGCCCTGGAGAGGAATATTAGGTCCTGGACACAAGCCTAGATGAGGTCTCTTTTGCCCTGCAGTGACTCAAGAGCAAACCCCAGCTCTCCCTCGAAACTCGAATGGAAGATTGGACTTCCCTGGGCCAACACAAGAGGAAGCCTGAATTCCCTGTCGTAACTCGAGAATCCCGCCGCACCTTGAGAAAAACCACGTGATTCCCCCGTCATCCCAAGATGAGGCCCTTGCCCTCTACAGCGTGTCAAGTGAAGCCCCAAGTCCGTATTGAAGTGCAAAACGGTACTTGGCACCCTTGAAGCGACCCCAAAAGTTTCCCGACACACCGGTTCCACTCGAGGGGAACATCGAGGTTCCCGGCACGACTTCAACTGAGCCCTTTCACTCCTCCTGATCGCGACAAGATGGTCGATTCCCCTGCTTTGTCTGGAAGGGGTTCCCGATCTTCATGGCGCACCTCAGGATGACACCAGTCTAACGAAGAAATTCGAGACGTAGCCTCATGGATGGTGCCACGTTCTGAAAGACCCCGATTTCCTGCTCCGCTATTGATAAGAACCCGATGTCCAGACACCTCTTTGAAGGCAACCCTGTGGATGAAGGCACAACACGAAGGGGCACTGACCCCCTCATGCATCTTACGGAAAAAACCGAAGGTTCCACTCACAGCTCAACAAATGGTCTGTTATCCTGTGAACAACTCGAGAGGCAAGTGGAGTTCCATTCGTCCACACAAGACGAGGCCTGACTCTCCTGTCCCAATTCTTCAGGGACCCTGTGGTCGGAGTTTTAAATGGAGAGGAACCCTTAGGTTCCTGCCTCAACTCGAGATGAGAACCTTTGCCATTGCACCAAACCCAGTGGAGTTCCGAGAGCCCCTCCCAAGTCCACAGTATGCCTGACTTCTCAGAGGCACCCTGAGAAGCTCCCTAGGTCACCGGTACAAGTCGAGGGAACCCAGGGTTTCCTGCCACAACCTGAGAAAGACCTTGAGACTCCTTCTTCAACGCGTCTTGAGTCCCGATTTCCCTACCATGACTCGAGAGCATTTATGGGCTCCCCCTCATCACACGCATAGACACCTGACTTTCCTGGCGCCACATGAGAGGCTCCCTGAGATCCCCGTTGTACCTCGTGAGAAAATTCATACTTGCGCCCCAACTCGAGAAAACCCACAAGACGCCCCCGTCATTGCGAGCTGAGGGCCTTCTCTTCCTGTATGGCCTGGAAAGCAATCCCGAGTCCTCTCTCCAACTCCACAGGAGGCTTGACTCCCTGGAGGCCACTCAGTGGGCTCCAAGAGATACCTATCGTGACCCAGGAGGATATCAGAATCCTTTGCTTCCCCTCGAGCCGAGGCCTGACTCACTGGGTGAGTCTGGAATGCGTCCCCGTGATCCCTATCGCCCCTGGAGAGGAACATTAGGTCCTGGACACAAGCCTAGATGAGGTCTATTTTGACCTGCCGTGACTCGAGAGCAATTCCCACCCAGCTCTCTCTGGCAACTCGAATGGAAGAATGGACTTCCCTGGGCCAACAGAAGAGGAAGCCTGAATTCCCCGTCGTAAGTCAACAATCCCATCGCAACTCGAAAAAAACCACGTGGTTTCCCCTTCATCACAAGATGAGGCCCTTGCCCACCACAGCGTCTCAAGAGAAGTCCCACGTTTCGTCTTGAAGTTTGAAACAGTATTTGGCAAGCTTCATGAGACCCCAAAAGTTCCCTGACATACCAGTCTCACTCAAGGGGAACACCGAGGTTCCCGGCACCACTTCATCTGAGCCCCTTCTCCCCTCCTGATCGCGACAGGAGGGTCGATTAACCTGCTTTGTCTGGAAGGCTTTCCCCACCTTCCAGGGGCACCTCAGCATGAGGCCCGTCTCATGAGGAAATTCAAGACGTAGCCTCGTGTGTGGTGCCGCATTCCAAAAGACCCCGATTTCCTGGTCCGCTCTTGATAAGAACCTGATGCCCACACACCACTTCGAAGGCAACCCTGTGGATGAAAGCACATCACGAAGGGGCACTGACACCGCCGTGCATTGTCTGAAAAAAACCGCAGGTTCCACACACAGCTCGACAAGTGGCCTGTCACTCCTTGAACAATTTGAGAGGCAAGCGGAGTTCCATTCCTCCACACAAGACGAGGCCTGACTCTCCTGTCCCAACTCTACAAGGACCCTGCGATCTGAGTCCGAAATGGAGAGGAACCCTGAGGTTCCTTCCTGATCTCAAGATTAGGCGCTCTTCCATTGCAGCAAACCCAGTGGAGTCCCGAGAGGCCTCTCCCAGCTCCATAGTATCCCTGACTTCTCAGAGGCACCCTGAGAAGCTACCTGAGGTCACAGGCACAAGTCGAGGGAACCCAGGGTTTCCTGCCGCAACCCGAGAAAGACCTCGAGCGTCCTTTTTCATTGTGTTGAGCCCTGATTCCTCTACCATGACTCGAGAGCAATGACGTGCGCCCCCTCGCCACTCGTATGGAGACTTGACTTCCCTGACACCACACGAGAGGCTCCCTGAGCTCCCGGTCGTACCTTGTGAGAAACCCCACACTGGCACCGCAGCGCCAGAAAAACCACGAGACTCCCCCGACATCGCGAGATGAGGGCCTTCTTTTCCTGCATGGCCTGGAGAGCAATCCCGCGTGCTCTCTCCAAACTCCACAAGAGAGGAGCCAAGATTGCTGAGGAGTAGGATGGGGAGAACTCTTTTCCTCCCCAAACAATTTCATCAAAAGAGCATTTAAACGTCGAGTAAATTCCACAATACAACTTATGAATGCTGCCAGAGGACATCAGGCACCCAGAAAAGCAACCCAACTCTTGGAAAGTAGGTAGGAAAAAGTATAAAAGACAAAAAAAGAGACAAAAGAGGGAGGGAGGGATTTCCGTCCCGGGAAGATAGTCTTAAAAAGAGAAAAGTTTCCAAACACCAGGAAAGCTTTTCACTGCCAAATCTTTGCCAAGCTTTGGAAGCACAAAGGGCAACATAAGGGGGATAAAAATAAATAAACAATTAAAACTCGCAGATTGCAAGCCCTACGGTAACTCCCCCAGCCGCGAAGCAGTGCAGACACCTGCTCACACCATTAGCAAGCAGGGGCTGGGCAGGGAGGCGCGGCACGGGCTGCATCGCTTAGAGTAAGAATCTGGCCTGAATACCATGAGCGCTATCTGAACGAAATAACTTGGGCTAGCAAACCAGACTCTGGGATATCTACCACGCAAAAAGCCAGCCCTAACCTAAGACACCGCCAGGCCCACGCACGGAACAAAGGACTGAACAGAGATAGCCGGCTGCAGACCTTCCCCCTCCGGTGACAGGCAGCCAGAGCCGGAAGGGGGCAATTGCAGCCCCAGAGAGACATTATCTATAAAACTGTAAGCAGGCTTCTTTGCTAACTAAAACTTCTTGGGGATCTGGACGGTCAACATCTGCCTGAGAAAGTGCGCCTGTTTTACACCCAGATAACCGAGTGGTGGGGAGGCGATAAGTCACAACATTGGCGCTCGCCAAACACCTCATCACCTGAGCTGCTCGGACCTGGGAAGAGCACAAAACGCAGGCCGAACTGAGTCTGTGCCTCTGAGGACTACCCGAGTGCCTGAACCTGAGCGGCTTGGACCTGGGAGGTGCATGCAGCCCAGGGCCAGCCTCGGATTGTTCCCGGTGGAACAACCTAGAGCCCGAGCAGTGTGGGCAGGAAGGCTACACGCGCCGTGAGCGGGGGCAGACCCAGTGTGGCTGAGGCACTGCGAACGCACGCCAGTGTTATTTGTTTGCAGCATCACTCCCTCCCTCCCTCCCCACAGCGCAACTGAACAAGTGAGCCTAAAAAAAAAAAGTGTCCTCCACCGTCCCCTTTGTGTCAGGGCATAAACCAGACACTGAAGAGACCAGCAAACAAAAGAAGCTATAACAGAGGGAAACGCCTTGGAAGCTACAGGCAATAGATTAAAACCCTGTGGTTACTAGGACTACATAGGAAGGCGCCTATAGATCTTGAGAAATATAAGTTGGACCAAGGAACTAGCCAAAAATGAACCGAACCCACGATACTCACAACAAAACCAGAGAAAGTCCTAGATATATTTTTATGATCATTCTTTCTTTTTTTTAATTTTTTTAATTTTAAGTCCTCTATTGTTCATTTAATTTTCACTTTTATAACCTATTACTTTGCAAAAAAAAGACCCTTTTTTTTCTTCTTCAGCAAACTTCATATATATATATATATATATATATATATATATAAAATAATTTTTTGACCTTGTTTTTTTGTTTTGTTTTTTTTTCTTCTTTTCTTTAACATTGTATTTTTGAAATTCCAAACTGTACTCTAGATTTTTAATTTATGCTTTTTGATATTTGATATCAATTTTGTACCTGTAGTTTCTTTATAATTTTTGCGACATTGCTTGCTTTTGTTTGTTTGTTTTCTCTTTAGTTTTCTTCTTCCTTTTTTTTAACATTGTATTTTTGAAATTCCAAACTCTACTCTAGATTTTTAATTTTTGCTTTTTGGTATTAGTTATCAATTTTCTACCTGTATTTTCTTGATAATTTTTGCGACCATGTTTGTTTTTCTTTGTTCGTTTTTTCTCTCTTTCTTTTCCTTCTTCTTTTCTTTAACATCGTATTTTTGAAATTCCAAACTCTACTCTAGATTTTTAATTTTTGCTTTTATGTATTTGTTACCAATTTTGTACCTTTAAGAACCCAATCTTCAGTACCCATTTTTCACTAGGGAGCGAGATTACTGGCTTGACTGCTCTCTCTCCCTTTGGACTCTCCTTTTTCTCCACCAGGTCGCCTGTGTCTCCTCCCTAACCCCTCTCTACTCTACCCAACTCTGTGAATTTCTGTGTATTCCAGACGGTGGAGAACACTTAGGGAACTGATTACTGGCTGGATCTGTCTCCCTCCTTTTCATTCCCCCCTTTTATCCTTCTGGCCACCTCTGTCTCCTTCCTCCTTCTTCTTGTCTCTGTATAACTCTGTGAACATCTCTGAGCGGTCCAGTTGTGGAGTGCACATAAGGAAGTGACTACTGGCCAGCCCACTCTCTCCACTATTGATTCCACCTCATCTCATTTGGGTCACCTCTAACTCCCTCCTCCCTCTTCTCTTCTCCATGTAACGCTGTGAACCTTTCTGAGTGGCCCTCACAGTAGAGAAACTTTTCTTCTTTAACGTAGATGTTTTATCAATGGTGCTGTATAGAAGGAGAAGTTTTGAAACTACTGTAAAAGTAAGACAGATAACTGGAAGCAGGAGGCTTAAGTCCAAACCCTGCCTCCAGGGAACTCCTGACTCCAAGGAACATTAATTGACAGGAGCTCATCAAATGCCTCCATACCGACACTGAAATCAAGCACCACACAAGGGCCAACAAGTTCCAGGGCAAGACATACCAAGCAAATTCTGCAGCAACAAAGGAACGCAGCCCTGAGCTTCAAGATACAGGCTGCCCAAAGTCACCCCAAAGCCACAAACATCTCATAACTCATTACTGGACACTTCATTGCACTCCAGAGAGAAGAAATACAGCTCCACCCACCAGAACATGGACACAAGCTTCCCTAACCAGGAAACCTTGACAAGACACCTGTACAAACCCACACACAACGAGGAAATGCCAGAGTAAAGAACTCCACAAACTGCCAGAATACAGAAAGGACACCCCAAACTCAGCAATTTAAACAAGATGAGACAGAGGAATACCCAGCAGATAAAGGAACAGGATAAATGCCCACCAAACCAAACAAAAGAGGAAGAGATAGGGAATCTACCTGATAAAGAATTCCGAGTAAGGATAGTGAAATGGATCTAAAATCTTGAAATTAAAATGGAATCACAGATAAATAGCCTGGAGACAAGGATTGAGAAGATGCAAGAAAGGTTTAACAAGGACCTAGAAGAAATAAAAAAAGAGTCAATATATAATGAATAATGCAATAAATGAAACTAAAAACACTCTGGAGGCAACAAATAGTAGAATAACAGAGGCAGAAGATAGGATTAGTGAATTCGAAGATAGAATGGTAGAAATAAATGAATCAGAGAGGATACATGAAAAACGAATTAAAAGAAATGAGCACAATCTCAGAGACCTCCAGGACAATATTAAACGCTACAACATTCGAATCATAGGGGTCCCAGAAGAAGAAGACAAAAAGAAAGACCGTGAGAAAATACTTGAGGAGATAATAGTTGAAAACTTCCCTAAAATGGGGAAGGAAATAATCACTCAAGTCCAAGAAACCCAGACAGTCCCAAACAGGATAAAGCCAAGGCGAAACCCCCCAAGACACATATTAATCACATTAACAAAAATCAAACACAAAGAACAAATATGAAAAGCAGCAAGGGAAAAACAACAAATAACACACAAGGGAATTGCCATAAGGATAACAGCTGATCTTTCAATAGAAACTCTTCAAGCAAGGAGGGAATGGCAAGACATACTTAAAATGATGAAAGAAAATAACCTACAGCCCAGATTATTGTACCCAGCAAGGATCTCATTCAAGTATGAATGAGAAATCAAAAGCTTTTCAGACAAGCAAAAGCTGAGAGAATTCTGCACCACCAAACCAGCTCTCCAACAAATACTAAACAGGAAACACAAAAACGGTGTATAAATTCGAACCCCAAACGATAAAGTAAATGGCAATGGGATCATACTTATCAGTAATTACCTTAAACGTAAATGGGTTGAATGCTCCAACCAAAAGACAAAGACTGGCTGAATGGATACAAAAACAAGACCCCTACATATGTTGTCTACAAGAGACCCACCTCAAAACAGGGGATACATACAGACTGAAAGTGAAGGGCTGGAAAAAGATTTTCCATGAAAATAGGGACCAAAAGAAAGCAGGAGTAGCGATACTCATGTCAGATAAAATAGACTTTAAAACAAAGGCTGTGAAAAGAGACAAAGAAGGTCACTACATAATGATCAAAGGATCAATCCAAGAAGAAGATATAACAATTATAAATATATATGCACCCAACGTGGGAGCACCACAGTATGTAAGACAAATGCTAACAAGTATGAAAGGAGAAATTAACACTAACACAATAATAGTTGGAGATTTTAATACCCCACTCACACCTATGGATAGATCAACTAAACAGAAATTTAACAAGGAAACACAAACTTTAAATGATACAATAGACCAGTTAGACCTAATTGATATCTATAGGACAATTCATCCCAAAACAATGAATTTCAACTTTTTCTAAAGTGCACATGGAACCTTCTCCAGGATAGATCACATCCTGGGCCATAAAGCTAGCATTGGTAAATTCGAAAAAATAGAAATCATTCCAAGCATCTTTTCTGACCACAATGCAGTAAGATTAGATCTCAATTACAGGAGAAAAACTATTAAAAATTCCAACATATGGAGGCTGAACAACACGCTGCTGAATAACCAACAAATCACAGAAGAAATCAAAAAAGAAATCAAAATTTGCATAGAAACGGATGAAAATGAAAACAGAACAACCCAAAACTTGTGGGACACGGTAAAAGCAGTCCTAAGGGGAAAGTTCATAGCAATACAGGCACACCTCAAGAAACAAGAAAAAAGTCAAATAAATAAACTAACTCTACACCTAAAGCAACTAGAAAAGGAAGAAATGAAGAACCCCAGGGTTAGTAGAAGGAAAGAAATCTTAAAAATTAGAGCAGAAATAAATGCAAAAGAAACAAAAGAGACCATAGCAAAAATCAACAAAACCAAAAGCTGGTTCTTTGAAACGATAAATAAAATTGACAAACCATTAGCCAGACTCATCAAGAAACAAAGGGAGAAAAATCAAATCAATAAAATTAGAAATGAAAATGGAGAGATCACAACAGAAAACACAGAAATACAAAGGATCATAAGAGACTACTATCAACAATTATATGCCAATAAAATGGACAACGTGGAAGAAATGGACAAATTCTTAGAAAAGTACAACTTTCCAAAACTGGACCAGGGAAGAAATAGAAAATCTTAACAGACCCATCACAAGCACGGAAATGGAAACTGTAACCAAAAATCTTCCAGCCAACAAAAGCCCAGGTCCAGACGGCTTCACAGCTGAATTCTACCAAAAATTTAGAGAAGAGCTAACACCTATCCTGCTCAAACTCTTCCAGAAAATTGCAGAGGAAGGTAAACTTCCAAACTCATTCTATGAGGCCACCATCAGCCTAATACCAAAACCTGACAAAGATCCCACAAAAAAAGAAAACTACAGGCCAATATCACTGATGACATAGATGCAAAAATCCTTAACAAAATTCTAGCAATCAGAATCCAACAACACATTAAAAAGATCATACACCATGACCAAGTGGGCTTTATCCCAGGGATGCAAGGATTCTTCAATATCCGCAAATCAATCAATGTAATACACCACCTTAACAAATTGAAAAATAAAAACCATATGATTTTCTCAATAGATGCAGAGAAAGCCTTTGACAAAATTCAACATCCATTTATGATAAAAAATCTCCAGAAAGCAGGAATAGAAGGAATATACCTCAACATAATAAAAGCTATATATGACAAACCCACAGCAAACATTATCCTCAATGGTGAAAAATTGAAAGCATTTCCTCTAAAGTCAGGAACAAGACAAGGGTGCCCACTTTCACCATTACTATTCAACATAGCTTTGGAAGTTTTGGCCACAGCAATCAGAGCAGAAAAAGAAACAAAAGGAATCCAAATTAGAAAAGAAGAAGTAAAACTCTCACTGTTTGCAGATGACATGATCCTCTACATAGAAAACCCTAAAGACTCCACCAGAAAATTACTAGAACTAGCCAATGACTATAGTAAAGTTGCAGGATATAAAATCAACACACAGAAATCCCTTGAATTCCTATACACTAATAATGAGAAAACAGAAAGAGAAATTAAGGAAACAATTTCATTCACCATTGCAACGGAAAGAATAAAATACTTAGGAATATACCTACCTAAAGAAACTAAAGACCTATATATAGAAAACTATAAAACACTGGTGAAAGAAATCAAAGAGGACACTAATAGGTGGAGAAATATACCATGTTCATGGATTGGAAGAATCAATATAGTGAAAATGAGTATACTACCCAAGGCAATTTATAGATTCAACGCAATCCCTATCAAGCTACCAACAGTATTCTTCACAGAGCTAGAACAAATAATTTCACAATTTGTATGGAAATACAAAAAACCTCGAATAGCCAAAGCGATCTTGAGAAAGAAGAATGGAACTGGAGGAATCAACCTACCTGATTTCAGGCTCCGCTACAAAGCCACAGTTATCAAGACAGTATGGTACTGGCACAAAGACAGAAATATAGATTAGTGGAACAAAATAGAAAGCCCAGAGATAAATCCACACACATATGGACACCTTATCTTTGACAAAGGAGGCAAAAATATACAATGGATTAAAGACAATCTCTTTAACAAGTGGTGCTGGGAAATCTGGTCAACCATTTGTAAAAGAATGAAACTAGAACACTTTCTAACACAATACACAAAAATAAACTCAAAATGGATTAAAGATCTAAACGTAAGACCAGAAACTATAAAACTCCTAGAGGAGAACATAGGCAAAACACTCTCTGAAATACATCACAGCAGGATCCTCTATGACCCACCTCCCAGAATATTGGAAATAAAAACAAAAATAAACAAATGGGGCCTAATTAACCTTAAAAGCTTCTGCACATCAAAGCAAACTATTAGCAAGGTGAAAAGACAGCCTTTGGAATGGGAGAAAATAATAGGAAATGAAGCAACTGACAAACAACTAATCTCAAAAATATACAAGCAACACCTACAGCTCAACTCCAGAAAAATAAATGACCCAATCAAAAAATGGGCCAAAGAACTAAATAGACATTTCTCCAAAGAAGACATACAGATGGCTAACAAACACATGAAAAGATGCTCAAAATCACTCATTATCATAGAAATGCAAATCAAAACCACTATGAGGTACCATTTCACGCCAGTCAGAATGGCTGCAATCCAAAAGTCTACAAATAATAAATGCTGGAGAGGGTGTGGAGAAAAGGGAACCCTCTTACACTGTTGGTGGGAATGCAAACTAGTACAGCCACTATGGAGAACAGTGTGGAGATTCCTTAAACAACTGGAAATAGAACTGCCTTATGATCCAGCAATCCCACTGCTGGGCATACACACTGAGGAAACCAGAAGGGAAAGAGACACGTGTACCCCAATGTTCATCGCAGCACTGTTTCTAATAGCCAGGACATGGAAGCAACCTAGATGTCCATCAGCAGATGAATGGATAAGAAAGCTGTGGTACATATACACAATGGAGTATTACTCCGCCATTAAAAAGAATAGAATGAATCAGTTCTAATGAGGTGGATGAAACTGCAGCCTATTATACAGAGTGAAGTAAGCCAGAAAGAAAAACACCAATACAGTATACTAACGCATATATATGGAACTTTGAAAGACGGTAACAATAACCCTGAGTACGAGACAGCAAAAGAGACACTGATGTATAGAAGAGTCTTATGGACTCTGTGGGAGAGGGAGAAGGTGGGAAGATTTGGGAGAATGGCATTGAAATATGTAAAATATCATGTATGAAAAGAGTTGCCAGTCCAGGTTTGATGCATGACACTGGATGCTTGGGGCTAGTGCTCTGGGACGACCCAGAGGGATGCTATGGGGGGGAGGAGGGAGGAGGGTTCAGGATGGGGAGCACATGTATACCTGAGGCGGATTCATTTTGATATTTGGAAAAACTAATACAATTATGTAAAGTTTAAAAATAAAATAAAATTAAAAAAAAAATCCACAGGAGGCTTGACTCCCTTTAGGCCACTCAGTGGTCTCCAAGAAATACCCGTCGGGACTCGAGAGCAGAGCAGAGTCTTTTCCTTCCTCTCGAGATAAGGCCTGACTCCTCAGGTGCGTCTAAAATGCAACCCCGAGATCTCTGTCGCCCCTGGAGAGGAACATTAGGTCCCGGACACAAGCTTAGATGAGGTCTCTTTTGCCCTGAAGTGACTCGAGAGCAATCCCTAGCTCTCTCTCGCAACTCTAATGGAAGATTGGACTTCCCTAGGCCAACACAAGAGGAAGCCTGAATTCCCCATCATAACTCGAGAATCCCGCCGAAACTCGAGAAAAACCACATGGTTACCCCGTCATCGCAAGATGAGGCCCTTGCCCGCTACAGCGTCTAAAGAGAAGTCCCAGGTTTCTTCTTGAAGTGTTTTCACACTTCAAGTGTGAAAACTTGGCACCCTTGATGCGATTCCAAAAGTTCCCCAACACCCTGGTCTCTCTCGAGGGGAACACCGAGGTTCCCGGTACGACTTCATCTGAGCCACTTCTCCCCTCCTGATTGCGACTGGAGGGTCGACTCCCGTGTTTTGTCTGGAAGGGGTTCCCAACCTTCCCGGCGCACCTCAGGATGAGGCCGGTCTAACGAGAATATTTGAGACGTAGCTTCCTGGGTGGTAACACATGCTGAAAGACCCCGATTCCCCGGTCCGCTCTTGATAAGAACCCGATGCCCGGACACCTCTTCAAAGGCAACCCTGTGGAAGAAGGCACAACACGAAGGGGCACTGACACCCTCGTGCATCGTCCGGAAAAACCCGCAGATTCCAAACACAGTTCGACAAGTTGCCTGTCACCCCATGAATAACTCGAGAGGCAAGCGGAGTTCCATTCCTCCTTACAAGACGAGGCCTGACTCTCCTGTCCTAACTCTGCAGGGACCCTGCGATCAGAGTCAGAAATGGAGATGAACCTTGAGGTTCCTGCCTCCACTCGAGATGAGGCCCTCTTCTATTGCACCAAACCCAGTGGAGTCCCGAGAGGGCCCTCCCAACTCCAGGGTATCCCTGACTTCTCAGAGGCACACTGAGAAGCTCCCTGAGGCCACCGGCACTAGTCGAGGGAACCCAGGGTTTACTGCCGTGACCCAAGAAACACCTTGAAAGTCCTTCTTTAACGGTTCTTGAGGCCCAATACACCTTCCATGACTCTAGAGCAATGACGCGCTCCCCCTCGCAATGCGCATGGAGACCTGACTTCCCAAGCGCCACATGAGAGGCTCCCTGAGCTCCCCGTAGTACCTCATGAGAAACCCCACACTGGCGCTGCAGCTCGAGAAAACCCACGAGACGCCCCCTTCATCGCGAGATGATGGCCTTCTTTTCCTGCATGGCCTGGAGAGCAATCCTGAGTCCTCTCTCCAAACTCCACAGGAGGCTTGACTCCCTTTAGGCCACTCAGTGGGCTCCAAGAGATACCCGTCGCAACTCGAGAGGAGAGCGGAGTCCTTCGCTTCCCCTCGAGACAAGGACTGACTCCCCGGGTGCATCAGGAAAGCAACCCCGAGATCCCTGTCCCCCCTGGAGACGAACATTATGTCCTGGACACAAGCCTAGATAAGGTCTCTTTTGCCCTGCAGTAACTCAAGCGCAATCCCTAGCTCTCCCTCGCAACTCGAATGGAAGACTGGACTTCCCTGGGCCAACACAAGAGGAAGCCTGAATTTCCTGACCTAACTCGAGAATCCCGCCACAACTCGAGAAAAACGACGTGGTTAACCCGTCACCACAAGATGAGGCCCTTGCCAGCTACAGCGTCTCAAGAGAAGTCTCACGTTCCGTCTTGAAGTTTGAAACGGTACTTAGAACCTTTGATGTGACTCCAAAACTTCCCCGACATCCCAGTTTTACTCGAGGGGAACATCGAGGTTCCCGGCACCACTTCATCTGAGCCCCTTCTCCCCTCCTGATTGGGACAAGAGGGTCGATTCACTTGCTTTGTCTGAAAGGGTTACCGACCTTCCTGGTGCACCTCAGGTTGAGGTCCGTCTCAAGAAGAAATTCGAGACGTAGGCTTGTGGGTGGTGCCACATGCCGAAAGACCCTGATTTCCTGGTCTGCTCTTGATAAGAACCTGAAGGCTGGATACCTCTTCGAAGGCAACCCTGTGTATGAAGGCAAAAAACAAAGGGGAACTGACACCCCCATGCATCGTCCGGATAAAACCGCAGGTTCCACACACAGCTCGACAAGTGGCCTGTTATCTGGTGAACAACTCGAGAGTCCAGTGGAGTTCCATTCCTCCACACAAGACGAGGCCTGACTCTCCTGTCCTAACTCTGTAGGGACTCTGTGTTCAGAGTCAGAAATGGAGAGCAACCCTGAGGTTCCTGCTTCAAATCGAGATGAGGCCCTCTTCTGACAAGGTCCAGCCTCGGCTGGTCCAGGGTTTTCGAAGGGGAGACAGAGTAGGCGACCTATTGATTTATTTATCAAAGATATAAAGAGTAATAGAATGAGGATAGCTCAGTAGGAAAATTTAGTGGAGAAAAGAAGCTGAGTAGCTTGGTTTATGCGGAAAATCAGTATAACCCGTGACACCAGGTTAGCTCTTACCACGGAGGCCGCAGTCTCCCTCTTGAATAGCGAAAAGTGCCCCACCTTAGACACCTTCTCAAGTGGTCTTCGAAGCCCAGGCAAATAAATGGTCGCAGAGGATATCCGCGCTCCAGATGGACACTCATCTGAAAATTGAGGGGAAGAATGACATTAGGAGACTAAGCGTTGGCAATCAAGGCCCGTAGCTTTAGTTTCAACAGGGGTTTTTATACCCTAAGTTACACATAGAGGATAATGGGGATGCAAAGTCAGCAGCCTTTGATCCTTATCAAAAACCAGGGTTTCTTTCCTGCAAATGTATCATATACAAATGGTTTAGGTGATTTACATCATCTTCTAGCCAGAAGACCTATTAACATTTTATGACTCTTGACAAAGACTTATCAACCGTAAGACTTATTTTCTCTAAGAGTAATTATTTTAAGGTTTGGCCCCATCTTTCGAAGATAAAATTGCATTCCTATAGGGCAGATATGTAATGGGTTTACAACAAAGGAAAGAATTTATTACCTTAAGGGTCTAAAGTTAGTAACACCAAGGCCACTACTTATTTCTTCTACATACCAACTATATTAATTAATACACATTCAATTATACAATTCAGGGGATGTGGAAACTTGGCAACAAGCATTGGTTCATCAATGAAATCTTTTACTAGTTTTATTCTGACAGTTTCTAACTCTCTGAGAGGCTCTAAGCTATTTGAATATCTTAAACTTCCCGTGCCTCTCGAGGCTTGGAGACTGTAAACAATTGTATGCATTGCTGTAGGAGTCCGGGTAAACTTGTCAGGCGAGTTAGAGAGCCATCTGACGTGTTTGGATTTAAACACTCCTAATTGCCCAGGAACTTTATTAATTGGAGCTGTAAGTTAGCTCTTTGACAGAAAGAATGAGATGGTGGTGGGGGACAGCCCCCAGTAAAGTCAGAGGGGAGAGCACAAAGCAATAAAGTAGGCAGACACTGGTTTTGGGGGGTAGATGCTCAAGAATATCCGGGAGGACTCCCGAGGCTCGATCCCGCCTTTGTGTATGCCCAGCCTCCTTCCTCATGACCTTTGTCACGAGTGGAATGTCTCTCGCCGGCTCCCGGCATCTCCCCGTTTTGTATTTCTTAAAACAGCCAGATGTAGCTCAGTCGCGAGCCTCTGAATACTCTGCCGAAGAATCCTGACAATACAAGGAAGAATGATTATGAGAAGCACAATTAAAGCAGCCACCGCAGCATAGCTAAAGACATTAGACAGAATATTCTTTCCTGAGATGTAGTTAGGGAAAGTATGGAAGAAATCATTTGCTGTTCCAGCAGCAGTAAAATCTAATCGGGAGTGCTCCATGGTTGCTATTTGATAGTGAAGTTTCCCTACGTCTCAACCAATGTCAGAGCTGTTCCAGATACCTGAAATATGGTTTTTAATCTTTTCCCATTCAAAATCTGTCTCATTTACTTTCAGGGGTGTTCCACATATCCACCGATAGTCAGCATGACAAGACAATGCCATTTTCACCTTTAAAGCCTGCAATTCAGTCCCAATATGTATTACTGCTTCCTCTAGGGCGTCTACCCTCATTTCTAATTTTCTCTCTATAGCTTCCTGTGTTGCCAATGTTAAAGAAACATTTTTGGACATAGAATCAACATATTGAGCAGTATGTACTTGTTGAGTCAATGATATTTCTGCCACAGTAACAGAAGTGATTGCACTTATCAAAGCTGCTGTTCCCAAGATAATTAAGCCCACAAACCGTCGTGTTTGCATTAAATCCTGTAGTTGTTGTAATACAGCAAGACCATAATTCAATAAGTGGTTACATCATAAGATAAGGTGGATGTTGTAGCATTACAAAGGAGCAAACATTATATTGAGGGTTTAAACAAGATGAACCAGGGAGCAGCTGTAGGTGTCAGCCCGGGGGAGCAGTGTCCCCAGCATCAGGAGGCAGAACGCGAGCGGCAGGCTGTGGGCCAAGGCGCCTATGGTGGGCGGAGGGGCAGGGTTCGTGGTTTAGGGCTAGCCACCACCGCTTGGGCTCAGGGCTGTCCCCTCTCGCCGGTGGGGCCACGCTGGTCTGGACAGCACTCCGCGGGTGCGCTTTCCTCTCTGGCCCTCACTCGCTACACAGACTTCTTTGCTCTAGGTCACGGGGTGCAGAGAGGTGGGTGCGAGGCGCTGCTGGTGGCGCGGAGGCGAGAGCTGGCTGGGGGAGGGGGAGCGAGCGAGTGCGCGCGCCGCGAACCTGGTCTTTGGGGAATGTGACATGACGAATTTGTCTGAGATCCAAACCGGAGAATCTGCATTCTGTAGAAATATACAAGCATACCCTCTCCCACAAGTTAGCAACACATCTGGCCTTTTTCACTCTCCCGTAAGGAGGCCTTTTTACTTGACCAGGGGCCGAGTCGTAGCCTGTAATTCAGGCATCTAGTGTCTCATCATTGTAGTCTGCCCCTGTGTGTTTACGTTTAAGTGATTAATTACAATTGGAACATAACTTCACTATTTGTCTAGCTGTTTCCCTATGGATATGTTAATTTAGGTCTAATGTTTAGTTTAGGTCTCTGTATAAATTTAAGTAATAAATGTATAACCTCCTTATCTCATTTTGGTATACAGGTATACAGATATACCTAAATGCAAAATGCATTTATATATGTATTTATATATGGCAACAAGTATAAAGTTATTGACATATAATATATATAAATCAATATACTTGAATTAATCTTTATAATTAATATATTAATTAATATATATTACAACAATACAACACATACACAGCTAATACCAACCAACACAAACCAATATACTGTAATAATACATGTCACACATTTATAATTATACAGTATATAGAACATTTATCATCACAGCACATCAATCCATACCAATTAATATCAGCCACACACACATTATATTCTGCCATATATATTTAATTATACAGTATATATATATATGTGTGTGTATATAGTATACATATTAATTTATATACAAATTAATTAAGTATAGATCTATAAATAGAATTAGGTATACCTTTATTATATTTTATTTATACCCATACCTAATTAGGCAAACTGTAATTAGGCAAATACATTTATATTATGTATTTATAACAATATATAAAGTATTGTTAAATGTACCACCTGTACAGCATCTCCACCCCACATACCACTTTCTCTAATCCCACCAACTCATTTTCAGTATTATGTGTTGGCCAGGAGCTGGGCCAGTCTTTCCCAGCAATGTTAAGAGACGTCTGTTCCTGTGTCTAATAGCTCTGGCGTTTTATTCTCTTGAATTAAAAGATCTTTTAAAGGCCTTGGAACTGTAATTTCCTGCACCCAAAAGGCTAGATCACTAGATCCAAATGTTTTGTGGCTCTTAGCTTCAGAAGTCAAGTTTTTCCTTGTCTGATAGTAAGGTAAAAGTAAAAGCTGTGTTACTCTTTGACCTTTATTAATTTGTACAGTTTTGATAGGCAGTGAGATCAAGACTTTAATTTCTCAATATCATCAGAATCTACTACACCATGCACCAGCGAAATTTCTTTTCTTTCTTTTTTTTTTATTTAATTATTTTTTAAAAGAAAGCGAGCTACGCCCCAGGACAAATCTTACAATGTCCTCAGATAGGGGGCCAGCCACTCCGGTTGGAATTGGAGTAAGCGGCACATCAGGGGTTAATATTGTTATTAAATCTCCTTGCCTTTTCGCTTTTCTCCTAGCCTGGGTGAGACCCCCCTGAGGGAGTTTTCTCCAAGTAGCACGCTCTGAATATTGTGTACTAAAAGCTCCTTTGTTTAAAAAACTTTTTATCTTCCTCAGTCTTAGGCAACACTTTGGGAGGCTTTGGGGGCAAAGTGGGGAACTCCTGGGTCCTGGGAGGCACAATCGAAGGCGGTGGTGGTCTCCTTAAATCAGAAAGTGGTGGATAAGTTTTTTAAAGGTTTGTGCAGAGGGGGAGGGAGCTCGCCAGGGCTCTCGGCCGCAGCGTCCTGTAAGCCCTCTCCTTCCTCGGGAGGTAGACCACTTTCTCCCTCCTTTTTTTTTTTTCAATGGCAGAAAATATGATCTGTGCAGTAAATGGAGACTCACCACCATCCACCTCTATAGCCTCCCCCATAGGCTATTTAACAGCCTCGTGACGGAGGTCCAGGACATTTCTAATCATATTCCACAGTCAATAAATATTTGTCTATTCTTAGATGCAGAGAAATCCATTTTTAATTTTTTTTTAATTTTAGAGAATATTTTTATTTATTTTGTAACCTCTTTACCCTGGCTAAACTGCAGAGGGGACTAGAAAAGAAGCCTCAAGGTGAGGATCGAGTTCATCCTTGGGACTAGAGAAAATCCTTCTCCGGGAAACTCCTAGCGGTGGCCCTTTACCCCGACATGGAGGAGGAGGCATAGGGGGATGGGAGCGTCCCGAAGTTTTCCTCTTCTGTTCCGGAGATCCTTTAACTGTTTGGTAACTAAATCTTACGAACTGTCTGATCGGGGATGTTTCCCTCAACCTCCTAGGAGCGGATGGTCTGATTAGGGATGTTTTCTTAAACTTTTAGGAGCATCTTTAGCTAAAAAAAAAAACAAAACAATCCTCATCAGAATGGCATCGAGCTGCTGTTTCCTCTAAACCTTTTTCAAATTGAGGGGAGAGCTGATCTTTCTTTTCATCCCTATCTTTTACATGCTCATTGGCAGTCATAGCGGCTAGCCATTCATTTAGCTGTCGATAGCTAGGTATAGCCTCTTCATTTTCACTTTTCTTTATAACAGGTACCTTTTCAGATTTGCTTTTTTGTTTAACAGGTACTTTTCCAACTTTACTTTCCACTTTAACAGGTACCTTTTCAAATTCATGAGCTGGATCTAAAACATCTCTAGTCATATTCCACAGAGGAAAGGTGTAAGTAGGGATTTTTTCCAAACCTTGCTGAGCACAATAAGCTCTTAGCTGTTTTCCTAGTTTTTTCAAGATATCTAGGTTAACAGTGCCTTGTTGTAGAAACCAAGGGCAGTGGTCTTGTACAAATGTAAAAAATGATTGAATGGAAGATGTTTTAACCTTGATTCTTCTTTTACTTAATAACTGTAAAATTACTCCTATAAAGAGCTGTCTTTCATTTGATTCAGTGTTGCCCATGTCAGAAACTTAAGGATAGTAAAAGATTTTGCTTTTAGCTATCTAAAGATTAGGCCCTTTTTGTCAGCCTTTTTAGAAACCGTTTTTTCTCTCTAACTCTTCAACACTTCCCACTCCTCTCGCCCTGTCTATTCTTCAGGGGGATCTGCAGCCCCCTAAGTGGGATCCTATCTGTCCCCAAAACTGAACACTGGGGGAATGGGGTTGGGGATTTACCTTCGAAATGCCTGTCTCGGGCGCCACCTGCAGAGGTCCAGCCCCAGCTGATCCAGGGTATTTGAAGGGAAGATGGAGTAGGCGACCTATTTATATATTTATTTATTCATCAAAGATATACAGAGTAATAGAATGAGGATAGCTCAGTAGGAAAATTCAGTGGAGAAAAGCAGCTGAGTAGCTTGGTTTATGCGGAAAATCAATATAACCCATGACACCAGGTTAGCTCTGACCATGGAGGCTGCAAGTGCCCTCTAGAATAGAGGAAGTTGCCCCACCTTAGACACCTTATCGAGTAGGTCTTCGAAGCCCAGGCAAATAAATGGTCGCAGAGGATATCCGCGCTCCAGATGGACACTCATCTGAAAATTGAGGGGAATAATGACATGGGGAGACCAAGCGTTGGCGAGCAAGGCCCGTAACTTTATTTTCAACACAGGTTTTAATACCCTAAGTTACACATAGAGGATAATAGGGGATGCAAAGTCAGCAGTCTTTAATCCTTATCAAAAACCAGGGTTTCTTTTCTGCAGATTTATCGTATTAAAATGGTTTAGATGATTTACATCATCTTCTGGCCAGAAGACCTATTAACATTTTATGACTCTTGACAAAGACTTATCAACCATAAGAGTTATTTTCTCTAAGAGTAATTGTTTAAGGTTTGGCGCAATCTTTCGAAGATAAAATTGCATTCCTATAGGGAGGATGTGTAATGGGTTTACAACAAAGAAAATAATTTATTACCTTAAGGGTCTAAAGTTACTAACATCAAGGCCAGTACTTATTTTTTCTACATACCAACTATATTAATTAACACACATTCAAGGATACAATTCAGGGGATGTGGAAACTTGGCAAAAAGGATTGGTTCATCAATGAAATCTTTTACTAGTTTTATTCTGACAGTTTCTAACTCTCTGAGAGGCTCTAAGCTATTTGAATATCTTAAACTTCCCGTGCGTCTCGAGGCTGGGAGACTGTACACAATCGTATGCATAGCTGTAGGAGACCGGGTAAACTTGTCAGGCGAGTTAGAAAACCATCTGAGGGGTTTGGATTTAAACACTAATAATTGCCCAGGAACATTATTAGTTGGAGCTGTAAGTTAGCTCTTTGACAGAGAGAGTGAGATGGTGGTAGGGGACATCCCCAGTAATGTCAGAGGTGAGAGAACAAAGTCATAAAAAAGGCAGACTTTGGTTTTTGGGGGTAGATGCTCAAGAATATACGGGGGAACTCCCGGAGGCTCGATCCCGCCTTTGCGTATGCCGAGACTCTTTCCTCATGACATTTGTCACGAGTGGAATGTCTCTCGCTGGCTCCCGGCAATCTTCCATTGCACCAAACGCAGTGGAGTCCCGAGAGGCCCCTCCCAACACCACTGTATCAGTGTCTTCTCAGAGGCACCCTGAGCAACTCCCTGAGGTCACCGGCACAAGTCGAGGGAACACAGGGTCTCCTGCCGCAACCCGAGAAAGACCTCAAGAGTCCGTCTTCAACGCGTCTTGAGGCCGGATTCCCCTACCATGACTCGAGAGCAATGACACGCTCCCCCTCGCCATGCGCATGGACACCTGACTTCACTGGCGCCACATGAGAGGCTCCCTGAGCTCCCCGTCATACCTCGTGAGAAACCCCACACTGGCGCCGCAGCTCGGGAAAACCCACGAGATGCCACCGTCATCGCGAGATTGGGGACTTCTTTTCCTGCCTGACCTGGAGAGCAATCCCTGGTCCTTTCTCCAAACTTCACAGGAGGCTTTACTCCCTTTAGGCCACTCAATGGGCTCCAAGAGATACCTGTCGCGACTTGAGAGGAGAGCAGAGTACTTTGTTTCCCCTCGAGATGAGGCCTTACCTCGGGTGAGTCTGGAATGCAACCCCGAGATCCCTGTTGCCCCTGGAGAGGAACATTATGTCCTGGACAAAAGCCTAGATGAGGTCTATTTTGCACTACAGTGACTCGAGAGCAACACCCATCTCTCCCTCGCAATTCGAATGGAAGATTGGTCTTCACTGGGCCAACACAAGAGGAAGTCTGAATTTCCCGTTGTAACTCGAGAATCCCGCCGCAACTCTTAAAAACCACGTGGTTCCCCATTCATCGCAATATGAGGCCTTTGCCCGCTACAGAGTCTCAAGAGAAGTCCCATGTTTCGTCATAAAGTTCGAAATGCTACTTGTCACCCTTGATGCGACCCCAAAAGTTCCCCAATATACCGGTCTCACTCCAAGGGAACACCGAAGTTCCTGGCACCACTTCATTTGAGCCCCTTCTCCCCTCCTGATCACGGCAGGAAGGTCGATCCCCCTGCTTTGTCTAGAAGGCGTTCCCGACCTTCATGGCGCACCTCAGGATGAGGCCAGTCTCACGAAGAAATTCGAGACGTAGCCTCGTGTTGGTGCCACGTGCCAAAAGACCCCGATTTCTCGGTCTTGCTCTTGATAAGAACCCGATGCCCGGACACCTCTTCTAAGGCAACCCTGTGGATGAAGGCACTACACGAGGGGGCACTGGCAACCCTGTTCATCGTCCGGAAAACCCCGCAGGATCCACATACAGCTCCACAACTGGCCTGTCACCCCTTAAACAATGAGAGAGGAAAGCGGAGTTCCCTTCCTCAGACAAGACGAGGCCTGAGTATCCAATCCCAACTCTGCAGGCACGCTTCGATCTGAGTCAGAAATGGAGAGGAAACCTGAGGTTCCTGCCTCAACCCGAGATGAGGCCCTCTTCCATTAAAACAAACCCAGTGGAGTCCCGAGAGGCCACTCCCATCTCCACAGTATCCCTGACTTCTCATAGGCATTCTGATAAGCTCCTTGAGGCCACCGGCAAACGTCGAGGGAAATAAGGGTTTCCTGCCACAATCGAAGAAAGACCTCGAGAGTCCTTCTTCAATGCGTCTTGAGGTCAGATTCCCCTACCATGGCTCGAGAGCAATAACGCGCTCCCCCTCGCCACGCACATGGAGACCTGACTTCCCTGGCGCCACATGAGAGGCTCCCTGAGCTCCCTGACGTACCTCGTGTGAAACCCCACACTGGCACCGCAGCTCGAGAAAACACACAAGACCCCTCCGTCATCGCGAGATGAGGGCCATCTTTTCCTGCATGGCCTGGAGAGCAGTCCCAAGTCCTCTCTCCAAACTTCACAGGAGGCTTGACTCCCTTTAGGCCACAAAGTGGGCTCCAAGAGGTGCCCGTCGCGACTCGAAAGGAGAGCGGAGTCCTTTGCTTCCCTTCGACACGAGGCCTGACTCCCTGGGTGAGTCTGGAATGCAAACCTGAGATCCCTGTGGCCCTTGGAGAGGAACATTAGGTCCTGGACACAAGCCTAGATGAGGTCTCCTTTGCCCTGACGTGACTCGAGCGCAACCCCCAGCTCTCCCTCGCAACTCGAATGGATGATTGGACTTCCCTGGCCCAACACAAGAGGAAGCCTGAAATCCCCGTCGTAACTCGAGAATCCCACCGCAACTCGAGAAAAACCACGTGGCTCCCCCGTCATCGCAAGATGAGGCCCTTGGCCGCTACAGCGTATCAAGAGAAGTCCCACGTTCCATCCTGAAGTACAAAACGGTACTTGTCACCCTTGATGCGACCCCCAAAGTTCCCTGACATACCGGTCTCACTCGAGGGAAACACCAAAGTTCACGGCACCACTTCCTGTGAGCCCCTTCACCCCTCCTGATCGCAACAGGAGGGTCGACTCCCATGCTTTGTCTGCAAGGGGTTCCCGACGTTACCCGCGAACCTCTGGATGAGGCCGGTCTCATGAGGAAATTCGAAAAGTAGCCTCATGGTTGGTGCCATATGCTGAAAGATCCCGAATTCCCGGTCCACTCTAGATAAGAACCTGACACCCGGACATCTCTTCGAAGGCAACCCTGTGGATGAAGGCACAACACGAAGGGACACTGACATCCCCATGCATCGTCTGGAAAAACCCGCCGATTCCACTCACAGCTCCAAATGTGGACTGTCACCCCGTGAACAACTCGAGAGGCAAGTGAAGTTGCATTCCTTCACACAAGACGAGGCCTTACCCTCCTGGCCCAACTCTTCAGGGACCCTGCGATCAGAGTCAGAAATGGAGAGGAACCCTGAGGTTCCTGCCTCAACTAGAGAAGAGGCCCTCTTCCATTGAACCAAACTCAGTGGTGTCCCGAGAGGCCCCTCCCAACACCACAGTATCCCTGAATTCTCAGAGGCTCCCTGAGAAGCTACCTGAGGTCACTGGCACAAGTCGAGGGAACCCAGAGTTTCCTGAAGTAACCCGAGAAAGACTGGGAGAGTCCTTTTTCAACGTCTCTTGATGCCCGATTCCCCTACCATGACTCCAGAGCAAGGATGCGCTCCCCTTGCCACAAGCAGGAAAACTGACTTCCCTAGTACCACACAAGAGGCTCCCTGAGTACCCCATCGTACCTCGTGAGAAAACCCACACTGGCGCCGCAGTTCGAGAAAAACCACAAGATGCCCCCGTCAAGGAGAGATGGGGGCCTTCTTTTCCTGCCTGACCTGGAGAGCAATCCCTGGTCCTCTCTCCAAACTTCACAGGAGGATTGACTCCCTTTAGGCCACTCAGTTGGGTCCAAGAAATACCCGGTGCGACTCGAGAGGAGAGCGGAGTCCTTTGCTTCCCTCGAGACGAGGCCTGACTCCCCGGGTGAGTTTGGAATGCAACCCCGAGATCCCTGTCGCCCCTGGAGTGGAATATTATGTCCTAGACACAAGCCTAGATGAGGTCTATTTTGCCCTACAGTGACTCGAGAGCAACCTCCATCTCTCCCTCACAATTTGAATGGAAGATTGGTCTTCCCACGGTCAACACAAGAGGAAGTCTGAATTTCCCATCGTAATTCGAGAATTCAGCCTCAAGTCTTAAAAACCATGTGGTTCCCCCTTCATTGCAATATGAGGCCCTTGCCAGCTAGAGTCTCAAGAGAAGTCCCACGTTCCATCTTAAAGTTCGAAATGCTACTTGGCACCCTTGATGCGACCCCAAAGTTCCCCAACATACCGGTCTCACTCCAGGGGAAGACCGAAATTCCCGGCGTCTCCAGGGAAGTCCCATGTTCCGTCCTTAAGTGTGAAACGGTACTTGACACCCTTGATGAGACCGCAAAAGTTCGCCGACACGCTGGGTGCCTCGAGGGGAACACCGAGGGTCCCGGCACCACTTCATCTGAGCCCCTTCTCCCCTCCTGATCGCGACAGGAGAGTCGATTCCCCTGCTTTCTCTGGAAGGGGTTCCCGGCCTTCCTGGTGCACCTCAGGATGAGGCCGGTCTCAGGAGGAAATTCGAGACTAGCCATGTGTGAGGTGCCACGTGCCGAACGACCCCGATTATCCGGTCCGCTCTTGATAAGAACCCGATGCCCGGACACCTCTTCGAAGGCAACCCTGTGAGTGAAGGCACAACACGAAGGGGCACTGACACCCCCGTGCATCATCCAGAAAAACCCGCAGGGTCTACACACAGCTCGACAAGGGGCCTGAGACTCCCGGAACAACTCGAGAGGCAACCAGAATTCGATTCCTCAGACAAGACGAGGCATGACTCTCCTGTCCCAACACTGCAGGGACCGTGCAGTCGGAGTCAGAATCGGAGAGGAAGCCTGAGGTTCCTGCCTCCCCTCGAGATGAGGCCCTCTTCCATTGCGCCGAACCCAGCAGAGTCCCGAGAGGCCCTGCCAACTCCACAGCATCCCTCACCTCTCAGAGTCACCATGGGAAGTTCCCTATAGTCCCCTGCAGAAGTCGAGGGAAACAAGGGTTTCCCGCCGCCACCCGAGAAAGACCTCGAGAGTCCTTCTTCAACGCGTCTTGAGGCCCTAGTCACTTCCCATGACTCGAGAGTGATGACCAGCTCCCCCTCGCCATGCGCATGGAGACATGAGTTCCCTGGCACCGCACGAGAGGCTCCCTGAGGTCCTCGTCGTGCCTCGTGAGAAAACCCCCATGGGCGCCGCAGCCTGAGGAAACACATGAGACGCCCCCGTCATCGCTAGATGAGGGCTTCTTTTCCTGCCTGGCCTGGAGAGCAATCCCGAGTCCTCTCTCCAAACTGAAGAGGAGGCTCGACACCCTTGAGTCCACTCATTGGGCTCCAAGAGATCCGTGTCGCGACTTGAGAGGAAAGCGGAGTCCTCTGCTTCCCCTCGAGGCGAGGCCTGACTCCCCGGGGGAGTCTGGAATGCAAACCCGAGATCCCTGTCTTCCCTTGAGAGGAATATTAGGTCCTGGACACACGCCTCGATGAGGTCTCTTTGGCCCTGTAGTGACTCGAGCAGAACCCCCAGCTTTCCCTCGCAACTCCAGGGGAAGATTGGGCTTCCCAGGGCCAACCCAAGAGGAAGCCTGAAATCCCCGTCGTTTTCGAGAATCCAGACTCAACTCGAGAAAAACGACGTGGTTCCAACGTCTTCACAGAATGAGGCCCTTGCCCGCTACAGCGTCCCCAGGGAAGTCACATGTTCCGTCCTGAAGTGGGAAACGGTACTTGGCTCCCTTGTTGCGACCCCTAAAGTTCCCTGAAATGCCGGGTTCCCTCGAGTGGAACACCTAGAGTCCCGGCCCCACTTCATCTGAGCCCCATCTCCCCACCTGATCACGACAGGAGAGTCGATTCCCCTTCTTTGTGGGGAAGGTGTTCCCGGCCTTCCCGGCGCACCTCAGGATGATGCTGGTCTCACGAGGAAATTCGAGATGAGCCACGTGGGTGCTGCCACATGCCGAACGACCCCGATTTCCTGGTCCGCTCTTGAAATGAACCTGATGCCCGGACACCTCTTTGAAGGCAACCCTGTGGGGGAAGGCACAAAATGAAGGGGCAATGACACCCCTGTGCATCTTCTGGAAACACCCGCAGGTTCCACACACAGCTCGACAAGGGGCCTGAAACCCACTGAACGAGTCAAGAGGCAAGCAGAGTTCCATTACTCAGACAAGACGAGGCCTGACTCTCCTGTCCCAACCCTGCAGGGACCCTACGCTCGGAGTCAGAAATGGAGAGGAAGCCTGAGGTTCCTGCCTCCAATCGAGATGAGGCCCTCTTTCATTTCGTCAAACCTAGTCGAGTCCCGAGAGGCCCCTCTAACTCCTCAGTATCCCTCACCTCTCAGAGGCACCTGGGAAGTTCCCTAAGGTCCCCGGTAGAGGTCGAGGGAAATAAGTGTTTCCCGCCCCTACCCAAGAAAGACCTCGAGAGTCCTTCTTAAATGCGTCTTGAGGCCCTAGTCCCTCCCATGACTCCAGAGCAATGACGCGATCTGCCTGGCCACACGCATGGAGGACTGACTTCTCTGGCGCCACATGAGAGGCTCCCTGAGCTCCCCATCATATATCGTGAGAAACCCCACACTGACGCCGCAGCTCGAGAAAACCCATGAGATGCTCCCGTCATCAAGAGAGGAGGGCCATCTTTAACTGAATGGTATGCAGATCAAGCGTGAACCTTCTGTCCAAGCTACACAGGACGCTTGACTCCCGTTAGGCCACTCATTGGGCTCCAAGAGTTACACGTCGTGACTCGAGAGGATAGTGGAGTCCTTTGCTTCCACTCGAGACGAGGCGTGACCCACCAGGTGAGACTGGAATGCGACCCCGATATCCCTGTTGCCCCTGGAGAGGAACACTACGTCCTGGACCCAAGCCTAGATGAGGACTCTTTGCCCTGAAGTGACTCGAGAGCAACCCACAGCTCTCTGTGACAAGTTGAATGGAAGATTGGACTTCCTGGGCCAACACAAGAGGAAGCCTGAATTCCCCGTCGTAACTCGAGAATCCCGCCGCATCTCGAGAAAAACCACGTGTTTCCCTCTCATCGCAATATGAGGCCCTTGCCCGCTAGAGCATCTCCAGAGAATTCCCACGTTCCGTCTTGAAGTGCGAAACTGTACTTGGCACCCTTGATGCGACCTCAAAAGTGCCGTGACATACCGGTCTCACTCGAGGGGACCACCGAGGTTCCCGGCACCACTTCATCTGAGCCCCTTCTCCCCTTCTGATCGTGACCGGTGGGTCGATTCCCCTGCTTTGTCTGCAAGGGGTTCCCTACATTCCCGGCGAACCTCAGGATGAGGCCGGTCTCCCGAGGAAATTCGAGACGTAGCCTCGTGGGTGGTACCACATGCTGAAAGACCCCAATTTTCTGGTACGCTCTTGAAAAGAACCCGATGCCCGGACACCTCTTTGAAGGCAACCCTTTGGATGAAGGCACAACACGAAGGGGCACTGACACCCCTGTGCATCGTCTGGAAAAACCCGCAGGTTCCACACACAGCTCAACAAGTGGCCTGTCACTCCGTGAACAACTCGAAAGGCAAGCGGAGATCCATTCCTCCACAGAAGACGAGGCGTGACTCTCTTGTCCATACTCAGCAGATACTCTGCGACCCGAGTCAGAAATGGAGAGGACCCCTGAGGTTCTTGCCTCCATTCGAGATGAGGCCCTCTTCGATTGCACCAAACCCAGTTGAGTAACGAAAGGCCCCTCCCAAATCCACAGTGTCCCTGACTTCTCAGAGGCACCCTGAGAAGTTGCCTGAGGTCACCGACACAAGTCGAGGGAACCCAGGGTTCCCTGCCGCAACCCGAGAAAGACCTCGAGAGTCCTTCTTCAATGCGTCTTGAGGCCCAATTCGCCTACTATGACTCGAGAGCAATCACGCACTCCCCTTCACCACATGCACGGAGACCTGACGTCCCTAGCACCACACGAGAGGCTCTCTGAGTTCCCCGTCGTACCTCGTGAGAAATCTGATACTGGCGCCGCAGCTGGAGAAAACCCACGAGATGCCCCCGTCATCGCGAGATGAGGGCCTTTTTTCCTGCATGGCCAGGAAAACAATCCTGAGTCATCTCTCCAAACTCCATAGGAGGCTTCACTCCCTTTACGCCACGCAGTGGGCTCCAAGAGATACCCGTCGCGAATCGACAGGAGAGTGGAGTCCTTTTTTTCCCCTCAAGACGAGGCCTGACTCTCCGGGTGAGTCGAGAATGCAACCCTGAGATCCCTGTCGGCGCAGTAGTGGAACACTAGGTCCTGGACACAAGCGTAGATGATGTCTATTTTGCCCTGCAGTGACTGGAGAGCAATCCCCAGTTCTAACTCGCAACTCGAAAGGAATACTGGATTTTCCTGGCGCCACACAAGAGGCTCCCTGAGATCCCCGTGGTACTTCATGAGACACCCCACACTGGCGCCGCAGCTCGAGAAAACCCACGAGACGCCACCGTCATCTCGAGATGAGGGCCTCCTTTTCCTGCATGGCCTGGAGTCCAATCCCGAGTCCTCTCTCCAAACTCCACAGGAGGCTTGACTCCCTTTAGGGCACACAGTGGGCTCCAAGAGATACCCATCGCGACTCAAAAGGACAGCGGAGTTCTTTGCTTCCCCTCGAGACGAGGCCTGATTCCCCGGGTGAGTCTGGTATGCAACCCCCAGATCCCTGTCGCCCCTAGGGACGAACATTAAGTCCTGGACACAAGCCTAGATGAGGTCTATTTTGCCCTGCAGTGACTCGTGGACAATCCCCAGCTCTCCCTTGAAACTCGAATGGAAGATAGGACTTCCCTGGGCCAACATATGAGGAAGACTGTATTCCCCGTCGAAACTCGAGAATCCCGCCACAACTCGAGAAACGCCACGTGGTTCCCCCGTCATCGCAAGATGAGCCCCTTGCCCCCTACAGCATCTCAAGAGAAGTCCCACGTTCCGTCTTGAAGTGCGAAACGGTATTGGCACCCTTGATGCGACCTCAAAAGTTCCTCGACACACCGGTCTGACTCGAGGAGAACACCGAGGTTCCCGGCACCACTACATCTGGGCCCCTTCTCCCCTCCGGATCGTGACAGGAGGGTTGATTCCCCTGTTTTGTCTTGAAGGGGTTCCCGCCTTTCCCGGTGCATCTCAGGATGAGGCCGGTCTCACGAGGATATTCGAGACATAGCCTCGTGGATGGTGACACATGCCGAAAGACCCCGATTTCCCGGTTCACTCTTGATAAGATCCCAATGCCCGGACACCTCTTTGAAGATAACCCTTTTGATGAAGGCACAACACGAAGGGGCAATGACACCCCCAGGTATCATCCGGAGAAACCCGCAGGTACCACACACAGCTCGAGAAGTGACCTGTCACCCCGTGAACAACTGGAGAGGCAAGCAGAGTTCCATTCCTCCACACAAGAGGAGGCCTGACTCTCCTGTTCGAACTCTGCAGCGAAACTGCGATCCGAGTCAGATCTGGCCCAGGGGAAGTCAGGAGAGGAAACATGAGTTTCCTGCCTCCACTTGAGATGAGGCCCTCTTCCATTGCACCGAACCCAGTGGAGTCCCGAGAGGCCCCTCCCAACTGCACAGTATCCCTGACTTCTCAGAGGCACCCTTAGACCTTCCTGAGATCACCGGCACAAGTCGAGGGAACCAAGGGTTTCCTGCCCCAACCCGTAAAAGACCTCGAGAGTCCTTCTTCAACGCGTCTTGAGGTGCGATTCCCCTACCATGACTCGAGAGCAATGACGCGCTCCCCCTAGCCACGCGCGTAGAAACCTGACTTCCCTGGCGCCACAGGAGAGGCTCCCTGAGCTCCCCATTATACCTCGTGAGCAACACCACACTGGAGCCGCAGCTCGAGAATACCCACGAGACGCCCGTCCTCACGAGATGAGGGCCTTCTTTTGCTGTATGGCCTGGAGAGCAATCCTGAGTCCTCTCTCCAAACTCCACAGGAGGCTTGACTCATTTTAGGCCACACAGTGAGCTCCAAGATATACCCGTCGCGACTCGAGAGGAGAGCGGTGTCCTTGGCTTCCCCTCGAGACGAGGCCTGATTCCCAGGGTGAGTCGAGAATGCAATGCCGAGATCGCTGTCGCCCCAGCAGAGGAACATTAGGTCCTGGACACA
This sequence comes from Bubalus kerabau, assembly GCF_029407905.1. Classification (NCBI taxonomy): domain Eukaryota; kingdom Metazoa; phylum Chordata; class Mammalia; order Artiodactyla; family Bovidae; genus Bubalus; species Bubalus kerabau. Next base: position 1,120,140 of record NW_026577887.1, on the reverse strand, counting down.
AGCCTAGATGAGGTCTATTTGGCCCTGCAGTGTCTCGAGAGCAATCCCCAGTTCTAACTCGCAATTCGAATGAAAACTGGACTTCCCTGGGCCAGTTGAAGAGGAAGCCTGAATTCCCCGTCGTAACTCGAGAAACCCGCCACAACTCAAGAAAAACCACGTGGTTCCCCCGTCATCGAAAGATGAGGCCCTTGCCCGCTACAGCGTCTCAAGAGAAGTCCCACGTTCCGTATTGAAGAGCGAAAAGTTACTTGGAACCCTTGATGCGACCCCAAAAATTCCCCGACATACCAGTCTCACTTGAGGAGAACACCGAGGTTCCCGGCACCACTTCATCTGAGACTCTTCTCCCCTCTTGATCGCGACAGGAGGTTCGATTCCCCTGCTTTGTCTGGAAGGCGTTCCCGACCTTCCTGGCGCACATCAAGATGAGGCCAGTCTCACGAGGAAATTCGAGACATAGCCTCATGGGTGGTGCGACATGCCAAAAGACCCCGATTCCCTGGTCCGCTCTTGATAAGAACCCGATGGCAGAACCCAACTCGAAGGCAATCCTGTGGATCAAGGCACAAAACGAAGGGGCAGTGACACCCCGGTGCATCGTCCAGAAAAACCCGCAAGTTCCACATACAAATCGACAAGTGGCCTGTCACCCCATGAACAACGCGAGAGTCAAGCGGAGTTCCATTCCTCCACACAAGACGAGGCCTGACTCTCCTGTCCCAACTCTGCAGGGACTCTGGGATCCGAGTCAGATCCGGCGCATTCGAAGCCAGGAGAGGAACCCTGAGGTTCCTGCCTCAACTTGTCATGAGGCCCTCTTCCATTGCACCAAACCCAGTGGAGTTCCGAGAGGCCCCTCCCAACTCCACAGTGACCCTGACTTCTCAGAGGCACGCTGAGAAGCTTCCTGAGGTCACTGGCACAAGTCGATGGAACCCAGGGTTTCCTGCTGCAACCCAAGAAAGACCTTGAGAGTCCTTCTTTAACACGTCTTCAGGCCCAATTCCACTACCATGACTCGAGAACAATGACGGGCTCCCTCTCACCACGTGCATAGAGACCTGACTGCCCTGGCACCACGTGAGAGGCTCACTGAGCTCCCAGTCTTACTTCGTGAGAAACCCCACATAGCGCCACAGCTCGAGAAAACCTACGAGACGCCCCAGTCATTGGGAGATGAGGGCCTTCATTTCATGCATTGCCTGGAGAGCAATCCCGTGTCCTCCCTCCAAACACCAGAGGAGGTTTGACTCCCTTTAAGCCACTCAGTGGGCTCCAAGACATACCCGTCCGACTCGAGAGGAGAGCAGAGTCCTTTGCTTCCCCTCGAGACGAGGCCTGACTCCAAGGTGAGTCTGGAATGCAACCCCGAGATTTCTGTCGAGTCTTGAGATGAACATTAGGTCCTGCACACAAGCCTTGGTGGGGTCTCTTTTGCCTTCAGTGACTAGAGCGCACCTCCAGCTCTTCCTCGAATCTCGAATGGAAGATAAGACTTTTGTGGGCCAACACAAGAGGAAGCATGAATTCCCTGTGGTAACTCAAATATCCCACCGCAACTCGAGAAAAACCAAGTGGTTCCGCAGTCATTCCAAGATGAGGCCCTTGCCCGCTGGAGCACCCCAAGAGAAGTCCAACGTTCCATTTTGAAGAGTGAAATGGTACTTGGAACGCTTTATGCAACCCCAAAAGTTACCCGACATACCTGTCTCACTTGAGGGAAACACCGAGGTTCCCAGCAGCACTTCATCTGAGCCACTTCTCCCCTCCTGATCGCCAAAGGAGGGTCGATTCCTCTGCTTTGTCTGGAAGAGTTTCATGACCTTCGCGGCACACCTCAGGATGAGGCCGGTTTCATGAGGAAATTCGAGACAACCCACGTGGGTGCTGCCAAATGCTGAACGACCCCGATTTCCCAGTCCGCTCTTCATAAGAACCCGATGCCCGGACACCTCTTCGAAGGCAACCCTGTGGATGAAGGCACAAATCGAAGGATCACTGACACCCCCGTGCATCGTCTGGAAAAACCTGCAGATTCCACACACAGTTTGACAAGGGGCCTAAAACCCGATGAACAACTCGAGAGGCAAGCGGAGTTCCATTCCTCAGAAAAGACGTAGCCTGACTCTCCTGTCCCAACTCTGCAGGGACCCTGCGGTCTGAGTCCGAAACAGAGAGGAAGTCTGAGGTTCCTGCCTCCCCTCGAGATGAGGCCCTCTTCCATTGCGACAAACCCAGCGGAGTCCCGAGAGGCCCCGCCCACTCCACAGTATCCATCAACTCTCAGAGACACCCTGGGAAGTTCCCTAAGGTCCCCGGCAGAAGTCGAGGGAAATGACTTTTCCCGACACAACCCGAGAAAGACCTCGATAGTCGCTCTTCAACGCGTCTCGAGGCCCTAGTCCCCTCCCGTGACTCGAGAGCCATGACGCGCTCCCCCTCGCCACGCGCAGGGAGACCTGACTTCCCTGGCACCGCACGAGAGGCTCCCTGAGATCCTCGTCGTGCCTCGCGAGAAAACCCCCAAGGGCGCCGCAGCTCGAGGAAAGCCCTGAGACGCCCCCGTCCTCACGAGGTGAAGGGCCTTCTTTTCCTACATGGCCTGGAGAACAATCCCGAGCCCTCTCTCCAAAATGAAGAGGAGGCTTGACTCCACTGAGGCCACTAGGGGGCTCCAAGAGATCCGCGTCGCGACTCGGGAGGACAGCGGAGTCCTTGGCTTCCCCTCGAGACGAGGCCTGGCACCCCGGGGGATCCTGGAATGCAACCCCGAGATCCCTGCCTTCCCTGGATAGGAACATTAGGTCCTGTACACACGCCTAGATGAGGTCTCTTTGGCCCTGCAGTGACTCAAGGCAGCCCCCAGCTTTCCCTCGCCACTCGAATGGAAGACGGGGCTTCCCAGGGCCAACAGAGGAGGAAGCCTGTAATCCCCGTCGTCACTCGAGAATCCCACCGCAAATCGAGAAAAAACACGTGGTTCTAACGTCTTCGCAAGATGAGGCCCTTGCCCACTACGGCGTCTCAAGGGAAGTCCCATGATCCGCCCTGAAGTGCGAAACGGTACCTGACACCCTTCGTACGACACCCAAAAGTTCCCCGACACGCCGGGTTCCCTCAAGGGGAACACCGAGAGTCCCGGCACAGCTTCATCTGAGCCCCTTCTCCCCTCCTGATCGCGACAGGAGAGGCGATTCCCCTGCGTGGTCCAGAAGGGGTTCCCGGCCTTCCCGGCGCACCTCAGGATGAGGCCGGTCTCACGGGGAAATTCGAGACGAGCCACGTGGGTGGTGCCACATGCCGAACGCCCCCGATTCCCCGGTCCGCTCTTGAGAAGGACCCGAGGCCCGGACCTCTCTTCGAAGGCAACCCTGTGGGTGAAGGTACCACTCGAAGGGGCACTGACACCCCCGTGAGTCGTCCGGAAAAAGCCGCGGTTTCCACACACAGCTCGACGAGGTGCGTGAGACACCCTGAGCAATTCGAGAGGCAAGCGGGGTTCCCTTCCTCAGACAAGACGAGGCCTGACTCTCCTGTCCCAACTCTGCAGGGACCCTGTGGTTGGAGTCCGAAAAGGAGAGGAAGCCTAAGTTTCCTGTCTCCCCTCGAGATGACGCCCTCTTCCATTGCGCCAAGCCCAGCGGAGTCCCGAGAGGCCCCGCCAACTCCACAGCATCCCTCACCTATCAGAGGCACCATGGGAAGTTCCCTCAGGTCCCTGGCAGAAGTCGAGGGAAATGAGGCTTTCCCGCCGCAACCCCAGAAAGACCTCGAGAGTCCTTCTTCAACGCGTCTGGAGGCCCTAGTCCTCTCCCATGACTCGAGAGCCATGACGCGCTCCCCCTCGCCACCCGCACAGAGACCTGACTTCCCTGGCACCGCACGAGAGGCTCCCTGAGATCCTCGTCTTGCCTCGTGAAAAACCCCCACGGGCGCCGCAGCTCGAGGAAACCCCTGAGAAGCCCCCATCCTCGCGAGGTGAGGGCCTTCTTTTCCTGCCTGACCCAGACCGCAATCCTGAGTCCTCTCTCCAAACTGAAGAGAAGGCCTGACACCCTTGAGGCCACTCAGTGGGCTCCAAGAGATCTGCGTCGCGACTTGAGAGGAGAGCGGCATCCTTTGCTTGCCCTCGAGGCTAGGCCTGACTCCCCGGGGGAGTCTGGAACGCCACCCTGTGATCCCTGTCTTCCCTTGAGAGGAACGTTAAGTCCGGGACACAGGCCTAGATGAGGTCTCTTTGGCCCTGCAGTGACTCGAGTGCAACCCCAAGCTTTCCCTCGCAACTCGAATGGAAGATTAGGCTTCCCGGGGCCAACACAAGAGGAAGCCTGAAATCCCCATCGTAACTCTAGAATCCCGCCGCAACTCGAGAAAATCCACATGGTTCCAACGTCTTCGCAAGATGAGGCCCTTGCCCGCTACGGCGTCTCAAGGGAAGTCCCAGGTTCTGTCCTGAAGTGCAAAATGGTACCTGACTCCTTTCATGCAACCCCCAAAAGTCCCCCACACGCCGGTTTCCCTCGAGGGTAACACCGAGGGTTCCGGCCCCACTTCATCTGAGCCCCTTCTCCCCTCCTGATGGCGACAGGAGAGTCGATCCCCCTGCGTTGTCTGGAAGGTTCCCCGGCCTTCCTGGCACACGTCAGGATGAAGCCGGCCTCACTAGGAAATTTGAGACTAGCCCCGTGGGTGGTCCCACATGCCGAAAGACCCCGATTTCCCGGTCCGCTCTTAAAAAGAACCCGAGGCCCAGACACCTCTTCGAAGGCAACCCAGTGGGTGAAGGCACAACACGAAGGGGCACTGTCACCGTCGTGCATTTCCGGAAATACCCGCAGGTTCCACACACAGCTCAACAAGGGCCCTGAGACCCCCTGAGCACCTCGAGAGGCAAGCGGAGTTCCCTTCCTCAGACAAGACGATTCCTGACTCTCCTGTCCCAACTCTGCAGGTACCCTGCGGTCGGAGTCTGAAACGGAGAGGAAGCCTGAGGTTCCTGCCTTCCCTGGAGATGAGGCCCTCTTCCATTGTGCCAAACCCAGCAGAGTCCTGAGAGGTCCCGCCAACTCCACAGCATCCCTCATCTGTCAGAAGCACACTGGGAAGTTCCCTAAGTTCACCGGTAAACTTTTATTGCACAAGGTCCCCATGAAAAGGCCCACGCAGCAGGACAGCCACAGATTCTGTCTGCCATTAAAGGGCAGTAAGGTGCCCTCCCCTCTTCTTTGCTGCCTCGGCGGCCACCAGGGTGCAATTCGCATACCCTTCCCTTTCCCATCCTAGCAGGTGCTCCAGGGCCCGCTGGCCTACAAAGTGCCAGAAGCAGGGCTGGGCCAGCCGGCCAGAATTCAGGGTTCTGTCCCTTGGACTTCCAGCAGACACTAGGCTGCTTGGGAAAACCGCGCAGACTATGAGGATTTTCAGCAGAGGGGTGGAGTGGTAAAGGCCTTGACCCCAAAGACGAGGCGTTCCTGCGACCGCCAGGTTGGGGAGCTCTGAGACTGTGCCAACACAGGGCGGAATACATGGTTCCCTGCTCCACGCAGTCCCCGTTCCCTTACCTGTGTTCCGCACCCCTCCGCTGTGGCCGATGGATGCCGATCCTTGGGGATCCAGGAGTTCACGAAATGGGCATTCCCAGCCGCAATGGCGACCCCCAACAGCACATCTGGAAAGCCCTCCCCCACCCCTGCCAGGAGCCAACCCCCGCTGCGAACGGACCCCCACCCCGCCCCGCGCCGCCAGGTTTCGTCCCGGCCCTGCCGGGCTCCCGGCGGGTTCCCAGCCATATTGGCGACCCCCGGGAGCACAACAGGGACCGACCCCCCACCCACAGCGAGCGGAATCTCGACCTGTGCAGCCCAGGTTTACCCCACCCTGGCTGCGCTCCCGGCACATTTCCAGCTGCAGTGGCCATCTCCGAGAGCACAACTGGGAAGCCCTCCCCTACCCCCGCCAGGAGCCGACACCCGCCCTGCGCCGCCCGGGGCGCCCCACCCCTGCCGCGCTCCAGAGGCGCTGCCCACCTTCACCAGCGGCTCTCGGTGAGACCCGTCCCCACGCCCGGTTCCAGGAGGGGCTCTCGGACCTCGCTGCTGCCGCCAGGTTAAACATGAGGACAATACATACACCCCACAGAGACAATCCAAGCTGTCTATGATTTAGGGATAAAACGAGGACTACAGAAAGGCAAGATGACCTGACCTAGGAGGGCCATGATATTCTATAGAACCAGACAAAGTTGGTTACCAAGGAAACTTTTTTCCTTGGAACCCGGAAAGCTGGTTCTTTGCATATGCAATGACCAACAATTAGCTTGTTACCCAAGCCTGCCTTACTGCCACCCCCATCCCCCCACTCCCCAGAAGACTGGCTCAAAGAAATATTTTAAATCTCAGGCGGAAACCTGGAAGATGTCTTGTCTGTCTGTTTGGATTAAGGTATGTGTCAGTGTGAGCCTTGTGTTTTTTGATAATATTGCTCAAGTTCTGTGTTCTGATTTCAATGGTCTCAAGACAAGGCAGCCCTTCCAAATCAAACTGCTGGAAATACAAGAAAACATTGACCTAAATGAATGTCAGAGTCCCGTGAACTGGGAACTAGTCAATATTAAATATCTAGTATTTTTGGTTTTGCTCCTCCACTATAGACATGTCTAAGAGTCAACAACATTAAGCACAACATGTTCATAGTGCCTAGGTTTCTTTTGAGGTAAAAATTGCTCTATTGTTATATCTGTCACAAGCTTGTCAGCAAGAAACTACCTGGAAACGACAACAACAAAAGTAAAAAATGTAAATGTGATATGAGCTTTTAGATAAACTCTTAACAATAATTATACTCTAAAATATCTGCCTCTCATAGTCTTGATTGAAGGCAGAGGAGAAGGGGATGACAAGGGTACGATGGTTGGATGGCATCACTGACTCGATGGACATGAGTTTGAGCAAGCCCCTGGAGCTGGTGACAGACACGGAAGCCTGGCGTCCTTCAGGCCACGGGGTCCCAAAGAGTCAGACACGACTGAGCAACTGAACTGAACTGAACTAACAAACGTTTCTCCAGGTGTTTTGGTTACCCGAGTTTCTATCCTTGTGACGACAGTGTATTGAATAGCTAGGTCATTTCCAAATAAATGAAAGTTCTGAAACATTCACGACTTGAAAGGACCTCCCTTTTACACAGAAACAAAAGAGATTTTTGACTCTCCATGAATAGTGTCTGGCACCATCCTGACATGTTAAATGTAAGAAAGCAATTGTTTTGTTTTGTTTTGTTCTGTTCTTGGGGGTGGGGGGAGGGGGGCGGGCTATAGCCAATGCCAATATAAAAGTCAGTTCTTGGTTGCTGAAGGGAAATGTATGACTTGTTATATCAAGAAAGTATGTGGAATGCAATGGCACTTGAGGAAGGAAAACGAAGTAGTTCTGTCTTACAGGTGGCCGTTTCAGGATGGGAGAAGCAAGGGAATGGGTACAGAATGGGATAAGGAGGTTGTAGGGAAAGTGGACCCCCAGAAAAGAGTTCTGTGCCTAGCACAAGTTTTCTTGAGATGTCGAACTGCCTTTGCTAATGGAGTTTAAGTTTCTTTACCTCTTAAGTGATCTCTTCTAGGTTGACCTAGAACAGAAATCTTTGGTTAGCTTTGGCTAAGTGGAGAAGTAGTGTTTCACGGTGACATATGTGATCCTTCCTGACTGTTTGCAGCCCTTTTGATATCGATGCCTTGCTTCTGCTGCTGCTGCCGCCGCCGCTGCTGCTAAGTCGTTTCAGTCGTGTCCGACTCTGTGCGACCCCATAGACGGCAGCCCACCAGGCCCCGCAGTCCCTGGGGTTCTCTAGGCAAGAACACTGGAGTGGGTTGCCATTTCCTCCTCCCATGCATGAAAGTGAAAAGTGAACGTGAAGTCGCTCAGTGGTGTCCGACTCTTAACCACCCCATGGACTGCAGCCTACCAGGCTCCTCCATCCATGGGATTTTCCACGCAAGAGTACTGGAGTGGGGTGCCATTGCCTTCTCCCATATCTATGCACAAGCCTGCCTAAATAATTGACTTCTAGCTAGCTTTGGGATGCCAATGACCATCCACCCTTACCAGGCAACAGAGAAGAGAAAAACACTTACCACAGGAGGTCCTGGTAAGGAACAAGGAACTAACAAGCTCCCGCCAACCAGGATTCTGCAGAGGTCAACAAGAGGTCAGTAAGAGATGGAAGACTGCAGTCCAGAGGTCCTAGCAACTTCCATCTTGCAGCAGAGACCCAGCATAGTCAAAACGAATTCAATGTTGCAAAAAATAAGTAAACAAATAAAGGACAGAAGTCCTTTGAACACATGACTGAGATTAGGGGTGAGGCAGTACATGTACGGTGCCCGGAAAATCTTAAAGTATGAGAAAGGAAAGAATTTAAAGACAACTATCAAGCTGTCCGAACTGATAAAAACGAAAGATTACACAGTTTTTTCTGTATATATTAGCAGATAATAATCTGAAAAGGAATTTAAAAAAATTCCCTTTCAATAATGTCAACATGAATACAACACTTTGCCATGGATGTAACGAGGATGACAAGACTGGCACACTGGAAATTATACACCCTGGCTGAAAACTATCCTGAATACATGGACAGATATTCCATAACAATGGAAAGACTTAAGATGGCAATACCATGGAATGCATCTTCAATCTGAAATGAAGATTTGATATGATTTGTTCGCTCAGAGCTTTTGTGTCATCAATTGTTATTAAAGTATAAATGAGATAGAGAAAGCTGCTGACTTAGACTTGAGGTGGGGTGTACGCCCTGCTGGTCTCTAGCCAGATATTCTACAGGCACTAGCAGTCAGCTAAGGAAAGAAAGGCACTGTCTCAGGGAATGGCACCAGGCCCCTCCCCCACGACATGCCTTGAGGTCACATTGGCAGCAGGTGAGTCATCCTGGGCCAAAAACTGATTGACATGAATCTTGAAGAAAGGCAGTATTCCAGGCAAATATATCATTTCCTTAACATAGATTAGGAGAACAAGGTACGAGGAAAACATACTGTTTTGTTCAAGTCGCTTCTGAGCCTATTGGGGGAACCGACCTGAAGCCAGAGTCCAGCAGATATACATAGGATATTTACATCGCTTAAGACAAACATTTCCTCAGGAACAAATGCATTGCTTAGCTCAAGGTTTGTCTGCGAAATTCTTACACATCAGTAGATGGCTCCGAGCTGGGTTTCTACACACAAGAACATGAATGCAAAGGACAAGCCTGCACAGCCCATCTGACCCCTCCCCCACAGCTAGCAGCATTTCCAAGTGACCTCCTAAGGCCTTCCCCAAAATACAGGGGCACCTCTGGGTTTCCTGTTTCAAGCTCTTCGAACACTTTTCTTAAAAAAAAAAAATCCTGCACACTTCTTGATAGAATGCCACAGTGCAAGGAAAACAGGCCTTCAATACTTAAACCTCCCTGTGCCAAACACTTGGGGCTTGGTTTTGTTTTGTTTTGTTTTTTAATTACACCACCACATAATTTAAACTTTTTACAATTTCTAATTATTCAGTACCAAAACACCAAACTTTTATTGCACAAGGTCCCCATGAAAAGGCCCACGCATCAGGACAGCCACAGATTCTGCCATGAAAGGGCAGCAAGGTGCCCTCCCCACTTCTTTGCTGCCTGGGCGGCCACCAGGGTTTGAAATCCATGCACCCTACTAACTTTCTAGGGTGCAATTCGCGGACCCTTCCCTTTCTCATCCTAGCAGGTGTTCCAGGGCCCGCTGGCCTACAAAGTGCCAGAAGCAGGGCTGGGCCAGCCGGCCAGAGTTCAGGGTTCTGTCCCTTGGAGTTCCAGGGGACACTAGGCTGCTTGGGAAAACCGTGCAGACTGAGATTTTTCAGCAAAGGGGTGGATCGGTAAAGGCCTTGACACCAAGGGCGAGGCCTTTCTGCAACCGCCAGGTTGGGGAGCTCCGAGAATGTGCCAACAGAGGGCGGAATACGTGGTTCCCTGCTCCAAGCAGTCCCAGTTCTCTGACCTGTGGCCCGCAGCCCTCCGCTGCACCCACTAGATGTGGATCCTTGGGGACACATTAGCATAGGAAATGGGCGTTCCTAGCCGCAGTGGCGACCCCGGAGAGCACAACTGGGACCGAACCCCCACCCACAGCCATCTAAATCTCGACCCGCGCAGCCCAGGTTTACCCCACCCCTGCCGCACTCCCAGCGCGTTTCCAGCTGCAGTGGGGACCCCCGAGAGCACAACTGTTACCACCCCCCACCCCCTCCCGACCGGAACCCCGACCCGCGCCGCCTGGGATCGCCCCGCCCCTGGCGCGCTCCCGGCGCATTGCCCACTTCCACCAGGGGCTCCCGGTGAGCCCTGTCCCCACGCCCGGTTCCAGGAGAGGCTCTCGGACCTCGCTACTGCCGCCAGGTCAAACACGAGGACAATACATCCACCCCACAGAGACAATCCAAGCTGTCTATGATTTAGGGTTCAAACGAGGACTACAGAAAGGAAAGATGTCCTGACCTAGGAGGGCCATGAGAGTCTATAGATCCAAACAAAATTGGGTACCAAGGAAGCTTTTTTCCTTGGAACCCGGAAAGCTGGTTCTTTGCATATGCAATGACCAACAATTAGCTTGTTACCCAAGCCTGCCTCGCTGCCACCCCCACTCCCCCCCCCCCCCCACTTCCCAGGAAAACGGCTCAAAGAAATATTTTAAATCTCAGGCGGAAAACTGGAAGATGTCTTGTCTGTCTGTCTGGATTAAGGTATGTGTCAGTGTGAGCCTTGTGTTTTTTGATAATATTGCTCAAGTTCTGAGTTCTGATTTCAATGGTCTCAAGACAAGGCAGCCCTTCCAAATCAAACTGCTGGAAATACAAGAAAACATTGACCTAAATGAATGTCAGAGTCCCGTGAACTGGGAACTAGTCAATATTAAATATCTAGTATTTTTGGTTTTGCTCCTCCACTATAGACATGTCTAAGAGTCAACAACATTAAGCACAACATGTACATAGTGCCTAGGTTTCTTTTGAGGTAAAAATTGCTCTATTGTTATATCTGTCACAAGCTTGTCAGCAAGAAAGTACCTGGAAACAGCAACAACCAATGTAAAATATGTAAATGTGATATGAGCTTTTAGATAAACTCTTAACAATAATTATACTCTAAAATATCTGCCTCTCATAGTCTTGATTGAAGGCAGAGGAGAAGGGGATGACAGAGGATAAGATGGTTGGATGGCATCACTGACTCGATGGACATGAGTTTGAGCAAGCCCCTGGAGTTGGTGATGGACACGGAAGCCTGGCGTCCTGCAGGCCACGGGGTCACAAAGAGTCAGACTCGACTGAGCAACTGAACTGAACTGAACTTACAATCGTTCCTCCAGGTGTTTTGGTTACCTGAGTTTCTATCCTGGTGCTAAACTAAGTGACGACAGTGTATTGAATAGCTAGGTCACTTCCAAATAAATGAAACTTCTTAAACATTCACGACTTGAAAGGACCTCCCTTTTACACAGAAACAAAAGAGATTTTTGACTCTGCATGAATAGTGACTGGCACCATCCGAACATATTAAATGTAAGAAAGCAATTTTTTTGTTTTGTTTTGTTCTGTTCTGTTCTTGCAGGAAGCGGGGTGGGCGTTATTATCACTGATAGGTATGCTCACCAATCTATCAAATGCCAATATAAGAGTCAGTTCTTGGTTGCTGAAGGGAAATGTATGACTTGTTATTACAAGAATGTATGGAATGCAATCACACTTTAAGAAGGAAAACGAAGTAGTTCTGTCTTACAGGTGGCATTTTCAGGACGGGAGAAGCAAAGGAATGGGTACAGAATGGGATAAGGAGGTTGTAGGGAAAGTAGGCCCCCAGAAAAGAGTTTTGTGCCTAGCACAAGTTTTCTTGAGATGTTGAACTGCCTTTGCTAATGGAGTTTAAGTTTCTTTACCTCTTAAGTGATCTCTTCTAGGTTGACCTAGAACAGAAATCTTTCGTTAGCTTTGGCTAAGAGGAGAAGTATTGTTTCACGATGACATATGTGATCCTACCTGACTGTTCTCATCCCCTTTGATATCTATGCACTGCTGCTGCTGCTGCTGCAGCTGCTAAGTGGTTCAGTTGAGGCCGACCCTGTGCCACGCCATAGATGGCAGCCCACCAGGCCCCGCAGTCTCTGGGGTTCTCTAGGCAAGAACACTGGAGTGGGTTGCCATTTCCTCCTCCTATGCATGAAAGTGAAAAGTGAAAACGAAGTCACTCAGTGGTGTCCGACTCTTAGCCACCCCATGGACTGCAGCCTACCAGGCTCCTCCATCCTTGGGATTTTCCAGGAGTGGGGTGCCATTGCCTTCTCCCATATCTGTGCACAAGCCTGCCTAAATAATTGACTTCTAGCCAACTTTGGGATGCCCATGACCACCCACCCTTACCAGGCAACAGAGAAGAGAAAAACACTTACCACAGGAGGTTCTGATAAGGAACAAGGAACTAACAAGCTCCCACCTACCAGGATTCTGCAGAGGTCAACAAGAGGTCAGCAAGAGATGAAAGACTGCAGTCCAGAGGTCCTAGCTACTTCCATCTAGCAACAAACACCCAGCATAGTCAAAACGATTTCAATGTTAAAGAATAAATAAATAAATAAATAAATAAAAGGACAGAAGTTCTTTGAACACATGTCTGAATTTAGGGGTGAGGCATTACATATGTGTCCCAGGATAATCTTAAAGTGTCAGAAAGTAAAGAAATTAAAGACAACTATCAAGCTGTCCAAACTGATAAAAATGAATGATTACACAGTTTTATCTGTATACATTAGCAGATAATAATCTGAAAAGGAATTTTAAAAAATTCCCTTTCAATAATATCAACATGAATAAAACACTTTGCCATGGATGTAACGAGGATGACAAGACTGGCACACTGGAAATTATACACCCTGGCTGAAAACTATCCTGAATACATGGACAGATATTCCATAACGATGGAAAGACTTAAGATGGCAATACCATGGAATGCATCTTCAATCTGAAATGAAGATTTGATATGATTTGATCGCTCAGAGCTTTTGTGTCATCAAGTGTTATTAAAGTATTAAAGAGATAGAGAAAGCTGCTGACTTAGACTCGAGGCGGGGTGGGGGGGGGTAGTAAGAGTACCCCCTGCTGGTCTTTAGCCAGATATTCTACAGGCACTAGCAGTCAGCTAAGGAAAGAAAGGAACTGTTTCAGGGAATGGCACCAGGCCCCTCCCCCACGACATGCATTGAGATAATATTGGCAGCAGGTGAGTCATCCCGGGCCAAAACTTGATTGACATGAATCTTGAAGAAAGGCAGTATTGCAGGCAAATATATCATTTCCTTAACATAGATAAGGAGAACAAGCTAGGAGGAAAACATGCTGTTTTGTTCAAATCGCTTCTGAGCCTTTTGGGGGAACCGACCTGAAGCCAGAGTCTAGCGGAAATACATAGGATATTTACATCGCTTAAGACAAACATTTTCTTAGGAAAAAATGCATTGCTTAGCTCAAGGTTTGTCTGCGAAATTCTTACACATCAGGAGATGGCTCCGAGCTGGGTTTCCACACACAAGAACATCCATGCAAAGGACAAGCCTGCACAGCCCATCTGCCCCCCTCCCGCACAGCCAGCAGCATTTCCAAGTGACCTCCTAAGGCCTTCCCCAAAATACAGGGGCACCTCTGGGTTTCCTGTTTCCCTCACTTCGAACACTTTTCTTAAAAAAAAAAATCCTGCACACTTCTTGATAGAATGCCACAGTGCAAGGAATACAGTCCTTCAATATTTAAACCTCCATTTGCAAAACACTTGGAGCTTGGTTTTGTTTTGTTTTGTTTTTTAATTACACCACCACATAATTTAAAGCTTTTACACGTTCTAATTATTCAGTTCCAAAACACCAAACTTTTATTGCACAGGGTCCTCATGAAAAGGCCCACGCAGCTGGACAACCACAGATTCTGCCATGAAAGGGCAGCAAGGTGCCCTCCCCACTTCTTTGCTGCCTGGGCGGCCACCAGGGTTCGAAATCCATGCACCCTACTAAGTTTCTAGGGTGCAATCCATGGACCCTTCCCTTTCCCATCCCAGCAGGTGCTCAAGGGCCCGCTGGCTTACAAAGTGCCAGAAGAGGGCTGGGCCAGCCGGCCAGAGTTCAGTGTTCTGTCCCTTGGACTTCCAGCGGACACTAGGCTGCTTGGAAAAACCGCGCAGACTCTGAGATTTTTCAGCAGAGGGGTGGAGCGGTAAAGGCCTTGACCCCAAAGGCAAGGCCTTTCTGCGACCGCCAGGTTGGGGAGCTCCGAGAATGTGTCAACAGACGGCGGAATACTTGGTTCCCTGCTCCACGCAGTCCCAGTTCCCTTACCTGTGGTCTGCAGCCCTCCGCTGCACCCACGGGATGGCGATCCTTGGGGACCCAGGAGCGGACGAAATGGGCGTTCCCAGCCGCAGTTGCAACCCCCGAGAGCGCAACTGGGAACCCCTCCCCATCCCCCCCGTGAGCCGACCCCGCCCCGCTCCGTCAGGGTTAGCCCCGCCCCTGCCGCGCTCCCTGCGCGTTCCCAGCCGCAGTGGCGACCCCGGGAGCACAACTGGGACCGACCCCCACCCAAAGCCATCTGAATCTCGACCCCCGCAGCCCGGGTTTACCTGTCCCGGGTGCGCTCCCGGCGAGTTTTCAGCCTCAGTGTCCACCTCTGAGAGCACAACTGGGAAGCCCGCCCCCACCCCCGCCAGAAGCCGACCCCCGCCCCACGCCGCCCGCGTTCGCCCCGCCCCTGCACGGTCCAGGTACCTTCCCAGCTTCTAGCGTTCACGCCCGGGTAGGAGCAGGATGTAGGAGTATGGGAGATGTGTCTGGAGCCTGACAGCCTCAGCTCCGCTCTGGCCTGCCCTTTGGACCTAGGAGCCAGGCCAACTTGCAGAGGGCTTAGGGCCCCATTGTATGCAAACTACCAAGGCCTACCGCAAGGAGAGCTCTGTCCGAGGGAAGGGAAGTGCCCCAGGCTGCGTTCCCAAGATGTTGCTTGGCAATGCAGACTCAGCGGTAAACGGAGGGAATCAGGCTCTCTGTAGCCGCAGCTTCACACACAGGTGTGTCTCCGTAGGAATCAAGAAAGATCCTGACAGGGTGAGGTTCATTAGAGCTATACTAAAGAGCAAAGGCTTGTCCATGTGGTCTTGCCTTCCCCTGTGCCTTTGGGTCTCCAGGCTCGGCCCCAGCTCCGTGGAAACAACCCCTGAGAAAATATCTTCAAGATCCACTTTTCCCAGTGTCTGGGAACCGGGGTTCGTAGGAGGAGAGAAAAGCACGCCTCCATCGGGAACAAAAATGCAGCCCACCTGCCTGTGTTTTGAAGCCTCTATTTGGAAGGAATGGGTTAGCTTCTCCTAAAGGAGACCTCCAGATCTGCTCAGAAGTTGTTAATTCCAGAGGCAGGGTACTGGTTCCTGACTGCCCTTTGCTAGCCTTGCAAAGATATTCCTAGATTCTATGGTTATTTTCCATGAAGAAGCAGGCTTCGGGAATGTGTCAGACGGGACTGGCTCCTTATTGACCTCAGCTCAGCTATTGCCTTTCCATTCAAACTAGGGCAAGGCCCTACTTTATGAAGGGTAAGGGTCTTCTTCTTTGCAAACTGCCAAGGGCTACAGCAATGAGACCTCTGTCAAGGTGAGGGAAGCCTAAGAGGATGGATTCTCAAGCAGGTGCTTTGCTACAAAGCATCAGCACCCCACGGAGAGAATCAAGCTCCCTGTGCACCAATGTTGGGAGTGTAGCTTCACACACAGAGTTGTCTCTATAGGAGCCAAGAATGTTCCTGAGAGATTAGGTTCACTAAACCTCTCCTACAGAGCATAGACCTGTCAATGTGGTTTTGCCTTCCCCTGTGAGTTGGGTCCTCGAGGTCCGCCACACCTCCGGGGAAACTGTCCCTGAGAAAAGATCTCCAGGAACCGCTTCGCCGAGGCTGGGAAATGCTGTTCACAGGAAGTAAGGCAAGCGAATCTCCTGCAGAGTAAAAGAGGCCTTACAGTCCCTGGAGGAGCAGGCTGCCAGAGTGTGTGAAACCTGACTGTTGCCTTACTGGCCTCAGCTCCGCCATTGCCTGTTCATCCGAGCTAGCACCCAGGCCTACTTGGAAAAGCATTTGGGTGCAGATTTCTACAAAGTGCCAAGGGCTACAGCAGTGAGAATTCTCTCAGTGGTAAGGGAGAGCATTTTATGGATTCTCAAGCTGTTTTCTGAATGACAGCGTCAAAATGAACAGAGAGAATCAGGCTCTCTGTGCCCCTATGTTAGGTACGCAGCTTCACACACAGAGGTGTCTCTATAGGAGCCAAGAATGCTCCTGAGAGATGAGGTTCACAAGAGGTCTGCTACAGAGCATAGACCTGTCCATGTGGTCTTGCCTTCCCCTGTGCCTTTGGGCCCCGGGCTCGGCCCCAGCTCCGTGGAAACAAGCCCTGAGAAAATATCTTCAAGATACGCTTTTCCCAGAGGCTGGGAACTGGAGTTCATAGGAGGAGAGAAAAGCAAGCCTCCTTCGGGCACGAAATGCAGCCAACCTGCCTGTGTTTTGAAGCCTCTATTTGGAAGGAATGGGTTAGCTTCTCCTAAAGGAGACCTCCAGATCTGCTCAGAAGTCGGTAATTCCAGAGGCAGGGTGCTGGTTCCTGACTGCCCTTTGCCAGCCTTGCAAAGACATTCCAAGATTCTAGAGTTATATTCCATGAAGGAGCAGGCTTCGGGAATGTGTCAGAGGGGACTGGCTCCTTATTGGCCTCAGCTCAGCTATTGCCTTTCCATTCAAACTAGGACAAGGGCCTAGTTTATGAAGTGTAAGGGTCTTCTTCTTTGAAACTGCCAAGGGCTACAGCAATGAGACTTCTGTCAAGGCGAGAAAAGCCTAAGAGGACGGATTCTCAAGCAGGTGCTTTGCTACAAAGCATCAGCACCCCACGGAGAGAACCAAGATCCCTGTTCCCCAATGTTGGGAGTGTAGCTTCACACACAGAGTTGTCTCTATAGGAGCCAAGAATGTTCCTGAGAGATTAGGTTCACTAAACCTCTCCTACAGAGCATAGACCTGTCCATGTGGTTTTTCCTTCCCCTGTGAGTTGGGTCCTCGAGGTCCACCACACCTCCGGGGAAACTGTCCCTGAGAAAAGATCTCCAGGAACGGCTTCGCTGAGGCTGGGAAACGCTGTTCACAGGAAGTAAGGCAAGCGAATCTCCTGCAGAGAAAAAGAGGCCTTACTGTCCCTGGAGGAGCAGGCTGCCAGAGTGTGTGAAACCTGACTGTTGCCTTGCTGGCCTCAGTTCCACCATTGCCTGTTCCTCCGAACTAGGACCCAGGCCTATTTGGAGAAGCGTTTGGCTGCGGATTTCTACAAAGTGCCAAGGGCTACAGCAGTGAGAATTCTCTCAGCGGTCAGGGAGAGCATTTTATGGATTCTCAAGCTGTTTTCTGAACGACAGGGTCAAAATGAACTGAGAGAATCAGGCTCTCTGTGCCCCTATGTTAGGTACGCAGCTTCACACACAGAAGTGTCTCTATAGGAGCCAAGAATGTTCCTGAGAGATGAGGTTCACTAGAAGTCTGCTACAGAGCATAGACCTGTCCATATGGTTTTGCCTTGCCCTGTGAGTTGGGTACCTGAGGTCCGCCCCAGCTCAGGGGAAGGAGCCCCTGAGAAAAGATCTCCAGGGACCGCTATTCCCCCAGGCTGGCAAACGCAGTTCACAGGAGGTAACGCAAGCGAGCCTCCTGCAAGGCACAACAGGCCTTAGTGTCCCTGGACGATCAGGCTGCAAGAGTGTGTGAGACCTGACTGGTGCCTTACTGGCCTCAGCTCCGCCATTGCATGTTCCTCTGAACTAGGACCCAGGCCTACTAGGAGAAGGGTTTGGGTATGGATTTCTAAATACTGCCAAGGGGTATAGCAATGAGAACTGTGTCACGGGTAAGGAAGAGCATTGTATGGATTTTCAAGCTGTTGTTTGAACGACAGCTTCAAAGATGCACAGAGAGGATCAGACTCTGTGTCTCCATGTTCGGTACACAGCTTCACAGACAGGGGTGTCTCCATAGGAAACAAGAACGTTCCTGACAGAGTGAGGTTCACTAGAGCTCTCCTAGAGAGCAAAGACTTGTCCATGTGGTTTTTCTTCCCCTGTGCGTTTGGGGCTCCAGGCTCGGCCCCAGCTCCGTGGAAACAACCTCTGAGAAAAGATCTTCAAGATCCGCTTTTCCCAGAGGCTGGGATGTGGGGTTCATAGGAGGCGGGAAAAGCAGGCCTCCTTCAGAGAGCAAGAGGCAGCCAAGCGGCCTGCGTTTGGAAGCCTCTATTTGGAAGAATGGGTTAGCTTCCCCTAAGGGAGACCTCCAGATCTGTTCAGAAGTCGGTAATTCCAGAGGCAGTGTGCAGGGTCCTGACTGCCCTTTGCCAGCCTTGCAAAGACATTCCTAGATTCTACAGTTATCTTCCTGAAGAAGCAGGCTTTGGGAATATGTCAGACTTGACTGGCGCCTTATTGGCCTCAGCTCAGCTATTGCCTTTCCATTCAAAGTAGGACAAGGCCCTACTTTATGAAGGGTAAGGGTCTTCTTCTTTCCAAACTGCCGAGGGCTACAGCAATGAGACCTCCGTAAATGCGAGGGAAGCATAAGCGGATGGATTATCAGGAAGGTTCTTTGCCACCAAGCATCAGCACCCCACGGAGAGAATCAGGCTCCCTTTGCCCCTATGTGGGGTGTGTAGATTCACACACAGTGGTGTCTCTACAGGAGCCAAGAATGTTCCTGAGAGATGAGGCTCACAAGAGCTCTCCTACAGAGTGCTCACCTGTACATGTGGTTTCGCCTTCCCCTGTGAGTTGGGTGCCCGAGGTCCACCCCAGCTCCGAGAAAACAGCCTCTGAGAAAAGATCTCCAGGAACCGCTTTTCGCCCAGGCTGGGAAAAGCTGTTCACAGGAAGTAAGGCAAGTGAGCCTCCTGCAGAGAAAAAGAAGTCTTACTGTCCCTGGAGGAGCAGGCTGCCAGAGTGTGTGAAAACTGACTGGTGCCATACTGGTCTTAGCTCCGCCATTGCTTGTTCCTCCGAACTGGGACTCAGGCCTACTTGGAGAAGGGTTTAGGTGCAGATTTCTACAAACTGCCAAGGGCTACTGCAATGAGAACTCTCTCAGAGGTAAGGGCGAGAATTGTATGGATTCTCAAGCTGTTTTCTGAACGACAGCATTAAACCTGCACAGAGAGAATCAGGCTCTTTGCCGCCATGTTGGGTACGCAGTTTCACACACAGAGGTGTCCGCATAGGAGCCAAGAACGTTCGTCAAAGACTGAGGTTCACTAGAGCTCTCTTAGAGAGCAAAGACTTGTTCATGTAGTTTTGCCTTCCCCTGTATGTGTGGGTCTCTGGGCACAACCCCAGCTCCGTGGAAACAACCCCTGAGCAAAGATCTCCAAGATCTGCTTTTCCCCCATGCTGGAAACCAGGGATCATAGGAGGCAGGAAAAGCAAGCCTCCTTCAGGCAAGAAGAGGCAGCCAACTAGCCTGTGTTTGGAAGCCTCTATTTGCAAGGAATGGGTTAGCTTCTCCAGAAGGAGACCTCCAGATCTGCTCAGAAGATAGATATTCCAGAGGCAGGGTCGAGGTTCCTGACTGCCCTTTGCCAGCCTTGTAAAGACATTCCTAGATTCTAGCAATATTTTCCATGAAGGAGCAGGCATCGGGAATATGTCAGAGTTGACGGGTGCCTTACTGGCCTCAGCTCAGCTATTGCCTTTCCTTTCAAACTAGGATCAGGGCCTACTTGGTGAAGGGTAAGGGTCTACTTCTTTCCCAACTGCCAAGAGACACAGCAATGAGACCTCTGTCAAGGCGAGGGAAGCGTAAGCAGATGGATTCTCAAACAGGTGCTTTGCCACAAAGCATCAGCACCCCACGGAGAGAATCAGGCTCCCTGTGCCCCTATGTTCGGTGTGTAGCTTTACACACAGAGGTGTCTCTGTACGAGCCAAGAATGTTCCTAAGAGATGAAACACACTGACGTCTCCTACAGAGCATAGACCTGTCCATGTGGTTTTTCCTTCCCCTGTGAGATGGGTCCCCGAGGTCCACCACAGCTCTGGGGATAGAGCCCCTGAGAAAAGATCTCCAGGAACCGCTTTTTGCCCAGGCTGGGAAACGCAGTTCACAGGAGGCAAGGCAAGCGAGCCTCCTGCAGGGAAAAATAGGCCTTACTGTCCCTGGAGGAGCAGGCTGCCAGAGTGTGTGACACCTGACTGGTGCCTTACTGACCTCAGCTCCGCCATTGCATGGCCATCCAAACCAGGACCCAGGCCTACTTGGAGAAGGGTTTGGGTGCGGATTTGTAAAAACTGCCAAAGGCTACAGCAATGAGAAGTCTCTCAGATGTAAGGGAGAGCATTGTATGGATTCTCAAGCTGTTGTTTGAACGACAGCTTCAAAGCTGCAAAGAGAGAATCAGGCCCTGTGTGCCCCCTTGTTGGGTACACAGCTTCACACACAGGGGTGTCTCCATAGGAGTCAAGAACGTTCCTGACACAGTAAGTTTCACTTAGAGGTCTCCTGGAGAGCAAAGACTTGTCCATGTGGTTTTCCTTCCCCTGTGCGATTGGGTCTCTGGTCTCGGCCCCAGCTCCATGGAAACAACCCCTGAGAAAATATCTTCAAGATCCGCTTTTCCCAGAGGCTGGGAACAGGGCTTCATAGGATGCGAGAAAAGCAGGCCTCCTTCGGGCGTGAAAAGGCAGCCAACTGGCCTGTTTGGAAGCCTCTATTTGGAAAGAATGGGTTAGCTTCTCCTAAAGGAGACCTCCAGATCTGCTCAGAAGTCGGTAATTCCAGAGGCAGGGTGCTGGTTCCTGACTGCCCTTTGCCAGCCTTGCAAAGACATTCCCAGATTCTAGAGTTATTTTCCATGAAGGTGAAGGCTACGGGAGTATGTCAGACTTGGCAGGCACCTTATTGGCCTCAGCTCAGCTATTACCTTTCCATTCAAACTAGGACAAAGGCCTACTTTATGAAGGGTAAGGGTCTTCTTCTTTCCAAACTGCCAAGGGCTACAGCAATGGGACCTCTGTCAAGGCGAGGGAAGCCTAAGTGGATGGATCATCAAGCAGGTGCTTTGCCACAAAGCATCAGCACCCCACGGGGAGAATCAGGCTCCATTTGCCCCTATGTTGGGTGTGTAGCTTCACATACAGAGGTGTCTCTATAGGAGGCCAGAATGTTCCTGAGAGATGAGGTTCACTAGAGCTCTCCTACAGAGCATAGACCTGTCCATATGCTTTTGCCTTCCCCTGTGAGTTGGGTCCTCGAGGTCCTCCCCAGCTCCGGGGAAGGAGCCCCTGAGAAAAGATCTCCAGGAACCGCTTTTTGCCCAGGCTGGGAAATGCAGCTCACAGGAGGGAAGTCAAGTGAGCCTCCTGCAGGGAAAAAGAGGGCTTACTGTCCCTGGACGATCAGGCTGCAGAGTGTGTGAGACCTGACTGGTGCCTTACTGGCCTCAGCTCCGCCATTGCATGTTCCTCCGAACTAGGACCCAGGACTACTTGGAGAAGGGTTTGGGTGCGGATTTCTAAAAACTGCCAAGGGCTACAGCAATGAGAACTCTGTCACGGGTAAGGAAGAGCATTGTATGGATTTTCAAGGTGTTTTTTGAACGACATCTTTAAAGCTACACAGAGAGAATCAGGCTCTCTGTGCCCCCATGTTGGGTACGCAGCTTCGCACACAGGGGTGTCTCCATATGAATCAAGAATGTTCGTGACAGAGTGAAGTTCACTAGAGCTCTCCTAGAGAGCAAAGACTTGTACATGTGGTTTTTCTTCCCCTGTGCGTTTGGGGCTCCAGGCTTAGCCCCAGCTCCGTGGAAACAACCCCTGAGAAAAGATCTTCAAGATCCGCTTTTCCCAGAGGCTGGGATGTGGGATTCATAGGAGGCGGGAAAAGCAGGCCTCCTTCAGAGAGCAAGAGGCAGCCAAGCGGCCTGCGTTTGGAAGCCTCTATTTGGAAGAATGGGTTAGCTTCCCCTAAGGGAGACCTCCAGATCTGTTCAGAAGTCAGTAAATCCAGAGGCAGGGTGCAGGCTCCTGACTGCCCTTTGCCAGCCTTGCAGAGACATTCCTAGATTACAGCGTTATTTTCCATGAAGGAGCAGGCTTCGGGAATATGTCAGACTTGACTGGCGCCTTATTGGCCTCAGCTCAGCTCTTGCCTTTCCTTTCAAACTAGGACAAGGGCCCACTTTATGAGAGGTAAGGGTCCTCTTCTTTCCAAACTGCCAAGGGCTACTGCAATGAGACCTCTGTCAAGGCGAGGGAAGCATAAGCTGATGGATTTTCAAGCAGGTGCTTTGCCACAAAGCATCAGCACCCCACGGAAAGAATCTGGCTCCCTTTGCCCCTACGTTGCGTGTGTAGCTACACACAGAGGTGTCTCGATAGGAGCCAAGAATGTTCCTGAGAGAGGAGGTTCACTGTTGGGGGCCAGAGTGAGGCACTCCGCCCATGGCAAAGGTCATGAGGAAGGAGGCTCGACATACGCAAAGGCGGGATCGAGCCTCAGGAGTCCCCCTGGAAATCCTCGAGCATCTACCCCCATAACCAGAGCCTGCCTACCTTACTACTTTGTGCTCTCACCTACACCTCTGACTTTACGGGGGGCTGTCCCCCACCACCTCTTTCGGAGAAGGAGTTAACCTAGAGCTCCAGTTGATAAAAACCCCTGGGTGTGACAAGAGTGTTTTAACCTACAAACTCCTCTGAAGGTTCTCTAGCCTGCCTGACAGGCTTGTCCGGCCACATGTGATTGCTCACAGCCTCCCAACCATGAGAGGCACGAGATGCTTTAAACCTTCTAAAAACAGGTTCCTTAGAAAAGTTAGAAAATTATTAGTATAAGTATAATGGGCTGATTAGAAATCATATTGGTGAAGGGTTTTTCATTTGTTGAGCTGATGTTTACTGCTAAGTCTCCACATCCCCTGCCCTTATACACATTAATGAATATATAGAAGAAATAAGTATTAACCTTTGATATAAATCACGTTAGACCTTAGGCTAAGTAAATTCTTTCCTTAACTAAAACCCACTACACCCTCACCCTATAGGAATGTAACTTTATTTGGGTGGCGTCTGTTTTAAGAATAATCACCCCTGGAGAAATAAGTGTCCTGGTTGACTGACCGCTGTCACAAGGAGAGGGTCGTAAATTGTCAGCAGGCCCCCCGGCCAGAAGATGATGTAACACCCCTAAGACCTCTGTATACTTTTGTATGAAGCACCTGACTTTGATAAAAGTCAGGACTGCTGACCCCACGTGACTTTTGCATAACATCTCAGTGTATAAAAGTAGACCATGGAAAATAAAGAATTGGGATCAGTTTCTCGAAATACTGGTCTCCCCATGTCTCTCTCTCTCTCTCTCACTCTGGTTGAGTCTCCATCTGGAGCGCGGAACCCACCAAGCTTACTAATTTTGCCTGGGCTTCTAAGATCCGACCGGGGAGGCCTCAGTGTCTCCTCTTCTTCGGGAGAATGGAAGGACGCCTGCGGCCTACGTAAGTGGTGCAAGCTTCTTGTCTTGAAGTTTTATTGGTCCCCCGCGTAAACCAAGCTACTCAGCCTCTTTTCTCCAATGAATTTTCCTACTGAGCTATCCTCATTTTATTACTCTTTATATCCTTAATTAACGTTTAATTAAGCAGTTGTTCCCTGACCCTCGCCTACGCCGTCTCTGCTTCGAATACCCTGGATCAGCTGGGGCTGGACCCCGGCAGTTCACTAGAGATCTCCTACAGAGCATAGACCTGTCCATTTGGTTTTGCCTTCCCCTGTGAGTTGGGTCCCCGAGGTCCGCCCCAACTCCGGGGAAACAGCCCCTGAGAAAAGATCTCCAGGAACTGCTTTCCGCCCAGGCTGGGAAACGCTGTTCACAGGAAGTAAGGCAAGCGAGCCTCCTGAAGGGAAATAGAGGCCTTACTGTCCCTGGAGGAGCAGGCTGCCAGAGTGTGTGACACCTGACTGGTGCCTTACTGGCCTCAGCTCCGCTATTGCATGTTCATCTGAACTTGAACCCAGGCCTACTTGGAGAAGTGTTTGTGTGCCGATTTCCAGAGACTGCGAAGGGCTACAGCAATGATAACTCTCTCAGTGGTAAGGGAGAGCATTGTGTGGATTCTCAATTTGTTGTTTGAACGACAGCGTCAAAGCTGCACAGAGAGAATCAGGTCTCTGTGTCTCTATGTTGGCTATGCAGCTTCCCACACAGAGATGTCCCCGTTGGAGCCAAGAACATTCCGCATAGACTGAGGTTCACTAGAGCACTCCTAGAGAGCAAAGACTTATCCATGCGGTTTTCCCTTCCCCTGTGCGTGTGGGCTCCGGGATCAGCCCCTGCTCCGTGGAAACAGCCTCTGAGAAAAGATCTCCAAGAACCTCTTATCCCCCAGGCTGGGAAGCGGAGTTCGCAGGAGGAGGGATAAGCAAGCTTCCTTCGGCAAGAAGAGACAGCCAACCGGCCTGTGTTTGGAAGCCTATATTTGCAAGGAATGGGTTAGTTTCTCCTGACCGAGACCTCCGGATGTGCTGAGAAGATAGAAATTCCAGAGGCAGGGTCGAGGTTCCTGACTGCCCTTTGCCAGCCTTGCAAAGACATTCCCAGATTCTAACGTTATTTTCCATGAAGGAGCAGGCATCGGGAATATGTCAGACTTGACTGGCGCCTTATTGGCCTCAGCTCAGCTACTGCCTTTCCATTCAAACAAGGACAAGGGCCTACTTGGTGAAGGGTAAGGGTCTGCTTCTTTCCAAACTGCCAAGGACTACAGCAATGAGACCTCTGTCAAGGTGAGGGAAGCCTATGCGGATGGATTCTTAGCAGGTGCTTTGCCACAAAGCATCAGCACCCACGGAGAGAATCAGACTCCCTTTGCCACTATGTTGGGTGTGTAGCTTCATGCACAGAGGTGTCTCTGTAGAAGCCAAGAATGTTCCTGAGAGATGAGGTTCACTAGAGCTCTCCTACAGAGCATAGACCTGTCCATGTGGTTTTGTCTTCCCCTGTGAGTTGGGCCCCCGAGGTCCGACCCAGCTCCAGGGAAACAGCCCCTGAGAAAAAATCTCCAGGAACAGCTTTGCGCCCAGGCTGGGAAATGCAGTTCACAGGAGGCAAGGCAAGCGAGCCTCCTGCAGGGAAAAAGAGGCCTTACTGCTCCTGGACGATCAGGCTGCAAGAGTGTGTGAGACCTCACTTGTGCCTTACTGGCCTCAGCTCCGCCGTTGCCTGTTGTTCCGAGCTAGGACCCAGGCCTACTTGGAGAAGGGTTAGGGTGCGGATTTCTACAAACTGTCAAGGACTACAGCAATGAGAATTCTCTTAGCAGTAAGGGAGAGCATTGTATGGATTCTCAAGCTGTTGTTTGAATGACAGCTTCAAAGCTACACAGAGAGAATCAGGCTCTCTGTTCCCCTATTTTGGCTGTGCAGCTTCACACACAGAATTTGACTCTGTTGGAGCCAGAAATATTCCTGAAAGACTTAGGCTCACCAAAGCTGTCCTCCAGAGCAAAGACATTGGATGTGGTTTTGCCTTCCCTTGCCAGTATGGGTCCCCTAGCTTGGCCCCAGCTCCGGGGATACAGCCTCTGAAAAAAATCTTCCAAGAAGCGATTTTTCCTCCAGGCTGTTAAGCGGAATTCCCAGTTTGCAAGTTAAGGAAGCCTGCTTCGTGGAAGAGCAAGCAGCCAACTGACCCTGTGTTAGGAAGCCTGTATTTGAAAGGAATGGGTTAGCTTCTACAGCGGGAGAACCTCAGATCTGCTCAGGGGACTGAAATACTAGAGTCAGGGTCGAGGTTCTCCCTTGTCCTTTGCGCACCTTGCAAAGACATTCCTAGCTTCTAGCGTTAGTGTCCCTGTAGTAGCAGGCTGCAGGAGCGTGTGGTAAATGACTGCCGCGTTCCTGTCCTCAGCTCCGCTATTAACTTTCTATTCGAACTAGAACCCAGGCCTACTTTGAGAGGGGTTAGGGTCCAGTGTTTCCAAACTGCCAAGGGCTACGGCAATGCGAGCTCTGTCAGAGGTAAGAAAAGAGCAATTGGTTGGATTCTTCAGCTGCTGCGTGGCTGCACAGCTTCCGCGCTGCATGGAGAGCATGAGGCTCCTTGTGGCCCTATTTTGGGTACGCAGCAACATGCACACAGAATGTCTGTGTTCACTTATGTACAGGCTTATGTACACTAGAGCTCTCCTACAGAGCAAAGACCACTCAGTGGGCTCCAAGAGATACCTGTCGCGGCTCGAGAAGAGAGTGGAGTCCTTTGCTTCCCCTCGAGATGAGGCCTGACTCCCCGGGTGAGTATGGAATGCAACCCCAAATCCCTGTCGCCTATGGAGAGGAACATTAAGTCCTGGATACAAGCCTAGATGAGGTCTAGTTTGCCCTTCAGTGAATGGAGCCCAATCCACAGCTCTCCCTGGCAACTCGAATGGAAGATTAGACTTCCTGGGCCAACACAAGAGGAAGCCTGAATTCCCCGTTGTAACTCGAGAATCCCACCGAAACTCGAGAAAATCCACGTGCTTCCCTCGTCATCGCAAGATGAGGCCCTTTGTCCGCTACAGCATCTCAAGAGAAGTCCCACGTTCCATCCTGAAGTGCGAAACGGTACTTGGCACCCTTGATGCGACCCCAAAAGTTCCGCGACATACCAGACTCACTCAAGGGGAACACCGAGGTTCCCGGCACCACTTCATCTGACCCCTTCTCCTCTCCTGATTGCGACAGGAGGGTCGACTCCCCTTCTCTGTCTGCAAGGGGTTCCCGACCTTCCGGGCGCACCTCAGGATGAGGCCGGTCTCATGAGGAAGTTCGAGACGTAGCCTCGTGGGTGGTGCCACATGCCGAAAGACCCCAATTTCACGGTCCACTCTTGAAAAGAACCCGATGCCAGCACACCTCTTTGAAGGAAAACCTGTGGATGAAGGCACAACACGAAGGGGCACTGACACCCGCGTGCATCGTCCAGAAAAACCAGCAGGTCCCACAGACATTTCGACAAGTGGCCTGTCACCCTGTAAACAACTCGAAAGGCAAACGAAGGTCCATTCCTCAACAGAAGACTAGGTGTGACTCTCTTGTCCCTACTCTGCAGGGACCATGGGATCCGAGTCAGAAACGGAGAGGAAGCCTGAGGTTCCTGCGTCCACTCGAGATGAGGCCCTCTTCCATTGCACCACACCCAGTGGAGTCCCGAGAGGCCCCTACCAACTCCACAGTATCCCTGAGTTCTCAGAGGCACAATGAGAAGCTCCCTGAGGTCACAGGCACAAGTCGAGGGAACCCTGGGTTTTCTGCCATGACTCGAGAAAGACCTCGAGAGTGCTTCAAAATGTGTTGAGTCGCGATTCCCCTACCATGACTCGAGAGCCATGACACGCGCCCCCTCTTCACGCGCATGGAGACCTGACTAACCTGGCACTGCACGAGAGGCTCCCTGAGATCCTCATCGTACCTCGTGAGGAAACCCACACTGCCGCGGCAGCTCGAGGAAACACATGAGACACCCCGGTCATCGCGAGATGAGGGCCTTATATTCCTGCATGGCCTGGAGACCAATCACGAGTCCTCTCTCCAAACTGAAGAGCAGGCTGGACTCCGTTGAGGCCGCTCAGGGGGCTCCAACAGATCCTTGTCGCGACTCGAGAGGAGAGCAGAGTCCTTGGTTTCCACTCTAGACGAGGTCTGACTCCCTGGGGCAGCCTGGAATGCAACCCCGAGATGCCTGCTTTCCCTGGAGAGGAATAGTAGGTCCTGGACACACGCCTAGGTGAGGTCTCTTCGGCCCTGCAGTGACTCGAGCGCAACCCCCAGATTTCCCTTGCAACTCGAGGGGAAGATTGGGCTTCCTAGGGCCAACCCAAGAGGAAGGCTGAGATCCCCATTGTAACTCGAGAATCCAGCCGCAACTCGAGAAAAACCACGTGGTTCCAAACTCTTGGCAAGATGAGACCCTTGCCCGCGACGGCGTCTCAAGGGAAGTCCCCTCTTCCGCCCTGAAGAGCGGAAAGGATCCTGCCAGCCTTCATGCGACCATCAAAAGTTCCCTGACACGCCGGGTTCCCTCGAGGGGAACACTGAGGGTCCCGCAACCGCTTCCTCTGAGCCCCTTCTCCCCTCCTGATCGCGACAGGAGAGTCGATTCCCCTGCGTTCTCTGGAAGGGGTTCCAGGCCTTCCCGGGGCACCTAAGGATGAGGCCGGTCTCACGAGGAAATTCGAGACGAGCCACGTGGGTGGGGCCACATGCCGAACGACCCCGATTCCCCGGTCCGCTCTTGAGAAGGACCCGCGGCCCGGACCCCTCTTCGAAGGCAACCCTGTGGGTGAAGGCACAACAAGAACGGGCACTGCCACCCCCGTGCATCATCCTCAAAGACCCGTGGGTTCCACACAGAGCTCGACGATGGGCCTGAGACACCCTGAGCAACTCGAGAGGCAAGCGAGGTTCCCTTCCTCAGACAAGACGAGGCCTGACTCTCCTGTCCCAACTCTGCAGGGACCCTGTGGTAGGAGTCCGAAACGGAGAGGAAACCTGAGGTTCCTGCCTCCCCTCGAGGTGAGGCCATCTTCCGTTGCGCCAGACCCAGCGGAGTCCCGAGGGGCCCCGCCACCTCCACAGGATCCCTCGCCTCTCAGAGGCACCCTGGGAAGTTCCCTAAGGTCCCCGGCAGAAGGCGAGGGACACGAGGTTTTTCCGCTGCCGCCGAGAAAGACCTCGAGAGTCCTTCTTCAACGCGTCTCGAGGCCCTAGTCCCCTCCCGTGACTCGAGAGCCATGACGCGCTCCCCCTCGCCACGCGCATGGAGACCTGACTTCCCTGGCGCCGCACGAGAGGCTCCCTGAGATCCTCGTCGTGCCTCGGGAGAAAATCCAAACGGGAGCCGCAGCTCGAGGAAACCCCTGAGACGCCGCCGTCCTCGCGAGCTGAGGGCCTTCTTTTCCTGCATGGCCTGGAGAGCAATCCCGGGTCCTCTCTCCAAACGGAAGAGGAGGCTGGACTCCCTTGAGGCCGCTCAGGGGGCTCCAAGCGACCGGCGTCGCGACTCGAGAGGAGATCGGAGTCCTTGGCTTCCCCTCGAGACGAGGCCTGACTCCCCGGGGAAGCCTGGAATGCAACCCCGAGATCCCTGCCTTCCCTTGAGAGGAAAATTAGGTCCCGGACACACGCCTAGGTGAGGTCTCTTCGGCCCTGCAGTGACTCAAGCGCAACCCCAAGCTTTCCCTGGCAACCCGAGGGGAAGATTGGGCTTCCCAGGGTCAACCCAAGGGGAAGGCTGAGATCCCCGTCGTAACTCGAGAATCCCGCCGCAACTCGAGAAAAACCACGTGGTTCCCACCTCTTGGCAAGATGAGGCCCTTGCCCGCCACGGCGTCTCAAGGGAAGTCCCCTGTTCCGCCCTGAAGGGCGAAACGGTCCCTGACAGCCTTCCTGCGACCCCCAAAAGTCCCCCGACACGCCGGGTTCCCCCGAGGGGAACACCAAGGGTCCTGGCACCGCTTCCTCTTAGCCCCTTCTCCCCTCCTGATCGCGACAGGAGAGGCGATTCCCCTGCGTGGTCTGGAAGGGGTTCCCGGGCTTCCCGGCGCACCTCAGGATGAGGCCGGTCTCACGAGGAAATTCGAGACGAGCCACGTGGGTGGGGCCACATGCCGAACGCCCCCGATTCCCCAGTCCGCTCTTGAGAAGGACCCGAGGCCCGGATCCCTCTTCGAAGGCAACCCTGTGGGTGAAGGCACAACACGAAGGGGCACTGCCAACCCCGTGCTTCGTCCGCAAAGACCCTCGGGTTCCACACACAGCTCGACGAGGGGCCTGAGACCCCCTGAGCAACTCGAGAGGCCAGCGGGGTTCCCTTACTCAGACAAGACGAGGCCTGACTCTCCTGTCCCAACTCTGCAGGGACCCTGCGGTCGGAGTCCGAAACGGAGAGGAAGCCTGAGGTTCCTGCCTCCCCTCGAGGTGAGGCCCTCTTCCGTTGCTCCAGACCCAGCGGAGTCCCGAGGGGCCCTGCCACCTCCACAGGATCCCTCGCCTCTCAGAGGCACCCAGGGAAATTCCCTACGGTCCCCGGCAGAAGGCGAGGGAAACGAGGGTTTCCTGCCGCCCCCGGAGAAAGACCACGAGAGTCCTTCTTCAACGCGTCTCGAGGCCCTAATCCCCTCCCGTGACTCGAGAGCCATGACGCGCTCCCCCTCGCCACGCGCATGGAGACCTGACTTTCCTGGAACCGCACGAGAGGCTCCCTGAGATCCTCGTCGTGCCTCGGGAGAAAACCCCCACGGGCGCCGCAGCTCGAGGAAACCCCTGAGACGCCCCCATCCTCGCGAGCTGAGGGCCTTCTTTTCCTGCATGGCCTGGAGAGCAATCCCGGGTCCTCTCTCCAAACGGAAGAGGAGGCTGGACTCCCTTGAGGCCGCTCAGGGGGCTCAAAGAGAGCCGCGTCGCGACTCGAGAGGAGAGCGGAGTCCTTGGCTTCCCCTCGAGATGAGGCCTGACTTCCCGGGGGAGCCTG
Organism: Bubalus kerabau; assembly: GCF_029407905.1. Lineage (NCBI taxonomy): Eukaryota > Metazoa > Chordata > Mammalia > Artiodactyla > Bovidae > Bubalus > Bubalus kerabau. Next base: position 1,089,484 of record NW_026577887.1, on the reverse strand, counting down.
GAATGCAACCCCGAGATCCCTGCCTTCCCTGGAGAGGAATATTAGGTCCCGGACACACGCCTAGGTGAGGTCTCTTCGGCCCTGCAGTGACTCGAGCGCAACGCCCAGCTTTCCCTCGCAACCCGAGGGGAAGATTGGGCTTCCCAGGGCCAACACAAGTGGAAGGCTGAGATCCCCGTCGTAACTCGAGAATCCCGCCGCAACTCGAGAAAAACCACGTGGTTCCCACCTCTTGGCAAGATGAGGCCCTTGCCCGCCACGGCGTCTCAAGGGAAGTCCCCTGTTCCGCCCTGAAGGGCGAGACGGTCCCTGACAGCCTTCCTGCGACCCCCAAAAGTCCCCCGACACGCCGGGTTCCCCCGAGGGGAACACCGATGGTCCTGTCACCGCTTCCTCTGAGCCCCTTCTCCCCTCCTGATCGCGACAGGAGAGGCGATTCCCCTGCGTGGTCTGGAAGGGGTTCCCGGCCTTCCCGGCGCAACTCAGGATGAGGCCGGTCTCACGAGGAAATTCGAGACGAGCCACGTGGGTGGGGCCACATGCCGATCGCCCCCGATTCCCCGGTCCGCCCTGGAGAAGGACCCGAGGCCCGGACTCCTCTTCGAAGGCAACCCTGTGGGTGAAGGCACAACACGAAGGGGCACTGCCACCCCCGTGCATCGTCCGCAAAGACCCGCGGGTTCCACACACAGCTCGACGAGGGGCATGAGACCCCCTGAGCAACTAGAGAGGCCAGCGGGGTTCCCTTCCTCAGACAAGACGAGGCCTGACTCTCCTGTCCCAACTCTGCAGGGACCCTGCTGTCGGAGTCCGAAACGGAGAGGAAGCCTGAGGTTCCTGCCTCCCCTCGAGGTGAGGCCCTCTTCGGTTGCACCAGACCCAGCGGAGTCCCGAGGGGCCCCGCCACTTCCACAGGATCCCTCGCCTCTCAGAGGCACCCTGGCAAGTTCCCTAAGGTCCGCGGCAGAAGGCGAGGGACACGAGGGTTTCCCGCCGCCCCCCGAGAAAGACCTCGAGAGTCCTTCTTCAACGCGTCTCGAGGCCCTAGTCCCCTCCCGTGACTCGAGAGCCAGGACGCGCTCCCCCTCGCCACGCGCATGGAGACCTGACTTCCCTGGCGCCGCACGAGAGGCTCCCTGAGATCCTCGTCGTGCCTCGGGAGAAAACCCCCACGGGCGCCGCAGCTCGACGAAACCCCTGAGACGCCCCCGTCCTCGCGAGCTGAGGGCCTTCTCTTCCTGCATGGCCTGGAGAGCAATCCCGGGTCCTCTCTCCAAACGGAAGAAGAGGCTGGACTCCCTTGAGGCCGCTCAGTGGGCTCCAAGAGACCCGCGTCGCGACTCGAGAGGAGAGCGGAGTCCTTGGCTTCCCCTCGAGACGAGGCCTGACTCCCCGGGGGAGCCTGGAATGCAACCCCGAGATCCCTGCCTTCCCTGAAGAGGAATATTAGGTCCGGGACACACGCCTAGGTTAGGTCTCTTCGGCCCTGCGGTGACTCGAGCGCAACCACCAGCTTTCCCTCGCAACCCGAGGGGAAGATTGGGCTTCCCAGGGCCAACCCAAGGGGAAGGCTGAGATCCCCGTCGTAACTCGAGAATCCCGCCGCAACTCGAGAAAAACCACGTGGTTCCCACCTCTTGGGAAGATGAGGCCCTTGCCCGCCACGGCGTCTCAAGGGAAGTCCCCTGTTCCGCCCTGAAGGGCGAAACGGTCCCTGACAGCCTTCCTGCGACCCCCAAAAGTCCCCCGACACGCCGGGTTCCCTCGAGGGGAACACCGAGGGACCCGGCACCGCTTCCTCTGAGCCCCTTCTCCCCTCCTGATCGCGACAGGGGAGGCGATTCCCCTGCGTGGTCTGGAAGGGGTTCCCGGCCTTCCCCGCGCACCTCAGGATGAGGCCGGTCTCACGAGGAAATTCGAGACGAGCCACGTGGGTGGAGCCACATGCCGAACGCCCCCGATTCCCCGGTCCGCCCTGGAGAAGGACCCGAGGCCCGGACCATTCTTCGAAGGCAACCCTGTGGGTGAAGGCACAACACGAAGGGGCACTGCCACCCCCGTGCATCGTCCGCAAAGACCCGAGGGTTCCACACACAGCTCGACGAGGGGCCTGAGACCCCCTGAGCAACTCGAGAGGCCAGCGGGGTTCCCTTCCTCAGACAAGACGAGGCCTGACTCTCCTGTCCCAACTCTGCAGGGACCCTGCGGTCGGAGTCCGAAACGGAGAGGAAGCCTGAGGTTCCTGCCTCCCCTCGAGGTCAGGCCCTCTTCCGTTGCGCCAGACCCAGCGGAGTCCCGAGGGGCCCCGCCACCTCCACAGGATCCCTCGCCTCTCAGAGGCACCCTGGCAAGTTCCCTAAGGTCCCCGGCAGAAGGCGAGGGACACGAGGGTTTCCCGCCGCCCCCCGAGAAAGACCCCGAGAGTCCTTCTTCAACGCGTCTCGAGGCCCTAGTCCCCTCCCGTGACTCGAGAGCCAGGACGCGCTCCCCCTCGCCACGCGCATGGAGACCTGACTTCCCTGGCGCCGCACGAGAGGCTCCCTGAGATCCTCGTCGTGCCTCGGGAGAAAACCCCCACGGGCGCCGCAGCTCGAGGAAACCCCTGAGACGCCCCCGTCCTCGCGAGCTGAGGGCCTTCTCTTCCTGCATGGCCTGGAGAGCAATCCCGGGTCCTCTCTCCAAACGGAAGAGGAGGCTGGACTCCCTTGAGGCCGCTCAGGGGGCTCCAAGAGACCCGCGTCGCGACTCGAGAGGAGAGCGGAGTCCTTGGCTTCCCCTCGAGACGAGGCCTGACTCCCCGGGGGAGCCTGGAATGCAACCCCGAGATCCCTGCCTTCCCTGGAGAGGAATATTAGGTCCCGGACACACACCTAGGTGAGGTCTCTTCGGCCCTGCGGTGACTCGAGCGCAACCCCCAGCTTTCCCTCGCAACCCGAGGGGAAGATTGGGCTTCCCAGGGCCAACCCAAGGGGAAGGCTGAGATCCCCGTCGTAACTCGAGAATCCCGCCGCAACTCGAGAAAAACCACGTGGTTCCCACCTCTTGGCAAGATGAGGCCCTTGCCCGCCACGGCGTCTCAAGGGAAGTCCCCTGTTCCGCCCTGAAGGGCGAAACGGTCCCTGACAGCCTTCCTGCGACCCCCAAAAGTCCCCCGACACGCCGGGTTCCCTCGAGGGGACACCGAGGGTCCCGGCACCGCTTCCTCTGAGCCCCTTCTCCCCTCCTGATCGCGACAGGAGAGGCGATTCCCCTGCGTGGTCTGGAAGGGGTTCCCGGCCTTCCCGGCGCACCTCAGGATGAGGCCGGAATCACGAGGAAATTCGAGACGAGCCACGTGGGTGGGGCCACATGCCGATCGCCCCCGAATCCCCGGTCCGCCCTGGAGAAGGACCCGAGGCCCGGACCCCTCTTCGAAGGCAACCCTGTGGGGGAAGGCACAACACGAAGGGGCACTGCCACCCCCGTGCATCGTCCGCAAAGACCCGCGGGTTCCACACACAGCTCGACGAGGGGCCTGAGACCCCCTGAGCATCTCGAGAGGCCAGCGGGGTTCCCTTCCTCAGACAAGACGAGGCCTGACTCTCCTGTCCCAACTCTGCAGGGACCCTGCGGTCGGAGTCCGAAACGGAGAGGAAGCCTGAGGTTCCTGCCTCCCCTCGAGGTGAGGCCCTCTTCCGTTGCGCCAGACCCAGCGGAGTCCCGAGGGGCCCCGCCACCTCCACAGGATCCCTCGCCTCTCAGAGGCACCCTGGCAAGTTCCCTAAGGTCCCCGGCAGAAGGCGAGGGACACGAGGGTTTCCCGCCGCCCCCCGACAAAGACCTCGAGAGTCCTTCTTCAACGCGTCTCGAGGCCCTAGTCCCCTCCCGTGACTCGAGAGCCAGGACGCGCTCCCCCTCGCCACGCGCATGGAGACCTGACTTCCCTGGCGCCGCACGAGAGGCTCCCTGAGATCCTCGTCGTGCCTCGGGAGAAAACCCCCACGGGCGCCGCAGCTCGAGGAAACCCCTGAGACGCCCCCGTCCTCGCGAGCTGAGGGCCTTCTCTTCCTGCATGGCCTGGAGAGCAATCCCGGGTCCTCTCTCCAAACGGAAGAGGAGGCTGGACTCCTTTACGGCCGCTCAGGGGGCTCCAAGAGACCCGCGTCGCGACTCGAGAGGAGAGCGGAGTCCTTGGCTTCCCCTCGAGACGAGGCCTGACTCCCCGGGGGAGCCTGGAATGCAACCCCGAGATCCCTGCCTTCCCTGGAGAGGAATATTAGGTCCCGGACACACGCCTAGGTGAGGTCTCTTCGGCCCTGCGGTGACTCGAGCGCAACCCCCAGCTTTCCCTCGCAACCCGAGGGGAAGATTGGGCTTCCCAGGGCCAACCCAAGGGGAAGGCTGAGATCCCCGTCGTAACTCGAGAATCCCGCCGCAACTCGAGAAAAACCACGTGGTTCCCACCTCTTGGGAAGATGAGGCCCTTGCCCGCCACGGCGTCTCAAGGGAAGTCCCCTGTTCCGCCCTGAAGGGCGAAACGGTCCCTGACAGCCTTCCTGCGACCCCCAAAAGTCCCCCGACACGCCGGGTTCCCTCGAGGGGAACACCGAGGGTCCCGGCACCGCTTCCTCTGAGCCCCTTCTCCCCTCCTGATCGCGACAGGAGAGGCGATTCCCCTGCGTGGTCTGGAAGGGGTTCCCGGCCTTCCCGGCGCACCTCAGGATGAGGCCGGTCTCACGAGGAAATTCGAGACGAGCCACGTGGGTGGGGCCACATGCCGATCGCCCCCGATTCCCCGGTCCGCCCTGGAGAAGGACCCGAGGCCCGGACCCCTCTTCGAAGGCAACCCTGTGGGGGAAGGCACAACACGAAGGGGCACTGCCACCCCCGTGCATCGTCCGCAAAGACCCGCGGGTTCCACACACAGCTCGACGAGGGGCCTGAGACCCCCTGAGCAACTCGAGAGGCCAGCGGGGTTCCCTTCCTCAGACAAGACGAGGCCTGACTCTCGTGTCCCAACTCTGCAGGGACCCTGCGGTCGGAGTCCGAAACGGAGAGGAAGCCTGAGGTTCCTGCCTCCCCTCGAGGTGAGGCCCTCTTCCGTTGCGCCAGACCCAGCGGAGTCCCGAGGGGCCCCGCCACCTCCACAGGATCCCTCGCCTCTCAGAGGCACCCTGGCAAGTTCCCTAAGGTCCCCGGCAGAAGGCGAGGGACACGAGGGCTTCCCGCCGCCCCCCGAGAAAGACCTCGAGAGTCCTTCTTCAACGCGTCTCGAGGCCCTAGTCCCCTCCCGTGACTCGAGAGCCAGGACGCGCTCCCCCTCGCCACGCGCATGGAGACCTGACTTCCCTGGCGCCGCACGAGAGGCTCCCTGAGATCCTCGTCGTGCCTCGGGAGAAAACCCCCACGGGCGCCGCAGCTCGAGGAAACCCCTGAGACGCCCCCGTCCTCGCGAGCTGAGGGCCTTCTCTTCCTGCATGGCCTGGAGAGCAATCCCGGGTCCTCTCTCCAAACGGAAGAGGAGGCTGGACTCCCTTGAGGCCGCTCAGGGGGCTCCAAGAGACCCGCGTCGCGACTCGAGAGGAGAGCGGAGTCCTTGGCTTCCCCTCGAGACGAGGCCTGACTCCCCGGGGGAGCCTGGAATGCAACCCCGAGATCCCTGCCTTCCCTGGAGAGGAATATTAGGTCCCGGACACACGCCTAGGTGAGGTCTCTTCGGCCCTGCGGTGACTCGAGCGCAACCCCCAGCTTTCCCTCGCAACCCGAGGGGAAGATTGGGCTTCCCAGGGCCAACCCAAGGGGAAGGCTGAGATCCCCGTCGTAACTCGAGAATCCCGCCGCAACTCGAGAAAAACCACGTGGTTCCTACCACTTGGCAAGATGAGGCCCTTGCCCGCCACGGCGTCTCAAGGGAAGTCCCCTGTTCCGCCCTGAAGGGCGAAACGGTCCCTGACAGCCTTCCTGCGACCCCCAAAAGTCCCCCGACACGCCGGGTTCCCTCGAGGGGAACACCGAGGGTCCCGGCACCGCTTCCTCTGAGCCCCTTCTCCCCTCCTGATCGCGACAGGAGAGGCGATTCCCCTGCGTGGTCTGGAAGGGGTTCCCGGCCTTCCCGGCGCACCTCAGGATGAGGCCGGTCTCAAGAGGAAATTCGAGACGAGCCACGTGGGTGGGGCCCCATGCCGATCGCCCCCGATTCCCCGGTCCGCCCTGGAGAAGGACCCGAGGCCCGGACCCCTCTTCGAAGGCAACCCTGTGGGTGAAGGCACAACACGAAGGGGCACTGCCACCCCCGTGCATCGTCCGCAAAGACCCGCGGGTTCCACACACAGCTCGACGAGGGGCCTGAGACCCCCTGAGCAACTCGAGAGGCCAGCGGGGTTCCCTTCCTCAGACAAGACGAGGCCTGACTCTCCTGTCCCAACTCTGCAGGGACCCTGCGGTCGGAGTCCGAAACGGAGAGGAAGCCTGAGGTTCCTGCCTCCCCTCGAGGTGAGGCCCTCTTCCTTTGCGCCAGACCCAGCGGAGTCCCGAGGGGCCCCGCCACCTCCACAGGATCCCTCGCCTCTCAGAGGCACCCTGGCAAGTTCCCTAAGGTCCCCGGCAGAAGGCGAGGGACACGAGGGTTTCCCGCCGCCCCCCGAGAAAGACCTCGAGAGTCCTTCTTCAACGCGTCTCAAGGCCCTAGTCCCCTCCCGTGACTCGAGAGCCAGGACGCGCTGCCCCTCGCCACGCGCATGGAGACCTGACTTCCCTGGCGCCGCACGAGAGGCTCCCTGAGATCCTCGTCGTGCCTCGGGAGAAAACCCCCACGGGCGCCGCAGCTCGAGGAAACCCCTGAGACGCCCCCGTCCTCGCGAGCTGAGGGCCTTCTTTCCTGCATGGCCTGGAGAGCAATCCCGGGTCCTCTCTCCAAACGGAGGAGGAGGCTGGACGCCCTTGAGGCCGCTCAGGGGGCTCCAAGAGACCCACGTCGCGACTCGAAAGGAGAGAGGAGTCCTTGGCTTCCCCTCGAGACGAGGCCTGACTCCCCGGGGGAGCCTAGAATGCAACCCCGAGATCCCTGCCTTCCCTGGAGAGGAACATTAGGTCCCAGACACACGCTTAGGTGAGGCCTCTTCGGCCCTGCAGTGACTCGAGCGCAACCCTCGGCTTTCCCTCGCAACGCGAGGGGAAGATTGGGCTTCCCAGGGCCAACCCAAGGGGAAGGCTGAGATCCCCGTCGTAACTCGAGAATGCCGCCGCAACTCGAGAAAAACCACGTGGTTCCCACCGCTTGGCAAGATGAGGCCCTTGCCCGCGACGGCGTCTCAAGGGAAGTACCCTGTTCCGCCCTGAAGGGTGAGACGGTGCCTGACAGCCTTCCTGCGACCCCCAAAAGTCCCCCGACACGCCGGGGTCCCCCGAGGGGAACACCGAGGGTCCCGGCAGCGCTTCCTCTGAGCCCCTTCTCCCCTCCTGATCGCGACAGGAGAGGCGATTCCCCTGCGTGGTCTGGAAGGGGTTCCCGGCCTTCCCGGCGCACCTCAGGATGAGGCCGGTCTCACGAGGAAATTCGAGACGAGCCACGTGGGTGGGGCCTCATGCCGAACACCCCCGATTCCCCGGTCCGCTCTTGAGAAGGACCCGAGGCCCGGACCCCTCTTCGAAGGCAACCCTGTGGGTGAAGGCACAACACGAAGGGGCACTGCCACACCCGTGCATCGTCCGCAAAGACCCGCGGGTTCCACACACAGCTCGACGAGGGGCCTGAGACCCCCTGAGCAACTCGAGAGGCCAGCGGGGTTCCCTTCCTCAGACGAGACGAGGCCTGACTCTCCTGTCCCAACTCTGCAGGGACCCTGCGGTCGGAGTCCGAAACGGAGAGGAAGCCTGAGGTTCCTGCCTCCCCTCGAGGTGAGGCCCTCTTCCGTTGCGCCAGACCCAGCAGAGTCCCGAGGGGCCCCGCCACCTCCACAGGATCCCTCGCCTCTCAGAGGCACCCTGGGAAGTTCCCTAAGGTCCCCGGCAGAAGGCGAGGGACACGAGGGTTTCCCGCTGCCCCCCGAGGAAGACCTCGAGAGTCCTTCTTCAACGCGTCTCGAGGCCCTAGTCCCCTCCCGTGACTCGAGAGCCAGGACGCGCTCCCCCTCGCCACGCGCATGGAGACCTGACTTCCCTGGCGCCGCACGAGAGGCTCCCTGAGATCCTCGTCGTGCCTCGGGAGAAAACCCCCACGGGCGCCGCAGCTCGAGGAAACCCCTGAGACGCCCCCGTCCTCGCGAGCTGAGGGCCTTCTTTTCCTGCATGGCCTGGAGAGCAATCCCGGGTCCTCTCTCAAAACGGAGGAGGAGGCTGGACGCCCTTGAGGCCGCTCAGGGGGCTCCAAGAGACCCACGTCGCGACTCGAAAGGAGAGAGGAGTCCTTGGCTTCCCCTCGAGACGAGGCCTGACTCCCCGGGGGTGCCTGGAATGCAACCCCGAGATCCCTGCCTTCCCTGGAGAGGAACATTAGGTCCCAGACACACGCTTAGGTGAGGCCTCTTGGGCCCTGCAGTGACTCGAGCGCAACCCCCAGCTTTCCCTCGCAACCCGAGGGGAAGATTGGGCTTCCCAGGGCCAACCCAAGGGGAAGGCTGAGATCCCCGTCGTAACTCGAGAATGCCGCCGCAACTCGAGAAAAACCACGTGGTTCCCACCGCTTGGCAAGATGAGGCCCTTGCCCGCGACGGCGTCTCAAGGGAAGTACCCTGTTCCGCCCTGAAGGGTGAGACGGTGCCTGACAGCCTTCCTGCGACCCCCAAAAGTCCCCCGACACGCCGGGTTCCCTCGAGGGGACACCGAGGGTCCCGGCACCGCTTCCTCTGAGCCCCTTCTCCCCTCCTGATCGCGACAGGAGAGGCGATTCCCCTGCGTGGTCTGGAAGGGGTTCCCGGCCTTCCCGGCGCACCTCAGGATGAGGCCGGAATCACGAGGAAATTCGAGACGAGCCACGTGGGTGGGGCCACATGCCGATCGCCCCCGAATCCCCGGTCCGCCCTGGAGAAGGACCCGAGGCCCGGACCCCTCTTCGAAGGCAACCCTGTGGGGGAAGGCACAACACGAAGGGGCACTGCCACCCCCGTGCATCGTCCGCAAAGACCCGCGGGTTCCACACACAGCTCGACGAGGGGCCTGAGACCCCCTGAGCATCTCGAGAGGCCAGCGGGGTTCCCTTCCTCAGACAAGACGAGGCCTGACTCTCCTGTCCCAACTCTGCAGGGACCCTGCGGTCGGAGTCCGAAACGGAGAGGAAGCCTGAGGTTCCTGCCTCCCCTCGAGGTGAGGCCCTCTTCCGTTGCGCCAGACCCAGCGGAGTCCCGAGGGGCCCCGCCACCTCCACAGGATCCCTCGCCTCTCAGAGGCACCCTGGCAAGTTCCCTAAGGTCCCCGGCAGAAGGCGAGGGACACGAGGGTTTCCCGCCGCCCCCCGACAAAGACCTCGAGAGTCCTTCTTCAACGCGTCTCGAGGCCCTAGTCCCCTCCCGTGACTCGAGAGCCAGGACGCGCTCCCCCTCGCCACGCGCATGGAGACCTGACTTCCCTGGCGCCGCACGAGAGGCTCCCTGAGATCCTCGTCGTGCCTCGGGAGAAAACCCCCACGGGCGCCGCAGCTCGAGGAAACCCCTGAGACGCCCCCGTCCTCGCGAGCTGAGGGCCTTCTCTTCCTGCATGGCCTGGAGAGCAATCCCGGGTCCTCTCTCCAAACGGAAGAGGAGGCTGGACTCCTTTACGGCCGCTCAGGGGGCTCCAAGAGACCCGCGTCGCGACTCGAGAGGAGAGCGGAGTCCTTGGCTTCCCCTCGAGACGAGGCCTGACTCCCCGGGGGAGCCTGGAATGCAACCCCGAGATCCCTGCCTTCCCTGGAGAGGAATATTAGGTCCCGGACACACGCCTAGGTGAGGTCTCTTCGGCCCTGCGGTGACTCGAGCGCAACCCCCAGCTTTCCCTCGCAACCCGAGGGGAAGATTGGGCTTCCCAGGGCCAACCCAAGGGGAAGGCTGAGATCCCCGTCGTAACTCGAGAATCCCGCCGCAACTCGAGAAAAACCACGTGGTTCCCACCTCTTGGGAAGATGAGGCCCTTGCCCGCCACGGCGTCTCAAGGGAAGTCCCCTGTTCCGCCCTGAAGGGCGAAACGGTCCCTGACAGCCTTCCTGCGACCCCCAAAAGTCCCCCGACACGCCGGGTTCCCTCGAGGGGAACACCGAGGGTCCCGGCACCGCTTCCTCTGAGCCCCTTCTCCCCTCCTGATCGCGACAGGAGAGGCGATTCCCCTGCGTGGTCTGGAAGGGGTTCCCGGCCTTCCCGGCGCACCTCAGGATGAGGCCGGTCTCACGAGGAAATTCGAGACGAGCCACGTGGGTGGGGCCACATGCCGATCGCCCCCGATTCCCCGGTCCGCCCTGGAGAAGGACCCGAGGCCCGGACCCCTCTTCGAAGGCAACCCTGTGGGGGAAGGCACAACACGAAGGGGCACTGCCACCCCCGTGCATCGTCCGCAAAGACCCGCGGGTTCCACACACAGCTCGACGAGGGGCCTGAGACCCCCTGAGCAACTCGAGAGGCCAGCGGGGTTCCCTTCCTCAGACAAGACGAGGCCTGACTCTCGTGTCCCAACTCTGCAGGGACCCTGCGGTCGGAGTCCGAAACGGAGAGGAAGCCTGAGGTTCCTGCCTCCCCTCGAGGTGAGGCCCTCTTCCGTTGCGCCAGACCCAGCGGAGTCCCGAGGGGCCCCGCCACCTCCACAGGATCCCTCGCCTCTCAGAGGCACCCTGGCAAGTTCCCTAAGGTCCCCGGCAGAAGGCGAGGGACACGAGGGCTTCCCGCCGCCCCCCGAGAAAGACCTCGAGAGTCCTTCTTCAACGCGTCTCGAGGCCCTAGTCCCCTCCCGTGACTCGAGAGCCAGGACGCGCTCCCCCTCGCCACGCGCATGGAGACCTGACTTCCCTGGCGCCGCACGAGAGGCTCCCTGAGATCCTCGTCGTGCCTCGGGAGAAAACCCCCACGGGCGCCGCAGCTCGAGGAAACCCCTGAGACGCCCCCGTCCTCGCGAGCTGAGGGCCTTCTCTTCCTGCATGGCCTGGAGAGCAATCCCGGGTCCTCTCTCCAAACGGAAGAGGAGGCTGGACTCCCTTGAGGCCGCTCAGGGGGCTCCAAGAGACCCGCGTCGCGACTCGAGAGGAGAGCGGAGTCCTTGGCTTCCCCTCGAGACGAGGCCTGACTCCCCGGGGGAGCCTGGAATGCAACCCCGAGATCCCTGCCTTCCCTGGAGAGGAATATTAGGTCCCGGACACACGCCTAGGTGAGGTCTCTTCGGCCCTGCGGTGACTCGAGCGCAACCCCCAGCTTTCCCTCGCAACCCGAGGGGAAGATTGGGCTTCCCAGGGCCAACCCAAGGGGAAGGCTGAGATCCCCGTCGTAACTCGAGAATCCCGCCGCAACTCGAGAAAAACCACGTGGTTCCTACCACTTGGCAAGATGAGGCCCTTGCCCGCCACGGCGTCTCAAGGGAAGTCCCCTGTTCCGCCCTGAAGGGCGAAACGGTCCCTGACAGCCTTCCTGCGACCCCCAAAAGTCCCCCGACACGCCGGGTTCCCTCGAGGGGAACACCGAGGGTCCCGGCACCGCTTCCTCTGAGCCCCTTCTCCCCTCCTGATCGCGACAGGAGAGGCGATTCCCCTGCGTGGTCTGGAAGGGGTTCCCGGCCTTCCCGGCGCACCTCAGGATGAGGCCGGTCTCAAGAGGAAATTCGAGACGAGCCACGTGGGTGGGGCCCCATGCCGATCGCCCCCGATTCCCCGGTCCGCCCTGGAGAAGGACCCGAGGCCCGGACCCCTCTTCGAAGGCAACCCTGTGGGTGAAGGCACAACACGAAGGGGCACTGCCACCCCCGTGCATCGTCCGCAAAGACCCGCGGGTTCCACACACAGCTCGACGAGGGGCCTGAGACCCCCTGAGCAACTCGAGAGGCCAGCGGGGTTCCCTTCCTCAGACAAGACGAGGCCTGACTCTCCTGTCCCAACTCTGCAGGGACCCTGCGGTCGGAGTCCGAAACGGAGAGGAAGCCTGAGGTTCCTGCCTCCCCTCGAGGTGAGGCCCTCTTCCTTTGCGCCAGACCCAGCGGAGTCCCGAGGGGCCCCGCCACCTCCACAGGATCCCTCGCCTCTCAGAGGCACCCTGGCAAGTTCCCTAAGGTCCCCGGCAGAAGGCGAGGGACACGAGGGTTTCCCGCCGCCCCCCGAGAAAGACCTCGAGAGTCCTTCTTCAACGCGTCTCAAGGCCCTAGTCCCCTCCCGTGACTCGAGAGCCAGGACGCGCTGCCCCTCGCCACGCGCATGGAGACCTGACTTCCCTGGCGCCGCACGAGAGGCTCCCTGAGATCCTCGTCGTGCCTCGGGAGAAAACCCCCACGGGCGCCGCAGCTCGAGGAAACCCCTGAGACGCCCCCGTCCTCGCGAGCTGAGGGCCTTCTTTCCTGCATGGCCTGGAGAGCAATCCCGGGTCCTCTCTCCAAACGGAGGAGGAGGCTGGACGCCCTTGAGGCCGCTCAGGGGGCTCCAAGAGACCCACGTCGCGACTCGAAAGGAGAGAGGAGTCCTTGGCTTCCCCTCGAGACGAGGCCTGACTCCCCGGGGGAGCCTAGAATGCAACCCCGAGATCCCTGCCTTCCCTGGAGAGGAACATTAGGTCCCAGACACACGCTTAGGTGAGGCCTCTTCGGCCCTGCAGTGACTCGAGCGCAACCCTCGGCTTTCCCTCGCAACGCGAGGGGAAGATTGGGCTTCCCAGGGCCAACCCAAGGGGAAGGCTGAGATCCCCGTCGTAACTCGAGAATGCCGCCGCAACTCGAGAAAAACCACGTGGTTCCCACCGCTTGGCAAGATGAGGCCCTTGCCCGCGACGGCGTCTCAAGGGAAGTACCCTGTTCCGCCCTGAAGGGTGAGACGGTGCCTGACAGCCTTCCTGCGACCCCCAAAAGTCCCCCGACACGCCGGGGTCCCCCGAGGGGAACACCGAGGGTCCCGGCAGCGCTTCCTCTGAGCCCCTTCTCCCCTCCTGATCGCGACAGGAGAGGCGATTCCCCTGCGTGGTCTGGAAGGGGTTCCCGGCCTTCCCGGCGCACCTCAGGATGAGGCCGGTCTCACGAGGAAATTCGAGACGAGCCACGTGGGTGGGGCCTCATGCCGAACACCCCCGATTCCCCGGTCCGCTCTTGAGAAGGACCCGAGGCCCGGACCCCTCTTCGAAGGCAACCCTGTGGGTGAAGGCACAACACGAAGGGGCACTGCCACACCCGTGCATCGTCCGCAAAGACCCGCGGGTTCCACACACAGCTCGACGAGGGGCCTGAGACCCCCTGAGCAACTCGAGAGGCCAGCGGGGTTCCCTTCCTCAGACGAGACGAGGCCTGACTCTCCTGTCCCAACTCTGCAGGGACCCTGCGGTCGGAGTCCGAAACGGAGAGGAAGCCTGAGGTTCCTGCCTCCCCTCGAGGTGAGGCCCTCTTCCGTTGCGCCAGACCCAGCAGAGTCCCGAGGGGCCCCGCCACCTCCACAGGATCCCTCGCCTCTCAGAGGCACCCTGGGAAGTTCCCTAAGGTCCCCGGCAGAAGGCGAGGGACACGAGGGTTTCCCGCTGCCCCCCGAGGAAGACCTCGAGAGTCCTTCTTCAACGCGTCTCGAGGCCCTAGTCCCCTCCCGTGACTCGAGAGCCAGGACGCGCTCCCCCTCGCCACGCGCATGGAGACCTGACTTCCCTGGCGCCGCACGAGAGGCTCCCTGAGATCCTCGTCGTGCCTCGGGAGAAAACCCCCACGGGCGCCGCAGCTCGAGGAAACCCCTGAGACGCCCCCGTCCTCGCGAGCTGAGGGCCTTCTTTTCCTGCATGGCCTGGAGAGCAATCCCGGGTCCTCTCTCAAAACGGAGGAGGAGGCTGGACGCCCTTGAGGCCGCTCAGGGGGCTCCAAGAGACCCACGTCGCGACTCGAAAGGAGAGAGGAGTCCTTGGCTTCCCCTCGAGACGAGGCCTGACTCCCCGGGGGTGCCTGGAATGCAACCCCGAGATCCCTGCCTTCCCTGGAGAGGAACATTAGGTCCCAGACACACGCTTAGGTGAGGCCTCTTGGGCCCTGCAGTGACTCGAGCGCAACCCCCAGCTTTCCCTCGCAACCCGAGGGGAAGATTGGGCTTCCCAGGGCCAACCCAAGGGGAAGGCTGAGATCCCCGTCGTAACTCGAGAATGCCGCCGCAACTCGAGAAAAACCACGTGGTTCCCACCGCTTGGCAAGATGAGGCCCTTGCCCGCGACGGCGTCTCAAGGGAAGTCCCCTGTTCCGCCCTGAAGGGCGAGACGGTCCCTGACAGCCTTCCTGCGACCCCCAAAAGTCCCCCGACACGCCGGGGTCCCCCGAGGGGAACACCGAGGGTCCCGGCACCGCTTCCTCTGAGCCCCTTCTCCCCTCCTGATCGCGACAGGAGAGGCGATTCCCCTGCGTGGTCTGGAACTGGTTCCCGGCCTTCCCGGCCCACCTCGGGATGAGGCCGGTCTCACGAGGAAACTCGAGACGAGCCACGTGGGTGGGGCCACATGCCGAACGCCCCCGATTCCCCGGTCCGCTCTTGAGAAGGACCCGAGGCCCGGACCCCTCTTCGAAGGCAACCCTGTGGGTGAAGGCACAACACGAAGGGGCACTGCCACCCCCGTGCATCGTCCTCAAAGAACCGCGGGTTCCACACACAGCTCGACGAGGGGCCTGAGACCCCCTGAGCAACTCGAGAGGCCAGCGGGGTTCCCTTCCTCAGACAAGACGAGGCCTGACTCTCGTGTCCCAACTCTGCAGGGACCCTGCGGTCGGAGTCCGAAACGGAGAGGAAGCCTGAGGTTCCTGCCTCCCCTCGAGGTGAGGCCCTCTTCCGTTGCGCCAGAGCCAGCGGAGTCCCGAGGGGCCCCGCCACCTCCACAGGATCCCTCGCCTCTCAGAGGCACCCTGGCAAGTTCCCTAAGGTCCCCGGCAGAAGGCGAGGGAAACGAGGGTTTCCCGCCGCCTCCTGACAAAGACCTCGAGAGTCCTTCTTCAACGCGTCTCGAGGCCCTAGTCCCCTCCCGTGACTCGAGAGCCAGGACGCGCTCCCCCTCGCCACGAGCATGGAGACCTGACTTCCCTGGCGCCGCACGAGAGGCTCCCTGAGATCCTCGTCGTGCCTCGGGAGAAAACCCCCACGGGCGCCGCAGCTCGAGGAAACCCCTGAGACGCCCCCGTCCTCGCGAGCTGAGGGCCTTCTTTTCCTGCATGGCCTGGAGAGCAATCCCGGGTCCTCTCTCCAAACGGAAGAGGAGGCTGGACTCCCTTGAGGCCGCTCAGGGGGCTCCAAGAGACCCGCGTCGCGACTCGAGAGGAGAGCGGAGTCCTTGGCTTCCCCTCGAGACGAGGCCTGACTCCCCGGGGGAGCCTGGAATGCAACCCCGAGATCCCTGCCTTCCCTGGAGAGGAACATTAGGTCCCGGACACACGATTAGGTGAGGTCTCTTCGGCCCTGCAGTGACTCGTGCGCAAGCCCCATCTTTCCCTCGCAACCCGAGGGGAAGATTGGGCTTCCCATGGCCAAACCAAGGGGAAGGCTGAGATCCCCGTCGTAACTCGAGAATGCCGCCGCAACTCGAGAAAAACCACGTGGTTCCCACCGCTTGGCAAGATGAGGCCCTTGCCCGCGACGGCGTCTCAAGGGAAGTCCCCTGTTCCGCCCTGAAGGGCGAGACGGTCCATGACAGCCTTCCTGCGACCCCCAAATGTCCCACGACACGCCGGGGTCCCCCGAGGGGAACACCGAGGGTCCCGGCAGCGCTTCCTCTGAGCCCATTCTCCCCTCCTGATCGCGACAGGAGAGGCGATTCCCCTGCGTGGTCTGGAAGGGGTTCCCGGCCTTCCCGGCGCACCTCAGGATGAGGCCGGTCTCACGAGGAAATTCGAGACGAGCCACGTGGATGGGGCCACATGCCGAACGCCCCCGATTCCCCGGTCCGCTCTTGAGAAGGACCCGAGGCCCGGACCCCTCTTCGAAGGCAACCCTGTGGGGGAAGGCACAACACGAAGGGGCACTGCCATCCCCGTGCATCGTCCGCAAAGACCCGCGGGTTCCACAAACAGCTCGACGAGGGGCCTGAGACCCCCTAAGCAACTCGAGAGGCCAGCGGGGTTCCCTTCCTCAGACGAGACGAGGCCTGACTCTCCTGTCCCAACTCTGCAGGGACCCTGCGGTCGGAGTCCGAAACGGAGAGGAAGCCTGAGGTTCCTGCCTCCCCTCGAGGTGAGGCCCTCTTCCGTTGCGCCAGACCCAGCGGAGTCCCGAGGGGCCCCGCCACCTCCACAGGATCCCTCGCCTCTCAGAGGCACCCTGGGAAGTTCCCTAAGGTCCCCGGCAGAAGGCGAGGGACACGAGGGTTTCCCGCTGCCCCCCGACAAAGACCTCGAGAGTCCTTCTTCAACGCGTCTCGAGGCCCTAGTCCCCTCCCGTGACTCGAGAGCCAGGACGCGCTCCCCCTCGCCACGTGCATGGAGACCTGACTTCCCTGGCGCCGAACGAGAGGCTCCCTGAGATCCTCGTCGTGCCTCGGGAGAAAACCCCCACGGGCGCCGCAGCTCGAGGAAACCCCTGAGACGCCCCGTCCTCGCGAGCTGAGGGCCTTCTTTTCCTGCATGGCCTGGAGAGCAATCCCGGGTCCTCTCTCCAAACGGAAGAGGAGGCTGGACTCCCTTGAGGCCGCTCAGGGGGCTCCAAGAGACCCGCGTCGCGACTCGAGAGGAGAGCGGAGTCCTTGGCTTCCCCTCGAGACGAGGCCTGACTCCCCGGGGGAGCCTGGAATGCAACCCCGAGATCGCTGCATTCCCTGGAGAGGAACATTAGGTCCCGGACACACGCTTAGGTGAGGTCTCTTCGGCCCTGCAGTGACTCGAGCGCAACCCCCAGCTTTCCCTCGCAACCCGAGGGGAAGATTGGGCTTCCCAGGGCCAACCCAAGGGGAAGGCTGAGATCCCCGTCGTAACTCGAGAATGCCGCCGCAACTCGAGAAAAACCACGTGGTTCCCACCGCTTGGCAAGATGAGGCCCTTGCCCGCGACGGCGTCTCAAGGGAAGTCCCCTGTTCCGCCCTGAAGGGCGAGACGGTCCCTGACAGCCTTCCTGCGACCCCCACAAGTCCCCCGACACGCCGGGGTCCCCCGAGGGGAACACCGAGGGTCCCGGCACCGCTTCCTCTGAGCCCCTTCTCCCCTCCTGATCGCGACAGGAGAGGCGATTCCCCTGCGTGGTCTGGAGCTGGTTCCCGGCCTTCCCGGCCCACCTCGGGATGAGGCCGGTCTCACGAGGAAATTCGAGACGAGCCACGTGGGTGGGGCCACATGCCGAACGCCCCCGATTCCCCGGTCCGCTCTTGAGAAGGACCCGAGGCCCGGACCCCTCTTCGAAGGCAACCCTGTGGGTGAAGGCACAACACGAAGGGGCACTGCCATCCCCGTGCATTGTCCGCAAAGACCCGCGGGTTCCACACACAGCTCGACGAGGGGCCTGAGACCCCCTGAGCAACTCGAGAGGCCAGCGGGGTTCCCTTCCTCAGACGAGACGAGGCCTGACTCTCCTGTCCCAACTCTGCAGGGACCCTGCGGTCGGAGTCCGAAACGGAGAGGAAGCCTGAGGTTCCTGCCTCCCCTCGAGGTGAGGCCCTCTTCCGTTGCGCCAGACCCAGCGGAGTCCCGAGGGGCCCCGCCACCTCCACAGGATCCCTCGCCTCTCAGAGGCACCCTGGGAAGTTCCCTAAGGTCCCCGGCAGAAGGCGAGGGACACGAGGGTTTCCCGCCGCCCCCCGACAAAGACCTCGAGAGTCCTTCTTCAACGCGTCTCGAGGCCCTAGTCCCCTCCCGTGACTCGAGAGCCAGGACGCGCTCCCCCTCGCCACGGGCATGGAGACCTCACTTCCTTGGCGCCGCACGAGAGGCTCCCTGAGATCCTCGTCGTGCCTCGGGAGAAAACCCCCACGGGCGCCGCAGCTCGAGGAAACCCCTGAGACGCCCCCGTCCTCGCGAGCTGAGGGCCTTCTTTTCCTGCATGGCCTTTAGAGCAATCCCGGGTCCTCTCTCCAAACGGAAGAGTAGGCTGGACTCCCTTGAGGCCGCTCAGGGGGCTCCAAGAGACCCGCGTCGCGACTCGAGAGGAGAGCGGAGTCCTTGGCTTCCCCTCGAGACGAGGCCTGACTCCCCGGGGGAGCCTGGAATGCAAACCCGAGATCCCTGCCTTCCCTGGAGAGGAACATTAGGTCCCGGACACACGCTTAGGTGAGGTCTCTTCGGCCCTGCAGTGACTCGAGCGCAAGCCCCAGCTTTCCCTCGCAACCCGAGGGGAAGATTGGGCTTCCCTGGGCCAACCCAAGGGGAAGGCTGAGATCCCCGTCGTAACTCGAGAATGCCGCCGCATCTCGAGAAAAACCACGTGGTTCCCACCGCTTGGAAAGATGAGGCCCTTGCCCGCGACGGCGTCTCAAGGGAAGTCCCCTGTTCCGCCCTGAAGGGCGAGACGGTCCCTGACAGCCTTCCTGCGACCCCCAAAAGTCCCCCGACACGCCGGGGTCCCCCGAGGGGAATACCGAGGGCCTCGGCACCGCTTCCTCTGAGCCCCTTCTCCCCTCCTGATCGCGACAGGAGAGGCGATTCCCCTGCGTGGTCTGGAAGGGGTTCCCGGCCTTCCCGGCGCACCTCGGGATGAGGCCGGTCTCACGAGGAAATTCGAGACGAGCCACGTGGGTGGGGCCACATGCCGAACGCCCCCGATTCCCCGGGCCGCTCTTGAGAAGGACCCGAGGCCCGGACCCCTCTTCGAAGGCAACCCTGTGGGTGAAGGCACAACACGAAGGGGCACTGCCACCCCCGTGCATCGTCCGCAAAGACCCGCGGGTTCCACACACAGCTCGACGAGGGGCCTGAGACCTCCTGAGCAACTCGAGAGGCCAGCGGGTTTCCCTTCCTCAGACGAGACGAGGCCTGACTCTCCTGTCCCAACTCTGCAGGGACCCTGCGGTCGGAGTCCGAAACGGAGAGGAAGCCTGAGGTTCCTGCCTCCCCTCGAGGTGAGGCCCTCTTCCGTTGCGCCAGACCCAGCGGAGTCCCGAGGGGCCCCGCCACCTCCACAGGATCCCTCGCCTCTCAGAGGCACCCTGGCAAGTTCCCTAAGGTCCCCGGCAGAAGGCGAGGGACACGAGGGTTTCCCGCCGCTCCCCGACAAAGACCTCGAGAGTCCTTCTTCAACGCGTCTCGAGGCCCTAGTCCCCTCCCGTGACTCGAGAGCCAGGACGCGCTCCCCCTCGCCACGCACATGGAGACCTGACTTCCCTGGCGCCGCACGAGAGGCTCCCTGAGATCCTCGTCGTGCCTCGGGAGAAAACCCCCACGGGCGCCGCAGCTCGAGGAAACCCCTGAGACGCCCCCGTCCTCGCGAGCTGAGGGCCTTCTTTTCCTGCATGGCCTTTAGAGCAATCCCGGGTCCTCTCTCCAAACGGAAGAGGAGGCTGGACTCCCTTGAGGCCGCTCAGGGGGCTCCAAGAGACCCGCGTCGCGACTCGAGAGGAGAGCGGAGTCCTTGGCTTCCCCTCGAGACGAGGCCTGACTCCCCGGGGGAGCCTGGAATGCAAACCCGAGATCCCTGCCTTCCCTGGAGAGGAACATTAGGTCCCGGACACACGCTTAGGTGAGGTCTCTTCGGCCCTGCAGTGACTCGAGCGCAAGCCCCAGCTTTCCCTCGCAACCCGAGGGGAAGATTGGGCTTCCCTGGGCCAACCCAAGGGGAAGGCTGAGATCCCCGTCGTAACTCGAGAATGCCGCCGCATCTCGAGAAAAACCACGTGGTTCCCACCGCTTGGAAAGATGAGGCCCTTGCCCGCGACGGCGTCTCAAGGGAAGTCCCCTGTTCCGCCCTGAAGGGCGAGACGGTCCCTGACAGCCTTCCTGCGACCCCCAAAAGTCCCCCGACACGCCGGGGTCCCCCGAGGGGAACACCGAGGGTCCCGGCACCGCTTCCTCTGAGCCCCTTCTCCCCTCCTGATCGCGACAGGAGAGGCGATTCCCCTGCGTGGTCTGGAAGGGGTTCCCGGCCTTCCCGGCGCACCTCACGATGAGGCCGGTCTCACGAGGAAATTCGAGACGAGCCACGTGGGTGGGGCCACATGCCGAACGCCCCCGATTCCCCGGTCCGCTCTTGAGAAGGACCCGAGGCCCGGACCCCTCTTCGAAGGCAACCCTGTGGGTGAAGGCACAACACGAAGGGGCACTGCCACCCCCGTGAATCGTCCGCAAAGACCCGCGGGTTCCACACACAGCTCGACGAGGGGCCTGAGACCCCCTGAGCAACTCGAGAGGCCAGCGGGGTTCCCTTCCTCAGACAAGACGAGGCCTGACTCTCCTGTCCCAACTCTCCAGGGACCCTGCGGTCGGAGTCCGAAACGGAGAGGAAGCCTGAGGTTCCTGCCTCCCCTCGAGGTGAGGCCCTCTTCCGTTGCGCCAGACCCAGCGGAGTCCCGAGGGGCCCCGCCACCTCCACAGGATCCCTCGCCTCTCAGAGGCACCCTGGGAAGT
Organism: Bubalus kerabau; assembly: GCF_029407905.1. NCBI lineage: Eukaryota > Metazoa > Chordata > Mammalia > Artiodactyla > Bovidae > Bubalus > Bubalus kerabau. The sequence continues at coordinate 1,068,871 of NW_026577887.1, read as the reverse complement.
TCCCTTAAGTCCCCGGCAGAAGGCGAGGGACACGAGGGTTTCCCGCCGCCCCCCGACAAAGACCTCGAGAGTCCTTCTTCAACGCGTCTCGAGGCCCTAGTCCCCTCCCGTGACTCGAGAGCCAGGACGCGCTCCCCCTCGCCACGCGCATGGAGACCTGACTTCCCTGGCGCCGCACGAGAGGCTCCCTGAGATCCTCGTCGTGCCTCGGGAGAAAACCCCCACGGGCGCCGCAGCTCGAGGAAACCCCTGAGACGCCCCCGTCCTCGCGAGCTGAGGGCCTTCTTTTCCTGCATGTCCTGGAGAGCAATCCCGGGTCCTCTCTCCAAACGGAAGAGGAGGCTGGACTCCCTTGAGGCCGCTCAGGGGGCTCCAAGAGACCCGCGTCGCGACTCGAGAGGAGAGCGGAGTCCTTGGCTTCCCCTCGAGACGAGGCCTGACTCCCCGGGGGAGCCTGGAATGCAAACCCGAGATCCCTGCCTTCCTTGGAGAGGAACATTAGGTCCCTGACACACGCTTAGGTGAGGTCTCTTCGGCCCTGCAGTGACTCGAGCGCAACCCTCAGCTTTCCCTCACAACCCGAGGGGAAGATTGGGCTTCCCAGGGCCAACCCAAGGGGAAGGCTGAGATCCCCGTCGTAACTCGAGAATCCCGCCGCAACTCGAGAAAAACCACGTGGTTCCAACCGCTTGGCAAGATGAGGCCCTTGCCCGCCACGGCGTCTCAAGGGAAGTCCCCTGTTCCGCCCTGAAGGGCGAGACGGTCCCTGACAGCCTTCCTGCGACCCCCAAAAGTCCCCCGACACGCCGGGGTCCCCCGAGGGGAACACCGAGGGCCCCGGCACCGCTTCCTCTGAGCCCCTTCTCCCCTCCTGATCTCGACACGAGAGGCGATTCCCCTGCGTGGTCTGGAAGGGGTTCCCGGCCTTCCCGGCGCACCTCAGGATGAGGCTGGTCTCACGAGGAAATTCGAGATGAGCCACGTGGGTGGGGCCACATGCCGAACGCCCCCGATTCCCCGGTCCGCTCTTGAGAAGGACCCGAGGCCCGGACCCCTCTTCGAAGGCAACCCTGTGGGTGAAGGCACAACACGAAGGGGCACTGCCACCCCCGTGCATCGTCCGCAAAGACCCGCGGGTTCCACACACAGCTCGACGAGGGGCCTGAGACCCCCTGAGCAACTCGAGAGGCCAGCGGGGTTCCCTTCCTCAGACAAGACGAGGCCTGACTCTCCTGTCCCAACTCTGCAGGGACCCTGCGGTCGGAGTCCGAAACGGAGAGGAAGCCTGAGGTTCCTGCCTCCCCTCCAGGTGAGGCCCTCTTCCGTTGCGCCAGACCCAGCGGAGTCCCGAGGGGCCCCGCCACCTCCACAGGATCCCTCGCCTCTCAGAGGCACCCTGGGAAGTTCCCTAAGGTCCCCGGCAGAAGGCGAGGGAAACGAGGGTTTCCCGCCGCCCCCCGACAAAGACCTCGAGAGTCCTTCTTCAACGCGTCTCGAGGCCCTAGTCCCCTCCCGTGACTCGAGAGCCAGGACGCGCTCCCCCTCGCCACGCGCATGGAGACCTGACTTCCCTGGCGCCGCACGAGAGGCTCCCTGAGATCCTCGTCGTGCCTCGGGAGAAAACCCCCACGGGCGCCGCAGCTCGAGGAAACCCCTGAGACGCCCCCGTCCTCGCGAGCTGAGGGCCTTCTTTTCCTGCATGGCCTGGAGAGCAATCCCGGGTCCTCTCTCCAAACGGGAGAGGAGGCTGGACTCCCTTGAGGCCGCTCAGGGGGCTCCAAGAGACCCGCGTCGCGACTCGAGAGGAGAGCGGAGTCCTTGGCTTCCCCTCGAGACGAGGCCTGACTCCCCGGGGGAGCCTGGAATGCAACCCCGAGATCCCTGCCTTCCTTGGAGCGGAACATTAGGTCCCGGACACACGCTTAGGTGAGGTCTCTTCGGACCTGCAGTGACTCGAGCGCAACCCCCAGCTTTCCCTCACAACCCGAGGGGAAGTTTGGGCTTCCCAGGGCCAACCCAAGGGGAAGGCTGAGATCCCCGTCGTAACTCGAGAATGCCGCCGCAACTCGAGAAAAACCACGTGGTTCCCACCGCTTGGCAAGATGAGGCCCTTGCCCGCGACGGCGTCTCAAGGAAAGTCCCCTGTTCCGCCCTGAAGGGCGAGACGGTCCCTGACAGCCTTCCTGCGACCCCCAAAAGTCCCCCGACACGCCGGGGTCCCCCGAGGGGCACACCGAGGGTCCCGGCACCGCTTCCTCTGAGCCCCTTCTCCCCTCCTGATCGCGACAGGAGAGGCGATTCCCCTGCGTGGTCTGGAAGGGGTTCCCGGGCTTCCCGGCGCACCTCAGGATGAGGCCGGTCTCACGTGGAAATTCGAGACGAGCCACGTGGGTGGGGCCACATGCCGAACGCCCCCGATTCCCCGGTCCGCTCTTGAGAAGGACCCGAGGCCCGGACCCCTCTTCGAAGGCAACCCTGTGGGTGAAGGCACAACACGAAGGGGCACTGCCACCCCCGTGCATCGTCTGCAAAGATCCGCGGGTCCCACACACAGCTCGACGAGGGGCCTGAGACCCCCTGAGCAACTCGAGAGGCCAGCGGGGTTCCCTTCCTCAGACAAGACGAGGCCTGACTCTCCTGTCCCAACTCTGCAGGGACCCTGCGGTCGGAGTCCGAAACGGAGAGGAAGCCTGAGGTTCCTGCCTCCCCTCCAGGTGAGGCCCTCTTCCGTTGCGCCAGACCCAGCGGAGTCCCGAGGGGCCCCGCCACCTCCACAGGATCCCTCGCCTCTCAGAGGCACCCTGAGAAGTTCCCTTAAGTCCCCGGCAGAAGGCGAGGGACACGAGGGTTTCCCGCCGCCCCCCGACAAAGACCTCGAGAGTCCTTCTTCAAGGCGTCTCGAGGCCCTAGTCCCCTCCCGTGACTCGAGAGCCAGGACGCGCTCCCCCTCGCCACGCGCATGGAGACCTGACTTCCCTGGCGCCGCACGAGAGGCTCCCTGAGATCCTCGTCGTGCCTCGGGAGAAAACCCCCACGGGCGCCGCAGCTCGAGGAAACCCCTGAGACGCCCCCGTCCTCGCAAGCTGAGGGCCTTCTTTTCCTGCATGGCCTGGAGAGCAATCCCGGGTCCTCTCTCCAAACGGAAGAGGAGGCTGGACTCCCTTGAGGCCGCTCAGGGGGCTCCAAGAGACCCCCGTCGCGACTCGAGAGGAGAGCGGAGTCCTTGGCTTCCCCTCGAGACGAGGCCTGACTGCCCGGGGGAGCCTGGAATGCAACCCCGAGATCCCTGCCTTCCCTGGAGAGGAACATTAGGTCCCGGACACACGCTTAGGTGAGGTCTCTTCGGCCCTGCAGTGACTCGAGCGCAACCCCCAGCTTTCCCTCGCAACCCGAGGGGAAGATTGGGCTTCCCAGGGCCAACCCAAGGGGAAGGCTGAGATCCCCGTCGTAACTCGAGAATGCCGCCGCAACTCGAGAAAAACCACGTGGTTCCCACCGCTTGGCAAGATGAGGCCCTTGCCCGCGACGGCGTCTCAAGGGAAGTCCCCTGTTCCGCCCTGAAGGGCGAGACGTTCCCTGACAGCCTTCCTGCGACCCCCAAAAGTCCCCCGACACGACGGGGTCCCCCGAGGGGAACACCGAGGGTCCCGGCACCGCTTCCTCTGAGCCCCTTCTCCCCTCCTGATCGCGACAGGAGAGGCGATTCCCCTGCGTGGTCTGGAAGGGGTTCCCGGCCTTCCCGGCGCACCTCGGGATGAGGCCGGTCTCACGAGGAAATTCGAGACGAGCCACGTGGGTGGGGCCACATGCCGTACGCCCCCGATTCCCCGGTCCGCTCTTGAGAAGGACCCGAGGCCCGGACCCCTCTTCGAAGGCAACCCTGTGGGTGAAGGCACAACACGAAGGGGCACTGCCACCCCCGTGCATCGTCCGCAAAGACCCGCGGGTTCCACACACAGCTCGACGAGGGGCCTGAGACCTCCTGAGCAACTCGAGAGGCCAGCGGGTTTCCCTTCCTCAGACGAGACGAGGCCTGACTCTCCTGTCCCAACTCTGCAGGGACCCTGCGGTCGGAGTCCGAAACGGAGAGGAAGCCTGAGGTTCCTGCCTCCCCTCGAGGTGAGGCCCTCTTCCGTTGCGCCAGACCCAGCGGAGTCCCGAGGGGCCCCGCCACCTCCACAGGATCCCTCGCCTCTCAGAGGCACCCTGGGAAGTTCCCTAAGGTCCCCGGCAGAAGGCGAGGGACACGAGGGTTTCCCGCCGCCCCCCGACTAAGACCTCGAGAGTCCTTCTTCAACGCGTCTCGAGGCCCTAGTCCCCTCCCGTGACTCGAGAGCCAGGACGCGCTCCCCCTCGCCACGCACATGGAGACCTGACTTCCCTGGCGCCGCACGAGAGGCTCCCTGAGATCCTCGTCGTGCCTCGGGAGAAAACCCCCACGGGCGCCGCAGCTCGAGGAAACCCCCGAGACACCCCCGTCCTCGCGAGCTGAAGGCCTTCTTTTCCTGCATGGCCTTTAGAGCAATCCCGGGTCCTCTCTCCAAACGGAAGAGGAGGCTGGACTCCCTTGAGGCCGCTCAGGGGGCTCCAAGAGACCCGCGTCGCGACTCGAGAGGAGAGCGGAGTCCTTGGCTTCCCCTCGAGACGAGGCCTGACTCCCCGGGGGAGCCTGGAATGCAAACCCGAGATCCCTGCCTTCCCTGGAGAGGAACATTAGGTCCCGGACACACGCTTAGGTGAGGTCTCTTCGGCCCTGCAGTGACTCGAGCGCAACCCCCAGCTTTCCCTCGCAACCCGAGGGGAAGATTGGGCTTCCCTGGGCCAACCCAAGGGGAAGGCTGAGATCCCCGTCGTAACTCGAGAATGCCGCCGCATCTCGAGAAAAACCACGTGGTTCCCACCGCTTGGAAAGATGAGGCCCTTGCCCGCGACGGCGTCTCAAGGGAAGTCCCCTGTTCCGCCCTGAAGGGCGAGACGGTCCCTGACAGCCTTCCTGCGACCCCCAAAAGTCCCCCGACACGCCGGGGTCCCCCGAGGGGAACACCGAGGGTCCCGGCACCGCTTCCTCTGAGCCCCTTCTCCCCTCCTGATCGCGACAGGAGAGGCGATTCCCCTGCGTGGTCTGGAAGGGGTTCCCGGCCTTCCCGGCGCACCTCACGATGAGGCCGGTCTTACGAGGAAATTCGAGACGAGCCACGTGGGTGGGGCCACATGCCGAACGCCCCCGATTCCCCGGTCCGCTCTTGAGAAGGACCCGAGGCCCGGACCCCTCTTCGAAGGCAACCCTGTGGGTGAAGGCACAACACGAAGGGGCACTGCCACCCCCGTGCATCGTCCGCAAAGACCCGCGGGTTCCACACACAGCTCGACGAGGGGCCTGAGACCCCCTGAGCAACTCGAGAGGCCAGCGGGGTTCCCTTCCTCAGACAAGACGAGGCCTGACTCTCGTGTCCCAACTCTGCAGGGACCCTGCGGTCGGAGTCCGAAACGGAGAGGAAGCCTGAGGTTCCTGCCTCCCCTCGAGGTGAGGCCCTCTTCCGTTGCGCCAGACCCAGCGGAGTCCCGAGGGGCCCCGCCACCTCCACAGGATCCCTCGCCTCTCAGAGGCACCCTGGGAAGTTCCCTTAAGTCCCCGGCAGAAGGCGAGGGACACGAGGGTTTCCCGCCGCCCCCCGACAAAGACCTCGAGAGTCCTTCTTCAACGCGTCTCGAGGCCCTAGTCCCCTCCCGTGACTCGAGAGCCAGGACACGCTCCCCCTCGCCACGCGCATGGAGACCTGACTTCCCTGGCGCCGCACGAGAGGCTCCCTGAGATCCTCGTCGTGCCTCGGGAGAAAACCCCCACGGGCGCCGCAGCTCGAGGAAACCCCTGAGACGCCCCCGTCCTCGCGAGCTGAGGGCCTTCTTTTCCTGCATGGCCTGGAGAGCAATCCCGGGTCCTCTCTCCAAACGGAAGAGGAGGCTGGACTCCCTTGAGGCCGCTCAGGGGGCTCCAAGAGACCCGCGTCGCGACTCGAGAGGAGAGCGGAGTCCTTGGCTTCCCCTCGAGACGAGGCCTGACTCCCCGGGGGAGCCTGGAATGCAACCCCGAGATCCCTGCCTTCCTTGGAGCGGAACATTAGGTCCCGGACACACGCTTAGGTGAGGTCTCTTCGGACCTGCAGTGACTCGAGCGCAACCCCCAGCTTTCCCTCACAACCCGAGGGGAAGTTTGGGCTTCCCAGGGCCAACCCAAGGGGAAGGCTGAGATCCCCGTCGTAACTCGAGAATGCCGCCGCAACTCGAGAAAAACCACGTGGTTCCAACCGCTTGGCAAGATGAGGCCCTTGCCCGCCACGGAGTCTCAAGGGAAGTCCCCTGTTCCGCCCTGAAGGGCGAGACGGTCCCTGACAGCCTTCCTGCGACCCCCAAAAGTCCCCCGACACGCCGGGGTCCCCCGAGGGGAACACCGAGGGCCCCGGCACCGCTTCCTCTAAACCCCTTCTCCCCTCCTGATCTCGACACGAGAGGCGATTCCCCTGCGTGGTCTGGAAGGGGTTCCCGGCCTTCCCGGCGCACCTCAGGATGAGGCCGGTCTCACGAGGAAATTCGAGATGAGCCACGTGGGTGGGGCCACATGCCGAACGCCCCCGATTCCCCGGTCCGCTCTTGAGAAGGACCCGAGGCCCGGACCCCTCTTCGAAGGCAACCCTGTGGGTGAAGGCACAACACGAAGGGGCACTGCCACCCCCGTGCATCGTCCGCAAAGACCCGCGGGTTCCACACACAGCTCGACGAGGGGCCTGAGACCCCCTGAGCAACTCGAGAGGCCAGCGGGGTTCCCTTCCTCAGACAAGACGAGGCCTGACTCTCCTGTCCCAACTCTGCAGGGACCCTGCGGTCGGAGTCCGAAATGGAGAGGAAGCCTGAGGTTCCTGCCTCCCCTCCAGGTGAGGCCCTCTTCCGTTGCGCCAGACCCAGCGGAGTCCCGAGGGGCCCCGCCACCTCCACAGGATCCCTCGCCTCTCAGACGCACCCTGGGAAGTTCCCTAAGGTCCCCGGTAGAAGGCGAGGGACACGAGGGTTTCCCGCCGCCCCCCGACAAAGACCTCGAGAGTCCTTCTTCAACGCGTCTCGAGGCCCTAGTCCCCTCCCGTGACTCGAGAGCCAGGACGCGCTCCCCCTCGCCACGCGCATGGAGACCTGACTTCCCTGGCGCCGCACGAGAGGCTCCCTGAGAGCCTCGTCGTGCCTCGGGAGAAAACCCCCACGGGCGCCGCAGCTCGAGGAAACCCCCGAGACACCCCCGTCCTCGCGAGCTGAAGGCCTTCTTTTCCTGCATGGCCTGGAGAGCAATCCCGGGTCCTCTCTCCAAACGGAAGAGGAGGCTGGACTCCCTTGAGGCCGCTCAGGGGGCTCCAAGAGACCCGCGTCGCGACTCGAGAGGAGAGCGGAGTCCTTGGCTTCCCCTCGAGACGAGGCCTGACTCCCCGGGGGAGCCTGGAATGCAAACCCGAGATCCCTGCCTTCCCTGGAGAGGAACATTAGGTCCCGGACACACGCTTAGGTGAGGTCTCTTCGGCCCTGCAGTGACTCGAGCGCAACCCCCAGCTTTCCCTCGCAACCCGAGGGGAAGAATGGGCTTCCCTGGGCCAACCCAAGGGGAAGGCTGAGATCCCCGTCGTAACTCGAGAATGCCGCCGCAACTCGAGAAAAACCACGTGGTTCCTACCACTTGGCAAGATGAGGCCCTTGCCCGCGACGGCGTCTCAAGGAAAGTCCCCTGTTCCGCCCTGAAGGGCGAGACGGTCCCTGACAGCCTTCCTGCGACCCACAAAAGTCCCCCGACACGCCGGGGTCCCCCGAGGGGAACACCGAGGGTCCCGGCACCGCTTCCTCTGAGCCCCTTCTCCCCTCCTGATCGCGACAGGAGAGGCGATTCCCCTGCGTGGTCTGGAAGGGGTTCCCTGCCTTCCCGGCGCACCTCGGGATGAGGCCGGTCTCACGAGCAAATTCGAGACGAGCCACGTGGGTGAGGCCACATGCCGTACGCCCCCGATTCCCCGGTCCGCTCTTGAGAAGGACCCGAGGCCCGGACCCCTCTTCGAAGGCAACCCTGTGGGTGAAGGCACAACACGAAGGGGCACTGCCACCCCCGTGCATCGTCCGCAAAGACCCGCGGGTTCCACACACAGCTCGACGAGGGGCCTGAGACCTCCTGAGCAACTCGAGAGGCCAGCGGGTTTCCCTTCCTCAGACGAGACGAGGCCTGACTCTCCTGTCCCAACTCTGCAGGGACCCTGCGGTCGGAGTCCGAAACGGAGAGGAAGCCTGAGGTTCCTGCCTCCCCTCGAGGTGAGGCCCTCTTCCGTTGCGCCAGACCCAGCGGAGTCCCGAGGGGCCCCGCCACCTCCACAGGATCCCTCGCCTCTCAGAGGCACCCTGGGAAGTTCCCTAAGGTCCCCGGCAGAAGGCGAGGGACACGAGGGTTTCCCGCCGCCCCCCGACTAAGACCTCGAGAGTCCTTCTTCAACGCGTCTCGAGGCCCTAGTCCCCTCCCGTGACTCGAGAGCCAGGACGCGCTCCCCCTCGCCACGCACATGGAGACCTGACTTCCCTGGCGCCGCACGAGAGGCTCCCTGAGATCCTCGTCGTGCCTCGGGAGAAAACCCCCACGGGCGCCGCAGCTCGAGGAAACCCCTGAGACGCCCCCGTCCTCGCGAGCTGAGGGCCTTCTTTTCCTGCATGTCCTGGAGAGCAATCCCGGGTCCTCTCTCCAAACGGAAGAGGAGGCTGGACTCCCTTGAGGCCGCTCAGGGGGCTCCAAGAGACCCGCGTCGCGACTCGAGAGGAGAGCGGAGTCCTTGGCTTCCCCTCGAGACGAGGCCTGACTCCCCGGGGGAGCCTGGAATGCAAACCCGAGATCCCTGCCTTCCCTGGAGAGGAACATTAGGTCCCGGACACACGCTTAGGTGAGGTCTCTTCGGCCCTGCAGTGACTCGAGCGCAACCCCCAGCTTTCCCTCGCAACCCGAGGGGAAGATTGGGCTTCCCTGGGCCAACCCAAGGGGAAGGCTGAGATCCCCGTCGTAACTCGAGAATGCCGCCGCATCTCGAGAAAAACCACGTGGTTCCCACCGCTTGGAAAGATGAGGCCCTTGCCCGCGACGGCGTCTCAAGGGAAGTCCCCTGTTCCGCCCTGAAGGGCGAGACGGTCCCTGACAGCCTTCCTGCGACCCCCAAAAGTCCCCCGACACGCCGGGGTCCCCCGAGGGGAACACCGAGGGTCCCGGCACCGCTTCCTCTGAGCCCCTTCTCCCCTCCTGATCGCGACAGGAGAGGCGATTCCCCTGCGTGGTCTGGAAGGGGTTCCCGGCCTTCCCGGCGCACCTCACGATGAGGCCGGTCTTACGAGGAAATTCGAGACGAGCCACGTGGGTGGGGCCACATGCCGAACGCCCCCGATTCCCCGGTCCGCTCTTGAGAAGGACCCGAGGCCCGGACCCCTCTTCGAAGGCAACCCTGTGGGTGAAGGCACAACACGAAGGGGCACTGCCACCCCCGTGCATCGTCCGCAAAGACCCGCGGGTTCCACACACAGCTCGACGAGGGGCCTGAGACCCCCTGAGCAACTCGAGAGGCCAGCGGGGTTCCCTTCCTCAGACAAGACGAGGCCTGACTCTCCTGTCCCAACTCTGCAGGGACCCTGCGGTCGGAGTCCGAAACGGAGAGGAAGCCTGAGGTTCCTGCCTCCCCTCGAGGTGAGGCCCTCTTCCGTTGCGCCAGACCCAGCGGAGTCCCGAGGGGCCCCGCCACCTCCACAGGATCCCTCGCCTCTCAGAGGCACCCTGGGAAGTTCCCTTAAGTCCCCGGCAGAAGGCGAGGGACACGAGGGTTTCCCGCCGCCCCCCGACTAAGACCTCGAGAGTCCTTCTTCAACGCGTCTCGAGGCCCTAGTCCCCTCCCGTGACTCGAGAGCCAGGACACGCTCCCCCTCGCCACGCGCATGGAGACCTGACTTCCCTGGCGCCGCACGAGAGGCTCCCTGAGATCCTCGTCGTGCCTCGGGAGAAAACCCCCACGGGCGCCGCAGCTCGAGGAAACCCCTGAGACGCCCCCGTCCTCGCGAGCTGAGGGCCTTCTTTTCCTGCATGTCCTGGAGAGCAATCCCGGGTCCTCTCTCCAAACGGAAGAGGAGGCTGGACTCCCTTGAGGCCGCTCAGGGGGCTCCAAGAGACCCGCGTCGCGACTCGAGAGGAGAGCGGAGTCCTTGGCTTCCCCTCGAGACGAGGCCTGACTCCCCGGGGGAGCCTGGAATGCAACCCCGAGATCCCTGCCTTCCTTGGAGAGGAACATTAGGTCCCTGACACACGCTTAGGTGAGGTCTCTTCGGCCCTGCAGTGAATCGAGCGCAACCCTCAGCTTTCCCTCACAACCCGAGGGGAAGATTGGGCTTCCCAGGGCCAACCCAAGGGGAAGGCTGAGATCCCCGTCGTAACTCGAGAATCCCGCCGCAACTCGAGAAAAACCACGTGGTTCCAACCGCTTGGCAAGATGAGGCCCTTGCCCGCCACGGCGTCTCAAGGGAAGTCCCCTGTTCCGCCCTGAAGGGCGAGACGGTCCCTGACAGCCTTCCTGCGACCCCCAAAAGTCCCCCGACACGCCGGGGTCCCCCGAGGGGAACACCGAGGGCCCCGGCACCGCTTCCTCTGAGCCCCTTCTCCCCTCCTGATCTCGACACGAGAGGCGATTCCCCTGCGTGGTCTGGAAGGGGTTCCCGGCCTTCCCGGCGCACCTCAGGATGAGGCTGGTCTCACGAGGAAATTCGAGATGAGCCACGTGGGTGGGGCCACATGCCGAACGCCCCCGATTCCCCGGTCCGCTCTTGAGAAGGACCCGAGGCCCGGACCCCTCTTCGAAGGCAACCCTGTGGGTGAAGGCACAACACGAAGGGGCACTGCCACCCCCGTGCATCGTCCGCAAAGACCCGCGGGTTCCACACACAGCTCGACGAGGGGCCTGAGACCCCCTGAGCAACTCGAGAGGCCAGCGGGGTTCCCTTCCTCAGACAAGACGAGGCCTGACTCTCCTGTCCCAACTCTGCAGGGACCCTGCGGTCGGAGTCCGAAACGGAGAGGAAGCCTGAGGTTCCTGCCTCCCCTCCAGGTGAGGCCCTCTTCCGTTGCGCCAGACCCAGCGGAGTCCCGAGGGGCCCCGCCACCTCCACAGGATCCCTCGCCTCTCAGAGGCACCCTGGGAAGTTCCCTAAGGTCCCCGGCAGAAGGCGAGGGAAACGAGGGTTTCCCGCCGCCCCCCGACAAAGACCTCGAGAGTCCTTCTTCAACGCGTCTCGAGGCCCTAGTCCCCTCCCGTGACTCGAGAGCCAGGACGCGCTCCCCCTCGCCACGCGCATGGAGACCTGACTTCCCTGGCGCCGCACGAGAGGCTCCCTGAGATCCTCGTCGTGCCTCGGGAGAAAACCCCCACGGGCGCCGCAGCTCGAGGAAACCCCTGAGACGCCCCCGTCCTCGCGAGCTGAGGGCCTTCTTTTCCTGCATGGCCTGGAGAGCAATCCCGGGTCCTCTCTCCAAACGGGAGAGGAGGCTGGACTCCCTTGAGGCCGCTCAGGGGGCTCCAAGAGACCCGCGTCGCGACTCGAGAGGAGAGCGGAGTCCTTGGCTTCCCCTCGAGACGAGGCCTGACTCCCCGGGGGAGCCTGGAATGCAACCCCGAGATCCCTGCCTTCCTTGGAGCGGAACATTAGGTCCCGGACACACGCTTAGGTGAGGTCTCTTCGGACCTGCAGTGACTCGAGCGCAACCCCCAGCTTTCCCTCACAACCCGAGGGGAAGTTTGGGCTTCCCAGGGCCAACCCAAGGGGAAGGCTGAGATCCCCGTCGTAACTCGAGAATGCCGCCGCAACTCGAGAAAAACCACGTGGTTCCCACCGCTTGGCAAGATGAGGCCCTTGCCCGCGACGGCGTCTCAAGGAAAGTCCCCTGTTCCGCCCTGAAGGGCGAGACGGTCCCTGACAGCCTTCCTGCGACCCCCAAAAGTCCCCCGACACGCCGGGGTCCCCCGAGGGGAACACCGAGGGTCCCGGCACCGCTTCCTCTGAGCCCCTTCTCCCCTCCTGATCGCGACAGGAGAGGCGATTCCCCTGCGTGGTCTGGAAGGGGTTCCCGGGCTTCCCGGCGCACCTCAGGATGAGGCCGGTCTCACGTGGAAATTCGAGACGAGCCACGTGGGTGGGGCCACATGCCGAACGCCCCCGATTCCCCGGTCCGCTCTTGAGAAGGACCCGAGGCCCGGACCCCTCTTCGAAGGCAACCCTGTGGGTGAAGGCACAACACGAAGGGGCACTGCCACCCCCGTGCATCGTCTGCAAAGATCCGCGGGTCCCACACACAGCTCGACGAGGGGCCTGAGACCCCCTGAGCAACTCGAGAGGCCAGCGGGGTTCCCTTCCTCAGACAAGACGAGGCCTGACTCTCCTGTCCCAACTCTGCAGGGACCCTGCGGTCGGAGTCCGAAACGGAGAGGAAGCCTGAGGTTCCTGCCTCCCCTCCAGGTGAGGCCCTCTTCCGTTGCGCCAGACCCAGCGGAGTCCCGAGGGGCCCCGCCACCTCCACAGGATCCCTCGCCTCTCAGAGGCACCCTGAGAAGTTCCCTTAAGTCCCCGGCAGAAGGCGAGGGACACGAGGGTTTCCCGCCGCCCCCCGACAAAGACCTCGAGAGTCCTTCTTCAAGGCGTCTCGAGGCCCTAGTCCCCTCCCGTGACTCGAGAGCCAGGACGCGCTCCCCCTCGCCACGCGCATGGAGACCTGACTTCCCTGGCGCCGCACGAGAGGCTCCCTGAGATCCTCGTCGTGCCTCGGGAGAAAACCCCCACGGGCGCCGCAGCTCGAGGAAACCCCTGAGACGCCCCCGTCCTCGCAAGCTGAGGGCCTTCTTTTCCTGCATGGCCTGGAGAGCAATCCCGGGTCCTCTCTCCAAACGGAAGAGGAGGCTGGACTCCCTTGAGGCCGCTCAGGGGGCTCCAAGAGACCCCCGTCGCGACTCGAGAGGAGAGCGGAGTCCTTGGCTTCCCCTCGAGACGAGGCCTGACTGCCCGGGGGAGCCTGGAATGCAACCCCGAGATCCCTGCCTTCCCTGGAGAGGAACATTAGGTCCCGGACACACGCTTAGGTGAGGTCTCTTCGGCCCTGCAGTGACTCGAGCGCAACCCCCAGCTTTCCCTCGCAACCCGAGGGGAAGATTGGGCTTCCCAGGGCCAACCCAAGGGGAAGGCTGAGATCCCCGTCGTAACTCGAGAATGCCGCCGCAACTCGAGAAAAACCACGTGGTTCCCACCGCTTGGCAAGATGAGGCCCTTGCCCGCGACGGCGTCTCAAGGGAAGTCCCCTGTTCCGCCCTGAAGGGCGAGACGTTCCCTGACAGCCTTCCTGCGACCCCCAAAAGTCCCCCGACACGACGGGGTCCCCCGAGGGGAACACCGAGGGTCCCGGCACCGCTTCCTCTGAGCCCCTTCTCCCCTCCTGATCGCGACAGGAGAGGCGATTCCCCTGCGTGGTCTGGAAGGGGTTCCCGGCCTTCCCGGCGCACCTCGGGATGAGGCCGGTCTCACGAGGAAATTCGAGACGAGCCACGTGGGTGGGGCCACATGCCGAACGCCCCCGATTCCCCGGGCCGCTCTTGAGAAGGACCCGAGGCCCGGACCCCTCTTCGAAGGCAACCCTGTGGGTGAAGGCACAACACGAAGGGGCACTGCCATCCCCGTGCATCGTCCGCAAAGACCCGCGGGTTCCACACACAGCTCGACGAGGGGCCTGAGACCCCCTGAGCAACTCGAGAGGCCAGCGGGGTTCCCTTCCTCAGACGAGACGAGGCCTGACTCTCCTGTCCCAACTCTGCAGGGACCCTGCGGTCGGAGTCCGAAACGGAGAGGAAGCCTGAGGTTCCTGCCTCCCCTCGAGGTGAGGCCCTCTTCCGTTGCGCCAGACCCAGCGGAGTCCCGAGGGGCCCCGCCACCTCCACAGGATCCCTCGCCTCTCAGAGGCAACCTGGGAAGTTCCCTAAGGTCCCCGGCAGAAGGCGAGGGACACGAGGGTTTCCCGCCGCCCCCCGACAAAGACCTCGAGAGTCCTTCTTCAACGCGTCTCGAGGCCCTAGTCCCCTCCCGTGACTCGAGAGCCAGGACGCGCTCCCCCTCGCCACGCGCATGGAGACCTGACTTCCCTGGCGCCGCACGAGAGGCTCCCTGAGAGCCTCGTCGTGCCTCGGGAGAAAACCCCCACAGGCGCCGCAGCTCGAGGAAACCCCCGAGACACCCCCGTCCTCGCGAGCTGAAGGCCTTCTTTTCCTGCATGGCCTGGAGAGCAATCCCGGGTCCTCTCTCCAAACGGAAGAGGAGGCTGGACTCCCTTGAGGCCGCTCAGGGGGCTCCAAGAGACCCGCGTCGCGACTCGAGAGGAGAGCGGAGTCCTTGGCTTCCCCTCGAGACGAGGCCTGACTCCCCGGGGGAGCCTGGAATGCAAACCCGAGATCCCTGCCTTCCCTGGAGAGGAACATTAGGTCCCGGACACACGCTTAGGTGAGGTCTCTTCGGCCCTGCAGTGACTCGAGCGCAACCCCCAGCTTTCCCTCGCAACCCGAGGGGAAGAATGGGCTTCCCTGGGCCAACCCAAGGGGAAGGCTGAGATCCCCGTCGTAACTCGAGAATGCCGCCGCAACTCGAGAAAAACCACGTGGTTCCTACCACTTGGCAAGATGAGGCCCTTGCCCGCGACGGCGTCTCAAGGAAAGTCCCCTGTTCCGCCCTGAAGGGCGAGACGGTCCCTGACAGCCTTCCTGCGACCCACAAAAGTCCCCCGACACGCCGGGGTCCCCCGAGGGGAACACCGAGGGTCCCGGCACCGCTTCCTCTGAGCCCCTTCTCCCCTCCTGATCGCGACAGGAGAGGCGATTCCCCTGCGTGGTCTGGAAGGGGTTCCCTGCCTTCCCGGCGCACCTCGGGATGAGGCCGGTCTCACGAGCAAATTCGAGACGAGCCACGTGGGTGAGGCCACATGCCGTACGCCCCCGATTCCCCGGTCCGCTCTTGAGAAGGACCCGAGGCCCGGACCCCTCTTCGAAGGCAACCCTGTGGGTGAAGGCACAACACGAAGGGGCACTGCCACCCCCGTGCATCGTCCGCAAAGACCCGCGGGTTCCACACACAGCTCGACGAGGGGCCTGAGACCTCCTGAGCAACTCGAGAGGCCAGCGGGTTTCCCTTCCTCAGACGAGACGAGGCCTGACTCTCCTGTCCCAACTCTGCAGGGACCCTGCGGTCGGAGTCCGAAACGGAGAGGAAGCCTGAGGTTCCTGCCTCCCCTCGAGGTGAGGCCCTCTTCCGTTGCGCCAGACCCAGCGGAGTCCCGAGGGGCCCCGCCACCTCCACAGGATCCCTCGCCTCTCAGAGGCACCCTGGGAAGTTCCCTAAGGTCCCCGGCAGAAGGCGAGGGACACGAGGGTTTCCCGCCGCCCCCCGACTAAGACCTCGAGAGTCCTTCTTCAACGCGTCTCGAGGCCCTAGTCCCCTCCCGTGACTCGAGAGCCAGGACGCGCTCCCCCTCGCCACGCACATGGAGACCTGACTTCCCTGGCGCCGCACGAGAGGCTCCCTGAGATCCTCGTCGTGCCTCGGGAGAAAACCCCCACGGGCGCCGCAGCTCGAGGAAACCCCCGAGACACCCCCGTCCTCGCGAGCTGAAGGCCTTCTTTTCCTGCATGGCCTTTAGAGCAATCCCGGGTCCTCTCTCCAAACGGAAGAGGAGGCTGGACTCCCTTGAGGCCGCTCAGGGGGCTCCAAGAGACCCGCGTCGCGACTCGAGAGGAGAGCGGAGTCCTTGGCTTCCCCTCGAGACGAGGCCTGACTCCCCGGGGGAGCCTGGAATGCAAACCCGAGATCCCTGCCTTCCCTGGAGAGGAACATTAGGTCCCGGACACACGCTTAGGTGAGGTCTCTTCGGCCCTGCAGTGACTCGAGCGCAACCCCCAGCTTTCCCTCGCAACCCGAGGGGAAGATTGGGCTTCCCTGGGCCAACCCAAGGGGAAGGCTGAGATCCCCGTCGTAACTCGAGAATGCCGCCGCATCTCGAGAAAAACCACGTGGTTCCCACCGCTTGGAAAGATGAGGCCCTTGCCCGCGACGGCGTCTCAAGGGAAGTCCCCTGTTCCGCCCTGAAGGGCGAGACGGTCCCTGACAGCCTTCCTGCGACCCCCAAAAGTCCCCCGACACGCCGGGGTCCCCCGAGGGGAACACCGAGGGTCCCGGCACCGCTTC
Organism: Bubalus kerabau; assembly: GCF_029407905.1. Lineage (NCBI taxonomy): Eukaryota > Metazoa > Chordata > Mammalia > Artiodactyla > Bovidae > Bubalus > Bubalus kerabau. The sequence goes on along the minus strand of NW_026577887.1, from coordinate 1,052,566 downwards.
CTCTGAGCCCCTTCTCCCCTCCTGATCGCGACAGGAGAGGCGATTCCCCTGCGTGGTCTGGAAGGGGTTCCCGGCCTTCCCGGCGCACCTCACGATGAGGCCGGTCTTACGAGGAAATTCGAGACGAGCCACGTGGGTGGGGCCACATGCCGAACGCCCCCGATTCCCCGGTCCGCTCTTGAGAAGGACCCGAGGCCCGGACCCCTCTTCGAAGGCAACCCTGTGGGTGAAGGCACAACACGAAGGGGCACTGCCACCCCCGTGCATCGTCCGCAAAGACCCGCGGGTTCCACACACAGCTCGACGAGGGGCCTGAGACCCCCTGAGCAACTCGAGAGGCCAGCGGGGTTCCCTTCCTCAGACAAGACGAGGCCTGACTCTCCTGTCCCAACTCTGCAGGGACCCTGCGGTCGGAGTCCGAAACGGAGAGGAAGCCTGAGGTTCCTGCCTCCCCTCGAGGTGAGGCCCTCTTCCGTTGCGCCAGACCCAGCGGAGTCCCGAGGGGCCCCGCCACCTCCACAGGATCCCTCGCCTCTCAGAGGCACCCTGGGAAGTTCCCTTAAGTCCCCGGCAGAAGGCGAGGGACACGAGGGTTTCCCGCCGCCCCCCGACAAAGACCTCGAGAGTCCTTCTTCAACGCGTCTCGAGGCCCTAGTCCCCTCCCGTGACTCGAGAGCCAGGACACGCTCCCCCTCGCCACGCGCATGGAGACCTGACTTCCCTGGCGCCGCACGAGAGGCTCCCTGAGATCCTCGTCGTGCCTCGGGAGAAAACCCCCACGGGCGCCGCAGCTCGAGGAAACCCCTGAGACGCCCCCGTCCTCGCGAGCTGAGGGCCTTCTTTTCCTGCATGGCCTGGAGAGCAATCCCGGGTCCTCTCTCCAAACGGAAGAGGAGGCTGGACTCCCTTGAGGCCGCTCAGGGGGCTCCAAGAGACCCGCGTCGCGACTCGAGAGGAGAGCGGAGTCCTTGGCTTCCCCTCGAGACGAGGCCTGACTCCCCGGGGGAGCCTGGAATGCAACCCCGAGATCCCTGCCTTCCTTGGAGCGGAACATTAGGTCCCGGACACACGCTTAGGTGAGGTCTCTTCGGACCTGCAGTGACTCGAGCGCAACCCCCAGCTTTCCCTCACAACCCGAGGGGAAGTTTGGGCTTCCCAGGGCCAACCCAAGGGGAAGGCTGAGATCCCCGTCGTAACTCGAGAATGCCGCCGCAACTCGAGAAAAACCACGTGGTTCCAACCGCTTGGCAAGATGAGGCCCTTGCCCGCCACGGAGTCTCAAGGGAAGTCCCCTGTTCCGCCCTGAAGGGCGAGACGGTCCCTGACAGCCTTCCTGCGACCCCCAAAAGTCCCCCGACACGCCGGGGTCCCCCGAGGGGAACACCGAGGGCCCCGGCACCGCTTCCTCTAAACCCCTTCTCCCCTCCTGATCTCGACACGAGAGGCGATTCCCCTGCGTGGTCTGGAAGGGGTTCCCGGCCTTCCCGGCGCACCTCAGGATGAGGCCGGTCTCACGAGGAAATTCGAGATGAGCCACGTGGGTGGGGCCACATGCCGAACGCCCCCGATTCCCCGGTCCGCTCTTGAGAAGGACCCGAGGCCCGGACCCCTCTTCGAAGGCAACCCTGTGGGTGAAGGCACAACACGAAGGGGCACTGCCACCCCCGTGCATCGTCCGCAAAGACCCGCGGGTTCCACACACAGCTCGACGAGGGGCCTGAGACCCCCTGAGCAACTCGAGAGGCCAGCGGGGTTCCCTTCCTCAGACAAGACGAGGCCTGACTCTCCTGTCCCAACTCTGCAGGGACCCTGCGGTCGGAGTCCGAAATGGAGAGGAAGCCTGAGGTTCCTGCCTCCCCTCCAGGTGAGGCCCTCTTCCGTTGCGCCAGACCCAGCGGAGTCCCGAGGGGCCCCGCCACCTCCACAGGATCCCTCGCCTCTCAGACGCACCCTGGGAAGTTCCCTAAGGTCCCCGGTAGAAGGCGAGGGACACGAGGGTTTCCCGCCGCCCCCCGACAAAGACCTCGAGAGTCCTTCTTCAACGCGTCTCGAGGCCCTAGTCCCCTCCCGTGACTCGAGAGCCAGGACGCGCTCCCCCTCGCCACGCGCATGGAGACCTGACTTCCCTGGCGCCGCACGAGAGGCTCCCTGAGAGCCTCGTCGTGCCTCGGGAGAAAACCCCCACGGGCGCCGCAGCTCGAGGAAACCCCCGAGACACCCCCGTCCTCGCGAGCTGAAGGCCTTCTTTTCCTGCATGGCCTGGAGAGCAATCCCGGGTCCTCTCTCCAAACGGAAGAGGAGGCTGGACTCCCTTGAGGCCGCTCAGGGGGCTCCAAGAGACCCGCGTCGCGACTCGAGAGGAGAGCGGAGTCCTTGGCTTCCCCTCGAGACGAGGCCTGACTCCCCGGGGGAGCCTGGAATGCAAACCCGAGATCCCTGCCTTCCCTGGAGAGGAACATTAGGTCCCGGACACACGCTTAGGTGAGGTCTCTTCGGCCCTGCAGTGACTCGAGCGCAACCCCCAGCTTTCCCTCGCAACCCGAGGGGAAGAATGGGCTTCCCTGGGCCAACCCAAGGGGAAGGCTGAGATCCCCGTCGTAACTCGAGAATGCCGCCGCAACTCGAGAAAAACCACGTGGTTCCTACCACTTGGCAAGATGAGGCCCTTGCCCGCGACGGCGTCTCAAGGAAAGTCCCCTGTTCCGCCCTGAAGGGCGAGACGGTCCCTGACAGCCTTCCTGCGACCCACAAAAGTCCCCCGACACGCCGGGGTCCCCCGAGGGGAACACCGAGGGTCCCGGCACCGCTTCCTCTGAGCCCCTTCTCCCCTCCTGATCGCGACAGGAGAGGCGATTCCCCTGCGTGGTCTGGAAGGGGTTCCCTGCCTTCCCGGCGCACCTCGGGATGAGGCCGGTCTCACGAGCAAATTCGAGACGAGCCACGTGGGTGAGGCCACATGCCGTACGCCCCCGATTCCCCGGTCCGCTCTTGAGAAGGACCCGAGGCCCGGACCCCTCTTCGAAGGCAACCCTGTGGGTGAAGGCACAACACGAAGGGGCACTGCCACCCCCGTGCATCGTCCGCAAAGACCCGCGGGTTCCACACACAGCTCGACGAGGGGCCTGAGACCTCCTGAGCAACTCGAGAGGCCAGCGGGTTTCCCTTCCTCAGACGAGACGAGGCCTGACTCTCCTGTCCCAACTCTGCAGGGACCCTGCGGTCGGAGTCCGAAACGGAGAGGAAGCCTGAGGTTCCTGCCTCCCCTCGAGGTGAGGCCCTCTTCCGTTGCGCCAGACCCAGCGGAGTCCCGAGGGGCCCCGCCACCTCCACAGGATCCCTCGCCTCTCAGAGGCACCCTGGGAAGTTCCCTAAGGTCCCCGGCAGAAGGCGAGGGACACGAGGGTTTCCCGCCGCCCCCCGACTAAGACCTCGAGAGTCCTTCTTCAACGCGTCTCGAGGCCCTAGTCCCCTCCCGTGACTCGAGAGCCAGGACGCGCTCCCCCTCGCCACGCACATGGAGACCTGACTTCCCTGGCGCCGCACGAGAGGCTCCCTGAGATCCTCGTCGTGCCTCGGGAGAAAACCCCCACGGGCGCCGCAGCTCGAGGAAACCCCTGAGACGCCCCCGTCCTCGCGAGCTGAGGGCCTTCTTTTCCTGCATGGCCTTTAGAGCAATCCCGGGTCCTCTCTCCAAACGGAAGAGGAGGCTGGACTCCCTTGAGGCCGCTCAGGGGGCTCCAAGAGACCCGCGTCGCGACTCGAGAGGAGAGCGGAGTCCTTGGCTTCCCCTCGAGACGAGGCCTGACTCCCCGGGGGAGCCTGGAATGCAAACCCGAGATCCCTGCCTTCCCTGGAGAGGAACATTAGGTCCCGGACACACGCTTAGGTGAGGTCTCTTCGGCCCTGCAGTGACTCGAGCGCAACCCCCAGCTTTCCCTCGCAACCCGAGGGGAAGATTGGGCTTCCCTGGGCCAACCCAAGGGGAAGGCTGAGATCCCCGTCGTAACTCGAGAATGCCGCCGCATCTCGAGAAAAACCACGTGGTTCCCACCGCTTGGAAAGATGAGGCCCTTGCCCGCGACGGCGTCTCAAGGGAAGTCCCCTGTTCCGCCCTGAAGGGCGAGACGGTCCCTGACAGCCTTCCTGCGACCCCCAAAAGTCCCCCGACACGCCGGGGTCCCCCGAGGGGAACACCGAGGGTCCCGGCACCGCTTCCTCTGAGCCCCTTCTCCCCTCCTGATCGCGACAGGAGAGGCGATTCCCCTGCGTGGTCTGGAAGGGGTTCCCGGCCTTCCCGGCGCACCTCACGATGAGGCCGGTCTTACGAGGAAATTCGAGACGAGCCACGTGGGTGGGGCCACATGCCGAACGCCCCCGATTCCCCGGTCCGCTCTTGAGAAGGACCCGAGGCCCGGACCCCTCTTCGAAGGCAACCCTGTGGGTGAAGGCACAACACGAAGGGGCACTGCCACCCCCGTGCAGCGTCCGCAAAGACCCGCGGGTTCCACACACAGCTCGACGAGGGGCCTGAGACCCCCTGAGCAACTCGAGAGGCCAGCGGGGTTCCCTTCCTCAGACAAGACGAGGCCTGACTCTCCTGTCCCAACTCTGCAGGGACCCTGCGGTCGGAGTCCGAAACGGAGAGGAAGCCTGAGGTTCCTGCCTCCCCTCGAGGTGAGGCCCTCTTCCGTTGCGCCAGACCCAGCGGAGTCCCGAGGGGCCCCGCCACCTCCACAGGATCCCTCGCCTCTCAGAGGCACCCTGGGAAGTTCCCTTAAGTCCCCGGCAGAAGGCGAGGGACACGAGGGTTTCCCGCCGCCCCCCGACTAAGACCTCGAGAGTCCTTCTTCAACGCGTCTCGAGGCCCTAGTCCCCTCCCGTGACTCGAGAGCCAGGACACGCTCCCCCTCGCCACGCGCATGGAGACCTGACTTCCCTGGCGCCGCACGAGAGGCTCCCTGAGATCCTCGTCGTGCCTCGGGAGAAAACCCCCACGGGCGCCGCAGCTCGAGGAAACCCCTGAGACGCCCCCGTCCTCGCGAGCTGAGGGCCTTCTTTTCCTGCATGGCCTGGAGAGCAATCCCGGGTCCTCTCTCCAAACGGAAGAGGAGGCTGGACTCCCTTGAGGCCGCTCAGGGGGCTCCAAGAGACCCGCGTCGCGACTCGAGAGGAGAGCGGAGTCCTTGGCTTCCCCTCGAGACGAGGCCTGACTCCCCGGGGGAGCCTGGAATGCAACCCCGAGATCCCTGCCTTCCTTGGAGCGGAACATTAGGTCCCGGACACACGCTTAGGTGAGGTCTCTTCGGCCCTGCAGTGACTCGAGCGCAACCCCCAGCTTTCCCTCACAACCCGAGGGGAAGTTTGGGCTTCCCAGGGCCAACCCAAGGGGAAGGCTGAGATCCCCGTCGTAACTCGAGAATGCCGCCGCAACTCGAGAAAAACCACGTGGTTCCAACCGCTTGGCAAGATGAGGCCCTTGCCCGCCACGGAGTCTCAAGGGAAGTCCCCTGTTCCGCCCTGAAGGGCGAGACGGTCCCTGACAGCCTTCCTGCGACCCCCAAAAGTCCCCCGACACGCCGGGGTCCCCCGAGGGGAACACCGAGGGCCCCGGCACCGCTTCCTCTAAACCCCTTCTCCCCTCCTGATCTCGACACGAGAGGCGATTCCCCTGCGTGGTCTGGAAGGGGTTCCCGGCCTTCCCGGCGCACCTCAGGATGAGGCCGGTCTCACGAGGAAATTCGAGATGAGCCACGTGGGTGGGGCCACATGCCGAACGCCCCCGATTCCCCGGTCCGCTCTTGAGAAGGACCCGAGGCCCGGACCCCTCTTCGAAGGCAACCCTGTGGGTGAAGGCACAACACGAAGGGGCACTGCCACCCCCGTGCATCGTCCGCAAAGACCCGCGGGTTCCACACACAGCTCGACGAGGGGCCTGAGACCCCCTGAGCAACTCGAGAGGCCAGCGGGGTTCCCTTCCTCAGACAAGACGAGGCCTGACTCTCCTGTCCCAACTCTGCAGGGACCCTGCGGTCGGAGTCCGAAATGGAGAGGAAGCCTGAGGTTCCTGCCTCCCCTCCAGGTGAGGCCCTCTTCCGTTGCGCCAGACCCAGCGGAGTCCCGAGGGGCCCCGCCACCTCCACAGGATCCCTCGCCTCTCAGACGCACCCTGGGAAGTTCCCTAAGGTCCCCGGTAGAAGGCGAGGGACACGAGGGTTTCCCGCCGCCCCCCGACAAAGACCTCGAGAGTCCTTCTTCAACGCGTCTCGAGGCCCTAGTCCCCTCCCGTGACTCGAGAGCCAGGACGCGCTCCCCCTCGCCACGCGCATGGAGACCTGACTTCCCTGGCGCCGCACGAGAGGCTCCCTGAGATCCTCGTCGTGCCTCGGGAGAAAACCCCCACGGGCGCCGCAGCTCGAGGAAACCCCTGAGACGCCCCCGTCCTCGCGAGCTGAGGGCCTTCTTTTCCTGCATGGCCTGGAGAGCAATCCCGGGTCCTCTCTCCAAACGGAAGAGGAGGCTGGACTCCCTTGAGGCCGCTCAGGGGGCTCCAAGAGACCCGCGTCGCGACTCGAGAGGAGAGCGGAGTCCTTGGCTTCCCCTCGAGACGAGGCCTGACTCCCCGGGGGAGCCTGGAATGCAACCCCGAGATCCCTGCCTTCCCTGGAGAGGAATATTAGGTCCCGGACACTCGCCTAGGTGAGGTCTCTTCGGCCCTGCAGTGACTCGAGCGCAACCCCCAGCTTTCCCTCGCAACCCGAGGGGAAGATTGGGCTTCCCAGGGCCAACCCAAGGGGAAGGCTGAGATCCCCGTCGTAACTCGAGAATGCCGCCGCAACTCGAGAAAAACCACGTGGTTCCCACCTCTTGGCAAGATGAGGCCCTTGCCCGCCACGGCGTCTCAAGGGAAGTCCCCTGTTCCGCCCTGAAGGGCGAAACGGTCCCTGACAGCCTTCCTGCGACCCCCAAAATCCCCCGACACGCCGGGTACCCTCGAGGGGAACACCGAGGGTCCCGGCACCGCTTCCTCTGAGCCCCTTGTCCCCTCCTGATCGCGACAGGAGAGGCGATTCCCCTGCGTGGTCTGGAAGGGGTTCCTGGCCTTCCCGGCGCACCTCAGGATGAGGCCGGTCTCACAAGGAAATTCGAGACGAGCCACGTGGGTGGGGCCACATGCCGAACGCCCCCGATTCCCCGGTCCGCCCTTGAGAAGGACCCGAGGCCCGGACCCCTCTTCGAAGGCAACCCTGTGGGTGAAGGCACAACACGAAGGGGCACTGCCACCCCCGTGCAGCGTCCGCAAAGACCCGCGGGTTCCACACACAGCTCGACGAGGGACCTGAGACCCCCTGAGCAACTCGAGAGGCCAGCGGGGTTCCCTTCCTCAGACAAGACGAGGCCTGACTCTCCTGTCCCAACTCTGCAGGGACCCTGCGGTCGGAGTCCGAAACGGAGAGGAAGCCTGAGGTTCCTGCCTCCCCTCGAGGTGAGGCCCTCTTCCGTTGCGCCAGACCCAGCGGAGTCCCGAGGGGCCCCGCCACCTCCACAGGATCCCTCGCCTCTCAGACGCACCCTGGGAAGTTCCCTAAGGTCCCCGGCAGAAGGCGAGGGACACGAGGGTTTCCCGCCGCCCCCCGACAAAGACCTCGAGAGTCCTTCTTCAACGCGTCTCGAGGCCCTAGTCCCCTCCCGTGACTCGAGAGCCAGGACGCGCTCCCCCTCGCCACGCGCATGGAGACCTGACTTCCCTGGCGCCGCACGAGAGGCTCCCTGAGATCCTCGTCGTGCCTCGGGAGAAAACCCCCACGGGCGCCGCAGCTCGAGGAAACCCCTGAGACGCCCCCGTCCTCGCGAGCTGAGGGCCTTCTTTTCCTGCATGGCCTGGAGAGCAATCCCGGGTCCTCTCTCCAAACGGAAGAGGAGGCTGGACTCCCTTGAGGCCGCTCAGGGAGCTCCAAGAGACCCGCGTCGCGACTCGAGAGGAGAGCGGAGTCCTTGGCTTCCCCTCGAGACGAGGCCTGACTTCCCGGGGGAGCCTGGAATGCAACCCCGAGATCCCTGCCTTCCCTGGAGAGGAATATTAGGTCCCGGACACACGCCTAGGTGAGGTCTCTTCGGCCCTGCGGTGACTCGAGCGCAACCCCCAGCTTTCCCTCGCAACCCGAGGGGAAGATTGGGCTTCCCAGGGCCAACCCAAGGGGAAGGCTGAGATCCCCGTCGTAACTCGAGAATGCCGCCGCAACTCGAGAAAAACCACGTGGTTCCCACCTCTTGGCAAGATGAGGCCCTTGCCCGCCACGGCGTCTCAAGGGAAGTCCCCTGTTCCGCCCTGAAGGGCGAAACGGTCCCTGACAGCCTTCCTGCGACCCCCAAAAGTCCCCCGACAAGCCGGGTTCCCTCGAGGGGAACACCGAGGGTCCCGGCACCGCTTCCTCTGAGCCCCTTCTCCCCTCCTGATCGCGACAGGAGAGGCGATTCCCCTGCGTGGTCTGGAAGGGGTTCCCGGCCTTCCCGGCGCACGTCACGATGAGGCCGGTCTCACCAGGAAATTCGAGACGAGCCACGTGTGTGGGGCCACATGCCGAACGCCCCCGATTCCCCGGTCCGCCCTTGAGAAGGACCCGAGGCCCGGACCCCTCTTCGAAGGCAACCCTGTGGGTGAAGGCACAACACGAAGGGGCACTGCCACCCCCGTGCAGCGTCCGCAAAGACCCGCGGGTTCCACACACAGCTCGACGAGGGGCCTGAGACCCCCTAAGCAACTCGAGAGGCCAGCGGGGTTCCCTTCCTCAGACAAGACGAGGCCTGACTCTCCTGTCCCAACTCTGCAGGGACCCTGCGGTCGGAGTCCGAAACGGAGAGGAAGCCTGAGGTTCCTGCCTCCCCTCGAGGTGAGGCCCTCTTCCGTTGCGCCAGACCCAGCGGAGTCCCGAGGGGCCCCGCCACCTCCACAGGATCCCTCGCCTCTCAGACGCACCCTGGGAAGTTCCCTAAGGTCCCCGGCAGAAGGCGAGGGACACGAGGGTTTCCCGCCGCCCCCCGAGGAAGACCTCGAGAGTCCTTCTTCAACGCGTCTCGAGGCCCTAGTCCCCTCCCGTGACTCGAGAGCCAGGACGCGCTCCCCCTCGCCACGCGCATGGAGACCTGACTTCCCTGGCGCCGCACGAGAGGCTCCCTGAGATCCTCGTCGTGCCTCGGGAGAAAACCCCCACGGGCGCCGCAGCTCGAGCAAACCCCTGAGGCGCCCCCGTCCTCGCGAGCTGAGGGCCTTCTTTTCCTGCATGGCCTGGAGAGCAATCCCGGGTCCTCTCTCCAAACGGAAGAGGAGGCTGGACTCCCTTGAGGCCGCTCAGGGGGCTCCAAGAGACCCGCGTCGCGACTCGAGAGGAGAGCGGAGTCCTTGGCTTCCCCTCGAGACGAGGCCTGACTCCCCGGGGGAGCCTGGAATGCAACCCCGAGATCCCTGCCTTCCCTGGAGAGGAATATTAGGTCCCGGACACACGCCTAGGTGAGGTCTCTTCGGCCCTGCGGTGACTCGAGCGCAACCCCCAGCTTTCCCTCGCAACCCGAGGGGAAGATTGGGCTTCCCAGGGCCAACCCAAGGGGAAGGCTGAGATCCCCGTCGTAACTCGAGAATCCCGCCGCAACTCGAGAAAAACCACGTGGTTCCCACCTCTTGGCAAGATGAGGCCCTTGCCCGCCACGGCGTCTCAAGGGAAGTCCCCTGTTCCGCCCTGAAGGGCGAAACGGTCCCTGACAGCCTTCCTGCGACCCCCAAAAGTCCCCCGACACGCCGGGTTCCCTCGAGGGGAACACCGAGGGTCCCGGCACCGCTTCCTCTGAGCCCCTTCTCCCTTCCTGATCGCGACAGGAGAGGCGATTCCCCTGCGTGGTCTGGAAGGGGTTCCCGGCCTTCCCGGCGCACCTCAGGATGAGGCCGGTCTCACGAGGAAATTCGAGACGAGCCACGTGGGTGGGGCCACATGCCGAACGCCCCCGATTCCCCGGTCCGCCCTTGAGAAGGACCCGAGGCCCAGACCCCTCATCGAAGGCAACCCTGTGGGTGAAGGCACAACACGAAGGGGCACCGCCACCCCCGTGCAGCGTCCGCAAAGACCCGCGGGTTCCACACACAGCTCGACGAGGGGCCTGAGACCCCCTGAGCAACTCGAGAGGCCAGCGGGGTTCCCTTCCTCAGACAAGACGAGGCCTGACTCTCCTGTCCCAACTCTGCAGGGACCCTGCGGTCGGAGTCCGAAATGGAGAGGAAGCCTGAGGTTCCTGCCTCCCCTCGAGGTGAGGCCCTCTTCCGTTGCGCCAGACCCAGCGGAGTCCCGAGGGGCCCCGCCACCTCCACAGGATCCCTCGCCTCTCAGAGGCACCCTGGCAAGTTCCCTAAGGTCCCCGGCAGAAGGCGAGGGACACGAGGGTTTCCCGCCGCCCCCCGACAAAGACCTCGAGAGTCCTTCTTCAACGCGTCTCGAGGCCCTAGTCCCCTCCCGTGACTCGAGAGCCAGGACGCGCTCCCCCTCGCCACGCGCATGGAGACCTGACTTCCCTGGCGCCGCACGAGAGGCTCCCTGAGATCCTCGTCGTGCCTCGGGAGAAAACCCCCACGGGCGCCGCAGCTCGAGGAAACCCCTGAGACGCCCCCGTCCTCGCGAGCTGAGGGCCTTCTTTTCCTGCATGGCCTGGAGAGCAATCCCGGGTCCTCTCTCCAAACGGAAGAGGAGGCTGGACTCCCTTGAGGCCGCTCAGGGAGCTCCAAGAGACCCGCGTCGCGACTCGAGAGGAGAGCGGAGTCCTTGGCTTCCCCTCGAGACGAGGCCTGACTTCCCGGGGGAGCCTGGAATGCAACCCCGAGATCCCTGCCTTCCCTGGAGAGGAATATTAGGTCCCGGACACACGCCTAGGTGAGGTCTCTTCGGCCCTGCGGTGACTCGAGCGCAACCCCCAGCTTTCCCTCGCAACCCGAGGGGAAGATTGGGCTTCCCAGGGCCAACCCAAGGGGAAGGCTGAGATCCCCGTCGTAACTCGAGAATGCCGCCGCAACTCGAGAAAAACCACGTGGTTCCCACCTCTTGGCAAGATGAGGCCCTTGCCCGCCACGGCGTCTCAAGGGAAGTCCCCTGTTCCGCCCTGAAGGGCGAAACGGTCCCTGACAGCCTTCCTGCGACCCCCAAAAGTCCCCCGACAAGCCGGGTTCCCTCGAGGGGAACACCGAGGGTCCCGGCACCGCTTCCTCTGAGCCCCTTCTCCCCTCCTGATCGCGACAGGAGAGGCGATTCCCCTGCGTGGTCTGGAAGGGGTTCCCGGCCTTCCCGGCGCACCTCAGGATGAGGCCGGTCTCACCAGGAAATTCGAGACGAGCCACGTGGGTGGGGCCACATGCCGAACGCCCCCGATTCCCCGGTCCGCCCTTGAGAAGGACCCGAGGCCCGGACCCCTCTTCGAAGGCAACCCTGTGGGTGAAGGCACAACACGAAGGGGCACTGCCACCCCCGTGCAGCGTCCGCAAAGACCCGCGGGTTCCACACACAGCTCGACGAGGGGCCTGAGACCCCCTAAGCAACTCGAGAGGCCAGCGGGGTTCCCTTCCTCAGACAAGACGAGGCCTGACTCTCCTGTCCCAACTCTGCAGGGACCCTGCGGTCGGAGTCCGAAACGGAGAGGAAGCCTGAGGTTCCTGCCTCCCCTCGAGGTGAGGCCCTCTTCCGTTGCGCCAGACCCAGCGGAGTCCCGAGGGGCCCCGCCACCTCCACAGGATCCCTCGCCTCTCAGACGCACCCTGGGAAGTTCCCTAAGGTCCCCGGCAGAGGGCGAGGGACACGAGGGTTTCCCGCCGCCCCCCGAGGAAGACCTCGAGAGTCCTTCTTCAACGCGTCTCGAGGCCCTAGTCCCCTCCCGTGACTCGAGAGCCAGGACGCGCTCCCCCTCGCCACGCGCATGGAGACCTGACTTCCCTGGCGCCGCACGAGAGGCTCCCTGAGATCCTCGTCGTGCCTCGGGAGAAAACCCCCACGGGCGCCGCAGCTCGAGCAAACCCCTGAGGCGCCCCCGTCCTCGCGAGCTGAGGGCCTTCTTTTCCTGCATGGCCTGGAGAGCAATCCCGGGTCCTCTCTCCAAACGGAAGAGGAGGCTGGACTCCCTTGAGGCCGCTCAGGGGGCTCCAAGAGACCCGCGTCGCGACTCGAGAGGAGAGCGGAGTCCTTGGCTTCCCCTCGAGACGAGGCCTCACTCCCCGGGGGAGCCTGGAATGCAACCCCGAGATCCCTGCCTTCCCTGGAGAGGAATATTAGGTCCCGGACACACGCCTAGGTGAGGTCTCTTCGGCCCTGCGGTGACTCGAGCGCAACCCCCAGCTTTCCCTCGCAACCCGAGGGGAAGATTGGGCTTCCCAGGGCCAACCCAAGGGGAAGGCTGAGATCCCCGTCGTAACTCGAGAATCCCGCCGCAACTCGAGAAAAACCACGTGGTTCCCACCTCTTGGCAAGATGAGGCCCTTGCCCGCCACGGCGTCTCAAGGGAAGTCCCCTGTTCCGCCCTGAAGGGCGAAACGGTCCCTGACAGCCTTCCTGCGACCCCCAAAAGTCCCCCGACACGCCGGGTTCCCTCGAGGGGAACACCGAGGGTCCCGGCACCGCTTCCTCTGAGCCCCTTCTCCCTTCCTGATCGCGACAGGAGAGGCGATTCCCCTGCGTGGTCTGGAAGGGGTTCCCGGCCTTCCCGGCGCACCTCAGGATGAGGCCGGTCTCACGAGGAAATTCGAGACGAGCCACGTGGGTGGGGCCACATGCCGAACGCCCCCGATTCCCCGGTCCGCCCTTGAGAAGGACCCGAGGCCCAGACCCCTCATCGAAGGCAACCCTGTGGGTGAAGGCACAACACGAAGGGGCACCGCCACCCCCGTGCAGCGTCCGCAAAGACCCGCGGGTTCCACACACAGCTCGACGAGGGGCCTGAGACCCCCTGAGCAACTCGAGAGGCCAGCGGGGTTCCCTTCCTCAGACAAGACGAGGCCTGACTCTCCTGTCCCAACTCTGCAGGGACCCTGCGGTCGGAGTCCGAAATGGAGAGGAAGCCTGAGGTTCCTGCCTCCCCTCGAGGTGAGGCCCTCTTCCGTTGCGCCAGACCCAGCGGAGTCCCGAGGGGCCCCGCCACCTCCACAGGATCCCTCGCCTCTCAGAGGCACCCTGGCAAGTTCCCTAAGGTCCCCGGCAGAAGGCGAGGGACACGAGGGTTTCCCGCCGCCCCCCGACAAAGACCTCGAGAGTCCTTCTTCAACGCGTCTCGAGGCCCTAGTCCTCTCCCGTGACTCGAGAGCCCGGACGCGCTCCCCCTCGCCACGTGCATGGAGACCTGACTTCCCTGGCGCCGCACGAGAGGCTCCCTGAGATCCTCGTCGTGCCTCGGGAGAAAACCCCCACGGGCGCCGCAGCTCGAGGAAACCCCTGAGACGCCCCCGTCCTCGCGAGCTGAGGGCCTTCTTTTCCTGCATGGCCTGGAGAGCAATCCCGGGTCCTCTCTCCAAACGGAAGAGGAGGCTGGACTCCCTTGAGGCCGCTCAGGGGGCTCCAAGAGACCCGCGTCGCGTCTCGAGAGGAGAGCGGAGTCCTTGGCTTCCCCTCGAGACGAGGCCTGACTCCCCGGGGGAGCCTGGAATGCAACCCCGAGATCCCTGCCTTCCCTGGAGAGGAACATTAGGTCCCGGACACACGCTTAGGTGAGGTCTCTTCGGCCCTGCAGTGACTCGAGCGCAACCCCCAGCTTTCCCTCGCAACCCGAGGGGAAGATTGGGCTTCCCAGGGCCAACCCAAGGGGAAGGCTGAGATCCCCGTCGTAACTCGAGAATGCCGCCGCAACTCGAGAAAAACCACGTGGTTCCCACCGCTTGGCAAAATGAGGCCCTTGTCCGCGACGGCGTCTCAAGGGAAGTCCCCTGTTCCGCCCTGAAGGGCGAGACGGTCCCTGACAGCCTTCCTGCGACCCCCAAAAGTCCCCCGACACGCCGGGTTCCCTCGAGGGGAACACCGAGGGTCCCGGCACCGCTTCCTCTGAGCCCCTTCTCCCCTCCTGATCGCGACAGGAGAGGCGATTCCCCTGCGTGGTCTGGAAGGGGTTCCCGGCCTTCCCGGCGCACCTCAGGATGAGGCCGGTCTCACGAGGAAATTCGAGACGAGCCACGTGGGTGGGGCCACATGCCGAACGCCCCCGATTCCCCGGTCCGCCCTTGAGAAGGACCCGAGGCCCGGACCCCTCATCGAAGGCAACCCTGTGGGTGAAGGCACAACACGAAGGGGCACCGCCACCCCCGTGCAGCGTCCGCAAAGACCCGCGCGTTCCACACACAGCTCGACGAGGGCCTGAGACCCCCTGAGCAACTCGAGAGGCCAGCGGGGTTCCCTTCCTCAGACAAGACGAGGCCTGACTCTCCTGTCCCAACTCTGCAGGGACCCTGCGGTCGGAGTCCGAAACGGAGAGGAAGCCTGAGGTTCCTGCCTCCCCTCGAGGTGAGGCCCTCTTCCGTTGCGCCAGACCTAGCAGAGTCCCGAGGGGCCCCGCCACCTCCACAGGATCCCTCGCCTCTCAGAGGCACCCTGGGAAGTTCCCTAAGGTCCCCGGCAGAAGGCGAGGGACACGAGGGTTTCCCGCCGCCCCCGAGGAAGACCTCGAGAGTCCTTCTTCAACGCGTCTCGAGGCCCTAGTCCCCTCCCGTGACTCGAGAGCCAGGACGCGCTCCCCCTCGCCACGCGCATGGAGACCTGACTTCCCTGGCGCCGCACGAGAGGCTCCCTGAGATCCTCGTCGTGCCTCGGGAGAAAACCCCCACGGGCGCCGCAGCTCGAGCAAACCCCTGAGGCGCCCCCGTCCTCGCGAGCTGAGGGCCTTCTTTTCCTGCATGGCCTGGAGAGCAATCCCGGGTCCTCTCTCCAAACGGAAGAGGAGGCTGGACTCCCTTGAGGCCGCTCAGGGGGCTCCAAGAGACCCGCGTCGCGACTCGAGAGGAGAGCGGAGTCCTTGGCTTCCCCTCGAGACGAGGCCTGACTCCCCGGGGGAGCCTGGAATGCAACCCCGAGATCCCTGCCTTCCCTGGAGAGGAATATTAGGTCCCGGACACACGCCTAGGTGAGGTCTCTTCGGCCCTGCGGTGACTCGAGCGCAACCCCCAGCTTTCCCTCGCAACCCGAGGGGAAGATTGGGCTTCCCAGGGCCAACCCAAGGGGAAGGCTGAGATCCCCGTCGTAACTCGAGAATCCCGCCGCAACTCGAGAAAAACCACGTGGTTCCCACCTCTTGGCAAGATGAGGCCCTTGCCCGCCACGGCGTCTCAAGGGAAGTCCCCTGTTCCGCCCTGAAGGGCGAAACGGTCCCTGACAGCCTTCCTGCGACCCCCAAAAGTCCCCCGACACGCCGGGTTCCCTCGAGGGGAACACCGAGGGTCCCGGCACCGCTTCCTCTGAGCCCCTTCTCCCCTCCTGATCGCGACAGGAGAGGCGATTCCCCTGCGTGGTCTGGAAGGGGTTCCCGGCCTTCCCGGCGCACCTCAGGATGAGGCCGGTCTCACGAGGTAATTCGAGACGAGCCACGTGGGTGGGGCCACATGCCGAACGCCCCCGATTCCCCGGTCCGCCCTTGAGAAGGACCCGAGGCCCGGACCCCTCTTCGAAGGCAACCCTGTGGGTGAAGGCACAACACGAAGGGGCACTGCCACCCCCGTGCAGCGTCCGCAAAGACCCGCGCGTTCCACACACAGCTCGACGAGGGGCCTGAGACCCCCTGAGCAACTCGAGAGGCCAGCGGGGTTCCCTTCCTCAGACAAGACGAGGCCTGACTCTCCTGTCCCAACTCTGCAGGGACCCTGCGGTCGGAGTCCGAAACGGAGAGGAAGCCTGAGGTTCCTGCCTCCCCTCGAGGTGAGGCCCTCTTCCGTTGCGCCAGACCCAGCGGAGTCCCGAGGGGCCCCGCCACCTCCACAGGATCCCTCGCCTCTCAGACGCACCCTGGCAAGTTCCCTAAGGTCCCCGGCAGAAGGCGAGGGACACGAGGGTTTCCCGCCGCCCCCCGAGGAAGACCTCGAGAGTCCTTCTTCAACGCGTCTCGAGGCCCTAGTCCCCTCCCGTGACTCGAGAGCCAGGACGCGCTCCCCCTCGCCACGCGCATGGAGACCTGACTTCCCTGGCGCCGCACGAGAGGCTCCCTGAGATCCTCGTCGTGCCTCGGGAGAAAACCCCCACGGGCGCCGCAGCTCGAGCAAACCCCTGAGACGCCCCCGTCCTCGCGAGCTGAGGGCCTTCTTTTCCTGCATGGCCTGGAGAGCAATCCCGGGTCCTCTCTCCAAACGGAAGAGGAGGCTGGACTCCCTTGAGGCCGCTCAGGGGGCTCCAAGAGACCCGCGTCGCGACTCGAGAGGAGAGTGGAGTCCTTGGCTTCCGCTCGAGACGAGGCCTGACTCCCCGGGGGAGCCTGGAATGCAACCCCGAGATCCCTGCCTTCCCTGGAGAGGAATATTAGGTCCCGGACACACGCCTAGGTGAGGTCTCTTCGGCCCTGCGGTGACTCGAGCGCAACCCCCAGCTTTCCCTCGCAACCCGAGGGGAAGATTGGGCTTCCCAGGGCCAACCCAAGGGGAAGGCTGAGATCCCCGTCGTAACTCGAGAATCCCGCCGCAACTCGAGAAAAACCACGTGGTTCCCACCTCTTGGCAAGATGAGGCCCTTGCCCGCCACGGCGTCTCAAGGGAAGTCCCCTGTTCCGCCCTGAAGGGCGAAACGGTCCCTGACAGCCTTCCTGCGACCCCCAAAAGTCCCCTGACATGCCGGGTTCCCTCAAGGGGAACACCGAGTGTCCCGGCACCGCTTCCTCTGAGCCCCTTCTCCCCTCCTGATCGCGACAGGAGAGGCGATTCCCCTGCGTGGTCTGGAATGGGTTCCTGGCCTTCCCGGCGCACCTCAGGATGAGGCCGGTCTCACGAGGAAATTCGAGACGAGCCACGTGGGTGGGGCCACATGCCGAACGCCCCCGATTCCCCGGTCCGCCCTTGAGAAGGACCCGAGGCCCGGACCCCTCTTCGAAGGCAACCCTGTGGGTGAAGGCACAACACGAAGGGGCACTGCCACCCCCGTGCAGCGTCCGCAAAGACCCGCGGGTTCCACACACAGCTCGACGAGGGGCCTGAGGCCCCCTGAGCAACTCGAGAGGCCAGCGGGGTTCCCTTCCTCAGACAAGACGAGGCCTGACTCTCCTGTCCCAACTCTGCAGGGACCCTGCGGTCGGAGTCCGAAACGGAGAGGAAGCCTGAGGTTCCTGCCTCCCCTCGAGGTGAGGCCCTCTTCCGTTGCGCCAGACCCAGCGGAGTCCCGAGGGGCCCCGCCACCTCCACAGGATCCCTCGCCTCTCAGACGCACCCTGGCAAGTTCCCTAAGGTCCCCGGTAGAAGGCGAGGGACACGAGGGTTTCCCGCCGCCCCCCGAGAAAGACCTCGAGAGTCCTTCTTCAACGCGTCTCGAGGCCCTAGTCCCCTCCCGTGACTCGAGAGCCAGGACGCGCTCCCCCTCGCCACGCGCATGGAGACCTGACTTCCCTGGCACCGCACGAGAGGCTCCCTGAGATCCTCGTCGTGCCTCGGGAGAAAACCCCCACGGGCGCCGCAGCTCGAGGAAACCCCTGAGACGCCCCCGTCCTCGCGAGCTGAGGGCCTTCTTTTCCTGCATGGCCTGGAGAGCAATCCCGGGTCCTCTCTCCAAACGGAAGAGGAGGCTGGACTCCCTTGAGGCCGCTCAGGGGGCTCCAAGAGACCCGCGTCGCGACTCGAGAGGAGAGCGGAGTCCTTGGCTTCCCCTCGAGATTAGGCCTGACTCCCCGGGGGAGCCTGGAATGCAACCCCGAGATCCCTGCCTTCCCTGAAGAGGAATATTAGGTCCCGGACACTCGCCTAGGTGAGGTCTCTTCGGCCCTGCAGTGACTCGAGCGCAACCCCCAGCTTTCCCTCGCAACCCGAGGGGAAGATTGGGCTTCCCAGGGCCAACCCAAGGGGAAGGCTGAGATCCCCGTCGTAACTCGAGAATCCCGCCGCAACTCGAGAAAAACCACGTGGTTCCCACCTCTTGGCAAGATGAGGCCCTTGCCCGCCACGGCGTCTCAAGGGAAGTCCCCTGTTCCGCCCTGAAGGGCGAAACGGTCCCTGACAGCCTTCCTGCGACCCCCAAAAGTCCCCTGACATGCCGGGTTCCCTCAAGGGGAACACCGAGTGTCCCGGCACCGCTTCCTCTGAGCCCCTTCTCCCCTCCTGATCGCGACAGGAGAGGCGATTCCCCTGCGTGGTCTGGAATGGGTTCCTGGCCTTCCCGGCGCACCTCAGGATGAGGCCGTTCTCACGAGGAAATTCGAGACGAGCCACGTGGGTGGGGCCACATGCCGAACGCCCCCGATTCCCCGGTCCGCCCTTGAGAAGGACCCGAGGCCCGGACCCCTCTTCGAAGGCAACCCTGTGGGTGAAGGCACAACACGAAGGGGCACTGCCACCCCCGTGCAGCGTCCGCAAAGACCCGCGGGTTCCACACACAGCTCGACGAGGGGCCTGAGACCCCCTGAGCAACTCGAGAGGCCAGCGGGGTTCCCTTCCTCAGACAAGACGAGGCCTGACTCTCCTGTCCCAACTCTGCAGGGACCCTGCGGTCGGAGTCCGAAACGGAGAGGAAGCCTGAGGTTCCTGCCTCCCCTCGAGGTGAGGCCCTCTTCCGTTGCGCCAGACCCAGCGGAGTCCCGAGGGGCCCCGCCACCTCCACAGGATCCCTCGCCTCTCCGACGCACCCTGGCAAGTTCCCTAAGGTCCCCGGTAGAAGGCGAGGGACACGAGGGTTTCCCGCCGCCCCCCGAGAAAGACCTCGAGAGTCCTTCTTCAACGCGTCTCGAGGCCCTAGTCCCCTCCCGTGACTCGAGAGCCAGGACGCGCTCCCCCTCGCCACGCGCATGGAGACCTGACTTCCCTGGCACCGCACGAGAGGCTCCCTGAGATCCTCGTCGTGCCTCGGGAGAAAACCCCCACGGGCGCCGCAGCTCGAGGAAACCCCTGAGACGCCCCCGTCCTCGCGAGCTGAGGGCCTTCTTTTCCTGCATGGCCTGGAGAGCAATCCCGGGTCCTCTCTCCAAACGGAAGAGGAGGCTGGACTCCCTTGAGGCCGCTCAGGGGGCTCCAAGAGACCCGCGTCGCGACTCGAGAGGAGAGCGGAGTCCTTGGCTTCCCCTCGAGATTAGGCCTGACTCCCCGGGGGAGCCTGGAATGCAACCCCGAGATCCCTGCCTTCCCTGAAGAGGAATATTAGGTCCCGGACACTCGCCTAGGTGAGGTCTCTTCGGCCCTGCAGTGACTCGAGCGCAACCCCCAGCTTTCCCTCGCAACCCGAGGGGAAGATTGGGCTTCCCAGGGCCAACCCAAGGGGAAGGCTGAGATCCCCGTCGTAACTCGAGAATGCCGCCGCAACTCGAGAAAAACCACGTGGTTCCCACCTCTTGGCAAGATGAGGCCCTTGCCCGCCACGGCGTCTCAAGGGAAGTCCCCTCTTCCGCCCTGAAGGGCGAAACGGTCCCTGACAGCCTTCCTGCGACCCCCAAAAGTACCCCGACACGCCGGGTTCCCTCGAGGGGAACACCGAGGGTCCCGGCACCGCTTCCTCTGAGCCCCTTCTCCCTTCCTGATCACGACAGGAGAGGCGATTCCCCTGCGTGGTCTGGAAGGGGTTCCCGGCCTTCCCGGCGCACCTCAGGATGAGGCCGGTCTCACGAGGAAATTCGAGACGAGCCACGTGGGTGGGGCCACATGCCGAACGCCCCCGATTCCCCGGTCCGCCCTTGAGAAGGACCCGAGGCCCAGACCCCTCATCGAAGTCAACCCTGTGGGTGAAGGCACAACACGAAGGGGCACCGCCACCCCCGTGCAGCGTCCGCAAAGACCCGCGGGTTCCACACACAGCTCGACGAGGGGCCTGAGACCCCCTGAGCAACTCGAGAGGCCAGCGGGGTTCCCTTCCTCAGACAAGACGAGGCCTGACTCTCCTGTCCCAACTCTGCAGGGACCCTGCGGTCGGAGTCCGAAATGGAGAGGAAGCCTGAGGTTCCTGCCTCCCCTCGAGGTGAGGCCCTCTTCCGTTGCGCCAGACCCAGCGGAGTCCCGAGGGGCCCCGCCACCTCCACAGGATCCCTCGCCTCTCAGAGGCACCCTGGCAAGTTCCCTAAGGTCCCCGGCAGAAGGCGAGGGACACGAGGGTTTCCCGCCGCCCCCCGACAAAGACCTCGAGAGTCCTTCTTCAACGCGTCTCGAGGCCCTAGTCCTCTCCCGTGACTCGAGAGCCCGGACGCGCTCCCCCTCGCCACGTGCATGGAGACCTGACTTCCCTGGCGCCGCACGAGAGGCTCCCTGAGATCCTCGTCGTGCCTCGGGAGAAAACCCCCACGGGCGCCGCAGCTCGAGGAAACCCCTGAGACGCCCCCGTCCTCGCGAGCTGAGGGCCTTCTTTTCCTGCATGGCCTGGAGAGCAATCCCGGGTCCTCTCTCCAAACGGAAGAGGAGGCTGGACTCCCTTGAGGCCGCTCAGGGGGCTCCAAGAGACCCGCGTCGCGACTCGAGAGGAGAGCGGAGTCCTTGGCTTCCCCTCGAGACGAGGCCTGACTCCCCGGGGGAGCCTGGAATGCAACCCCGAGATCCCTGCCTTCCCTGGAGAGGAACATTAGGTCCCGGACACACGCTTAGGTGAGGTCTCTTCGGCCCTGCAGTGACTCGAGCGCAACCCCCAGCTTTCCCTCGCAACCCGAGGGGAAGATTGGGCTTCCCAGGGCCAACCCAAGGGGAAGGCTGAGATCCCCGTCGTAACTCGAGAATGCCGCCGCAACTCGAGAAAAACCACGTGGTTCCCACCGCTTGGCAAAATGAGGCCCTTGTCCGCGACGGCGTCTCAAGGGAAGTCCCCTGTTCCGCCCTGAAGGGCGAGACGGTCCCTGACAGCCTTCCTGCGACCCCCAAAAGTCCCCCGACACGCCGGGTTCCCTCGAGGGGAACACCGAGGGTCCCGGCACCGCTTCCTCTGAGCCCCTTCTCCCCTCCTGATCGCGACAGGAGAGGCGATTCCCCTGCGTGGTCTGGAAGGGGTTCCCGGCCTTCCCGGCGAACCTCAGGATGAGGCCGGTCTCACGAGGAAATTCGAGACGAGCCACGTGGGTGGGGCCACATGCCGAACGCCCCCGATTCCCCGGTCCGCCCTTGAGAAGGACCCGAGGCCCGGACCCCTCATCGAAGGCAACCCTGTGGGTGAAGGCACAACACGAAGGGGCACCGCCACCCCCGTGCAGCGTCCGCAAAGACCCACGCGTTCCACACACAGCTCGACGAGGGCCTGAGACCCCCTGAGCAACTCGAGAGGCCAGCGGGGTTCCCTTCCTCAGACAAGACGAGGCCTGACTCTCCTGTCCCAACTCTGCAGGGACCCTGCGGTCGGAGTCCGAAACGGAGAGGAAGCCTGAGGTTCCTGCCTCCCCTCGAGGTGAGGCCCTCTTCCGTTGCGCCAGACCCAGCAGAGTCCCGAGGGGCCCCGCCACCTCCACAGGATCCCTCGCCTCTCAGAGGCACCCTGGGAAGTTCCCTAAGGTCCCCGGCAGAAGGCGAGGGACACGAGGGTTTCCCGCCGCCCCCGAGGAAGACCTCGAGAGTCCTTCTTCAACGCGTCTCGAGGCCCTAGTCCCCTCCCGTGACTCGAGAGCCAGGACGCGCTCCCCCTCGCCACGCGCATGGAGACCTGACTTCCCTGGCGCCGCACGAGAGGCTCCCTGAGATCCTCGTCGTGCCTCGGGAGAAAACCCCCACGGGCGCCGCAGCTCGAGCAAACCCCTGAGGCGCCCCCGTCCTCGCGAGCTGAGGGCCTTCTTTTCCTGCATGGCCTGGAGAGCAATCCCGGGTCCTCTCTCCAAACGGAAGAGGAGGCTGGACTCCCTTGAGGCCGCTCAGGGGGCTCCAAGAGACCCGCGTCGCGACTCGAGAGGAGAGCGGAGTCCTTGGCTTCCCCTCGAGACGAGGCCTGACTCCCCGGGGGAGCCTGGAATGCAACCCCGAGATCCCTGCCTTCCCTGGAGAGGAATATTAGGTCCCGGACACACGCCTAGGTGAGGTCTCTTCGGCCCTGCGGTGACTCGAGCGCAACCCCCAGCTTTCCCTCGCAACCCGAGGGGAAGATTGGGCTTCCCAGGGCCAACCCAAGGGGAAGGCTGAGATCCCCGTCGTAACTCGAGAATCCCGCCGCAACTCGAGAAAAACCACGTGGTTCCCACCTCTTGGCAAGATGAGGCCCTTGCCCGCCAAGGCGTCTCAAGGGAAGTCCCCTGTTCCGCCCTGAAGGGCGAAACGGTCCCTGACAGCCTTCCTGCGACCCCCCAAAAGTCCCCTGACATGCCGGGTTCCCTCAAGGGGAACACCGAGTGTCCCGGCACCGCTTCCTCTGAGCCCCTGCTCCCCTCCTGATCGCGACAGGAGAGGCGATTCCCCTGCGTGGTCTGGAATGGGTTCCTGGCCTTCCCGGCGCACCTCAGGATGAGGCCGGTCTCACGAGGAAATTCGAGACGAGCCACGTGGGTGGGGCCACATGCCGAACGCCCCCGATTCCCCGGTCCGCCCTTGAGAAGGACCCGAGGCCCGGGCCCCTCTTCGAAGGCAACCCTGTGGGTGAAGGCACAACACGAAGGGGCACTGCCACCCCCGTGCAGCGTCCGCAAAGACCCGCGGGTTCCACACACAGCTCGACGAGGGGCCTGAGACCCCCTGAGCAACTCGAGAGGCCAGCGGGGTTCCCTTCCTCAGACAAGACGAGGCCTGACTCTCCTGTCCCAACTCTGCAGGGACCCTGCGGTCGGAGTCCGAAACGGAGAGGAAGCCTGAGGTTCCTGCCTCCCCTCGAGGTGAGGCCCTCTTCCGTTGCGCCAGACCCAGCGGAGTCCCGAGGGGCCCCGCCAACTCCACAGGATCCCTCGCCTCTCCGACGCACCCTGGCAAGTTCCCTAAGGTCCCCGGTAGAAGGCGAGGGACACGAGGGTTTCCCGCCGCCCCCCGAGAAAGACCTCGAGAGTCCTTCTTCAACGCGTCTCGAGGCCCTAGTCCCCTCCCGTGACTCGAGAGCCAGGACGCGCTCCCCCTCGCCACGCGCATGGAGACCTGACTTCCCTGGCACCGCACGAGAGGCTCCCTGAGATCCTCGTCGTGCCTCGGGAGAAAACCCCCACGGGCGCCGCAGCTCGAGGAAACCCCTGAGACGCCCCCGTCCTCGCGAGCTGAGGGCCTTCTTTTCCTGCATGGCCTGGAGAGCAATCCCGGGTCCTCTCTCCAAACGGAAGAGGAGGCTGGACTCCCTTGAGGCCGCTCAGGGGGCTCCAAGAGACCCGCGTCGCGACTCGAGAGGAGAGCGGAGTCCTTGGCTTCCCCTCGAGATTAGGCCTGACTCCCCGGGGGAGCCTGGAATGCAACCCCGAGATCCCTGCCTTCCCTGAAGAGGAATATTAGGTCCCGGACACTCGCCTAGGTGAGGTCTCTTCGGCCCTGCAGTGACTCGAGCGCAACCCCCAGCTTTCCCTCGCAACCCGAGGGGAAGATTGGGCTTCCCAGGGCCAACCCAAGGGGAAGGCTGAGATCCCCGTCGTAACTCGAGAATGCCGCCGCAACTCGAGAAAAACCACGTGGTTCCCACCTCTTGGCAAGATGAGGCCCTTGCCCGCCACGGCGTCTCAAGGGAAGTCCCCTGTTCCGCCCTGAAGGGCGAAACGGTCCCTGACAGCCTTCCTGCGACCCCCAAAAGTCCCCCGACACGCCGGGTACCCTCAAGGGGAACACCGAGGGTCCCGGCACTGCTTCCTCTGAGCCCCTTGTCCCCTCCTGATCGCGACAGGAGAGGCGATTCCCCTGCGTGGTCTGGAAGGGGTTCCTGGCCTTCCCGGCGCACCTCAGGATGAGGCCGGTCTCACAAGGAAATTCGAGACGAGCCACGTGGGTGGGGCCACATGCCGAACGCCCCCGATTCCCCAGTCCGCCCTTGAGAAGGACCCGAGGCCCGGACCCCTCATCGAAGGCAACCCTGTGGGTGAAGGCACAACACGAAGGGGCACCGCCACCCCCGTGCAGCGTCCGCAAAGACCCGCGGGTTCCACACACAGCTCGACGAGGGGCCTGAGACCCCCTGAGCAACTCGAGAGGCCAGCGGGGTTCCCTTCCTCAGACAAGACGAGGCCTGACTCTCCTGTCCCAACTCTGCAGGGACCCTGCGGTCGGAGTCCGAAACGGAGAGGAAGCCTGAGGTTCCTGCCTCCCCTCGAGGTGAGGCCCTCTTCCGTTGCGCCAGACCCAGCGGAGTCCCGAGGGGCCCCGCCACCTCCACAGGATCCCTCGCCTCTCAGAGGCACCCTGGCAAGTTCCCTAAGGTCCCCGGCAGAAGGCGAGGGACACGAGGGTTTCCCGCCGCCCCCCGACAAAGACCTCGAGAGTCCTTCTTCAACGCGTCTCGAGGCCCTAGTCCCCTCCCGTGACTCGAGAGCCAGGACGCGCTCCCCCTCGCCACGCGCATGGAGACCTGACTTCCCTGGCGCCGCACGAGAGGCTCCCTGAGATCCTCGTCGTGCCTCGGGAGAAAACCCCCACGGGCGCCGCAGCTCGAGGAAACCCCTGAGACGCCCCCGTCCTCGCGAGCTGAGGGCCTTCTTTTCCTGCATGGCCTGGAGAGCAATCCCGGGTCCTCTCTCCAAACGGAAGCGGAGGCTGGACTCCCTTGAGGCCGCTCAGGGGGCTCCAAGAGACCCGCGTCGCGACTCGAGAGGAGAGCGGAGTCCTTGGCTTCCCCTCGAGACGAGGCCTGACTCCCCGGGGGAGCTTGGAATGCAACCCCGAGATCCCTGCCTTCCCTGGAGAGGAATATTAGGTCCCGGACACTCGCCTAGGTGAGGTCTCTTCGGCCCTGCGGAGACTCGAGCGCAACCCCCAGCTTTCCCTCGCAACCCGAGGGGAAGATTGGGCTTCCCAGGGCCAACCCAAGGGGAAGGCTGAGATCCCCGTCGTAACTCGAGAATCCCGCCGCAACTCGAGAAAAACCACGTGGTTCCCACCTCTTGGCAAGATGAGGCCCTTGCCCGCCACGGCGTCTCAAGGGAAGTCCCCTGTTCCGCCCTGAAGGGCGAAACGGTCCCTGACAGCCTTCCTGCGACCCCCAAAAGTCCCCCGACATGCCGGGTTCCCTCCAGGGGAATACCGAGGGTCCCGGCACCGCTTCCTCTGAGCCCCTTCTCCCCTCCTGATCGCGACAGGAGAGGCGATTCCCCTGCGTGGTCTGGAAGGGGTTCCTGGCCTTCCCGGCGCACCTCAGGATGATGCCGGTCTCACGAGGAAATTCGAGACGAGCCACGTGGGTGGGGCCACATGCCGAACGCCCCCGATTCCCCGGTCCGCCCTTGAGAAGGACCCGAGGCCCGGACCCCTCTTCGAAGGCAACCCTGTGGGTGAAGGCACAACACGAAGGGGCACTTCCACCCCCGTGCAGCGTCCGCAAAGACCCGCGGGTTCCACACACAGCTCGACGAGGGGCCTGAGACCCCCTGAGCAACTCGAGAGGCCAGCGGGGTTCCCTTCCTCAGACAAGACGAGGCCTGACTCTCCTGTCCCAACTCTGCAGGGACCCTGCGGTCGGAGTCCGAAACGGAGAGGAAGCCTGAGGTTCCTGCCTCCCCTCGAGGTGAGGCCCTCTTCCGTTGCGCCAGACCCAGCGGAGTCCCGAGGGGCCCCGCCACCTCCACAGGATCCCTCGCCTCTCAGACGCACCCTGGGAAGTTCCCTAAGGTCCCCGGCAGAAGGCGAGGGACACGAGGGTTTCCCGCCGCCCCCCGAGAAAGACCTCGAGAGTCCTTCTTCAACGCGTCTCGAGGCCCTAGTCCCCTCCCGTGACTCGAGAGCCAGGACGCGCTCCCCCTCGCCACGCGCATGGAGACCTGACTTCCCTGGCGCCGCACGAGAGGCTCCCTGAGATCCTCGTCGTGCCTCGGGAGAAAACCCCCACGGGCGCCGCAGCTCGAGGAAACCCCTGAGACGCCCCCGTCCTCGCGAGCTGAGGGCCTTCTTTTCCTGCATGGCCTGGAGAGCAATCCCGGGTCCTCTCTCCAAACGGAAGAGGAGGCTGGACTCCCTTGAGGCCGCTCAGGGAGCTCCAAGAGACCCGCGTCGCGACTCGAGAGGAGAGCGGAGTCCTTGGCTTCCCCTCGAGACGAGGCCTGACTCCCCGGGGGAGCCTGGAATGCAACCCCGAGATCCCTGCCTTCCCTGGAGAGGAACATTAGGTCCCGGACACACGCTTAGGTGAGGTCTCTTCGGCCCTGCAGTGACTCGAGCGCAACCCCCAGCTTTCCCTCGCAACCCGAGGGGAAGATTGGGCTTCCCAGGGCCAACCCAAGGGGAAGGCTGAGATCCCCGTCGTAACTCGAGAATGCCGCCGCAACTCGAGAAAAACCACGTGGTTCCCACCGCTTGGCAAAATGAGGCCCTTGTCCGCGACGGCGTCTCAAGGGAAGTCCCCTGTTCCGCCCTGAAGGGCGAGACGGTCCCTGACAGCCTTCCTGCGACCCCCAAAAGTCCCCCGACACGCCGGGTTCCCTCGAGGGGAACACCGAGGGTCCCGGCACCGCTTCCTCTGAGCCCCTTCTCCCCTCCTGATCGCGACAGGAGAGGCGATTCCCCTGCGTGGTCTGGAAGGGGTTCCCGGCCTTCCCGGCGAACCTCAGGATGAGGCCGGTCTCACGAGGAAATTCGAGACGAGCCACGTGGGTGGGGCCACATGCCGAACGCCCCCGATTCCCCGGTCCGCCCTTGAGAAGGACCCGAGGCCCGGACCCCTCATCGAAGGCAACCCTGTGGGTGAAGGCACAACACGAAGGGGCACCGCCACCCCCGTGCAGCGTCCGCAAAGACCCACGCGTTCCACACACAGCTCGACGAGGGCCTGAGACCCCCTGAGCAACTCGAGAGGCCAGCGGGGTTCCCTTCCTCAGACAAGACGAGGCCTGACTCTCCTGTCCCAACTCTGCAGGGACCCTGCGGTCGGAGTCCGAAACGGAGAGGAAGCCTGAGGTTCCTGCCTCCCCTCGAGGTGAGGCCCTCTTCCGTTGCGCCAGACCCAGCAGAGTCCCGAGGGGCCCCGCCACCTCCACAGGATCCCTCGCCTCTCAGAGGCACCCTGGGAAGTTCCCTAAGGTCCCCGGCAGAAGGCGAGGGACACGAGGGTTTCCCGCCGCCCCCGAGGAAGACCTCGAGAGTCCTTCTTCAACGCGTCTCGAGGCCCTAGTCCCCTCCCGTGACTCGAGAGCCAGGACGCGCTCCCCCTCGCCACGCGCATGGAGACCTGACTTCCCTGGCGCCGCACGAGAGGCTCCCTGAGATCCTCGTCGTGCCTCGGGAGAAAACCCCCACGGGCGCCGCAGCTCGAGCAAACCCCTGAGGCGCCCCCGTCCTCGCGAGCTGAGGGCCTTCTTTTCCTGCATGGCCTGGAGAGCAATCCCGGGTCCTCTCTCCAAACGGAAGAGGAGGCTGGACTCCCTTGAGGCCGCTCAGGGGGCTCCAAGAGACCCGCGTCGCGACTCGAGAGGAGAGCGGAGTCCTTGGCTTCCCCTCGAGACGAGGCCTGACTCCCCGGGGGAGCCTGGAATGCAACCCCGAGATCCCTGCCTTCCCTGGAGAGGAATATTAGGTCCCGGACACACGCCTAGGTGAGGTCTCTTCGGCCCTGCGGTGACTCGAGCGCAACCCCCAGCTTTCCCTCGCAACCCGAGGGGAAGATTGGGCTTCCCAGGGCCAACCCAAGGGGAAGGCTGAGATCCCCGTCGTAACTCGAGAATCCCGCCGCAACTCGAGAAAAACCACGTGGTTCCCACCTCTTGGCAAGATGAGGCCCTTGCCCGCCAAGGCGTCTCAAGGGAAGTCCCCTGTTCCGCCCTGAAGGGCGAAACGGTCCCTGACAGCCTTCCTGCGACCCCCCAAAAGTCCCCTGACATGCCGGGTTCCCTCAAGGGGAACACCGAGTGTCCCGGCACCGCTTCCTCTGAGCCCCTGCTCCCCTCCTGATCGCGACAGGAGAGGCGATTCCCCTGCGTGGTCTGGAATGGGTTCCTGGCCTTCCCGGCGCACCTCAGGATGAGGCCGGTCTCACGAGGAAATTCGAGACGAGCCACGTGGGTGGGGCCACATGCCGAACGCCCCCGATTCCCCGGTCCGCCCTTGAGAAGGACCCGAGGCCCGGGCCCCTCTTCGAAGGCAACCCTGTGGGTGAAGGCACAACACGAAGGGGCACTGCCACCCCCGTGCAGCGTCCGCAAAGACCCGCGGGTTCCACACACAGCTCGACGAGGGGCCTGAGACCCCCTGAGCAACTCGAGAGGCCAGCGGGGTTCCCTTCCTCAGACAAGACGAGGCCTGACTCTCCTGTCCCAACTCTGCAGGGACCCTGCGGTCGGAGTCCGAAACGGAGAGGAAGCCTGAGGTTCCTGCCTCCCCTCGAGGTGAGGCCCTCTTCCGTTGCGCCAGACCCAGCGGAGTCCCGAGGGGCCCCGCCAACTCCACAGGATCCCTCGCCTCTCCGACGCACCCTGGCAAGTTCCCTAAGGTCCCCGGTAGAAGGCGAGGGACACGAGGGTTTCCCGCCGCCCCCCGAGAAAGACCTCGAGAGTCCTTCTTCAACGCGTCTCGAGGCCCTAGTCCCCTCCCGTGACTCGAGAGCCAGGACGCGCTGCCCCTCGCCACGCGCATGGAGACCTGACTTCCCTGGCACCGCACGAGAGGCTCCCTGAGATCCTCGTCGTGCCTCGGGAGAAAACCCCCACGGGCGCCGCAGCTCGAGGAAACCCCTGAGACGCCCCCGTCCTCGCGAGCTGAGGGCCTTCTTTTCCTGCATGGCCTGGAGAGCAATCCCGGGTCCTCTCTCCAAACGGAAGAGGAGGCTGGACTCCCTTGAGGCCGCTCAGGGGGCTCCAAGAGACCCGCGTCGCGACTCGAGAGGAGAGCGGAGTCCTTGGCTTCCCCTCGAGATTAGGCCTGACTCCCCGGGGGAGCCTGGAATGCAACCCCGAGATCCCTGCCTTCCCTGAAGAGGAATATTAGGTCCCGGACACTCGCCTAGGTGAGGTCTCTTCGGCCCTGCAGTGACTCGAGCGCAACCCCCAGCTTTCCCTCGCAACCCGAGGGGAAGATTGGGCTTCCCAGGGCCAACCCAAGGGGAAGGCTGAGATCCCCGTCGTAACTCGAGAATGCCGCCGCAACTCGAGAAAAACCACGTGGTTCCCACCTCTTGGCAAGATGAGGCCCTTGCCCGCCACGGCGTCTCAAGGGAAGTCCCCTGTTCCGCCCTGAAGGGCGAAACGGTCCCTGACAGCCTTCCTGCGACCCCCAAAAGTCCCCCGACACGCCGGGTACCCTCAAGGGGAACACCGAGGGTCCCGGCACTGCTTCCTCTGAGCCCCTTGTCCCCTCCTGATCGCGACAGGAGAGGCGATTCCCCTGCGTGGTCTGGAAGGGGTTCCTGGCCTTCCCGGCGCACCTCAGGATGAGGCCGGTCTCACAAGGAAATTCGAGACGAGCCACGTGGGTGGGGCCACATGCCGAACGCCCCCGATTCCCCAGTCCGCCCTTGAGAAGGACCCGAGGCCCGGACCCCTCATCGAAGGCAACCCTGTGGGTGAAGGCACAACACGAAGGGGCACCGCCACCCCCGTGCAGCGTCCGCAAAGACCCGCGGGTTCCACACACAGCTCGACGAGGGGCCTGAGACCCCCTGAGCAACTCGAGAGGCCAGCGGGGTTCCCTTCCTCAGACAAGACGAGGCCTGACTCTCCTGTCCCAACTCTGCAGGGACCCTGCGGTCGGAGTCCGAAACGGAGAGGAAGCCTGAGGTTCCTGCCTCCCCTCGAGGTGAGGCCCTCTTCCGTTGCGCCAGACCCAGCGGAGTCCCGAGGGGCCCCGCCACCTCCACAGGATCCCTCGCCTCTCAGAGGCACCCTGGCAAGTTCCCTAAGGTCCCCGGCAGAAGGCGAGGGACACGAGGGTTTCCCGCCGCCCCCCGACAAAGACCTCGAGAGTCCTTCTTCAACGCGTCTCGAGGCCCTAGTCCCCTCCCGTGACTCGAGAGCCAGGACGCGCTCCCCCTCGCCACGCGCATGGAGACCTGACTTCCCTGGCGCCGCACGAGAGGCTCCCTGAGATCCTCGTCGTGCCTCGGGAGAAAACCCCCACGGGCGCCGCAGCTCGAGGAAACCCCTGAGACGCCCCCGTCCTCGCGAGCTGAGGGCCTTCTTTTCCTGCATGGCCTGGAGAGCAATCCCGGGTCCTCTCTCCAAACGGAAGCGGAGGCTGGACTCCCTTGAGGCCGCTCAGGGGGCTCCAAGAGACCCGCGTCGCGACTCGAGAGGAGAGCGGAGTCCTTGGCTTCCCCTCGAGACGAGGCCTGACTCCCCGGGGGAGCTTGGAATGCAACCCCGAGATCCCTGCCTTCCCTGGAGAGGAATATTAGGTCCCGGACACTCGCCTAGGTGAGGTCTCTTCGGCCCTGCGGAGACTCGAGCGCAACCCCCAGCTTTCCCTCGCAACCCGAGGGGAAGATTGGGCTTCCCAGGGCCAACCCAAGGGGAAGGCTGAGATCCCCGTCGTAACTCGAGAATCCCGCCGCAACTCGAGAAAAACCACGTGGTTCCCACCTCTTGGCAAGATGAGGCCCTTGCCCGCCACGGCGTCTCAAGGGAAGTCCCCTGTTCCGCCCTGAAGGGCGAAACGGTCCCTGACAGCCTTCCTGCGACCCCCAAAAGTCCCCCGACATGCCGGGTTCCCTCCAGGGGAATACCGAGGGTCCCGGCACCGCTTCCTCTGAGCCCCTTCTCCCCTCCTGATCGCGACAGGAGAGGCGATTCCCCTGCGTGGTCTGGAAGGGGTTCCTGGCCTTCCCGGCGCACCTCAGGATGATGCCGGTCTCACGAGGAAATTCGAGACGAGCCACGTGGGTGGGGCCACATGCCGAACGCCCCCGATTCCCCGGTCCGCCCTTGAGAAGGACCCGAGGCCCGGACCCCTCTTCGAAGGCAACCCTGTGGGTGAAGGCACAACACGAAGGGGCACTTCCACCCCCGTGCAGCGTCCGCAAAGACCCGCGGGTTCCACACACAGCTCGACGAGGGGCCTGAGACCCCCTGAGCAACTCGAGAGGCCAGCGGGGTTCCCTTCCTCAGACAAGACGAGGCCTGACTCTCCTGTCCCAACTCTGCAGGGACCCTGCGGTCGGAGTCCGAAACGGAGAGGAAGCCTGAGGTTCCTGCCTCCCCTCGAGGTGAGGCCCTCTTCCGTTGCGCCAGACCCAGCGGAGTCCCGAGGGGCCCCGCCACCTCCACAGGATCCCTCGCCTCTCAGACGCACCCTGGGAAGTTCCCTAAGGTCCCCGGCAGAAGGCGAGGGACACGAGGGTTTCCCGCCGCCCCCCGAGAAAGACCTCGAGAGTCCTTCTTCAACGCGTCTCGAGGCCCTAGTCCCCTCCCGTGACTCGAGAGCCAGGACGCGCTCCCCCTCGCCACGCGCATGGAGACCTGACTTCCCTGGCGCCGCACGAGAGGCTCCCTGAGATCCTCGTCGTGCCTCGGGAGAAAACCCCCACGGGCGCCGCAGCTCGAGGAAACCCCTGAGACGCCCCCGTCCTCGCGAGCTGAGGGCCTTCTTTTCCTGCATGGCCTGGAGAGCAATCCCGGGTCCTCTCTCCAAACGGAAGAGGAGGCTGGACTCCCTTGAGGCCGCTCAGGGAGCTCCAAGAGACCCGCGTCGCGACTCGAGAGGAGAGCGGAGTCCTTGGCTTCCCCTCGAGACGAGGCCTGACTGCCCGGGGGAGCCTGGAATGCAACCCCGAGATCCCTGCCTTCCCTGGAGAGGAATATTAGGTCCCGGACACACGCCTAGGTGAGGTCTCTTCGGCCCTGCGGTGACTCGAGCGCAACCCCCAGCTTTCCCTCGCAACCCGAGGGGAAGATTGGGCTTCCCAGGGCCAACCCAAGGGGAAGGCTGAGATCCCCGTCGTAACTCGAGAATGCTGCCGCAACTCGAGAAAAACCACGTGGTTCCCACCTCTTGGCAAGATGAGGCCCTTGCCCGCCACGGCGTCTCAAGGGAAGTCCCCTGTTCCGCCCTGAAGGGCGAAACGGTCCCTGACAGCCTTCCTGCGACCCCCAAAAGTCCCCCGACAAGCCGGGTTCCATCGAGGGGAACACCGAGGGTCCCGGCACCGCTTCCTCTGAGCCCCTTCTCCCCTCCTGATCGCGACAGGAGAGGCGATTCCCCTGCG
This sequence comes from Bubalus kerabau, assembly GCF_029407905.1. Taxonomy (NCBI): domain Eukaryota; kingdom Metazoa; phylum Chordata; class Mammalia; order Artiodactyla; family Bovidae; genus Bubalus; species Bubalus kerabau. The sequence continues at coordinate 1,020,203 of NW_026577887.1, read as the reverse complement.
TGGTCTGGAAGGGGTTCCCGGCCTTCCCGGCGCACCTCAGGATGAGGCCGGTCTCAACAGGAAATTCGAGACGAGCCACGTGGGTGGGGCCACATGCCGAACGCCCCCGATTCCCCGGTCCGCCCTTGAGAAGGACCCGAGGCCCGGACCCCTCTTCGAAGGCAACCCTGTGGGTGAAGGCACAACACGAAGGGGCACTGCCACCCCCGTGCAGCGTCCGCAAAGACCCGCGGGTTCCACACACAGCTCGACGAGGGGCCTGAGACCCCCTAAGCAACTCGAGAGGCCAGCGGGGTTCCCTTCCTCAGACAAGACGAGGCCTGACTCTCCTGTCCCAACTCTGCAGGGACCCTGCGGTCGGAGTCCGAAACGGAGAGGAAGCCTGAGGTGCCTGCCTCCCCTCGAGGTGAGGCCCTCTTCCGTTGCGCCAGACCCAGCGGAGTCCCGAGGGGCCCCGCCACCTCCACAGGATCCCTCGCCTCTCAGACGCACCCTGGGAAGTTCCCTAAGGTCCCCGGCAGAAGGCGAGGGACACGAGGGTTTCCCGCCGCCCCCCGAGGAAGACCTCGAGAGTCCTTCTTCAACGCGTCTCGAGGCCCTAGTCCCCTCCCGTGACTCGAGAGCCAGGACGCGCTCCCCCTCGCCACGCGCATGGAGACCTGACTTCCCTGGCGCCGCACGAGAGGCTCCCTGAGATCCTCGTCGTGCCTCGGGAGAAAACCCCCACGGGCGCCGCAGCTCGAGCAAACCCCTGAGGCGCCCCCGTCCTCGCGAGCTGAGGGCCTTCTTTTCCTGCATGGCCTGGAGAGCAATCCTGGGTCCTCTCTCCAAACGGAAGAGGAGGCTGGACTCCCTTGAGGCCGCTCAGGGGGCTCCAAGAGACCCGCGTCGCGACTCGAGAGGAGAGCGGAGTCCTTGGCTTCCCCTCGAGACGAGGCCTGACTCCCCGGGGGAGCCTGGAATGCAACCCCGAGATCCCTGCCTTCCCTGGAGAGGAATATTAGGTCCCGGACACACGCCTAGGTGAGGTCTTTTCGGCCCTGCGGTGACTCGAGCGCAACCCCCAGCTTTCCCTCGCAACCCGAGGGGAAGATTGGGCTTCCCAGGGCCAACCCAAGGGGAAGGCTGAGATCCCCGTCGTAACTCGAGAATCCCGCCGCAACTCGAGAAAAACCACGTGGTTCCCACCTCTTGGCAAGATGAGGCCCTTGCCCGCCACGGCGTCTCAAGGGAAGTCCCCTGTTCCGCCCTGAAGGGCGAAACGGTCCCTGACAGCTTTCCTGCGACCCCCAAAATTCCCCCGACACGCCGGGTTCCCTCGAGGGGAACACCGAGGGTCCCGGCACCGCTTCCTCTGAGCCCCTTCTCCCTTCCTGATCGCGACAGGAGAGGCGATTCCCCTGCGTGGTCTGGAAGGGGTTCCCGGCCTTCCCGGCGCACCTCAGGATGAGGCCGGTCTCACGAGGAAATTCGAGACGAGCCACGTGGGTGGGGCCACATGCCGAACGCCCCCGATTCCCCGGTCCGCCCTTGAGAAGGACCCGAGGCCCAGACCCCTCTTCGAAGGCAACCCTGTGGGTGAAGGCACAACACGAAGGGGCACCGCCACCCCCGTGCAGCGTCCGCAAAGACCCGCGGGTTCCACACACAGCTCGACGAGGGGCCTGAGACCCCCTGAGCAACTCGAGAGGCCAGCGGGGTTCCCTTCCTCAGACAAGACGAGGCCTGACTCTCCTGTCCCAACTCTGCAGGGACCCTGCGGTCGGAGTCCGAAATGGAGAGGAAGCCTGAGGTTCCTGCCTCCCCTCGAGGTGAGGCCCTCTTCCGTTGCGCCAGACCCAGCGGAGTCCCGAGGGGCCCCGCCACCTCCACAGGATCCCTCGCCTCTCAGAGGCACCCTGGCAAGTTCCCTAAGGTCCCCGGCAGAAGGCGAGGGACACGAGGGTTTCCCGCCGCCCCCCGACAAAGACCTCGAGAGTCCTTCTTCAACGCGTCTCGAGGCCCTAGTCCTCTCCCGTGACTCGAGAGCCCGGACGCGCTCCCCCTCGCCACGTGCATGGAGACCTGACTTCCCTGGCGCCGCACGAGAGGCTCCCTGAGATCCTCGTCGTGCCTCGGGAGAAAACCCCCACGGGCGCCGCAGCTCGAGGAAACCCCTGAGACGCCCCCGTCCTCGCGAGCTGAGGGCCTTCTTTTCCTGCATGGCCTGGAGAGCAATCCCGGGTCCTCTCTCCAAACGGAAGAGGAGGCTGGACTCCCTTGAGGCCGCTCAGGGGGCTCCAAGAGACCCGCGTCGCGACTCGAGAGGAGAGCGGAGTCCTTGGCTTCCCCTCGAGACGAGGCCTGACTACCCGGGGGAGCCTGGAATGCAAACCCGAGATCCCTGCCTTCCCTGGAGAGGAATATTAGGTCCCGGACACACGCCTAGGTGAGGTCTCTTCGGCCCTGCGGTGACTCGAGCGCAACCCCCAGCTTTCCCTCGCAACCCGAGGGGAAGATTGGGCTTCCCAGGGCCAACCCAAGGGGAAGGCTGAGATCCCCGTCGTAACTCGAGAATGCCGCCGCAACTCGAGAAAAACCACGTGGTTCCCACCTCTTGGCAAGATGAGGCCCTTGCCCGCCACGGCGTCTCAAGGGAAGTCCCCTGTTCCGCCCTGAAGGACGAAACGGTCCCTGACAGCCTTCCTGCGAACCCCAAAAGTCCCCCGACAAGCCGGGTTCCCTCGAGGGGAACACCGAGGGGCCCGGCACCGCTTCCTCTGAGCCCCTTCTCCCCTCCTGATCGCGACAGGAGAGGCGATTCCCCTGCGTGGTCTGGAAGGGGTTCCCGGCCTTCCCGGCGCACCTCAGGATGAGGCCGGTCTCACGAGGAAATTCGAGACGAGCCACGTGGGTGGGGCCACATGCCGAACGCCCCCGATTCCCCGGTCTGCCCTTGAGAAGGACCCGAGGCCCAGACCCCTCTTCGAAGGCAACCCTGTGGGTGAAGGCACAACACGAAGGGGCACTGCCACCCCCGTGCAGCGTCCGCAAAGACCCGCGGGTTCCACACACAGCTCGACGAGGGGCCTGAGACCCCCTGAGCAACTCGAGAGGCCAGCGGGGTTCCCTTCCTCAGACAAGACGAGGCCTGACTCTCCTGTCCCAACTCTGCAGGGACCCTGCGGTCGGAGTCCGAAACAGAGAGGAAGCCTGAGGTTCCTGCCTCCCCTCGAGGTGAGGCCCTCTTCCGTTGCGCCAGACCCAGCGGAGTCCCGAGGGGCCCCGCCACCTCCACAGGATCCCTCGCCTCTCAGAGGCACCCTGGCAAGTTCCCTAAGGTCCCCGGCAGAAGGCGAGGGACACGAGGGTTTCCCGCCGCCCCCCGACAAAGACCTCGAGAGTCCTTCTTCAACGCGTCTCGAGGCCCTAGTCCCCTCCCGTGACTCGAGAGCCAGGACGCGCTCCCCCTCGCCACGTGCATGGAGACCTGACTTCCCTGGCGCCGCACGAGAGGCTCCCTGAGATCCTCGTCGTGCCTCAGGAGAAAACCCCCACGGGCGCCGCAGCTCGAGCAAACCCCTGAGGCGCCCCCGTCCTCGCGAGCTGAGGGCCTTCTTTTCCTGCATGGCCTGGAGAGCAATCCCGGGTCCTCTCTCCAAACGGAAGAGGAGGCTGGACTCCCTTGAGGCCGCTCAGGGGGCTCCAAGAGACCCGCGTCGCGACTCGAGAGGAGAGCGGAGTCCTTGGCTTCCCCTCGAGACGAGGCCTGACTCCCCGGGGGAGCCTGGAATGCAACCCCGAGATCCCTGCCTTCCCTGGAGAGGAATATTAGGTCCCGGATACACGCCTAGGTGAGGTCTCTTCGGCCCTGCGGTGACTCGAGCGCAACCCCCAGCTTTCCCTTGCAACCCGAGGGGAAGATTGGGCTTCCCAGGGCCAACCCAAGGGGAAGGCTGAGATCCCCGTCGTAACTCGAGAATGCCGCCGCAACTCGAGAAAAACCACGTGGTTCCCACCTCTTGGCATGATGAGGCCCTTGCCCGCCACGGCGTCTCAAGGGAAGTCCCCTGTTCCGCCCTGAAGGGCGAAACGGTCCCTGACAGCCTTCCTGCGACCCCCAAAAGTCCCCCGACACGCCGGGTTCTCTCGAGGGGAACACCGAGGGTCCCGGCACCGCTTCCTCTGAGCCCCTTCTCCCCTCCTGATCGCGACAGGAGAGGCGATTCCCCTGCGTGGTCTGGAAGGGGTTCCCGGCCTTCCCGGCGCACCTCAGGATGAGGCCGGTCTCACGAGGAAGTTCGAGACGAGCCACGTGGGTGGGGCCACATGCCGAACGCCCCCGATTCCCCGGTCCGCCCTTGAGAAGGACCCGAGGCCCGGACCCCTCTTCGAAGGCAACCCTGTGGGTGAAGGCACAACACGAAGGGGCACCGCCACCCCCGTGCAGCGTCCGCAAAGACCCGCGGGTTCCACACACAGCTTGACGAGGGGCCTGAGACCCCCTGAGCAACTCGAGAGGCCAGCGGGGTTCCCTTCCTCAGACAAGACGAGGCCTGACTCTCCTGTCCCAACTCTGCAGGGACCCTGCGGTCAGAGTCCGAAACGGAGAGGAAGCCTGAGGTTCCTGCCTCCCCTCGAGGTGAGGCCCTCTTCCGTTGCGCCAGACCCAGCGGAGTCCCGAGGGGCCCCGCCACCTCCACAGGATCCCTCGCCTCTCAGAGGCACCCTGGCAAGTTCCCTAAGGTCCCCGGCAGAAGGCGAGGGACACGAGGGTTTCCCGCCGCCCCCCGAGAAAGACCTCGAGAGTCCTTCTTCAACGCGTCTCGAGGCCCTAGTCCCCTCCCGTGACTCGAGAGCCAGGACGCGCTCCCCCTCGCCACGCGCATGGAGACCTGACTTCCCTGGCGCCGCACGAGAGGCTCCCTGAGATCCTCGTCGTGCCTCGGGAGAAAACCCCCACGGGCGCCGCAGCTCGAGGAAACCCCTGAGACGCCCCCGTCCTCGCGAGCTGAGGGCCTTCTTTTCCTGCATGGCCTGGAGAGCAATCCCGGGTCCTCTCTCCAAACGGAAGAGGAGGCTGGACTCCCTTGAGGCCGCTCAGGGGGCTCCAAGAGAAACGCGTCGCGACTCGAGAGGAGAGCGGAGTCCTTGGCTTCCCCTCGAGACGAGGCCTGACTCCCCGGGGGAGCCTGGAATGCAACCCCGAGATCCCGGCCTTCCCTGGAGAGGAATAGTAGGTCCCGGACACACGCCTAGGTGAGGTCTCTTCGGCCCTGCGGTGACTCGAGCGCAACCCCCAGCTTTCCCTCGCAACCCGAGGGGAAGAATGGGCTTCCCAGGGCCAACCCAAGGGGAAGGCTGAGATCCCCGTCGTAACTCGAGAATGCCGCCGCAACTCGAGAAAAACCACGTGGTTCCCACCTCTTGGCAAGATGAGGCCCTTGCCCGCCACGGCGTCTCAAGGGAAGTCCCCTGTTCCGCCCTGAAGGGCGAAACGGTCCCTGACAGCCTTCCTGCGACCCCCAAAAGTCCCCCGACACGCCGGGTTCCCTCGAGGGGAACACCGAGGGTCCCGGCACCGCTTCCTCTGAGCCCCTTCTCCCCTCCTGATCGCGACAGGAGAGGCGATTCCCCTGCGTGGTCTGGAAGGGGTTCCCGGCCTTCCCGGCGCACCTCAGGATGAGGCCGGTCTCACGAGGAAATTCGAGACGAGCCACGTGGGTGGGGCCACATACCGAACGCCCCCGATTCCCCGGTCCGCCCTTGAGAAGGACCCGAGGCCCGGACCCCTCTTCGAAGGCAACCCTGTGGGTGAAGGCACAACACGAAGGGGCACTGCCACCCCCGTGCAGCGTCCGCAAAGACCCGCGGGTTCCACACACAGCTCGACGAGGGGCCTGAGACCCCCTGAGCAACTCGAGAGGCCAGCGGGGTTCCCTTCCTCAGACAAGACGAGGCCTGACTCTCCTGTCCCAACTCTGCAGGGACCCTGCGGTCGGAGTCCGAAACGGAGAGGAAGCCTGAGGTGCCTGCCTCCCCTCGAGGTGAGGCCCTCTTCCGTTGCGCCAGACCCAGCGGAGTCCCGAGGGGCCCCGCCACCTCCACAGGATCCCTCGCCTCTCAGAGGCACCCTGGCAAGTTCCCTAAGGTCCCCGGCAGAAGGCGAGGGACACGAGGGTTTCCCGCCGCCCCCCGACTAAGACCTCGAGAGTCCTTCTTCATCGCGTCTCGAGGCCCTAGTCCCCTCCCGTGACTCGAGAGCCAGGACGCGCTCCCCCTCGCCACGCGCATGGAGACCTGACTTCCCTGGCGCCGCACGAGAGGCTCCCTGAGATCCTCGTCGTGCCTCGGGAGAAAACCCCCACGGGCGCCGCAGCTCGAGGAAACCCCTGAGACGCCCCCGTCTTCGCGAGCTGAGGGCCTTCTTTTCCTGCATGGCTTGGAGAGCAATCCCGGGTCCTCTCTCCAAACGGAAGAGGAGGCTGGACTCCCTTGAGGCCGCTCAGGGGGCTCCAAGAGACCCGCGTCGCGACTCGAGAGGAGAGCGGAGTCCTCGGCTTCCCCTCGAGACGAGGCCTGACTCCCCGGGGGAGCCTGGAATGCAAACCCGAGATCCCTGCCTTCCCTGGAGAGGAATATTAGGTCCCGGACACACGCCTAGGTGAGGTCTCTTCGGCCCTGCGGTGACTCGAGCGCAACCCCCAGCTTTCCCTCGCAACCCGAGGGGAAGATTGGGCTTCCCAGGGCCAACCCAAGGGGAAGGCTGAGATCCCCGTCGTAACTCGAGAATCCCGCCGCAACTCGAGAAAAACCACGTGGTTCCCACCTCTTGGCAAGATGAGGCTCTTGCCCGCCACGGCGTCTCAACGGAAGTCCCCTGTTCCGCCCTGAAGGGCGAAACGGTCCCTGACAGCCTTCCTGCGACCCCCAAAAGTCCCCCGACACGCCGGGTTCCCTCGAGGGGAACACCGAGGGTCCCGGCACCGCTTCCTCTGAGCCCCTTCTCCCCTCCTGATCGCGACAGGAGAGGCGATTCACCTGCGTGGTCTGGAAGGGGTTCCCGGCCTTCCCGGCGCACCTCAGGATGAGGCCGGTCTCACGAGGAAATTCGAGACGAGCCACGTGGGTGGGGCCACATGCCGAACACCCCCGATTCCCCGGTCCGCCTTTGAGAAGGACCCGAGGCCCGGACCCCTCATCGAAGGCAACCCTGTGGGTGAAGGCACAACACGAAGGGGCACCGCCACCCCCGTGCAGCGTCCGCAAAGACCCGCGGGTTCCACACACAGCTCGACGAGGGGCCTGAGACCCCCTGAGCAACTCGAGAGGCCAGCGGGGTTCCCTTCCTCAGACAAGACGAGGCCTGACTCTCCTGTCCCAACTCTGCAGGGACCCTGCGGTCGGAGTCCGAAACGGAGAGGAAGCCTGAGGTTCCTGCCTCCCCTCGAGGTGAGGCCCTCTTCCGTTGCGCCAGACCCAGCGGAGTCCCGAGGGGCCCCGCCACCTCCACAGGATCCCTCGCCTCTCAGACGCACCCTGGCAAGTTCCCTAAGGTCCCCGGCAGAAGGCGAGGGACACGAGGGTTTCCCGCCGCCCCCCGAGAAAGACCTCGAGAGTCCTTCTTCAAAGCGTCTCGAGGCCCTAGTCCCCTCCCGTGACTCGAGAGCCAGGACGCGCTCCCCCTCGCCACGCGCATGGAGACCTGACTTCCCTGGCGCCGCACGAGAGGCTCCCTGAGATCCTCGTCGTGCCTCGGGAGAAAACCCCCACGGGCGCCGCAGCTCGAGGAAACCCCTGAGACGCCCCCGTCCTCGCGAGCTGAGGGCCTTCTTTTCCTGCATGGCCTGGAGAGCAATCCCGGGTCCTCTCTCCAAACGGAAGAGGAGGCTGGACTCCCTTGAGGCCGCTCAGGGAGCTCCAAGAGACCCGCGTCGCGACTCGAGAGGAGAGCGGAGTCCTTGGCTTCCCCTCGAGACGAGGCCTGACTCCCCGGGGGAGCCTGGAATGCAACCCCGAGATCCCTGCCTTCCCTGGAGAGGAATATTAGGTCCCGGACACACGCCTAGGTGAGGTCTCTTCGGCCCTGCGGTGACTCGAGCGCAACCCCCAGCTTTCCCTCGCAACCCGAGGGGAAGATTGGGCTTCCCAGGGCCAACCCAAGGGGAAGGCTGAGATCCCCGTCGTAACTCGAGAATTCCGCCGCAACTCGAGAAAAACCACGTGGTTCCCACCTCTTGGCAAGATGAGGCCCTTGCCCGCCATGGCGTCTCAAGGGAAGTCCCCTGTTCCGCCCTGAAGGGCGAAACGGTCCCTGACAGCCTTCCTGCGACCCCCAAAAGTCCCCCGACAAGCCGGGTTCCCTCGAGGGGAACACCGAGGGTCCCGGCACCGCTTCCTCTGAGCCCCTTCTCCCCTCCTGATCGCGACAGGAGAGGCGATTCCCCTGCGTGGTCTGGAAGGGGTTCCCGGCCTTCCCGGCGCACCTCAGGATGAGGCCGGTCTCACCAGGAAATTCGAGACGAGCCACGTGGGTAGGGCCACATGCCGAACGCCCCCGATTCCCCGGTCCGCCCTTGAGAAGGACCCGAGGCCCGGACCCCTCTTCGAAGGCAACCCTGTGGGTGAAGGCACAACACGAAGGGGCACTGCCACCCCGTGCAGCGTCCGCAAAGACCCGCGGGTTCCACACACAGCTCGACGAGGTGCCTGAGACCCCCTAAGCAACTCGAGAGGCCAGCGGGGTTCCCTTCCTCAGACAAGACGAGGCCTGACTCTCCTGTCCCAACTCTGCAGGGACCCTGCGGTCGGAGTCCGAAACGGAGAGGAAGCCTGAGGTTCCTGCCTCCCCTCGAGGTGAGGCCCTCTTCCGTTGCGCCAGACCCAGCGGAGTCCCGAGGGGCCCCGCCACCTCCACAGGATCCCTCGCCTCTCAGACGCACCCTGGGAAGTTCCCTAAGGTCCCCGGCAGAAGGCGAGGGACACGAGGGTTTCCCGCCGCCCCCCGAGGAAGACCTCGAGAGTCCTTCTTCAACGCGTCTCGAGGCCCTAGTCCCCTCCCGTGACTCGAGAGCCAGGACGCGCTCCCCCTCGCCACGCGCATGGAGACCTGACTTCCCTGGCGCCGCACGAGAGGCTCCCTGAGATCCTCGTCGTGCCTCGGGAGAAAACCCGCACGGGCGCCGCAGCTCGAGCAAACCCCTGAGGCGCCCCCGTCCTCGCGAGCTGAGGGCCTTCTTTTCCTGCATGGCCTGGAGAGCAATCCCGGGTCCTCTCTCCAAACGGAAGAGGAGGCTGGACTCCCTTGAGGCCGCTCAGGGGGCTCCAAGAGACCCGCGTCGCGACTCGAGAGGAGAGCGGAGTCCTTGGCTTCCCCTCGAGACGAGGCCTGACTCCCCGGGGGAGCCTGGAATGCAACCCCGAGATCCCTGCCTTCCCTGGAGAGGAATATTAGGTCCCGGACACACGCCTAGGTGAGGTCTCTTCGGCCCTGCGTTGACTCGAGCGCAAACCCCAGCTTTCCCTCGCAACCCGAGGGGAAGATTGGGCTTCCCAGGGCCAACCCAAGGGGAAGGCTGAGATCCCCGTCGTAACTCGAGAATCCCGCCGCAACTCGAGAAAAACCACGTGGTTCCCACCTCTTGGCAAGATGAGGCCGTTGCCCGCCACGGCGTCTCAAGGGAAGTCCCCTGTTCCGCCCTGAAGGGCGAAACGGTCCCTGACAGCCTTCCTGCGACCCCCAAAAGTCCCCCGACACGCCGGGTTCCCTCGAGGGGAACACCGAGGGTCCCGGCACCGCTTCCTCTGAGCCCCTTCTCCCTTCCTGATCGCGACAGGAGAGGCGATTCCCCTGCGTGGTCTGGAAGGGGTTCCCGGCCTTCCCGGCGCACCTCAGGATGAGGCCGGTCTCACGAGGAAATTCGAGACGAGCCACGTGGGTGGGGCCACATGCCGAACGCCCCCGATTCCCCGGTCCGCCCTTGAGAAGGACCCGAGGCCCGGACCCCTCATCGAAGGCAACCCTGTGGGTGAAGGCACAACACGAAGGGGCACCGCCACCCCCGTGCAGCGTCCGCCAAGACCCGCGGGTTCCACACACAGCTCGACGAGGGGCCTGAGACCCCCTGAGCAACTCGAGAGGCCAGCGGGGTTCCCTTCCTCAGACAAGACGAGGCCTGACTCTCCTGTCCCAACTCTACAGGGACCCTGCGGTCGGAGTCCGAAATGGAGAGGAAGCCTGAGGTTCCTGCCTCCCCTCGAGGTGAGGCCCTCTTCCGTTGCGCCAGACCCAGCGGAGTCCCGAGGGGCCCCGCCACCTCCACAGGATCCCTCGCCTCTCAGAGGCACCCTGGCAAGTTCCCTAAGGTCCCCGGCAGAAGGCGAGGGACACGAGGGTTTCCCGCCGCCCCCCGACAAAGACCTCGAGAGTCCTTCTTCAACGCGTCTCGAGGCCCTAGTCCTCTCCCGTGACTCGAGAGCCCGGACGCGCTCCCCCTCGCCACGTGCATGGAGACCTGACTTCCCTGGCGCCGCACGAGAGGCTCCCTGAGATCCTCGTCGTGCCTCGGGAGAAAACCCCCACGGGCGCCGCAGCTCGAGGAAACCCCTGAGACGCCCCCGTCCTCGCGAGCTGAGGGCCTTCTTTTCCTGCATGGCCTGGAGAACAATCCCGGGTCCTCTCTCCAAACGGAAGAGGAGGCTGGACTCCCTTGAGGCCGCTCAGGGGGCTCCAAGAGACCCGCGTCGCGACTCGAGAGGAGAGCGGAGTCCTTGGCTTCCCCTCGAGACGAGGCCTGACTCCCCGGGGGAGCCTGGAATGCAACCCGGAGATCCCTGCCTTCCCTGGAGAGGAATATTAGGTCCCGGACACACGCCTAGGTGAGGTCTCTTCGGCCCTGCGGTGACTCGAGCGCAACCCCCAGCTTTCCCTCGCAACCCGAGGGGAAGATTGGGCTTCCCAGGGCCAACCCAAGGGGAAGGCTGAGATCCCCGTCGTAACTCGAGAATGCCGCCGCAACTCGAGAAAAACCACGTGGTTCCCACCTCTTGGCAAGATGAGGCCCTTGCCCGCCACGGCGTCTCAAGGGAAGTCCCCTGTTCCGCCCTGAAGGGTGAAACGGTCCCTGACAGCCTTCCTGCGAACCCCAAAAGTCCCCCGACAAGCCGGGTTCCCTCGAGGGGAACACCGAGGGGCCCGGCACCGCTTCCTCTGAGCCCCTTCTCCCCTCCTGATCGCGACAGGAGAGGCGATTCCCCTGCGTGGTCTGGAAGGGGTTCCCGGCCTTCCCGGCGCACCTGAGGATGAGGCCGGTCTCACGAGGAAGTTCGAGACGAGCCACGTGGGTGGGGCCACATGCCGAACGCCCCCGATTCCCCGGTCCGCCCTTGAGAAGGACCCGAGGCCCGGACCCCTCTTCGAAGGCAACCCTGTGGGTGAAGGCACAACACGAAGGGGCACCGCCACCCCCGTGCAGCGTCCGCAATGACCCGCGGGTTCCACACACAGCTCGACGAGGGGCCTGAGACCCCCTGAGCAACTCGAGAGGCCAGCGGGGTTCCCTTCCTCAGACAAGACGAGGCCTGACTCTCCTGTCCCAACTCTGCAGGGACCCTGCGGTCATAGTCCGAAACGGAGAGGAAGCCTGAGGTTCCTGCCTCCCCTCGAGGTGAGGCCCTCTTCCGTTGCGCCAGACCCAGCGGAGTCCCGAGGGGCCCCGCCACCTCCTCAGGATACCTCGCCTCTAAGAGGCACCCTGGAAAGTTCCCTAAGGTCCCCGGCAGAAGGCGAGGGACACGAGGGTTTCCCGCCGCCCCCCGAGAAAGACCTCGAGAGTCCTTCTTCAACGCGTCTCGAGGCCCTAGTCCCCTCCCGTGACTCGAGAGCCAGGACGCGCTCCCCCTCGCCACGCGCATGGAGACCTGACTTCCCTGGCGCCGCACGAGAGGCTCCCTGAGATCCTCGTCGTGCCTCGGGAGAAAACCCCCACGGGCGCCGCAGCTCGAGGAAACCCCTGAGACGCCCCCGTCCTCGCGAGTGAGGGCCTTCTTTTCCTGCATGGCCTGGAGAGCAATCCCGGGTCCTCTCTCCAAACGGAAGAGGAGGCTGGACTCCCTTGAGGCCGCTCAGGGGGCTCCAAGAGACCCGCGTCGCGACTCGAGAGGAGAGCGGAGTCCTTGGCTTCCCCTCGAGACGAGGCCTGACTTCCCGGGGGAGCCTGGAATGCAACCCCGAGATCCCTGCCTTCCCTGGAGAGGAATATTAGGTCCCGGACACACGCCTAGGTGAGGTCTCTTCGGCCCTGCGGTGACTCGAGCGCAACCCCCAGCTTTCCCTCGCAACCCGAGGGGAAGATTGGGCTTCCCAGGGCCAACCCAAGGGGAAGGCTGAGATCCCCGTCGTAACTCGAGAATCCCGCCGCAACTCGAGAAAAACCACGTGGTTCCCACCTCTTGGCAAGATGAGGCCCTTGCCCGCCACGGCGTCTCAAGGGAAGTCCCCTGTTCCGCCCTGAAGGGCGAAACGGTCCCTGACAGCCTTCCTGCGACCCCCAAAAGTCACCCGACACGCCGGGTTCCCTCGAGGGGAACACCGAGGGTCCCGGCACCGCTTCCTCTGAGCCCCTTCTCCCCTCCTGATCGCGACAGGAGAGGCGATTCCCCTGCGTGGTCTGGAAGGGGTTCCCGGCCTTCCCGGCGCACCTCAGGATGAGGCCGGTCTCACCAGGAAATTCGAGACGAGCCACGTGGGTAGGGCCACATGCCGAACGCCCCCGATTCCCCGGTCCGCCCTTGAGAAGGACCCGAGGCCCGGACCCCTCTTCGAAGGCAACCCTGTGGGTGAAGGCACAACACGAAGGGGCACTGCCACCCTCGTGCAGCGTCCGCAAAGACCCGCGGGTTCCACACACAGCTCGACGAGGGGCCTGAGACCCCCTGAGCAACTCGAGAGGCCAGCGGGGTTCCCTTCCTCAGACAAGACGAGGCCTGACTCTCCTGTCCCAACTCTGCAGGGACCCTGCGGTCGGAGTCCGAAACGGAGAGGAAGCCTGAGGTTCCTGCCTCCCCTCGAGGTGAGGCCCTCTTCCGTTGCGCCAGACCCAGCGGAGTCCCGAGGGGCCCCGCCACCTCCACAGGATCCCTCGCCTCTCAGAGGCACCCTGGGAAGTTCCCTAAGGTCCCCGGCAGAAGGCGAGGGACACGAGGGTTTCCCGCCGCCCCCCGACAAAGACCTCGAGAGTCCTTCTTCAACGCGTCTCGAGGCCCTTGTCCCCTCCCGTGACTCGAGAGCCAGGAGGCGCACCCCCTCGCCACGCGCATGGAGACCTGACTTCCCTGGCGCCGCACGAGAGGCTCCCTGAGAGCCTCGTCGTGCCTCGGGAGAAAACCCCCACGGGCGCCGCAGCTCGAAGAAACCCCTGAGGCGCCCGGTCCTCGCGAGCTGAGGGCCTTCTTTTCCTGCATGGCCTGGAGAGCAATCCCGGGTCCTCTCTCCAAACGGAAGAGGAGGCTGGACTCCCTTGAGGCCGCTCAGGGGGCTCCAAGAGACCCGCGTCACGACTCGATAGGAGAGCGGAGTCCTTGGCTTCCCCTCGAGACGAGGCCTGACTCCCCGGGGGAGCCTGGAATGCAACCCCGAGATCCCTGCCTTCCCTGGAGAGGAATATTAGGTCCCGGACACACGCCTAGGTGAGGTCTCTTCGGCCCTGCAGTGACTCGAGCGCAACCCCCAGCTTTCCCTCGCAACCCGAGGGGAAGATTGGGCTTCCCAGGGCCAACCCAAGGGGAAGGCTGAGATCCCCGTCGTAACTCGAGAATGCCGCCGCAACTCGAAAAAAACCACGTGGTTCCCACCTCTTGGCAAGATGAGGCCCTTGCCCGCCACGGCGTCTCAAGGGAAGTCCCCTGTTCCGCCCTGAAGGGCGAAACGGTCCCTGACAGCCTTCCTGCGACCCCCAAAAGTCCCCCGACACGCCGGGTTCCCTCGAGGGGAACACCGAGGGTCCCGGCACCGCTTCCTCTGAGCCCCTTCTCCCCTCCTGATCGCGACAGGAGAGGCGATTCCCCTGCGTGGTCTGGAAGGGGTTCCCGGCCTTCCCGGCGCACCTCTGGATGAGGCCGGTCTCACGAGGAAATTCGAGACGAGCCACGTGGGTGGGGCCACATGCCAAACGCCCCCGATTCCCCGGTCTGCCCTTGAGAAGGACCCGAGGCCCGGACCCCTCTTCGAAGGCAACCCTGTGGGTGAAGGCACAACACGAAGGGGCACTGCCATCCCCGTGCAGCGTCCGCCAAGACCCGCGGGTTCCACACACAGCTCGACGAGGGGCCTGAGACCCCCTGAGCAACTCGAGAGGCCAGCGGGGTTCCCTTCCTCAGACAAGACGAGGCCTGACTCTCCTGTCCCAACTCTGCAGGGACCCTGCGGTCGGAGTCCGAAACGGAGAGGAAGCCTGAGGTTCCTGCCTCCCCTCGAGGTGAGGCCCTCTTCCGTTGCGCCAGACCCAGCGGAGTCCCGAGGGGCCCCGCCACCTCCACAGGATCCCTCGCCTCTCAGACGCACCCTGGCAAGTTCCCTAAGGTCCCCGGCAGAAGGCGAGGGACACGAGGGTTTCCCGCCGCCCCCCGACAAAGACCTCGAGAGTCCTTCTTCAACGCGTCTCGAGGCCCTAGTCCCCTCCCGTGACTCGAGAGCCAGGACGCGCTCCCCCTCGCCACCCTCATGGAGACCTGACTTCCCTGGCGCCGCACGAGAGGCTCCCTGAGATCCTCGTCGTGCCTCGGGAGAAAACCCCCACGGGCGCCGCAGCTCGAGGAAACCCCTGAGACGCCCCCGTCTTCGCGAGCTGAGGGCCTTCTTTTCCTGCATGGCTTGGAGAGCAATCCCGGGTCCTCTCTCCAAACGGAAGAGGAGGCTGGACTCCCTTGAGGCCGCTCAGGGGGCTCCAAGAGACCCGCGTCGCGACTCGAGAGGAGAGCGGAGTCCTCGGCTTCCCCTCGAGACGAGGCCTGACTCCCCGGGGGAGCCTGGAATGCAAACCCGAGATCCCTGCCTTCCCTGGAGAGGAATATTAGGTCCCGGACACACGCCTAGGTGAGGTCTCTTCGGCCCTGCGGTGACTCGAGCGCAACCCCCAGCTTTCCCTCGCAACGCGAGGGGAAGATTGGGCTTCCCAGGGCCAACCCAAGGGGAAGGCTGAGATCCCCGTCGTAACTCGAGAATCCCGCCGCAACTCGAGAAAAACCACGTGGTTCCCACCTCTTGGCAAGATGAGGCTCTTGCCCGCCACGGCGTCTCAACGGAAGTCCCCTGTTCCGCCCTGAAGGGCGAAACGGTCCCTAACAGCCTTCCTGCGACCCCCAAAAGTCCCCCGACACGCCGGGTTCCCTCGAGGGGAACACCGAGGGTCCCGGCACCGCTTCCTCTGAGCCCCTTCTCCCCTCCTGATCGCGACAGGAGAGGCGATTCACCTGCGTGGTCTGGAAGGGGTTCCCGGCCTTCCCGGCGCACCTCAGGATGAGGCCGGTCTCACGAGGAAATTCGAGACGAGCCACGTGGGTGGGGCCACATGCCGAACACCCCCGATTCCCCGGTCCGCCTTTGAGAAGGACCCGAGGCCCGGACCCCTCATCGAAGGCAACCCTGTGGGTGAAGGCACAACACGAAGGGGCACCGCCACCCCCGTGCAGCGTCCGCAAAGACCCGCGGGTTCCACACACAGCTCGACGAGGGGCCTGAGACCCCCTGAGCAACTCGAGAGGCCAGCGGGGTTCCCTTCCTCAGACAAGACGAGGCCTGACTCTCCTGTCCCAACTCTGCAGGGACCCTGCGGTCAGAGTCCGAAACGGAGAGGAAGCCTGAGGTTCCTGCCTCCCCTCGAGGTGAGGCCCTCTTCCGTTGCGCCAGACCCAGCGGAGTCCCGAGGGGCCCCGCCACCTCCTCAGGATACCTCGCCTCTCAGAGGCACCCTGGCAAGTTCCCTAAGGTCCCCGGCAGAAGGCGAGGGACACGAGGGTTTCCCGCCGCCCCCCGAGAAAGACCTCGAGAGTCCTTCTTCAACGCGTCTCGAGGCCCTAGTCCCCTCCCGTGACTCGAGAGCCAGGACGCGCTCCCCCTCGCCACGCGCATGGAGACCTGACTTCCCTGGCGCCGCACGAGAGGCTCCCTGAGATCCTCGTCGTGCCTCGGGAGAAAACCGCCACGGGCGCCGCAGCTCGAGGAAACCCCTGAGACGCCCCCGTCCTCGCGAGCTGAGGGCCTTCTTTTCCTGCATGGCCTGGAGAGCAATCCCGGGTCCTCTCTCCAAACGGAAGCGGAGGCTGGACTCCCTTGAGGCCGCTCAGGGGGCTCCAAGAGACCCGCGTCGCGACTCGAGAGGAGAGCGGAGTCCTTGGCTTCCCCTCGAGACGAGGCCTGACTCCCCGGGGGAGCCTGGAATGCAACCCCGAGATCCCTGCCTTCCCTGGAGAGGAATATTAGGTCCCGGACACTCGCCTAGGTGAGGTCTCTTCGGCCCTGCGGTGACTCGAGCGCAACCCCCAGCTTTCCCTCGCAACCCGAGGGGAAGATTGGGCTTCCCAGGGCCAACCCAAGGGGAAGGCTGAGATCCCCGTCGTAACTCGAGAATCCCGCCGCAACTCGAGAAAAACCACGTGGTTCCCACCTCTTGGCAAGATGAGGCCCTTGCCCGCCACGGCGTCTCAAGGGAAGTCCCCTGTTCCGCCCTGAAGGGCGAAACGGTCCCTGACAGCCTTCCTGCGACCCCCAAAAGTCCCCCGACATGCCGGGTTCCCTCGAGGGGAATACCGAGGGTCCCGGCACCGCTTCCTCTGAGCCCCTTCTCCCCTCCTGATCGCGACAGGAGAGGCGATTCCCCTGCTTGGTCTGGAAGGGGTTCCTGGCCTTCCCGGTGCACCTCAGGATGAGGCCGGTCTCACGAGGAAATTCGAGACGAGCCACGTGGGTGGGGCCACATGCCGAACGCCCCCGATTCCCCGGTCCGCCCTTGAGAAGGACCCGAGGCCCGGACTCCTCTTCAAAGGCAACCCTGTGGGTGAAGGCACAACACGAAGGGGCACTGCCACCCCCGTGCAGCGTCCGCAAAGACCCGCGGGTTCCACACACAGCTCGACGAGGGGCCTGAGACCCCCTGAGCAACTCGAGAGGCCAGCGGGGTTCCCTTCCTCAGACAAGACGAGGCCTGACTCTCCTGTCCCAACTCTGCAGGGACCCTGCGGTCGCAGTGCGAAACGGAGAGGAAGCCTGAGGTTCCTGCCTCCCCTCGAGGTGAGGCCCTCTTCCGTTGCGCCAGACCCAGCGGAGTCCCGAGGGGCCCCGCCACCTCCACAGGATCCCTCGCCTCTCAGACGCACCCTGGCAAGTTCCCTAAGGTCCCCGGCAGAAGGCGAGGGACACGAGGGTTTCCCGCCGCCCCCCGAGAAAGACCTCGAGAGTCCTTCTTCAACGCGTCTCGAGGCCCTAGTCCCCTCCCGTGACTCGAGAGCCAGGACGCGCTCCCCCTCGCCACGCGCATGGAGACCTGACTTCCCTGGCGCCGCACGAGAGGCTCCCTGAGATCCTCGTCGTGCCTCGGGAGAAAACCCCCACGGGCGCCGCAGCTCGAGGAAACCCCTGAGACGCCCCCCGTCCTCGCGAGTGAGGGCCTTCTTTTCCTGCATGGCCTGGAGAGCAATCCCGGGTCCTCTCTCCAAACGGAAGAGGAGGCTGGACTCCCTTGAGGCCGCTCAGGGGGCTCCAAGAGACCCGCGTCGCGACTCGAGAGGAGAGCGGAGTCCTTGGCTTCCCCTCGAGACGAGGCCTGACTCCCCGGGGGAGCCTGGAATGCAACCCCGAGATCCCTGCCTTCCCTGGAGAGGAATATTAGGTCCCGGACACACGCCTAGGTGAGGTCTCTTCGGCCCTGCGGTGACTCGAGCGCAACCCCCAGCTTTCCCTCGCAACCCGAGGGGAAGATTGGGCTTCCCAGGGCCAACCCAAGGGGAAGGCTGAGATCCCCGTCGTAACTCGAGAATGCCGCCGCAACTCGAGAAAAACCACGTGGTTCCCACCTCTTGGCAAGATGAGGCCCTTGCCCGCCACGGCGTCTCAAGGGAAGTCCCCTGTTCCGCCCTGAAGGGCGAAACGGTCCCTGACAGCCTTCCTGCGACCCCCAAAAGTCCCCCGACACGCCGGGGTCCCTCGAGGGGAACACCGAGGGTCCCGGCACCGCTTCCTCTGAGCCCCTTCTCCCCTCCTGATCGCGACAGGAGAGGCGATTCCCCTGCGTGGTCTGGAAGGGGTTCCCGGCCTTCCCGGCGCACCTCAGGATGAGGCCGGTCTCACGAGGAAATTCGAGACGAGCCACGTGGGTGGGGCCACATGCCGAACGCCCCCGATTCCCCGGTCTGCCCTTGAGAAGGACCCGAGGCCCGGACCCCTCTTCGAAGGCAACCCTGTGGGTGAAGGCACAACACGAAGGGGCACTGCCATCCCCGTGCAGCATCCGCCAAGACCCGCGGGTTCCACACACAGCTCGACGAGGGGCCTGAGACCCCCTGAGCAACTAGAGAGGCCAGCGGGGTTCCCTTCCTCAGACAAGACGAGGCCTGACTCTCCTGTCCCAAATCTGCAGGGACCCTGCGGTCGGAGTCCGAAACGGAGAGGAAGCCTGAGGTTCCTGCCTCCCCTCGAGGTGAGGCCCTCTTCCGTTGCGCCAGACCCAGCGGAGTCCCGAGGGGCCCCGCCACCTCCACAGGATCCCTCGCCTCTCAGACGCACCCTGGCAAGTTCCCTAAGGTCCCCGGCAGAAGGCGAGGGACACGAGGGTTTCCCGCCGCCCCCCGACAAAGACCTCGAGAGTCCTTCTTCAACGCGTCTCGAGGCCCTAGTCCCCTCCCGTGACTCGAGAGCCAGGACGCGCTCCCCCTCGCCACGCGCATGGAGACCTGACTTCCCTGGCGCCGCACGAGAGGCTCCCTGAGATCCTCGTCGTGCCTCGGGAGAAAACCCCCACGGGCGCCGCAGCTCGAGGAAACCCCTGAGACGCCCCCGTCCTCGCGAGCTGAGGGCCTTCTTTTCCTGCATGGCCTGGAGAGCAATCCCGGGTCCTCTCTCCAAACGGAAGCGGAGGCTGGACTCCCTTGAGGCTGCTCAGGGGGCTCCAAGAGACCCGCGTCGCGACTCGAGAGGAGAGCGGAGTCCTTGGCTTCCCCTCGAGACGAGGCCTGACTCCCCGGGGGAGCCTGGAATGCAACCCCGAGATCCCGGCCTTCCCTGGAGAGGAATATTAGGTCCCGGACACACGAATAGGTGAGGTCTCTTCGGCCCTGCGTAACTCGAGCGCAACCCCCAGCTTTCCCTCGCAACCCGAGGGGAAGATTGGGTTTCCCAGGGCCAACCCAAGGGGAAGGCTGAGATCCCCGTCGTAACTCGAGAATCCCGCCGCAACTCGAGAAAAACCACGTGGTTCCCACCTCTTGGCAAGATGAGGCCCTTGCCCGCCACGGCGTCTCAAGGGAAGTCCCCTGTTCCGCCCTGAAGGGCGAAACGGTCCCTGACAGCCTTCCTGCGACCCCCAAAAGTCCCCCGACATGCCGGGTTCCCTCGAGGGGAACACCGAGGGTCCCGGCACCGCTTCCTCTGAGCCCCTTCTCCCCTCCTGATCGCGACAGGAGAGGCGATTCCCCTGCGTGGTCTGGAAGGGGTTCCCGGCCTTCCCGGCGCACCTCAGGATGAGGCCGGTCTCACGAGGAAATTCGAGACGAGCCACGTGGGTGGGGCCACATGCCGAACGCCCCCGATTCCCCGGTCCGCCCTTGAGAAGGACCCGAGGCCCGGACCCCTCTTCGAAGGCAACCCTGTGGGTGAAGGCACAACACGAAGGGGCACTGCCACCCCCGTGCAGCGTCCGCAAAGACCCGCGGTTTCCACACACAGCTCGACGAGGGGCCTGAGACCCCCTGAGCAACTCGAGAGGCCAGCGGGGTTCCCTTCCTCAGACAAGACGAGGCCTGACTCTCCTGTCCCAACTCTGCAGGGACCCTGCGGTCGGAGTCCGAAACGGAGAGGAAGCCTGAGGTTCCTGCCTCCCCTCGAGGTGAGGCCCTCTTCCGTTGCGCCAGACCCAGCGGAGTCCCGAGGGGCCCCGCCACCTCCACAGGATCCCTCGCCTCTCAGAGGCACCCTGGCAAGTTCCCTAAGGTCCCCGGCAGAAGGCGAGGGACACGAGGGTTTCCCGCCGCCCCCCGAGAAAGACCTCGAGAGTCCTTCTTCAACGCGTCTCGAGGCCCTAGTCCCCTCCCGTGACTCGAGAGCCAGGACGCGCTCCCCCTCGCCACGCGCATGGAGACCTGACTTCCCTGGCGCCGCACGAGAGGCTCCCTGAGATCCTCGTCGTGCCTCGGGAGAAAACCCCCACGGGCGCCGCAGCTCGAGGAAACCCCTGAGACGCCCCCGTCCTCGCGAGCTGAGGGCCTTCTTTTCCTGCATGGCCTGGAGAGCAATCCCGGGTCCTCTCTCCAAACGGAAGAGGAGGCTGGACTCCCTTGAGGCTGCTCAGGGGGCTCCAAGAGACCCGCGTCGCGACTCGAGAGGAGAGCGGAGTCCTTGGCTTCCCCTCGAGACGAGGCCTGACTCCCCGGGGGAGCCTGGAATGCAACCCCGAGATCCCTGCCTTCCCTGGAGAGGAATATTAGGTCCCGGACACACGCCTAGGTGAGGTCTCTTCGGCCCTGCGGTGACTCGAGCGCAACCCCCAGCTTTCCCTCGCAACCCGAGGGGAAGATTGGGCTTCCCAGGGCCAACCCAAGGGGAAGGCTGAGATCCCCGTCGTAACTCGAGAATCCCGCCGCAACTCGAGAAAAACCACGTGGTTCCCACCTCTTGGCAAGATGAGGCCCTTGCCCGCCACGGCGTCTCAAGGGAAGTCCCCTGTTCCGCCCTGAAGGGCGAAACGGTCCCTGACAGCCTTCCTGCGAACAACAAAAGTCCCCCGACAAGCCGGGTTCCCTCGAGGGGAACACCGAGGGGCCCGGCACCGCTTCCTCTGAGCCCCTTCTCCCCTCCTGATCGCGACAGGAGAGGCGATTCCCCTGCGTGGTCTGGAAGGGGTTCCCGGCCTTCCCGGCGCACCTGAGGATGAGGCCGGTCTCACGAGGAAGTTCGAGACGAGCCACGTGGGTGGGGCCACATGCCGAACGCCCCCGATTCCCCGGTCCGCCCTTGAGAAGGACCCGAGGCCCGGACCCCTCTTCGAAGGCAACCCTGTGGGTGAAGGCACAACACGAAGGGGCACCGCCACCCCCGTGCAGCGTCCGCAAAGACCCGCGGGTTCCACACACAGCTCGACGAGGGGCCTGAGACCCCCTGAGCAACTCGAGAGGCCAGCGGGGTTCCCTTCCTCAGACAAGACGAGGCCTGACTCTCCTGTCCCAACTCTGCAGGGACCCTGCGGTCGGAGTCCGAAACGGAGAGGAAGCCTGAGGTTCCTGCCTCCCCTCGAGGTGAGGCCCTCTTCGGTTGCGCCAGACCCAGCGGAGTCCCGAGGGGCCCCGCCACCTCCACAGGATCCCTCGCCTCTCAGAGGCACCCTGGCAAGTTCCCTAAGGTCCCCGGCAGAAGGCGAGGGACACGAGGGTTTCCCGCCGCCCCCCGACAAAGACCTCGAGAGTCCTTCTTCAACGCGTCTCGAGGCCCTAGTCCCCTCCCGTGACTCGAGAGCCAGGACGCGCTCCCCCTCGCCACGCGCATGGAGACCTGACTTCCCTGGCGCCGCACGAGAGGCTCCCTGAGATCCTCGTCGTGCCTCGGGAGAAAACCCCCACGGGCGCCGCAGCTCGAGGAAACCCCTGAGACGCCCCCGTCCTCGCGAGCTGAGGGCCTTCTTTTCCTGCATGGCCTGGAGAGCAATCCCGGGTCCTCTCTCCAAACGGAAGAGGAGGCTGGACTCCCTTGAGGCCGCTCAGGGGGCTCCAAGAGAACCGCGTCGCGACTCGAGAGGAGAGCGGAGTCCTTGGCTTCCCCTCGAGACGAGGCCTGACTCCCCGGGGGAGCCTGGAATGCAACCCCGAGATCCCGGCCTTCCCTGGAGAGGAATAGTAGGTCCCGGACACACGCCTAGGTGAGGTCTCTTCGGCCCTGCGGTGACTCGAGCGCAACCCCCAGCTTTCCCTCACAACCCGAGGGGAAGAATGGGCTTCCCAGGGCCAACCCAAGGGGAAGGCTGAGATCCCCGTCGTAACTCGAGAATGCCGCCGCAACTCGAGAAAAACCACGTGGTTCCCACCTCTTGGCAAGATGAGGCCCTTGCCCGCCACGGCGTCTCAAGGGAAGTCCCCTGATCCGCCCTGAAGGGCGAAACGGTCCCTGACAGCCTTCCTGTGACCCCCAAAAGTCCCCCGACACGCCGGGTTCCCCCGAGGGGAACACCGAGGGTCCCGGCACCGCTTCCTCTGAGCCCCTTCTCCCCTCCTGATCGCGACAGGAGAGGCGATTACCCTGCGTGGTCTGGAAGGGGTTCCCGGCCTTCCCGGCGCACCTCAGGATGAGGCCGGTCTCACGAGGAAATTCGAGACGAGCCACGTGGGTGGGGCCACATGCCGAACGCCCCCGATTCCCCGGTCCGCCCTTGAGAAGGACCCGAGGCCCGGACCCTTCTTCGAAGGCAACCCTGTGGGTGAAGGCACAACACGAAGGGGCACTGCCACCCCCGTGCAGCGTCCGCAAAGACCCGCGGGTTCCACACACAGCTCGACGAGGGGCCTGAGACCCCCTGAGCAACTCGAGAGGCCAGCGGGGTTCCCTTCCTCAGACAAGACGAGGCCTGACTCTCCTGTCCCAACTCTGCAGGGACCCTGCAGTCGGAGTCCGAAACGGAGAGGAAGCCTGAGGTTCCTGCCTCCCCTCGAGGTGAGGCCCTCTTCCGTTGCGCCAGACCCAGCGGAGTCCCGAGGGGCCCCGCCACCTCCACAGGATCCCTCGCCTCTCAGAGGCACCCTGGCAAGTTCCCTAAGGTCCCCAGCAGAAGGCGAGGGACACGAGGGTTTCCCACCGCCCCCCGACAAAGACCTCGAGAGTCCTTCTTCAACGCGTCTCGAGGCCCTAG
This sequence comes from Bubalus kerabau, assembly GCF_029407905.1. Lineage (NCBI taxonomy): Eukaryota > Metazoa > Chordata > Mammalia > Artiodactyla > Bovidae > Bubalus > Bubalus kerabau. The sequence goes on along the minus strand of NW_026577887.1, from coordinate 997,125 downwards.
TCCCTTCCCGTGACTCGAGAGCCAGGACGCGCTCCCCCTCGCCACGCGCATGGAGACCTGACTTCCCTGGCGCCGCACGAGAGGCTCCCTGAGATCCTCGTCGTGCCTCGGGAGAAAACCCCCACGGGCGCCGCAGCTCGAGGAAACCCCTGAGACGCCCCCGTCCTCGCGAGCTGAGGGCCTTCTTTTCCTGCATGGCCTGGAGAACAATCCCGGGTCCTCTCTCCAAACGGAAGAGGAGGCTGGACTCCCTTGAGGCCGCTCAGGGGGCTCCAAGAGACCCGCGTCGCGACTCGAGAGGAGAGCGGAGTCCTTGGCCTCCCCTCGAGACGAGGCCTGACTCCCCGGGGGAGCCTGGAATGCAACCCCGAGATCCCTGCCTTCCCTGGAGAGGAATATTAGGTCCCGGACACACGCCTAGGTGAGGTCTCTTCGGCCCTGCGGTGACTCGAGCGCCACCCCCAGCTTTCCCTCGCAACCCGAGGGGAAGATTGGGCTTCCCAGGGCCAACCCAAGGGGAAGGCTGAGATCCCCGTCGTAATTCGAGAATCCCGCCGCAACTCGAGAAAAACCACGTGGTTCCCACCTCTTGGCAAGATGAGGCCCTTGCCCGCCACGGCGTCTCAAGGGAAGTCCCCTGTTCCGCCCTGAAGGGCGAAACGGTCCCTGACAGCCTTCCTGCGACCCCCAAAATTCCCCCGACTCGCCGGGTTCCCTCGAGGGGAACACCGAGGGTCCCGGCACCGCTTCCTCTGAGCCCCTTCTCCCCTCCTGATCGCGACAGGAGAGGCGATTCCCCTGCGTGGTCTGGAAGGGGTTCCCGGCCTTCCCGGCGCACCTCAGGATGAGGCCGGTCTCACGAGGAAATTCGAGACGAGCCACGTGGGTGGGGCCACATGCCGAACGCCCCCGATTCCCCGGTCCGCCCTTGAGAAGGACCCGAGGCCCGGACCCCTCTTCGAAGGCAACCCTGTGGGTGAAGGCACAACACGAAGGGGCACTGCCACCCCCGTGCAGCGTCCGCAAAGACCCGCGGGTTCCACACACAGCTCGACGAGGGGCCTGAGACCCCCTGAGCAACTCGAGAGGCCAGCGGGGCTCCCTTCCTCAGACAAGACGAGGCCTGACTCTCCTGTCCCAACTCTGCAGGGACCCTGCGGTCGGAGTCCGAAACGGAGAGGAAGCCTGAGGTTCCTGCCTCCCCTCGAGGTGAGGCCCTCTTCCGTTGCGCCAGACCCAGCGGAGTCCCGAGGGGCCCCGCCACCTCCACAGGATCCCTCGCCTCTCAGAGGCACCCTGGCAAGTTCCCTAAGGTCCCCGGCAGAAGGCGAGGTACACGAGGGTTTCCCGCCGCCCCCCGACAAAGACCTCGAGAGTCCTTCTTCAACGCGTCTCGAGGCCCTAGTCCCCTCCCGTGACTCGAGAGCCAGGACGCGCTCCCCCTCGCCACGCGCTTGGAGACCTGACTTCCCTGGCGCCGCACGAGAGGCTCCCTGAGATCCTCGTCGTGCCTCGGGAGAAAACCCCCACGGGCGCCGCAGCTCGAGGAAACCCCTGAGACGCCCCCGTCCTCGCGAGCTGAGGGCCTTCTTTTCCTGCATGGCCTGGAGAGCAATCCCGGGTCCTCTCTCCAAACGGAAGAGGAGGCTGGACTCCCTTGAGGCTGCTCAGGGGGCTCCAAGAGACCCGCGTCGCGACTCGAGAGGAGAGCGGAGTCCTTGGCTTCCCCTCGAGACGAGGCCTGACTCCCCGGGGGAGCCTGGAATGCAACCCCGAGATCCCGGCCTTCCCTGGAGAGGAATATTAGGTCCCGGACACACGCCTAGGTGAGGTCTCTTCGGCCCTGCGGTGACTCGAGCGCAACCCCCAGCTTTCCCTCGCAACCCGAGGGGAAGATTGGGCTTCCCAGGGCCAACCCAAGGGGAAGGCTGAGATCCCCGTCGTAACTCGAGAATGCTGCCGCAACTCGAGAAAAACCACGTGGTTCCCACCTCTTCCCAAGATGAGGTCCTTGCCCGCCACGGCGTCTCAAGGGAAGTCCCCTGTTCCGCCCTGAAGGGCGAAACGGTCCCTGACAGCCTTCCTGCGACCCCCAAAAGTCCCCCGACACGCCGGGTTCCCTCGAGGGGAACACCGAGGGTCCCGGCACCGCTTCCTCTGAGCCCCTTCTCCCCTCCTGATCGCGACAGGAGAGGCGATTCCCCTGCGTGGTCTGGAAGGGGTTCCCGGCCTTCCCGGCGCACCTCAGGATGAGGCCGGTCTCACGAGGAAATTCGAGACGAGCCACGTGGGTGCGGCCACATGCCGAACGCCCCCGATTCCCCGGTCCGCCCTTGAGAAGGACCCGAGGCCCGGACCCCTCTTCGAAGGCAACCCTGTGGGTGAAGGCACAACACGAAGGGGCACTGCCACCCCCGTGCAGCGTCCGCAAAGACCCGCGGGTTCCACACACAGCTCGACGAGGGGCCTGAGACCCCCTGAGCAACTCGAGAGGCCAGCGGGGCTCCCTTCCTCAGACAAGACGAGGCCTGACTCTCCTGTCCCAACTCTGCAGGGACCCTGCGGTCGGAGTCCGAAACGGAGAGGAAGCCTGAGGTTCCTGCCTCCCCTCGAGGTGAGGCCCTCTTCCGTTGCGCCAGACCCAGCGGAGTCCCGAGGGGCCCCGCCACCTCCACAGGATCCCTCGCCTCTCAGAGGCACCCTGGCAAGTTCCCTAAGGTCCCCGGCAGAAGGCGAGGTACACGAGGGTTTCCCGCCGCCCCCCGACAAAGACCTCGAGAGTCCTTCTTCAACGCGTCTCGAGGCCCTAGTCCCCTCCCGTGACTCGAGAGCCAGGACGCGCTCCCCCTCGCCACGCGCTTGGAGACCTGACTTCCCTGGCGCCGCACGAGAGGCTCCCTGAGATCCTCGTCGTGCCTCGGGAGAAAACCCCCACGGGCGCCGCAGCTCGAGGAAACCCCTGAGACGCCCCCGTCCTCGCGAGCTGAGGGCCTTCTTTTCCTGCATGGCCTGGAGAGCAATCCCGGGTCCTCTCTCCAAACGGAAGAGGAGGCTGGACTCCCTTGAGGCTGCTCAGGGGGCTCCAAGAGACCCGCGTCGCGACTCGAGAGGAGAGCGGAGTCCTTGGCTTCCCCTCGAGACGAGGCCTGACTCCCCGGGGGAGCCTGGAATGCAACCCCGAGATCCCGGCCTTCCCTGGAGAGGAATATTAGGTCCCGGACACACGCCTAGGTGAGGTCTCTTCGGCCCTGCGGTGACTCGAGCGCAACCCCCAGCTTTCCCTCGCAACCCGAGGGGAAGATTGGGCTTCCCAGGGCCAACCCAAGGGGAAGGCTGAGATCCCCGTCGTAACTCGAGAATGCCGCCGCAACTCGAGAAAAACCACGTGGTTCCCACCTCTTCCCAAGATGAGGTCCTTGCCCGCCACGGCGTCTCAAGGGAAGTCCCCTGTTCCGCCCTGAAGGGCGAAACGGTCCCTGACAGCCTTCCTGCGACCCCCAAAAGTCCCCCGACACGCCGGGTTCCCTCGAGGGGAACACCGAGGGTCCCGGCACCGCTTCCTCTGAGCCCCTTCTCCCCTCCTGATCGCGACAGGAGAGGCGATTCCCCTGCGTGGTCTGGAAGGGGTTCCCGGCCTTCCCGGCGCACCTCAGGATGAGGCCGGCCTCACGAGGAAATTCGAGACGAGCCACGTGGGTGGGGCCACATGCCGAACGCCCCCGATTCCCCGGTCCGCCCTTGAGAAGGACCCGAGGCCCGGACCCCTCTTCGAAGGCAACCCTGTGGGTGAAGGCACAACACGAAGGGGCACTGCCACCCCCGTGCAGCGTCCGCAAAGACCCGCGGGTTTCACACACAGCTCGACGAGGGGCCTGAGACCCCCTGAGCAACTCGAGAGGCCAGCGGGGTTCCCTTCCTCAGACAAGACGAGGCCTGACTCTCCTGTCCCAACTCTGCAGGGACCCTGCGGTCGGAGTCCGAAACGGAGAGGAAGCCTGAGGTTCCTGCCTCCCCTCGAGGTGAGGCCCTCTTCCGTTGCGCCAGACCCAGCGGAGTCCCGAGGGGCCCCGCCACCTCCACAGGATCCCTCGCCTCTCAGAGGCACCCTGGCAAGTTCCCTAAGGTCCCCGGCAGAAGGCGAGGGACACGAGGGTTTCCCGCCGCCCCCCGAGAAAGACCTCGAGAGTCCTTCTTCAACGCGTCTCGAGGCCCTAGTCCCCTCCCGTGACTCGAGAGCCAGGACGCGCTCCCCCTCGCCACGCGCATGGAGACCTGACTTCCCTGGCGCCGCACGAGAGGCTCCCTGAGATCCTCGTCGTGCCTCGGGAGAAAACCCCCACGGGCGCCGCAGCTCGAGGAAACCCCTGAGACGCCCCCGTCCTCGCGAGCTGAGGGCCTTCTTTTCCTGCATGGCCTGGAGAGCAATCCCGGGTCCTCTCTCCAAACGGAAGAGGAGGCTGGACTCCCTTGAGGCTGCTCAGGGGGCTCCAAGAGACCCGCGTCGCGACTCGAGAGGAGAGCGGAGTCCTTGGCTTCCCCTCGAGACGAGGCCTGACTCCCCGGGGGAGCCTGGAATGCAACCCCGAGATCCCGGCCTTCCCTGGAGAGGAATATTAGGTCCCGGACACACGCCTAGGTGAGGTCTCTTCGGCCCTGCGGTGACTCGAGCGCAACCCCCAGCTTTCCCTCGCAACCCGAGGGGAAGATTGGGCTTCCCAGGGCCAACCCAAGGGGAAGGCTGAGATCCCCGTCGTAACTCGAGAATGCCGCCGCAACTCGAGAAAAACCACGTGGTTCCCACCTCTTCCCAAGATGAGGTCCTTGCCCGCCACGGCGTCTCAAGGGAAGTCCCCTGTTCCGCCCTGAAGGGCGAAACGGTCCCTGACAGCCTTCCTGCGAACAACAAAAGTCCCCCGACACGCCGGGTTCCCTCGAGGGGAACACCGAGGGTCCCGGCACCGCTTCCTCTGAGCCCCTTCTCCCCTCCTGATCGCGACAGGAGAGGCGATTCCCCTGCGTGGTCTGGAAGGGGTTCCCGGCCTTCCCGGCGCACCTCAGGATGAGGCCGGCCTCACGAGGAAATTCGAGACGAGCCACGTGGGTGGGGCCACATGCCGAACGCCCCCGATTCCCCGGTCCGCCCTTGAGAAGGACCCGAGGCCCGGACCCCTCTTCGAAGGCAACCCTGTGGGTGAAGGCACAACACGAAGGGGCACTGCCACCCCCGTGCAGCGTCCGCAAAGACCCGCGGGTTTCACACACAGCTCGACGAGGGGCCTGAGACCCCCTGAGCAACTCGAGAGGCCAGCGGGGTTCCCTTCCTCAGACAAGACGAGGCCTGACTCTCCTGTCCCAACTCTGCAGGGACCCTGCGGTCGGAGTCCGAAACGGAGAGGAAGCCTGAGGTTCCTGCCTCCCCTCGAGGTGAGGCCCTCTTCCGTTGCGCCAGACCCAGCGGAGTCCCGAGGGGCCCCGCCACCTCCACAGGATCCCTCGCCTCTCAGAGGCACCCTGGAAAGTTCCCTAAGGTCCCCGGCAGAAGGCGAGGGACACGAGGGTTTCCCGCCGCCCCCCGAGAAAGACCTCGAGAGTCCTTCTTCAACGCGTCTCGAGGCCCTAGTCCCCTCCCGTGACTCGAGAGCCAGGACGCGCTCCCCCTCGCCACGCGCATGGAGACCTGACTTCCCTGGCGCCGCACGAGAGGCTCCCTGAGATCCTCGTCGTGCCTCGGGAGAAAACCCCCACGGGCGCCGCAGCTCGAGCAAACCCCTGAGGCGCCCCCGTCCTCGCGAGCTGAGAGCCTTCTTTTCCTGCATGGCCTGGAGAGCAATCCCGGGTCCTCTCTCCAAACGGAAGAGGAGGCTGGACTCCCTTGAGGCCGCTCAGGGGGCTCCAAGAGAGCCGCGTCGCGACTCGAGAGGAGAGCGGAGTCCTTGGCTTCCCCTCGAGACGAGGCCTGACTCCCCGGGGGAGCCTGGAATGCAACCCCGAGATCCCTGCCTTCCCTGGAGAGGAATATTAGGTCCCGGACACACGCCTAGGTGAGGTCTCTTCGGCCCTGCTGTGACTCGAGCGCAACCCCAAGCTTTCCCTCGCATCCCGAGGGGAAGATTGGGCTTCCCAGGGCCAACCCAAGGGGAAGGCTGAGATCCCCGTCGTAACTCGAGAATCCCGCCGCAACTCGAGAAAAACCACATGGTTCCCACCTCTTGGCAAGATGAGGCCCTTGCCCGCCACGGCGTCTCAAGGGAAGTCCCCTGTTCCGCCCTGAAGGGCGAAACGGTCCCTGACAGCCTTCCTGCGACCCCCAAAAGTCCCCCGACACGCCGGGTTCCCTCGAGGGGAACACCGAGGGTCCCGGCACCGCTTCCTCTGAGCCCCTTCTCCCCTCCTGATCGCGACAGGAGAGGCGATTCCCCTGCGTGGTCTGGAAGGGGTTCCCGGCCTTCCCGGCGCACCTCAGGATGAGGCCGGTCTCACCAGGAAATTCGAGACGAGCCACGTGGGTGGGGCCACATGCCGAACGCCCCCGATTCCCCGGTCTGCCCTTGAGAAGGACCCGAGGCCCGGACCCCTCTTCGAAGGCAACCCTGTGGGTGAAGGCACAACACGAAGGGGCACTGCCACCCCCGTGCAGCGTCCGCAAAGACCCGCGGGTTCCACACACAGCTCGACGAGGGGCCTGAGACCCCCTGAGCAACTCGAGAGGCCAGCGGGGTTCCCTTCCTCAGACAAGACGAGGCCTGACTCTCCTGTCCCAACTCTGCAGGGACCCTGCGGTCGGAGTCCGAAACGGAGAGGAAGCCTGAGGTTCCTGCCTCCCCTCGAGGTGAGGCCCTCTTCCGTTGCGCCAGACCCAGCGGAGTCCCGAGGGGCCCCGCCACCTCCACAGGATCCCTCGCCTCTCAGAGGCACCCTGGCAAGTTCCCTAAGGTCCCCGGCAGAAGGCGAGGGACACGAGGGTTTCCCGCCGCCCCCCGACAAAGACCTCGAGAGTCCTTCTTCAACGCGTCTCGAGGCCCTAGTCCCCTCCCGTGACTCGAGATCCAGGACGCGCTACCCCTCGCCACGCGCATGGAGACCTGACTTCCCTGGCGCCGCACAAGAGGCTCCCTGAGATCCTCGTCGTGCCTCGGGAGAAAACCCCCACGGGCGACGCAGCTCGAGGAAACCCCTGAGACGCCACCGTCCTCGCGAGCTGAGGGCCTTCTTTTCCTGCATGGCCTGGAGAGCAATCCCGGGTCCTCTCTCCAAACGGAAGAGGAGGCTGGACTCCCTTGAGGCCGCTCAGGGGGCTCCAAGAGACCCGCGTCGCGACTCGAGAGGAGAGCGGAGTCCTTGGCTTCCCCTCGAGACGAGGCCTGACTCCCCGGGGGAGCCTGGAATGCAACCCCGAGATCCCTGCCTTCCCTGGAGAGGAATATTAGGTCCCGGACACACGCCTAGGTGAGGTCTCTTCGGCCCTGCGGTGACTCGAGCGCAACCCCCAGCTTTCCCTCGCAACCCGAGGGGAAGATTGGGCTTCCCAGGGCCAACCCAAGGGGAAGGCTGAGATCCCCGTCGTAATTCGAGAATGCCGCCGCAACTCGAGAAAAACCACGTGGTTCCCACCTCTTGGCAAGATGAGGCCCTTGCCCGCCACGGCGTCTCAAGGGAAGTCCCCTGTTCCGCCCTGAAGGGCGAAACGGTCCCTGACAGCCTTCCTGCGACCCCCAAAATTCCCCCGACTCGCCGGGTTCCCTCGAGGGGAACACCGAGGGTCCCGGCACCGCTTCCTCTGAGCCCCTTCTCCCCTCCTGATCGCGACAGGAGAGGCGATTCCCCTGCGTGGTCTGGAAGGGGTTCCCGGCCTTCCCGGCGCACCTCAGGATGAGGCCGGTCTCACGAGGAAATTCGAGACGAGCCACGTGGGTGGGGCCACATGCCGAACGCCCCCGATTCCCCGGTCCGCCCTTGAGAAGGACCCGAGGCCCGGACCCCTCTTCGAAGGCAACCCTGTGGGTGAAGGCACAACACGAAGGGGCACTGCCACCCCCGTGCAGCGTCCGCAAAGACCCGCGGGTTCCACACACAGCTCGACGAGGGGCCTGAGACCCCCTGAGCAACTCGAGAGGCCAGCGGGGCTCCCTTCCTCAGACAAGACGAGGCCTGACTCTCCTGTCCCAACTCTGCAGGGACCCTGCGGTCGGAGTCCGAAACGGAGAGGAAGCCTGAGGTTCCTGCCTCCCCTCGAGGTGAGGCCCTCTTCCGTTGCGCCAGACCCAGCGGAGTCCCGAGGGGCCCCGCCACCTCCACAGGATCCCTCGCCTCTCAGAGGCACCCTGGCAAGTTCCCTAAGGTCCCCGGCAGAAGGCGAGGTACACGAGGGTTTCCCGCCGCCCCCCGACAAAGACCTCGAGAGTCCTTCTTCAACGCGTCTCGAGGCCCTAGTCCCCTCCCGTGACTCGAGAGCCAGGACGCGCTCCCCCTCGCCACGCGCTTGGAGACCTGACTTCCCTGGCGCCGCACGAGAGGCTCCCTGAGATCCTCGTCGTGCCTCGGGAGAAAACCCCCACGGGCGCCGCAGCTCGAGCAAACCCCTGAGGCGCGCCCGTCCTCGCGAGCTGAGGGCCTTCTTTTCCTGCATGGCCTGGAGAGCAATCCCGGGTCCTCTCTCCAAACGGAAGAGGAGGCTGGACTCCCTTGAGGCCGCTCAGGGGGCTCCAAGAGACCTGCGTCGCGACTCGAGAGGAGAGCGGAGTCCTTGGCTTCCCCTCGAGACGAGGCCTGACTCCCCGGGGGAGCCTGGAATGCAACCCCGAGATCCCTGCCTTCCCTGGAGAGGAATATTAGGTCCCGGACACACGCCTAGGTGAGGTCTCTTCGTCCCTGCGGTGACTCGAGCGCAACCCCCAGCTTTCCCTCGCAACCCGAGGGGAAGATTGGGCTTCCCAGGGCCAACCCAAGGGGAAGGCTGAGATCCCCGTCGTAACTCGAGAATCCCGCCGCAACTCGAGAAAAACCACGTGGTTCCCACCTCTTGGCAAGATGAGGCCCTTGCCCGCCACGGCGTCTCAAGGGAAGTCCCCTGTTCCGCCCTGAAGGGCGAAACGGTCCCTGACAGCCTTCCTGCGACCCCCAAAAGTCCCCCGACACGCCGGGTTCCCTCGAGGGGAACACCGAGGGTCCCGGCACCGCTTCCTCTGAGCCCCTTCTCCCCTCCTGATCGCGACAGGAGAGGCGATTCCCCTGCGTGGTCTGGAAGGTGTTCCCGGCCTTCCCAGCGCTCCTCAGGATGAGGCCGGTCTCACGAGGAAATTCGAGATGAGCCACGTGGTTGGGGCCACATGCCGAACGCCCCCGATTCCCCGGTCCGCCCTTGAGAAGGACCCGAGGCCCGGACCCCTCTTCGAAGGCAACCCTGTGGGTGAAGGCACAACACGAAGGGGCACTGCCACCCTCGTGCAGCGTCCGCAAAGACCCGCGGGTTCCACACACAGCTCGACGAGGGGCCTGAGACCCCCTGAGCAACTCGAGAGGCCAGCGGGGTTCCCTTCCTCAGACAAGACGAGGCCTGACTCTCCTGTCCCAACTCTGCAGGGACCCTGCGGTCGGAGTCCGAAACGGAGAGGAAACCTGAGGTGCCTGCCTCCCCTCGAGGTGAGGCCCTCTTCCGTTGCGCCAGACCCAGCGGAGTCCCGAGGGGCCCCGCCACCTCCACAGGATCCCTCGCCTCTCAGAGGCACCCTGGAAAGTTCCCTAAGGTCCCCGGCAGAAGGCGAGGGACACGAGGGTTTCCCGCCGCCCCCCGACAAAGACCTTGAGAGTCCTTCTTCAACGCGTCTCGAGGCCCTAGTCCCCTCCCGTGACTCGAGAGCCAGGACGCGCTCCCCCTCGCCACGCGCATGGAGACCTGACTTCCCTGGCGCCGCACGAGAGGCTCCCTGAGATCCTCGTCGTGCCTCGGGAGAAAACCCCCACGGGCGACGCAGCTCGAGGAAACCCCTGAGACGCCACCGTCCTCGCGAGCTGAGGGCCTTCTTTTCCTGCATGGCCTGGAGAGCAATCCCGGGTCCTCTCTCCAAACGGAAGAGGAGGCTGGACTCCCTTGAGGCCGCTCAGGGGGCTCCAAGAGACCCGCGTCGCGACTCGAGAGGAGAGCGGAGTCCTTGGCTTCCCCTCGAGACGAGGCCTGACTCCCCGGGGGAGCCTGGAATGCAACCCCGAGATCCCTGCCTTCCCTGGAGAGGAATATTAGGTCCCGGACACACGCCTAGGTGAGGTCTCTTCGGCCCTGCGGTGACTCGAGCGCAACCCCCAGCTTTCCCTCGCAACCCGAGGGGAAGATTGGGCTTCCCAGGGCCAACCCAAGGGGAAGGCTGAGATCCCCGTCGTAATTCGAGAATGCCGCCGCAACTCGAGAAAAACCACGTGGTTCCCACCTCTTGGCAAGATGAGGCCCTTGCCCGCCACGGCGTCTCAAGGGAAGTCCCCTGTTCCGCCCTGAAGGGCGAAACGGTCCCTGACAGCCTTCCTGCGACCCCCAAAATTCCCCCGACTCGCCGGGTTCCCTCGAGGGGAACACCGAGGGTCCCGGCACCGCTTCCTCTGAGCCCCTTCTCCCCTCCTGATCGCGACAGGAGAGGCGATTCCCCTGCGTGGTCTGGAAGGGGTTCCCGGCCTTCCCGGCGCACCTCAGGATGAGGCCGGTCTCACGAGGAAATTCGAGACGAGCCACGTGGGTGGGGCCACATGCCGAACGCCCCCGATTCCCCGGTCCGCCCTTGAGAAGGACCCGAGGCCCGGACCCCTCTTCGAAGGCAACCCTGTGGGTGAAGGCACAACACGAAGGGGCACTGCCACCCCCGTGCAGCGTCCGCAAAGACCCGCGGGTTCCACACACAGCTCGACGAGGGGCCTGAGACCCCCTGAGCAACTCGAGAGGCCAGCGGGGCTCCCTTCCTCAGACAAGACGAGGCCTGACTCTCCTGTCCCAACTCTGCAGGGACCCTGCGGTCGGAGTCCGAAACGGAGAGGAAGCCTGAGGTTCCTGCCTCCCCTCGAGGTGAGGCCCTCTTCCGTTGCGCCAGACCCAGCGGAGTCCCGAGGGGCCCCGCCACCTCCACAGGATCCCTCGCCTCTCAGAGGCACCCTGGCAAGTTCCCTAAGGTCCCCGGCAGAAGGCGAGGTACACGAGGGTTTCCCGCCGCCCCCCGACAAAGACCTCGAGAGTCCTTCTTCAACGCGTCTCGAGGCCCTAGTCCCCTCCCGTGACTCGAGAGCCAGGACGCGCTCCCCCTCGCCACGCGCTTGGAGACCTGACTTCCCTGGCGCCGCACGAGAGGCTCCCTGAGATCCTCGTCGTGCCTCGGGAGAAAACCCCCACGGGCGCCGCAGCTCGAGCAAACCCCTGAGGCGCGCCCGTCCTCGCGAGCTGAGGGCCTTCTTTTCCTGCATGGCCTGGAGAGCAATCCCGGGTCCTCTCTCCAAACGGAAGAGGAGGCTGGACTCCCTTGAGGCCGCTCAGGGGGCTCCAAGAGACCTGCGTCGCGACTCGAGAGGAGAGCGGAGTCCTTGGCTTCCCCTCGAGACGAGGCCTGACTCCCCGGGGGAGCCTGGAATGCAACCCCGAGATCCCTGCCTTCCCTGGAGAGGAATATTAGGTCCCGGACACACGCCTAGGTGAGGTCTCTTCGTCCCTGCGGTGACTCGAGCGCAACCCCCAGCTTTCCCTCGCAACCCGAGGGGAAGATTGGGCTTCCCAGGGCCAACCCAAGGGGAAGGCTGAGATCCCCGTCGTAACTCGAGAATCCCGCCGCAACTCGAGAAAAACCACGTGGTTCCCACCTCTTGGCAAGATGAGGCCCTTGCCCGCCACGGCGTCTCAACGGAAGTCCCCTGTTCCGCCCTGAAGGGCGAAACGGTCCCTGACAGCCTTCCTGCGACCCCCAAAAGTCCCCCGACACGCCGGGTTCCCTCGAGGGGAACACCGAGGGTCCCGGCACCGCTTCCTCTGAGCCCCTTCTCCCCTCCTGATCGCGACAGGAGAGGCGATTCCCCTGCGTGGTCTGGAAGGTGTTCCCGGCCTTCCCAGCGCTCCTCAGGATGAGGCCGGTCTCACGAGGAAATTCGAGATGAGCCACGTGGTTGGGGCCACATGCCGAACGCCCCCGATTCCCCGGTCCGCCCTTGAGAAGGACCCGAGGCCCGGACCCCTCTTCGAAGGCAACCCTGTGGGTGAAGGCACAACACGAAGGGGCACTGCCACCCTCGTGCAGCGTCCGCAAAGACCCGCGGGTTCCACACACAGCTCGACGAGGGGCCTGAGACCCCCTGAGCAACTCGAGAGGCCAGCGGGGTTCCCTTCCTCAGACAAGACGAGGCCTGACTCTCCTGTCCCAACTCTGCAGGGACCCTGCGGTCGGAGTCCGAAACGGAGAGGAAACCTGAGGTTCCTGCCTCCCCTCGAGGTGAGGCCCTCTTCCGTTGCGCCAGACCCAGCGGAGTCCCGAGGGGCCCCGCCACCTCCACAGGATCCCTCGCCTCTCAGAGGCACCCTGGAAAGTTCCCTAAGGTCCCCGGCAGAAGGCGAGGGACACGAGGGTTTCCCGCCGCCCCCCGACAAAGACCTTGAGAGTCCTTCTTCAACGCGTCTCGAGGCCCTAGTCCCCTCCCGTGACTCGAGAGCCAGGACGCGCTCCCCCTCGGCACGCGCATGGAGACCTGACTTCCCTGGCGCCGCACGAGAGGCTCCCTGAGATCCTCGTCGTGCCTCGGGAGAAAACCCCCACGGGCGCCGCAGCTCGAGGAAACCCCTGAGACGCCCCCGTCCTCGCGAGCTGAGGGCCTTCTTTTCCTGCATGGCCTGGAGAGCAATCCCGGGTCCTCTCTCCAAACGGAAGAGGAGGCTGGACTCCCTTGAGGCCGCTCAGGGGGCTCCAAGAGACCCGCGTCGCGACTCGAGAAAAGAGCGGAGTCCTTGGCTTCCCCTCGAGACGAGGCCTGACTCCCTGGGGGAGCCTGGAATGCAACCCCGAGATCCCTGCCTTCCCTGGAGAGGAATATTAGGTCCCGGACACGCCTAGGTGAGGTCTCTTCGGCCCTGCGGTGACTCGCGCGCAACCCCCAGCTTTCCCTTGCAACCCGAGGGGAAGATTGGGCTTCCCAGGGCCAAGCCAAGGGGAAGGCTGAGATCCCCGTCGTAACTCGAGAATCCCGCCGCAACTCGAGAAAAACCACGTGGTTCCCACCTCTTGGCAAGATGAGGCCCTTGCCCGCCACGGCGTCTCAACGGAAGTCCCCTGTTCCGCCCTGAAGGGCGAAACGGTCCCTGACAGCCTTCCCGCGACCCCCAAAAGTCCCCCGACACGCCGGGTTCCCTCGAGGGGAACACCGAGGGTCCCGGCACCGCTTCCTCTGAGCCCCTTCTCCCCTCCTGGTCGCGACAGGAGAGGCGATTCCCCTGCGTGGTCTGGAAGGGGTTCCTGGCCTTCCCGGCGCACCTCAGGATGAGGCCGATCTCACGAGGAAATTCGAGACGAGCCACGTGGGTGGGGCCACATGCCGAACGCCCCCGATTCCCCGGTCCGCCCTTGAGAAGGACCCGAGGCCCGGACCCCTCTTCGAAGGCAACCCTGTGGGTGAAGGCACAACACGAAGGGGCACTGCCACCCCCGTGCATCGTCCGCAAAGACCCGCGGGTTCCACACACAGCTCGACGAGGGGCCTGAGACCCCCTGGGCAACTCGAGAGGCCAGCGAGGTTCCCTTCCTCAGACAAGACGAGGCCTGACTCTCCTGTCCCAACTCTGCAGGGACCCTGCGGTCGGAGTCCGAAACGGAGAGGAAGCCTGAGGTGCCTGCCTCCCCTCGAGGTGAGGCCCTCTTCCGTTGCGCCAGACCCAGCGGAGTCCCGAGGGGCCCCGCCACCTCCACAGGATCCCTCGCCTCTCAGAGGCACCCTGGAAAGTTCCCTAAGGTCCCCGGCAGAAGGCGAGGGACACGAGGGTTTCCCGCCGCCCCCCGACAAAGACCTTGAGAGTCCTTCTTCAACGCGTCTCGAGGCCCTAGTCCCCTCCCGTGACTCGAGAGCCAGGACGCGCTCCCCCTCGCCACGCGCATGGAGACCTGACTTCCCTGGCGCCGCACGAGAGGCTCCCTGAGATCCACGTCGTGCCTCGGGAGAAAACCCCCACGGGCGCCGCAGCTCGAGGAAACCCCTGAGACGCCCCCGTCCTCGCGAGCTGAGGGCCTTCTTTTCCTGCATGGCCTGGAGAGCAATCCCGGGTCCTCTCTCCAAACGGAAGAGGAGGCTGGACTCCCTTGAGGCCGCTCAGGGGGCTCCAAGAGACCCGCGTCGCGACTCGAGAAAAGAGCGGAGTCCTTGGCTTCCCCTCGAGACGAGGCCTGACTCCCTGGGGGAGCCTGGAATGCAACCCCGAGATCCCTGCCTTCCCTGGAGAGGAATATTAGGTCCCGGACACACGCCTAGGTGAGGTCTCTTCGGCCCTGCGGTGACTCGCGCGCAACCCCCAGCTTTCCCTTGCAACTCGAGGGGAAGATTGGGCTTCCCAGGGCCAAGCCAAGGGGAAGGCTGAGATCCCCGTCGTAACTCGAGAATCCCGCCGCAACTCGAGAAAAACCACGTGGTTCCCACCTCTTGGCAAGATGAGGCCCTTGCCCGCCACGGCGTCTCAACGGAAGTCCCCTGTTCCGCCCTGAAGGGCGAAACGGTCCCTGACAGCCTTCCCGCGACCCCCAAAAGTCCCCCGACACGCCGGGTTCCCTCGAGGGGAACACCGAGGGTCCCGGCACCGCTTCCTCTGAGCCCCTTCTCCCCTCCTGATCGCGACAGGAGAGGCGATTCCCCTGCGTGGTCTGGAAGGGGTTCCCGGCCTTCCCGGCGCACCTCAGGATGAGGCCGATCTCACGAGGAAATTCGAGACGAGCCACGTGGGTGGGGCCACATGCCGAACGCCCCCGATTCCCCGGTCCGCCCTTGAGAAGGACCCGAGGCCCGGACCCCTCTTCGAAGGCAACCCTGTGGGTGAAGGCACAACACGAAGGGGCACTGCCACCCCCGTGCATCGTCCGCAAAGACCCGCGGGTTCCACACACAGCTCGACGAGGGGCCTGAGACCCCCTGGGCAACTCGAGAGGCCAGCGGGGTTCCCTTCCTCAGACAAGACGAGGCCTGACTCTCCTGTCCCAACTCTGCAGGGACCCTGCGGTCGGAGTCCGAAACGGAGAGGAAGCCTGAGGTGCCTGCCTCCCCTCGAGGTGAGGCCCTCTTCCGTTGCGCCAGACCCAGCGGAGTCCCGAGGGGCCCCGCCACCTCCACAGGATCCCTCGCCTCTCAGAGGCACCCTGGGAAGTTCCCTAAGGTCCCCGGCAGAAGGCGAGGGACACGAGGGTTTCCCGCCGCCCCCCGAGGAAGGCCTCGAGAGTCCTTCTTCAACGCGTCTCGAGGCCCTAGTCCCCTCCCGTGACTCGAGAGCCAGGACGCGCTCCCCCTCGCCACGCGCATGGAGACCTGACTTCCCTGGCGCCGCACGAGAGGCTCCCTGAGATCCTCGTCGTGCCTCGGGAGAAAACCCCCACGGGCGCCGCATCTCGAGGAAACCCCTGAAACGCTCCCGTCCTCGCGAGCTGCGGGCCTTCTTTTCCTGCATGGCCTGGAGAGCAATCCCGGGTCCTCTCTCCAAACGGAAGAGGAGGCTGGACTCCCTTGAGGCCTCTCAGGGGGCTCCAAGAGACCCGCGTCGCGACTCGAGAGGAGAGCGGAGTCCTTGGCTTCCCCTCGAGACGAGGCCTGACTCCCCGGGGGAGCCTGGAATGCAACCCCGAGATCCCTGCCTTCCCTGGAGAGGAATATTAGGTCCCGGACACACACCTAGGTGAGGTCTCTTCGGCCCTGCGGTGACTCGAGCGCAACCCCCAGCTTTCCCTCGCAACCCGAGGGGAAGATTGGGCTTCCCAGGGCCAACCCAAGGGGAAGGCTGAGATCCCCGTCGTAATTCGAGAATCCCTCCGCAACTCGAGAAAACCCACGTGGTTCCCACCTCTTTGCAAGATGAGGCCCTTGCCCGCCACGGCGTCTCAAGGGAAGTCCCCTGTTCCGCCCTGAAGTGCGAAACGGTCCCTGACAGCCTTCCTGCGACCCCCCAAAGTCCCCCGACACGCCGGGTTCCCTCGAGGGGAACACCGAGGGTCCCGGCACCGCTTCCTCTTAGCCCCTTCTCCCCTCCTGATCGTCACAGGAGAGGCGATTCCCCTGCGTGGTCTGGAAGGGGTTCCCGGCCTTCCCGGCGCACCTCAGGATGAGGCCGGTTTCACGAGGAAATTCGAGACGAGCCACGTGGGTGGGGCCACATGCCGAACGCCCCCGATTCCCCGGTCCGCCCTTGAGAAGGACCCGAGGCCCGGACCCCTCTTCGAAGGCAACCCTGTGGGTGAAGGCACAACACGAAGGGGCACTGCCACCCCCGTGCAGCGTCCGCAAAGACCCGCGGGTTCCACACACAGCTCGACGAGGGGCCTGAGACCCCCTGAGCAACTCGAGAGGCCAGCGGGGCTCCCTTCCTCAGACAAGAGGAGGCCTGACTCTCCTTTCCCAACTCTGCAGGGACCCTGCGGTCGGAGTCCGAAACGGAGAGGAAGCCTGAGGTTCCTGCCTCCCCTCGAGGTGAGGCCCTCTTCCGTTGCGCCAGACCCAGCGGAGTCCCGAGGGGCCCCGCCACCTCCACAGGATCCCTCGCCTCTCAGAGGCACCCTGGGAAGTTCCCTAAGGTCCCCGGCAGAAGGCGAGGGACACGAGGGTTTCCCGCCGCCCCCCGAGGAAGACCTCGAGAGTCCTTCTTCAACGCGTCTCGAGGCCCTAGTCCCCTCCCGTGACTCGAGAGCCAGGACGCGCTCCCCCTCGCCACGCGCATGGAGACCTGACTTCCCTGGCGCCGCACGAGAGGCTCCCTGAGATCCTCGTCGTGCCTCGGGAGAAAACCCCCACGGGCGCCGCAGCTCAAGGAAACCCCTGAGACACCCCCGTCCTCGCGAGCTGAGGGCCTTCTTTTCCTGCATGGCCTGGAGAGCAATCCCGGGTCCTCTCTCCAAACGGAAGAGGAGGCTGGACTCCCTTGAGGCCGCTCAGGGAGCTCCAAGAGACCCGCGTCGCGACTCGAGAGGAGAGCGGAGTCCTTGGCTTCCCCTCGAGACGAGGCCTGACTCCCCGGGGGAGCCTGGAATGCAACCCCGAGACCCCTGCCTTCCCTGGAGAGGAATATTAGGTCCCGGACACACGCCTAGGTGAGGTCTCTTCGGCCCTGCGGTGACTCGAGCGCAACCCCCAGCTTTCCCTCGCAACCCGAGGGGAAGATTGGGCTTCCCAGGGCCAACCCAAGGGGAAGGCTGAGATCCCCGTCGTAACTCGAGAATGCCGCCGCAACTCGAGAAAAACCACGTGGTTCCCACCTCTTGGCAAGATGAGGCCCTTGCCCGCCACGGCGTCTCAAGGGAAGTCCCCTGTTCCGCCCTGAAGGGCGAAACGGTCCCTGACAGCCTTCCTGCGACCCCCAAAAGTCCCCCAACAAGCCGGGTTCCCTCGAGGGGAACACCGAGGGTCCCGGCACCGCTTCCTCTGAGCCCCTTCTCCCCTCCTGATCGCGACAGGAGAGGCGATTCCCCTGCGTGGTCTGGAAGGGGTTCCCGGCCTTCCCGGCGCACCTCAGGATGAGGCCGGTCTCACGAGGAAGTTCGAGACGAGCCACGTGGGTGGGGCCACATGCCGAACGCCCCCGATTCCCCGGTCCGCCCTTGAGAAGGACCCGAGGCCCGGACCCCTCTTCGAAGGCAACCCTGTGGGTGAAGGCACAACACGAAGGGGCACTGCCACCCCCGTGCAGCGTCCGCAAAGACCCGCGGGTTCCACACACAGCTCGACGAGGGGCCTGAGACCCCCTAAGCAACTCGAGAGGCCAGCGGGGTTCCCTTCCTCAGACAAGACGAGGCCTGACTCTCCTGTCCCAACTCTGCAGGGACCCTGCGGTCGGAGTCCGAAACGGAGAGGAAGCCTGAGGTTCCTGCCTCCCCTCGAGGTGAGGCCCTCTTCCGTTGCGCCAGACCCAGCGGAGTCCCGAGGGGCCCCGCCACCTCCACAGGATCCCTCGCCTCTCAGACGCACCCTGGGAAGTTCCCTAAGGTCCCCGGCAGAAGGCGAGGGACACGAGGGTTTCCCGCCGCCCCCCGAGGAAGACCTCGAGAGTCCTTCTTCAACGCGTCTCGAGGCCCTAGTCCCCTCCCGTGACTCGAGAGCCAGGACGCGCTCCCCCTCGCCACGCGCATGGAGACCTGACTTCCCTGGCGCCGCACGAGAGGCTCCCTGAGATCCTCGTCGTGCCTCGGGAGAAAACCCCCACGGGCGCCGCAGCTCGAGCAAACCCCTGAGGCGCCCCCGTCCTCGCGAGCTGAGGGCCTTCTTTTCCTGCATGGCCTGGAGAGCAATCCCGGGTCCTCTCTCCAAACGGAAGAGGAGGCTGGACTCCCTTGAGGCCGCTCAGGGGGCTCCAAGAGACCCGCGTCGCGACTCGAGAGGAGAGCGGAGTCCTTGGCTTCCCCTCGAGACGAGACCTGACTCCCCGGGGGAGCCTGGAATGCAACCCCGAGATCCCTGCCTTCCCTGGAGAGGAATATTAGGTCCCGGACACACGCCTAGGTGAGGTCTCTTCGGCCCTGCGGTGACTCGAGCGCAACCCCCAGCTTTCCCTCGCAACCCGAGGGGAAGATTGGGCTTCCCAGGGCCAACCCAAGGGGAAGGCTGAGATCCCCGTCGTAACTGGAGAATCCCGCCGCAACTCGAGAAAAACCACGTGGTTCCCACCTCTTGGCAAGATGAGGCCCTTGCCCGCGACGGCGTCTCATGGGAAGTCCCCTGTTCCGCCCTGAAGGGCGAAACGGTCCCTGACAGCCTTCCCGCGACCCCCAAATGTCCCCCGACACGCCGGGATCCCCCGAGGGGAACACCGAGGGTCCCGGCACCGCTTCCTCTGAGCCCCTTCTCCCCTCCTGATCGCGACAGGAGAGGCGATTCCCCTGCGTGGTCTGGAAGGGTTTCCCGGCCTTCCCGGCGCACCTCAGGATGAGGCCGGTCTCACGAGGAAATTCGAGACGAGCCACGTGGGTGGGGCCACATGCCGAACGCCCCCGATTCCCCGGTCCGCCCTTGAGAAGGACCCGAGGCCCGGACCCCTTTTCGAAGGCAACCCTGTGGGTGAAGGCACAACACGAAGGGGCGCTGCCACTCCCGTGCATCGTCCGCAAAGACCCGCGGGTTCCACACACAGCTCGACGAGGGGCCTGAGTCCCCCTGAGCAACTCGAGAGGCCAGCGGGGTTCCGTTCCTCAGGCAAGACGAGGCCTGACTCTCCTGTCCCAACTCTGCAGGGACCCTGCGGTCGGTGTCCGAAATGGAGAGGAAGCCTGAGGTTCCTGCCTCCCCTCGAGGTGAGGCCCTCTTCCGTTGCGCCAGACCCAGCGGAGTCCCAAGGGGCCCCGCCACCTCCACAGGATCCCTCGCCTCTCAGAGGCACCCTGGGAAGTTCCCTAAGGTCCCCGGCAGAAGGCGAGGGAAACGAGGGTTTCCCGCCGCCCCCCGAGAAAGACCTCGAGAGTCCTTCTTCAACGCGTCTTGAGGCCCTAGTCCCCTCCCGTGACTCGAGAGCCAGGACGCGCTCCCCCTCGCCACCCGCATGGAGACCTGACTTCCCTGGCGCCGCACGAGAGGCTCCCTGAGATCCTCGTCGTGCCTCGGGAGAAAACCCCCACGGGCGCCGCAGCTCGAGGAGACCCCTGAGACGCCCCCGTCCTCGCGAGATGAGGGCCTTCTTTTCCTGCATGGCCTGGAGAGGAATCCCGAGTCCTCTATCCAAACGCCACAGGAGGCTTGACTCCCTTTAGGGCACACAGTGGGTTCCAAGAGATACCCATCGCGACTCAAAAGGACAGCGGAGTTCTTTGCTTCCCCTCGAGACGAGGCCTGATTCCCCGGGTGAGTCTGGTACGCAACACCAAGATCCCTGTCGCCCCTAGGGACGAACATTAAGTCCTGGACACAAGCCTAGATGATGTCTATTTTGCCCTGCAGTGACTCGAGCGCAACCCCCATCTTTCCCTCGCAACCCGAGGGGAAGATTGGGCTTCCCAGGGCCAACCCAAGGGGAAGGCTGAGATCCCCGTCGTAACTCGAGAGTCCCGCCGCAACTCGAGAAAAACCACGTGGTTCCCATCTCTTGGCAAGATGAGGCCCTTGCCCGCGACGGCGTCTCAAGGGAAGTCCCCTGCCACGCCCTGAAGGGCGAAACGGTCCCTGACAGCCTTCCTGCGACCCCCAAGAGTCCCCCGACACGCCGGGTTCCCTCGAGGGGAACACTGAGGTTCCCGGCACCGCTTCCTCTGAGCCCCTTCTCCCCTCCTGTTCGCGACAGGAGATGCGATTCCCCTGCGTGGTCTGGAAGGGGTTCCCGGCCTTCCCGGCGCACCTCAGGATGAGGCCGGTCTCACGAGGAAATTCGAGAGGAGCCACGTGGGTGGTGCCACATGCCGAACCCCCCCGATTCCCCGGTCCGCCCTTGAGAAGGACCCGAGGCCCGGACCCCTCTACGAAGGCAACCCTGTGGGTGAAGGCACAACACGAAGGGGCACTGCCACCACCGGGCATCGTCTGCAAAGGCCCGCGGGTTCCACACACAGCTCGACGAGGGGCCTGAGACCCCCTGAGCAACTCGAGAGGCAAGCGGGTTTCCCTTCCTCAGACAAGACGAGGCCTGACTCTCCTGTCAAAACTCTGCAGGGACCCTGCGGTCAGAGTCCGAAACGGAGAGGAATCCTGAGGTTCCTGTCTCC
Source organism: Bubalus kerabau (assembly GCF_029407905.1). NCBI lineage: Eukaryota > Metazoa > Chordata > Mammalia > Artiodactyla > Bovidae > Bubalus > Bubalus kerabau. Next base: position 976,255 of record NW_026577887.1, on the reverse strand, counting down.
CCTCGAGGTGAGGCCCTCTTCCATTGCACAAAACCCAGATGAGTCGCGAGAGGCCCCTCCCAACTCCACAGTATCCTTGAATTCTTAGAAGCACCTTGAGAATCTACCTGAGGTCACCGGCACAAGTCCAGGGAACCCAGGGTTTCCTGCTGCAACCCGAGAAAGACCTTTAGAGTCCTTCGGCGCGTCTTGAGGCCCGATTCCCCTACCATGACTCGAGAGCAAAGACCCGCTCCCCATCGCCATGCGCATGGAGACCTGACTTCCCTGACTCCTGAAGAGAGTCTCCCTGAGCTCCCCGTCGTACCTCTTCGGAAACCCCATTCAGGCACCCCAGCTCGAGAAAACCCATGATACGCCCCCGTCATCACGAAATGAGGGACTTGTTTCCTGCCTGGCATGGAGAGCAAAACCGAGTCCTCTCTCCAGACTCCACAGGAGGCTTGACTCTCTTTAGGCCTCTCAGTTGGCTCCAAGAGATACCTGTCAGGACCTGAAGGGAGAGCAGAGTCCTTTGCTTCCCCTCGAGACGAGGCCTGACTCCCCGTGTGAGTCTGGAATGCAACCCCGAGTTCCTGTCACACCTGGAGAGGAAAACTCGGTCCTGGACACAAGCCTAGATGAGGTCTATTTTGCACTGCAGTTACTAGAGAGCAATCGCCAGCTCTCCCCCGCAAATCGAATTGAAGATTGGACTTCTCTGGGCCAATACAATTGGAAGCCTGAATTCGACATCGTAACTCGAGAATCCCGCCGAAACTCGAGAAAATCCACGTGGTTCCCCCATCAGCGCTAGATGAGGCCCTTGCCCGCTACAGCGACTCAAGAGAAGTCCCACTTTCTGTCTTGAAGTGCGAAACGGTACTTGGCACCCTTGATGCAATCTCAAAATTCCCCGACATACCGGTCTCACTCGAAAGGAACACCGAGGTTCCCGGAACCACTTCATTTGAGCTCCTTCTCCCCTCGTGATCGCGACAGGAGTGTCGATTCCCCTGCTATGTCTGGAAGGGGTTCCCGACCTTTCCAGCGCGCCTAAGGATGAGGCAGGTCTCACGAGGAAATTCGAGACATAGCCTCGTGGGTGGTGCCACAAGCCGAAAGACCCCGATTTCCCGGTCTGCTCTTGATAAGAACGTGATGCCCTGACACCTTTACGAAGGAAAACCTGTGGATGAAAGCACAACACGAAGGGGCACTGACACCCCCGTGCATCGTCCAGAAAAACCCGCAGGTTACAAACACAGTTCAACAAGTGGTCTGTCACCCCGTGAACAACTCGACAGGCAAGTGGAGTTCCATTCCTCCACACAAGATGAGACCTGATTTTCTGTACCAACTCTGCAGGGAAACTGCGATCCGAGTCAGTACCAGCGACAGGAAACCCAGGAGAGGAAACATGAGGTTCCTGCCTCCACTCGAGATGAGGCTCTCATCCATTGCACCAAACCCAGTGGAGTCCAGAGAGGCCCCTCCCAACTCCACAGTACCCCTGACTTCTCAGAGGCACCCGGAGAAGCTCCATGAGGTCACCGGCACATGTCGAGGGAACCCAGGGTTTCCTGCCACAATGGGAAAAAGACCTCGAGAGTCCTACTTCAACGTGTCTTGAAGCCCGAATCTGCTTCCATGGCTCTATAGAAATGACACGCACCCCCTCGCCACGCACATGGAGACCTGACTTCCCTGGCGCCATAAGAGAGGCTCCCTGAGCTCCCTGTCGTACCTCGTGAGAAACCCCACACTGACGCCGCAGCTTGAGAAAACTCACCATACGCCCCTGTCATCGCGAGATGAGGACCTTCTTTTCCTGCATGGCCTGGAGAGGAATCCCGAATCCTCTTTCCAAACTCCACAGGAGGCTTGACTCCCTTTAGGCCACTTAGTGGGCTCCAAGAGATACCCGTCGCGACTCGAGAGGAGAATGGAGTCCTTTGCTTCCCCTCGAGACAAGGCCTGACTCACCAGGTGGGTCTGGAATGCAACCCCGAGATCCCTGTCTCCCCTGGAGAGGAACATTAGGTCCTGGAAACAAGCCTAGATGAGGTCTCTTTTGCCCTTCTGTAACTCGAGAGCAATCCCCCGCTCTCCCTGACAACTCGAATGGAAGATTGGACTTCCCTGGGCCAACACAAGAGGAAGCCTGAATTCCCCTTGTTACTCGAGAATCCCGCCGCAACTCGAGAAAAAGCACTTGGTTCCCTCGTCATCACAAGATGAGGCCCTTGCCCGCTACAGCTTCTCAAGAAAAGTCCCACGTTCCGTCTTGAAGTGCAAAACGATACTTGACACCCTTGATGTGACCCCAAAAGTTCCCCGAAATATCGGTCTCACTCGAGGTGAACACCGAGGTTCCCGGCACCAGTTTATCTGAGCCCCTTCTCCCCTCCTGTTCGTGATAGGAGGGTCACTTCCCCTGCTTTGTTTGTAAGGGGTTCCCGACCTTCACGGGGCACTTCAGGATGAGGCCAGTCTCACGAGGAAATTCGAGACGTAGCTCGCGGGTGGTACCACATGCCAAAAGACTATGATTTCCCGGTACGCTCTTGATAAGAACCCGATGCCTGGACACCTCTTCGAAGGCAACCCTGTGGATGAAGGCACAACACGAAGGGGCACTGCCACCCCCGTGCATCGTCCGCAAAGACCCGCGGTTTCCACACACAGCTCGACGAGGGGCCTGAGATCCCCTAAACAACTCGAGAGGCAAGCGGGTTTCCCTTCCTCAGACAAGACGAGGCCTGAGTCTCCGCTCCCAACTCTGCAGGGACCCTGAGGTCGGAGGGTCGGAGTCAGAAACAGAGAGGAAGCCTGAGGTTCCTGCCTCCCCTTGAGATGAGGCCCTCTTCCATTGTGCCAAGCCCAGCGGAGTCCCGAGAGACCCCGCTAACTCCACAGCATCCCTCACCTCTCAGATGCACCCTGGGAAGTTCCCTCAGGTCCCCGGCAGAAGTCGAGGGAAATAAGGGTTTCCCGCCGCCACTCGAGAAAGACCTCGATAGTCCTTCTTCAAAGTGTCTTGAGGCCCTTGTCCCCTCTCTGGACTAGAGAGCAATAATGCGCTCCCCCTCGCCACGCACATGGAGACCTGACTTCCCTGGCGCCACACGAGAGGCTCCCTGAGTTCCCCGTCGTACCTCGTGTGAAACCCCACACTGGCGCCGCAGCTCGAGAAAACCCACAAGATCCCTCCGTCATTGCGAGATGAGGGCCATCTTTTCCTGCATGGCCTGGAGAGCAGTCCCAAGTCCTCTCTCCAAACTTCACAGGAGGCTTGATTCCCTTTAGGCCACAAAGTGGGCTCCAATAGGTGCCCGTCGTGACTCGAAAGGAGAGCGGAGTCCTTTGCTTCCCTTCGACATGAGGCCTGACTCCCTGGGTGAGTCTGGAATGCAAACCTGAGATCCCTGTGGCCCTTGGAGAGGAACATTAGGTCCTGGACACAAGCCTAGATGAGGTCTCCTTTGCCCTGCAGTGAATCGAGCGCAACCCCCAGCTCTCCCTCGCAACTCGAATGGATGATTGGACTTCCCTGGCCCAACACAAGAGGAAGCCTGAAATCCACGTCGTAACTCGAGAATCCCACCGAAACTCGAGAAAAACCACGTGGCTCCCCCGTCATCGCAAGATGAGGCCCTTGGCCGCTACAGCGTATCAAGAGAAGTTCCACGTTCCATCCTGAAGTACAAAACGGTACTTGGCACCCTTGATGCGACCCCCAAAGTTCCCTGACATACCGGTCTCACTCGAGGGAAACACCAAAGTTCACGGCACCACTTCCTGTGAGCCCCTTCACCCCTCCTGATCGTGACAGAAGGGTCGATTCCCATGTTTTGTCTGCAAGGGGTTCCCGACGTTCCCCGCGAACCTCCGGATGAGGCCGGTCTCATGAGGAAATTCGAAAAGTAGCCTCATGGTTGGTGCCATATGCTGAAAGATCCCGAATTCCCGGTCCACTCTAGATAAGAACCTGACGCCCGGACATCTCTTCGAAGGCAACCCTGTGGATGAAGGCACAACACGAAGGGACACTGACATCCCCATGCATCGTCTGGAAAAACCCGCAGATTCCACTCACAGCTCCAAATGTGGACTGTCACCTCGTGAACAACTCGAGAGGCAAGTGAAGTTGCATTCCTTCACACAAGACGAGGCCTTACTCTCCTGTCCCAACTCTTCAGGGACCCTGCAATTGGAGTCAGAAATGGAGAGGAACCCTGAGGTTCCTGCCTCAACTAGAGAAGAGGCCCTCTTCCATTGAACCAAACTCAGTGGTGTCCCGAGAGGCCCCTCCCAACACCACAGTATCCCTGAATTCTCAGAGGCTCCCTGAGAAGCTACCTGAGGTCACTGGCACAAGTCGAGGGAACCCAGAGTTTCCTGAAGTAACCCGAGAAAGACTTGGAGAGTCCTTTTTCAACGTCTCTTGATGCCCGATTCCCCTACCATGACTCCAGAGCAAGGACGCGCTCCCCTCGCCACAAGCAGGAAAACTGACTTCCCTAGTACCACACAAGAGGCTCCCTGAGTACCCCATCGTACCTCGTGAGAAAACCCACACTGGCGCCGCAGTTCGAGAAAAACCACAAGATGCCCCCGTCAAGGAGAGATGGGGGCCTTCTTTTCCTGCCTGACCTGGAGAGCAATTCCTGGTCCTCTCTCCAAACTTCACAGGAGTATTGACTCCCTTTAGGCCACTCAGTTGGGTCCAAGAAATACCCGGTGCGACTCGAGAGGAGAGCGGAGTCCTTTGCTTCCCTCGAGACGAGGCCTGACTCCCCGGGTGAGTTTGGAATGCAACCCCGAGATCACTGTCGCCCCTGGAGTGGAACATTTTGTCCTAGACACAAGCCTAGATGAGGTCTATTTTGCCCTACAGTGACTCGAGAGCAACCTCCATCTCTCCCTCACAATTTGAATGGAAGATTGGTCTTCCCACGGTCAACACAAGAGGAAGTGTAAATTTCCCATCGTAATTCGAGAATTCAGCCTCAAGTCTTAAAAACCATGTGGTTCCCCCTTCATCGCAATATGAGGCCCTTGCCAGCTAGAGTCTCAAGAGAAGTCCCACGTTCCATCTTAAAGTTCGAAATGCTACTTGGCACCCTTGATGCGACCCCAAAGTTCCCCAACATACCGGTCTCACTCCAGGGGAACACCGAAGTTCCCGGTGTCTCCAGGGAAGTCCCATGTTCCGTCCTTAAGTGCGAAACGGTACTTGAAACCCTTGATGCGACCGCAAAAGTTCCCCGACATGCTGGGTTCCCTCGAGGGGAACACCGAGGGTCCCGGCACCACTTCATCTGAGCCCCTTCTCCCTTCCTGATCGCGACAGGAGAGTCGATTCCCCTGCGTGGTCTGGAAGGGGTTCCCGGCCTTCCTGGCGCACCTCAGGATGAGGCCGGTCTCAGGAGGAAATTCGAGACTAGCCACTTGTGAGGTGCCACGTGCCGAACGACCCTGATTTTCCGGTCCGCTCTTGATAAGAACCCGATGCCCGGACACCTCTTCGAAGGCAAACCTGTGGGTGAAGGCACAACACGAAGGGGCACTGACACCCCCGTGCATCATCCGGAAAAACCCGCAGGGTCTACACACAGCTCGACAAGGGGCCTGAGACTCCCGGAACAACTCGAGAGGCAACCAGAATTCCATTCCTCAGACAAGACGAGGCATGACTCTCCTGTCACAAAACTGCAGGGACCGTGCAGTCGGAGTCCGAAACCGAGAGGAAGCCTGAGGTTCCTGCCTCCCCTCGAGATGAGGCCCTCTTCCATTGCGCCGAACCCAGCAGAGTCCCGAGAGGCCCTGCCAACTACACAGCATCCCTCACCTCTCAGAGGCACCCTGGGAAGTTCCCTAAGGTTCCCTGCAGAAGTCGAGGGAAATGAGGGTTTCCCGCCGCAACCCGAGAAAGACCTCGAGAGTCCTTCTTCAACGCCTCTTGAGGACCTAGCCGCTTCCCATGACTCGAGAGTGATGACCAGCTCCCCCTCGCCATGCGCATGGAGACCTGACTTCCCTGGCGCCGCACGAGAGGCTCCTTGAGGTCCTCGTCGTGCCTCGTGAGAAAACCCCCATGGGCGCAGCAGCCTGAGGAAACCCATGAGACGCCCCCGTCCTCGCGAGATGAGGGCCTTCTTTTCCTGCCTGGCCTGGAGAGCAATCCCGAGTCCTCTCTCCAAACTGAAGAGGAGGCTCGACACCCTTGTGTCCACTCAGTGGGCTCCAAGAGATCCGTGTCGCGACTTGAGAGGAAAGCGGAGTCCTTTGCTTCCCCTCCACGCCAGTCCTGAGTCCCCAGGGGAGTCTGGAATGGAAACCCGGCATCCCTGTCTTCCCTTGAGAGGAATATTAGGTCCTGGACACACGCCTCGATGAGGTCTCTTTGGCCCTGTAGTGACTCGAGCAGAACCCCCAGCTTTCCATCGCAACTCGAATTGAAGATTGGGCTTCCCAGGTCCAACCCAAGAGAGACCTGAAATTCCTGCCGTTTTCGAGAATCCCGATGCAACTCGAGAAAAACGACGTGGTTCCAACGTCTTCACAGGATGAGGCCCTTGTACGCTACAGCGTCTCCAGGGAAGTCCCATGTTCCGTCCTGAAGTGGGAAACGGTACTTGGCTCCCTTGATGCGACCCCTAAAGTTCCCTGAAACGCCGGGTTCCCTCGAGTGGAACACCGAGGGTCCCGGCACCACTTCATCTGAGCCCCATCTCCCCTCCTGATCGCGACAGGAGAATCGATTCCCCTACTTTGAGTGGAAGGTGTTCCCGGCCTTCCCGGCGCACCTCAGGATGATGCTGGTCTCACGAGGAAATTCGAGATGAGCCACGTGGGTGGTGCCACATGCAGAATGACCCCGATTTCCCGGTCCGCTCTTGAAATGAACCCGATGCCCGGACACCTCTTTGAAGGAAACCCTATGGGGGAAGGCACAAAACGAAGGGGCACTGACACCCCCATGCATCTTCTGGAAACACCCGCAGGTTCCACACACAGCTTGTCAAGGGCCCTGAGACCACCTGAACGACTCGAGAGGCAAGCAGAGTTCCGTTACTCAGACAAGACGAGGCCTGACTCTCCTTTCCCAACTCTGCAGGGACCCTGCGGTCGGAGTCAGAAATGGAGAGGAAGCCTGAGGTTCCTGCCTCCAATCGAGATGAGGCCCTCTTTCATTTCGTCAAACCTAGTGGAGTCCCGAGAGGCCCCTCTAACTCCTCAGTATGCCTCACCTCTCAGAGGCACCTGGGAAGTTCCCTAAGGTCCCCTGTAGAGGTCGAGGGAAATGAGTGTTTCCCGCCCCAACCCAAGAAAGACCTTGAGAGTCCTTCTTAAATGCCTCTTGAGGCCCTAGTCCCTCCCATGACTCGAGAGCAATGACGCGATCTGCCTGGCCACACGCATGGAGTCAGGCTTCTCTGGTGGTGCACAAGAGGATCCCTGAACTCCCCATCATATCTCGTGAGAAACCCCACACTGGCGTCGCAGCTCGAGAAAACCCATGAGACGCCCCCGTCATCACGAGAGGAGGGCCATCTTTAACTGCATGGTATGCAGATCAAGCCTGAACCTTCTGTCCAAGCTACACAGGACGCTTGACTCCCTTTAGGCCACTCATTGGGCTCCAAGAGTTACGTGTCGCGACTCGAGAGGATAGTGGAGTCCTTTGCTTCCACTCGAGACGAGGCGTGACCCACCGGGTGAGACTGGAATGCGACGCGGATATCCCTGTTGCCCCTGGAGAGGAACATTACGTCCTGGACCCAAGCCTAGATGAGGACTCTTTGCCCTGAAGTGACTCGAGAGCAACCCCCAGCTCTCTCTGACAAGTTGAATGGAAGACTGGACTTCCTGGGCCAACACAAGAGGAAGCCTGAATTCCCCGTTGTAACTCGAGAATCCCGCCTCAACTCGAGAAAAACCACGTGTTTCCCTCGTCATCGCAATATGAGGCCATTGCCCGCTACAGCATCTCCAGAGAATTCCCACGTTCCGTCTTGAAGTGCGAAACTGTACTTGGCACCCTTGATGCGACCTCAAAAGTGCCGTGACATACCGGTCTCACTCGAGAGGACCACCGAGGTTCCCGGCACCACTTCATCTGAGCCCCTTCTCCCCTTCTGATCGCGAGCGGTGGGTCGATTCCCCTGCTTTGTCTGCAAGGGGTTCCCGAGCTTCGCGGCGCACCTCAGGATGAGGCCGGTCTCCCGAGGAAATTCGAGACGTAGCCTCGTGGGTGGTACCACATGCTGAAAGACCCCAATTTTCCGGTACGCTCTTGAAAAGAAACCGATGCCCAGACACCTCTTTGAAGGCAACCCTGTGGATGAAGGCACAACACGAAGGGGCACTGACACCCCCGTGCATCGTCCGGAAAAACCCGCAGGTTCCACACTCAGCTCAACAAGTGGCCTGTCACTCCGTGAACCACTCGAAAGGCAAGGGGAAATCCATTCCTCCACAGAAGACGAGGCGTGACTCTCTTGTCCATACTCTGCAGGTACCCTGCGACCCGAGTCAGAAATGGAGAGGACCCCTGAGGTTCCTGCCTCCATTCGAGATGAGGCCCTCTTCGATTGCACCAAACCCAGTTGAGTAACGAAGGGCCCCTCCCAAATCCACAGTGTCCCTGACTTCTCAGAGGCACCCTTAGAAGTTGCCTGAGGTCACCGACACAAATCAAGGGAACCCAGGGTTCCCTGCCGCAACCCGAGGAAGACCTCAAGAGTCCTTCTTCAATGCGTCTTGAGGCCCGATTCGCCTACTATGACTCGAGAGCAATCACGCACTCCCCTTCAACACACGCACGGAGACCTGACGTCCTTAGCACCACACGAGAGGCTCTCTGAGCTCCCCGTTGTACCTCGTGAGAAATCTGATACTGGCGCCGCAGCTGGAGAAAACCCACGAGATGCCCCCGTCATCGCGAGATGAGGGCCTTTTTTCCTGCACGGCCAGGAAAACAATCCCGAGTCATCTCTCCAAACACCATAGGAGGCTTCACTCCCTTTACGCCATGCAGTGGGCTCCAAGAGATACCCGTCGCGACTCGACAGGAGAGCGGAGTCCTTTCTTTCCCCTCAAGATGAGGCCTGACTCTCCGGGTGAGTCGAGAATGCAACCCTGAGATCCCTGTCGGCCCAGTAGTGGAACACTAGGTCCTGGACACAAGCGTAGATGAGGTCTATTTTGCCCTGCAGTGACTGGAGAGCAATCCCCAGTTCTAACTTGCAACTCGAATGGAATACTGGATTTTCCTGGCGCCACACAAGAGGCTCCCTGAGATCCCCGTGGTACTTCATGAGACACCCCACACTGGCGCCGCAGCTCGAGAAAACCCACGAGACGCCACCGTCATCTCGAGATGAGGGCCTTCTTTTCCTGCATGGCCTTGAGTCCAATCCCGAGTCCTCTCTCCAAACTCCACAGGAGGCTTGACTCCCTTTAGTACACACAGTGGGCTCCAAGAGATACCCATCGCGACTCGAGACGAGAGCGGAATTCTTTGCTTACCCTCGAGGTGAGAACTGACGCCCCGGATGAGTCTGGAATGCAAACCCGAGATCCCTGTCGCCCCTGGAGAGCAAAGTTAGATCCTGGACACAAGCCTAGATTAGGTCTCTTTTGCCCTGCAGTGACTCTAGCGCAATCCCCAGCTCCCCCTCGCAACCCGAATGGAAGATTGGATTTCAAGGCCAACAAGAGGAAGCCTAAATTCCCGGTCATAACTCGAGAATCCCGCCGCAACTCGAGCAAATCCACGTGGTTCTCCCGTCATCGCAAGATGAGGCCCTTGCCCGCTACAGCGTTTCAAAAGATGTCCCAGGTTCCATCTTGAAATGCGAAACGGTACTTGGCACCCTTGATGCGACCCCAAAAGTCCCCCAACACGCCAGTCTCACTCAAGGGGAACACCGAGGTTCCCGGCACCACTTCATTTAAGCCCCTTCTCCCCTCCTGATCGTGACCGGTGGGTCGATTCCCCTGCTTTGTCTGCAAGGGGGCCCGACCTTCCCTGCACAACTCAGGATGAGGCCGGTCTCATGGGGAAATTCGATACGTAGCTTTGTGGGTGGTGCCACTTGCTGAAAGACTCCAATTTCCCGGTCCGCTCTTGATAAGAATCCGATGCTCGGACACCTCTTGGAAGGCAGCCTTGAGTATGAAGGTACAACACGAAGGGGCACTAACACACCTGTGCATCATCCGGAAAAACGGGCAGGTTACACACACAGCTCGACAAGTGGCCTGTCACCTCGAGAACAACTCGAGAGGCAAGAGGAGTCCCATCCTCCAGAAAAGACGAGGCCTGACTCTCCTGTACCAACATGCAGGGACCTTGCGATCTGAGTCAGAAATGGAGAGGAACACTGAGGTTCCTGCTTCAACTCGAGATGAGTCCCTCTTACATTCCACCAAATGCAGAGGAGTCTCGAGAGGCCCCTCCAAACTGCACAGTATCCCTGACTTCTCAGAGGCACTCTGAGAAGCTCCCTGAGGTCGCAGGCACAAGTCAAGGGAACCCTGGGTTTTATGCAGTGACCCGAGAAAGACCTCGAGAGTCCTTCTTCAACCCGTCTTGAGGCCCGATTACCCTACCATGACTCGAGAGCAATGACGAGCTCCCCCTAGCCATCTCATGGGGACCTGACTTCCCTGGCGCCACACGAGAGGCTCCCTGAGCTCCCTCTCGTACCTCGTCAGAAACCCGGCACTAGCGCAGCAGTGTAGAAAACCCACGAGACGCCGCCATCATCGCGAGATGAGGGCCTTCTTTTCCTGCATGGCCTGGAGAGGAATCCCGAGTCCTCTATCCAAACACCACAGGAGGCTTGACTCCCTTTAGGGCACACAGTGGGCTCCAAGAGATACCCATCGCGACTCAAAAGGACAGCGGAGTTCTTTGCTTCCCCTCGAGACGAGGCCTGATTCCCAGGGTGAGTCTGGTATGCAACCCCAAGATCGCTGTCGCCCCTAGGGACGAGCATTAAGTCCTGGACACAAGCCTAGATGAGGTCTATTTTGCCCTGCAGTGACTCGAGAGCAATCCCCAGCTCTCCCTTGAAACTCGAATGGAAGATAGGACTTCCCTGGCCCAACACATGAGGAAGACTGTATTCCCCGTCGAAACTCGAGAATCCCGCCACAACTCGAGAAACGCCACGTGGTTCCCCCGTCATCCCAAGATGAGGCCCTTGCCCCCTACAGCGTCTCAAGAGAAGTCCCACGTTCCGTCTTGAAGTGCGAAACGGTATTGGCACCCTTGATGCGCCCTCAAAAGTTCCTCGACACACCAGTCTGACTCGAGGAGAACACCGAGGTTCCCGGCACCACTACATCTGGGCCCCTTCTCCCCTCCTGATCGCGACAGGAGGGTCGATTCCCCTGTTTTGTCTTGAAGGGGTTCCCGCCTTTCCCGGTGCATCTCAGGATGAGGCCGGTCTCACGAGGATATTCGAGACATAGCCACTTGGATGGTGACACATGCCGAAAGACCCCGATTTCCCGGTCCGCTCTTGATAAGATCCTGATGCCCGGACACCTCTTTGAAGATAACCCTTTTGATGAAGGCACAACACGAAGGGGCACTGACACCCCTGGGTATCATCCTGAGAAACCCGCAGGTACCACACACAGCTCGAGAAGTGACCTGTCACCCCGTGAACAACTGGAGAGGCAAGCAGAATTCCATTCCTCCACACAAGACGAGGCCTGACTCTCCTGTTCGAACTCTGCAGCGAAACTGCGATCCGAGTCAGATCTGGCCCAGGGGAAGTCAGGAGAGGAAACATGAGTTTCCTGCCTCCACTTGAGATGAGGCCCTCTTCCATTGCACCGAACCCAGTGGAGTCCCGAGAGACACCTCCCAACTGCTCAGTATCCCTGACTTCTCAGAGGCACCCTGAGACCTTCCTGAGATCACCGGCACAAGTCGAGGGAACCAAGGGTTTCCTGCCCCAACCCGTAAAAGACCTCAACTCGAGAAACACCACGTGGTTCCCACCTCTTCGCAAGATGAGGCCCTTGCCCGCGACGGCGTCTCAAGGGAAGTCCCCTGTTGGGCCCTGAAGGGGGAAACGGTCCCTGACAGCCTTCATGCGACCCCCAAAATTTCCCCGACAGGCCGGATTCCCTGGAGGGGTACAACGAGGGTCCCAGCACCGCTTCCTCTGAGCCCCCTCCCCCTCCTGATCGCGACAGGAGAGGCGATTCCCTTGGGTTGTCTGGAAAGGGTTCCCGGCCTTCCCGGCGCACCGCAGGATGGGGCCGGGCTCACGAGGAAATTCGAGACGAGCCACGTGGGTGGTGCCACATGCCGAACGCCCCCGATTCCCCGGTCCGCTCTTGAGAAGGACCCGAGGCCCGGACCGCTCTTCGAAGGAAACCCTGTGGGTGAAGGCACAACACGAAGGGACACTGCCACCCCCGTGCATCGTCCGCAAAGACCCGCGGGTTCCACACACAGCTCGACGAGGTGCCTGAGACCCCCTGAGCAACTCGAGAGGCAAGCGGGGTTCCCTTCCTCAGACAAGACGAGGCCTGACTCTCCTGTCCCAACTCTGCAGGGACCCTAGGGTCGGAGTCTGAAACGGAGAAGAAGCCTGGGCTTCCTGCCTCCCCTCGGGTGAGGCCCTCTTCCGTTGCGCCAGACCCAGCGGAGTCCCGAGAGGCCCCGCCCCCTCCACAGGATCCCTCGCCTCTCAGAGGCACCCTGGGAAGTTCCCTAAGGTCCCCGGCAGAAGGCGAGGGAAACAAGGATCTCCCGCCGCCCCCTGAGAAAGACCTCGAGAGTCCTTCTTCAACGCGTCTCGAGGCCTAGTCCCCTCCCGTGACTCGAGAACCATGACGCGCTCCCCCTCGCCACGTGCATGGAGACCTGACTTCCCTGGTGCTGCACGAGAGGCTCCCTGAGATCCTCATCGTGCCTAGGGAGAAAACCCCTACGGGCGCCACAGCTCGAGGCAACCCCTGAGACACCCCGTCCTCGTGAGCAGAGGGCCTTCTTTTCCTGCATGGCCTGGAGAGCAATCCCGGGTCTGTCTCCAAACGGAAGAGGAGGCTGGACTCCCTTGAGGACGCTCAGGGGGCTACCAGAGACCTGCGTCGCGACTCAAGAGGAGAGCGGAGTCCTTGGCTTCCCCTCGAGACGAGGCCTGACTCCCCGGGGGAGCATGGAATGCAACCTTGAGATCCCTGCCTTCCCTGGAGAGGAATAATAGGTCCCGGAACCACGCCGTGGTGAGGTCTCTTGGGCCCTGCAGTGACTCGAGCGCAACCCCCAGCTTTCCCTCGCAACTCGAGGGGAAGATTGGGCTTCGCAGGGCCAACCCAAGAGGAAGCCTGAGATCCCCGTCGTAACTCGAGAATGCCGACTCAACTCGAGAAAAACCACGTGGTTCCCACCTCTTGGCAAGATGAGGCCCTTGCCCGCGACGGCGTCTCAAGGGAAGTCCCCTGTTCCGCCCTGAAGGGCGAAACGGTCCGTGACAGCCTTCATGCGACCCCAAAAGTTCCCCGACACGCCGGGTTCGCTCGAGGGGAACACCGAGGGTCCCGGCACCGCTTCCTCTGAGCCCCTTCTCCCCTCCTGATTGCGACAGGAGCGTCGATTGCCCTGCGTGGTCTGGAAGGGGTTCCCGGCCTTCCCGACGCACCTCAGGAGGAGGCCGGTCTCACGAGAAAATTCGAGACGTGCCACGTGGGTGGTGCCACATGCCGAACGCCCCCGATTGCCCGGTCTGCTCTTGAGAAGGACCCGAGGCCCGGACCCCTCTTCGAAGGCAACCCTGTGGGTGAAGGCACAACACGAAGGGGAACTGCCACCCCCGTGCATCGTCCGCAAAGACCCGCGGGTTCCACACACAGCTCGACGAGGGGCCTGAGACCCCCTGAGCAACTCGAGAGGCCAGCGGGGTTCCCTTCCTCAGACAAGACGAGGCCTGACTCTCCTGTCCCAACTCTGCAGGGACCCTGCGGTCGGAGTCCGAAACGGAGAGGAAACATGAGGTTCCTGCCTCCCCTCGAGGTGAGGCCCTCTTCCGTTGCGCAAGGCCCAGCGGAGTCCCAAGAGGCCCCGCCAACTCCACAGGATGCCTCGCCTCTCAGAGGCACCCTGGGAAGTTCCCTAAGGTCTCCGGCAGAAGGCGAGGGAAACGAGTGTTTCCCGCCGCCCCCTGAGAAAGACCTCGAGAGTCCTTCTTCAACGCGTCTCATGGCCCTAGTCCCCTCCCGTGACTCGAGAGCCATGACGCGCTCCCCCTCGCCACGGGCACGGAGACCTGACTTCCCTGGCACCGCACGAGAGGCTCCCTGAGATCCTCGTTTTGCCTCGTGAGAAAACCCCCACGGGCGCTGCAGCTCGAGGAAACCCCTGAGAAGCCCCCGTCCTCGCGAGGTGAGGGCCTTCTTTTCCTGCCTTACCCAGAGCGCAATCCTGAGTCCTCTCTCCAAACTGAAGAGGAGGCCTGACTCCCTTGAGGCCACTCAGTGGGCTCCAAGAGATCTGCGTCGCGACTTGAAAGGAGAGCGGCATCCTTTTCTTGCCCTCCGGACGAGGCCTGACTCCCCGGGGGAGTCTGGAACGCCACCCTGAGATCCCTGTCTTCCCTTGAGAGGAACGTTAAGTCCCGGACACAGACCTAGATGAGGTCTCTTTGGCTCTGCAGTGACTCGAGTGCAACCCCCTGCTTTCCCTCGCAACTCGAATGGAAGATTAGGCTTCTCGGGGCCAATACAAGAGGAAGCCTGAAATCCCCGTCGTAACTCTAGAATCCCGCCGCAACTCGAGAAAATCCATATGGTTCCAACGTCTTCGCAAGATGAGGCACTTGCCCGCTACGGCGTCTCAAGGGAAGTCCTAGGTTCTGTCCTGAAGTGCGAAACGGTACCTGACTCCTTTCATGCATCCCCCAAAAGTCCCTCACACGCCGGTTTCCCTCGAGGGTAACACCGAGGGTTCCAGCCCCACTTCATCCGAGCCCCTTCTCCCCTCCTGACCGCGACAGGAGAGTCGATCCCCCTGCGTTGTCTTGAAGGGTCCCCGGCCTTCCCGGCACACCTCAGGATGAAGCCGGCCTCACTAGGAAATTTGAGACTAGCCCCGTGGGTGGTCCCACATGCCGAAAGACCCCAATTTCCCTGTCTGCTCTTGAAAAGAACCCGAGGCCCGGACACCTCTTCGAAGGCAAGCCAGTGGGTGAAGGCACAACACGAAGGGGCACTGTCACTGTTGTGCATGGTCCAGAAACACCCGCAGGTTCCACACACAGCTCAACAAGGGGCCTGAGACCCCCTGAGCACCTCAAGAGGCAAGCGGAGTTCCCTTCCTCAGACAAGACGATTCCTGACTCTCTTGTCCCAACTCTGCAAGGACCCTGCGGTCGGAGTCCAAAACGGAGAGGAAGCCTGAGGTTCTTGCCTTCCCTGGAGATGAGGCCCTCTTCCATTGCGCCAAACCCAGCGGAGTCCTGAGAGGCCCCGCCAACTCCACAGCATCCTTCATCTGTCAGAAGCACACTGGGAAGTTCCCTAAGGTCACCGGTAAACTGTTATTGCACAAGGTCCCCATGAAAAGGCCCACGCAGCAGGACAGCCACAGATTCTGTCTGCCATTAAAGGGCAGTAAGGTGCCCTACCCACTTCTTTGCTGCCTCGGCGGCCACCAGGGTGCAATTCGCGTACCCTTCCCTTTCCCATCCTAGCAGGTGCTCCAGGGCCCGCTGGCCTACAAAGTGCCAGAAGCAGGGCTGGGCCAGCTGGCCAGAATTCAGGGTTCTGTCCCTTGGACTTCCAGCGGACACTAGGCTGCTTGGGAAAACCGCCCAGACTCTGAGGTTTTTCAGCAGAGGGGTGGAGTGGTAAAGGCCTTGACCCCAAAGACGAGGTCTTCCTGCGACCGCCAGGTTGGGGAGCTCTGAGACTGTGCCAACACAGGGCGGAATACATGGTTCCCTGCTCCAGGCAGTCCCCGTTCCCTTACCTGTGTTCCGCACCCCTCTGCTGTGGCCAATGGATGCCGATCCTTGGGGATCCAGGAGTTCACGAAATGGGCATTCCCAGCCGCAATGGCAACCCCGAGAGCACAAGTGGGAAGCCCTCCACCACCCCCGCCAGGAGTCGACCCCCGCTGGGAACGGACCCCCCACCCCGCCCCGCGCCGCCAGGTTTCGCCCCGGCCCTGTCGGGCTCCCGGCGGGTTCCCAGCCACATTGGCGACCCCCGGGAGCACAACAGGGACCGACCACCCACCCACAGCGAGCGGAATCTCGACCTGTGCAGCCCAGGTTTACCCCGCCCTGGGTGCGCTCCCGGCGCGTTTCCAGCCGCAGTGGCCATCTCCGAGAGCACTACTGGGAAGCCCTCCCCCACCCCCGCCAGGAGCCAACACCCGCCCTGCGCCGCCCGGGTTTGCCCCGCCCCTGCCGCGCTCCAGGGGCGCTGCCCACCTTCACCAGTGGCTCCTGGTGAGCCCCGTCCCCACGCCCGGTTCCAGGAGAGGCTCTCGGACCTCGCTGCTGCCGCCAGGTCAAACATGAGGACAATACATACACCCCACAGAGACAATCCAAGCTGTCTATGATTTAGGGATAAAACGAGGACTACAGAAAGGCAAGATGACCTGACCTAGGAGGGCCATGATATTCTATAGAACCAGACAAAGTTGGTTACCAAGGAAACTTTTTTCCTTGGAACCCGGAAAGCTGGTTCTTTGCATATGCAATGACCAACAATTAGCTTGTTACCCAAGCCTGCCTCACTGCCACCCCCATCCCCCCACTCCCCAGAAGACTGGCTCAAAGAAATATTTTAAATCTCAGGCGGAAACCTGGAAGATGTCTTGTCTGTCTGTTTGGATTAAGGTATGTGTCAGTGTGAGCCTTGTGTTTTTTGATAATATTGCTCAAGTTCTATGTTCTGATATCAATGGTCTCAAGACAAGGCAGCCCTTCCAAATCAAACTGCTGGAAATACAAGAAAACATTGACCTAAATGAATGTCAGAGTCCCGTGAACTGGGAACTAGTCAATATTAAATATCTAGTATTTTTGGTTTTGCTCCTCCATTATAGACATGTCTAAGAGTCAACAACATTAAGCACAACATGTTCATAGTGCCTAGGTTTATTCTAAGGTAAAAATTGCTCTATTGTTATATGTGTCACAAGCTTGTCAGCAAGAAAGTACCTGGAAACAGCAACAACCAATGTAAAAAATGTAAATGTGATATGAGCTTTTAGATAAACTCTTAACAATAATTATACTCTAAAATATCCGCCTCTCATAGTCTTGATTGAAGGCAGAGGAGAAGGGGATGACAGAAGATAAGATGGTTGGATGGCATCACTGACTCGATGGACATGAGTTTGAGCAAGCCCCTGGAGTTGGTGATGGACACGGAAGCCTGGCGTCCTGCAGGCCACGGGGTCCCAAAGAGTCAGACTCGACTGAGAAACTGAACTGAACTGAACTTACAATCGTTCCTCCAGGTGTTTTGGTTACCTGAGTTTCTATCCTGGTGCTAAACTAAGTGACGACAGTGTATTGAATAGCTAGGTCACTTCCAAATAAATGAAACTTCTTAAACATTCACGACTTGAAAGGACCTCCCTTTTACACAGAAACAAAAGACATTTTTGACTCTGCATGAATAGTGACTGGCACCATCCGAACATATTAAATGTAAGAAAGCAATTTTTTTGTTTTGTTTTGTTTTGTTCTGTTCTTGCAGGAAGCGGGGTGGGCGCTATTATCACTGATAGGTATGCTCACCAATCTATCAAATGCCAATATAAGAGTGAGTTCTTGGTTGCTGAAGGGAAATGTATGACTTGTTTTTACAAGAATGTATGGAATGCAATCACACTTTAAGAAGGAAAACGAAGTAGTTCTGTCTTACAGGTGGCATTTTCAGGACGGGAGAAGCAAAGGAATGGGTACAGAATGGGATAAGGAGGTTGTAGGGAAAGTAGGCCCCCAGAAAAGAGTTTTGTGCCTAGCACAAGTTTTCTTGAGATGTTGAACTGCCTTTGCTAATGGAGTTTAAGTTTCTTTACCTCTTAAGTGATCTCTTCTAGGTTGACCTAGAACAGAAATCTTTTGTTAGCTTTGGCTAAGAGGAGAAGTATTGTTTCACGGTGACATATGTGATCCTACCTGACTGTTCTCATCCCCTTTGATATCTATGCACTGCTGCTGCTGCTGCTGCAGCTGCTAAGTGGTTCAGTCGAGGCTGACCCTGTGCCACGCCATAGATGGCAGCCCACCAGGCCCCGCAGTCCCTGGGGTTCTCTAGGCAAGAACACTGTAGTGGGTTGCCATTTCCTCCTCCTATGCATGAAAGTGAAAAGTGAAAATGAAGTCGCTCAGTGGTGTCCGACTCTTAGCCACCCCATGGACTGCAGCCTACCAGGCTCCTCCGTCCTTGGGATTTTCCAGGAGTGGGGTGCCATTGCCTTCTCCCATATCTATGCACAAGCCTGCCTAAATAATTGACTTCTAGCCAACTTTGGGATGCCCATGACCACCCACCCTTACCAGGCAACAGAGAAGAGAAAAACACTTACCACAGGAGGTTCTGATAAGGAACAAGGAACTAACAAGCTCCCACCTACCAGGATTCTGCAGAGGTCAACAAGAGGTCAGCAAGAGATGAGAGACTGCAGTCCAGAGGTCCTAGCTACTTCCATCTAGCAACAAACACCCAGCATAGTCAAAACGATTGCAATGTTAAAGAATAAATAAATAAATAAAAGGACAGAAGTTCTTTGAACACATGTCTGAATTTAGGGGTGAGGCATTACATATGTGTCCCAGGATAATCTTAAAGTGTCAGAAAGTAAAGAAATTAAAGACAACTATCAAGCTGTCCAAACTGATAAAAATGAATGATTACACAGTTTTATCTGTATACATTAGCAGATAATAATCTGAAAAGGAATTTTAAAAAATTCCCTTTCAATAATATCAACATGAATAAAACACTTTGCCATGGATGTAACGAGGATGACAAGACTGGCACACTGGAAATTATACACCCTGGCTGAAAACTATCCTGAATACATGGACAGATATTCCATAACGATGGAAAGACTTAAGATGGCAATACCATGGAATGCATCTTCAATCTGAAATGAAGATTTGATATGATTTGATCGCTCAGAGCTTTTGTGTCATCAAGTGTTATTAAAGTACTAAAGAGATAGAGAAAGCTGCTGACTTAGACTCGAGGCGGGGTGGGGGGGGGTAGTAAGAGTACCCCCTGCTGGTCTTTAGCCAGATATTCTACAGGCACTAGCAGTCAGCTAAGGAAAGAAAGGAACTGTTTCAGGGAATGGCACCAGGCCCCTCCCCCACGACATGCATTGAGATAATATTGGCAGCAGGTGAGTCATCCCGGGCCAAAACTTGATTGACATGAATCTTGAAGAAAGGCAGTATTGCAGGCAAATATATCATTTCCTTAACATAGATAAGGAGAACAAGCTAGGAGGAAAACATGCTGTTTTGTTCAAATCGCTTCTGAGCCTTTTGGGGGAACCGACCTGAAGCCAGAGTCTAGCGGAAATACATAGGATATTTACATCGCTTAAGACAAACATTTTCTTAGGAAAAAATGCATTGCTTAGCTCAAGGTTTGTCTGCGAAATTCTTACACATCAGGAGATGGCTCCGAGCTGGGTTTCCACACACAAGAACATGCATGCAAAGGACAAGCCTGCACAGCCCATCTGCCCTGCTCCCGCACAGCCAGCAGCATTTCCAAGTGACCTCCTAAGGCCTTCCCCAAAATACAGGGGCACCTCTGGGTTTCCTGTTTCCCTCACTTCGAACACTTTTCTTAAAAAAAAAAAAAATCCTGCACACTTCTTGATAGAATGCCACAGTGCAAGGAATACAGTCCTTCAATATTTAAACCTCCATTTGCAAAACACTTTGAGCTTGGTTTTGTTTTGTTTGGTTTTTTAATTACACCACCACATAATTTAAAGCTTTTACACGTTCTAATTATTCAGTTCCAAAACACCAAACTTTTATTGCACAGGGTCCTCATGAAAAGGCCCACGCAGCTGGACAACCACAGATTCTGCCATGAAAGGGCAGCAAGGTGCCCACCCCCTTCTTTGCTGCCTGGGCGGCCACCAGGGTTTGAAATCCATGCACCCTACTAAGTTTCTAGGGTGCAATCCGTGGACCCTTCCCTTTCCCATCCCAGCAGGTGCTCAAGGGCCCGCTGGCTTACAAAGTGCCAGAAGCAGGGCTGGGCCAGCCGGCCAGAGTTCAGTGATCTGTCCCTTGGACTTCCAGCGGACACTAGGCTGCTTGGAAGAACCGCGCAGACTCTGAGATTTTTCAGCAGAGGGGTGGAGCGGTAAAGGCCTTGACCCCAAAGGCAAGGCTTTTCTGCGACCTCCAGGTTGGGGAGCTCCGAGAATGTGCCAACAGACGGCGGAATACTTGGTTCCCTGCTCCACGCAGTCCCAGTTCCCTTACCTGTGGTCCGCAGCCCTCCACTGCACCCACGGGATGGCGATCCTTGGGGACCCAGGAGCGGATGAAATGGGCGTTCCCAGCCGCAGTTGCAACCCCTGAGAGCACAACTGGGAACCCCTCCCCATCCCCCCCATGAGCCGACCCCCGCCCCGCGCCCCCAGGGTTAGCCCCGCCCCTGCCGCGCTCCCTGCGCGTTCCCAGCCGCAGTGGCGACCCCCGGGAGCACAACTGGGACTGACCCCCACCTAAAACCATCGGAATCTCGACCCGCGCAGCCCGGGTTTACCCAGTCCCGGGTGCGCTCCCGGGGCGTTTTCAGCCTCAGTGTCCACCTCCGAGAGCACAACTGGGAAGCCCGCCCCCACCGCCGCCAGAAGCCGACCCCCGCCCCACACCGCCCGCGTTCGCCCCGCCCCTGCACGGTCCAGGTACCTTCCCAGGTTCTAGCGTTCACGCCCGGGTAGGAGCAGGATGTAGGAGTATGGGAGATGTGTCTGGAGCCTGACAGCCTCAGCTCCGCTCTGGCCTGCCCTTTGGACCTAGGAGCCAGGCCAACTTGCAGAGTGCTTAGGGCCCCATTGTATGCAAACTACCAAGGCCTACCGCAAGGAGAGCTCTGTCCGAGGGAAGGGAAGCGCCCCAGGCTGCGTTCCCAAGCTGTTGCTTGGCAATGCAGACTCAGCGGTAAACGGAGGGAATCAGGGTCCTAGTGCCCCTGTCTTGGGGAGGAAGCTCCACAGCCAGAGTGTTCCTCCCTTTGTGCCCAGAAAGCGCCTGCCCGACTGGGCTTCCCCGGAGCTCTGTTGCAGAGCAGAGACGTGTGGATGTGTTTTGGGGCCTTGACATGTGCGTTTGGGCTCCCTAGCACAGCCCCAGCGTAGGGGAACCAGCCCCTGAGCAAAGAGCTCCAGGCAGTGCTTTGTGCCCAGGCCTGGATGCCCAGTCCCAGCACGAGGGAGAGATGAGTTAGGCTACCGGCGGGTCCTTGCAAGCCTGTATTGGAAAGGACCGAGTGAGCTTCCACACCGGCGGAGCTGCAGACCTGCGCCCAGGCGCGATAGGACAGAGCCCCTGTCGAGAGGCTGCTCTGCCTGGGCGAGCCTCGCCAAGCCCTTCCCAGCTTCTAGCGTTTGCGCCTGCAAAGGAGCAGGCTGCGGGAGTGTGGGCGACATGACTGGCTCCTGACTGGCCTCAGCTCCGCTCTTGCCTTCCCTTTGGACCTAGGAGCCAGGCCTCCTTGCAGACGGCTTAGGACACGGGGGTGTGCAAACTGCGAAAGCCTCCCGCAAGGAGACCTCTGTCTGAGGGAAGGGAAATGCCCCAGGTTGCATTCCCAAGCTGTTGCTT
Source organism: Bubalus kerabau (assembly GCF_029407905.1). Lineage (NCBI taxonomy): Eukaryota > Metazoa > Chordata > Mammalia > Artiodactyla > Bovidae > Bubalus > Bubalus kerabau. Next base: position 954,416 of record NW_026577887.1, on the reverse strand, counting down.
GGTAGCCCAGACTCAGCGCTGAACGGAGCGAATCAGGGTCCCAGTGCCCCTGTCATGGGGAGGGAGCTCCACAGCCAGAGTGTTCCTCCGTTTGTGTTCAGAAACCGCCTTACAGACTGGGCTTCCCCGGAGCTCAGCTCCAGAGCAGAGTCGTGTGCATGTGGTTTAGGGCCTTCGCCTGTGCCTTTGGGCTCCCTAGCACAGTCCCAGTGCAGGGGAACCAGCCCCTGAGCAGAGAGCTCCAGGCAGTGCTCTGTGCCCTGGATTGGAAGCCCACTCCCAGCACGCGGGAGAATAGAGTCAGGCCGCCGTCGGGTGCTTGCAAGCCTGTATTGGGAAGGACCGAATGAGCTTCCACTCCGGCGGAGCTCCAGATCTGCGCCCAGGCGCGATATCGCAGAGCCCCGGCCTAGAGGCTGCTCTGCCTGGGCGAGCCTCGCCAAGCCCTTCCCAGCTTCTAGCTTTCGCGCAGGGGAAGGAACAGACTGCGGAAGTGGGGGAGACGTGACTGGCGGGCGCCTTACTGGCCTCAGCTCCGCTCTTCCCTTCCCTTTGCACCTATGATCCATGCCTACTTGCAGAGGGCTTAGGGACCGAAGGAGAGCTCTGTCAGAGGGAAGGGAAGCGCCCCAGGCTGCATTCCTAAGCTGTTGTTTAGCCGCCCAGACTCAGCGCTGCACAGGGGTAATCAGGCTCTCTGTGGCCGCAGCTTCACACACAGGTGTGTCTCCGTAGGAATCAAGAAAGATCCTGACAGAGTGAGGTTCATTAGAGCTATACTAAAGAGCAAAGGCTTGTCCATGTGGTCTTGCCTTCCCCTGTGCCTTTGGGTCTCCAGGCTCGGCCCCAGCTCCGTGGAAACAACCCCTGAGAAAATATCTTCAAGATACGCTTTTCCCAGAGGCTGGGAACTGGGGTTCATAGGAGGAGAGAAAAGCAAGCCTCCTTCGGGCATGAAAGGCAGCCAACCTGCCTGTGTTTTGAAGCCTCTATTTGGAAGGAATGGGTTAGCTTCTCCTAAAGGAGACCTCCAGATCTGCTCAGAAGTCGGTAATTCCAGAGGCAGGGTACTGGTTCCTGACTGTCCTTTGCTAGCCTTGAAAGATATTCCTAGATTCTAGAGTTATTTTCCATGAAGGTGCAGGCTTCGGGAATGTGTCAGACGGGACTGGCTCCTTATTGACCTCAGCTCAGCTATTGCCTTTCCATTCAAACTAGGACAAGGCCCTACTTTATGAAGGGTAAGGATCTTCTTCTTTGCAAACTGCCAAGGGCTACAGCAATGAGACCTCTGTCAAGGTGAGGGAAGCCTAAGAGGATGGATTCTCAAGCAGGTGCTTTGCCACAAAGCATCAGCACCCCACGGAGAGAATCAAGCTCCCTGTGCACCAATGTTGGGAGTGTAGCTTCACACACAGAGTTGTCTCTATAGGAGCCAAGAATGTTCCTGAGAGATTAGGTTCACTAAACCTCTCCTACAGAGCATAGACCTGTCCATGTGGTTTTGCCTTCCCCTGTGAGTTGGGTCCTCGAGGTCCACCACACCTCCGGGGAAACTGTCCCTGAGAAAAGATCTCCAGGAACCGCTTCGCCGAGGCTGGGAAATGCTGTTCACAGGAAGTAAGGCAAGCGAATCTCCTGCAGAGTAAAAGAGGCCTTACAGTCCCTGGAGGAGCAGGCTGCCAGAGTGTGTGAAACCTGACTGTTGCCTTACTGGCCTCAGCTCCGCCATTGCCTGTTCATCCGAGCTAGCACCCAGGCCTACTTGGAAAAGCGTTTGGGTGCAGATTTCTACAAAGTGCCAAGGGCTATAGCAGTGAGAATGCTCTCAGTGGTAAGGGAGAGCATTTTATGGATTCTCAAGCTGTTTTCTGAACGACAGCGTCAAAATGAAGAGAGAGAATCAGGCTCTCTGTGCCCCTATGTTAGGTACGCAGCTTCACACACAGAGATGTCTCTGTAGGAGCCAAGAATGCTCCTGAGAGATGAGGTTCACTAGAGGTCTGCTACAGAGCATAGACCTGTCCATGTGGTCTTGCCTTCCCCTGTGCCTTTGGGCCCTGGGCTCGGCCCCATCTCCGTGGAAACAACCCCTGAGAAAATATCTTCAAGATACGCTTTTCCCAGAGGCTGGGAACTGGGGTTCATAGGAGGAGAGAAAAGCAAGCCTCCTTCGGGCACGAAAGGCAGCCAACCTGCCTGTGTTTTGAAGCCTCTATTTGGAAGGAATGGGTTAGCTTCTCCTAAAGGAGACCTCCAGATCTGCTCAGAAGTCGGTAATTCCAGAGGCAGGGTGCTGGTTCCTGACTGCCCTTTGCCAGCCTTGCAAAGACATTCCAAGATTCTAGAGTTATATTTCATGAAGGAGCAGGCTTCGGGAATGTGTCAGAGGGGACTGGCTCCTTATTGGCCTCAGCTCAGCTATTGCCTTTCCATTCAAACTAGGACAAGGGCCTACTTTATGAAGGGTAAGGGTCTTCTTCTTTGAAACTGCCAAGGGCTACAGCAATGAGACCTCTGTCAAGGCGAGGGAAGCCTAAGAGGACGGATTCTCAAGCAGGTGCTTTACTACAAAGCATCAGCACCCCACGGAGAGAACCAAGATCCCTGTTCCCCAATGTTGGGAGTGTAGCTTTACACACAGAGTTGTCTCTATAGGAACCAAGAATGTTCCTGAGAGATTAGGTTCACTAAACCTCTCCTACAGAGCATAGACCTGTCCATGTGGTTTTGCCTTCCCCTGTGAGTTGGGTCCCCGAGGTCCGCCACACCTCCGGGGAAACTGTCCCTGAGAAAAGATCTCCAGGAACCGCTTCGCTGAGGCTGGGAAACGCTGTTCACAGGAAGTAAGGCAAGCGAATCTCCTGCAGAGAAAAAGAGGCCTTACTGTCCCTGGAGGAGCAGGCTGCCAGAGTGTGTGAAACCTGACTGTTGCCTTACTGGCCTCAGTTCCACCATTGCCTGTTCCTCCGAACTAGGACCCAGGCCTATTTGGAGAAGCGTTTGGGTGCGGATTTCTACAAAGTGCCAAGGGCTACAGCAGTGAGAATTCTCTCAGCGGTAAGGGAGAGCATTTTATGGATTCTCAAGCTGTTTTCTGAACGACTGCGTCAAAATGAACTGAGAGAATCAGGCTCTCTGTGCCCCTATGTTAGGTACGCAGCTTCACACACAGAAGTGTCTCTATAGGAGCCAAGAATGTTCCTGAGAGATGAGGTTCACTAGAAGTCTGCTACAGAGCATAGACCTGTCCATATGGTTTTGCCTTGCCCTGTGAGTTGGGTCCCCGAGGTCCGCCCCAGCTCAGGGGAAGGAGCCCCTGAGAAAAGATCTCCAGGGACCGCTATTCCCCCAGGCTGGCAAACGCAGTTCACAGGAGGTAACACAAGCGAGCCTCCTGCAAGGCACAACAGGCCTTAGTGTCCCTGGACGATCAGGCTGCCAGAGTGTGTGAGACCTGACTGGTGCCTTACTGGCCTCAGCTCCGCCATTGCATGTTCCTCCGAACTAGGACCCAGGCCTACTAGGAGAAGGGTTTGGGTATGGATTTCTAAATACTGCCAAGGGGTATAGCAATGAGAACTGTGTCACGGGTAAGGAAGAGCATTGTATGGATTTTCAAGCTGTTGTTTGAACGACAGCTTCAAAGCTGCACAGAGAGAATCAGACTCTGTGTCTCCATGTTCGGTACACAGCTTCACAGACAGGGGTGTCTCCATAGGAAACAAGAACGTTCCTGACAGAGTGAAGTTCACTAGAGCTCTCCTAGAGAGCAAAGACTTGTCCATGTGGTTTTTCTTCCCCTGTGCGTTTGGGGCTCCAGGCTCGGCCCCAGCTCTGTGGAAACAACCCCTGAGAAAAGATCTTCAAGATCCGCTTTTCCCAGAGGCTGGGATGTGGGGTTCATAGGAGGCGGGAAAAGCAGGCCTCATTCAGAGAGCAAGAGGCAGCCAAGCGGCCTGCGTTTGGAAGCCTCTATTTGGAAGAATGGGTTAGCTTCCCCTAAGGGAGACCTCCAGATCTGTTCAGAAGTCGGTAATTCCAGAGGCAGTGTGCAGGGTGCTGACTGCCCTTTGCCAGCCTTGCAAAGACATTCCTAGATTCTACAGTTATCTTCCTGAAGAAGCAGGCTTTGGGAATATGTCAGACTTGACTGGCGCCTTATTGGCCTCAGCTCAGCTATTGCCTTTCCATTCAAAGTAGGACAAGGCCCTACTTTATGAAGGGTAAGGGTCTTCTTCTTTCCAAACTGCCGAGGGCTACAGCAATGAGACCTCCGTAAATGCGAGGGAAGCATAAGTGGATGGATTATCAGGAAGGTTCTTTGCCACCAAGCATCAGCACCCCACGGAGGGAATCAGGCTCCCTTTGCCCCTATGTGGGGTGTGTAGATTCACACACAGTGGTGTCTCTACAGGAGCCAAGAATGTTCTTGAGAGATGAGGCTCACAAGAGCTCTCCTACAGAGTGCTCACCTGTACATGTGGTTTCGCCTTCCCCTGTGAGTTGGGTCCCCGAGGTCCGCCCCAGCTCCGAGAAAACAGCCTCTGAGAAAAGATCTCCAGGAACCGCTTTTCGCCCAGGCTGGGAAAAGCTGTTCACAGGAAGTAAGGCAAGTGAGCCTCCTGCAGAGAAAAAGAAGCCTTACTGTCCCTGGAGGAGCAGGCTGCCAGAGTGTGTGAAAACTGACTGGTGCCATACTGGTCTTAGCTCCGCCATTGCTTGTTCCTCCGAACTGGGACTCAGGCCTACTTGGAGAAGGGTTTAGGTGCAGATTTCTACAAACTGCCAAGGGCTACTGCAATGAGAACTCTCTCAGAGGTAAGGGCGAGAATTGTATGGATTCTCAAGCTGTTTTCTGAACGACAGCATTAAACCTGCACAGAGAGAATCAGGCTCTCTGCCGCCATGTTGGGTACGCAGTTTCACACACAGAGGTGTCCGCATAGGAGCCAAGAACGTTCGTCAAAGACTGAGGTTCACTAGAGCTCTCTTAGAAAGCAAAGACTTGTTCCTGTGGTTTTGCCTTCCCCTGTATGTGTGGGTCTCTGGGCACAACCCCAGCTCCGTGGAAACAACCCCTGAGCAAAGATCTCCAAGAATCTGCTTTTCGCCCATGCTGGGAACCAGGGATCATAGGAGGCAGGAAAAGCAAGCCTCCTTCAGGCAAGAAGAGGCAGCCAACCGGCCTGTGTTTGGAAGCCTCTATTTGCAAGGAATGGGTTAGCTTCTCCAGAAGGAGACCTCCAGATCTGCTCAGAAGATAGATATTCCAGAGGCGGGGTCGAGGTTCCTGACTGCCCTTTGCCAGCCTTGCAAAGACATTCCTAGATTCTAGCAATATTTTCCATGAAGGAGCAGGCATCGGGAATATGTCAGAGTTGACAGGTGCCTTACTGGCCTCAGCTCAGCTATTGCCTTTCCTTTCAAACTAGGATCAGGGCCTACTTGGTGAAGGGTAAGGGTCTGCTTCTTTCCAAAGTGCCAAGAGACACAGCAATGAGACCTCTGTCAAGGCGAGGGAAGCGTAAGCGGATGGATTCTCAAACAGGTGCTTTGCCACAAAGCATCAGCACCCCACAGAGAGAATCAGGCTCCCTGTGCCCCTATGTTCGGTGTGTAGCTTTACACACAGAGGTGTCTCTGTACGAGCCAAGAATGTTCCTAAGAGATGAGACACACTAACGTCTCCTACAGAGCATAGACCTGTCCATGTGGTTTTTCCTTCCCCTGTGAGATGGGTCCCCGAGGTCCACCCCAGCTCTGGGGATAGAGCCCCTGAGAAAAGATCTCCAGGAACCGCTTTTTGCCCAGGCTGGGAAACGCAGTTCACAGGAGGCAAGGCAAGCGAGCCTCCCGCAGGGAAAAATAGGCCTTACTGTCCCTGGAGGAGCAGGCTGCCAGAGTGTGTGACACCTGACTGGTGCCTTACTGACCTCAGCTCCGCCATTGCATGGCCATCCAAACCAGGACCCAGGCCTACTTGGAGAAGGGTTTGGGTGCGGATTTGTAAAAACTGCCAAGGGCTACTGCAATGAGAAGTCTCTCAGAGGTAAGGGAGAGCATTGTATGGATTCTCAAGCTGTTGTTTGAACGACAGCTTCAAAGCTGCAAAGAGAGAATCAGGCCCTGTGTGCCCCCTTGTTGGGTATGCAGCTCCACACACAGAGGTATCCCCGTAGAATCCAAGACTTTCCTCACATACTGAGGTTAACTAGAGTTCTCCTACAGAGCAAAGACTTGTCCATGTGGTTTTGCCTTCCTCTGTGCGTGTGGGTCTCCGGGCTCAGCTCCAACTCCGTTGAAATAGCCCCTTAAAAAAGATCTCCAAGAACCACTTTTCCCCCAGGCGGGAAGCAGAGTTCACAGGAAGCGGAACAAGCAAGCCTCCTTCGGGCAAGTAGAGGCAGCCAACTAGCCTGTGTTTGGAAACCTCTCTTTGGAAGGAATGGTTAGCTTCTCCAAAAGAAGACCTCCAGATCTGCTCAGAAGACGGAAATTCCAGAGGCAGGGTCGAGGTTCCTGACTGTCCTTTGCCAGCCTTGCAAAGACATTTCTAGATTCTAGCGTTATTTTCCATGAAGGAGCAGGCTTCAGGAATATGTCAGACTTGACTGGCGCCTTATTGGCCTCAGCTCAGCTATCGCCTTTCCGTTCAAACTAGGACAAGGGCCTACTTGGTGAAGGGTAAGGGTCTGCTTCTTTCCAAACTGCCAAAGGCTACAGAAAAGACACCTCTGTCAAAGAGAGGGAAGTGGAAGCGGATGGATTCTCAAACAGGTGCTTTGCCACAAAGCATCTGCACCCCACGGAGAGAATCAGGCTGCATTTGCCCCTATGTTGGGTGTGTAGCTTCAAACACAGAGGTGTCTCTATAGGAGCCGAGAATGTTCCTGGGAGATGAGGTTCACTAGAGCTCTGCTATGGAGCATAGACCTGTCCATATGGTTTTGCCTTCCCTGTGAGTTGGGTTCCCGATGTTCGCCCCAGCTCCGAGGAAGAAACCCCTGAGAAAACACCTCCAGGAACTGCTTTTCGTCCAGACTGGGAAACGCAGTTCACAGAAGGCAAGGCAAGCGAGCCTCCTGCAGAGAAAAAGAGGCCTTACTGCCCCTGGAGGAGCAGGCTGCCAGAGTGTGTGACACCTGACTGGTGCCTTACTGACCTCAGCTCCGCCATTGCATGTTCCTCCGAACTAGGACCCAGGACTACTTGGAGAAGGGTTTGGGTGCGGATTTCTAAAAACTGCCAAGGGCTACAGCAATGAGAACTCTGTCACGGGTAAGGAAGAGCATTGTATGGATTTTCAAGGTGTTTTTTGAACGACATCTTTAAAGCTACACAGAGAGAATCAGGCTCTCTGTGCCCCCATGTTGGGTACGCAGCTTCACACATAGGGGTGTCTCCATATGAATCAAGAATGTTCGTGACAGAGTGAAGTTCACTAGAGCTCTCCTAGAGAGCAAAGACTTGTCCATGTGGTTTTTCTTCCCCTGTGAGTTTGGGTCTCCAGGCTTAGCCCCAGCTCCGTGGAAACAACCCCTGAGAAAAGATCTTCAAGATCCGCTTTTCCCAGAGCCTGGGAAGCTGGGTTCATAGGAGGCAGGAAAATCAAGCCTCCTTCGGGCACGAAGAGGCAGCCGACCGGCCTGTTTTTGGAAGTCTCAATATGGAAGGAATAAGTTAGCTTCTCCTAAAGGAGACCTCCAGATCTGCTCAGAAATCGGTAATTCCAGAGGCAGGGTGCAGGCTCCTGACTGCCCTTTGCCAGCCTTGCAGAGACATTCCTAGATTCCAGCGTTATTTTCCATGAAGGAGCAGGCTTCGGGAATATGTCAGACTTGACTGGCGCCTTATTGGCCTCAGCTCAGCTCTTGCCTTTCCTTTCAAACTAGGACAAGGGCCCACTTTATGAAAGGTAAGGGTCCTCTTCTTTCCAAACTGCCAAGGGCTACTGCAATGAGACCTCTGTCAAGGCGAGGGAAGCGTAAGCTGATGGATTCTCAAGCAGGTGCTTTGCCACAAAGCATCAGCACCCCACGGAAAGAATCTGGCTCCCTTTGCCCCTACGTTGCGTGTGTAGCTACACACACAGAGGTGTCTCGATAGGAGCCAAGAATGTTCCTGAGAGAGGAGGTTCACTGTTGGGGGCCAGAGTGAGGCACTCCGCCCATGGCAAAGGTCATGAGGAAGGAGGCTTGACATACGCAAAGGCGGGATCGAGCCTCAGGAGTCCCCCTGGAAATCCTCGAGCATCTACCCCCATAACCAGAGCCTGCCTACCTTACTACTTTGTGCTCTCACCTACACCTCTGACTTTACGGGGGGCTGTCCCCCACCACCTCTTTCGGAGAAGGAGTTAACCTAGAGCTCCAGTTGATAAAAACCCCTGGGTGTGACAAGAGTGTTTTAACCTACAAACTCCTCTGAAGGTTCTCTAGCCTGCCTGACAGGCTTGTCCGGCCACTTGTGATTGCTCACAGCCTCCCAACCATGAGAGGCACGAGATGTTTTAAACCTTCTAAAAACAGGTTCCTTAGAAAAGTTAGAAAATTATTAGTATAAGTATAATGGGCTGATTAGAAATCATATTGGTGAAGGGTTTTTCATTTGTTGAGCTGATGTTTACTGCTAAGTCTCCACATCCCCTGCCCTTATACACATTAATGAATATATAGAAGAAATAAGTATTAACCTTTGATATAAATCACGTTAGACCTTAGGCTAAGTAAATTCTTTCCTTAACTAAAACCCACTACACCCTCACCCTATAGGAATGTAACTTTATTTGGGTGGCGTCTGTTTTAAGAATAATCACCCCTGGAGAAATAAGTGTCCTGGTTGACTGACCGCTGTCACAAGGAGAGGGTCGTAAATTGTCAGCAGGCCCCCCGGCCAGAAGATGATGTAACACCCCTAAGACCTCTGTATACTTTTGTATGAAGCACCTGACTTTGATAAAAGTCAGGACTGCTGACCCCACGTGACTTTTGCATAACATCTCAGTGTATAAAAGTAGACCATGGAAAATAAAGAATTGGGATCAGTTTCTCGAAATACTGGTCTCCCCATGTCTCTCTCTCTCTCTCTCACTCTGGTTGAGTCTCCATCTGGAGCGCGGAACCCACCAAGCTTACTAATTTTGCCTGGGCTTCTAAGGTCTGACCGGGGAGGCCTCAGTGTCTCCTTTCCTTCGGGAGAACGGAAGGACGCCTGCGGCCTACGTAAGTGGTGCAAGCTTCTTGTCTTGAAGTTTTATTGGTCCCCCGCGTAAACCAAGCTACTCAGCCTCTTTTCTCCACTGAATTTTCCTACTGAGCTATCCTCATTTTATTACTCTTTATATCCTTAATTAACGTTTAATTAAGCAGTTGTTCCCTGACCCTCGCCTGCGCTGTCTCTGCTTCAAATACCCTGGATCAGCTGGGGCTGGACCCCGGCAGTTCACTAGAGATCTCCTACAGAGCATAGACCTGTCCATTTGGTTTTGCCTTCCCCTGTGAGTTGGGTCCCCGAGGTCCGCCCCAACTCCGGGGAAACAGCCCCTGAGAAAAGATCTCCAGGAACTGCTTTCCGCCCAGGCTGGGAAACGCTGTTCACAGGAAGTAAGGCAAGCGAGCCTCCTGAAGGGAAATAGAGGCCTTACTGTCCCTGGAGGAGCAGGCTGCCAGAGTGTGTGACACCTGACTGGTGCCTTACTGGCCTCAGCTCCGCTATTGCATGTTCATCTGAACTTGAACCCAGGCCTACTTGGAGAAGTGTTTGTGTGCCGATTTCCAGAAACTGCGAAGGGCTACAGCAATGATAACTCTCTCAGTGGTAAGGGAGAGCATTGTGTGGATTCTCAATTTGTTGTTTGAACGACAGCGTCAAAGCTGCACAGAGAGAATCAGGTCTCTGTGTCTCTATGTTGGGTATGCAGCTTCCCACACAGAGATGTCCCCATTGGAGCCAAGAACATTCCCCATAGACTGAGGTTCACTAGAGCACTCCTAGAGAGCAAAGACTTATCCATGCGGTTTTCCCTTCCCCTGTGCATGTGGGTCTCCGGGATCGGCCCCTGCTCCATGGAAACAGCCTCTGAGAAAAGATCTCCAAGAACCTCTTATCCCCCAGGCTGGGTAGCGGAGTTCGCAGGAGGTGGGATAAGCAAGCTTCCTTCGGCAAGAAGAGACAGCCAACCGGCCTGTGTTTGGAAGCCTATATTTGCAAGGAATGGGTTAGTTTCTCCTGACCGAGACCGCCAGATGTGCTGAGAAGATAGAAATTCCAGAGGCAGGGTCGAGGTTCCTGACTGCCCTTTGCCAGCCTTGCAAAGACATTCCCAGATTCTAACGTTATTTTCCATGAAGGAGCAGGCATCGGGAATATGTCAGACTTGACTGGCGCCTTACTGGCCTCAGCTCAGCTACTGCCTTTCCATTCAAACAAGGACAAGGGCCTACTTGGTGAAGGGTAAGGGTCTGCTTCTTTCCAAACTGCCAAGGACTACAGCAATGAGACCTCTGTCAAGGTGAGGGAAGCCTATGCGGATGGATTCTTAGCAGGTGCTTTGCCACAAAGCATCAGCACCCACGGAGAGAATCAGACTCCCTTTGCCACTATGTTGGGTGTGTAGCTTCATGCACAGAGGTGTCTCTGTAGAAGCCAAGAATGTTCCTGAGAGATGAGGTTCACTAGAGCTCTCCTACAGAGCATAGACCTGTCCATGTGGTTTTGTCTTCCCCTGTGAGTTGGGCCCCCAAGGTCCGACCCAGCTCCAGGGAAACAGCCCCTGAGAAAAAATCTCCAGGAACAGCTTTGCGCCCAGGCTGGGAAATGCAGTTCACAGGAGGCAAGGCAAGCGAGCCTCCTACAGGGAAAAAGAGGCCTTACTGCTCCTGGACGATCAGGCTGCAAGAGTGTGTGAGAACTCACTTGTGCCTTACTGGCCTCAGCTCCGCCGTTGCCTGTTGTTCCGAGCTAGGACCCAGGCCTACTTGGAGAAGGGTTAGGGTGCGGATTTCTACAAACTGTCAAGGACGACAGCAATGAGAATTCTCTTAGCAGTAAGGGAGAGCATTGTATGGATTCTCAAGCTGTTGTTTGAATGACAGCTTCAAAGCTACACAGAGAGAATCAGGCTCTCTGTTCCCCTATTTTGGCTGTGCAGCTTCATACACAGAATTTGACTCTGTTGGAGCCAGAAATATTCCTGAAAGACTTAGGCTCACCAAAGCTGTCCTCCAGAGCAAAGACATTGGATGTGGTTTTGCCTTCCCTTGTCAGTATGGGTCCCCTAGCTTGGCCCCAGCTCCGGGGATACAGCCTCTGAAAAAAATCTTCCAAGAAGCGATTTTCCTCCAGGCTGTTAAGCGGAATTCCCAGTTTGCAAGTTAAGGAAGCCTGCTTCGTGGAAGAGCAAGCAGCCAACTGGCCCTGTGTTAGGAAGCCTGTATTTGAAAGGAATGGGTTAGCTTCTACAGCGGGAGAACCTCAGATCTGCTCAGGGGACTGAAATACTAGAGTCAGGGTCGAGGTTCTCCCTTGTCCTTTGCGCACCTTGCAAAGACATTCCTAGCTTCTAGCGTTAGTGTCCCTGTAGTAGCAGGCTGCAGGAGCGTGTGATAAATGACTGCCGCGTTCCTGTCCTCAGCTCCGCTATTGACTTTCTATTCGAACTAGAACCCAGGCCTACTTTGAGAGGGGTTAGGGTCCAGTGTTTCCAAACTGCCAAGGGCTACGGCAATGCGAGCTCTGTCAGAGGTAAGAAAAGAGCAATTGGTTGGATTCTTCAGCTGCTGCGTGGCTGCACAGCTTCCGCGCCGCATGGAGAGCATGAGGCTCCTTGTGGCCCTATTTTGGGTACGCAGCAACATGCACACAGAGTGTCTGTGTTCACTTATGTACAGGCTTATGTACACTAGAGCTCTCCTACAGAGTGAAGACCACTCAGTGGGCTCCAAGAGATACCTGTCAGGACTCGAGAAGAGAGTGGAGTCCTTTGCTTCCCCTCGAGATGAGGCCTGACTCCCCGGGTGAGTATGGAATGCAACCCCAAATACCTGTCGCCTATGGAGAGGAACATTAAATCCTGGATACAAGCCTAGATGAGGTCTAGTTTGCACTTCAGTGAATGGAGCCCAATCCCCAGCTCTCCCTGGCAACTCAAATGGAAGATTAGACTTCCTGGGCCAACACAAGAGGAAGCCTGAATTCCCCGTCGTAACTCGAGAATCCCACCGCAACTCGATAAAAACCACGTGCTTCCCTTGTCTCCGCAAGATGAGGCCCTTTGTCCGCTACAGCATCTCAAGAGAAGTCCCACGTTCCATCCTGAAATGCGAAACGGTACTTGGCACCCTTGATGCGACCCCAAAACTTCCGCGACATACCAGACTCACTCAAGGGGAACACCGAGGTTCCCGGCACCACTTCATCTGAGCCCCTTCTCCTCTCCTGATTGCGACAGGAGGGTCGACTCCCCTTATCTGTCTGCAAGGGGTTCCCGACCTTCCGGGCGCACCTCAGGATGAGGCCGGTCTCATGAGGAAGTTCGTGACGTAGTCTCGTGGGTGGTGCCACATGCCGAAAGACCCCAATTTCACGGTCCACTCTTGAAAAGAACCCGATGCCAGCACACCTCTTTGAAGGAAAACCTGTGGATGAAGGCACAAGACGAAGGGGCACTGACACACGCGTGCATGGTCCAGAAAAACCAACAGGTCCCACAGACATTTCGACAAGTGGACTGTCACCCTGTAAACAACTCGAAAGGAAAACGAAGGTCCACTTCCTCAACAGAAGACTAGGTGTGACTCTCTTGTGCCTACTCTGCAGGGACCATGTGATCCGAGTCAGAAACGGAGAGGAAGCCTGAGGTTCCGGCGTCCACTCGAGATGAGGCCCTCTTCCATTGCACCACAACCAGTGGAGTCCCGAGAGGCCCCTACCAACTCCACAGTATCCCTGAGTTCTCACAGGCACAATGGAAGCTCCCTGAGGTCACAGGCACAAGTTGAGGGAACCCTGGGTTTTCTGCCGCGACTCGAGAAAGACCGTGAGAGTGCTTCAAAATGTCTTGAGTCGCGATTCCCCTACCATGACTCGAGAGCCATGACACGCTGCCCCTCGCCATGCGCATGGAGACCTGACTTCCCTGGCGCCGCACGAGAGGCTCCCTGAGATCCTCGTCGTGCCTGGGGAGAAAACCCCCACGGGCGCCGCAGCTCGAGGAAACCCCTGAGATGCCCCCGTCCTCGCGAGCTGAGGGCCTTCTTTTCCTGCATGGCCTGGAGAGCAATCCCGGGTCCTCTCTCCAAACGGAAAAGGAGGCTGGACTCCCTTGAGGCCGCTCAGGCGGCTCCAAGAGACCCGCGTCGCGACTAGAGAGGAGAGCGGAGTCCTTGGATTGCCCTCGAGACGAGGCCTGACTCCCCGGGGGAGCCTGGAATGCAACCCCGAGATCCCTGCCTTCCCTGGAGAGGAATATTAGGTCCCGGACACACGCCTAGGTGAGGTCTCTTCGGCCCTGCAGTGACTCGAGCGCAATCCCCAGGTTTCCCTCGCAACCCGAGGGGAAGATTGGGCTTCCCAGGGCCAACCCAAGGGGAAGGCTGAGATCCCCGTCGTAACTCGAGAATCCCGCCGCAACTCGAGAAAAACCACGTGATTCCCACCTCTTGGCAAGATGAGGCCCTTGCCCGCCACGGCGTCTCAAGGGAAGCCCCCTGTTCCGCCCTGAAGGGCGAAACGGTCCCTGACAGCCTTCCTGCGACCCCCAAAAGTCCCCCGACACGCCGGGGTCCCCCGAGGGGAACATCGAGGGTCCCGGCACCGCTTCCTCTGAGCCCCTTCTCCCCTCCTGATCGCGACAGGAGAGGCGATTCCCCTGCGTGGTCTGGAAGGGGTTCCCGGCCTTCCTGGCGCACCTCAGGATGAGGCCGGTCTCACGAGGAAGTTCGAGACGAGCCACGTGGGTGGGGCCACATGCCGAACGCCCCCGATTCCCCGGTCCGCTCTTGAGAAGGACCCGAGGCCCGGACCCCTCTTCGAAGGCAACCCTGTGGCTGAAGGCACAAAACGAAGGGGCACTGCCACCCCCGTGCATCGTCCGCAAAGACCCGCGGGTTCCACACACAGCTCGACGAGGGGCCTGAGACCCCCTGAGCAACTCGAGAGGCCAGCGGGGTTCCCTTCCTCAGACAAGACGAGGCCTGACTCTCCTGTCCCAACTCTGCAGGGACCCTGCGGTCGGAGTCCGAAACGGAGAGGAAGCCTGAGGTTCCTGCCTCCCCTCGAGGTGAGGCCCTCTTCCGTTGCGCCAGACCCAGCGGTGTCCCGAGGGGCCCCGCCACCTCCACAGGATCCCTCGCCTCTCAGAGGCACCCTGGGAAGTTCCCTAAGGTCCCCAGCAGAAGGCGAGGGAAACGAGGGTTTCCCGCCACACCCCGAGAAAGACCTCGAGAGTCCTTCTTCAATGTGTCTCGAGTCCCTAGTCCCCTCCCGTGACTCGAGAGCCAGGACGCGATCCCCCTCGCCACGTGCATGGAGACCTGACTTCCCTGGCGCCGCACGAGAGGCTCCCTGAGATCCTCGTCGTGCCTCGGGAGAAAACCCCCACGGGCGCCGCTGCTCGAGGAAACCCCTGAGACACCCCCATCCTCGCGAGCTGAGGGCCTTCTTTTCCTGCATGGCCTGGAGAGCAATCCCGGGTCCTCTCTCCAAACGGAAGAGGAGGCTGGACTCCCTTGAGGCCGCTCAGGGGGCTAAAAGAGACCCGCGTCGCGACTCGAGAGGAGAGCGGAGTCCGTGGCTTCCCCTCGAGACGAGGCCTGATTCCCCGGGGGAGCCTGGAATGCAACCCCGAGATCCCTGCCTTCCCTGGAGAGGAATATTAGGTCCCGGACACACGCCTAGCTGAGGTCTCTTCGGCCCTGCAGTGACTCGAGCGCAACCCCCAGCTTTCCCTCGCAACCCGAGGGGAAGATTGGGCTTCCCAGGGCCAACCCAAGGGGAAGGCTGAGATCCCCGTCGTAACTCGAGAATCCCGCCGCAACTCGAGAAAAACCACGTGGTTCCCACCTCTTGGCAAGATGAGGCCCTTGCCCGCCACGGCGTCTCAAGGGAAGTCCCCTGTTCCGCCCTGAAGGGCGAAACGGTCCCTGACAGCCTTCCTGCGACCCCCAAGAGTCCCCCGACACGCCGGGTTCCCCCGAGGGGAACACCGAGGGTCCCGGCACCGCTTCCTCTGTGCCCCTTCTCCCCTCCTGATCGCGACAGGAGAGGCGATACCCCTGCGTTGTCTGGAAGGGGTTCCCGGCCTTGCCGGCGCACCTCAGGATGAGGCCGGTCTCACGAGGAATTTCGAGACGAGCCACGTGGGTGGGGCCACATGCCGAACGCCCCCGGTTCCCCGGTCCGCCCTTGAGAAGGACCCGAGGCCCGGACCCCTCTTCGAAGGCAACCCTGTGGGTGAAGGCACAACACGAAGGGGCACTGCCACCCCCGTGCATCGTCCGCAAAGACCGCGTGTTCCACACACAGCTCGACGAGGGGCCTGAGACCCCCTGAGCAACTCGAGAGGCCAGCGGGGTTCCCTTCCTCAGACAAGACGAGGCCTGACTCTCCTGTTCCAACTCTGCAGGGACCCTGCGGTCGGAGTCCGAAACGGAGAGGAAGCCTGAGGTTCCTGCCTCCCCTCGAGGTGAGGCCCTCTTCGGTTGCGCCAGACCCAGCGGAGTCCCGAGGGGCCCCGCCACCTCCACAGGATCCCTCGCCTCTCAGAGGCACCCTGGCAAGTTCCCTAAGGTCCCCGGCAGAAGGCGAGGGACACGAGTGTTTCCCGCCGCCCCCCGACAAAGACCTCGAGAGTCCTTCTTCAACGCGTCTCGAGGCCCTAGTCCCCTCCTGTGACTCGAGAGCCAGGACGCGCTCCCCCTCGCCACGCGCATGGAGACCTGACTTCCCTGGCGCCGCACGAGAGGCTCCCTGAGATCCTCGTCGTGCCTCGGGAGAAAACCCCCACGGGCGCCGCTGCTCGAGGAAACCCCTGAGACGCCCCCGTCCTCGCGAGCTGAGGG
This sequence comes from Bubalus kerabau, assembly GCF_029407905.1. Lineage (NCBI taxonomy): Eukaryota > Metazoa > Chordata > Mammalia > Artiodactyla > Bovidae > Bubalus > Bubalus kerabau. Next base: position 938,355 of record NW_026577887.1, on the reverse strand, counting down.
CCTTCTTTTCCTGCATGGCCTGGAGAGCAATCCCGTGTCCTGTCTCCAAACGGAAGAGGAGGCTGGACTCCCTTGAGGCCGCTCAGGGGGCTCCAAGAGACCCGCGTCGCGACTCGAGAGGAGAGCGGAGTCCTTGGCTTCCCCTCGAGATGAGGTCTGACTCCCCGGGGGAGCCTGGAGTGAAACCCCGAGATCCCTGCTTTCCCTGGAGAGGAATATTAGGTCCCGGACACACGCCTAGGTGAGGTCTCTTCGGCCCTGCAGTGACTCGAGTGCAACCCCCAGCTTTCCCTCTCACTCGAGGGGAAGATTGGGCTTCCCAGGGCCAACCCAAGGGGAAGGCTGAGATCCCCGTCGTAACTCGAGAATCCCACCGCAACTCGAGAAAAACCACGTGGTTCCCACCTCTTGGCAAGATGAGGCCCTTTCCCGTGACGGCGTCTCAAGGGAAGTCCCCTGTTCCGCCCTGAAGGGCGAAACGGTCCCTGACAGCCTTCCTGCGACCCCCAAAAGTTCCCCGACATGCCGGGTTCCCTCGAGGGGAACACCGAGGGTCCCGGCACCACTTCATCTTAGCCCCTTCTCCCCTCCTGATCGCGACAGGAGAGTCGATTCCCCTGCGTGGTCCGGAAGGGGTTCCCAGCCTTCCCGGCGCACCTCAGGATGAGGCCGGTCTCACGAGGAAATTCGAGACGAGCCAAGTGGGTGGTGCCACATGCCGAACGCCCCCGATTCCCCGGTCCGCTCTTAATAAGAACACGATGCCCGGGCACCTCTTCGAATGCAAACCTGTTAATGAATGCACAACACGAAGGAGTACTGACATCCCCATGCATAGTACGGAAAAACACGCAGATTCCAAACACAGATCGACAAGTGTCCTGTCATCCCTTGAAGAACTAGAGCGGCATGCGGAGTTCCGTTCCTCCACACAAGAGAAGGCCTGACTCTCCTTTCCCAACTCTGCAGGGACCGTGCGATCGGAGTCAGAAATGTAGATGAAACCTGACGTTCCTGCATCAACTCGAAATGAGGCCCTCTTCCATTGCGCCATACCCAGTGGGGTCCCGAGAGGCCCCTCCCAACTCCACAGTATCCCTGACTTCTCAGAGGCACCCTCAGAAGCTCTCTGCGGTCACTGGCACAAGTCGAGTGAACCCAGGGTTTCCTGTTGCATTCTGAGAAAGACCTCGAGAGTCCTTCTTTACCGCGTCTTGAGGCCCGATACCCTACCATGACTCGAGAGCAATGACGCATTTCCCTCGCCACGCCCATTGAAACCTAACTTCCCTGGCGCCACACGAGAGGCTCCCTGCGCTCCCCGTCCTACCTCATGAAAACCCCACACTGGCACCTCCGCTCGAGAAAACACATGAGACGCCTCCGTCATTGTAAGATGAGGGCCTTCTTTTCCTACATGACCTAGAGAGCAATCCCGAGTCCACTCTCCAAACTCCACTGGAGGCCTGTCTCCCTTTAGGCCACTCAGTAGCCTCCAAGAGATACACATCGCTACTCTAGAGGAGAGCGGAGTCCGTTGCTTCCCCTCGAGCTGAGGCCTGACTACTTGGATGAGTCTGGAATGGGATCCCGAGATCCGTGTCGCCCCTGTAGAGGAAAACTCGGTCCTGGACACAAGCCTAAATGAGGTCTTTTTTGTCCTGCATTGACTCAAGTGCAATCCCCAGCTCTCCCTCGCAACTCGAATGGATTATTGGACTTCCCTGGGCCAACACAAGAGGAAGACTGTATTTCCCGTTGTAATTCGAGAATCCCGCGGCAACTGGAGAAAAACAACGTGGCTCCTCCGTCATCGAAATATGAGGCCCCTGTCAGCTATAGCGTCTCCAGGGAAGTCCCATGTTCCGTCTTGAAGTGTGAAACGGTACTTGGCACCCTTGATGCGACCTCCAAATTTCCCTGACACCCCGGTCTCACTCGAGAAGAAAATGGAGGTTCCCAGCACTGCTTCAGCTGAGCCTCTTCTCCCCTCCTGATGGCGACAGGAGGGTCGATTCCCCTGCTTTGTCTGGAAGGGGTTCCCAGACTTCCCGGCGAACCTCAGGATGAGGCCAGTCTCACAAGGGAATTCGGGACGTAGCCTCGTGTGTTGTGCCACATGCTGAAAGACACCGATTTCCTGGTCCGCTATTGATAAGATCCCGATGCCCGGTCACCTCTTCGAAGGTAACCCTGTGGATGAAGGCACAACACGAAGGGGCACTGACACCCCTGTGCATCGTCCCCCAAAACTGCAGGTTCCACATACAACTCGACAGGTGGCCTGTCATCCCATGAACAACTCGAGAGGCAAGCGGAGTTCCATTACTCCACACAAGACGAGGTCTGACTCTCCTGTCACAACTCTGCAGGGACCCTGCTCTCCGAGTCAGAAATGGAGAGGAACCCTGACATTACTGCCTCAATCCGAGATTAGGTCCTCTTCAATTGCACCAGTCCCTGTGAAGTTCCGAGAAGCCCCCCTCAACTCCACAGTATCCCTGTCTTCTCAGAGGAACCCCGCTAAGCTCCCTGAAGTCATGGGCACAAGTCGAGGGAACCCAGGGTTTCCTGCCACACCCCGAGAAAGACATCGAGAGTTCTTCTTCGAAGCGTCTTGAGGCTTTATTCCCCTACCATGACTCGAGAGCAATGAGGCGCTCCCCCTCGCCACGTCCATGGAGACCTGACTTCCGTGGCACCACAGGAGTCTCCCTGAGCTCCCCGTCCTATCTTGTGAGAAACCCCAACCAGGCACTGCACCTTGAGAAAACCCACGAGATGCCCCCGTCATCGCGAGATGAGGGCCTTCTTTTCCTGCATGGCCTAGAGAGCAATCCCGAGTCCTCTCTCCAAACTCCACAGGAGGCTTAACTCCATTTAGGCCATTCTTGGGCTCCAAGGGATACCCGTCGTGACTCGAGGGGAGAGCGGAGTCCATTCATTCCCTTCGAGACGAGGCCTGACTCCCCGGGTGAGTCTGGAATGCAACCCCGAGATCCCTGTCGCCCCTGGAGAGAAAAACTCGGTCCTGGACACAAACCTAGATGAGCTCTATTTTGCCCTGCAGTGACTCAAGAGCAATCTCCAGCTCTCACTTGCAACTCGAATGGAAGATTGGACTTCCCTGGGCCAACACAAGAGGAAACCTGTATTCCCCGTTGTAACTCAAGAATCCTGCCGCAACTCGAGAAAAAACACGTGGGTCCCCCGTCAGTGCTAGATGAGGCCCTTGCCCACTACAGCATCTCAAGAGAAAACCCAGGTTCCGTCTTGAAGTGCGAAACGGTACTTGGCACCCTTGATGCAACCCGAAAAGTTACCCGACTTACCAGTTTCACTCAAGGGGAGCACCGAGGTTCCCAGCACTACTTCATCTGAGCCCTTTCTCTCCTCCTGATCCCGAAAGGAGGGTCGATTCCCCTGCTTTGTCTGGAAAGGGTTCCCGGACTTTCCTGCGCGCCTCAGGATGAGGCCGATCTTACGAGGAAATTCGAGACGTAGCCTCGTGGGTGGTGCAACATGCTGAAAGACCCCGATTTCCCGGTCCGCACTTGAGGAGAACCCGATGCCCGGACACCTCTTCGAAGGCAACCCTGTGGATGAAGGCACAACAGGAAGGAGCACTGATACCCCCGTGCATCTCCGAAAAAACCGCAGGTTCCACACACATCACGAAAAGTGGTGTCATCATTGAACAACTTGAGATGTAAGCGGAGTTCCATTCCTCCGCAGAACACGAGACCTGACACTCCTGAGCAAACTCAGCAGGGACCCTGCAATCTGAGTCAGATCCGACTCCAGGAAGTCAGGAGCAGAACCCTGAGGTTCCTGCCTCAACTCGAGATGAGGCTCTCTTCCATTGCACCAAACCCAGAGGAGTCCCGAGAGGCCTCTCCCAAATCCACAGTATCCCTGATTTCTCAGAGGCACCCTGAGACGCTCCCTGAGGTCACCGGCACAAGTCAAGGGAACCCAGGGTTTCCTGCCGCAACCCTAGAAAGACATCGAGAGTCCTTTTTCAACCCGTCATGAGGCCCGATTCCCCTACCCTGACTGGAGAGCAATGACGCGCTCCCCCTTGCCCCGCCCATGGAGACCTGACTTCCCTGTTGCCACACGAGAGGCTACCTGAACTCCCCGTCGTACCTCGTGAGAAACCCCACACTGGCGCCACAGCTCGAGAAAACCCACGAGACGCCCCCGTCATCTCAAGATGTGGGCCTTCTTTTCCTGCATGGCCTGGAGAGCAATCCCGAGTCCTCTCTCCAAACTGAAGAGGAGGGTTGACTCCCTTTAGACCACTCAGTGGGCTCCAAGAGATATGCGTCGCAACTCGAGAGGAGAGCCGAGTCCTTTGCTTCCCCTCGAGACGAGGCCTAACTCCCCGGGTGAGTCTGTAATGCAAAATCGAGATCCCTGTCGCCCTTGGAGAGGATCATTGGGTCCTGAACACAAGGCTAGCTGAGGCCGCTTTTGCCCTGCAGTAACTCGAGAGCACTCCCCAGCTTTCCCTCGCAACCCGAATCGAAGATGGACCTCCCTGGGCCAACACAAGAGGAAGCCTGAATTCCCAGTAGTAATTCGAGAATTCCGCCTCAACTCGAGAAAAACCACGTGATTCCCCCGTCATTGCAAGATGAGGCCCTTGGCCGCTACAGCGTATCAAGAGAAGTCCCACGTTCCATCCTGAGGTACAAAACGGTACTTGGCACCCTTGATGCGACCCCCAAAGTTCCCTGACATACCGGTCTCACTCGAGGGAAACACCAAAGTTCATGGCACCACTTCCTGTGAGCCCCTTCACCCCTCCTGATCGCAACAGGAGGGTCGACTCCCATGCTTTGTCTGCAAGGGGTTCCCGACGTTCCCCGCGAACCTCCGGATGAGGCCGGTCTCATGAGGAAATTCAAAAAGTAGCCTCATGGTTGGTGCCACATGTTGAAAGATCCCGAATTCCCGGTCCACTCTAGATATGAACCTGACGCCCGGACATCTCTTCGAAGGCAACTCTGTGGATGAAGGCACAACATGAAGGGACACTGACATCCCCATGCATCGTCTGGAAAAACCCGCCGATTCCACTCACAGCTCCAAATGTGGACTGTCACCCCGTGAACAACTCGAGAGGCAAGTGAAGTTGCATTCCTTCACACAAGACGAGGCCTTACCCTCCTGGCCCAACTCTTCAGGGACCCTGCGATCGGAGTCAGAAATGGAGAGGAACCCTGAGGTTCCTGCCTCAACTAGAGAAGAGGCCCTCTTCCATTGAACCAAACTCAGCGGTGTCCCGAGAGGCCCCTCCCAACACCACAGTATCCCTGAATTCTCAGAGGCTCCCTGAGAAGCTACCTGAGGTCACTGGCACAAGTCGAGGGAACCCAGAGTTTCCTGAAGTAACCCGAGAAAGACTTGGAGAGTCCTTTTTCAACGTCTCTTGATGCCCGATTCCCCTACCATGACTCCAGAGCAAGGACGCGCTCCCCTCGCCACAAGCAGGAAAACTGACTTCCCTAGTACCACACAAGAGGCTCCCTGAGTACCCCATCGTACCTCGTGAGAAAACCCACACTGGCGCCGCAGTTCGAGAAAAACCACAAGATGCCCCCGTCAAGGAGAGATGGGGGCCTTCTTTTCCTGCCTGACCTGGAGAGCAATCCCTGGTCCTCTTTCCAAACTTCACAGGAGGATTGAATCCCTTTAGGCCACTCAGTTGGGTCCAAGAAATACCCGGTGCGACTCGAGAGGAGAGCGGAGTCCTTTGCTTCCCTCGAGACGAGGCCTGACTCCCCGGGTGAGTTTGGAATGCAACCCCGAGATCCCTGTCGCCCCTGGAGTGGAACATTATGTCCTAGACACAAGCCTAGATGAGGTCTATTTTGCCCTACTGTGATCGAGAGCAACCTCCATCTCTCCCTCACAATTTGAATGGAAGATTGGGCTTCCCACGGTCAACACATGAGGAAGTCTGAATTTCCCATCGTAATTCGAGAATTCAGCCTCAAGTCTTAAAAACCATGTGGTTCCCCCTTCATCGCAATATGAGGCCCTTGCCAGCTAGAGTCTCAAGAGAAGTCCCACGTTCCATCTTAAAGTTCGAAATGCTACTTGGCACCCTTGATGCGACCCCAAAGTTCCCCAACATACCGGTCTCACTCCAGGGGAACACCGAAATTCCCGGCGTCTCCAGGGAAGTCCCATGTTCTGTCCTTAAGTGCGAAACGGTACTTGACACCCTTGATGCGACCGCAAAAGTTCCCCGACACGCTGAATTCCCTCGAGGGGAACACCAAGGGTCCCGGCACCACTTCATCTAAGCCCCTTCTCCCCTCCTGATCGCGACAGGAGAGGCGATTCCCCTGCTTTCTCTGGAAGGGGTTCCCGGCCTTCCTGGTGCACCTCAGGATGAGGCTGGTCTCAGGAGGAAATTCGAGACTAGCCATGTGTGAGGTGCCACGTGCCGAACGACACCGATTTTCCAGTCCGCTCTTGATAAGAACCCGATGCCCGGACACCTCTTCGAAGGCAACCCTGTGAGTGAAGGCACAACACGAAGGGGCACTGACACCCCCGTGCATCATCTGGAAAAACCCGCAGGGTCTACACACAGCTCGACAAGGGGCCTGAGACTCCCGGAACAACTCGAGAGGCAACCAGAATTCCATTCCTCAGACAAGACGAGGCATGAGTCTCCTGTCCCAACACTGCAGGGACCGTGCAGTCGGAGTCAGAATCGGAGAGGAAGCCTGAGGTTCCTGCCTCCCCTCGAGTTGAGGCCCTCTTCCATTGCGCCGAACCCAGCAGAGTCCCGAGAGGCCCTGCCAACTACACAGCATCCCTCACCTCTCAGAGGCACCCTGGTAAGTTCCCTATAGTCCCCTGCAGAAGTCGAGGGAAACGAGGGTTTCCCGCCGCCACCCAAGAAAGACCTCGAGAGTCCTTCTTCAACGCGTCTTGAGGCCCTAGTCACTTCCCATGACTCGAGAGTGATGACCAGCTCCTCCTCGCCATGCGCATGGAGACATGAGTTCCCTGGCACCGCACGAGAGGCTCCCTGAGGTCCTCGTCGTGCCTCGTGAGAAAACCCCCACGGGCGCCGCAGCCTGAGGAAACCCATGAGATGCCCCCGTCATCGTGAGATGAGGGCCTTCTTATCCTGCCTGACCTGGAGAGCAATCCCTAGTCCTCTCTCCAAACTGAAGAGGAGGCTCGACACCCTTGAGTCCACTCATTGGGCTCCAAGAGATCCGTGTCGCGACTTGAGAGGAAAGTGGTGTCCTCTGCTTCCCCTCGAGGCGAGGCCTGACTCCCCGGGGGAGTCTGGAATGGAAACCCGAGATCTCTGTCTTCCCTTGAGAGGAATATTAGGTCCTGGACACACGCCTCGATGAGGTCTCTTTGGCCCTGTAGTGACTCGAGCAGAACCCCCAGCTTTCCCTCGCAACTCCAGGGGAAGATTGGGCTTCCCAGGGCCAACCCAAGAGGAAGCCTGAAATCCCCGTCTTTTTCGAGAATCCAGACGCAACTCGAGAAAAACGACGTTGTTCCAACGTCTTCACAGGATGACGCCCTTGCCCGCTACAGCGTCTCCAGGGAAGTCCCATGTTCTGTCCTGAAGTGGGAAACGGTACTTGGCTCCCTTGATGCGACCCCTAAAGTTCCCTGAAACGCCGGGTTCCCTCGAGTGGAACACCTAGAGTCCTGGCCCCACTTCATCTGAGCCCCATCTCCCCTCCTGATCGCGACAGGAGAGTCAATTCCCCTACTTTGTGTGGAAGGTGTTCCCGGCCTTCCCGGCACACCTCAGGATGATGCTGGTCTCACGAGGAAATTCGAGATGAGCCACGTGGGTGGTGCCACATGTCGAACGACCCCGATTTCCCGGTCCGCTCTTGAAATGAACCTGATACCCGGACACCTCTTTGAAGGCAACCCTGTGGGGGAAGGCACCAAATGAAGGGGCAATGACACCCCCGTGCATCTTCTGGAAACACCCGCAGGTTCCACACACAGCTCGACAAGGGGCCTGAGACCCACTGAACGACTCGAGAGGCAAGCAGAGTTCCATTACTCAGACAAGACGAGGCCTGACTCTCCTGTCCCAACCCTGCAGGGACCCTGCGGTCGGAGTCAGAAATGGAGAGGAAGCGTGAGGTTCCTGCCTCCAATCGAGATGAGGCCCTCTTTCATTTCGTCAAACCTAGTGGAGTCCCGAGAGGCCCCTCTAACTCCTCAGTATCCCTCACCTCTCAGAGGCACCTGGGAAGTTCCCTAAGGTCCCCGGTAGAGGTCGAGGGAAACGAGTGTTTCCCGCCCCAACCCAAGAAAGACCTCGAGAGTCCTTCTTAAATGCGTCTTGAGGCCCTAGTCCCTCCCATGACTCGAGAGCAATGACGCGATCTGCCTGGCCACACGCATGGAGGCCTGACTTCTCTGGCGCCGCACGAGAGGCTCCCTGAGCTCCCCATCATATCTCGTGAGAAACCCCACACTGGCGCCGCAGCTCGAGAAAACCCATGAGACGCTCCCGTCATCACGAGAGGAGGGCCATCTTTAACTGCATGGTATGCAGATCAAGCGTGAACCTTCTGTCCAAGCTACACAGGACGCTTGACTCCCTTTAGGCCACTCATTGGGCTCCAAGAGTTACACGTCGCGACTCGAGAGGATAGTGGAGTCCTTTGCTTCCACTCGAGACGAGGCGTGACCCACCGGGTGAGACTGGAATGAGACCCCGATATCCCTGTTGCCCCTGGAGAGGAACACTACGTCCTGGACCCAAGCCTAGATGAGGACTCTTTGCCCTGAAGTGACTCGAGAGCAACCCACAGCTCTCTCTGACAAGTGAAATGGAAGATTGGACTTCCTGGGCCAACACAAGAGGAAGCCTGAATTCCCCGTCGTAACTCGAGAATCCCGCCGCAACTTGAGAAAAACCACGTGTTTCCCTCGTCATCGCAATATGAGGCCCTTGCCCGCTAGAGCATCTCCAGAGAATTCCCACGTTCCGTCTTGAAGTGCGAAACTGTACTTGGCACCCTTGATGCGACCTCAAAAGTGCCGTGACATACCGGTCTCACTCGAGGGGACCACCGAGGTTCCCAGCACCACTTCATCTCAGCCCCTTCTCCCCTTCGGATCGCGACCGGTGGGTCGATTCCCCTGCTTTGTCTGCAAGGGTTCCCTACCTTCCCGGCGAACCTCAGGATGAGGCCGGTGTCCCGAGGAAATTCGAGACGTAGCCTCGTGGGTGGTACCACATGCTGAAAGACCCCAATTTTCTGGTACGCTCTTGAAAAGAACCCGATGCCCGGAAACCTCTTTGAAGGCAACCCTGTGGATGAAGGCACAACACGAAGGGGCACTGGTACCCCTGTGCATCGTCCGGAAAAACCCACAGGTTCCACACTCATCTCAACAAGTGGCCTGTCACTCCGTTAACAACTCGAAAGGCAAGCGGAGATCCATTCCTCCACGGAAGACGAGGCGTGACTCTCTTGTCCGTACTCGGCAGGTACTCTGCGACCCGAGTCAGAAATGGAGAGGAACCCTGAGGTTCCCGCCTCCATTCGAGATGAGGCCCTCTTCGATTGCACCAAACCCAGTTGAGTAACGAAAGGCCCCTCCCAAATCCACAGTGTCCCTGACTTCTCAGAGGCACCCTGAGAAGTTGCCTGAGGTCACCGACACAAGTCGAGGGAACCCAGGGTTCCCTGCCGCAACCTGAGAAAGACCTCGAGAGTCCTTCTTCAATGCGTCTTGAGGCCCGATTCGCCTACTATGACTCGAGAGCAATCACGCAATCCCCTTCACCACACGCACGGAGACCTGACGTCCCTAGCACCACACGAGAGGCTCTCTGAGCTCCCCGTCATACCTCGTGAGAAATCTGATACTGGCGCCGCAGCTGGAGAAAACCCACGAGACGCCCCCGTCATCGCGAGATGAGGGTCTTTTTTCCTGCATGGCCAGGAAAACAATCCCGAGTCATCTCTCCAAACTCCATAGGAGGCTTCACTCCCTTTACGCCACGCAGTGGGCTCCAAGAGATACCCGTCGCGACTCGACAGGAGAGCGGAGTCCTTTTTTTCCCCTCAAGACGAGGCCTGACTCTCCGGGTGAGTCGAGAATGCAACCCTGAGATCCCTGTCGGCCCAGTAGTGGAACACTAGGTCCTGGACACAAGCGTAGATGAGGTCTATTTTGCCCTGCAGTGACTGGAGAGCAGTCCCCAGTTCTAACTTGCAACTCGAATGGAATACTGGATTTTCCTGACGCCACACAAGAGGCTCCCTGAAATCCCTGTGGTACTTCATGAGACACCCCACACTGGCGCCGCAGCTCGAGAAAACCCACGAGACGCCACCGTCATCTCGAGGTGAGGGCCTTCTTTTCCTGCATGGCCTGGAGTCCAATCCCGAGTCCTCTCTCCAAACTCCACAGGAGGCTTGACTCCCTTTAGTACACACAGTGGGCTCCAAGAGATACCCATCGCGACTCGAGACGAGAGCGGAATTCTTTGCTTACCCTCGAGGTGAGAACTGACTCCCCGGATGAGTCTGGAATGCAAACCCGAGATCCCTGTCGCCCCTGGAGAGCAACATTAGATCCTGGACACAAGCCTAGATTAGGTCTCTTTTGCCCTGCAGTGACTCTAGCGCAATCCCCAGCTCCCCCTCGCAACCCAAATGGAAGATTGGATTTCAAGGCCAACAAGAGGAAGCCTAAATTCCCGGTCATAACTCGAGAATCCCGCCGCAACTCGAGCAAAACCACGTGGTTCTCCCGTCATCGCAAGATGAGGCCCTTGCCCGCTACAGCGTTTCAAAAGATGTCCCAGGTTCCGTCTTGAAATGCGAAACGGTACTTGGCACCCTTGATGCGACCCCAAAAGTCCCCCAACACGCCGGTCTCACTCAAGGGGAACACCGAGGTTCCCGGCACCACTTCATTTAAGCCCCTTCTCCCCTCCTGATCGTGACCGGTGGGTCGATTCCCCTGCTTTGTCTGCAAGGGGGCCCGACCTTCCCTGCACAACTCAGGATGAGGCCGGTCTCATGGGGAAATTCGATACGTAGCTTTGTGGGTGGTGCCACTTGCTGAAAGACTCCAATTTCCCGGTCCACTCTTGATAAGAATCCGATGCTCGGACACCTCTTGGAAGGCAGCCTTGAGTATGAAGGTACAACACGAAGGGGCACTGACACACCTGTGCATCATCCGGAAAAACGGGCAGATTACATACACAGCTCGACAAGTGGCCTGTCACCTCGAGAACAACTCGAGAGGCAAGAGGAGTCCCATCCTCCAGAAAAGACGAGGCCTGACTCTCCTGTACCAACATGCAGGGACCTTGCAATCTGAGTCAGAAATGGAGAGGAACACTGAGGTTCCTGCTTCAACTCGAGATGAGTCCCTCTTACATTCCACCAAATGCAGAGGAGTCTCGAGAGGCCCCTCCAAACTGCACAGTATCCCTGACTTCTCAGAGGCACTCTGAGAAGCTCCCTGAGGTCGCAGGCACAAGTCAAGGGAACCCTGGGTTTTATGCAGTGACCCAAGTAAGACCTCGAGAGTCCTTCTTCAACCCGTCTTGAGGCCCGATTACCCTACCATGACTCGAGAGCAATGACGAATTCCCCCTAGCCATCTCATGGGGACCTGACTTCCCTGGCGCCACACGAGAGGCTCCCTGAGCTCCCTCTCGTACCTCTTCAGAAACCCGGCACTAGCGCGGCAGTCTAGAAAACCCACAAGACGCCGCCGTCATCGCGAGATGAGGGCCTTCTTTTCCTGCATGGCCTGGAGAGGAATCCCGAGTCCTCTATCCAAACAGCACAGGAGGCTTGACTCCCTTTAGGGCACACAGTGGGCTCCAAGAGATACCCATCGCGACTCAAAAGGACAGCGGAGTTCTTTGCTTCACCTCAAGACGAGGCCTGATTCCCTGGGTGAGTCTGGTATGCAAGCCCGAGATCCCTGTCGCCCCTAGGGATGAACATTAAGTCCTGGACACAAGCCTAGATGAGGTCTATTTTGCCCTGCAGTGACTCGAGGGCAATCCTCAGCTCTCCCTTGAAACTCGAATGGAAGATAGGACTTCCCTGGCCCAACACATGAGGAAGACTGTATTCCCCGTCGACACTCGAGAATCCCGCCACAACTCGAGAAACGCTACGTGGTTCCCCCGTCATCGCAAGATGAGGCCCTTGCCCCCTACAGGGTCTCAAGAGAAGTCCCACGTTCCGTCTTGAAGTGCGAAACGGTACTGGCACCCTTGATGCGACCTCAAAAGTTCCTCGACACACTGGTCTGACTCAAGGAGAACACCGAGGTTCCCGGCACCACTACATCTGGGCCCCTTCTCCCCTCCTGATCGCGACAGGAGGGTCGATTCCCCTGTTTTGTCTTGAAGGGGTTCCCGCCTTTCCCGGTGCATCTCAGGATGAGGCCGGTCTCACGAGGATATTCGAGACATAGCCACGTGGATGGTGACACATGCCAAAAGACCCCGATTTCCCGGTTCGCTCTTGATAAGATCCCAATGCCCGGACACCTCTTTGAAGATAACCCTTTTGATGAAGGCACAACACGAAGGGGCACTGACACCCCCGGGTATCGTCCTGAGAAACACGCAGGTACCACACACAGCTCGAGAAGTGACCTGTCACCCCGTGAACAACTGGAGAGGCAAGCAGAGTTCCATTCCTCCACACAAGACGAGGCCTGACTCTCCTGTTCGAACTCTGCAGCGAAACTGCGATCCGAGTCAGATCTGGCCCAGGGGAAGTCAGGAGAGGAAACATGAGTTTCCTGCCTCCACTCGAGATGAGGCCCTCTTCCATTGCACCGAACCCAGTGGAGTCCCGAGAGACCCCTCCCAACTGCACAGTATCCCTGACTTCTCAGAGGCACCCTTAGACCTTCCTGAGATCACCGGCACAAGTCGAGGGAACCAAGGGTTTCCTGCCCCAACCCGTAAAAGACCTCGAGAGTCCTTCTTCAACGCGTCTTGAGGTGCGATTCCCCTACCATGACTCGAGAGCAATGACGCGCTCCCCCTAGCCACGCACATAGAAACCTGACTTCCCTGGCGCCACAGGAGAGGCTCCCTGAGCTCCCCATTATACCTCGTGAGCAACACCACACTGGAGCCGCAGCTCGAGAATACCCACGAGACGCCCCAGTCCTCACGAGATGAGGGCCTTCTTTTGCTGTATGGCCTGGAGAGCAATCCTGAGTCCTCTCTCCAAACTCCACAGGAGGCTTGACTCATTTTAGGCCACACAGTGAGCTCCAAGATATACCCGTCGCGACTTGACAGGAGAGCGGTGTCCTTGGCTTCCCCTCGAGACGAGGCCTGATTCCCCGGGTGAGTCGAGAATGCAATGCCGAGATCGCTGTCGCCCCAGCAGAGGAACATTAGGTCCTGGACACAAGCCTAGATGAGGTCTTTTTGGCCCTGCAGTGTCTCGAAAGCAATCCCCAGTTCTAACTCGCAATTCGAATGAAAACTGGACTTCCCTGGGCCAGTTGAACAGGAAGCCTGAATTCCCCGTCGTAACTCGAGAATCCCGCCGCAACTCAAGAAAAACCACGTGGTTCCCCCGTCATCGAAAGATGAGGCCCTTGCCCGCTACAGCGTCTCAAGAGAAGTCCCACGTTCCTTATTGAAGAGCAAAAAGTTACTTGGAACCCTTGATGCGACCCCAAAAGTTCCCCGACATACCATTCTCACTTGAGGAGAACACCGAGGTTCCCGGCACCACTTCATCTGAGACTCTTCTCCCCTCTTGATCGCGACAGGAGGTTCGATTCCCCTGCTTTGTCTGGAAGGCATTCCCGACCTTCCTGGCGCACATCAAGATGAGGCCAGTCTCACGAGGAAATTCGAGACATAGCCTCGTGGGTGGTGCGGCATGCCAAAAGACCCCAATTCCCTGGTCCGCTCTTGATAAGAACCCGATGGCAGAACCCAACTCGAAGGCAATCCTGTGGATCAAGGCACAACACGAAGGGGCAGTGACACCCCGGTGCATCGTCCAGAAAATCCCGCAAGTTCCACATACAAATCGACAAGTGGCCTGTCACCCCATGAACAACGCGAGAGTCAAGCGGAGTTCCATTCCTCCACACAAGACGAGGCCTGACTCTCCTGTCCCAACTCTGCAGGGACTCTGCGATCCGAGTCAGATCCGGCGCATTCGAAGCCAGGAGAGGAACCCTGAGGTTCCTGCCTCAACTTGTCATGAGGCCCTCTTCCATTGCACCAAACCCAGTGGAGTTCCAAGAGGCCCCTCCCAACTCCACAGTGACCCTGACTTCTCAGAGGCACGCTGAGAAGCTTCCTGAGGTCACTGGCACAAGTCGATGGAACCCAGGGTTTCCGGCTGCAACCCAGGAAAGACCTCGAGAGTCCTTCTTTAACACGTCTTCAGGCCCAATTCCCCTACCATGACTCGAGAACAATGACGGGCTCCCTCTCACCACGTGCATAGAGACCTGACTGCCCTGGCACCACATGAGAGGCTCACTGAGCTCCCAGTCTTACTTCGTGAGAAACCCCACACTAGCGCCACAGCTCGAGAAAACCTACGAGACGCCCCAGTCATTGGGAGATGAGGGCCTTCATTTCATGCATTCCCTGGAGAGCAATCCCGTGTCCTCCCTCCAAACACCAGAGGAGGTTTGACTCCCTTTAAGCCACTCAGTGGGCTCCAAGACATACCCGTCCGACTCGAGAGGAGAGCAGAGTCCTTTGCTTCCCCTCGAGACGAGGCCTGACTCCAAGGTGAGTCTGGAATGCAACCCTGAGATTTCTGTCGAGCCTTGACATGAACATTAGGTCCTGCACACAAGCCTTGGTGGGGTCTCTTTTGCCTTCAGTGACTAGAGCGCACCTCCAGCTCTTCCTCGAATCTCGAATGGAAGATAAGACTTTTGTGGGCCAACACAAGAGGAAGCATGAATTCCCTGTGGTAACTCAAATATCCCACCGCAACTCGAGAAAAACCAAGTGGTTCCGCAGTCATTCCAAGATGAGGCCCATGCCCGCTGGAGCACCCCAAGAGAAGTCCAACGTTCCATTTTGAAGAGCGAAACGGTACTTGGAACGCTTTATGCGACCCCAAAAGTTACCCGACATACCTGTCTCACTTGAGGGAAACACCGAGGTTCCCAGCAGCACTTCATCTGAGCCACTTCTCCCCTCCTGATCGCCACAGGAGGGTCGATTCCTCTGCTTTGTCTGGAAGAGTTTCATGACCTTCGCGGCACACTTCAGGATGAGGCCGGTTTCATGAGGAAATTCGAGACAACCCACGTGGGTGGTGCTAAATGCTGAACGACCCCGATATCCCGGTCCGGTCCGCTCTTCATAAGAACCCGATGCCCGGACACCTCTTCGAAGGCAACCCTGTGGATGAAGACACAAAACGAAGGGTCACTGACACCCCCGTGCATCGTCTGGAAAAACCTGCAGATTCCACACACAGTTTGACAAGGGGCCTGAAACCCCATGAACAACTCGAGAGGCAAGCGGAGTTCCATTCCTCAGAAAAGACGTAGCCTGACTCTCCTGTCCCAACTCTGCAGGCACCCTGATGTCGGAGTCCGAAACAGAGAGGAAGTCTGAGGTTCCTGCCTCCCCTCGAGATGAGCCCCTCTTCCATTGCGACAAACCCAGCGGAGTCCCGAGAGGCACCACCAACTCCACAGTATCCCTCAACTCTCAGAGACACCCTGGGAAGTTCCCTAAGGTCCCCAGCAGAAGTCGAGGGAAACGACTTTTTCCCGCCACAACCCGAGAAAGACCTCGAGAGTCCCTCTTCAACGCGTCTTGAGGCCCTAGTCCCCTCCCATTACTCGAGAGTCACAACGCGCTCCTCCTCGCTACTTGCAGGGAGACCTGACTTCCCTGGCGCCGCACGAGAGGCTCCCTGAGATCCTCGCCGTGCCTCGCGAGAAAACCCCCACGGGTGCCGCAGTTCTAGGAAACCCCTGAGACGCCCCCGTCCTCACGAGGTGAAGGGCCTTCTTTTCCTGCATGGCCTGGAGGACAATCCCGAGCCCTCTCTCCAAAATGAAGAGGAGGCTTGACTCCATTGACGCCACTAGGGGGCTCCAAGAGATCCGCGTCGCGACTCGAGAGGACAGCGGAGTCCTTTGCTTCCCCTCGAAACGAGGCCTGACACCCAGGGGGATCCTGGAATGCAACCCCGAGATCCCTGCCTTCCCTGGAGAGGAACATTAGGTCCCGGACACACGCCTGGATGAGGTCTCTTTGGCCCTGCAGTGACTCGAGCGCTACCCCCAGATTTCCCTCGCTACTTGAATGGGAGATGGGGTTTCCCAAGGCCAACCCAAGAGGAAGCCTGAAATCCTAGTCGAAGCTCGAGAATCCCGCCGCAACTCGAGAAAAACCACGTGGTTTCAAAGTCTTCGCAAGATGAGGCCCTTGCCCGGTACGGCGTCTCAAGGGAAGTCCCATGTTCCGTCGTGAAGTGAGACATGGTACCTGACACCCTTCATGCGAAATCCAAAAGTTCCCCAACATGCCGGATTCCGTTGAGGGGAACACCGAGAGTCCCGGAACCACTTCCTCTGAGCTCCTACTCCTCTCCTGTTCGCGACAGGAGAGTTGATTCCCCTGCGTGGTCTGGAAGGGGTTCCCGGCCTGCACGGCGCCCCTCAGGATGAGGCCGGCCTCGCGAGGAAATTCGAGACAAGCCCCGTGGCTGGTGCCCCATGTTGAACGACCCTGATTTCCCGGTCCGCAGTTGAGGAGAACCCGATGCCCGGACACCTCTTCGAAGGCCACCCTGTGAGTGAAGGAACAACACGAAGGGGCACTGACACTCCCGTGCATCGTCGGGAAACACCCGCGGTTTCCACACACAGCTCAACGAGGGGACTGAGACTCCCTGAGCAACTCGAGAGGAAAGCGGAGTTCCCTTCCTCAGACAAGACGAGGCCTGACTCTCCTGCCCCAACGCTGCAGGGACACTGCTGTCGGAGTACAAAAAGGAGAGGAAGCCTGAGGTCCTGTCTCCCCTCGAGATGAGGCCCTCTTCGATTGCGCCAAACCCAGAGGAGTCCTGAGATGGCCAACCAACTCCACAGCATCCCTCACCTCTAAGAGGAACCCTGGGAAGTTCCCTCAGGTCACCGGGAGAAGTCGAGGGAAACGAGGGTTTCCCGCCGCAAGCCGAGAAAGACCTCGAGAGTCCTTCTTCTACACGCCTTGATGCCCTAGTCCCCGCCCAGGACTCGAGAACAATGACGCGCTCCCCCTCGCCACGCTCATGGAGACCTGACTTCCCTGGCGCCGCACGAGAGGCTCTCTGAGAACCTCGTCGTGCCTCGTGAGAAAAGCCCCACGGACGCCGCAGCTCGAGGAAACCCCTGAGAAGCCCCCGTCCTCGCGAGGTGAGGGCCTTCTTTTCCTGCGTTTCCTGGAGAGCAATCCCGAGTCCTCTCTCCAAACTGAAGATTAGGCTTGACTCCCTTGAGGCCACTCAGAGGGCTCCAAGAGATCCGAGTCGTGGCTCAAGAGAAGAGCGGAGTCCTTTGCTTCCCCTCGAGGCGAGGCCTGACTCCACGGGGGACTCTGGAGTGCAACCCCGGGATCCCTGTCTTCCCTTGAGAGTACTACTAGGTCCTGGACACACGCCTAGATGAGGTCTCTTGGGCTCTGCAGTGACTCGAGCGCAACCCCCAGCTTTCCCTCGCAACTCGAATGGAAGATGGGGCTTCCCAGGGCCAACCCAAGAGGAAGCCTGAAATCCCTGTCGTAACTCGAGAATCCCGCCGCAACTCGAGAAAAACCACGTGGTCCCAACGTCTTCGCAAGATGGGGCCCTTGCCCGCTACGGCGTCTCAAGGGAAGTCTCACGTTCCGTCCTGAGTTGCGAAACGGTACCTGACACCCTTCATGCGACCTCCAAAATTTCCCAGACATGCCGGGTTCCCTCGAGGGGAACACCGAGGGTCCCAGCACCGCTTCCTCTGAGCCCCTTCTCCCCTCCTGATCGCGACAGGAGAGGCGATTCCCCTGCGTGGTCTGCAAGGGGTTCCCGGCCTTCCCGGCGCACCTCAGGATGAGGCCGGTCTCACGAGGAAATTCGAGACGAGCCACGTGGGTGGGGCCACATGCCGAACGCCCCCGATTCCCCGGTCCGCTCTTGAGAAGGACCCGAGGACCGGACCCCTCTTCGAAGGCAACCCTGTGGGTGAAGGCACAACACGAAGGTGCACTGCCACCCCCGGGCATCGTCCGCAAAGACCCGCGGGTTCCACACAAAGCTCGACGAGGGGCCTGAGACCCCCTGAGCAACTCGAGAGGCCAGCGGGGTTCCCTTCCTCAGACAAGACAAGGCCTGACTCTCCTGTCCCAACTCTGCAGGGACCCTGCGGTCGGAGTCCGAAACGGAGAGGAAGCCTGAGGTTCCTGCCTCCCCTCGAGGTGAGGCCCTCTTCCGTTGTGCCAGACCTAGCGGAGTCCCGAGGGTCCCCGCCACCTCCACAGGATCCCTCGCCTCTCAGAGGCACCCTGGCAAGTTCCCTAAGGTCCCCGGCAGAAGGCGAGGGAAACGAGGGTTTCCCGCCGCCCCCCGAGAAAGACCTCGAGAGTCCTTCTTCAACGCGTCTCGAGGCCCTAGTCCCCTCCCGTGACTCGAGAGCCGGGACGCGCTCCCCCTCGCCACGCGCATGGAGACCTGACTTCCCTGGCGCCGCACGAGAGGCTCCCTGAGATCCTCGTCGTGCCTCGGGAGAAAACCCCCACGGGCGCCGCAGCTCGAGGAAACCCCTGAGACGCCCCCGTCCTCGCGAGCTGAGGGCCTTCTTTTCCTGCATGGCCTGGAGAGCAATCCCGGGTCCTCTCTCCAAACGGAAGAGGAGGCTGGACTCCCTTGAGGCCGCTCAGGGGGCTCCAAGAGACCCGCGTCGCGACTCGAGAGGAGAGCGGAGTCCTTGGCTTCCCCTCGAGACGAGGCCTGACTCCCCGGGGGAGCCTGGAATGCAACCCCGAGATCCCTGCCTTCCCTGGAGAGGAATATTAGGTCCCGGACACACGCCTAGGTGAGGTCTCTTCGGCCCTGCAGTGACTCGAGCGCAACCCCCAGCTTTCCCTCGCAACCCGAGGGGAAGATTGGGCTTCCCAGGGCCAACCCAAGGGGAAGGCTGAGATCCCCGTCGAAACTCGAGAATGCCGCCGCAACTCGAGAAAAACCACGTGGTTCCCACCTCTTGGCAAGATGAGGCCCTTGCCCGCGACGGCGTCTCAAGGGAAGTCCCCTGTTCCGCCCTGAAGGGCGAAACGGTCCCTGACAGCCTTCCTGCGGCCCCCAAAAGTCCCCCGACACGCCGGGATCCCCCGAGGGGAACACCGAGGGTCCCGGCACCGCTTCCTCTGAGCCCCTTCTCCCCTCCTGATCGCGACAGGAGAGGCGATTACCCTGCGTGGTCTGGAAGGCGTTCCCGGGCTTCCTGGCGAACCTCAGGATGAGGCCGGTCTCACGAGGAAATTCGAGAGGAGCCACGTGGGGGGGGCCACATGCCGAACGCCCCCGATTCCCCGGTCCGCTCTTGAGAAGGACCCGAGGCCCGGACCCCTCTTCGAAGGCAACCCTGTGGGTGAAGGCACAACACGAAGGGGCACTGCCACCTCCGTGCATCGTCCGCAAAGACCCGCGGGTTCCACACACAGCTCGACGAGGGACCCCCTGAGCAACTCGAGAGGCCAGCGGGGTTCCCTTCCTCAGACAAGACGAGGCCTGACTCTCCTGTCCCAACTCTGCAGGGACCCTGCGGTCGCAGTCCGAAACGGAGAGGAAGCCTGAGGTTCCTGCCTCCCCTCGAGGTGAGGCCCTCTTCCGTTGTGCCAGACCCAGCGGAGTCCCGAGGGGCCCCGCCACCTCCACAGGATCCCTCGCCTCTCAGAGGCACCCTGGCAAGTTTCCTAAGGTCCCCGGCAGAAGGCGAGGGAAACGAGGGTTTCCCGCCGCCCCCCGAGAAAGACCTCGATAGTCCTTGTTCAACGAGTCTCGAGGCCCTAGTCCCCTCCCGTGACTTGAGAGCCAGGACGCGCTCCCCCTCGCCACGTGCATGGAGACCTGACTTCCCTGGCGACGCACGAGAGGCTCCCTGAGATCCTCGTCGTGCCTCGGGAGAAAACCCCCACGGGCGCCGCAGCTCGAGGAAACCCCTGAGACGCCCCCGTCCTCGCGAGCTGAGGGCCCTCTTTTCCTGCATGGCCTGGAGAGCAATCCCGGGTCCTCTCTCCAAACGGAAGAGGAGGCTGGACTCCCTCGAGGCCGCTCAGGGGGCTCCAAGAGACCCGCGTCGCGACTCGAGAGGAGAGCGGAGTCCTTGGCTTCCCCTCGAGACGAGGCCTGACTCCCCGGGGGAGCCTGGAATGCAACCCCGAGATCCCTGCCTTCCCTGGAGAGGAATATTAGGTCCCGGACACACGCCTAGGTGAAGTCTCTTCGGCCCTGCAGTGACTCGAGCGCAACCCCCAGCTTTCCCTCGCAACCCGAGGGGAAGATTGGGCTTCCCAGGGCCAACCCAAGGGGAAGGCTGAGATCCCCGTCGTAACTCGAGAATGCCGCCGCAACTCGAGAAAAACCACGTGGTTCCCACCTCTTGGCAAGATGAGGCCCTTGCCCGCGACGGCGTCTCAAGGGAAGTCCCCTGTTCCACCCTGAAGGGCGAAACGGTCCCTGACAGCCTTCCTGCGACCCCCAAAAGTCCCCCGACACGCCGGGGTCCCCCGAGGGGAATACCGAGGGTCCCGGCACCGCTTCCTCTGAGCCCCTTCTCCCCTCCTGATCGCGACAGGAGAGGCGATTCCCCTGCGTGGTCTGGAAGGGGTTCCCGGCCTTCCCGGCGCACCTCAGGATGAGGCCGGTCTCACGAGGAAATTCGAGACGAGCCACGTGGGTGGGGCCACATGCCGAACGCCCCCGATTCCCCGGTCCGCTCTTGAGAAGGACCCGAGGCCCGGACCCCTCTTCGAAGGCAACCCTGTGGGTGAAGGCACAACACGAAGGGGCACTGCCACCCCCGGGCATCGTCCGCAAAGACCCGCGGGTTCCACACACAGCTCGACGATGGGCCTGAGGCCCCTTGAGCAACTCGAGAGGCCAGCGGGGTTCCCTTCCTCAGACAAGACGAGGCCTGACTCTCCTGTCCCAACTCTGCAGGGACCCTGCGGTCGGAGTCCGAAACGGAGAGGAAGCCTGAGGTTCCTGCCTCCCCTCGAGGTGAGGCCCTCTTCCGTTGCGCCAGACCCAGCGGAATCCCGAGGGGCCC
This sequence comes from Bubalus kerabau, assembly GCF_029407905.1. Taxonomy (NCBI): domain Eukaryota; kingdom Metazoa; phylum Chordata; class Mammalia; order Artiodactyla; family Bovidae; genus Bubalus; species Bubalus kerabau. The sequence goes on along the minus strand of NW_026577887.1, from coordinate 917,040 downwards.
CGCCACCTCCACAGGATCCCTCGCCTCTCAGAGGCACCCTGGCAAGTTCCCTAAGGTCCCTGGCAGAAGGCGAGGGAAACGAGAGTTTCCCACCGCCCCCCGAGAAAGACCTCGAGAGTCCTTCTTCAACGCGTCTCGAGGCCCTATTCCCCTCCCGTGACTCGAGAGCCAGGACGCGCTCCCCCTCGCCACGCGCATGGAGACCTGACTTCCCTGGCGCCGCACGAGAGTCTCCCTGAGATCCACGTCGTGCCTCGGGAGAAAACCCCCACGGGCGCCGCAGCTCGAGGAAACCCCTGAGACGCCCCCGTCCTCGCGAGCTGAGGGCCTTCTTTTCCTGCATGGCCTGGAGAGCAATCCCGGGTCCTCTCTCCAAACGGAAGAGGAGGCTGGACTCCCTTGAGGCCGCTCAGGGGGCTCCAAGAGACCCGCGTCGCGACTCGAGAGGAGAGTGGAGTCCATGGCTTCCCCTCGAGACGAGGCCTGACTCCCCGGGGGAGCCTGGAATGCAACCCCGAGATCCCTGCCTTCCCTGGAGAGGAATATTAGGTCCCGGACACACGTCTAGGTGAGGTCTCTTCGGCCCTGCAGTGACTCGAGCGCCACCCCCAGCTTTCCCTCGCAACCCGAGGGGAAGATTGGGCTTCCCAGGGCCAACCCAAGAGGAAGGCTGAGATCCCCGTCGTATTTCGAGAATGCCGCCGCAACTCGAGAAAAACCACGTGGTTCCCACCTCTTGGCAAGATGAGGCCCTTGCCCGCGACGGCGTCTCCAGGGAAGTCCCCTGTTCCGCCCTGAAGGGCGAAACGGTCCCTGACAGCCTTCCTGCGACCCCCAAAAGTCCCCCGACACGCCGGGGTCCCCCGAGGGGAACACCGAGGGTCCCGGCACCGCTTCCTCTGAGCCCCTTCTCCCCTCCTGATCGCGACAGGAGAGGCGATTCCCCTGCGTGGTCTGGAAGGGGTTCCCGGCCTTCCCGGCGCACTTCAGGATGAGGCCGGTCTCACGAGGAAATTCGAGACGAGCCACGTGGGTGGGGCCACATGCCGAACGCCCCCGATTCCCCGGTCCGCTCTTGAGAAGGACCCGAGGCCCGGACCCCTCTTCGAAGGCAACCCTGTGGGTGAAGGCACAACACGAAGGGGCACTGCCACCCCCGTGCATCGTCCGCAAAGGCCCGCGGGTTCCACACACAGCTCGACGAGGGACCCCCTGAGCAACTCGAGAGGCCAGCGGGGTTCCCTTCCTCAGACAAGACGAGGCCTGACTCTCCTGTCCCAACTCTGCAGGGACCCTGCGGTCGGAGTCCGAAACGGAGAGGAAGCCTGAGGTTCCTGCCTCCCCTCGAGGTGAGGCCCTCTTCCGTTGCGCCAGACCCAGCGGAGTCCCGAGGGGCCCCGCCACCTCCACAGGATCCCTCGCCTCTCAGAGGCACCCTGGCAAGTTCCCTAAGGTCCCCGGCAGAAGGCGAGGGAAACGAGGGTTTCCCGCCACCCCCCGAGAAAGACCTCGAGAGTCCTTCTTCAACGCGTCTCGAGGCCCTAGTCCCCTCACGTGACTCGAGAGCCAGGACGCGCTCCCCCTCGCCACGCGCATGGAGACCTGACTTCCCTGGCGCCGCACGAGAGGCTCCCTGAGATCCTCATCGTGCCTGGGGAGAAAACCCCCACGGGCACCGCAGCTCGAGGAAACCCCTGAGACGCCCCCGTCCTCGCGAGCTGAGGGCCTTCTTTTCCTGAATGGCCTGGAGAGCAATCCCGGGTCCTCTCTCCAAACGGAAGAGGAGGCTGGACTCCCTTGAGGCCGCTCAGGGGGCTCCAAGAGACCCGCGTCGCGACTCGAGAGGAGAGCGGAGTCCTTGGCTTCCCCTCGAGACGAGGCCTGACTCCCCGGGGGAGCCTGGAATGCAACCCCGAGATCCCTGCCTTCCCTGGAGAGGAATATTAGGTCCCGGACACACGCCTAGGTGAGGTCTCTTCGGCCCTGCAGTGACTCGAGCGCAACCCCCAGCTTTCCCTCGCAACCCGAGGGGAAGATTGGGCTTCCCAGGGCCAACCCAAGGGGAAGGCTGAGATCCCCGTCGAAACTCGAGAATGCCGCCGTAACTCGAGAAAAACCACGTGGTTCCCACCTCTTGGCAAGATGAGGCCCTTGCCCGCGACGGCGTCTCAAGGGAAGTCCCCTGTTCCGCCCTGAAGGGCGAAACGGTCCGTGACAGCCTTCCTGCGGCCCCCAAAAGTCCCCCGACACGCCGGGGTCCGCCGAGGGGAACACCGAGGGTCCCGGCACCGCTTCCTCTGAGCCCCTTCTCCCCTCCTGATCGCGACAGGAGAGGCGATTCCCCTGCGTGGTCTGGAAGGCGTTCCCGGGCTTCCTGGCGCACCTCAGGATGAGGCCGGTCTCACGAGGAAATTCGAGACGAGCCACGTTGGTGGGGCCACATGCCGAACGCCCCCGATTCCCCGGTCCGCTCTTGAGAAGGACCCGAGGCCCGGACCCCTCTTCGAAGGCAACCCTGTGGGTGAAGGCACAACACGAAGGGGCACTGCCACCTCCGTGCATCGTCCGCAAAGGCCCGCGGGTTCCACACACAGCTCGACGAGGGACCCCCTGAGCAACTCGAGAGGCCAGCGGGGTTCCCTTCCTCAGACAAGACGAGGCCTGATTCTCCTGTCCCAACTCTGCAGGGACCCTGCGGTCGGAGTCCGAAACGGAGAGGAAGCCTGAGGTTCCTGCCTCCCCTCGAGGTGAGGCCCTCTTCCGTTGTGCCAGACCCAGCGGAGTCCCGAGGGGCCCCGCCACCTCCACAGGATCCCTCGCCTCTCAGAGGCACCCTGACAAGTTTCCTAAGGTCCCCGGCAGAAGGCGAGGGAAACGAGGGTTTCCCGCCGCCCCCAGAGAAAGACCTCGATAGTCCTTGTTCAACGAGTCTCGAGGCCCTAGTCCCCTCCCGTGACTTGAGAGCCAGGACGCGCTCCCCCTCGCCACGTGCATGGAGACCTGACTTCCCTGGCGACGCACGAGAGGCTCCCTGAGATCCTCGTCGTGCCTCGGGAGAAAACCCCCACGGGCGCCGCAGCTCGATGAAACCCCTGAGACGCCCCCGTCCTCGCGAGCTGAGGGCCCTCTTTTCCTGCATGGCCTGGAGAGCAATCCCGGGTCCTCTCTCCAAACGGAAGAGGAGGCTGGACTCCCTTGAGGCCGCTCAGGGGGCTCCAAGAGACCCGCGTCGCGACTCGAGAGGAGAGCGGAGTCCTTGGCTTCCCCTCGAGACGAGGACTGACTCCCCGGGGGAGCCTGGAATGCAACCCCGAGATCCCTGCCTTCCCTGGAGAGGAATATTAGGTCCTGGACACACGCTTAGGTGAAGTCTCTTCGGCTCTGCAGTGACTCGAGCGCAACCCCCAGCTTTCCCTCGCAACCCGAGGGGAAGATTGGGCTTCCCAGGGCCAACCCAAGGGGAAGGCTGAGATCCCCGTCGTAACTCGAGAATGCCGCCGCACCTCGAGAAAAACCACGTGGTTCCCACCTCTTGGCAAGATGAGGCCCTTGCCCGCGACGGCGTCTCAAGGGAAGTATCCTGTTCCACCCTGAAGGGCGAAACGGTCCCTGACAGCCTTCCTGCGACAACCAAAAGTCCCCCGACACGCCGGGGTCCCCCGAGGGGAACACCGAGGGTCCCGGCACCGCTTCCTCTGAGCCCCTTCTCCCCTCCTGATCGCGACAGGAGAGGCGATTCCCCTGCGTGGTCTGGAAGGGGTTCCGGGCCTTCCCGGCGCACCTCAGGATGAGGCCGGTCTCACGAGGAAATTCGAGACGAGCCACGTGGGTGGGGCCACATGCCGAACGCCCCCGATTCCCCGGTCCGCTCTTGAGAAGGACCCGAGGCCCGGACCCCTCTTCGAAGGCAACCCTGTGGGTGAAGGCACAACACGAAGGGGCACTGCCACCCCCGGGCATCGTCCGCAAAGACCCGCGGGTTCCACACACAGCTCGACGAGGGGCCTGAGGCCCCCTGAGCAACTCGAGAGGCCAGCGGGGTTCCTTTCCTCAGACAAGACGAGGCCTGACTCTCCTGTCCCAACTCTGCAGGGACCCTGCGGTCGGAGTCCGAAATGGAGAGGAAGCCTGAGGTTCCTGCCTCCCCTCGAGGTGAGGCCCTCTTCCGTTGCGCCAGACCCAGCAGAGTCCCGAGGGGTCCCGCCACCTCCACAGGATCCCTCGCCTCTCAGAGGCACCCTGGCAAGTTCCCTAAGGTCCCTGGCAGAAGGCGAGGGAAACGAGGGTTTCCCACCGCCCCCCGAGAAAGACCTCGAGAGTCCTTCTTCAACGCGTCTCGAGGCCCTAGTCCCCTCCCGTGACTCGAGAGCCAGGACGCGCTCCCCCTCGCCACGCGCATGGAGACCTGACTTCCCTGGCGCCGCACGAGAGGCTCCCTGAGATCCTCGTCGTGCCTCGGGAGAAAACCCCCACGGGCGCCGCAGCTCCAGGAAACCCCTGAGACGCCCCCGTCCTCGCGAGCTGAGGGCCTTCTTTTCCTGCATGGCCTGGAGAGCAATCCCGGGTCCTCTCTCCAAACGGAAGAGGAGGCTGGACTCCCTTGAGGCCGCTCAGGGGGCTCCAAGAGACCCGCGTCGCGACTCGAGAGGACAGTGGAGTCCATGGCTTCCCCTCGAGACGAGGCCTGACTCCCCGGGGGAGCCTGGAATGCAACCCCGAGATCCCTGCCTTCCCTGAAGAGGAATATTAGGTCCCGGACACACGCCTAGGTGAGGTCTCTTCGGCCCTGCAGTGACTCGAGAGCAACCCCCAGCTTTCCCTCGCAACCCGAGGGGAAGATTGGGCTTCCCAGGGCCAACCCAAGGGGAAGGCTGAGATCCCCGTCGTAACTCGAGAATGCCGCCGCAAGTCGAGAAAAACCACGTGGTTCCCACCTCTTGGCAAGACGAGGCCCTTGCCCGCGACGGCGTCTCAAGGGAAGTCCCCTGTTCCGCCCTGAAGGGCGAAACGGTCCCTGACAGCCTTCCTGCGACCCCCAAAAGTCCCCCGACACGCCGGGGTCCCCCGAGGGGAACACCGAGGGTCCCGGCACCGCTTCCTCTGAGCTCCTTCTCCCCTCCTGATCGCGACAGGAGAGGCGATTCCCCTGCGTGGTCTGAAGGGGTTCCCGGCCTTCCCGGCGCACCTCAGGATGAGGCCGGTCTCACGAGGAAATTCGAGACGAGCCACGTGGGTGGTGCCACATTCCGAACGCCCCCGATTCCCCGCTCCGCCCTTGAGAAGGACCCGAGGCCCGGACCCCTCTTCGAAGGCAACCCTGTGGGTGAAGGCACAACACGAAGGGGCACTGCCACCACCGGGCATCGTCCGCAAAGACCCGCGGGTTCCACACAGAGCTCGACGAGGGGCCTGAGACCCCCTGAGCAACTCGAGAGGCCAGTGGTGTTCCCTTCCTCAGACAAGACGAGGCCTGACTCTCCTGTCCCAACTCTGCAGGGACCCTGCGGTCGGAGTCCGAAACGGAGAGGAATCCTGAGGTTCCTGTCTCCCCTCGAGGTGAGGCCCTCTTCCATTGCACCAAACCCAGATGAGTCGCGAGAGGCCCCTCCCAACTCCGCAGTATCCTTGAATTCTCAGAGGCACCTTGAGAATCTACCTGAGGTCACCGGCTCAAGTCCAGGGAACCCAGGGTTTCCTGCTGCGACCCGAGATAGACCTTGAGAGTCCTTCGGCGCGTCTTGAGGCCCGATTCCCCTACCATGACTCGAGAGCAAAGACCCGCTCCCCATCGCCATGCGCATGGATACCTGACTTCCCTGACTCCTGAAGAGAGTCTCCCTGAGCTCCCCATCGTACCTCTTCGGAAACCCCATTCAGGCACCGCAGCTCGAGAAAACCCACGATATGCCCCCGTCATCACGAGATGAGGGACTTGTTTCCTGCCTGGCATGGAGAGCAAAACCGAGTCCTCTCTCCAGACTCCACAGGAGGCTTGACTCTCTTTAGGCCTCTCAGTTGGCTCCAAGAGATACCTGTCAGGACCTGAAGGGAGAGCAGAGTCCTTTGCTTCCCCTCGAGACGAGGCCTGACTCCCCGTGTGAGTCTGGAATGCAACCCCGAGTTCCTGTCACACCTGGAGAGGAAAACTCGGTCCTGGACACAAGCCTAGATGAGGTCTATTTTGCACTGCAGTTACTAGAGAGCAATCGCCAGCTCTCCCTCGCAAATCAAATTGAAGATTGGACTTCCCTGGGCCAATACAATTGGAAGCCTGAATTCGACATCGTAACTCGAGAATCCCGCCGAAACTCGAGAAAATCCACGTGGTTCCCCCATCAGCGCTAGATGAGGCCCTTGCCCGCTACAGCGACTCAAGAGAAGTCCCACTTTCTGTCTTGAAGTGCGAAACGGTACTTGGCACCCTTGATGCAATCTCAAAATTCCCCGACATACCGGTCTCACTCGAAAGGAACACCGAGGTTCCCGGAACCACTTCATTTGAGCTCCTTCTCCCCTCGTGATCGCGACAGGAGTGTCGATTCCCCTGCTATGTCTGGAAGGGGTTCCCGACCTTTCCAGCGCGCCTAAGGATGAGGCAGGTCTCACGAGGAAATTCGAGACATAGCCTCGTGGGTGGTGCCACAAGCCGAAAGACCCCGATTTCCCGGTCTGCTCTTGATAAGAACGTGATGCCCTGACACCTTTACGAAGGAAAACCTGTGGATGAAAGCACAACACGAAGGGGCACTGACACCCCCGTGCATCGTCCAGAAAAACCCGCAGGTTACAAACACAGTTCAACAAGTGGTCTGTCACCCCGTGAACAACTCGACAGGCAAGTGGAGTTCCATTCCTCCACACAAGACGAGACCTGATTTTCTGTACCAACTCTGCAGGGAAACTGCGATCCGAGTCAGTACCAGCGACAGGAAACCCAGGAGAGGAAACATGAGGTTCCTGCCTCCACTCGAGATGAGGCTCTCATCCATTGCACCAAACCCAGTGGAGTCCAGAGAGGCCCCTCCCAACTCCACAGTACCCCTGACTTCTCAGAGGCACCCGGAGAAGCTCCATGAGGTCACCGGCACATGTCGAGGGAACCCAGGGTTTCCTGCCACAATGGGAAAAAGACCTCGAGAGTCCTACTTCAACGTGTCTTGAAGCCCGAATCTGCTTCCATGGCTCTATAGAAATGACACGCACCCCCTCGCCACGCACATGGAGACCTGACTTCCCTGGCGCCATAAGAGAGGCTCCCTGAGCTCCCTGTCGTACCTCGTGAGAAACCCCACAGCTGACGCCGCAGCTTGAGAAAACTCACCATACGCCCCTGTCATCGCGAGATGAGGGCCTTCTTTTCCTGCATGGCCTGGAGAGGAATCCCGAATCCTCTTTCCAAACTCCACAGGAGGCTTGACTCCCTTTAGGCCACTTAGTGGGCTCCAAGAGATACCCGTCGCGACTCGAGAGGAGAATTGAGTCCTTTGCTTCCCCTCTAGACAAGGCCTGACTCACCAGGTGGGTCTGGAATGCAACCCCGAGATCCCTGTCTCCCCTGGAGAGGAACATTAGGTCCTGGAAACAAGCCTAGATGAGGTCTCTTTTGCCCTTCTGTAACTCGAGAGCAATCCCCCGCTCTCCCTGACAACTCGAATGGAAGATTGGACTTCCCTGGGCCAACACAAGAGGAAGCCTGAATTCCCCTTCGTAACTCGAGAATCCCGCCGCAACTCGAGAAAAAGCACTTGGTTCCCTCGTCATCACAAGATGAGGCCCTTGCCCGCTACAGCTTCTCAAGAAAAGCCCCACGTTCCGTCTTGAAGTGCAAAACGATACTTGACACCCTTGATGTGACCCCAAAAGTTCCCTGAAATATCGGTCTCACTCGAGGTGAACACCGAGGTTCCCGGCACCAGGTTATCTGAGCCCCTTCTCCCCTCCTGTTCGTGATAGGAGGGTCACTTCCCCTGCTTTGTTTGTAAGGGGTTCCCGACCTTCACGGGGCACTGCAGGATGAGGCCAGTCTCACGAGGAAATTCGAGACGTAGCTCGCGGGTGGTACCACATGCCAAAAGACTATGATTTCCCGGTACGCTCTTGATAAGAACCCGATGCCTGGACACCTCTTCGAAGGCAACCCTGTGGATGAAGGCACAACACAAAGGGGCACTGACACCCTCGTGCATCGTCCGGAAAAACCCGCAGGTTCCACATACAGCTCAACAAGTGGCTTGTCACCCCTGAAGAACTCGAGAGGCAAGTGGGGTTTCATTCCTCTACAGAAGACGATGCCTGACTCTCCTGTCCCAACTCTGCAGGGACTTTGCGATCCAAATCAGACCAGCGCCAGTGAAGTCACGAGAGGAACGCTGAGGTTCCTGCCTCCACTCGAGATTAGGACCTCTTCCATTGCACGAAACCCAGTGGAGTCCCGAGAGACGCGTCCCAGCTCCACAGTATCCCTGACTTCTCAGAGGCACCCTGAGAAGCTCCCTGAGGTCACCAGCACAATTCGAGTGAGCCCAGGGTTTACTGCCGCCACCATAGAAAGAACTCAAGAGTCCTTCTTCAACGCGTTTTGAGGCCTGATTCCCCTACCATGACTCGAGGGCAATGACGCGCTCCCTCTGCTACACTCATGAAGCCCTGACTTCCCTGGCGCCACACGAGAGGCTCCCTGAGCTCCCCGTCATACCTCGTGAGAAACCAAACACTAGCGCCACAGATAGAGAAAACCCACGAGACGCCCCCATTTTCGCGAGATGACGGCCTTCTTTCTAGCATGGCCTGGAGAGCAATCCCGAGTCCTCTCTCCAAACTCCACAGTAGGCTTGACTCCCTTTTGGTCACTCAGTGGACTCCAAGACATACCCGTCGCGACTCGAGAGGAGAGCGGAGTCTTTTCCTTCCCCTCGAGGCGAGGCCTGACTCCTCGGGTGTGTCTGATATGTGAACCGGAGATCCCTGTCGCCCCTGGAGAGAAACATTAGGTCCTGGACACAAGCCTAGATGAGGTCTCTTTTTTCCTGCAGTGACTCGAGAGCAATCCCCAACTCTCCCTCGCAACTCGAATGGAAGACTGGACTTCCCTGGGCCAACAGAAGAGGAAGCCTGAATTTCCCGTTGTAACTCAAGAATCCCGCCACAACTCGAGAAAAACCACGTCGTTCCCTCTTCATCGCAAGATGCGGCCATTGCCACTACAGCGTCTCAAAAGAAGTCTTACGTTCCATCTTGAAGTGTGATACGGTACTTGGCACCTTTGATGCGACCCCAAAAGTTCCCCAACACACTGGTCTCACTGGAGGGGAACACCGAGGTTCCCGGCATCACCTCATCTGTGCCCCTTCTCCCCTCCTGATCGAGACAGGAGGGTCGATTCCCCTGCTTTGTCTGCAAGGGCTTCCGACCTTCCCGGCGCACCTCAGGATGAGGCCGGTCTCACTAGGAAATTCGAGACGTAGCCTGGTGGGTGGTGCCACATGCGGAAAGAGCCCGATTTCCCGGTCCGCTCTTAATAAGAACCCGATGCCAGGACACCTCTTCGAAAGCAAACCTGTGGATGAATGCACAACACGAAGGGGTACTGACATCCCCATGCATAGTACGGAAAAACACGCAGATTCCAAACACAGATCGACAAGTGTCCTGTCATCCCTTGAAGAACTAGAGAGGCATGCGGAGTTCCGTTCCTGCACACAAGAGAAGGCCTGACTCTCCTTTCCCAACTCTGCAGGGACCGTGCGATCGGAGTCAGAAATGTAGATGAAATCTGACGTTCCTGCATCAACTCGAAATGAGGCCCTCTTACATTGCGCCATACCCAGTGGAGTCCCGAGAGGTCCCTAAAACTCCACAGTATCCCTGATTCTCAGAGGCACCCTCAGAAGCTCTCTGCGGTCACTGGCACAAGTCAAGTGAACCCAGGGTTTCCTGCTGCATTCTGAGAAAGACCTTGAGAGTCCTTCTTTACCGCGTCTTGAGGCCCGATACCCTACCATGACTGGAGAGCAATGACGCATTCCCCTCGCCACGCCCATTGAAACCTAACTTCCCTGGCACCACACGAGAGGCTCCCTGCGCTCCCCGTCCTACCTCATGAAAACCCCACACTGGCACCTCCGCTCGAGAAAACTCACGAGACGCCCCCATCATCGTAAGATGAGGGCCTTCTTTTCCTACATGACCTAGAGAGCAATCCCGAGTCCACTCTCCAAACTCCACTGGAGGCCTGACTCCCTTTAGGCCACTCAGTAGCCTCCAAGAGATACACGTCGCTACTCTAGAGGAGAGCAGAGTCCGATGCTTCCCCTCGAGCCGAGGCCTGACTACTTGGGTGAGTCTGGAATGGGATCCCGAGATCTGTGTTGCCCCTGTAGAGGAAAACTCGGTCCTGGACACAAGCCTAAATGAGGTCTTTTTTGTCCTGCATTGACTCAAGTGCAATCCCCAGCTCTCCCTCGCAACTCGAATGGATGATTGGACTTCCCTGGGCCAACACAAGAGGAAGCCTGTATTCCCCATTGTAATTCGAGAATCCCGCGGCAACTGGAGAAAAACAACGTGGCTCCTCCGTCATCGAAATATGAGGCCCCTGTCAGCTATAGCGTCTCCAGGGAAGTCCCATGTTCCGTCTTGAAGTGTGAAACGGTACTTGGCACCCTTGATGCGACCCCCAAATTTCCCTGACACCCCGGTCTCACTCGAGGAGAACATGGAGGTTCCCAGCACCGCTTCAGCTGAGCCTCTTCTCCCCTCCTGATGGCGACAGGAGGGTCGATTCCCCTGCTTTGTCTGGAAGGGGTTCCCAGACTTCCCGGCGAACCTCAGGATGAGGCCAGTCTCACGAGGGAAGTCGAGACGTAGCCTCGTGGGTTGTGCCACATGCCGAAAGACCCCGATTTCCTGGTCCGCTATTGATAAGATCCCGATGCCCGGTCACCTCTTCGAAGGTAACCCTGTGGATGAAGGCACAACACGAAGGGGCACTGACACCCCTGTGCATTGTCCCCCAAAACCGCAGGTTCCACATACAACTCGACAGGTGGCCTGTCATCCCGTGAACAACTCGAGAGGCAAGCGGAGTTCCATTACTCCACACAAGACGAGGTCTGACTCTCCTGTCCCAACTCTGCAGGGACCCTGCTATCCGAGTCAGAAATGGAGAGGAACCCTGACGTTACTGCCTCAATCCGAGATTAGGTCCTCTTCAATTGCACCAGTCCCTGTGATGTCCCGAGAAGCCCCTCTCAACTCCACAGTATCCCTGACTTCTCAGAGGAACCCCGCTAAGCTCCCTGAGGTTATGGGCACAAGTTGAGGGAACCCAGGGTTTCCTGCCACACCCCGAGAAAGACCTCGAGAGTTCTTCTTCGAAGCGTCTTGAGGCTTGATTCCCCTACCATGACTCGAGAGCAATGAGGCGCTCCCCCACGCCACGTCCATGGAGACCTGACTTCCGTGGCACCACAGGAGTCTCCCTGAGCTCCCCGTCCTATCTCGTGAGAAACCCCAACCAGGCACTGCACCTTGAGAAAACCCACGAGACGCCCCCGTCATCGCGAGATGAGGGCCTTCTTTTCCTGCATGGCCTAGAGAGCAATCCCGAGTCCTCTCTCCAAACTCCACAGGAGGCTTAACTCCATTTAGGCCACTCTTGGGCTCCAAGGGATACCCGTCGCGACTCGAGAGGAGAGCGGAGTCCATTCATTCCCTTCGAGACGAGGCCTGACTCCCCGGGTGAGTCTGGAATGCAACCCCGAGATCCCTGTCGCCCCTGGAGAGAAAAACTCGGTCCTGGACACAAACCTAGATGAGCTCTATTTTGCCCTGCAGTGACTCGAGAGCAATCTCCAGCTCTCACTTGCAACTCGAATGGAAGATTGGACTTCCCTGGGCCAACACAAGAGGAAACCTGTATTCCCCATCGTAACTCAAGAATCCTGCCGCAACTCGAGAAAAAACACGTGGGTCCCCCGTCAGCGCTAGATGAGGCCCTTGCCCACTACAGCATCTCAAGAGAAGTCCCAGGTTCCGTCTTGAAGTGCGAAACGGTACTTGGCACCCTTGATGCAACCAGAAAAGTTACCCGACTTTCACTCAAGGAGAGCACCGAGGTTCCCGGCACTACTTCATCTGAGCCCTTTCTCTCCTCCTGATCCCGAAAGTAGGGTCGATTCCCCTGCTTTGTTTGGAAAGGGTTCCCGGACTTTCCTGCGCGCCTCAGGATGAGGCCGGTCTCACGAGAAAATTCGAGACGTAGCCTAGTGGGTGGTGCAACATGCTGAAAGACCCCAATTTCCCGGTCCGCACTTGAGGAGAACACGATACCCGGACACCTCTTCGAAGGCAACCTTGTGGATGAAGGCACAACAGGAAGGAGCACTGACGCCCCCGTGCATCTCCGAAAAACCCGCAGGTTCCACACACATCACGAAAAGTGGTGTTATCCTTGAACAACTTGAGATGTAAGCGGAGTTCCATTCCTCCGCAGAACACGAGACCTGACACTCCTGAGCAAACTCAACAGGGACCCTGCGATCTGAGTCACATCCGGCCTCCAGGAAGTCAGGATCAGAACCCTGAGGTTCCTGCCTCAACTCGAGATGAGGCCCACTTCCATTGCACCAAACCCAAAGGAGTCCCGAGAGGCCTCTCCCAAATCCACAGTATCCCTGACTTCTCAGAGGCACCCTGAGACGCTCCCTGAGGTCACCGGCACAAGTCAAGGGAACCCAGGGTTTCCTGCCGCAACCCTAGAAAGACATCAAGAGTTCTTTTTCAACCCGTCATGAGGCCCGATTCCCCTACCCTGACTTGAGAGCAATGACGCGCTCCCCCTTGCCCCGCCCATGGAGACCTGACTTCCCTGTTGCCACACGAGAGGCTACCTGAACTCCCCGTCGTACCTCGTGAGAAACCCCACACTGGCGCTGCAGCTCGAGAAAACCCATGAGACGCCCCCGTCATCTCGAGATGTGGGCCTTCTTTTCCTGCATGGCCTGGAGAGCAATCCCGAGTCCTCTCTCCAAACTGAAGAGGAGGGTTGACTCCCTTTAGACCACTCAGTGGGCTCCAAGAGATACGCGTCGCAACTCGAGAGGATAGCCAAGTCCTTTGCTTCCCCTCGAGACGAGGCCTAACTCCCCGGGTGAGTCTGTAATGCAAACCCGAGATCCCTGTCGCCCTTGGAGAGGATCACTGGGTCCTGAACACAAGGCTAGATGAGGTCGCTTTTGCCCTGCAGTAACTCGAGAGCACTCCCCAGCTTTCTCTCGCAACCCGAATGGAAGATTGGACCTCCCTGGGCCAACACAAGAGGAAGCCTGAATTCCCAGTAGTAATTCGAGAATTCCGCCTCAACTTGAGAAAAACCACGTGGTTCCCCCGTCATTGCAAGATGAGGCCCTTGCCCGCTCCAGCGTCTCAAGAGTAGTCCCACGTTCTGTCTTCAAGTGCGAAATGATATTTGGCACCCTTAATGCTACCCCAAAAGTTCCCCGACATACGGGTCGCACTAGAGGGGAACACCGAGGTTCCTGGCACCACTTCATCTGAGCCCCTTCTCCCCTCCTGATTGCGAAAGGAGGGTCAATTCCCCTGCTTTGTCTGCAAAGGGTTCCCGACCTTCTCCACGCACCTCAGATGAGGCTGTCTCACGAGGAAATTCGAGACGTAGCCTCGATGGTGGTGCCACATGCCGAAAGACCGCGATTTCCCGATCCGCTCTTGATAAGAACGCGATGCCCAGACACCTATTCGAAGATAGTGTGGATGAAGGCACAACACGAAGGGGCACTGACACCCCCGTGCATCGTCCGGAAAAGACCGCAGGTTACTCATACAGCTCAACAAGTGCCTGTCACCCAGTGAACAACTCGAGAGGCAAGCGGAGGTCCATTTCTGCACACAAGACAAGGCCTGACTCACCTCTCCCAACTATGCAGGGGGCTGCGATCGGAATCAGAAATGGAGAGGAACCCTGAGGTTCCTGCCTCCCCTCGAGATGAGGCCCCCTTCCATTTCACCAAACCCAGTGGAGTCCCGAGAGTTCTTTCCCAACTCCACAGTATCCCTGACTTCTCAGAGGCACCCGGAGAATCTCCCTGAGGTCACCGGCACAAGTCGAGGGAACCCAGGTATTCTTGCCAAGACCCGAGAGAGATCTTGAGAGTCCTTCAACGCGTCTAGAGGCCTGATTCCCCTACCATGACTCGAGAGCAATGACGCGCTCACCCTCGCCACACGCATCGAGACCTAACTTCCCTGGCGCCACACAAGAGGCTCCCTGAGCTCCCCGTCATACCTCCTGAGAAACCAACACAGGCGCTGCAGCTCGGTAAAACCACCGAGACCCCCCCCTCCCGACATCGTGAGATGAGGGCCTTCTTTTCCTGCATGTCCTGGAGTGCAATCCCGAGTCCTCTCTCCAAACTCCAGAGGAGGCTTGACTCCCTTTAGTCCACTCAGTGGGCTCCAAGAAATACCTGTCGCGACTCGAGAAGAGAGAGAAGTCCTTTGTTTCCCCTCAAGAGGACGCCTGACTCCTGGGTGAGTCTAGAATGCAACCCCAAGATCCCAGTCATCCCTTGAGAGGAACATTAGGTCCTAGACACAAGCCTGGATGAGGTTTCTTTTGCCCTGCAGTGACTCGAGCGCAACCCCCAGCTCTCCCTCACAACTCGAATGGAAGATTGGGCTTCCCTGGGCCAACACAAGAGGAAGCCAGAAATCCCCTTCGTAACTCGAGAATCCCGCCGCAACTCGAGAAAAACCACGTGTTTCCAACGTCATCCCAAGATGAGGCCCTTGCTGCTATGGCGTCTCAAGAAAAGAACCACGTTCCGTCTTGAAGTGTGAAACGGTACTTTGCACCCTTGATGCGACACCAAATGTTCCCGGACACGCCGGTCTCACTCGACAGGAACACCGAGGTTCCCGCACCACTTCATCTGAGCACCTTCTCCCCTCCTGTTCGAGACAGGAGGGTCTATTCCCCTGCTTTGTTTGGAAGGGGTTCCCCACATTCCCGGCGCACCTCAGGATGAGGCCGGTCTCACGAGGAAATTCGAGACATAGCGTCGTGGGTGGTGTCACATGCCGAAATACCCCGATTTCCCGGCCCACTCTTGAGAAGAACCCGATGCCCGGACACCTCTTCGAAGGCAACCCTGTGGACGAACGCAGAAAACGAAGGGTCACTGACACTCCCGTGCATCATTCGGTAAAAGCCGCAGGTTCCACACACAGCTCGACAAGAGGCCTGTCATCCCATGAACAACTCGAGAGGCAAGCAGAGTTCCATTCCTCCACTCAAGACGAGGCCTGACTCTCCGGTCCCAACTCTGAAGGGACCCTGCGATCGGAGTCCGAAATGGAGAGGAACCCTGAGGTTCCTGACTCCACTCGAGATGAGGCCCTCTTCCATTACATCAAAAACAGTGGAGGCCCGAGAGGCCCCTCCCAAATCCACAGTATCGCGACTTCTCAGAGGCACCCTTAGAAGCTCCCTGAGGTCACCGGCACAAGTCGAGGGAACACAGGGTTTCCTGACGCAACCCGAGAAAGACCTCGAAAATCCTCCTTCAACGCATCTTGAATCCCGATTCCCCTACCATGACTCGAGAGCAATGACGCATTCCCCCTCGCCACTCGCATGGAGACTTGACTTCCCTGGTGCCACACGAGAGGCTCCCTGAGCTCCCCGTCATACCTCGTGAGAAATCCCACACTGGCTCCCCAGCTCGAGAAAACCCACGAGACGCCTCCGTCATCGTGAGATGAAGGCCTTCTTTTCCTGCATGGCCTGGAGAGCAATCTCGAGGCCTCTCTTCAAACTCCACAGGAGGCCTGACTCCCTTTAGGCCACTCAGTGGGCTCCAAGAGATACCCGTCGATACTCAGGAGGAGAGCGGTGTCCTTTGCTTCCCCTCGAGATGAGGCCTGACTACGAGGGTGAGTCTGGAATGCAACCCTGGATCCCTGTCGCCCCTGGAGAGGAACCTTAGGTCCTGGACAAAAGCCTAGATGAGGTCTCTTTGGCCCTGCAGTGACTCAAGCGCAACCCCTAGCTTTCCCTTGCAACTCGAATGGAAGATTGGCCTTTCTGAGCCAACACAAGAGGAAGCCTGAATTTCCAGTTGTAATTTGAGAAACCCGCCGCAACTCGAGAAAAATCACGCGGTTCCCCGTATTGCAAGATGAGGCCCTTGCCCCCTACAGCGTCTCAAGAGAAGTCTCACATTCCGTCTTGAAGTGCAAAACAGTACTTGGCACCCTTGATGCGACCCCAAAAGTTCCCCTATATACCGATCTCACTAGAGGGGACACTGAAGTTTCCGGCACCACTTCATCTGAGGCCTTTCTCCTCTCCTGATCGCGATAGGAGGGTCGATTCCACTGCTTTGTCTCGAAGGGATTCCCGACCTTCCCGGCACACCTCAGGATGAGGCCGGTCGCACGAGGAAATTCGAGAGGTAGCCTCGAGGGCCATACTACATGCCGAAAGACCCCGATTCCATGGTCCACTTTTGATCAAAACCAGACTCCTGGACACCTCTTCGAAGGCAAGCCTGTGGATGAAGGCACAACACGTAGGGGCACTGACACCCCGTGCATCTTCCGGAAAAACCCGCAGGTTCCTCACACGGCTCCACAAGTGGTCTGTCACCTCGTGAACAACTCGAGAAGCAAGCGGAGTTCCATTCCTCCACACAAGACGATGCCTGACTCTCCTGTCACAACTCTAGGGACCTTGCGCACCGAGTCAGAAATGGAGAGGAAGCCTGAGGTTCCTGCCTCCACTCAAGATGAGGCCCTTTTCCATTGCCACAAAACCAGTGGAGTCCCGAGAGGGCCCTCCCAACTCCAGGGTATCCTTGACTTCTCAGAGGCACACTGAGAAGCTCCCTGAGGCCATCGGCACTAGTCGAGGGAACCCAGGGTTTACTGCCGTGACCCAAGAAACACCTTGAAAGGCCTTCTTTAACGGTTCTTGAGGCCCGATACACCTTCCATGACTCTAGAGCAATGACGCGCTCCCCCTCGCAATGCGCATGGAGACCTGACTTCCCAAGCGCCACATGAGAGGCTCCCTGAGCTCCCCGTAGTACCTCATGAGAAACCCCACACTGGCGCTGCAGCTCGAGAAAACCCACGAGACGCCCCCTTCATCGCGAGATGATGGCCTTCTTTTCCTGCATGGCCTGGAGAGCAATCCCGAGTCCTCTCTCCAAACTCCACAGGAGGCTTGACTCCCTTTAGGCCACTCAGTGGGCTCCAAGAGATACCCGTCGCAACTCGAGAGGAGAGTGGAGTCCTTCGCTTCCCCTCGAGACAAGGACTGACTCCCCAGGTGCATCAGGAAAGCAACCCCGAGATCCCTGTCCCCCCTGGAGACGAACATTATGTCCTGGACACAAGTCTAGATAAGGTCTCTTTTGCCCTGCAGTAATTCAAGCGCAATCCCTAGCTCTCCCTCGCAACTCGAATGGAAGACTGGACTTCCCTGGGCCAACACAAGAGGAAGCCTGAATTTCCTGACCTAACTCGAGAATCCCGCCACAACTCGAGAAAAACGACGTGGTTAACCCGTCACCACAAGATGAGGCCCTTGCCAGCTACAGCGTCTCAAGAGAAGTCTCACGTTCCGTCTTGAAGTTTGAAACGGTACTTAGCACCTTTGATGTGACTCCAAAAGTTCCCCGACATCCCAGTTTTACTCGAGGGGAACATCGAGGTTCCCGGCACCACTTCATCTGAGCCCCTTCTCCCCTCCTGATCGGGACAAGAGGGTCGATTCACTTGCTTTGTCTGAAAGGGTTACCGACCTTCCTGGTGCACCTCAGGTTGAGGTCCGTCTCAAGAAGAAATTGGAGACATAGGCTTGTGGGTGGTGCCACATGCTGAAAGACACTGATTTCCTGGTCTGCTCTTGATAAGAATCTGAAGGCTGGATACTTCTTCGAAGGCAACCCTGTGTATGAAGGCAAAAAACGAAGGGGAACTGACACCCCCATGCATCGTCCGGATAAAACCGCAGGTTCCACACACAGCTCGACAAGTGGCCTGTTATCCGGTGAACAACTCGAGAGTCCAGTGGAGTTCCATTCCTCCACACAAGACGAGGCCTGACTCTCCTGTCCTAACTCTGTAGGGACTCTGTGTTCAGAGTCAGAAATGGAGAGCAACCCTGAGGTTCCTGCTTCAAATCGAGATGAGGCCCTCTTCTGACAAGGTCCAGCCTCGGCTGGTCCAGGGTTTTCGAAGGGGAGACAGAGTAGGTGACCTATTGATTTATTTATCGAAGATATAAAGAGTAATAGAATGAGGATAGCTCAGTAGGAAAATTTAGTGGAGAAAAGAACTGAGTAGCTTGGTTTATGCGGAAAATCAGTATAACCCGTGACACCAGGTTAGCTCTGACCACGGAGGCTGCAGGCTCCCTCTCGAATAGCGAAAAGTGCCCCACCTTAGACACCTTCTCAAGTGGTCTTCGAAGCCCAGGCAAATAAATGGTCGCAGAGGATATCCGCGCTCCAGATGGACACTCATCTGAAAATTGAGGGGAAGAATGACATTAGGAGACTAAGCGTTGGCAATCAAGGCCCGTAGCTTTATTTTCAACAGGGGTTTTTATACCCTAAGTTACACATAGAGGATAATGGGGATGCAAAGACAGCAGCCTTTGATCCTTATCAAAAACCAGAGTTTCTCTCCTGCAAATGTATCGTATACAAATGGTTTAGGTGATTTACATCATCTTCTAGCCAGAAGACCTATTAACATTTTATGACTCTTGACAAAGACTTATCAACCGTAAGACTTATTTTCTCTAAGAGTAATTATTTTAAGGTTTGGCCCCATCTTTCGAAGATAAAATTGCATTCCTATAGGGCAGATGTGTAATGGGCTTACAACAAAGGAAATAATTTATTACCTTAAGGGTCTAAAGTTAGTAACACCAAGGCCACTACTTATTTCTTCTACATACCAACTATATTAATTAATACACATTCAAGGATACAATTCAGGGGATGTGGAAACTTGGCAACAAGCATTGGTTCATCAATGAAATCTTTTACTAGTTTTATTCTGACAGTTTCTAACTCTCTGAGAGGCTCTAAGCTCTTTGAATATCTTAAGCTTCCCGTGCCTCTCGAGGCTCGGAGACTGTAAACAATTGTATGCCTTGCTGTAGGAGACCGGGTAAACTTGTCAGGCGAGTTAGAGAGCCATCTGACGTGTTTGGATTTAAACACTCCTAATTGCCCAGGAACTTTATTAATTGGAGCTGTAAGTTAGCTCTTTGACAGAGAGAGTGAGATGGTGGTGGGTGACAGCCCCCAGGAAAGTCAGAGGTGAGAGCACAAAGCAATAAAGTAGGCAGACTCTGGTTTTGGGGGGGTAGATGCTCAAGAATATCCGGGAGGACTCCCGAGGCTCGATCCCGCCTTTGTGTATGCCCAGCCTCCTTCCTCATGACCTTTGTCACGAGTGGAATGTCTCTCGCCGGCTCCCGGCATCTCCCCGTTTTTTATTTCTTAAAACAGCCAGATGTAGCTCAGTCGCGAGCCTCTGGATACTCTGCCAAAGAATCCTGACAATACAAGGAAGAATGATTATGAGAAGCAGAATTAAAGCAGCCACCGCAGCATAGCTAAAGACATTAGACAGAATATTCTTTCCTGAGATGTAGTTAGGGAAAGTATGGAAGAAATCATTTGCTGTTCCAGCAGCAGTAAAATCTAATCGGGAGTGCTCCATGGTTGCTATTTGATAGTGAAGTTTCCCTACGTCTCAACCAATGTCAGAGCTGTTCCAGATACCTGAAATATGGTTTTTAATCTTTTCCCATTCAAAATCTGTCTCATTTACTTTCAGGGGTGTTCCACATATCCACCGATAGTCAGCATGACAAGACAATGCCATTTTCACCTTTAAAGCCTGCAATTCAGTCCCAATATGTATTACTGCTTCCTCTAGGGCGTCTACCCTCATTTCTAATTTTCTCTCTATAGCTTCCTGTGTTGCCAATGTTAAAGAAACATTTTTGGACATAGAATCAACATATTGAGCAGTATGTACTTGTTGAGTCAATGATATTGCTGCCACAGTAACAGAAGTGATTGCACTTATCAAAGCTGCTGTTCCCAAGATAAGTAAGCCCACAAACCGTCGTGTTTGCATTAAATCCTGTAGTTGTTGTAATACAGCAAGACCATAATTCAATAAGTGGTTACATCATAAGATAAGGTGGATGTTGTAGCATTACAAAGGAGCAAACATTATATTGAGGGTTTAAACAAGATGAACCAGGGAGCAGCTGTAGGCATCAGCCCGGGGGAGCAGTGTCCCCAGCATCAGGAGGCAGAACGCGAGCGGCAGGCTGTGGGCCAAGGCGCCTATGGTGGGCGGAGGGGCAGGGTTCGTGGTTTAGGGCTAGCCGCCACCGCTTGGGCTCAGGGCGGTCCCCTCTCGCCGGTGGGGCCACGCTGGTCTGGACGGCACTCCGCGGGCGCGCTTTCCTCTCTGGCCCTCACTCGCTGCACAGACTTCTTTGCTCTAGGTCACGGGGTGCAGAGAGGTGGGTGCGAGGCGCTGCTGGTGGCGCTGAGGCGAGAGCTGGCTGGGGGAGGGGGAGAGAGTGAGTGCGCGTGCCGCGAACCTGGTCTTTGGGGAATGTGACATGACGAATTTGTCTGAGATTCAAACCGGAGAATCTGCATTCTGTAGAAATATACAAGCATACCCTCTCCCACAAGTTAGCAACACATCTGGCCTTTTTCACTCTCCCGTAAGGAGGCCTTTTTACTTGACCAGGGGCCGAGTCGTAGCCTGTAATTCAGGCATCTAGTGTCTCATCATTGTAGTCTGCCCCTGTGTGTTTACGTTTAAGTGATTAATTACAATTGGAACATAACTTCACTATTTGTCTAGCTGTTTCCCTATGGATATGTTAATTTAGGTCTAATGTTTAGTTTAGGTCTCTGTATAAATTAAAGTAATAAATGTATAACCTCCTTATCTCATTTTGGTATACAGGTATACAGATATACCTAAATGCAAAATGCATTTATATATGTATTTATATATGGCAACAAGGATAAAGTTATTGACATATAATATATATAAATCAATATACTTGAATTAATCTTTATAATTAATATATTAATTAATATATATTACAACAATACAACACATACACAGCTAATACCAACCAACACAAACCAATATACTGTAATAATACATGTCACACATTTATAATTATACAGTATATAGAACATATATCATCACAGCACATCAATCCATACCAATTAATATCAGCCACACACACATTATATTACTGCCATATATATTTAATTATACAGTATATATATGTGTGTGTGTATATAGTATACATATTAATTTATATACAAATTAATTAAGTATAGATCTATAAATAGAATTAGGTATACCTTTATTATATTTTATTTATACCCATACCTAATTAGGCAAACTGTAATTAGGCAAATACATTTATATTATGTATTTATAACAATATATAAAGTATTGTTAAATGTACCACCTGTACAGCATCTCCACCCCACATACCACTTTCTCTAATCCCACCAACTCATTTTCAGTATTATGTGTTGGCCAGGAGCTGGGCCAGTCTTTCCCAGCAATGTTAAGAGACGTCTGTTCCTGTGTCTAATAGCCCTGGCGTTTTATTCTCTTGAATTAAAAGATCTTTTAAAGGCCTTGGAACTGTAATTTCCTGCACCCAAAAGGCTAGATCACTAGATCCAAATGTTTTGTGACTCTTAGATTGAGAAGTCAAGTTTTTCCTTGTCTGATAGTAAGGTAAAAGTAAAAGCTGTGTTACTCTTTGAACTTTATTAATTTGTACAGTTTTGATAGGCAGTGAGATCAAGACTTTAATTTCTCAATATCATCAGAATCTACTACACCATGCACCAGCGAAATTTCTTTTCTTTCTTTTTTTTTTATTTAATTTTTTTTTAAAAGAAAGCGAGCTACGCCCCAGGACAAATCTTACAATGTCCTCAGATAGGGGGCCAGCCACTCCGGTTGGAATTGGAGTAAGCGGCACATCAGGGGTTAATATTGTTATTAAATCTCCTTGCCTTTTCGCTTTTCTCCTAGCCTGGGTGAGACCCCCCTGAGGGAGTTTTCTCCAAGGAGCACACTCTGCATATTGTGTACTAAAAGCTCCTTTGTTTAAAAAACTTTTTATCTTCCTCAGTCTTAGGAAACACTTTGGCAGGCTTTGGGGGCAAAGTGGGGAACTCCTGGGTCCTGGGAGGCACAATCGAAGGCAGTGGCAGTCGCCTTAAATCAGAAAGTGGTGGATAAGTTTTTTAAAGGTTTGCGCAGAGGGGGAGGGAGCTCGCCAGGGCTCTCGGCCGCAGCGTCCTGTAAGCCCTCTCCTTCCTCGGGAGGTAGACCACTTTCTCCCTCCTTTTTTTTTTTTCTTCAATGGCAGAAAATATGATCTGTGCAGTAAATGGAGACTCACCACCATCCACCTCTATAGCCTCCCCCATAGTCTATTTAACAGCCTCGTGACGGAGGTCCAGGACATTTCTAATCATATTCCACAGTCAATAAATATTTGTCTATTCTTAGATGCAGAGAAATCCATTTTTAATTTTTTTTTTAATTTTAGAGAATATTTTTATTTATTTTGTAACCTCTTTACCCTGGCTAAACTGCAGAGGGGACTAGAAAAGAAGCCTCAAGGTGAGGATCAAGTTCATCCTTGGGACTAGAGAAAATCCTTCTCCGGGAAACTCCTAGCGGTGGCCCTTTACCCCGACATGGAGGAGGAGGCATGGGGGATGGGAGCGTCCCGAAGTTTTCCTCTTCTGTTCCGGAGATCCTTTAACTGTTTGGTAACTAAATCTTACGAACTGTCTGATCGGGGATGTTTCCCTCAACCTCCTAGGAGCGGATGGTCTGATTAGGGATGTTTTCTTAAACTTTTAGGAGCATCTTTAGCTTAAAAAAAAAAAAAATCCTCATCAGAATGGCATCGTGCTGCTGTTTCCTCTAAACCTTTTTCAAATTGAGGGGAGAGCTGATCTTTCTTTTCATCCCTATCTTTTACATGCTCATTGGCAGTCATAGCGGCTAGCCATTCATTTAGCTGTCGATAGCTAGGTATAGCCTCTTCATTTTCACTTTTCTTTATAACAGGTACCTTTTCAGATTTGCTTTTTTGTTTAACAGGTACTTTTCCAACTTTACTTTCCTCTTTAACAGGTACCTTTTCAAATTCATGAGCTGGATCTAAAACATCTCTAGTCATATTCCACAGAGGAAAGTTGTAAGTAGGGATTTTTTCCAAACCTTGCTGAGCACAATAAGCTCTTAGCTGTTTTCCTAGTTTTTTCAAGATATCGAGGTTAACAGTGCCTTGTTGTAGAAACCAAGGGCAGTGGTCTTGTACAAATGTAAAAAATGATTGAATGGAAGATTTTTTAACCTTGATTCTTCTTTTACTTAATAACTGTAAAATTACTCCTATAAAGAGCTGTCTTTCATTTGATTCAGTGTTGCCCATGTCAGAAACTTAAGGATAGTAAAAGATTTTGCTTTTAGCTATCTAAAGATTAGGCCTTTTTTGTCAGCCTTTTTAGAAACCGTTTTTTCTCTCTAACTCTTCAACACTTCCCACTCCTCTCGCCCTGTCTATTCTACAGGGGGATCTGCAGCCCCCTAAGTGGGATCCTATCTGTCCCCAAAACTGAACACTGGGGGAATGGGGTTGGGGATTTACCTTCGAAATGCCTATCTCGGGCGCCACCTGCAGAGGTCCAGCCCCAGCTGATCCAGGGTATTCGAAGGGAAGATGGAGTAGGCGACCTATGTATTTATTTATTTATTCATCAAAGATATAAAGAGTAATAGAATGAGGATAGCTCAGTAGGAAAATTCAGTGGAGAAAAGCAGCTGAGTAGCTTGGTTTACGCGGAAAATCAATATAACCCGTGACACCAGGTTAGCTCTGACCACGGAGGCTGCAAGTGCCCTCTAGAATAGAGGAAGGTGCCCCACCTTAGACACCTTATCGAGTGGGTCTTCGAAGCCCAGGCAAATAAATGGTCGCAGAGGATATCCGCGCTCCAGATGGACACTCATCTGAAAATTGAGGGGAATAATGACATGGGGAGACCAAGCGTTGGTGAGCAAGGCCCGTAGCTTTATTTTCAACACAGGTTTTAATACCCTAAGTTACACATAGAGGATAATAGGGGATGCAAAGTCAGCAGTCTTTAATCCTTATCAAAAACCAGGGTTTCTTTTCTGCAGATTTATCGTATAAAAATGGTTTAGATGATTTACATCATCTTCTGGCCAGAAGACCTATTAACATTTTATGACTCTTGACAAAGACTTATCAACCATTAGAGTTATTTTCACTAAGAGTAATTGTTTAAGGTTTGGCGCCATCTTTCGAAGATAAAATTGCATTCCTATAGGGAGGATGTGTAATGGGTTTACAACAAAGAAAAGAATTTATTACCTTAAGGGTCTAAAGTTACCAACATCAAGGCCACTACTTATTTTTTCTACATACCAACTATATTAATTAGCACACATTCAAGGATACAATTCAGGGGATGTGGAAACTTGGCAACAAGCATTGGTTCATCAATGAAATCTTTTACTAGTTTTATTCTGACAGTTTCTAACTCTCTGAGAGGCTCTAAGCTATTTGAATATCTTAAACTTCCCGTGCGTCTCGAGGCTGGGAGACTGTACACAATCGTATGCATAGCTGTAGGAGACCGGGTAAACTTGTCAGGCGAGTTAGAAAACCATCTGAGGGGTTTGGATTTAAACACTACTAATTGCCCAGGAACATTATTAGTTGGAGCTGTAAGTTAGCTCTTTGACAGAGAGAGTGAGATGGTGGTGGGGGACATCCCCAGTAATGTCAGAGGTGAGAGAACAAAGCAATAAAGAAGGCAGACTTTGGTTTTTGGGGGTAGATGCTGAAGAATATACGGGGGAACTCCCGGAGGCTCGATCCCGCCTTTGCGTATGCCGAGACTCTTTCCTCATGACATTTGTCACGAGTGGAATATCTCTCGCTGGCTCCCGGCAATCTTCCATTGCACCAAACGCAGTGGAGTCCCAAGAGGCCCCTCCCAACACCACAGTATCAGTGTCTTCTCAGAGGCACCCTGAGCAACTCCCTGAGTTCACCGGCACAAGTCGAGGGAACACAGGGTATCCTGCCGCAACCCGAGAAAGACCTCAAGAGTCCGTCTTCAACGCGTCTTGAGGCCGGATTCCCCTACCATGACTCGAGAGCAATGACACGCTCCCCCTCGCCATGCGCATGGACACCTGACTTCCCTGGCGCCACATGAGAGGCTCCCTGAGCTCCCCGTCATACCTCGTGAGAAACCCCACACTGGCGCCACAGCTCGGGAAAACCCACGAGACGCCACCGTCATCGCGAGATTGGGGACATCTTTTCCTGCCTGACCTGGAGAGCAATCCCTGGTCCTTTCTCCAAACTTCACAGGAGGCTTTACTCCCTTTAGGCCACTCAATGGGCTCCAAGAGATACCTGTCACGACTTGAGAGGAGAGCAGAGTACTTTGTTTCCCCTCGAGATGAGGCCTTACATTGGGTGAGTCTGGAATGCAACCCCGAGATCCCTGTTGCCCCTGGAGAGGAACATTATATCCTGGACAAAAGCCTAGATGAGGTCTATTTTGCCCTACAGTGACTCGAGAGCAACACCCATCTCTCCCTCGCAATTTGAATGGAAGATTGGTCTTCACTGGGCCAACACAAGAGGAAGTCTGAATTTCCCGTTGTAACTCGAGAATCCCGCCGCAACTCTTAAAAACCACGTGGTTCCCCATTCATCACAATATGAGGCCTTTGCCCGCTACAGAGTCTCAAGAGAAGTCCCATGTTTCGTCATAAAGTTCGAAATGCTACTTGGCACCCTTGATGCGACCCCAAAAGTTCCCCAATATACCGGTCTCACTCCAAGGGAACACCGAAGTTCCTGGCACCACTTCATTTGAGCCCCTTCTCCCCTCCTGATCATGGCAGGAAGGTCTATTCCCCTGCTTTGTCTAGAAGGGGTTCCCGACCTTCATGGCGCACCTCAGGATGAGGCCAGTCTCACGAAGAAATTCGAGACGTAGCCTCGTGTTCGTGCCACGTGCCGAAAGACCCCGATTTCTCGGTCTTGCTCTTGATAAGAACCCGATGCCCGGACACCTCTTCTAAGGCAACCCTGTGGATGAAGGCACTACACGAGGGGGCACTGGCAACCCTGTTCATCGTCCGGAAAATCCCACAGGATCCACATACAGCTCCACAACTGGCCTGTCACCCCTTAAACAACGAGAGAGGCAAGCGGAGTTCCCTTCCTCAGACAAGACGAGGCCTGAGTATCCAATCCCAACTCTGCAGGCACGCTTTGATCTGAGTCAGAAATGGAGAGGAAACCTGAGGTTCCTGCCTCAACCCGAGATGAGGCCCTCTTCCATTAAAACAAACCCAGTTGAGTCCCGAGAGGCCACTCCCATCTCCACAGTATCCCTGACTTCTCATAGGCATTCTGAGAAGCTCCTTGAGGCCACCGGCAAACGTCGAGGGAAATAAGGGTTTCCTGCCACAACCGAAGAAAGACCTCGAGAGTCCTTCTTCAACGCGTCTTGAGGTCAGATTCCCCTACCATGGCTCGAGAGCAATAACGCGCTCCCCCTCGCCACGCACATGGAGACCTGACTTCCCTGGCGCCACATGAGAGGCTCCCTGAGCTCCCTGTCGTACCTCGTGTGAAACCCCACACTGGCGCCGCAGCTCGAGAAAACACACAAGACCCCTCCGTCATCGCGAGATGAGGGCCATCTTTTCCTGCATGGCCTGGAGAGCAGTCCCAAGTCCTCTCTCCAAACTTCACAGGAGGCTTGACTCCCTTTAGGCCACAAAGTGGGCTCCAAGAGGTGCCCGTCACAACTTGAAAGGAGAGCAGAGTCCTTTGCTTCCCTTCGACACGAGGCCTGACTCCCTGGGTGAGTCTGGAATGCAAACCTGAGATCCCTGTGGCCCTTGGAGAGGAACATTAGGTCCTGGACACAAGCCTAGATGAGGTCTCCTTTGCCCTGCAGTGACTCGAGCGCAACCCCCAGCTCTCCCTCGCAACTCGAATGGATGATTGGACTTCCCTGGCCCAACACAAGAGGAAGCCTGAAATCCCCGTCGTAACTCGAGAATCCCGCCGCAACTCGAGAAAAACCACGTGGCTCCCCCGTCATCGCAAGATGAGGCCCTTGGCCGCTATAGCGTATCAAGAGAAGTCCCACGTTCCATCCTGAAGTACAAAACGGTACTTGGCACCCTTGATGCGACCCCCAAAGTTCCCTGACATACCGGTCTCACTCGAGGGAAACACCAAAGTTCATGGCACCACTTCCTGTGAGCCCCTTCACCCCTCCTGATCGCGACAGGAGGGTCGACTCCCATGCTTTGTCTGCAAGGGGTTCCCGACGTTCCCCGCAAACCTCCGGATGAGGCCGGTCTCATGAGGAAATTCGAAAAGTAGCCTCATGGTTGGTGCCACATGTTGAAAGATCCCGAATTCCCGGTCCACTCTAGATAAGAACCTGACGCCCGGACATCTCTTCGAAGGCAACCCTGTGGATGAAGGCACAACACGAAGGGACAATGACATCCCCATGCATCGTCTGGAAAAACCCGCCGATTCCACTCACAGCTCCAAATGTGGACTGTCACCTCGTGAACAACTCGAGAGGCAAGTGAAGTTGCATTCCTTCACACAAGACGAGGCCTTACTCTCCTGGCCCAACTCTTCAGGGACCCTGCGATCGGAGTCAGAAATGGAGAGGAACCCTGAGGTTCCTACCTCAACTAGAGAACAGGCCCTCTTCCATTGAACCAAACTCAGTGGTGTCCCGAGAGGCCCCTCCCAACACCACAGTATCCCTGAATTCTCAGAGGCTCCCTGAGAAGCTACCTGAGGTCACTGGCACAAGTCGAGGGAACCCAGAATTTCCTGAAGTAACCCGAGAAAGACTTGGAGAGTCCTTTTTCAACGTCTCTTGATGCCCGATTCCCCTACCATGACTCCAGAGCAAGGACGTGCTCCCCTCGCCACAAGCAGGAAAACTGACTTCCCTAGTACCACACAAGAGGCTCCCTGAGTACCCCATCATACCTCGTGAGAAAACCCACAGTGGTGCCGCAGTTCGAGAAAAACCACAAGATGCCCCCGTCAAGGAGAGATGGGGGTCTTCTTTTCCTGCCTGACCTGGAGAGCAATCCCTGGTCCTCTCTCCAAACTTCACAGGAGGATTGACTCCCTTTAGGCCACTCAGTTGGGTCCAAGAAATACCCGGTGCGACTCGAGAGGAGAGCGGAGTCCTTTGCTTCCCTCGAGACGAGGCCTGACTCCCCAGGTGAGTTTGGAATGCAACCCCGAAATCCCTGTCGCCCCTGGAGTGGAACATTATGTCCTAGACACAAGCCTAGATGAGGTCTATTTTGCCCTACAGTGATCGAGAGCAACCTCCATCTCTCCCTCACAATTTGAATGGAAGATTGGGCTTCCCACGGTCAACACATGAGGAAGTCTGAATATCCCATCGTAATTCGAGAATTCAGCCTCAAGTCTTAAAAACCATGTGGTTCCCCCTTCATCGCAATATGAGGCCCTTGCCAGCTAGAGTCTCAAGAGAAGTCCCACGTTCCATCTTAAAGTTCGAAATGCTACTTGGCACCCTTGATGCGACCCCAAAATTCCCCAACATACCGGTCTCACTCCAGGGGAACACCGAAATTCCCGGCGTCTCCAGGGAAGTCCCATTTTCTGTCCTTAAGTGCGAAATGGAACTTGACACCCTTGATGCGACCGCAAAAGTTTCCGACACGCTGGGTTCCCTCGAGGGGAACACCAAGGGTCCCGGCACCACTTCATCTGAGCCCCTTCTCCCCTCCTGATCGCGACAGGAGAGTCGATTCCCCTGCTTTCTCTGGAAGGGGTTCCCGGCCTTCCTGGTGCACCTCAGGATGAGGCCGGTCTCAGGAGGAAATTCGAGACCAGCCATGTGTGAGGTGCCACGTGCCGAACGACACCGATTTTCCGGTCTGCTCTTGATAAGAACCTGATGCCCGGACACCTCTTCGAAGGCAACCCTGTGAGTGAAGGCACAACACGAAGGGGCACTGACACCCCCGTGCATCATCCGGAAAAACCCGCAGGGTCTACACACAGCTCGACAAGGGGCCTGAGACTCCCGGAACAACTCGAGAGGCAACCAGAATTCCATTCCTCAGACAAGACGAGGCATGACTCTCCTGTCCCAACACTGCAGGGACCATGCAGTCGGAGTCAGAATTGGAGAGGAAGCCTGAGGTTCCTGCCTCAACTTGTCATGAGGCCCTCTTCCATTGCGCCGAACCCAGTGGAGTTCCGAGAGGCCCCTCCCAACTCCACAGTGACCCTGACTTCTCAGAGGCACGCTGAGAAGCTTCCTGAAGTCACTGGCACAAGTCGATGGAACCCAGGGTTTCCTGCTGCAACCCAGGAAAGACCTCGAGAGTCCTTCTTTAACACCTCTTCAGGCCCAATTCCCCTACCATGACTCGAGAACAATGACGGGCTCCCTCTCACCACGTGCATAGAGACCTGACTGCCCTGGCACCACGTGAGAGGCTCACTGAGCTCCCAGTCTTACTTCGTGAGAAACCCCACACTAGCGCCACAGCTCGAGAAAACCTACGAGACGCCCCAGTCATTGGGAGATGAGGGCCTTCATTTCATGCATTCCCTGGAGAGCAATCCCGTGTCCTCCCTCCAAACACCAAAGGAGGTTTGACTCCCTTTAAGCCACTCAGTGGGCTCCAAGATATACCCGTCCGACTCGAGAGGAGAGCAGAGTCCTTTGCTTCCCCTCGAGATGAGGGCTGACTCCAAGGTGAGTCTGGAATGCAACCCCGAGATTTCTGTCGAGCCTTGACATGAACATTAGGTCCTGCACACAAGCCTTGGTGGGGTCTCTTTTGCCTTCAGTGACTAGAGCGCACCTCCAGCTCTTCCTCGAATCTCGAATGGAAGATAAGACTTTTGTGGGCCAACACAAGAGGAAGCATGAATTCCCTGTGGTAACACAAATATCCCACCGCAACTCGAGAAAAACCAAGTGGTTCCGCAGTCATTCCAAGATGCGGCCCATGCCCGCTGGAGCACCCCAAGAGAAGTCCAACGTTCCATTTTGAAGAGCGAAACGGTACTTGGAACGCTTTATGCGACCCCAAAAGTTACCCGACATACCTGTCTCACTTGAGGGAAACACCGAGGTTCCCAGCAGCACTTCATCTGAGCCACTTCTCCCCTCCTGATCGCCACAGGAGGGTCGATTCCTCTGCTTTGTCTGGAAGAGTTTCATGAACTTCGCGGCACATTTCAGGATGAGGCCGGTTTCATGAGGAAATTCGAGACAACCCACGTGGGTGGTGCCAAATGCTGAACGACCCCAATATCCCGGTCCGCTCTTCATAAGAACCCGATGCCCGGACACCTCTTGGAAGGCAACCCTGTGGATGAAGACACAAAACGAAGGGTCACTGACACTCCTGTGCATCGTCTGCAAAGACCCGCGGGTTCCACACACAGCTCGACAAGGGGCCTGAAACCCCATGAACAACTCGAGAGGCAAGCGGAGTTCCATTCCTCAGAAAAGACGTAGCCTGTCTCTCCTGTCCCAACTCTGCAGGGACCCTGATGTCGGAGTCCGAAACAGAGAGGAAGTCTGAGGTTCCTGCCTCCCCTCGAGATGAGCCCCTCTTCCATTGCGACAAACCCAGCGGAGTACCGAGAGGCACCGCCAACTCCACAGTATCCCTCAACTCTCAGAGACACCCTGGGAAGTTCCCTAAGGTCCCCGGCAGAAGTCGAGGGAAACGACTTTTTCCCGCCACAACCCGAGAAAGACCTCGAGAGTCCCTCTTCAATGCGTCTTGAGGCCCTAGTCCCCTCCCATTACTCAAGAGCCACAACGCGCTCCTCCTCGCTACGCGCAGGGAGACCTGACTTCCCTGGCGCCGCACGAGAGGCTCCCTGAGATCCTCGCCATGCCTCGCGAGAAAACCCCCACGGGCGCCGCAGCTCGAGGAAACCCCTGAGACGCCCCCGTCCTCGCGATGTGAAGGGACTTCTTTTCCTGCATGGCCTGGAGAACAATCCCGAGCCCTCTCTCCAAAATGAAGAGGAGGCTTGACTCCACTGACGCCACTAGGGGGCTCCAAGATATCCGCGTCGCGACTCGGGAGGACAGCAGAGTCCTTTGCTTCCCCTCGAGACGAGGCCTGACACCCAGGGGGATCCTGGAATGCAACCCCGAGATCCCTGCCTTCCCTGGAGAGGAACATTAGGTCCTGGACACAAGCCTAGATGAGGTCTCTTTGGCCCTGCAGTGACTTGAGCGCAACCCCCAGCTTTCCCTCGCCAATCGAATGGAAGACTGGGCTTCCCAGGGCCAACAGAGGAGGAAGCCTGTAATCCCCATCGTCACTCGAGAATCCCGGCGCAACTCGAGAAAAAACACGTGGTTCCAACGTCTTTGCAAGATGAGGCCCTTGCCCACTACAGTGTCTCAGGGGAAGTCCCATGTTCCGCCCTGAAGTGCAAAACAGTACCTGACACCCTTCATGCGACCCCCAAAAGCTCCCCGACACGCCGGGTACCCTCGAGGGAACACCGAGAGTCCCGGCACAGCTTCATCTGAGCCCGTTCTCCCCTCCTGATCACGACAGGAGAGTCGATTCCCCTGCGTGGTTCAGAAGGGGTTCCCGGCCTTCCCGGTGCACCTCAGGATGAGGCCGGTCTCACAGGGAAATTCGAGACGAGCCACGTGGGTGGTGCACATGCCAAATGCCCCCGATTCCCCGGTCCGCTTTTGAGAAGGACCCGAGGCCCGGACCCCTCTTCGAAGGCAACCCTGTGGGTGAAGACACAACACGAAGGGGCACTGACACCCCCGTGCATCATCCGGAAAGACCCGGGGTTCCACACACAGCTCGACCAGGGGCCTGAAAACCCCTGACAACTCGAGAGGCAAGCAGGGTTCCCTTCCTCAGACAAGACGAGGCATGACTCTCCTGTCCCAACTCTGCAGGGACCCTGTGGTCGGAGCCGAAACGGAGAGGAAGCCTGAGGTTCCTGCCTCCCCTCGAGGTGAGGCCCTCTTTCGTTGCGCCAGACCCAGCGGAGTCCCGAGAGGCCCCGCCAACTTCACAGGATCCCTCGCCTCTCAGGGGCACCCTGGGAAGTTCCCTAAGATCCCCGGCAGAAGGCGAGGGAAACAAGGGTTTCCCGCCGCCACCTGAGAAAGACCTCGAGAGTCCTTCTTCAATGCGTCTCGAGGCCCTAGTCCCCTCCCGTGACTCGAGAGCCAGGACGCGCTCCCCCTCGCCACGCGCATGGAGACTTGACTTCCCTGGCGCCGCACGAGAGGCTCCCTGAGATCCTCGTCGTGCCTCGGGAGAAAACCCCCATGGGTGCCGCAGCTCGAGGAAACCCCGGAGACGCCCCCGTCCTGGCGAGCTGAGGGCCTTCTATTCCTGCATGGCCTGGAGAGCAATCCAGGGTCCTCTCTCCAAACTGAAGAGGAGGCTGGACTCCCTTGAGGCCACTCAGTGGGCTCCAAGAGATCCGCGTGGCCACTCGAGAGGAGAGCGGACTCCTTGGCTTCCCCTCGAGACGAGGCCTGACTCCCCGAGGGAGCCTGAAATGCAACCCCGAGATTCCTGCCTTCCCTGGAGAGGAATATTAGTTCCAGGACACACGCCTTGATGAGGTCTCTTTGGCCCTGCAGTGACTCGAGCGCTACCCCCAGATTTCCCTCGCTACTTGAATGGGAGATGGGGCTTCCCAAGGCCAACCCAAGAGGAAGCCTGAAATCCTCGTCGAAACTCGAGAATCCTGCCGCAACTCGAGAAAAACCACGTGGTTTCAACGTCTTCGCAAGATGAGGCCCTTGCCCGGTACGGCGTCTCAAGGGAAGTCCCATGTTCCGTCGTGAAGTGAGACACGGTACCTGACACCCTTGATGCGACATCCAAAAGTTCCCCGACATGCCGGGTTCCCTTGAGGGGAACACCGAGAGTCCCAGCACCACTTCCTCTGAGCTCCTACTCCTCTCCTGTTCGCGACAGGAGAGTTGATTCCCCTGCGTGGTCTGGAAGGGGTTCCCGGCCTGCACGGCGCCCCTCAGGATGAGGCCGGCCTCGCGAGGAAATTCGAGACAAGCCCCGTGGCTGGTGCCCCATTTTGAACGACCCTGATTTCCCGGTCCGCAGTTGAGGAGAACCCGATGCCCGGACAGCTCTTCGAAGGCCACCCTGTGAGTGAAGGAACAACACGAAGGGGCACTGCCACCCCCGTGCATCGTCCGCAAAGACCCGCGGTTTCCACACACAGCTCCACGAGGGGACTGAGACTCCCTGAGCAACTCGAGAGGCAAGCGGAGTTCCCTTCCTCAGACAAGACGAGGCCTGACTCTCCTGCCCCAATGCTGCAGGGACACTGCTGTCGGAGTACGAAACGGAGAGGAAGCCTGAGGTCCTGTCTCCCCTCGAGATGAGGCCCTCTTCGATTGCGCCAAACCCAGAGGAGTCCCGAGATGGCCCACCAACTCCACAGCATCCCTCACCTCTAAGAGGAACCCTGGGAAGTTCCCTCAGGTCACCGGGAGAAGTCGAGGGAAACGAGGGTTTCCCGCTGCAAGCCGAGAAAGACCTCGTGAGACCTTCTTCTACACGCCTTGATGCCCTAGTCCCCTCCCAGGACTCGAGAACAATGACGCGTTCCCCCTCACCACGCTCATGGAGACCTGACTTCCCTGGCACCGCACGAGAGGCTCCCTGAGAACCTCGTCGTGCCTCGTGAGAAAAGCCCCACGGACGCCGCAGCTCGAGGAAACCCCTGAGAAGCCCCCGTCCTCGCGAGGTGAGGGCCTTCTTTTCCTGCCTTTCCTGGAGAGCAATCCCGAGTCCTCTCTCCAAACTGAAGATTAGGCTTGACTCCCTTGAGGCCACTCAGAGGGCTCCAAGAGATCCGCGTCCTGGCTCAAGAGAAGAGCAGAGTCCTTTGCTTCCCCTCGAGGCGAGGCCTGACTCCACGGGGGACTCTGGAGTGCAACCCCGGGACCCCTGTCTTCCCTTGAGAGTACTACTAGGTCCTGGACACACGCCTAGATGAGGTCTCTTGGGCCCTGCAGTGACTCGAGTGCAACCCCCAGCTTTCCCTAGCAACTCGAATGGAAGATGGGGCTTCCCAGGGCCAACCCAAGAGGAAGCCTGAAATCCCCGTCGTAACTCGAGAATCCGCCGCAACTCGAGAAAAACCACGTGGTCCCAACGTCTTCGCAAGATGGGGCCCTTGCCCGCTACGGCGTCTCAAGGGAAGTCTCACGTTCCGTCCTGAGTTGCGAAACGGTACCTGACACCCTTCATGCGACCTCCAAAATTTCCCAGACACACCGGGTTCCCTCGAGGGGAACACCGAGGGTCCTGGCACCCCTTCATCTGAGCCCCTTCTCCCCTCCTCATCGCGACAGGAGAGTCGATTCCCTTGCGTATTCTGGAAGGGGTTCCCGGCTTTCCCGGCACACCTCAGGATGAGGCCGGCCTCCCGAGGAAATTCGAGACGAGCCCCGTGGGTTGTGCCACATGCCGAACGACCCCGATTTCCCAGTCCGCTCTGGATAAGAACCCGATGCCCGGACACCTCTTCGAAGGCAACCCTGTGGGTGAAGTTACCATTCGAAGGGGCACTGACACCCCCGTGTGTCGTCCGGAAAAACCCGCGGTTTCCACACACAGCTTGACGAGGTGCGTGAGACACCCTGAGCAATTCGAGAGGCAAGCGGAGTTCCCTTCCTCAGACAAGACGAGGCCTGACTCTCCTGTCCCAACTCTGCAGGGACCCTGTGGTTGGAGTCCGAAAAGGAGAGGAAGCCTAAGTTTCCTGTCTCCCCTCGAGATGAGGCCCTCTTCCATTGCGCCAAGCCCAGCGGAGTCCCGAGAGGCCCCGCCAACTCCACAGCATCCCTCACCTATCAGAGGCACCAAGGGAAGTTCCCTCAGGTCCCCGGCAGAAGGCGAGGGAAACGAGGCTTTCCCGCCGCAACCACAGAAAGACCTCGAGTGTCCTTCTTCAACGCCTCTGGAGGCCCTAGTCCTCTCCCATGACTGGAGAGCCATGACGCGCTCCCCCTCGCCACGTGCACAGAGACCTGACTTCCCTGGCACCGCACGAGAGGCTCCCTGAGATCCTCGTCTTGCCTCGTGAGAAAACCCCCACGGGTGCCGCAGCTCGAGGAAACCCCTGAGAAGCCCCCATCCTCGCGAGGTGAGGGCCTTCTTTTCCTGCCTGACCCAGAGCACAATCCCGAGTCCTCTCTCCAAACTGAAGAGAAGGCCTGACTCCCTTGAGGCCACTCAGTGGGCTCCAAGAGATCTGCGTCGCGACTTGAGAGGAGAGCGGCATCCTTGGCTTGCCCTCGAGGCGAGGCCTGACTCCCCGGGGGAGTCTGGAACGCCACCCTGAGATCCCTGTCTTCCCTTGATAGGAACGTTAAGTCCCGGACACAGGCCTAGATGAGGTCTCTTTGGCCCTGCAGTGACTCGAGTGCAACCCTCAGCTTTCCCTCGCAACTCGAATGGAAGATTAGGCTTCCCGGGGCCAACACAAGAGGAAGCCTGAAATCCCCGTCGTAACTCTAGTATCCCGCCGCAACTCGAGAAAATACACATGGTCCCAACGTCTTCGCAAGATGAGGGCCTTGCCCGCTACGGCGTCTCAAGGGAAGTCCCAGGTTCTGTCCTGAAGTGCGAAACGCTACCTGACTCCTTTCATGCAACCCCCAAAAGTCCCCCACACGCCGGTTTCCCTCGAGGGTAACACCGAGGGTTCCATCCCCACTTCATCTGAGCCCCTTCTCCCCTCCTGATGGCGACAGGAGAGTCGATCCCCCTGCATTGTCTGGAAGGGTCCCCGGCCTTCCCAGCACAACTCAGGATGAAGCCGGCCTCACTAGGAAATTTGAGACTAGCCCCGTGGGTGGTCCCTCATGCCGAAAGACCCCGATTTCCCTGTCCGCTCTTGAAAAGAACCCGAGGCCCGGACACCTCTTCGAAGGCAACCCAGTGGGTGAAGGCACAACACGAAGGGGCACTGTCACCGTCGTGCATTTCCGGAAACACCCGCAGGTTCCACACACAGCTCAACAAGGGGCCTGAGACCCCCTGAGCACCTCGAGAGGCAAGCGGAGTTCCCTTCCTCAGACAAGACGATTCCTGACTCTCCTGTCCCAACTCTGCAGGGACACTGCGGTCGGAGTCCGAAACGGAGAGGAAGCCTGAGGTTCCTGCCTTCCCTGGAGATGAGGCCCTCTTCCATTGCGCCAAACCCAGCGGAGTCCTGAGAGGCCCCGCCAACTCCACAGCATCCCTCATCTGTCAGAAGCACACTGGGAAGTTCCCTAAGGTCACCGGTAAACTGTTATTGCACAAGGTCCCCATGAAAAGGCCCACGCAGCAGGACAGCCACAGATTCTGTCTGCCATTAAAGGGCAGTAAGGTGCCCTCCCCCCTTCTTTGCTGCCTCGGCGGCCACCAGGGTGCAATTCGCGTACCCTTCCCTTTCCCATCCTAGCAGGTGCTCCAGGGCCCGCTGGCCTACAAAGTGCCAGAAGCAGGGCTGGGCCAGCCGGCCAGAATTCAGGGTTCTGTCCCTTGGATTTCCAGCGGACACTAGGCTGCTTGGGAAAACCGCGCAGACTCTGAGGTTTTTCAGCAGAGGGGTGGAGCGGTAAAGGCCTTGACCCCAAAGACGAGGCCTTTCTGCGACCGCCAGGTTGGGGAGCTCTGAGACTGTGCCAACACAGGGCGGAATACATGGTTCCCTGCTCCACGCAGTCCCCGTTCCCTTACCTGTGTACCGCACCCCTCCGCTGTGGCCCATGGATGCCGATCCTTGGGGATCCAGGAGTTCACGAAATGGGCATTCCCAGCCGCAATGGCGACCCCCAACAGCACATCTGGAAAGCCCTCCCCCACCCCCGCCAGGAGCCGACCCCCACTGCGAACGGAACCCCACCCCGCCCCGCACTGCCATGTTTCGCCCCGGCCCTGCCGGGCTCCCGGTGGGTTCCCAGCAATATTGGCGACCCCGGGAGCACAACAGGGACCGACCCCCCACCCACAGTGAGCGGAATCTCGACCTGTGCAGCCCAGGTTTACCCCACCCTGGCTGCGCTCCCGGCGCGTTTCCAGCTGCAGTGGCCATCTCCGAGAGCACAACTGGGAAGCCCTCCCCTACCCCCGCCAGGAGCCGACACCCGCCCTGCGCCGCCCGGGTTCGCCCCGCCCCTGCCGCGCTCCAGGGGCGCTGCCTACCTTCACCTGTGGCTCTCGGTGAGCCCCGTCCCCACGCCCGGTTCCAGGAGAGGCTCTCGGACCTCGCTGCTGCCGCCAGGTCAAACATGAGGACAATACATACACCCCACAGAGACAATCCAAGCTGTCTATGATTTAGGGATAAAACGAGGACTACAGAAAGGCAAGATGACCTGACCTAGGAGGGCCATGATATTCTATAGAACCAGACAAAGTTGGTTACCAAGGAAACTTTTTTCCTTGGAACCCGGAAAGCTGGTTCTTTGCATATGCAATGACCAACAATTGGCTTGTTACCCAAGCCTGCCTTACTGCCACCCCCATCCCCCCACTCCCCAGAAGACTGGCTCAAAGAAATATTTTAAATCTCAGGCGGAAACCTGGAAGATGTCTTGTCTGTCTGTTTGGATTAAGGTATGTGTCAGTGTGAGCCCTGTGTTTTTTGATAATATTGCTCAAGTTCTGAGTTCTGATTTCAATGGTCTCAAGACAAGGCAGCCCTTCCAAATCAAACTGCTGGAAATACAAGAAAACATTGACCTAAATGAATGTCAGAGTCCCATGAACTGGGAACTAGTCAATATTAAATATCTAGTATTTTTGGTTTTGCTCCTCCATTATAGACATGTCTAAGAGTCAACAACATTAAGCACAACATGTTCATAGTGCCTAGGTTTCTTTTGAGATAAAAATTGCTCTATTGTTATATCTGTCACAAGCTTGTCAGCAAGAAACTACCTGGAAACGACAACAAAAGTAAAAAATGTAAATGTGATATGAGCTTTTAGACAAACTCTTTACAATAATTATACTCTAAAATATCTGCCTCTCATAGTCTTGATTGAAGGCAGAGGAGAAGGGGATGACAGAGGATCAGATGGTTGGATGGCATCACTGACTCGATGGACATGAGTTTGAGCAAGCCCCTGGAGCTGGTGACGGACACGGAAGCCTGGCGTCCTTCAGGCCACGGGGTCCCAAAGAGTCAGACACGACTGAGCAACTGAACTGAACTGAACTAACAAACGTTTCTCCAGGTGTTTTGCTTACCCGAGTTTCTATCCTTGTGATGACAGTGTATTGAATAGCTAGGTCATTTCCAAATAAATGAAAGTTCTGAAACATTCACGACTTGAAAGGACCTCCCTTTTACACAGAAACAAAAGAGATTTTTGACTCTCCATGAATAGTGTCTGGCACCATCCTGACATGTTAAATGTAAGAAAGCAATTGTTTTGTTTTGTTTTGTTCTGTTCTTGGGGGTGGGGGGAGGGGGGCGGGCTATAGCGAATGCCAATATAAAAGTCAGTTCTTGGTTGCTGAAGGGAAATGTATGACTTGTTATTACAAGAAAGTATGTGGAATGCAATGGCACTTGAGGAAGGAAAACAAAGTAGTTCTGTCTTACAGGTGGCCGTTTCAGGATGGGAGAAGCAAAGGAATGGGTACAGAATGGGATAAGGAGGTTGTAGGGAAAGTGGACCCCCAGAAAAGAGTTCTGTGCCTAGCACAAGTTTTCTTGAGATGTCGAACTGCCTTTGCTAATGGAGTTTAAGTTTCTTTACCTCTTAAGTGATCTCTTCTAGGTTGACCTAGAAGAGGAATCTTTTGTTAGCTTTTGCTAAGTGGAGAAGTAGTGTTTCACGGTGACATATGTGATCCTTCCTGACTGTTTGCAGCCCTTTTGATATCGATGCACTGCTTCTGCTGCTGCTGCCGCCGTTGCTGCTGCTAAGTCGTTTCAGTTGTGTCCGACTCTGTGCGACCCCATAGACGGCAGCCCACGAGGCCCCGCAGTCCCTGGGGTTCTCTAGGCAAGAACACTGGAGTGGGTTGCCATTTCCTCCTCCCATGAATGAAAGTGAAAAGTGAACGTGAAGTCGCTCAGTGGTGTCCGACTCTTAGCGACCCCATGGACTGCAGCCTACCAGGCTCCTCCATCCATGGGATTTTCCACGCAAGAGTACTGGAGTGGGGTGCCATTGCCTTCTCCCATATCTATGCACAAGCCTGCCTAAATCATTGACTTCTAGCTAGCTTTGGGATGCCAATGACCATCCACCCTTACAAGGCAACAGAGAAGAGAAAAACACTTACCACAGGAGGTCCTGGTAAGGAACGAGGAACTAACAAGCTCCCGCCAACCAGGATTCTGCAGAGGTCAACAAGAGGTCAGTAAGAGATGGAAGACTGCAGTCCAGAGGTCCTAGCAACTTCCATCTTGCAGCAGAGACCCAGCATAGTCAAAACGAATTCAATGTT
The DNA here is from genome assembly GCF_029407905.1 of Bubalus kerabau. Lineage (NCBI taxonomy): Eukaryota > Metazoa > Chordata > Mammalia > Artiodactyla > Bovidae > Bubalus > Bubalus kerabau. The sequence continues at coordinate 877,320 of NW_026577887.1, read as the reverse complement.
GCAAAAAAATAAGTAAACAAATAAAGGACAGAAGTTCTTTGAACACATGACTGAGATTAGGGGTGAGGCAGTACATGTACAGTGCCCGGAAAATCTTAAAGTATGAGAAAGGAAAGAAATTAAAGACAACTATCAAGCTGTCCAAACTGATAAAAACGAAAGATTACACAGTTTTTTCTGTATATATTACCAGATAATAATCTGAAAAGGAATTAAAAAAAATTCCCTTTCAATAATGTCAACATGAATACAACACTTTGCCATGGATGTAACGAGGATGACAAGACTGGCACCCTGGAAATTATACACCCTGGCTGAAAACTATCCTGAATACATGGACAGGTATTCCATAACAATGGAAAGACTTAAGATGGCAATACCATGGAATGCATCTTCAATCTGAAATGAAGATTTGATATGATTTGATCGCTCAGAGCTTTTGTGTCATCAATTGTTATTAAAGTATAAATGAGATAGAGAAAACTGCTGACTTAGACTTGAGGCGGGGTGTACGCCCTGCTGGTCTCTAGCCAGATATTCTACAGGCACTAGCAGTCAGCTAAGGAAAGAAAGGCACTGTCTCAGGGAATGGCACCAGGCCCCTCCCCCACGACATGCCTTGAGGTCACAATGGCAGCAGGTGAGTCATCCTGGGCCAAAAACTGATTGACATGAATCTTGAAGAAAGGCAGTATTCCAGGCAAATATATCATTTCCTTAACATAGATTAGGAGAACAAGGTACGAGGAAAACATACTGTTTTGTTCAAGTCGCTTCTGAGCCTATTGGGGGAACCGACCTGAAGCCAGAGTCCAGCAGATATACATAGGATATTTACATCGCTTAAGACAAACATTTCCTCAGGAACAAATGCATTGCTTAGCTCAAGGTTTGTCTGCGAAATTCTTACACATCAGGAGATGGCTCCGAGCTGGGTTTCTACACACAAGAACATCCATGCAAAGGACAAGCCTGCACAGCCCATCTGCCCCCCTCCCCCACAGCCAGCAGCATTTCCAAGTGACCTCCTAAGGCCTTCCCCAAAATACAGGGGCACCTCTGGGTTTCCTGTTTCCCTCACTTCGAACACTTTTCTTAAAAAAAAAAAAAAAATCCTGCACACTTATTGATAGAATGCCACAGTGCAAGGAAAACAGGCCTTCAATACTTAAACCTCCCTGTGCAAAACACTTGGGGCTTGGTTCTGTTTTGTTTTGTTTTTTAATTACACCACCACATAATTTAAACTTTTTACAATTTCTAATTATTCAGTACCAAAACACCAAACTTTTATTGCCCAAGGTCCCCATGAAAAGGCCCACGCATCAGGACAGCCACAGATTCTGCCATGAAAGGGCAGCAAGGTGCCCTCCCCCCTTCTTTGCTGCCTGGGCGGCCACCAGGGTTTGAAATCCATGCACCCTACTAAGTTTCTAGGGTGCAATCCGTGGACGCTTCCCTTTCCCATCCCAGCAGGTGCTCAAGGGCCCGCTGGCTTACAAAGTGCCAGAAGCAGGGCTGGGCCAGCCGGCCAGAGTTCAGTGTTCTGTCCCTTGGACTTCCAGGGGACACTAGGCTGCTTGGGAAAACCGTGCAGACTGAGATTTTTCAGCAAAGGGGTGGAGCGGTAAAGGCCTTGACACCAAGGGCGAGGCCTTTCTGCCACCGCCAGGTTGGGGAGCTCCGAGAATGTGCCAACAGAGGGCGGAATACTTGGTTCCCTGCTCCAAGCAGTCCCAGTTCCCTGACCTGTGGCCCGCAGCCCTCCGCTGCACCCACTAGATGTGGATCCTTGGGGACACAGGAGCGTAGGAAATGGGCGTCCCTAGCCGCAGTGGCGACCCCCGAGAGCACAACTGGGACCGAACCCCCACCCACAGCCATCTAAATCTTGACCCGCGCAGCCCAGGTTTACCCCGCCCCGGGTGCACTCCCGGCGCGTTTCCAGCCGCAGTGGCCACCACCGAGAGCACAACTGGGAAGCCCTCCCCCACCCCCGCCAGGAGCCGAACCCCGCCCCGCGCCACCCGGGTTCACCCCGCCCCTGCCGCACTCCCAGCGCGTTTCCAGCTGCAGTGGGGACCCCCGAGAGCACAACTGTTACCGCCCCCCACCCCCTCCCGACCAGAACCCCTACCCTCGCCGCCCGGGATCGCCCCGCCCCTGGCGCGCTCCCGGGGCGTTGCCCACTTCCACCAGGGGCTCCTGGTGAGCCCCGTCCCCACGCCCGGTTCCAGGAGAGGATCTCGGACCTCGCTACTGCCGCCAGGTCAAACACGAGGACAATACATCCACCCCACAGAGACAATCCAAGTTGTCTATGATTTAGGGATAAAATGAGGACTACAGAAAGGAAAGATGTCCTGACCTAGGAGGGCCATGAGAGTCTATAGATCCAAACAAAATTGGGTACCAAGGAAACTTTTTTCCTTGGAACCCGGAAAGCTGGTTCTTTGCATATGCAATGACCAACAATTAGCTTGTTACCCAAGCCTGCCTCGCTGCCACCCCCACTTCCCCCCCACTCCCCAGGAAAACGGCTCAAAGAAATATTTTAAATCTCAGGCGGAAAACTGGAAGATGTCTTGTCTGTCTGTCTGGATTAAGGTATATGTCAGTGTGAGCCTTGTGTTTTTTGATAATATTGCTCAAGTTCTGAGTTCTGATTTCAATGGTCTCAAGACAAGGCAGCCCTTCCAAATCAAACTGCTGGAAATACAAGAAAACATTGACCTAAATGAATGTCAGAGTCCCGTGAACTGGGAACTAGTCAATATTAAATATCTAGTATTTTTGGTTTTGCTCCTCCACTATAGACATGTCTAAGAGTCAACAACATTAAGCACAACATGTTCATAGTGCCTAGGTTTCTTTTGAGGTAAAAATTGCTCTATTGTTATATGTGTCACAAGCTTGTCAGCAAGAAACTACCTGGAAACAGCAACAACCAATGTAAAAAATGTAAATGTGATATGAGCTTTTAGATAAACTCTTAACAATAATTATACTCTAAAATATCTGCCTCTCATAGTCTTGATTGAAGGCAGAGGAGAAGGGGATGACAGAGGACAAGATGGTTGGATGGCATCACTGACTCGATGGACATGAGTTTGAGCAAGCCCCTGGAGTTGGTGATGGACACGGATGCCTGGCGTCCTGCAGGCCACGGGGTCACAAAGAGTCAGACTCGACTGAGCAACTGAACTGAACTGAACTTACAATCGTTCCTCCAGGTGTTTTGGTTACCTGAGTTTCTATCCTGGTGCTAAACTAAGTGACGACAGTGTATTGAATAGCTAGGTCACTTCCAAATAAATGAAACTTCTTAAACATTCACGACTTGAAAGGACCTCCCTTTTACACAGAAACAAAAGAGATTTTTGTCTCTGCATGAATAGTGACTGGCACCATCCGAACATATTAAATGTAAGAAAGCAATTTTTTTGTTTTGTTTTGTTTTGTTCTGTTCTTGCAGGAAGCGGGGTGGGCGCTATTATCACTGATAGGTATGCTCACCAATCTATCAAATGCCAATATAAGAGTGAGTTCTTGGTTGCTGAAGGGAAATGTATGACTTGTTATTACAAGAATGTATGGAATGCAATCACACTGTAAGAAGGAAAACGAAGTAGTTCTGTCTTACAGGTGGCATTTTCAGGATGGGAGAAGCAAAGGAATGGGTACAGAATGGGATAAGGAGGTTGTAGGGAAAGTAGGCCCCCAGAAAAGAATTTTGTGCCTAGCACAAGTTTTCTTGAGATGTTGAACTGCCTTTGCTAATGGAGTTTAAGTTTCTTTACCTCTTAAGTGATCTCTTCTAGGTTGACCTAGAACAGAAATCTTTTGTTAGCTTTGGCTAAGAGGAGAAGTATTGTTTCACGATGACATATGTGATCCTACCTGACTGTTCTCATCCCCTTTGATATCTATGCACTGCTGCTGCTGCTGCTGCAGCTGCTAAGTGGTTCAGTTGAGGCCGACCCTGTGCCACGCCATAGATGGCAGCCCACCAGGCCCCGCAGTCCCTGGAGTTCTCTAGGCAAGAACACTGGAGTGGGTTGCCATTTCCTCCTCCTATGCATGAAAGTGAAAAGTGAAAATGAAGTTGCTCAGTGGTGTCCGACTCTTAGCCACCCCATGGACTGCAGCCTACCAGGCTCCTCCGTCCTTGGGATTTTCCAGGAGTGGGGTGCCATTGCCTTCTCCCATATCTATGCACAAGCCTGCCTAAATAATTGACTTCTAGCCAACTTTGGGATGCCCATGACCACCCACCCTTACCAGGCAACAGAGAAGAGAAAAACACTTACCACAGGAGGTTCTGATAAGGGACAAGGAACTAACAAGCTCCCACCTACCAGGAATCTGCAGAGGTCAACAAGAGGTCAGCAAGAGATGAGAGACTGCAGTCCAGAGGTCCTAGCTACTTCCATCTAGCAACAAACACCCAGCATAGTCAAAACGATTTCAATGTTAAAGAATAAATAAATATATAAATAAAAGGACAGAAGTTCTTTGAACACATGTCTGAATTTAGGGGTGAGGCATTACATATGTGTCCCAGGATAATCTTAAAGTGTCAGAAAGTAAAGAAATTAAAGACAACTATCAAGCTGTCCAAACTGATAAAAATGAATGATTACACAGTTTTATCTGTATACATTAGCAGATAATAATCTGAAAAGGAATTTTAAAAAATTCCCTTTCAATAATATCAACATGAATAAAACACTTTGCCATGGATGTAACGAGGATGACAAGACTGGCACACTGGAAATTATACACCCTGGCTGAAAACTATCCTGAATACATGGACAGATATTCCATAACGATGGAAAGACTTAAGATGGCAATACCATGGAATGCATCTTCAATCTGAAATGAAGATTTGATATGATTTGATCGCTCAGAGCTTTTGTGTCATCAAGTGTTATTAAAGTATTAAAGAGATAGAGAAAGCTGCTGACTTAGACTTGAGGCGGGGTGGGGGGGGGTAGTAAGAGTACCCCCTGCTGGTCTTTAGCCAGATATTCTACAGGCACTAGCAGTCAGCTAAGGAAAGAAAGGAACTGTTTCAGGGAATGGCACCAGGCCCTTCCCCCACGACATGCATTGAGATAATATTGGCAGCAGGTGAGTCATCCCGGGCCAAAACTTGATTGACATGAATCTTGAAGAAAGGCAGTATTGCAGGCAAATATATCATTTCCTTAACATAGATAAGGAGAACAAGCTAGGAGGAAAACATGCTGTTTTGTTCAAATCGCTTCTGAGCCTTTTGGGGGAACCGACCTGAAGCCAGAGTCTAGCGGAAATACATAGGATATTTACATCGCTTAAGACAAACATTTTCTTAGGAAAAAATGCATTGCTTAGCTCAAGGTTTGTCTGCGAAATTCTTACACATCAGGAGATGGCTCCGAGCTGGGTTTCCACACACAAGAACATCCATGCAAAGGACAAGCCTGCACAGCCCATCTGCCGCCCTCCCGCACATCCAGCAGCATTTCCAAGTGACCTCCTAAGGCCTTCCCCAAAATACAGGGGCACCTCTGGGTTTCCTGTTTCCCTCACTTCGAACATTTTTCTTAAAAAAAAAAAAATCCTGCACACTTCTTGATAGAATGCCACAGTGCAAGGAATACAGTCCTTCAATATTTAAACCTCCATTTGCAAAACACTTGGAGTTTTGTTTTGTTTTGTTTTGTTTTTTAATTACACCACCACATAATTTAAAGCTTTTACACGTTCTAATTATTCAGTTCCAAAACACCAAACTTTTATTGCACAGGGTCCTCATGAAAAGGCCCACGCAGCTGGACAACCACAGATTCTGCCATGAAAGGGCAGCAAGGTGCCCTCCCCCCTTCTTTGCTGCCTGGGCGGCCACCAGGGTTTGAAATCCATGCACCCTACTAAGTTTCTAGGGTGCAATCCGTGGACCCTTCCCTTTCCCATCCCAGCAGGTGCTCAAGGGCCCGCTTGCTTACAAAGTGCCAGAAGCAGGGCTGGGCCAGCCGGCCAGAGTTCAGTGTTCTGTCCCTTGGACTTCCAGCGGACACTAGGCTGCTTGGAAGAACCGCGCAGACTCGGAGATTTTTCAGCAAAGGGGTGGAGCGGTAAAGGCCTTGACCCCAAAGGCAAGGCCTTTCTGCGACCGCCAGGTTGGGGAGCTCCGAGAATGTGCCAACAGACGGCGGAATACTTGGTTCCCTGCTCCACGCAGTCCCAGTTCCCTTACCTGTGGTCCGCAGCCCTCCACTGCACCCACGGGATGGCGATCCTTGGGGACCCAGGAGCGGACGAAATGGGCGTTCCCAGCCGCAGTTGCAACCCCCGAGAGCGCAACTGGGAACCCCTCCCCATCCCCCCCATGAGCCGACCCCCGCCCCGTGCCCCCAGGGTTAGCCCCGCCCCTGCCGCGCTCCCGGCGCGTTCCCAGCCGCAGTGGCGACCCCCGGGAGCACAACTGGGACCGACCCCCACCCAAAGCCATCGGAATCTCGACCCGCGCAGCCCGGGTTTACCCAGTCACGGGTGCACTCCCGGCGCGTTTTCAGCCTCAGTGTCCACCTCCGAGAGCACAACTGGGAAGCCCGCCCCCACCCCCGCCAGAAGCCGACCCCCGCCCCACGCCGCCCGCGTTCGCCCCGCCCCTGCACGGTCCAGGTACCTTCCCAGCTTCTAGCGTTCACGCCCAAGTAGGAGCAGGATGTAGGAGTATGGGAGATGTGTCTGGAGCCTGACAGCCTCAGCTCCGCTCTGGCCTGCCCTTTGGACCTAGGAGCCAGGCCAACTTGCAGAGGGCTTAGGGCCCCATTGTATGCAAACTACCAAGGCCTACCGCAAGGAGAGCTCTGTCCGAGGGAAGGGAAGCGCCCCAGGCTGCATTCCCAAGCTGTTGTTTAGCCGCCCAGACTCAGCGCTGCACAGGGGTAATCAGGCTCTCTGTGCCCGCAGCTTCACACACAGGTGTGTCTCCGTAGGAATCAAGAAAGATCCTGACAGAGTGAGGTTCATTAGAGCTATACTAAAGAGCAAAGTCTTGTCCATGTGGTCTTGCCTTCCCCTGTGCCTTTGGGTCTCCAGGCTCGGCCCCAGCTCCGTGGAAACAACCCCTGAGAAAATATCTTCAAGATCCACTTTTCCCAGTGTCTGGGAACCGGGGTTCGTAGGAGGAGAGAAAAGCACGCCTCCATCGGGAACGAAAAGGCAGCCCACCTGCCTGTGTTTTGAAACCTCTATTTGGAAGGAATGGGTTAGCTTCTCCTAAAGGAGACCTCCAGATCTGCTCAGAAGTCGGTAATTCCAGAGGCAGGGTACTGGTTCCTGACTGCCCTTTGCTAGCCTTGCAAAGATATTCCTAGATTCTAGAGTTATTTTCCATGAAGGAGCAGGCTTCGGGAATGTGTCAGACGGGACTGGCTCCTTATTGACCTCAGCTCAGCTATTGCCTTTCCATTCAAACTAGGACAAGGCCCTACTTTATGAAAGGTAAGGGTCTTCTTCTTTGCAAACTGCCAAGGGCTACAGCAATGAGACCTCTGTCAAGGTGAGGGAAGCCTAAGAGGATGGATTCTCAAGCAGGTACTTTGCCACAAAGCATCAGCACCTCACGGAGAGAATCAAGCTCCCTGTGCACCAATGTTGGGAGTGTAGCTTCACACACAGAGTTGTCTCTATAGGAGCCAAGAATGTTCCTGAGAGATTAGGTTCACTAAACCTCTCCTACAGAGCATAGACCTGTCCATGTGGTTTTGCCTTCCCCTGTGAGTTGGGTCCTCGAGGTCTGCCACACCTCCGGGGAAACTGTCCCTGAGAAAAGTTCTCCAGGAACCGCTTCTCTGAGGCTGGGAAACGCTGTTCACAGGAAGTAAGGCAAGCGAATCTCCTGCAGAGAAAAAGAGGCCTTACTGTCCCTGGAGGAGCAGGCTGCCAGAGTGTGTGAAACCTGACTGTTGCCTTACTGGCCTCAGTTCCACCATTGCCTGTTCCTCCAAACTAGGACCCAGGCCTATTTGGAGAAGCGTTTGGGTGCGGATTTCTACAAAGTGCCAAGGGCTACAGCAGTGAGAATTCTCTCAGCGGTAAGGGAGAGCATTTTATGGATTCTCAAGCTGTTTTCTGAACGACAGGGTCAAAATGAACTGAGAGAATCAGGCTCTCTGTGCCCCTATGTTAGGTACGCAGCTTCACACACAGAAGTGTCTCTATAGGAGCCAAGAATGTTCCTGAGAGATGAGGTTCACTAGAAGTCTGCTACAGAGCATAGACCTGTCCATATGGTTTTGCCTTGCCCTGTGAGTTGGGTCCCCGAGGTCCGCCCTAGCTCAGGGGAAGGAGCCCCTGAGAAAAGATCTCCAGGGACCGCTATTCCCCCAGGCTGGCAAACGCAGTTCACAGGAGGTAACACAAGCGAGCCTCCTGCAAGGCACAACAGGCCTTAGTCTCCCTGGACGATCAGGCTGCCAGAGTGTGTGAGACCTGACTGGTGCCTTACTGGCCTCAGCTCCGCCATTGCGTGTTTCTCCGAACTAGGACCCAGGCCTACTAGGAGAAGGGTTTGGGTATGGATTTCTAAATACTGCCAAGGGGTATTGCAATGAGAACTGTGTCACGGGTAAGGAAGAGCATTGTATGGATTTTCAAGCTGTTGTTTGAACGACAGCTTCAAAGCTGCACAGAGAGAATCAGACTCTGTGTCTCCATGTTTGGTACACAGCTTCACAGACAGGGGTGTCTCCATAGGAAACAAGAACGTTCCTGACAGAGTGAAGTTCACTAGAGCTCTCCTAGAGAGCAAAGACTTGTCCATGTGGTTTTTCTTCCCCTGTGCGTTTGGGGCTCCAGGCTCGGCCCCAGCTCCGTGGAAACAACCCCTGAGAAAAGATCTTCAAGATCCGCTTTTCCCAGAGGCTGGGATGTGGGGTTCATAGGAGGCGGGAAAAGCAGGCCTCCTTCAGAGAGCAAGAGGCAGCCAAGCGGCCTGCGTTTGGAAGCCTCTATTTGGAAGAATGGGTTAGCTTCCCCTAAGGGAGACCTCCAGATCTGTTCAGAAGTCGGTAATTCCAGAGGCAGGGTGCAGGCTCCTGACTGCCCTTTGCCAGCCTTGCAGAGACATTCCTAGATTACAGCGTTATTTTCCATGAAGGAGCAGGCTTCGGGAATATGTCAGACTTGACTGGCGCCTTATTGGCCTCAGCTCAGCTCTTGCCTTTCCTTTCAAACTAGGACAAGGGCCCACTTTATGAAAGGTAAGGGTCCTCTTCTTTCCAAACTGCCAAGGGCTACAGCAATGAGACCTCTGTCAAGGCGAGGGAAGTGTAAGCTGATGGATTCTCAAGCAGGTGCTTTGCCACAAAGCATCAGCACCCCACGGAAAGAATCTGGCTCCCTTTGCCCCTACGTTGCGTGTGTAGCTACACGCACAGAGGTGTCTCGATAGGAGCCAAGAATGTTCCTGAGAGAGGAGGTTCACTGTTGGGGGCCAGAGTGAGGCACTCCGCCCATGGCAAAGGTCATGAGGAAGGAGGCTCGACATACGCAAAGGCGGGATCGAGCCTCAGGAGTCCCCCTGGAAATCCTCGAGCATCTACCCCCATAACCAGAGCCTGCCTACCTTACTACTTTGTGCTCTCACCTACACCTCTGACTTTACGGGGGGCTGTCCCCCACCACCTCTTTCGGAGAAGGAGTTAACCTAGAGCTCCAGTTGATAAAAACCCCTGGGTGTGACAAGAGTGTTTTAACCTACAAACTCCTCTGAAGGTTCTCTAGCCTGCCTGACAGGCTTGTCTGGCCACATGTGATTGCTCACAGCCTCCCAACCATGAGAGGCACGAGATGCTTTAAACCTTCTAAAAACAGGTTCCTTAGAAAAGTTAGAAAATTATTAGTATAAGTATAATGGGCTGATTAGAAATCATATTGGTGAAGGGTTTTTCATTTGTTGAGCTGATGTTTACTGCTAAGTCTCCACATCCCCTGCCCTTATACACATTAATGAATATATACAAGAAATAAGTATTAACCTTTGATATAAATCACGTTAGACCTTAGGCTAAGTAAATTCTTTCCTTAACTAAAACCCACTACACCCTCACCCTATAGGAATGTAACTTTATTTGGGTGGCGTCTGTTTTAAGAATAATCACCCCTGGAGAAATAAGTGTCCTGGTTGACTGACCGCTGTCACAAGGAGAGGGTCGTAAATTGTCAGCAGGCCCCCCGGCCAGAAGATGATGTAACACCCCTAAGACCTCTGTATACTTTTGTATGAAGCACCTGACTTTGATAAAAGTCAGGACTGCTGACCCCACGTGACTTTTGCATAACATCTCAGTGTATAAAAGTAGACCATGGAAAATAAAGAATTGGGATCAGTTTCTCGAAATACTGGTCTCCCCATGTCTCTCTCTCTCTCTCACTCTGGTTGAGTCTCCATCTGGAGCGCGGAACCCACCAAGCTTACTAATTTTCCCTGGGCTTCTAAGATCCGACCAGGGAGGCCTCAGTGTCTCCTCTCCTTCGGGAGAACGGAAGGACGCCTGCGGCCTACGTAAGTGGTGCAAGCTTCTTGTCTTGAAGTTTTATTGGTCCCCCGCGTTAACCAAGCTACTCAGCCTCTTTTCTCCACTGAATTTTCCTACTGAGCTATCCTCATTTTATTACTCTTTATATCCTTAATTAACGTTTAATTAAGCAGTTGTTCCCTGACCCTCGCCTACGCCGTCTCTGCTTCGAATACCCTGGATCAGCTGGGGCTGGACCCCGGCAGTTCACTAGAGATCTCCTACAGAGCATAGACCTGTCCATTTGGTTTTGCCTTCCCCTGTGAGTTGGGTCCCCGAGGTCCGCCCCAACTCCGGGGAAACAGCCCCTGAGAAAAGATCTCCAGGAACTGCTTTCCGCCCAGGCTGGGAAACGCTGTTCACAGGAAGTAAGGCAAGCGAGCCTCCTGAAGGGAAATAGAGGCCTTACTGTCCCTGGAGGAGCAGGCTGCCAGAGTGTGTGACACCTGACTGGTGCCTTACTGGCCTCAGCTCCGCTATTGCATGTTCATCTGAACTTGAACCCAGGCCTACTTGGAGAAGTGTTTGTGTGCCGATTTCCAGAAACTGCGAAGGGCTACAGCAATGATAACTCTCTCAGTGGTAAGGGAGAGCATTGTGTGGAATCTCAATTTGTTGTTTGAACGACAGCGTCAAAGCTGCACAGAGAGAATCAGGTCTCTGTGTCTCTATGTTGGCTATGCAGCTTCCCACACAGAGATGTCCCCATTGGAGCCAAGAACATTCCCCATAGACTGAGGTTCACTAGAGCACTCCTAGAGAGCAAAGACTTATCCATGCGGTTTTCCCTTCCCCTGTGCATGTGGGTCTCCGGGATCGGCCCCTGCTCCGTGGAAACAGCCTCTGAGAAAAGATCTCCAAGAACCTCTTAACCCCCAGGCTGGGAAGCGGAGTTCGCAGGAGGTGGGATAAGCAAGCTTCCTTCGGCAAGAAGAGACAGCCAACCGGCCTGTGTTTGGAAGCCTATATTTGCAAGGAATGGGTTAGTTTCTCCTGACCGAGACCGCCAGATGTGCTGAGAAGATAGAAATTCCAGAGGCAGGGTCGAGGTTCCTGACTGCCCTTTGCCAGCCTTGCAAAGACATTCCCAGATTCTAACGTTATTTTCCATGAAGGAGCAGGCATCGGAAATATGTCAGACTTGACTGGCGCCTTACTGGCCTCAGCTCAGCTACTGCCTTTCCATTCAAACAAGGACAAGGGCCTACTTGGTGAAGGGTAAGGGTCTGCTTCTTTCCAAACTGCCAAGGACTACAGCAATGAGACCTCTGTCAAGGTGAGGGAAGCCTATGCGGATGGATTCTTAGCAGGTGCTTTGCCACAAAGCATCAGCACCCACGGAGAGAATCAGACTCCCTTTGCCACTATGTTGGGTGTGTAGCTTCATGCACAGAGGTGTCTCTGTAGAAGCCAAGAATGTTCCTGAGAGATGAGGTTCACTAGAGCTCTCCTACAGAGCATAGACCTGTCCATGTGGTTTTGTCTTCCCCTGTGAGTTGGGCCCCCGAGGTCCGACCCAGCTCCAGGGAAACAGCCCCTGAGAAAAAATCTCCAGGAACAGCTTTGCGCCCAGGCTGGGAAATGCAGTTCACAGGAGGCAAGGCAAGCGAGCCTCCTGCAGGGAAAAAGAGGCCTTACTGCTCCTGGACGATCAGGCTGCAAGAGTGTGTGAGACCTCACTTGTGCCTTACTGGCCTCAGCTCCGCCATTGCCTGTTGTTCCGAGCTAGGACCCAGGCCTACTTGGAGAAGGGTTAGGGTGCGGATTTCTACAAACTGTCAAGGACTACAGCAATGAGAATTCTCTTAGCAGTAAGGGAGAGCATTGTATGGATTCTCAAGCTGTTGTTTGAATGACAGCTTCAAAGCTACACAGAGAGAATCAGGCTCTCTGTTCCCCTATTTTGGCTGTGCAGCTTCACACACAGAATTTGACTCTGTTGGAGCCAGAAATATTCCTGAAAGACTTAGGCTCACCAAAGCTGTCCTCCAGAGCAAAGACATTGGATGTGGTTTTGCCTTCCCTTGTCAGTATGGGTCCCCTAGCTTGGCCCCAGCTCCGGGGATACAGCCTCTGAAAAAAATCTTCCAAGAAGCGATTTTCCTCCAGGCTGTTAAGCGGAATTCGCAGTTTGCAAGTTAAGGAAGCCTGCTTCGTGGAAGAGCAAGCAGCCAACTGGCCCTGTGTTAGGAAGCCTGTATTTGAAAGGAATGGGTTAGCTTCTACAGCGGGAGAACCTCAGATCTGCTCAGGGGGCTGAAATACTAGAGTCAGGGTCGAGGTTCTCCCTTGTCCTTTGCGCACCTTGCAAAGACATTCCTAGCTTCTAGCGTTAGTGTCCCTGTAGTAGCAGGCTGCAGGAGCGTGTGATAAATGACTGCCACGTTCCTGTCCTCAGCTCCACTATTGACTTTCTATTCGAACTAGAACCCAGGCCTACTTTGAGAGGGGTTAGGGTCCAGTGTTTTCAAACTGCCAAGGGCTACGGCAATGCGAGCTCTGTCAGAGGTAAGAAAAGAGCAATTGGTTGGATTCTTCAGCTGCTGCGTGGCTGCACAACTTCCGCGCTGCATGGAGAGCATGAGGCTCCTTGTGGCCCTATTTTGGGTATGCAGCAACATGCACACAGAATGTCTGTGTTCACTTATGTACAGGCTTATGAACACTAGAGCTCTCCTACAGAGCAAAGACCACTCAGTGGGCTCCAAGAGATACCTGTCGCGACTCGAGAAGAGAGTGGAGTCCTTTGCTTCCCCTCGAGATGAGGCCTGACTCCCCGGGTGAGTATGGAATGCAACCCCAAATCCCTGTCGCCTATGGAGAGGAACATTAAGTCCTGGATACAAGCCTAGATGAGGTCTAGTTTGCCCTTCAGTGAATGGAGCCCAATACCCAGCTCTCCCTGGCAACTCGAATGGAAGATTAGACTTCCTGGGCCAACACAAGAGGAAGCCTGAATTCCCCGTCGTAACTCGAGAATCCCACCGCAACTCGAGAAAAACCACGTGCTTCCCTCGTCATCGCAAGATGAGGCCCTTTGTCCGCTACAGCATCTCAAGAGAAGTCCCACGTTCCATCCTGAAGTGCGAAACGGTACTTGGCACCCTTGATGCGACCCCAAAAGTTCCGCAACATACCAGACTCACTCAAGGGGAACACCGAGGTTCCCGGCACCACTTCATCTGAGCCCCTTCTCCTCTCCTGATTGCGACAGGAGGGTCGACTCCCCTTCTCTGTCTGCAAGGGGTACCCGACCTTCCGGGCGCACCTCAGGATGAGGCCGGTCTCATGAGGAAGTTCGAGACGTAGCCTCGTGGGTGGTGCCACATGTCGAAAGACCCCAATTTCACGGTCCACTCTTGAAAAGAACCCGATGCCAGCACACCTCTTTGAAGGAAAACCTGTGGATGAAGGCACAACACGAAGGGGCACTGACACCCGCGTGCATCGTCCAGAAAAACCCGCAGGTCCCACAGACATTTCGACAAGTGGCCTGTCACCCTGTAAACAACTCGAAAGGCAAACGAAGGTCCATTCCTCAACAGAAGACTAGGTGTGACTCTCTTGTCCCTACTCTGCAGGGACCATGGGATCCGAGTCAGAAACGGAGAGGAAGCCTGAGGTTCCTGCGTCCACTCGAGATGAAGCCCTCTTCCATTGCACCACAACCAGTGGAGTCCCGAGAGGCCCCTACCAACTCCACAGTACCCCTGAGTTATCAGAGGCACAATAAGAAGCTCCCTGAGGTCACAGGCACAAGTAGAGGGAACCCTGGGTTTTCTGCCGTGACTAGAGAAAGACCTCGAGAGTGCTTCAAAATGTGTTGAGTCGCGATTCCCCTACCATGACTCGAGAGCCATGACACGCTCCCCCTCGCCACGCGCATGGAGACCTGACTAACCTGGCACTGCACGAGAGGCTCCATGAGTTCCTCATCGTACCTCGTGAGGAAACCCACACTGGCGCGGCAGCTCGAGGAAACACATGAGACACCCCGGTCATCGCGAGATGAGGGCCTTATATTCCTGAATGGCCTGGAGACCAATCACGTGTCCTCTCTCCAAACTGAAGAAGAGGCTGGACTCCCTTGAAGCCGCTCAGGGGGCTCCAAGAGATCCGCGTCGCGACTCGAGAGGAGAGAGGAGTACTAGGCTTCCAATCGAGACGAGGCCTGACTCCCCGGGGGAGCCTGGAATGCAACCCCGAGATCCCCGCCTTCCCTGGAGAGGAATATTAGGTCCCGGACACACGCCTAGGTGAGGTCTCTTGGCCCCTGCAGTGACTCGAGCGCAACCCCCAGCTTTCCCTTGCAACTCGAGGGGAAGATTGGGCTTCCAAGGGCGAACCCAAGAGGAAGGCTGAGATCCCCGTTGTAACTCGAGAATCCCGCCGCAACTCGAGAAAAACCACGTGGTTCCCACCTCTTGGCAAGATGAGGCCCTTGCCCTGGACGGCGTCTCAAGGGAAGTCCCCTGTTCCGCCCTGAAGGGTGAAACGGTCCTTGACAGCCTACCTGCGAGCCCAAAAGTTCCCCGACACGCCGTGTTCCCTCGAGGGGAACACCGAGTGTCCCGGCACTGCTTCATCTGAAACCCTTCTCCCCTCCGGAACGCGACAGGAGAGTCGATTCCCCTGTGTGGTCTGTAAGGGGTTCCCGGCCTTCCCGGCGCACCTCAGGATGAGGCCGTCCTCACGAGGAAATTCGAGACCAGCCACGTGGGTGGTGACACATGCCGAACGCCCCCGATTCCCCGGTCCGCTCTTGAGAAGGACCCGAGGCCCAGACCCCTCTTCGAAGGCAACCCTGTGGGTGAAGGCACAACACGAAGGGACACTGCCACCCCCGGGCATCGTCCGCAAAGACCCGCGGGTTCCACACACAGCTCGCCGAGGGGCCTGAGACCCCCTGAGCAACTCGAGAGGCCAGCGGGGTTCCCTTCCTCAGACAAGACGAGGCCTGACTCTCCTGTCCCAACTCTGCAGGGACCCTGCGGTCGGAGTCCGAAACGGAGAGGAAGCCTGAGGTTCCTGCCTCCCCTCGAGGTGAGGCCCTCTTCCGTTGCGCCAGACCCAGCGGAGTCCCGAGGGGCCCCGCCACCTCCACAGGATCCCTCGCCTCTCAGAGGCACCCTGGCAAGTTCCCTAAGGTCCCCGGCAGAAGGCGAGGGAAACGAGGGTTTCCCGCCGCCCCCCGAGAAAGACCTCGAGAGTCCTTCTTCAACGCGTCTCGAGGCCCTAGTCCACTCCCGTGACTCGAGAGCCATGACGCGCTTCCCCTCGCCACGCGCATGGAGACCTGACTTCCCTGGCGCCACACGAGAGGCTCCCTGAGCTCCCCGTCATACCTCGTGAGAAACACCACACTGGCGCCGCAGATAGAGAAAACCCACGAGACGCCCCCGTTTTCGCGACATGACGGCCTTCTTTTCTAGCATGGCCTGGAGAGCAATCCTGAGTCCTCTCTCCAAACTCCACAGTAGGCTTGACTCCCTTTTGGTCACTCAGTGGACTCCAAGACATACCCGTCGCGACTCGAGAGGAGAGCGGAGTCTTTTCCTTCCCCTCGAGGCGAGGCCTGACTCCTCGGGTGAGTCTGATATGCGAACCGGAGATCCCTGTCGCCTCTGGAGAGAAACATTAGGTCCTGGACACAAGCCTAGATGAGGTCTCTTTTTTCCTGCAGTGACTCGAGAGCAATCCCCAACTCTCCCTCGCAACTCGAATGGAAGACTGGACTTCCCTGGGCCAACAGAAGAGGAAGCCTGAATTTCCCGTTGTAACTCAAGAATCCCGCCACAACTCGAGAAAAACCACGTCGTTCCCTCTTCATCGCAAGATGCGGCCATTGCCGCTACAGCGTCTCAAAAGAAGTCTTACGTTCAATTTTGAAGTGCGATACGGTATTGGCACCTTTGATGCGACCCCAAAAGTTCCCCAACACACTGGTCTCACTGGAGGGGAACACCGAGGTTCCCGGCATCACCTCATCTGTGCCCCTTCTCCCCTCCTGATCGAGACAGGAGGGTCGATTAACCTGCTTTGTCTGCAAGGGCTTCCGACCATCCCGGCGCACCTAAGGATGAGGCCGGTCTCACTAGGAAATTCGAGACGTAGCCTGGTGGGTGGTGCCACATGCGGAAAGACCCCGATTTCCCGGTCCGCTCTTAATAAGAACCCTATGCCCGGGCACCTCTTCGAAAGCAAACCTGTGGATGAATGCACAACACGAAGGGGTACTGACATCCCCATGCATAGTACGGAAAAACACGCAGATTCCAAACACAGATCGACAAGTGTCCTGTCATCCCTTGAAGAACTAGAGAGGCATGCGGAGTTCCGTCCCTGCACACAAGAGAAGGCCTGACTCTCCTTTCCCAACTCTGCAGGGACCGTGCGATCAGAGTCAGAAATGTAGATGAAACCTGACGTTCCTGCATCAACTCGAAATGAGGCCCTCTTCCATTGCGCCATACCCAGTGGAGTCCCGAGAGGCCCCTCCCAACTCCACAGTATCCCTGATTCTCAGAGGCACCCTCAGAAGCTCTCTGCGGTCACTGGCACAAGTGGAGTGAACCCAGGGTTTCCTGCTGCATTCTGAGAAAGACCTCGAGAGTCCTTCTTTACCGCGTCTTGAGGCCCGATACCCTACCATGACTGGAGAGCAATGACGCATTTCCCTCGCCACACCCATTGAAACCTAACTTCCCTGGCGCCACACGAGAGGCTCCCTGCGCTCCCCGTCCTACCTCATGAAAACCCCACACTGGCACCTCCGCTCGAGAAAACACATGAGACGCCCCCGTCATCGTAAGATGAGGGCCTTCTTTTCCTACATGACCTAGAGAGCAATCCCGAGTCCACTCTGCAAACTCCACTGGAGGCCTGTCTCCCTTTAGGCCACTCAGTAGCCTCCAAGAGATACACGTCGCTACTCTAGAGGAGAGCGGAGTCCGTTACTTCCCCTCGAGCCGAGGCCTGACTACTTGGGTGAGTCTGGAATGGGATCCCGAGATCCGTGTCGCCCCTGTAGAGGAAAACTCGGTCCTGGACACAAGCCTAAATGAGGTCTTTTTTGTCCTGCATTGACTCAAGTGCAATCCCCAGCTCTCCCTCGCAACTCGAATGGATGATTGGACTTCCCTGGGCCAACACAAGAGGAAGACTGTATTTCCCGTTGTAATTCGAGAATCCCGCGGCAACTGGAGAAAAACAACGTGGCTCCTCCGTCATCGAAATATGAGGCCCCTGTCAGCTATAGCGTCTCCAGCGAAGTCCCATGTTCCGTCTTGAAGTGTGAAACGGTACTTGACACCCTTGATGCGACACCCCAATTTCCCTGACACCCCGGTCTCACTTGAGAAGAACATGGAGGTTCCCAGCACTGCTTCAGCTGAGCCTCTTCTCCCCTCCTGATGGCGACAGGAGGGTCGATTCCCCTGCTTTGTCTGGAAGGGGTTCCCAGACTTCTCGGCGAACCTCAGGATGAGGCCAGTCTCACGAGGGAAGTCGAGACGTAGCCTCGTGTGTTGTGCCACATGCTGAAAGACCCCGATTTCCTGGTCCGCTATTGATAAGATCCCGATGCCCGGTCACCTCTTCGAAGGTAACCCTGTGGATGAAGGCACAACACGAATGGGCACTGACACCCCTGTGCATCGTCCCCCAAAACCGCAGGTTCCACATACAACTCGACAGGTGGCCTGTCATCCCGTGAACAACTCGAGAGGCAAGCGGAGTTCCATTACTCCACACAAGACGAGGTCTAACTCTCCTGTCCCAACTCTGCAGGGACCCTGCTCTCCGAGTCAGAAATGGAGAGGAACCCTGACGTTACTGCCTCAATCCGAGATTAGGTCCTCTTCAATTGCACCAGTCCCTGTGAAGTTCCGAGAAGCCCCTCTCAACTCCACAGTATCCCTGACTTCTCAGAGGAACCCCGCTAAGCTCCCTGAGGTTATGGGCACAAGTCGAGGGAACCCAGCGTTTCCTGCCACACCCCGAGAAAGACCTCGAGAGTTCTTCTTCGAAGCGTCTTGAGGCTCGATTCCCCTACCATGACTCGAGAGCAATGAGGCGCTCCCCCTCGTCACGTCCATGGAGACCTGACTTCCGTGGCACCACAGGAGTCTCCATGAGCTCCCCGTCCTATCTTGTGAGAAACCCCAGCCAGGCACTGCACCTTGAGAAAACCCACGAGACGCCCCCGTCATCGCGAGATGAGGGCCTTCTTTTCCTGCATGGCCTAGAGAGCAATCCCGAGTCCTCTCTCCAAACTCCACAGGAGGCTTAACTCCATTTAGGCCATTCTTGGGCTCCAAGGGATACCCGTCGTGACTCGAGAGGAGAGCGGAGTCTATTCATTCCCTTCGAGATGAGGCCTGACTCCCCGGGTGAGTCTGGAATGCAACCCCGAGATCCCTGTCGCCCCTGGAGAGAAAAACTCGGTCCTGGACACAAACCTAGATGAGCTCTATTTTGCCCTGCAGTGACTCAAGAGCAATCTCCAGCTCTCACTTGCAACTCGAATGGAAGATTGGACTTCCCTGGGCCAACACAAGAGGAAACCTGTATTCCCCGTCGTAACTCAAGAATCCTGCCGCAACTCGAGAAAAAACACGTGGGTCCCCCGTCAGCGCTAGATGAGGCCCTTGCCCACTACAGCGTCTCAAGAGAAGTCCCAGGTTCCGTCTTGAAGTGCGAAACGGTACTTGGCACCCTTGATGCAACCCGAAAAGTTACCCGACTTACCAGTTTCACTCAAGGGGAGCACCGAGGTTCCTGGCACTACTTCATCTGAGCCCTTTCTCTCCTCCTGATCCCGAAAGGAGGGTCGATTCCCCTGCTTTGTCTGGAAAGGGTTCCCGGATTTTCCTGCGTGCCTAAGGATGAGGCCGATCTCACAAGGAAATTCGAGACGTAGCCTCGTGGGTGGTGCAACATGCTGAAAGACCCCGATTTCCCGGTCCGCACTTGAGGAGAACCCGATGCCCGGACACCTCTTCGAAGGCAACCCTGTGGATGAAGGCACAACAGGAAGGAGCACTGACACCCCCGTGCATCTCCAAAAAACCCGCAGGTTCCACACACATCACGAAAAGTGGTGTCATCATTGAACAACTTGAGATGTAAGCGGAGTTCCATTCCTCCGCAGAACACGAGACCTGACACTCCTGAGCAAACTCAGCAGGGACCCTGCGATCTGAGTCAGATCCGGCTCCAGGAAGTCAGGAGCAGAACCCTGAGGTTCCTGCCTCAACTCGAGATGAGGCCCTCTTCCATTGCACCAAACCCAGAGGAGTCCCGAGAGGCCTCTCCCAAATCCACAGTATCCCTGATTTCTCAGAGGCACCCTGAGACGCTCCCTGAGGTCACTGGCACAAGTCAAGGGAACCCAGGGTTTCCTGCTGCAACCCTAGAAAGACATCGAGAGTCCTTTTTCAACCCGTCATGAGGCCCGATTCCCCTACCCTGACTTGAGAGCAATGACGCGCTCCCCCTTGCCCCGCCCATGGAGACCTGACTTCCCTGTTGCCACACGAGAGGCTACCTGAACTCCCCGTCATACCTCGTGAGAAACCCCACACTGGCGCCACAGCTCGAGAAAACCCACGAGACGCCCCCGTCATCTCGAGATGTGGGCCTTCTCTTCCTGCATGGCCTGGAGAGCAATCCCGAGTCCTCTCTCCAAACTGAAGAGGAGGGTTGACTCCCTTTAGACCACTCAGTGGGCTCCAAGAGATATGCGTCGCAACTTGAGAGGAGAGCCGAGTCCTTTGCTTCCCCTCGAGACGAGGCCTAACTCCCCGGGTGAGTCTGTAATGCAAAACCGAGATCCCTGTCGCCCTTGGAGAGGATCATTGGGTCCTGAACACAAGGCTAGATGAGGTCGCTTTTGCCCTGCAGTAACTCGAGAGCACTCCCCAGCTTTCCCTCGCAACCCGAATGGAAGATGGACCTCCCTGGGCCAACACAAGAGGAAGCCTGAATTCCCAGTAGTAATTCAAGAATTCCGCCTCAACTCGAGAAAAACCACGTGATTCCCCCGTCATTGCAAGATGAGGCCCTTGCCTGCTCCAGCGTCTCAAGAGTAGTCCCACGTTCTGTCTTGAAGTGCGAAATGATATTTGGCACCCTTAATGCTACCCCAAAAGTTCCCCGACATAAGGGTCGCACTCGAGAGGAACACCAAGGTTCCTGGCACCACTTCATCTGAGCCCCTTCTCCCCTCCTGATCGCGAATGGAGGGCCGATTCCCCTGCTTTGTCTGCAAGGGGTTCCCGACCTTCTCCACGCACCTCAGATGAGGCTGTCTCACGAGGAAATTCGAGACGTAGCCTCGATGGTGGTGCCACATGCCGAAAGACCGCGATTTCCCGATCTGCTCTTGATAAGAACGCGATGCCCAGACACCTATTCGAAGATAGTGTGGATGAAGGCACAACATGAAGGGGCACTGACAACCCCGAGCATCATCCGGAAAAGACCGCAGGTTACTCTTACAGCTCAACAAGTGCCTGTCACCCAGTGAACAACTCGAGAGGCAAGCGGAGATCCATTCCTGCACACAAGACGAGGCCTGACTCACCTCTCCCAACTATGCAGGGGGCTTCGATCAGAATCAGAAATGGAGAGGAACCCTGAGGTTCCTGCCTCCCCTCGAGATGAGGCCCCCTTCCATTTCACCAAACCCAGTGGAGTCCCGAGAGGTCTTTCCCAACTCCACAGTATCCCTGACTTCTCAGAGGCACCCGGAGAATCTCCCTGAGGTCACCGGCACAAGTCGAGGGAACCCAGGTATTCTTGCCAAGACCCGAGAGAGATCTTGAGAGTCCTTCTTCAACGCGTCTAGAGGCCTGATTCCCCTACCATGACTCGAGAGCAATGACGCAATCCCCCTCGCCACACGCATCGAGACCTAACTTCCCTGGTGCCACATAAGAGGCTCCCTGAGCTCCCCGTCGTACCTCCTGAGAAACCAACACAGGCGCTGCAGCTCGGTAAAACCACCGAGACCCCCCGTCATCGTGAGATGAGGGCCTTCTTTTCCTGCATGTCCTGGAGTGCAATCCCGAGTCCTCTCTCCAAACTCCAGAGGAGGCTTGACTCCCTTTAGTCCACTCAGTGGGCTCCAAGAAATACCCGTCGCGACTCGAGAAGAGAGAGAAGTCCTTTGTTTCCCCTCGAGATGACGCCTGACTCCCGGGTGAGTCTGGAATGCAACCCCAAGATCCCAGTCATCCCTTGATAGGGACATTAGGTCCTAGACACAAGCCTGGATGAGGTCTCTTTTGCCCTGCAGTGACTCGAGCGCAACCCCCAGCTCTCCCTCGCAACTCGAATGGAAGATTGGGCTTCCCTGGGCCAACACAAGAGGAAGCCAGAAATCCCCTTCGTAACTCGAGAATCCCGCCGCAACTCGAGAAAAACCACGTGTTTCCAACGTCATCCCAAGATGAGGCCCTTGCCTGCTATGGCGTCTCAAGAAAAGAACCACGTTCCGTCTTGAAGTGCGAAACGGTACTTTGCACCCTTGATGCGACACCAAATGTTCCCGGACACGCCGGTCTCACTCGACAGGAACACCGAGGTTCCCGCACCACTTCATCTGAGCACCTTCTCCCCTCCTGTTTGCGACAGGAGGGTCTATTCCCCTGCTTTGTTTGGAAGGGGTTCCCCACATTCCCGGCGCACCTCAGGATGAGGCCGGTCTCACGAGGAAATTCGAGACATAGCGTCGTGGGTGGTGTCACATGCCGAAATACCCCGATTTCCCGGCCCACTCTTGAGAAGAACCCGATGCCCGGACACCTCTTTGAAGGCAACCCTGTGGACGAAGGCACAAAACGAAGGGTCACTGACACTCCCGTGCATCATTCGGTAAAAGCCGCAGGTTCCACACACAGCTCAACAAGAGGCCTGTCATCCCATGAACAACACGAGAGGCAAGCAGAGTTCCATTCCTTCACTCAAGACGAGGCCTGACTCTCCGGTCCCAACTCTGAAGGGACCCTGCGATCGGAGTCCGAAATGGAGAGGAACCCTGAGGTTCCTGACTCCACTCGAGATGAGGCCCTCTTCCATTACACCAAAAACAGTGGAGGCCCGAGAGGCCCCTCCCAAATCCACAGTATCCCGACTTCTCAGAGGCACCCTTAGAAGCTCCCTGAGGTCACCGGCACAAGTCGAGGGAACACAGGGTTTCCTGACGCAACCCGAGAAAGACCTCGAAAATCCTCCTTCAACGCGTCTTGAATCCCAATTCCCCTACCATGACTCAAGAGCAATGACGCGTTCCCCCTCGCCACTCGCATGGAGACTTGACTTCCCTGGCGCCACAAAAGAGGCTCCCTGAGCTCCCCGTCATACCTCGTGAGAAATCCCACACTGGCTCCCCAGCTCCAGAAAACCCACGAGACGCCTCCGTCGTCGCGAGATGAAGGCCTTCTTTTCCTGCATGGCCTGGAGAGCATCTCGAGGCCTCTCTTCAAACTCCACAGGAGGCCTGACTCCCTTTAGGCCACTCTGTTGGCTCAAGAGATACCCGTTGGGACTCAAGAGGAGAGCGGAATTCTTTGCTTCCCCTATATACCAGGCCTGACTCCTCAGGTGAGTCTGGAATGCAACCCCGAGATCCCTGCCGCCCCTGGAGAGGAACATTAGGTCCTAGACACAAGCATAGATGAGGTCTCATTTGCCCTGAAGTGACTCGAGAGCAATCCCCTGCTCTCCCTCACACCTCGAATGGAAGAATGGACTTCCCTGGGACAACACAAGAGGAAGCCTGAATTCCCCGTCGTAATTCGAAAATCCCGCCGCAACTCGAGAAAAACCACGTGGTTCCCCCGTCATCGCAAGATGAGGCCCTTGCCAGCTACAGCGTCTCAGGAGAAGCCCCACGTTCCATCTTGAAGTTTAAAATGATAATTGGCAACCTTGATGTTATCACAAAAGTTCCCCGACACCCTGGTGTCACTCGAGGGGAACACCAAGGTTCGGTGCACCGCTTGTTCTGAGCCCCTTATCCCCTCCTGATCGCGACGGGAGGGTCGATTACCCTGCTTTGTCTGGAAGGGTTTCCGTACCTTCCCAGCGCACCTCAGGATGAGGCCGGTCTCACGAGGAAATTCGAGACATAGCCTTGTGGTTGGTGCCACATGCCGAAAGACCCCGATTTCCGTGTCTGCTCTTGATAAGAACCCAATGCTAGGACACCTCTTCGAAGGCAATCCTGTGGATGAAGGCACAAAACGAAGGGGTCTGACACCCTCGTGTATCATTGGAAAAGCCCGCAAGTTCCACATACAGATCGACAAGTGGCTTGTCACCCCATGAACAACTCGAGAGGCAAGAGGAGTTTAATTCCTCCACACAAGACAAGGCCTGACTCTCCTGTCCCAACTCTGCATGGACACTGAGATCCGATTCAGAAATGGAGAGGAACCCTGAGGTTCCTGCCTCAACTCGAGATAAGGCCCTCTTCTACTGCACCAAACCCAGTGGAGTTCGGAGCGGCCCCTCCCAACTGCACAGTATCCCTGACTTCTCAGAGGCACCCTGAGAAGTTCCCTGAGGTCACGGGCATAAGTCGAGGGAACCCAGGGTTTCCTGCCATAACCTGAGAAAAACCTTGAGAGTCCTTCTTCATGCGTCTTGATGTCCGATTCCTCTACCATGACTGGAGAAAAATGACGCGCTCCCCCTCGCCACGCGCATGAAGATCTGACTTCCCCGGCACCACATGAGAAGCTCCCTGAGCTCCCCATCGTACCTCGTGAGAAACCCCACACTGGCGCCGCAGCTCGAGAAAACCCACGAGACGCCCCTGTCATGGTGAAATGAGGGCCTTCTTTCCTGCATGACCTGAAGAGCAATCCCGAATCCTCTCTCCAAACTCCAAAGGAGGCTTGACTCCCTTTAGGTCACTCAGTGGGCTCCAAGAGATACCCGTCGATACTCAGGAGGAGAGCGGTGTCCTTTGCTTCCCCTCGAGATGAGGCCTGACTACGAGGGTGAGTCTGGAATGCAACCCTGGATCCCTGTCGCCCCTGGAGAGGAACCTTAGGTCCTGGACAAAAGCCTAGATGAGGTCTCTTTGGCCCTGCAGTGACTCAAGCACAACCCCTAGCTTTCCCTTGCAACTCGAATGGAAGATTGGCCTTTCTGAGCCAACACAAGAGGAAGCCTGAATTTCCAGTTGTAATTTGAGAAACCCGCCCAACTCGAGAAAAATCACGTGGTTCCCTGTATTGCAAGATGAGGCGCTTGCCCCCTACAGCGTCTCAAGAGAAGTCTCACATTCCGTCTTGAAGTGCAAAACAGTACTTGGCACCCTTGATGCGACCCCAAAAGTTCCCCTATATACCGATCTCACTAGAGGGGACACTGAAGTTCCCGGCACCACTTCAACTGAGGCCTTTCTCCTCTCCTGATCGCGACAGGAGGGTCGATTCCCATGCTTTGTCTGCAAGGGGTTCCCGACGTTCCCCGCGAACCTCCGGATGAGGCCGGTCTCATGAGGAAATTCGAAAAGTAGCCTCATGGTTGGTGCCACATGCTGAAAGATCCCGAATTCCCGGTCCACTCTAGATAAGAACCTGACGCCCGGACATCTCTTCGAAGGCAACCCTGTGGATGAAGGCACAACACGAAGGGACACTGACATCCCCATGCATCGTCTGGAAAACCCCGCCGATTCCACTCACAGCTCCAAATGTGGACTGTCACCCCGTGAACAACTCGAGAGGCAAGTGAAGTTGCATTCCTTCACACAAGACGAGGCCTTACTCTCCTGGCCCAACTCTTCAGGGACCCTGCGATCGGAGTCAGAAATGGAGAGGAACCCTGAGGTTCCTGCCTCAACTAGAGAAGAGGCCCTCTTCCATTGAACCAAACTCAGTGGTGTCCCGAGAGGCCCCTCCCAACACCACAGTATCCCTGAATTCTCAGAGGCTCCCTGAGAAGCTACCTGAGGTCACTGGCACAAGTCGAGGGAACCCAGAGTTTCCTGAAGTAACCCGAGAAAGACTTGGAGAGTCCTTTTTCAACGTCTCTTGATGCCCGATTCCCCTACCATGTCTCCAGAGCAAGGAAGCGCTCCCCTCGCCACAAGCAGGAAAACTGACTTCCCTAGTACCACACAAGAGGCTCCCTGAGTACCCCATCGTACCTCGTGAGAAAACCCACAGTGGCGCCGCAGTTCGAGAAAAACCACAAGATGCCCCCGTCAAGGAGAGATGGGGGCCTTCTTTTCCTGCCTGACCTGGAGAGCAATCCCTGGTCCTCTCTCCAAACTTCACAGGAGGATTGACTCCCTTTAGGACACTCAGTTGGGTCCAAGAAATACCCGGTGCGACTCGAGAGGAGAGCGGAGTCCTTTGCTTCCCTCGAGACGAGGCCTGACTCCCCGGGTGAGTTTGGAATGCAACCCTGAGAACCCTGTCGCCCCTGGAGTGGAATATTATGTCCTAGACACAAGCCTAGATGAGGTCTATTTTGCCCTACAGTGACTCGAGAGCAACCTCCATCTCTCCCTCACAATTTGAATGGAATATTGGTCTTCCCAAGGTCAACACAAGAGGAAGTCTGAATTTCCCATCGTAATTCGAGAATTCAGCCTCAAGTCTTAAAAATCATGTGGTTTCCCCTTCATCGCAATATGAGGCCCTTGCCAGCTAGAGTCTCAAGAGAAGTCCCACGTTCCATCTTAAAGTTCGAAATGCTACTATGCACCCTTGATGCGACCCCAAAGTTCCCCAACATACCGGTCTTACTCCAGGGGAACACCGAAGTTTCCGGCGTCTCCAGGGAAGTCCCATGTTCCGTCCTTAAGTGCGAAATGGTAATTGACACCCTTGATGCGACCACAAAAGTTCGCCGACACGCTGGGTTCCCTCGAGGGGAACACCGAGGGTCCCAGCACCACTTCATCTGAGCCCCTTCTCCCCTCCTGATCGCGACAGGAGAGTCGATTCCCCTGCTTTCTCTGGAAGGGGTTCCCGGCCTTCCTGGTGCACCTCAGGATGAGGCCGGTCTCAGGAGGAAATTCGAGACTAGCCATGTGTGAGGTGCCACGTGCCGAACAACCCCGATTTTCCGGTCCACTCTTGATAAGAACCCGATGCCCGGACACCTCTTCGAAGGCAACCCTGTGAGTGAAGGCACAACACGAAGGGGCACTGACACCCCTGTGCATCATCCGGAAAAACCCGCAGGGTCTACACACAGCTCGACAAGGGGCCTGAGACTCCCGGAACAACTCGAGAGGCAACCAGAATTCCATTCCTCAGACAAGACGAGGCATGACTCTCCTGTCCCAACACTGCAGGGACCGTGCAGTCGGAGTCAGAATCGGAGAGGAAGCCTGAGGTTCCTGCCTCCCCTCGAGATGAGGCCCTCTTCCATTGCGCCGAAACCAGCAGAGTCCCTAGAGGCCCTGCCAACTCCACAGCATCCCTCACTTCTCAGAAGCACCCTGGGAAGTTCCCTATAGTCCCCTGCAGAAGTCGAGGGAAACGAGGGTTTCCCGCCGCCACCCGAGAAAGACCTCGAGAGTCCTTCTTCAACGCGTCTTGAGGCCCTAGTCGCTTCCCATGACTCGAGAGAGATGATAAGCTCCCCCTCACCATGCGCATGGAGACATGAGTTCCCTGGCGCCGCACGAGAGGCTCCCTGAGGTCCTCGTCGTGCCTCGTGAGAAAACCCCCACGGGCGCTGCAGCCTGAGGAAACCCATGAGACGCCTCCGTCATCGCGAGCTGAGGGCCTTCTTTTCCTGCCTGGCCTGGAGAGCAATCCCGAGTCCTCTCTCCAAACTGAAGAGGAGGCTCGACACCCTTGAGTCCACTCAGTGGGCTCCAAGAGATAGGTGTCGCGAATTGAGAGGAAAGCGGAGTCCTCTGCTTCCCCTCGAGGCGAGGCCTGACTCCCCGGGGGAGTCTGGAATGCAAACCCGAGATCCCTGTCTTCCCTTGAGAGGAATATTAGGTCCTGGACACACGCCTCGATGAGGTCTCTTTGGCCCTGTAGTGACTCGAGCAGAACCCCCAGCTTTCCCTCGCAACTCCAGGGGAAGTTTGGGCTTCCCAGGGCCAACCCAAGAGAAAGCCTGAAATCCCCGTCGTTTTCGAGAATCCAGACGCAACTTGAGAAAAACGATGTGGTTCCAACGTCTTCACAGGATGAGGCCCTTGCCCGCTACAGCGTCTCCAGGGAAGTCCCATGTTCCGTCCTGAAGTGGGAAACGGTACTTGGCTCCCTTGATGCGACCCCTAAAGTTCCCTGAAACGCCGGGTTCCCTCGAGTGGAACACCTAGATTCCCGGCCCCACTTCATCTGAGCCCCATCTCCCCTCCTGATTGAGACAGGAGATTCGATTCCCGTGCTTTGTGTGGAAGGTGTTCCCGGCCTTCCCGGCGCAACTCAGGATGATGCTGGTCTCACGAGGAAATTCGAGATGAGCCACGTGTGTTGTGCCACATGCCGAACGACCCCGATTTCCCCGTCCGCTCTTGAAATGAACCCGATACCCGGACACCTCTTTGAAGGCAACCCTGTGGGGGAAGGCACAAAATGAAGAGGCAATGACACCCCCGTTCATCTTCTGGAAACACCCGCAGGTTCCACACACAGCTCGACAAGGGGCCTGAGACCCACTGAACGACTCGAGAGGCAAGCAGAGTTCCATTACTCAGACAAGATGAGGCCTGACTCTCCTGTCCCAACCCTGCAGGGACCCTGCGGTCGGAGTCAGAAATGGAGAGGAAGCTGAGGTTCCTGCCTCCAATCGAGATGAGGCCCTCTTTCATTTCGTCAAACCTAGTGGAGTCCCGAGAGGCCCCTCTAATTCCTCAGTATCCCTCACCTCTCAGAGGCACCTGGGAAGTTCCCTAAGGTCCCCGGTAGAGGTCGAGGGAAACGAGTGTTTCCCGCCCCAACCCAAGAAAGACCTCGAGAGTCCTTCTTAAATGCGTCTTGAGGCCCTAGTCCCTCCCATGACTCCAGAGCAATGACGCGATCTGCCTGGCCACACTCATGGAGGCCTGACTTCTCTGGCGCCGCACGAGAGGCTCCCTGATCTCCCCATCATATCTCGTGAGAAACCCCACACTGGCGCCGCAGCTCGAGAAAACCCATGAGACGCTCCCGTCATCACGAGAGGAGGGCCATCTTTAACTGCATGGTATGCAGATCAAGCGTGAACCTTCTGTCCAAGCTACACAGGACGCTTGACTCCCTTTAGACCACTCATTGGGCTCCAAGAGTTACGCGTCCCGACTCGAGAGGATAGTGGAGTCCTTTGCTTCCACTCGAGACGAGGCGTGACCCACCGGGTGAGACTGGAATGTGACCCCGATATCCCTGTTGCCCCTGGAGAGCAATACTACGTCCTGGACCCAAGCCTAGATGAGGACTCTTTGCCCTGAAGTGACTCGAGAGCAACCCACAGCTCTCTCTGACAAGTTGAATGGAAGATTGGACTTCCTGGGCCAACACAAGAGGAAGCCTGAATTCCCCGTCGTAACTCGAGAATCCCGCCGCAACTCGAGAAAAACCACGTGTTTCCCTCGTCATTGCAATATGAGGCCCTTGCCCGCTAGAGCATCTCCAAAGAATTCCCACGTTCCGTCTTGAAGTGCGAAACTGTACTTGGCACCCTTGATGCGACCTCAAAAGTGCCGTGACATACCGGTCTCACTCGAGGGGACCACCGAAGTTCCCGGCACCACTTCATTTGAGCCCCTTCTCCCCTTCTGATCGCGACCGGTGGGTCGATTCCCCTGCTTTGTCTGCAAGGGGTTTCCTACCTTCATGGCGAACCTCAGGATGAGGCCAGTCTCCCGAGGAAATTCGAGACGTAGCCTCGTGGGTGGTACCACATGCTGAAAGACCCCAATTTTCTGGTACGCTCTTGAAAAGAACCCGATGCCTGGACATCTCTTTGAAGGCAACCCTGTGGATGAAGGCACAACACGAAGGGGCACTGACACCCCTGTGCATCATCCGGAAAAAACCACAGGTTCCACACACAGCTCAACAAGTGGCCTGTCACTCCATGAACAACTCGCAAGGCAAGCGGAGATCCATGCCTCCACAGAAGATGAGGCGTGACTCTCTTGTCCATACTCTGCAGGTACTCTGCGACCCGAGTCAGAAATGGAGAGGACCCCTGAGGTTCCTGCCTCCATTCGAGATGAGGCCCTCTTCAATTGCACCAAACCCAGTTGAGTAACGAAAGGCCCCTCCCAAATCCACAGTGTCCCTGACTTCTCAGAGGCACCCTGAGAAGTTGCCTGAGGTCACCGACACAAGTCGAGGGAACCCAGGGTTCCCTGCCGCAACCTGAGAAAGACCTCGAGAGTCCTTCTTCAATGCGTCTTGAGGCCTGATTTGCCTACTATGACTCGAGAGCAATCACGCACTCCCCTTCACCACACGCACGGAGACCTGACGTCCCTAGCACCAAACGAGAGGCTCTCTGAGCTCCCCGTCGTACCTCGTGAGAAATCTGATAATGGCGCCACAGCTGGAGAAAACCCACGAGACGCCCCCGTCATCGCGAGATGAGGGCCTTTTTTCCTGCATGGCCAGGAAAACAATCCCGAGTCATCTCTCCAAACTCCATAGGAGGCTTCACTCCCTTTACGCCACACAGTGGGCTCCAAGAGATACCCGTCGCGACTCGACAGGAGAACGGAGTCCTTTTTTTCCCCTCAAGACGAGGCCTGACTCTCCAGGTGAGTCGAGAATGCAACCCTGAGATCCCTGTCGTCCCAGTAGTGGAACACTAGGTCCTGGACACAAGCGTAGATGATGTCTATTTTGCCCTGCAGTGACTGGAGAGCAATCCCCAGTTCTAACTCGCAACTCAAATGGAATACTGGATTTTCCTGGCGCCACACAAGAGGCTCCCTGAGATCCCCGTGGTACTTCATGAGACAGCCCACACTGGCGCCGCAGCTCGAGAAAACCCACGAGATGCCACTGTCATCTCGAGATGAGGGCCTTCTTTTCCTGCATGGCCTGGAGTCCAATCCCGAGCCCTCTCTCCAAACTCCACAGGAGGCTTGACTCCCTTTAGTGCACACATTGGGCTCCAAGAGATACCCATCGCGACTCGAGACGAGAGCGGAATTCTTTGCTTACCCTCGAGCTGAGAACTGACTCCCCGGATGAGTCTGGAATGCAAACCCGAGATCCCTGTCGCCCCTGGAGAGCAACGTTAGATCCTGGACACAAGCCTAGATTAGGTCTCTTTTGCCCTGCAGTGACTCTAGCGCAATCCCCAGATCCCCCTCGCAACCCGAATGGAAGATTGGATTTCAAGGCCAACAAGAGGAAGCCTAAATTTCCGGTCATGACTCGAGAATCCCGCCGCATCTTGAGCAAAACCACGTGGTTCTCCCGTCATCGCAAGATGAGGCACTTGCCCGTTACAGCGTTTCAAAAGATGTCCCAGGTTCCATCTTGAAGTGCGAAACGGTACTTGGCACCCTTGATGCAACCCCAAAAGTCCCCCAACACGCCGGTCTCACTCAAGGGGAACACCGAGGTTCCCGGCACCACTTCATTTAAGCCCCTTCTCCCCTCCTGATCGTGACCGGTGGGTCGATTCCCCTGCTTTGTCTGCAAGGGGGCCCGACCTTCCCTGCACAACTCAGGATGAGGCCGGTCTCATGGGGAAATTCGATACGTAGCTTTGTGGGTGGTGCCACTTGCTGAAAGACTCCAATTTCCCGGTCCGCTCTTGATAAGAATCCGATGCTCGGACACCTCTTGGAAGGCAGCCTTGAGTATGAAGGTACAACACGAAGGGGCACTAACACACCTGTGCATCATCCGGAAAAACGGGCAGGTTACACACACAGCTCGACAAGTGGCCTGTCACCTCGAGAACAACTCGAGAGGCAAGAGGAGTCCCATCCTCCAGAAAAGACGAGGCCTGACTCTCCTGTACCAACATGCAGGGACCTTGCGATCTGAGTTAGAAATGGAGAGGAACACTGAGGTTCCTGCTTCAACTCGAGATGAGTCCCTCTTATATTCCACCAAATGCAGAGGAGTCTCGAGAGGCCCCTCCAAACTGCACAGTATCCCTGACTTCTCAGAGGCACTCTGAGAAGCTCCCTGAGGTCGCAGGCACAAGTCAAGGGAACCCTGGGTTTTATGCAGTGACCCAAGAAAGACCTCGAGAGTCCTTCTTCAACCCGTCTTGAGGCCCGATTACCCTACCATGACTCAAGAGCAATGACGAACTCCCCCTAGCCATCTCATGGGGACCTGACTTCCCTGGCGCCACACGAGAGGCTCCCTGAGCTCCCTCTCGTACCTCGTCAGAAACCTGGCACTAGCGCGGCAGTCTAGAAAATCCACGAGACGCCGCCGTCATCGCGAGATGAGGGCCTTCTTTTCCTGCATGGCGTGGAGAGGAATCCCGAGTCCTCTATCCAAACACCACAGGAGGCTTGACTCCCTTTAGGGCACACAGTGGGCTCCAAGAGATACCCATCGCGACCCAAAAGGACAGCAGAGTTCTTTGCTTCCCCTTGAGACGAGGCCTGATTCCCCGGGTGAGTCTGGTATGCAAGCCCGAGATCCCTGTCGCCCCTAGGGACGAACATTAAGTCCTGGACACAAGCCTAGATGAGGTCTATTTTGCCCTGCAGTGACTCGAGGGCAATCCCCAGCTCTCCCTTGAAACTCGAATGGAAGATAGGACTTCCCTGGGCCAACACATGAGGAAGACTGTATTCCCTGTCGAAACTCGAGAATCCCGCCACAACTCCAGAAACGCCACGTGGCTCCCCCGTCATCCCAAGATGAGGCCCTTGCCCCCTACAGCATCTCAAGGAAGTCCCACGTTCCGTCTTGAAGTGCGAAACGGTATTGGTACCCTTGATGCGACCTCAAAAGTTCCTCGACACACCGGTCTGACTCGAGGAGAACACCGAGGTTCCCGGCACCACTACATCTAGGCCCCTTCTCCCCTCCTGATCGCGACAGGAGTGTCGATTCCCCTGTTTTGTCTTGAAGGGGTTCCCGCCTTTCCCGGTGCATCTCAGGATGAGGCCGGTCTCACGAGGATATTCGAGACATAGCCTCGTGGATGGTGACACATGCTGAAAGACCCCAATTTCCCGGTCCGCTCTTGTTAAGATCCCAATGCCCGGACACCTCTTTGAAGATAACCCTTTTGATGAAGGCACAACAGGAAGGGGCACTGACACCCCCGGGTATCGTCCAGAGAAACCCGCAGGTACCACACACAGCTCGAGAAGTGACCTGTCACCCCGTGAACAACTGGAGAGGCAAGCAGAGTTCCATTCCTCCACACAAGACGAGGCCTGACTCTCCTGTTCGAACTCTGCTGTGAAACTGCGATCCGAGTCAGATCTGGCCCAGGGGAAGTCAGGAGAGGAAACATGAGTTTCCTGCCTCCACTCGAGATGAGGCCCTCTTCCATTGCACCGAACCCAGTGGAGTCCCGAGAGGCCCCTCCCAACTGCACAGTATCCCTGACTTCTCAGAGGCACCCTTAGACCTTCCTGAGATCACCGGCACAAGTCGAGGGAACCAAAGGTTTCCTGCCCCAACCCGTAAAAGACCTCGAGAGTCCTTCTTCAACGCGTCTTGAGGTGTGATTCCCCTACCATGACTCGAGAGCAATGACGCGCTCCCCCTAGCCACGAGCATAGAAACCTGACATCCCTGGCACCACAGGAGAGGCTCCCTGAGCTCCCCATTATACCTCGTGAGCAACACCACACTGGAGCCGCAGCTCGAGAATACCCACGAGACGCCCCAGTCCTCACGAGATGAGGGCCTTCTTTTGCTGTATGGCCTGGAGAGCAATCCTGAGTCCTCTCTCCAAACTCCACAGGAGGCTTGACTCATTTTAGGCCACACAGTGAGCTCCAAGATATACCCGTCGCAACTTGGCAGGAGAGCGGTGTCCTTGGCTTCCCCTCAAGACGAGGCCTGATTCCCCGGGTGAGTCGAGAATGCAATGCCGAGATAGCTGTCGCCCCAGCAGAGGAACATTAGGTCCTGGACACAAGCCTAGATGAGCTCTATTTGGCCCTGCAGTGTCTCGAGAGCAATCCCCAGTTCTAACCCACAATTCGAAAGAAAACTGGACTTCCCTGGGGCAGTTGAAGAGGAAGCCTGAATTCCCCGTCATCACTCGACAATCCCGCCGCAACTCGAGAAAAAACACATGGTTCCAACGTCTTCGCAAGATGAGGCCCTTGCCCACTACGGCGTCTCAAGGGAAGTCCCATGTTCCGCCCTGAAGTGAGAAACGGTACCTGACACCCTTTGTGAGAACCCCAAAGGTTCCCCGACACCCCGGGTTCCCTCGATGGGAACAACTAGAGTCCCGGCAACGCTTCATCTGAGCCCCTTCTCCCCTCCTGATCGCGACAGGAGAGTCGATTCCCCTGCGTGGTCCGGAAGGGGTTCCCGGCCCTCTCGGCGCACCTCAGGATGAGGCCGGTCTCACGAGGAAATTCGAGACGAGCCACGTGGGTGGTGCCACATGCCGAACGCCCCCGATTCCCCGGTCCGCTTTTGAGAAGGACCCGAGGCCCGGACACGTCTTCGAAGGCAACCCTGTGGGTGAAGGCACAACACGAAGGGGCACTGACACCCCCGTGCATCATCCGGAAAGACCCGCAGGTTCCACACACAGCTTGGCGAGGGGCCTGAGTCCCCCTGAACAACTCGAGAGGCCAGCGGGGTTCCCTTACTCAGACAAGACGAGGCCTGACTCTCCTGTCCCAGCTCTGCAGGGACCCTGCGGTCGGAGTCCGAAACGGAGAGGAAGCCTGAGGTTCCTGCCTCCCCTCGAGGTGAGGCCCTCTTCCGTTGCGCCAGACCCAGCGGAGTCCCGAGGGGCCCCGCCACCTCCACAGGATCCCTCGCCTCTCAGAGGCACCCTGGCAAGTTCCCTAAGGTCCCCGGCAGAAGGCGAGGG
Organism: Bubalus kerabau; assembly: GCF_029407905.1. Taxonomy (NCBI): domain Eukaryota; kingdom Metazoa; phylum Chordata; class Mammalia; order Artiodactyla; family Bovidae; genus Bubalus; species Bubalus kerabau. The sequence continues at coordinate 842,779 of NW_026577887.1, read as the reverse complement.
ACACGAGGGTTTCCCGCCGCCCCCCGAGAAAGATCTCGAGACTCCTTCTTCAAAGCGTCTCGTGGCCCTAGTCCCCTCCCGTGACTCGAGAGCCAGGACGCGCTCCCCCTCGCCACGCGCATGGAGACCTGACTTCCCTGGCGCCGCACGAGAGGCTCCCTGAGATCCTCGTCGTGCCTCGGGAGAAAACCCCCACGGGCGCCGCAGCTCGAGGAAACCCCTGAGACGCCCCCGTCCTCGCGAGCTGAGGGCCTTCTTTTCCTGCATGGCCTGGAGAGCAATCCCGGGTCCTCTCTCCAAACGGAAGAGGAGGCTGGACTCCCTTGAGGACGCTCAGGGGGCTCCAAGAGACCCGCGTCGCGACTCGAGAGGAAAGCAGAGTCCTTGGCTTCCCCTCGAGACGAGGCCTGACTCCCTGGGGGAGCCTGGAATGCAACCCCGAGATCCCTGCCTTCCCTGGAGAGGAATAGTAGGTCCCGGACACACGCCTAGGTGAGGTCTCTTCGGCCCTGCAGTGACTCGAGCGCAACCCCCAGCTTTCCCTCGCAACCCGAGGGGAAGATTGGGCTTCCCAGGGCCAACCCAAGGGGAAGGCTGAGATCCCCGTCGTAACTCGAGAATGCCGCCGCAACTCGAGAAAAACCACGTGGTTCCCACCGCTTGGCAAGATGAGGCCCTTGCCCGCGACGGCGTGTCAAGGGAAGTCCCCTGTTCCGCCCTGAAGGGCGAGACGGTTCCTGACAGCCTTCCTGCGACCCCCAAAAGTCCCCCGACACGCCGGGTTCCCTCGAGGGGAACACCGAGGGTCCCGGCACCGCTTCCTCTGAGCCCCTTCTCCCCTCCTGATCGCGACAGGAGAGGCGATTCCCCTGCGTGGTCTGGAAGGGGTTCCCGGCCTTCCAGGCGCACCTCAGGATGAGGCCGGTCTCACGAGGAAATTCGAGACGAGCCACGTGGGTGGGGCCACAGGCCGAACGCCCCCGATTCCCTGGTCCGCTCTTGAGAAGGACCCGAGGCCCGGACCCCTCTTCGAAGGCAACCCTGTGGGTGAAGTCACAAGACGAAGGGGCACTGCCACCCCCGTGCATCGTCCGCAAAGACCCGCGGGTTCCACACACAGCTCGACGAGGGGCCTGAGACCCCCTGAGCATCTCGAGAGGCCAGCGGGGTTCCCTTCCTCAGACAAGACGAGGCCTGACTCTCCTGTCCCAACTCTGCAGGGACCCTGTGGTCGGAGTCCGAAACGGAGAGGAAGCCTGAGGTTCCTGCCTCCCCTCGAGGTGAGGCCCTCTTCCGTTGCGCCAGACCCAGCGGAGTCCCGAGGGGCCCCGCCACCTCCACAGGATCCCTCGCCTCTCAGAGGCACCCTGGCAAGTTCCCTAAGGTCCCCGGCAGAAGGCGAGGGAAACGAGGGTTTCCTGCCGCCCCCGAGAAATACCTCGAGAGTCCTTCTTCAACGCGTCTCAAGGCCCAAGTCCCCTCCCGTGACTCGAGAGCCAGGACGCGCTCCCCCTCGCCACGCGCATGGAGACCTGACTTCCCTGGCGCCGCACGAGAGGCTCCCTGAGATCCTCGTCGTGCCTCGGGAGAGAACCCCCACGGGCGCCGCAGCTCGAGGAAACCCCTGAGACGCCCCCGTCCTCGCGAGCTGAGGGCCTTCTTTTCCTGCATGGCCTGGAGAGCAATCCCGGGTCCTCTCTCCAAACGGAAGAGGAGGCTGGACTCCCTTGAGGCCGCTCAGGGGGCTCCAAGAGACCCGCGTCGCGACTCGAGAGGAGAGCGGAGTCCTTGGCTTCCCCTCGAGACGAGGCCTGACTCCCCGGGGGAGCCTGGAATGCAACCCCGAGATCCCTGCCTTCCCTGGAGAGGAACATTAGGCCCCGGACACACGCTTAGGTGAGGTCTCTTCGGCCCTGCATTGACTCGAGCGCAACCCCCAGCTTTCCCTCGCAACCCGAGGGGAAGATTGGGCTTCCCAGGGCCAACACAAGGGGAAGGCTGAGATCCCCGTCGGAACTCGAGAATGCCGCCGCAACTCGAGAAAAACCACGTGGTTCCCACCGCTTGGCAAGATGAGGCCCTTGCCCGCGACGGTGTCTCAAGGGAAGTCCCCTGTTCCGCCCTGAAGGGCGAGACGGTCCCTGACAGCCTTCCTGCGACCCCCAAAAGTCCCCCGACACGCCGGGGTCCCACGAGGGGAACACCGAGGGTCCCGGCACCGCTTCCTCTGAGCCCCTTCTCCCCTCCTGTTCGCGACAGGAGAGGCGATTCCCCTGCGTGGTCTGGAAGGGGTTCCCGGCCTTCCCGGCGCACCTCAGGATGAGGCCGGTCTCACGAGGAAATTCGAGACGAGCCACGTGGGTGGTGCCACATGCCGAACGCCCCCGATTCCCCGGTCCGCCCTTGAGAAGGACCCGAGGCCCGGACCCCTCTTCGAAGGCAACCCTGTGGGTGAAGGCACAACACGAAGGGGCACTGCCACCCCCGTGCATCGTCCGCAAAGACCCGCGGGTTCCACACACAGCTCGACGAGGGGCCTGAGACCCTATGAGCAACTCGAGAGGCCAGCGGGGTTCCCTTCCTCAGACAAGACGAGGCCTGACTCTCCTCTCCCAACTCTGCAGGGACCCTGCGGTCGGAGTCCGAAACGGAGAGGAAGCCTGAGGTTCCTGCCTCCCCTCGAGGTGAGGCCCTCTTCCGTTGCGCCAGACCCAGCGGTGTCCCGAGAGGCCCCTCTAACTCCTCAGTATCCCTCACCTCTCAGAGGCACCTGGGAAGTTCCCTAAGGTCCCCTGTAGAGGTCGATGGAAACGAGTGTTTCCCGCCCCAACCCAAGAAAGACCTTGAGAGTCCTTCTTAAATGCCTCTTGAGGCCCTAGTCCCTCCCATGACTCGAGAGCAATGACGCGATCTGCCTGGCCACACGCATGGAGTCAGGCTTCTCTGGCGCCGCACGAGAGGCTCCCTGAACTCCCCATCATATCTCGTGAGAAACCCCACACTGGCGCTGCAGCTCGAGAAAACCCATGAGACGCTCCCGTCATCATGAGAGGAGGGCCATCTTTAACTGCATGGTATGCAGATCAAGCGTGAACCTTCTGTCCAAGCTACACAGGACGCTTGACTCCCTTTAGGCCACTCATTGGGCTCCAAGAGTTACGCGTCCCGACTCGAGAGGATAGTGGAGTCCTTTGCTTCCACTCGAGACGAGGCGTGACCCACCGGGTGAGACTGGAATGCGACCCCGATATCCCTGTCGGCCCTGGAGAGGAACATTACGTCCTGGACCCAAGCCTAGATGAGGACTCTTTGCCCTGAAGTGACTCGAGAGCAACCCCCAGCTCTCTCTGACAAGTTGAATGGAAGACTGGACTTCCTGGGCCAACACAAGAGGAAGCCTGAATTCCCCGTTGTAACTCGAGAATCCCGCCTCAACTCGAGAAAAACCACGTGTTTCCCTCGTCATCGCAATATGAGGCCTTTGCCCGCTACAGCATCTCCAGAGAATTCCCACGTTCCGTCTTGAAGTGCGAAACTGTACTTGGCACCCTTGATGCGACCTCAAAAGTGCCGTGACATACCGGTCTCACTCGAGGGGACCACCGAGGTTCCCGGCACCACTTCATCTGAGCCCCTTCTCCCCTTCTGATCGCGACCGGTGGGTCGATTCCCCTGCTTTGTCTGCAAGGGGTTCCCGAGCTTCCCGGCGCACCTCAGGATGAGGCCGGTCTCCCGAGGAAATTCGAGACGTAGCCTCGTGGGTGGTACCACATGCTGAAAGACCCCAATTTTCCGGTACGCTCTTGAAAAGAACCCGATGCCCAGACACCTCTTTGAAGGCAACCCTGTGGATGAAGGCACAACACGAAGGGGCACTGACACCCCCGTGCATCGTCCGGAAAAACCCGAAGGTTCCACACTCAGCTCAACAAGTGGCCTGTCACTCCGTGAACAACTCGAAAGGCAAGGGGAAATCCATTCCTCCACAGAAGACGAGGCGTGACTCTCTTGTCCATACTCTGCAGGTACCCTGCGACCCGAGTCTGATATGGAGAGGACCCCTGAGGTTCCTGCCTCCATTCGAGATGAGGCCCTCTTCGACTGCACCAAACCCAGTTGAGTAACGAAAGGCCCCTCCCAAATCCACAGTGTCCCTGACTTCTCAGAGGCACCCTTAGAAGTTGCCTGAGGTCACCGACACAAATCAAGGGAACTCAGGGTTCCCTGCCGCAACCCGAGAAAGACCTCAAGAGTCCTTCTTCAATGCGTCTTGAGGCCCGATTCGCCTACTATGACTGGAGAGCAATCACGCACTCCCCTTCACCACACGCACGGAGACCTGACGTCCCTAGCACCACACGAGAGGGTCTCTGAGCTCCCCGTTGTACCTCGTGAGAAATCTGATACTGGCGCCGCAGCTGGAGAAAACCCACGAGACGCCCCCGTCATCGTGAGATGAGGGCCTTTTTTCCTGTATGGCCAGGAAAACAATCCTGAGTCATCTCCAAACTCCATAGGAGGCTTCACTCCCTTTACGCCATGCAGTGGGCTCCAAGAGATACCCGTCGCGACTCGACAGGAGAGCGGAGTCCTTTTTTTCCCCTCAAGACGAGGCCTGACTCTCCGGGTGAGTCGAGAATGCAACCCTGAGATCCCTGTTGGCCCAGTAGTGGAACACTAGGTCCTGGACACAAGCGTAGATGAGGTCTATTTTGCCCTGCAGTGACTGGAGAGCAATCCCCAGTTCTAACTTGCAACTCGAATGGAATACTGCATTTTCCTGGCGCCATACAAGAGGCTCCCTGAGATCCCCGTGGTACTTCATGAGACACCCCACACTGGCGCCGCAGCTCGAGAAAACCCACGAGACGCCACCGTCATCTCGAGATGAGGGCCTTCTTTTCCTGCATGGCCTGGAGTCCAATCCCGAGTCCTCTCTCCAAACTCCACAGGAGGCTTGGCTCCCTTTAGTGCACACAGTGGGCTCCAAGAGATACCCATCGCGACTCGAGACGAGAGCGGAATTCTTTGCTTACCCTCGAGGTGAGAACTGACTCCCCGGATGAGTCTGGAATGCAAACCCGAGATCCCTGTCGCCCCTGGAGAGCAACGTTAGATCCTGGACACAAGCCTAGATTAGGTCTCTTTTGCCCTGCAGTGACTCTAGCGCAATCCCCAGCTCCCCCTCGCAACCCGAATGGAAGATTGGATTTCAAGGCCAACAAAAGGAAGCCTAAATTCCCGGTCATAACTCGAGAATCCCGCCGCAACTCGAGCAAAACCACGTGGTTTTCCCGTCATCGCAAGATGAGGCCCTTGCCCGCTACAGCGTTTCAAAAGATGTCCCAGGTTCCGTCTTGAAATGCGAAACGGTACTTGGCACCCTTGATGCGACCCCAAAAGTCCCCCAACACGCCGGTCTCACTCAAGGGGAACACCGAGGTTCCCGGCACCACTTCATTTAAGCCCCTTCTCCCCTCCTGATCGTGACCGGTGGGTCGATTCCCCTGCTTTGTCTGCAAGGGGGCCCGACCTTCCCTGCACAACTCAGGATGAGGCCGGTCTCATGGGGAAATTCGATACGTAGCTTTGTGGGTGGTGCCACTTGCTGAAAGACTCCAATTTCCCGGTCCGCTCTTGATAAGAATCCGATGCTCGGACACCTCTTGGAAGGCAGCCTTGAGTATGAAGGTACAACACGAAGGGGCACTAACACACCTGTGCATCATCCGGAAAAACGGGCAGGTTACACACACAGCTCAACAAGTGGCCTGTCACCTCGAGAACAACTCGAGAGGCAAGAGGAGTCCCATCCTCCAGAAAAGACGAGGCCTGACTCTCCTGTACCAACATGCAGGGACCTTGCGATCTGAGTCAGAAATGGAGAGGAACACTGAGGTTCCTGCTTCAAATTGAGATGAGCCCCTCTTACATTCCACCAAATGCAGAGGAGTCTCGAGAGGCCCCTCCAAACTGCACAGTATCCCTGACTTCTCAGAGGCACTCTGAGAAGCTCCCTGAGGTCGCAGGCACAAGTCAAGGGAACCCTGGGTTTTATGCAGTGACCCAAGAAAGACCTCGAGAGTCCTTCTTCAACCCGTCTTGAGGCCCGATTACCCTACCATGACTTGAGAGCAATGACGAGCTCCCCCTAGCCATCTCATGGGGACCTGACTTCCCTGGTGCCACACGAGAGGCTCCCTGAGCTCCCTCTCGTACCTCGTCAGAAACCCGGCACTAGCGCAGCAGTCTAGAAAACCCACGAGACGCCGCCATCATCGCGAGATGAGGGCCTTCTTTTCCTGCATGGCCTGGAGAGGAATCCCGAGTCCTCTATCCAAACACCACAGGAGGCTTGACTCCCTTTAGGGCACACAGTGGGCTCCAAGAGATACCCATCGCGACTCAAAAGGACAGCGGAGTTCTTTGCTTCCCCTCGAGACGAGGCCTGATTCCCCAGGTGAGTCTGGTATGCAACCCCAAGATCCCTGTCGCCCCTAGGGACGAGCATGAAGTCCTGGACACAAGCCTAGATGAGGTCTATTTTGCCCTGCAGTGACTCGAGGGCAATCCCCAGCTCTCCCTTTAAACTCGAATGGAAGATAGGACTTCCCTGGCCCAACACATGAGGAAGACTGTATTCCCCGTCGAAACTCGAGAATCCCGCCACAACTCGAGAAACGCCACGTGGTTCCCCCGTCATCCCAAGATGAGGCCCTTGCCCCCTACAGCGTCTCAAGAGAAGTCCCACGTTCCGTCTTGAAGTGCGAAACGGTATTGGCACCCTTGATGCGACCTCAAAAGTTCCTCGACACACCAGTCTGACTCGAGGAGAACACCGAGGTTCCCGGCACCACTACATCTGGGCCCCTTCTCCCCTCCTGATCGCGACAGGAGGGTCGATTCCCCTGTTTTGTCTTGAAGGGGTTCCCGCCTTTCCCGGTGCATCTCAGGATGAGGCCGGTCTCACGAGGATATTCGAGACATAGCCACGTGGATGGTGAATCATGCCGAAAGACCCCGATTTCCCGGTCCGCTCTTGATAAGATCCTGATGCCCGGACACCTCTTTGAAGATAACCCTTTTGATGAAGGCACAACACTTAGGGGCACTGACACCCCTGGGTATCATCCGGAGAAACCCGCAGGTACCACACACAGCTCGAGAAGTGACCTGTCACCCCGTGAACAACTGGAGAGGCAAGCAGAGTTCCATTCCTCCACACAAGACGAGGCCTGACTCTCCTGTTCGAACTCTGCAGCGAAACTGCGATCCGAGTCAGATCTGGCCCAGGGGAAGTCAGGAGAGGAAACATGAGTTTCCTGCCTCCACTCGAGATGAGGCCCTCTTCCATTGCACCGAACCCAGTGGAGTCCCGAGAGGCCCCTCCCAACTGCACAGTATCCCTGACTTCTCAGAGGCACCCTTAGACTTTCCTGAGATCACCGGCACAAGTCGAGGGAACCAAGGGTTTCCTGCCCCAACCCGTAAAAGACCTCGAGAGTCCTTCTTCAACGCGTCTTGAGGTGCGATTCCCCTACCATGACTCGAGAGCAATGACGCGCTCCCCCTAGCCACGCGCATAGAAACCTGACTTCCCTGGCGCCACAAGAGAGGCTCCCTGAGCTCCCCATTATACCTCGTGAGCAACACCACACTGGAGCCGCAGCTCGAGAATACCCATGAGACGCCCCAGTCCTCACGAGATGAGGGCCTTCTGTTGCTGTATGGCCTGGAGAGCAATCCTGAGTCCTCTCTCCAAACTCCACAGGAGGCTTGACTCATTTTAGGCCACACAGTGAGCTCCAAGATATACCCGTCGCGACTTGACAGGAGAGCGGTGTCCTTGGCTTCCCCTCGAGACGAGGCCTGACTCCCCGGGTGAGTCGAGAATGCAATGCTGAGATCGCTTTCGCCCCAGCAGAGGAACATTAGGTCCTGCACACAAGCCTAGATGAGGTCTATTTGGCCCTGCAGTGTCTCGAGAGCAATCCCCAGTTCTAACTCACAATTCGAATGAAAACTGGACTTCCCTGGGCCAGTTGAAGAGGAAGCCTGAATTCCCGGTTGTAACTCGAGAATCCCGCCCCAACTCAAGAAAAACCACGTGGTTCCCCCGTCATCGAAAGATGAGGCCCTTGCCCGCTACAGCGTCTCAAGAGAAGTCCCACGTTCCGTATTGAAGAGCGAAAAGTTACTTGGAACCCTTGATGCGACCCCAAAAGTTCCCCGACATACCAGTCTCACTTGAGGAGAACACCGAGGTTCCCGGCACCACTTCATCTGAGACTCTTCTCCCCTCTTGATCGCGACAGGAGGTTCGATTCCCCTGCTTTGTCTGGAAGGCGTTCCCGACCTTCCTGGCGCACATCAAGATGAGGCCAGTCTCACGAGGAAATTCGAGACATAGCCTCGTGGGTGGTGCGGCATGCCAAAAGACCCCGATTCCCTGGTCCGCTCTTGATAAGAACCCGATGGCAGAACCCAACTCGAAGGCAATCCTGTGGAACAAGGCACAACACGAAGGGGCAGTGACACCCCAGTGCATCGTCCAGAAAAACCCGCAAGTTCCACATACAAATCGACAAGTGGCCTGTCACCCCATGAACAACGCGAGAGTCAAGCGGAGTTCCATTCCTCCACACAAGACGAGGCCTGACTCTCCTGTCCCAACTCTGCAGGGACTCTGTGATCCGAGTCAGATCCGGCGCATTCGAAGCCAGGAGAGGAACCCTGTGGTTCCTGCCTCAACTTGTCATGAGGCCCTCTTCCATTGCACCAAACCCAGTGGAGTTCCGAGAGGCCCCTCCCAACTCCACAGTGACCCTGACTTCTCAGAGGCATGCTGAGAAGCTTCCTGAGGTCACTGGCACAAGTCGATGGAACCCAGGGTTTCCTGCTGCAACCCAAGAAAGACCTCGAGAGTCCTTCTTTAACACGTTTTCAGGCCCAATTCCCCTACCATGACTCGAGAACAATGACGGGCTCCCTCTCACCACGTGCATAGAGACCTGACTGCCCTGGCACCACATGAGAGGCTCACTGAGCTCCCAGTCTTACTTCGTGAGAAACCCCACACTAGCGCCACAGCTCGAGAAAACCTACGAGACGCCCCAGTCATCGGGAGATGAGGGCCTTCATTTCCTGCATTGCCTGGAGAGCAATCCCGTGTCCTCCCTCCAAACACCAGAGGAGGTTTGACTCCCTTTAAGCCACTCAGTGGGCTCCAAGACATACCCGTCCGACTCGAGAGGAGAGCAGAGTCCTTTGCTTCCCCTCGAGACGAGGCCTGACTCCAGGGTGAGTCTGGAATGCAACCCCGAGATTCCTGTCGCCCCTTGACATGAACATTAGGTCCTGCACACAAGCCTTGGTGGGGTCTCTTTTGCCTTCAGTGACTAGAGCGCACCTCCAGCTCTTCCTCGAATCTCGAATGGAAGATAAGACTTTTGTGGGCCAACACAAGAGGAAGCATGAATTCCCTGTGGTAACTCAAATATCCCACCGCAACTAGAGAAAAACCAAGTGGTTCCCCAGTCATTCCAAGATGAGGCCCTTGCCCGCTGGAGCACCCCAAGAGAAGTCCCACGTTCCAATTTGAAGAGCGAAACGGTACTTGGAACGCGTTATGCGACCCCAAAAGTTACCCGACATACCTGTCTCACTTGAGGGAAACACCGAGGTTCCCAGCAGCACGTCATCTGAGCCACTTCTCCCCTCCTGATCGCCACAGGAGGGTCGATTCCTCTGCTTTGTCTGGAAGGGTTTCATGACCTTCGCGGCACACCTCAGGATGAGGCCGGTTTCATGAGGAAATTCGAGATTAGCCACGTGGGTGGTGCCAAATGCTGAACGACCCCGATTTCCCAGTCCGCTCTTCATAAGAACACGATGCCCGGACACCTCTTCCGAGGCAACCCTGTGGATGAAGACACAAAACGAAGGGTCACTGACACCCCCATGCATCGTCTGGAAAAACCTGCAGATTCCACACACAGTTTGACAAGGGGCCTGAAACCCCAAGAACAACTCGAGAGGCAAGCGGAGTTCCATTCCTCAGAAAAGACATAGCCTGACTCTCCTGTCCCAACTCTGCAGGGACACTACGATCAGAGTCAGTATTGGAGAGGAAGCCTGAGGTTCCTGCCTCCACTCGAGATGAGGCCCTCTACCATTGCGACAAACCCAGTGGAGTCCCGAGAGGCCCCGCCAAATCCACAGCGTCCCTCACCTCTCAGAGGCACCCTGGGAAGTTCCCTCAGGTCTCCGGCAGAAGTCGGGGGAAAGGAGGATTTCCCGCTGCAACCCGAGAAAGACATCAAGAGTCCTTCTTCAACGCGTCTTGAGGCCCTAGTCCCCTCCCATGACTCGAGAACAATGACGCGCTCCTTCTCGCCACGTGCATGGAGACATGACTTTCCCGGCGCCGCACGAGAGGCTCCCTGAGATCCTCGTCGTGCCTCGGGAGAAAACCCCCACGGGTTCCGCAGCTCGAGGAAAGCCCTGAGATGCCCCCGTCCTCGCGAGGTGAGGGCCTTCTTTTCCTGCCTGGCCTGGACAGTAATCACGAGTCCTCTCTCAAAAGTGAAGAGGAGGCTGGACTCCCTTGAGGCCACTCATGGGGCACCAAGATATCCGCGTCGCAACTCGGGAGGAGAGCGGAGTCCTTTGCTTCCCCTCGAGGCGAGGCCTGACTCCCCGGGGGAGCATGGGATGCAACCCCGAGATGCTTGTCTTCCCTGGAGAGGAGCATTAGGTCCTGGACACACGCCTAGATGAGGTCTCTTTGGCCCTGCAGTGACTCGAGCGCAACCCCCAGCTTTCCCTCGCCACTAGAATAGAAGATTGGGCTACCCAGGGCCGACACAAGAGGAAGCCTGTAATCCCCCGTCGTAACACGAGAATCCCGCCGCAACTCGAGAAAAACCACGTGGTTCCCACCTCTTCGCAAGATGAGGCCCTTGCCCGTAACTGCGTCTCAAGGGAAGTCCCCTCTTCCGCCCTGAAGTGCGAAAAGGGAACTGACAGCCTTCATGCGACCCCAAAAGTTCCCCGACACGCCTGGTTCCCTCGAGGGGAACACCGAGGGACCCGGCACTGCTTCATCTGAGCCCCTTCTCCGCTCCTGATCGCGACAGGAGAGTCGATTCCCCTGCGTGGTCTGGAAGGGGTTCCCGGCCTTCCCGGCGCACCTCAGGAGGAGGCAGGTCTCACAAGGACATTTGAAATGAGCCACGTGGGTGGTGCCACACGCCGAACGACCCCGATTCCCCGAACCGCTCTTGAGAAGAACCCGATGACGTACCCCTCTTCGAAGGCAACCCTGTGGGTGAAGGCACAGACCTAAGCAGCACTGACATCCCCGTGCATCGTCCGGAAACACCCGCGGGTTTCACACACAGTTCGACGAGGGGCCTGTGGCCCCCTGAACAACTCGAGAGGCAAGCGGGGTTCCCTTCCTCAGACAAGACGAGGCCTGACTCTCCAGTCCCAACTCTGCAGGGACCTTGCGGTCGTTGTCCGAAATGGAGAGGAAGCCTGAGGTTCCTGCCTCCCCTCGAGGTGAGGCCCTCTTCCGTTGCGCCAGACCCAGCGGAGTCCCGAGGGGCCCGGCCCCCTCCACAGGATCCCTCGCCTCTCAGAGGCACCCTGGGAAGTTCCCTAAGGTCCCCGACAGAAGGAGAGGGAAAAGAGGGTTTCCCGCCGCCCCCCGAGAAAGACCTCGAGAGTCCTTCTTCGACACGTCTCGAGGCCGTAGTCCCCTCCCGTGACTCGAGAGCCAGGACGCGCTCCCCCTCGCCACGCGCATGGAGACCTGACTTCCCTGGCGCCGCACGAGAGGCTCCCTGAGATCCTCGTCGTGCCTCGGGAGAAAACCCCCACGGGCGCCGCAGCTCGAGGAAACCCCTGAGACGCCCCCGTCCTCGCGAGCTGAGGGCCTTCTTTTCCTGCATGGCCTGGAGAGCAATCCCGGGTCCTCTCTCCAAACGGAAGAGGAGGCTGGACTCCCTTGAGGCCGCTCAGGGGGCTCCAAGAGACCCGCGTCGCGACTCGAGAGGAGAGCGGAGTCCTTGGCTTCCCCTCGAGACGAGGCCTGACTCCCCGGGGGAGCCTGGAAGGCAACCCCGAGATCCCTGCCTTCCCTGGAGAGGAATATTAGGTCCCGGACACACGCCTAGGTGAGGTCTCTTCGGCCCTGCAGTGACTCGAGCGCAACCCCCAGCTTTCCCTCGCAACCCGAGGGGAAGATTGGGCTTCCCAGGGCCAACCCAAGGGGAAGGCTGAGATCCCCATCGTAACTCGAGAATGCCGCCGCAACTCGAGAAAAACCACGTGGTTCCCACCTCTTGGCAAGAGGAGGCCCTTGCCCGCGACGGCGTGTCAAGGGAAGTCCCCTGTTCCGCCCTGAAGGGCGAAACGGTCCCTGACAGCCTTCCTGCGACCCCCAAAAGTCCCCCGACACGCCGGGTTCCCTCGAGGGGAACACCGAGGGTCCCGGCACCGCTTCCTCTGAGCCCCTTCTCCCCTCCTGATCGCGACAGGAGAGGCGATACCCCTGCGTGGTCTGGAAGGTGTTCCCGGCCTTCCCGGCGCACCTCAGGATGAGGCCGGTCTTACGAGGAAATTCTAGACGAGCCACGTGGGTGGTGCCACATGCCGAACGCCCCCGATTCCCTGGTCCGCCCTTGAGAAGGACCCGAGGCCCGGACCCCTCTTCGAAGGCAACCCTGTGGGTGAAGGCACAACACGAAGGGGCGCTGCCACCCCCGTGCATCGTCCGCAAAGACCCGCGGGTTCCACACACAGCTCGACAAGGGGCCTGAGACCCTATGAGCAACTCGAGAGGCCAGCGGGGTTCCCTTCCTCAGACAAGACGAGGCCTGACTCTCCTGTCCCAACTCTGCAAGGACCCTGCGGTCGGAGTCCGAAACGGAGAGGAAGCCTGAGGTTCCTGCCTCCCCTCGAGGTGAGGCCCTCTTCCGTTGCGCCAGACCCAGCGGTGTCCCGAGAGGCCCCTCTAACTCCTCAGTATCCCTCACCTCTCAGAGGCACCTGGGAAGTTCCCTAAGGTCCCCTGTAGAGGTCGATGGAAACGAGTGTTTCCCGCCCCAACCCAAGAAAGACCTTGAGAGTCCTTCTTAAATGCCTCTTGAGGCCCTAGTCCCTCCCATGACTCGAGAGCAATGACGCGATCTGCCTGGCCACACGCATGGAGTCAGGCTTCTCTGGCGCCGCACGAGAGGCTCCCTGAACTCCCCATCATATCTCGTGAGAAACCCCACACTGGCGCCGCAGCTCGAGAAAACCCATGAGACGCTCCCGTCATCATGAGAGGAGGGCCATCTTTAACTGCATGGTATGCAGATCAAGCATGAACCTTCTGTCCAAGCTACACAGGACGCTTGACTCCCTTTAGGCCACTCATTGGGCTCCAAGAGTTACGCGTCCCGACTCGAGAGGATAGTGGAGTCCTTTGCTTCCACTCGAGACGAGGCGTGACCCACCGGGTGAGACTGGAATGCGACCCCGATATCCCTGTCGGCCCTGGAGAGGAACATTATGTCCTGGACCCAAGCCTAGATGAGGACTCTTTGCCCTGAAGTGACTCGAGAGCAACCCCCAGCTCTCTCTGACAAGTTGAATGGAAGACTGGACTTCCTGGGCCAACACAAGAGGAAGCCTGAATTCCCCGTTGTAACTCGAGAATCCCGCCTCAACTCGAGAAAAACCACGTGTTTCCCTCGTCATCGCAATATGAGGCCTTTGCCCGCTACAGCATCTCCAGAGAATTCCCACGTTCCGTCTTGAAGTGCGAAACTGTACTTGGCACCCTTGATGCGACCTCAAAAGTGCCGTGACATACCGGTCTCACTCGAGGGGACCACCGAGGTTCCCGGCACCACTTCATCTGAGCCCCTTCTCCCCTTCTGATCGCGACCGGTGGGTCGATTCCCCTGCTTTGTCTGCAAGGGGTTCCCGAGCTTCCCGGCGCACCTCAGGATGAGGCCGGTCTCCCGAGGAAATTCGAGACGTAGCCTCGTGGGTGGTACCACATGCTGAAAGACCCCAATTTTCCGGTACGCTCTTGAAAAGAACCCGATGCCCAGACACCTCTTTGAAGGCAACCCTGTGGATGAAGGCACAACACGAAGGGGCACTGACACCCCCGTGCATCGTCCGGAAAAACCCGAAGGTTCCACACTCAGCTCAACAAGTGGCCTGTCACTCCGTGAACAACTCGAAAGGCAAGGGGAAATCCATTCCTCCACAGAAGACGAGGCGTGACTCTCTTGTCCATTCTCTGCAGGTACCCTGCGACCCGAGTCAGATATGGAGAGGACCCCTGAGGTTCCTGCCTCCATTCGAGATGAGGCCCTCTTCGATTGCACCAAACCCAGTTGAGTAACGAAAGGCCCCTCCCAAATCCACAGTGTCCCTGACTTCTCAGAGGCACCCTTAGAAGTTGCCTGAGGTCACCGACACAAATCAAGGGAACTCAGGGTTCCCTGCCGCAACCCGAGAAAGACCTCAAGAGTCCTTCTTCAATGCGTCTTGAGGCCCGATTCGCCTACTATGACTGGAGAGCAATCACGCACTCCCCTTCACCACACGCACGGAGACCTGACGTCCCTAGCACCACACGAGAGGGTCTCTGAGCTCCCCGTTGTACCTCGTGAGAAATCTGATACTGGCGCCACAGCTGGAGAAAACCCACGAGACGCCCCCGTCATCGTGAGATGAGGGCCTTTTTTCCTGTATGGCCAGGAAAACAATCCTGAGTCATCTCCAAACTCCATAGGAGGCTTCACTCCCTTTACGCCACGCAGTGGGCTCCAAGAGATACCCGTCGCGACTCGACAGGAGAGCGGAGTCCTTTTTTTCCCCTCAAGACGAGGCCTGACTCTCCGGGTGAGTCGAGAATGCAACCCTGAGATCCCTGTTGGCCCAGTAGTGGAACACTAGGTCCTGGACACAAGCGTAGATGAGGTCTATTTTGCCCTGCAGTGACTGGAGAGCAATCCCCAGTTCTAACTTGCAACTCGAATGGAATACTGGATTTTCCTGGCGCCATACAAGAGGCTCCCTGAGATCCCCGTGGTACTTCATGAGACACCCCACACTGGCGCCGCAGCTCGAGAAAACCCACGAGACGCCACCGTCATCTCGAGATGAGGGCCTTCTTTTCCTGCATGGCCTGGAGTCCAATCCCGAGTCCTCTCTCCAAACTCCACAGGAGGCTTGGCTCCCTTTAGTGCACACAGTGGGCTCCAAGAGATACCCATCGCGACTCGAGACGAGAGCGGAATTCTTTGCTTACCCTCGAGGTGAGAACTGACTCCCCGGATGAGTCTGGAATGCAAACCCGAGATCCCTGTCGCCCCTGGAGAGCAACGTTAGATCCTGGACACAAGCCTAGATTAGGTCTCTTTTGCCCTGCAGTGACTCTAGCGCAATCCCCAGCTCCCCCTCGCAACCCGAATGGAAGATTGGATTTCAAGGCCAACAAGAGGAAGCCTAAATTCCCGGTCATAACTCGAGAATCCCGCCGCAACTCGAGCAAAACCACGTGGTTTTCCCGTCATCGCAAGATGAGGCCCTTGCCCGCTACAGCGTTTCAAAAGATGTCCCAGGTTCCGTCTTGAAATGCGAAACGGTACTTGGCACCCTTGATGCGACCCCAAAAGTCCCCCAACACGCCGGTCTCACTCAAGGGGAACACCGAGGTTCCCGGCACCACTTCATTTAAGCCCCTTCTCCCCTCCTGATCGTGACCGGTGGGTCGATTCCCCTGCTTTGTCTGCAAGGGGGCCCGACCTTCCCTGCACAACTCAGGATGAGGCCGGTCTCATGGGGAAATTCGATACGTAGCTTTGTGGGTGGTGCCACTTGCTGAAAGACTCCAATTTCCCGGTCCGCTCTTGATAAGAATCCGATGCTCGGACACCTCTTGGAAGGCAGCCTTGAGTATGAAGGTACAACACGAAGGGGCACTAACACACCTGTGCATCATCCGGAAAAACGGGCAGGTTACACACACAGCTCGACAAGTGGCCTGTCACCTCGAGAACAACTCGAGAGGCAAGAGGAGTCCCATCCTCCAGAAAAGACGAGGCCTGACTCTCCTGTACCAACATGCAGGGACCTTGCGATCTGAGTCAGAAATGGAGAGGAACACTGAAGTTCCTGCTTCAAATTGAGATGAGCCCCTCTTACATTCCACCAAATGCAGAGGAGTCTCGAGAGGCCCCTCCAAACTGCACAGTATCCCTGACTTCTCAGAGGCACTCTGAGAAGCTCCCTGAGGTCGCAGGCACAAGCCAAGGGAACCCTGGGTTTTATGCAGTGACCCGAGAAAGACCTCGAGAGTCCTTCTTCAACCCGTCTTGAGGCCCGATTACCCTACCATGACTTGAGAGCAATGACGAGCTCCCCCTAGCCATCTCATGGGGACCTGACTTCCCTGGCGCCACACGAGAGGCTCCCTGAGCTCCCTCTCGTACCTCGTCAGAAACCCGGCACTAGCGCAGCAGTCTAGAAAACCCACGAGACGCCGCCATCATCGCGAGATGAGGGCCTTCTTTTCCTGCATGGCCTGGAGAGGAATCCCGAGTCCTCTATCCAAACACCACAGGAGGCTTGACTCCCTTTAGGGCACACAGTGGGCTCCAAGAGATACCCATCGCGACTCAAAAGGACAGCGGAGTTCTTTGCTTCCCCTCGAGACGAGGCCTGATTCCCCGGGTGAGTCTGGTATGCAACCCCAAGATCCCTGTCGCCCCTAGGGACGAACATTAAGTCCTGGACACAAGCCTAGATGAGGTCTATTTTGCCCTGCAGTGACTCGAGAGCAATCCCCAGCTCTCCCTTTAAACTCGAATGGAAGATAGGACTTCCCTGGCCCAACACATGAGGAAGACTGTATTCCCCGTCGAAACTCGAGAATCCCGCCACAACTCGAGAAACGCCACGTGGTTCCCCCGTCATCCCAAGATGAGGCCCTTGCCCCCTACAGCGTCTCAAGAGAAGTCCCACGTTCCGTCTTGAAGTGCGAAACGGTATTGGCACCCTTGATGCGACCTCAAAAGTTCCTCGACACACCAGTCTGACTCGAGGAGAACACCGAGGTTCCTGGCACCACTACATCTGGGCCCCTTCTCCCCTCCTGATCGCGACAGGAGGGTCGATTCCCCTGTTTTGTCTTGAAGGGGTTCCCGCCTTTCCCAGTGCATCTCAGGATGAGGCCGGTCTCACGAGGATATTCGAGACATAGCCACGTGGATGGTGACACATGCCAAAAGACCCCGATTTCCCGGTCCGCTCTTGATAAGATCCTGATGCCCGGACACCTCTTTGAAGATAACCCTTTTGATGAAGGCACAACACTTAGGGGCACTGACACCCCTGGGTATCGTCCGGAGAAACCCGCAGGTACCACACACAGCTCGAGAAGTGACCTGTCACCCCGTGAACAACTGGAGAGGCAAGCAGAGTTCCATTCCTCCACACAAGACGAGGCCTGACTCTCCTGTTCGAACTCTGCAGCGAAACTGCGATCCGAGTCAGATCTGGCCCAGGGGAAGTCAGGAGAGGAAACATGAGTTTCCTGCCTCCACTCGAGATGAGGCCCTCTTCCATTGCACCGAACCCAGTGGAGTCCCGAGAGACCCCTCCCAACTGCACAGTATCCCTGACTTCTCAGAGGCACCCTTAGACCTTCCTGAGATCACCGGCACAAGTGGAGGGAACCAAGGGTTTCCTGCCCCAACCCGTAAAAGACCTCGAGAGTCCTTCTTCAACGCGTCTTGAGGTGTGATTCCCCTACCATGACTCGAGAGCAATGACGCGCTCCCCCTAGCCACGCGCATAGAAACCTGACTTCCCTGGCGCCACAGGAGAGGCTCCCTGAGCTCCCCATTATACCTCGTGAGCAACACCACACTGGAGCCACAGCTCGAGAATACCCACGAGACGCCCCAGTCCTCACGAGATGAGGGCCTTCTTTTGCTGTATGGCCTGGAGAGCAATCCTGAGTCCTCTCTCCAAACTCCACAGGAGGCTTGACTCATTTTAGGCCACACAGTGAGCTCCAAGATATACCCGTCGCGACTTGACAGGAGAGCGGTGTCCTTGGCTTCCCCTCGAGACGAGGCCTGACTCCCCGGGTGAGTCGAGAATGCAATGCTGAGATCGCTTTCGCCCCAGCAGAGGAACATTAGGTCCTGGACACAAGCCTAGATGAGGTCTATTTGGCCCTGCAGTGTCTCGAGAGCAATCCCCAGTTCTAACTCACAATTCGAATGAAAACTGGACTTCCCTGGGCCAGTTGAAGAGGAAGCCTGAATTCCCGGTTGTAACTCGAGAATCCCGCCCCAACTCAAGAAAAACCACGTGGTTCCCCCGTCATCGAAAGATGAGGCCCTTGCCCTCTACAGCGTCTCAAGAGAAGTCCCACGTTCCGTATTGAAGAGCGAAAAGTTACTTGGAACCCTTGATGCGACCCCAAAAGTTCCCCGACATACCAGTCTCACTTGAGGAGAACACCGAGGTTCCCGGCACCACTTCATCTGAGACTCTTCTCCCCTCTTGATCGCGACAGGAGGTTCGATTCCCCTGCTTTGTCTGGAAGGCGTTCCCGACCTTCCTGGCGCACATCAAGATGAGGCCAGTCTCACGAGGAAATTCGAGACATAGCCTCGTGGGTGGTGCGGCATGCCAAAAGACCCCGATTCCCCGGTCCGCTCTTGATAAGAACCCGATGGCAGAACCCAAATCGAAGGCAATCCTGTGGAACAAGGCACAACACGAAGGGGCAGTGACACCCCAGTGCATCGTCCAGAAAAACCCGCAAGTTCCACATACAAATCGACAAGTGGCCTGTCACCCCATGAACAACGCGAGAGTCAAGCGGAGTTCCATTCCTCCACACAAGACGAGGCCTGACTCTCCTGTCCCAGCTCTGCAGGGACTCTGCGATCCGAGTCAGATCCGGCGCATTCGAAGCCAGGAGAGGAACCCTGAGGTTCCTGCCTCAACTTGTCATGAGGCCCTCTTCCATTGCACCAAACCCAGTGGAGTTCCGAGAGGCCCCTCCCAACTCCACAGTGACCCTGACTTCTCAGAGGCACGCTGAGAAGCTTCCTGAGGTCACTGGCACAAGTCGATGGAACCCAGGGTTTCCTGCTTCAACCCAAGAAAGACCTCGAGAGTCCTTCTTTAACACGTTTTCAGGCCCAATTCCCCTACCATGACTCGAGAACAATGACGGGCTCCCTCTCACCACGTGCATAGAGACCTGACTGCCCTGGCACCACATGAGAGGCTCACTGAGCTCCCAGTCTTACTTCGTGAGAAACCCCACACTAGCGCCACAGCTCGAGAAAACCTACAAGACGCCCCAGTCATCGGGAGATGAGGGCCTTCATTTCCTGCATTGCCTGGAGAGCAATCCCGTGTCCTCCCTCCAAACACCAGAGGAGGTTTGACTCCCTTTAAGCCACTCAGTGGGCTCCAAGACATACCCGTCCGACTCGAGAGGAGAGCAGAGTCCTTTGCTTCCCCTCGAGACGAGGCCTGACTCCAGGGTGAGTCTGGAATGCAACCCCGAGATTCCTGTCGCCCCTTGACATGAACATTAGGTCCTGCACACAAGCCTTGGTGGGGTCTCTTTTGCCTTCAGTGACTAGAGCGCACCTCCAGCTCTTCCTCGAATCTCGAATGGAAGATAAGACTTTTGTGGGCCAACACAAGAGGAAGCATGAATTCCCTATGGTAACTCAACTATCCCACCGCAACTAGAGAAAAACCAAGTGGTTCCCCAGTCATTCCAAGATGAGGCCCTTGCCCGCTGGAGCACCCCAAGAGAAGTCCCACGTTCCAATTTGAAGAGAGAAACAGTACTTGGAACGCGTTATGCGACCCCAAAGGTTACCCGACATACCTGTCTCACTTGAGGGAAACACCGAGGTTCCCAGGAGCACTTCATCTGAGCCACTTCTCCCCTCCTGATCGCCACAGGAGGGTCGAATCCTCTGCTTTGTCTGGAAGGGTTTCATGACCTTCACGGCACACCTCAGGATGAGGCCGGTTTCATGAGGAAATTCGAGATTAGCCACGTGGGTGGTGCCAAATGCTGAACGACCCCGATTTCCCAGTCTGCTGTTCATAAGAACACGATGCCCGGACACCTCTTCGAAGGCAACCCTGTGGATGAAGACACAAAACGAAGGGTCACTGACACCCCCATGCATCGTCTGGAAAAACCTGCAGATTTCACACACAGTTTGACAAGGGGCCTGAAACCCCATGAACAACTCAAGAGGCAAGCGGAGTTCCATTCCTCAGAAAAGACATAGCCTGACTCTCCTGTCCCAACTCTGCAGGGACACTACGATCAGAGTCAGAATTGGAGAGGAAGACTGAGGTTCCTGACTCCACTCGAGATGAGGCCCTCTTCCATTGCGACAAACCCAGTGGAGTCCCGAGAGGCCCCACCAACACGACAGCGACCCTCACCTCTCATAGGCACCCTGGGAAGTTCCCTCAGGTCCCCGACAAAAGTCGGGGGAAACGAGGGTTTCCCGCTGCAACCCGAGAAAGACATCGAGAGTCCTTCTTCAACGCGTCTTGAGGCCCTAGTCCCCTCCCATGACTCGAGAACAATGACGCGCTCCTTCTCGCCACGTGCATGGAGACATGACTTCCCTGGCGCCGCACGAGAGGCTCCCTGAGATCCTCGTCGTGCCTCGGGAGAAAACCCCCACGGGTGCCGCAGCTCGAGGAAACCCCTGAGATGCCACCGTCCTCGCGAGGTGAGGGCCGTCTTTTCCTGCCTGGCCTGGAGAGCAATCAGGAGTCCTCTCTCAAAAGTGAAGAGGAGGCTGGACGCCCTTGAGGCCACTCAGGGGGCAGCAAGATATCAGCGTCGCGACTCGGGAGGAGAGCGGAGTCCTTTGCTTCCTCTCGAGGAGAGGCCTGACTCCCCGGGGGAGCATGGGATGCAACCCCGAGATCCTTGTCTTCCCTGGAGAGGAGCATTAGGTCCTGGACACACGCCTAGATGAGGTCTCTTTGGCCCTGCAGTGACTCGAGCGCAACCCCCAGCTTTCCCTCGCCAGTAGAATAGAAGGTTGGGTTACCCAGGGCCGACACAAGAGGAAGCCTGTAATCCCCTGTCGTAACATGAGAATCCCGCCGCAACTCGAGAAAAACCACGTGGTTCCCACCTCTTGGCAAGATGAGGCACTTGCCCGTGACGGCGTCTCAAGGGAAGTCCCCTGTTCCGCACTGAAGTGCGAAACGGAACCTGACAGCCTTCATGCGACCCCAAAAAGTTCCCCGATACACCGGGTTCCCTCGAGTGGAACACCGAGGGTGCCGGCACCGCTTCATCTGAGCCCCTTCTCCCCTCCTGATCGCGGCAGGAGAGGCGATTCCCCTGCGTGGTCTGGAAGGGGTTCCCGGACTTGCCGGCGCACCTCAAGAGGAGGCCGGTCACACGAGGACATTCGAGACGAGCCACGTGGGTGGTGCCACATGCCGAACGAGCCCGATTCCCCGGTCCGCTCTTGAGAAGAACCCGATGACGAACCCTCTTCGAAGGCAACCCTGTGGGTGAAGGCACAGCCCGAAGCGGCACTGACACCCCCGTGCATCGTCCGGAAACAACCGCGGGTTCCACACACAACTCGACGAGGGGCCTGTGGCCCTCTGAACAACTCGAGAGGCAAGCGGGGTTCCCTTCCTCAGACAAGATGAGGCCTGACTCTCCTGTCCCAACTCTGCAGGGACCCTACGGTCGGAGTCCGAAACGGAGAGGAAGCCTGGGCTTCCTGCCTCCCCTCGGGTGAGGCCCTCTTTCGTTGCGCCAGACCCAGCAGAGTCCCGAGAGGCCCCGCCACCTCTACAGGATCCCTCGCCTCTCAGAGGCACCCTGGGAAGTTCCCTAAGGTCCCCGGCAGAAGGCGAGGGAAACGAGGGTCTCCTGCCGCCTCCCGAGAAAGACCTCGAGAGTCCTTCTTCAACGCGTCTCGAGGCCCTAGTCCCCTCCCATGACTCGAGAGCCATGACGAGCTCCCCCTCGCCACGCGCATGGAGACCTGACTTCCCTGGCGCCGCACGAGAGGCTTCCTGAGATCC
This sequence comes from Bubalus kerabau, assembly GCF_029407905.1. Classification (NCBI taxonomy): domain Eukaryota; kingdom Metazoa; phylum Chordata; class Mammalia; order Artiodactyla; family Bovidae; genus Bubalus; species Bubalus kerabau. The sequence goes on along the minus strand of NW_026577887.1, from coordinate 820,642 downwards.
TCGTCGTGCCTAGGGAGAAAACCCCTAGGGGCGCCACAGCTTGTGGAAACCCCTGAGACACCGCATCCTCGCGAGCAGAGGGCCTTCTTTTGCTGCATGGCCTGGAGAGCAATCCCGGGTCCTGTCTCCAAACTAAAGAGGAGGCTGGACTCCCTTGAGGCCACTCAGGGGGCTACCAGAGACCCGCATCGCGACTCGAGAGGAGAGCGGAGTCCTTGGCTTCCCCTCGAGATGAGGCCTGACTCCCCGGGGGAGCATGGAATGCAACCCCGAGATCCCTGCCTTCCCTGGAGAGGAATATTAGGTCCCGGACACACGCCGTGGTGAAGTCCCTTGGGCCGTGCAGTGACTCGAGTGCAACCCCCAGCTTTCCCTCGCAACCCGAGGGGAAGATTGGGCTTCCCAGGGCCAACCCAAGGGGAAGGCTGAGATCCCCGTCGTAACTCGAGAATCCCGCCGCAACTCGAGAAAAACCACGTGGTTCCCACCTCTTGGCAAGATGAGGCCCTTGCCCGCCACGGCGTCTCAAGGGAAGTCCCCTGTTCCGCCCTGAAGGGCGAAACGGTCCCTGACAGCCTTCCTGCGACCACCAAAAGTCCCCCGACCCGCCGGGTTCCCTCGAGGGGAACACCGAGGGTCCCGGCACCGCTTCCTCTGAGCCCCTTCTCCCCTCCTGATCGCGACAGGAGAGGCGATTCCCCTGCGTGGTCTGGAAGGGGTTCCCGGCCTTCCCGGCGCACCTCAGGATGAGGCCGGTCTCACGAGGAAATTCGAGACGAGCCACGTGGGTGGGGCCACATGCCGAACGCACCCGATTCCCCGGTCCGCTCTTGAGAAGGACCCGAGGCCCGGACCCCTCTTCGAAGGCAACCCTGTGGGTGAAGGCACAACCCGAAGGGGCACTGCCACCCCCGTGCATCGTCCGCAAAGACCCGCGGGTTCCACACACAGCTCGACGAGGGGCCTGAGACCCCCTGAGCAACTCGAGAGGCCAGCGGGGTTCCCTTCCTCAGACAAGACGAGGCCTGACTCTCCTGTCCCAACTCTGCAGGGACCCTGCGATCGGAGTCCGAAACGGAGAGGAAGCCTGAGGTTCCTGCCTCCCCTCGAGGTGAGGCCCTCTTCCGTTACGCCAGACCCAGCGGAGTCCCGAGGGGCCCCGCCACCTCCACAGGATCCCTCGCCTCTCAGAGGCACCCTGGGAAGTTCCCTAAGGTCCCCGGCAGAAGGCGAGGGACACGAGGGTTTCCCGCCGCCCCCCGAGGAAGACCTCGAGAGTCCTTCTTCAACGCGTCTCGAGGCCCTAGTCCCCTCCCGTGACTCGAGAGCCAGGACGCGCTCCCCCTCGCCATGCGCATGGAGACCTGACTTCACTGGCGCCACACGAGAGGCTCCCTGAGATCCTCGTCGTGCCTCGGGAGAAAACCCCCACGGGCGCCGCAGCTCGAGGAAACCCCTGAGACGCCCCCGTCCTCGCGAGCTGAGGGCCTTCTTTTCCTGCATGGCCTGGAGAGCAATCCCGGGTCCTCTCTCCAAACGGAAGAGGAGGCTGGACTCCCTTGAGGCCGCTCAGGGGGCTCCAAGAGACCCGCGTCGCGACTCGAGAGGAGAGCGGAGTCCTTGGCTTCCCCTCGAGATTAGGCCTGACTCCCCGGTGGAGCCTGGAATGCAACCCCGAGATCCCTGCCTTCCCTGGAGAGGAATATTAGGTCCCGGACACACGCCTAGGTGAGGTCTCTTCGGCCCTGCAGTGACTCGAGCGCAACCCCCAGCTTTCCCTCGCAACCCGAGGGGAAGATTGGGCTTCCCAGGGCCAACCCAAGGGGAAGGCTGAGATCCCCGTCGTAACTCGAGAATGCCGCCGCAACTCGAGAAAAACCACGTGGTTCCCACCTCTTGGCAAGATGAGGCCCTTGCCCGCCACGGCGTCTCAAGGGAAGTCCCCTGTTCCGCCCTGAAGGGCGAAACGGTCCCTGACAGCCTTCCTGCGACCCCCAAAAGTCCCCGGACACGCCGGGTACCCTCGAGGGGAACACCGAGGGTCCCGGCACCGCTTCCTCTGAGCCCCTTCTCCCCTCCTGATCGCGACAGGAGAGGCGATTCCCCTGCGTGGTCTGGAAGGGGTTCCTGGCCTTCCCGGCGCACCTCAGGATGAGGCCGGTCTCACAAGGAAATTCGAGACGAGCCACGTGGGTGGGGCCACATGCCGAACGCCCCCGATTCCCCGGTCCGCCCTTGAGAAGGACCCGAGGCCCGGACCCCTCATCGAAGGCAACCCTGTGGGTGAAGGCACAACACGAAGGGGCACCGCCACCCCCGTGCAGCGTCCGCAAAGACCCGCGGGTTCCACACACAGCTCGACGAGGGGCCTGAGACCCCCTGAGCAACTCGAGAGGCCAGCGGGGTTCCCTTCCTCAGAGAAGACGAGGCCTGACTCTCCTGTCCCAACTCTGCAGGGACCCTGCGGTCGGAGTCCGAAACGGAGAGGAAGCCTGAGGTTCCTGCCTCCCCTCGAGGTGAGGCCCTCTTCCGTTGCGCCAGACCCAGCGGAGTCCCGAGGGGCCCCGCCACCTCCACAGGATCCCTCGCCTCTCAGACGCACCCTGGCAAGTTCCCTAAGGTCCCCGGCAGAAGGCGAGGGACACGAGGGTTTCCCGCCGCCCCCCGACAAAGACCTCGAGAGTCCTTCTTCAACGCGTCTCGAGGCCCTAGTCCCCTCCCGTGACTCGAGAGCCAGGACGCGCTCCCCCTCGCCACGCGCATGGAGACCTGACTTCCCTGGCGCCGCACGAGAGGCTCCCTGAGATCCTCGTCGTGCCTCGGGAGCAAACCCCCACGGGCGCCGCAGCTCGAGGAAACCCCTGAGACGCCCCCGTCCTCGCGAGCTGAGGGCCTTCTTTTCCTGCATGGCCTGGAGAGCAATCCCGGGTCCTCTCTCCAAACGGAAGCGGAGGCTGGACTCCCTTGAGGCCGCTCAGGGGGCTCCAAGAGACCCGCGTCGCGACTCGAGAGGAGAGCGGAGTCCTTGGCTTCCCCTCGAGACGAGGCCTGACTCCCCGGGGGAGCCTGGAATGCAACCCCGAGATCCCTGCCTTCCCTGGAGAGGAATATTAGGTCCCGGACACACGCCTAGGTGAGGTCTCTTCGGCCCTGCGGTGACTCGAGCGCAACCCCCAGCTTTCCTTCGCAACCCGAGGGGAAGATTGGGCTTCCCAGGGCCAACCCAAGGGGAAGGCTGAGATCCCCGTCGTAACTCGAGAATGAAGCCGCAACTCGATAAAAACCTCGTGGTTCCCACCTCTTGGCAAGATGAGGCCCTTGCCCTCCACGGCGTCTCAAGGGAAGTCCCCTGTTCCGCCCTGAAGGGCGAAACGGTCCCTGACAGCCTTCCTGCGACCCCCAAAAGTCCCCCGACACGCCGGGTTCTCTCGAGGGGAACACCTAGGGTCCCGGCACCGCTTCCTCTGAGCCCTTTCTCCCCTCCTGATCGCGACAGGAGAGGCGATTCCCCTGCGTGGTCTGGAAGGGGTTCCCGGCCTTCCCGGCGCACCTCAGGATGAGGCCGGTCTCACCAGGAAATTCGAGACGAGCCACGTGGGTGGGGCCACATGCCGAACGCCCCCGATTCCCCGGTCCGCCCTTGAGAAGGACCCGAGGCCCGGACCCCTCATCGAAGGCAACCCTGTGGGTGAAGGCACAACACGAAGGGGCACCGCCACCCCCGTGCAGCGTCCGCAAAGACCCGCGCGTTCCACACACAGCTCGACGAGGGGCCTGAGACCCCCTGAGCAACTCGAGAGGCCAGCGGGGTTCCCTTCCTCAGACAAAACGAGGCCTGACTCTCCTGTCCCAACTCTGCAGGGACCCTGCGGTCGGAGTCCGAAACGGAGAGGAAGCCTGAGGTTCCTGCCTCCCCTCGAGGTGAGGCCCTCTTCCGTTGCGCCAGACCCAGCAGAGTCCCGAGGGGCCCCGCCACCTCCACAGGATCCCTCGCCTCTCAGAGGCACCCTGGCAAGTTCCCTAAGGTCCCCGGCAGAAGGCGAGGGACACGAGGGTTTCCCGCCGCCCCCGAGGAAGACCTCGAGAGTCCTTCTTCAATGCGTCTCGAGGCCCTAGTCCCCTCCCGTGACTCGAGAGCCAGGACGCGCTCCCCCTCGCCACGCGCATGGAGACCTGACTTCCCTGGCGCCGCACGAGAGGCTCCCTGAGATCCTCGTCGTGCCTCGGGAGAAAACCCCCACGGGCGCCGCAGCTCGAGCAAACCCCTGAGGCGCCCCCGTCCTCGCGAGCTGAGGGCCTTCTTTTCCTGCATGGCCTGGAGAGCAATCCCGGGTCCTCTCTCCAAACGGAAGAGGAGGCTGGACTCCCTTGAGGCCGCTCAGGGGGCTCCAAGAGACCCGCGTCGCGACTCGAGAGGAGAGCGGAGTCCTTGGCTTCCCCTCGAGACGAGGCCTGACTCCCCGGGGGAGCCTGGAATGCAACCCCGAGATCCCTGCCTTCCCTGGAGAAGAATATTAGGTCCCGGACACACGCCTAGGTGAGGTCTCTTTGGCCCTGCGGTGACTCGAGCGCAACCCCCAGCTTTCCCTCGCAACCCGATGGGAAGATTGGGCTTCCCAGGGCCAACCCAAGGGGAAGGCTGAGATCCCCGTCGTAACTCGAGAATCCCGCCGCAACTCGAGAAAAACCACGTGGTTCCCACCTCTTGGCAAGATGAGGCCCTTGCCCGCCACGGCGTCTCAAGGGAAGTCCCCTGTTCCGCCCTGAAGGGCGAAACGGTCCCTGACAGCCTTCCTGCGACCCCCAAAAGTCCCCCGACACGCCGGGTTCCCTCGAGGGGAACACCGAGGGTCCCGGCACCGCTTCCTCTGAGCCCCTTCTCCCCTCCTGATCGCGACAGGAGAGGCGATTCCCCTGCGTGGTCTGGAAGGGGTTCCCGGCCTTCCCGGCGCACCTCAGGATGAGGCCGGTCTCACGAGGTAATTCGAGACGAGCCACGTGGGTGGGGCCACATGCCGAACGCCCCCGATTCCCCGGTCCGCCCTTGAGAAGGACCCGAGGCCCGGACCCATCTTCGAAGGCAACCCTGTGGGTGAAGGCACAACACGAAGGGGCACTGCCACCCCCGTGCAGCGTCCGCAAAGACCCGCGCGTTCCACACACAGCTCGACGAGGGGCCTGAGACCCCCTGAGCAACTCGAGAGGCCAGCGGGGTTCCCTTCCTCAGACAAGACGAGGCCTGACTCTCCTGTCCCAACTCTGCAGGGACCCTGCGGTCGGAGTCCGAAACGGAGAGGAAGCCTGAGGTTCCTGCCTCCCCTCGAGGTGAGGCCCTCTTCCGTTGCGCCAGACCCAGCGGAGTCCCGAGGGGCCCCGCCACCTCCACAGGATCCCTCGCCTCTCAGACGCACCCTGGCAAGTTCCCTAAGGTCCCCGGCAGAAGGCGAGGGACACGAGGGTTTCCCGCCGCCCCCCGACAAAGACCTCGAGAGTCCTTCTTCAACGCGTCTCGAGGCCCTAGTCCCCTCCCGTGACTCGAGAGCCAGGACGCGCTCCCCCTCGCCACGCGCATGGAGACCTGACTTCCCTGGCGCCGCACGAGAGGCTCCCTGAGATCCTCGTCGTGCCTCGGGAGAAAACCCCCACGGGCGCCGCAGCTCGAGCAAACCCCTGAGGCGCCCCCGTCCTCGCGAGCTGAGGGCCTTCTTTTCCTGCATGGCCTGGAGAGCAATCCCGGGTCCTCTCTCCAAACGGAAGAGGAGGCTGGACTCCCTTGAGGCCGCTCAGGGGGCTCCAAGAGACCCGCGTCGCGGCTCGAGAGGAGAGCGGAGTCCTTGGCTTCCCCTCGAGACGAGGCCTGACTCCCCGGGGGAGCCTGGAATGCAACCCCGAGATCCCTGCCTTCCCTGGAGAGGAATATTAGGTCCCGGACACACGCCTAGGTGAGGTCTCTTCGGCCCTGCGGTGACTCGAGCGCAACCCCCAGCTTTCCCTCGCAACCCGATGGGAAGATTGGGCTTCCCAGGGCCAACCCAAGGGGAAGGCTGAGATCCCCGTCGTAACTCGAGAATGCCGCCGCAACTCGAGAAAAACCACGTGGTTCCCACCTCTTGGCAAGATGAGGCCCTTGCCCGCCACGGCGTCTCAAGGGAAGTCCCCTGTTCCGCCCTGAAGGGCGAAACGGTCCCTGACAGCCTTCCTGCGACCCCCAAAAGTCCCCCTACACGCCGGGTTCCCTCGAGGGGAACACCGAGGGTCCCGGCACCGCTTCCTCTGAGCCCCTTCTCCCCTCCTGATCGCGACAGGAGAGGCGATTCCCCTGCGTGGTCTGGAAGGGGTTCCCGGCCTTCCCGGCGCACCTCAGGATGAGGCCGGTCTCACGAGGTAATTCGAGACGAGCCACGTGGGTGGGGCCACATGCCGAACGCCCCCGATTCCCCGGTCCGCCCTTGAGAAGGACCCGAGGCCCAGACCCATCTTCTAAGGCAACCCTGTGGGTGAAGGCACAACACGAAGGGGCACTGCCACCCCCGTGCAGCGTCCGCAAAGACCCGCGCGTTCCACATACAGCTCGACGAGGGTCCTGAGACCCCCTGAGCAACTCGAGAGGCCAGCGGGGTTCCCTTCCTCAGACAAGACGAGGCCTGACTCTCCTGTCCCAACTCTGCAGGGACCCTGCGGTCGGAGTCCGAAACGGAGAGGAAGCCTGAGGTTCCTGCCTCCCCTCGAGGTGAGGCCCTCTTCCGTTGCGCCAGACCCAGCGGAGTCCCGAGGGGCCCCGCCACCTCCACAGGATCCCTCGCCTCTCAGACGCACCCTGGCAAGTTCCCTAAGGTCCCCGGCAGAAGGCGAGGGACACGAGGGTTTCCCGCCGCCCCCCGACAAAGACCTCGAGAGTCCTTCAACGCGTCTCGAGGCCCTAGTCCCCTCCCGTGACTCGAGAGCCAGGACGCGCTCCCCCTCGCCACGCGCATGGAGACCTGACTTCCCTGGCGCCGCACGAGAGGCTCCCTGAGATCCTCGTCGTGCCTCGGGAGAAAACCCCCACGGGCGCCGCAGCTCGAGGAAACCCCTGAGGCGCCCCCGTCCTCGCGAGCTGAGGGCCTTCTTTTCCTGCATGGCCTGGAGAGCAATCCCGGGTCCTCTCTCCAAACGGAAGAGGAGGCTGGACTCCCTTGAGGCCGCTCAGGGAGCTCCAAGAGACCCGCGTCGCGGCTCGAGAGGAGAGCGGAGTCCTTGGCTTCCCCTCGAGACGAGGCCTGACTCCCCGGGGGAGCCTGGAATGCAACCCCGAGATCCCTGCCTTCCCTGGAGAGGAATATTAGGTCCCGGACACACGCCTAGGTGAGGTCTCTTCGGCCCTGCGGTGACTCGAGCGCAACCCCCAGCTTTCCCTCGCAACCCGAGGGGAAGATTGGGCTTCCCAGGGCCAACCCAAGGGGAAGGCTGAGATCCCCGTCGTAACTCGAGAATGAAGCCGCAACTCGATAAAAACCTCGTGGTTCCCACCTCTTGGCAAGATGAGGCCCTTGCCCGCCACGGCGTCTCAAGGGAAGTCCCCTGTTCCGCCCTGAAGGGCGAAACGGTCCCTGACAGCCTTCCTGCGACCCCCAAAAGTCCCCCGACACGCCGGGTTCCCTCGAGGGGAACACCGAGGGTCCCGGCACCGCTTCCTCTGAGCCCTTTCTCCCCTCCTGATCGCGACAGGAGAGGCGATTCCCCTGCGTGGTCTGGAAGGGGTTCCCGGCCTTCCCGGCGCACCTCAGGATGAGGCCGGTCTCACGAGGTAATTCGAGACGAGCCACGTGGGTGGGGCCACATGCCGAACGCCCCCGATTCCCCGGTCCGCCCTTGAGAAGGACCCGAGGCCCGGACCCCTCTTCGAAGGCAACCCTGTGGGTGAAGGCACAACACGAAGGGGCACTGCCACCCCCGTGCAGCGTCCGCAAAGACCCGCGGGTTCCACACACATCTCGACGAGGGGCCTGAGACCCCCTGAGCAACTCGAGAGGCCAGCGGGGTTCCCTTCCTCAGACAAGACGAGGCCTGACTCTCCTGTCCCAACTCTGCAGGGACCCTGCGGTCGGAGTCCGAAACGGAGAGGAAGCCTGAGGTGCCTGCCTCCCCTCGAGGTGAGGCCCTCTTCCGTTGCGCCAGACCCAGCGGAGTCCCGAGGGGCCCCGCCACCTCCACAGGATCCCTCGCCTCTCAGAGGCACCCTGGCAAGTTCCATAAGGTCCCCGGCAGAAGGCGAGGGACACGAGGGTTTCCCGCCGCCCCCCGACAAAGACCTCGAGAGTCCTTCTTCAACGCGTCTCGAGGCCCTAGTCCCCTCCCGTGACTCGAGAGCCAGGACGCGCTCCCCCTCGCCACGCGCATGGAGACCTGACTTCCCTGGCGCCGCACGAGAGGCTCCCTGAGATGCTCGTCGTGCCTCGGGAGAAAACCCCCACAGGCGCCGCAGCTCCAGGAAACCCCTGAGACGCCCCCGTCCTCGCGAGCTGAGGGCCTTCTTTTCCTGCATGGCCTGGAGAGCAATCCCGGGTCCTCTCTCCAAACGGAAGAGGAGGCTGGACTCCCTTGAGGCCGCTCAGGGAGCTCCAAGAGACCCGCGTCGCGACTCGAGAGGAGAGCGGAGTCCTTGGCTTCCCCTCGAGACGAGGCCTGACTGCCCGGGGGAGCGTGGAATGCAACCCCGAGATCCCTGCCTTCCCTGGAGAGGAATATTAGGTCCCGGACACACGCCTAGGTGAGGTCTCTTCGGCCCTGCGGTGACTCGAGCGCAACCCCCAGCTTTCCCTCGCAACCCGAGGGGAAGATTGGGCTTCCCAGGGCCAACCCAAGGGGAAGGCTGAGATCCCCGTCGTAACTCGAGAATGCCGCCGCAACTCGAGAAAAACCACGTGGTTCCCACCTCTTGGCAAGGTGAGGCCCTTGCCCGCCACGGCGTCTCAAGGGAAGTCCCCTGTTCCGCCCTGAAGGGCGAAACGGTCCCTGACAGCCTTCCTGCGACCCCCAAAAGTCCCCCGACAAGCCGGGTTCCCTCGAGGGGAACACCGAGGGTCCCGGCACCGCTTCCTCTGAGCCCCTTCTCCCCTCCTGATCGCGACAGGAGAGGCAATTCCCCTGCGTGGTCTGGAAGGGGTTCCCGGCCTTCCCGGCGCACCTCAGGATGAGGCCGGTCTCACCAGGAAATTCGAGACGAGCCACGTGGGTGGGGCCACATGCCGAACGCCCCCGATTCCCCGGTCCGCCCTTGAGAAGGACCCGAGGCCCGGACCCCTCTTCGAAGGCAACCCTGTGGGTGAAGGCACAACACGAAGGGGCACTGCCACCCCCGTGCAGCGTCCGCAAAGACCCGCGGGTTCCACACACAGCTCGACGAGGGGCCTGAGACCCCCTAAGCAACTCGAGAGGCCAGCGGGGTTCCCTTCCTCAGACAAGACGAGGCCTGACTCTCCTGTCCCAACTCTGCAGGGACCCTGCGGTCGGAGTCCGAAACGGAGAGGCAGCCTGAGGTTCCTGCCTCCCCTCGAGGTGAGGCCCTCTTCCGTTGCGCCAGACCCAGCGGAGTCCCGAGGGGCCCCGCCACCTCCACAGGATCCCTCGCCTCTCAGACTCACCCTGGGAAGTTCCCTAAGGTCCCCGGCAGAAGGCGAGGGACACGAGGGTTTCCCGCCGCCCCCCGAGGAAGACCTCGAGAGTCCTTCTTCAACGCGTCTCGAGGCCCTAGTCCCCTCCCGTGACTCGAGAGCCAGGACGCGCTCCCCCTCGCCACGCGCATGGAGACCTGACTTCCCTGGCGCCGCACGAGAGGCTCCCTGAGATCCTCGTCGTGCCTCGGGAGAAAACCCCCACGGGCGCCGCAGCTCGAGCAAACCCCTGAGGCGCCCCCGTCCTCGCGAGCTGAGGGCCTTCTTTTCCTGCATGGCCTGGAGAGCAATCCCGGGTCCTCTCTCCAAACGGAAGAGGAGGCTGGACTCCCTTGAGGCCGCTCAGGGGGCTCCAAGAGACCCGCGTCGCGACTCGAGAGGAGAGCGGAGTCCTTGGCTTCCCCTCGAGACGAGGCCTGACTCCCCGGGGGAGCCTGGAATGCAACCCCGAGATCCCTGCCTTCCCTGGAGAGGAATATTAGGTCCCGGACACACGCCTAGGTGAGGTCTCTTCGGCCCTGCGGTGACTCGAGGGCAACCCCCAGCTTTCCCTCGCAACCCGAGGGGAAGATTGGGCTTCCCAGGGCCAACCCTAGGGGAAGGCTGAGATCCCCGTCGTAACTCGAGAATCCCGCCGCAACTCGAGAAAAACCACGTGGTTCCCACCTCTTGGCAAGATGAGGCCCTTGCCCGCCACGGCGTCTCAAGGGAAGTCCCCTGTTCCGCCCTGAAGGGCGAAACGGTCCCTGACAGCCTTCCTGCGACCCCCAAAAGTCCCCCGACACGCCGGGTTCCCTCGAGGGGAACACCGAGGGTCCCGGCACCGCTTCCTCTGAGCCCCTTCTCCCTTCCTGATCGCGACAGGAGAGGCGATTCCCCTGCGTGGTCTGGAAGGGGTTCCCGGCCTTCCCGGCGCACCTCAGGATGAGGCCGGTCTCACGAGGAAATTCGAGACGAGCCACGTGGGTGGGGCCACATGCCGAACGCCCCCGATTCCCCGGTCTGCCCTTGAGAAGGACCCGAGGCCCGGACCCCTCTTCGAAGGCAACCCTGTGGGTGAAGGCACAACACGAAGGGGCACTGCCACCCCCGTGCAGCGTCCGCAAAGACCCGCGGGTTCCACACACAGCTCGACGAGGGGCCTGAGACCCCCTGAGCAACTCGAGAGGCCAGCGGGGTTCCCTTCCTCAGACAAGACGAGGCCTGACTCTCCTGTCCCAACTCTGCAGGGACCCTGCGGTCGGAGTCCGAAACAGAGAGGAAGCCTGAGGTTCCTGCCTCCCCTCGAGGTGAGGCCCTCTTCCGTTGCGCCAGACCCAGCGGAGTCCCGAGGGGCCCCGCCACCTCCTCAGGATACCTCGCCTCTCAGAGGCACCCTGGCAAGTTCCCTAAGGTCCCCGGCAGAAGGCGAGGGACACGAGGGTTTCCCGCCGCCCCCCGAGAAAGACCTCGAGAGTCCTTCTTCAACGCGTCTCGAGGCCCTAGTCCCCTCCCGTGACTCGAGAGCCAGGACGCGCTCCCCCTCGCCACGCGCATGGAGACCTGACTTCCCTGGCGCCGCACGAGAGGCTCCCTGAGATCCTCGTCGTGCCTCGGGAGAAAACCCCCACGGGCGCCGCAGCTCGAGGAAACCCCTGAGACGCCCCCGTCCTCGCGAGCTGAGGGCCTTCTTTTCCTGCATGGCCTGGAGAGCAATCCCGGGTCCTCTCTCCAAACGGAAGAGGAGGCTGGACTCCCTTGAGGCCGCTCAGGGTGCTCCAAGAGACCCGCGTCGCGACTCGAGAGGAGAGCGGAGTCCTTGGCTTCCCCTCGAGACGAGGCCTGACTCCCCGGGGGAGCCTGGAATGCAACCCCGAGATCCCTGCCTTCCCTGGAGAGGAATATTAGGTCCCGGACACACGCCTAGGTGAGGTCTCTTCGGCCCTGCGGTGACTCGAGCGCAACCCCCAGCTTTCCCTCGCAACCCGAGGGGAAGATTGAGCTTCCCAGGGCCAACCCAAGGGGAAGGCTGAGATCCCCGTCGTAACTCGAGAATGCCGCCGCAACTCGATAAAAACCACGTGGTTCCCACCTCTTGGCAAGATGAGGCCCTAGCCCTCCACGGCGTCTCAAGGGAAGTCCCCTGTTCCGCCCTGAAGGGCGAAACGGTCCCTGACAGCCTTCCTGCGACCCCCAAAAGTCCCCCGACACGCCGGGTTCCCTCGAGGGGAACACCGAGGGTCCCGGCACCGCTTCTTCTGAGCCCTTTCTCCCCTCCTGATCGCGACAGGAGAGGCGATTCCCCTGCGTGGTCTGGAAGGGGTTCCCGGCCTTCCCGGCGCACCTCAGGATGAGGCCGGTCTCACGAGGTAATTCGAGACGAGCCACGTGGGTGGGGCCACATGCCGAACGCCCCCGATTCCCCGGTCCGCCCTTGAGAAGGACCCGAGGCCCGGACCCCTCTTCGAAGGCAACCCTGTGGGTGAAGGCACAACACGAAGGGGCACTGCCACCCCCGTGCAGCGTCCGCAAAGACCCGCGGGTTCCACACACAGCTCGACGAGGGGCCTGAGACCCCCTGAGCAACTCGAGAGGCCAGCGGGGTTCCCTTCCTCAGACAAGACGAGGCCTGACTCTCCTGTCCCAACTCTGCAGGGACCCTGCGGTCGGAGTCCGAAACGGAGAGGAAGCCTGAGGTTCCTGCCTCCCCTCGAGGTGAGGCCCTCTTCCGTTGCGCCAGACCCAGCGGAGTCCCGAGGGGCCCCGCCACCTCCACAGGATCCCTCGCCTCTCAGAGGCACCCTGGCAAGTTCCCTAAGGTCCCCGGCAGAAGGCGAGGGACACGAGGGTTTCCCGCCGCCCCCCGAGGAAGACCTCGAGAGTCCTTCTTCAACGCGTCTCGAGGCCCTAGTCCCCTCCCGTGACTCGAGAGCCAGGACGCGCTCCCCCTCGCCACGCGCATGGAGACCTGACTTCCCTGGCGCCGCACGACAGGCTCCCTGAGATCCTTGTCGTGCCTCGGGAGAAAACCCCCACGGGCGCCGCAGCTCGAGGAAACCCCTGAGACGCCCCCGTCCTCGCGAGCTGAGGGCCTTCTTTTCCTGCATGGCCTGGAGAGCAATCCCGGGTCCTCTCTCCAAACGGAAGAGGAGGCTGGACTCCCTTGAGGCCGCTCAGGGGGCTCCAAGAGACCCGCGTCGCGACTCGAGAGGAGAGCGGAGTCCTTGGCTTCCCCTCGAGACGAGGCCTGACTCCCCGGGGGAGCCTGGAATGCAACCCCGAGATCCCTGCCTTCCCTGGAGAGGAATATTAGGTCCCGGACACACGCCTAGGTGAGGTCTCTTCGGCCCTGCGGTGACTCGAGCGCAACCCCCAGCTTTCCCTCGCAACCCGAGGGGAAGATTGGGCTTCCCAGGGCCAACCCAAGGGGAAGGCTGAGATCCCCGTCGTAACTCGAGAATGCCGCCGCAACTCGAGAAAAACCACGTGGTTCCCACCTCTTGGCAAGATGAGGCCCTTGCCCGCCACGGCGTCTCAAGGGAAGTCCCCTGTTCCGCCCTGAAGTGCGAAACGGTCCCTGACAGCCTTCCTGTGAACCCCAAAAGTCCCCCGACAAGCCGGGTTCCCTCGAGGGGAACACCGAGGGGCCCGGCACCGCTTCCTCTGAGCCCCTTCTCCCCTCCTGATCGCGACAGGAGAGGCGATTCCCCTGCGTGGTCTGGAAGGGGTTCCCGGCCTTCCCGGCGCACCTCAGGATGAGGCCGTTCTCACGAGGAAATTCGAGACGAGCCACGTGGGTGGGGCCACATGCCGAACGCCCCCGATTCCCCGGTCTGCCCTTGAGAAGGACCCGAGGCCCGGACCCCTCTTCGAAGGCAACCCTGTGGGTGAAGGCACAACACGAAGGGGCACTGCCACCCCCGTGCAGCGTCCGCAAAGACCCGCGCGTTCCACACACAGCTCGACGAGGGGCCTGAGACCCCCTGAGCAACTCGAGAGGCCAGCGGGGTTCCCTTCCTCAGACAAGACGAGGCCTGACTCTCCTGTCCCAACTCTGCAGGGACCCTGCGGTCGGAGTCCGAAACAGAGAGGAAGCCTGAGGTTCCTGCCTCCCCTCGAGGTGAGGCCCTCTTCCGTTGCGCCAGACCCAGCGGAGTCCCGAGGGGCCCCGCCACCTCCACAGGATCCCTCGCCTCTCAGAGGCACCCTGGCAAGTTCCCTAAGGTCCCCGGCAGAAGGCGAGGGACACGAGGGTTTCCCGCCGCCCCCCGACAAAGACCTCGAGAGTCCTTCTTCAACGCGTCTCGAGGCCCTAGTCCCCTCCCGTGACTCGAGAGCCAGGACGCGCTCCCCCTCGCCACGCGCATGGAGACCTGACTTCCCTGGCGCCGCACGACAGGCTCCCTGAGATCCTCGTCGTGCCTCGGGAGAAAACCCCCACGGGCGCCGCAGCTCGAGCAAACCCCTGAGGCGCCCCCGTCCTCGCGAGCTGAGGGCCTTCTTTTCCTGCATGGCCTGGAGAGCAATCCCGGGTCCTCTCTCCAAACGGAAGAGGAGGCTGGACTCCCTTGAGGCCGCTCAGGGGGCTCCAAGAGACCCGCGTCGCCACTCGAGAGGAGAGCGGAGTCCTTGGCTTCCCCTCGAGACGAGGCCTGACTCCCCGGGGGAGCCTGGAATGCAACCCCGAGATCCCTGCCTTCCCTGGAGAGGAATATTAGGTCCCGGATACACGCCTAGGTGAGGTCTCTTCGGCCCTGCGGTGACTCGAGCGCAACCCCCAGCTTTCCCTCGCAACCCGAGGGGAAGATTGGGCTTCCCAGGGCCAACCCAAGGGGAAGGCTGAGATCCCCGTCGTAACTCGAGAATGCCGCCGCAACTCGATAAAAACCACGTGGTTCCCACCTCTTGGCAAGATGAGGCCCTAGCCCTCCACGGCGTCTCAAGGGAAGTCCCCTGTTCCGCCCTGAAGGGCGAAACGGTCCCTGACAGCCTTCCTGCGACCCCCAAAAGTCCCCCGACACGCCGGGTTCCCTCGAGGGGAACACCGAGGGTCCCGGCACCGCTTCCTCTGAGCCCCTTCTCCCCTCCTGATCGCGAAAGGAGAGGCGATTCCCCTGCGTGGTCTGGAAGGGGTTCCCGGCCTTCCCGGCGCACCTCAGGATGAGGCCGGTCTCACGAGGAAGTTCGAGACGAGCCACGTGGGTGGGGCCACATGCCGAACGCCCCCGATTCCCCGGTCCGCCCTTGAGAAGGACCCGAGGCCCGGACCCCTCTTCGAAGGCAACCCTGTGGGTGAAGGCACAACACGAAGGGGCACTGCCACCCCCGTGCAGCGTCCGCAAAGACCCGCGGGTTCCACACACAGCTCGACGAGGGGCCTGAGACCCCCTGAGCAACTCGAGAGGCCAGCGGGGCTCCCTTCCTCAGACAAGACGAGGCCTGACTCTCCTGTCTCAACTCTGCAGGGACCCTGCGGTCGGAGTCCGAAACGGAGAGGAAGCCTGAGGTTCCTGCCTCCCCTCGAGGTGAGGCCCTCTTCCGTTGCGCCAGACCCAGCGGAGTCCCGAGGGGCCCCGCCACCTCCACAGGATCCCTCGCCTCTCAGAGGCACCCTGGCAAGTTCCCTAAGGTCCCCGGCAGAAGGCGAGGGACACGAGGGTTTCCCGCCGCCCCCCGACAAAGACCTCGAGAGTCCTTCTTCAACGCGTCTCGAGGCCCTAGTCCCCTCCCGTGACTCGAGAGCCAGGACGCGCTCCCCCTCGCCACGCGCATGGAGACCTGACTTCCCTGGCGCCGCACGAGAGGCTCCCTGAGATCCTCGTCGTGCCTCGGGAGAAAACCCCCACGGGCGCCGCAGCTCGAGCAAACCCCTGAGGCGCGCCCGTCCTCGCGAGCTGAGGGCCTTCTTTTCCTGCATGGCCTGGAGAGCAATCCCGGGTCCTCTCTCCAAACGGAAGAGGAGGCTGGACTCCCTTGAGGCCGCTCAGGGTGCTCCAGGAGACCCGCGTCGCGACTCGAGAGGAGAGCGGAGTCCTTGGCTTCCCCTCGAGACGAGGCCTGACTCCCCGGGGGAGCCTGGAATGCAACCCCGAGATCCCTGCCTTCCCTGGAGAGGAATATTAGGTCACGGACACACGCCTCGGTGAGGTCTCTTCGTCCCTGCGGTGACTCGAGCGCAACCCCCAGCTTTCCCTCGCAACCCGAGGGGAAGATTGGGCTTCCCAGGGCCAACCCAAGGGGAAGGCTGAGATCCCCGTCGTAACTCGAGAATCCCGCCGCAACTCGAGAAAAACCACGTGGTTCCCACCTCTTGGCAAGATGAGGCCCTTGCCCGCCACGGCGTCTCAAGGGAAGTCCCCTGTTCCGCCCTGAAGGGCAAAACGGTCCCTGACAGCCTTCCTGCGACCCCCAAAAGTCCCCCGACACGCCGGGTTCCCTCGAGGGGAACACCGAGGGTCCCGGCACCGCTTCCTCTGAGCCCCTTCTCCCCTCCTGATCGCGACAGGAGAGGCGATTCCCCTGCGTGGTCTGGAAGGTGTTCCCGGCCTTCCCGGCGCTCCTCAGGATGAGGCCGGTCTCACGAGGAAATTCGAGATGAGCCACGTGGTTGGGGCCACATGCCGAACGCCCCCGATTCCCCGGTCCGCCCTTGAGAAGGACCCGAGGCCCGGACCCCTCTTCGAAGGCAACCCTGTGGGTGAAGGCACAACACGAAGGGGCACTGCCACCCCCGTGCAGCGTCCGCAAAGACCCGCGGGTTCCACACACAGCTCGACGAGGGGCCTGAGACCCCCTGAGCAACTCGAGAGGCCAGCGGGGCTCCCTTCCTCAGACAAGACGAGGCCTGACTCTCCTTTCCCAACTCTGCAGGGACCCTGCGGTCGGAGTCCGAAACGGAGAGGAAGCCTGAGGTTACTGCCTCCCCTCGAGGTGAGGCCCTCTTCCGTTGCGCCAGACCCAGCGGAGTCCCGAGGGGCCCCGCCACCTCCACAGGATCCCTCGCCTCTCAGAGGCACCCTGGGAAGTTCCCTAAGGTCCCCAGCAGAAGGCGAGGGACACGAGGGTTTCCCGCCGCCCCCCGAGGAAGACCTCGAGAGTCCTTCTTCAACGCGTCTCGAGGCCCTAGTCCCCTCCCGTGACTCGAGAGCCAGGACGCGCTCCCCCTCGCCACGCGCATGGAGACCTGACTTCCCTGGCGCCGCACGAGAGGCTCCCTGAGATCCTCGTCGTGCCTCGGGAGAAAACCCCCACGGGCGCCGCAGCTCGAGGAAACCCCTGAGACGCCCCCGTCCTCGCGAGCTGAGGGCCTTCTTTTCCTGCATGGCCTGGAGAGCAATCCCGGGTCCTCTCTCCAAACGGAAGAGGAGGCTGGACTCCCTTGAGGCCGCTCAGGGAGCTCCAAGAGACCCGCGTCGCGACTAGAGAGGAGAGCGGAGTCCTTGGCTTCCCCTCGAGACGAGGCCTGACTCCCCGGGGGAGCCTGGAATGCAACCCCGAGATCCCTGCCTTCCCTGGAGAGGAATATTAGGTCCCGGACACACGCCTAGGTGAGGTCTCTTCGGCCCTGCGGTGACTCGAGCGCAACCCCCAGCTTTCCCTTGCAACCCGAGGGGAAGATTGGGCTTCCCAGGGCCAACCCAAGGGGAAGGCTGAGATCCCCGTCGTAACTCGAGAATGCCGCCGCAACTCGAGAAAAACCACGTGGTTCCCACCTCTTGGCAAGATGAGGCCCTTGCCCGCCACGGCGTCTCAAGGGAAGTCCCCTGTTCCGCCCTGAAGGGCGAAACGGTCCCTGACAGCCTTCCTGCGACCCCCAAAAGTCCCCCGACAAGCCGGGTTCCCTCGAGGGGAACACCGAGGGTCCCGGCACCGCTTCCTCTGAGCCCCTTCTCCCCTCCTGATCGCGACAGGAGAGGCGATTCCCCTGCGTGGTCTGGAAGGGGTTCCCGGCCTTCCCGGCGCACCTCAGGATGAGGCCGGTCTCACCAGGAAATTCGAGACGAGCCACGTGGGTGGGGCCACATGCCGAACGCCCCCGATTCCCCGGTCCGCCCTTGAGAAGGACCCGAGGCCCGGACCCCTCTTCGAAGGCAACCCTGTGGGTGAAGGCACAACACGAAGGGGCACTGCCACCCCCGTGCAGCGTCCGCAAAGACCCGCGGGTTCCACACACAGCTCGACGAGGGGCCTGAGACCCCCTAAGCAACTCGAGAGGCCAGCGGGGTTCCCTTCCTCAGACAAGACGAGGCCTGACTCTCCTGTCCCAACTCTGCAGGGACCCTGCGGTCGTAGTCCGAAACGGAGAGGAAGCCTGAGGTTCCTGCCTCCCCTCGAGGTGAGGCCCTCTTCCGTTGCGCCAGACCCAGCGGAGTCCCGAGGGGCCCCGCCACCTCCACAGGATCCCTCGCCTCTCAGACGCACCCTGGGAAGTTCCCTAAGGTCCCCGGCAGAAGGCGAGGGACACGAGGGTTTCCCGCCGCCCCCCGAGGAAGACCTCGAGAGTCCTTCTTCAACGCGTCTCGAGGCCCTAGTCCCCTCCCGTGACTCGAGAGCCAGGACGCACTCCCCCTCGCCACGCGCATGGAGACCTGACTTCCCTGGCGCCGCACGAGAGGCTCCCTGAGATCCTCGTCGTGCCTCGGGAGAAAACCCCCACGGGCGCCGCAGCTCGAGGAAACCCCTGAGACGCCCCCGTCCTCGCGAGCTGAGGGCCTTCTTTTCCTGCATGGCCTGGAGAGCAATCCCGGGTCCTCTCTCCAAACGGAAGAGGAGGCTGGACTCCCTTGAGGCCGCTCAGGGAGCTCCAAGAGACCCGCGTCGCGACTCGAGAGGAGAGCGGAGTCCTTGGCTTCCCCTCGAGACGAGGCCTGACTCCCCGGGGGAGCCTGGAATGCAACCCCGAGATCCCTGCCTTCCCTGGAGAGGAATATTAGGTCACGGACACACGCCTAGGTGAGGTCTCTTCGGCCCTGCGGTGACTCGAGCGCAACCCCCAGCTTTCCCTCGCAACCCGAGGGGAAGATTGGGCTTCCCAGGGCCAACCCAAGGGGAAGGCTGAGATCCCCGTCGTAACTCGAGAATGCCGCCGCAACTCGAGAAAAACCACGTGGTTCCCACCTCTTGGCAAGATGAGGCCCTTGCCCGCCACGGCGTCTCAAGGGAAGTCCCCTGTTCCGCCCTGAAGGGCGAAACGGTCCCTGACAGCCTTCCTGCGACCCCCAAAAGTTCCCCGACAAGCCGGGTTCCCTCGAGGGGAACACCGAGGGTCCCGGCACCGCTTCCTCTGAGCCCCTTCTCCCCTCCTGATCGCGACAGGAGAGGCGATTCCCCTGCGTGGTCTGGAAGGGGTTCCCGGCCTTCCCGGCGCACCTCAGGATGAGGCCGGTCTCACCAGGAAATTCGAGACGAGCCACGTGGGTGGGGCCACATGCCGAACGCCCCCGATTCCCCGGTCCGCCCTTGAGAAGGACCCGAGGCCCGGACCCCTCTTCGAAGGCAACCCTGTGGGTGAAGCCACAACACGAAGGGGCACTGCCACCCCCGTGCATCGTCCGCAAAGACCCGCGGGTTCCACACACAGCTCGACGAGGGGCCTGAGACCCCCTAAGCAACTCGAGAGGCCAGCGGGGTTCCCTTCCTCAGACAAGACGAGGCCTGACTCTCCTGTCCCAACTCTGCAGGGACCCTGCGGTCGGAGTCCGAAACGGAGAGGAAGCCTGAGGTTCCTGCCTCCCCTCGAGGTGAGGCCCTCTTCCGTTGCGCCAGACCCAGCGGAGTCCCGAGGGGCCCCGCCACCTCCACAGGATCCCTCGCCTCTCAGAGGCACCCTGGCAAGTTCCCTAAGGTCCCCGGCAGAAGGCGAGGGACACGAGGGTTTCCCGCCGCCCCCCGACAAAGACCTCGAGAGTCCTTCTTCAACGCGTCTCGAGGCCCTAGTCCCCTCCCGTGACTCGAGAGCCAGGACGCGCTCCCCCTCGCCACGCGCATGGAGACCTGACTTCCCTGGCGCCGCACGAGAGGCTCCCTGAGATCCTCGTCGTGCCTCGGGAGAAAACCCCCACGGGCGCCGCAGCTCGAGGAAACCCCTGAGACGCCCCCGTCCTCGCGAGCTGAGGGCCTTCTTTTCCTGCATGGCCTGGAGAGCAATCCCGGGTCCTCTCTCCAAACGGAAGAGGAGGCTGGACTCCCTTGAGGCCGCTCAGGGAGCTCCAAGATACCCGCGTCGCGACTCGAGAGGAGAGCGGAGTCCTTGGCTTCCCCTCGAGACGAGGCCTGACTCCCCGGGGGAGCCTGGAATGCAACCCCGAGATCCCTGCCTTCCCTGGAGAGGAATATTAGGTCCCGGACACACGCCTAGGTGAGGTCTCTTCGGCCCTGCGGTGACTCGAGCGCAACCCCCAGCTTTCCCTCGCAACCCGAGGGGAAGATTGTGCTTCCCAGGGCCAACCCAAGGGGAAGGCTGAGATCCCCGTCGTAACTCGAGAATCCCGCCGCAACTCGAGAAAAACCACGTGGTTCCCACCTCTTGGCAAGATGAGGCCCTTGCCCGCCACGGCGTCTCAAGGGAAGTCCCCTGTTCCGCCCTGAAGGGCGAAACGGTCCCTGACAGCCTTCCTGCGACCCCCAAAAGTCCCCCGACACGCCGGGTTCCCTCGAGGGGAACACCGAGGGTCCCGGCACCGCTTCCTCTGAGCCCCTTCTCCCTTCCTGATCGCGACAGGAGAGGCGATAACCCTGCGTGGTCTGGAAGGGGTTCCCGGCCTTCCCGGCGCACCTCAGGATGAGGCCGGTCTCACGAGGAAATTCGAGACGAGCCACGTGGGTGGGGCCACATGCCGAACGCCCCCGATTCCCCGGTCCGCCCTTGAGAAGGAC
Organism: Bubalus kerabau; assembly: GCF_029407905.1. Lineage (NCBI taxonomy): Eukaryota > Metazoa > Chordata > Mammalia > Artiodactyla > Bovidae > Bubalus > Bubalus kerabau. Next base: position 800,135 of record NW_026577887.1, on the reverse strand, counting down.
CCGAGGCCCGGACCCCTCATCGAAGGCAACCCTGTGGGTGAAGGCACAACACGAAGGGGCACTGCCACCCCCGTGCAGCGTCCGCAAAGACCCGCGGGTTCCACACACAGCTCGACGAGGGGCCTGAGACCCCCTGAGCAACTCGAGAGGCCAGCGGGGTTCCCTTCCTCAGACAAGACGAGGCCTGACTCTCCTGTCCCAACTCTGCAGGGACCCTGCGGTCGGAGTCCGAAACAGAGAGGAAGCCTGAGGTTCCTGCCTCCCCTCGAGGTGAGGCCCTCTTCCGTTGCGCCAGACCCAGCGGAGTCCCGAGGGGCCCCGCCACCTCCACAGGATCCCTCGCCTCTCAGAGGCACCCTGGCAAGTTTCCTAAGGTCCCCGGCAGAAGGCGAGGGACACGAGGGTTTCCCGCCGCCCCCCGACAAAGACCTCGAGAGTCCTTCTTCAACGCGTCTCGAGGCCCTAGTCCCCTCCCGTGACTCGAGAGCCAGGACGCGCTCCCCTTCGCCACGCGCATGGAGACCTGACTTCCCTGGCGCCGCACGAGAGGCTCCCTGAGATCCTCGTCGTGCCTCGGGAGAAAACCCCCACGGGCGCCGCAGCTCGAGCAAACCCTTGAGGCGCCCCCGTCCTCGCGAGCTGAGGGCCTTCTTTTCCTGCATGGCCTGGAGAGCAATCCCGGGTCCTCTCTCCAAACGGAAGAGGAGGCTGGACTCCCTTGAGGCCGCTCAGGGGGCTCCAAGAGACCCGCGTCGCCACTCGAGAGGAGAGCGGAGTCCTTGGCTTCCCCTCGAGACGAGGCCTGACTCCCCGGGGGAGCCTGGAATGCAACCCCGAGATCCCTGCCTTCCCTGGAGAGGAATATTAGGTCCCGGACACACACCTAGGTGAGGTCTCTTCGGCCCTGCAGTGACTCGAGCGCAACCCCAAGCTTTCCCTCGCAACCCGAGGGGAAGATTGGGCTACCCAGGGCCAACACAAGGGGAAGGCTGAGATCCCCGTCGTAACTCGAGAATCCCGCCGCAACTCGAGAAAACCCACGTGGTTTCCACCTCTTGGCAAGATGAGGCCCTTGCCCGCGACGGCGTCTCAAGGGAAGTCCCCTGTTCCGCCCTGAAGGGCGAAACGGTCCCTGACAGCCTTGCTGCGACCCCCAAAAGCCCCCCGACATGCCGGGTTCCCTCGAGGGGAACTCCGAGGGTCCCGGCACCGCTTCCTCTGAGCCCCTTCTCCCCTCCTTATCGCGACAGGAGAGGCGATTCCCCTGCGTGGTCTGGAAGGGTTTCCCGGCCTTCCCGGCGCACCTCAGGATGAGGCCGGTCTCACGAGGAAATTCGAGACGAGCCACGTGGGTGGGGCCACATTCCGAACGCCCCCGATTCCCCGGTCCGCCCTTGAGAAGGACCCGAGGCCCGGACCCCTTTTCGAAGGCAACCCTGTGGGTGAAGGCACAACACGAAGGGGCGCTGCCACTCCCGTGCATCGTCCGCAAAGACCCGCGGGTTCCACACACAGCTCGACGAGGGGCCTGAGTCCCCCTGAGCAACTCGAGAGGCCAGCGGGGTTCCGTTCCTCAGGCAAGACGAGGCCTGACTCTCCTGTCCCAACTCTGCAGGGACCCTGCGGTCGGTGTCCGAAATGGAGAGGAAGCCTGAGGTTCCTGCCTCCCCTCGAGGTGAGGCCCTCTTCCGTTGCGCCAGACCCAGCGGAGTCCCAAGGGGCCCCGCCACCTCCACAGGATCCCTCGCCTCTCAGAGGCACCCTGGCAAGTTCCCTAAGGTCCCCGGCAGAAGGCGAGGGAAACGAGGGTTTCCCGCCGCCCCCCGAGAAAGACCTCGAGAGTCCTTCTTCAACGCGTCTTGAGGCCCTAGTCCCCTCCCGTGACTCGAGAGCCAGGACGCGCTCCCCCTCGCCACCCGCATGGAGACCTGACTTCCCTGGCGCCGCACGAGAGGCTCCCTGAGATCCTCGTCGTGCCTCGGGAGAAAACCCCCACGGGCGCCGCAGCTCGAGGAGACCCCTGAGACGCCCCCGTCCTCGCGAGCTGAGGGCCTTCTTTTCCTGCATGGCCTGGAGAGCAATCCCGGGTCCTCTCTCCAAACGGAAGAGGAGGCTGGACTCCCTTGAGGCCGCTCAGGGGGCTCCAAGAGACCCGCGTCGCGACTCGAGAGGAGAGCGGAGTCCTTGGCTTCCCCTCGAGACGAGGCCTGACTCCCCGGGCGAGCCTGGAATGCAATCCCGAGATCCCTGCCTGCCCTGGAGAGGAATATTATGTCCCGGACACACGCCTAGGTGAGGTCTCTTCGGCCCTGCAGTGACTCGAGCGCAACCCCCAGCTTTCCCTCGCAACCCAAGGGTAAGATTGGGCTCCCAGGGCCAACCCAAGGGGAAGGCTGAGACCCCATCGTAACTCGAGAATCCCGCCGCAACTCGAGAAAACCCACGTGGTTCCCACCTCTTGGCAAGATGAGGCCCTTGCCCGCGACGGCGTCTCAAGGGAAGTCCCCTGTTCCGCCCTGAAGGGCGAAACGGTCCCTGACAGCCTTCCTGCGACTCCCAAAAGTCCCCCGACACGCCGGGTTCCCCCGAGGGGAACACCGAGGGTCCCGGCACCGCTTCCTCTGAGCCCCTTCTCCCCTCCTGATCGCGACAGGAGAGGCGATTCCCCTGCGTGGTCTGGAAGGGGTTCCCGGCCTTCCCGGCGCAATTCAGGATGAGGCTGGTCTCACCAGGAAATTCGAGACGAGCCACGTGGGTGGTGCCACATGCCGAACGCCCCCGATTCTCCGGTCCGCCCTTGAGAAGGACCCGAGGCCCGGACCCCTCTTCGAAGGCAACCCTGTGGGTGAAGGCACAACACGAAGGGGCACTGCCACCCCCGTGCAGCGTCCGCAAAGACCCGCGGGTTCCACACACAGCTCGACGAGGGGCCTGAGACCCCCTGAGCAACTCGAGAGGCCAGCGGGGTTCCCTTCCTCAGACAAGACGAGGCCTGACTCTCCTGTCCCAACTCTGCAGTGACCCTGCGGTCGGAGTCTGAAACGGAGAGGAAGCCTGAGGTTCCTGCCTCCCCTCGAGGTGAGGCCCTCTTCCGTTGCGCCAGACCCAGCGGTGTCCAGAGAGGCCCCTCTAACTCCTCAGTATCCCTCACCTCTCAGAGGCACCTGGGAAGTTCCCTAAGGTCCCCTGTAGAGGTCGAGGGAAACGAGTGTTTCCCGCCCCAACCCAAGAAAGACCTTGAGAGTCCTTCTTAAATGCCTCTTGAGGCCCTAGTCCCTCCCATGACTCGAGAGCAATGACGCGATCTGCCTGGCCACACGCATGGAGTCAGGCTTCTCTGGCGCCGCACGAGAGGCTCCCTGAACTCCCCATCATATCTCGTGAGAAACCCCACACTGTCGCCGCAGCTCGAGAAAACCCATGATACGCTCCCGTCATCACGAGAGGATGGCCATCTTTAACTGCATGGTATGCAGATCAAGCGTGAACCTTCTGTCCATGCTACACAGGACGCTTGACTCCCTTTAGGCCACTTATTGGGCTCCAAGAGTTACGCGTCCCGACTCGAGAGGATAGTGGAGTCCTTTGCTTCCACTCGAGACGAGGCGTGACCCACCGGGTGAGACTGGAATGCGACCCCGATATCCCTGTCGGCCCTGGAGAGGAACATTACGTCCTGGACCCAAGCCTAGATGAGGACTCTTTGCCCTGAAGTGACTCGAGAGCAACCCCCAGCTCTCTCTGACAAGTTGAATGGAAGACTGGACTTCCTGGGCCAACACAAGAGGAAGCCTGAATTCCCTGTTGTAACTCGAGAATCCCGCCTCAACTCGAGAAAAACCACGTGTTTCCCTCGTCATCGCAATATGAGGCCTTTGCCCGCTACAGCATCTCCAGAGAATTCCAACGTTCCGTCTTGAAGTGCGAAACTGTACTTGGCACCCTTGATGCGACCTCAAAAGTGCCGTGACATACCGGTCTCACTCGAGGGGACCACCGAGGTTCCCGGCACCACTTCATCTGAGCCCCTTCTCCCCTTCTGATCGCGACCGGTGGGTCGATTCCCCTGCTTTGTCTGCAAGGGGTTCCCGAGCTTCCTGGCGCACCTCAGGATGAGGCCGGTCTCCCGAGGAAATTCGAGACGTAGCCTCGCGGGTGGTACCACATGCTGAAAGACCCCAATTTTCCGGTACGCTCTTGAAAAGAACCCGATGCCCAGACACCTCTTTGAAGGCAACCCTGTGGATGAAGGTACAACACGAAGGGGCATTGACACCCCCGTGCATCGTCCGGAAAAACCCGCAGGTTCCACATTCAGCTCAACAAGTGGCCTGTCACTCCGTGAACAACTCGAAAGGCAAGGGGAAATCCATTCCTCCACAGAAGACGAGGCGTGACTCTCTTGTCCATACTCTGCAGGTACCCTGCGACCCGAGTCAGATATGGAGAGGACCCCTGAGGTTCCTGCCTCCATTCGAGATGAGGCCCTCTTCGATTGCACCAAACCCAGTTGAGTAACGAAAGGCCCCTCCCAAATCCACAGTGTCCCTGACTTCTCAGAGGCACCCTGAGAAGTTGCCTGAGGTCACCGACACAAATCAAGGGAACCCAGGGTTCCCTGCCGCAACCCGAGAAAGACCTCAAGAGTCCTTCTTCAATGCGTCTTGAGGCCCGATTCGCCTACTATGACTCGAGAGCAATCACGCACTCCCCTTCACCACACGCACGGAGACCTGACGTCCCTAGCACCACACGAGAGGGTCTCTGAGCTCCCCGTTGTACCTCGTGAGAAATCTGATACTGGCGCCGCAGCTGGAGAAAACCCACGAGACGCCCCCGTCATCGTGAGATGAGGGCCTTTTTTCCTGTATGGCCAGGAAAACAATCCTGAGTCATCTCCAAACTCCATAGGAGGCTTCACTCCCTTTACGCCACGCAGTGGGCTCCAAGAGATACCCGTCGCGACTCGACAGGAGAGCGGAGTCCTTTTTTTCCCCTCAAGACGAGGCCTGACTCTCCGGGTGAGTCGAGAATGCAACCCTGAGATCCCTGTTGGCCCAGTAGTGGAACACTAGGTCCTGGACACAAGCGTAGATGAGGTCTATTTTGCCCTGCAGTGACTGGAGAGCAATCCCCAGTTCTAACTTGCAACTCGAATGGAATACTGGATTTTCCTGGCGCCATACAAGAGGCTCCCTAAGATCCCCGTGGTACTTCAGGAGACACCCCACACTGGCGCCGCAGCTCGAGAAAACCCACGAGACGCCACCGTCATCTCGAGATGAGGGCCTTCTTTTCCTGCATGGCCTGGAGTCCAATCCCGAGTCCTCTCTCCAAACTCCACAGGAGGCTTGGCTCCCTTTAGTGCACACAGTGGGCTCCAAGAGATACCCATCGCGACTCGAGACGAGAGCGGAATTCTTTGCTTACCCTTGAGGTGAGAACTGACTCCCCGGATGAGTCTGGAATGCAAACCTGAGATCCCTGTCGCCCCTGGAGAGCAACGTTAGATCCTGGACACAAGCCTAGATTAGGTCTCTTTTGCCCTGCAGTGACTCTAGCGCAATCCCCAGCTCCCCCTCGCAACCCGAATGGAAGATTGGATTTCAAGGCCAACAAAAGGAAGCCTAAATTCCCGGTCATAACTCGAGAATCCCGCCGCAACTCGAGCAAAACCACGTGGTTCTCCCGTCATCGCAAGATGAGGCCCTTGCCCACTACAGCGTTTCAAAAGATGTCCCAGGTTCCGTCTTGAAATGCGAAACGGTACTTGGCACCCTTGATGCGACCCCAAAAGTCCCCCAACACGCCGGTCTCACTCAAGGGGAACACCGAGGTTCCCGGCACCACTTCATTTAAGCCCCTTCTCCCCTCCTGATCGTGACCGGTGGGTCGATTCCCCTGCTTTGTCTGCAAGGGGGCCCGACCTTCCCTGCACAACTCAGGATGAGGCCGGTCTCATGGGGAAATTCGATACGTAGCTTTGTGGGTGGTGCCACTTGCTGAAAGACTCCAATTTCCCGGTCCGCTCTTGATAAGAGTCCGATGCTCGGACACCTCTTGGAAGGCAGCCTTGAGTATGAAGGTACAACACGAAGGGGCACTAACACACCTGTGCATCATCCGGAAAAACGGGCAGGTTACACACACAGCTCGACAAGTGGCCTGTCACCTCGAGAACAACTCGAGAGGCAAGAGGAGTCCCATCCTCCAGAAAAGACGAGGCCTGACTCTCCTGTACCAACATGCAGGGACCTTGCGATCTGAGTCAGAAATGGAGAGGAACACTGAGGTTCCTGCTTCAACTCGAGATGAGTCCCTCTTACATTCCACCAAATGCAGAGGAGTCTCGAGAGGCCCCTCCAAACTGCACAGTATCCCTGACTTCTCAGAGGCACTCTGAGAAGCTCCCTGAGGTCGCAGGCACAAGTCAAGGGAACCCTGGGTTTTATGCAGTGACCCGAGAAAGACCTCGAGAGTCCTTCTTCAACCCGTCTTGAGGCCCGATTACCCTACCATGACTTGAGAGCAATGACGAGCTCCCTCTAGCCATCTCATGGGGACCTGACTTCCCTGGTGCCACACGAGAGGCTCCCTGAGCTCCCTCTCGTACCTCGTCAGAAACCCGGCACTAGCGCAGCAGTCTAGAAAACCCACGAGACGCCGCCATCATCGCGAGATGAGGGCCTTCTTTTCCTGCATGGCCTGGAGAGGAATCCCGAGTCCTCTATCCAAACACCACAGAAGGCTTGACTCCCTTTAGGGCACACAGTGGGTTCCAAGAGATACCCATCGCGACTCAAAAGGACAGCGGAGTTCTTTGCTTCCCCTCGAGACGAGGCCTGATTCCCCGGGTGAGTCTGGTACGCAACACCAAGATCCCTGTCGCCCCTAGGGACGAACATTAAGTCCTGGACACAAGCCTAGATGAGGTCTATTTTGCCCTGCAGTGACTCGAGAGCAATCCCCAGCTCTCCCTTGAAACTCGAATGGAAGATAGGACTTCCCTGGCCCAACACATGAGGAAGACTGTATTCCCCGTCGAAACTCGAGAATCCCGCCACAACTCGAGAAACGCCACGTGGTTCCCCCGTCATCCCAAGATGAGGCCCTTGCCCCCTACAGCGTCTCAAGAGAAGTCCCACGTTCCGTCTTGAAGTGCGAAACGGTATTGGCACCCTTGATGCGCCCTCAAATGTTCCTCGACACACCAGTCTGACTCGAGGAGAACACCGAGGTTCCCGGCACCACTACATCTGGGCCCCTTCTCCCCTCCTGATCGCGACAGGAGGGTCGATTCCCCTGTTTTGTCTTGAAGGGGTTCCCACCTTTCCCGGTGCATCTCAGGATGAGGCCGGTCTCACGAGGATATTCGAGACATAGCCACGTGGATGGTGAAACATGCCGAAAGACCCCGATTTCCCGGTCCGCTCTTGATAAGATCCTGATGCCCGGACACCTCTTTGAAGATAACCCTTTTGATGAAGGCACAACACTTAGGGGCACTGACACCCCTGGGTATCGTCCGGAGAAACCCGCAGGTATGACACACAGCTCGAGAAGTGACCTGTCATCCCGTGAACAACTGGAGAGGCAAGCAGAGTTCCATTCCTCCACACAAGACGAGGCCTGACTCTCCTGTTCGAACTCTGCAGCGAAACTGCGATCCGAGTCAGATCTGGCCCAGGGGAAGTCAGGAGAGGAAACATGAGTTTCCTGCCTCCACTCGAGATGAGGCCCTCTTCCATTGCACCGAACCCAGTGGAGTCCCGAGAGACCCCTCCCAACTGCACAGTATCCCTGACTTCTCAGAGGCACCCTTAGACCTTCCTGAGATCACCGGCACAAGTCGAGGGAACCAAGGGTTTCCTGCCCCAACCCGTAAAAGACCTCGAGAGTCCTTCTTCAACGCGTCTTGAGGTGCGATTCCCCTACCATGACTCGAGAGCAATGACGCGCTCCCCCTAGCCACGCGCATAGAAACCTGACTTCCCTGGCGCCACAGGAGAGGCTCCCTGAGCTCCCCATTATACCTCGTGAGCAACACCACACTGGAGCCGCAGCTCGAGAATACCCACGAGACGCCCCAGTCCTCACGAGATGAGGGCCTTCTGTTGCTGTATGGCCTGGAGAGCAATCCTGAGTCCTCTCTCCAAACTCCACAGGAGGCTTGACTCATTTTAGGCCACACAGTGAGCTCCAAGATATACCCGTCACGACTTGACAGGAGAGCGGTGTCCTTGGCTTCCCCTCGAGACGAGGCCTGACTCCCCGGGTGAGTCGAGAATGCAATGCTGAGATCGCTTTCGCCCCAGCAGAGAACATTAGGTCCTGCACACAAGCCTAGATGAGGTCTATTTGGCCCTGCAGTGTCTCGAGAGCAATCCCCAGTTCTAACTCACAATTCGAATGAAAACTGGACTTCCCTGGGCCAGTTGAAGAGGAAGCCTGAATTCCCGGTTGTAACTCGAGAATCCCGCCCCAACTCAAGAAAAACCACGTGGTTCCCCCGTCATCGAAAGATGAGGCCCTTGCCCGCTACAGCGTCTCAAGAGAAGTCCCACGTTCCGTATTGAAGAGCGAAAAGTTACTTGGAACCCTTGATGCGACCCCAAAAGTTCCCCGACATACCAGTCTCACTTGAGGAGAACACCGAGGTTCCCGGCACCACTTCATCTGAGACTCTTCTCCCCTCTTGATCGCGACAGGAGGTTCAATTCCCCTGCTTTGTCTGGAAGGCGTTCCCGACCTTCCTGGCGCACATCAAGATGAGGCCAGTCTCACGAGGAAATTCGAGACATAGCCTCGTGGGTGGTGCGGCATGCCAAAAGACCCCGATTCCCTGGTCCGCTCTTGATAAGAACCCGATGGCAGAACCCAACTCGAAGGCAATCCTGTGGAACAAGGCACAACACGAAGGGGCAGTGACACCCCAGTGCATCGTCCAGAAAAACCCGCAAGTTCCACATACAAATCGACAAGTGGCCTGTCACCCCATGAACAACGCGAGAGTCAAGCGGAGTTCCATTCCTCCACACAAGACGAGGCCTGACTCTCCTGTCCCAACTCTGCAGGGACTCTGCGATCCAAGTCAGATCCGGCGCATTCGAAGCCAGGAGAGGAACCCTGTGGTTCCTGCCTCAACTTGTCATGAGGCCCTCTTCCATTGCACCAAACCCAGTGGAGTTCCGAGAGGCCCCTCCCAACTCCACAGTGACCCTGACTTCTCAGAGGCACGCTGAGAAGCTTCCTGAGGTCACTGGCACAAGTCGATGGAACCCAGGGTTTCCTGCTGCAACCCAAGAAAGACCTCGAGAGTCCTTCTTTAACACGTTTTCAGGCCCAATTCCCCTACCATGACTCGAGAACAATGACGGGCTCCCTCTCACCACGTGCATAGAGACCTGACTGCCCTGGCACCACATGAGAGGCTCACTGAGCTCCCAGTCTTACTTCGTGAGAAACCCCACACTAGCGCCACAGCTCGAGAAAACCTACGAGACGCCCCAGTCATCGGGAGATGAGGGCCTTCATTTCCTGCATTGCCTGGAGAGCAATCCCGTGTCCTCCCTCCAAACACCAGAGGAGGTTTGACTCCCTTTAAGCCACTCAGTGGGCTCCAAGACATACCCGTCCGACTCGAGAGGAGAGCAGAGTCCTTTGCTTCCCCTCGAGACGAGGCCTGACTCCAGGGTGAGTCTGGAATGCAACCCCGAGATTCCTGTCGCCCCTTGACATGAACATTAGGTCCTGCACACAAGCCTTGGTGGGGTCTCTTTTGCCTTCAGTGACTAGAGCGCACCTCCAGCTCTTCCTCGAATCTCGAATGGAAGATAAGACTTTTGTGGGCCAACACAAGAGGAAGCATGAATTCCCTGTGGTAACTCAAATATCCCACCGCAACTAGAGAAAAACCAAGTGGTTCCCCAGTCATTCCAAGATGAGGCCCTTGCCCGCTGGAGCACCCCAAGAGAAGTCCCACGTTCCAATTTGAAGAGCGAAACGGTACTTGGAACGCGTTATGCGACCCCAAAAGTTACCCGACATACCTGTCTCACTTGAGGGAAACACCGAGGTTCCCAGCAGCACTTCATCTGAGCCACTTCTCCCCTCCTGATCGCCACAGGAGGGTCGATTCCTCTGCTTTGTCTGGAAGGGTTTCATGACCTTCGCGGCACACCTCAGGATGAGGCCGGTTTCATGAGGAAATTCGAGATTAGCCACGTGGGTGGTGCCAAATGCTGAACGACCCCGATTTCCCAGTCCGCTCTTCATAAGAACACGATGCCCGGACACCTCTTCCGAGGCAACCCTGTGGATGAAGACACAAAACGAAGGGTCACTGACACCCCCATGCATCGTCTGGAAAAACCTGCAGATTCCACACACAGTTTGACAAGGGGCCTGAAACCCCATGAACAACTCGAGAGGCAAGCGGAGTTCCATTCCTCAGAAAAGACATAGCCTGACTCTCCTGTCCCAACTCTGCAGGGACACTACGATCAGAGTCAGTATTGGAGAGGAAGCCTGAGGTTCCTGCCTCCACTCGAGATGAGGCCCTCTACCATTGCGACAAACCCAGTGGAGTCCCGAGAGGCCCCGCCAAATCCACAGCGTCCCTCACCTCTCAGAGGCACCCTGGGAAGTTCCCTCAGGTCTCCGGCAGAAGTCGGGGGAAAGGAGGGTTTCCCGCTGCAACCCGAGAAAGACATCGAGAGTCCTTCTTCAACGCGTCTTGAGGCCCTAGTCCCCTCCCATGACTCGAGAACAATGACGCGCTCCTTCTCGCCACGTGCATGGAGACATGACTTCCCCGGCGCCGCACAAGAGGCTCCCTGAGATCCTCGTCGTGCCTCGGGAGAAAACCCCCACGGGTTCCGCAGCTCGAGGAAACCCCTGAGATGCCCCCGTCCTCGCGAGGTGAGGGCCTTCTTTTCCTGCCTGGCCTGGACAGTAATCACGAGTCCTCTCTCAAAAGTGAAGAGGAGGCTGGACTCCCTTGAGGCCGCTCAGGGGGCACCAAGATATCCGCGTCGCAACTCGGGAGGAGAGCGGAGTCCTTTGCTTCCCCTCGAGGCGAGGCCTGACTCCCTGGGGGAGCATGGGATGCAACCCTGAGATGCTTGTCTTCCCTGGAGAGGAGCATTAGGTCCTGGACACACGCCTAGATGAGGTCTCTTTGGCCCTGCAGTGACTTGAGCGCAACCCCCAGCTTTCCCTCGCCACTAGAATAGAAGATTGGGCTACCCAGGGCCGACACAAGAGGAAGCCTGTAATCCCCCGTCGTAACACGAGAATCCGGCCGCAACTCGAGAAAAACCACGTGGTTCCCACCTCTTCGCAAGATGAGGCCCTTGCCCATGACGGCGTCTCAAGGGAAGTCCCCTCTTCCGCCCTGAAGTGCGAAAAGGGAACTGACAGCCTTGATGCGACCCCAAAAGTTCCCCGACACGCCTGGTTCCCTCGAGGGGAACACCGAGGGTCCCGGCACCGCTTCATCTGAGCCCCTTCTCTGCTCCTGATCGCGACAGGAGAGGCGATTCCCCTGCGTGGTCCAGAAGGGGTTCCCGGCCTTCCCGGCGCACCTCAGGAGGAGGCCGGTCTCACAAGGACATTTGAAATGAGCCACGTGGGTGGTGCCACACGCCGAATGACCCCAATTCCCCGAAACACTCTTGAGAAGAACCGGATGACGTACCCCTCTTCGAAGGCAACCCTGTGGGTGAAGGCACAGACCTAAGCAGCACTGACATCCCCGTGCATCGTCCGGAAACACCCGCGGGTTTCACACACAGTTCGACGAGGGGCCTGTGGCCCCCTGAACAACTCAAGAGGCAAGCGGGGTTCCCTTCCTCAGACAAGACGAGGCCTGACTCTCCTGTCCCAACTCTGCAGGGACCCTGCGGTCGGAGTCCGAAACGGAGAGGAAGCCTGAGGTTCCTGCCTCCCCTCGAGGTGAGGCCCTCTTCCGTTGCGCCAGACCCAGCGGAGTCCCGAGGGACCCCGCCACCTCCACAGGATCTCTCGCCTCTCAGAAGCACCCTGGGAAGTTCCCTAAGGTCCCCGAGAGAAGGCGAGGGAAACGAGGGTTTCCCGCCGCCCCCCGTGAAAGACCTCGAGAGTCCTTCTTCGACGCGTCTCGAGGCCCTAGTCCCCTCCCGTGACTCGAGAGCCAGGACGCGCTCCCCCTCGCCACGCGCATGGAGACCTGACTTCCCTGGCGCCGCACGAGAGGCTCCCTGAGATCCTCGTCGTGCCTCGGGAGAAAACCCCCACGGGCGCCGCAGCTCGAGGAAACCCCTGAGACGCCCCCGTCCTCGCGAGCTGAGGGCCTTCTTTTCCTGCATGGCCTGGAGAGCAATCCCGGGTCCTCTCTCCAAACGGAAGAGGAGGCTGGACTCCCTTGAGGCCGCTCAGGGGGCTCCAAGAGACCCGCGTCGCGACTCGAGAGGAGAGCAGAGTCCTTGGCTTCCGCTCGAGACGAGGCCTGACTCCCCGGGGGAGCCTGGAATGCAACCCCGATATCCCTGCCTTCCCTGGAGAGGAATATTAGGTCCCGGACACACGCCTAGGTGAGGTCTCTTCGGCCCTGCAGTGACTCGAGCGCAACCCCCAGCTTTTCCTCGCAACCCGAGGGGAAGATTGGGCTTCCCAGGGCCAACCCAAGGGGAAGGCTGAGATCCCCGTCGTAACTCGAGAATCCCGCTGCAACTCGAGAAAAACGACGTGGTTTCCACCTCTTGGCAAGATGAGGCCCTTGCCCGCCACGGCGTCTCAAGGGAAGTCCCCTGTTCCGCCCTGAAGGGCGAAACGGTCCCTGACAGCCTTCCTGCGACCCCCAAAAGTCCCGCGACACGTCGGGATCCGCCGAGGGGAACACCGAGAGTCCCGGCACCGCTTCCTCTGAGCCCCTTCTCCCCTCCTGATCGCGACAGGAGAGGCGATTTCCCTGTGTGGTCTGGAAGGGGTTCCCGGCCTTCCCGGCGCACCTCAGGATGAGGCCGGTCTCACGAGGAAATTCGAGACGGGCCACGTGGGTGGGGCCACATGCCGAACGCCCCCGATTCCCCGGTCCGCACTTGAGAAGGACCCGAAGCCCGGAACCCTCTTCAAAGGCAAACCTGTGGGTGAAGGCAAAACACGAAGGGGCACTGCCATCCCCGTGCATCGTCCGCAAAGACCCGCGGGTTCCACACACAGCTCGACGAGGGGCCTGAGACCCCCTGAGCAACTCGAGAGGCCAGCGGGGTTCCCTTCCTCAGACAAGACGAGGCCTGACTCTCCTGTCCCAACTCTGCAGGGACCCTGCGGTCGGAGTCCGAAACGGAGAGGAAGCCTGAGATTACTGCCTCCACTAGAGGTGAGGCCCTCTTCCATTGCGCCAGACCCAGCGGAGTCCAGAGGGGCCCCGCCACCTCCACAGGATCCCTCGCCTCTCAGAGGCAGCCTGGAAGTTGCCTAAGGACCCCGGCAGAAGGTGAGGGAAACGAGGGTTTCCCGCCTCCCCCCGAGAAAGACCTCGAGAGTCCTTCTTCAACGCGTCTCGAGGCCCTAGTCCCCTCCCGTGACTCGAGAGCCAGGGCGCGCTCCCCCTCGCCACGCGCATGGAGACCTGACTTCCCTGGCGCCGCACGAGAGGCTCCCTGAGATCCTCGTCGTGCCTTGGGAGAAAACCCCCACGGGCGCCGCAGCTCGAGGAAACCCCTGAGACGCCCCCGTCCTCGCGAGCTGAGGGCCTTCTTTTCCTGCATGGCCTGGAGAGCAATCCCGGGTCCTCTCTCCAAACGGAAGTGGAGGCTGGACTCCCTTGAGCCCACTCAGGGGGCTCCAAGAGACCCGCGTCGCGACTCGAGAGGAGAGCGGAGTCCTTGGCTTCCCCTCGAGACGAGGCCTGACTCCCCGGGGGAGCCTGGAATGCAACCCCGAGATCCCTGCCTTCCCTGGAGAGGAATATTAGGTCCTGGACACACGCCTAGGTGAGGTCTCTTCGGCCCTGCAGTGACTCGAGCGCAACCCCCAGCTTTCCCTCGCAACCCGAGAGGAAGATTGGGCTTCCCAGGGCCAACCCAAGGGGAAGGCTCAGATCCCCGTCGTAACTCGAGAATCCCGCCGCAACTCGAGAAAAACAACGTGGTTCCCACCTCTTGGCAAGATGAGGCCCTTGCCCGTGACGGCGTCTCTAGGGAAGACCCCTGTTCCGCCCTGAAGGGCGAAACGGTCCCTGACATCCTTCCTGCGACCCCCAAAAGTCCCCCGACACGCCGGGTTCTCCCGAGGGGAACACCGAAGGTCCAGGCACCGCTTCCTCTAAGCCCCTTCTCCCCTCCTGATCGCGACAGGAGAGGCGATTCCCCTGCGTGGTCTGGAAGGGGTTCCCAGCCTTCCCGGCGCACCTCAGGATGAGGCCGGTCTCACTAGGAAATTTTAGACGAGCCACGTGGGTGGTGCCACATGCCGAACGCCCCCGATTCCCCGGTCCGCTCTTGAGAAGGACCCGAGGCCCGGACCCCTCTTCGAAGGCAACCCTGCGGGTGAAGGCACAACACGAAGGGGCACTGCCACCCCCGTGCATCGTCCGCAAAGACCCGCGGGTTCCACATACAGCTCGACGAGGGGCCTGAGACCCCCTGAGCAACTCGAGAGGCCAGCGGGGTGCCCTTCCTCAGACAAGACGAGGCCTGACTCTCCTGTCCCAACTCTGCAGGGACCCTGCGATCGGAGTCCGAAACGGAGAGGAATCCTGAGATTCCTGTCTCCCCTCGAGGTGAGGCCCTCTTCCATTGCACCAAACCCAGATGAGTCGCGAGAGGCCCCTCCCAACTCCACAGTATCCCTGAATTCTCAGAGGCACCTTGAGAATCTACCTGAGGTCACCGGCTCAAGTCCAGGGAACCCAGGGTTTCCTGCTGCGACCCGAGAAAGACCTTGAGAGTCCTTCGGCGCGTCTTGAGGCCCGATTCCCCTACCATGACTCGAGAGCAAAGACCCGCTCCCCATCGCCATGCGCATGGAGACCTGACTTCCCTGACGCCTGAAGAGAGTCTCCCTGAGCTCCCCGTCGTACCTCTTCGGAAACCCCATTCAGGCACCGCAGCTCGAGAAAACCCATGATACGCCCCCGTCATCACGAGATGAGGGACTTGTTTCCTGCCTGGCATGGAGAGCAAAACCGAGTCCTCTCTCCAGACTCCACAGGAGGCTTGACTCTCATTAGGCCTCTCAGTTGGCTCCAAGAGATACCTGTCAGGACCTGAAGGGAGAGCAGAGTCCTTTGCTTCCCCTCGAGACGAGGCCTGACTCCCCGTGTGAGTCTGGAATGCAACCCCGAGTTCCTGTCACACCTGGAGAGGAAAACTCGGTCCTGGACACAAGCCTAGATGAGGTCTATTTTGCACTGCAGTTACTAGAGAGCAATCGCCAGCTCTCCCTCGCAAATCGAATTGAAGATTGGACTTCCCTGGGCCAATACAATTGGAAGCCTGAATTCGACATCGTAACTCGAGAATCCCGCCGAAACTCGAGAAAATCCACGTGGTTCCCCCATCAGCGCTAGATGAGGCCCTTGCCCGCTACAGCGACTCAAGAGAAGTCCCACTTTCTGTCTTGAAGTGCGAAACGGTACTTGGCACCCTTGATGCAATCTCAAAATTCCCCGACATACCGGTCTCACTCGAAAGGAACACCGAGGTTCCCGGAACCACTTCATTTGAGCTCCTTCTCCCCTCGTGATCGCGACAGGAGTGTCGATTCCCCTGCTATGTCTGGAAGGGGTTCCCGACCTTTCCAGCGCGCCTAAGGATGAGGCAGGTCTCACGAGGAAATTCGAGACATAGCCTCGTGGGTGGTGCCACAAGCCGAAAGACCCCGATTTCCCGGTCTGCTCTTGATAAGAACGTGATGCCCTGACACCTTTACGAAGGAAAACCTGTGGATGAAAGCACAACACGAAGGGGCACTGTCACCCCCGTGCATCGTCCAGAAAAACCCGCAGGTTACAAACACAGTTCAACAAGTGGTCTGTCACCCCGTGAACAACTCGACAGGCAAGTGGAGTTCCATTCCTCCACACAAGATGAGACCTGATTTTCTGTACCAACTCTGCAGGGAAACTGCGATCCGAGTCAGTACCAGCGACAGGAAACCCAGGAGAGGAAACATGAGGTTCCTGCCTCCACTCGAGATGAGGCTCTCATCCATTGCACCAAACCCAGTGGAGTCCAGAGAGGCCCCTCCCAACTCCACAGTACCCCTGACTTCTCAGAGGCACCCGGAGAAGCTCCATGAGGTCACCGGCACATGTCGAGGGAACCCAGGGTTTCCTGCCACAATGGGAAAAAGACCTCGAGAGTCCTACTTCAACGTGTCTTGAAGCCCGACTCTGCTTCCATGGCTCTATAGAAATGACACGCACCCCCTCGCCACGCACATGGAGACCTGACTTCCCTGGCGCCATAAGAGAGGCTCCCTGAGCTCCCTGTCGTACCTCGTGAGAAACCCCACACTGACGCCGCAGCTTGAGAAAACTCACCATACGCCCCTGTCATCGCGAGATGAGGGCCTTCTTTTCCTGCATGGCCTGGAGAGGAATCCCGAATCCTCTTTCCAAACTCCACAGGAGGCTTGACTCCCTTTAGGCCACTTAGTGGGCTCCAAGAGATACCCGTCGTGACTCGAGAGGAGAATTGAGTCCTTTGCTTCCCCTCGAGACAAGGCCTGACTCACCAGGTGGGTCTGGAATGCAACCCCGAGATCCCTGTCTCCCCTGGAGAGGAACATTAGGTCCTGGAAACAAGCCTAGATGAGGTCTCTTTTGCCCTTCTGTAACTCGAGAGCAATCCCCCGCTCTCCCTGACAACTCGAATGGAAGATTGGACTTCCCTGGGCCAACACAAGAGGAAGCCTGAATTCCCCTTCGTAACTCGAGAATCCCGCCGCAACTCGAGAAAAAGCACTTGGTTCCCTCGTCATCACAAGATGAGGCCCTTGCCCGCTACAGCTTCTCAAGAAAAGTCCCACGTTCCGTCTTGAAGTGCAAAACGATACTTGACACCCTTGATGTGACCCCAAAAGTTCCCCGAAATATCAGTCTCACTCGAGGTGAACACCGAGGTTCCCGGCACCAGTTTATCTGAGCCCCTTCTCCCCTCCTGTTCGTGATAGGAGGGTCACTTCCCCTGCTTTGTTTGTAAGGGGTTCCCGACCTTCACGGGGCACTTCAGGATGAGGCCAGTCTCACGAGGAAATTCGAGACGTAGCTCGCGGGTGGTACCACATGCCAAAAGACTATGATTTCCTGGTACGCTCTTGATAAGAACCCGATGCCTGGACACCTCTTCGAAGGCAACCCTGTGGATGAAGGCACAACACAAAGGGGCACTGACACCCTCGTGCATCGTCCGGAAAAACCCGCAGGTTCCACATACAGCTCAACAAGTGGCTTGTCACCCCTGAAGAACTCGAGAGGCAAGTGGGGTTTCATTCCTCTACACAAGACGATGCCTGACTCTCCTGTCCCAACTCTGCAGGGACTTTGCGATCTGAATCAGACCAGCGCCAGTGAAGTCACGAGAGGAACGCTGAGGTTCCTGCCTCCACTCGAGATTAGGACCTCTTCCATTGCACGAAACCCAGTGGAGTCCCGAGAGATGCGTCCCAGCTCCACAGTATCCCTGACTTCTCAGAGGCACCCTGAGAAGCTCCCTGAGGTCACCAGCACAATTCGAGTGAGCCCAGGGTTTACTGCCGCCACCATAGAAAGAACTCAAGAGTCCTTCTTCAACGCATTTTGAGGCCTGATTCCCCTACCATGACTCGAGGGCAATGACGCGCTCCCTCTGCTACACTCATGAAGCCCTGACTTCCCTGGCGCCACACGAGAGGCTCCCTGAGCTCCCCGTCATACCTCGTGAGAAACCAAACACTGGCGCCACAGATAGAGAAAACCCACGAGACGCCCCCATTTTCGCGACATGACGGCCTTCTTTTCTAGCATGGCCTGGAGAGCAATCCCGAGTCCTCTCTCCAAACTCCACAGTAGGCTTGACTCCCTTTTGGTCACTCAGTGGACTCCAAGACATACCCGTCGCGACTCGAGAGGAGAGCGGAGTCTTTTCCTTCCCCTCGAGGCGAGGCCTGACTCCTCGGGTGTGTCTGATATGTGAACCGGAGATCCCTGTCGCCCCTGGAGAGAAACATTAGGTCCTGGACACAAGCCTAGATGAGGTCTCTTTTTTCCTGCAGTGACTCGAGAGCAATCCCCAACTCTCCCTCGCAACTCGAATGGAAGACTGGACTTCCCTGGGCCAACAGAAGAGGAAGCCTGAATTTCCCGTTGTAACTCAAGAATCCCGCCACAACTCGAGAAAAACCACGTCGTTCCCTCTTCATCGCAAGATGCGGCCATTGCCGCTACAGCGTCTCAAAAGAAGTCTTACGTTCCATCTTGAAGTGCGATACGGTACTTGGCACCTTTGATGCGACCCCAAAAGTTCCCCAACACACTGGTCTCACTGGAGGGGAACACCGAGGTTCCCGGCATCACCTCATCTGTGCCCCTTCTCCCCTCCTGATCGAGACAGGAGGGTCGATTCCCCTGCTTTGTCTGCAAGGGGTTCCGACCTTCCCGGCGCACCTCAGGATGAGGCCGGTCTCACTAGGAAATTCGAGACGTAGCCTGGTGGGTGGTGCCACATGCGGAAAGACCCCGATTTCCCGGTCCACTCTTAATAAGAACCCGATGCCAGGACACCTCTTCGAAAGCAAACCTGTGGATGAATGCACAACACGAAGGGGTACTGACATCCCCATGCATAGTACGGAAAAACACGCAGATTCCAAACACAGATCGACAAGTGTCCTGTCATCCCTTGAAGAACTAGAGAGGCATGCGGAGTTCCGTTCCTCCACACAAGAGAAGGCCTGACTCTCCTTTCCCAACTCTGCAGGGACCGTGCGATCGGAGTCAGAAATGTAGATGAAACCTGACGTTCCTGCATCAACTCGAAATGAGGCCCTCTTCCATTGCGCCATACCCAGTGGAGTCCCGAGAGGCCCCTAAAACTCCACAGTATCCCTGATTCTCAGAGGCACCCTCAGAAGCTCTCTGCGGTCACTGGCACAAGTCGAGTGAACCCAGGGTTTCCTGCTGCATTCTGAGAAAGACCTTGAGAGTCCTTCTTTACCGCGTCTTGAGGCCCGATACCCTACCATGACTGGAGAGCAATGACGCATTCCCCTCGCCACGCCCATTGAAACCTAACTTCCCTGGCGCCACACGAGAGGCTCCCTGCGCTCCCCGTCCTACCTCATGAAAACCCCACACTGGCACCGCCGCTCGAGAAAACTCACGAGACGCCCCCATCATCGTAAGATGAGGGCCTTCTTTTCCTACATGACCTAGAGAGCAATCCCGAGTCCACTCTCCAAACTCCACTGGAGGCCTGACTCCCTTTAGGCCACTCAGTAGCCTCCAAGAGATACACGTCGCTACTCTAGAGGAGAGCAGAGTTCGTTGCTTCCCCTCGAGCCGAGGCCTGACTACTTGGGTGAGTCTGGAATGGGATCCCGAGATCCGTGTTGCCCCTGTAGAGGAAAACTCGGTCCTGGACACAAGCCTAAATGAGGTCTTTTTTGTCCTGCATTGACTCAAGTGCAATCCCCAGCTCTCCCTCGCAACTCGAATGGATGATTGGACTTCCCTGGGCCAACACAAGAGGAAGCCTGTATTCCCCATTGTAATTCGAGAATCCCGCGGCAACTGGAGAAAAACAACGTGGCTCCTCCGTCATCGAAATATGAGGCCCCTGTCAGCTATAGCGTCTCCAGGGAAGTCCCATGTTCCGTCTTGAAGTGTGAAACGGTACTTGGCACCCTTGATGCGACCCCCAAATTTCCCTGACACCCCGGTCTCACTCGAGGAGAACATGGAGGTTCCCAGCACCGCTTCAGCTGAGCCTCTTCTCCCCTCCTGATGGCGACAGGAGGGTCGATTCCCCTGCTTTGTCTGGAAGGGGTTCCCAGACTTCCCGGCGAACCTCAGGATGAGGCCAGTCTCACGAGGGAAGTCGAGACGTAGCCTCGTGGGTTGTGCCACATGCCGAAAGACCCCGATTTCCTGGTCCGCTATTGATAAGATCCCGATGCCCGGTCACCTCTTCGAAGGTAACCCTGTGGATGAAGGCACAACACGAAGGGGCACTGACACCCCTGTGCGTCGTCCCCCAAAACCGCAGGTTCCACATACAACTCGACAGGTGGCCTGTCATCCCGTGAACAACTCGAGAGGCAAGCGGAGTTCCATTACTCCACACAAGACGAGGTCTGACTCTCCTGTCACAACTCTGCAGGGACCCTGCTATCCGAGTCAGAAATGGAGAGGAACCCTGACGTTACTGCCTCAATCCGAGATTAGGTCCTCTTCAATTGCACCAGTCCCTGTGATGTCCCGAGAAGCCCCTCTCAACTCCACAGTATCCCTGACTTCTCAGAGGAACCCCGCTAAGCTCCCTGAGGTCATGGGCACAAGTCGAGGGAACCCAGGGTTTCCTGCCACACCCCGAGAAAGACCTCGAGAGTTCTTCTTCGAAGCGTCTTGAGGCTTGATTCCCCTACCATGACTCGAGAGCAATGAGGCGCTCCCCCACGCCACGTCCATGGAGACCTGACTTCCGTGGCACCACAGGAGTCTCCCTGAGCTCCCCGTCCTATCTCGTGAGAAACCCCAACCAGGCACTGCACCTTGAGAAAACCCACGAGACGCCCCCGTCATCGCGAGATGAGGGCCTTCTTTTCCTGCATGGCCTAGAGAGCAATCCCGAGTCCTCTCTCCAAACTCCACAGGAGGCTTAACTCCATTTAGGCCACTCTTGGGCTCCAAGGGATACCCGTCGCGACTCGAGAGGAGAGCGGAGTCCATTCATTCCCTTCGAGACGAGGCCTGACTCCCCGGGTGAGTCTGGAATGCAACCCCGAGATCCCTGTCGCCCCTGGAGAGAAAAACTCGGTCCTGGACACAAACCTAGATGAGCTCTATTTTGCCCTGCAGTGACTCGAGAGCAATCTCCAGCTCTCACTTGCAACTCGAATGGAAGATTGGACTTCCCTGGGCCAACACAAGAGGAAACCTGTATTCCCCATTGTAACTCAAGAATCCTGCCGCAACTCGAGAAAAAACACGTGGGTCCCCCGTCAGTGCTAGATGAGGCCCTTGCCCACTACAGCATCTCAAGAGAAGTCCCAGGTTCCGTCTTGAAGTGCGAAACGGTACTTGGCACCCTTGATGCAACCAGAAAAGTTACCCGACTTTCACTCAAGGAGAGCACCGAGGTTCCCGGCACTACTTCATCTGAGCCCTTTCTCTCCTCCTGATCCCGAAAGTAGGGTCGATTCCCCTGCTTTGTTTGGAAAGGGTTCCCAGACTTTCCTGCGCGCCTCAGGATGAGGCCGGTCTCACGAGAAAATTCGAGACGTAGCCTAGTGGGTGGTGCAACATGCTGAAAGACCCCAATTTCCCGGTCCGCACTTGAGGAGAACACGATGCCCGGACACCTCTTCGAAGGCAACCCTGTGGATGAAGGCACAACAGGAAGGAGCACTGACGCCCCTGTGCATCTCCGAAAAACCGGCAGGTTCCACACACATCACGAAAAGTGGTGTTATCCTTGAACAACTTGAGATGTAAGCGGAGTTCCATTCCTCCGCAGAACACGAGACCTGACACTCCTGAGCAAACTCAACACGGACCCTGCGATCTGAGTCAGATCCGGCCTCCAGGAAGTCAGGAGCAGAACCCTGAGGTTCCTGCCTCAACTCAAGATGAGGCCCACTTCCATTGCACCAAACCCAGAGGAGTCCCGAGAGGCCTCTCCCAAATCCACAGTATCCCTGACTTCTCAGAGGCACCCTGAGACGCTCCCTGAGGTCACCGGCACAAGTCAAGGGAACCCAGGGTTTCCTGCCGCAACCCTAGAAAGACATCGAGAGTTCTTTTTCAACCCGTCATGAGGCCCGATTCCCCTACCCTGACTTGAGAGCAATGACGCGCTCCCCCTTGCCCCGCCCACGGAGACCTGACTTCCCTGTTGCCACACGAGAGGCTACCTGAACTCCCCGTCGTACCTCGTGAGAAACCCCACACTGGCGCCGCAGCTCGAGAAAACCCACGAGACGCCCCCGTCATCTCGAGATGTGGGCCTTCTTTTCCTGCATGGCCTGGAGAGCAATCCCGAGTCCTCTCTCCAAACTGAAGAGGAGGGTTGACTCCCTTTAGACCACTCAGTGGGCTCCAAGAGATACGCGTCGCAACTCGAGAGGATAGCCGAGTCCTTTGCTTCCCCTCGAGACGAGGCCTAACTCCCCGGGTGAGTCTGTAATGCAAACCCGAGATCCCTGTCGCCCTTGGAGAGGATCATTGGGTCCTGAACACAAGGCTAGATGAGGTCGCTTTTGCCCTGCAGTAACTCGAGAGCACTCTCCAGCTTTCCCTCGCAACCCGAATGGAAGATTGGACCTCCCTGGGCCAACACAAGAGGAAGCCTGAATTCCCAGTAGTAATTCGAGAATTCCGCCTCAACTTGAGAAAAACCACGTGGTTCCCCCGTCATTGCAAGATGAGGCCCTTGCCCGCTCCAGCGTCTCAAGAGTAGTCCCACGTTCTGTCTTCAAGTGCGAAATGATATTTGGCACCCTTAATGCTACCCCAAAAGTTCCCTGACATACGGGTCGCACTAGAGGGGAACACCGAGGTTCCTGGCACCACTTCATCTGAGCCCCTTCTCCCCTCCTGATCGCGAAAGGAGGGTCAATTCCCCTGCTTTGTCCTCAAGGGGTTCCCGACCTTCTCCACGCACCTCAGATGAGGCTGTCTCACGAGGAAATTCGAGACGTAGCCTCGATGGTGGTGCCACATGCCAAAAGACCGCGATTTCCCGATCCGCTCTTGATAAGAACGCGATGCCCAGACACCTATTCGAAGATAGTGTGGATGAAGGCACAACACGAAGGGGCACTGACACCCCCGTGCATCGTCCGGAAAAGACCGCAGGTTACTCATACAGCTCAACAAGTGCCTGTCACCCAGTGAACAACTCGAGAGGCAAGCGGAGGTCCATTCCTGCACACAAGACAAGGCCTGACTCACCTCTCCCAACTATGCAGGGGGCTGCGATCGGAATCAGAAATGGAGAGGAACCCTGAGGTTCCTGCCTCCCCTCGAGATGAGGCCCCCTTCCATTTCACCAAACCCAGTGGAGTCCCGAGAGGTCTTTCCCAACTCCACAGTATCCCTGACTTCTCAGAGGCACCCGGAGAATCTCCCTGAGGTCACCGGCACAAGTCGAGGGAACCCAGGTATTCTTGCCAAGACTCGGGAGAGATCTTGAGAGTCCTTCAACGCGTCTAGAGGCCTGATTCCCCTACCATGACTCGAGAGCAATGACGCGCTCCCCCTCGCCACACGCATCGAGACCTAACTTCCCTGGCGCCACACAAGAGGCTCCCTGAGCTCCCCGTCGTACCTCCTGAGAAACCAACACAGGCGCTGCAGCTCGGTAAAACCACCGAGACCCCCCCCCACCCGTCATCGTGAGATGAGGGCCTTCTTTTCCTGCATGTCCTGGAGTGCAATCCCGAGTCCTCTCTCCAAACTCCAGAGGAGGCTTGACTCCCTTTAGTCCACTCAGTGGGCTCCAAGAAATACCCGTCGCGACTCGAGATGAGAGAGAAGTCCTTTGTTTCCCCTCGAGAGGACGCCTGACTCCTGGGTGAGTCTAGAATGCAACCCCAAGATCCCAGTCATCCCTTGAGAGGAACATTAGGTCCTAGACACAAGCCTGGATGAGGTTTCTTTTGCCCTGCATTGACTCGAGCGCAACCCCCAGCTCTCCCTCGCAACTCGAATGGAAGATTGGGCTTCCCTGGGCCAACACAAGAGGAAGCCAGAAATCCCCTTCGTAACTCGAGAATCCCGCCGCAACTCGAGAAAAACCACGTGTTTCCAATGTCATCCCAAGATGAGGCCCTTGCTGCTATGGCGTCTCAAGAAAAGAACCATGTTCCGTCTTGAAGTGCGAAACGGTACTTTGCACCCTTGATGCGACACCAAATGTTCCCGGACACGCCGGTCTCACTCGACAGGAACACCGAGGTTCCCGCACCACTTCATCTGAGCACCTTCTCCCCTCCTGTTCGAGACAGGAGGGTCTATTCCCCTGCTTTGTTTGGAAGGGGTTCCCCACATTCCCGGCGCACCTCAGGATGAGGCCAGTCTCACGAGGAAATTCGAGACGTAGCGTCGTGGGTGGTGTCACATGCCGAAATACCCCGATTTCCCGGCCCACTCTTGAGAAGAACCCGATGCCCAGACACCTCTTCGAAGGCAACCCTGTGGACGAAGGCACAAAACGAAGGGTCACTGACACTCCCGTGCATCATTCGGTAAAAGCCGCAGGTTCCACACACAGCTCGACAAGAGGCCTGTCATCCCATGAACAACTCGAGAGGCAAGCAGAGTTCCATTCCTCCACTCAAGACGAGGCCTGACTCTCCGGTCCCAACTCTGAAGGGACCCTGCGATCGGAGTCCGAAATGGAGAGGAACCCTGAGGTTCCTGACTCCACTCGAGATGAGGCCCTCTTCCATTACACCAAAAACAGTGGAGGCCCGAGAGGCCCCTCCCAAATCCACAGTATCGCGACTTCTCAGAGGCACCCTTAGAAGCTCCCTGAGGTCACTGGCACAAGTCGAGGGAACACAGGGTTTCCTGACGCAACCCGAGAAAGACCTCGAAAATCCTCCTTCAACGCATCTTGAATCCCGATTCCCCTACCATGACTCGAGAGCAATGACGCGTTCCCCCTCGCCACTCGCATGGAGACTTGACTTCCCTGGCGCCACACGAGAGGCTCCCTGAGCTCCCCGTCATACCTCGTGAGAAATCCCACACTGGCTCCCCAGCTTGAGAAAACCCACGAGACGCCTCCGTCATCGCGAGATGAAGGCCTTCTTTTCCTGCATGGCCTGGAGAGCAATCTCGAGGCCTCTCTTCAAACTCCACAGGAGGCCTGACTCCCTTTAGGCCACTCTGTGGGCTCCAAGAGATACCCGTTGGGACTCGAGAGGAGAGCGGAATTCTTTGCTTCCCCTATATACCAGGCCTGACTCCTCAGGTGAGTCTGGAATGCAACCCCGAGATCCCTGTCGCCCCTGGAGAGGAACATTAGGTCCTAGACACAAGCATAGATGAGGTCTCATTTGCCCTGAAGTGACTCGAGAGCAATCCCCTGCTCTCCCTCGCACCTCGAATGGAAGAATGGACTTCCCTGGGACAACACAAGAGGAAACCTGAATTCCCCATCGTAATTCGAAAATCCCGCTGCAACTCGAGAAAAACCACGTGGTTCCCCCGTCATCGCAAGATGAGGCCCTTGCCAGCTACAGCGTCTCAGTAGAAGCCCTACGTTCCATCTTGAAGTTTAAAACGATAATTGGCAACCTTGATGTTAGCACAAAAGTTCCCCGACACCCTGGTCTCACTCGAGGGGAACACCAAGGTTCGGCGCACCGCTTGTTCTGAGCCCCTTATCCCCTCCTGATCGCGACGGGAGGGTCGATTACCCTGCTTTGTCTGGAAGGGGTTCCGGACCTTCCCGGCGCACCTCAGGATGAGGCCGGTCTCACGAGGAAATTCGAGACGTAGCCTTGTGGTTGGTGCCACACGCCGAAAGACCCCGATTTCCCTGTCTGCTCTTGATAAGAACCCAATGCTAGGACACCTCTTCGAAGGCAATCCTGTGGACGAAGGCACAAAACGAAGGGGTCTGACACCCTCCTGCATCGTTGGAAAAGCCCGCAAGTTCCACATACAGATCGACAAGTGGCCTGTCACCCCGTGAACAACTCGAGAGGCAAGAGGAGTTAAATTCCTCCACACAAGACGAGGCCTGACTCTCCTGTCCCAACTCTGCATGGACACTAAGATCCGATTCAGAAATGGAGAGGAACCATGAGGTTCCTGCCTCAACTCGAGATAAGGCCCTCTTCTACTGCACCAAACCCAGTGGAGTTCGGAGCGGCCCCTCCCAACTGCACAGTATCCCTGACTTCTCAGAGGCACCCTGAAAAGCTCCCTGAGGTCACGGGCATAAGTCGACGGAACCCAGGGTTTCCTGCCGTAACCTGAGAAAAACCTCGAGAGTCCTTCTTCACGCGTCTTGAGGCCGGATTCCCCTACCATGACTGGAGAAAAATGACGCGCTCCCCCTCGCCACGCGCATGAAGATCTGACTTCCCCGGCACCACATGAGAGGCTCCCTGAGCTCCCCATCGTACCTCGTGAGAAACCCCACACTGGCGCCGCAGCTCGAGAAAACCCACGAGACGCCCCTGTCATGGTGAAATGAGGGCCTTCTTTCCTGCATGACCTGAAGAGCAATCCCGAATCTTCTCTCCAAACTCCAAAGGAGGCTTGACTCCCTTTAGGTCACTCAGTGGGCTCCAAGAGATACCCGTCGATACTCAGGAGGAGAGCGGTGTCCTTTGCTTCCCCTCGAGATGAGGCCTGACTACGAGGGTGAGTCTGGAATGCAACCCTGGATCCCTGTCGCCCCTGGAGAGGAACCTTAGGTCCTGGACAAAAGCCTAGATGAGGTCTCTTTGGCCCTGCAGTGACTCAAGCGCAACCCCTAGCTTTCCCTTGCAACTCGAATGGAAGATTGGCCTTTCTGAGCCAACACAAGAGGAAGCCTGAATTTCCAGTTGTAATTTGAGAAACCTGCCGCAACTCGAGAAAAATCACGCGGTTCCCCGTATTGCAAGATGAGGCCCTTGCCCCCTACAGCGTCTCAAGAGAAGTCTCACATTCCGTCTTGAAGTGCAAAACAGTACTTGGCACCCTTGATCCGACCCCAAAAGTTCCCCTATATACCGATCTCACTAGAGGGGACACTGAAGTTTCCGGCACCACTTCATCTGAGGCCTTTCTCCTCTCCTGATCACGATAGGAGGGTCGATTCCACTGCTTTGTCTCGAAGGGATTCCCGACCTTCCCGGCACACCTCAGGATGAGGCCGGTCTCACGAGGAAATTCGAGAGGTAGCCTCGAGGGCCATACTACATGCCGAAAGACCCCGATTCCATGGTCCACTTTTGATCAAAACCAGACTCCTGGACACCTCTTCGAAGGCAAGCCTGTGGATGAAGGCACAACACGTAGGGGCACTGACACCCCGTGCATCTTCTGGAAAAACCCGCAGGTTCCTCACACAGCTCCACAAGTGGTCTGTCACCTCGTGAACAACTCGAGAAGCAAGCGGAGTTCCATTCCTCCACACAAGACGATGCCTGACTCTCCTGTCACAACTCTAGGGACCTAGCGCACCGAGTCAGAAATGGAGAGGAAGCCTGAGGTTCCTGCCTCCACTCAAGATGAGGCCCTTTTCCATTGCCACAAAACCAGTGGAGTCCCGAGAGGCCCGTCCCAAATCCACAGTATGCCTGACTTCTCAGAGGCACCCTGAGAAGCTCCCTAAGGTCACCGGCAGAAGTCGACGGAACCCAGGGTTTCCTGCCGCAACCCGAGAAAGACCTTGAGAGTCCTGCTTTAACGTGTCTTGAGGCCCGATTCCCGTATCATATCTCGAGAGCAATGACGCGCTCCCCCTTGCCATGCGCATGGAGACCTGAATTCCCTGGTGCCACACAAAAGGCTCCCTGAGCTTCCCGTCGCACCTCGTCAGAAACCGCACACTGGCACTGCAGCTCGAGAAAACCAACAAGACGCCCCTGTCATCGCGAGATGAGGGTCTTCTTTTCCTGCATGGCCTGGAGAGCAATCCTGAGTCCTCTCTCCAAACTCCACAGGGGGCTTGACTCCCTTTAGGCCACTCAGTGGGCTCCAAGAGACACCTGTGGTGACTCAAGAGGAGAGCGGGGTCCTTTGCTTCCCCTCGAGTCGAGCTCTGACTCCCAGGATGCGTCTGGAATGCAACCCCGAGATCGCTGTCGGCCCTGGAGAGGAATATTAGGTCCTGGACACAAGCCTAGATGAGGTCTCTTTTGCCCTGCAGTGACTCAAGAGCAAACCCCAGCTCTCCCTCGAAACTCGAATGGAAGATTGGACTTCCCTGGGCCAACACAAGAGGAAGCCTGAATTCCCCGTCGTAACTCGAGAATCCCGCCGCACCTTGAGAAAAACCACGTGATTCCCCCGTCATCCCAAGATGAGGCCCTTGCCCTCTACAGCGTGTCAAGAGAAGCCCCAAGTCCGTATTGAAGTGCAAAACGGTACTTGGCACCCTTGAAGCGACCCCAAAAGTTTCCCGACACACCGGTCCCACTCGAGGGGAACACCGAGGTTCCCAGCATGACTTCAACTGAGCCCTTTCACTCCTCCTGATCGCGACAAGATGGTCGATTCCCCTGCTTTGTCTGGAAGGGGTTCCGGATCTTCATGGCGCACCTCAGGATGACACCAGTCTAACGAAGAAATTCGAGACGTAGCCTCATAGATGGTGCCACGTTCTGAAAGACCCCGATTTCCTGCTCTGCTATTGATAAGAACCCGATGTCCGGACACCTCTTTGAAGGCAACCCTGTGGATGAAGGCACAACACGAAGGGGCACTGACCCCCTCATGCATCTTACGGAAAAAACCGAAGGTTCCACTCACAGCTCGACAAATGGTCTGTTATCCTGTGAACAACTCGAGAGGCAAGTGGAGTTCCATTCCTCCACACAAGACGAGGCCTGACTCTCCTGTCCCAACTCTTCAGGGACCCTGTGGTTGGAGTTTTAAATGGAGAGGAACCCTTAGGTTCCTGCCTCAACTCGAGATGAGAACCTTTGTCATTGCACCAAACCCAGTGGAGTTCCGAGAGCGCCTCCCAAGTCCACAGTATGCCTGACTTCTCAGAGGCACCCTGAGAAGCTCCCTGAGGTCACCGGTACAAGTCGAGGGAACCCAGGGTTTCCTGCCGCAACCTGAGAAAGACCTCAAGACTCCTTCTTCAACGCGTCTTGAGTCCCGATTTCCCTACCATGACTCGAGAGCATTTATGGGCTCCTCCTCATCACACGCATAGACACCTGACTTTCCTGGCGCCACACGAGAGGCTCCCTGAGCTCCCCGTCGTACTTCGTGAGAAAACTCATACTTGCGCTCCAACTCGAGAAAACCCACAAGACGCCCCCGTCATTGTGAGCTGAGGGCCTTCTTTCCTGTATGGCCTGGAGAGCAATCCCGAGTCCTCTCTCCAACTCCACAGGAGGCTTGACTCCCTGGAGGCCACTCAGTGGGCTCCAAGAGATACCTATCGCGACCCAGGAGGATATCAGAATCCTTTGCTTCCCCTCGAGCCGAGGCCTGACTCACTGGGTGAGTCTGGAATGCGTCCCCGTGATCCCTATCGCCCCTGGAGAGGAACATTAGGTCCTGGACACAAGCCTAGATGAGGTCTATTTTGACCTGCCATGACTCGAGAGCAATTCCCACCCAGCTCTCCCTGGCAACTCGAATGGAAGAATGGACTTCCCTGGGCCAACAGAAGAGGAAGCCTGAATTCCCCGTCGTAAGTCAACAATCCCATCGCAACTCGAAAAAAACCACGTGGTTTCCCCTTCATCACAAGATGAGGCCCTTGCCCGCCACAGCGTCTCAAGAGAAGTCCCACGTTTCATCTTGAAGTTTGAAACAGTATTTGGCAAGCTTCGTGAGACCCCAAAAGTTCCCTGACATACCGGTCTCACTCAAGGGGAACACCGAGGTTCCCGGCACCACTTCATCTGAGCCCCTTCTCCGCTCCTGATCGCGACAGTAGGGTCGATTAACCTGCTTTGTCTGGAAGGCTTTCCCGACCTTCCAGGGGCACCTCAGCATGAGGCCCGTCTCACGAGGAAATTCGAGACGTAGCCTCGTGTGTGGTGCCGCATTCCAAAAGACCCCGATTTCCTGGTCCGCTCTTAATAAGAACCCGATGCCCGCACACCACTTCGAAGGCAACCCTGTGGATGAAAGCACATCACGAGGGGGCACTGACACCCCCGTGCATTGTCTGGAAAAAACTGCAGGTTCCACACACAGCTCGACAAGTGGCCTGTCACTCCTTGAACAACTCGAGAGGCAAGCGGAGTTCCATTCCTCCACACAAGACGAGGCCTGACTCTCCTGTCCCAACTCTGCAGGGACCCTGCAATCTGAGTCAGAAATGGAGAGGAACCCTGAGGTTCCTTCCTGATCTCGAGATTAGGCCCTCTTCCATTGCAGCAAACCCAGTGGAGTCCCGAGAGGCCTCTCCCAGCTCCATAGTATCCCTGACTTCTCAGAGGCACCCTGAGAAGCTACCTGAGGTCACAGGCACAAGTCGAGGGAACCCAGGGTTTCCTGCCGCAACCCGAGAAAGACCTCAAGCGTCCTTTTTCATTGCGTTGAGCCCTGATTCCACTACCATGACTCGAGAGCAATGACGTACGCCCCCTCGCCACTCGTATGGAGACTTGACTTCCCTGACACCACACGAGAGGCTCCCTGAGCTCCCGGTCGTACCTTGTGAGAAACCCCACACTGGCACCGCAGCTCCAGAAAAACCACGAGACTCCCCCGACATCGCGAGATGAGGGCCTTCTTTTCCTGCATCGCCTGGAGAGCAATCCCGCGTGCTCTCTCCAAACTCCACAAGAGAGGAGCCAAGATTGCTGAGGAGTTGGACGGGGAGAACTCTTTCCCCCCCAAACAATTTCATCAAAAGAGCATTTAAACGTCGAGTAAATTCCACAATACAACTTATGAATGCTGCCAGAGGACATCAGGCACCCAGAAAAGAACCCAACTCTTGGAAAGTAGGTAGGAAAAAGTATAAAAGACAAAAAAAGAGACAAAAGAGGGAGGGAGGGATTTCCGTCCCGGGAAGATAGTCTTAAAAAGAGAAAAGTTTCCAAACACCAGGAAAGCTTTTCACTGCCAAATCTTTGCCAAGCTTTGGAAGCACAAAGGGCAACATAAGGGGGATAAAAATAAATAAACAATTAAGACTCGCAGATTGCAAGCCCTACGGTAACTCCCCCAGCCGCGAAGCAGTGCAGACGCCTGCTCACACCATTAGCAAGCAGGGGCTGGGCAGGGAGGCGCAGCGCGGGCTGCATTGCTTAGAGTAAAAATCTGGCCTGAATACCCTGAGCGCTATCTGAACGAAATAACTTGGACTAGCAAACCAGACTCTGGGATATCTACCACGCAAAAAGCCAGCCCTAACCTAAGACACCGCCAGGCCCGCGCACGGAACAAAGGACTGAACAGAGATAGCCGGCTGCAGACCTTCCCCCTCCGGTGACAGGCAGCCAGAGCCGGAAGGGGGCAATCGCAGCCCCAGAGAGACATTATCTATAAAACTGTAAGCAGGCTTCTTTGCTAACTAAAACTTCTTGGGGATCTGGACGGTCAACATCTGCCTGAGAAGGTGCGCCTGTTTTACACCCAGATAACCGAGTGGCGGGGAGGCGATAAGTCACAACATTGGCACTCGCCAAACACCTCATCACCTGAGCTGCTCGGACCTGGGAAGAGCACAAAACGCAGGCCCAACCGAGTCTGTGCCTCTGAGGACTACCCGAGTGCCTGAACCTGAGCGGCTTGGACCTGGGAGGTGCATGCAGCCCAGGGCCAGCCTCGGATTGTTCCCGGTGGAACAACCTAGAGCCCGAGCAGTGTGGGCAGGGAGGCTACACGCGCCGTGAGCGGGGGCAGACCCAGTGTGGCTGAGGCACTGCGAGCGCACGCCAGTGTTATTTGTTTGCAGCATCACTCCCTCCCTCCCTCCCCACAGCGCAACTGAACAAGTGAGCCTAAAAAAAAAGTGTCCTCCACCGTCCCCTTTGTGTCAGGGCGTAAACCAGACACTGAAGAGACCAGCAAACAAAAGAAGCTATAACAGAGGGAAACGCCTTGGAAGCTACAGGCAATAGATTAAAACCCTGTGGTTACTAGGACTACATAGGAAGGCGCCTATAGATCTTGAGAAATATAAGTCGGACCAAGGAACTAGCCAAAAATGAACCGAACCCACGATACTCACAACAAAACCAGAGAAAGTCCTAGATATATTTTTATGATCATTCTTACTTTTTTTTAATTTTTTTAATTTTAAGTTCTCTATTGTTCATTTAATTTTCACTTTTATAACCTATTACTTTGCAAAAAAAAGACCCTATTTTTTTCTTCTTCAGCAAACTTCATATATATATATATATATATATATATATATATATATATATATATATATAATAATTTTTGACCTTGTTTTTTTGTTTTGTTTTTTTTTTTTCTTCTTTTCTTTAACATTGTATTTTTGAAATTCCAAACTGTACTCTAGATTTTTAATTTATGCTTTTTGATATTTGATATCAATTTTGTACCTGTAGTTTCTTTATAATTTTTGCGACATTGCTTGTTTTTGTTTGTTTGTTTTCTCTTTAGTTTTCTTCTTCCTTTTTTTTAACATTGTATTTTTGAAATTCCAAACTGTACTCTAGATTTTTAATTTTTGCTTTTTGGTATTAGTTATCAATTTTGTACCTGTATTTTCTTGATAATTTTTGCGACCTTGTTTGTTTTTCTTTGTTCGTTTTTTCTCTCTTTCTTTTCCTTCTTCTTTTCTTTAACATCGTATTTTTGAAATTCCAAACTCTACTCTAGATTTTTAATTTTTGCTTTTATGTATTTGTTACCAATTTTGTACCTTTAAGAACCCAATCTTCAGTACCCATTTTTCACTAGGGAGCGAGATTACTGGCTTGACTGCTCTCTCTCCCTTTGGACTCTCCTTTTTCTCCACCAGGTCGCCTGTGTCTCCTCCCTAACCCCTCTCTACTCTACCCAACTCTGTGAATTTCTGTGTATTCCAGACGGTGGAGAACACTTAGGGAACTGATTACTGGCTGGATCTGTCTCCCTCCTTTTCATTCCCCCCTTTTATCCTTCTGGCCACCTCTGTCTCCTTCCTCCTTCTTCTCATCTCTGTATAACTCTGTGAACATCTCTGAGCGGTCCAGTTGTGGAGTGCACATAAGGAAGTGACTACTGGCCAGCCCACTCTCTCCACTATTGATTCCACCTGATCTCATTTGGGTCACCTCTAACTCCCTCCTCCCTCTTCTCTTCTCCATGTAACGCTGTGAACCTTTCTGAGTGGCCCTCACAGTAGAGAAACTTTTCTTCTTTAACGTAGATGTTTTATAAATGGTGCTGTGTAGAAGGAGAAGTTTTGAAACTACTGTAAAAGTAAGACAGATAACTGGAAGCAGGAGGCTTAAGTCCAAACCCTGACTCCAGGGAACTCCTGACTCCAAGGAACATTAATTGACAGGAGCTCATCAAATGCCTCCATACCGACACTGAAATCAAGCACCACACAAGGGCCAACAAGTTCCAGGGCAAGACATACCAAGCCAATTCTCCAGCAACAAAGGAACGCAGCCCTGAGCTTCAAGATACAGGCTGCCCAAAGTCACCCCAAAACCACAAACATCTCATAACTCATTACTGGACACTTCATTGCACTCCAGAGAGAAGAAATACAGCTCCACCCACCAGAACACGGACACAAGCTTCCCTAACCAGGAAACCTTGACAAGACACCTGTACAAACCCACACACAGCGAGGAAATGCCACAGTAAAGAACTCCACAAACTGCCAGAATACAGAAAGGACACCCCAAACTCAGCAATTTAAACAAGATGAGACAGAGGAATACCCAGCAGATAAAGGAACAGGATAAATGCCCACCAAACCAAACAAAAGAGGAAGAGATAGGGAATCTACCTGATAAAGAATTCCAAGTAAGGATAGTGAAATGGATCTAAAATCTTGAAATTAAAATGGAATCACAGATAAATAGCCTGGAGACAAGGATTGAGAAGATGCAAGAAAGGTTTAACAAGGACCTAGAAGAAATAAAAAAAGAGTCAATATATAATGAATAATGCAATAAATGAAATTAAAAACACTCTGGAGGCAACAAATAGTAGAATAACAGAGGCAGAAGATAGGATTAGTGAATTCGAAGATAGAATGGTAGAAATAAATGAATCAGAGAGGATACATGAAAAACGAATTAAAAGAAATGAGCACAATCTCAGAGACCTCCAGGACAATATTAAACGCTACAACATTCGAATCATAGGGGTCCCAGAAGAAGAAGACAAAAAGAAAGACCGTGAGAAAATACTTGAGGAGATAATAGTTGAAAACTTCCCTAAAATGGGAAAGGAAATACTCACTCAAGTCCAAGAAACCCAGAGAGTCCCAAACAGGATAAAGCCAAGGCGAAACCCCCCAAGACACATATTAATCACATTAACAAAAATCAAACACAAAGAACAAATATGAAAAGCAGCAAGGGAAAAACAACAAATAACACACAAGGGAATTGCCATAAGGATAACAGCTGATCTTTCAATAGAAACTCTTCAAGCAAGGAGGGAATGGCAAGACATACTTAAAATGATGAAAGAAAATAACCTACAGCCCAGATTTTTGTACCCAGCAAGGATCTCATTCAAGTATGAAGGAGAAATCAAAAGCTTTTCAGACAAGCAAAAACTGAGAGAATTCTGCACCACCAAACCAGCTCTCCAACAAATACTAAACAGGAAACACAAAAACGGTGTATAAATTCAAACCCCAAACAACAAAGTAAATGGCAATGGGATCATACTTATCAGTAATTACCTTAAACGTAAATGGGTTGAATGCTCCAACCAAAAGACAAAGTCTGGCTGAATGGATACAAAAACAAGACCCCTACATATGTTGTCTACAAGAGACCCACCTCAAAACAGGGGATACATACAGACTGAAAGTGAAGGGCTGGAAAAAGATTTTCCATGCAAATAGGGACCAAAAGAAAGCAGGAGTAGCGATACTCATATCAGATAAAATAGACTTTAAAACAAAGGCTGTGAAAAGAGACAAAGAAGGTCACTACATAATGATCAAAGGATCAATCCAAGAAGAAGATATAACAATTATAAATATATATGCACCCAACGTGGGAGCACCACAGTATGTAAGACAAATGCTAACAAGTATGAAAGGAGAAATTAACACTAACACAATAATAGTTGGAGATTTTAATACCCCACTCACACCTATGGATAGATCAACTAAACAGAAATTTAACAAGGAAACACAAACTTTAAATGATACAATAGACCAGTTAGACCTAATTGATATCTATAGGACAATTCATCCCAAAACAATGAATTTCACCTTTTTCTAAAGTGCACATGGAACCTTCTCCAGGATAGATCACATCCTGGGCCATAAAGCTAGCATTGGTAAATTCAAAAAAATAGAAATCATTCCAAGCATCTTTTCTGACCACAATGAAGTAAGATTAGATCTCAATTACAGGAGAAAAACTATTAAAAATTCCAACATATGGAGGCTGAACAACACGCTGCTGAATAACCAACAAATCACAGAAGAAATCAAAAAAGAAATCAAAATTTGCATAGAAACGGATGAAAATGAAAACACAACAACCCAAACCTTATGGGACACGGTAAAAGCAGTCCTAAGGGGAAAGTTCATAGCAATACAGGCACACCTCAAGAAACAAGAAAAAAGTCAAATAAATAAACTAACTCTACACCTAAAGCAACTAGAAAAGGAAGAAATGAAGAACCCCAGGGTTAGTAGAAGGAAAGAAATCTTAAAAATTAGAGCAGAAATAAATGCAAAAGAAACAAAAGAGACCATAGCAAAAATCAACAAAACCAAAAGCTGGTTCTTTGAAACGATAAATAAAATTGACAAACCATTAGCCAGACTCATCAAGAAACAAAGGGAGAAAAATCAAATCAATAAAATTAGAAATGAAAATGGAGAGATCACAACAGAAAACACAGAAATACAAAGGATCATAAGAGACTACTATCAACAATTATATGCCAATAAAATGGACAACGTGGAAGAAATGGACAAATTCTTAGAAAAGTACAACTTTCCAAAACTGGACCAGGGAAGAAATAGAAAATCTTAACAGACCCATCACAAGCACGGAAATGGAAACTGTAACCAAAAATCTTCCAGCCAACAAAAGCCCAGGTCCAGACGGCTTCACAGCTGAATTCTACGAAAAATTTAGAGAAGAGCTAACACCTATCCTGCTCAAACTCTTCCAGAAAATTGCAGAGGAAGGTAAACTTCCAAACTCATTCTATGAGGCCACCATCAGCCTAATACCAAAACCTGACAAAGATCCCACAAAAAAAGAAAACTACAGGCCAATATCACTGATGACATAGATGCAAAAATCCTTAACAAAATTCTAGCAATCAGAATCCAACAACACATTAAAAAGATCATACACCATGACCAAGTGGGCTTTATCCCAGGGATGCAAGGATTCTTCAATATCCGCAAATCAATCAATGTAATACACCACCTTAACAAATTGAAAAATAAAAACCATATGATTTTCTCAATAGATGCAGAGAAAGCCTTTGACAAAATTCAACATCCATTTATGATAAAAACTCTCCAGAAAGCAGGAATAGAAGGAACATACCTCAACATAATAAAAGCTATATATGACAAACCCACAGCAAACATTATCCTCAATGGTGAAAAATTGAAAGCATTTCCTCTAAAGTCAGGAACTAGACAAGGGTGCCCACTTTCACCATTACTATTCAACATAGCTTTGGAAGTTTTGGCCACAGCAATCAGAGCAGAAAAAGAAACAAAAGGAATCCAAATTGGAAAAGAAGAAGTAAAACTCTCACTGTTTGCAGATGACACGATCCTCTACATAGAAAACCCTAAAGACTCCACCAGAAAATTACTAGAACTAGTCAATGAGTATAGTAAAGTTGCAGGATATAAAATCAACACACAGAAATCCCTTGAATTCCTATACACTAATAATGAGAAAACAGAAAGAGAAATTAAGGAAACAATTTCATTCACCATTGCAACAGAAAGAATAAAATACTTAGGAATATACCTACCTAAAGAAACTAAAGACCTATATATAGAAAACTATAAAACACTGGTGAAAGAAATCAAAGAGGACACTAATAGGTGGAGAAATATACCATGTTCATGGATTGGAAGAATCAATATAGTGAAAATGAGTATACTACCCAAGGCAATTTATAGATTCAATGCAATCCCTATCAAGCTACCAACAGTATTCTTCACAGAGCTAGAACAAATAATTTAACAATTTGTATGGAAATACAAAAAACCTCGAATAGCCAAAGCGATCTTGAGAAAGAAGAATAGAACTGGAGGAATCAACCTACCTGATTTCAGGCTCCGCTACAAAGCCACAGTTATCAAGACAGTATGGTACTGGCACAAAGACAGAAATATAGATTAGTGGAACAAAATAGAAAGCCCAGAGATAAATCCACACACATATGGACACCTTATCTTTGACAAAGGAGGCAAAAATATACAATGGATTAAAGACAATCTCTTTAACAAGTGGTGCTGGGAAATCTGGTCAACCACTTGTAAAAGAATGAAACTAGAACACTTTCTAACACAATACACAAAAATAAACTCAAAATGGATTAAAGATCTAAACGTAAGACCAGAAACTATAAAACTCCTAGAGGAGAACATAGGCAAAACACTCTCTGAAATACATCACAGCAGGATCCTCTATGACCCACCTCCCAGAATATTGGAAATAAAAACAAAAATAAACAAATGGGACCTAATTAACCTTAAAAGCTTCTGCACATCAAAGCAAACTATTAGCAAGGTGAAAAGACAGCCTTCGGAATGGGAGAAAATAATAGGAAATGAAGCAACTGACAAACAACTAATCTCAAAAATATACAAGCAACTCCTACAGCTCAACTCCAGAAAAATAGATGACCCAATCAAAAAATGGGCCAAAGAACTAAATAGACATTTCTCCAAAGAAGACATACAGATGGCTAACAAACACATGAAAAGATGCTCAAAATCACTCATTATCATAGAAATGCAAATCAAAACCACTATGAGGTACCATTTCACGCCAGTCAGAATGGCTGCAATCCAAAAGTCTACAAATAATAAATGCTGGAGAGGGTGTGGAGAAAAGGGAACCCTCTTACACTGTTGGTGGGAATACAAACTAGTACAGCCACTATGGAGAACAGTGTGGAGATTCCTTAAACAACTGGAAATAGAACTGCCTTATGATCCAGCAATCCCACTGCTGGGCATACACACTGAGGAAACCAGAAGGGAAAGAGACACGTGTACCCCAATGTTCATCGCAGCACTGTTTCTAATAGCCAGGACATGGAAGCAACCTAGATGTCCATCAGCAGATGAATGGATAAGAAAGCTGTGGTACATATACACAATGGAGTATTACTCCGCCATTAAAAAGAATAGAATGAATCAGTTCTAATGAGGTGGATGAAACTGCAGCCTATTATACAGAGTGAAGTAAGCCAGAAAGAAAAACACCAATACAGTATACTAACGCATATATATGGAACTTTGAAAGACGGTAACAATAACCCTGAGTACGAGACAGCAAAAGAGACACTGATGTATAGAAGAGTCTTATGGACTCTGTGGGAGAGGGAGAAGGTGGGAAGATTTGGGAGAATGGCATTGAAACATGTAAAATATCATGTATGAAAAGAGTTGCCAGTCCAGGTTTGATGCATGACACTGGATGCTTGGGGCTAGTGCACTGGGACGACCCAGAGGGATGCTATGGGGGGGAGGAGGGAGGAGGGTTCAGGATGGGGAGCACATGTATACCTGAGGCGGATTCATTTTGATATTTGGAAAAACTAATACAATTATGTAAAGTTTAAAAATAAAATAAAATTTAAAAAAAATCCACAGGAGGCTTGACTCCCTTTAGGCCACTCAGTGGTCTCCAAGAAATACCCGTCGGGACTCGAGAGCAGAGCAGAGTCCTTTCCTTCCTCTCGAGATGAGGTCTGACTCCTCGGGTGCGTCTAAAATGCAACCCCGAGATCTCTGTCGCCCCTGGAGAGGAACATTAGGTCCTGGACACAAGCTTAGATGAGGTCTCTTTTGCCCTGAAGTGACTCGAGAGCAATCCCTAGCTCTCTCTCGCAACTCCAATGGAAGATTGGACTTCCCTGGGCCAACACAAGAGGAAGCCTGAATTCCCCATCGTAACTCGAGAATCCCGCCGAAACTCGAGAAAAACCACATGGTTACCCTGTCATCGCAAGATGAGGCCCTTGCCCGCTACAGAGTCTAAAGAGAAGTCCCAGGTTTCTTCTTGAAGTGTTTTCACACTTCAAGTGTGAAAACTTGGCACCCTTGATGCGATTCCAAAAGTTCCCCGACACCCTGGTCTCTCTCGAGGGGAACACCGAGGTTCCCGGTATGACTTCATCTGAGCCACTTCTCCCCTCCTGATTGCGACTGGAGGGTCGACTCCCATGCTTTGTCTGGAAGGGGTTCCCAACCTTCCCGGCGCACCTCAGGATGAGGCCGGTCTAACGAGAATATTTGAGGCGTAGCTTCATGGGTGGTAACACATGCTGAAAGACCCCGATTCCCCGGTCCGCTCTTGATAAGAACCCGATGCCCGGACACCTCTTGAAAGGCAACCCTGTGGAAGAAGGCACAACACGAAGGGGCACTGACACCCTCATGCATCGTCCGGAAAAACCCGCAGATTCCAAACACAGTTCGACAAGTTGCCTGTCACCCCGTGAATAACTCGAGAGGCAAGCGGAGTTCCATTCCTCCTTACAAGACGAGGCCTGACTCTCCTGTCCCAACTCTGCAGGGACCCTGCGATCAGAGTCAGAAATGGAGACGAACCCTGAGGTTCCTGCCTCCACTCGAGATGAGGCCCTCTTCTATTGCACCAAACCCAGTGGAGTCCCGAGAGGGCCCTCCCAACTCCAGGGTATCCTTGACTTCTCAGAGGCACACTGAGAAGCTCCCTGATGCCACCGGCACTAGTCGAGGGAACCCAGGGTTTACTGCCGTGACCCAAGAAACACCTTGAAAGGCCTTCTTTAACGGTTCTTGAGGCCCGATACACCTTCCATGACTCTAGAGCAATGACGCGCTCCCCCTCGCAATGCGCATGGAGACCTGACTTCCCAAGCGCCACATGAGAGGCTCCCTGAGCTCCCCGTAGTACCTCATGAGAAACCCCACACTGGCGCTGCAGCTCGAGAAAACCCACGAGACCCCCCCTTCATCGCGAGATGATGGCCTTCTTTTCCTGCATGGCCTGGAGAGCAATCACGAGTCCTCTCTCCAAACTCCACAGGAGGCTTGACTCCCTTTAGGCCACTCAGTGGGCTCCAAGAGATACCCGTCGCAACTCGAGAGGAGAGTGGAGTCCTTCGCTTCCCCTCGAGACAAGGACTGACTCCCCGGGTGCATCAGGAAAGCAACCCCGAGATCCCTGTCCCTCCTGGAGACGAACATTATGTCCTGGACACAAGTCTAGATAAGGTCTCTTTTGCCCTGCAGTAACTCAAGCTCAATCCCTAGCTCTCCCTCGCAACTCGAATGGAAGACTGGACTTCCCTGGGCCAACACAAGAGGAAGCCTGAATTTCCTGACCTAACTCGAGAATCCCGCCACAACTCGAGAAAAACGATGTGGTTAACCCGTCACCACAAGATGAGGCCCTTGCCAGCTACAGCGTCTCAAGAGAAGTCTCACGTTCCGTCTTGAAGTTTGAAAAGGTACTTAGCACCTTTGATGTGACTCCAAAAGTTCCCCGACATCCCAGTTTTACTCGAGGGGAACATCGAGGTTCCCGGCACCACTTCATCTGAGCCCCTTCTCCCCTCCTGATCGGGACAAGAGGGTCGATTCACTTGCTTTGTCTGAAAGGGTTACCGACCTTCCTGGTGCACCTCAGGTTGAGGTCCGTCTCAAGAAGAAATTCGAGACGTAGGCTTGTGGGTGGTGCCACATGCCGAAAGACACTGATTTCCTGGTCTGCTCTTGATAAGAATCTGAAGGCTGGATACCTCTTTGAAGGCAACCCTGTGTATGAAGGCAAAAAACGAAGGGGAACTGACACCCCCATGCATCGTCCGGATAAAACCGCAGGTTCCACACACAGCTCGACAAGTGGCCTGTTATCCGGTGAACAACTCGAGAGTCCAGTGGAGTTCCATTCCTCCACACAAGACGAGGCCTGACTCTCCTGTCCTAACTCTGTAGGGACTCTGTGTTCAGAGTCAGAAATGGAGAGCAACCCTGAGGTTCCTGCTTCAA
The DNA here is from genome assembly GCF_029407905.1 of Bubalus kerabau. Taxonomy (NCBI): domain Eukaryota; kingdom Metazoa; phylum Chordata; class Mammalia; order Artiodactyla; family Bovidae; genus Bubalus; species Bubalus kerabau. The sequence continues at coordinate 758,895 of NW_026577887.1, read as the reverse complement.
ATCGAGATGAGGCCCTCTTCTGACAAGGTCCAGCCTCGGCTGGTCCAGGGTTTTCGAAGGGGAGACAGAGTAGGCGACCTATTGATTTATTTATCGAAGATATAAAGAGTAATAGAATGAGGATAGCTCAGTAGGAAAATTTAGTGGAGAAAAGAAGCTGAGTAGCTTGGTTTATGCGGAAAATCAGTATAACCCGTGACACCAGGTTAGCTCTGACCACGGAGGCCGCAGGCTCCCTCTCGAATAGCGAAAAGTGCCCCACCTTAGACACCTTCTCAAGTGGTCTTCGAAGCCCAGGCAAATAAATGGTCGCAGAGGATATCCGCGCTCCAGATGGACACTAATCTGAAAATTGAGGGGAAGAATGACATTAGGAGACTAAGCGTTGGCAATCAAGGCCAGTAGCTTTATTTTCAACAGGGGTTTTTATACCCTAAGTTACACATAGAGGATAATGGGGATGCAAAGACAGCAGCCTTTGATCCTTATCAAAAACCAGAGTTTCTCTCCTGCAAATGTATCGTATACAAATGGTTTAGGTGATTTACATCATCTTCTAGCCAGAAGACCTATTAACATTTTATGACTCTTGACAAAGACTTATCAACCATAAGACTTATTTTCTCTAAGAGTAATTATTTTAAGGTTTGGCCCCATCTTTCGAAGATAAAATTGCATTCCTATAGGGCAGATGTGTAATGGGCTTACAACAAAGGAAATAATTTATTACCTTAAGGGTCTAAAGTTAGTAACACCAAGGCCACTACTTATTTCTTCTACATACCAACTATATTAATTAATACACATTCAAGGATACAATTCAGGGGATGTGGAAACTTGGCAACAAGCATTGGTTCATCAATGAAATCTTTTACTAGTTTTATTCTGACAGTTTCTAACCCTCTGAGAGGCTCTAAGCTATTTGAATATCTTAAGCTTCCCGTGCCTCTCGAGGCTCGGAGACTGTAAACAATTGTATGCATTGCTGTAGGAGACCGGGTAAACTTGTCAGGCGAGTTAGAGAGCCATCTGACGTGTTTGGATTTAAACACTCCTAATTGCCCAGGAACTTTATTAATTGGAGCTGTAAGTTAGCTCTTTGACAGAGAGAGTGAGATGGTGGTGGGGGACAGCCCCCAGTAAAGTCAGAGGGGAGAGCACAAAGCAATAAAGTAGGCAGACTCTGGTTTTGGGGGGTAGATGCTCAAGAATATCCGGGAGGACTCCCGAGGCTCGATCCCGCCTTTGTGTATGCCCAGCCTCCTTCCTCATGACCTTTGTCACGAGTGGAATGTCTCTCGCCGGCTCCCGGCATCTCCCCGTTTTGTATTTCTTAAAACAGCCAGATGTAGCTCAGTCGCGAGCCTCTGAATACTCTGCTGAAGAATCCTGACAATACAAGGAAGAATGATTATGAGAAGCAGAATTAAAGCAGCCACCGCAGCATAGCTAAAGACATTAGACAGAATATTCTTTCCTGAGATGTAGTTAGGGAAAGTATGGAAGAAATCATTTGCTGTTCCAGCAGCAGTAAAATCTAATCGGGAGTGCTCCATGGTTGCTATTTGATAGTGAAGTTTCCCTACGTCTCAACCAATGTCAGAGCTGTTCCAGATACCTGAAATATGGTTTTTAATCTTTTCCCATTCAAAATCTGTCTCATTTACTTTCAGGGGTGTTCCACATATCCACCGATAGTCAGCATGACTAGACAATGCCATTTTCACCTTTAAAGCCTGCAATTCAGTCCCAATATGTATTACTGCTTCCTCTAGGGCGTCTACCCTCATTTCTAATTTTCTCTCTATAGCTTCCTGTGTTGCCAATGTTAAAGAAACTTTTTTGGACATAGAATCAACATATTGAGCAGTATGTACTTGTTGAGTCAATGATATTGCTGCCACAGTAACAGAAGTGATTGCACTTATCAAAGCTGCTGTTCCCAAGATAAGTAAGCCCACAAACCGTCGTGTTTGCATTAAATCCTGTAGTTGTTGTAATACAGCAAGACCATAATTCAATAAGTGGTTACATCATAAGATAAGGTGGATGTTGTAGCATTACAAAGGAGCAAACATTATATTGAGGGTTTAAACAAGATGAACCAAGGAGCAGCTGTAGGCGTCAGCCCGGAGGAGCAGTGTCCCCAGCATCAGGAGGCAGAACGCGAGCGGCAGGCTGTGGGCCAAGGCGCCTATGGTGGGCGGAGGGGCAGGGTTCGTGGTTTAGGGCTAGCTGCCACCGCTTGGGCTCAGGGCGGTCCCTTCTCGCCGGTGGGGCCACGCTGGTCTGGACGGCACTCCGCGGGCGCGCTTTCCTCTCTGGCCCTCACTCGCTGCACAGACTTCTTTGCTCTAGGTCACGGGGTGCAGAGAGGTGGGTGCGAGGCGCTGCTGGTGGCATGGAGGCGAGATCTGGCTGGGGGAGGGGGAGCGAGCGAGTGCGCGCGCCGCGAACCTGGTCTTTGGGGAATGTGACATGACGAATTTGTCTGAGATCCAAACCGGAGAATCTGCATTCTGTAGAAATATACAAGCATACCCTCTCCCACAAGTTACCAACACATCTGGCCTTTTTCACTCTCCCGTAAGGAGGCCTTTTTACTTGACCAGGGGCCGAGTCGTAGCCTGTAATTCAGGCATCTAGTGTCTCATCATTGTAGTCTGCCCCTGTGTGTTTACGTTTAAGTGATTAATTACAATTGGAACATAACTTCACTATTTGTCTAGCTGTTTCCCTATGGATATGTTAATTTAGGTCTAATGTTTAGTTTAGGTCTCTGTATAAATTTAAGTAATAAATGTATAACCTCCTTATCTCATTTTGGTATACAGGTATACAGATATACCTAAATGCAAAATGCATTTATATATGTATTTATATATGGCAACAAGGATAAAGTTATTGACATATAATATATATAAATCAATATACTTGAATTAATCTTTATAATTAATATATTAATTAATATATATTACAACAATACAACACATACACAGCTAATACCAACCAACACAAACCAATATACTGTAATAATACATGTCACACATTTATAATTATACAGTATATAGAACATACATCATCACAGCACATCAATCCATACCAATTAATATCAGCCACACACACATTATATTACTGCCATATATATTTAATTATACAGTAGATATATATGTGTGTGTATATAGTGTACATATTAATTTATATACAAATTAATTAAGTATAGATCTATAAATAGAATTAGGTATACCTTTATTATATTTTATTTATACCCATACCTAATTAGGCAAACTGTAATTAGGCAAATACATTTATATTATGTATTTATAACAATATATAAAGTATTGTTAAATGTACCACCTGTACAGCATCTCCACCCCACATACCACTTTCTCTAATCCCACCAACTCATTTTCAGTATTATGTGTTGGCCAGGAGCTGGGCCAGTCTTTCCCAGCAATGTTAAGAGACGTCTGTTCCTGTGTCTAATAGCCCTGGCGTTTTATTCTCTTGAATTAAAAGATCTTTTAAAGGCCTTGGAACTGTAATTTCCTGCACCCAAAAGGCTAGATCACTAGATCCAAATGTTTTGTGGCTCTTAGCTTGAGAAGTCAAGTTTTTCCTTGTCTGATAGTAAGGTAAAAGTAAAAGCTGTGTTACTCTTTGACCTTTATTAATTTGTACAGTTTTGATAGGCAGTGAGATCAAGACTTTAATTTCTCAATATCATCAGAATCTACTACACCATGCACCAGCGAAATTTCTTTTCTTTCTTTTTTTTATTTAATTTTTTTTAAAAGAAAGCGAGCTATGCCCCAGGACAAATCTTAAAATGTCCTCAGATAGGGGGCCAGCCACTCCGGTTGGAATTGGAGTAAGCGGCACATCAGGGGTTAATATTGTTATTAAATCTCCTTGCCTTTTCGCTTTTCTCCTAGCCTGGGTGAGACCCCCCTGAGGGAGTTTTCTCCAAGGAGCACGCTCTGCATATTGTGTACTAAAAGCTCCTTTGTTTAAAAAACTTTTTATCTTCCTCAGTCTTAGGCAACACTTTGGGAGGCTTTGGGGGCAAAGTGGGGAACTCCTGGGTCCTGGGAGGCACAATCGAAGGTGGTGGCAGTGGCCTTAAATCAGAAAGTGGTGGATAAGCTTTTTAAAGGTTTGCGCAGAGGGGGAGGGAGCTCGCCAGGGCTCTCGGCTGCAGCGTCCTGTAAGCCCTCTCCTTCCTCGGGAGGTAGGCCACTTTCTCCCTCCTTTTTTTTTTTTTTCAGTGGCAGAAAATATGATCTGTGCAGTAAATGGAGACTCACCACCATCCACCTCTATAGCCTCCCCCATAGTCTATTTAACAGCCTCGTGACAGAGGTCCAGGACATTTCTAATCATATTCCACAGTCAATAAATATTTGTCTATTCTTAGATGCAGAGAAATCCATTTTTAATTTTTTTTAATTTTAGAGAATATTTTTATTTATTTTGTAACCTCTTTACCCTGGCTAAACTGCAGAGGGGACTAGAAAAGAAGCCTCAAGGTGAGGATCAAGTTCTTCCTTGGGACTAGAGAAAAGCCTTCTCCGGGAAACTCCTAGCGGTGGCCCTTTACCCCGACATGGAGGAGGAGGCATAGGGGGATGGGAGCGTCCCGAAGTTTTCCTCTTCTGTTCCGGAGATCCTTTAACTGTTTGGTAACTAAATCTTATGAACTGTCTGATCGGGGATGTTTCCCTCAACCTCCTAGGAGCGGATGGTCTGATTAGGGATGTTTTCTTAAACTTTTAGGAGCATCTTTAGCTTAAAAAAAAAAAATCCTCATCAGAATGGCATCGAGCTGCTGTTTCCTCTAAACCTTTTTCAAATTGAGGGGAGAGCTGATCTTTCTTTTCATCCCTATCTTTTACATGCTCATTGGCAGTCATAGCGGCTAGCCATTCATTTAGCTGTCGATAGCTAGGTATAGCCTCTTCATTTTCACTTTTCTTTATAACAGGTACCTTTTCAGATTTGCTTTTTTGTTTAACAGGTACTTTTCCAACTTTACTTTCCTCTTTAACAGGTACCTTTTCAAATTCATGAGCTGGATCTAAAACATCTCTAGTCATATTCCACAGAGGAAAGGTGTAAGTAGGGATTTTTTCCAAACATTGCTGAGCACAATAAGCTCTTAGCTGTTTTCCTAGTTTTTTCAAGATATCTAGGTTAACAGTGCCTTGTTGTAGAAACCAAGGGCAGTGGTCTTGTACAAATGTAAAAAATGATTGAATGGAAGATTTTTTAACCTTGATTCTTCTTTTACTTAATAACTGTAAAATTACTCCTATAAAGAGCTGTCTTTCATTTGATTCAGTGTTGCCCATGTCAGAAACTTAAGGATAGTAAAAGATTTTGCTTTTAGCTATCTAAAGATTAGGCCTTTTTTGTCAGCCTTTTTAGAAACCGTTTTTTCTCTCTAACTCTTCAACACTTCCCACTCCTCTCGCCCTGTCTATTCTACAGGGGGATCTGCAGCCCCCTAAGTGGGATCCTATCTGTCACGAAAACTGAACACTGGGGGAATGGGGTTGGGGATTTACCTTCGAAATGCCTGTCTCGGGCGCCACCTGCAGAGGTCCAGCCCCAGCTGATCCAGGGTATTCGAAGGGAAGATGGAGTAGGCGACCTATTTATATATTTATTTATTCATCAAAGATATAAAGAGTAATAGAATGAGGATAGCTCAGTAGGAAAATTCAGTGGAGAAAAGCAGCTGAGTAGCTTGGTTTACGCGGAAAATCAATATAACCCGTGACACCAGGTTAGCTCTGACCACGGAGGCTGCAAGTGCCCTCTAGAATAGAGGAAGGTGCCCCACCTTAGACACCTTATCGAGTGGGTCTTCGAAGCCCAGGCAAATAAATGGTTGCAGAGGATATCTGCGCTCCAGATGGACACTCATCTGAAAATTGAGGGGAATAATGACATGGGGAGACCAAGCGTTGGTGAGCAAGGCCCGTAGCTTTATTTTCAACACAGGTTTTAATACCCTAAGTTACACATAGAGGATAATAGGGGATGCAAAGTCAGCAGTCTTTAATCCTTATCAAAAACCAGGGTTTCTTTTCTGCAGATTTATCGTATAAAAATGGCTTAGATGATTTACATCATCTTCTGGCCAGAAGACCTATTAACATTTTATGACTCTTGACAAGACTTATCAACCATAAGAGTTATTTTCTCTAAGAGTAATTGTTTAAGGTTTGGCGCCATCTTTCGAAGATAAAATTGCATTCCTATAGGGAGGATGTGTAATGGGTTTACAACAAAGAAAAGAATTTATTACCTTAAGGGTCTAAAGTTACCAACATCAAGGCCACTACTTATTTTTTCTACATACCAACTATATTAATTAGCACACATTCAAGGATACAATTCAGGGGATGTGGAAACTTGGCAAAAAGCATTGGTTCATCAATGAAATCTTTTACTAGTTTTATTCTGACAGTTTCTAACTCTCTGAGAGGCTCTAAGCTATTTGAATATCTTAAACTTCCCGTGCGTCTCGAGGCTGGGAGACTGTACACAATCGTATGCATAGCTGTAGGAGACCGGGTAAACTTGTCAGGCGAGTTAGAAAACCATCTGAGGGGTTTGGATTTAAACACTACTAATTGCCCAGGAACATTATTAGTTGGAGCTGTAAGTTAGCTCTTTGACAGAGAGAGTGAGATGGTGGTGGGGGACATCCCCAGTAATGTCAGAGGTGAGAGAACAAAGCAATAAAGAAGGCAGACTTTGGTTTTTGGGGGTAGATGCTGAAGAATATACGGGGGAACTCCCCGAGGCTCGATCCCGCCTTTGCGTATGCCGAGACTCTTTCCTCATGACATTTGTCATGAGTGGAATGTCTCTCGCTGGCTCCCGGCAATCTTCCATTGCACCAAACGCAGTGGAGTCCCGAGAGGCCCCTCCCAACACCACAGTATCAGTGTCTTCTCAGAGGCACCCTGAGCAACTCCCTGAGGTCACCAGCACCAGTTGAGGGAACACAGGGTATCCTGCCGCAACACGAGAAAGACCTCAAGAGTCTGTCTTCAACGCGTCTTGAGGCCGGATTCCCCTACCATGACTCGAGAGCAATGACACGCTCCCCCTCGCCATGCGCATGGACACCTGACTTCCCTGGCGCCACATGAGAGGCTCCCTGAGCTCCCCGTCATACCTCGTGAGAAACCCCACACTGGCACCACAGCTCGGGAAAACCCACGAGACGCCACCGTCATCGCGAGATTGGGGACTTCTTTTCCTGCCTGACCTGGAGAGCAATCCCTGGTCCTTTCTCCAAACTTCACAGGAGGCTTTACTCCCTTTAGGCCACTCAATGGGCTCCAAGAGATACCTGTCGCGACTTGAGAGGAGAGCAGAGTACTTTGTTTCCCCTCGAGATGAGGCCTTACCTCGGGTGAGTCTGGAATGCAACCCCGAGATCCCTGTTGCCCCTGGAGAGGAACATTATGTCCTGGACAAAAGCCTAGATGAGGTCTATTTTGCCCTACAGTGACTCGAGAGCAACACCCATCTCTCCCTCGCAATTCGAATGAAGATTGGTCTTCACTGGGCCAACACAAGAGGAAGTCTGAATTTCCCGTTGTAACTCGAGAATCCCGCCCCAACTCTTAAAAACCACGTGGTTCCCCATTCATCGCAATATGAGGCCTTTGCACGCTACAGAGTCTCAAGAGAAGTCCCATGTTTCGTCATAAAGTTCGAAATGCTACTTGGCACCCTTGATGCGACCCCAAAAGTTCCCCAATATACCGGTCTCACTCCAAGGGAACACCGAAGTTCCTGGCACCACTTCATTTGAGCCCCTTCTCCCCTCCTGATCACGGCAGGAAGGTCGATCCCCCTGCTTTGTCTAGAAGGGGTTCCCGACCTTCATGGCGCACCTCAGGATGAGGCCAGTCTCACGAAGAAATTCGAGACGTAGCCTCGTGTTGGTGCCACGTGCCGAAAGACCCGATTTCTCGGTCTTGCTCTTGATAAGAACCCGATGCCCGGACACCTCTTCTAAGGCAACCCTGTGGATGAAGGCACTACACGAGGGGGCACTGGCAACCCTGTTCGTCGTCCGGAAAATCCCACAGGATCCACATACAGCTCCACAACTGGCCTGTCACCCCTTAAAAAACGAGAGAGGCAAGCGGAGTTCCCTTCCTCAGACAAGACGAGGCCTGAGTATCCAATCCCAACTCTGCAGGCACGCTTCGATCTGAGTCAGAAATGGAGAGGAAACCTGAGGTTCCTGCCTCAACCCGAGATGAGGCCCTCTTCCATTAAAACAAACCCAGTGGAGTCCCGAGAGGCCACTCCCATCTCCACAGTATCCCTGACTTCTCATAGGCATTCTGAGAAGCTCCTTGAGGCCACCGGCAAACGTCGAGGGAAATAAGGGTTTCCTGCCACAACCGAAGAAAGACCTCGAGAGTCCTTCTTCAATGCGTCTTGAGGTCAGATTCCCCTACCATGGCTCGAGAGCAATAACGCGCTCCCCCTCGCCACGCACAAGGAGACCTGACTTCCCTGGCGCCACATGAGAGGTTCCCTGAGCTCCCCGTCGTACCTCGTGTGAAAACCCACACTGGCGCCGCAGCTCGAGAAAACACACAAGACCCCTCCGTCATCGCGAGATGAGGGCCATCTTTTCCTGCATGGCCTGGAGAGCAGTCCCAAGTCCTCTCTCCAAACTTCACAGGAGGCTTGACTCCCTTTAGGCCACAAAGTGGGCTCCAAGAGGTGCCCGTCGCAACTCGAAAGGAGAGCGGAGTCCTTTGCTTCCCTTCAACACGAGCCCTGACACCCTGGGTGAGTCTGCAATGCAAACCTGAGATCCCTGTGGCCCTTGGAGAGGAACATTAGGTCCTGGACACAAGCCTAGATGAGGTCTCCTTTGCCCTGCAGTGACTCGAGTGCAACCCCCAGCTCTCCCTCGCAACTCGAATGGATGATTGGACTTCCCTGGCCCAACACAAGAGGAAGCCTGAAATCCCCGTCGTAACTCGAGAATCCCGCCGCAACTCGAGAAAAACCACGTGGCTCCCCCGTCATTGCAAGATGAGGCCCTTGGCCGCTACAGCATATCAAGAGAAGTCCCACGTTCCATCCTGAAGTACAAAACGGTACTTGACACCCTTGATGCGACCCCCAAAGTTCCCTGACATACCGGTCTCACTCGAGGGAAACACCAAAGTTCATGGCACCACTTCCTGTGAGCCCCTTCACCCCTCCTGATCGCGACAGGAGGGTCGACTCCCATGCTTTGTCTGCAAGGGGTTCCCGACGTTCCCCGCGAACCTCCGGATGAGGCCGGTCTCATGAGGAAATTCAAAAAGTAGCCTCATGGTTGGTGCCACATGTTGAAAGATCCCGAATTCCCGGTCCACTCTAGATAAGAACCTGACGCCCGGACATCTCTTCGAAGGCAACCCTGTGGATGAAGGCACAACACGAAGGGACACTGACATCCCCATGCATCATCTGGAAAAACCCGCCGATTCCACTCACAGCTCCAAATGTGGACTGTCACCCCGTGAACAACTCGAGAGGCAAGTGAAGTTGCATTCCTTCACACAAGACGAGGCCTTACCCTCCTGGCCCAACTCTTCAGGGACCCTGCGATCGGAGTCAGAAATGGAGAGGAACCCTGAGGTTCCTGCCTCAACTAGAGAAGAGGCCCTCTTCCATTGAACCAAACTCAGTGGTGTCCCGAGAGGCCCCTCCCAACACCACAGTATCCCTGAATTCTCAGAGGCTCCCTGAGAAGCTACCTGAGGTCACTGGCACAAGTCGAGGGAACCCAGAGTTTCCTGAAGTAACCCGAGAAAGACTTGGAGAGTCCTTTTTCAACGTCTCTTGATGCCCGATTCCCCTACCATGACTCCAGAGCAAGGACGCGCTCCCCTCGCCACAAGCAGGAAAACTGACTTCCCTAGTACCACACAAGAGGCTCCCTGAGTACCCCATCGTACCTCGTGAGAAAACCCACACTGGCGCCGCAGTTCGAGAAAAACCACAAGATGCCCCCGTCAAGGAGAGATGGGGGCCTTCTTTTCCTGCCTGACCTGGAGAGCAATCCCTGGTCCTCTCTCCAAACTTCACAGGAGGATTGACTCCCTTTAGGCCACTCAGTTGGGTCCAAGAAATACCCGGTGCGACTCGAGAGGAGAGCGGAGTCCTTTGCTTCCCTCGAGACGAGGCCTGACTCCCCGGGTGAGTTTGGAATGCAACCCCGAGATCCCTGTCGCCCCTGGAGTGGAACATTATGTCCTAGACACAAGCCTAGATGAGGTCTATTTTGCCCTACAGTGATCGAGAGCAACGTCCATCTCTCTCTCACAATTTGAATGGAAGATTGGGCTTCCCACGGTCAACACAAGAGGAAGTCTGAATTTCCCATCGTAATTCGAGAATTCAGCCTCAAGTCTTAAAAACCATGTGGTTCCCCCTTCATCACAATATGAGGCCCTTGCCAGCTAGAGTCTCAAGAGAAGTCCCACGTTCCATCTTAAAATTCGAAATGCTACTTGGCACCCTTGATGCGACCCCAAAGTTCCCCAACATACCGGTCTCACTCCAGGGGAACACCGAAGTTCCCGGTGTCTCCAGGGAAGTCCCATGTTCCGTTGTTAAGTGCGAAACGGTACTTGACACCCTTGATGCGACCGCAAAAGTTCCCCGACACGCTGGGTTCCCTCGAGGGGAACACCAAGGGTCCCGGCACCACTTCATCTGAGCCCCTTCTCCCCTCCTGATCGCGACAGGAGAGGCGATTCCCCTGCTTTCTCTGGAAGGGGTTCCCGGCCTTCCCGTTGCACCTCAGGATGAGGCCGGTCTCAGGAGGAAATTCGAGACTAGCCATGTGTGAGGTGCCACGTGCCGAACGACACCGATTTTCCGGTCCGCTCTTGATAAGAACCCGATGCCCGGACCCCTCTCCGAAGGCAACCCTGTGAGTGAAGGCACAACACGAAGGGGCACTGACACCCCCGTGCATCATCCGGAAAAACCCGCAGGGTCTACACACAGCTCGACAAGGGGCCTGAGACTCCCGGAACAACTCGAGAGGCAACCAGAATTCCATTCCTCAGACAAGACGAGGCATGACTCTCCTGTCCCAACACTGCAGGGACCGTGCAGTCGGAGTCAGAATCGGAGAGGAAGCCTGAGGTTCCTGCCTCCCCTCGAGATGAGGCCCTCTTCCATTGCGCCGAACCCAGCAGAGTCCCGAGAGGCCCTGCCAACTCCACAGCATTCCTCACCTCTCAGAGGCACCCTGGTAAGTTCCCTATAGTCCCCTGCAGAAGTCGAGGGAAACGAGGGTTTCCCGCCGCCAACCGAGAAAGACCTCGAGAGTCCTTCTTCAATGCGTCTTGAGGCCCTAGCCACTTCCCATGACTCGAGAGTGATGACCAGCTCCTCCTCGCCATGCGCATGGAGACATGAGTTCCCTGGCGCCGCACGAGAGGCTCCCTGAGGTCCTCGTCGTGCCTCGTGAGAAAACCCCCACGGGCGCCGCAGCTCGAGGAAACCCATGAGATGCCCCCGTCATCGCGAGATGAGGGCCTTCTTTTCCTGCCTGACCTGGAGAGCAATCCCGAGTCCTCTCTCCAAACTGAAGAGGAGGCTCGACACCCTTGAGTCCACTCATTGGGCTCCAAGAGATCCGTGTCGCGACTTGAGAGGAAAGTGGAGTCCTCTGCTTCCCCTCGAGGCGAGGCCTGACTCCCCGGGGGAGTCTGGAATGGAAACCCGAGATCTCTGTCTTCCCTTGAGAGGAATATTAGGTCCTGGACACACGCCTCGATGAGGTCTCTTTGGCCCTGTAGTGACTCGAGCAGAACCCCCAGCTTTCCCTCGCAACCCGAGGGGAAGATTGGGCTTCCCAGGGCCAACCCAAGAGGAAGCCTGAAATCCCCGTCGTTTTCGAGAATCCAGACGCAACTCGAGAAAAACGACGTGGTTCCAACGTCTTCACAGGATGAGGCCCTTGCCCGCTACAGCATCTCCAGGGAAGTCCCATGTTCCGTCCTGAAGTGGGAAACGGTACTTGGCTCCCTTGATGCGACCCCTAAAGTTCCCTGAAACGCCGGGTTCCCTCGAGTGGAACACCTAGAGTCCCGGCCCCACTTCATCTGAGCCCCATCTCCCCTCCTGATCGCGACAGGAGAGTCGATTCCCCTTCTTTGTGTGGAAGGTGTTCCCGGCCTTCCCGGCGCAACTCAGGATGATGCTGGTCTCACGAGGAAATTCGAGATGAGCCACGTGGGTGGTGCCACATGTCGAACGACCCCGATTTCCCAGTCTGCTCTTGAAATGAACCTGATGCCCGGACACCTCTTTGATGGCAACCCTGTGGGGGAAGGCACAAAACGAAGGGGCAATGACACCCCCGTGCATCTTCTGGAAACACCCGCAGGTTCCACACACAGCTCGACAAGGGGCCTGAGACCACTGAACGACTCGAGAGGCAAGCAGAGTTCCATTACTCAGACAAGACGAGGCCTGACTCTCCTGTCCCAACCCTGCAGGGACCCTGCGGTCGGAGTCAGAAATGGAGAGGAAGCGTGAGGTTCCTGCCTCCAATCGAGATGAGGCCCTCTTTCATTTCGTCAAACCTAGTGGAGTCCCGAGAGGCCCCTCTAACTCCTCAGTATCCCTCACCTCTCAGAGGCACCTGGGAAGTTCCCTAAGGTCCCCGGTAGAGGTCGAGGGAAACGAGTGTTTCCCGCCCCAAACCAAGAAAGACCTCGAGAGTCCTTCTTAAATGCGTCTTGAGGCCCTAGTCCCTCCCATGACTCCAGAGCAATGACGCGATCTGCCTGGCCACACGCATGGAGGCCTGACTTCTCTGGCGCCGCACGAGAGGCTCCCTGAGCTCCCCATCATATCTCGTGAGAAACCCCACACTGGCGCCGCAGCTCGAGAAAACCCATGAGAATCTCCCGTCATCACGAGAGGAGGGCCATCTTTAACTGAATGGTATGCAGATCAAGCGTGAACCTTCTGTCCAAGCTACACAGGACGCTTGACTCCCTTTAGGCCACTCATTGGGCTCCAAGAGTTACACGTCACGACTCGAGAGGATAGTGGAGTCCTTTGCTTCCACTCGAGACGAGGCGTGACCCACCGGGTGAGACTGGAATGCGACCCCGATATCCCTGTTGCCCCTGGAGAGGAACACTACGTCCTGGACCCAAGCCTAGATGAGGACTCTTTGCCCTGAAGTGACTCGAGAGCAACCCACACCTCTCTCCGACAAGTTGAATGGAAGATTGGACTTCCTGGGGCAACACAAGAGGAAGCCTGAATTCCCCGTCGTAACTCGAGAATCCCGCCTCAACTCGAGAAAAACCACGTGTTTCCCTCGTCATCACAATATGAGGCCCTTGCCCGCTAGAGCATCTCCAGAGAATTCCCACGTTCCGTCTTGAAGTGCGAAACTGTACTTGGCACCCTTGATGCGACCTCAAAAGTGCCGTGACATACCGGTCTCACTCGAGGGGACCACCGAGGTTCCCGGCACCACTTCATCTGAGCCCCTTCTCCCCTTCTGATTGCGACCGGTGGGTCGATTCCCCTGCTTTGTCTGCAAGGGTTCCCTACCTTCCCGGCGAACCTCAGGATGAGGCCGGTCTCCCGAGGAAATTCGAGACGTAGCCTCGTGGGTGGTACCACATGCTGAAAGACCCCAATTTTCTGGTACGCTCTTGAAAAGAACCCGATGCCCGGACACCTCTTTGAAGGCAACCCTGTGGATGAAGGCACAACACGAAGGGGCACTGACACCCCTGTGCATCGTCCGGAAAAACCCGCAGGTTCCACACACAGCTCAACAAGTGGCCTGTCACTCCTTGAACAACTCGAAACGCAAGCGGAGATCCATTCCTCCACGGAAGACGAGGCGTGACTCTCTTGTCCGTACTCGGCAGGTACTCTGCGACCCGAGTCAGAAATGGAGAGGACCCCTGAGGTTCCTACCTCCATTCGAGATGAGGCCCTCTTCGATTGCACCAAACGCAGTTGAGTAACGAAAGGCCCCTCCCAAATCCACAGTGTCCCTGACTTCTCAGAGGCACCCTGAGAAGTTGCCTGAGGTCACCGACACAAGTCGAGGGAACCCAGGGTTCCCTGCCGCAACCCGAGAAAGACCTCGAGAGTCCTTCTTCAATGCGTCTTGAGGCCCGATTCGCCTACTATGACTCGAGAGCAATCACGCACTCCCCTTCACCACACGCACGGAGACCTGACGTCTCTAGCACCACACGAGAGGCTCTCTGAGCTCCCCGTCGTACCTCGTGAGAAATCTGATACTGGCGCCGCAGCTGGAGAAAACCCACGAGACGCCCCCGTCATCGCGAGATGAGGGCCTTTTTTCCTACATGGCCAGGAAAACAATCCCGAGTCATCTCTCTAAACTCCATAGGAGGCTTCACTCCCTTTACGCCACGCAGTGGGCTCCAAGAAATACCCGTCGCGACTCGACAGGAGAGCGGAGTCCTTTTTTGCCCCTCAAGACGAGGCCTGACTCTCCGGGTGAGTCGAGAATGCAACCCCGAGATCCCTGTCTGCCCAGTAGTGGAACACTAGGTCCTGGACACAAGCGTAGATGAGGTCTATTTTGCCCTGCAGTGACTGGAGAGCAATCCCCAGTTCTAACTCACAATTCGAATGAAAACTGGACTTCCCTGGGCCAGTTGAAGAGGAAGCCTGAATTCCCGGTTGTAACTCGAGAATCCCGCCCCAACTCAAGAAAAACCACGTGGTTCCCCCGTCATCGAAAGATGAGGCCCTTGCCCGCTACAGCGTCTCAAGAGAAGTCCCACGTTCCGTATTGAAGAGCGAAAAGTTACTTGGAACCCTTGATGCGACCCCAAAAGTTCCCCGACATACCAGTCTCACTTGAGGAGAACACCGAGGTTCCCGGCACCACTTCATCTGAGACTCTTCTCCCCTCTTGATCGCGACAGGAGGTTCGATTCCCCTGCTTTGTCTGGAAGGCGTTCCCGACCTTCCTGGCGCACATCAAGATGAGGCCAGTCTCACGAGGAAATTCGAGACATAGCCTCGTGGGTGGTGCGGCATGCCAAAAGACCCCGATTCCCTGGTCCGCTCTTGATAAGAACCCGATGGCAGAACCCAACTCGAAGGCAATCCTGTGGAACAAGGCACAACACGAAGGGGCAGTGACACCCCAGTGCATCGTCCAGAAAAACCCGCAAGTTCCACATACAAATCGACAAGTGGCCTGTCACCCCATGAACAACGCGAGAGTCAAGCGGAGTTCCATTCCTCCACACAAGACGAGGCCTGACTCTCCTGTCCCAACTCTGCAGGGACTCTGCGATCCGAGTCAAATCCGGCGCATTCGAAGCCAGGAGAGGAACCCTGTGGTTCCTGCTTCAACTTGTCATGAGGCCCTCTTCCATTGCACCAAACCCAGTGGAGTTCCGAGAGGCCCCTCCCAACTCCACAGTGACCCTGACTTCTCAGAGGCACACTGAGAAGCTTCCTGAGGTCACTGGCACAAGACGATGGAACCCAGGGTTTCCTGCTGCAACCCAAGAAAGACCTCGAGAGTCCTTCTTTAACACGTTTTCAGGCCCAATTCCCCTACCATGACTCGAGAACAATGACGGGCTCCCTCTCACCACGTGCATAGAGACCTGACTGCCCTGGCACCACATGAGAGGCTCACTGAGCTCCCAGTCTTACTTCGTGAGAAACCCCACACTAGCGCCACAGCTCGAGAAAACCTACGAGACGCCCCAGTCATCGGGAGATGAGGGCCTTCATTTCCTGCATTGCCTGGAGAGCAATCCCGTGTCCTCCCTCCAAACACCAGAGGAGGTTTGACTCCCTTTAAGCCACTCAGTGGGCTCCAAGACATACCCGTCCGACTCGAGAGGAGAGCAGAGTCCTTTGCTTCCCCTCGAGACGAGGCCTGACTCCAGGGTGAGTCTGGAATGCAACCCCGAGATTCCTGTTGCCCCTTGACATGAACATTAGGTCCTGCACACAAGCCTTGGTGGGGTCTCTTTTGCCTTCAGTGACTAGAGCGCACCTCCAGCTCTTCCTCGAATCTCGAATGGAAGATAAGACTTTTGTGGGCCAACACAAGAGGAAGCATGAATTCCCTGTGGTAACTCAAATATCCCACCGCAACTAGAGAAAAACGAAGTGGTTCCCCAGTCATTCCAAGATGAGGCCCTTGCCCGCTGGAGCACACCAAGAGAAGTCCCACGTTCAAATTGAAGAGCGAAACGGTACTTGGAACGTTATGCGACCCCAAAAGTTACCCGACATACCTGTCTCACTTGAGGGAAACACCGAGGTTCCCAGCAGCACTTCATCTGAGCCACTTCTCCCCTCCTGATCGCCACAGGAGGGTCGATTCCTCTGCTTTGTCTGGAAGGGTTTCATGACCTTCGCGGCACACCTCAGGATGAGGACGGTTTCATGAGTAAATTCGAGACTAGCCACGTGGGTGGTGCCAAATGCTGAACGACCCCGATTTCCCAGTCCACTCTTCATAAGAACACGATGCCCGGACACCTCTTCGAAGGCAACCCTGTGGATGAAGACACAAAACGAAGGGTCACTGACACCCCCATGCATCGTCTGGAAAAACCTGCAGATTCCACACACAGTTTGACAAGGGGCCTGAAACCCCATGAACATCTCGAGAGGCAAGCGGAGTTCCATTCCTCAGAAAAGACATAGCCTGACTCTCCTGTCCCAACTCTGCTGGGACACTACGATAAGAGTCAGAATTGGAGAGGAAGACTGAAGTTCCTGCCTCCACTCGAAATGAGGCCCTCTTCCATTGCGACAAACCCAGTGGAGTCCCGAGAGGCCCCACCAACTCCACAGCGTCCCTCACCTCTCAGAGGCACCCTGGGAAGTTCCCTCAGGTCCCCGGCAGAAGTCGGGGGAAACGAGGGTTTCATGCTGCAACCCAAGAAAGACATCGAGAGTCCTTCTTCAACGCGTCTTGAGGCCCTAGTCCCCTCCCATGACTCGAGAACAATGACGCGCTCGTTCTCGCCACGTGCATGGAGACATGACTTCCCTGGCGCCGCATGAGAGGCTCCCTGAGATCCTCGTCGTGCCTCGGGAGAAAACCCCCACGGGTGCCGCAGCTCGAGGAAACCCCTGAGATGCCCCCGTCCTCGCGAGGTGAGGGCCTTCTTTTCCTGCCTGGCCTGGAGAGCAATCACGAGTCCTCTCTCAAAAGTGAAGAGGAGGCTGGACTCCCTTGAGGCCACTCAGGGGGAACCAAGATATCAGCGTCGCGACTCGGGAGGAGAGCGGAGTCCTTTGCTTCCCCTCGAGGCGAGGCCTGACTCCCCGGGGGAGCATGGGATGCAACCCCGAGATCCTTGTCTTCCCTGGAGAGGAGCATTAGGTCCTGGACACACGCCTAGATGAGGTCACTTTGGCCCTGCAGTGACTCGAGTGCAACTCCCAGCTTTCCCTCGCCACTAGAATAGAAGGTTGGGCTACCCAGGGCCGACACAAGACGAACCCTGAAATCCCCCGTCGTAACACGAGAATCCCGCCGCAACTCGAGAAAAACCACGTGGTTCCCACCTCTTGGCAAGATGAGCCCCTTGGCCGCGACGGCGTCTCAAGGGAAGTCCCCTGTTCCGCCCTGAAGGGCGAAACGGTCCCTGACAGCCTTCCTGCGACCCCCAAAAGTCCCCCGACACGCCGGGGTCCCCCAAGGGGAACACCGAGGGTCCCGGCACCGCTTCCTCTGAGCCCCTTCTCCCCTCCTGATCGCGACAGGAGAGGCAATTCCCCTGCGTGGTCTGGAAGGGGTTCCCGGCCTTCCCGGCGCACCTCAGGATGAGGCCGGTCTCACGAGGAAATTCGAGACGAGCCACGTGGGTGGGGCCACATGCCGAACGCCCCCGATTCCCCGGTCCGCTCTTGAGAAGGACCCCAGGCCCGGACCCCTCTTCAAAGGCAACCCTGTGGGTGAAGGCACAACACGAAGGGGCACTGCCACCCCCGTGCATCGTCCGCAAAGACCCGCGGGTTCCACACACAGCTCGACGAGGGGCCTGAGACCCCCTGAGCAACTCGAGAGGCCAGCGGGGTTCCCTTCCTCAGGCAAGACGAGGCCTGACTCTCCTGTCCCAACTCTGCAGGGACCCTGCGGTCGGAGTCCGAAACGGAGAGGAAGCCTGACGTTCCTGCCTCCCCTCGAGGTGAGGCCCTCTTCGGTTGCGCCAGACCCAGCGGGGTCCCGAGGGGCCCCGCCACCTCCACAGGATCCCTCGCCTCTCAGAGGCACCCTAGGAAGTTCCCTAAGGTCCCCAGCAGAAGGCGAGGGAAACGAGGGTTTCCCGCCGCCCCCCGAGAAAGACCTCGAGAGTCCTTCTTCAACGTGTCTCGAGGCCCTAGTCCCCTCCCGTGACTCGAGTGCCAGGACACGCTCCCCCTCGCCACGCGCATGGAGACCTGACTTCCCTGGCGCCGCACGAGAGGCTCCCTGAGATCCTCGTCGTGCCTCGGGAGAAAACCCCCACGGGCGCCGCAGCTCGAGGAAACCCCTGAGACGCCCCCGTCCTCGCGAGCTGAGGGCCTTCTTTTCCTGCATGGCCTGGAGAGCAATCCCGGGTCCTCTCTCCAAACGGAAGAGGAGGCTGGACTCCCTTGAGGCCGCTCAGGGGGCTCCAAGAAACCCGCGTCGCGACTCGAGAGGAGAGCGGAATCCTTGGCTTCCCCTGGAGACGCGGCCTGACTCCCCAGGGGAGCCTGGAATGCAACCCCGAGATCCCTGCCTTCCCTGGAGAGGAATATTAGGTCCCGGACACACGCCTAGGTGAGGTCTCTTCGGCCCTGCAGTGACTCGAGCGCAAGCCCCAACTTCCCCTCGCTACCCGAGGGGAAGATTGGGCTTCCCAGGGCCAACCCAAGGGGAAGGCTGAGATCCCCGTCGTAACTCGAGAATCCCGCCGCAACTCGAGAAAAACCACGTGGTTCCCACCTCTTGGCAAGATGAGGCCCTTGCCCGCGACGGCGTCTCAAGGGAAGTCCCCTGTTCCACAATGAAGGGCGAAACGGTCCCTGCCAGCCTTCCTGCGACCCCCAAAAGTCCCCCGACACGCCGGGTTCCCTCGAGGGGAAAACCGAGGGTCCCGGCACCGCTTCCTCTGAGCCCCTTCTCCCCTCCTGATCGTGACAGGAGAGGCGATTCCCCTGCGTGGTCTGGAAGGGGTTCCCGGCCTTCCCGGCGCTCCTCAGGATGAGGCCGGTCTCACGAGGAAATTCGAGACGAGCCACGTGGGTGGGGCCACATGCCGAATGCCCCCGATTCCCCGGTCCGCCCTTGAGAAGGACCCGAGGCCCAGACCCCTCTTCGAAGTCAACCCTGTGGGTGAAGGCACAACACGAAGGGGCACTGCCACCCCCGTGCATCATCCGCAAAGACCCGCGGGTTCCACACACAGCTCGACGAGGGGCCTGAGACCCCCTGAGCAACTCGAGAGGCCAGCGGGGTTCCCTTCCTCAGACAAGACGAGGCCTGACTCTCCTGTCCCAACTCTGCAGGGACCCTGCGGTCGGAGTCCTAAACGGAGAGGAAGCCTGACGTTCCTGCCTCCCCTCGAGGTGAGGCCCTCTTCCGTTGCGCCAGACCCAGTGGAGTCCCGAGGGGCCCCGCCACCTCCACAGGATCCCTCGCCTCTCAGAGGCACCCTGGGAAGTTCCCTAAGGTCCCTGGCAGAAGGCGAGGGAAACGAGGGTTTCCCGCCGCACCCAAGAAAGACCTCGAGAGTCCTTCTTCAACGCGTCTCGAGGTCCTAGTCCCTCCCGTGACTCGAGAGCCAGGACGCGCTCCCCCTCGCCACACGCATGGAGACCTGTCTTCCCTGGCGCCGCTCAAGAGGCTCCCTGAGATCCTCGTCGTGCCTCGGGAGAAAACCCCCACGGGCACCGCCGCTCTAGGAAACCACTGAGACGCCCCCGTCCTCGCGAGCTGAGGGCCTTCTTTTCCTGCATGGCCTGGACAGCAATCCCGGGTCCTCTCTCCAAACGGAAGAGGAGGCTGGACTCCCTTGAGGCCGCTCAGGCGGCTCCAAAAGACCCGCGTCGCGACTCGAGAGGAGAGCGGAGTCCTTGGCTTCCCCTCGAGACGAGGCCTGACTCCCCGGGGGAGCCTGGAATGCAACCCCGAGATCCCTGCCTTCCCTGGAGAGGAATATTAGGTCCCGGACACACGCCTAGGTGAGGTCTCTTCGGCCCTGCAGTGACTCGAGCGCAACCCCCATCTTTCCCTCGCAACCCGAGGGGAAGATTGGGCTTCCCAAGGCCAACCCAAGGGGAAGGCTGAGATCCCCGTCGTAACTCGAGAATCCCGCCGCAACTCGAGAAAAACCACGTGGTTCCCATCTCTTGGCAAGATGAGGCCCTTGCCCGCGACGGAGTCTCAAGGGAAGTCCCCTGCCACGCCCTGAAGGGCGAAACGGTCCCTGACAGCCTTCCTGCGACCCCCAAGAGTCCCCCGACATGCCGGGTTCCCTCGAGGGGAACACTGAGGTTCCCGGCACCGCTTCCTCTGAGCCCCTTCTCCCCTCCTGTTCGCGACAGGAGATGCGATTCCCCTGCGTGGTCTGGAAGGGGTTCCCGGCCTTCCCGGCGCACCTCAGGATGAGGCCGGTCTCACGAGGAAATTCGAGAGGAGCCACGTGGGTGGTGCCACATGCCGAACCCCCCCGATTCCCCGGTCCGCCCTTGAGAAGGACCCGAGGCCCGGACCCCTCTACGAAGGCAACCCTGTGGGTGAAGGCACAACACGAAGGGGCACTGCCACCCCCGGGCATCGTCCGCAAAGACCCGCGGGTTCCACACACAGCTCGACGAGGGGCCTGAGACCCCCTGAGCAACTCGAGAGGCAAGCGGGTTTCCCTTCCTCAGACAAGACGAGGCCTGACTCTCCTGTCAAAACTCTGCAGGGACCCTGCGGTCAGAGTCCGAAACGGAGAGGAATCCTGAGGTTCCTGTCTCCCCTCGAGGTGAGGCCCTCTTCCATTGCACAAAACCCAGATGAGTCGCGAGAGGCCCCTCCCAACTCCACAGTATCCTTGAATTCTTAGAGGCACCTTGAGAATCTACCTGAGGTCACCGGCACAAGTCCAGGGAACCCAGGGTTTCCTGCTGCAACCCGAGAAAGACCTTGAGAGTCCTTCGGCGCGTCTTGAGGCCCGATTCCCCTACCATGACTCGAGAGCAAAGACCCGCTCCCCATCGCCATGCGCATGGATACCTGACTTCCCTGACTCCTGAAGAGAGTCTCCCTGAGCTCCCCGTCGTACCTCTTCGGAAACCCCATTCAGGCACCGCAGCTCGAGAAAACCCATGATACGCCCCCGTCATCACGAGATGAGGGACTTGTTTCCTGCCTGGCATGGAGAGCAAAACCGAGTCCTCTCTCCAGACTCCACAGGAGGCTTGACTCTCTTTAGGCCTCTCAGTTGGCTCCAAGAGATACCTGTCAGGACCTGAAGGGAGAGCAGAGTCCTTTGCTTCCCCTCGAGACGAGGCCTGACTCCCCGTGTGAGTCTGGAATGCAACCCCGAGTTCCTGTCACACCTGGAGAGGAAAACTCGGTCCTGGACACAAGCCTAGATGAGGTCTATTTTGCACTGCAGTTACTAGAGAGCAATCGCCAGCTCTCCCCCGCAAATCGAATTGAAGATTGGACTTCTCTGGGCCAATACAATTGGAAGCCTGAATTCGACATCGTAACTCGAGAATCCCGCCGAAACTCGAGAAAATCCACGTGGTTCCCCCATCAGCGCTAGATGAGGCCCTTGCCCGCTACAGCGACTCAAGAGAAGTCCCACTTTCTGTCTTGAAGTGCGAAACGGTACTTGGCACCCTTGATGCAATCTCAAAATTCCCCGACATACAGGTCTCACTCGAAAGGAACACCGAGGTTCCCGGAACCACTTCATTTGAGCTCCTTCTCCCCTCGTGATCACGACAGGTGTGTCGATTCCCCTGCTATGTCTGGAAGGGGTTCCCGACCTTTCCAGCGCGCCTAAGGATGAGGCAGGTCTCACGAGGAAATTCGAGACATAGCCTCGTGGGTGGTGCCACAAGCCGAAAGACCCCGATTTCCCGGTCTGCTCTTGATAAGAACGTGATGCCCTGACACCTTTACGAAGGAAAACCTGTGGATGAAAGCACAACACGAAGGGGCACTGACACCCCCGTGCATCGTCCAGAAAAACCCGCAGGTTACAAACACAGTTCAACAAGTGGTCTGTCACCCCGTGAACAACTCGACAGGCAAGTGGAGTTCCATTCCTCCACACAAGATGAGACCTGATTTTCTGTACCAACTCTGCAGGGAAACTGCGATCCGAGTCAGTACCAGCGACAGGAAACCCAGGAGAGGAAACATGAGGTTCCTGCCTCCACTCGAGATGAGGCTCTCATCCATTGCACCAAACCCAGTGGAGTCCAGAGAGGCCCCTCCCAACTCCACAGTACCCCTGACTTCTCAGAGGCACCCGGAGAAGCTCCATGAGGTCACCGGCACATGTCGAGGGAACCCAGGGTTTCCTGCCACAATGGGAAAAAGACCTCGAGAGTCCTACTTCAACGTGTCTTGAAGCCCGAATCTGCTTCCATGGCTCTATAGAAATGACACGCACCCCCTCGCCACGCACATGGAGACCTGACTTCCCTGGCGCCATAAGAGAGGCTCCCTGAGCTCCCTGTCGTACCTCGTGAGAAACCCCACACTGACGCCGCAGCTTGAGAAAACTCACCATACGCCCCTGTCATCGCGAGATGAGGACCTTCTTTTCCTGCATGGCCTGGAGAGGAATCCCGAATCCTCTTTCCAAACTCCACAGGAGGCTTGACTCCCTTTAGGCCACTTAGTGGGCTCCAAGAGATACCCGTCGCGACTCGAGAGGAGAATGGAGTCCTTTGCTTCCCCTCGAGACAAGGCCTGACTCACCAGGTGGGTCTGGAATGCAACCCCGAGATCCCTGTCTCCCCTGGAGAGGAACATTAGGTCCTGGAAACAAGCCTAGATGAGGTCTCTTTTGCCCTTCTGTAACTCGAGAGCAATCCCCCGCTCTCCCTGACAACTCGAATGGAAGATTGGACTTCCCTGGGCCAACACAAGAGGAAGCCTGAATTCCCCTTGTTACTCGAGAATCCCGCCGCAACTCGAGAAAAAGCACTTGGTTCCCTCGTCATCACAAGATGAGGCCCTTGCCCGCTACAGCTTCTCAAGAAAAGTCCCACGTTCCGTCTTGAAGTGCAAAACGATACTTGACACCCTTGATGTGACCCCAAAAGTTCCCCGAAATATCGGTCTCACTCGAGGTGAACACCGAGGTTCCCGGCACCAGTTTATCTGAGCCCCTTCTCCCCTCCTGTTCGTGATAGGAGGGTCACTTCCCCTGCTTTGTTTGTAAGGGGTTCCCGACCTTCACGGGGCACTTCAGGATGAGGCCAGTCTCACGAGGAAATTCGAGACGTAGCTCGCGGGTGGTACCACATGCCAAAAGACTATGATTTCCCGGTACGCTCTTGATAAGAACCCGATGCCTGGACACCTCTTCGAAGGCAACCCTGTGGATGAAGGCACAACACGAAGGGGCACTGCCACCCCCGTGCATCGTCCGCAAAGACCCGCGGTTTCCACACACAGCTCGACGAGGGGCCTGAGATCCCCTAAACAACTCGAGAGGCAAGCGGGTTTCCCTTCCTCAGACAAGACGAGGCCTGAGTCTCCGCTCCCAACTCTGCAGGGACCCTGAGGTCGGAGGGTCGGAGTCAGAAACAGAGAGGAAGCCTGAGGTTCCTGCCTCCCCTTGAGATGAGGCCCTCTTCCATTGTGCCAAGCCCAGCGGAGTCCCGAGAGACCCCGCTAACTCCACAGCATCCCTCACCTCTCAGATGCACCCTGGGAAGTTCCCTCAGGTCCCCGGCAGAAGTCGAGGGAAATAAGGGTTTCCCGCCGCCACTCGAGAAAGACCTCGATAGTCCTTCTTCAAAGTGTCTTGAGGCCCTTGTCCCCTCTCTGGACTAGAGAGCAATAATGCGCTCCCCCTCGCCACGCACATGGAGACCTGACTTCCCTGGCGCCACACGAGAGGCTCCCTGAGTTCCCCGTCGTACCTCGTGTGAAACCCCACACTGGCGCCGCAGCTCGAGAAAACCCACAAGATCCCTCCGTCATTGCGAGATGAGGGCCATCTTTTCCTGCATGGCCTGGAGAGCAGTCCCAAGTCCTCTCTCCAAACTTCACAGGAGGCTTGATTCCCTTTAGGCCACAAAGTGGGCTCCAATAGGTGCCCGTCGTGACTCGAAAGGAGAGCGGAGTCCTTTGCTTCCCTTCGACATGAGGCCTGACTCCCTGGGTGAGTCTGGAATGCAAACCTGAGATCCCTGTGGCCTTGGAGAGGAACATTAGGTCCTGGACACAAGCCTAGATGAGGTCTCCTTTGCCCTGCAGTGAATCGAGCGCAACCCCCAGCTCTCCCTCGCAACTCGAATGGATGATTGGACTTCCCTGGCCCAACACAAGAGGAAGCCTGAAATCCACGTCGTAACTCGAGAATCCCACCGAAACTCGAGAAAAACCACGTGGCTCCCCCGTCATCGCAAGATGAGGCCCTTGGCCGCTACAGCGTATCAAGAGAAGTTCCACGTTCCATCCTGAAGTACAAAACGGTACTTGGCACCCTTGATGCGACCCCCAAAGTTCCCTGACATACCGGTCTCACTCGAGGGAAACACCAAAGTTCACGGCACCACTTCCTGTGAGCCCCTTCACCCCTCCTGATCGTGACAGAAGGGTCGATTCCCATGTTTTGTCTGCAAGGGGTTCCCGACGTTCCCCGCGAACCTCCGGATGAGGCCGGTCTCATGAGGAAATTCGAAAAGTAGCCTCATGGTTGGTGCCATATGCTGAAAGATCCCGAATTCCCGGTCCACTCTAGATAAGAACCTGACGCCCGGACATCTCTTCGAAGGCAACCCTGTGGATGAAGGCACAACACGAAGGGACACTGACATCCCCATGCATCGTCTGGAAAAACCCGCAGATTCCACTCACAGCTCCAAATGTGGACTGTCACCTCGTGAACAACTCGAGAGGCAAGTGAAGTTGCATTCCTTCACACAAGACGAGGCCTTACTCTCCTGTCCCAACTCTTCAGGGACCCTGCAATTGGAGTCAGAAATGGAGAGGAACCCTGAGGTTCCTGCCTCAACTAGAGAAGAGGCCCTCTTCCATTGAACCAAACTCAGTGGTGTCCCGAGAGGCCCCTCCCAACACCACAGTATCCCTGAATTCTCAGAGGCTCCCTGAGAAGCTACCTGAGGTCACTGGCACAAGTCGAGGGAACCCAGAGTTTCCTGAAGTAACCCGAGAAAGACTTGGAGAGTCCTTTTTCAACGTCTCTTGATGCCCGATTCCCCTACCATGACTCCAGAGCAAGGACGCGCTCCCCTCGCCACAAGCAGGAAAACTGACTTCCCTAGTACCACACAAGAGGCTCCCTGAGTACCCCATCGTACCTCGTGAGAAAACCCACACTGGCGCCGCAGTTCGAGAAAAACCACAAGATGCCCCCGTCAAGGAGAGATGGGGGCCTTCTTTTCCTGCCTGACCTGGAGAGCAATTCCTGGTCCTCTCTCCAAACTTCACAGGAGTATTGACTCCCTTTAGGCCACTCAGTTGGGTCCAAGAAATACCCGGTGCGACTCGAGAGGAGAGCGGAGTCCTTTGCTTCCCTCGAGACGAGGCCTGACTCCCCGGGTGAGTTTGGAATGCAACCCCGAGATCACTGTCGCCCCTGGAGTGGAACATTTTGTCCTAGACACAAGCCTAGATGAGGTCTATTTTGCCCTACAGTGACTCGAGAGCAACCTCCATCTCTCCCTCACAATTTGAATGGAAGATTGGTCTTCCCACGGTCAACACAAGAGGAAGTGTAAATTTCCCATCGTAATTCGAGAATTCAGCCTCAAGTCTTAAAAACCATGTGGTTCCCCCTTCATCGCAATATGAGGCCCTTGCCAGCTAGAGTCTCAAGAGAAGTCCCACGTTCCATCTTAAAGTTCGAAATGCTACTTGGCACCCTTGATGCGACCCCAAAGTTCCCCAACATACCGGTCTCACTCCAGGGGAACACCGAAGTTCCCGGTGTCTCCAGGGAAGTCCCATGTTCCGTCCTTAACTGCGAAACGGTACTTGAAACCCTTGATGCGACCGCAAAAGTTCCCCGACATGCTGGGTTCCCTCGAGGGGAACACCGAGGGTCCCGGCACCACTTCATCTGAGCCCCTTCTCCCTTCCTGATCGCGACAGGAGAGTCGATTCCCCTGCGTGGTCTGCAAGGGGTTCCCGGCCTTCCTGGCGCACCTCAGGATGAGGCCGGTCTCAGGAGGAAATTCGAGACTAGCCACTTGTGAGGTGCCACGTGCCGAACGACCCTGATTTTCCGGTCCGCTCTTGATAAGAACCCGATGCCCGGACACCTCTTCGAAGGCAAACCTGTGGGTGAAGGCACAACACGAAGGGGCACTGACACCCCCGTGCATCATCCGGAAAAACCCGCAGGGTCTACACACAGCTCGACAAGGGGCCTGAGACTCCCGGAACAACTCGAGAGGCAACCAGAATTCCATTCCTCAGACAAGACGAGGCATGACTCTCCTGTCACAAAACTGCAGGGACCGTGCAGTCGGAGTCCGAAACCGAGAGGAAGCCTGAGGTTCATGCCTCCCCTCGAGATGAGGCCCTCTTCCATTGCGCCGAACCCAGCAGAGTCCCGAGAGGCCCTGCCAACTACACAGCATCCCTCACCTCTCAGAGGCACCCTGGGAAGTTCCCTAAGGTTCCCTGCAGAAGTCGAGGGAAATGAGGGTTTCCCGCCGCAACCCGAGAAAGACCTCGAGAGTCCTTCTTCAACGCCTCTTGAGGACCTAGCCGCTTCCCATGACTCGAGAGTGATGACCAGCTCCCCCTCGCCATGCGCATGGAGACCTGACTTCCCTGGCGCCGCACGAGAGGCTCCTTGAGGTCCTCGTCGTGCCTCGTGAGAAAACCCCCATGGGCGCAGCAGCCTGAGGAAACCCATGAGACGCCCCCGTCCTCGCGAGATGAGGGCCTTCTTTTCCTGCCTGGCCTGGAGAGCAATCCCGAGTCCTCTCTCCAAACTGAAGAGGAGGCTCGACACCCTTGTGTCCACTCAGTGGGCTCCAAGAGATCCGTGTCGCGACTTGAGAGGAAAGCGGAGTCCTTTGCTTCCCCTCCACGCCAGTCCTGAGTCCCCGGGGGAGTCTGGAATGGAAACCCGGCATCCCTGTCTTCCCTTGAGAGGAATATTAGGTCCTGGACACACGCCTCGATGAGGTCTCTTTGGCCCTGTAGTGACTCGAGCAGAACCCCCAGCTTTCCATCGCAACTCGAATTGAAGATTGGGCTTCCCAGGTCCAACCCAAGAGAGACCTGAAATTCCTGCCGTTTTCGAGAATCCCGATGCAACTCGAGAAAAACGACGTGGTTCCAACGTCTTCACAGGATGAGGCCCTTGTACGCTACAGCGTCTCCAGGGAAGTCCCATGTTCCGTCCTGAAGTGGGAAACGGTACTTGGCTCCCTTGATGCGACCCCTAAAGTTCCCTGAAACGCCGGGTTCCCTCGAGTGGAACACCGAGGGTCCCGGCACCACTTCATCTGAGCCCCATCTCCCCTCCTGATCGCGACAGGAGAATCGATTCCCCTACTTTGAGTGGAAGGTGTTCCCGGCCTTCCCGGCGCACCTCAGGATGATGCTGGTCTCACGAGGAAATTCGAGATGAGCCACGTGGGTGGTGCCACATGCAGAATGACCCCGATTTCCCGGTCCGCTCTTGAAATGAACCCGATGCCCGGACACCTCTTTGAAGGAAACCCTATGGGGGAAGGCACAAAACGAAGGGGCACTGACACCCCCATGCATCTTCTGGAAACACCCGCAGGTTCCACACACAGCTTGTCAAGGGCCCTGAGACCCCCTGAACGACTCGAGAGGCAAGCAGAGTTCCGTTACTCAGACAAGACGAGGCCTGACTCTCCTTTCCCAACTCTGCAGGGACCCTGCGGTCGGAGTCAGAAATGGAGAGGAAGCCTGAGGTTCCTGCCTCCAATCGAGATGAGGCCCTCTTTCATTTCGTCAAACCTAGTGGAGTCCCGAGAGGCCCCTCTAACTCCTCAGTATGCCTCACCTCTCAGAGGCACCTGGGAAGTTCCCTAAGGTCCCCTGTAGAGGTCGAGGGAAATGAGTGTTTCCCGCCCCAACCCAAGAAAGACCTTGAGAGTCCTTCTTAAATGCCTCTTGAGGCCCTAGTCCCTCCCATGACTCGAGAGCAATGACGCGATCTGCCTGGCCACACGCATGGAGTCAGGCTTCTCTGGTGGTGCACAAGAGGATCCCTGAACTCCCCATCATATCTCGTGAGAAACCCCACACTGGCGTCGCAGCTCGAGAAAACCCATGAGACGCCCCCGTCATCACGAGACGAGGGCCATCTTTAACTGCATGGTATGCAGATCAAGCCTGAACCTTCTGTCCAAGCTACACAGGACGCTTGACTCCCTTTAGGCCACTCATTGGGCTCCAAGAGTTACGTGTCGCGACTCGAGAGGATAGTGGAGTCCTTTGCTTCCACTCGAGACGAGGCGTGACCCACCGGGTGAGACTGGAATGCGACGCGGATATCCCTGTTGCCCCTGGAGAGGAACATTACGTCCTGGACCCAAGCCTAGATGAGGACTCTTTGCCCTGAAGTGACTCGAGAGCAACCCCCAGCTCTCTCTGACAAGTTGAATGGAAGATTGGACTTCCTGGGCCAACACAAGAGGAAGCCTGAATTCCCCGTTGTAACTCGAGAATCCCGCCTCAACTCGAGAAAAACCACGTGTTTCCCTCGTCATCGCAATATGAGGCCATTGCCCGCTACAGCATCTCCAGAGAATTCCCACGTTCCGTCTTGAAGTGCGAAACTGTACTTGGCACCCTTGATGCGACCTCAAAAGTGCCGTGACATACCGGTCTCACTCGAGAGGACCACCGAGGTTCCTGGCACCACTTCATCTGAGCCCCTTCTCCCCTTCTGATCGCGAGCGGTGGGTCGATTCCCCTGCTTTGTCTGCAAGGGGTTCCCGAGCTTCGCGGCGCACCTCAGGATGAGGCCGGTCTCCCGAGGAAATTCGAGACGTAGCCTCGTGGGTGGTACCACATGCTGAAAGACCCCAATTTTCCGGTACGCTCTTGAAAAGAACCCGATGCCCAGACACCTCTTTGAAGGCAACCCTGTGGATGAAGGCACAACACGAAGGGGCACTGACACCCCCGTGCATCGTCCGGAAAAACCCGCAGGTTCCACACTCAGCTCAACAAGTGGCCTGTCACTCCGTGAACCACTCGAAAGGCAAGGGGAAATCCATTCCTCCACAGAAGACGAGGCGTGACTCTCTTGTCCATACTCTGCAGGTACCCTGCGACCCGAGTCAGAAATGGAGAGGACCCCTGAGGTTCCTGCCTCCATTCGAGATGAGGCCCTCTTCGATTGCACCAAACCCAGTTGAGTAACGAAGGGCCCCTCCCAAATCCACAGTGTCCCTGACTTCTCAGAGGCACCCTTAGAAGTTGCCTGAGGTCACCGACACAAATCAAGGGAACCCAGGGTTCCCTGCCGCAACCCGAGGAAGACCTCAAGAGTCCTTCTTCAATGCGTCTTGAGGCCCGATTCGCCTACTATGACTCGAGAGCAATCACGCACTCCCCTTCACCACACGCACGGAGACCTGACGTCCTTAGCACCACACGAGAGGCTCTCTGAGCTCCCCGTTGTACCTCGTGAGAAATCTGATACTGGCGCCGCAGCTGGAGAAAACCCACGAGATGCCCCCGTCATCGCGAGATGAGGGCCTTTTTTCCTGCATGGCCAGGAAAACAATCCCGAGTCATCTCTCCAAACACCATAGGAGGCTTCACTCCCTTTACGCCATGCAGTGGGCTCCAAGAGATACCCGTCGCGACTCGACAGGAGAGCGGAGTCCTTTCTTTCCCCTCAAGACGAGGCCTGACTCTCCGGGTGAGTCGAGAATGCAACCCTGAGATCCCTGTCGGCCCAGTAGTGGAACACTAGGTCCTGGACACAAGCGTAGATGAGGTCTATTTTGCCCTGCAGTGACTGGAGAGCAATCCCCAGTTCTAACTTGCAACTCGAATGGAATACTGGATTTTCCTGGCGCCACACAAGAGGCTCCCTGAGATCCCCGTGGTACTTCATGAGACACCCCACACTGGCGCCGCAGCTCGAGAAAACCCACGAGACGCCACCGTCATCTCGAGATGAGGGCCTTCTTTTCCTGCATGGCCTGGAGTCCAATCCCGAGTCCTCTCTCCAAACTCCACAGGAGGCTTGACTCCCTTTAGTACACACAGTGGGCTCCAAGAGATACCCATCGCGACTCGAGACGAGAGCGGAATTCTTTGCTTACCCTCGAGGTGAGAACTGACGCCCCGGATGAGTCTGGAATGCAAACCCGAGATCCCTGTCGCCCCTGGAGAGCAACGTTAGATCCTGGACACAAGCCTAGATTAGGTCTCTTTTGCCCTGCAGTGACTCTAGCGAAATCCCCAGCTCCCCCTCGCAACCCGAATGGAAGATTGGATTTCAAGGCCAACAAGAGGAAGCCTAAATTCCCGGTCATAACTCGAGAATCCCGCCGAAACTCGAGCAAAACCACGTGGTTCTCCCGTCATCGCAAGATGAGGCCCTTGCCCGCTACAGCGTTTCAAAAGATGTCCCAGGTTCCGTCTTGAAATGCGAAACGGTACTTGGCACCCTTGATACGACCCCAAAAGTCCCCCAACACGCCAGTCTCACTCAAGGGGAACACCGAGGTTCCCGGCACCACTTCATTTAAGCCCCTTCTCCCCTCCTGATCGTGACCGGTGGGTCGATTCCCCTGCTTTGTCTGCAAGGGGGCCCGACCTTCCCTGCACAACTCAGGATGAGGCCGGTCTCATGGGGAAATTCGATACGTAGCTTTGTGGGTGGTGCCACTTGCTGAAAGACTCCAATTTCCCGGTCCGCTCTTGATAAGAATCCGATGCTCGGACACCTCTTGGAAGGCAGCCTTGAGTATGAAGGTACAACACGAAGGGGCACTAACACACCTGTGCATCATCCGGAAAAACGGGCAGGTTACACACACAGCTCGACAAGTGGCCTGTCACCTCGAGAACAACTCGAGAGGCAAGAGGAGTCCCATCCTCCAGAAAAGACGAGGCCTGACTCTCCTGTACCAACATGCAGGGACCTTGCGATCTGAGTCAGAAATGGAGAGGAACACTGAGGTTCCTGCTTCAACTCGAGATGAGTCCCTCTTACATTCCACCAAATGCAGAGGAGTCTCGAGAGGCCCCTCCAAACTGCACAGTATCCCTGACTTCTCAGAGGCACTCTGAGAAGCTCCCTGAGGTCGCAGGCACAAGTCAAGGGAACCCTGGGTTTTATGCAGTGACCCGAGAAAGACCTCGAGAGTCCTTCTTCAACCCGTCTTGAGGCCCGATTACCCTACCATGACTCGAGAGCAATGACGAGCTCCCCCTAGCCATCTCATGGGGACCTGACTTCCCTGGCGCCACACGAGAGGCTCCCTGAGCTCCCTCTCGTACCTCGTCAGAAACCCGGCACTAGCGCAGCAGTGTAGAAAACCCACGAGACGCCGCCATCATCGCGAGATGAGGGCCTTCTTTTCCTGCATGGCCTGGAGAGGAATCCCGAGTCCTCTATCCAAACACCACAGGAGGCTTGACTCCCTTTAGGGCACACAGTGGGCTCCAAGAGATACCCATGGCGACTCAAAAGGACAGCGGAGTTCTTTGCTTCCCCTCGAGACGAGACCTGATTCCCTGGGTGAGTCTGGTATGCAACCCCAAGATCGCTGTCGCCCCTAGGGACGAGCATTAAGTCCTGGACACAAGCCTAGATGAGGTCTATTTTGCCCTGCAGTGACTCGAGAGCAATCCCCAGCTCTCCCTTTAAACTCGAATGGAAGATAGGACTTCCCTGGCCCAACACATGAGGAAGACTGTATTCCCCGTCGAAACTCGAGAATCCCGCCACAACTCGAGAAACGCCACGTGGTTCCCCCGTCATCCCAAGATGAGGCCCTTGCCCCCTACAGCGTCTCAAGAGAAGTCCCACGTTCCGTCTTGAAGTGCGAAACGGTATTGGCACCCTTGATGCGACCTCAAAAGTTCCTCGACACACCAGTCTGACTCGAGGAGAACACCGAGGTTCCCGGCACCACTACATCTGGGCCCCTTCTCCCCTCCTGATCGCGACAGGAGGGTCGATTCCCCTGTTTTGTCTTGAAGGGGTTCCCGCCTTTCCCGGTGCATCTCAGGATGAGGCCGGTCTCACGAGGATATTCGAGACATAGCCACGTGGATGGTGACACATGCCGAAAGACCCCGATTTCCCGGTCCGCTCTTGATAAGATCCTGATGCCCGGACACCTCTTTGAAGATAACCCTTTTGATGAAGGCACAACACGAAGGGGCACTGACACCCCTGGGTATCATCCTGAGAAACCCGCAGGTACCACACACAGCTCGAGAAGTGACCTGTCACCCCGTGAACAACTGGAGAGGCAAGCAGAGTTCCATTCCTCCACACAAGACGAGGCCTGACTCTCCTGTTCGAACTCTGCAGCGAAACTGCGATCCGAGTCAGATCTGGCCCAGGGGAAGTCAGGAGAGGAAACATGAGTTTCCTGCCTCCACTTGAGATGAGGCCCTCTTCCATTGCACCGAACCCAGTGGAGTCCCGAGAGACCCCTCCCAACTGCTCAGTATCCCTGACTTCTCAGAGGCACCCTGAGACCTTCCTGAGATCACCGGCACAAGTCGAGGGAACCAAGGGTTTCCTGCCCCAACCCGTAAAAGACCTCAACTCGAGAAACACCACGTGGTTCCCACCTCTTCGCAAGATGAGGCCCTTGCCCGCGACGGCGTCTCAAGGGAAGTCCCCTGTTGGGCCCTGAAGGGGGAAACGGTCCCTGACAGCCTTCATGCGACCCCCAAAATTTCCCCGACAGGCCGGATTCCCTGGAGGGGTACAACGAGGGTCCCAGCACCGCTTCCTCTGAGCCCCCTCTCCCCTCCTGATCGCGACAGGAGAGGCGATTCCCTTGGGTTTTCTGAAAGGGTTCCCGGCCTTCCCGGCGCACCGCAGGATGGGGCCAGGCTCACGAGGAAATTCGAGACGAGCCACGTGGGTGGTGCCACATGCCGAACGCCCCCGATTCCCCGGTCCGCTCTTGAGAAGGACCCGAGGCCCGGACCGCTCTTCGAAGGCAACCCTGTGGGTGAAGGCACAACACGAAGGGACACTGCCACCCCCGTGCATCGTCCGCAAAGACCCGCGGGTTCCACACACAGCTCGACGAGGGGCCTGAGACCCCCTGAGCAACTCGAGAGGCAAGCGGGGTTCCCTTCCTCAGACAAGACGAGGCCTGACTCTCCTGTCCCAACTCTGCAGGGACCCTAGGGTCGGAGTCTGAAACGGAGAAGAAGCCTGGGCTTCCTGCCTCCCCTCGGGTGAGGCCCTCTTCCGTTGCGCCAGACCCAGCGGAGTCCCGAGAGGCCCCGCCCCCTCCACAGGATCCCTCGCCTCTCAGAGGCACCCTGGGAAGTTCCCTAAGGTCCCCGGCAGAAGGCGAGGGAAACGAGGATCTCCCGCCGCCCCCTGAGAAAGACCTCGAGAGTCCTTCTTCAACGCGTCTCGAGGCCTAGTCCCCTCCCGTGACTCGAGAACCATGACGCGCTCCCCCTCGCCACGTGCATGGAGACCTGACTTCCCTGGTGCCGCACGAGAGGCTCCCTGAGATCCTCATCGTGCCTAGGGAGAAAACCCCTACGGGCGCCACAGCTCGAGGCAACCCCTGAGACACCCCGTCCTCGTGAGCAGAGGGCCTTCTTTTCCTGCATGGCCTGGAGAGCAATCCCGGGTCTGTCTCCAAACGGAAGAGGAGGCTGGACTCCCTTGAGGACGCTCAGGGGGCTACCAGAGACCTGCGTCGCGACTCAAGAGGAGAGCGGAGTCCTTGGCTTCCCCTCGAGACGAGGCCTGACTCCCCGGGGGAGCATGGAATGCAACCTTGAGATCCCTGCCTTCCCTGGAGAGGAATAATAGGTCCCGGAACCACGCCGTGGTGAGGTCTCTTGGGCCCTGCAGTGACTCGAGCGCAACCCCCAGCTTTCCCTCGCAACTCGAGGGGAAGATTGGGCTTCGCAGGGCCAACCCAAGAGGAAGCCTGAGATCCCCGTCGTAACTCGAGAATGCCGACTCAACTCGAGAAAAACCACGTGGTTCCCACCTCTTGGCAAGATGAGGCCCTTGCCCGCGACGGCGTCTCAAGGGAAGTCCCCTGTTCCGCCCTGAAGGGCGAAACGGTCCGTGACAGCCTTCATGCGACCCCAAAAGTTCCCCGACACGCCGGGTTCGCTCGAGGGGAACACCGAGGGTCCCGGCACCGCTTCCTCTGAGCCCCTTCTCCCCTCCTGATTGCGACAGGAGCGTCGATTGCCCTGCGTGGTCTGGAAGGGGTTCCCGGCCTTCCCGGCGCACCTCAGGAGGAGGCCGGTCTCACGAGAAAATTCGAGACGTGCCACGTGGGTGGTGCCACTTGCCGAACGCCCCCGATTGCCCGGTCTGCTCTTGAGAAGGACCCGAGGCCCGGACCCCTCTTCGAAGGCAACCCTGTGGGTGAAGGCACAACACGAAGGGGAACTGCCACCCCCGTGCATCGTCTGCAAAGACCCGCGGGTTCCACACACAGCTCGACGAGGGGCCTGAGACCCCCTGAGCAACTCGAGAGGCCAGCGGGGTTCCCTTCCTCAGACAAGACGAGGCCTGACTCTCCTGTCCCAACTCTGCAGGGACCCTGCGGTCGGAGTCCGAAACGGAGAGGAAGCCTGAGGTTCCTGCCTCCCCTCGAGGTGAGGCCCTCTTCCGTTGCGCAAGGCCCAGCGGAGTCCCAAGAGGCCCCGCCAACTCCACAGGATGCCTCGCCTCTCAGAGGCACCCTGGGATGTTCCCTAAGGTCTCCGGCAGAAGGCGAGGGAAACGAGTGTTTCCCGCCGCCCCCTGAGAAAGACCTCGAGAGTCCTTCTTCAACGCGTCTCATGGCCCTAGTCCCCTCCCGTGACTCGAGAGCCATGACGCGCTCCCCCTCGCCACGGGCACGGAGACCTGACTTCCCTGGCACCGCACGAGAGGCTCCCTGAGATCCTCGTTTTGCCTCGTGAGAAAACCCCCACGGGCGCTGCAGCTCGAGGAAACCCCTGAGAAGCCCCCGTCCTCGCGAGGTGAGGGCCTTCTTTTCCTGCCTTACCCAGAGCGCAATCCTGAGTCCTCTCTCCAAACTGAAGAGGAGGCCTGACTCCCTTGAGGCCACTCAGTGGGCTCCAAGAGATCTGCGTCGCGACTTGAGAGGAGAGCGGCATCCTTTTCTTGCCCTCCGGACGAGGCCTGACTCCCCGGGGGAGTCTGGAACGCCACCCTGAGATCCCTGTCTTCCCTTGAGAGGAACGTTAAGTCCCGGACACAGACCTAGATGAGGTCTCTTTGGCTCTGCAGTGACTCGAGTGCAACCCCCTGCTTTCCCTCGCAACTCGAATGGAAGATTAGGCTTCTCGGGGCCAATACAAGAGGAAGCCTGAAATCCCCGTCGTAACTCTAGAATCCCGCCGCAACTCGAGAAAATCCATATGGTTCCAACGTCTTCGCAAGATGAGGCACTTGCCCGCTACGGCGTCTCAAGGGAAGTCCTAGGTTCTGTCCTGAAGTGCGAAACGGTACCTGACTCCTTTCATGCATCCCCCAAAAGTCCCTCACACGCCGGTTTCCCTCGAGGGTAACACCGAGGGTTCCAGCCCCACTTCATCCGAGCCCCTTCTCCCCTCCTGACCGCGACAGGAGAGTCGATCCCCCTGCGTTGTCTTGAAGGGTCCCCGGCCTTCCCGGCACACCTCAGGATGAAGCCGGCCTCACTAGGAAATTTGAGACTAGCCCCGTGGGTGGTCCCACATGCCGAAAGACCCCAATTTCCCTGTCTGCTCTTGAAAAGAACCCGAGGCCCGGACACCTCTTCGAAGGCAAGCCAGTGGGTGAAGGCACAACACGAAGGGGCACTGTCACTGTTGTGCATGGTCCAGAAACACCCGCAGGTTCCACACACAGCTCAACAAGGGGCCTGAGACCCCCTGAGCACCTCAAGAGGCAAGCGGAGTTCCCTTCCTCAGACAAGACGATTCCTGACTCTCTTGTCCCAACTCTGCAAGGACCCTGCGGTCGGAGTCCAAAACGGAGAGGAAGCCTGAGGTTCTTGCCTTCCCTGGAGATGAGGCCCTCTTCCATTGCGCCAAACCCAGCGGAGTCCTGAGAGGCCCCGCCAACTCCACAGCATCCTTCATCTGTCAGAAGCACACTGGGAAGTTCCCTAAGGTCACCGGTAAACTGTTATTGCACAAGGTCCCCATGAAAAGGCCCACGCAGCAGGACAGCCACAGATTCTGTCTGCCATTAAAGGGCAGTAAGGTGCCCTCCCCACTTCTTTGCTGCCTCGGCGGCCACCAGGGTGCAATTCGCGTACCCTTCCCTTTCCCATCCTAGCAGGTGCTCCAGGGCCCGCTGGCCTACAAAGTGCCAGAAGCAGGGCTGGGCCAGCTGGCCAGAATTCAGGGTTCTGTCCCTTGGACTTCCAGCGGACACTAGGCTGCTTGGGAAAACCGCCCAGACTCTGAGGTTTTTCAGCAGAGGGGTGGAGTGGTAAAGGCCTTGACCCCAAAGACGAGGCCTTCCTGCGACCGCCAGGTTGGGGAGCTCTGAGACTGTGCCAACACAGGGCGGAATACATGGTTCCCTGCTCCACGCAGTCCCCGTTCCCTTACCTGTGTTCCGCACCCCTCTGCTGTGGCCAATGGATGCCGATCCTTGGGGATCCAGGAGTTCACGAAATGGGCATTCCCAGCCGCAATGGCAACCCCGAGAGCACAAGTGGGAAGCCCTCCACCACCCCCGCCAGGAGTCGACCCCCCCTGGGAACGGACCCCCCACCCCGCCCCGCGCCGCCAGGTTTCGCCCCGGCCCTGTCGGGCTCCCGGCGGGTTCCCAGCCACATTGGCGACCCCCGGGAGCACAACAGGGACCGACCACCCACCCACAGCGAGCGGAATCTCGACCTGTGCAGCCCAGGTTTACCCCGCCCTGGGTGCGCTCCCGGCGCGTTTCCAGCCGCAGTGGCCATCTCCGAGAGCACTACTGGGAAGCCCTCCCCCACCCCCGCCAGGAGCCAACACCCGCCCTGCGCCGCCCGGGTTTGCCCCGCCCCTGCCGCGCTCCAGGGGCGCTGCCCACCTTCACCAGTGGCTCCTGGTGAGCCCCGTCCCCACGCCCGGTTCCAGGAGAGGCTCTCGGACCTCGCTGCTGCCGCCAGGTCAAACATGAGGACAATACATACACCCCACAGAGACAATCCAAGCTGTCTATGATTTAGGGATAAAACGAGGACTACAGAAAGGCAAGATGACCTGACCTAGGAGGGCCATGATATTCTATAGAACCAGACAAAGTTGGTTACCAAGGAAACTTTTTTCCTTGGAACCCGGAAAGCTGGTTCTTTGCATATGCAATGACCAACAATTAGCTTGTTACCCAAGCCTGCCTCACTGCCACCCCCATCCCCCCACTCCCCAGAAGACTGGCTCAAAGAAATATTTTAAATCTCAGGCGGAAACCTGGAAGATGTCTTGTCTGTCTGTTTGGATTAAGGTATGTGTCAGTGTGAGCCTTGTGTTTTTTGATAATATTGCTCAAGTTCTGTGTTCTGATATCAATGGTCTCAAGACAAGGCAGCCCTTCCAAATCAAACTGCTGGAAATACAAGAAAACATTGACCTAAATGAATGTCAGAGTCCCGTGAACTGGGAACTAGTCAATATTAAATATCTAGTATTTTTGGTTTTGCTCCTCCATTATAGACATGTCTAAGAGTCAACAACATTAAGCACAACATGTTCATAGTGCCTAGGTTTATTCTAAGGTAAAAATTGCTCTATTGTTATATGTGTCACAAGCTTGTCAGCAAGAAAGTACCTGGAAACAGCAACAACCAATGTAAAAAATGTAAATGTGATATGAGCTTTTAGATAAACTCTTAACAATAATTATACTCTAAAATATCCGCCTCTCATAGTCTTGATTGAAGGCAGAGGAGAAGGGGATGACAGAAGATAAGATGGTTGGATGGCATCACTGACTCGATGGACATGAGTATGAGCAAGCCCCTGGAGTTGGTGATGGACACGGAAGCCTGGCGTCCTGCAGGCCACGGGGTCCCAAAGAGTCAGACTCGACTGAGAAACTGAACTGAATTGAACTTACAATCGTTCCTCCAGGTGTTTTGGTTACCTGAGTTTCTATCCTGGTGCTAAACTAAGTGACGACAGTGTATTGAATAGCTAGGTCACTTCCAAATAAATGAAACTTCTTAAACATTCACGACTTGAAAGGACCTCCCTTTTACACAGAAACAAAAGACATTTTTGACTCTGCATGAATAGTGACTGGCACCATCCGAACATATTAAATGTAAGAAAGCAATTTTTTTGTTTTGTTTTGTTTTGTTCTGTTCTTGCAGGAAGCGGGGTGGGCGCTATTATCACTGATAGGTATGCTCACCAATCTATCAAATGCCAATATAAGAGTGAGTTCTTGGTTGCTGAAGGGAAATGTATGACTTGTTTTTACAAGAATGTATGGAATGCAATCACACTTTAAGAAGGAAAACGAAGTAGTTCTGTCTTACAGGTGGCATTTTCAGGACGGGAGAAGCAAAGGAATGGGTACAGAATGGGATAAGGAGGTTGTAGGGAAAGTAGGCCCCCAGAAAAGAGTTTTGTGCCTAGCACAAGTTTTCTTGAGATGTTGAACTGCCTTTGCTAATGGAGTTTAAGTTTCTTTACCTCTTAAGTGATCTCTTCTAGGTTGACCTAGAACAGAAATCTTTTGTTAGCTTTGGCTAAGAGGAGAAGTATTGTTTCACGGTGACATATGTGATCCTACCTGACTGTTCTCATCCCCTTTGATATCTATGCACTGCTGCTGCTGCTGCTGCAGCTGCTAAGTGGTTCAGTCGAGGCTGACCCTGTGCCACGCCATAGATGGCAGCCCACCAGGCCCCGCAGTCCCTGGGGTTCTCTAGGCAAGAACACTGGAGTGGGTTGCCATTTCCTCCTCCTATGCATGAAAGTGAAAAGTGAAAATGAAGTCGCTCAGTGGTGTCCGACTCTTAGCCACCCCATGGACTGCAGCCTACCAGGCTCCTCCGTCCTTGGGATTTTCCAGGAGTGGGGTGCCATTGCCTTCTCCCATATCTATGCACAAGCCTGCCTAAATAATTGACTTCTAGCCAACTTTGGGATGCCCATGACCACCCACCCTTACCAGGCAACAGAGAAGAGAAAAACACTTACCACAGGAGGTTCTGATAAGGAACAAGGAACTAACAAGCTCCCACCTACCAGGATTCTGCAGAGGTCAACAAGAGGTCAGCAAGAGATGAGAGACTGCAGTCCAGAGGTCCTAGCTACTTCCATCTAGCAACAAACACCCAGCATAGTCAAAACGATTTCAATGTTAAAGAATAAATAAATAAATAAAAGGACAGAAGTTCTTTGAACACATGTCTGAATTTAGGGGTGAGGCATTACATATGTGTCCCAGGATAATCTTAAAGTGTCAGAAAGTAAAGAAATTAAAGACAACTATCAAGCTGTCCAAACTGATAAAAATGAATGATTACACAGTTTTATCTGTATACATTAGCAGATAATAATCTGAAAAGGAATTTTAAAAAATTCCCTTTCAATAATATCAACATGAATAAAACACTTTGCCATGGATGTAACGAGGATGACAAGACTGGCACACTGGAAATTATACACCCTGGCTGAAAACTATCCTGAATACATGGACAGATATTCCATAACGATGGAAAGACTTAAGATGGCAATACCATGGAATGCATCTTCAATCTGAAATGAAGATTTGATATGATTTGATCGCTCAGAGCTTTTGTGTCATCAAGTGTTATTAAAGTACTAAAGAGATAGAGAAAGCTGCTGACTTAGACTCAAGGCGGGGTGGGGGGGGTAGTAAGAGTACCCCCTGCTGGTCTTTAGCCAGATATTCTACAGGCACTAGCAGTCAGCTAAGGAAAGAAAGGAACTGTTTCAGGGAATGGCACCAGGCCCCTCCCCCACGACATGCATTGAGATAATATTGGCAGCAGGTGAGTCATCCCGGGCCAAAACTTGATTGACATGAATCTTGAAGAAAGGCAGTATTGCAGGCAAATATATCATTTCCTTAACATAGATAAGGAGAACAAGCTAGGAGGAAAACATGCTGTTTTGTTCAAATCGCTTCTGAGCCTTTTGGGGGAACCGACCTGAAGCCAGAGTCTAGCGGAAATACATAGGATATTTACATCGCTTAAGACAAACATTTTCTTAGGAAAAAATGCATTGCTTAGCTCAAGGTTTGTCTGCGAAATTCTTACACATCAGGAGATGGCTCCGAGCTGGGTTTCCACACACAAGAACATGCATGCAAAGGACAAGCCTGCACAGCCCATCTGCCCTGCTCCCGCACAGCCAGCAGCATTTCCAAGTGACCTCCTAAGGCCTTCCCCAAAATACAGGGGCACCTCTGGGTTTCCTGTTTCCCTCACTTCGAACACTTTTCTTAAAAAAAAAAAAATCCTGCACACTTCTTGATAGAATGCCACAGTGCAAGGAATACAGTCCTTCAATATTTAAACCTCCATTTGCAAAACACTTTGAGCTTGGTTTTGTTTTGTTTGGTTTTTTAATTACACCACCACATAATTTAAAGCTTTTACACATTCTAATTATTCAGTTCCAAAACACCAAACTTTTATTGCACAGGGTCCTCATGAAAAGGCCCACGCAGCTGGACAACCACAGATTCTGCCATGAAAGGGCAGCAAGGTGCCCACCCCCTTCTTTGCTGCCTGGGCGGCCACCAGGGTTTGAAATCCATGCACCCTACTAAGTTTCTAGGGTGCAATCCGTGGACCCTTCCCTTTCCCATCCCAGCAGGTGCTCAAGGGCCCGCTGGCTTACAAAGTGCCAGAAGCAGGGCTGGGCCAGCCGGCCAGAGTTCAGTGATCTGTCCCTTGGACTTCCAGCGGACACTAGGCTGCTTGGAAGAACCGCGCAGACTCTGAGATTTTTCAGCAGAGGGGTGGAGCGGTAAAGGCCTTGACCCCAAAGGCAAGGCTTTTCTGCGACCGCCAGGTTGGGGAGCTCCGAGAATGTGCCAACAGACGGCGGAATACTTGGTTCCCTGCTCCACGCAGTCCCAGTTCCCTTACCTGTGGTCCGCAGCCCTCCACTGCACCCACGGGATGGCGATCCTTGGGGACCCAGGAGCGGATGAAATGGTCGTTCCCAGCCGCAGTTGCAACCCCTGAGAGCACAACTGGGAACCCCTCCCCATCCCCCCCATGAGCCGACCCCCGCCCCGCGCCCCCAGGGTTAGCCCCGCCCCTGCCGCGCTCCCTGCGCGTTCCCAGCCGCAGTGGCGACCCCCGGGAGCACAACTGGGACTGACCCCCACCTAAAACCATCGGAATCTCGACCCGCGCAGCCCGGGTTTACCCAGTCCCGGGTGCGCTCCCGGGGCGTTTTCAGCCTCAGTGTCCACCTCCGAGAGCACAACTGGGAAGCCCGCCCCCACCGCCGCCAGAAGCCGACCCCCGCCCCACACCGCCCGCGTTCGCCCCGCCCCTGCACGGTCCAGGTACCTTCCCAGGTTCTAGCGTTCACGCCCGGGTAGGAGCAGGATGTAGGAGTATGGGAGATGTGTCTGGAGCCTGACAGCCTCAGCTCCGCTCTGGCCTGCCCTTTGGACCTAGGAGCCAGGCCAACTTGCAGAGTGCTTAGGGCCCCATTGTATGCAAACTACCAAGGCCTACCGCAAGGAGAGCTCTGTCCGAGGGAAGGGAAGCGCCCCAGGCTGCGTTCCCAAGCTGTTGCTTGGCAATGCAGACTCAGCGGTAAACGGAGGGAATCAGGGTCCTAGTGCCCCTGTCTTGGGGAGGAAGCTCCACAGCCAGAGTGTTCCTCCCTTTGTGCCCAGAAAGCGCCTGCCCGACTGGGCTTCCCCGGAGCTCTGTTGCAGAGCAGAGACGTGTGGATGTGTTTTGGGGCCTTGACATGTGCGTTTGGGCTCCCTAGCACAGCCCCAGCGTAGGGGAACCAGCCCCTGAGCAAAGAGCTCCAGGCAGTGCTTTGTGCCCAGGCCTGGATGCCCAGTCCCAGCACGAGGGAGAGATGAGTTAGGCTACCGGCGGGTCCTTGCAAGCCTGTATTGGAAAGGACCGAGTGAGCTTCCACACCGGCGGAGCTGCAGACCTGCGCCCAGGCGCGATAGGACAGAGCCCCTGTCGAGAGGCTGCTCTGCCTGGGCGAGCCTCGCCAAGCCCTTCCCAGCTTCTAGCGTTTGCGCCTGCAAAGGAGCAGGCTGCGGGAGTGTGGGCGACATGACTGGCTCCTGACTGGCCTCAGCTCCGCTCTTGCCTTCCCTTTGGACCTAGGAGCCAGGCCTCCTTGCAGACGGCTTAGGACACGGGGGTGTGCAAACTGCGAAAGCCTCCCGCAAGGAGACCTCTGTCTGAGGGAAGGGAAATGCCCCAGGTTGCATTCCCAAGCTGTTGCTTGGTAGCCCAGACTCAGCGCTGAACGGAGCGAATCAGGGTCCCAGTGCCCCTGTCATGGGGAGGGAGCTCCACAGCCAGAGTGTTCCTCCGTTTGTGTTCAGAAACCGCCTTACAGACTGGGCTTCCCCGGAGCTCAGCTCCAGAGCAGAGTCGTGTGCATGTGGTTTAGGGCCTTCGCCTGTGCCTTTGGGCTCCCTAGCACAGTCCCAGTGCAGGGGAACCAGCCCCTGAGCAGAGAGCTCCAGGCAGTGCTCTGTGCCCTGGATTGGAAGCCCACTCCCAGCACGCGGGAGAATAGAGTCAGGCCGCCGTCGGGTGCTTGCAAGCCTGTATTGGGAAGGACCGAATGAGCTTCCACTCCGGCGGAGCTCCAGATCTGCGCCCAGGCGCGATATCGCAGAGCCCCGGCCTAGAGGCTGCTCTGCCTGGGCGAGCCTCGCCAAGCCCTTCCCAGCTTCTAGCTTTCGCGCAGGGGAAGGAACAGACTGCGGAAGTGGGGGAGACGTGACTGGCGGGCGCCTTACTGGCCTCAGCTCCGCTCTTCCCTTCCCTTTGCACCTATGATCCATGCCTACTTGCAGAGGGCTTAGGGACCGAAGGAGAGCTCTGTCAGAGGGAAGGGAAGCGCCCCAGGCTGCATTCCTAAGCTGTTGTTTAGCCGCCCAGACTCAGCGCTGCACAGGGGTAATCAGGCTCTCTGTGGCCGCAGCTTCACACACAGGTGTGTCTCCGTAGGAATCAAGAAAGATCCTGACAGAGTGAGGTTCATTAGAGCTATACTAAAGAGCAAAGGCTTGTCCATGTGGTCTTGCCTTCCCCTGTGCCTTTGGGTCTCCAGGCTCGGCCCCAGCTCCGTGGAAACAACCCCTGAGAAAATATCTTCAAGATACGCTTTTCCCAGAGGCTGGGAACTGGGGTTCATAGGAGGAGAGAAAAGCAAGCCTCCTTCGGGCATGAAAGGCAGCCAACCTGCCTGTGTTTTGAAGCCTCTATTTGGAAGGAATGGGTTAGCTTCTCCTAAAGGAGACCTCCAGATCTGCTCAGAAGTCGGTAATTCCAGAGGCAGGGTACTGGTTCCTGACTGTCCTTTGCTAGCCTTGAAAGATATTCCTAGATTCTAGAGTTATTTTCCATGAAGGTGCAGGCTTCGGGAATGTGTCAGACGGGACTGGCTCCTTATTGACCTCAGCTCAGCTATTGCCTTTCCATTCAAACTAGGACAAGGCCCTACTTTATGAAGGGTAAGGATCTTCTTCTTTGCAAACTGCCAAGGGCTACAGCAATGAGACCACTGTCAAGGTGAGGGAAGCCTAAGAGGATGGATTCTCAAGCAGGTGCTTTGCCACAAAGCATCAGCACCCCACGGAGAGAATCAAGCTCCCTGTGCACCAATGTTGGGAGTGTAGCTTCACACACAGAGTTGTCTCTATAGGAGCCAAGAATGTTCCTGAGAGATTAGG
This sequence comes from Bubalus kerabau, assembly GCF_029407905.1. NCBI lineage: Eukaryota > Metazoa > Chordata > Mammalia > Artiodactyla > Bovidae > Bubalus > Bubalus kerabau. The sequence goes on along the minus strand of NW_026577887.1, from coordinate 714,556 downwards.
TTCACTAAACCTCTCCTACAGAGCATAGACCTGTCCATGTGGTTTTGCCTTCCCCTGTGAGTTGGGTCCTCGAGGTCCACCACACCTCCGGGGAAACTGTCCCTGAGAAAAGATCTCCAGGAACCGCTTCACCGAGGCTGGGAAATGCTGTTCACAGGAAGTAAGGCAAGCGAATCTCCTGCAGAGTAAAAGAGGCCTTACAGTCCCTGGAGGAGCAGGCTGCCAGAGTGTGTGAAACCTGACTGTTGCCTTACTGGCCTCAGCTCCGCCATTGCCTGTTCATCCGAGCTAGCACCCAGGCCTACTTGGAAAAGCGTTTGGGTGCAGATTTCTACAAAGTGCCAAGGGCTATAGCAGTGAGAATGCTCTCAGTGGTAAGGGAGAGCATTTTATGGATTCTCAAGCTGTTTTCTGAACGACAGCGTCAAAATGAAGAGAGAGAATCAGGCTCTCTGTGCCCCTATGTTAGGTACGCAGCTTCACACACAGAGATGTCTCTGTAGGAGCCAAGAATGCTCCTGAGAGATGAGGTTCACTAGAGGTCTGCTACAGAGCATAGACCTGTCCATGTGGTCTTGCCTTCCCCTGTGCCTTTGGGCCCTGGGCTCGGCCCCATCTCCGTGGAAACAACCCCTGAGAAAATATCTTCAAGATACGCTTTTCCCAGAGGCTGGGAACTGGGGTTCATAGGAGGAGAGAAAAGCAAGCCTCCTTCGGGCACGAAAGGCAGCCAACCTGCCTGTGTTTTGAAGCCTCTATTTGGAAGGAATGGGTTAGCTTCTCCTAAAGGAGACCTCCAGATCTGCTCAGAAGTCGGTAATTCCAGAGGCAGGGTGCTGGTTCCTGACTGCCCTTTGCCAGCCTTGCAAAGACATTCCAACATTCTAGAGTTATATTCCATGAAGGAGCAGGCTTCGGGAATGTGTCAGAGGGGACTGGCTCCTTATTGGCCTCAGCTCAGCTATTGCCTTTCCATTCAAACTAGGACAAGGGCCTACTTTATGAAGGGTAAGGGTCTTCTTCTTTGAAACTGCCAAGGGCTACAGCAATGAGACCTCTGTCAAGGCGAGGGAAGCCTAAGAGGACGGATTCTCAAGCAGGTGCTTTACTACAAAGCATCAGCACCCCACGGAGAGAACCAAGATCCCTGTTCCCCAATGTTGGGAGTGTAGCTTTACACACAGAGTTGTCTCTATAGGAACCAAGAATGTTCCTGAGAGATTAGGTTCACTAAACCTCTCCTACAGAGCATAGACCTGTCCATGTGGTTTTGCCTTCCCCTGTGAGTTGGGTCCCCGAGGTCCGCCACACCTCCGGGGAAACTGTCCCTGAGAAAAGATCTCCAGGAACCGCTTCGCTGAGGCTGGGAAACGCTGTTCACAGGAAGTAAGGCAAGCGAATCTCCTGCAGAGAAAAAGAGGCCTTACTGTCCCTGGAGGAGCAGGCTGCCAGAGTGTGTGAAACCTGACTGTTGCCTTACTGGCCTCAGTTCCACCATTGCCTGTTCCTCCGAACTAGGACCCAGGCCTATTTGGAGAAGCGTTTGGGTGCGGATTTCTACAAAGTGCCAAGGGCTACAGCAGTGAGAATTCTCTCAGCGGTAAGGGAGAGCATTTTATGGATTCTCAAGCTGTTTTCTGAACGACTGCGTCAAAATGAACTGAGAGAATCAGGCTCTCTGTGCCCCTATGTTAGGTACGCAGCTTCACACACAGAAGTGTCTCTATAGGAGCCAAGAATGTTCCTGAGAGATGAGGTTCACTAGAAGTCTGCTACAGAGCATAGACCTGTCCATATGGTTTTGCCTTGCCCTGTGAGTTGGGTCCCCGAGGTCCGCCCCAGCTCAGGGGAAGGAGCCCCTGAGAAAAGATCTCCAGGGACCGCTATTCCCCCAGGCTGGCAAACGCAGTTCACAGGAGGTAACACAAGCGAGCCTCCTGCAAGGCACAACAGGCCTTAGTGTCCCTGGACGATCAGGCTGCCAGAGTGTGTGAGACCTGACTGGTGCCTTACTGGCCTCAGCTCCGCCATTGCATGTTCCTCCGAACTAGGACCCAGGCCTACTAGGAGAAGGGTTTGGGTATGGATTTCTAAATACTGCCAAGGGGTATAGCAATGAGAACTGTGTCACGGGTAAGGAAGAGCATTGTATGGATTTTCAAGCTGTTGTTTGAACGACAGCTTCAAAGCTGCACAGAGAGAATCAGACTCTGTGTCTCCATGTTCGGTACACAGCTTCACAGACAGGGGTGTCTCCTTAGGAAACAAGAACGTTCCTGACAGAGTGAAGTTCACTAGAGCTCTCCTAGAGAGCAAAGACTTGTCCATGTGGTTTTTCTTCCCCTGTGCGTTTGGGGCTCCAGGCTCGGCCCCAGCTCCGTGGAAACAACCCCTGAGAAAAGATCTTCAAGATCCGCTTTTCCCAGAGGCTGGGATGTGGGGTTCATAGGAGGCGGGAAAAGCAGGCCTCATTCAGAGAGCAAGAGGCAGCCAAGCGGCCTGCGTTTGGAAGCCTCAATTTGGAAGAATGGGTTAGCTTCCCCTAAGGGAGACCTCCAGATCTGTTCAGAAGTCGGTAATTCCAGAGGCAGTGTGCAGGGTGCTGACTGCCCTTTGCCAGCCTTGCAAAGACATTCCTAGATTCTACAGTTATCTTCCTGAAGAAGCAGGCTTTGGGAATATGTCAGACTTGACTGGCGCCTTATTGGCCTCAGCTCAGCTATTGCCTTTCCATTCAAAGTAGGACAAGGCCCTACTTTATGAAGGGTAAGGGTCTTCTTCTTTCCAAACTGCCGAGGGCTACAGCAATGAGACCTCCGTAAATGCGAGGGAAGCATAAGTGGATGGATTATCAGGAAGGTTCTTTGCCACCAAGCATCAGCACCCCACGGAGGGAATCAGGCTCCCTTTGCCCCTATGTGGGGTGTGTAGATTCACACACAGTGGTGTCTCTACAGGAGCCAAGAATGTTCTTGAGAGATGAGGCTCACAAGAGCTCTCCTACAGAGTGCTCACCTGTACATGTGGTTTCGCCTTCCCCTGTGAGTTGGGTCCCCGAGGTCCGCCCCAGCTCCGAGAAAACAGCCTCTGAGAAAAGATCTCCAGGAACCGCTTTTCGCCCAGGCTGGGAAAAGCTGTTCACAGGAAGTAAGGCAAGTGAGCCTCCTGCAGAGAAAAAGAAGCCTTACTGTCCCTGGAGGAGCAGGCTGCCAGAGTGTGTGAAAACTGACTGGTGCCATACTGGTCTTAGCTCCGCCATTGCTTGTTCCTCCGAACTGGGACTCAGGCCTACTTGGAGAAGGGTTTAGGTGCAGATTTCTACAAACTGCCAAGGGCTACTGCAATGAGAACTCTCTCAGAGGTAAGGGCGAGAATTGTATGGATTCTCAAGCTGTTTTCTGAACGACAGCATTAAACCTGCACAGAGAGAATCAGGCTCTCTGCCGCCATGTTGGGTACGCAGTTTCACACACAGAGGTGTCCGCATAGGAGCCAAGAACGTTCGTCAAAGACTGAGGTTCACTAGAGCTCTCTTAGAAAGCAAAGACTTGTTCCTGTGGTTTTGCCTTCCCCTGTATGTGTGGGTCTCTGGGCACAACCCCAGCTCCGTGGAAACAACCCCTGAGCAAAGATCTCCAAGAATCTGCTTTTCCCCCATGCTGGGAACCAGGGATCATAGGAGGCAGGAAAAGCAAGCCTCCTTCAGGCAAGAAGAGGCAGCCAACCGGCCTGTGTTTGGAAGCCTCTATTTGCAAGGAATGGGTTAGCTTCTCCAGAAGGAGACCTCCAGATCTGCTCAGAAGATAGATATTCCAGAGGCGGGGTCGAGGTTCCTGACTGCCCTTTGCCAGCCTTGCAAAGACATTCCTAGATTCTAGCAATATTTTCCATGAAGGAGCAGGCATCGGGAATATGTCAGAGTTGACAGGTGCCTTACTGGCCTCAGCTCAGCTATTGCCTTTCCTTTCAAACTAGGATCAGGGCCTACTTGGTGAAGGGTAAGGGTCTGCTTCTTTCCAAAGTGCCAAGAGACACAGCAATGAGACCTCTGTCAAGGCGAGGGAAGCGTAAGCGGATGGATTCTCAAACAGGTGCTTTGCCACAAAGCATCAGCACCCCACAGAGAGAATCAGGCTCCCTGTGCCCCTATGTTCGGTGTGTAGCTTTACACACAGAGGTGTCTCTGTACGAGCCAAGAATGTTCCTAAGAGATGAGACACACTAACGTCTCCTACAGAGCATAGACCTGTCCATGTGGTTTTTCCTTCCCCTGTGAGATGGGTCCCCGAGGTCCACCCCAGCTCTGGGGATAGAGCCCCTGAGAAAAGATCTCCAGGAACCGCTTTTTGCCCAGGCTGGGAAACGCAGTTCACAGGAGGCAAGGCAAGCGAGCCTCCCGCAGGGAAAAATAGGCCTTACTGTCCCTGGAGGAGCAGGCTGCCAGAGTGTGTGACACCTGACTGGTGCCTTACTGACCTCAGCTCCGCCATTGCATGGCCATCCAAACCAGGACCCAGGCCTACTTGGAGAAGGGTTTGGGTGCGGATTTGTAAAAACTGCCAAGGGCTACTGCAATGAGAAGTCTCTCAGAGGTAAGGGAGAGCATTGTATGGATTCTCAAGCTGTTGTTTGAACGACAGCTTCAAAGCTGCAAAGAGAGAATCAGGCCCTGTGTGCCCCCTTGTTGGGTATGCAGCTCCACACACAGAGGTATCCCCGTAGAATCCAAGACTTTCCTCACATACTGAGGTTAACTAGAGTTCTCCTACAGAGCAAAGACTTGTCCATGTGGTTTTGCCTTCCTCTGTGCGTGTGGGTCTCCGGGCTCAGCTCCAACTCCGTTGAAATAGCCCCTGAAAAAAGATCTCCAAGAACCACTTTTCCCCCAGGCGGGAAGCAGAGTTCACAGGAAGCGGAACAAGCAAGCCTCCTTCGGGCAAGTAGAGGCAGCCAACTAGCCTGTGTTTGGAAACCTCTCTTTGGAAGGAATGGTTAGCTTCTCCAAAAGAAGACCTCCAGATCTGCTCAGAAGACGGAAATTCCAGAGGCAGGGTCGAGGTTCCTGACTGTCCTTTGCCAGCCTTGCAAAGACATTTCTAGATTCTAGCGTTATTTTCCATGAAGGAGCAGGCTTCAGGAATATGTCAGACTTGACTGGCGCCTTATTGGCCTCAGCTCAGCTATCGCCTTTCCGTTCAAACTAGGACAAGGGCCTACTTGGTGAAGGGTAAGGGTCTGCTTCTTTCCAAACTGCCAAAGGCTACAGAAAAGACACCTCTGTCAAAGAGAGGGAAGTGGAAGCGGATGGATTCTCAAACAGGTGCTTTGCCACAAAGCATCTGCACCCCACGGAGAGAATCAGGCTGCATTTGCCCCTATGTTGGGTGTGTAGCTTCAAACACAGAGGTGTCTCTATAGGAGCCGAGAATGTTCCTGGGAGATGAGGTTCACTAGAGCTCTGCTATGGAGCATAGACCTGTCCATATGGTTTTGCCTTCCCTGTGAGTTGGGTTCCCGATGTTCGCCCCAGCTCCGAGGAAGAAACCCCTGAGAAAACACCTCCAGGAACTGCTTTTCGTCCAGACTGGGAAACGCAGTTCACAGAAGGCAAGGCAAGCGAGCCTCCTGCAGAGAAAAAGAGGCCTTACTGCCCCTGGAGGAGCAGGCTGCCAGAGTGTGTGAGAACTGACTGGTGCCTTACTGGCCTCAGCTCCGCCATTGCATGTTCCTCCGAACTAGGACCCAGGACTACTTGGAGAAGGGTTTGGGTGCGGATTTCTAAAAACTGCCAAGGGCTACAGCAATGAGAACTCTGTCACGGGTAAGGAAGAGCATTGTATGGATTTTCAAGGTGTTTTTTGAACGACATCTTTAAAGCTACACAGAGAGAATCAGGCTCTCTGTGCCCCCATGTTGGGTACGCAGCTTCACACATAGGGGTGTCTCCATATGAATCAAGAATGTTCGTGACAGAGTGAAGTTCACTAGAGCTCTCCTAGAGAGCAAAGACTTGTCCATGTGGTTTTTCTTCCCCTGTGAGTTTGGGTCTCCAGGCTTAGCCCCAGCTCCGTGGAAACAACCCCTGAGAAAAGATCTTCAAGATCCGCTTTTCCCAGAGCCTGGGAAGCTGGGTTCATAGGAGGCAGGAAAATCAAGCCTCCTTCGGGCACGAAGAGGCAGCCGACCGGCCTGTTTTTGGAAGTCTCAATATGGAAGGAATAAGTTAGCTTCTCCTAAAGGAGACCTCCAGATCTGCTCAGAAATCGGTAATTCCAGAGGCAGGGTGCAGGCTCCTGACTGCCCTTTGCCAGCCTTGCAGAGACATTCCTAGATTCCAGCGTTATTTTCCATGAAGGAGCAGGCTTCGGGAATATGTCAGACTTGACTGGCGCCTTATTGGCCTCAGCTCAGCTCTTGCCTTTCCTTTCAAACTAGGACAAGGGCCCACTTTATGAAAGGTAAGGGTCCTCTTCTTTCCAAACTGCCAAGGGCTACTGCAATGAGACCTCTGTCAAGGCGAGGGAAGCGTAAGCTGATGGATTCTCAAGCAGGTGCTTTGCCACAAAGCATCAGCACCCCACGGAAAGAATCTGGCTCCCTTTGCCCCTACGTTGCGTGTGTAGCTACACACACAGAGGTGTCTCGATAGGAGCCAAGAATGTTCCTGAGAGAGGAGGTTCACTGTTGGGGGCCAGAGTGAGGCACTCCGCCCATGGCAAAGGTCATGAGGAAGGAGGCTCGACATACGCAAAGGCGGGATCGAGCCTCAGGAGTCCCCCTGGAAATCCTCGAGCATCTACCCCCATAACCAGAGCCTGCCTACCTTACTACTTTGTGCTCTCACCTACACCTCTGACTTTACGGGGGGCTGTCCCCCACCACCTCTTTCGGAGAAGGAGTTAACCTAGAGCTCCAGTTGATAAAAACCCCTGGGTGTGACAAGAGTGTTTTAACCTACAAACTCCTCTGAAGGTTCTCTAGCCTGCCTGACAGGCTTGTCCGGCCACTTGTGATTGCTCACAGCCTCCCAACCATGAGAGGCACGAGATGCTTTAAACCTTCTAAAAACAGGTTCCTTAGAAAAGTTAGAAAATTATTAGTATAAGTATAATGGGCTGATTAGAAATCATATTGGTGAAGGGTTTTTCATTTGTTGAGCTGATGTTTACTGCTAAGTCTCCACATCCCCTGCCCTTATACACATTAATGAATATATAGAAGAAATAAGTATTAACCTTTGATATAAATCACGTTAGACCTTAGGCTAAGTAAATTCTTTCCTTAACTAAAACCCACTACACCCTCACCCTATAGGAATGTAACTTTATTTGGGTGGCGTCTGTTTTAAGAATAATCACCCCTGGAGAAATAAGTGTCCTGGTTGACTGACCGCTGTCACAAGGAGAGGGTCGTAAATTGTCAGCAGGCCCCCCGGCCAGAAGATGATGTAACACCCCTAAGACCTCTGTATACTTTTGTATGAAGCACCTGACTTTGATAAAAGTCAGGACTGCTGACCCCACGTGACTTTTGCATAACATCTCAGTGTATAAAAGTAGACCATGGAAAATAAAGAATTGGGATCAGTTTCTCGAAATACTGGTCTCCCCATGTCTCTCTCTCTCTCTCTCACTCTGGTTGAGTCTCCATCTGGAGCGCGGAACCCACCAAGCTTACTAATTTTGCCTGGGCTTCTAAGGTCTGACCGGGGAGGCCTCAGTGTCTCCTTTCCTTCGGGAGAACGGAAGGACGCCTGCGGCCTACGTAAGTGGTGCAAGCTTCTTGTCTTGAAGTTTTATTGGTCCCCCGCGTAAACCAAGCTACTCAGCCTCTTTTCTCCACTGAATTTTCCTACTGAGCTATCCTCATTTTACTACTCTTTATATCCTTAATTAACGTTTAATTAAGCAGTTGTTCCCTGACCCTCGCCTGCGCCGTCTCTGCTTCAAATACCCTGGATCAGCTGGGGCTGGACCCCGGCAGTTCACTAGAGATCTCCTACAGAGCATAGACCTGTCCATTTGGTTTTGCCTTCCCCTGTGAGTTGGGTCCCCGAGGTCCGCCCCAACTCCGGGGAAACAGCCCCTGAGAAAAGATCTCCAGGAACTGCTTTCCGCCCAGGCTGGGAAACGCTGTTCACAGGAAGTAAGGCAAGCGAGCCTCCTGAAGGGAAATAGAGGCCTTACTGTCCCTGGAGGAGCAGGCTGCCAGAGTGTGTGACACCTGACTGGTGCCTTACTGGCCTCAGCTCCGCTATTGCATGTTCATCTGAACTTGAACCCAGGCCTACTTGGAGAAGTGTTTGTGTGCCGATTTCCAGAAACTGCGAAGGGCTACAGCAATGATAACTCTCTCAGTGGTAAGGGAGAGCATTGTGTGGATTCTCAATTTGTTGTTTGAACGACAGCGTCAAAGCTGCAAAGAGAGAATCAGGTCTCTGTGTCTCTATGTTGGGTATGCAGCTTCCCACACAGAGATGTCCCCATTGGAGCCAAGAACATTCCCCATAGAGTGAGGTTCACTAGAGCACTCCTAGAGAGCAAAGACTTATCCATGCGGTTTTCCCTTCCCCTGTGCATGTGGGTCTCCGGGATCGGCCCCTGCTCCATGGAAACAGCCTCTGAGAAAAGATCTCCAAGAACCTCTTATCCCCCAGGCTGGGTAGCGGAGTTCGCAGGAGGTGGGATAAGCAAGCTTCCTTCGGCAAGAAGAGACAGCCAACCGGCCTGTGTTTGGAAGCCTATATTTGCAAGGAATGGGTTAGTTTCTCCTGACCGAGACCGCCAGATGTGCTGAGAAGATAGAAATTCCAGAGGCAGGGTCGAGGTTCCTGACTGCCCTTTGCCAGCCTTGCAAAGACATTCCCAGATTCTAACGTTATTTTCCATGAAGGAGCAGGCATCGGGAATATGTCAGACTTGACTGGCGCCTTACTGGCCTCAGCTCAGCTACTGCCTTTCCATTCAAACAAGGACAAGGGCCTACTTGGTGAAGGGTAAGGGTCTGCTTCTTTCCAAACTGCCAAGGACTACAGCAATGAGACCTCTGTCAAGGTGAGGGAAGCCTATGCGGATGGATTCTTAGCAGGTGCTTTGCCACAAAGCATCAGCACCCACGGAGAGAATCAGACTCCCTTTGCCACTATGTTGGGTGTGTAGCTTCATGCACAGAGGTGTCTCTGTAGAAGCCAAGAATGTTCCTGAGAGATGAGGTTCACTAGAGCTCTCCTACAGAGCATAGACCTGTCCATGTGGTTTTGTCTTCCCCTGTGAGTTGGGCCCCCAAGGTCCGACCCAGCTCCAGGGAAACAGCCCCTGAGAAAAAATCTCCAGGAACAGCTTTGCGCCCAGGCTGGGAAATGCAGTTCACAGGAGGCAAGGCAAGCGAGCCTCCTACAGGGAAAAAGAGGCCTTACTGCTCCTGGACGATCAGGCTGCAAGTGTGTGTGAGAACTCACTTGTGCCTTACTGGCCTCAGCTCCGCCGTTGCCTGTTGTTCCGAGCTAGGACCCAGGCCTACTTGGAGAAGGGTTAGGGTGCGGATTTCTACAAACTGTCAAGGACGACAGCAATGAGAATTCTCTTAGCAGTAAGGGAGAGCATTGTATGGATTCTCAAGCTGTTGTTTGAATGACAGCTTCAAAGCTACACAGAGAGAATCAGGCTCTCTGTTCCCCTATTTTGGCTGTGCAGCTTCATACACAGAATTTGACTCTGTTGGAGCCAGAAATATTCCTGAAAGACTTAGGCTCACCAAAGCTGTCCTCCAGAGCAAAGACATTGGATGTGGTTTTGCCTTCCCTTGTCAGTATGGGTCCCCTAGCTTGGCCCCAGCTCCGGGGATACAGCCTCTGAAAAAAATCTTCCAAGAAGCGATTTTCCTCCAGGCTGTTAAGCGGAATTCGCAGTTTGCAAGTTAAGGAAGCCTGCTTCGTGGAAGAGCAAGCAGCCAACTGGCCCTGTGTTAGGAAGCCTGTATTTGAAAGGAATGGGTTAGCTTCTACAGCGGGAGAACCTCAGATCTGCTCAGGGGACTGAAATACTAGAGTCAGGGTCGAGGTTCTCCCTTGTCCTTTGCGCACCTTGCAAAGACATTCCTAGCTTCTAGCGTTAGTGTCCCTGTAGTAGCAGGCTGCAGGAGCGTGTGATAAATGACTGCCGCGTTCCTGTCCTCAGCTCCGCTATTGACTTTCTATTCGAACTAGAACCCAGGCCTACTTTGAGAGGGGTTAGGGTCCAGTGTTTCCAAACTGCCAAGGGCTACGGCAATGCGAGCTCTGTCAGAGGTAAGAAAAGAGCAATTGGTTGGATTCTTCAGCTGCTGCGTGGCTGCACAGCTTCCGCGCCGCATGGAGAGCATGAGGCTCCTTGTGGCCCTATTTTGGGTACGCAGCAACATGCACACAGAGTGTCTGTGTTCACTTATGTACAGGCTTATGTACACTAGAGCTCTCCTACAGAGTGAAGACCACTCAGTGGGCTCCAAGAGATACCTGTCAGGACTCGAGAAGAGAGTGGAGTCCTTTGCTTCCCCTCGAGATGAGGCCTGACTCCCCGGGTGAGTATGGAATGCAACCCCAAATCCCTGTCGCCTATGGAGAGGAACATTAAATCCTGGATACAAGCCTAGATGAGGTCTAGTTTGCACTTCAGTGAATGGAGCCCAATCCCCAGCTCTCCCTGGCAACTCAAATGGAAGATTAGACTTCCTGGGCCAACACAAGAGGAAGCCTTAATTCCCCGTCGTAACTCGAGAATCCCACCGCAACTCGAGAAAAACCACGTGCTTCCCTTGTCTCCGCAAGATGAGGCCCTTTGTCCGCTACAGCATCTCAAGAGAAGTCCCACGTTCCATCCTGAAGTGCGAAACGGTACTTGGCACCCTTGATGCGACCCCAAAACTTCCGCGACATACCAGACTCACTCAAGGGGAACACCGAGGTTCCCGGCACCACTTCATCTGAGCCCCTTCTCCTCTCCTGATTGCGACAGGAGGGTCGACTCCCCTTATCTGTCTGCAAGGGGTTCCCGACCTTCCGGGCGCACCTCAGGATGAGGCCGGTCTCATGAGGAAGTTCGTGACGTAGTCTCGTGGGTGGTGCCACATGCCGAAAGACCCCAATTTCACGGTCCACTCTTGAAAAGAACCCGATGCCAGCACACCTCTTTGAAGGAAAACCTGTGGATGAAGGCACAAGACGAAGGGGCACTGACACACGCGTGCATGGTCCAGAAAAACCAACAGGTCCCACAGACATTTCGACAAGTGGACTGTCACCCTGTAAACAACTCGAAAGGAAAACGAAGGTCCACTTCCTCAACAGAAGACTAGGTGTGACTCTCTTGTGCCTACTCTGCAGGGACCATGTGATCCGAGTCAGAAACGGAGAGGAAGCCTGAGGTTCCGGCGTCCACTCGAGATGAGGCCCTCTTCCATTGAACCACAACCAGTGGAGTCCCGAGAGGCCCCTACCAACTCCACAGTATCCCTGAGTTCTCACAGGCACAATGGAAGCTCCCTGAGGTCACAGGCACAAGTTGAGGGAACCCTGGGTTTTCTGCCGCGACTCGAGAAAGACCGTGAGAGTGCTTCAAAATGTCTTGAGTCGCGATTCCCCTACCATGACTCGAGAGCCATGACACGCTGCCCCTCGCCATGCGCATGGAGACCTGACTTCCCTGGCGCCGCACGAGAGGCTCCCTGAGATCCTCGTCGTGCCTGGGGAGAAAACCCCCACGGGCGCCGCAGCTCGAGGAAACCCCTGAGATGCCCCCGTCCTCGCGAGCTGAGGGCCTTCTTTTCCTGCATGGCCTGGAGAGCAATCCCGGGTCCTCTCTCCAAACGGAAAAGGAGGCTGGACTCCCTTGAGGCCGCTCAGGCGGCTCCAAGAGACCCGCGTCGCGACTAGAGAGGAGAGCGGAGTCCTTGGATTGCCCTCGAGACGAGGCCTGACTCCCCGGGGGAGCCTGGAATGCAACCCCGAGATCCCTGCCTTCCCTGGAGAGGAATATTAGGTCCCGGACACACGCCTAGGTGAGGTCTCTTCGGCCCTGCAGTGACTCGAGCGCAATCCCCAGGTTTCCCTCGCAACCCGAGGGGAAGATTGGGCTTCCCAGGGCCAACCCAAGGGGAAGGCTGAGATCCCCGTCGTAACTCGAGAATCCCACCGCAACTCGAGAAAAACCACGTGATTCCCACCTCTTGGCAAGATGAGGCCCTTGCCCGCCACGGAGTCTCAAGGGAAGTCCCCTGTTCCGCCCTGAAGGGCGAAACGGTCCCTGACAGCCTTCCTGCGACCCCCAAAAGCCCCCGACACGCCGGGGTCCCCCGAGGGGAACACCGAGGGTCCCGGCACCGCTTCCTCTGAGCCCCTTCTCCCCTCCTGATCGCGACAGGAGAGGCAATTCCCCTGCGTGGTCTGGAAGGGGTTCCCGGCCTTCCTGGCGCACCTCAGGATGAGGCCGGTCTCACGAGGAAATTCGAGACGAGCCACTTGGGTGGGGCCACATACCGAACGCCCCCGATTCCCCGGTCCGCTCTTGAGAAGGACCCGAGGCCCGGACCCCTCTTCGAAGGCAACCCTGTGGCTGAAGGCACAAAACGAAGGGGCACTGCCACCCCCGTGCATCGTCCGCAAAGACCCGCGGGTTCCACACACAGCTCGACGAGGGGCCTGAGACCCCCTGAGCAACTCGAGAGGCCAGCGGGGTTCCCTTCCTCAGACAAGACGAGGCCTGACTCTCCTGTCCCAACTCTGCAGGGACCCTGCGGTCGGAGTCCGAAACGGAAAGGAAGCCTGAGGTTCCTGCCTCCCCTCGAGGTGAGGCCCTCTTCCGTTGCGCCAGACCCAGCGGAGTCCCGAGGGGCCCCGCCACCTCCACAGGATCCCTCGCCTCTCAGAGGCACCCTGGCAAGTTCCCTAATGTCCCCGGCAGAAGGCGAGGGAAACGAGGGTTTCCTGCCGCCCCCCGACAAAGACCTCGAGAGTCCTTCTTCAACGCGTCTCGAGGCCCTAGTCCCCTCCCGTGACTCGAGAGCCAGGACGCGCTGCCCCTCGCCACGCGCATGGAGACCTGACTTCCCTGGCGCCGCACGAGAGGCTCCCTGAGATCCTCGTCGTGCCTCGGGAGAAAACCCCCACGGGCGCCGCAGCTCGAGGAAACCCCTGAGACGCCCCCGTCCTCGCGAGCTGAGGGCCTTGTTTTCCTGCATGGCCTGGAGAGCAATCCCGGGTCCTCTCTCCAAACGGAAGAGGAGGCTGGATTCCCTTGAGGCCGCTCAGGGGGCTCCAAGAGAACCGCGTCGCGACTCGAGAGGAGAGCGGAGTCCTTGGCTTCCCCTCGAGACGAGGCCTGACTCCCCGGGGGAGCCTGCAATGCAACCCCGAGATGCCTGCCTTCCCTGGAGAGGAATATTAGGTCCCGGACACACGCCTAGGTGAGGTCTCTTCGGCCCTGCAGTGACTCGAGCGCAACCCCCAGCTTTCCTTCGCAACCCGAGGGTAAGATTCGGCTTCCCAGGGCCAACCCAAGGGGAAGGCTGAGGTCCCCGTCGTAACTCGAGAATGCCGCCGCAACTCGAGAAAAACCACGGGGTTCCCACCTCTTGGCAAGATGAGGTCCTTGCCCGCCACGGCGTCTCAAGGGAAGTCCCCTGTTCCGACCTGAAGGGCGAAACGTTCCCTGACAGCCTTCCTGCGACCCCCAAAAGTCGCCCGACACGCCGGGGTCCCCCGAGGGGAACATCCAGTGTCCCGGCACTGCTTCCTCTGAGCCCCTTCTCCCCTCCTGATCGCGACAGGGGAGGCGATTCCCCTGTGTGGTCTGGAAGGGGTTCCCGGCCTTCCCGGCGCACCTCAGGATGAGGCCGGTCTCACGGGGAAATTCGAGGCGAGCCACGTGGGTGGGGCCACATGCCAAACGCCCCCGATTCCCCGGTCCGCTCTTGAGAAGGACCCGAGGCCCGGACCCCTCTTCGAAGGCCACCCTGTGGGTGAAGGCACAACGCGAAGGGGCACTGCCACCCCCGTGCATCGTCCGCAGAGACCCGCGGGTTCCACACACAGCTCGACGAGGGGCCTGAGGTCCCCTGAGCAACTCGAGAGGCCAGCGGGGTTCCCTTCCTCAGACAAGACGAGGCCTGACTCTCCTGTCCCAACTCTGCAGGGACCCTGCGGTCGGAGTCCGAAACGGAGAGGAAGCCTGAGGTTCCTGCCTCCCCTCGAGGTGAGGCCCTCTTCCGTTGCGCCAGACCCAGCGGTGTCCCGAGGGGCCCCGCCACCTCCACAGGATCCCTCGCCTCTCAGAGGCACCCTGGCAAGTTCCCTAAGGTCCCCAGCAGAAGGCGAGGGAAACGAGGGTTTCCCGCCACACCCCGAGAAAGACCTCGAGAGTCCTTCTTCAATGTGTCTCGAGTCCCTAGTCCCCTCCCGTGACTCGAGAACCAGGACGCGATCCCCCTCGCCACGTGCATGGAGACCTGACTTCCCTGGCGCCGCACGAGAGGCTCCCTGAGATCCTCGTCGTGCCTCGGGAGAAAACCCCCACGGGCGCCGCTGCTCGAGGAAACCCCTGAGACGCCCCCGTCCTCGCGAGCTGAGGGCCTTCTTTTCCTGCATGGCCTGGAGAGCAATCCCGGGTCCTCTCTCCAAACGGAAGAGGAGGCTGGACTCCCTTGAGGCCGCTCAGGGGGCTAAAAGAGACCCGCGTCGCGACTCGAGAGGAGAGCGGAGTCCGTGGCTTCCCCTCGAGACGAGGCCTGATTCCCCGGGGGAGCCTGGAATGCAACCCCGAGATCCCTGCCTTCCCTGGAGAGGAATATTAGGTCCCGGACACACGCCTAGGTGAGGTCTCTTCGGCCCTGCAGTGACTCGAGCGCAACCCCCAGCTTTCCCTAGCAACCCGAGGGGAAGATTGGGCTTCCCAGGGCCAACCCAAGGGGAAGGCTGAGATCCCCGTCGTAACTCGAGAATGCCGCCGCAACTCGAGAAAAACCACGTGGTTCCCACCTCTTGGCAAGATGAGGCCCTTGCCCGCCACGGCGTCTCAAGGGAAGTCCCCTGTTCCGCCCTGAAGGGCGAAACGGTCCCTGACAGCCTTCCTGCGACCCCCAAGAGTCCCCCGACACGCCGGGTTCCCCCGAGGGGAACACCGAGGGTCCCGGCACCGCTTCCTCTGTGCCCCTTCTCCCCTCCTGATCGTGACAGGAGAGGCGATACCCCTGCGTGGTCTGGAAGGGGTTCCCGGCCTTGCCGGCGCACCTCAGGATGAGGCCGGTCTCACGAGGAATTTCGAGACGAGCCACGTGGGTGGGGCCACATGCTGAACGCCCCCGGTTCCCCGGTCCGCCCTTGAGAAGGACCCGAGGCCCGGACCCCTCTTCGAAGGCAACCCTGTGGGTGAAGGCACAACACGAAGGGGCACTGCCACCCCCGTGCATCGTCCGCAAAGACCGCGTGTTCCACACACAGCTCGACGAGGGGCCTGAGACCCCCTGAGCAACTCGAGAGGCCAGCGGGGTTCCCTTCCTCAGACAAGACGAGGCCTGACTCTCCTGTTCCAACTCTGCAGGGACCCTGCGGTCGGAGTCCGAAACGGAGAGGAAGCCTGAGGTTCCTGCCTCCCCTCGAGGTGAGGCCCTCTTCGGTTGCGCCAGACCCAGCGGAGTCCCGAGGGGCCCCGCCACCTCCACAGATCCCTCGCCTCTCAGAGGCACCCTGGGAAGTTCCCTAAGGTCCCCGGCAGAAGGCGAGGGACACGAGGGTTTCCCGCCGCCCCCCGACAAAGACCTCGAGAGTCCTTCTTCAACGCGTCTCGAGGCCCTAGTCCCCTCCTGTGACTCGAGAGCCAGGACGCGCTCCCCCTCGCCACGCGCATGGAGACCTGACTTCCCTGGCGCCGCACGAGAGGCTCCCTGAGATCCTCGTCGTGCCTCGGGAGAAAACCCCCACGGGCGCCGCTGCTCGAGGAAACCCCTGAGACACCCCCGTCCTCGCGAGCTGAGGGCCTTCTTTTCCTGCATGGCCTGGAGAGCAATCCCGTGTCCTGTCTCCAAACGGAAGAGGAGGCTGGACTCCCTTGAGGCCGCTCAGGGGGCTCCAAGAGACCCGCGTCGCGACTCGAGAGGAGAGCGGAGTCCTTGGCTTCCCCTCGAGATGAGGACTGACTCCCCGGGGGAGCCTGGAGTGAAACCCCGAGATCCCTGCCTTCCCTGGAGAGGAATATTAGGTCCCGGACACACGCCTAGGTGAGGTCTCTTCGGCCCTGCAGTGACTCGAGCGCAACCCCCAGCTTTCCCTCTCACTCGAGGGGAAGATTGGGCTTCCCAGGGCCAACCCAAGGGGAAGGCTGAGATCCCCGTCGTAACTCGAGAATCCCACCGCAACTCGAGAAAAACCACGTGGTTCCCACCTCTTGGCAAGATGAAGCCCTTTCCCGTGACGGCGTCTCAAGGGAAGTCCCCTGTTCCGCCCTGAAGGGCGAAACGGTCCCTGACAGCCTTCCTGCGACCCCCAAAAGTTCCCCGACATGCCGGGTTCCCTCGAGGGGAACACCGAGGGTCCCGGCACCACTTCATCTTAGCCCCTTCTCCCCTCCTGATCGCGACAGGAGAGTCGATTCCCCTGCGTGGTCCGGAAGGGGTTCCCAGCCTTCCCGGCGCACCTCAGGATGAGGCCGGTCTCACGAGGAAATTCGAGACGAGCCAAGTGGGTGGTGCCACATGCCGAACGCCCCCGATTCCCCGGTCTGCTCTTAATAAGAACACGATGCCCGGGCACCTCTTCGAATGCAAACCTGTTAATGAATGCACAACACGAAGGAGTACTGACATCCCCATGCATAGTACGGAAAAACACGCAGATTCCAAACACAGATCGACAAGTGTCCTGTCATCCCTTGAAGAACTAGAGCGGCATGCGGAGTTCCGTTCCTCCACACAAGAGAAGGCCTGACTCTCCTTTCCCAACTCTGCAGGGACCGTGCGATCGGAGTCAGAAATGTAGATGAAACCTGACGTTCCTGCATCAACTCGAAATGAGGCCCTCTTCCATTGCGCCATACCCAGTGGGGTCCCGAGAGGCCCCTCCCAACTCCACAGTATCCCTGACTTCTCAGAGGCACCCTCAGAAGCTCTCTGCGGTCACTGGCACAAGTCGAGTGAACCCAGGGTTTCCTGTTGCATTCTGAGAAAGACCTCGAGAGTCCTTCTTTACCGCGTCTTGAGGCCCGATACCCTACCATGACTCGAGAGCAATGACGCATTTCCCTCGCCACGCCCATTGAAACCTAACTTCCCTGGCGCCACACGAGAGGCTCCCTGCGCTCCCCGTCCTACCTCATGAAAACCCCACACTGGCACCTCCGCTCGAGAAAACACATGAGACGCCTCCGTCATTGTAAGATGAGGGCCTTCTTTTCCTACATGACCTAGAGAGCAATCCCGAGTCCACTCTCCAAACTCCACTGGAGGCCTGTCTCCCTTTAGGCCACTCAGTAGCCTCCAAGAGATACACATCGCTACTCTAGAGGAGAGCGGAGTCCGTTGCTTCCCCTCGAGCTGAGGCCTGACTACTTGGATGAGTCTGGAATGGGATCCCGAGATCCGTGTCGCCCCTGTAGAGGAAAACTCGGTCCTGGACACAAGCCTAAATGAGGTCTTTTTTGTCCTGCATTGACTCAAGTGCAATCCCCAGCTCTCCCTCGCAACTCGAATGGATTATTGGACTTCCCTGGGCCAACACAAGAGGAAGACTGTATTTCCCGTTGTAATTCGAGAATCCCGCGGCAACTGGAGAAAAACAACGTGGCTCCTCCGTCATCGAAATATGAGGCCCCTGTCAGCTATAGCGTCTCCAGGGAAGTCCCATGTTCCGTCTTGAAGTGTGAAACGGTACTTGGCACCCTTGATGCGACCTCCAAATTTCCCTGACACCCCGGTCTCACTCGAGAAGAAAATGGAGGTTCCCAGCACTGCTTCAGCTGAGCCTCTTCTCCCCTCCTGATGGCGACAGGAGGGTCGATTCCCCTGCTTTGTCTGGAAGGGGTTCCCAGACTTCCCGGCGAACCTCAGGATGAGGCCAGTCTCACAAGGGAATTCGGGACGTAGCCTCGTGTGTTGTGCCACATGCTGAAAGACACCGATTTCCTGGTCCGCTATTGATAAGATCCCGATGCCCGGTCACCTCTTCGAAGGTAACCCTGTGGATGAAGGCACAACACGAAGGGGCACTGACACCCCTGTGCATCGTCCCCCAAAACCGCAGGTTCCACATACAACTCGACAGGTGGCCTGTCATCCCATGAACAACTCGAGAGGCAAGCGGAGTTCCATTACTCCACACAAGACGAGGTCTGACTCTCCTGTCACAACTCTGCAGGGACCCTGCTCTCCGAGTCAGAAATGGAGAGGAACCCTGACGTTACTGCCTCAATCCGAGATTAGGTCCTCTTCAATTGCACCAGTCCCTGTGAAGTTCCGAGAAGCCCCCCTCAACTCCACAGTATCCCTGTCTTCTCAGAGGAACCCCGCTAAGCTCCCTGAAGTCATGGGCACAAGTCGAGGGAACCCAGGGTTTCCTGCCACACCCCGAGAAAGACATCGAGAGTTCTTCTTCGAAGCGTCTTGAGGCTTTATTCCCCTACCATGACTCGAGAGCAATGAGGCGCTCCCCCTCGCCACGTCCATGGAGACCTGACTTCCGTGGCACCACAGGAGTCTCCCTGAGCTCCCCGTCCTATCTTGTGAGAAACCCCAACCAGGCACTGCACCTTGAGAAAACCCACGAGATGCCCCCGTCATCGCGAGATGAGGGCCTTCTTTTCCTGCATGGCCTAGAGAGCAATCCCGAGTCCTCTCTCCAAACTCCACAGGAGGCTTAACTCCATTTAGGCCATTCTTGGGCTCCAAGGGATACCCGTCGTGACTCGAGGGGAGAGCGGAGTCCATTCATTCCCTTCGAGACGAGGCCTGACTCCCCGGGTGAGTCTGGAATGCAACCCCGAGATCCCTGTCGCCCCTGGAGAGAAAAACTCGGTCCTGGACACAAACCTAGATGAGCTCTATTTTGCCCTGCAGTGACTCAAGAGCAATCTCCAGCTCTCACTTGCAACTCGAATGGAAGATTGGACTTCCCTGGGCCAACACAAGAGGAAACCTGTATTCCCCGTTGTAACTCAAGAATCCTGCCGCAACTCGAGAAAAAACACGTGGGTCCCCCGTCAGTGCTAGATGAGGCCCTTGCCCACTACAGCATCTCAAGAGAAAACCCAGGTTCCGTCTTGAAGTGCGAAACGGTACTTGGCACCCTTGATGCAACCCGAAAAGTTACCCGACTTACCAGTTTCACTCAAGGGGAGCACCGAGGTTCCCAGCACTACTTCATCTGAGCCCTTTCTCTCCTCCTGATCCCGAAAGGAGGGTCGATTCCCCTGCTTTGTCTGGAAAGGGTTCCCGGACTTTCCTGCGCGCCTCAGGATGAGGCCGATCTTACGAGGAAATTCGAGACGTAGCCTCGTGGGTGGTGCAACATGCTGAAAGACCCCGATTTCCCGGTCCGCACTTGAGGAGAACCCGATGCCCGGACACCTCTTCGAAGGCAACCCTGTGGATGAAGGCACAACAGGAAGGAGCACTGATACCCCCGTGCATCTCCGAAAAAACCGCAGGTTCCACACACATCACGAAAAGTGGTGTCATCATTGAACAACTTGAGATGTAAGCGGAGTTCCATTCCTCCGCAGAACACGAGACCTGACACTCCTGAGCAAACTCAGCAGGGACCCTGCAATCTGAGTCAGATCCGACTCCAGGAAGTCAGGAGCAGAACCCTGAGGTTCCTGCCTCAACTCGAGATGAGGCTCTCTTCCATTGCACCAAACCCAGAGGAGTCCCGAGAGGCCTCTCCCAAATCCACAGTATCCCTGATTTCTCAGAGGCACCCTGAGACGCTCCCTGAGGTCACCGGCACAAGTCAAGGGAACCCAGGGTTTCCTGCCGCAACCCTAGAAAGACATCGAGAGTCCTTTTTCAACCCGTCATGAGGCCCGATTCCCCTACCCTGACTGGAGAGCAATGACGCGCTCCCCCTTGCCCCGCCCATGGAGACCTGACTTCCCTGTTGCCACACGAGAGGCTACCTGAACTCCCCGTCGTACCTCGTGAGAAACCCCACACTGGCGCCACAGCTCGAGAAAACCCACGAGACGCCCCCGTCATCTCAAGATGTGGGCCTTCTTTTCCTGCATGGCCTGGAGAGCAATCCCGAGTCCTCTCTCCAAACTGAAGAGGAGGGTTGACTCCCTTTAGACCACTCAGTGGGCTCCAAGAGATATGCGTCGCAACTCGAGAGGAGAGCCGAGTCCTTTGCTTCCCCTCGAGACGAGGCCTAACTCCCCGGGTGAGTCTGTAATGCAAAATCGAGATCCCTGTCGCCCTTGGAGAGGATCATTGGGTCCTGAACACAAGGCTAGCTGAGGTCGCTTTTGCCCTGCAGTAACTCGAGAGCACTCCCCAGCTTTCCCTCGCAACCCGAATCGAAGATGGACCTCCCTGGGCCAACACAAGAGGAAGCCTGAATTCCCAGTAGTAATTCGAGAATTCCGCCTCAACTCGAGAAAAACCACGTGATTCCCCCGTCATTGCAAGATGAGGCCCTTGGCCGCTACAGCGTATCAAGAGAAGTCCCACGTTCCATCCTGAGGTACAAAACGGTACTTGGCACCCTTGATGCGACCCCCAAAGTTCCCTGACATACCGGTCTCACTCGAGGGAAACACCAAAGTTCATGGCACCACTTCCTGTGAGCCCCTTCACGCCTCCTGATCGCAACAGGAGGGTCGACTCCCATGCTTTGTCTGCAAGGGGTTCCCGACGTTCCCCGCGAACCTCCGGATGAGGCCGGTCTCATGAGGAAATTCAAAAAGTAGCCTCATGGTTGGTGCCACATGTTGAAAAATCCCGAATTCCCGGTCCACTCTAGATATGAACCTGACGCCCGGACATCTCTTAGAAGGCAACTCTGTGGATGAAGGCACAACATGAAGGGACACTGACATCCCCATGCATCGTCTGGAAAAACCCGCCGATTCCACTCACAGCTCCAAATGTGGACTGTCACCCCGTGAACAACTCGAGAGGCAAGTGAAGTTGCATTCCTTCACACAAGACGAGGCCTTACCCTCCTGGCCCAACTCTTCAGGGACCCTGTGATCGGAGTCAGAAATGGAGAGGAACCCTGAGGTTCCTGCCTCAACTAGAGAAGAGGCCCTCTTCCATTGAACCAAACTCAGTGGTGTCCCGAGAGGCCCCTCCCAACACCACAGTATCCCTGAATTCTCAGAGGCTCCCTGAGAAGCTACCTGAGGTCACTGGCACAAGTCGAGGGAACCCAGAGTTTCCTGAAGTAACCCGAGAAAGACTTGGAGAGTCCTTTTTCAACGTCTCTTGATGCCCGATTCCCCTACCATGACTCCAGAGCAAGGACGCGCTCCCCTCGCCACAAGCAGGAAAACTGACTTCCCTAGTACCACACAAGAGGCTCCCTGAGTACCCCATCGTACCTCGTGAGAAAACCCACACTGGCGCCGCAGTTCGAGAAAAACCACAAGATGCCCCCGTCAAGGAGAGATGGGGGCCTTCTTTTCCTGCCTGACCTGGAGAGCAATCCCTGGTCCTCTTTCCAAACTTCACAGGAGGATTGACTCCCTTTAGGCCACTCAGTTGGGTCCAAGAAATACCCGGTGCGACTCGAGAGGAGAGCGGAGTCCTTTGCTTCCCTCGAGACGAGGCCTGACTCCCCGGGTGAGTTTGGAATGCAACCCCGAGATCCCTGTCGCCCCTGGAGTGGAACATTATGTCCTAGACACAAGCCTAGATGAGGTCTATTTTGCCCTACTGTGATCGAGAGCAACCTCCATCTCTCCCTCACAATTTGAATGGAAGATTGGGCTTCCCACGGTCAACACATGAGGAAGTCTGAATTTCCCATCGTAATTCGAGAATTCAGCCTCAAGTCTTAAAAACCATGTGGTTCCCCCTTCATCGCAATATGAGGCCCTTGCCAGCTAGAGTCTCAAGAGAAGTCCCACGTTCCATCTTAAAGTTCGAAATGCTACTTGGCACCCTTGATGCGACCCCAAAGTTCCCCAACATACCGGTCTCACTCCAGGGGAACACCGAAATTCCCGGCGTCTCCAGGGAAGTCCCATGTTCTGTCCTTAAGTGCGAAACGGTACTTGACACCCTTGATGCGACCGCAAAAGTTCCCCGACACGCTGAATTCCCTCGAGGGGAACACCAAGGGTCCCGGCACCACTTCATCTAAGCCCCTTCTCCCCTCCTGATCGCGACAGGAGAGGCGATTCCCCTGCTTTCTCTGGAAGGGGTTCCCGGCCTTCCTGGTGCACCTCAGGATGAGGCTGGTCTCAGGAGGAAATTCGAGACTAGCCATGTGTGAGGTGCCACGTGCCGAACGACACCGATTTTCCAGTCCGCTCTTGATAAGAACCCGATGCCCGGACACCTCTTCGAAGGCAACCCTGTGAGTGAAGGCACAACACGAAGGGGCACTGACACCCCCGTGCATCATCTGGAAAAACCCGCAGGGTCTACACACAGCTCGACAAGGGGCCTGAGACTCCCGGAACAACTCGAGAGGCAACCAGAATTCCATTCCTCAGACAAGACGAGGCATGAGTCTCCTGTCCCAACACTGCAGGGACCGTGCAGTCGGAGTCAGAATCGGAGAGGAAGCCTGAGGTTCCTGCCTCCCCTCGAGTTGAGGCCCTCTTCCATTGCGCCGAACCCAGCAGAGTCCCGAGAGGCCCTGCCAACTACACAGCATCCCTCACCTCTCAGAGGCACCCTGGTAAGTTCCCTATAGTCCCCTGCAGAAGTCGAGGGAAACGAGGGTTTCCCGCCGCCACCCAAGAAAGACCTCGAGAGTCCTTCTTCAACGCGTCTTGAGGCCCTAGTCACTTCCCATGACTCGAGAGTGATGACCAGCTCCTCCTCGCCATGCGCATGGAGACATGAGTTCCCTGGCACCGCACGAGAGGCTCCCTGAGGTCCTCGTCGTGCCTCGTGAGAAAACCCCCACGGGCGCCGCAGCCTGAGGAAACCCATGAGATGCCCCCGTCATCGTGAGATGAGGGCCTTCTTATCCTGCCTGACCTGGAGAGCAATCCCTAGTCCTCTCTCCAAACTGAAGAGGAGGCTCGACACCCTTGAGTCCACTCATTGGGCTCCAAGAGATCCGTGTCGCGACTTGAGAGGAAAGTGGTGTCCTCTGCTTCCCCTTGAGGCGAGGCCTGACTCCCCGGGGGAGTCTGGAATGGAAACCCGAGATCTCTGTCTTCCCTTGAGAGGAATATTAGGTCCTGGACACACGCCTCGATGAGGTCTCTTTGGCCCTGTAGTGACTCGAGCAGAACCCCCAGCTTTCCCTCGCAACTCCAGGGGAAGATTGGGCTTCCCAGGGCCAACCCAAGAGGAAGCCTGAAATCCCCGTCGTTTTCGAGAATCCAGACGCAACTCGAGAAAAACGACGTTGTTCCAACGTCTTCACAGGATGACGCCCTTGCCCGCTACAGCGTCTCCAGGGAAGTCCCATGTTCTGTCCTGAAGTGGGAAACGGTACTTGGCTCCCTTGATGCGACCCCTAAAGTTCCCTGAAACGCCGGGTTCCCTCGAGTGGAACACCTAGAGTCCTGGCCCCACTTCATCTGAGCCCCATCTCCCCTCCTGATCGCGACAGGAGAGTCAATTCCCCTACTTTGTGTGGAAGGTGTTCCCGGCCTTCCCGGCACACCTCAGGATGATGCTGGTCTCACGAGGAAATTCGAGATGAGCCACGTGGGTGGTGCCACATGTCGAACGACCCCGATTTCCCGGTCCGCTCTTGAAATGAACCTGATACCCGGACACCTCTTTGAAGGCAACCCTGTGGGGGAAGGCACCAAATGAAGGGGCAATGACACCCCCGTGCATCTTCTGGAAACACCCGCAGGTTCCACACACAGCTCGACAAGGGGCCTGAGACCCACTGAACGACTCGAGAGGCAAGCAGAGTTCCATTACTCAGACAAGACGAGGCCTGACTCTCCTGTCCCAACCCTGCAGGACCCTGCGGTCGGAGTCAGAAATGGAGAGGTAGCCTGAGGTTCCTGCCTCCAATCGAGATGAGGCCCTCTTTCATTTCGTCAAACCTAGTGGAGTCCCGAGAGGCCCCTCTAACTCCTCAGTATCCCTCACCTCTCAGAGGCACCTGGGAAGTTCCCTAAGGTCCCCGGTAGAGGTCGAGGGAAACGAGTGTTTCCCGCCCCAACCCAAGAAAGACCTCGAGAGTCCTTCTTAAATGCGTCTTGAGGCCCTAGTCCCTCCCATGACTCCAGAGCAATGACGCGATCTGCCTGGCCACACGCATGGAGGCCTGACTTCTCTGGCGCCGCACGAGAGGCTCCCTGAGCTCCCCATCATATCTCGTGAGAAACCCCACACTGGCGCCGCAGCTCGAGAAAACCCATGAGACGCTCCCGTCATCACGAGAGGAGGGCCATCTTTAACTGCATGGTATGCAGATCAAGCGTGAACCTTCTGTCCAAGCTACACAGGACGCTTGACTCCCTTTAGGCCACTCATTGGGCTCCAAGAGTTACACGTCGCGACTCGAGAGGATAGTGGAGTCCTTTGCTTCCACTCGAGACGAGGCGTGACCCACCGGGTGAGACTGGAATGTGACCCCGATATCCCTGTTGCCCCTGGAGAGCAATACTACGTCCTGGACCCAAGCCTAGATGAGGACTCTTTGCCCTGAAGTGACTCGAGAGCAACCCACAGCTCTCTCTGACAAGTGGAATGGAAGATTGGACTTCCTGGGCCAACACAAGAGGAAGCCTGAATTCCCCGTCGTAACTCGAGAATCCCGCCGCAACTCGAGAAAAACCACGTGTTTCCCTCGTCATCGCAATATGAGGCCCTTGCCCGCTAGAGCATCTCCAGAGAATTCCCACGTTCCGTCTTGAAGTGCGAAACTGTACTTGGCACCCTTGATGCGACCTCAAAAGTGCCGTGACATACCGGTCTCACTCGAGGGGACCACCGAGGTTCCCAGCACCACTTCATCTCAGCCCCTTCTCCCCTTCGGATCGCGACCGGTGGGTCGATTCCCCTGCTTTGTCTGCAAGGGTTCCCTACCTTCCCGGCGAACCTCAGGATGAGGCCGGTGTCCCGAGGAAATTCGAGACGTAGCCTCGTGGGTGGTACCACATGCTGAAAGACCCCAATTTTCTGGTACGCTCTTGAAAAGAACCCGATGCCCGGAAACCTCTTTGAAGGCAACCCTGTGGATGAAGGCACAACACGAAGGGGCACTGGTACCCCTGTGCATCGTCCGGAAAAACCCACAGGTTCCACACTCATCTCAACAAGTGGCCTGTCACTCCGTTAACCACTCGAAAGGCAAGCGGAGATCCATTCCTCCACGGAAGACGAGGCGTGACTCTCTTGTCCGTACTCGGCAGGTACTCTGCGACCCGAGTCAGAAATGGAGAGGAACCCTGAGGTTCCTGCCTCCATTTGAGATGAGGCCCTCTTCGATTGCACCAAACCCAGTTGAGTAACGAAAGGCCCCTCCCAAATCCACAGTGTCCCTGACTTCTCAGAGGCACCCTGAGAAGTTGCCTGAGGTCACCGACACAAGTCGAGGGAACCCAGGGTTCCCTGCCGCAACCTGAGAAAGACCTCGAGAGTCCTTCTTCAATGCGTCTTGAGGCCCGATTCGCCTACTATGACTCGAGAGCAATCACGCAATCCCCTTCACCACACGCACGGAGACCTGACGTCCCTAGCACCACACGAGAGGCTCTCTGAGCTCCCCGTCATACCTCGTGAGAAATCTGATACTGGCGCCGCAGCTGGAGAAAACCCACGAGACGCCCCCGTCATCGCGAGATGAGGGTCTTTTTTCCTGCATGGCCAGGAAAACAATCCCGAGTCATCTCTCCAAACTCCATAGGAGGCTTCACTCCCTTTACGCCACGCAGTGGGCTCCAAGAGATACCCGTCGCGACTCGACAGGAGAGCGGAGTCCTTTTTTTCCCCTCAAGACGAGGCCTGACTCTCCGGGTGAGTCGAGAATGCAACCCTGAGATCCCTGTCGGCCCAGTAGTGGAACACTAGGTCCTGGACACAAGCGTAGATGAGGTCTATTTTGCCCTGCAGTGACTGGAGAGCAGTCCCCAGTTCTAACTTGCAACTCGAATGGAATACTGGATTTTCCTGACGCCACACAAGAGGCTCCCTGAAATCCCTGTGGTACTTCATGAGACACCCCACACTGGCGCCGCAGCTCGAGAAAACCCATGAGACGCCACCGTCATCTCGAGGTGAGGGCCTTCTTTTCCTGCATGGCCTGGAGTCCAATCCCGAGTCCTTTCTCCAAACTCCACAGGAGGCTTGACTCCCTTTAGTACACACAGTGGGCTCCAAGAGATACCCATCGCGACTCAAGACGAGAGCGGAATTCTTTGCTTACCCTCGAGGTGAGAACTGACTCCCCGGATGAGTCTGGAATGCAAACCCGAGATCCCTGTCGCCCCTGGAGAGCAACATTAGATCCTGGACACAAGCCTAGATTAGGTCTCTTTTGCCCTACAGTGACTCTAGCGCAATCCCCAGCTCCCCCTCGCAACCCGAATGGAAGATTGGATTTCAAGGCCAACAAGAGGAAGCCTAAATTCCCGGTCATAACTCGAGAATCCCGCCGCAACTCGAGCAAAACCACGTGGTTCTCCCGTCATCGCAAGATGAGGCCCTTGCCCGCTACAGCGTTTCAAAAGATGTCCCAGGTTCCGTCTTGAAATGCGAAACGGTACTTGGCACCCTTGATGCGACCCCAAAAGTCCCCCAACACGCCGGTCTCACTCAAGGGGAACACCGAGGTTCCCGGCACCACTTCATTTAAGCCCCTTCTCCCCTCCTGATCGTGACCGGTGGGTCGATTCCCCTGCTTTGTCTGCAAGGGGGCCCGACCTTCCCTGCACAACTCAGGATGAGGCCGGTCTCATGGGGAAATTCGATACGTAGCTTTGTGGGTGGTGCCACTTGCTGAAAGACTCCAATTTCCCGGTCCACTCTTGATAAGAATCCGATGCTCGGACACCTCTTGGAAGGCAGCCTTGAGTATGAAGGTACAACACGAAGGGGCACTGACACACCTGTGCATCATCCGGAAAAACGGGCAGGTTACATACACAGCTCGACAAGTGGCCTGTCACCTCGAGAACAACTCGAGAGGCAAGAGGAGTCCCATCCTCCAGAAAAGACGAGGCCTGACTCTCCTGTACCAACATGCAGGGACCTTGCAATCTGAGTCAGAAATGGAGAGGAACACTGAGGTTCCTGCTTCAACTCGAGATGAGTCCCTCTTACATTCCACCAAATGCAGAGGAGTCTCGAGAGGCCCCTCCAAACTGCACAGTATCCCTGACTTCTCAGAGGCACTCTGAGAAGCTCCCTGAGGTCGCAGGCACAAGTCAAGGGAACCCTGGGTTTTATGCAGTGACCCAAGTAAGACCTCGAGAGTCCTTCTTCAACCCGTCTTGAGGCCCGATTACCCTACCATGACTCGAGAGCAATGACGAATTCCCCCTAGCCATCTCATGGGGACCTGACTTCCCTGGCGCCACACGAGAGGCTCCCTGAGCTCCCTCTCGTACCTCTTCAGAAACCCGGCACTAGCGCGGCAGTCTAGAAAACCCACAAGACGCCGCCGTCATCGCGAGATGAGGGCCTTCTTTTCCTGCATGGCCTGGAGAGGAATCCCGAGTCCTCTATCCAAACAGCACAGGAGGCTTGACTCCCTTTAGGGCACACAGTGGGCTCCAAGAGATACCCATCGCGACTCAAAAGGACAGCGGAGTTCTTTGCTTCACCTCAAGACGAGGCCTGATTCCCTGGGTGAGTCTGGTATGCAAGCCCGAGATCCCTGTCGCCCCTAGGGATGAACATTAAGTCCTGGACACAAGCCTAGATGAGGTCTATTTTGCCCTGCAGTGACTCGAGGGCAATCCTCAGCTCTCCCTTGAAACTCGAATGGAAGATAGGACTTCCCTGGGCCAACACATGAGGAAGACTGTATTCCCCGTCGAAACTCGAGAATCCCGCCACAACTCGAGAAACGCTACGTGGTTCCCCCGTCATCGCAAGATGAGGCCCTTGCCCCCTACAGGGTCTCAAGAGAAGTCCCACGTTCCGTCTTGAAGTGCGAAACGGTACTGGCACCCTTGATGCGACCTCAAAAGTTCCTCGACACACTGGTCTGACTCAAGGAGAACACCGAGGTTCCCGGCACCACTACATCTGGGCCCCTTCTCCCCTCCTGATCGCGACAGGAGGGTCGATTCCCCTGTTTTGTCTTGAAGGGGTTCCCGCCTTTCCCGGTGCATCTCAGGATGAGGCCGGTCTCACGAGGATATTCGAGACATAGCCACGTGGATGGTGACACATGCCAAAAGACCCCGATTTCCCGGTTCGCTCTTGATAAGATCCCAATGCCCGGACACCTCTTTGAAGATAACCCTTTTGATGAAGGCACAACACGAAGGGGCACTGACACCCCCGGGTATCGTCCTGAGAAACACGCAGGTACCACACACAGCTCGAGAAGTGACCTGTCACCCCGTGAACAACTGGAGAGGCAAGCAGAGTTCCATTCCTCCACACAAGACGAGGCCTGACTCTCCTGTTCGAACTCTGCAGCGAAACTGCGATCCGAGTCAGATCTGGCCCAGGGGAAGTCAGGAGAGGAAACATGAGTTTCCTGCCTCCACTCGAGATGAGGCCCTCTTCCATTGCACCGAACCCAGTGGAGTCCCGAGAGGCCCCTCCCAACTGCACAGTATCCCTGACTTCTCAGAGGCACCCTTAGACCTTCCTGAGATCACCGGCACAAGTCGAGGGAACCAAGGGTTTCCTGCCCCAACCCGTAAAAGACCTCGAGAGTCCTTCTTCAACGCGTCTTGAGGTGCGATTCCCCTACCATGACTCGAGAGCAATGACGCGCTCCCCCTAGCCACGCACATAGAAACCTGACTTCCCTGGCGCCACAGGAGAGGCTCCCTGAGCTCCCCATTATACCTCGTGAGCAACACCACACTGGAGCCGCAGCTCGAGAATACCCACGAGACGCCCCAGTCCTCACGAGATGAGGGCCTTCTTTTGCTGTATGGCCTGGAGAGCAATCCTGAGTCCTCTCTCCAAACTCCACAGGAGGCTTGACTCATTTTAGGCCACACAGTGAGCTCCAAGATATACCCGTCGCGACTTGACAGGAGAGCGGTGTCCTTGGCTTCCCCTCGAGACGAGGCCTGATTCCCCGGGTGAGTCGAGAATGCAATGCCGAGATCGCTGTCGCCCCAGCAGAGGAACATTAGGTCCTGGACACAAGCCTAGATGAGGTCTATTTGGCCCTGCAGTGTCTCGAGAGCAATCCCCAGTTCTAACTCGCAATTCGAATGAAAACTGGACTTCCCTGGGCCAGTTGAACAGGAAGCCTGAATTCCCCGTCGTAACTCGAGAATCCCGCCGCAACTCAAGAAAAACCACGTGGTTCCCCCGTCATCGAAAGATGAGGCCCTTGCCCGCTACAGCGTCTCAAGAGAAGTCCCACGTTCCTTATTGAAGAGCAAAAAGTTACTTGGAACCCTTGATGCGACCCCAAAAGTTCCCCGACATACCATTCTCACTTGAGGAGAACACCGAGGTTCCCGGCACCACTTCATCTGAGACTCTTCTCCCCTCTTGATCGCGACAGGAGGTTCGATTCCCCTGCTTTGTCTGGAAGGCATTCCCGACCTTCCTGGCGCACATCAAGATGAGGCCAGTCTCACGAGGAAATTCGAGACATAGCCTCGTGGGTGGTGCGGCATGCCAAAAGACCCCGATTCCCTGGTCCGCTCTTGATAAGAACCCGATGGCAGAACCCAACTCGAAGGCAATCCTGTGGATCAAGGCACAACACGAAGGGGCAGTGACACCCCGGTGCATCGTCCAGAAAAACCCGCAAGTTCCACATACAAATCGACAAGTGGCCTGTCACCCCATGAACAACGCGAGAGTCAAGCGGAGTTCCATTCCTCCACACAAGACGAGGCCTGACTCTCCTGTCCCAACTCTGCAGGGACTCTGCGATCCGAGTCAGATCCGGCGCATTCGAAGCCAGGAGAGGAACCCTGAGGTTCCTGCCTCAACTTGTCATGAGGCCCTCTTCCATTGCACCAAACCCAGTGGAGTTCCAAGAGGCCCCTCCCAACTCCACAGTGACCCTGACTTCTCAGAGGCACGCTGAGAAGCTTCCTGAGGTCACTGGCACAAGTCGATGGAACCCAGGGTTTCCGGCTGCAACCCAGGAAAGACCTCGAGAGTCCTTCTTTAACACGTCTTCAGGCCCAATTCCCCTACCATGACTCGAGAACAATGACGGGCTCCCTCTCACCACGTGCATAGAGACCTGACTGCCCTGGCACCACGTGAGAGGCTCACTGAGCTCCCAGTCTTACTTCGTGAGAAACCCCACACTAGCGCCACAGCTCGAGAAAACCTACGAGACGCCCCAGTCATTGGGAGATGAGGGCCTTCATTTCATGCATTCCCTGGAGAGCAATCCCGTGTCCTCCCTCCAAACACCAGAGGAGGTTTGACTCCCTTTAAGCCACTCAGTGGGCTCCAAGACATACCCGTCCGACTCGAGAGGAGAGCAGAGTCCTTTGCTTCCCCTCGAGACGAGGCCTGACTCCAAGGTGAGTCTGGAATGCAACCCCGAGATTTCTGTCGAGCCTTGACATGAACATTAGGTCCTGCACACAAGCCTTGGTGGGGTCTCTTTTGCCTTCAGTGACTAGAGCGCACCTCCAGCTCTTCCTCGAATCTCGAATGGAAGATAAGACTTTTGTGGGCCAACACAAGAGGAAGCATGAATTCCCTGTGGTAACTCAAATATCCCACCGCAACTCGAGAAAAACCAAGTGGTTCCGCAGTCATTCCAAGATGAGGCCCATGCCCGCTGGAGCACCCCAAGAGAAGTCCAACGTTCCATTTTGAAGAGCGAAACGGTACTTGGAACGCTTTATGCGACCCCAAAAGTTACCCGACATACCTGTCTCACTTGAGGGAAACACCGAGGTTCCCAGCAGCACTTCATCTGAGCCACTTCTCCCCTCCTGATCGCCACAGGAGGGTCGATTCCTCTGCTTTGTCTGGAAGAGTTTCATGACCTTCGCGGCACACTTCAGGATGAGGCCGGTTTCATGAGGAAATTCGAGACAACCCACGTGGGTGGTGCTAAATGCTGAACGACCCCGATATCCCGGTCCGGTCCGCTCTTCATAAGAACCCGATGCCCGGACACCTCTTCGAAGGCAACCCTGTGGATGAAGACACAAAACGAAGGGTCACTGACACCCCCGTGCATCGTCTGGAAAAACCTGCAGATTCCACACACAGTTTGACAAGGGGCCTGAAACCCCATGAACAACTCGAGAGGCAAGCGGAGTTCCATTCCTCAGAAAAGACGTAGCCTGACTCTCCTGTCCCAACTCTGCAGGCACCCTGATGTCGGAGTCCGAAACAGAGAGGAAGTCTGAGGTTCCTGCCTCCCCTCGAGATGAGCCCCTCTTCCATTGCGACAAACCCAGCGGAGTCCCGAGAGGCACCACCAACTCCACAGTATCCCTCAACTCTCAGAGACACCCTGGGAAGTTCCCTAAGGTCCCCAGCAGAAGTCGAGGGAAACGACTTTTTCCCGCCACAACCCGAGAAAGACCTCGAGAGTCCCTCTTCAACGCGTCTTGAGGCCCTAGTCCCCTCCCATTACTCGAGAGTCACAACGCGCTCCTCCTCGCTACTTGCAGGGAGACCTGACTTCCCTGGCGCCGCACGAGAGGCTCCCTGAGATCCTCGCCGTGCCTCGCGAGAAAACCCCCACGGGTGCCGCAGTTCTAGGAAACCCCTGAGACGCCCCCGTCCTCACGAGGTGAAGGGCCTTCTTTTCCTGCATGGCCTGGAGAACAATCCCGAGCCCTCTCTCCAAAATGAAGAGGAGGCTTGACTCCATTGACGCCACTAGGGGGCTCCAAGAGATCCGCGTCGCGACTCGAGAGGACAGCGGAGTCCTTTGCTTCCCCTCGAAACGAGGCCTGACACCCAGGGGGATCCTGGAATGCAACCCCGAGATCCCTGCCTTCCCTGGAGAGGAACATTAGGTCCCGGACACACGCCTTGATGAGGTCTCTTTGGCCCTGCAGTGACTCGAGCGCTACCCCCAGATTTCCCTCGCTACTTGAATGGGAGATGGGGTTTCCCAAGGCCAACCCAAGAGGAAGCCTGAAATCCTCGTCGAAGCTCGAGAATCCCGCCGCAACTCGAGAAAAACCACGTGGTTTCAACGTCTTCGCAAGATGAGGCCCTTGCCCGGTACGGCGTCTCAAGGGAAGTCCCATGTTCCGTCGTGAAGTGAGACATGGTACCTGACACCCTTCATGCGAAATCCAAAAGTTCCCCAACATGCCGGATTCCGTTGAGGGGAACACCGAGAGTCCCGGAACCACTTCCTCTGAGCTCCTACTCCTCTCCTGTTCGCGACAGGAGAGTTGATTCCCCTGCGTGGTCTGGAAGGGGTTCCCGGCCTGCACGGCGCCCCTCAGGATGAGGCCGGCCTCGCGAGGAAATTCGAGACAAGCCCCGTGGCTGGTGCCCCATGTTGAACGACCCTGATTTCCCGGTCCGCAGTTGAGGAGAACCCGATGCCCGGACACCTCTTCGAAGGCCACCCTGTGAGTGAAGGAACAACACGAAGGGGCACTGACACTCCCGTGCATCGTCGGGAAACACCCGCGGTTTCCACACACAGCTCAACGAGGGGACTGAGACTCCCTGAGCAACTCGAGAGGAAAGCGGAGTTCCCTTCCTCAGACAAGACGAGGCCTGACTCTCCTGCCCCAACGCTGCAGGGACACTGCTGTCGGAGTACAAAAAGGAGAGGAAGCCTGAGGTCCTGTCTCCCCTCGAGATGAGGCCCTCTTCGATTGCGCCAAACCCAGAGGAGTCCTGAGATGGCCAACCAACTCCACAGCATCCCTCACCTCTAAGAGGAACCCTGGGAAGTTCCCTCAGGTCACCGGGAGAAGTCGAGGGAAACGAGGGTTTCCCGCCGCAAGCCGAGAAAGACCTCGAGAGTCCTTCGTCTACACGCCTTGATGCCCTAGTCCCCGCCCAGGACTCGAGAACAATGACGCGCTCCCCCTCGCCACGCTCATGGAGACCTGACTTCCCTGGCGCCGCACGAGAGGCTCTCTGAGAACCTCGTCGTGCCTCGTGAGAAAAGCCCCACGGACGCCGCAGCTCGAGGAAACCCCTGAGAAGCCCCCGTCCTCGCGAGGTGAGGGCCTTCTTTTCCTGCGTTTCCTGGAGAGCAATCCCGAGTCCTCTCTCCAAACTGAAGATTAGGCTTGACTCCCTTGAGGCCACTCAGAGGGCTCCAAGAGATCCGAGTCGTGGCTCAAGAGAAGAGCGGAGTCCTTTGCTTCCCCTCGAGGCGAGGCCTGACTCCACGGGGGACTCTGGAGTGCAACCCCGGGATCCCTGTCTTCCCTTGAGAGTACTACTAGGTCCTGGACACACGCCTAGATGAGGTCTCTTGGGCTCTGCAGTGACTCGAGCGCAACCCCCAGCTTTCCCTCGCAACTCGAATGGAAGATGGGGCTTCCCAGGGCCAACCCAAGAGGAAGCCTGAAATCCCTGTCGTAACTCGAGAATCCCGCCGCAACTCGAGAAAAACCACGTGGTCCCAACGTCTTCGCAAGATGGGGCCCTTGCCCGCTACGGCGTCTCAAGGGAAGTCTCACGTTCCGTCCTGAGTTGCGAAACGGTACCTGACACCCTTCATGCGACCTCCAAAATTTCCCAGACATGCCGGGTTCCCTCGAGGGGAACACCGAGGGTCCCGGCACCGCTTCCTCTGAGCCCCTTCTCCCCTCCTGATCGCGACAGGAGAGGCGATTCCCCTGTGTGGTCTGCAAGGGGTTCCCGGCCTTCCCGGCGCACCTCAGGATGAGGCCGGTCTCACGAGGAAATTCGAGACGAGCCACGTGGGTGGGGCCACATGCCGAACGCCCCCGATTCCCCGGTCCGCTCTTGAGAAGGACCTGAGGACCGGACCCCTCTTCGAAGGCAACCCTGTGGCTGAAGGCACAACACGAAGGTGCACTGCCACCCCCGGGCATCGTCCGCAAAGACCCGCGGGTTCCACACACAGCTCGACGAGGGGCCTGAGACCCCCTGAGCAACTCGAGAGGCCAGCGGGGTTCCCTTCCTCAGACAAGACAAGGCCTGACTCTCCTGTCCCAACTCTGCAGGGACCCTGCGGTCGGAGTCCGAAACGGAGAGGAAGCCTGAGGTTCCTGCCTCCCCTCGAGGTGAGGCCCTCTTCCGTTGTGCCAGACCCAGCGGAGTCCCGAGGGTCCCCGCCACCTCCACAGGATCCCTCGCCTCTCAGAGGCACCCTGGCAAGTTCCCTAAGGTCCCCGGCAGAAGGCGAGGGAAACGAGGGTTTCCCGCCGCCCCCCGAGAAAGACCTCGAGAGTCCTTCTTCAACGCGTCTCGAGGCCCTAGTCCCCTCCCGTGACTCGAGAGCCGGGACGCGCTCCCCCTCGCCACGCGCATGGAGACCTGACTTCCCTGGCGCCGCACGAGAGGCTCCCTGAGATCCTCGTCGTACCTCGGGAGAAAACCCCCACGGGCGCCGCAGCTCGAGGAAACCCCTGAGACGCCCCCGTCCTCGCGAGCTGAGGGCCTTCTTTTCATGCATGGCTGGAGAGCAATCCCGGGTCCTCTCTCCAAACGGAAGAGGAGGCTGGACTCCCTTGAGGCCGCTAAGGGGGCTCCAAGAGACCCGCGTCGCGACTCGAGAGGAGAGCGGAGTCCTTGGCTTCCCCTCGAGACGAGGCCTGACTCCCCGGGGGAGCCTGGAATGCAACCCCGAGATCCCTGCCTTCCCTGGAGAGGAATATTAGGTCCCGGACACACGCCTAGGTGAGGTCTCTTCGGCCCTGCAGTGACTCGAGCGCAACCCCCAGCTTTCCCTCGCAACCCGAGGGGAAGATTGGGCTTCCCAGGGCCAACCCAAGGGGAAGGCTGAGATCCCCGTCGAAACTCGAGAATGCCGCCGCAACTCGAGAAAAACCACGTGGTTCCCACCTCTTGGCAAGATGAGGCCCTTGCCCGCGACGGCGTCTCAAGGGAAGTCCCCTGTTCCGCCCTGAAGGGCGAAACGGTCCCTGACAGCCTTCCTGCGGCCCCCAAAAGTCCCCCGACACGCCGGGATCCCCCGAGGGGAACACCGAGGGTCCCGGCACCGCTTCCTCTGAGCCCCTTCTCCCCTCCTGATCGCGACAGGAGAGGCGATTCCCCTGCGTGGTCTGGAAGGCGTTCCCGGGCTTCCTGGCGCACCTCAGGATGAGGCCGGTCTCACGAGGAAATTCGAGAGGAGCCACGTGGGGGGGGCCACATGCCGAACGCCCCCGATTCCCCGGTCCGCTCTTGAGAAGGACCCGAGGCCCGGACCCCTCTTCGAAGGCAACCCTGTGGGTGAAGGCACAACACGAAGGGGCACTGCCACCCCCGTGCATCGTCCGCAAAGACCCGCGGGTTCCACACACAGCTCGACGAGGGACCCCCTGAGCAACTCGAGAGGCCAGCGGGGTTCCCTTCCTCAGACAAGACGAGGCCTGACTCTCCTGTCCCAACTCTGCAGGGACCCTGCGGTCGCAGTCCGAAACGGAGAGGAAGCCTGAGGTTCCTGCCTCCCCT
Source organism: Bubalus kerabau (assembly GCF_029407905.1). NCBI lineage: Eukaryota > Metazoa > Chordata > Mammalia > Artiodactyla > Bovidae > Bubalus > Bubalus kerabau. The sequence continues at coordinate 678,697 of NW_026577887.1, read as the reverse complement.
CGAGGTGAGGCCCTCTTCCGTTGTGCCAGACCCAGCGGAGTCCCGAGGGTCCCCGCCACCTCCACAGGATCCCTCGCCTCTCAGAGGCACCCTGGCAAGTTTCCTAAGGTCCCCGGCAGAAGGCGAGGGAAACGAGGGTTTCCCGCCGCCCCCCGAGAAAGACCTCGATAGTCCTTGTTCAACGAGTCTCGAGGCCCTAGTCCCCTCCCGTGACTTGAGAGCCAGGACGCGCTCCCCCTCGCCACGTGCATGGAGACCTGACTTCCCTGGCGACGCACGAGAGGCTCCCTGAGATCCTCGTCGTGCCTCGGGAGAAAACCCCCACGGGCGCCGCAGCTCGAGGAAACCCCTGAGACGCCCCCGTCCTCGCGAGCTGAGGGCCCTCTTTTCCTGCATGGCCTGGAGAGCAATCCCGGGTCCTCTCTCCAAACGGAAGAGGAGGCTGGACTCCCTTGAGGCCGCTCAGGGGGCTCCAAGAGACCCGCGTCGCGACTCGAGAGGAGAGCGGAGTCCTTGGCTTCCCCTCGAGACGAGGCCTGACTCCCCGGGGGAGCCTGGAATGCAACCCCGAGATCCCTGCCTTCCCTGGAGAGGAATATTAGGTCCCGGACACACGCCTAGGTGAAGTCTCTTCGGCCCTGCAGTGACTCGAGCGCAACCCCCAGCTTTCCCTCGCAACCCGAGGGGAAGATTGGGCTTCCCAGGGCCAACCCAAGGGGAAGGCTGAGATCCCCGTCGTAACTCGAGAATGCCGCCGCAACTCGAGAAAAACCACGTGGTTCCCACCTCTTGGCAAGATGAGGCCCTTGCCCGCGACGGCGTCTCAAGGGAAGTCCCCTGTTCCACCCTGAAGGGCGAAACGGTCCCTGACAGCCTTCCTGCGACCCCCAAAAGTCCCCCGACACGCCGGGGTCCCCCGAGGGGAACACCGAGGGTCCCGGCACCGCTTCCTCTGAGCCCCTTCTCCCCTCCTGATCGCGACAGTAGAGGCGATTCCCTGCGTGGTCTGGAAGGGGTTCCCGGCCTTCCCGGCGCACCTCAGGATGAGGCCGGTCTCACGAGGAAATTCGAGACGAGCCACGTGGGTGGGGCCACATGCCGAACGCCCCCGATTCCCCGGTCCGCTCTTGAGAAGGACCCGAGGCCCGGACCCCTCTTCGAAGGCAACCCTGTGGGTGAAGGCACAACACGAAGGGGCACTGCCACCCCCGGGCATCGTCCGCAAAGACCCGCGGGTTCCACACACAGCTCGACGAGGGGCCTGAGGCCCCTTGAGCAACTCGAGAGGCCAGCGGGGTTCCCTTCCTCAGACAAGACGAGGCCTGACTCTCCTGTCCCAACTCTGCAGGGACCCTGCGGTCGGAGTCCGAAACGGAGAGGAAGCCTGAGGTTCCTGCCTCCCCTCGAGGTGAGGCCCTCTTCCGTTGCGCCAGACCCAGCGGAATCCCGAGGGGCCCCGCCACCTCCACAGGATCCCTCGCCTCTCAGAGGCACCCTGGCAAGTTCCCTAAGGTCCCTGGCAGAAGGCGAGGGAAACGAGGGTTTCCCACCGCCCCCCGAGAAAGACCTCGAGAGTCCTTCTTCAACGCGTCTCGAGGCCCTAGTCCCCTCCCGTGACTCGAGAGCCAGGACGCGCTCCCCCTCGCCACGCGCATGGAGACCTGACTTCCCTGGCGCCGCACGAGAGGCTCCCTGAGATCCACGTCGTGCCTCGGGAGAAAACCCCCACGGGCGCCGCAGCTCGAGGAAACCCCTGAGACGCCCCCGTCCTCGCGAGCTGAGGGCCTTCTTTTCCTGCATGGCCTGGAGAGCAATCCCGGGTCCTCTCTCCAAACGGAAGAGGAGGCTGGACTCCCTTGAGGCCGCTCAGGGGGCTCCAAGAGACCCGCGTCGCGACTCGAGAGGAGAGTGGAGTCCATGGCTTCCCCTCGAGACGAGGCCTGACTCCCCGGGGGAGCCTGGAATGCAACCCCGAGATCCCTGCCTTCCCTGGAGAGGAATATTAGGTCCCGGACACACGCCTAGGTGAGGTCTCTTCGGCCCTGCAGTGACTCGAGCGCCACCCCCAGCTTTCCCTCGCAACCCGAGGGGAAGATTGGGCTTCCCAGGGCCAACCCAAGAGGAAGGCTGAGATCCCCGTCGTAACTCGAGAATGCCGTCGCAACTCGAGAAAAACCACGTGGTTCCCACCTCTTGGCAAGATGAGGCCCTTGCCCGCGACGGCGTCTCCAGGGAAGTCCCCTGTTCCACCCTGAAGGGCGAAACGGTCCCTGACAGCCTTCCTGCGACCCCCAAAAGTCCCCCGACACGCCGGGATCCCCCGAGGGGAACACCGAGGGTCCCGGCACCGCTTCCTCTGAGCCCCTTCTCCCCTCCTGATCGCGACAGGAGAGGCGATTCCCCTGCGTGGTCTGGAAGGGGTTCCCGGCCTTCCCGGCGCACTTCAGGATGAGGCCGGTCTCACGAGGAAATTCGAGACGAGCCACGTGGGTGGGGCCACATGCCGAACGCCCCCGATTCCCCGGTCCGCTCTTGAGAAGGACCCGAGGCCCGGACCCCTCTTCGAAGGCAACCCTGTGGGTGAAGGCACAACACGAAGGGGCACTGCCACCCCCGTGCATCGTCCGCAAAGGCCCGCGGGTTCCACACACAGCTCGACGAGGGACCCCCTGAGCAACTCGAGAGGCCAGCGGGGTTCCCTTCCTCAGACAAGACGAGGCCTGACTCTCCTGTCCCAACTCTGCAGGGACCCTGCGGTCGGAGTCCGAAACGGAGAGGAAGCCTGAGGTTCCTGCCTCCCCTCGAGGTGAGGCCCTCTTCCGTTGCGCCAGACCCAGCGGAGTCCCGAGGGGCCCCGCCACCTCCACAGGATCCCTCGCCTCTCAGAGGCACCCTGGCAAGTTCCCTAAGGTCCCCGGCAGAAGGCGAGGGAAACGAGGGTTTCCCGCCACCCCCCGAGAAAGACCTCGAGAGTCCTTCTTCAACGCGTCTCGAGGCCCTAGTCCCCTCCCGTGACTCGAGAGCCAGGACGCGCTCCCCCTCGCCACGCGCATGGAGACCTGACTTCCCTGGCGCCGCACGAGAGGCTCCCTGAGATCCTCATCGTGCCTCGGGAGAAAACCCCCACGGGCACCGCAGCTCGAGGAAACCCCTGAGACGCCCCCGTCCTCGCGAGCTGAGGGCCTTCTTTTCCTGCATGGCCTGGAGAGCAATCCCGGGTCCTCTCTCCAAACGGAAGAGGAGGCTGGACTCCCTTGAGGCTGCTCAGGGGGCTCCAAGAGACCCGCGTCGCGACTCGAGAGGAGAGCGGAGTCCTTGGCTTCCCCTCGAGACAAGGCCTGACTCCCCGGGGGAGCCTGGAATGCAACCCCGAGATCCCTGCCTTCCCTGGAGAGGAATATTAGGTCCCGGACACACGCCTAGGTGAGGTCTCTTCGGCCCTGCAGTGACTCGAGCGCAACCCCCAGCTTTCCCTCGCAACCCGAGGGGAAGATTGGGCTTCCCAGGGCCAACCCAAGGGGAAGGCTGAGATCCCCGTCGAAACTCGAGAATGCCGCCGCAACTCGAGAAAAACCACGTGGTTCCCACCTCTTGGCAAGATGAGGCCCTTGCCCGCGACGGCGTCTCAAGGGAAGTCCCCTGTTCCGCCCTGAAGGGCGAAACGGTCCCTGACAGCCTTCCTGCGGCCCCCAAAAGTCCCCGGACACGCCGGGGTCCCCCGAGGGGAACACCGAGGGTCCCGGCACCGCTTCCTCTGAGCCCCTTCTCCCCTCCTGATCGCGACAGGAGAGGCGATTCCCCTGCGTGTTCTGGAAGGCGTTCCCGGGCTTCCTGGCGCACCTCAGGATGAGGCCGGTCTCACGAGGAAATTCGAGACGAGCCACGTGGGTGGGGCCACATGCCGAACGCCCCCGATTCCCCGGTCCGCTCTTGAGAAGGACCCGAGGCCCGGACCCCTCTTCGAAGGCAACCCTGTGGGTGAAGGCACAACACGAAGGGGCACTGCCACCTCCGTGCATCGTCCGCAAAGGCCCGCGGGTTCCACACACAGCTCGACGAGGGACCCCCTGAGCAACTCGAGAGGCCAGCGGGGTTCCCTTCCTCAGACAAGACGAGGCCTGATTCTCCTGTCCCAACTCTGCAGGGACCCTGCGGTCGGAGTCCGAAACGGAGAGGAAGCCTGAGGTTCCTGCCTCCCCTCGAGGTGAGGCCCTCTTCCGTTGTGCCAGACCCAGCGGAGTCCCGAGGGGCCCCGCCACCTCCACAGGATCCCTCGCCTCTCAGAGGCACCCTGACAAGTTTCCTAAGGTCCCCGGCAGAAGGCGAGGGAAACGAGGGTTTCCCGCCGCCCCCAGAGAAAGACCTCGATAGTCCTTGTTCAACGAGTCTCGAGGCCCTAGTCCCCTCCCGTGACTTGAGAGCCAGGACGCGCTCCCCCTCGCCACGTGCATGGAGACCTGACTTCCCTGGCGACGCACGAGAGGCTCCCTGAGATCCTCGTCGTGCCTCGGGAGAAAACCCCCACGGGCGCCGCAGCTCGAGGAAACCCCTGAGACGCCCCCGTCCTCGCGAGCTGAGGGCCTTCTTTTCCTGCATGGCCTGGAGAGCAATCCCGGGTCCTCTCTCCAAACGGAAGAGGAGGCTGGACTCCCTTGAGGCCGCTCAGGGGGCTCCAAGAGACCCGCGTCGCGACTCGAGAGGAGAGCGGAGTCCTTGGCTTCCCCTCGAGACGAGGCCTGACTCCCCGGGGGAGCCTGGAATGCAACCCCGAGATCCCTGCCTTCCCTGGAGAGGAATATTAAGTCCTGGACACACGCTTAGGTGAAGTCTCTTCGGCTCTGCAGTGACTCGAGCGCAACCCCCAGCTTTCCCTCGCAACCCGAGGGGAAGATTGGGCTTCCCAGGGCCAACCCAAGGGGAAGGCTGAGATCCCCGTCGTAACTCGAGAATGCGGCCGCAACTCGAGGAAAACCACGTGGTTCCCACCTCTTGGCAAGATGAGGCCCTTGACCGCGACGGCGTCTCAAGGGAAGTCCCCTGTTCCACCCTGAAGGGCGAAACGGTCCCTGACAGCCTTCCTGCGACCCCCAAAAGTCCCCCGACACGCCGGGATCCCCCGAGGGGAACACCGAGGGTCCCGGCACCGCTTCCTCTGAGCCCCTTCTCCCCTCCTGATCGCGACAGGAGAGGCGATTCCCCTGCGTGGTCTGGAAGGGGTTCCCGGCCTTCCCGGCGCACTTCAGGATGAGGCCGGTCTCACGAGGAAATTCGAGACGAGCCACGTGGGTGGGGCCACATGCCGAACGCCCCCGATTCCCCGGTCCACTCTTGAGAAGGACCCGAGGCCCGGACCCCTCTTCGAAGGCAACCCTGTGGGTGAAGGCACAACACGAAGGGGCACTGCCACCCCCGTGCATCGTCCGCAAAGGCCCGCGGGTTCCACACACAGCTCGACGAGGGACCCCCTGAGCAACTCGAGAGGCCAGCGGGGTTCCCTTCCTCAGACAAGACGAGGCCTGACTCTCCTGTCCCAACTCTGCAGGGACCCTGCGGTCGGAGTCCGAAACGGAGAGGAAGCCTGAGGTTCCTGCCTCCCCTCGAGGTGAGGCCCTCTTCCGTTGTGCCAGACCCAGCGGAGTCCCGAGGCGCCCCGCCACCTCCACAGGATCCCTCGCCTCTCAGAGGCACCCTGGCAAGTTTCCTAAGGTCCCCGGCAGAAGGCGAGGGAAACGAGGGTTTCCCGCCGCCCCCCGAGAAAGACCTCGATAGTCCTTGTTCAAAGAGTCTCGAGGCCCTAGTCCCCTCCCGTGACTTGAGAGCCAGGACGCGCTCCCCCTCGCCACGTGCATGGAGACCTGACTTCCCTGGCGACGCACGAGAGGCTCCCTGAGATCCTCGTCGTGCCTCGGGAGAAAACCCCCACGGGCGCCGCAGCTCGAGGAAACCCCTGAGACGCCCCCGTCCTCGCGAGCTGAGGGCCCTCTTTTCCTGCATGGCCTGGAGAGCAATCCCGGGTCCTCTCTCCAAACGGAAGAGGAGGCTGGAATCCCTTGAGGCCGCTCAGGGGGCTCCAAGAGACCCGCGTCGCGACTCGAGAGGAGAGCGGAGTCCTTGGCTTCCCCTCGAGACGAGGCCTGATTCCCCGGGGGAGGCTGGAATGCAACCCCGAGATCCCTGCCTTCCCTGGAGAGGAATATTAGGTCCCGGACACACGCCTAGGTGAAGTCTCTTCGGCCCTGCAGTGACTCGAGCGCAACCCCCAGCTTTCCCTCGCAACCCGAGGGTAAGATTGGGCTTCCAAGGGCCAACCCAAGGGGAAGGCTGAGATCCCCGTCGTAATTCGAGAATGCCGCCGCAACTCGAGAAAAACCACGTGGTTCCCACCTCTTGGCAAGATGAGGCCCTTGCCCGCGACGGCGTCTCAAGGGAAGTCCCCTGTTCCACCCTGAAGGGCGAAACGGTCCCTGACAGCCTTCCTGCGACCCCCAAAAGTCCCCCGACACGCCGGGGTCCACCGAGGGGGACACCGAGGGTCCCGGCACCGCTTCCTCTGAGCCCCTTCTCCCCTCCTGATCGCGACAGGAGAGGCGATTCCCCTGCGTGGTCTGGAAGGGGTTCCTGGTCTTCCCGGCGCACCTCAGGATGAGGCCTGTCTCACGAGGAAACTCGAGACGAGCCACGTGGGTGGGGCCACATGCCGAACGCCCCCGATTCCCCGGTCCGCTCTTGAGAAGGACCCGAGGCCCGGACCCCTCTTCGAAGGCAACCCTGTGGGTGAAGGCACAACACGAAGGGGCACTGCCACCCCCGGGCATCGTCCGCAAAGACCCGCAGGTTCCACACACAGCTCGACGAGGGGCCTGAGGCCCCTTGAGCAACTCGAGAGGCCAGCGGGGTTCCCTTCCTCAGACAAGACGAGGCCTGACTCTCCTGTCCCAACTCTGCAGGGACCCTGCGGTCGGAGTCCGAAATGGAGAGGAAGCCTGAGGTTCCTGCCTCCCCTCGAGGTGAGGCCCTCTTCCGTTGCGCCAGACCCAGCAGAGTCCCGAGGGGTCCCGCCACCTCCACAGGATCCCTCGCCTCTCAGAGGCACCCTGGCAAGTTCCCTAAGGTCCCTGGCAGAAGGCGAGGGAAACGAGGGTTTCCCACCGCCCCCCGAGAAAGACCTCGAGAGTCCTTCTTCAACGCGTCTCGAGGCCCTAGTCCCCTCCCGTGACTCGAGAGCGAGGACGCGCTCACCCTCGCCACGCGCATGGAGACCTGACTTCCCTGGCGCCGCACGAGAGGCTCCCTGAGATCCTCGTCGTGCCTCGGGAGAAAACCCCCACGGGCGCCGCATCTCCAGGAAACCCCTGAGACGCCCCCGTCCTCGCGAGCTGAGGGCCTTCTTTTCCTGCATGGCCTGGAGAGCAATCCCGGGTCCTCTCTCCAAACGGAAGAGGAGGCTGGACTCCCTTGAGGACGCTCAGGGGGCTCCAAGAGACCCGCGTCGCGACTCGAGAGGAGAGTGGAGTCCATGGCTTCCCCTCGAGACGAGGCCTGACTCCCCGGGGGAGCCTGGAATGCAACCCCGAGATCCCTGCCTTCCCTGAAGAGGAATATTAGGTCCCGGACACACGCCTAGGTGAGGTCTCTTCGGCCCTGCAATGACTCGAGCGCAACCCCCAGCTTTCCCTCGCAACCCGAGGGGAAGATTGGGCTTCCCAGGGCCAACCCAAGAGGAAGGCTGAGATCCCCGTCGTAACTCGAGAATGCGGCCGCAAGTCGAGAAAAACCACGTGGTTCCCACCTCTTGGCAAGATGAGGCCCTTGCCCGCGACGGCGTCTCAAGGGAAGTCCCCTGTTCCGCCCTGAAGGGCGAAACGGTCCCTGACAGCCTTCCTGCGACCCCCAAAAGTCCCCCGACACGCCGGGGTCCCCCGAGGGGAACACCGAGGGTCCCGGCACCGCTTCCTCTGAGCCCCTTCTCCCCTCCTGATCGCGACAGGAGAGGCGATTCCCCTGCGTGGTCTGGAAGGGGTTCCCGGCCTTCCCGGCGCACTTCAGGATGAGGCCGGTCTCACGAGGAAATTCGAGACGAGCCACGTGGGTGGGGCCACATGCCGAACGCCCCCGATTCCCCGGTCCGCTCTTGAGAAGGACCCGAGGCCCGGACCCCTCTTCGAAGGCAACCCTGTGGGTGAAGGCACAACACGAAGGGGCACTGCCACCCCCGTGCATCGTCCGCAAAGGCCCGCGGGTTCCACACACAGCTCGACGAGGGGCCTGAGACCCCCTGAGCAACTCGAGAGGCCAGCGAGGTTCCCTTCCTCAGACAAGACGAGGCCTGACTCTCCTGTCCCAACTCTGCAGGGACCCTGCGGTCGGAGTCCGAAACGGAGAGGAAGCCTGAGGTTCCTGCCTCCCCTCGAGGTGAGGCCCTCTTCCGTTGCGCCAGACCCAGTGGAGTCCCGAGGGGCCCCGCCACCTCCACAGGAACCCTCGCCTCTCAGAGGCACCCTGGCAAGTTCCCTAAGGTCCCTGGCAGAAGGCGAGGGAAACGAGGGTTTCCCGCCGCCCCCCGACAAAGACCTCGAGAGTCCTTCTTCAACGCGTCTCGAGGCCCTAGTCCCCTCCCGTGACTCGAGAGCCAGGACGCGCTCCCCCTCGCCACGCGCATGGAGACCTGACTTCCCTGGCGCCGCACGAGAGGCTCCCTGAGATCCTCGTCGTGCCTCGGGAGAAAACCCCCACGGGCGCCGCAGCTCGAGGAAACCCCTGAGACGCCCCCGTCCTCGCGAGCTGAGGGCCTTCTTTTCCTGCATGGCCTGGAGAGCAATCCCGGGTCCTCTCTCCAAACGGAAGAGGAGGCTGGACTCCCTTGAGGCCGCTCAGGGGGCTCCAAGAGACCCGCTTCGCGACTCGAGAAGAGAGCGGAGTCCTTGGCTTCCCCTCGAGACGAGGCCTGACTCCCCGGGGGAGCCTGGAATGCAACCCCGAGATTCCTGCCTTCCCTGGAGAGGAATATTAGGTCCCGGACACACGCCTAGGTGAGGTCTCTTCGGCCCTGCAGTGACTCGAGCGCAACCCCCAGCTTTCCCTCGCAACCCGAGGGGAAGATGGGGCTTCCCAGGGCCAACCCAAGGGGAAGGCTGAGATCCCCGTCGTAACTCGAGTATGCCGCCGTAACTCGAGAAAAACCACGTGGTTCCCACCTCTTGGCAAGATGAGGCCCTTGCCCGCGACGGCGTCTCAAGGGAAGTCCCCTGTTCCGCCCTGAAGGGCGAAACGGTCCCTGACAGCCTTCCTGCGACCCCCAAAAGTCCCCCGACACGCCGGGGTCCCCCGAGGGGAACACCGAGGGTCCCGGCACCGCTTCCTCTGAGCTCCTTCTCCCCTCCTGATCGCGACAGGAGAGGCGATTCCCCTGCGTGGTCTGAAGGGGTTCCCGGCCTTCCCGGCGCACCTCAGGATGAGGCCGGTCTCACGAGGAAATTCGAGACGAGCCACGTGGGTGGTGCCACATTCCGAACGCCCCCGATTCCCCGCTCCGCCCTTGAGAAGGACCCGAGGCCCGGACCCCTCTTCGAAGGCAACCCTGTGGGTGAAGGCACAACACGAAGGGGCACTGCCACCACCGGGCATCGTCCACAAAGACCCGCGGGTTCCACACAGAGCTCGACGAGGGGCCTGAGACCCCCTGAGCAACTCGAGAGGCCAGTGGTGTTCCCTTCCTCAGACAAGACGAGGCCTGACTCTCCTGTCCCAACTCTGCAGGGACCCTGCGGTCGGAGTCCGAAACGGAGAGGAATCCTGAGGTTCCTGTCTCCCCTCGAGGTGAGGCCCTCTTCCATTGCACCAAACCCAGATGAGTCGCGAGAGGCCCCTCCCAACTCCGCAGTATCCTTGAATTCTCAGAGGCACCTTGAGAATCTACCTGAGGTCACCGGCTCAAGTCCAGGGAACCCAGGGTTTCCTGCTGCGACCCGAGATAGACCTTGAGAGTCCTTCGGCGCGTCTTGAGGCCCGATTCCCCTACCATGACTCGAGAGCAAAGACCCGCTCCCCATCGCCATGCGCATGGATACCTGACTTCCCTGACTCCTGAAGAGAGTCTCCCTGAGCTCCCCATCGTACCTCTTCGGAAACCCCATTCAGGCACCGCAGCTCGAGAAAACCCACGATATGCCCCCGTCATCACGAGATGAGGGACTTGTTTCCTGCCTGGCATGGAGAGCAAAACCGAGTCCTCTCTCCAGACTCCACAGGAGGCTTGACTCTCTTTAGGCCTCTCAGTTGGCTCCAAGAGATACCTGTCAGGACCTGAAGGGAGAGCAGAGTCCTTTGCTTCCCCTCGAGACGAGGCCTGACTCCCCGTGTGAGTCTGGAATGCAACCCCGAGTTCCTGTCACACCTGGAGAGGAAAACTCGGTCCTGGACACAAGCCTAGATGAGGTCTATTTTGCACTGCAGTTACTAGAGAGCAATCGCCAGCTCTCCCTCGCAAATCAAATTGAAGATTGGACTTCCCTGGGCCAATACAATTGGAAGCCTGAATTCGACATCGTAACTCGAGAATCCCGCCGAAACTCGAGAAAATCCACGTGGTTCCCCCATCAGCGCTAGATGAGGCCCTTGCCCGCTACAGCGACTCAAGAGAAGTCCCACTTTCTGTCTTGAAGTGCGAAACGGTACTTGGCACCCTTGATGCAATCTCAAAATTCCCCGACATACCGGTCTCACTCGAAAGGAACACCGAGGTTCCCGGAACCACTTCATTTGAGCTCCTTCTCCCCTCGTGATCGCGACAGGAGTGTCGATTCCCCTGCTATGTCTGGAAGGGGTTCCCGACCTTTCCAGCGCGCCTAAGGATGAGGCAGGTCTCACGAGGAAATTCGAGACATAGCCTCGTGGGTGGTGCCACAAGCCGAAAGACCCCGATTTCCCGGTCTGCTCTTGATAAGAACGTGATGCCCTGACACCTTTACGAAGGAAAACCTGTGGATGAAAGCACAACACGAAGGGGCACTGACACCCCCGTGCATCGTCCAGAAAAACCCGCAGGTTACAAACACAGTTCAACAAGTGGTCTGTCACCCCGTGAACAACTCGACAGGCAAGTGGAGTTCCATTCCTCCACACAAGACGAGACCTTATTTTCTGTACCAACTCTGCAGGGAAACTGCGATCCGAGTTAGTACCAGCGACAGGAAACCCAGGAGAGGAAACATGAGGTTCCTGCCTCCACTCGAGATGAGGCTCTCATCCATTGCACCAAACCCAGTGGAGTCCAGAGAGGCCCCTCCCAACTGCACAGTACCCCTGACTTCTCAGAGGCACCCGGAGAAGCTCCATGAGGTCACCGGCACATGTCGAGGGAACCCAGGGTTTCCTGCCACAATGGGAAAAAGACCTCGAGAGTCCTACTTCAACGTGTCTTGAAGCCCGAATCTGCTTCCATGGCTCTATAGAAATGACACGCACCCCCTCGCCACGCACATGGAGACCTGACTTCCCTGGCGCCATAAGAGAGGCTCCCTGAGCTCCCTGTCGTACCTCGTGAGAAACCCCACAGCTGACGCCGCAGCTTGAGAAAACTCACCATACGCCCCTGTCATCGCGAGATGAGGGCCTTCTTTTCCTGCATGGCCTGGAGAGGAATCCCGAATCCTCTTTCCAAACTCCACAGGAGGCTTGACTCCCTTTAGGCCACTTAGTGGGCTCCAAGAGATACCCGTCGCGACTCGAGAGGAGAATTGAGTCCTTTGCTTCCCCTCTAGACAAGGCCTGACTCACCAGGTGGGTCTGGAATGCAACCCCGAGATCCCTGTCTCCCCTGGAGAGGAACATTAGGTCCTGGAAACAAGCCTAGATGAGGTCTCTTTTGCCCTTCTGTAACTCGAGAGCAATCCCCCGCTCTCCCTGACAACTCGAATGGAAGATTGGACTTCCCTGGGCCAACACAAGAGGAAGCCTGAATTCCCCTTCGTAACTCGAGAATCCCGCCGCAACTCGAGAAAAAGCACTTGGTTCCCTCGTCATCACAAGATGAGGCCCTTGCCCGCTACAGCTTCTCAAGAAAAGTCCCACGTTCCGTCTTGAAGTGCAAAACGATACTTGACACCCTTGATGTGACCCCAAAAGTTCCCTGAAATATCGGTCTCACTCGAGGTGAACACCGAGGTTCCCGGCACCAGGTTATCTGAGCCCCTTCTCCCCTCCTGTTCGTGATAGGAGGGTCACTTCCCCTGCTTTGTTTGTAAGGGGTTCCCGACCTTCACGGGGCACTGCAGGATGAGGCCAGTCTCACGAGGAAATTCGAGACGTAGCTCGCGGGTGGTACCACATGCCAAAAGACTATGATTTCCCGGTACGCTCTTGATAAGAACCCGATGCCTGGACACCTCTTCGAAGGCAACCCTGTGGATGAAGGCACAACACAAAGGGGCACTGACACCCTCGTGCATCGTCCGGAAAAACCCGCAGATTCCACATACAGCTCAACAAGTGGCTTGTCACCCCTGAAGAACTCGAGAGGCAAGTGGGGTTTCATTCCTCTACAGAAGACGATGCCTGACTCTCCTGTCCCAACTCTGCAGGGACTTTGCGATCCGAATCAGACCAGCGCCAGTGAAGTCACGAGAGGAACGCTGAGGTTCCTGCCTCCACTCGAGATTAGGACCTCTTCCATTGCACGAAACCCAGTGGAGTCCCGAGAGACGCGTCCCAGCTCCACAGTATCCCTGACTTCTCAGAGGCACCCTGAGAAGCTCCCTGAGGTCACCAGCACAATTCGAGTGAGCCCAGGGTTTACTGCCGCCACCATAGAAAGAACTCAAGAGTCCTTCTTCAACGCGTTTTGAGGCCTGATTCCCCTACCATGACTCGAGGGCAATGACGCGCTCCCTCTGCTACACTCATGAAGCCCTGACTTCCCTGGCGCCACACGAGAGGCTCCCTGAGCTCCCCGTCATACCTCGTGAGAAACCAAACACTAGCGCCACAGATAGAGAAAACCCACGAGACGCCCCCATTTTCGCGACATGACGGCCTTCTTTCTAGCATGGCCTGGAGAGCAATCCCGAGTCCTCTCTCCAAACTCCACAGTAGGCTTGACTCCCTTTTGGTCACTCAGTGGACTCCAAGACATACCCGTCGCGACTCGAGAGGAGAGCGGAGTCTTTTCCTTCCCCTCGAGGCGAGGCCTGACTCCTCGGGTGTGTCTGATATGTGAACCGGAGATCCCTGTCGCCCCTGGAGAGAAACATTAGGTCCTGGACACAAGCCTAGATGAGGTCTCTTTTTTCCTGCAGTGACTCGAGAGCAATCCCCAACTCTCCCTCGCAACTCGAATGGAAGACTGGACTTCCCTGGGCCAACAGAAGAGGAAGCCTGAATTTCCCGTTGTAACTCAAGAATCCCGCCACAACTCGAGAAAAACCACGTCGTTCCCTCTTCATCGCAAGATGCGGCCATTGCCACTACAGCGTCTCAAAAGAAGTCTTACGTTCCATCTTGAAGTGTGATACGGTACTTGGCACCTTTGATGCGACCCCAAAAGTTCCCCAACACACTGGTCTCACTGGAGGGGAACACCGAGGTTCCCGGCATCACCTCATCTGTGCCCCTTCTCCCCTCCTGATCGAGACAGGAGGGTCGATTCCCCTGCTTTGTCTGCAAGGGCTTCCGACCTTCCCGGCGCACCTCAGGATGAGGCCGGTCTCACTAGGAAATTCGAGACGTAGCCTGGTGGGTGGTGCCACATGCGGAAAGAGCCCGATTTCCCGGTCCGCTCTTAATAAGAACCCGATGCCAGGACACCTCTTCGAAAGCAAACCTGTGGATGAATGCACAACACGAAGGGGTACTGACATCCCCATGCATAGTACGGAAAAACACGCAGATTCCAAACACAGATCGACAAGTGTCCTGTCATCCCTTGAAGAACTAGAGAGGCATGCGGAGTTCCGTTCCTCCACACAAGAGAAGGCCTGACTCTCCTTTCCCAACTCTGCAGGGACCGTGCGATCGGAGTCAGAAATGTAGATGAAACCTGACGTTCCTGCATCAACTCGAAATGAGGCCCTCTTCCATTGCGCCATACCCAGTGGAGTCCCGAGAGGTCCCTAAAACTCCACAGTATCCCTGATTCTCAGAGGCACCCTCAGAAGCTCTCTGCGGTCACTGGCACAAGTCAAGTGAACCCAGGGTTTCCTGCTGCATTCTGAGAAAGACCTTGAGAGTCCTTCTTTACCGCGTCTTGAGGCCCGATACCCTACCATGACTGGAGAGCAATGACGCATTCCCCTCGCCACGCCCATTGAAACCTAACTTCCCTGGCGCCACACGAGAGGCTCCCTGCGCTCCCCGTCCTACCTCATGAAAACCCCACACTGGCACCTCCGCTCGAGAAAACTCACGAGACGCCCCCATCATCGTAAGATGAGGGCCTTCTTTTCCTACATGACCTAGAGAGCAATCCCGAGTCCACTCTCCAAACTCCACTGGAGGCCTGACTCCCTTTAGGCCACTCAGTAGCCTCCAAGAGATACACGTCGCTACTCTAGAGGAGAGCAGAGTCCGATGCTTCCCCTCGAGCCGAGGCCTGACTACTTGGGTGAGTCTGGAATGGGATCCCGAGATCTGTGTTGCCCCTGTAGAGGAAAACTCGGTCCTGGACACAAGCCTAAATGAGGTCTTTTTTGTCCTGCATTGACTCAAGTGCAATCCCCAGCTCTCCCTCGCAACTCGAATGGATGATTGGACTTCCCTGGGCCAACACAAGAGGAAGCCTGTATTCCCCATTGTAATTCGAGAATCCCGCGGCAACTGGAGAAAAACAACGTGGCTCCTCCGTCATCGAAATATGAGGCCCCTGTCAGCTATAGCGTCTCCAGGGAAGTCCCATGTTGCGTCTTGAAGTGTGAAACGGTACTTGGCACCCTTGATGCGACCCCCAAATTTCCCTGACACCCCGGTCTCACTCGAGGAGAACATGGAGGTTCCCAGCACCGCTTCAGCTGAGCCTCTTCTCCCCTCCTGATGGCGACAGGAGGGTCGATTCCCCTGCTTTGTCTGGAAGGGGTTCCCAGACTTCCCGGCGAACCTCAGGATGAGGCCAGTCTCACGAGGGAAGTCGAGACGTAGCCTCGTGGGTTGTGCCACATGCCGAAAGACCCCGATTTCCTGGTCCGCTATTGATAAGATCCCGATGCCCGGTCACCTCTTCGAAGGTAACCCTGTGGATGAAGGCACAACACGAAGGGGCACTGACACCCCTGTGCATCGTCCCCCAAAACCGCAGGTTCCACATACAACTCGACAGGTGGCCTGTCATCCCGTGAACAACTCGAGAGGCAAGCGGAGTTCCATTACTCCACACAAGACGAGGTCTGACTCTCCTGTCCCAACTCTGCAGGGACCCTGCTCTCCGAGTCAGAAATGGAGAGGAACCCTGACGTTACTGCCTCAATCCGAGATTAGGTCCTCTTCAATTGCACCAGTCCCTGTGATGTCCCGAGAAGCCCCTCTCAACTCCACAGTATCCCTGACTTCTCAGAGGAACCCCGCTAAGCTCCCTGAGGTTATGGGCACAAGTTGAGGGAACCCAGGGTTTCCTGCCACACCCCGAGAAAGACCTCGAGAGTTCTTCTTCGAAGCGTCTTGAGGCTTGATTCCCCTACCATGACTCGAGAGCAATGAGGCGCTCCCCCACGCCACGTCCATGGAGACCTGACTTCCGTGGCACCACAGGAGTCTCCCTGAGCTCCCCGTCCTATCTCGTGAGAAACCCCAACCAGGCACTGCACCTTGAGAAAACCCACGAGACGCCCCCGTCATCGCGAGATGAGGGCCTTCTTTTCCTGCATGGCCTAGAGAGCAATCCCGAGTCCTCTCTCCAAACTCCACAGGAGGCTTAACTCCATTTAGGCCACTCTTGGGCTCCAAGGGATACCCGTCGCGACTCGAGAGGAGAGCGGAGTCCATTCATTCCCTTCGAGACGAGGCCTGACTCCCCGGGTGAGTCTGGAATGCAACCCCGAGATCCCTGTCGCCCCTGGAGAGAAAAACTCGGTCCTGGACACAAACCTAGATGAGCTCTATTTTGCCCTGCAGTGACTCGAGAGCAATCTCCAGCTCTCACTTGCAACTCGAATGGAAGATTGGACTTCCCTGGGCCAACACAAGAGGAAACCTGTATTCCCCATCGTAACTCAAGAATCCTGCCGCAACTCGAGAAAAAATACGTGGGTCCCCCGTCAGCGCTAGATGAGGCCCTTGCCCACTACAGCATCTCAAGAGAAGTCCCAGGTTCCGTCTTGAAGTGCGAAACGGTACTTGGCACCCTTGATGCAACCAGAAAAGTTACCCGACTTTCACTCAAGGAGAGCACCGAGGTTCCCGGCACTACTTCATCTGAGCCCTTTCTCTCCTCCTGATCCCGAAAGTAGGGTCGATTCCCCTGCTTTGTTTGGAAAGGGTTCCCGGACTTTCCTGCGCGCCTCAGGACGAGGCCGGTCTCACGAGAAAATTCGAGACGTAGCCTAGTGGGTGGTGCAACATGCTGAAAGACCCCAATTTCCCGGTCCGCACTTGAGGAGAACACGATACCCGGACACCTCTTCGAAGGCAACCTTGTGGATGAAGGCACAACAGGAAGGAGCACTGACGCCCCCGTGCATCTCCGAAAAACCCGCAGGTTCCACACACATCACGAAAAGTGGTGTTATCCTTGAACAACTTGAGATGTAAGCGGAGTTCCATTCCTCCGCAGAACACGAGACCTGACACTCCTGAGCAAACTCAACAGGGACCCTGCGATCTGAGTCACATCCGGCCTCCAGGAAGTCAGGATCAGAACCCTGAGGTTCCTGCCTCAACTCGAGATGAGGCCCACTTCCATTGCACCAAACCCAAAGGAGTCCCGAGAGGCCTCTCCCAAATCCACAGTATCCCTGACTTCTCAGAGGCACCCTGAGACGCTCCCTGAGGTCACCGGCACAAGTCAAGGGAACCCAGGGTTTCCTGCCGCAACCCTAGAAAGACATCAAGAGTTCTTTTTCAACCCGTCATGAGGCCCGATTCCCCTACCCTGACTTGAGAGCAATGACGCGCTCCCCCTTGCCCCGCCCATGGAGACCTGACTTCCCTGTTGCCACACGAGAGGCTACCTGAACTCCCCGTCGTACCTCGTGAGAAACCCCACACTGGCGCTGCAGCTCGAGAAAACCCATGAGACGCCCCCGTCATCTCGAGATGTGGGCCTTCTTTTCCTGCATGGCCTGGAGAGCAATCCCGAGTCCTCTCTCCAAACTGAAGAGGAGGGTTGACTCCCTTTAGACCACTCAGTGGGCTCCAAGAGATACGCGTCGCAACTCGAGAGGATAGCCAAGTCCTTTGCTTCCCCTCGAGACGAGGCCTAACTCCCCGGGTGAGTCTGTAATGCAAACCCGAGATCCCTGTCGCCCTTGGAGAGGATCACTGGGTCCTGAACACAAGGCTAGATGAGGTCGCTTTTGCCCTGCAGTAACTCGAGAGCACTCCCCAGCTTTCTCTCGCAACCCGAATGGAAGATTGGACCTCCCTGGGCCAACACAAGAGGAAGCCTGAATTCCCAGTAGTAATTCGAGAATTCCGCCTCAACTTGAGAAAAACCACGTGGTTCCCCCGTCATTGCAAGATGAGGCCCTTGCCCGCTCCAGCGTCTCAAGAGTAGTCCCACGTTCTGTCTTCAAGTGCGAAATGATATTTGGCACCCTTAATGCTACCCCAAAAGTTCCCCGACATACGGGTCGCACTAGAGGGGAACACCGAGGTTCCTGGCACCACTTCATCTGAGCCCCTTCTCCCCTCCTGATTGCGAAAGGAGGGTCAATTCCCCTGCTTTGTCTGCAAAGGGTTCCCGACCTTCTCCACGCACCTCAGATGAGGCTGTCTCACGAGGAAATTCGAGACGTAGCCTCGATGGTGGTGCCACATGCCGAAAGACCGCGATTTCCCGATCCGCTCTTGATAAGAACGCGATGCCCAGACACCTATTCGAAGATAGTGTGGATGAAGGCACAACACGAAGGGGCACTGACACCCCCGTGCATCGTCCGGAAAAGACCGCAGGTTACTCATACAGCTCAACAAGTGCCTGTCACCCAGTGAACAACTCGAGAGGCAAGCGGAGGTCCATTTCTGCACACAAGACAAGGCCTGACTCACCTCTCCCAACTATGCAGGGGGCTGCGATCGGAATCAGAAATGGAGAGGAACCCTGAGGTTCCTGCCTCCCCTCGAGATGAGGCCCCCTTCCATTTCACCAAACCCAGTGGAGTCCCGAGAGTTCTTTCCCAACTCCACAGTATCCCTGACTTCTCAGAGGCACCCGGAGAATCTCCCTGAGGTCACCGGCACAAGTCGAGGGAACCCAGGTATTCTTGCCAAGACCCGAGAGAGATCTTGAGAGTCCTTCAACGCGTCTAGAGGCCTGATTCCCCTACCATGACTCGAGAGCAATGACGCGCTCCCCCTCGCCACACGCATCGAGACCTAACTTCCCTGGCGCCACACAAGAGGCTCCCTGAGCTCCCCGTCATACCTCCTGAGAAACCAACACAGGCGCTGCAGCTCGGTAAAACCACCGAGACCCCCCCCTCCCGACATCGTGAGATGAGGGCCTTCTTTTCCTGCATGTCCTGGAGTGCAATCCCGAGTCCTCTCTCCAAACTCCAGAGGAGGCTTGACTCCCTTTAGTCCACTCAGTGGGCTCCAAGAAATACCTGTCGCGACTCGAGAAGAGAGAGAAGTCCTTTGTTTCCCCTCAAGAGGACGCCTGACTCCTGGGTGAGTCTAGAATGCAACCCCAAGATCCCAGTCATCCCTTGAGAGGAACATTAGGTCCTAGACACAAGCCTGGATGAGGTTTCTTTTGCCCTGCAGTGACTCGAGCGCAACCCCCAGCTCTCCCTCGCAACTCGAATGGAAGATTGGGCTTCCCTGGGCCAACACAAGAGGAAGCCAGAAATCCCCTTCGTAACTCGAGAATCCCGCCGCAACTCGAGAAAAACCACGTGTTTCCAACGTCATCCCAAGATGAGGCCCTTGCTGCTATGGCGTCTCAAGAAAAGAACCACGTTCCGTCTTGAAGTGCGAAACGGTACTTTGCACCCTTGATGCGACACCAAATGTTCCCGGACACGCCGGTCTCACTCGACAGGAACACCGAGGTTCCCGCACCACTTCATCTGAGCACCTTCTCCCCTCCTGTTCGAGACAGGAGGGTCTATTCCCCTGCTTTGTTTGGAAGGGGTTCCCCACATTCCCGGCGCACCTCAGGATGAGGCCGGTCTCACGAGGAAATTCGAGACATAGCGTCGTGGGTGGTGTCACATGCCGAAATACCCCGATTTCCCGGCCCACTCTTGAGAAGAACCCGATGCCCGCACACCTCTTCGAAGGCAACCCTGTGGACGAACGCACAAAACGAAGGGTCACTGACACTCCCGTGCATCATTCGGTAAAAGCCGCAGGTTCCACACACAGCTCGACAAGAGGCCTGTCATCCCATGAACAACTCGAGAGGCAAGCAGAGTTCCATTCCTCCACTCAAGACGAGGCCTGACTCTCCGGTCCCAACTCTGAAGGGACCCTGCGATCGGAGTCCGAAATGGAGAGGA
This sequence comes from Bubalus kerabau, assembly GCF_029407905.1. Classification (NCBI taxonomy): domain Eukaryota; kingdom Metazoa; phylum Chordata; class Mammalia; order Artiodactyla; family Bovidae; genus Bubalus; species Bubalus kerabau. The sequence goes on along the minus strand of NW_026577887.1, from coordinate 659,054 downwards.
ACCCTGAGGTTCCTGACTCCACTCGAGATGAGGCCCTCTTCCATTACACCAAAAACAGTGGAGGCCCGAGAGGCCCCTCCCAAATCCACAGTATCGCGACTTCTCAGAGGCACCCTTAGAAGCTCCCTGAGGTCACCGGCACAAGTCGAGGGAACACAGGGTTTCCTGACGCAACCCGAGAAAGACCTCGAAAATCCTCCTTCAACGCATCTTGAATCCCGATTCCCCTACCATGACTCGAGAGCAATGACGCATTCCCCCTCGCCACTCGCATGGAGACTTGACTTCCCTGGTGCCACACGAGAGGCTCCCTGAGCTCCCCGTCATACCTCGTGAGAAATCCCACACTGGCTCCCCAGCTCGAGAAAACCCACGAGACGCCTCCGTCATCGTGAGATGAAGGCCTTCTTTTCCTGCATGGCCTGGAGAGCAATCTCGAGGCCTCTCTTCAAACTCCACAGGAGGCCTGACTCCCTTTAGGCCACTCAGTGGGCTCCAAGAGATACCCGTCGATACTCAGGAGGAGAGCGGTGTCCTTTGCTTCCCCTCGAGATGAGGCCTGACTACGAGGGTGAGTCTGGAATGCAACCCTGGATCCCTGTCGCCCCTGGAGAGGAACCTTAGGTCCTGGACAAAAGCCTAGATGAGGTCTCTTTGGCCCTGCAGTGACTCAAGCGCAACCCCTAGCTTTCCCTTGCAACTCGAATGGAAGATTGGCCTTTCTGAGCCAACACAAGAGGAAGCCTGAATTTCCAGTTGTAATTTGAGAAACCCGCCGCAACTCGAGAAAAATCACGCGGTTCCCCGTATTGCAAGATGAGGCCCTTGCCCCCTACAGCGTCTCAAGAGAAGTCTCACATTCCGTCTTGAAGTGCAAAACAGTACTTGGCACCCTTGATGCGACCCCAAAAGTTCCCCTATATACCGATCTCACTAGAGGGGACACTGAAGTTTCCGGCACCACTTCATCTGAGGCCTTTCTCCTCTCCTGATCGCGATAGGAGGGTCGATTCCACTGCTTTGTCTCGAAGGGATTCCCGACCTTCCCGGCACACCTCAGGATGAGGCCGGTCTCACGAGGAAATTCGAGAGGTAGCCTCGAGGGCCATACTACATGCCGAAAGACCCCGATTCCATGGTCCACTTTTGATCAAAACCAGACTCCTGGACACCTCTTCGAAGGCAAGCCTGTGGATGAAGGCACAACACGTAGGGGCACTGACACCCCGTGCATCTTCCGGAAAAACCCGCAGGTTCCTCACACGGCTCCACAAGTGGTCTGTCACCTCGTGAACAACTCGAGAAGCAAGCGGAGTTCCATTCCTCCACACAAGACGATGCCTGACTCTCCTGTCACAACTCTAGGGACCTTGCGCACCGAGTCAGAAATGGAGAGGAAGCCTGAGGTTCCTGCCTCCACTCAAGATGAGGCCCTTTTCCATTGCCACAAAACCAGTGGAGTCCCGAGAGGGCCCTCCCAACTCCAGGGTATCCTTGACTTCTCAGAGGCACACTGAGAAGCTCCCTGAGGCCATCGGCACTAGTCGAGGGAACCCAGGGTTTACTGCCGTGACCCAAGAAACACCTTGAAAGGCCTTCTTTAACGGTTCTTGAGGCCCGATACACCTTCCATGACTCTAGAGCAATGACGCGCTCCCCCTCGCAATGCGCATGGAGACCTGACTTCCCAAGCGCCACATGAGAGGCTCCCTGAGCTCCCCGTAGTACCTCATGAGAAACCCCACACTGGCGCTGCAGCTCGAGAAAACCCACGAGACGCCCCCTTCATCGCGAGATGATGGCCTTCTTTTCCTGCATGGCCTGGAGAGCAATCCCGAGTCCTCTCTCCAAACTCCACAGGAGGCTTGACTCCCTTTAGGCCACTCAGTGGGCTCCAAGAGATACCCGTCGCAACTCGAGAGGAGAGTGGAGTCCTTCGCTTCCCCTCGAGACAAGGACTGACTCCCCAGGTGCATCAGGAAAGCAACCCCGAGATCCCTGTCCCCCCTGGAGACGAACATTATGTCCTGGACACAAGTCTAGATAAGGTCTCTTTTGCCCTGCAGTAATTCAAGCGCAATCCCTAGCTCTCCCTCGCAACTCGAATGGAAGACTGGACTTCCCTGGGCCAACACAAGAGGAAGCCTGAATTTCCTGACCTAACTCGAGAATCCCGCCACAACTCGAGAAAAACGACGTGGTTAACCCGTCACCACAAGATGAGGCCCTTGCCAGCTACAGCGTCTCAAGAGAAGTCTCACGTTCCGTCTTGAAGTTTGAAACGGTACTTAGCACCTTTGATGTGACTCCAAAAGTTCCCCGACATCCCAGTTTTACTCGAGGGGAACATCGAGGTTCCCGGCACCACTTCATCTGAGCCCCTTCTCCCCTCCTGATCGGGACAAGAGGGTCGATTCACTTGCTTTGTCTGAAAGGGTTACCGACCTTCCTGGTGCACCTCAGGTTGAGGTCCGTCTCAAGAAGAAATTGGAGACATAGGCTTGTGGGTGGTGCCACATGCTGAAAGACACTGATTTCCTGGTCTGCTCTTGATAAGAATCTGAAGGCTGGATACTTCTTCGAAGGCAACCCTGTGTATGAAGGCAAAAAACGAAGGGGAACTGACACCCCCATGCATCGTCCGGATAAAACCGCAGGTTCCACACACAGCTCGACAAGTGGCCTGTTATCCGGTGAACAACTCGAGAGTCCAGTGGAGTTCCATTCCTCCACACAAGACGAGGCCTGACTCTCCTGTCCTAACTCTGTAGGGACTCTGTGTTCAGAGTCAGAAATGGAGAGCAACCCTGAGGTTCCTGCTTCAAATCGAGATGAGGCCCTCTTCTGACAAGGTCCAGCCTCGGCTGGTCCAGGGTTTTCGAAGGGGAGACAGAGTAGGTGACCTATTGATTTATTTATCGAAGATATAAAGAGTAATAGAATGAGGATAGCTCAGTAGGAAAATTTAGTGGAGAAAAGAACTGAGTAGCTTGGTTTATGCGGAAAATCAGTATAACCCGTGACACCAGGTTAGCTCTGACCACGGAGGCTGCAGGCTCCCTCTCGAATAGCGAAAAGTGCCCCACCTTAGACACCTTCTCAAGTGGTCTTCGAAGCATAGGCAAATAAATGGTCGCAGAGGATATCCGCGCTCCAGATGGACACTCATCTGAAAATTGAGGGGAAGAATGACATTAGGAGACTAAGCGTTGGCAATCAAGGCCCGTAGCTTTATTTTCAACAGGGGTTTTTATACCCTAAGTTACACATAGAGGATAATGGGGATGCAAAGACAGCAGCCTTTGATCCTTATCAAAAACCAGAGTTTCTCTCCTGCAAATGTATCGTATACAAATGGTTTAGGTGATTTACATCATCTTCTAGCCAGAAGACCTATTAACATTTTATGACTCTTGACAAAGACTTATCAACCGTAAGACTTATTTTCTCTAAGAGTAATTATTTTAAGGTTTGGCCCCATCTTTCGAAGATAAAATTGCATTCCTATAGGGCAGATGTGTAATGGGCTTACAACAAAGGAAATAATTTATTACCTTAAGGGTCTAAAGTTAGTAACACCAAGGCCACTACTTATTTCTTCTACATACCAACTATATTAATTAATACACATTCAAGGATACAATTCAGGGGATGTGGAAACTTGGCAACAAGCATTGGTTCATCAATGAAATCTTTTACTAGTTTTATTCTGACAGTTTCTAACTCTCTGAGAGGCTCTAAGCTCTTTGAATATCTTAAGCTTCCCGTGCCTCTCGAGGCTCGGAGACTGTAAACAATTGTATGCCTTGCTGTAGGAGACCGGGTAAACTTGTCAGGCGAGTTAGAGAGCCATCTGACGTGTTTGGATTTAAACACTCCTAATTGCCCAGGAACTTTATTAATTGGAGCTGTAAGTTAGCTCTTTGACAGAGAGAGTGAGATGGTGGTGGGTGACAGCCCCCAGGAAAGTCAGAGGTGAGAGCACAAAGCAATAAAGTAGGCAGACTCTGGTTTTGGGGGGGTAGATGCTCAAGAATATCCGGGAGGACTCCCGAGGCTCGATCCCGCCTTTGTGTATGCCCAGCCTCCTTCCTCATGACCTTTGTCACGAGTGGAATGTCTCTCGCCGGCTCCCGGCATCTCCCCGTTTTTTATTTCTTAAAACAGCCAGATGTAGCTCAGTCGCGAGCCTCTGGATACTCTGCCGAAGAATCCTGACAATACAAGGAAGAATGATTATGAGAAGCAGAATTAAAGCAGCCACCGCAGCATAGCTAAAGACATTAGACAGAATATTCTTTCCTGAGATGTAGTTAGGGAAAGTATGGAAGAAATCATTTGCTGTTCCAGCAGCAGTAAAATCTAATCGGGAGTGCTCCATGGTTGCTATTTGATAGTGAAGTTTCCCTACGTCTCAACCAATGTCAGAGCTGTTCCAGATACCTGAAATATGGTTTTTAATCTTTTCCCATTCAAAATCTGTCTCATTTACTTTCAGGGGTGTTCCACATATCCACCGATAGTCAGCATGACAAGACAATGCCATTTTCACCTTTAAAGCCTGCAATTCAGTCCCAATATGTATTACTGCTTCCTCTAGGGCGTCTACCCTCATTTCTAATTTTCTCTCTATAGCTTCCTGTGTTGCCAATGTTAAAGAAACATTTTTGGACATAGAATCAACATATTGAGCAGTATGTACTTGTTGAGTCAATGATATTGCTGCCACAGTAACAGAAGTGATTGCACTTATCAAAGCTGCTGTTCCCAAGATAAGTAAGCCCACAAACCGTCGTGTTTGCATTAAATCCTGTAGTTGTTGTAATACAGCAAGACCATAATTCAATAAGTGGTTACATCATAAGATAAGGTGGATGTTGTAGCATTACAAAGGAGCAAACATTATATTGAGGGTTTAAACAAGATGAACCAGGGAGCAGCTGTAGGCATCAGCCCGGGGGAGCAGTGTCCCCAGCATCAGGAGGCAGAACGCGAGCGGCAGGCTGTGGGCCAAGGCGCCTATGGTGGGCGGAGGGGCAGGGTTCGTGGTTTAGGGCTAGCCGCCACCGCTTGGGCTCAGGGCGGTCCCCTCTCGCCGGTGGGGCCACGCTGGTCTGGACGGCACTCCGCGGGCGCGCTTTCCTCTCTGGCCCTCACTCGCTGCACAGACTTCTTTGCTCTAGGTCACGGGGTGCAGAGAGGTGGGTGCGAGGCGCTGCTGGTGGCGCGGAGGCGAGAGCTGGCTGGGGGAGGGGGAGAGAGTGAGTGCGCGCGCCGCGAACCTGGTCTTTGGGGAATGTGACATGACGAATTTGTCTGAGATCCAAACCGGAGAATCTGCATTCTGTAGAAATATACAAGCATACCCTCTCCCACAAGTTAGCAACACATCTGGCCTTTTTCACTCTCCCGTAAGGAGGCCTTTTTACTTGACCAGGGGCCGAGTCGTAGCCTGTAATTCAGGCATCTAGTGTCTCATCATTGTAGTCTGCCCCTGTGTGTTTACGTTTAAGTGATTAATTACAATTGGAACATAACTTCACTATTTGTCTAGCTGTTTCCCTATGGATATGTTAATTTAGGTCTAATGTTTAGTTTAGGTCTCTGTATAAATTTAAGTAATAAATGTATAACCTCCTTATCTCATTTTGGTATACAGGTATACAGATAGACCTAAATGCAAAATGCATTTATATATGTATTTATATATGGCAACAAGGATAAAGTTATTGACATCTAATATATATAAATCAATATACTTGAATTAATCTTTATAATTAATATATTAATTAATATATATTACAACAATACAACACATACACAGCTAATACCAACCAACACAAACCAATATACTGTAATAATACATGTCACACATTTATAATTATACAGTATATAGAACATATATCATCACAGCACATCAATCCATACCAATTAATATCAGCCACACACACATTATATTACTGCCATATATATTTAATTATACAGTATATATATGTGTGTGTGTATATAGTATACATATTAATTTATATACAAATTAATTAAGTATAGATCTATAAATAGAATTAGGTATACCTTTATTATATTTTATTTATACCCATACCTAATTAGGCAAACTGTAATTAGGCAAATACATTTATATTATGTATTTATAACAATATATAAAGTATTGTTAAATGTACCACCTGTACAGCATCTCCACCCCACATACCACTTTCTCTAATCCCACCAACTCATTTTCAGTATTATGTGTTGGCCAGGAGCTGGGCCAGTCTTTCCCAGCAATGTTAAGAGACGTCTGTTCCTGTGTCTAATAGCCCTGGCGTTTTATTCTCTTGAATTAAAAGATCTTTTAAAGGCCTTGGAACTGTAATTTCCTGCACCCAAAAGGCTAGATCACTAGATCCAAATGTTTTGTGACTCTTAGATTGAGAAGTCAAGTTTTTCCTTGTCTGATAGTAAGGTAAAAGTAAAAGCTGTGTTACTCTTTGAACTTTATTAATTTGTACAGTTTTGATAGGCAGTGAGATCAAGACTTTAATTTCTCAATATCATCAGAATCTACTACACCATGCACCAGCGAAATTTCTTTTCTTTCTTTTTTTTTTATTTAATTTTTTTTTAAAAGAAAGCGAGCTACGCCCCAGGACAAATCTTACAATGTCCTCAGATAGGGGGCCAGCCACTCCGGTTGGAATTGGAGTAAGCGGCACATCAGGGGTTAATATTGTTATTAAATCTCCTTGCCTTTTCGCTTTTCTCCTAGCCTGGGTGAGACCCCCCTGAGGGAGTTTTCTCCAAGGAGCACACTCTGCATATTGTGTACTAAAAGCTCCTTTGTTTAAAAAACTTTTTATCTTCCTCAGTCTTAGGAAACACTTTGGCAGGCTTTGGGGGCAAAGTGGGGAACTCCTGGGTCCTGGGAGGCACAATCGAAGGCAGTGGCAGTCGCCTTAAATCAGAAAGTGGTGGATAAGTTTTTTAAAGGTTTGCGCAGAGGGGGAGGGAGCTCGCCAGGGCTCTCGGCCGCAGCGTCCTGTAAGCCCTCTCCTTCCTCGGGAGGTAGACCACTTTCTCCCTCCTTTTTTTTTTTCTTCAATGGCAGAAAATATGATCTGTGCAGTAAATGGAGACTCACCACCATCCACCTCTATAGCCTCCCCCATAGTCTATTTAACAGCCTCGTGACGGAGGTCCAGGACATTTCTAATCATATTCCACAGTCAATAAATATTTGTCTATTCTTAGATGCAGAGAAATCCATTTTTAATTTTTTTTTTAATTTTAGAGAATATTTTTATTTATTTTGTAACCTCTTTACCCTGGCTAAACTGCAGAGGGGACTAGAAAAGAAGCCTCAAGGTGAGGATCAAGTTCATCCTTGGGACTAGAGAAAATCCTTCTCCGGGAAACTCCTAGCGGTGGCCCTTTACCCCGACATGGAGGAGGAGGCATGGGGGATCGGAGCGTCCCGAAGTTTTCCTCTTCTGTTCCGGAGATCCTTTAACTGTTTGGTAACTAAATCTTACGAACTGTCTGATCGGGGATGTTTCCCTCAACCTCCTAGGAGCGGATGGTCTGATTAGGGATGTTTTCTTAAACTTTTAGGAGCATCTTTAGCTTAAAAAAAAAAAAAATCCTCATCAGAATGGCATCGTGCTGCTGTTTCCTCTAAACCTTTTTCAAATTGAGGGGAGAGCTGATCTTTCTTTTCATCCCTATCTTTTACATGCTCATTGGCAGTCATAGCGGCTAGCCATTCATTTAGCTGTCGATAGCTAGGTATAGCCTCTTCATTTTCACTTTTCTTTATAACAGGTACCTTTTCAGATTTGCTTTTTTGTTTAACAGGTACTTTTCCAACTTTACTTTCCTCTTTAACAGGTACCTTTTCAAATTCATGAGCTGGATCTAAAACATCTCTAGTCATATTCCACAGAGGAAAGTTGTAAGTAGGGATTTTTTCCAAACCTTGCTGAGCACAATAAGCTCTTAGCTGTTTTCCTAGTTTTTTCAAGATATCGAGGTTAACAGTGCCTTGTTGTAGAAACCAAGGGCAGTGGTCTTGTACAAATGTAAAAAATGATTGAATGGAAGATTTTTTAACCTTGATTCTTCTTTTACTTAATAACTGTAAAATTACTCCTATAAAGAGCTGTCTTTCATTTGATTCAGTGTTGCCCATGTCAGAAACTTAAGGATAGTAAAAGATTTTGCTTTTAGCTATCTAAAGATTAGGCCTTTTTTGTCAGCCTTTTTAGAAACCGTTTTTTCTCTCTAACTCTTCAACACTTCCCACTCCTCTCGCCCTGTCTATTCTACAGGGGGATCTGCAGCCCCCTAAGTGGGATCCTATCTGTCCCCAAAACTGAACACTGGGGGAATGGGGTTGGGGATTTACCTTCGAAATGCCTATCTCGGGCGCCACCTGCAGAGGTCCAGCCCCAGCTGATCCAGGGTATTCGAAGGGAAGATGGAGTAGGCGACCTATGTATTTATTTATTTATTCATCAAAGATATAAAGAGTAATAGAATGAGGATAGCTCAGTAGGAAAATTCAGTGGAGAAAAGCAGCTGAGTAGCTTGGTTTACGCGGAAAATCAATATAACCCGTGACACCAGGTTAGCTCTGACCACGGAGGCTGCAAGTGCCCTCTAGAATAGAGGAAGGTGCCCCACCTTAGACACCTTATCGAGTGGGTCTTCGAAGCCCAGGCAAATAAATGGTCGCAGAGGATATCCGCGCTCCAGATGGACACTCATCTGAAAATTGAGGGGAATAATGACATGGGGAGACCAAGCGTTGGTGAGCAAGGCCCGTAGCTTTATTTTCAACACAGGTTTTAATACCCTAAGTTACACATAGAGGATAATAGGGGATGCAAAGTCAGCAGTCTTTAATCCTTATCAAAAACCAGGGTTTCTTTTCTGCAGATTTATCGTATAAAAATGGTTTAGATGATTTACATCATCTTCTGGCCAGAAGACCTATTAACATTTTATGACTCTTGACAAAGACTTATCAACCATTAGAGTTATTTTCACTAAGAGTAATTGTTTAAGGTTTGGCGCCATCTTTCGAAGATAAAATTGCATTCCTATAGGGAGGATGTGTAATGGGTTTACAACAAAGAAAAGAATTTATTACCTTAAGGGTCTAAAGTTACCAACATCAAGGCCACTACTTATTTTTTCTACATACCAACTATATTAATTAGCACACATTCAAGGATACAATTCAGGGGATGTGGAAACTTGGCAAAAAGCATTGGTTCATCAATGAAATCTTTTACTAGTTTTATTCTGACAGTTTCTAACTCTCTGAGAGGCTCTAAGCTATTTGAATATCTTAAACTTCCCGTGCGTCTCGAGGCTGGGAGACTGTACACAATCGTATGCATAGCTGTAGGAGACCGGGTAAACTTGTCAGGCGAGTTAGAAAACCATCTGAGGGGTTTGGATTTAAACACTACTAATTGCCAAGGAACATTATTAGTTGGAGCTGTAAGTTAGCTCTTTGACAGAGAGAGTGAGATGGTGGTGGGGGACATCCCCAGTAATGTCAGAGGTGAGAGAACAAAGCAATAAAGAAGGCAGACTTTGGTTTTTGGGGGTAGATGCTGAAGAATATACGGGGGAACTCCCGGAGGCTCGATCCCGCCTTTGCGTATGCCGAGACTCTTTCCTCATGACATTTGTCACGAGTGGAATATCTCTCGCTGGCTCCCGGCAATCTTCCATTGCACCAAACGCAGTGGAGTCCCAAGAGGCCCCTCCCAACACCACAGTATCAGTGTCTTCTCAGAGGCACCCTGAGCAACTCCCTGAGTTCACCGGCACAAGTCGAGGGAACACAGGGTATCCTGCCGCAACCCGAGAAAGACCTCAAGAGTCCGTCTTCAACGCGTCTTGAGGCCGGATTCCCCTACCATGACTCGAGAGCAATGACACGCTCCCCCTCGCCATGCGCATGGACACCTGACTTCCCTGGCGCCACATGAGAGGCTCCCTGAGCTCCCCGTCATACCTCGTGAGAAACCCCACACTGGCGCCACAGCTCGGGAAAACCCACGAGACGCCACCGTCATCGCGAGATTGGGGACATCTTTTCCTGCCTGACCTGGAGAGCAATCCCTGGTCCTTTCTCCAAACTTCACAGGAGGCTTTACTCCCTTTAGGCCACTCAATGGGCTCCAAGAGATACCTGTCACGACTTGAGAGGAGAGCAGAGTACTTTGTTTCCCCTCGAGATGAGGCCTTACATTGGGTGAGTCTGGAATGCAACCCCGAGATCCCTGTTGCCCCTGGAGAGGAACATTATATCCTGGACAAAAGCCTAGATGAGGTCTATTTTGCCCTACAGTGACTCGAGAGCAACACCCATCTCTCCCTCGCAATTTGAATGGAAGATTGGTCTTCACTGGGCCAACACAAGAGGAAGTCTGAATTTCCCGTTGTAACTCGAGAATCCCGCCGCAACTCTTAAAAACCACGTGGTTCCCCATTCATCACAATATGAGGCCTTTGCCCGCTACAGAGTCTCAAGAGAAGTCCCATGTTTCGTCATAAAGTTCGAAATGCTACTTGGCACCCTTGATGCGACCCCAAAAGTTCCCCAATATACCGGTCTCACTCCAAGGGAACACCGAAGTTCCTGGCACCACTTCATTTGAGCCCCTTCTCCCCTCCTGATCATGGCAGGAAGGTCTATTCCCCTGCTTTGTCTAGAAGGGGTTCCCGACCTTCATGGCGCACCTCAGGATGAGGCCAGTCTCACGAAGAAATTCGAGACGTAGCCTCGTGTTCGTGCCACGTGCCGAAAGACCCCGATTTCTCGGTCTTGCTCTTGATAAGAACCCGATGCCCGGACACCTCTTCTAAGGCAACCCTGCGGATGAAGGCACTACACGAGGGGGCACTGGCAACCCTGTTCATCGTCCGTAAATCCCACAGGATCCACATACAGCTCCACAACTGGCCTGTCACCCCTTAAAAAACGAGAGAGGCAAGCGGAGTTCCCTTCCTCAGACAAGACGAAGCCTGAGTATCCAATCCCAACTCTGCAGGCACGCTTCGATCTGAGTCAGAAATGTAGAGGAAACCTGAGGTTCCTGCCTCAACCCGAGATGAGGCCCTCTTCCATTAAAACAAACCCAGTGGAGTCCCGAGAGGCCCCTCCCATCTCCACAGTATCCCTGACTTCTCATAGGCATTCTGAGAAGCTCCTTGAGGCCACCGGCAAAAGTCGAGGGAAATAAGGGTTTCCTGCCACAACCGAAGAAAGACCTCGAGAGTCCTTCTTCAATGCGTCTTGAGGTCAGATTCCCCTACCATGGCTCGAGAGCAATAACGCGCTCCCCCTCGCCACGCACATGGAGACCTGACTTCCCTGGCGCCACATGAGAGGCTCCCTGAGCTCCCTGTCGTACCTCGTGTGAAACCCCACACTGGCACCGCAGCTCGAGAAAACACACAAGACCCCTCCGTCATCGCGAGATGAGGGCCATCTTTTCCTGCATGGCCTGGAGAGCAGTCCCAAGTCCTCTCTCCAAACTTCACAGGAGGCTTGATTCCCTTTAGGCCACAAAGTGGGCTCCAAGAGGTGCCCGTCGCAACTCGAAAGGAGAGCAGAGTCCTTTGCTTCCCTTCGACACGAGGCCTGACTCCCTGGGTGAGTCTGGAATGCAAACCTGAGATCCCTGTGGCCCTTGGAGAGGAACATTAGGTCCTGGACACAAGCCTAGATGAGGTCTCCTTTGCCCTGCAGTGACTCGAGCGCAACCCCCAGCTCTCCCTCGCAACTCGAATGGATGATTGGACTTCCCTGGCCCAACACAAGAGGAAGCCTGAAATCCCCGTCGTAACTCGAGAATCCCGCCGCAACTCGAGAAAAACCACGTGGCTCCCCCGTCATCGCAAGATGAGGCCCTTGGCCGCTACAGCGTATCAAGAGAAGTCCCACGTTCCATCCTGAAGTACAAAACGGTACTTGGCACCCTTGATGCGACCCCCAAAGTTCCCTGACATACCGGTCTCACTCGAGGGAAACACCAAAGTTCATGGCACCACTTCCTGTGAGCCCCTTCACCCCTCCTGATCGCGACAGGAGGGTCGACTCCCATGCTTTGTCTGCAAGGGGTTCCCGACGTTCCCCGCAAACCTCCGGATGAGGCCGGTCTCATGAGGAAATTCGAAAAGTAGCCTCATGGTTGGTGCCACATGTTGAAAGATCCCGAATTCCCGGTCCACTCTAGATAAGAACCTGACGCCCGGACATCTCTTCGAAGGCAACCCTGTGGATGAAGGCACAACACGAAGGGACACTGACATCCCCATGCATCGTCTGGAAAAACCCGCCGATTCCACTCACAGCTCCAAATGTGGACTGTCACCTCGTGAACAACTCGAGAGGCAAGTGAAGTTGCATTCCTTCACACAAGACGAGGCCTTACTCTCCTGGCCCAACTCTTCAGGGACCCTGCGATCGGAGTCAGAAATGGAGAGGAACCCTGAGGTTCCTACCTCAACTAGAGAACAGGCCCTCTTCCATTGAACCAAACTCAGTGGTGTCCCGAGAGGCCCCTCCCAACACCACAGTATCCCTGAATTCTCAGAGGCTCCCTGAGAAGCTACCTGAGGTCACTGGCACAAGTCGAGGGAACCCAGAATTTCCTGAAGTAACCCGAGAAAGACTTGGAGAGTCCTTTTTCAACGTCTCTTGATGCCCGATTCCCCTACCATGACTCCAGAGCAAGGACGTGCTCCCCTCGCCACAAGCAGGAAAACTGACTTCCCTAGTACCACACAAGAGGCTCCCTGAGTACCCCATCATACCTCGTGAGAAAACCCACAGTGGTGCCGCAGTTCGAGAAAAACCACAAGATGCCCCCGTCAAGGAGAGATGGGGGTCTTCTTTTCCTGCCTGACCTGGAGAGCAATCCCTGGTCCTCTCTCCAAACTTCACAGGAGGATTGACTCCCTTTAGGCCACTCAGTTGGGTCCAAGAAATACCCGGTGCGACTCGAGAGGAGAGCGGAGTCCTTTGCTTCCCTCGAGATGAGGCCTGACTCCCCAGGTGAGTTTGGAATGCAACCCCGAAATCCCTGTCGCCCCTGGAGTGGAACATTATGTCCTAGACACAAGCCTAGATGAGGTCTATTTTGCCCTACAGTGATCGAGAGCAACCTCCATCTCTCCCTCACAATTTGAATGGAAGATTGGGCTTCCCACGGTCAACACATGAGGAAGTCTGAATATCCCATCGTAATTCGAGAATTCAGCCTCAAGTCTTAAAAACCATGTGGTTCCCCCTTCATCGCAATATGAGGCCCTTGCCAGCTAGAGTCTCAAGAGAAGTCCCACGTTCCATCTTAAAGTTCGAAATGCTACTTGGCACCCTTGATGCGACCCCAAAATTCCCCAACATACCGGTCTCACTCCAGGGGAACACCGAAATTCCCGGCGTCTCCAGGGAAGTCCCATTTTCTGTCCTTAAGTGCGAAATGGAACTTGACACCCTTGATGCGACCGCAAAAGTTTCCGACACGCTGGGTTCCCTCGAGGGGAACACCAAGGGTCCCGGCACCACTTCATCTGAGCCCCTTCTCCCCTCCTGATCGCGACAGGAGAGTCGATTCCCCTGCTTTCTCTGGAAGGGGTTCCCGGCCTTCCTGGTGCACCTCAGGATGAGGCCAGTCTCAGGAGGAAATTCGAGACCAGCCATGTGTGAGGTGCCACGTGCCGAACGACACCGATTTTCCGGTCCGCTCTTGATAAGAACCTGATGCCCGGACACCTCTTCGAAGGCAACCCTGTGAGTGAAGGCACAACACGAAGGGGCACTGACACCCCCGTGCATCATCCGGAAAAACCCGCAGGGTCTACACACAGCTCGACAAGGGGCCTGAGACTCCCGGAACAACTCGAGAGGCAACCAGAATTCCATTCCTCAGACAAGACGAGGCATGACTCTCCTGTCCCAACACTGCAGGGACCATGCAGTCGGAGTCAGAATTGGAGAGGAAGCCTGAGGTTCCTGCCTCAACTTGTCATGAGGCCCTCTTCCATTGCGCCGAACCCAGTGGAGTTCCGAGAGGCCCCTCCCAACTCCACAGTGACCCTGACTTCTCAGAGGCACGCTGAGAAGCTTCCTGAAGTCACTGGCACAAGTCGATGGAACCCAGGGTTTCCTGCTGCAACCCAGGAAAGACCTCGAGAGTCCTTCTTTAACACCTCTTCAGGCCCAATTCCCCTACCATGACTCGAGAACAATGACGGGCTCCCTCTCACCACGTGCATAGAGACCTGACTGCCCTGGCACCACGTGAGAGGCTCACTGAGCTCCCAGTCTTACTTCGTGAGAAACCCCACACTAGCGCCACAGCTCGAGAAAACCTACGAGACGCCCCAGTCATTGGGAGATGAGGGCCTTCATTTCATGCATTCCCTGGAGAGCAATCCCGTGTCCTCCCTCCAAACACCAAAGGAGGTTTGACTCCCTTTAAGCCACTCAGTGGGCTCCAAGACATACCCGTCCGACTCGAGAGGAGAGCAGAGTCCTTTGCTTCCCCTCGAGATGAGGGCTGACTCCAAGGTGAGTCTGGAATGCAACCCCGAGATTTCTGTCGAGCCTTGACATGAACATTAGGTCCTGCACACAAGCCTTGGTGGGGTCTCTTTTGCCTTCAGTGACTAGAGCGCACCTCCAGCTCTTCCTCGAATCTCGAATGGAAGATAAGACTTTTGTGGGCCAACACAAGAGGAAGCATGAATTCCCTGTGGTAACACAAATATCCCACCGCAACTCGAGAAAAACCAAGTGGTTCCGCAGTCATTCCAAGATGCGGCCCATGCCCGCTGGAGCACCCCAAGAGAAGTCCAACGTTCCATTTTGAAGAGCGAAACGGTACTTGGAACGCTTTATGCGACCCCAAAAGTTACCCGACATACCTGTCTCACTTGAGGGAAACACCGAGGTTCCCAGCAGCACTTCATCTGAGCCACTTCTCCCCTCCTGATCGCCACAGGAGGGTCGATTCCTCTGCTTTGTCTGGAAGAGTTTCATGAACTTCGCGGCACATTTCAGGATGAGGCCGGTTTCATGAGGAAATTCGAGACAACCCACGTGGGTGGTGCCAAATGCTGAACGACCCCGATATCCCGGTCCGCTCTTCATAAGAACCCGATGCCCGGACACCTCTTGGAAGGCAACCCTTGGATGAAGACACAAAACGAAGGGTCACTGACACCCCTGTGCATCGTCTGCAAAGACCCGCGGGTTCCACACACAGCTCGACAAGGGGCCTGAAACCCCATGAACAACTCGAGAGGCAAGCGGAGTTCCATTCCTCAGAAAAGACGTAGCCTGTCTCTCCTGTCCCAACTCTGCAGGGACCCTGATGTCGGAGTCCGAAACAGAGAGGAAGTCTGAGGTTCCTGCCTCCCCTCGAGATGAGCCCCTCTTCCATTGCGACAAACCCAGCGGAGTACCGAGAGGCACCGCCAACTCCACAGTATCCCTCAACTCTCAGAGACACCCTGGGAAGTTCCCTAAGGTCCCCGGCAGAAGTCGAGGGAAACGACTTTTTCCCGCCACAACCCGAGAAAGACCTCGAGAGTCCCTCTTCAATGCGTCTTGAGGCCCTAGTCCCCTCCCATTACTCAAGAGCCACAACGCGCTCCTCCTCGCTACGCGCAGGGAGACCTGACTTCCCTGGCGCCGCACGAGAGGCTCCCTGAGATCCTCGCCATGCCTCGCGAGAAAACCCCCACGGGCGCCGCAGCTCGAGGAAACCCCTGAGACGCCCCCGTCCTCGCGATGTGAAGGGACTTCTTTTCCTGCATGGCCTGGAGAACAATCCCGAGCCCTCTCTCCAAAATGAAGAGGAGGCTTGACTCCACTGACGCCACTAGGGGGCTCCAAGATATCCGCGTCGCGACTCGGGAGGACAGCAGAGTCCTTTGCTTCCCCTCGAGACGAGGCCTGACACCCAGGGGGATCCTGGAATGCAACCCCGAGATCCCTGCCTTCCCTGGAGAGGAACATTAGGTCCTGGACACAAGCCTAGATGAGGTCTCTTTGGCCCTGCAGTGACTCGAGCGCAACCCCCAGCTTTCCCTCGCCAATCGAATGGAAGACTGGGCTTCCCAGGGCCAACAGAGGAGGAAGCCTGTAATCCCCATCGTCACTCGAGAATCCCGGCGCAACTCGAGAAAAAACACGTGGTTCCAACGTCTTCGCAAGATGAGGCCCTTGCCCACTACAGTGTCTCAGGGGAAGTCCCATGTTCCGCCCTGAAGTGCAAAACAGTACCTGACACCCTTCATGCGACCCCCAAAAGCTCCCCGACACGCCGGGTACCCTCGAGGGAACACCGAGAGTCCCAGCACAGCTTCATCTGAGCCCGTTCTCCCCTCCTGATCACGACAGGAGAGTCGATTCCCCTGCGTGGTTCAGAAGGGGTTCCCGGCCTTCCCGGTGCACCTCAGGATGAGGCCGGTCTCACAGGGAAATTCGAGACGAGCCACGTGGGTGGTGCACATGCCAAATGCCCCCGATTCCCCGGTCCGCTTTTGAGAAGGACCCGAGGCCCGGACCCCTCTTCGAAGGCAACCCTGTGGGTGAAGACACAACACGAAGGGGCACTGACACCCCCGTGCATCATCCGGAAAGACCCGGGGTTCCACACACAGCTCGACCAGGGGCCTGAAAACCCCTGACAACTCGAGAGGCAAGCAGGGTTCCCTTCCTCAGACAAGACGAGGCATGACTCTCCTGTCCCAACTCTGCAGGGACCCTGTGGTCGGAGCCGAAACGGAGAGGAAGCCTGAGGTTCCTGCCTCCCCTCGAGGTGAGGCCCTCTTTCGTTGCGCCAGACCCAGCGGAGTCCCGAGAGGCCCCGCCAACTTCACAGGATCCCTCGCCTCTCAGGGGCACCCTGGGAAGTTCCCTAAGATCCCCGGCAGAAGGCGAGGGAAACAAGGGTTTCCCGCCGCCACCTGAGAAAGACCTCGAGAGTCCTTCTTCAATGCGTCTCGAGGCCCTAGTCCCCTCCCGTGACTCGAGAGCCATGACGCGCTCCCCCTCGCCACGCGCATGGAGACTTGACTTCCCTGGCGCCGCACGAGAGGCTCCCTGAGATCCTCGTCGTGCCTCGGGAGAAAACCCCCATGGGTGCCGCAGCTCGAGGAAACCCCGGAGACGCCCCCGTCCTGGCGAGCTGAGGGCCTTCTATTCCTGCATGGCCTGGAGAGCAATCCAGGGTCCTCTCTCCAAACTGAAGAGGAGGCTGGACTCCCTTGAGGCCACTCAGTGGGCTCCAAGAGATCCGCGTGGCCACTCGAGAGGAGAGCGGACTCCTTGGCTTCCCCTCGAGACGAGGCCTGACTCCCTGAGGGAGCCTGAAATGCAACCCCGAGATTCCTGCCTTCCCTGGAGAGGAATATTAGTTCCAGGACACACGCCTTGATGAGGTCTCTTTGGCCCTGCAGTGACTCGAGCGCTACCCCCAGATTTCCCTCGCTACTTGAATGGGAGATGGGGCTTCCCAAGGCCAACCCAAGAGGAAGCCTGAAATCCTCGTCGAAACTCGAGAATCCTGCCGCAACTCGAGAAAAACCACGTGGTTTCAACGTCTTCGCAAGATGAGGCCCTTGCCCGGTACGGCGTCTCAAGGGAAGTCCCATGTTCCGTCGTGAAGTGAGACACGGTACCTGACACCCTTGATGCGACATCCAAAAGTTCCCCGACATGCCGGGTTCCCTTGAGGGGAACACCGAGAGTCCCAGCACCACTTCCTCTGAGCTCCTACTCCTCTCCTGTTCGCGACAGGAGAGTTGATTCCCCTGCGTGGTCTGGAAGGGGTTCCCGGCCTGCACGGCGCCCCTCAGGATGAGGCCGGCCTCGCGAGGAAATTCGAGACAAGCCCCGTGGCTGGTGCCCCATTTTGAACGACCCTGATTTCCCGGTCCGCAGTTGAGGAGAACCCGATGCCCGGACAGCTCTTCGAAGGCCACCCTGTGAGTGAAGGAACAACACGAAGGGGCACTGCCACCCCCGTGCATCGTCCGCAAAGACCCGCGGTTTCCACACACAGCTCCACGAGGGGACTGAGACTCCCTGAGCAACTCGAGAGGCAAGCGGAGTTCCCTTCCTCAGACAAGACGAGGCCTGACTCTCCTGCCCCAATGCTGCAGGGACACTGCTGTCGGAGTACGAAACGGAGAGGAAGCCTGAGGTCCTGTCTCCCCTCGAGATGAGGCCCTCTTCGATTGCGCCAAACCCAGAGGAGTCCCGAGATGGCCCACCAACTCCACAGCATCCCTCACCTCTAAGAGGAACCCTGGGAAGTTCCCTCAGGTCACCGGGAGAAGTCGAGGGAAACGAGGGTTTCCCGCTGCAAGCCGAGAAAGACCTCGTGAGACCTTCTTCTACACGCCTTGATGCCCTAGTCCCCTCCCAGGACTCGAGAACAATGACGCGTTCCCCCTCACCACGCTCATGGAGACCTGACTTCCCTGGCGCCGCACGAGAGGCTCCCTGAGAACCTCGTCGTGCCTCGTGAGAAAAGCCCCACGGACGCCGCAGCTCGAGGAAACCCCTGAGAAGCCCCCGTCCTCGCGAGGTGAGGGCCTTCTTTTCCTGCCTTTCCTGGAGAGCAATCCCGAGTCCTCTCTCCAAACTGAAGATTAGGCTTGACTCCCTTGAGGCCACTCAGAGGGCTCCAAGAGATCCGCGTCCTGGCTCAAGAGAAGAGCGGAGTCCTTTGCTTCCCCTCGAGGCGAGGCCTGACTCCACGGGGGACTCTGGAGTGCAACCCCGGGACCCCTGTCTTCCCTTGAGAGTACTACTAGGTCCTGGACACACGCCTAGATGAGGTCTCTTGGGCCCTGCAGTGACTCGAGTGCAACCCCCAGCTTTCCCTAGCAACTCGAATGGAAGATGGGGCTTCCCAGGGCCAACCCAAGAGGAAGCCTGAAATCCCCGTCGTAACTCGAGAATCCGCCGCAACTCGAGAAAAACCACGTGGTCCCAACGTCTTCGCAAGATGGGGCCCTTGCCCGCTACGGCGTCTCAAGGGAAGTCTCACGTTCCGTCCTGAGTTGCGAAACGGTACCTGACACCCTTCATGCGACCTCCAAAATTTCCCAGACACACCGGGTTCCCTCGAGGGGAACACCGAGGGTCCTGGCACCCCTTCATCTGAGCCCCTTCTCCCCTCCTCATCGCGACAGGAGAGTCGATTCCCTTGCGTATTCTGGAAGGGGTTCCCGGCTTTCCCGGCACACCTCAGGATGAGGCCGGCCTCCCGAGGAAATTCGAGACGAGCCCCGTGGGTTGTGCCACATGCCGAACGACCCCGATTTCCCAGTCTGCTCTGGATAAGAACCCGATGCCCGGACACCTCTTCGAAGGCAACCCTGTGGGTGAAGTTACCATTCGAAGGGGCACTGACACCCCCGTGCGTCGTCCGGAAAAACCCGCGGTTTCCACACACAGCTTGACGAGGTGCGTGAGACACCCTGAGCAATTCGAGAGGCAAGCGGAGTTCCCTTCCTCAGACAAGACGAGGCCTGACTCTCCTGTCCCAACTCTGCAGGGACCCTGTGGTTGGAGTCCGAAAAGGAGAGGAAGCCTAAGTTTCCTGTCTCCCCTCGAGATGAGGCCCTCTTCCATTGCGCCAAGCCCAGCGGAGTCCCGAGAGGCCCCGCCAACTCCACAGCATCCCTCACCTATCAGAGGCACCAAGGGAAGTTCCCTCAGGTCCCCGGCAGAAGGCGAGGGAAACGAGGCTTTCCCGCCGCAACCACAGAAAGACCTCGAGTGTCCTTCTTCAACGCCTCTGGAGGCCCTAGTCCTCTCCCATGACTGGAGAGCCATGACGCGCTCCCCCTCGCCACGTGCACAGAGACCTGACTTCCCTGGCACCGCACGAGAGGCTCCCTGAGATCCTCGTCTTGCCTCGTGAGAAAACCCCCACGGGTGCCGCAGCTCGAGGAAACCCCTGAGAAGCCCCCATCCTCGCGAGGTGAGGGCCTTCTTTTCCTGCCTGACCCAGAGCACAATCCCGAGTCCTCTCTCCAAACTGAAGAGAAGGCCTGACTCCCTTGAGGCCACTCAGTGGGCTCCAAGAGATCTGCGTCGCGACTTGAGAGGAGAGCGGCATCCTTGGCTTGCCCTCGAGGCGAGGCCTGACTCCCCGGGGGAGTCTGGAACGCCACCCTGAGATCCCTGTCTTCCCTTGATAGGAACGTTAAGTCCCGGACACAGGCCTAGATGAGGTCTCTTTGGCCCTGCAGTGACTCGAGTGCAACCCTCAGCTTTCCCTCGCAACTCGAATGGAAGATTAGGCTTCCCGGGGCCAACACAAGAGGAAGCCTGAAATCCCCGTCGTAACTCTAGTATCCCGCCGCAACTCGAGAAAATACACATGGTCCCAACGTCTTCGCAAGATGAGGGCCTTGCCCGCTACGGCGTCTCAAGGGAAGTCCCAGGTTCTGTCCTGAAGTGCGAAACGCTACCTGACTCCTTTCATGCAACCCCCAAAAGTCCCCCACACGCCGGTTTCCCTCGAGGGTAACACCGAGGGTTCCATCCCCACTTCATCTGAGCCCCTTCTCCCCTCCTGATGGCGACAGGAGAGTCGATCCCCCTGCATTGTCTGGAAGGGTCCCCGGCCTTCCCAGCACAACTCAGGATGAAGCCGGCCTCACTAGGAAATTTGAGACTAGCCCCGTGGGTGGTCCCACATGCCGAAAGACCCCGATTTCCCTGTCCGCTCTTGAAAAGAACCCGAGGCCCGGACACCTCTTCGAAGGCAACCCAGTGGGTGAAGGCACAACACGAAGGGGCACTGTCACCATCGTGCATTTCCGGAAACACCCGCAGGTTCCACACACAGCTCAACAAGGGGCCTGAGACCCCCTGAGCACCTCGAGAGGCAAGCGGAGTTCCCTTCCTCAGACAAGACGATTCCTGACTCTCCTGTCCCAACTCTGCAGGGACCCTGCGGTCGGAGTCCGAAACGGAGAGGAAGCCTGAGGTTCCTGCCTTCCCTGGAGATGAGGCCCTCTTCCATTGCGCCAAACCCAGCGGAGTCCTGAGAGGCCCCGCCAACTCCACAGCATCCCTCATCTGTCAGAAGCACACTGGGAAGTTCCCTAAGGTCACCGGTAAACTGTTATTGCACAAGGTCCCCATGAAAAGGCCCACGCAGCAGGACAGCCACAGATTCTGTCTGCCATTAAAGGGCAGTAAGGTGCCCTCCCCCCTTCTTTGCTGCCTCGGCGGCCACCAGGGTGCAATTCGCGTACCCTTCCCTTTCCCATCCTAGCAGGTGCTCCAGGGCCCGCTGGCCTACAAAGTGCCAGAAGCAGGGCTGGGCCAGCCGGCCAGAATTCAGGGTTCTGTCCCTTGGATTTCCAGCGGACACTAGGCTGCTTGGGAAAACCGCGCAGACTCTGAGGTTTTTCAGCAGAGGGGTGGAGCGGTAAAGGCCTTGACCCCAAAGACGAGGCCTTTCTGCGACCGCCAGGTTGGGGAGCTCTGAGACTGTGCCAACACAGGGCGGAATACATGGTTCCCTGCTCCACGCAGTCCCCGTTCCCTTACCTGTGTACTGCACCCCTCCGCTGTGGCCCATGGATGCTGATCCTTGGGGATCCAGGAGTTCACGAAATGGGCATTCCCAGCCGCAATGGCGACCCCCAACAGCACATCTGGAAAGCCCTCCCCCACCCCCGCCAGGAGCCGACACCCACTGCGAACGGAACCCCACCCCGCCCCGCACTGCCATGTTTCGCCCCGGCCCTGCCGGGCTCCCGGTGGGTTCCCAGCAATATTGGCGACCCCGGGAGCACAACAGGGACCGACCCCCCACCCACAGTGAGCGGAATCTCGACCTGTGCAGCCCAGGTTTACCCCACCCTGGCTGCGCTCCCGGCGCGTTTCCAGCTGCAGTGGCCATCTCCGAGAGCACAACTGGGAAGCCCTCCCCTACCCCCGCCAGGAGCCGACACCCGCCCTGCGCCGCCCGGGTTCGCCCCGCCCCTGCCGCGCTCCAGGGGCGCTGCCCACCTTCACCTGTGGCTCTCGGTGAGCCCCGTCCCCACGCCCGGTTCCAGGAGAGGCTCTCGGACCTCGCTGCTGCCGCCAGGTCAAACATGAGGACAATACATACACCCCACAGAGACAATCCAAGCTGTCTATGATTTAGGGATAAAACGAGGACTACAGAAAGGCAAGATGACCTGACCTAGGAGGGCCATGATATTCTATAGAACCAGACAAAGTTGGTTACCAAGGAAACTTTTTTCCTTGGAACCCGGAAAGCTGGTTCTTTGCATATGCAATGACCAACAATTAGCTTGTTACCCAAGCCTGCCTTACTGCCACCCCCATCCCCCCACTCCCCAGAAGACTGGCTCAAAGAAATATTTTAAATCTCAGGCGGAAACCTGGAAGATGTCTTGTCTGTCTGTTTGGATTAAGGTATGTGTCAGTGTGAGCCCTGTGTTTTTTGATAATATTGCTCAAGTTCTGAGTTCTGATTTCAATGGTCTCAAGACAAGGCAGCCCTTCCAAATCAAACTGCTGGAAATACAAGAAAACATTGACCTAAATGAATGTCAGAGTCCCATGAACTGGGAACTAGTCAATATTAAATATCTAGTATTTTTGGTTTTGCTCCTCCATTATAGACATGTCTAAGAGTCAACAACATTAAGCACAACATGTTCATAGTGCCTAGGTTTCTTTTGAGATAAAAATTGCTCTATTGTTATATCTGTCACAAGCTTGTCAGCAAGAAACTACCTGGAAACGACAACAACAAAAGTAAAAAATGTAAATGTGATATGAGCTTTTAGACAAACTCTTTACAATAATTATACTCTAAAATATCTGCCTCTCATAGTCTTGATTGAAGGCAGAGGAGAAGGGGATGACAGAGGATCAGATGGTTGGATGGCATCACTGACTCGATGGACATGAGTTTGAGCAAGCCCCTGGAGCTGGTGACGGACACGGAAGCCTGGCGTCCTTCAGGCCACGGGGTCCCAAAGAGTCAGACACGACTGAGCAACTGAACTGAACTGAACTAACAAACGTTTCTCCAGGTGTTTTGCTTACCCGAGTTTCTATCCTTGTGATGACAGTGTATTGAATAGCTAGGTCATTTCCAAATAAATGAAAGTTCTGAAACATTCACGACTTGAAAGGACCTCCCTTTTACACAGAAACAAAAGAGATTTTTGACTCTCCATGAATAGTGTCTGGCACCATCCTGACATGTTAAATGTAAGAAAGCAATTGTTTTGTTTTGTTTTGTTCTGTTCTTGGGGGTGGGGGGAGGGGGGCGGGCTATAGCGAATGCCAATATAAAAGTCAGTTCTTGGTTGCTGAAGGGAAATGTATGACTTGTTATTACAAGAAAGTATGTGGAATGCAATGGCACTTGAGGAAGGAAAACAAAGTAGTTCTGTCTTACAGGTGGCCGTTTCAGGATGGGAGAAGCAAAGGAATGGGTACAGAATGGGATAAGGAGGTTGTAGGGAAAGTGGACCCCCAGAAAAGAGTTCTGTGCCTAGCACAAGTTTTCTTGAGATGTCGAACTGCCTTTGCTAATGGAGTTTAAGTTTCTTTACCTCTTAAGTGATCTCTTCTAGGTTGACCTAGAAGAGGAATCTTTTGTTAGCTTTTGCTAAGTGGAGAAGTAGTGTTTCACGGTGACATATGTGATCCTTCCTGACTGTTTGCAGCCCTTTTGATATCGATGCACTGCTTCTGCTGCTGCTGCCGCCGTTGCTGCTGCTAAGTCGTTTCAGTTGTGTCCGACTCTGTGCGACCCCATAGACGGCAGCCCACGAGGCCCCGCAGTCCCTGGGGTTCTCTAGGCAAGAACACTGGAGTGGGTTGCCATTTCCTCCTCCCATGCATGAAAGTGAAAAGTGAACGTGAAGTCGCTCAGTGGTGTCCGACTCTTAGCGACCCCATGGACTGCAGCCTACCAGGCTCCTCCATCCATGGGATTTTCCACGCAAGAGTACTGGAGTGGGGTGCCATTGCCTTCTCCCATATCTATGCACAAGCCTGCCTAAATCATTGACTTCTAGCTAGCTTTGGGATGCCAATGACCATCCACCCTTACAAGGCAACAGAGAAGAGAAAAACACTTACCACAGGAGGTCCTGGTAAGGAACGAGGAACTAACAAGCTCCCGCCAACCAGGATTCTGCAGAGGTCAACAAGAGGTCAGTAAGAGATGGAAGACTGCAGTCCAGAGGTCCTAGCAACTTCCATCTTGCAGCAGAGACCCAGCATAGTCAAAACGAATTCAATGTTGCAAAAAAATAAGTAAACAAATAAAGGACAGAAGTTCTTTGAACACATGACTGAGATTAGGGGTGAGGCAGTACATGTACAGTGCCCGGAAAATCTTAAAGTATGAGAAAGGAAAGAAATTAAAGACAACTATCAAGCTGTCCAAACTGATAAAAACGAAAGATTACACAGTTTTTTCTGTATATATTACCAGATAATAATCTGAAAAGGAATTAAAAAAAATTCCCTTTCAATAATGTCAACATGAATACAACACTTTGCCATGGATGTAACGAGGATGACAAGACTGGCACCCTGGAAATTATACACCCTGGCTGAAAACTATCCTGAATACATGGACAGGTATTCCATAACAATGGAAAGACTTAAGATGGCAATACCATGGAATGCATCTTCAATCTGAAATGAAGATTTGATATGATTTGATCGCTCAGAGCTTTTGTGTCATCAATTGTTATTAAAGTATAAATGAGATAGAGAAAACTGCTGACTTAGACTTGAGGCGGGGTGTACGCCCTGCTGGTTTCTAGCCAGATATTCTACAGGCACTAGCAGTCAGCTAAGGAAAGAAAGGCACTGTCTCAGGGAATGGCACCAGGCCCCTCCCCCACGACATGCCTTGAGGTCACAATGGCAGCAGGTGAGTCATCCTGGGCCAAAAACTGATTGACATGAATCTTGAAGAAAGGCAGTATTCCAGGCAAATATATCATTTCCTTAACATAGATTAGGAGAACAAGGTATGAGGAAAACATACTGTTTTGTTCAAGTCGCTTCTGAGCCTATTGGGGGAACCGACCTGAAGCCAGAGTCCAGCAGATATACATAGGATATTTACATCGCTTAAGACAAACATTTCCTCAGGAACAAATGCATTGCTTAGCTCAAGGTTTGTCTGCGAAATTCTTACACATCAGGAGATGGCTCCGAGCTGGGTTTCTACACACAAGAACATCCATGCAAAGGACAAGCCTGCACAGCCCATCTGCCCCCCTCCCCCACAGCCAGCAGCATTTCCAAGTGACCTCCTAAGGCCTTCCCCAAAATACAGGGGCACCTCTGGGTTTCCTGTTTCCCTCACTTCGAACACTTTTCTTAAAAAAAAAAAAAAAATCCTGCACACTTATTGATAGAATGCCACAGTGCAAGGAAAACAGGCCTTCAATACTTAAACCTCCCTGTGCAAAACACTTGGGGCTTGGTTCTGTTTTGTTTTGTTTTTTAATTACACCACCACATAATTTAAACTTTTTACAATTTCTAATTATTCAGTACCAAAACACCAAACTTTTATTGCCCAAGGTCCCCATGAAAAGGCCCACGCATCAGGACAGCCACAGATTCTGCCATGAAAGGGCAGCAAGGTGCCCTCCCCCCTTCTTTGCTGCCTGGGCGGCCACCAGGGTTTGAAATCCATGCACCCTACTAAGTTTCTAGGGTGCAATCCGTGGACGCTTCCCTTTCCCATCCCAGCAGGTGCTCAAGGGCCCGCTGGCTTACAAAGTGCCAGAAGCAGGGCTGGGCCAGCCGGCCAGAGTTCAGTGTTCTGTCCCTTGGACTTCCAGGGGACACTAGGCTGCTTGGGAAAACCGTGCAGACTGAGATTTTTCAGCAAAGGGGTGGAGCGGTAAAGGCCTTGACACCAAGGGCGAGGCCTTTCTGCCACCGCCAGGTTGGGGAGCTCCGAGAATGTGCCAACAGAGGGCGGAATACTTGGTTCCCTGCTCCAAGCAGTCCCAGTTCCCTGACCTGTGGCCCGCAGCCCTCCGCTGCACCCACTAGATGTGGATCCTTGGGGACACAGGAGCGTAGGAAATGGGCGTCCCTAGCCGCAGTGGCGACCCCCGAGAGCACAACTGGGACTGAACCCCCACCCACAGCCATCTAAATCTTGACCCGCGCAGCCCAGGTTTACCCCGCCCCGGGTGCACTCCCGGCGCGTTTCCAGCCGCAGTGGCCACCACCGAGAGCACAACTGGGAAGCCCTCCCCCACCCCCGCCAGGAGCCGAACCCCGCCCCGCGCCACCCGGGTTCACCCCGCCCCTGCCGCACTCCCAGCGCGTTTCCAGCTGCAGTGGGGACCCCCGAGAGCACAACTGTTACCGCCCCCCACCCCCTCCCGACCAGAACCCCTACCCTCGCCCCCCGGGATCGCCCCGCCCCTGGCGCGCTCCCGGGGCGTTGCCCACTTCCACCAGGGGCTCCTGGTGAGCCCCGTCCCCACGCCCGGTTCCAGGAGAGGATCTCGGACCTCGCTACTGCCGCCAGGTCAAACACGAGGACAATACATCCACCCCACAGAGACAATCCAAGTTGTCTATGATTTAGGGATAAAATGAGGACTACAGAAAGGAAAGATGTCCTGACCTAGGAGGGCCATGAGAGTCTATAGATCCAAACAAAATTGGGTACCAAGGAAACTTTTTTCCTTGGAACCCGGAAAGCTGGTTCTTTGCATATGCAATGACCAACAATTAGCTTGTTACCCAAGCCTGCCTCGCTGCCACCCCCACTTCCCCCCCACTCCCCAGGAAAACGGCTCAAAGAAATATTTTAAATCTCAGGCGGAAAACTGGAAGATGTCTTGTCTGTCTGTCTGGATTAAGGTATATGTCAGTGTGAGCCTTGTGTTTTTTGATAATATTGCTCAAGTTCTGAGTTCTGATTTCAATGGTCTCAAGACAAGGCAGCCCTTCCAAATCAAACTGCTGGAAATACAAGAAAACATTGACCTAAATGAATGTCAGAGTCCCGTGAACTGGGAACTAGTCAATATTAAATATCTAGTATTTTTGGTTTTGCTCCTCCACTATAGACATGTCTAAGAGTCAACAACATTAAGCACAACATGTTCATAGTGCCTAGGTTTCTTTTGAGGTAAAAATTGCTCTATTGTTATATGTGTCACAAGCTTGTCAGCAAGAAACTACCTGGAAACAGCAACAACCAATGTAAAAAATGTAAATGTGATATGAGCTTTTAGATAAACTCTTAACAATAATTATACTCTAAAATATCTGCCTCTCATAGTCTTGATTGAAGGCAGAGGAGAAGGGGATGACAGAGGACAAGATGGTTGGATGGCATCACTGACTCGATGGACATGAGTTTGAGCAAGCCCCTGGAGTTGGTGATGGACACGGATGCCTGGCGTCCTGCAGGCCACGGGGTCCCAAAGAGTCAGACTCGACTGAGCAACTGAACTGAACTGAACTTACAATCGTTCCTCCAGGTGTTTTGGTTACCTGAGTTTCTATCCTGGTGCTAAACTAAGTGACGACAGTGTATTGAATAGCTAGGTCACTTCCAAATAAATGAAACTTCTTAAACATTCACGACTTGAAAGGACCTCCCTTTTACACAGAAACAAAAGAGATTTTTGTCTCTGCATGAATAGTGACTGGCACCATCCGAACATATTAAATGTAAGAAAGCAATTTTTTTGTTTTGTTTTGTTTTGTTCTGTTCTTGCAGGAAGCGGGGTGGGCGCTATTATCACTGATAGGTATGCTCACCAATCTATCAAATGCCAATATAAGAGTGAGTTCTTGGTTGCTGAAGGGAAATGTATGACTTGTTATTACAAGAATGTATGGAATGCAATCACACTGTAAGAAGGAAAACGAAGTAGTTCTGTCTTACAGGTGGCATTTTCAGGATGGGAGAAGCAAAGGAATGGGTACAGAATGGGATAAGGAGGTTGTAGGGAAAGTAGGCCCCCAGAAAAGAGTTTTGTGCCTAGCACAAGTTTTCTTGAGATGTTGAACTGCCTTTGCTAATGGAGTTTAAGTTTCTTTACCTCTTAAGTGATCTCTTCTAGGTTGACCTAGAACAGAAATCTTTTGTTAGCTTTGGCTAAGAGGAGAAGTATTGTTTCACGATGACATATGTGATCCTACCTGACTGTTCTCATCCCCTTTGATATCTATGCACTGCTGCTGCTGCTGCTGCAGCTGCTAAGTGGTTCAGTTGAGGCCGACCCTGTGCCACGCCATAGATGGCAGCCCACCAGGCCCCGCAGTCCCTGGAGTTCTCTAGGCAAGAACACTGGAGTGGGTTGCCATTTCCTCCTCCTATGCATGAAAGTGAAAAGTGAAAATGAAGTCGCTCAGTGGTGTCCGACTCTTAGCCACCCCATGGACTGCAGCCTACCAGGCTCCTCCGTCCTTGGGATTTTCCAGGAGTGGGGTGCCATTGCCTTCTCCCATATCTATGCACAAGCCTGCCTAAATAATTGACTTCTAGCCAACTTTGGGATGCCCATGACCACCCACCCTTACCAGGCAACAGAGAAGAGAAAAACACTTACCACAGGAGGTTCTGATAAGGGACAAGGAACTAACAAGCTCCCACCTACCAGGAATCTGCAGAGGTCAACAAGAGGTCAGCAAGAGATGAGAGACTGCAGTCCAGAGGTCCTAGCTACTTCCATCTAGCAACAAACACCCAGCATAGTCAAAACGATTTCAATGTTAAAGAATAAATAAATATATAAATAAAAGGACAGAAGTTCTTTGAACACATGTCTGAATTTAGGGGTGAGGCATTACATATGTGTCCCAGGATAATCTTAAAGTGTCAGAAAGTAAAGAAATTAAAGACAACTATCAAGCTGTCCAAACTGATAAAAATGAATGATTACACAGTTTTATCATATACATTAGCAGATAATAATCTGAAAAGGAATTTTAAAAAATTCCCTTTCAATAATATCAACATGAATAAAACACTTTGCCATGGATGTAACGAGGATGACAAGACTGGCACACTGGAAATTATACACCCTGGCTGAAAACTATCCTGAATACATGGACAGATATTCCATAACGATGGAAAGACTTAAGATGGCAATACCATGGAATGCATCTTCAATCTGAAATGAAGATTTGATATGATTTGATCGCTCAGAGCTTTTGTGTCATCAAGTGTTATTAAAGTATTAAAGAGATAGAGAAAGCTGCTGACTTAGACTTGAGGCGGGGTGGGGGGGGGTAGTAAGAGTACCCCCTGCTGGTCTTTAGCCAGATATTCTACAGGCACTAGCAGTCAGCTAAGGAAAGAAAGGAACTGTTTCAGGGAATGGCACCAGGCCCTTCCCCCACGACATGCATTGAGATAATATTGGCAGCAGGTGAGTCATCCCGGGCCAAAACTTGATTGACATGAATCTTGAAGAAAGGCAGTATTGCAGGCAAATATATCATTTCCTTAACATAGATAAGGAGAAAAAGCTAGGAGGAAAACATGCTGTTTTGTTCAAATCGCTTCTGAGCCTTTTGGGGGAACCGACCTGAAGCCAGAGTCTAGCGGAAATACATAGGATATTTACATCGCTTAAGACAAACATTTTCTTAGGAAAAAATGCATTGCTTAGCTCAAGGTTTGTCTGCGAAATTCTTACACATCAGGAGATGGCTCCGAGCTGGGTTTCCACACACAAGAACATCCATGCAAAGGACAAGCCTGCACAGCCCATCTGCCGCCCTCCCGCACATCCAGCAGCATTTCCAAGTGACCTCCTAAGGCCTTCCCCAAAATACAGGGGCACCTCTGGGTTTCCTGTTTCCCTCACTTCGAACATTTTTCTTAAAAAAAAAAAAAATCCTGCACACTTCTTGATAGAATGCCACAGTGCAAGGAATACAGTCCTTCAATATTTAAACCTCCATTTGCAAAACACTTGGAGTTTGGTTTTGTTTTGTTTTGTTTTTTAATTACACCACCACATAATTTAAAGCTTTTACACGTTCTAATTATTCAGTTCCAAAACACCAAACTTTTATTGCACAGGGTCCTCATGAAAAGGCCCAC
The DNA here is from genome assembly GCF_029407905.1 of Bubalus kerabau. Taxonomy (NCBI): domain Eukaryota; kingdom Metazoa; phylum Chordata; class Mammalia; order Artiodactyla; family Bovidae; genus Bubalus; species Bubalus kerabau. The sequence continues at coordinate 628,905 of NW_026577887.1, read as the reverse complement.
GCAGCTGGACAACCACAGATTCTGCCATGAAAGGGCAGCAAGGTGCCCTCCCCCCTTCTTTGCTGCCTGGGCGGCCACCAGGGTTTGAAATCCATGCACCCTACTAAGTTTCTAGGGTGCAATCCGTGGACCCTTCCCTTTCCCATCCCAGCAGGTGCTCAAGGGCCCGCTTGCTTACAAAGTGCCAGAAGCAGGGCTGGGCCAGCCGGCCAGAGTTCAGTGTTCTGTCCCTTGGACTTCCAGTGGACACTAGGCTGCTTGGAAGAACCGCGCAGACTCGGAGATTTTTCAGCAAAGGGGTGGAGCGGTAAAGGCCTTGACCCCAAAGGCAAGGCCTTTCTGCGACCGCCAGGTTGGGGAGCTCCGAGAATGTGCCAACAGACGGCGGAATACTTGGTTCCCTGCTCCACGCAGTCCCAGTTCCCTTACCTGTGGTCCGCAGCCCTCCACTGCACCCACGGGATGGCGATCCTTGGGGACCCAGGAGCAGACGAAATGGGCGTTCCCAGCCGCAGTTGCAACCCCCGAGAGCGCAACTGGGAACCCCTCCCCATCCCCCCCATGAGCCGACCCCCGCCCCGTGCACCCAGGGTTAGCCCCGCCCCTGCCGCGCTCCCGGCGCGTTCCCAGCCGCAGTGGCGACCCCCGGGAGCACAACTGGGACCGACCCCCACCCAAAGCCATCGGAATCTCGACCCGCGCAGCCCGGGTTTACCCAGTCACGGGTGCACTCCCGGCGCGTTTTCAGCCTCAGTGTCCACCTCCGAGAGCACAACTGGGAAGCCCGCCCCCACCCCCGCCAGAAGCCGACCCCCGCCCCACGCCGCCGGCGTTCGCCCCGCCCCTGCACGGTCCAGGTACCTTCCCAGCTTCTAGCGTTCACGCCCAGGTAGGAGCAGGATGTAGGAGTATGGGAGATGTGTCTGGAGCCTGACAGCCTCAGCTCCGCTCTGGCCTGCCCTTTGGACCTAGGAGCCAGGCCAACTTGCAGAGGGCTTAGGGCCCCATTGTATGCAAACTACCAAGGCCTACCGCAAGGAGAGCTCTGTCCGAGGGAAGGGAAGCGCCCCAGGCTGCATTCCCAAGCTGTTGTTTAGCCGCCCAGACTCAGCGCTGCACAGGGGTAATCAGGCTCTCTGTGCCCGCAGCTTCACACACAGGTGTGTCTCCGTAGGAATCAAGAAAGATCCTGACAGAGTGAGGTTCATTAGAGCTATACTAAAGAGCAAAGTCTTGTCCATGTGGTCTTGCCTTCCCCTGTGCCTTTGGGTCTCCAGGCTCGGCCCCAGCTCCGTGGAAACAACCCCTGAGAAAATATCTTCAAGATCCACTTTTCCCAGTGTCTGGGAACCGGGGTTCGTAGGAGGAGAGAAAAGCACGCCTCCATCGGGAACGAAAAGGCAGCCCACCTGCCTGTGTTTTGAAACCTCTATTTGGAAGGAATGGGTTAGCTTCTCCTAAAGGAGACCTCCAGATCTGCTCAGAAGTCGGTAATTCCAGAGGCAGGGTACTGGTTCCTGACTGCCCTTTGCTAGCCTTGCAAAGATATTCCTAGATTCTAGAGTTATTTTCCATGAAGGAGCAGGCTTCGGGAATGTGTCAGACGGGACTGGCTCCTTATTGACCTCAGCTCAGCTATTGCCTTTCCATTCAAACTAGGACAAGGCCCTACTTTATGAAAGGTAAGGGTCTTCTTCTTTGCAAACTGCCAAGGGCTACAGCAATGAGACCTCTGTCAAGGTGAGGGAAGCCTAAGAGGATGGATTCTCAAGCAGGTGCTTTGCCACAAAGCATCAGCACCTCATGGAGAGAATCAAGCTCCCTGTGCACCAATGTTGGGAGTGTAGCTTCACACACAGAGTTGTCTCTATAGGAGCCAAGAATGTTCCTGAGAGATTAGGTTCACTAAACCTCTCCTACAGAGCATAGACCTGTCCATGTGGTTTTGCCTTCCCCTGTGAGTTGGGTCCTCGAGGTCTGCCACACCTCCGGGGAAACTGTCCCTGAGAAAAGTTCTCCAGGAACCGCTTCTCTGAGGCTGGGAAACGCTGTTCACAGGAAGTAAGGCAAGCGAATCTCCTGCAGAGAAAAAGAGGCCTTACTGTCCCTGGAGGAGCAGGCTGTCAGAGTGTGTGAAACCTGACTGTTGCCTTACTGGCCTCAGTTCCACCATTGCCTGTTCCTCCAAACTAGGACCCAGGCCTATTTGGAGAAGCGTTTGGGTGCGGATTTCTACAAAGTGCCAAGGGCTACAGCAGTGAGAATTCTCTCAGCGGTAAGGGAGAGCATTTTATGGATTCTCAAGCTGTTTTCTGAACGACAGGGTCAAAATGAACTGAGAGAATCAGGCTCTCTGTGCCCCTATGTTAGGTACGCAGCTTCACACACAGAAGTGTCTCTATAGGAGCCAAGAATGTTCCTGAGAGATGAGGTTCACTAGAAGTCTGCTACAGAGCATAGACCTGTCCATATGGTTTTGCCTTGCCCTGTGAGTTGGGTCCCCGAGGTCCGCCCTAGCTCAGGGGAAGGAGCCCCTGAGAAAAGATCTCCAGGGACCGCTATTCCCCCAGGCTGGCAAACGCAGTTCACAGGAGGTAACACAAGCGAGCCTCCTGCAAGGCACAACAGGCCTTAGTCTCCCTGGACGATCAGGCTGCCAGAGTGTGTGAGACCTGACTGGTGCCTTACTGGCCTCAGCTCCGCCATTGTGTGTTTCTCCGAACTAGGACCCAGGCCTACTAGGAGAAGGGTTTGGGTATGGATTTCTAAATACTGCCAAGGGGTATTGCAATGAGAACTGTGTCACGGGTAAGGAAGAGCATTGTATGGATTTTCAAGCTGTTGTTTGAACGACAGCTTCAAAGCTGCACAGAGAGAATCAGACTCTGTGTCTCCATGTTTGGTACACAGCTTCACAGACAGGGGTGTCTCCATAGGAAACAAGAACGTTCCTGACAGAGTGAAGTTCACTAGAGCTCTCCTAGAGAGCAAAGACTTGTCCATGTGGTTTTTCTTCCCCTGTGCGTTTGGGGCTCCAGGCTCGGCCCCAGCTCCGTGGAAACAACCCCTGAGAAAAGATCTTCAAGATCCGCTTTTCCCAGAGGCTGGGATGTGGGGTTCATAGGAGGCGGGAAAAGCAGGCCTCCTTCAGAGAGCAAGAGGCAGCCAAGCGGCCTGCGTTTGGAAGCCTCTATTTGGAAGAATGGGTTAGCTTCCCCTAAGGGAGACCTCCAGATCTGTTCAGAAGTTGGTAATTCCAGAGGCAGGGTGCAGGCTCCTGACTGCCCTTTGCCAGCCTTGCAGAGACATTCCTAGATTACAGCGTTATTTTCCATGAAGGAGCAGGCTTCGGGAATATGTCAGACTTGACTGGCGCCTTATTGGCCTCAGCTCAGCTCTTGCCTTTCCTTTCAAACTAGGACAAGGGCCCACTTTATGAAAGGTAAGGGTCCTCTTCTTTCCAAACTGCCAAGGGCTACAGCAATGAGACCTCTGTCAAGGCGAGGGAAGTGTAAGCTGATGGATTCTCAAGCAGGTGCTTTGCCACAAAGCATCAGCACCCCACGGAAAGAATCTGGCTCCCTTTGCCCCTACGTTGCGTGTGTAGCTACACGCACAGAGGTGTCTCGATAGGAGCCAAGAATGTTCCTGAGAGAGGAGGTTCACTGTTGGGGGCCAGAGTGAGGCACTCCGCCCATGGCAAAGGTCATGAGGAAGGAGGCTCGACATACGCAAAGGCGGGATCGAGCCTCAGGAGTCCCCCTGGAAATCCTCGAGCATCTACCCCCATAACCAGAGCCTGCCTACCTTACTACTTTGTGCTCTCACCTACACCTCTGACTTTACGGGGGGCTGTCCCCCACCACCTCTTTCGGAGAAGGAGTTAACCTAGAGCTCCAGTTGATAAAAACCCCTGGGTGTGACAAGAGTGTTTTAACCTACAAACTCCTCTGAAGGTTCTCTAGCCTGCCTGACAGGCTTGTCTGGCCACATGTGATTGCTCACAGCCTCCCAACCATGAGAGGCACGAGATGCTTTAAACCTTCTAAAAACATGTAAACCTGTGGCGGATTCATTTTGATATTTGGCAAATCTAATACAGTTATGTAAAGTTTAAAAATAAAATAAAATTTAAAAAAAAAAAAAAAAAAAAAAAAAAAAAAAAAAAAAAAAGAAAAGTTAGAAAATTATTAGTATAAGTATAATGGGCTGATTAGAAATCATATTGGTGAAGGGTTTTTCATTTGTTGAGCTGATGTTTACTGCTAAGTCTCCACATCCCCTGCCCTTATACACATTAATGAATATATACAAGAAATAAGTATTAACCTTTGATATAAATCACGTTAGACCTTAGGCTAAGTAAATTCTTTCCTTAACTAAAACCCACTACACCCTCACCCTATAGGAATGTAACTTTATTTGGGTGGCGTCTGTTTTAAGAATAATCACCCCTGGAGAAATAAGTGTCCTGGTTGACTGACCGCTGTCACAAGGAGAGGGTCGTAAATTGTCAGCAGGCCCCCCGGCCAGAAGATGATGTAACACCCCTAAGACCTCTGTATACTTTTGTATGAAGCACCTGACTTTGATAAAAGTCAGGACTGCTGACCCCACGTGACTTTTGCATAACATCTCAGTGTATAAAAGTAGACCATGGAAAATAAAGAATTGGGATCAGTTTCTCGAAATACTGGTCTCCCCATGTCTCTCTCTCTCTCTCACTCTGGTTGAGTCTCCATCTGGAGCGCGGAACCCACCAAGCTTACTAATTTTGCCTGGGCTTCTAAGATCCAACCGGGGAGGCCTCAGTGTCTCCTCTCCTTCGGGAGAACGGAAGGACGCCTGCGGCCTACGTAAGTGGTGCAAGCTTCTTGTCTTGAAGTTTTATTGGTCCCCCGCGTTAACCAAGCTACTCAGCCTCTTTTCTCCACTGAATTTTCCTACTGAGCTATCCTCATTTTATTACTCTTTATATCCTTAATTAACGTTTAATTAAGCAGTTGTTCCCTGACCCTCGCCTACGCCGTCTCTGCTTCGAATACCCTGGATCAGCTGGGGCTGGACCCCGGCAGTTCACTAGAGATCTCCTACAGAGCATAGACCTGTCCATTTGGTTTTGCCTTCCCCTGTGAGTTGGGTCCCCGAGGTCCGCCCCAACTCCGGGGAAACAGCCCCTGAGAAAAGATCTCCAGGAACTGCTTTCCGCCCAGGCTGGGAAACGCTGTTCACAGGAAGTAAGGCAAGCGAGCCTCCTGAAGGGAAATAGAGGCCTTACTGTCCCTGGAGGAGCAGGCTGCCAGAGTGTGTGACACCTGACTGGTGCCTTACTGGCCTCAGCTCCGCTATTGCATGTTCATCTGAACTTGAGCCCAGGCCTACTTGGAGAAGTGTTTGTGTGCCGATTTCCAGAAACTGCGAAGGGCTACAGCAATGATAACTCTCTCAGTGGTAAGGGAGAGCATTGTGTGGAATCTCAATTTGTTGTTTGAACGACAGCGTCAAAGCTGCACAGAGAGAATCAGGTCTCTGTGTCTCTATGTTGGCTATGCAGCTTCCCACACAGAGATGTCCCCATTGGAGCCAAGAACATTCCCCATAGACTGAGGTTCACTAGAGCACTCCTAGAGAGCAAAGACTTATCCATGCGGTTTTCCCTTCCCCTGTGCATGTGGGTCTCCGGGATCGGCCCCTGCTCCGTGGAAACAGCCTCTGAGAAAAGATCTCCAAGGACCTCTTAACCCCCAGGCTGGGAAGCGGAGTTCGCAGGAGGTGGGATAAGCAAGCTTCCTTCGGCAAGAAGAGACAGCCAACCGGCCTGTGTTTGGAAGCCTATATTTGCAAGGAATGGGTTAGTTTCTCCTGACCGAGACCGCCAGATGTGCTGAGAAGATAGAAATTCCAGAGGCAGGGTCGAGGTTCCTGACTGCCCTTTGCCAGCCTTGCAAAGACATTCCCAGATTCTAACGTTATTTTCCATGAAGGAGCAGGCATCGGAAATATGTCAGACTTGACTGGCGCCTTACTGGCCTCAGCTCAGCTACTGCCTTTCCATTCAAACAAGGACAAGGGCCTACTTGGTGAAGGGTAAGGGTCTGCTTCTTTCCAAACTGCCAAGGACTACAGCAATGAGACCTCTGTCAAGGTGAGGGAAGCCTATGCGGATGGATTCTTAGCAGGTGCTTTGCCACAAAGCATCAGCACCCACGGAGAGAATCAGACTCCCTTTGCCACTATGTTGGGTGTGTAGCTTCATGCACAGAGGTGTCTCTGTAGAAGCCAAGAATGTTCCTGAGAGATGAGGTTCACTAGAGCTCTCCTACAGAGCATAGACCTGTCCATGTGGTTTTGTCTTCCCCTGTGAGTTGGGCCCCCGAGGTCCGACCCAGCTCCAGGGAAACAGCCCCTGAGAAAAAATCTCCAGGAACAGCTTTGCGCCCAGGCTGGGAAATGCAGTTCACAGGAGGCAAGGCAAGCGAGCCTCCTGCAGGGAAAAAGAGGCCTTACTGCTCCTGGACGATCAGGCTGCAAGAGTGTGTGAGACCTCACTTGTGCCTTACTGGCCTCAGCTCCGCCATTGCCTGTTGTTCCGAGCTAGGACCCAGGCCTACTTGGAGAAGGGTTAGGGTGCGGATTTCTACAAACTGTCAAGGACTACAGCAATTAGAATTCTCTTAGCAGTAAGGGAGAGCATTGTATGGATTCTCAAGCTGTTGTTTTAATGACAGCTTCAAAGCTACACAGAGAGAATCAGGCTCTCTGTTCCCCTATTTTGGCTGTGCAGCTTCACACACAGAATTTGACTCTGTTGGAGCCAGAAATATTCCTGAAAGACTTAGGCTCACCAAAGCTGTCCTCCAGAGCAAAGACATTGGATGTGGTTTTGCCTTCCCTTGTCAGTATGGGTCCCCTAGCTTGGCCCCAGCTCCGGGGATACAGCCTCTGAAAAAAATCTTCCAAGAAGCGATTTTCCTCCAGGCTGTTAAGCGGAATTCGCAGTTTGCAAGTTAAGGAAGCCTGCTTCGTGGAAGAGCAAGCAGCCAACTGGCCCTGTGTTAGGAAGCCTGTATTTGAAAGGAATGGGTTAGCTTCTACAGCGGGAGAACCTCAGATCTGCTCAGGGGGCTGAAATACTAGAGTCAGGGTCGAGGTTCTCCCTTGTCCTTTGCGCACCTTGCAAAGACATTCCTAGCTTCTAGCGTTAGTGTCCCTGTAGTAGCAGGCTGCAGGAGCGTGTGATAAATGACTGCCACGTTCCTGTCCTCAGCTCCACTATTGACTTTCTATTCGAACTAGAACCCAGGCCTACTTTGAGAGGGGTTAGGGTCCAGTGTTTTCAAACTGCCAAGGGCTACGGCAATGCGAGCTCTGTCAGAGGTAAGAAAAGAGCAATTGGTTGGATTCTTCAGCTGCTGCGTGGCTGCACAGCTTCCGCGCTGCATGGAGAGCATGAGGCTCCTTGTGGCCCTATTTTGGGTATGCAGCAACATGCACACAGAATGTCTGTGTTCACTTATGTACAGGCTTATGAACACTAGAGCTCTCCTACAGAGCAAAGACCACTCAGTGGGCTCCAAGAGATACCTGTCGCGACTCGAGAAGAGAGTGGAGTCCTTTGCTTCCCCTCGAGATGAGGCCTGACTCCCCGGGTGAGTATGGAATGCAACCCCAAATCCCTGTCGCCTATGGAGAGGAACATTAAGTCCTGGATACAAGCCTAGATGAGGTCTAGTTTGCCCTTCAGTGAATGGAGCCCAATACCCAGCTCTCCCTGGCAACTCGAATGGAAGATTAGACTTCCTGGGCCAACACAAGAGGAAGCCTGAATTCCCCGTCGTAACTCGAGAATCCCACCGCAACTCGAGAAAAACCACGTGCTTCCCTCGTCATCGCAAGATGAGGCCCTTTGTCCGCTACAGCATCTCAAGAGAAGTCCCACGTTCCATCCTGAAGTGCGAAACGGTACTTGGCACCCTTGATGCGACCCCAAAAGTTCCGCAACATACCAGACTCACTCAAGGGGAACACCGAGGTTCCCGGCACCACTTCATCTGAGCCCCTTCTCCTCTCCTGATTGCGACAGGAGGGTCGACTCCCCTTCTCTGTCTGCAAGGGGTACCCGACCTTCCGGGCGCACCTCAGGATGAGGCCGGTCTCATGAGGAAGTTCGAGACGTAGCCTCGTGGGTGGTGCCACATGTCGAAAGACCCCAATTTCACGGTCCACTCTTGAAAAGAACCCGATGCCAGCACACCTCTTTGAAGGAAAACCTGTGGATGAAGGCACAACACGAAGGGGCACTGACACCCGCGTGCATCGTCCAGAAAAACCCGCAGGTCCCACAGACATTTCGACAAGTGGCCTGTCACCCTGTAAACAACTCGAAAGGCAAACGAAGGTCCATTCCTCAACAGAAGACTAGGTGTGACTCTCTTGTCCCTACTCTGCAGGGACCATGGGATCCGAGTCAGAAACGGAGAGGAAGCCTGAGGTTCCTGCGTCCACTCGAGATGAAGCCCTCTTCCATTGCACCACAACCAGTGGAGTCCCGAGAGGCCCCTACCAACTCCACAGTACCCCTGAGTTATCAGAGGCACAATAAGAAGCTCCCTGAGGTCACAGGCACAAGTTGAGGGAACCCTGGGTTTTCTGCCGTGACTAGAGAAAGACCTCGAGAGTGCTTCAAAATGTGTTGAGTCGCGATTCCCCTACCATGACTCGAGAGCCATGACACGCTCCCCCTCGCCACGCGCATGGAGACCTGACTAACCTGGCACTGCACGAGAGGCTCCATGAGTTCCTCATCGTACCTCGTGAGGAAACCCACACTGGCGCGGCAGCTCGAGGAAACACATGAGACACCCCGGTCATCGCGAGATGAGGGCCTTATATTCCTGAATGGCCTGGAGACCAATCACGTGTCCTCTCTCCAAACTGAAGAAGAGGCTGGACTCCCTTGAAGCCGCTCAGGGGGCTCCAAGAGATCCGCGTCGCGACTCGAGAGGAGAGAGGAGTACTAGGCTTCCAATCGAGACGAGGCCTGACTCCCCGGGGGAGCCTGGAATGCAACCCCGAGATCCCCGCCTTCCCTGGAGAGGAATATTAGGTCCCGGACACACGCCTAGGTGAGGTCTCTTGGCCCCTGCAGTGACTCGAGCGCAACCCCCAGCTTTCCCTTGCAACTCGAGGGGAAGATTGGGCTTCCAAGGGCGAACCCAAGAGGAAGGCTGAGATCCCCGTTGTAACTCGAGAATCCCGCCGCAACTCGAGAAAAACCACGTGGTTCCCACCTCTTGGCAAGATGAGGCCCTTGCCCTGGACGGCGTCTCAAGGGAAGTCCCCTGTTCCGCCCTGAAGGGTGAAACGGTCCTTGACAGCCTACCTGCGAGCCCAAAAGTTCCCCGACACGCCGTGTTCCCTCGAGGGGAACACCGAGTGTCCCGGCACTGCTTCATCTGAAACCCTTCTCCCCTCCGGAACGCGACAGGAGAGTCGATTCCCCTGTGTGGTCTGTAAGGGGTTCCCGGCCTTCCCGGCGCACCTCAGGATGAGGCCGTCCTCACGAGGAAATTCGAGACCAGCCACGTGGGGGGTGACACATGCCGAACGCCCCCGATTCCCCGGTCCGCTCTTGAGAAGGACCCGAGGCCCAGACCCCTCTTCGAAGGCAACCCTGTGGGTGAAGGCACAACACGAAGGGACACTGCCACCCCCGGGCATCGTCCGCAAAGACCCGCGGGTTCCACACACAGCTCGCCGAGGGGCCTGAGACCCCCTGAGCAACTCGAGAGGCCAGCGGGGTTCCCTTCCTCAGACAAGACGAGGCCTGACTCTCCTGTCCCAACTCTGCAGGGACCCTGCGGTCGGAGTCCGAAACGGAGAGGAAGCCTGAGGTTCCTGCCTCCCCTCGAGGTGAGGCCCTCTTCCGTTGCGCCAGACCCAGCGGAGTCCCGAGGGGCCCCGCCACCTCCACAGGATCCCTCGCCTCTCAGAGGCACCCTGGCAAGTTCCCTAAGGTCCCCGGCAGAAGGCGAGGGAAACGAGGGTTTCCCGCCGCCCCCCGAGAAAGACCTCGAGAGTCCTTCTTCAACGCGTCTCGAGGCCCTAGTCCACTCCCGTGACTCGAGAGCCATGACGCGCTTCCCCTCGCCACGCGCATGGAGACCTGACTTCCCTGGCGCCACACGAGAGGCTCCCTGAGCCCCCGTCATACATCGTGAGAAACCCCACACTGGCGCCGCAGATAGAGAAAACCCACGAGACGCCCCCGTTTTCGCGACATGACGGCCTTCTTTTCTAGCATGGCCTGGAGAGCAATCCTGAGTCCTCTCTCCAAACTCCACAGTAGGCTTGACTCCCTTTTGGTCACTCAGTGGACTCCAAGACATACGCGTCGCGACTCGAGAGGAGAGCGGAGTCTTTTCCTTCCCCTCGAGGCGAGGCCTGACTCCTCGGGTGAGTCTGATATGCGAACCGGAGATCCCTGTCGCCTCTGGAGAGAAACATTAGGTCCTGGACACAAGCCTAGATGAGGTCTCTTTTTTCCTACAGTGACTCGAGAGCAATCCCCAACTCTCCCTCGCAACTCGAATGGAAGACTGGACTTCCCTGGGCCAACAGAAGAGGAAGCCTGAATTTCCCGTTGTAACTCAAGAATCCCGCCACAACTCGAGAAAAACCACGTCGTTCCCTCTTCATCGCAAGATGCGGCCATTGCCGCTACAGCGTCTCAAAAGAAGTCTTACGTTCAATTTTGAAGTGCGATACGGTATTGGCACCTTTGATGCGACCCCAAAAGTTCCCCAACACACTGGTCTCACTGGAGGGGAACACCGAGGTTCCCGGCATCACCTCATCTGTGCCCCTTCTCCCCTCCTGATCGAGACAGGAGGGTCGATTAACCTGCTTTGTCTGCAAGGGCTTCCGACCATCCCGGCGCACCTAAGGATGAGGCCGGTCTCACTAGGAAATTCGAGACGTAGCCTGGTGGGTGGTGCCACATGCGGAAAGACCCCGATTTCCCGGTCCGCTCTTAATAAGAACCCTATGCCCGGGCACCTCTTCGAAAGCAAACCTGTGGATGAATGCACAACACGAAGGGGTACTGACATCCCCATGCATAGTACGGAAAAACACGCAGATTCCAAACACAGATCGACAAGTGTCCTGTCATCCCTTGAAGAACTAGAGAGGCATGCGGAGTTCCGTCCCTGCACACAAGAGAAGGCCTGACTCTCCTTTCCCAACTCTGCAGGGACCGTGCGATCAGAGTCAGAAATGTAGATGAAACCTGACGTTCCTGCATCAACTCGAAATGAGGCCCTCTTCCATTGCGCCATACCCAGTGGAGTCCCGAGAGGCCCCTCCCAACTCCACAGTATCCCTGATTCTCAGAGGCACCCTCAGAAGCTCTCTGCGGTCACTGGCACAAGTGGAGTGAACCCAGGGTTTCCTGCTGCATTCTGAGAAAGACCTCGAGAGTCCTTCTTTACCGCGTCTTGAGGCCCGATACCCTACCATGACTGGAGAGCAATGACGCATTTCCCTCGCCACACCCATTGAAACCTAACTTCCCTGGCGCCACACGAGAGGCTCCCTGCGCTCCCCGTCCTACCTCATGAAAACCCCACACTGGCACCTCCGCTCGAGAAAACACATGAGACGCCCCCGTCATCGTAAGATGAGGGCCTTCTTTTCCTACATGACCTAGAGAGCAATCCCGAGTCCACTCTGCAAACTCCACTGGAGGCCTGTCTCCCTTTAGGCCACTCAGTAGCCTCCAAGAGATACACGTCGCTACTCTAGAGGAGAGCGGAGTCCGTTACTTCCCCTCGAGCCGAGGCCTGACTACTTGGGTGAGTCTGGAATGGGATCCCGAGATCCGTGTCGCCCCTGTAGAGGAAAACTCGGTCCTGGACACAAGCCTAAATGAGGTCTTTTTTGTCCTGCATTGACTCAAGTGCAATCCCCAGCTCTCCCTCGCAACTCGAATGGATGATTGGACTTCCCTGGGCCAACACAAGAGGAAGACTGTATTTCCCGTTGTAATTCGAGAATCCCGCGGCAACTGGAGAAAAACAACGTGGCTCCTCCGTCATCGAAATATGAGGCCCCTGTCAGCTATAGCGTCTCCAGCGAAGTCCCATGTTCTGTCTTGAAGTGTGAAACGGTACTTGACACCCTTGATGCGACACCCCAATTTCCCTGACACCCCGGTCTCACTTGAGAAGAACATGGAGGTTCCCAGCACTGCTTCAGCTGAGCCTCTTCTCCCCTCCTGATGGCGACAGGAGGGTCGATTCCCCTGCTTTGTCTGGAAGGGGTTCCCAGACTTCTCGGCGAACCTCAGGATGAGGCCAGTCTCACGAGGGAAGTCGAGACGTAGCCTCGTGTGTTGTGCCACATGCTGAAAGACCCCGATTTCCTGGTCCGCTATTGATAAGATCCCGATGCCCGGTCACCTCTTCGAAGGTAACCCTGTGGATGAAGGCACAACACGAATGGGCACTGACACCCCTGTGCATCGTCCCCCAAAACCGCAGGTTCCACATACAACTCGACAGGTGGCCTGTCATCCCGTGAACAACTCGAGAGGCAAGCGGAGTTCCATTACTCCACACAAGACGAGGTCTAACTCTCCTGTCCCAACTCTGCAGGGACCCTGCTCTCCGAGTCAGAAATGGAGAGGAACCCTGACGTTACTGCCTCAATCCGAGATTAGGTCCTCTTCAATTGCACCAGTCCCTGTGAAGTTCCGAGAAGCCCCTCTCAACTCCACAGTATCCCTGACTTCTCAGAGGAACCCCGCTAAGCTCCCTGAGGTTATGGGCACAAGTCGAGGGAACCCAGCGTTTCCTGCCACACCCCGAGAAAGACCTCGAGAGTTCTTCTTCGAAGCGTCTTGAGGCTCGATTCCCCTACCATGACTCGAGAGCAATGAGGCGCTCCCCCTCGTCACGTCCATGGAGACCTGACTTCCGTGGCACCACAGGAGTCTCCCTGAGCTCCCCGTCCTATCTTGTGAGAAACCCCAACCAGGCACTGCACCTTGAGAAAACCCACGAGACGCCCCCGTCATCGCGAGATGAGGGCCTTCTTTTCCTGCATGGCCTAGAGAGCAATCCCGAGTCCTCTCTCCAAACTCCACAGGAGGCTTAACTCCATTTAGGCCATTCTTGGGCTCCAAGGGATACCCGTCGTGACTCGAGAGGAGAGCGGAGTCTATTCATTCCCTTCGAGACGAGGCCTGACTCCCCGGGTGAGTCTGGAATGCAACCCCGAGATCCCTGTCGCCCCTGGAGAGAAAAACTCGGTCCTGGACACAAACCTAGATGAGCTCTATTTTGCCCTGCAGTGACTCAAGAGCAATCTCCAGCTCTCACTTGCAACTCGAATGGAAGATTGGACTTCCCTGGGCCAACACAAGAGGAAACCTGTATTCCCCGTCGTAACTCAAGAATCCTGCCGCAACTCGAGAAAAAACACGTGGGTCCCCCGTCAGCGCTAGATGAGGCCCTTGCCCACTACAGCGTCTCAAGAGAAGTCCCAGGTTCCGTCTTGAAGTGCGAAACGGTACTTGGCACCCTTGATGCAACCCGAAAAGTTACCCGACTTACCAGTTTCACTCAAGGGGAGCACCGAGGTTCCTGGCACTACTTCATCTGAGCCCTTTCTCTCCTCCTGATCCCGAAAGGAGGGTCGATTCCCCTGCTTTGTCTGGAAAGGGTTCCCGGATTTTCCTGCGTGCCTAAGGATGAGGCCGATCTCACGAGGAAATTCGAGACGTAGCCTCGTGGGTGGTGCAACATGCTGAAAGACCCCGATTTCCCGGTCCGCACTTGAGGAGAACCCGATGCCCGGACACCTCTTCGAAGGCAACCCTGTGGATGAAGGCACAACAGGAAGGAGCACTGACACCCCCGTGCATCTCCAAAAAACCCGCAGGTTCCACACACATCACGAAAAGTGGTGTCATCATTGAACAACTTGAGATGTAAGCGGAGTTCCATTCCTCCGCAGAACACGAGACCTGACACTCCTGAGCAAACTCAGCAGGGACCCTGCGATCTGAGTCAGATCCGGCTCCAGGAAGTCAGGAGCAGAACCCTGAGGTTCCTGCCTCAACTCGAGATGAGGCCCTCTTCCATTGCACCAAACCCAGAGGAGTCCCGAGAGGCCTCTCCCAAATCCACAGTATCCCTGATTTCTCAGAGGCACCCTGAGACGCTCCCTGAGGTCACTGGCACAAGTCAAGGGAACCCAGGGTTTCCTGCTGCAACCCTAGAAAGACATCGAGAGTCCTTTTTCAACCCGTCATGAGGCCCGATTCCCCTACCCTGACTTGAGAGCAATGACGCGCTCCCCCTTGCCCCGCCCATGGAGACCTGACTTCCCTGTTGCCACACGAGAGGCTACCTGAACTCCCCGTCATACCTCGTGAGAAACCCCACACTGGCGCCACAGCTCGAGAAAACCCACGAGACGCCCCCGTCATCTCGAGATGTGGGCCTTCTCTTCCTGCATGGCCTGGAGAGCAATCCCGAGTCCTCTCTCCAAACTGAAGAGGAGGGTTGACTCCCTTTAGACCACTCAGTGGGCTCCAAGAGATATGCGTCGCAACTTGAGAGGAGAGCCGAGTCCTTTGCTTCCCCTCGAGACGAGGCCTAACTCCCCGGGTGAGTCTGTAATGCAAAACCGAGATCCCTGTCGCCCTTGGAGAGGATCATTGGGTCCTGAACACAAGGCTAGATGAGGTCGCTTTTGCCCTGCAGTAACTCGAGAGCACTCCCCAGCTTTCCCTCGCAACCCGAATGGAAGATGGACCTCCCTGGGCCAACACAAGAGGAAGCCTGAATTCCCAGTAGTAATTCAAGAATTCCGCCTCAACTCGAGAAAAACCACGTGATTCCCCCGTCATTGCAAGATGAGGCCCTTGCCTGCTCCAGCGTCTCAAGAGTAGTCCCACGTTCTGTCTTGAAGTGCGAAATGATATTTGGCACCCTTAATGCTACCCCAAAAGTTCCCCGACATAAGGGTCGCACTCGAGAGGAACACCAAGGTTCCTGGCACCACTTCATCTGAGCCCCTTCTCCCCTCCTGATCGCGAATGGAGGGCCGATTCCCCTGCTTTGTCTGCAAGGGGTTCCCGACCTTCTCCACGCACCTCAGATGAGGCTGTCTCACGAGGAAATTCGAGACGTAGCCTCGATGGTGGTGCCACATGCCGAAAGACCGCGATTTCCCGATCTGCTCTTGATAAGAACGCGATGCCCAGACACCTATTCGAAGATAGTGTGGATGAAGGCACAACATGAAGGGGCACTGACAACCCCGAGCATCATCCGGAAAAGACCGCAGGTTACTCTTACAGCTCAACAAGTGCCTGTCACCCAGTGAACAACTCGAGAGGCAAGCGGAGATCCATTCCTGCACACAAGACGAGGCCTGACTCACCTCTCCCAACTATGCAGGGGGCTTCGATCAGAATCAGAAATGGAGAGGAACCCTGAGGTTCCTGCCTCCCCTCGAGATGAGGCCCCCTTCCATTTCACCAAACCCAGTGGAGTCCCGAGAGGTCTTTCCCAACTCCACAGTATCCCTGACTTCTCAGAGGCACCCGGAGAATCTCCCTGAGGTCACCGGCACAAGTCGAGGGAACCCAGGTATTCTTGCCAAGACCCGAGAGAGATCTTGAGAGTCCTTCTTCAACGCGTCTAGAGGCCTGATTCCCCTACCATGACTCGAGAGCAATGACGCAATCCCCCTCGCCACACGCATCGAGACCTAACTTCCCTGGTGCCACATAAGAGGCTCCCTGAGCTCCCCGTCGTACCTCCTGAGAAACCAACACAGGCGCTGCAGCTCGGTAAAACCACCGAGACCCCCCGTCATCGTGAGATGAGGGCCTTCTTTTCCTGCATGTCCTGGAGTGCAATCCCGAGTCCTCTCTCCAAACTCCAGAGGAGGCTTGACTCCCTTTAGTCCACTCAGTGGGCTCCAAGAAATACCCGTCGCGACTCGAGAAGAGAGAGAAGTCCTTTGTTTCCCCTCGAGATGACGCCTGACTCCCGGGTGAGTCTGGAATGCAACCCCAAGATCCCAGTCATCCCTTGATAGGGACATTAGGTCCTAGACACAAGCCTGGATGAGGTCTCTTTTGCCCTGCAGTGACTCGAGCGCAACCCCCAGCTCTCCCTCGCAACTCGAATGGAAGATTGGGCTTCCCTGGGCCAACACAAGAGGAAGCCAGAAATCCCCTTCGTAACTCGAGAATCCCGCCGCAACTCGAGAAAAACCACGTGTTTCCAACGTCATCCCAAGATGAGGCCCTTGCCTGCTATGGCGTCTCAAGAAAAGAACCACGTTCCGTCTTGAAGTGCGAAACGGTACTTTGCACCCTTGATGCGACACCAAATGTTCCCGGACACGCCGGTCTCACTCGACAGGAACACCGAGGTTCCCGCACCACTTCATCTGAGCACCTTCTCCCCTCCTGTTTGCGTCAGGAGGGTCTATTCCCCTGCTTTGTTTGGAAGGGGTTCCCCACATTCCCGGCGCACCTCAGGATGAGGCCGGTCTCACGAGGAAATTCGAGACATAGCGTCGTGGGTGGTGTCACATGCCGAAATACCCCGATTTCCCGGCCCACTCTTGAGAAGAACCCGATGCCCGGACACCTCTTTGAAGGCAACCCTGTGGACGAAGGCACAAAACGAAGGGTCACTGACACTCCCGTGCATCATTCGGTAAAAGCCGCAGGTTCCACACACAGCTCAACAAGAGGCCTGTCATCCCATGAACAACACGAGAGGCAAGCAGAGTTCCATTCCTTCACTCAAGACGAGGCCTGACTCTCCGGTCCCAACTCTGAAGGGACCCTGCGATCGGAGTCCGAAATGGAGAGGAACCCTGAGGTTCCTGACTCCACTCGAGATGAGGCCCTCTTCCATTACACCAAAAACAGTGGAGGCCCGAGAGGCCCCTCCCAAATCCACAGTATCCCGACTTCTCAGAGGCACCCTTAGAAGCTCCCTGAAGTCACCGGCACAAGTCGAGGGAACACAGGGTTTCCTGACGCAACCCGAGAAAGACCTCGAAAATCCTCCTTCAACGCGTCTTGAATCCCAATTCCCCTACCATGACTCAAGAGCAATGACGCGTTCCCCCTCGCCACTCGCATGGAGACTTGACTTCCCTGGCGCCACAAAAGAGGCTCCCTGAGCTCCCCGTCATACCTCGTGAGAAATCCCACACTGGCTCCCCAGCTCCAGAAAACCCACGAGACGCCTCCGTCGTCGCGAGATGAAGGCCTTCTTTTCCTGCATGGCCTGGAGAGCATCTCGAGGCCTCTCTTCAAACTCCACAGGAGGCCTGACTCCCTTTAGGCCACTCTGTTGGCTCAAGAGATACCCGTTGGGACTCAAGAGGAGAGCGGAATTCTTTGCTTCCCCTATATACCAGGCCTGACTCCTCAGGTGAGTCTGGAATGCAACCCCGAGATCCCTGCCGCCCCTGGAGAGGAACATTAGGTCCTAGACACAAGCATAGATGAGGTCTCATTTGCCCTGAAGTGACTCGAGAGCAATCCCCTGCTCTCCCTCACACCTCGAATGGAAGAATGGACTTCCCTGGGACAACACAAGAGGAAGCCTGAATTCCCCGTCGTAATTCGAAAATCCCGCCGCAACTCGAGAAAAACCACGTGGTTCCCCCGTCATCGCAAGATGAGGCCCTTGCCAGCTACAGCGTCTCAGGAGAAGCCCCACGTTCCATCTTGAAGTTTAAAATGATAATTGGCAACCTTGATGTTATCACAAAAGTTCCCCGACACCCTGGTGTCACTCGAGGGGAACACCAAGGTTCGGTGCACCGCTTGTTCTGAGCCCCTTATCCCCTCCTGATCGCGACGGGAGGGTCGATTACCCTGCTTTGTCTGGAAGGGTTTCCGGACCTTCCCAGCGCACCTCAGGATGAGGCCGGTCTCACGAGGAAATTCGAGACGTAGCCTTGTGGTTGGTGCCACACGCCGAAAGACCCCGATTTCCGTGTCTGCTCTTGATAAGAACCCAATGCTAGGACACCTCTTCGAAGGCAATCCTGTGGATGAAGGCACAAAACGAAGGGGTCTGACACCCTCGTGTATCGTTGGAAAAGCCCGCAAGTTCCACATACAGATCGACAAGTGGCTTGTCACCCCATGAACAACTCGAGAGGCAAGAGGAGTTTAATTCCTCCACACAAGACAAGGCCTGACTCTCCTGTCCCAACTCTGCATGGACACTGAGATCCGATTCAGAAATGGAGAGGAACCCTGAGGTTCCTGCCTCAACTCGAGATAAGGCCCTCTTCTACTGCACCAAACCCAGTGGAGTTCGGAGCGGCCCCTCCCAACTGCACAGTATCCCTGACTTCTCAGAGGCACCTTGAGAAGTTCCCTGAGGTCACGGGCATAAGTCGAGGGAACCCAGGGTTTCCTGCCATAACCTGAGAAAAACCTTGAGAGTCCTTCTTCATGCGTCTTGATGTCCGATTCCTCTACCATGACTGGAGAAAAATGACGCGCTCCCCCTCGCCACGCGCATGAAGATCTGACTTCCCCGGCACCACATGAGAAGCTCCCTGAGCTCCCCATCGTACCTCGTGAGAAACCCCACACTGGCGCCGCAGCTCGAGAAAACCCACGAGACGCCCCTGTCATGGTGAAATGAGGGCCTTCTTTCCTGCATGACCTGAAGAGCAATCCCGAATCCTCTCTCCAAACTCCAAAGGAGGCTTGACTCCCTTTAGGTCACTCAGTGGGCTCCAAGAGATACCCGTCGATACTCAGGAGGAGAGCGGTGTCCTTTGCTTCCCCTCGAGATGAGGCCTGACTACGAGGGTGAGTCTGGAATGCAACCCTGGATCCCTGTCGCCCCTGGAGAGGAACCTTAGGTCCTGGACAAAAGCCTAGATGAGGTCTCTTTGGCCCTGCAGTGACTCAAGCACAACCCCTAGCTTTCCCTTGCAACTCGAATGGAAGATTGGCCTTTCTGAGCCAACACAAGAGGAAGCCTGAATTTCCAGTTGTAATTTGAGAAACCCGCCCAACTCGAGAAAAATCACGTGGTTCCCTGTATTGCAAGATGAGGCGCTTGCCCCCTACAGCGTCTCAAGAGAAGTCTCACATTCCGTCTTGAAGTGCAAAACAGTACTTGGCACCCTTGATGCGACCCCAAAAGTTCCCCTATATACCGATCTCACTAGAGGGGACACTGAAGTTCCCGGCACCACTTCAACTGAGGCCTTTCTCCTCTCCTGATCGCGACAGGAGGGTCGATTCCCATGCTTTGTCTGCAAGGGGTTCCCGACGTTCCCCGCGAACCTCCGGATGAGGCCGGTCTCATGAGGAAATTCGAAAAGTAGCCTCATGGTTGGTGCCACATGCTGAAAGATCCCGAATTCCCGGTCCACTCTAGATAAGAACCTGACGCCCGGACATCTCTTAGAAGGCAACCCTGTGGATGAAGGCACAACACGAAGGGACACTGACATCCCCATGCATCGTCTGGAAAACCCCGCCGATTCCACTCACAGCTCCAAATGTGGACTGTCACCCCGTGAACAACTCGAGAGGCAAGTGAAGTTGCATTCCTTCACACAAGACGAGGCCTTACTCTCCTGGCCCAACTCTTCAGGGACCCTGCGATCGGAGTCAGAAATGGAGAGGAACCCTGAGGTTCCTGCCTCAACTAGAGAAGAGGCCCTCTTCCATTGAACCAAACTCAGTGGTGTCCCGAGAGGCCCCTCCCAACACCACAGTATCCCTGAATTCTCAGAGGCTCCCTGAGAAGCTACCTGAGGTCACTGGCACAAGTCGAGGGAACCCAGAGTTTCCTGAAGTAACCCGAGAAAGACTTGGAGAGTCCTTTTTCAACGTCTCTTGATGCCCGATTCCCCTACCATGTCTCCAGAGCAAGGAAGCGCTCCCCTCGCCACAAGCAGGAAAACTGACTTCCCTAGTACCACACAAGAGGCTCCCTGAGTACCCCATCGTACCTCGTGAGAAAACCCACAGTGGCGCCGCAGTTCGAGAAAAACCACAAGATGCCCCCGTCAAGGAGAGATGGGGGCCTTCTTTTCCTGCCTGACCTGGAGAGCAATCCCTGGTCCTCTCTCCAAACTTCACAGGAGGATTGACTCCCTTTAGGCCACTCAGTTGGGTCCAAGAAATACCCGGTGCGACTCGAGAGGAGAGCGGAGTCCTTTGCTTCCCTCGAGACGAGGCCTGACTCCCCGGGTGAGTTTGGAATGCAACCCTGAGAACCCTGTCGCCCCTGGAGTGGAATATTATGTCCTAGACACAAGCCTAGATGAGGTCTATTTTGCCCTACAGTGACTCGAGAGCAACCTCCATCTCTCCCTCACAATTTGAATGGAATATTGGTCTTCCCAAGGTCAACACAAGAGGAAGTCTGAATTTCCCATCGTAATTCGAGAATTCAGCCTCAAGTCTTAAAAATCATGTGGTTCCCCCTTCATCGCAATATGAGGCCCTTGCCAGCTAGAGTCTCAAGAGAAGTCCCACGTTCCATCTTAAAGTTCGAAATGCTACTATGCACACTTGATGCGACCCCAAAGTTCCCCAACATACCGGTCTTACTCCAGGGGAACACCGAAGTTTCCGGCGTCTCCAGGGAAGTCCCATGTTCCGTCCTTAAGTGCGAAATGGTAATTGACACCCTTGATGCGACCACAAAAGTTCGCCGACACGCTGGGTTCCCTCGAGGGGAACACCGAGGGTCCCAGCACCACTTCATCTGAGCCCCTTCTCCCCTCCTGATCGCGACAGGAGAGTCGATTCCCCTGCTTTCTCTGGAAGGGGTTCCCGGCCTTCCTGGTGCACCTCAGGATGAGGCCGGTCTCAGGAGGAAATTCGAGACTAGCCATGTGTGAGGTGCCACGTGCCGAACAACCCCGATTTTCCGGTCCACTCTTGATAAGAACCCGATGCCCGGACACCTCTTCGAAGGCAACCCTGTGAGTGAAGGCACAACACGAAGGGGCACTGACACCCCTGTGCATCATCCGGAAAAACCCGCAGGGTCTACACACAGCTCGACAAGGGGCCTGAGACTCCCGGAACAACTCGAGAGGCAACCAGAATTCCATTCCTCAGACAAGACGAGGCATGACTCTCCTGTCCCAACACTGCAGGGACCGTGCAGTCGGAGTCAGAATCGGAGAGGAAGCCTGAGGTTCCTGCCTCCCCTCGAGATGAGGCCCTCTTCCATTGCGCCGAAACCAGCAGAGTCCCTAGAGGCCCTGCCAACTCCACAGCATCCCTCACTTCTCAGAAGCACCCTGGGAAGTTCCCTATAGTCCCCTGCAGAAGTCGAGGGAAACGAGGGTTTCCCGCCGCCACCCGAGAAAGACCTCGAGAGTCCTTCTTCAACGCGTCTTGAGGCCCTAGTCGCTTCCCATGACTCGAGAGAGATGACCAGCTCCCCCTCACCATGCGCATGGAGACATGAGTTCCCTGGCGCCGCACGAGAGGCTCCCTGAGGTCCTCGTCGTGCCTCGTGAGAAAACCCCCACGGGCGCTGCAGCCTGAGGAAACCCATGAGACGCCTCCGTCATCGCGAGCTGAGGGCCTTCTTTTCCTGCCTGGCCTGGAGAGCAATCCCGAGTCCTCTCTCCAAACTGAAGAGGAGGCTCGACACCCTTGAGTCCACTCAGTGGGCTCCAAGAGATAGGTGTCGCGAATTGAGAGGAAAGCGGAGTCCTCTGCTTCCCCTCGAGGCGAGGCCTGACTCCCCGGGGGAGTCTGGAATGCAAACCCGAGATCCCTGTCTTCCCTTGAGAGGAATATTAGGTCCTGGACACACGCCTCGATGAGGTCTCTTTGGCCCTGTAGTGACTCGAGCAGAACCCCCAGCTTTCCCTCGCAACTCCAGGGGAAGTTTGGGCTTCCCAGGGCCAACCCAAGAGAAAGCCTGAAATCCCCGTCGTTTTCGAGAATCCAGACGCAACTCGAGAAAAACGATGTGGTTCCAACGTCTTCACAGGATGAGGCCCTTGCCCGCTACAGCGTCTCCAGGGAAGTCCCATGTTCCGTCCTGAAGTGGGAAACGGTACTTGGCTCCCTTGATGCGACCCCTAAAGTTCCCTGAAACGCCGGGTTCCCTCGAGTGGAACACCTAGATTCCCGGCCCCACTTCATCTGAGCCCCATCTCCCCTCCTGATTGAGACAGGAGATTCGATTCCCGTGCTTTGTGTGGAAGGCGTTCCCGGCCTTCCCGGCGCAACTCAGGATGATGCTGGTCTCACGAGGAAATTCGAGATGAGCCACGTGTGTTGTGCCACATGCCGAACGACCCCGATTTCCCCGTCCGCTCTTGAAATGAACCCGATACCCGGACACCTCTTTGAAGGCAACCCTGTGGGGGAAGGCACAAAATGAAGGGGCAATGACACCCCCGTTCATCTTCTGGAAACACCCGCAGGTTCCACACACAGCTCGACAAGGGGCCTGAGACCCACTGAACGACTCGAGAGGCAAGCAGAGTTCCATTACTCAGACAAGATGAGGCCTGACTCTCCTGTCCCAACCCTGCAGGGACCCTGCGGTCGGAGTCAGAAATGGAGAGGAAGCTGAGGTTCCTGCCTCCAATCGAGATGAGGCCCTCTTTCATTTCGTCAAACCTAGTGGAGTCCCGAGAGGCCCCTCTAATTCCTCAGTATCCCTCACCTCTCAGAGGCACCTGGGAAGTTCACTAAGGTCCCCGGTAGAGGTCGAGGGAAACGAGTGTTTCCCACCCCAACCCAAGAAAGACCTCGAGAGTCCTTCTTAAATGCGTCTTGAGGCCCTAGTCCCTCCCATGACTCCAGAGCAATGACGCGATCTGCCTGGCCACACTCATGGAGGCCTGACTTCTCTGGCGCCGCACGAGAGGCTCCCTGATCTCCCCATCATATCTCGTGAGAAACCCCACACTGGCGCCGCAGCTCGAGAAAACCCATGAGACGCTCCCGTCATCACGAGAGGAGGGCCATCTTTAACTGCATGGTATGCAGATCAAGCGTGAACCTTCTGTCCAAGCTACACAGGACGCTTGACTCCCTTTAGACCACTCATTGGGCTCCAAGAGTTACGCGTCCCGACTCGAGAGGATAGTGGAGTCCTTTGCTTCCACTCGAGACGAGGCGTGACCCACCGGGTGAGACTGGAATGTGACCCCGATATCCCTGTTGCCCCTGGAGAGCAATACTACGTCCTGGACCCAAGCCTACATGAGGACTCTTTGCCCTGAAGTGACTCGAGAGCAACCCACAGCTCTCTCTGACAAGTTGAATGGAAGATTGGACTTCCAGGGCCAACACAAGAGGAAGCCTGAATTCCCCGTCGTAAC
Organism: Bubalus kerabau; assembly: GCF_029407905.1. Taxonomy (NCBI): domain Eukaryota; kingdom Metazoa; phylum Chordata; class Mammalia; order Artiodactyla; family Bovidae; genus Bubalus; species Bubalus kerabau. Next base: position 605,517 of record NW_026577887.1, on the reverse strand, counting down.
TCGAGAATCCCGCCGCAACTCGAGAAAAACCACGTGTTTCCCTCGTCATTGCAATATGAGGCCCTTGCCCGCTAGAGCATCTCCAAAGAATTCCCACGTTCCGTCTTGAAGTGCGAAACTGTACTTGGCACCCTTGATGCGACCTCAAAAGTGCCGTGACATACCGGTCTCACTCGAGGGGACCACCGAAGTTCCCGGCACCACTTCATTTGAGCCCCTTCTCCCCTTCTGATCGCGACCGGTGGGTCGATTCCCCTGCTTTGTCTGCAAGGGTTCCCTACCTTCATGGCGAACCTCAGGATGAGGCCAGTCTCCCGAGGAAATTCGAGACGTAGCCTCGTGGGTGGTACCACATGCTGAAAGACCCCAATTTTCTGGTACGCTCTTGAAAAGAACCCGATGCCTGGACATCTCTTTGAAGGCAACCCTGTGGATGAAGGCACAACACGAAGGGGCACTGACACCCCTGTGCATCATCCGGAAAAAACCACAGGTTCCACACACAGCTCAACAAGTGGCCTGTCACTCCATGAACAACTCGCAAGGCAAGCGGAGATCCATGCCTCCACAGAAGATGAGGCGTGACTCTCTTGTCCATACTCTGCAGGTACTCTGCGACCCGAGTCAGAAATGGAGAGGACCCCTGAGGTTCCTGCCTCCATACGAGATGAGGCCCTCTTCAATTGCACCAAACACAGTTGAGTAACGAAAGGCCCCTCCCAAATCCTCAGTGTCCCTGACTTCTCAGAGGCACCCTGAGAAGTTGCCTGAGGTCACCGACACAAGTCGAGGGAACCCAGGGTTCCCTGCCGCAACCCGAGAAAGACCTCGAGAGTCCTTCTTCAATGCGTCTTGAGGCCTGATTTGCCTACTATGACTCGAGAGCAATCACGCACTCCCCTTCACCACACGCACGGAGACCTGACGTCCCTAGCACCAAACGAGAGGCTCTCTGAGCTCCCCGTCGTACCTCGTGAGAAATCTGATAATGGCGCCACAGCTGGAGAAAACCCACGAGACGCCCCCGTCATCGCGAGATGAGGGCCTTTTTTCCTGCATGGCCAGGAAAACAATCCCGAGTCATCTCTCCAAACTCCATAGGAGGCTTCACTCCCTTTACGCCACACAGTGGGCTCCAAGAGATACCCGTCGCGACTCGACAGGAGAACGGAGTCCTTTTTTTCCCCTCAAGACGAGGCCTGACTCTCCAGGTGAGTCGAGAATGCAACCCTGAGATCCCTGTCGTCCCAGTAGTGGAACACTAGGTCCTGGACACAAGCGTAGATGATGTGTATTTTGCCCTGCAGTGACTGGAGAGCAATCCCCAGTTCTAACTCGCAACTCAAATGGAATACTGGATTTTCCTGGCGCCACACAAGAGGCTCCCTGAGATCCCCGTGGTACTTCATGAGACACCCCACACTGGCGCCGCAGCTCGAGAAAACCCACGAGATGCCACTGTCATCTCGAGATGAGGGCCTTCTTTTCCTGCATGGCCTGGAGTCCAATCCCGAGCCCTCTCTCCAAACTCCACAGCAGGCTTGACTCCCTTTAGTGCACACATTGGGCTCCAAGAGATACCCATCGCGACTCGAGACGAGAGCGGAATTCTTTGCTTACCCTCGAGCTGAGAACTGACTCCCCGGATGAGTCTGGAATGCAAACCCGAGATCCCTGTCGCCCCTGGAGAGCAACATTAGATCCTGGACACAAGCCTAGATTAGGTCTCTTTTGCCCTGCAGTGACTCTAGCGCAATCCCCAGATCCCCCTCGCAACCCGAATGGAAGATTGGATTTCAAGGCCAACAAGAGGAAGCCTAAATTCCCGGTCATGACTCGAGAATCCCGCCGCATCTTGAGCAAAACCACGTGGTTCTCCCGTCATCGCAAGATGAGGCACTTGCCCATTACAGCGTTTCAAAAGATGTCCCAGGTTCCATCTTGAAGTGCGAAACGGTACTTGGCACCCTTGATGCAACCCCAAAAGTCCCCCAACACGCCGGTCTCACTCAAGGGGAACACCGAGGTTCCCGGCACCACTTCATTTAAGCCCCTTCTCCCCTCCTGATCGTGACCGGTGGATCGATTCCCCTGCTTTGTCTGCAAGGGGGCCCGACCTTCCCTGCACAACTCAGGATGAGGCCGGTCTCATGGGGAAATTCGATACGTAGCTTTGTGGGTGGTGCCACTTGCTGAAAGACTCCAATTTCCCGGTCCGCTCTTGATAAGAATCCGATGCTCGGACACCTCTTGGAAGGCAGCCTTGAGTATGAAGGTACAACACGAAGGGGCACTAACACACCTGTGCATCATCCGGAAAAACGGGCAGGTTACACACACAGCTCGACAAGTGGCCTGTCACCTCGAGAACAACTCGAGAGGCAGGAGGAGTCCCATCCTCCAGAAAAGACGAGGCCTGACTCTCCTGTACCAACATGCAGGGACCTTGCGATCTGAGTTAGAAATGGAGAGGAACACTGAGGTTCCTGCTTCAACTCGAGATGAGTCCCTCTTACATTCCACCAAATGCAGAGGAGTCTCGAGAGGCCCCTCCAAACTGCACAGTATCCCTGACTTCTCAGAGGCACTCTGAGAAGCTCCCTGAGGTCGCAGGCACAAGTCAAGGGAACCCTGGGTTTTATGCAGTGACCCAAGAAAGACCTCGAGAGTCCTTCTTCAACCCGTCTTGAGGCCCGATTACCCTACCATGACTCAAGAGCAATGACGAACTCCCCCTAGCCATCTCATGGGGACCTGACTTCCCTGGCGCCACACGAGAGGCTCCCTGAGCTCCCTCTCGTACCTCGTCAGAAACCTGGCACTAGCGCGGCAGTCTAGAAAATCCACGAGACGCCGCCGTCATCGCGAGATGAGGGCCTTCTTTTCCTGCATGGCGTGGAGAGGAATCCCGAGTCCTCTATCCAAACACCACAGGAGGCTTGACTCCCTTTAGGGCACACAGTGGGCTCCAAGAGATACCCATCGCGACCCAAAAGGATAGCAGAGTTCTTTGCTTCCCCTTGAGACGAGGCCTGATTCCCCGGGTGAGTCTGGTATGCAAGCCCGAGATCCCTGTCGCCCCTAGGGACGAACATTAAGTCCTGGACACAAGCCTAGATGAGGTCTATTTTGCCCTGCAGTGACTCGAGGGCAATCCCCAGCTCTCCCTTGAAACTCGAATGGAAGATAGGACTTCCCTGGGCCAACACATGAGGAAGACTGTATTCCCTGTCGAAACTCGAGAATCCCGCCACAACTCCAGAAACGCCACGTGGCTCCCCCGTCATCCCAAGATGAGGCCCTTGCCCCCTACAGCATCTCAAGGAAGTCCCACGTTCCGTCTTGAAGTGCGAAACGGTATTGGTACCCTTGATGCGACCTCAAAAGGTCCTCGACACACCGGTCTGACTCGAGGAGAACACCGAGGTTCCCGGCACCACTACATCTGGGCCCCTTCTCCCCTCCTGATCGCGACAGGAGTGTCGATTCCCCTGTTTTGTCTTGAAGGGGTTCCCGCCTTTCCCGGTGCATCTCAGGATGAGGCCGGTCTCACGAGGATATTCGAGACATAGCCTCGTGGATGGTGACACATGCCGAAAGACCCCAATTTCCCGGTCCGCTCTTGTTAAGATCCCAATGCCCGGACACCTCTTTGAAGATAACCCTTTTGATGAAGGCACAACAGGAAGGGGCACTGACACCCCCGGGTATCGTCCGGAGAAACCCGCAGGTACCACACACAGCTCGAGAAGTGACCTGTCACCCCGTGAACAACTGGAGAGGCAAGCAGAGTTCCATTCCTCCACACAAGACGAGGCCTGACTCTCCTGTTCGAACTCTGCTGTGAAACTGCGATCCGAGTCAGATCTGGCCCAGGGGAAGTCAGGAGAGGAAACATGAGTTTCCTGCCTCCACTCGAGATGAGGCCCTCTTCCATTGCACCGAACCCAGTGGAGTCCCGAGAGGCCCCTCCCAACTGCACAGTATCCCTGACTTCTCAGAGGCACCCTTAGACCTTCCTGAGATCACCGGCACAAGTCGAGGGAACCAAGGGTTTCCTGCCCCAACCCGTAAAAGACCTCGAGAGTCCTTCTTCAACGCGTCTTGAGGTGTGATTCCCCTACCATGACTCGAGAGCAATGACGCGCTCCCCCTAGCCACGAGCATAGAAACCTGACATCCCTGGCACCACAGGAGAGGCTCCCTGAGCTCCCCATTATACCTCGTGAGCAACACCACACTGGAGCCGCAGCTCGAGAATACCCACGAGACGCCCCAGTCCTCACGAGATGAGGGCCTTCTTTTGCTGTATGGCCTGGAGAGCAATCCTGAGTCCTCTCTCCAAACTCCACAGGAGGCTTGACTCATTTTAGGCCACACAGTGAGCTCCAAGATATACCCGTCGCAACTTGGCAGGAGAGCGGTGTCCTTGGCTTCCCCTCAAGACGAGGCCTGATTCCCCGGGTGAGTCGAGAATGCAATGCCGAGATAGCTGTCGCCCCAGCAGAGGAACATTAGGTCCTGGACACAAGCCTAGATGAGCTCTATTTGGCCCTGCAGTGTCTCGAGAGCAATCCCCAGTTCTAACCCACAATTCGAAAGAAAACTGGACTTCCCTGGGGCAGTTGAAGAGGAAGCCTGAATTCCCCGTCATCACTCGACAATCCCGCCGCAACTCGAGAAAAAACACATGGTTCCAACGTCTTCGCAAGATGAGGCCCTTGCCCACTACGGCGTCTCAAGGGAAGTCCCATGTTCCGCCCTGAAGTGAGAAACGGTACCTGACACCCTTTGTGAGAACCCCAAAGGTTCCCCGACACCCCGGGTTCCCTCGATGGGAACAACTAGTGTCCCGGCAACGCTTCATCTGAGCCCCTTCTCCCCTCCTGATCGCGACAGGAGAGTCGATTCCCCTGCGTGGTCCGGAAGGGGTTCCCGGCCCTCCCGGCGCACCTCAGGATGAGGCCGGTCTCACGAGGAAATTCGAGATGAGCCACGTGGGTGGTGCCACATGCCGAACGCCCCCGATTCCCCGGTCCGCTTTTGAGAAGGACCCGAGGCCCGGACACGTCTTCGAAGGCAACCCTGTGGGTGAAGGCACAACACGAAGGGGCACTGACACCCCCGTGCATCATCCGGAAAGACCCGCAGGTTCCACACACAGCTTGGCGAGGGTCCTGAGTCCCCCTGAACAACTCGAGAGGCCAGCGGGGTTCCCTTCCTCAGACAAGACGAGGCCTGACTCTCCTGTCCCAGCTCTGCAGGGACCCTGCGGTCGGAGTCCGAAACGGAGAGGAAGCCTGAGGTTCCTGCCTCCCCTCGAGGTGAGGCCCTCTTCCGTTGCGCCAGACCCAGCGGAGTCCCGAGGGGCCCCGCCACCTCCACAGGATCCCTCGCCTCTCAGAGGCACCCTGGAAAGTTCCCTAAGGTCCCCGGCAGAAGGCGAGGGACACGAGGGTTTCCCGCCACCCCCCGAGAAAGACCTCGAGAGTCCTTCTTCAAAGCGTCTCGTGGCCCTAGTCCCCTCCCGTGACTCGAGAGCCAGGACGCGCTCCCCCTCGCCACGCGCATGGAGACCTGACTTCCCTGGCACCGCACGAGAGGCTCCCTGAGATCCTCGTCGTGCCTCGAGAGAAAACCCCCACGGGCGCCGCAGCTCGAGGAAACCCCTGAGACGCCCCCGTCCTCGCGAGCTGAGGGCCTTCTTTTCCTGCATGGCCTGGAGAGCAATCCCGGGTCCTCTCTCCAAACGGAAGAGGAGGCTGGACTCCCTTGAGGACGCTCAGGGGGCTCCAAGAGACCCGCGTCGCGACTCGAGAGGAGAGCGGAGTCCTTGGCTTCCCCTCGAGACGAGGCCTGACTCCCTGGGGGAGCCTGGAATGCAACCCCGAGATCCCTGCCTTCCCTGGAGAGGAATAGTAGGTCCCGGACACACGCCTAGGTGAGGTCTCTTCGGCCCTGCAGTGACTCGAGCGCAACCCCCAGCTTTCCCTCGCAACCTGAGGGGAAGATTGGGCTTCCCAGGGCCAACCCAAGGGGAAGGCTGAGATCCCCGTCGTAACTCGAGAATGCCGCCGCAACTCGAGAAAAACCACGTGGTTCCCACCGCTTGGCAAGATGAGGCCCTTGCCCGCGATGGCGTCTCAAGGGAAGTCCCCTGTTCCGCCCTGAAGGGCGAGACGGTTCCTGACAGCCTTCCTGCGACCCCCAAAAGTCCCCCGACACGCCGGGTTCCCTCAAGGGGAACACCGAGGGTCCCGGCACCGCTTCCTCTGAGCCCCTTCTCCCCTCCTGATCGCGACAGGAGAGGCGATTCCCCTGCGTGGTCTGGAAGGGGTTCCCGGCCTTCCCGGCGCACCTCAGGATGAGGCCGGTCTCACGAGGAAATTCGAGACGAGCCACGTGGGTGGTGCCACATGCCGAACGCCCCCGATTCCCCGGTCCGCCCTTGAGAAGGACCCGAGGCCCGGACCCCTCTTCGAAGGCAACCCTGTGGGTGAAGGCACAACACGAAGGGGCACTGCCACCCCCGTGCATCGTCCGCAAAGACCCGCGGGTTCCACACACAGCTCGACGAGGGGCCTGAGACCCTATGAGCAACTCGAGAGTCCAGCGGGGTTCCCTTCCTCAGACAAGACGAGGCCTGACTCTCCTGTCCCAACTCTGCAGGGACCCTGCGGTCGGAGTCCGAAACGGAGAGGAAGCCTGAGGTTCCTGCCTCCCCTCGAGGTGAGGCCCTCTTCCGTTGCGCCAGACCCAGCGGTGTCCCGAGAGGCCCCTCTAACTCCTCAGTATCCCTCACCTCTCAGAGGCACCTGGGAAGTTCACTAAGGTCCCCTGTAGAGGTCGATGGAAACGAGTGTTTCCCGCCCCAACCCAAGAAAGACCTTGAGAGTCCTTCTTAAATGCCTCTTGAGGCCCTAGTCCCTCCCATGACTCGAGAGCAATGACGCGATCTGCCTGGCCACATGCATGGAGTCAGGCTTCTCTGGCGCCGCACGAGAGGCTCCCTGAACTCCCCATCATATCTCGTGAGAAACCCCACACTGGCGCCGCAGCTCGAGAAAACCCATGAGACGCTCCCGTCATCATGAGAGGAGGGCCATCTTTAACTGCATGGTATGCAGATCAAGCGTGAACCTTCTGTCCAAGCTACACAGGACGCTTGACTCCCTTTAGGCCACTCATTGGGCTCCAAGAGTTACGCGTCCCGACTCGAGAGGATAGTGGAGTCCTTTGCTTCCACTCGAGACGAGGCGTGACCCACCGGGTGAGACTGGAATGCGACCCCGATATCCCTGTCGGCCCTGGAGAGGAACATTACGTCCTGGACCCAAGCCTAGATGAGGACTCTTTGCCCTGAAGTGACTCGAGAGCAACCCCCAGCTCTCTCTGACAAGTTGAATGGAAGACTGGACTTCCTGGGCCAACACAAGAGGAAGCCTGAATTCCCCGTTGTAACTCGAGAATCCCGCCTCAACTCGAGAAAAACCACGTGTTTCCCTCGTCATCGCAATATGAGGCCTTTGCCCGCTACAGCATCTCCAGAGAATTCCCACGTTCCGTCTTGAAGTGCGAAACTGTACTTGGCACCCTTGATGCGACCTCAAAAGTGCCGTGACATACCGGTCTCACTCGAGGGGACCACCGAGGTTCCCGGCACCACTTCATCTGAGCCCCTTCTCCCCTTCTGATCGTGACCGGTGGGTCGATTCCCCTGCTTTGTCTGCAAGGGGTTCCCGAGCTTCCCGGCGCACCTCAGGATGAGGCCGGTCTCCCGAGGAAATTCGAGACGTAGCCTCGTGGGTGGTACCACATGCTGAAAGACCCCAATTTTCCGGTACGCTCTTGAAAAGAACCCGATGCCCAGACACCTCTTTGAAGGCAACCCTGTGGATGAAGGCACAACACGAAGGGGCACTGACACCCCCGTGCATCGTCCGGAAAAACCCGAAGGTTCCACACTCAGCTCAACAAGTGGCCTGTCACTCCGTGAACAACTCGAAAGGCAAGGGGAAATCCATTCCTCCACAGAAGACGAGGCGTGACTCTCTTGTCCATACTCTGCAGGTACCCTGCGACCCGAGTCTGATATGGAGAGGACCCCTGAGGTTCCTGCCTCCATTCGAGATGAGGCCCTCTTCGACTGCACCAAACCCAGTTGAGTAACGAAAGGCCCCTCCCAAATCCACAGTGTCCCTGACTTCTCAGAGGCACCCTTAGAAGTTGCCTGAGGTCACCGACACAAATCAAGGGAACTCAGGGTTCCCTGCCGCAACCCGAGAAAGACCTCAAGAGTCCTTCTTCAATGCGTCTTGAGGCCCGATTCGCCTACTATGACTGGAGAGCAATCACGCACTCCCCTTCACCACACGCACGGAGACCTGACGTCCCTAGCACCACACGAGAGGGTCTCTGAGCTCCCCGTTGTACCTCGTGAGAAATCTGATACTGGCGCCGCAGCTGGAGAAAACCCACGAGACGCCCCCGTCATCGTGAGATGAGGGCCTTTTTTCCTGTATGGCCAGGAAAACAATCCTGAGTCATCTCCAAACTCCATAGGAGGCTTCACTCCCTTTACGCCACGCAGTGGGCTCCAAGAGATACCCGTCGCGACTCGACAGGAGAGCGGAGTCCTTTTTTTCCCCTCAAGACGAGGCCTGACTCTCCGGGTGAGTCGAGAATGCAACCCTGAGATCCCTGTTGGCCCAGTAGTGGAACACTAGGTCCTGGACACAAGCGTAGATGAGGTCTATTTTGCCCTGCAGTGACTGGAGAGCAATCCCCAGTTCTAACTTGCAACTCGAATGGAATACTGGATTTTCCTGGCGCCATACAAGAGGCTCCCTGAGATCCCCGTGGTACTTCATGAGACACCCCACACTGGCGCCGCAGCTCGAGAAAACCCACGAGACGCCACCGTCATCTCGAGATGAGGGCCTTCTTTTCCTGCATGGCCTGGAGTCCAATCCCGAGTCCTCTCTCCAAACTCCACAGGAGGCTTGGCTCCCTTTAGTGCACACAGTGGGCTCCAAGAGATACCCATCGCGACTCGAGACGAGAGCGGAATTCTTTGCTTACCCTCGAGGTGAGAACTGACTCCCCGGATGAGTCTGGAATGCAAACCCGAGATCCCTGTCGCCCCTGGAGAGCAACGTTAGATCCTGGACACAAGCCTAGATTAGGTCTCTTTTGCCCTGCAGTGACTCTAGCGCAATCCCCAGCTCCCCCTCGCAACCCGAATGGAAGATTGGATTTCAAGGCCAACAAGAGGAAGCCTAAATTCCCGGTCATAACTCGAGAATCCCGCCGCAACTCGAGCAAAACCACGTGGTTTTCCCGTCATCGCAAGATGAGGCCCTTGCCCGCTACAGCGTTTCAAAAGATGTCCCAGGTTCCGTCTTGAAATGCGAAACGGTACTTGGCACCCTTGATGCGACCCCAAAAGTCCCCCAACACGCCGGTCTCACTCAAGGGGAACACCGAGGTTCCCGGCACCACTTCATTTAAGCCCCTTCTCCCCTCCTGATCGTGACCGGTGGGTCGATTCCCCTGCTTTGTCTGCAAGGGGGCCCGACCTTCCCTGCACAACTCAGGATGAGGCCGGTCTCATGGGGAAATTCGATACGTAGCTTTGTGGGTGGTGCCACTTGCTGAAAGACTCCAATTTCCCGGTCCGCTCTTGATAAGAATCCGATGCTCGGACACCTCTTGGAAGGCAGCCTTGAGTATGAAGGTACAACACGAAGGGGCACTAACACACCTGTGCATCATCCGGAAAAACGGGCAGGTTACACACACAGCTCAACAAGTGGCCTGTCACCTCGAGAACAACTCGAGAGGCAAGAGGAGTCCCATCCTCCAGAAAAGACGAGGCCTGACTCTCCTGTACCAACATGCAGGGACCTTGCGATCTGAGTCAGAAATGGAGAGGAACACTGAGGTTCCTGCTTCAACTCGAGATGAGTCCCTCTTACATTCCACCAAATGCAGAGGAGTCTCGAGAGGCCCCTCCAAACTGCACAGTATCCCTGACTTCTCAGAGGCACTCTGAGAAGCTCCCTGAGGTCGCAGGCACAAGTCAAGGGAACCCTGGGTTTTATGCAGTGACCCGAGAAAGACCTCGAGAGTCCTTCTTCAACCCGTCTTGAGGCCCGATTACCCTACCATGACTTGAGAGCAATGACGAGCTCCCCCTAGCCATCTCATGGGGACCTGACTTCCCTGGTGCCACACGAGAGGCTCCCTGAGCTCCCTCTCGTACCTCGTCAGAAACCCGGCACTAGCGCAGCAGTCTAGAAAACCCACGAGACGCCGCCATCATCGCGAGATGAGGGCCTTCTTTTCCTGCATGGCCTGGAGAGGAATCCCGAGTCCTCTATCCAAACACCACAGGAGGCTTGACTCCCTTTAGGGCACACAGTGGGCTCCAAGAGATACCCATCGCGACTCAAAAGGACAGCGGAGTTCTTTGCTTCCCCTCGAGACGAGGCCTGATTCCCCAGGTGAGTCTGGTATGCAACCCCAAGATCCCTGTCGCCCCTAGGGACGAGCATTAAGTCCTGGACACAAGCCTAGATGAGGTCTATTTTGCCCTGCAGTGACTCGAGGGCAATCCCCAGCTCTCCCTTTAAACTCGAATGGAAGATAGGACTTCCCTGGCCCAACACATGAGGAAGACTGTATTCCCCGTCGAAACTCGAGAATCCCGCCACAACTCGAGAAACGCCACGTGGTTCCCCCGTCATCCCAAGATGAGGCCCTTGCCCCCTACAGAGTCTCAAGAGAAGTCCCACGTTCCGTCTTGAAGTGCGAAACGGTATTGGCACCCTTGATGCGACCTCAAAAGTTCCTCGACACACCAGTCTGACTCGAGGAGAACACCGAGGTTCCCGGCACCACTACATCTGGGCCCCTTCTCCCCTCCTGATCGCGACAGGAGGGTCGATTCCCCTGTTTTGTCTTGAAGGGGTTCCCGCCTTTCCCGGTGCATCTCAGGATGAGGCCGGTCTCACGAGGATATTCGAGACATAGCCACGTGGATGGTGAATCATGCCGAAAGACCCCGATTTCCCGGTCCGCTCTTGATAAGATCCTGATGCCCGGACACCTCTTTGAAGATAACCCTTTTGATGAAGGCACAACACTTAGGGGCACTGACACCCCTGGGTATCATCCGGAGAAACCCGCAGGTACCACACACAGCTCGAGAAGTGACCTGTCACCCCGTGAACAACTGGAGAGGCAAGCAGAGTTCCATTCCTCCACACAAGACGAGGCCTGACTCTCCTGTTCGAACTCTGCAGCGAAACTGCGATCCGAGTCAGATCTGGCCCAGGGGAAGTCAGGAGAGGAAACATGAGTTTCCTGCCTCCACTCGAGATGAGGCCCTCTTCCATTGCACCGAACCCAGTGGAGTCCCGAGAGGCCCCTCCCAACTGCACAGTATCCCTGACTTCTCAGAGGCACCCTTAGACCTTCCTGAGATCACCGGCACAAGTCGAGGGAACCAAGGGTTTCCTGCCCCAACCCGTAAAAGACCTCGAGAGTCCTTCTTCAACGCGTCTTGAGGTGCGATTCCCCTACCATGACTCGAGAGCAATGACGCGCTCCCCCTAGCCACGCGCATAGAAACCTGACTTCCCTGGCGCCACAAGAGAGGCTCCCTGAGCTCCCCATTATACCTCGTGAGCAACACCACACTGGAGCCGCAGCTCGAGAATACCCATGAGACGCCCCAGTCCTCACGAGATGAGGGCCTTCTGTTGCTGTATGGCCTGGAGAGCAATCCTGAGTCCTCTCTCCAAACTCCACAGGAGGCTTGACTCATTTTAGGCCACACAGTGAGCTCCAAGATATACCCGTCGCGACTTGACAGGAGAGCGGTGTCCTTGGCTTCCCCTCGAGACGAGGCCTGACTCCCCGGGTGAGTCGAGAATGCAATGCTGAGATCGCTTTCGCCCCAGCAGAGGAACATTAGGTCCTGCACACAAGCCTAGGTGAGGTCTATTTGGCCCTGCAGTGTCTCGAGAGCAATCCCCAGTTCTAACTCACAATTCGAATGAAAACTGGACTTCCCTGGGCCAGTTGAAGAGGAAGCCTGAATTCCCGGTTGTAACTCGAGAATCCCGCCCCAACTCAAGAAAAACCACGTGGTTCCCCCGTCATCGAAAGATGAGGCCCTTGCCCGCTACAGCGTCTCAAGAGAAGTCCCACGTTCCGTATTGAAGAGCGAAAAGTTACTTGGAACCCTTGATGCGACCCCAAAAGTTCCCCGACATACCAGTCTCACTTGAGGAGAACACCGAGGTTCCCGGCACCACTTCATCTGAGACTCTTCTCCCCTCTTGATCGCGACAGGAGGTTCGATTCCCCTGCTTTGTCTGGAAGGCGTTCCCGACCTTCCTGGCGCACATCAAGATGAGGCCAGTCTCACGAGGAAATTCGAGACATAGCCTCGTGGGTGGTGCGGCATGCCAAAAGACCCCGATTCCCTGGTCCGCTCTTGATAAGAACCCGATGGCAGAACCCAACTCGAAGGCAATCCTGTGGAACAAGGCACAACACGAAGGGGCAGTGACACCCCAGTGCATCGTCCAGAAAAACCCGCAAGTTCCACATACAAATCGACAAGTGGCCTGTCACCCCATGAACAACGCGAGAGTCAAGCGGAGTTCCATTCCTCCACACAAGACGAGGCCTGACTCTCCTGTCCCAACTCTGCAGGGACTCTGTGATCCGAGTCAGATCCGGCGCATTCGAAGCCAGGAGAGGAACCCTGTGGTTCCTGCCTCAACTTGTCATGAGGCCCTCTTCCATTGCACCAAACCCAGTGGAGTTCCGAGAGGCCCCTCCCAACTCCACAGTGACCCTGACTTCTCAGAGGCATGCTGAGAAGCTTCCTGAGGTCACTGGCACAAGTCGATGGAACCCAGGGTTTCCTGCTGCAACCCAAGAAAGACCTCGAGAGTCCTTCTTTAACACGTTTTCAGGCCCAATTCCCCTACCATGACTCGAGAACAATGACGGGCTCCCTCTCACCACGTGCATAGAGACCTGACTGCCCTGGCACCACATGAGAGGCTCACTGAGCTCCCAGTCTTACTTCGTGAGAAACCCCACACTAGCGCCACAGCTCGAGAAAACCTACGAGACGCCCCAGTCATCGGGAGATGAGGGCCTTCATTTCCTGCATTGCCTGGAGAGCAATCCCGTGTCCTCCCTCCAAACACCAGAGGAGGTTTGACTCCCTTTAAGCCACTCAGTGGGCTCCAAGACATACCCGTCCGACTCGAGAGGAGAGCAGAGTCCTTTGCTTCCCCTCGAGACGAGGCCTGACTCCAGGGTGAGTCTGGAATGCAACCCCGAGATTCCTGTCGCCCCTTGACATGAACATTAGGTCCTGCACACAAGCCTTGGTGGGATCTCTTTTGCCTTCAGTGACTAGAGCGCACCTCCAGCTCTTCCTCGAATCTCGAATGGAAGATAAGACTTTTGTGGGCCAACACAAGAGGAAGCATGAATTCCCTGTGGTAACTCAAATATCCCACCGCAACTAGAGAAAAACCAAGTGGTTCCCCAGTCATTCCAAGATGAGGCCCTTGCCCGCTGGAGCACCCCAAGAGAAGTCCCACGTTCCAATTTGAAGAGCGAAACGGTACTTGGAACGCGTTATGCGACCCCAAAAGTTACCCGACATACCTGTCTCACTTGAGGGAAACACCGAGGTTCCCAGCAGCACGTCATCTGAGCCACTTCTCCCCTCCTGATCGCCACAGGAGGGTCGATTCCTCTGCTTTGTCTGGAAGGGTTTCATGACCTTCGCGGCACACCTCAGGATGAGGCCGGTTTCATGAGGAAATTCGAGATTAGCCACGTGGGTGGTGCCAAATGCTGAACGACCCCGATTTCCCAGTCCGCTCTTCATAAGAACACGATGCCCGGACACCTCTTCCGAGGCAACCCTGTGGATGAAGACACAAAACGAAGGGTCACTGACACCCCCATGCATCGTCTGGAAAAACCTGCAGATTCCACACACAGTTTGACAAGGGGCCTGAAACCCCAAGAACAACTCGAGAGGCAAGCGGAGTTCCATTCCTCAGAAAAGACATAGCCTGACTCTCCTGTCCCAACTCTGCAGGGACACTACGATCAGAGTCAGTATTGGAGAGGAAGCCTGAGGTTCCTGCCTCCACTCGAGATGAGGCCCTCTACCATTGCGACAAACCCAGTGGAGTCCCGAGAGGCCCCGCCAAATCCACAGCGTCCCTCACCTCTCAGAGGCACCCTGGGAAGTTCCCTCAGGTCTCCGGCAGAAGTCGGGGGAAAGGAGGATTTCCCGCTGCAACCCGAGAAAGACATCGAGAGTCCTTCTTCAACGCGTCTTGAGGCCCTAGTCCCCTCCCATGACTCGAGAAAAATGACGCGCTCCTTCTCGCCACGTGCATGGAGACATGACTTCCCCGGCGCCGCACGAGAGGCTCCCTGAGATCCTCGTCGTGCCTCGGGAGAAAACCCCCACGGGTTCCGCAGCTCGAGGAAAGCCCTGCGATGCCCCCGTCCTCGCGAGGTGAGGGCCTTCTTTTCCTGCCTGGCCTGGACAGTAATCACGAGTCCTCTCTCAAAAGTGAAGAGGAGGCTGGACTCCCTTGAGGCCACTCATGGGGCACCAAGATATCCGCGTCGCAACTCGGGAGGAGAGCGGAGTCCTTTGCTTCCCCTCGAGGCGAGGCCTGAATCCCCGGGGGAGCATGGGATGCAACCCCGAGATGCTTGTCTTCCCTGGAGAGGAGCATTAGGTCCTGGACACACGCCTAGATGAGGTCTCTTTGGCCCTGCAGTGACTCGAGCGCAACCCCCAGCTTTCCCTCGCCACTAGAATAGAAGATTGGGCTACCCAGGGCCGACACAAGAGGAAGCCTGTAATCCCCCGTCGTAACACGGGAATCCCGCCGCAACTCGAGAAAAACCACGTGGTTCCCACCTCTTCGCAAGATGAGGCACTTGCCCGTGACGGCGTCTCAAGGGAAGTCCCCTCTTCCGCCCTGAAGTGCGAAAAGGGAACTGACAGCCTTCATGCGACCCCAAAAGTTCCCCGACACGCCTGGTTTCCTCGAGGGGAACACCGAGGGTCCCGGCACCGCTTCATCTGAGCCCCTTCTCCGCTCCTGATCGCGACAGGAGAGTCGATTCCCCTGCGTGGTCTGGAAGGGGTTCCCGGCCTTCCCGGCGCACCTCAGGATGAGGCCGGTCTCACGAGGACATTTGAAATGAGCCACGTGGGTGGTGCCACACGCCGAACTACCCCGATTCCCCAAACCGCTCTTGAGAAGAACCCGATGACGTACCCCTCTTCGAAGGCAACCCTGTGGGTGAAGGCACAGACCTAAGCAGCACTGACATCCCCGTGCATCGTCCGGAAACACCCGCGGGTTTCACACACAGTTCGACGAGGGGCCTGTGGCCCCCTGAACAACTCGAGAGGCAAGCGGGGTTCCCTTCCTCAGACAAGACGAGGCCTGACTCTCCAGTCCCAACTCTGCAGGGACCTTGCGGTCGTTGTCTGAAATGGAGAGGAAGCCTGAGGTTCCTGCCTCCCCTCGAGGTGAGGCCCTCTTCCGTTGCGCCAGACCCAGCGGAGTCCCGAGGGACCCCGCCACTTCCACAGGATCCCTCGCCTCTCAGAGGCACCCTGGGAAGTTCCCTAAGGTCCCCGGCAGAAGGCGAGGGAAACGAGGGTTTCCCGCCGCCCCCCGTGAAAGACCTCGAGAGTCCTTCTTCAACGCGTCTCGGGGCCCTAGTCCCCTCCCGTGACTCGAGAGCCAGGACGCGCTCCCTCTCGCCACGCGCATGGAGACCTGACTTCCCTGGCGCCGCACGAGAGGCTCCCTGAGATCCTCGTCGTGCCTCGGGAGAAAACCCCCACGGGCGCCGCAGCTCGAGGAAACCCCTGAGACGCCCCCGTCCTCGCGAGCTGAGGGCCTTCTTTTCCTGCATGGCCTGGAGAGCAATCCCTGGTCCTCTCTCCAAACGGAAGAGGAGGCTGGACTCCCTTGAGGCCGCTCAGGGGGCTCCAAGAGACCCACGTCGCGACTTGAGAGGAGAGCAGAGTCCTTGGCTTCCGCTTGAGACGAGGCCTGACTCCCCGGGGGAGTCTGGAATGCAACCCCGAGATCCCTGCCTTCCCTGGAGAGGAATATAAGGTCCCGGACACACGCCTAGGTGAGGTCTCTTCGGCCCTGCAATGACTCGAGCGCAACCCCCAGCTTTCCCTCGCAACCCGAGGGGAAGAATGGGCTTCCCAGGGCCAACACAAGGGGAAGGCTGAGATCCCCGTCGTACCTCGAGAATCCCGCCGCAACTCGAAAAAAACCACGTGGCTCCCACCTCTTGGCAAGATGAGGCCCTTGCCCGCAACGGCGTCTCAAGGGAAGTCCCCTGTTCCGCCCTGAAGGGCGAAACGGTCCCTGACAGCCTTCCTGCGACCCCCAAAAGTCCCGCGACACGCCGGGGTCCGTCGTGGGGAACACCGAGAGTCCCGGCACCGCTTCCTCTGAGCCCCTTCTCCCCTCCTGATCGCGACAGGAGAGGCGATTTCCCTGTGTGGTCTGGAAGGGGTTCCCGGGCTTCCCGGCGCACCTCAGGATGAGGCCGGTCTCACGAGGAAATTCGAGAAGGGCCACGTGGGTGGGGCCACATGCCGAACGCCCCCGATTCCCCGGTCCGCCCTTGAGAAGGACCCGAAGCCCGGAACCCTCTTCAAAGGCAAACCTGTGGGTGAAGGCAAAACACGAAGGGGCACTGCCATCCCCGTGCATCGTCCGCAAAGACCCGCGGGTTCCACACACAGCTCTACGAGGGGCCTGAGACCCCCTGAGCAACTCGAGAGGCCAGCGGGGTTCCCTTCCTCAGACAAGACGAGGCCTGACTCTCCTGTCCCAACTCTGCAGGGACCCTGAGGTCGGAGTCCGAAACGGAGAGGAAGCCTGAGATTCCTGCCTCCCCTCGAGGTGAGGCCTTCTTCCGTTGCGCCAGACCCAGCGGAGTCCCGAGGGGCCCCGCCACCTCCACAGGATCCCTCGCCTCTCAGAGGCACCCTGGAAGTTGCCTAAGGTCCCCGGCAGAAGGTGAGGGAAACGAGGGTTTCCCGCCTCCCCCCGAGAAAGACCTCGAGAGTCCTTCTTCAACGCGTCTCGAGGCCCTAGTCCCCTCCCGTGACTCGAGAGCCCGGACGCGCTCCCCCTCGCCACGCGCATGGAGACCTGACTTCCCTGGAGCCGCATGAGAGGCTCCCTGACATCCTCGTCGTGCTTCGGGAGAAAACCCCCAAGGGCGCCGCATCTCGACGAAACCCCTGAGACGCCCCCGTCCTCGCGAGCTGAGGGCCTTCTTTTCCTGCATGGCCTGGAGAGCAATCCCGGGTCCTCTCTCCAAACGGAAGAGGAGGCTGGACTCCCTTGAGGCCGCTCAGGGGTATCCTAGAGATCCGCGTCGCGACTCGAGAGGAGAGCGGAGTCCTTGGCTACCCCTCGAAACGAGGCCTGACTCCCCGGGGGAGCCTGGAATGCAACCCCGAGATCCCTGCCTTCCCTGGAGAGGAATATTAGGTCCCGGACACACGCCTAGGTGAGGTCTCTTCGGCCCTGCAGTGACTCGAGCGCAACCCCCATCTTTCCCTCGCAACCCGAGGGGAAGATTGGGCTTCCCAGGGCCAACCCAAGGTGAAGGCTGAGATCCCAGTCGTAACTCGAGAATCCCGCCGCAACTCGAGAAAAACCACGTGGTTCCCACC
This sequence comes from Bubalus kerabau, assembly GCF_029407905.1. Classification (NCBI taxonomy): domain Eukaryota; kingdom Metazoa; phylum Chordata; class Mammalia; order Artiodactyla; family Bovidae; genus Bubalus; species Bubalus kerabau. Next base: position 587,723 of record NW_026577887.1, on the reverse strand, counting down.
TCTTGGCAAGATGAGGCCCTTGCCCGCCACGGCGTCTCAAGGGAAGTTCCCTGTTCCGCCCTGAAGGGCGAAACGGTCGCTGACAGCCTTCCTGCGACACCCAAGAGTCCCCCGACACGCCGGGTTCCCCCGAGGGGAACACCGAGGGTCCCGGCACCGCTTCCTCTGAGCCCCTTCTCCCCTCCTGATCGCGACAGGAGAGGCGATTCCCCTGCGTGGTCTGGAAGGGGTTCCCGGCCTTCCCGGCGCACCTCAGGATGAGGCCGGTCTCACGAGGAAATTCGAGACGAGCCACGTGGGTGGTGCCACATGCCGAACGCCCCCGATTCCCCGGTCCGCCCTTGAGAAGGACCAGAGGCCCGGACCCCTCTTTGAAGGCAACCCTGTGGGTGAAGGCACAACACGAAGGGGCACTGCCACCCCCGTGCATCGTCCGCAAAGACCCGCGGGTTCCACACATAGCTCGACGAGGGGCCTGAGAACCCCTGAGCAACTCGAGAGGCCAGCGGGGTTCCCTTCCTCAGACAAGACGAGGCCTGACTCTCCTGTCCCAACTCTGCAGGGACCCTGCGGTCGGAGTCCGAAACGGAGAGGAAGCCTGAGGTTCCTGCCTCCCCTCGAGGTGAGGCCCTCTTCCGTTGCGCCAGACTCAGAGGAGTCCCGAGGGGCCCCGCCACCTCCACAGGATCCCTCGCCTTCAGAGGCACCCTGGAAGTTGGCTAAGGTCCCCGGCAGAAGGCGAGGGAAACGAGGGTTTCCCGCCTCCCCCCGAGAAAGACCTCGAGAGTCCTTCTTCAACGCGTCTCGAGGCCCTAGTCCCCTCCCGTGACTCGAGAGCCAGGATGCGCTCCCCCTCGCCACGCGCATGGAGACCTGACTTCCCTGGCGCCGCACGAGAGGCTCCCTGAGATCCTCGTCGTGCCTCGGGAGAAAACCCCCACGGGCGCCGCAGCTCGAGGAAACCCCTGAGACGCCCCCGTCCTCGCGAGCTGAGGGCCTTCTTTTCCTGCATGGCCTGGAGAGCAATCCCGGGTCCTCTCTCCAAACGGAAGAGGAGGCTGGACTCCCTTGAGGCAGCTCAGGGGGATCCAAGAGACCCGCGTCGGGACTCGAGAGGAGAGCGGAGTCCTTGGCTTCCCCTCGAGACGAGGCCTGACTCCCCGGGGGAGCCTGGAATGCAACCCCGAGATCCCTGCCTTCCCTGGAGAGGAATATTAGGTCCCGGACACACGCCTAGGTGAGGTCTCTTCGGCCCTGCAGTGACTCGAGCGCATCCCCCAGCTTTCCCTCGCAACCCGAGGGGAAGATTGGGCTTCCCAGGGCCAACCCAAGGCAAAGGCTTAGATCCCCATCGTAACTCGAGAATGCCGCCGCAACTCGAGAAAAATCACGTGGTTCCCACCTCTTGGCAAGATGAGGCCCTTGCCCGCCACGGCGTCTCAAGGGAAATCCCCTGTTCCGCCCTGAAGGGCGAAACGGTCCCTGACAGCCTTCCTGCGACCCCCAAAAGTCCCCCGACACGCCGGGTTCCCCCGAGGGGAACACCGAGGGTCCCGGCACCGCTTCCCTGAGCCCCTTCTCCCCTCCTGATCGCGACAGGAGAGGCGATTCCCCTGCGCGGTCTGGAAGGGGTTCCCGGCCTTCCCGGCGTACCTCAGGATGAGACCGGTCTTACGAGGAAATTCGAGACGAGCCACGTGGGTGGTGCCACATGCCGAACGCCCCCGATTCCCCGGTCCGCTCTTGAGAAGGACCCGAAGCCCGGACCCCTTTTCGAAGGCAACCCTGTGGGTGAAGGCACAACACGAAGGGGCACTGCCACCCCCGTGCATCGTCCGCAAAGACCCGCGGGTTCCACACACAGCTCGACGAGGGGCCTGAGACCCCCTGAGCAACTCGAGAGGCCAGCGGGATTCCCTTTCTCAGACAAGACGAGGCCTGACTCTCCTGTCCCAACTCTGCACGGACCCTGCGGTCGGAGTCCGAAACGGAGAGGAAGCCTGAGGTTCCTGCCTCCCCTCGAGGTGAGGCCCTCTTCCGTTGCGCCAGACCCAGCGGAGTCCCGAGGGGCCCCGCCACCTCCACAGGATCCCTCGCCTCTCAGAGGCACCCTGGGAAGTTCCCTAAGGTCCCCGGCAGAAGGCGAGGGAAACGAGGGTTTCCCGCCGCCCCCCGAGACAGACCTCGAGAGTCCTTCTTCAACGCGTTTCGAAGCCCTGGTCCACTCCCGTGACTAGAGAGCCATAACGCGCTCCCCCTCGCCACGCGCATGGAGACCTGACTTCCCTGACGCCGCACGAGAGGCTCCCTGAGATCCTCGTCGTGCCTCGGGAGAAAACCCCCACGGGTTCCGCAGCTCGAGGAAAGCCCTGCGATGCCCCCGTCCTCGCGAGGTGAGGGCCTTCTTTTCCTGCCTGGCCTGGACAGTAATCACGAGTCCTTTCTCAAAAGTGAAGAGGAGGCTGGACTCCCTTGAGGCCACTCATGGGGCACCAAGATATCCGCGTCGCAACTCGGGAGGAGAGCGGAGTCCTTTGCTTCCCCTCGAGGCGAGGCCTGACTCCCCGGGGGAGCATGGGATGCAACCCCGAGATGCTTGTCTTCCCTGGAGAGGAGCATTAGGTCCTGGACACACGCCTAGATGAGGTCTCTTTGGCCCTGCAGTGACTCGAGCGCAACACCCAGCTTTCCCTCGCCACTAGAATAGAAGATTGGGCTACCCAGGGCCGACACAAGAGGAAGCCTGTAATCCCCCGTCGTAACACGAAAATCCCGCCGCAACTCGAGAAAAACCACGTGGTTCCCACCTCTTCGCAAGATGAGGCCCTTGCCCGTGACTGCGTCTCAAGGGAAGTCCCCTCTTCCGCCCTGAAGTGCGAAAAGGGAACTGACAGCCTTCATGCGACCCCAAAAGTTCCCCGACACGCCTGGTTCCCTCGAGGGGAACACCGAGGGTCCCGGCACTGCTTCATCTGAGCCCCTTCTCCGCTCCTGATCGCGACAGGAGAGTCGATTCCCCTGCGTGGTCTGGAAGGGGTTCCCGGCCTTCCCGGCGCACCTCAGGAGGAGGCAGGTCTCACAAGGACATTTGAAATGAGCCACGAGGGTGGTGCCACACGCCGAACGACCCCGATTCCCCAAACCGCTCTTGAGAAGAACCCGATGACGTACCCCTCTTCGAAGGCAACCCTGTGGGTGAAGGCACAGACCTAAGCAGCACTGACATCCCCGTGCATCGTCCGGAAACACCCGCGGGTTTCACACACAGTTCGACGAGGGGCCTGTGGCCCCCTGAACAACTCGAGAGGCAAGCGGGGTTCCCTTCCTCAGACAAGACGAGGCCTGACTCTCCAGTCCCAACTCTGCAGGGACCTTGCGGTCGTTGTCCGAAATGGAGAGGAAGCCTGAGGTTCCTGCCTCCCCTCGAGGTGAGGCCCTCTTCCGTTGCGCCAGACCCAGCGGAGTCCCGAGGGGCCCGGCCCCCTCCACAGGATCCCTCGCCTCTCAGAGGCACCCTGGGAAGTTCCCTAAGGTCCCCGACAGAAGGAGAGGGAAAAGAGGGTTTCCCGCCGCCCCCCGAGAAAGACCTCGAGAGTCCTTCTTCGACACGTCTCGAGGCCGTAGTCCCCTCCCGTGACTCGAGAGCCAGGACGCGCTCCCCCTCGCCACGCGCATGGAGACCTGACTTCCCTGGCGCCGCACGAGAGGCTCCCTGAGATCCTCGTCGTGCCTCGGGAGAAAACCCCCACGGGCGCCGCAGCTCGAGGAAACCCCTGAGACGCCCCCGTCCTCGCGAGCTGAGGGCCTTCTTTTCCTGCATGGCCTGGAGAGCAATCCCGGGTCCTCTCTCCAAACGGAAGAGGAGGCTGGACTCCCTTGAGGCCGCTCAGGGGGCTCCAAGAGACCCGCGTCGCGACTCGAGAGGAGAGCGGAGTCCTTGGCTTCCCCTCGAGACGAGGCCTGACTCCCCGGGGGAGCCTGGAAGGCAACCCCGAGATCCCTGCCTTCCCTGGAGAGGAATATTAGGTCCCGGACACACGCCTACGTGAGGTCTCTTCGGCCCTGCAGTGACTCGAGCGCAACCCCCAGCTTTCCCTCGCAACCCGAGGGGAAGATTGGGCTTCCCAGGGCCAACCCAAGGGGAAGGCTGAGATCCCCATCGTAACTCGAGAATGCCGCCGCAACTCGAGAAAAACCACGTGGTTCCCACCTCTTGGCAAGAGGAGGCCCTTGCCCGCGACGGCGTCTCAAGGGAAGTCCCCTGTTCCGCCCTGAAGGGCGAAACGGTCCCTGACAGCCTTCCTGCGACCCCCAAAAGTCCCCCGACACGCCGGGTTCCCTCGAGGGGAACACCGAGGGTCCCGGCACCGCTTCCTCTGAGCCCCTTCTCCCCTCCTGATCGCGACAGGAGAGGCGATACCCCTGCGTGGTCTGGAAGGTGTTCCCGGCCTTCCCGGCGCACCTCAGGATGAGGCCTGTCTCACGAGAAAATTCGAGACGAGCCACGTGGGTGGTGCCACATGCCCAACGGCCCCGATTCCCCGGTCCGCCCTTGAGAAGGACCCGAGGCCCGGACCCCTCTTCGAAGGCAACCCTGTGGGTGAAGGCACAACACGAAGGGGCGCTGCCACCCCGTGCATCATCTGCAAAGACCCGTGGGTTCCACACACAGCTCGACGAGGGGCCTGAGACCCCCTGAGCAACTCGAGAGGCCAGCGGGGTTCCCTTCCTCAGACAAGACGAGGCATGACTCTCCTGTCTCAACTCTGCAGGGACCCTGCGGTCGGAGTCCGAAATGGAGAGGAAGCCTGAGGTTCCTGCCTCCCCTCGAGCTGAGGCCCTCTTCCGTTGCGCCATACCCAGCGGAGTCCCGAGGGGCCCCGCCGCCTCCACAGGATCCCTCGCCTCTCAGAGGCACCCTGGGAAGTTCCCTAAGGTCCCCGGCAGAAGGCGAGGGAAACGAGGTTTTCCCGCCGCCCCCCGACAAAGACCTCGAGAGTCCTTCTTCAACGCGTCTCGAGGCCCTAGTCCCCTCCCGTGACTCGAGAGCCAGGACGCGCTCCCCCTCGCCACGTGCATGGAGACCTGACTTCCCTGGCGCCGCACGAGAGGCTCCCTGAGATCCTCGTCGTGCCTCGGGAGAAAACCCCCACGGGCGCCGCAGCTCGAGGAAACCCCTGAGACGCCCCCGTCCTCGCGAGCTGAGGGCCTTCTTTTCCTGCATGGCCTGGAGAGCAATCCCGGGTCCTCTCTCCAAACGGAAGAGGAGGCTGGACTCCCTTGAGGCCGCTCAGGGGGCTCCAAGAGACCCGCGTCGCGACTCGAGAGGAGAGCGCAGTCCATGGCTTCCCCTCGAGACGAGGCCTGACTCCCCGGGGGAGGCTGGAATGCAATCCCGAGATCCCTGCATTCCCTGGAGAGGAATATTAGGTCCCGGACACACGCCTAGGTGAGGTCTCTTCGGCCCTGCAGTGACTCGAGCGCAACCCCCAGCTTTCCCTCGCAACCCGAGGGGAAGTTTGGGCTTCCCAGGGCCAACCCAAGGGGAAGGCTGAGATCCCCGTCGTAACTCGAGAATGCCGCCGCAACTCGAGAAAACCCACGTGGTTCCAACCTCTTGGCAAGATGAGGCCCTTGCCCGCAACAGCGTCTCAAGAGAAGTCCCCTGTTCCGCCCTGAAGGGCGAAACGGTCCCTGACAGCCTTCCTGCGACCCCCAAAAGTCCCCCGCCACGCCGGGTTCCCGCGAAGGGAACACCGAGGGTACCGGCACCGCTTCCTCTGAGCCCCTTCTCCCCTCCTGATCGCGACAGGAGAGGCGATTCCCCTGCGTGGTCTGGAAGGGGTTCCCGGCCTTCCCGGCGCACCTCAGGATGAGGCCGGTCTCACGAGGAAATTCGAGACGAGCCACGTGGGTGGTGCCACATGCCGAACGCCCCCGATTCCCCGGTCCGCCCTTGAGAAGGACCCGAGGCCCGAACCCCTCTTCGAAGGCAACCCTGTGGGTGAAGGCACAACACGAAGGGGCGCTGCCACCCCCGTGCATCGTCCGCAAAGACCCGCGGGTTCCACACACAGCTCGACGAGGGGCCTGAGACCCTATGAGCAACTCGAGAGGCCAGCGGGGTTCCCTTCCTCAGACAAGACGAGGCCTGACTCTCCTGTCCCAACTCTGCAAGGACCCTGCGGTCGGAGTCCGAAACGGAGAGGAAGCCTGAGGTTCCTGCCTCCCCTCGAGGTGAGGCCCTCTTCCGTTGCGCCAGACCCAGCGGTGTCCCGAGAGGCCCCTCTAACTCCTCAGTATCCCTCACCTCTCAGAGGCACCTGGGAAGTTCCCTAAGGTCCCCTGTAGAGGTCGATGGAAACGAGTGTTTCCCGCCCCAACCCAAGAAAGACCTTGAGAGTCCTTCTTAAATGCCTCTTGAGGCCCTAGTCCCTCCCATGACTCGAGAGCAATGACGCGATCTGCCTGGCCACACGCATGGAGTCAGGCTTCTCTGGCGCCGCACGAGAGGCTCCCTGAACTCCCCATCATATCTCGTGAGAAACCCCACACTGGCGCCGCAGCTCGAGAAAACCCATGAGACGCTCCCGTCATCATGAGAGGAGGGCCATCTTTAACTGCATGGTATGCAGATCAAGCGTGAACCTTCTGTCCAAGCTACACAGGACGCTTGACTCCCTTTAGGCCACTCATTGGGCTCCAAGAGTTACGCGTCCCGACTTGAGAGGATAGTGGAGTCCTTTGCTTCCACTCGAGACGAGGCGTGACCCACCGGGTGAGACTGGAATGCGACCCCGATATCCCTGTCGGCCCTGGAGAGGAACATTACGTCCTGGACCCAAGCCTAGATGAGGACTCTTTGCCCTGAAGTGACTCGAGAGCAACCCCCAGCTCTCTCTGACAAGTTGAATGGAAGACTGGACTTCCTGGGCCAACACAAGAGGAAGCCTGAATTCCCCGTTGTAACTCGAGAATCCCGCCTCAACTCGAGAAAAACCACGTGTTTCCCTCGTCATCGCAATATGAGGCCTTTGCCCGCTACAGCATCTCCAGAGAATTCCCACGTTCCGTCTTGAAGTGCGAAACTGTACTTGGCAGCCTTGATGCGACCTCAAAAGTTCCGTGACATACCGGTCTCACTCGAGGGGACCACCGAGGTTCCCGGCACCACTTCATCTGAGCCCCTTCTCCCCTTCTGATCGCGAGCGGTGGGTCGATTCCCCTGCTTTGTCTGCAAGGGGTTCCCGAGCTTCCCGGCGCACCTCAGGATGAGGCCGGTCTCCCGAGGAAATTCGAGACGTAGCCTCGTGGGTGGTACCACATGCTGAAAGACCCCAATTTTCCGGTACGCTCTTGAAAAGAACCCGATGCCCAGACACCTCTTTGAAGGCAACCCTGTGGATGAAGGCACAACACGAAGGGGCACTGACACCCCCGTGCATCGTCCGGAAAAACCCGAAGGTTCCACACTCAGCTCAACAAGTGGCCTGTCACTCCGTGAACAACTCGAAAGGCAAGGGGAAATCCATTCCTCCACAGAAGACGAGGCGTGACTCTCTTGTCCATACTCTGCAGGTACCCTGCGACCCGAGTCAGATATGGAGAGGACCCCTGAGGTTCCTGCCTCCATTCGAGATGAGGCCCTCTTCGATTGCACCAAACCCAGTTGAGTAACGAAAGGCCCCTCCCAAATCCACAGTGTCCCTGACTTCTCAGAGGCACCCTTAGAAGTTGCCTGAGGTCACCGACACAAATCAAGGGAACTCAGGGTTCCCTGCCGCAACCCGAGAAAGACCTCAAGAGTCCTTCTTCAATGCGTCTTGAGGCCCGATTCGCCTACTATGACTGGAGAGCAATCACGCACTCCCCTTCACCACACGCACGGAGACCTGACGTCCCTAGCACCACACGAGAGGGTCTCTGAGCTCCCCGTTGTACCTCGTGAGAAATCTGATACTGGCGCCACAGCTGGAGAAAACCCACGAGACGCCCCCGTCATCGTGAGATGAGGGCCTTTTTTCCTGTATGGCCAGGAAAACAATCCTGAGTCATCTCCAAACTCCATAGGAGGCTTCACTCCCTTTACGCCACGCAGTGGGCTCCAAGAGATACCCGTCGCGACTCGACAGGAGAGCGGAGTCCTTTTTTTCCCCTCAAGACGAGGCCTGACTCTCCGGGTGAGTCGAGAATGCAACCCTGAGATCCCTGTTGGCCCAGTAGTGGAACACTAGGTCCTGGACACAAGCGTAGATGAGGTCTATTTTGCCCTGCAGTGACTGGAGAGCAATCCCCAGTTCTAACTTGCAACTCGAATGGAATACTGGATTTTCCTGGCGCCATACAAGAGGCTCCCTGAGATCCCCGTGGTACTTCATGAGACACCCCACACTGGCGCCGCAGCTCGAGAAAACCCACGAGACGCCACCGTCATCTCGAGATGAGGGCCTTCTTTTCCTGCATGGCCTGGAGTCCAATCCCGAGTCCTCTCTCCAAACTCCACAGGAGGCTTGGCTCCCTTTAGTGCACACAGTGGGCTTCAAGAGATACCCATCGCGACTCGAGACGAGAGCGGAATTCTTTGCTTACCCTCGAGGTGAGAACTGACTCCCCGGATGAGTCTGGAATGCAAACCCGAGATCCCTGTCGCCCCTGGAGAGCAACGTTAGATCCTGGACACAAGCCTAGATTAGGTCTCTTTTGCCCTGCAGTGACTCTAGCGCAATCCCCAGCTCCCCCTCGCAACCCGAATGGAAGATTGGATTTCAAGGCCAACAAGAGGAAGCCTAAATTCCCGGTCATAACTCGAGAATCCCGCCGCAACTCGAGCAAAACCACGTGGTTTTCCCGTCATCGCAAGATGAGGCCCTTGCCCGCTACAGCGTTTCAAAAGATGTCCCAGGTTCCGTCTTGAAATGCGAAACGGTACTTGGCACCCTTGATGCGACCCCAAAAGTCCCCCAACACGCCGGTCTCACTCAAGGGGAACACCGAGGTTCCCGGCACCACTTCATTTAAGCCCCTTCTCCCCTCCTGATCGTGACCGGTGGGTCGATTCCCCTGCTTTGTCTGCAAGGGGGCCCGACCTTCCCTGCACAACTCAGGATGAGGCCGGTCTCATGGGGAAATTCGATACGTAGCTTTGTGGGTGGTGCCACTTGCTGAAAGACTCCAATTTCCCGGTCCGCTCTTGATAAGAATCCGATGCTCGGACACCTCTTGGAAGGCAGCCTTGAGTATGAAGGTACAACACGAAGGGGCACTAACACACCTGTGCATCATCCGGAAAAACGGGCAGGTTACACACACAGCTCGACAAGTGGCCTGTCACCTCGAGAACAACTCGAGAGGCAAGAGGAGTCCCATCCTCCAGAAAAGACGAGGCCTGACTCTCCTGTACCAACATGCAGGGACCTTGCGATCTGAGTCAGAAATGGAGAGGAACACTGAAGTTCCTGCTTCAAATTGAGATGAGCCCCTCTTACATTCCACCAAATGCAGAGGAGTCTCGAGAGGCCCCTCCAAACTGCACAGTATCCCTGACTTCTCAGAGGCACTCTGAGAAGCTCCCTGAGGTCGCAGGCACAAGTCAAGGGAACCCTGGGTTTTATGCAGTGACCCGAGAAAGACCTCGAGAGTCCTTCTTCAACCCGTCTTGAGGCCCGATTACCCTACCATGACTTGAGAGCAATGACGAGCTCCCCCTAGCCATCTCATGGGGACCTGACTTCCCTGGTGCCACACGAGAGGCTCCCTGAGCTCCCTCTCGTACCTCGTCAGAAACCCGGCACTAGCGCAGCAGTCTAGAAAACCCACGAGACGCCGCCATCATCGCGAGATGAGGGCCTTCTTTTCCTGCATGGCCTGGAGAGGAATCCCGAGTCCTCTATCCAAACACCACAGGAGGCTTGACTCCCTTTAGGGCACACAGTGGGTTCCAAGAGATACCCATCGCGACTCAAAAGGACAGCGGAGTTCTTTGCTTCCCCTCGAGACGAGGCCTGATTCCCCGGGTGAGTCTGGTATGCAACCCCAAGATCCCTGTCGCCCCTAGGGACGAGCATTAAGTCCTGGACACAAGCCTAGATGAGGTCTATTTTGCCCTGCAGTGACTCGAGAGCAATCCCCAGCTCTCCCTTTAAACTCGAATGGAAGATAGGACTTCCCTGGCCCAACACATGAGGAAGACTGTATTCCCTGTCGAAACTCGAGGATCCCGCCACAACTCGAGAAACGCCACGTGGTTCCCCCGTCATCCCAAGATGAGGCCCTTGCCCCCTACAGCGTCTCAAGAGAAGTCCCACGTTCCGTCTTGAAGTGCGAAACGGTATTGGCACCCTTGATGCGCCCTCAAAAGTTCCTCGACACACCAGTCTGACTCGAGGAGAACACCGAGGTTCCCGGCACCACTACATCTGGGCCCCTTCTCCCCTCCTGATCGCGACAGGAGGGTCGATTCCCCTGTTTTTTCTTGAAGGGGTTCCCACCTTTCCCGGTGCATCTCAGGATGAGGCCGGTCTCACGAGGATATTCGAGACATAGCCACGTGGATGGTGAATCATGCCGAAAGACCCCGATTTCCCGGTCCGCTCTTGATAAGATCCTGATGCCCGGACACCTCTTTGAAGATAACCCTTTTGATGAAGGCACAACACTTAGGGGCACTGACACCCCTGGGTATCATCCGGAGAAACCCGCAGGTACCACACACAGCTCGAGAAGTGACCTGTCACCCCGTGAACAACTGGAGAGGCAAGCAGAGTTCCATTCCTCCACACAAGACGAGGCCTGACTCTCCTGTTCGAACTCTGCAGCGAAACTGCGATCCGAGTCAGATCTGGCCCAGGGGAAGTCAGGAGAGGAAACATGAGTTTCCTGCCTCCACTCGAGATGAGGCCCTCTTCCATTGCACCGAACCCAGTGGAGTCCCGAGAGGCCCCTCCCAACTGCACAGTATCCCTGACTTCTCAGAGGCACCCTTAGACCTTCCTGAGATCACCGGCACAAGTCGAGGGAACCAAGGGTTTCCTGCCCCAACCCGTAAAAGACCTCGAGAGTCCTTCTTCAACGCGTCTTGAGGTGCGATTCCCCTACCATGACTCGAGAGCAATGACGCGCTCCCCCTAGCCACGCGCATAGAAACCTGACTTCCCTGGCGCCACAAGAGAGGCTCCCTGAGCTCCCCATTATACCTCGTGAGCAACACCACACTGGAGCCGCAGCTCGAGAATACCCATGAGACGCCCCAGTCCTCACGAGATGAGGGCCTTCTGTTGCTGTATGGCCTGGAGAGCAATCCTGAGTCCTCTCTCCAAACTCCACAGGAGGCTTGACTCATTTTAGGCCACACAGTGAGCTCCAAGATATACCCGTCGCGACTTGACAGGAGAGCGGTGTCCTTGGCTTCCCCTCGAGACGAGGCCTGACTCCCCGGGTGAGTCGAGAATGCAATGCTGAGATCGCTTTCGCCCCAGCAGAGAACATTAGGTCCTGCACACAAGCCTAGATGAGGTCTATTTGGCCCTGCAGTGTCTCGAGAGCAATCCCCAGTTCTAAATCACAATTCGAATGAAAACTGGACTTCCCTGGGCCAGTTGAAGAGGAAGCCTGAATTCCCGGTTGTAACTCGAGAATCCCACCCCAACTCAAGAAAAACCACGTGGTTCCCCCGTCATCGAAAGATGAGGCCCTTGCCCGCTACAGCGTCTCAAGAGAAGTCCCACGTTCCGTATTGAAGAGCGAAAAGTTACTTGGAACCCTTGATGCGACCCCAAAAGTTCCCCGACATACCAGTCTCACTTGAGGAGAACACTGAGGTTCCCGGCACCACTTCATCTGAGACTCTTCTCCCCTCTTGATCGCGACAGGAGGTTCGATTCCCCTGCTTTGTCTGGAAGGCGTTCCCGACCTTCCTGGCGCACATCAAGATGAGGCCAGTCTCACGAGGAAATTCGAGACATAGCCTCGTGGGTGGTGCGGCATGCCAAAAGACCCCGATTCCCTGGTCCGCTCTTGATAAGAACCCGATGGCAGAACCCAACTCGAAGGCAATCCTGTGGAACAAGGCACAACACGAAGGGGCAGTGACACCCCAGTGCATCGTCCAGAAAAACCCGCAAGTTCCACATACAAATCGACAAGTGGCCTGTCACCCCATGAACAACGCGAGAGTCAAGCGGAGTTCCATTCCTCCACACAAGACGAGGCCTGACTCTCCTGTCCCAACTCTGCAGGGACTCTGTGATCCGAGTCAGATCCGGCGCATTCGAAGCCAGGAGAGGAACCCTGTGGTTCCTGCCTCAACTTGTCATGAGACCCTCTTCCATTGCACCAAACCCAGTGGAGTTCCGAGAGGCCCCTCCCAACTCCACAGTGACCCTGACTTCTCAGAGGCACGCTGAGAAGCTTCCTGAGGTCACTGGCACAAGTCGATGGAACCCAGGGTTTCCTGCTGCAACCCAAGAAAGACCTCGAGAGTCCTTCTTTAACACGTTTTCAGGCCCAATTCCCCTACCATGACTCGAGAACAATGACGGGCTCCCTCTCACCACGTGCATAGAGACCTGACTGCCCTGGCACCACATGAGAGGCTCACTGAGCTCCCAGTCTTACTTCGTGAGAAACCCCACACTAGCGCCCCAGCTCGAGAAAACCTACGAGACGCCCCAGTCATCGGGAGATGAGGGCCTTCATTTCCTGCATTGCCTGGAGAGCAATCCCGTGTCCTCCCTCCAAACACCAGAGGAGGTTTGACTCCCTTTAAGCCACTCAGTGGGCTCCAAGATATACCCGTCCGACTCGAGAGGAGAGCAGAGTCCTTTGCTTCCCCTCGAGACGAGGCCTGACTCCAGGGTGAGTCTGGAATGCAACCCCGAGATTCCTGTCGCCCCTTGACATGAACATTAGGTCCTGCACACAAGCCTTGGTGGGGTCTCTTTTGCCTTCAGTGACTAGAGCGCACCTCCAGCTCTTCCTCGAATCTCGAATGGAAGATAAGACTTTTGTGGGCCAACACAAGAGGAAGCATGAATTCCCTGTGGTAACTCAAATATCCCACCGCAACTAGAGAAAAACCAAGTGGTTCCCCAGTCATTCCAAGATGAGGCCCTTGCCCGCTGGAGCACCCCAAGAGAAGTCCCACGTTCCAATTTGAAGAGCGAAACGGTACTTGGAACGCGTTATGCGACCCCAAAAGTTACCCGACATACCTGTCTCACTTGAGGGAAACACCGAGGTTCCCAGCAGCACGTCATCTGAGCCACTTCTCCCCTCCTGATCGCCACAGGAGGGTCGATTCCTCTGCTTTGTCTGGAAGGGTTTCATGACCTTCGCGGCACACCTCAGGATGAGGCCGGTTTCATGAGGAAATTCGAGATTAGCCACGTGGGTGGTGCCAAATGCTGAACGACCCCGATTTCCCAGTCCGCTCTTCATAAGAACACGATGCCCGGACACCTCTTCCGAGGCAACCCTGTGGATGAAGACACAAAACGAAGGGTCACTGACACCCCCATGCATCGTCTGGAAAAACCTGCAGATTCCACACACAGTTTGACAAGGGGCCTGAAACCCCAAGAACAACTCGAGAGGCAAGCGGAGTTCCATTCCTCAGAAAAGACATAGCCTGACTCTCCTGTCCCAACTCTGCAGGGACACTACGATCAGAGTCAGTATTGGAGAGGAAGCCTGAGGTTCCTGCCTCCACTCGAGATGAGGCCCTCTACCATTGCGACAAACCCAGTGGAGTCCCGAGAGGCCCCGCCAAATCCACAGCGTCCCTCACCTCTCAGAGGCACCCTGGGAAGTTCCCTCAGGTCTCCGGCAGAAGTCGGGGGAAAGGAGGATTTCCCGCTGCAACCCGAGAAAGACATCGAGAGTCCTTCTTCAACGCGTCTTGAGGCCCTAGTCCCCTCCCATGACTCGAGAAAAATGACGCGCTCCTTCTCGCCACGTGCATGGAGACATGACTTCCCCGGCGCCGCACGAGAGGCTCCCTGAGATCCTCGTCGTGCCTCGGGAGAAAACCCCCACGGGTTCCGCAGCTCGAGGAAAGCCCTGCGATGCCCCCGTCCTCGCGAGGTGAGGGCCTTCTTTTCCTGCCTGGCCTGGACAGTAATCACGAGTCCTCTCTCAAAAGTGAAGAGGAGGCTGGACTCCCTTGAGGCCACTCATGGGGCACCAAGATATCCGCGTCGCAACTCGGGAGGAGAGCGGAGTCCTTTGCTTCCCCTCGAGGCGAGGCCTGAATCCCCGGGGGAGCATGGGATGCAACCCCGAGATGCTTGTCTTCCCTGGAGAGGAGCATTAGGTCCTGGACACACGCCTAGATGAGGTCTCTTTGGCCCTGCAGTGACTCGAGCGCAACCCCCAGCTTTCCCTCGCCACTAGAATAGAAGATTGGGCTACCCAGGGCCGACACAAGAGGAAGCCTGTAATCCCCCGTCGTAACACGGGAATCCCGCCGCAACTCGAGAAAAACCACGTGGTTCCCACCTCTTCGCAAGATGAGGCACTTGCCCGTGACGGCGTCTCAAGGGAAGTCCCCTCTTCCGCCCTGAAGTGCGAAAAGGGAACTGACAGCCTTCATGCGACCCCAAAAGTTCCCCGACACGCCTGGTTTCCTCGAGGGGAACACCGAGGGTCCCGGCACCGCTTCATCTGAGCCCCTTCTCCGCTCCTGATCGCGACAGGAGAGTCGATTCCCCTGCGTGGTCTGGAAGGGGTTCCCGGCCTTCCCGGCGCACCTCAGGATGAGGCCGGTCTCACGAGGACATTTGAAATGAGCCACGTGGGTGGTGCCACACGCCGAACTACCCCGATTCCCCAAACCGCTCTTGAGAAGAACCCGATGACGTACCCCTCTTCGAAGGCAACCCTGTGGGTGAAGGCACAGACCTAAGCAGCACTGACATCCCCGTGCATCGTCCGGAAACACCCGCGGGTTTCACACACAGTTCGACGAGGGGCCTGTGGCCCCCTGAACAACTCGAGAGGCAAGCGGGGTTCCCTTCCTCAGACAAGACGAGGCCTGACTCTCCAGTCCCAACTCTGCAGGGACCTTGCGGTCGTTGTCTGAAATGGAGAGGAAGCCTGAGGTTCCTGCCTCCCCTCGAGGTGAGGCCCTCTTCCGTTGCGCCAGACCCAGCGGAGTCCCGAGGGACCCCGCCACTTCCACAGGATCCCTCGCCTCTCAGAGGCACCCTGGGAAGTTCCCTAAGGTCCCCGGCAGAAGGCGAGGGAAACGAGGGTTTCCCGCCGCCCCCCGTGAAAGACCTCGAGAGTCCTTCTTCAACGCGTCTCGGGGCCCTAGTCCCCTCCCGTGACTCGAGAGCCAGGACGCGCTCCCTCTCGCCACGCGCATGGAGACCTGACTTCCCTGGCGCCGCACGAGAGGCTCCCTGAGATCCTCGTCGTGCCTCGGGAGAAAACCCCCACGGGCGCCGCAGCTCGAGGAAACCCCTGAGACGCCCCCGTCCTCGCGAGCTGAGGGCCTTCTTTTCCTGCATGGCCTGGAGAGCAATCCCTGGTCCTCTCTCCAAACGGAAGAGGAGGCTGGACTCCCTTGAGGCCGCTCAGGGGGCTCCAAGAGACCCA
Organism: Bubalus kerabau; assembly: GCF_029407905.1. Taxonomy (NCBI): domain Eukaryota; kingdom Metazoa; phylum Chordata; class Mammalia; order Artiodactyla; family Bovidae; genus Bubalus; species Bubalus kerabau. The sequence goes on along the minus strand of NW_026577887.1, from coordinate 572,129 downwards.
CGTCGCGACTTGAGAGGAGAGCAGAGTCCTTGGCTTCCGCTTGAGACGAGGCCTGACTCCCCGGGGGAGTCTGGAATGCAACCCCGAGATCCCTGCCTTCCCTGGAGAGGAATATAAGGTCCCGGACACACGCCTAGGTGAGGTCTCTTCGGCCCTGCAATGACTCGAGCGCAACCCCCAGCTTTCCCTCGCAACCCGAGGGGAAGAATGGGCTTCCCAGGGCCAACACAAGGGGAAGGCTGAGATCCCCGTCGTACCTCGAGAATCCCGCCGCAACTCGAAAAAAACCACGTGGCTCCCACCTCTTGGCAAGATGAGGCCCTTGCCCGCAACGGCGTCTCAAGGGAAGTCCCCTGTTCCGCCCTGAAGGGCGAAACGGTCCCTGACAGCCTTCCTGCGACCCCCAAAAGTCCCGCGACACGCCGGGGTCCGTCGTGGGGAACACCGAGAGTCCCGGCACCGCTTCCTCTGAGCCCCTTCTCCCCTCCTGATCGCGACAGGAGAGGCGATTTCCCTGTGTGGTCTGGAAGGGGTTCCCGGGCTTCCCGGCGCACCTCAGGATGAGGCCGGTCTCACGAGGAAATTCGAGAAGGGCCACGTGGGTGGGGCCACATGCCGAACGCCCCCGATTCCCCGGTCCGCCCTTGAGAAGGACCCGAAGCCCGGAACCCTCTTCAAAGGCAAACCTGTGGGTGAAGGCAAAACACGAAGGGGCACTGCCATCCCCGTGCATCGTCCGCAAAGACCCGCGGGTTCCACACACAGCTCTACGAGGGGCCTGAGACCCCCTGAGCAACTCGAGAGGCCAGCGGGGTTCCCTTCCTCAGACAAGACGAGGCCTGACTCTCCTGTCCCAACTCTGCAGGGACCCTGAGGTCGGAGTCCGAAACGGAGAGGAAGCCTGAGATTCCTGCCTCCCCTCGAGGTGAGGCCTTCTTCCGTTGCGCCAGACCCAGCGGAGTCCCGAGGGGCCCCGCCACCTCCACAGGATCCCTCGCCTCTCAGAGGCACCCTGGAAGTTGCCTAAGGTCCCCGGCAGAAGGTGAGGGAAACGAGGGTTTCCCGCCTCCCCCCGAGAAAGACCTCGAGAGTCCTTCTTCAACGCGTCTCGAGGCCCTAGTCCCCTCCCGTGACTCGAGAGCCCGGACGCGCTCCCCCTCGCCACGCGCATGGAGACCTGACTTCCCTGGAGCCGCATGAGAGGCTCCCTGACATCCTCGTCGTGCTTCGGGAGAAAACCCCCAAGGGCGCCGCATCTCGACGAAACCCCTGAGACGCCCCCGTCCTCGCGAGCTGAGGGCCTTCTTTTCCTGCATGGCCTGGAGAGCAATCCCGGGTCCTCTCTCCAAACGGAAGAGGAGGCTGGACTCCCTTGAGGCCGCTCAGGGGTATCCTAGAGATCCGCGTCGCGACTCGAGAGGAGAGCGGAGTCCTTGGCTACCCCTCGAAACGAGGCCTGACTCCCCGGGGGAGCCTGGAATGCAACCCCGAGATCCCTGCCTTCCCTGGAGAGGAATATTAGGTCCCGGACACACGCCTAGGTGAGGTCTCTTCGGCCCTGCAGTGACTCGAGCGCAACCCCCATCTTTCCCTCGCAACCCGAGGGGAAGATTGGGCTTCCCAGGGCCAACCCAAGGTGAAGGCTGAGATCCCAGTCGTAACTCGAGAATCCCGCCGCAACTCGAGAAAAACCACGTGGTTCCCACCTCTTGGCAAGATGAGGCCCTTGCCCGCCACGGCGTCTCAAGGGAAGTTCCCTGTTCCGCCCTGAAGGGCGAAACGGTCGCTGACAGCCTTCCTGCGACACCCAAGAGTCCCCCGACACGCCGGGTTCCCCCGAGGGGAACACCGAGGGTCCCGGCACCGCTTCCTCTGAGCCCCTTCTCCCCTCCTGATCGCGACAGGAGAGGCGATTCCCCTGCGTGGTCTGGAAGGGGTTCCCGGCCTTCCCGGCGCACCTCAGGATGAGGCCGGTCTCACGAGGAAATTCGAGACGAGCCACGTGGGTGGTGCCACATGCCGAACGCCCCCGATTCCCCGGTCCGCCCTTGAGAAGGACCAGAGGCCCGGACCCCTCTTTGAAGGCAACCCTGTGGGTGAAGGCACAACACGAAGGGGCACTGCCACCCCCGTGCATCGTCCGCAAAGACCCGCGGGTTCCACACATAGCTCGACGAGGGGCCTGAGAACCCCTGAGCAACTCGAGAGGCCAGCGGGGTTCCCTTCCTCAGACAAGACGAGGCCTGACTCTCCTGTCCCAACTCTGCAGGGACCCTGCGGTCGGAGTCCGAAACGGAGAGGAAGCCTGAGGTTCCTGCCTCCCCTCGAGGTGAGGCCCTCTTCCGTTGCGCCAGACTCAGAGGAGTCCCGAGGGGCCCCGCCACCTCCACAGGATCCCTCGCCTTCAGAGGCACCCTGGAAGTTGGCTAAGGTCCCCGGCAGAAGGCGAGGGAAACGAGGGTTTCCCGCCTCCCCCCGAGAAAGACCTCGAGAGTCCTTCTTCAACGCGTCTCGAGGCCCTAGTCCCCTCCCGTGACTCGAGAGCCAGGATGCGCTCCCCCTCGCCACGCGCATGGAGACCTGACTTCCCTGGCGCCGCACGAGAGGCTCCCTGAGATCCTCGTCGTGCCTCGGGAGAAAACCCCCACGGGCGCCGCAGCTCGAGGAAACCCCTGAGACGCCCCCGTCCTCGCGAGCTGAGGGCCTTCTTTTCCTGCATGGCCTGGAGAGCAATCCCGGGTCCTCTCTCCAAACGGAAGAGGAGGCTGGACTCCCTTGAGGCAGCTCAGGGGGATCCAAGAGACCCGCGTCGGGACTCGAGAGGAGAGCGGAGTCCTTGGCTTCCCCTCGAGACGAGGCCTGACTCCCCGGGGGAGCCTGGAATGCAACCCCGAGATCCCTGCCTTCCCTGGAGAGGAATATTAGGTCCCGGACACACGCCTAGGTGAGGTCTCTTCGGCCCTGCAGTGACTCGAGCGCATCCCCCAGCTTTCCCTCGCAACCCGAGGGGAAGATTGGGCTTCCCAGGGCCAACCCAAGGCAAAGGCTTAGATCCCCATCGTAACTCGAGAATGCCGCCGCAACTCGAGAAAAATCACGTGGTTCCCACCTCTTGGCAAGATGAGGCCCTTGCCCGCCACGGCGTCTCAAGGGAAATCCCCTGTTCCGCCCTGAAGGGCGAAACGGTCCCTGACAGCCTTCCTGCGACCCCCAAAAGTCCCCCGACACGCCGGGTTCCCCCGAGGGGAACACCGAGGGTCCCGGCACCGCTTCCCTGAGCCCCTTCTCCCCTCCTGATCGCGACAGGAGAGGCGATTCCCCTGCGCGGTCTGGAAGGGGTTCCCGGCCTTCCCGGCGTACCTCAGGATGAGACCGGTCTTACGAGGAAATTCGAGACGAGCCACGTGGGTGGTGCCACATGCCGAACGCCCCCGATTCCCCGGTCCGCTCTTGAGAAGGACCCGAAGCCCGGACCCCTTTTCGAAGGCAACCCTGTGGGTGAAGGCACAACACGAAGGGGCACTGCCACCCCCGTGCATCGTCCGCAAAGACCCGCGGGTTCCACACACAGCTCGACGAGGGGCCTGAGACCCCCTGAGCAACTCGAGAGGCCAGCGGGATTCCCTTTCTCAGACAAGACGAGGCCTGACTCTCCTGTCCCAACTCTGCACGGACCCTGCGGTCGGAGTCCGAAACGGAGAGGAAGCCTGAGGTTCCTGCCTCCCCTCGAGGTGAGGCCCTCTTCCGTTGCGCCAGACCCAGCGGAGTCCCGAGGGGCCCCGCCACCTCCACAGGATCCCTCGCCTCTCAGAGGCACCCTGGGAAGTTCCCTAAGGTCCCCGGCAGAAGGCGAGGGAAACGAGGGTTTCCCGCCGCCCCCCGAGACAGACCTCGAGAGTCCTTCTTCAACGCGTTTCGAAGCCCTGGTCCACTCCCGTGACTAGAGAGCCATAACGCGCTCCCCCTCGCCACGCGCATGGAGACCTGACTTCCCTGACGCCGCACGAGAGGCTCCCTGAGATCCTCGTCGTGCCTCGGGAGAAAACCCCCACGGGCGCCGCAGCTCGAGGAAACCCCTGAGACGCCCCCGTCCTCGCGAGCTGAGGGCCTTCTTTTCCTGCATGGCCAAGAGAGCAATCCCGGGTCCTCTCTCCAAACGGAAGAGGAGGCTGGACTCCCTTGAGGCCGCTCAGGGGGCTCCAAGAGACCCGCGTCGCGACTCGAGAGGAGAGCGGAGTCCTTGGCTTCCCCTCGAAACGAGGCCTGAATCCCCGGGGGAGCCTGGAATGCAACCCCGAGATCCCTGCCTTCCCTGGAGAGGAATATTAGGTCCCGGACACACGCCTAGGTGAGGTCTCTTCGGCCCTGCAGTGACTCGAGCGCAACCCCGAGATTTCCCTCGCAACCCGAGAGGAGGATTGGGCTTCCCAGGGCCAACCCAAGGGGAAGGCTGAGATCCCCGTCGTAACTCGAGAATCCCGCCGCAACTTGAGAAAAACAACGTGGTTCCCACCTCTTGGCAAGATGAGGCCCTTGCCCGCGACGCCGTCTCAAGGGAAGTCCCCTGTTCCGCCCTGAAGGGCGAAACGGTCCCTGACAGCCTTCCAGCGACCCCCAAGAGCCCCCGACACACCGGGTTCCCCCGAGGGGAACACCGAGGGTCCCGTCACCGCTTCCTCTGAGCCCCTTCTCCCCTCCTGCTCGCGACAGGAGAGGCGATTCCGCTGCGTGTCTGGAAGGGGTTCGCGGCCTTCCCGGCGCACCTCAGGATGAGACCGGTCTTACGAGGAAATTCGAGACGAGCCTCGTGGGTGGGGTCACATGCTGAACGCCCCCGATTCCCCGGTCCGCTCTTGAGAAGGAACCGAGGCCCGGACCCCTCTTCAAAGGCAACCCTGTGGGTGAAGGCACAACAAGAAGGGGCACTGCCACGCCCGTGCATCTTCCGCAAAGACCCAGGGTTCCGCACACAGCTCAACGAGGGGCCTGAGACCCCCTGAGCTACTCGAGAGGCCAGCGGGGTTCCCTTCCTCAGACAAGACGAGGCCTGACTCTCCTGTCCCAACTCTGCAGGGACCCTGTGATCAGAGTCAGAAATGGAGATGAACCCTGAAGTTCCTGCCTCCACTCGAGATGAGGCCCTCTTCTATTGCACCAAACCCAGTGGAGTCCCGAGAGGGCCCTCCCAAATCCAGGGTATCCTTGACTTCTCAGAGGCAGACTGAGAAGCTCCCTGAGGCCACCGGCACTAGTCGAGGGAACCCAGGGTTTACTGCCGTGACCCAAGAAACACCTTGAAAGGCCTTCTTTAACGGTTCTTGATGCCCGATACACCTTCCATGACTCTAGAGCAATGACGCGCTCCCCCTCGCAATGCGCATGGAGACCTGACTTCCCAAGCGCCACATGAGAGGCTCCCTGAGCTCCCCGTAGTACCTCATGAGAAACCCCACACTGGCGCTGCAGCTCGAGAAAACCCACGAGACCCCCCCTTCATCGCGAGATGATGGCCTTCTTTTCCTGCATGGCCTGGAGAGCAATCACGAGTCCTCTCTCCAAACTCCACAGGAGGCTTGACTCCCTTTAGGCCACTCCGTGGGCTCCAAGAGATACCCGTCGCAACTCGAGAGGAGAGTGGAGTCCTTCGCTTCCCCTCGAGACAAGGACTGACTCCCCAGGTGCATCAGGAAAGCAACCCTGAGATCCCTGTCCCCCCTGGAGACGAACATTATGTCCTGGACAGAAGCCTAGATAAGGTCTCTTTTGCCCTGCAGTAACTCAAGCGCAATCCCTAGCTCTCCCTCGCAACTCGAATGGAAGACTGGACTTCCCTGGGCCAACACAAGAGGAAGCCTGAATTTCCTGACCTAACTCGAGAATCCCGCCACAACTCGAGAAAAACGACGTGGTTAACCCGTCACCACAAGATGAGGCCCTTGCCAGCTACAGCGTCTCAAGAGAAGTCTCACGTTCCGTCTTGAAGTTTGAAACGGTACTTAGCACCTTTGATGTGACTCCAAAAGTTCCCCGACATCCCAGTTTTACTCGAGGGGAACATCGAGGTTCCCGGCACCACTTCATCTGAGCCCCTTCTCCCCTCCTGATCGGGACAAGAGGGTCGATTCACTTGCTTTGTCTGAAAGGGTTACCGAACTTCCTGGTGCACCTCAGGTTGAGGTCCGTCTCAAGAAGAAATTCGAGACGTAGGCTTGTGGGTGGTGCCACATGCCGAAAGACACTGATTTCCTGGTCTGCTCTTGATAAGAATCTGAAGGCTGGATACCTCTTCGAAGGCAACCCTGTGTATGAAGGCAAAAAACGAAGGGGAACTGACACCCCCATGCATCATCCGGATAAAACCGCAGGTTCCACACACAGCTCGACAAGTGGCCTGTTATCCGGTGAACAACTCGAGAGTCCAGTGGAGTTCCATTCCTCCACACAAGACGAGGCCTGACTCTCCTGTCCTAACTCTGTAGGGACTCTGTGTTCAGAGTCAGAAATGGAGAGCAACACTGAGGTTCCTGCTTCAAATCGAGATGAGGCCCTCTTCTGACAAGGTCCAGCCTCGGCTGGTCCAGGGTTTTCGAAGGGGAGACAGAGTAGGCGACCTATTGATTTATTTATCGAAGATAAAAAGAGTAATAGAATGAGGATAGCTCAGTAGGAAAATTTAGTGGAGAAAAGAAGCTGAGTAGCTTGGTTTATGCGGAAAATCAGTATAACCCGTGACACCAGGTTAGCTCTGACCACGGAGGCCGCAGGCTCCCTCTCAAATAGCGAAAAGTGCCCCACCTTAGACACCTTCTCAAGTGGTCTTCGAAGCCCAGGCAAATAAATGGTCGCAGAGGATATCCGCGCTCCAGATGGACACTCATCTGAAAATTGAGGGGAAGAATGACATTAGGAGACTAAGCGTTGGCAATCAAGGCCAGTAGCTTTATTTTCAACAGGGGTTTTTATACCCTAAGTTACACATAGAGTATAATGGGATGCAAAGACAGCAGCCTTTGATCCTTATCAAAAACCAGAGTTTCTCTCCTGCAAATGTATCGTATACAAATGGTTTAGGTGATTTACATCATCTTCTAGCCAGAAGACCTATTAACATTTTATGACTCTTGACAAAGACTTATCAACCGTAAGACTTATTTTCTCTAAGAGTAATTATTTTAAGGTTTGGCCCCATCTTTCGAAGATAAAATTGCATTCCTATAGGGCAGATGTGTAATGGGCTTACAACAAAGGAAATAATTTATTACCTTAAGGGTCTAAAGTTAGTAACACCAAGGCCACTACTTATTTCTTCTACATACCAACTATATTAATTAATACACATTCAAGGATACAATTCAGGGGATGTGGAAACTTGGCAACAAGCATTGGTTCATCAATGAAATCTTTTACTAGTTTTATTCTGACAGTTTCTAACTCTCTGAGAGGCTCTAAGCTATTTGAATATCTTAAGCTTCCCGTGCCTCTCGAGGCTCGGAGACTGTAAACAATTGTATGCATTGCTGTAGGAGACCGGGTAAACTTGTCAGGCGAGTTAGAGAGCCATCTGACGTGTTTGGATTTAAACACTCCTAATTGCCCAGGAACTTTATTAATTGGAGCTGTAAGTTAGCTTTTTGACAGAGAGAGTGAGATGGTGGTGGGTGACAGCCCCCAGGAAAGTCAGAGGTGAGAGCACAAAGCAATAAAGTAGGCAGACTCTGGTTTTGGGGGGGTAGATGCTCAAGAATATCCGGGAGGACTCCCGAGGCTCGATCCCGCCTTTGTGTATGCCCAGCCTCCTTCCTCATGACCTTTGTCACGAGTGGAATGTCTCTCGCCGGCTCCCGGCATCTCCCCGTTTTTTATTTCTTAAAACAGCCAGATGTAGCTCAGTCGCGAGCCTCTGAATACTCTGCCGAAGAATCCTGACAATACAAGGAAGAATGATTATGAGAAGCAGAATTAAAGCAGCCACCGCAGCATAGCTAAAGACATTAGACAGAATATTCTTTCCTGAGATGTAGTTAGGGAAAGTATGGAAGAAATCATTTGCTGTTCCAGCAGCAGTAAAATCTAATCGGGAGTGCTCCATGGTTGCTATTTGATAGTGAAGTTTCCCTACGTCTCAACCAATGTCAGAGCTGTTCCAGATACCTGAAATATGGTTTTTAATCTTTTCCCATTCAAAATCTGTCTCATTTACTTTCAGGGGTGTTCCACATATCCACCGATAGTCAGCATGACAAGACAATGCCATTTTCACCTTTAAAGCCTGCAATTCAGTCCCAATATGTATTACTGCTTCCTCTAGGGCGTCTACCCTCATTTCTAATTTTCTCTCTATAGCTTCCTGTGTTGCCAATGTTAAAGAAACATTTTTGGACATAGAATCAACATATTGAGCAGTATGTACTTGTTGAGTCAATGATATTGCTGCCACAGTAACAGAAGTGATTGCACTTATCAAAGCTGCTGTTCCCAAGATAATTAAGCCCACAAACCGTCGTGTTTTCATTAAATCCTGTAGTTGTTGTAATACAGCAAGACCATAATTCAATAAGTGGTTACATCATAAGATAAGGTGGATGTTGTAGCATTACAAAGGAGCAAACATTATATTGAGGGTTTAAACAAGATGAACCAGGGAGCAGCTGTAGGCGTCAGCCCGGGGGAGCAGTGTCCCCAGCATCAGGAGGCAGAACGCGAGCGGCAGGCTGTGGGCCAAGGCGCCTATGGTGGGCGGAGGGGCAGGGTTCGTGGTTTAGGGCTAGCCGCCACCGCTTGGGCTCAGGGCGGTCCCCTCTCGCCGGTGGGGCCACGCTGGTCTGGACGGCACTCCGCGGGTGCGCTTTCCTCTCTGGCCCTCACTTGCTGCACAGACTTCTTTGCTCTAGGTCACGGGGTGCAGAGAGGTGGGTGCGAGGCGCTGCTGGTGGCATGGAGGCGAGAGCTGGCTGGGGGAGGGGGAGCGAGTGAGTGCGCGCGCCGCGAACCTGGTCTTTGGGGAATGTGACATGACGAATTTGTCTGAGATCCAAACCGGAGAATCTGCATTCTGTAGAAATATACAAGCATACCCTCTCCCACAAGTTAGCAACACATCTGGCCTTTTTCACTCTCCCGTAAGGAGGCCTTTTTACTTGACCAGGGGCCGAGTCGTAGCCTGTAATTCAGGCATCTAGTGTCTCATCATTGTAGTCTGCCCCTGTGTGTTTACGTTTAAGTGATTAATTACAATTGGAACATAACTTCACTATTTGTCTAGCTGTTTCCCTATGGATATGTTAATTTAGGTCTAATGTTTAGTTTAGGTCTCTGTATAAATTTAAGTAATAAATGTATAACCTCCTTATCTCATTTTGGTATACAGGTATACAGATAGACCTAAATGCAAAATGCATTTATATATGTATTTATATATGGCAACAAGGATAAAGTTATTGACATCTAATATATATAAATCAATATACTTGAATTAATCTTTATAATTAATATATTAATTAATATATATTACAACAATACAACACATACACAGCTAATACCAACCAACACAAACCAATATACTGTAATAATACATGTCACACATTTATAATTATACAGTATATAGAACATACATCATCACAGCACATCAATCCATACCAATTAATATCAGCCACACACACATTATATTACTGCCATATATATTTAATTATACAGTAGATATATATGTGTGTGTATATAGTATACATATTAATTTATATACAAATTAATTAAGTATAGATCTATAAATAGAATTAGGTATACCTTTATTATATTTTATTTATACCCATACCTAATTAGGCAAACTGTAATTAGGCAAATACATTTATATTATGTATTTATAACAATATATAAAGTATTGTTAAATGTACCACCTGTACAGCATCTCCACCCCACATACCACTTTCTCTAATCCCACCAACTCATTTTCAGTATTATGTGTTGGCCAGGAGCTGGGCCAGTCTTTCCCAGCAATGTTAAGAGACGTCTGTTCCTGTGTCTAATAGCCCTGGCGTTTTATTCTCTTGAATTAAAAGATCTTTTAAAGGCCTTGGAACTGTAATTTCCTGCACCCAAAAGGCTAGATCACTAGATCCAAATGTTTTGTGGCTCTTAGATTGAGAAGTCAAGTTTTTCCTTGTCTGATAGTAAGGTAAAAATAAAAGCTGTGTTACTCTTTGACCTTTATTAATTTGTACAGTTTTGATAGGCAGTGAGATCAAGACTTTAATTTCTCAATATCATCAGAATCTACTACACCATGCACCAGCGAAATTTCTTTTCTTTCTTTTTTTTTTATTTAATTTTTTTTAAAAGAAAGCGAGCTACGCCCCAGGACAAATCTTACAATGTCCTCAGATAGGGGGCCAGCCACTCCGGTTGGAATTGGAGTAAGCGGCACATCAGGGGTTAATATTGTTATTAAATCTCCTTGCCTTTTCGCTTTTCTCCTAGCCTGGGTGAGACCCCCCTGAGGGAGTTTTCTCCAAGGAGCACGCTCTGCATATTGTGTACTAAAAGCTCCTTTGTTTAAAAAACTTTTTATCTTCCTCAGTCTTAGGCAACACTTTGGGAGGCTTTGGGGGCAAAGTGGGGAACTCCTGGGTCCTGGGAGGCACAATCGAAGGTGGTGGCAGTCGCCTTAAATCAGAAAGTGGTGGATAAGTTTTTTAAAGGTTTGCGCAGAGGGGGAGGGAGCTCGCCAGGGCTCTCGGCCGCAGCGTCCTGTAAGCCCTCTCCTTCCTCGGGAGGTAGACCACTTTCTCCCTCCTTTTTTTTTTTTTCAATGGCAGAAAATATGATCTGTGCAGTAAATGGAGACTCACCACCATCCACCTCTATAGCCTCCCCCATAGTCTATTTAACAGCCTCGTGACGGAGGTCCAGGACATTTCTAATCATATTCCACAGTCAATAAATATTTGTCTATTCTTAGATGCAGAGAAATCCATTTTTAATTTTTTTTAATTTTAGAGAATATTTTTATCTATTTTGTAACCTCTTTACCCTGGCTAAACTGCAGAGGGGACTAGAAAAGAAGCCTCAAGGTGAGGATCGAGTTCATCCTTGGGACTAGAGAAAATCCTTCTCCGGGAAACTCCTAGCGGTGGCCCTTTACCCCGACATGGAGGAGGAGGCATAGGGGGATGGGAGCGTCCCGAAGTTTTCCTCTTCTGTTCCGGAGATCCTTTAACTGTTTGGTAACTAAATCTTACGAACTGTCTGATCGGGGATGTTTCCCTCAACCTCCTAGGAGCGGATGGTCTGATTAGGGATGTTTTCTTAAACTTTTAGGAGCATCTTTAGCTTAAAAAAAAAAAAATCCTCATCAGAATGGCATCGAGCTTCTGTTTCCTCTAAACCTTTTTCAAATTGAGGGGAGAGCTGATCTTTCTTTTCATCCCTATCTTTTACATGCTCATTGGCAGTCATAGCGGCTAGCCATTCATTTAGCTGTCGATAGCTAGGTATAGCCTCTTCATTTTCACTTTTCTTTATAACAGGTACCTTTTCAGATTTGCTTTTTTGTTTAACAGGTACTTTTCCAACTTTACTTTCCTCTTTAACAGGTACCTTTTCAAATTCATGAGCTGGATCTAAAACATCTCTAGTCATATTCCACAGAGGAAAGGTGTAAGTAGGGATTTTTTCCAAACGTTGCTGAGCACAATAAGCTCTTAGCTGTTTTCCTAGTTTTTTCAAGATATCTAGGTTAACAGTGCCTTGTTGTAGAAACCAAGGGCAGTGGTCTTGTACAAATGTAAAAAATGATTGAATGGAAGATTTTTTAACCTTGATTCTTCTTTTACTTAATAACTGTAAAATTACTCCTATAAAGAGCTGTCTTTCATTTGATTCAGTGTTGCCCATGTCAGAAACTTAAGGATAGTAAAAGATTTTGCTTTTAGCTATCTAAAGATTAGGCCTTTTTTGTCAGCCTTTTTAGAAACCGTTTTTTCTCTCTAACTCTTCAACACTTCCCACTCCTCTCGCCCTGTCTATTCTACAGGGGGATCTGCAGCCCCCTAAGTGGGATCCTATCTGTCACGAAAACTGAACACTGGGGGAATGGGGTTGGGGATTTACCTTCGAAATGCCTGTCTCGGGCGCCACCTGCAGAGGTCCAGCCCCAGCTGATCCAGGGTATTCGAAGGGAAGATGGAGTAGGCGACCTATTTATATATTTATTTATTCATCAAAGATATAAAGAGTAATAGAATGAGGATAGCTCAGTAGGAAAATTCAGTGGAGAAAAGCAGCTGAGTAGCTTGGTTTACGCGGAAAATCAATATAACCCGTTACACCAGGTTAGCTCTGACCACGGAGGCTGCAAGTGCCCTCTAGAATAGAGGAAGGTGCCCCACCTTAGACACCTTATCGAGTGGGTCTTCGAAGCCCAGGCAAATAAATGGTTGCAGAGGATATCTGCGCTCCAGATGGACACTCATCTGAAAATTGAGGGGAATAATGACATGGGGAGACCAAGCGTTGGCGAGCAAGGCCCGTAGCTTTATTTTCAACACAGGTTTTAATACCCTAAGTTACACATAGAGGATAATAGGGGATGCAAAGTCAGCAGTCTTTAATCCTTATCAAAAACCAGGGTTTCTTTTCTGCAGATTTATCGTATAAAAATGGTTTAGATGATTTACATCATCTTCTGGCCAGAAGACTTATTAACATTTTATGACTCTTGACAAAGACTTATCAACCATAAGAGTTATTTTCTCTAAGAGTAATTGTTTAAGGTTTGGCGCCATCTTGCGAAGATAAAATTGCATTCCTATAGGGAGGATGTGTAATGGGTTTACAACAAAGAAAAGAATTTATTACCTTAAGGGTCTAAAGTTACCAACATCAAGGCCACTACTTATTTTTTCTACATACCAACTATATTAATTAGCACACATTCAAGGATACAATTCAGGGGATGTGGAAACTTGGCAAAAAGCATTGGTTCATCAATGAAATCTTTTACTAGTTTTATTCTGACAGTTTCTAACTCTCTGAGAGGCTCTAAGCTATTTGAATATCTTAAACTTCCCGTGCGTCTCGAGGCTGGGAGACTGTACACAATCGTATGCATAGCTGTAGGAGACCGGGTAAACTTGTCAGGCGAGTTAGAAAACCATCTGAGGGGTTTGGATTTAAACACTACTAATTGCCCAGGAACATTATTAGTTGGAGCTGTAAGTTAGCTCTTTGACAGAGAGAGTGAGATGTTGGTGGGGGACATCCCCAGTAATGTCAGAGGTGAGAGAACAAAGCAATAAAGAAGGCAGACTTTGGTTTTTGGGGGTAGATGCTGAAGAATATACGGGGGAACTCCCGGAGGCTCGATCCCGCCTTTGCGTATGCCGAGACTCTTTCCTCATGACATTTGTCACGAGTGGAATGTCTCTCGCTGGCTCCCGGCAATCTTCCATTGCACCAAACGCAGTGGAGTCCCGAGAGGCCCCTCCCAACACCACAGTATCAGTGTCTTCTCAGAGGCACCCTGAGCAACTCCCTGAGGTCACCGGCACAAGTTGAGGGAACACAGGGTATCCTGCCGCAACACGAGAAAGACCTCAAGAGTCTGTCTTCAACGCGTCTTGAGGCCGGATTCCCCTACCATGACTCGAGAGCAATGACACGCTCCCCCTCGCCATGCGCATGGACACCTGACTTCCCTGGCGCCACATGAGAGGCTCCCTGAGCTCCCCGTCATACCTCGTGAGAAACCCCACACTGGCGCCACAGCTCGGGAAAACCCACGAGACGCCACGGTCATCGCGAGATTGGGGACTTCTTTTCCTGCCTGACCTGGAGAGCAATCCCTGGTCCTTTCTCCAAACTTCACAGGAGGCTTTACTCCCTTTAGGCCACTCAATGGGCTCCAAGAGATACCTGTCGCGACTTGAGAGGAGAGCAGAGTACTTTGTTTCCCCTCGAGATGAGGCCTTACCTCGGGTGAGTCTGGAATGCAACCCCGAGATCCCTGTTGCCCCTGGAGAGGAACATTATGTCCTGGACAAAAGCCTAGATGAGGTCTATTTTGCCCTACAGTGACTCGAGAGCAACACCCATCTCTCCCTCGCAATTTGAATGAAGATTGGTCTTCACTGGGCCAACACAAGAGGAAGTCTGAATTTCCCGTTGTAACTCGAGAATCCCGCCCCAACTCTTAAAAACCACGTGGTTCCCCATTCATCGCAATATGAGGCCTTTGCCCGCTACAGAGTCTCAAGAGAAGTCCCATGTTTCGTCATAAAGTTCGAAATGCTACTTGGCACCCTTGATGTGACCCCAAAAGTTCCCCAATATACCGGTCTCACTCCAAGGGAACACCGAAGTTCCTGGCACCACTTCATTTGAGCCCCTTCTCCCCTCCTGATCACGGCAGGAAGGTCGATTCCCCTGCTTTGTCTAGAAGGGGTTCCCGACCTTCATGGCGCACCTCAGGATGAGGCCAGTCTCACGAAGAAATTCGAGATGTAAGCTCGTGTTGGTGCCACGTGCCAAAAGACCCCGATTTCTCGGTCTTGCTCTTGATAAGAACCCGATGCCCGGACACCTCTTCTAAGGCAACCCTGCGGATGAAGGCACTACACGAGGGGGCACTGGCAACCCTGTTCATCGTCCGTAAATCCCACAGGATCCACATACAGCTCCACAACTGGCCTGTCACCCCTTAAAAAACGAGAGAGGCAAGCGGAGTTCCCTTCCTCAGACAAGACGAAGCCTGAGTATCCAATCCCAACTCTGCAGGCACGCTTCGATCTGAGTCAGAAATGTAGAGGAAACCTGAGGTTCCTGCCTCAACCCGAGATGAGGCCCTCTTCCATTAAAACAAACCCAGTGGAGTCCCGAGAGGCCCCTCCCATCTCCACAGTATCCCTGACTTCTCATAGGCATTCTGAGAAGCTCCTTGAGGCCACCGGCAAAAGTCGAGGGAAATAAGGGTTTCCTGCCACAACCGAAGAAAGACCTCGAGAGTCCTTCTTCAATGCGTCTTGAGGTCAGATTCCCCTACCATGGCTCGAGAGCAATAACGCGCTCCCCCTCGCCATGCACATGGAGACCTGACTTCCCTGGCGCCACATGAGAGGTTCCCTGAGCTCCCCGTCGTACCTCGTGTGAAAACCCACACTGGCGCCGCAGCTCGAGAAAACACACAAGACCCCTCCGTCATCGCGAGATGAGGGCCATCTTTTCCTGCATGGCCTGGAGAGCAGTCCCAAGTCCTCTCTCCAAACTTCACAGGAGGCTTGACTCCCTTTAGGCCACAAAGTGGGCTCCAAGAGGTGCCCGTCGCAACTCGAAAGGAGAGCGGAGTCCTTTGCTTCCCTTCGACACGAGGCCTGACTCCCTGGGTGAGTCTGGAATGCAAACCTGAGATCCCTGTGGCCCTTGGAGAGGAACATTAGGTCCTGGACACAAGCCTAGATGAGGTCTCCTTTGCCCTGCAGTGACTCGAGCGCAACCTCCAGCTCTCCCTCGCAACTCGAATGGATGATTGGACTTCCCTGGCCCAACACAAGAGGAAGCCTGAAATCCCCGTCGTAACTCGAGAATCCCGCCGCAACTCGAGAAAAACCACGTGGCTCCCCCGTCATCGCAAGATGAGGCCCTTGGCCGCTACAGCGTATCAAGAGAAGTCCCACGTTCCATCCTGAAGTACAAAACGGTACTTGGCACCCTTGATGCGACCCCCAAAGTTCCCTGACATACCGGTCTCACTAGAGGGAAACACCAAAGTTCATGGCACCACTTCCTGTGAGCCCCTTCACCCCTCCTGATCGCGACAGGAGGGTCGACTCCCATGCTTTGTCTGCAAGGGGTTCCCGACATTCCCCGCGAACCTCCGGATGAGGCCGGTCTCATGAGGAAATTCAAAAAGTAGCCTCATGGTTGGTGCCACATGTTGAAAGATCCCGAATTCCCGGTCCACTCTAGATAAGAACCTGACGCCCGGACATCTCTTCGAAGGCAACCCTGTGGATGAAGGCACAACACGAAGGGACACTGACATCCCCATGCATCGTCTGGAAAAACCCGCCGATTCCACTCACAGCTCCAAATGTGGACTGTCACCCCGTGAATAACTCGAGAGGCAAGTGAAGTTGCATTCCTTCACACAAGACGAGGCCTTACCCTCCTGGCCCAACTCTTCAGGGACCCTGCGATCGGAGTCAGAAATGGAGAGGAACCCTGAGGTTCCTGCCTCAACTAGAGAAGAGGCCCTCTTCCATTGAACCAAACTCAGTGGTGTCCCGAGAGGCCCCTCCCAACACCACAGTATCCCTGAATTCTCAGAGGCTCCCTGAGAAGCTACCTGAGGTCACTGGCACAAGTCGAGGGAACCCAGAGTTTCCTGAAGTAACCCGAGAAAGACTTGGAGAGTCCTTTTTCAACGTCTCTTGATGCCCGATTCCCCTACCATGACTCCAGAGCAAGGACGCGCTCCCCTCGCCACAAGCAGGAAAACTGACTTCCCTAGTACCACACAAGAGGCTCCCTGAGTACCCCATCGTACCTCGTGAGAAAACCCACAGTGGCGCCGCAGTTCAAGAAAAACCACAAGATGCCCCTGTCAAGGAGAGATGGGGGCCTTCTTTTCCTGCCTGACCTGGAGAGCAATCCCTGGTCCTCTCTCCAAACTTCACAGGAGGATTGACTCCCTTTAGGCCACTCAGTTGGGTCCAAGAAATACCCGGTGCGACTCGAGAGGAGAGCGGAGTCCTTTGCTTCCCTCGAGACGAGGCCTGACTCCCCGGGTGAGTTTGGAATGCAACCCCGAGATCCCTGTCGCCCCTGGAGTGGAACATTATGTCCTAGACACAAGCCTAGATGAGGTCTATTTTGCCCTACAGTGATCGAGAGCAACCTCCATCTCTCCCTCACAATTTGAATGGAAGATTGGGCTTCCCACGGTCAACACAAGAGGAAGTCTGAATTTCCCATCGTAATTCGAGAATTCAGCCTCAAGTCTTAAAAACCATGTGGTTCCCCCTTCATCACAATATGAGGCCCTTGCCAGCTAGAGTCTCAAGAGAAGTCCCACGTTCCATCTTAATGTTCGAAATGCTACTTGGCACCCTTGATGCGACCCCAAAGTTCCCCAACATACCGGTCTCACTCCAGGGGAACACCGAAATTCCCGGTGTCTCCAGGGAAGTCCCATGTTCTGTCCTTAAGTGCGAAACGGTACTTGACACCCTTGATGCGACCGCAAAAGTTCCCCGACACGCTGGGTTCCCTCGAGGGGAACACCAAGGGTCCCGGCACCACTTCATCTGAGCCCCTTCTCCCCTCCTGATCGCGACAGGAGAGTCGATTCCCCTGCTTTCTCTGGAAGGGGTTCCCGGCCTTCCTGGTGCACCTCAGGATGAGGCCGGTCTCAGGAGGAAATTCGAGACTAGCCATGTGTGAGGTGCCACGTGCCGAACGACACCGATTTTCCGGTCCGCTCTTGATAAGAACCCGATGCCCGGACCCCTCTACGAAGGCAACCCTGTGAGTGAAGGCACAACACGAAGGGGCACTGACAGCCCCGTGCATCATCCGGAAAAACCCGCAGGGTCTACACACAGCTCGACAAGGGGCCTGAGACTCCCGGAACAACTCGAGAGGCAACCAGAATTCCATTCCTCAGACAAGACGAGGCATGAGTCTCCTGTCCCAACACTGCAGGGACCGTGCAGTCGGAGTCAGCATCGGAGAGGAAGCCTGAGGTTCCTGCCTCCCCTCGAGATGAGGCCCTCTTCCATTGCGCCGAACCCAGCAGAGTCCCGAGAGGCCCTGCCAACTCCACAGCATTCCTCACCTCTCAGAGGCACCCTGGTAAGTTCCCTATAGTCCCCTGCAGAAGTCGAGGGAAACGAGGGTTTCCCGCCGCCACCCGAGAAAGACCTCGAGAGTCCTTCTTCAATGCGTCTTGAGGCCCTAGCCACTTCCCATGACTCGAGAGTGATGACCAGCTCCTCCTCGCCATGCGCATGGAGACATGAGTTCCCTGGTGCCGCACGAGAGGCTCCCTGAGGTCCTCGTTGTGCCTCGTGAGAAAACCCCCACGGGCGCCGCAGCTCGAGGAAACCCATGAGATGCCCCCGTCATCGCGAGATGAGGGCCTTCTTTTCCTGCCTGACCTGGAGAGCAATCCCGAGTCCTCTCTCCAAACTGAAGAGGAGGCTCGACACCCTTGAGTCCACTCATTGGGCTCCAAGAGATCCGTGTCGCGACTTGAGAGGAAAGTGGAGTCCTCTGCTTCCCCTCGAGGTGAGGCCTGACTCCCCGGGGGAGTCTGGAATGGAAACCCGAGATCTCTGTCTTCCCTTGAGAGGAATATTAGGTCCTGGACACACGCCTCGATGAGGTCTCTTTGGCCCTGTAGTGACTCGAGCAGAACCCCCAGCTTTCCCTCGCAACTCCAGGGGAAGATTGGGCTTCCCAGGGCCAACCCAAGAGGAAGCCTGAAATCCCTGTCGTTTTCGAGAATCCAGACGCAACTCGAGAAAAACGACGTGGTTCCAACGTCTTCACAGGATGAGGCCCTTGCCCGCTACAGCGTCTCCAGGGAAGTCCCATGTTCCGTCCTGAAGTGGGAAACGGTACTTGGCTCCCTTGATGCGACCCCTAAATTTCCCTGAAATGCCGGGTTCCCTCGAGTGGAACACCTAGAGTCCCGGCCCCACTTCATCTGAGCCCCATCTCCCCTCCTGATCGCGACAGGAGAGTCGATTCCCCTTCTTTGTGTGGAAGGTGTTCCCGGCCTTCCCGGCGCACCTCAGGATGATGCTGGTCTCACGAGGAATTTCGAGATGAGCCACGTGGGTGGTGCCACATGTCGAACGACCCCGATTTCCCGGTCTGCTCTTGAAATGAACCTGATGCCCGGACACCTCTTTGAAGGCAACCCTGTGGGGGAAGGCACAAAACGAAGGGGCAATGACACCCCCGTGCATCTTCTGGAAACACCCGCAGGTTCCACACACAGCTCGACAAGGGGCCTGAGACCCACTGAACGACTCGAGAGGCAAGCAGAGTTCCATTACTCAGACAAGACGAGGCCTGACTCTCCTGTCCCAACCCTGCAGGGACCCTGCGGTCGGAGTCAGAAATGGAGAGGAAGCCTGAGGTTCCTGCCTCCAATCGAGATGAGGCCCTCTTTCATTTCGTCAAACCTAGTGGAGTCCCGAGAGGCCCCTCTAACTCCTCAGTATCCCTCACCTCTCAGAGGCACCTGGGAAGTTCCCTAAGGTCCCCGGTAGAGGTCGAGGGAAACGAGTGTTTCCCGCCCCAACCCAAGAAAGACCTCGAGAGTCCTTCTTAAATGCGTCTGGAGGCCCTAGTCCCTCCCATGACTCCAGAGCAATGACGCGATCTGCCTGGCCACACGCATGGAGGCCTGACTTCTCTGGCGCCGCACGAGAGGCTCCCTGAGCTCCCCATCATATCTCGTGAGAAACCCCACACTGGCGCCGCAGCTCGAGAAAACCCATGAGACGCTCCCGTCATCACGAGAGGAGGGCCATCTTTAACTGAATGGTATGCAGATCAAGCGTGAACTTTCTGTCCAAGCTACACAGGACGCTTGACTCCCTTTAGGCCACTCATTGGGCTCCAAGAGTTACACGTCGCGACTCGAGAGGATAGTGGAGTCCTTTGCTTCCACTCGAGACGAGGCGTGACCCACCGGGTGAGACTGGAATGCGACCCCGATATCCCTGTTGCCCCTGGAGAGGAACACTACGTCCTGGACCCAAGCCTAGATGAGGACTCTTTGCCCTGAAGTGACTCGAGAGCAACCCCCAGCTCTCTCTGACAAGTTGAATGGAAGATTGGACTTCCTGGGCCAACACAAGAGGAAGCCTGAATTCCCCGTCGTAACTCGAGAATCCCGCCGCAACTCGAGAAAAACCACGTGTTTCCCTAGTCATCGCAATATGAGGCCCTTGCCCGCTAGAGCATCTCCAGAGAATTCCCACGTTCCGTCTTGAAGTGCGAAACTGTACTTGGCACCCTTGATGCGACCTCAAAAGTGCCGTGACATACCGGTCTCACTCGAGGGGACCACCGAGGTTCCCGGCACCACTTCATCTGAGCCCCTTCTCCCCTTCTGATCGAGACCGGTGTGTCGATTCCCCTGCTTTGTCTGCAAGGGTTCCCTACCTTCCCGGCGAACCTCAGGATGAGGCCGGTCTCCCGAGGAAATTCGAGACGTAGCCTCGTGGGTGGTACCACATGCTGAAAGACCCCAATTTTCTGGTACGCTCTTGAAAAGAACCCGATGCCCGGACACCTCTTTGAAGGCAACCCTGTGTATGAAGGCACAACAAGAAGGGGCACTGGTACCCCTGTGCATCGTCCGGAAAAACCCGCAGGTTCCACACACAGCTCAACAAGTGGCCTGTCACTCCGTGAACAACTCGAAAGGCAAGCGGAGATCCATTCCTCCACGGAAGACGAGGCGTGACTCTCTTGTCAGTACTCGGCAGGTACTCTGCGACCCGAGTCAGAAATGGAGAGGACCCCTGAGGTTCCTGCCTCCATTCGAGATGAGGCCCTCTTCGATTGCACCAAACCCAGTTGAGTAACGAAAGGCCCCTCCCAAATCCACAGTGTCCCTGACTTCTCAGAGGCACCCTGAGAAGTTGCCTGAGGTCACCGACACAAGTCGAGGGAACCCAGGGTTCCCTGCCGCAACCCGAGAAAGACCTCGAGAGTCCTTCTTCAATGCGTCTTGAGGCCCGATTCGCCTACTATAACTCGAGAGCAATCACGCACTCCCCTTCACCACACGCACGGAGACCTGACGTCCCTAGCACCACACGAGAGGCTCTCTGAGCTCCCCGTCGTACCTCGTGAGAAATCTGATACTGGCGCCGCAGCTGGAGAAAACCCACGAGACGCTCCCGTCATCGCGAGATGAGGGCCTTTTTTCCTGCATGGCCAGGAAAACAATCCCGTGTCATCTCTCTAAACTCCATAGGAGGCTTCACTCCCTTTACGCCACGCAGTGGGCTCCAAGAAATATCCGTCGCGACTCGACAGGAGAGCGGAGTCCTTTTTTGCCCCTCAAGACGAGGCCTGACTCTCTGGGTGAGTCGAGAATGCAACCCCGAGATCCCTGTCGGCCCAGTAGTGGAACACTAGGTCCTGGACACAAGCGTAGATGAGGTCTATTTTGCCCTGCAGTGACTGGAGAGCAATCCCCGGTTCTAACTTGCAACTCGAATGGAATACTGGATTTTCCTGACGCCACACAAGAGGCTCCCTGAAATCCCTGTGGTACTTCATGAGACACGCCACACTGGCGCCGCAGCTCGAGAAAACCCACGAGACGCCACCGTCATCTCGAGATGAGGGCCTTCTTTTCCTGCATGGCCTGGAGTCCAATCCCGAGTCCTCTCTCCAAACTCCACAGGAGGCTTGACTCCCTTTAGTACTCACATTGGGCTCCAAGAGATACCCATCGCGACTCGAGACGAAAGCGGAATTCTTTGCTTACCCTCGAGGTGAGAACTGACTCCCCGGATGAGTCTGGAATGCAAACCCGAGATCCCTGTCGCCCCTGGAGAGCAACATTAGATCCTGGACACAAGCCTAGATTAGGTCTCTTTTGCGTGGCAGTGACTCTAGCGCAATCCCCAGCTCCCCCTCGCAACCCGAATGGAAGATTGGATTTCAAGGCCAACAAGAGGAAGCCTAAATTCCCGGTCATAACTCGAGAATCCCGCCGCAACTCGAGCAAAACCACTTGGTTCTCCCGGCATCGCAAGATGAGGCCCTTGCCTGCTACAGCGTTTCAAAAGATGTCCCAGGTTCCGTCTTGAAATGCGAAACGGTACTTGGCACCCTTGATGCGACCCCAAAAGTCCCCCAACACGCCGGTCTCACTCAAGGGGAACACCGAGGTTCCCGGCACCACTTCATTTAAGCCCCTTGTCCCCTCCTGATCGTGACCGGTGGGTCGATTCCCCTGCTTTGTCTGCAAGGGGGCCCGACCTTCCCTGCACAACTCAGGATGAGGCCGGTCTCATGGGGAAATTCGATACGTAGCTTTGTGGGTGGTGCCACTTGCTGAAAGACTCCAATTTCCCGGTCCGCTCTTGATAAGAATCCGATGCTCGGACACCTCTTGGAAGGCAGCCTTGAGTATGAAGGTACAACACGAAGGGGCACTAACACACCTGTGCATCATCCGGAAAAACGGGCAGGTTACATACACAGCTCGACAAGTGGCCTGTCACCTCGAGAACAACTCGAGAGGCAAGAGGAGTCCCATCCTCCAGAAAAGACGAGGCCTGACTCTCCTGTACCAACATGCAGGGACCTTGCGATCTGAGTCAGAAATGGAGAGGAACACTGAGGTTCCTGCTTCAACTCGAGATGAGTCCCTCTTATATTCCACCAAATGCAGAGGAGTCTCGAGAGGCCCCTCCAAACTGCACAGTATCCCTGACTTCTCAGAGGCACTCTGAGAAGCTCCCTGAGGTCGCAGGCACAAGTCAAGGGAACCCTGGGTTTTATGCAGTGACCCGAGAAAGACCTCGAGAGTCCTTCTTCAACCCGTCTTGAGGCTCGATTACCCTACCATGACTCGAGAGCAATGACGAACTCCCTCTAGCCATCTCATGGGGACCTGACTTCCCTGGCACCACACGAGAGGCTCCCTGAGCTCCCTCTCGTACCTCGTCAGAAACCCGGCACTAGCGCGGCAGTCTAGAAAACCCACAAGACGCCACCGTCATCGCGAGATGAGGGCCTTCTTTTCCTGCATGGCCTGGAGAGGAATCCCGAGTCCTCTATCCAAACACCACAGGAGGTTTGACTCCCTTTAGGGCACACAGTGGGCTCCAAGAGATACCCATCACGACTCAAAAGGACAGCGGAGTTCTTTGCTTACCCTCGAGACGAGGCCTGATTCCCCGGGTGAGTCTGGTATGCAAGCCCGAGATCCCTGTCGCCCCTAGGGACGAACATTAAGTCCTGGACACAAGCCTAGATGAGGTCTATTTTGCCCTGCAGTGACTCGAGGGCAATCCCCAGCTCTCCCTTGAAACTCGAATGGAAGATAGGACTTCCCTGGGCCAACACATGAGGAAGACTGTATTCCCCGTCGAAACTCGAGAATCCCGCCACAACTCGAGAAACGCCACGTGGTTCCCCCGTCATCGCAAGATGAGGCCCTTGCCCCCTACAGCGTCTCAAGAGAAGTCCCACGTTCCGTCTTGAAGTGCGAAACGGTATTGGCACCCTTGATGCGACCTCAAAAGTTCCTCAACACACTGGTCTGACTCGAGGAGAACACCGAGGTTCCCGGCACCACTACATCTGGGCCCCTTCTCCCCTCCTGATCGCGACAGGAGGGTCGATTCCCCTGTATTGTCTTGAAGGGGTTCCCGCCTTTCCCGGTGCATCTCAGGATGAGGCCGGTCTCACGAGGATATTCGAGACATAGCCTCGTGGATGGTGACACATGCCGAAAGATCCCGATTTCCCAGTTCGCTCTTGATAAGATCCCAATGCCCGGACACCTCTTTGAAGATAACCCTTTTGATGAAGGCACAACACGAAGGGGCACTGACACCCCCGGGTATCATCCGGAGAAACCCGCAGGTACCACACACAGCTCGAGAAGTGACCTGTCACCCCATGAACAACTGGAGAGGCAAGCAGAGTTCCATTCCTCCACACAAGACGAGGCCTGACTCTCCTGTTCGAACTCTGCAGCGAAACTGCGATCCGAGTCAGATCTGGCCCAGGGGAAGTCAGGAGAGGAAACATGAGTTTCTTGCCTCCACTCGAGATGAGGCCCTCTTCCATTGCACCGAACCCAGTGGAGTCCCGAGAGGCCTCTCCCAACTGCACAGTATCCCTGACTTCTCAGAGGCACCCTTAGACCTTCCTGAGATCACCGGCACAAGTCGAGGGAACCAAGGGTTTCCTGCCCCAACCCGTAAAAGACCTCGAGAGTCCTTCTTCAACGCGTCTTGAGGTGCGATTCCCCTACCATGACTCGAGAGCAATGACGCGCTCCCCCTAGCCACGCGCATAGAAACCTGACTTCCCTGGCGCCACAGGAGAGGCTCCCTGAGCTCCCCATTATACCTCGTGAGCAACACCACACTGGAGCCGCAGCTCGAGAATACCCATGAGACGCCCCAGTCCTCACGAGATGAGGGCCTTCTGTTGCTGTATGGCCTGGAGAGCAATCCTGAGTCCTCTCTCCAAACTCCACAGGAGGCTTGACTCATTTTAGGCCACACAGTGAGCTCCAAGATATACCCGTCGCGACTTGACAGGAGAGCGGTGTCCTTGGCTTCCCCTCGAGACGAGGCCTGACTCCCCGGGTGAGTCGAGAATGCAATGCTGAGATCGCTTTCGCCCCAGCAGAGAACATTAGGTCCTGCACACAAGCCTAGATGAGGTCTATTTGGCCCTGCAGTGTCTCGAGAGCAATCCCCAGTTCTAACTCACAATTCGAATGAAAACTGAACTTCCCTGGGCCAGTTGAAGAGGAAGCCTGAATTCCCGGTTGTAACTCGAGAATCCTGCCCCAACTCAAGAAAAACCACGTGGTTCCCCCGTCATCGAAAGATGAGGCCCTTGCCCGCTACAGCGTCTCAAGAGAAGTCCCACGTTCCGTATTGAAGAGCGAAAAGTTACTTGGAACCCTTGATGTGACCCCAAAAGTTCCCCGACATACCAGTCTCACTTGAGGAGAACACTGAGGTTCCCGGCACCACTTCATCTGAGACTCTTCTCCCCTCTTGATCGCGACAGGAGGATCGATTCCCCTGCTTTGTCTGGAAGGCGTTCCCGACCTTCCTGGCGCACATCAAGATGAGGCCAGTCTCACGAGGAAATTCGAGACATAGCCTCGTGGGTGGTGCGGCATGCCAAAAGACCCCGATTCCCTGGTCCGCTCTTGATAAGAACCCGATGGCAGAACCCAACTCGTAGGCAATCCTGTGGATCAAGGCACAACACGAAGGGGCAGTGACACCCCGGTGCATCGTCCAGAAAAACCCGCAAGTTCCACATACAAATCGACAAGTGGCCTGTCACCCCATGAACAACGCGAGAGTCAAGCGGAGTTCCATTCCTCCACACAAGACGAGGCCTGACTCTCCTGTCCCAACTCTGCAGGGACTCTGCGATCCGAGTCAGATCCGGCGCATTCGAAGCCAGGAGAGGAACCCTGAGGTTCCTGCCTCAACTTGTCATGAGGCCCTCTTCCATTGCACCAAACCCAGTGGAGTTCCGAGAGGCCCCTCCCAACTCCACAGTGACCCTGACTTCTCAGAGGCACGCTGAGAAGCTTCCTGAGGTCACTGGCATAAGTCGATGGAACCCAGGGTTTCCTGCTGCAACCCAGGAAAGACCTCGAGAGTCCTTCTTTAACACGTCTTCAGGCCCAATTCCCCTACCATGACTCGAGAACAATGACGGGCTCCCTCTCACCACGTGCATAGAGACCTGACTGCCCTGGCACCACGTGAGAGGCTCACTGAGCTCCCAGTCTTACTTCGTGAGAAACCCCACACTAGCGCCACAGCTCGAGAAAACCTACGAGACGCCCCAGTCATTGGGAGATGAGGGCCTTCATTTCATGCATTCCCTGGAGAGCAATCCCGTGTCCTCCCTCCAAACACCAGAGGAGGTTTGACTCCCTTTAAGCCACTCAGTGGGCTCCAAGACATACCCGTCCGACTCGAGAGGAGAGCAGAGTCCTTTGCTTCCCCTCGAGACGAGGCCTGACTCCAAGGTGAGTCTGGAATGCAACCCCGAGATTTCTGTCGAGCCTTGACATGAACATTAGGTCCTGCACACAAGCCTTGGTGGGGTCTCTTTTGCCTTCAGTGACTAGAGCGCACCTCCAGCTCTTCCTCGAATCTCGAATGGAAGATAAGACTTTTGTGGGCCAACACAAGAGGAAGCATGAATTCCCTGTGGTAACTCAAATATCCCACCGCAACTCGAGAAAAACCAAGTGGTTCCACAGTCATTCCAAGATGAGGCCCATGCCCGCTGGAGCACCCCAAGAGAAGTCCAACGTTCCATTTTGAAGAGCGAAACGGTACTTGGAACGCTTTATGCGACCCCAAAAGTTACCCGACATACCTGTCTCACTTGAGGGAAACACCGAGGTTCCCAGCAGCACTTCATCTGAGCCACTTCTCCCCTCCTGATCGCCACAGGAGGGTCGATTCCTCTGCTTTGTCTGGAAGAGTTTCATGACCTTCGCGGCACACTTCAGGATGAGGCCGGTTTCATGAGGAAATTCGAGACAACCCACGTGGGTGGTGCCAAATGCTGAACGACCCCGATATCCCGGTCCGCTCTTCATAAGAACCCGATGCCCGGACACCTCTTCAAAGGCAACCCTGTGGATGAAGACACAAAACGAAGGGTCACTGACACCCCCGTGCATCGTCTGGAAAAACCTGCAGATTCCACACACAGTTTGACAAGGGGCCTGAAACCCCATGAACAACTCGAGAGGCAAGCGGAGTTCCATTCCTCAGAAAAGACGTAGCCTGACTCTCCTGTCCCAACTCTGCAGGGACCCTGATGTCGGAGTCCGAAACAGAGAGGAAGTCTGAGGTTCCTGCCTCCCCTCGAGATGAGCCTCTCTTCCATTGCGACAAACCCAGCGGAGTCCCGAGAGGCACCGCCAACTCCACAGTATCCCTCAACTCTCAGAGACACCCTGGGAAGTTCCCTAAGGTCCCCGGCAGAAGTCGAGGGAAACGACTTTTTCCCGCCACAACCCGAGAAATACCTCGAGAGTCCCTCTTCAACGCGTCTTGAGGCCCTAGTCCCCTCCCATTACTCGAGAGCCACAACGCGCTCCTCCTCGCTACGCGCAGGGAGACCTGACTTTCCTGGCGCCGCACGAGAGGCTCCCTGAGATCCTCGTCGTGCCTCGCGAGAAAACCCCCACGGGCGCCGCAGCTCAAGGAAACCCCTGAGACGCCCCCATCCTCGCGAGGTGAAGGGCCTTCTTTTCCTGCATGGCCTGGAGAACAATCCCGAGCCCTCTCTCCAAAATGAAGAGGAGGCTTGACTCCATTGACGCCACTAGGGGGCTCCAAGAGATCCGCGTCGCGACTCGGGAGGACAGCGGAGTCCTTTGCTTCACCTCGAGACGAGGACTGACACCCAGGTGGATCCTGGAATGCAACCACGAGATGCCTGCCTTCCCTGGAGAGGAACATTAGGTCCTGGACACAAGCCTAGATGAGGTCTCTTTGGCCCTGCAGTGACTCGAGCGCAACCCCCAGCTTTCCCTCGCCAATTGAATGGAAGACTGGGCTTCCCAGGGCCAACAGAGGAGGAAGCCTGTAATCCCCATCGTCACTCGAGAATCCCGCCGCAACTCGAGAAAAAACACGTGGTTCCAACGTCTTCGCAAGATGAGGCCCTTGCCCACTACAGCGTCTTAGGGGAAGTCCATGTTCCGCCCTGAAGTGCGAAACAGTACCTGACACCCTTCGTGCGACCCCCAAAAGCTCCCCGACACGCCGGGTACCCTCGAGGGGAACACCGAGGGTCCCGGCACAGCTTCATCTGAGCCCGTTCTCCCCTCCTGATCACGAGAGGAGAGTCGATTCCCCTGCGTGGTTCAGAAGGGGTTCCCGGCCTTCCCGGTGCACCTCAGGATGAGGCCGATCTCACAGGGAAATTCGAGACGAGCCACGTGGGTGGTGCCACATGACAAATGCCCCCGATTACCCGGTCCGCTTTTGAGAAGGACCCGAGCCTGGACCCCTCTTCTAAGGCAACCCTGTGGGTGAAGGCACAACACGAAGGGGCACTGCCACCCCCGTGCATCATCCGGAAAGACTCGCGGGTTCCACACACAGCTCGACCAGGGGCCTGAAAACCCCTGAGCAACTCGAGAGGCCAGCGGGGTTCCCTTCCTCAGACAAGACGAGGCATGACTCTCCTGTCCCAACTCTGCAGGGACCCTGTGGTCTGAGCCGAAACGGAGAGGAAGCCTGAGGTTCCTGCCTCCCCTCGAGGTGAGGCCCTCTTCCGTTGCGCCAGACCCAGCGGAGTCCCGAGAGGCCCCGCCAACTCCACAGGATCCCTCGCCTCTCAGAGGCACCCTGGGAAGTTCCCTAAGATCCCCGTCAGAAGGCGAGGGAAACGAGGGTTTCCCGCCGCCACCCGAGAAAGACCTCGAGAGTCCTTCTTCAATGCGTCTCGAGGCCCTAGTCCCCTCCCGTGACTCGAGAGCCATGACACGCTCCCCCTCGCCACGCGCATGGAGACCTGACTTCCCTGGTGCCGCACGAGAGGCTCCCTGAGATCCTCGTCGTGCCTCGGGAGAAAACCCCCACAGGCGCCGCAGCTCGAGGAAACCCCTGAGACGCCCCCGTCCTCGCGAGCTGAGGGCCTTCTATTCCTGCATGGCCTGGAGAGCAATCCCGGGTCCTCTCTCCAAACTGAAGAGGAGGCTGGACTCCCTTGAGGCCACTCAGTGGGCTCCAAGAAATCCGCGTCGCCACTCAAGAGGAGAGCGGAGTCCTTGGCTTCCCCTCGAGACGAGGCCTGACTCCCCGAGGGAGCCTGAAATGCAACCCCAAGATCCCTGCCTTCCCTGGAGAGGAATATTAGTTCCCGGACACACGCCTTGATGAGGTCTCTTTGGCCCTGCAGTGACTCGAGTGCTACCCCCAGATTTCCCTCGCTAATTGAATGGGAGATTGGGCTTCCCAAGACCAACCCAAGAGGAAGCCTGAAATCCTCGTCGAAACTCGAGAATCCTGCCGCAACTCGAGAAAAACCACGTGGTTTCAACGTCTTCGCAAGATGAGGCCCTTGCCCGGTACGGCGTCTCAAGGGAAGTCCCATGTTCCGTCGTGAAGTGAGACACGGTACCTGACACCCTTCATGCGACATCCAAAAGTTCCCCAACATGCCGGGTTCCCTTGAGGGGAACACCGAGAGTCCCGGCACCACTTCCTCTGAGCTCCTACTCCTCTCCTGTTCGCGACAGGAGAGTTGATTCCCCTGCGTGGTCTGGAAGGGGTTCCCGGCCTGCACGGCGCCCCTCAGGATGAGGCCGGCCTCGCGAGGAAATTCGAGACAAGCCCCGTGGCTGGTGCCCCATGTTGAACGACCCTGATTTCCCGGTCCGCAGTTGAGGAGAACCCGATGCCCGGACACCTCTTTGAAGGCCACCCTGTGAGTGAAGGAACAACACGAAGGGGCACTGACACTCCCGTGCATCGTCCGGAAACACCCGCGGTTTCCACACACAGCTCCACGAGGGGACTGAGACTCCCTGAGCATCTCGAGAGGCAAGCGGAGTTCCCTTCCTCAGACAAGACGAGGCCTGACTCTCCTGCCCCAACGCTGCAGGGACACTGCTGTCGGAGTACGAAACGGAGAGGAAGCCTGAGGTCCTGTCTCCCCTCGAGATGAGGCCATCTTCGATTGTGCCAAACCCAGAGGAGTCCCGAGATGGCCCACCAACTCCACAGCATCCCTCACCTCTAAGAGGAACCCTGGGAAGTTCCCTCAGTCACAGGGAGAAGTCGAGGAAACGAGGGTTTCCCGCCGCAAGCCGAGAAAGACCTCGAGAGTCCTTCTTCTACACGCCTTGATGCCCTAGTCCCCTCCCAGGACTCGAGAACAATGACGCGCTCCCCCTCGCCACGCTCATGGAGACCTGACTTCCCTGGCGCCGCACGAGAGGCTCCCTGAGAACCTCGTCGTGCATCGTGAGAAAAGCCCCACGGACGCCGCAGCTCGAGGAAACCCGTGAGAAGCCCCCGTCCTTGCGAGGTGAGGGCCTTCTTTTCCTGCTTTTCCTGGAGAGCAATCCCGAGTCCTCTCTCCAAACTGAAGATTAGGCTTGACTCCCTTGAGGCCACTCAGAGGGCTCCAAGAGATCCGCGTCGTTGTTCAAGAGAAGAGCGGAGTCCTTTGCTTCCCCTGGAGGCGAGGCCTGACTCCACGGGAGACTCTGGATTGCAACCCCGGGATCCCTGTCTTCCCTTGAGAGTACTACTAGGTCCTGGACACACGCCTAGATGATGTGTCCTGGGCCCTGCAGTGACTCGAGCGCAACCCCCAGCTTTCCCTAGCAACTCGAATGGAAGATGGGGCTTCCCAGGGCCAACCCAAGAGGAAGCCTGAAATCCCCGTCGTAACTCGAGAATCCCGCCGCAACTCGAGAAAAACCACGTGGTCCCAACGTCTTCGCAAGATGGGGCCCTTGCCCGCTAGGGCGTCTCAAGGGAAGTCTCACGTTTCGTCCTGAGTTGCGAAACGGTACCTGACACCCTTCATGCGACCTCCAAAATTTCCCAGACACGCCGGGTTCCCTCGAGGGGAACACCGAGGGTCCTGGCACCCCTTCATCTGAGCCCCTTATCCCCTCCTCATCACGACAGGAGAGTCGATTCCCCTGCGTATTCTGGAAGGGGTTCCCGGCTTTCACGGCACACCTCAGGATGAGGCCGGCCTCCTGAGGAAATTCGAGACGAGCCCCGTTGGTTGTGCCACATGCCGAACGACCCCGATTTCCCAGTCTGCTCTGGATAAGAACCCGATGCCCGGACACCTCTTCGAAGGCAACCCTGTGGGTGAAGTTACCATTCGAAGGGGCACTGACACCCCCGTGCGTCGTCCGGAAAAACCCGCGGTTTCCACACACAGCTCGACGAGGTGCGTGAGACACCCTGAGCAATTCGAGACGCAAGCGGAGTTCCCTTCCTCAGACAAGACGAGGCCTGACTCTCCTGTCCCAACTCTGCAGGGACCCTGTGGTTGGAGTCCGAAAAGGAGAGGAAGCCTAAGTTTTCTGTCTCCCCTCGAGATGAGGCCCTCTTCCATTGCGCCAAGCCCAGAGGAGTCCCGAGAGGCCCCGCCAACTCCACAGCATCCCTCACCTATCAGAGGCACCATGGGAAGTTCACTCAGGTCCCCGGCAGAATTCGAGGGAAATGAGGCTTTCCCGCCGCAACCCCAGAAAGACCTCGAGTGTCCTTCTTCAACGTGTCTGGAGGCCCTAGTCCTCTCCCATGACTGGAGAGCCATGACGTGCTCCCCCTCGCCACGCGCACAGAGACCTGACTTCCCTGGCACCGCACGAGAGGCTCCCTGAGATCCTCGTCTTGCCTCGTGAGAAAACCCCCACGGGCGCTGCAGCTCGAGGAAACCCCTGAGAAGCCCCCATCCTCGCGAGGTGAGGGCCTTCTTTTTCTGCCTGACCCAGAGCACAATCCCGAGTCCTCTCTCCAAACTGAAGAGAAGGCCTGACTCACTTGAGGCCACTCAATGGGCTCCAAGAGATCTGCATTGCGACTTGAGAGGAGAGCGGCATCCTTGGCTTGCCCTCGAGGCGAGGCCTGACTCCCCGGGGGAGTCTGGAACGCCACCCTGAGATCCCTGTCTTCCCTTGAGAGGAACGTTAAGTCCCGGACACAGGCCTAAATGAGGTCTCTTTGGCCCTGCAGTGACTCGAGTGCAACCCTCAGCTTTCCCTCGCAACTCGAATGGAAGATTAGGCTTCCCGGGGCCAACACAAGAGGAAGCCTGAAATCCCCGTCGTAACTCTAGAATACCGCCGCAACTCGAGAAAATCCACATGGTCCCAACGTCTTCGCAAGATGAGGCCCTTGCCCGCTACGGCGTCTCAAGGGAAGTCCCAGGTTCTGTCCTGAAGTGCGAAACGGTACCTGACTCCTTTCATGCAACCCCCAAAAGTCCCCCACACGCCGGTTTCCCTCGAGGGTAACACCGAGGGTTCCGTCTCCACTTCATCTGAGCCCCTTCTCCCCTCCTGATGGCGACAGGAGAGTCGATCCCCCTGCGTTGTTTGGAAGGGTCCCCGGCTTTCCCAGCACACCTCAGGATGAAGCCGGCCTCACTAGGAAATTTGAGACTAGCCCCGTGGGTGGTCCCACATGCCGAAAGACCCTGATTTCCCTGTCCGCTCTTGAAAAGAACCCGAGGCCAGGACACCTCTTCGAAGGCAACCCAGTGGGTGAAGGCACAACACGAAGGGGCACTGTCACCATCGTGCATTTCCGGAAACACCCGCAGGTTCCACACACAGCTCAACAAGGGGCCTGAGCCCCCCTGAGCACCTCGAGAGGCAAGCGGAGTTCCCTTCCTCAGACAAGACGATTCCTGACTCTCCTGTCCCAACTCTGCAGGGACCCTGCGGTCGGAGTCTGAAACGGAGAGGAAGCCTGAGGTTCCTGCCTTCCCTGGAGATGAGGCCCTCTTCCATTGCGCCAAACCCAGCGGAGTCCTGAGAGGCCCCGCCAACTCCACAGCATCCCTCATCTGTCAGAAGCACACTGGGAAGTTCCCTAAGGTCACCGGTAAACTTTTATTGCACAAGGTCCCCATGAAAAGGCCCACGCAGCAGGACAGCCACAGATTCTGTCTGCCATTAAAGGGCAGTAAGGTGCCCTCCCCCCTTCTTTGCTGCCTCGGCGGCCACCAGGGTGCAATTCGCGTACCCTTCCCTTTCCCATCCTAGCAGGTGCTCCAGGGCCCGCTGGCCTACAAAGTGCCAGAAGCAGGGCTGGGCCAGCCGGCCAGAATTCAGGGTTATGTCCCTTGGACTTCCAGCGGACACTAGGCTGCTTGGGAAAACCGCGCAGACTCTGAGGTTTTTCAGCAGAGGGGTGGAGCGGTAAAGGCCTTGACCCCAAAGACGAGGCCTTTCTGCGACCGCCAGGTTGGGGAGCTCTGAGACTGTGCCAACACAGGGCGGAATACATGGTTCCCTGCTCCACGCAGTCCCCGTTCCCTTACCTGTGTTCTGCACCCCTCCGCTGTGGCCAATGGATGCCGATCCTTGGGGATCCAGGAGTTCACGAAATGGGCATTCCCAGCCGCAATGGCGACCCCCAACAGCACATCTGGAAAGCCCTCCCCCACCCCCGCCAGGAGCCGACCCCCACTGCGAACGGAACCCCACCCCGCCCCGCGCCGCCAGGTTTCGCAACGGCCCTGCCGGGCTCCCGGCGGGTTCCCAGCCATATTGGCGACCCCTGGGAGCACAACAGGGACCGACCCCCCACCCACAGCGAGCGGAATCTCGACCTGTGCAGCCCAGGTTTACCCCACCCTGGCTGCGCTCCCGGCGCGTTTCCAGCTGCAGTGGCCATCTCCGAGAGCACAACTGGGAAGCCCTCCCCTACCCCGGCCAGGAGCCGACACCCGCCCTGCGCCGCCCGGGTTCGCCCCGCCCCTGCCGCGCTCCAGGGGCGCTGCCCACCTTCACCAGTGGCTCTCGGTGAGCCCCGTCCCCACGCCGGGTTCCAGGAGAGGCCCTCAGACCTCGCTGCTGCCGCCAGGTCAAACATGAGGACAATACATACACCCCACAGAGACAATCCAAGCTGTCTATGATTTAGGGATAAAACGAGGACTACAGAAAGGCAAGATGACCTGACCTAGGAGGGCCATGATATTCTATAGAACCAGACAAAGTTGGTTACCAAGGAAACTTTTTTCCTTGGAACCCGGAAAGCTGGTTCTTTGCATATGCAATGACCAACAATTAGCTTGTTACCCAAGCCTGCCTTACTCCCACCCCCATCCCCCCACTCCCCAGAAGACTGGCTCAAAGAAATATTTTAAATCTCAGGCGGAAACCTGGAAGATGTCTTGTCTGTCTGTTTGGATTAAGGTATGTGTCAGTGTGAGCCCTGTGTTTTTTGATAATATTGCTCAAGTTCTGTGTTCTGATTTCAATGGTTTCAAGACAAGGCAGCCCTTCCAAATCAAACTGCTGGAAATACAAGAAAACATTGACCTAAATGAATGTCAGAGTCCCGTGAACTGGGAACTGGTCAATATTAAATATCTAGTATTTTTGGTTTTGCTCCTCCATTATAGACATGTCTAAGAGTCAACAACATTAAGCACAACATGTTCATAGTGCCTAGGTTTCTTTTGAGGTAAAAATTGCTCTATTGTTATATCTGTCACAAGCTTGTCAGCAAGAAACTACCTGGAAACGACAACAACAAAAGTAAAAAATGTAACTGTGATATGAGCTTTTATACAAACTCTTTACAATAATTATACTCTAATATATCTGCCTCTCATAGTCTTGATTGAAGGCAGAGGAGAAGGGGATGACAGAGGATAAGATGGTTGGATGGCATCACTGACTCGATGGACATGAGTTTGAGCAAGCCCCTGGAGCTGGTGACGGACACGGAAGCCTGGCGTCCTTCAGGCCACGGGGTCCCAAAGAGTCAGACATGACTGAGCAACTGAACTGAACTGAACTAACAAACGTTTCTCCAGGAGTTTTGGTTACCCGAGTTTCTATCCTTGTGACGACAGTGTATTGAATAGCTAGGTCATTTCCAAATAAATGCAAGTTCTGAAACATTCACGACTTGAAAGGACCTCCCTTTTACACAGAAACAAAAGAGATTTTTGACTCTCCATGAATAGTGTCTGGCACCATCCTGACATGTTAAATGTAAGAAAGCAATTGTTTTGTTTTGTTTTGTTCTGTTCTTGGGGGTGGGGGGAGGGGGGCGGGCTATAGCGAATGCCAATATAAAAGTCAGTTCTTGGTTGCTGAAGGGAAATGTATGGCTTGTTATTACAAGAAAGTATGTGGAATGCAATGGCACTTGAGGAAGGAAAACAAAGTAGTTCTGTCTTACAGGTGGCCGTTTCAGGATGGGAGAAGCAAAGGAATGGGTACAGAATGGGATAAGGAGGTTGTAGGGAAAGTTGATCCCCAGAAAAGAGTTCTGTGCCTAGCACAAGTTTTCTTGAGATGTCGAAATGCCTTTGCTAATGGAGTTTAAGTTTCTTTACCTCTTAAGTGACCTCTTCTAGGTTGACCTAGAACAGAAATCTTTTGTTAGCTTTGGCTAAGTGGAGAAGTAGTGTTTCACGGTGACATATGTGATCCTTCCTGACTGTTTGCAGCCCTTTTGATATCGATGCACTGCTTCTGCTGCTGCTGCCGCCGCTGCTGCTGCTAAGTCGTTTCAGTCGTGTCCGACTCTGTGCGACCCCATAGACGGCAGCCCACGAGGCCCCGCAGTCCCTGGGGTTCTCTAGGCAAGAACACTGGAGTGGGTTGCCATTTCCTCCTCCCATGCATGAAAGTGAAAAGTGAACGTGAAGTCGCTCAGTGGTGTCCGACTCTTAGCGACCCCATGGACTACAGCCTACCAGGCTCCTCCATCCATGGGATTTTCCACGCAAGAGTACTGGAGTGGGGTGCCATTGCCTTCTCCCATATCTATGCACAAGCCTGCCTAAATCATTGACTTCTAGCTAGCTTTGGGATGCCAATGACCATCCACCCTTACAAGGCAACAGAGAAGAGAAAAACACTTACCACAGGAGGTCCTGGTAAGGGACGAGGAACTAACAAGCTCCTGCCAACCAGGATTCTGCAGAGGTCAACAAGAGGTCAGTAAGAGATGGAAGACTGCAGTCCAGAGGTCCTAGCAACTTCCATCTTGCAGCAGACACCCAGCATAGTCAAAACGAATTCAATGTTGCAAAAAATAAGTAAACAAATAAAGGACAGAAGTTCTTTGAACACATGACTGAGATTAGGGGTGAGGCAGTACATGTACAGTGCCCGGAAAATCTTAAAGTATGAGAAAGGAAAGAAATTAAAGACAACTATCAAGCTGTCCAAACTGATAAAAACGAAAGATTACACAGTTTTTTCTGTATATATTACCACATAATAATCTGAAAAGGAATTAAAAAAAATTCCCTTTCAATAATGTCAACATGAATACAACACTTTGCCATGGATGTAACGAGGATGACAAGACTGGCACACTGGAACTTATACACCCTGGCTGAAAACTATCCTGAATACATGGACAGGTATTCCATAACAATGGAAAGACTTAAGATGGCAATACCATGGAATGCATCTTCAATCTGAAATGAAGATTTGATATGATTTGATCGCTCAGAGCTTTTGTGTCATCAATTGTTATTAAAGTATAAATGAGATAGAGAAAGCTGCTGACTTAGACTTGAGGCGGGGTGTACGCCCTGCTGGACTCTAGCCAGATATTCTACAGGCACTAGCAGTCAGCTAAGGAAAGAAAGGCACTGTCTCAGGGAATGGCACCAGGCCCCTCCCCCACGACATGCCTTGAGGTCACTTTGGCAACAGGTGAGTCATCCTGGGCCAAAAACTGATTGACATGAATCTTGAAGAAAGGCAGTATTCCAGGCAAATATATCATTTCCTTAACATAGATTAGGAGAACAAGGTACGAGGAAAACATACTGTTTTGTTCAAGTCGCTTCTGAGCCTATTGGGGGAACCGACCTGAAGCCAGAGTCCAGCGGATATACATAGGATATTTACATCGCTTAAGACAAACATTTCCTCAGGAACAAATGCATTGCTTAGCTCAAGGTTTGTCTGCAAAATTCTTACACATCAGGAGATGGCTCCGAGCTGGGTTTCTACACACAAGAACATGAATGCAAAGGACAAGCCTGCACAGCCCATCTGCCCCCCTCCCCCACAGCCAGCAGCATTTCCAAGTGACCTCCTAAGGCCTTCCCCAAAATACAGGGGCACCTCTGGGTTTCCTGTTTCCCTCACTTCGAACACTTTTCTTAAAAAAAAAAAATCCTGCACACTTCTTGATAGAATGCCACAGTGCAAGGAAAACAGGCCTTCAATATTTAAACCTCCATTTGCAAAACACTTGGAGCTTGGTTTTGTTTTGTTTTGTTTTTTAATTACACCACCACATAATTTAAACTTTTTACAATTTCTAATTATTCAGTACCAAAACACCAAACTTTTATTGCACAAGGTCCCCATGAAAAGGCCCACGCATCAGGACAGCCACAGATTCTGCCATGAAAGGGCAGCCAGGTGCCCTCCCCCCTTCTTTGCTGCCTGGGCGGCCACCAGGGTTTGAAATCCATGCACCCTACTAAGTTTCTAGGGTGCAATCCGTGGACCCTTCCCTTTCCCATCCCAGCAGGTGCTCAAGGGCCCGCTGGCTTACAAAGTGCCAGAAGCAGGGCTGGGCCAGCCGGCCAGAGTTCAGTGTTCTGTCCCTTGGACTTCCAGCGGACACTAGGCTGCTTGGAAGAACCGCTCAGACTCTGAGATTTTTCAGCAGAGGGGTGGAGCGGTAAAGGCCTTGACCCCAAAGGCAAGGCCTTTCTGCGACCGCCAGGTTGGGGAGCTCCGAGAATGTGCCAACAGACGGCGGAATACTTGGTTCCCTGCTCCACGCAGTCCCAGTTCCCTTACCTGTGGTCCGCAGCCCTCCACTGCACCCACGGGATGGCGATCCTTGGGGACCCAGGAGCGGACGAAATGGGCGTTCCCAGCCGCAGTTGCAACCCCCGAGAGCGCAACTGGGAACCCCTCCCCATCCCCCCCATGAGCCGACCCCCGCCCCGCGCCCCCAGGGTTAGCCCTGCCCCTGCCGCGCTCCCGGCGCTTTCCCAGCCGCAGTGGCGACCCCCGGGAGCACAACTGGGACCGACCCCCACCCAAAGCCATCGGAATCTCGACCCGCGCAGCCCGGGTTTACCCAGTCCCGGGTGCGCTCCCGGCGCGTTTTCAGCCTCAGTGTCCACCTCCCAGAGCACAACTGGGAAGCCCGCCCCCACCCCCGCCAGAAGCCGACCCCCGCCCCACGCCGCCCGCGTTCGCCCCGCCCCTGCACGGTCCAGGTACCTTCCCAGCTTCTAGCGTTCACGCCCGGGTAGGAGCAGGATGTAGGAGTATGGGAGATGTGTCTGGAGCCTGACAGCCTCAGCTCCGCTCTGGCCTGCCCTTTGGACCTAGGAGCCAGGCCAACTTGCAGAGGGCTTAGGGCCCCATTGTATGCAAACTACCAAGGCCTACCGCAAGGAGAGCTCTGTCCGAGGGAAGGGAAGCGCCCCAGGCTGCATTCCCAAGCTGTTGTTTAGCCGCCCAGACTCAGCGCTGCACAGGGGTAATCAGGCTCTCTGTGCCCGCAGCTTCACACACAGGTGTGTCTCCGTAGGAATCAAGAAAGATCCTGACAGAGTGAGGTTCATTAGAGCTATACTAAAGAGCAAAGGCTTGTCCATGTGGTCTTGCCTTCCCCTGTGCCTTTGGGTCTCCAGGCTCGGCCCCAGCTCCGTGGAAACAACCCCTGAGAAAAGATCTTCAATATCCGCTTTTCCCAGAGGCTGGGATGTGGGGTTCATAGGAGGCGGGAAAAGCAGGCCTCCTTCAGAGAGCAAGAGGCAGCCAAGCGGCCTGCGTTTGGAAGCCTCTATTTGGAAGAATGGGTTAGCTTCCCCTAAGGGAGACCTCCAGATCTGCTCAGAAGTCGGTAATTCCAGAGGCAGGGTGCAGGCTCCTGACTGCCCTTTGCCAGCCTTGCAGAGACATTCCTAGATTACAGCGTTATTTTCCATGAAGGAGCAGGCTTCGGGAATATGTCAGACTTGACTGGCGCCTTATTGGCCTCAGCTCAGCTCTTGCCTTTCCTTTCAAACTAGGACAAGGGCCCACTTTATGAAAGGTAAGGGTCCTCTTCTTTCCAAACTGCCAAGGGCTACAGCAATGAGACCTCTGTCAAGGCGAGGGAAGCGTAAGCTGATGGATTCTCAAGCAGGTGCTTTGCCACAAAGCATCAGCACCCCACGGAAAGAATCTGGCTCCCTTTGCCCCTACATTGCGTGTGTAGCTACACGCACAGAGGTGTCTCGATAGGAGCCAAGAATGTTCCTGAGAGAGGAGGTTCACTGTTGGGGGCCAGAGTGAGGCACTCCGCCCATGGCAAAGGTCATGAGGAAGGAGGCTCGACATACGCAAAGGCGGGATCGAGCCTCAGGAGTCCCCCTGGAAATCCTCGAGCATCTACCCCCATAACCAGAGCCTGCCTACCTTACTACTTTGTGCTCACACCTACACCTCTGACTTTACGGGGGGCTGTCCCCCACCACCTCTTTCGGAGGAGGAGTTAACCTAGAGCTCCAGTTGATAAAAACCCCTGGGTGTGACAAGAGTGTTTTAACCTACAAACTCCTCTGAAGGTTCTCTAGCCTGCCTGACAGGCTTGTCCGGCCACATGTGATTGCTCACAGCCTCCCAACCATGAGAGGCACGACATGCTTTAAACCTTCTAAAAACAGGTTCCTTAGAAAAGTTAGAAAATTATTAGTATAAGTATAATGGGCTGATTAGAAATCATATTGGTGAAGGGTTTTTCATTTGTTGAGCTGATGTTTACTGCTATGTCTCCACATCCCCTGCCCTTATACACATTAATGAATATATAGAAGAAATAAGTATTAACCTTTGATATAAATCACGTTAGACCTTAGGCTAAGTAAATTCTTTCCTTAACTAAAACCCACTACACCCTCACCCTATAGGAATGTAACTTTATTTGGGTGGCGTCTGTTTTAAGAATAATCACCCCTGGAGAAATAAGTGTCCTGGTTGACTGACCGCTGTCACAAGGAGAGGGTCGTAAATTGTCAGCAGGCCCCCCGGCCAGAAGATGATGTAACACCCCTAAGACCTCTGTATACTTTTGTATGAAGCACCTGACTTTGATAAAAGTCAGGACTGCTGACCCCACGTGACTTTTGCATAACATCTCAGTGTATAAAAGTAGACCATGGAAAATAAAGAATTGGGATCAGTTTCTCGAAATACTGGTCTCCCCATGTCTCTCTCTCTCTCTCACTCTAGTTGAGTCTCCATCTGGAGCGCGGAACCCACCAAGCTTACTAATTTTGCCTGGGCTTCTAAGATCCGACCGGGGAGGCCTCAGTGTCTCCTCTACTTCGGGAGAACGGAAGGATGCCTGCGGCCTACGTAAGTGGTGCAAGCTTCTTGTCATAAAGTTTTATTGGTCCCCCGCGTAAACCAAGCTACTCAGCCTCTTTTCTCCACTGAATTTTCCTACTGAGCTATCCTCATTTTACTACTCTTTATATCCTTAATTAACGTTTAATTAAGCAGTTGTTCCCTGACCCTCGCCTACGCCGTCTCTGCTTCGAATACCCTGGATCAGCTGGGGCTGGACCCCGGCAGTTCACTAGAGATCTCCTACAGAGCATAGACCTGTCCATTTGGTTTTGCCTTCCCCTGTGAGTTGGGTCCCCGAGGTCCGCCCCAACTCCGGGGAAACAGCCCCTGAGAAAAGATCCCCAGGAACTGCTTTCCGCCCAGGCTGGGAAACGCTGTTCACAGGAAGTAAGGCAAGCGAGCCTCCTGAAGGGAAATAGAGGCCTTACTGTCCCTGGAGGAGCAGGCTGCCAGAGTGTGTGACACCTGACTGGTGCCTTACTGGCCTCAGCTCCGCTATTGCATGTTCATCTGAACTTGAACCCAGGCCTACTTGGAGAAGTGTTTGTGTGCCGATTTCCAGAAACTGCGAAGGGCTACAGCAATGATAACTCTCTCAGTGGTAAGGGAGAGCATTGTGTGGATTCTCAATTTGTTGTTTGAACGACAGCGTCAAAGCTGCACAGAGAGAATCAGGTCTCTGTGTCTCTATGTTGGCAATGCAGCTTCCCACACAGAGATGTCCCCGTTGGAGCCAAGACCATTCCCCACAGACTGAGGTTCACTAGAGCACTCCTAGAGAGCAAAGACTTATCCATGCGGTTTTCCCTTCCCCTGTGCGTGTGGGTCTCTGGGATCAGCCCCTGCTCCTTGGAAACAGCCTCTGAGAAAAGATCTCCAAGAACCTCTTATCACCCAGGCTGGGAAGTGGAGTGCACAGGAGGTGGGATAAGCAAGCTTCCTTCGGCAAGAAGAGACAGCCAACCGGCCTGTGTTTGGAAGCCTATATTTGCAAGGAATGGGTTAGTTTCTCCTGACCGAGACCGCCAGATGTGCTGAGAAGATAGAAATTCCAGAGGCAGGGTCGAGGTTCCTGACTGCCCTTTGCCAGCCTTGCAAAGACATTCCCAGATTCTAACGTTATTTTCCATGAAGGAGCAGGCATCGGGAATATGTCAGACTTGACTGGCGCCTTACTGGCCTCAGCTCAGCTACTGCCTTTCCATTCAAACAAGGACAAGGGCCTACTTGGTGAAGGGTAAGGGTCTGCTTCTTTCCAAACTGCCAAGGACTACAGCAATGAGACCTCTGTCAAGGTGAGGGAAGCCTATGCGGATGGATTCTTAGCAGGTGCTTTGCCACAAAGCATCAGCACCCACGGAGAGAATCAGACTCCCTTTGCCACTATGTTGGGTGTGTAGCTTCATGCACAGAGGTGTCTCTGTAGAAGCCAAGAATGTTCCTGAGAGATGAGGTTCACTAGAGCTCTCCTACAGAGCATAGACCTGTCCATGTGGTTTTGTCTTCCCCTGTGAGTTGGGCCCCCGAGGTCCGACCCAGCTCCAGGGAAACAGCCCCTGAGAAAAAATCTCCAGGAACAGCTTTGCGCCCAGGCTGGGAAATGCAGTTCACAGGAGGCAAGGCAAGCGAGCCTCCTACAGGGAAAAAGAGGCCTTACTGCTCCTGGACGATCAGGCTGCAAGAGTGTGTGAGACCTCACTTGTGCCTTACTGGCCTCAGCTCCGCCGTTGCCTGTTATTCCGAGCTAGGACCCAGGCCTACTTGGAGAAGGGTTAGGGTGCGGATTTCTACAAACTGTCAAGGACGACAGCAATGAGAATTCTCTTAGCAGTAAGGGAGAGCATTGTATGGATTCTCAAGCTGTTGTTTGAATGACAGCTTCAAAGCTACACAGAGAGAATCAGGCTCTCTGTTCCCCTATTTTGGCTGTGCAGCTTCACACACAGAATTTGACTCTGTTGGAGCCAGAAATATTCCTGAAAGACTTAGGCTCACCAAAGCTGTCCTCCAGAGCAAAGACATTGGATGTGGTTTTGCCTTCCCTTGTCAGTATGGGTCCCCTAGCTTGGCCCCAGCTCCGGGGATACAGCCTCTGAAAAAAATCTTCCAAGAAGCGATTTTCCTCCAGGCTGTTAAGCGGAATTCGCAGTTTGCAAGTTAAGGAAGCCTGCTTCGTGGAAGAGCAAGCAGCCAACTGGCCCTGTGTTAGGAAGCCTGTATTTGAAAGGAATGGGTTAGCTTCTACAGCGGGAGAACCTCAGATCTGCTCAGGGGACTGAAATACTAGAGTCAGGGTCGAGGTTCTCCCTTGTCCTTTGCGCACCTTGCAAAGACATTCCTAGCTTCTAGCGTTAGTGTCCCTGTAGTAGCAGGCTGCAGGAGCGTGTGATAAATGACTGCCGCGTTCCTGTCCTCAGCTCCGCTATTGACTTTCTATTCGAACTAGAACCCAGGCCTACTTTGAGAGGGGTTAGGGTCCAGTGTTTTCAAACTGCCAAGGGCTACGGCAATGCGAGCTCTGTCAGAGGTAAGAAAAGAGCAGTTGGTTGGATTCTTCAGCTGCTGCGTGGCTGCACAGCTTCCGCGCCGCATGGAGAGCATGAGGCTCCTTGTGGCCCTATTTTGGGTATGCAGCAACATGCACACAGAATGTCTGTGTTCACTTATGTACAGGCTTATGAACACTAGAGCTCTCCTACAGAGCAAAGACCACTCAGTGGGCTCCAAGAGATACCTGTCGCGACTCGAGAAGAGAGTGGAGTCTTTTGCTTCCCCTCGAGATGAGGCCTGACTCCCCGGGTGAGTATGGAATGCAACCCCAAATCCCTGTCGCCTATGGAGAGGAACATTAAGTCCTGGATACAAGCCTAGATGAGGTCTAGTTTGCCCTTCAGTGAATGGAGCCCAATCCCCAGCTCTCCCTGGCAACTCGAATGGAAGATTAGACTTCCTGGGCCAACACAAGAGGAAGCCTGAATTCCCCGTCGTAACTCTAGAATCCCACCGCAACTCGAGAAAAACCACGTGCTTCCCTCGTCATCGCAAGATGAGGCCCTTTGTCCGCTACAGCATCTCAAGAGAAGTCCCACGTTCCATCCTGAAGTGCGAAACGGTACTTGGCACCCTTGATGTGACCCCAAAAGTTCCGCAACATACCAGACTCACTCAAGGCGAACACCGAGGTTCCCGGCACCACTTCATCTGAGCCCCTTCTCGTCTCCTGGTTGCGACAGGAGGGTCGACTCCCCTTCTCTGTCTGCAAGGGGTTACCGACCTTCCGGGCGCACCTCAGGATGAGGCCGGTCTCATGAGGAAGTTCGAGACGTAGCCTCGTGGGTGGTGCCACATGTCGAAAGACCCCAATTTCACGGTCCACTCTTGAAAAGAACCCGATGCCAGCACACCTCTTTGAAGGAAAACCTGTGGATGAAGGCACAACACGAAGGGGCACTGACACCCGCGTGCATCGTCCAGAAAAACCCGCAGGTCCCTCAGACATTTCGACAAGTGGCCTGTCACCCTGTAAACAACTCGAAAGGCAAACGAAGGTCCATTCCTCAACAGAAGACTAGGTGTGACTCTCTTGTGCCTACTCTGCAGGGACCATGGGATCCGAGTCAGAAACGGAGAGGAAGCCTGAGGTTCCTGCGTCCACTCGAGATGAGGCCCTCTTCCATTGCACCACAACCAGGGGAGTCCCGAGAGGCACCTACCAACTCCACAGTATCCCTGAGTTCTCAGAGGCACAATGAGAAGCTCCCTGAGGTCACAGGCACAAGTCGAGGGAACCCTGGGTTTTCTGCCGTGACTCGAGAAAGACCTCGAGAGTGCTTCAAATGTGTTGAGTCGCGATTCCCCTACCATGACTCTAGAGCCATGACACGCTCCCCCTCGCCACGCGCATGGAGACCTGACTAACCTGGCACTGCACGAGAGGCTACATGAGTTCCTCATCGTACATCGTGAGGAAAACCACACTGGCGCGGCAGCTCGAGGATACACATGAGAAACCCCGGTAATCGCGAGATGAGGGCCTTATTTTCCTGCATGGCCTGGAGACAAATCACGAGTCCTCTCTCCAAACTGAAGAGGAGGCTGGACTCCCTTGAAGCCGCTCAGGAGGCTCCAAGAGACCCGCGTCGCGACTCGAGAGGAGAGCGGAGTCCTTGGCTTCCCCTCGAGACGAGGCCTGACTCCCCGGGGGAGCCTGGAATGCAACCCCGAGATCCCTGCCTTCCCTGGAGAGGAATATTAGGTCCCGGACACACGCCTAGGTGAGGTCTCTTCGGCCCTGCAGTGACTCGAGCGCAACCCCCAGCTTTCCCTCGCAACCCGAGGGGAAGATTGGGCTTCCCAGGGCCAACCCAAGGGGAAGGCTGAGATCCCCGTAGTAACTCGAGAATGCCGCCGCAACTCGAGAAAAACCACGTGGTTCCCACCTCTTGGCAAGATGAGCCCCTTGCCCGCAACGGCGTCTCAAGGGAAGTGCCCTGTTCCGCCCTGAAGGGCGAAACGGTCCCTGACAGCCTTCCTGCGACCCCCAAAAGTCCCCTGACACGCCGGGGTCCCCCGAGGGGAACACCGAGGGTCCCGGCACCGCTTCCTCTGAGCCTCTTCTCCCCTC
Source organism: Bubalus kerabau (assembly GCF_029407905.1). Classification (NCBI taxonomy): domain Eukaryota; kingdom Metazoa; phylum Chordata; class Mammalia; order Artiodactyla; family Bovidae; genus Bubalus; species Bubalus kerabau. Next base: position 527,688 of record NW_026577887.1, on the reverse strand, counting down.
CTGATCGCGACAGGAGAGGCGATTCCCCTGCGTGGTCTGGAAGGGGTTCCCGGCCTTCCCGGCGCACCTCAGGATGAGGCCGGTCTCACGAGGAAATTCGAGACGAGCCACGTGGGTGGGGCCACATGCCGAACGCCCCCGATTCCCCGGTACGCCCTTGAGAAGGACCCGAGGCCCGGACCCCTCTTCGAAGGCAACCCTGTGGGTGAAGGCACAACACGAAGGGGCACTGCCATCCCCGTGCATCGTCCGCAAAGACCCGCGGGTTCCACACACAGCTCGACGAGGGGCCTGAGACCCCCTGAGCAACTCGAGAGGCCAGCGGGGTTCCCTTCCTCAGGCAAGACGAGGCCTGACTCTCCTGTCCCAACTCTGCAGGGACCCTGCGGTCGGAGTCCGAAACGGAGAGGAAGCCTGAGGTTCCTGCCTCCCCTCGAGGTGAGGCCCTCTTCCGTTGCGCCAGACCCAGCGGAGTCCCGAGGGGCCCCGCCACCTCCACAGGATCCCTCGCCTCTCAGAGGCACCCTGGGAAGTTCCCTAAGGTCCCCGGCAGAAGGCGAGGGAAACGAGGGTTTCCCGCCGCCCCCCGAGAAAGACCTCGAGAGTCCTTCTTCAACACGTCTCGAGGCCCTAGTCCCCTCCCGTGACTCGAGAGCCATGACGCGTCCCCTCGCCACGCGCATGGAGACCTGACTTCCCTGGCGCCGCACGAGAGGCTCCCTGAGATCCTCGTCGTGCCTCGGGAGAAAACCCCCACGGGCGAGGCAGCTCGAGGAAACCCTTGAGACGCCACCGTCCTCGCGAGCTGAGGGCCTTCTTTTCCTGCATGGCCAGGAGAGCAATCCCGGGTCCTCTCTCCAAACGGAAGAGGAGGCTGGACTCCCTTGAGGCCGCTCAGGGGGCTCCAAGAGACCCGCGTCGCGACTCGAGAGGAGAGCGCAGTCCTTGGCTTCCCCTCGAGACGAGGCCTGACTCCCCGGGGGAGCCTGGAATGCAACCCCGAGATCCCTGCCTTCCCTGGAGAGGAATATTAGGTCCCGGACACACGCCTAGGTGAGGTCTCTTCGGCCCTGCAGTGACTCGAGCACAACCCACAGCTTTCCCTCGCAACCCGAGGGGAAGATTGGGCTTCCCAGGGCCAACCCAAGGGGAAGGCTGAGATCCCCGTCGTAACTCGAGAATGCCGCCGCAACTTGAGAAAAACCACGTTGTTCCCACCTCTTGGCAAGATGAGGCCCTTGCCCGCGACGGCGTCTCAAGGGAAGTCCCCTGTTCCGCCCTGAAGGGCGAAACGGTCCCTGACAGCCTTCCTGCGACCCCCAAAAGTCCCCCGACACGCCGGGGTCCCCCGAGGGGAACACCGAGGGTCCCGGCACCGCTTCCTCTGAGCCCCTTCTCCCCTCCTGATCGCGACAGGACAGGCGATTCCCCTGCGTGGTCTGGAAGGGGTTCCCGGCCTTCCCGGCGCACCTCAGGATGAGGCTGGTCTCACGAGGAAATTCGAGGCGAGCCACGTGGTTGGTGCCACATGCCGAACGCCCCCGATTCCCCGGTCCGCCCTTGAGAAGGACCCTAGGCCCGGACCCCTTTTCGAAGGCAACCCTGTGGGTGAAGGCACAACACGAAGAGGCACTGCCACCCCCGTGCATCGTCCGCAAAGACCCGCGGGTTCCACACACAGCTCGACGAGGGGCCTGAGACCCCCTGAGCAACTCGAGAGGCCAGCGGGGTTCCCTTCCTCAGACAAGACGATTCCTGACTCTCCTGTCCCAACTCTGCAGGGACCCTGCGGTCGGAGTCCGAAACGGAGAGGAAGCCTGAGGTTCCTGCCTCCCCTCGAGGTGAGGCCCTCTTCCGTTGCGCCAGACCCAGCGGAGTCCCGAGGGGCCCCGCCACCTCCACAGGATCCCTCGCCTCTCAGAGGCACCCTGGGAAGTTCCCTAAGGTCCCCGGCAGAAGGCGAGGGAAACGAGGGTTTCCCGCCGCCCCCCGACAAAGACCTCGAGAGTCCTTCTTCAATGCGTCTCGAGGCCCTAGTCCCCTCCCGTGACTCGAGAGCCAGGACGCGCTCCCCCTCGCCACGTGCATGGAGACCTGACTTCCCTGGCGCCGCACGAGAGGCTCCCTGAGATCCTCGTCGTGCCTCGGGAGAAAACCCCCACGGGCGCCGCAGCTCGAGGAAACCCCTGAGACGCCCCCATCCTCGCGAGCTGAGGGCCTTCTTTTCCTGCATGGCCTGGAGAGCAATCCCGGGTCCTCTCTCCAAACGGAAGAGGAGGCTGGACTCCCTTGAGGCCGCTCAGGGGGCTCCAAGAGACCCGCGTCGCGACTCGAGAGGAGAGCGCAGTCCTTGGCTTCCCCTCGAGACGAGGCCTGACTCCCCGGGGGAGCCTGGAATGCAACCCCGAGATCCCTGCCTTCCCTGGAGAGGAATATTAGGTCCCGGACACACGCCTAGGTGAGGTCTCTTCGGCCCTGCAGTGACTCGAGCGCAACCCCCAGCTTTCCCTCGCAACCCGAGGGGAAGATTGGGCTTCCCAGGGCCAACCCAAGGGGAAGGCTGAGATCCCCGTCGTAACTCGAGAATGCCGCCGCAACTCGAGAAAAACCACGTGGTTCCCACCTCTTGGCAAGATGAGGCCCTTGCCCGCGACGGCGTCTCAAGGGAAGTCCCCTGTTCCGCCCTGAAGGGCGAAACAGTCCCTGACAGCCTTCCTGCGACCCCCAAAAGTCCCCCGACACGCCGGGTTCCCTCGAGGGGAACACCGAGGGTCCCGGCACAGCTCCCTCTGAGCTCCTTCTCCCCTCCTGACCGCGACAGTAAAGGCGATTCCCCTGCGTGTTCTGGAAGGGGTTCCCGGCCTTCCCGGCGCACCTCAGGATGAGGCCGGTCTCACGAGGAAATTCGAGACGAGCCACGTGGGTGGTGCCACATGCCAAACGCCCCCGATTCCCCGGTCCGCCCTTCAGAAGGACCCGAGGCCCGGACCCCTCTTCGAAGGCAACCCTGTGGGTGAAGGCACAACACGAAGGGGCACTGCCACCCCCGTGCATCGTCCGCAAAGGCCCGCGGGTTCCACACACAGCTCGACGAGGGGCCTGAGACCCCCTGAGCAACTCGAGAGGCCAGCGGGGTTCCCTTCCTCAGACAAGACGAGGCCTGACTCTCCTGTCCCAACTCTGCAGGGACCCTGCGGTCGGAGTCCGAAACGGAGAGGAAGCCTCAGGTTCCTGCCTCCCCTCGAGGTGAGGCCCTCTTCCGTTGCGCCAGACCCAGCGGTGTCCCGAGAGGCCCCTCTAACTCCTCAGTATCCCTCACCTCTCAGAGGCACCTGGGTAGTTCCCTAAGGTCCCCTGTAGAGGTCGATGGAAACGAGTGTTTCCCGCCCCAACCCAAGAAAGACCTTGAGAGTCCTTCTTAAATGCCTCTTGAGGCCCTAGTCCCTCCCATGACTCGAGAGCAATGACGCGATCTGCCTGACCACACGCATGGAGTCAGGCTTCTCTGGCGCCGCACGAGAGGCTCCCTGAACTCCCCATCATATCTCGTGAGAAACCCCACACTGGCGCCGCAGCTCGAGAAAACCCATGAGACGCTCTCGTCATCACGAGAGGAGGGCCATCTTTAACTGCATGGTATGCAGATCAAGCGTGAACCTTCTGTCCAAGCTACACAGGACGCTTGACTCCCTTTAGGCCACTCATTGGGCTCCAAGAGTTACGCGTCCCGACTCGAGAGGATAGTGGAGTCCTTTGCTTCCACTCGAGACGAGGCGTGACCCACCGGGTGAGACTGGAATGCGACCCCGATATCCCTGTCGGCCCTGGAGAGGAACATTACGTCCTGGACCCAAGCCTAGATGAGGACTCTTTGCCCTGAAGTGACTCGAGAGCAACCCCCAGCTCTCTCTGACAAGTTGAATGGAAGACTGGACTTCCTGGGCCAACACAAGAGGAAGCCTGAATTCCCCGTTGTAACTCGAGAATCCCGCCTCAACTCGAGAAAAACCACGTGTTTCCCTCGTCATCGCAATATGAGGCCTTTGCCCGCTAGAGCATCTCCAGAGAATTCCCACGTTCCGTCTTGAAGTGCGAAACTGTACTTGGCACCCTTGATGCGACCTCAAAAGTGCCGTGACATACCGGTCTCACTCGAGGGGACCACCAAGGTTCCCGGCACCACTTCATCTGAGCCCCTTCTCCCCTTCTGATCGCGACCGGTGGGTCGATTCCCCTGCTTTGTCTGCAAGGGGTTCTCGAGCTTCCCGGCGCACCTCAGGATGAGGCCGGTCTCCCGAGGAAATTCGAGACGTAGCTTCGTGGGTGGTACCACATGCTGAAAGACCCCAATTTTCCGGTACGCTCTTGAAGAGAACCCGATGCCCAGACACCTCTTTGAAGGCAACCCTGTGGATGAAGGCACAACATGAAGGGGCACTGACACCCCCGTGCATCGTCTGGAAAAACCGGAAGGTTCCACACTCAGCTCAACAAGTGGCCTGTCACTCCGTGAACAACTCGAAAGGCAAGGGGAAATCCATTCCTCCACAGAAGACGAGGCGTGACTCTCTTGTCCATACTCTGCAGGTACCCTGCGACCCGAGTCAGATATGGAGAGGACCCCTGAGGTTCCTGCCTCCATTCGAGATGAGGCCCTCTTCGATTGCACCAAACCCAGTTGAGTAACGAAAGGCCCCTCCCAAATCCACAGTGTCCCTGACTTCTCAGAGGCACCCTGAGAAGTTGCCTGAGGTCACCGACACAAGTCGAGGGAACCCAGGGTTCCCTGCCGCAACCCGAGAAAGACCTCGAGAGTCCTTCTTCAATGCGTCTTGAGGCCCGATTCGCCTACTATGACTCGAGAGCAATCACGCACTCCCCTTCACCACACGCACGGAGACCTGACGTCCCTAGCACCACACGAGAGGGTCTCTGAGCTCCCCGTTGTACCGCGTGAGAAATCTGATACTGGCGCTGCAGCTGGAGAAAACCCATGAGACAACCCCGTCATCGTGAGATGAGGGCCTTTTTTCCTGTATGGCCAGGAAAACAATCCTGAGTCATCTCCAAACTCCATAGGAGGCTTCACTCCCTTTACGCCACGCAGTGGGCTCCAAGAGATACCCGTCGCGACTCGACAGGAGAGCGGAGTCCTTTTTTTCCCCTCAAGACGAGGCCTGACTCTCCGGGTGAGTCGAGAATGCAACCCTGAGATCCCTGTTGGCCCAGTAGTGGAACACTAGGTCCTGGACACAAGCGTAGATGAGGTCTATTTTGCCCTGCAGTGACTGGAGAGCAATCCCCAGTTCTAACTTGCAACTCGAATGGAATACTGGATTTTCCTGGCGCCATACAAGAGGCTCCCTGAGATCCCCGTGGTACTTCATGAGACACCCCACACTGGCGCCGCAGCTCGAGAAAACCCACGAGACGCCACCGTCATCTCGAGATGAGGGCCTTCTTTTCCTGCATGGCCTGGAGTCCAAAACCGAGTCCTCTCTCCAAACTCCACAGGAGGCTTGGCTCCCTTTAGTACACACAGTGGGCTCCAAGAGATACCCATCGCGACTCGAGACGAGAGCGGAATTCTTTGCTTACCCTCGAGGTGAGAACTGACTCCCCGGATGAGTCTGGAATGCAAACCCGAGATCCCTGTCGCCCCTGGAGAGCAATGTTAGATCCTGGACACAAGCCTAGATTAGGTCTCTTTTGCCCTGCAGTGACTCTAGCGCAATCCCCAGCTCCCCCTCGCAACCCGAATGGAAGATTGGATTTCAAGGCCAACAAGAGGAAGCCTAAATTCCCGGTCATAACTCGAGAATCCCGCCGCAACTCGAGCAAAACCACGTGGTTCTCCCGTCATCGCAAGATGAGGCCCTTGCCCGCTACAGCGTTTCAAAAGATGTCCCAGGTTCCGTCTTGAAATGCGAAACGGTACTTGGCACCCTTGATGCGACCCCAAAAGTCCCCCAACACGCCGGTCTCACTCAAGGGGAACACCGAGGTTCCCGGCACCACTTCATTTAAGCCCCTTCTCCCCTCCTGATCGTGACCGGTGGGTCGATTCCCCTGCTTTGTCTGCAAGGGGGCCCGACCTTCCCTGCACAACTCAGGATGAGGCCGGTCTCATGGGGAAATTCGATACGTAGCTTTGTGGGTGGTGCCACTTGCTGAAAGACTCCAATTTCCCGGTCCGCTCTTGATAAGAATCCGATGCTCGGACACCTCTTGGAAGGCAGCCTTGAGTATGAAGGTACAACACGAAGGGGCACTAACACACCTGTGCATCATCCGGAAAAACGGGCAGGTTACACACACAGCTCGACAAGTGGCCTGTCACCTCGAGAACAACTCGAGAGGCAAGAGGAGTCCCATCCTCCAGAAAAGACGAGGCCTGACTCTCCTGTACCAACATGCAGGGACCTTGCGATCTGAGTCAGAAATGGAGAGGAACACTGAGGTTCCTGCTTCAACTCGAGATGAGTCCCTCTTACATTCCACCAAATGCAGAGGAGTCTCGAGAGGCCCCTCCAAACTGCACAGTATCCCTGACTTCTCAGAGGCACTCTGAGAAGCTCCCTGAGGTCGCAGGCACAAGTCAAGGGAACCCTGGGTTTTATGCAGTGACCCGAGAAAGACCTCGAGAGTCCTTCTTCAACCCGTCTTGAGTCCCGATTACCCTACCATGACTTGAGAGCAATGACGAGCTCCCCCTAGCCATCTCATGGGGACCTGACTTCCCTGGTGCCACACGAGAGGCTCCCTGAGCTCCCTCTCGTACCTCATCAGAAACCCGGCACTAGCGCAGCAGTCTAGAAAACCCACGAGACGCCGCCATCATCGCGAGATGAGGGCCTTCTTTTCCTGCATGGCCTGGAGAGGAATCCCGAGTCCTCTATCCAAACACCACAGGAGGCTTGACTCCCTTTAGGGCACACAGTGGGCTCCAAGAGATACCCATCGCGACTCAAAAGGACAGCGGAGTTCTTTGCTTCCCCTCGAGACGAGGCCTGATTCCCCGGGTGAGTCTGGTATGCAACCCCAAGATCCCTGTCGCCCCTAGGGACGAGCATTAAGTCCTGGACACAAGCCTAGATGAGGTCTATTTTGCCCTGCAGTGACTCGAGACCAATCCCCAGCTCTGCCTTTAAACTCGAATGGAAGATAGGACTTCCCTGGCCCAACACATGAGGAAGACTGTATTCCCCGTCGAAACTCGAGAATCCCGCCACAACTCGAGAAACGCCACGTGGTTCCCCCGTCATCCCAAGATGAGGCCCTTGCCCCCTACAGCGTCTCAAGAGAAGTCCCACGTTCCGTCTTGAAGTGCGAAACGGTATTGGCACCCTTGATGCGCCCTCAAAAGTTCCTCGACACACCAGTCTGACTCGAGGAGAACACCGAGGTTCCCGGCACCACTACATCTGGGCCCCTTCTCCCCTCCTGATCGCGACAGGAGGGTCGATTCCCCTGTTTTGTCTTGAAGGGGTTCCCACCTTTCCCGGTGCATCTCAGGATGAGGCCGGTCTCACGAGGATATTCGAGACATAGCCACGTGGATGGTGATACATGCCGAAAGACCCCGATTTCCCGGTCCGCTCTTGATAAGATCCTGATGCCCGGACACCTCTTTGAAGATAACCCTTTTGATGAAGGCACAACACTTAGGGGCACTGACACCCCTGGGTATCGTCCGGAGAAACCCGCAGGTACCACACACAGCTCGAGAAGTGACCTGTCACCCCGTGAACAACTGGAGAGGCAAGCAGAGTTCCATTCCTCCACACAAGACGAGGCCTGACTCTCCTGTTCGAACTCTGCAGCGAAACTGCGATCCAAGTCAGATCTGGCCCAGGGGAAGTCAGGAGAGGAAACATGAGTTTCCTGCCTCCACTCGAGATGAGGCCCTCTTCCATTGCACCGAACCCAGTGGAGTCCCGAGAGGCCCCTCCCAACTGCACAGTATCCCTGACTTCTCAGAGGCACCCTTAGACCTTCCTGAGATCACCGGCACAAGTCGAGGGAACCAAGGGTTTCCTGCCCCAACCCGTAAAAGACCTCGAGAGTCCTTCTTCAACGCGTCTTGAGGTGCGATTCCCCTACCATGACTCGAGAGCAATGACGCGCTCCCCCTAGCCACGCGCATAGAAACCTGACTTCCCTGGCGCCACAGGAGAGGCTCCCTGAGCTCCCCATTATACCTCGTGAGCAACACCACACTGGAGCCGCAGCTCGAGAATACCCACGAGAAGCCCCAGTCCTCACGAGATGAGGGCCTTCTGTTGCTGTATGGCCTGGAGAGCAATCCTGAGTCCTCTCTCCAAACTCCACAGGAGGCTTGACTCATTTTAGGCCACACAGTGAGCTCCAAGATATACCCGTCGCGACTTGACAGGAGAGCGGTGTCCTTGGCTTTCCCTCGAGACGAGGCCTGACTCCCCGGGTGAGTCGAGAATGCAATGCTGAGATCGCTTTCGCCCCAGCAGAGAACATTAGGTCCTGCACACAAGCCTAGATGAGGTCTATTTGGCCCTGCAGTGTCTCGAGAGCAATCCCCAGTTCTAACTCACAATTCGAATGAAAACTGGACTTCCCTGGGCCAGTTGAAGAGGAAGCCTGAATTCCCGGTTGTAACTCGAGAATCCTGCCCCAACTCAAGAAAAACCACGTGGTTCCCCCGTCATCGAAAGATGAGGCCCTTGCCCGCTACAGCGTCTCAAGAGAAGTCCCACGTTCCGTATTGAAGAGCGAAAAGTTACTTGGAACCCTTGATGCGACCCCAAAAGTTCCCCGACATACCAGTCTCACTTGAGGAGAACACTGAGGTTCCCGGCACCACTTCATCTGAGACTCTTCTCCCCTCTTGATCGCGACAGGAGGTTCGATTCCCCTGCTTTGTCTGGAAGGCGTTCCCAACCTTCCTGGCGCACATCAAGATGAGGCCAGTCTCACAAGGAAATTCGAGACATAGCCTCGTGGGTGGTGCGGCATGCCAAAAGACCCCGATTCCCTGGTCCGCTCTTGATAAGAACCCGATGGCAGAACCCAACTCGAAGGCAATCCTGTGGAACAAGGCACAACACGAAGGGGCAGTGACACCCCAGTGCATCGTCCAGAAAAACCCGCAAGTTCCACATACAAATCGACAAGTGGCCTGTCACCCCATGAACAACGCGAGAGTCAAGCGGAGTTCCATTCCTCCACACAAGACGAGGCCTGACTCTCCTGTCCCAACTCTGCAGGGACTCTGCAATCCGAGTCAGATCCGGCGCATTCGAAGCCAGGAGAGGAACCCTGTGGTTCCTGCCTCAACTTGTCATGAGGCCCTCTTCCATTGCACCAAACCCAGTGGAGTTCCGAGAGGCCCCTCCCAACTCCACAGTGACCCTGACTTCTCAGAGGCACGCTGAGAAGCTTCCTGAGGTCACTGGCACAAGTCGATGGAACCCAGGGTTTCCTGCTGCAACCCAAGAAAGACCTCGAGAGTCCTTCTTTAACACGTTTTCAGGCCCAATTCCCCTACCATGACTCGAGAACAATGACGGGCTCCCTCTCACCACGTGCATAGAGACCTGACTGCCCTGGCACCACATGAGAGGCTCACTGAGCTCCCAGTCTTACTTCGTGAGAAACCCCACACTAGCGCCCCAGCTCGAGAAAACCTACGAGACGCCCCAGTCATCGGGAGATGAGGGCCTTCATTTCCTGCATTGCCTGGAGAGCAATCCCGTGTCCTCCCTCCAAACACCAGAGGAGGTTTGACTCCCTTTAAGCCACTCAGTGGGCTCCAAGACATACCCGTCCGACTCGAGAGGAGAGCAGAGTCCTTTGCTTCCCCTCGAGACGAGGCCTGACTCCAGGGTGAGTCTGGAATGCAACCCCGAGATTCCTGTCGCCCCTTGACATGAACATTAGGTCCTGCACACAAGCCTTGGTGGGGTCTCTTTTGCCTTCAGTGACTAGAGCGCACCTCCAGCTCTTCCTCGAATCTCGAATGGAAGATAAGACTTTTGTGGGCCAACACAAGAGGAAGCATGAATTCCCTGTGGTAACTCAAATATCCCACCGCAACTAGAGAAAAACCAAGTGGTTCCCCAGTCATTCCAAGATGAGGCCCTTGCCCGCTGGAGCACCCCAAGAGAAGTCCCACGTTCCAATTTGAAGAGCGAAACGGTACTTGGAACGCGTTATGCGACCCCAAAAGTTACCCGACATACCTGTCTCACTTGAGGGAAACACCGAGGTTCCCAGCAGCACGTCATCTGAGCCACTTCTCCCCTCCTGATCGCCACAGGAGGGTCGATTCCTCTGCTTTGTCTGGAAGGGTTTCATGACCTTCGCGGCACACCTCAGGATGAGGCCGGTTTCATGAGGAAATTCGAGATTAGCCACGTGGGTGGTGCCAAATGCTGAACGACCCCGATTTCCCAGTCCGCTCTTCATAAGGACACGATGCCCGGACACCTCTTCCGAGGCAACCCTGTGGATGAAGACACAAAACGAAGGGTCACTGACACCCCCATGCATCGTCTGGAAAAACCTGCAGATTCCACACACAGTTTGACAAGGGGCCTGAAACCCCATGAACAACTCGAGAGGCAAGCGGAGTTCCATTCCTCAGAAAAGACATAGCCTGACTCTCCTGTCCCAACTCTGCAGGGACACTACAATCAGAGTCAGAATTGGAGAGGAAGCCTGAGGTTCCTGCCTCCACTCGAGATGAGGCCCTCTACCATTGCGACAAACCCAGTGGAGTCCCGAGAGGCCCCGCCAAATCCACAGCGTCCCTCACCTCTCAGAGGCACCCTGGGAAGTTCCCTCAGGTCTCCGGCAGAAGTCGGGGGAAAGGAGGGTTTCCCGCTGCAACCCGAGAAAGACATCGAGAGTCCTTCTTCAACGCGTCTTGAGGCCCTAGTCCCCTCCCATGACTCGAGAACAATGACGCGCTCCTTCTCGCCACGTGCATGGAGACATGACTTCCCCGGCGCCGCACGAGAGGCTTCCTGAGATCCTCGTCGTGCCTCGGGAGAAAACCCCCACGGGTTCCGCAGCTCGAGGAAAGCCCTGAGATGCCCCCGTCCTCGCGAGGTGAGGGCCTTCTTTTCCTGCCTGGCCTGGACAGTAATCACGAGTCCTCTCTCAAAAGTGAAGAGGAGGCTGGAATCCCTTGAGGCCACTCATGGGGCACCAAGATATCCGCGTCGCAACTCGGGAGGAGAGCGGAGTCCTTTGCTTCCCCTCGAGGCGAGGCCTGACTCCCCGGGGGAGCATGGGATGCAACCCCGAGATCCTTGTCTTCCCTGGAGAGGAGCATTAGGTCCTGGACACACGCCTAGATGAGGTCTCTTTGGCCCTGCAGTGACTCGAGCGCAACCCCCAGCTTTCCCTCGCCACTAGAATAGAAGATTGGCCTACCCAGGGCCGACACAAGAGGAAGCCTGTAATCCCCCGTCGTAACACGAGAATCCCGCCGTAACTCGAGAAAAATCACGTGGTTCCCACCTCTTCGCAAGATGAGGCCCTTGCCCGTGACGGCGTCTCAAGGGAAGTCCCCTCTTCCGCCCTGAAGTGCGAAAAGGGAACTGACAGACTTCATGCGACCCCAAAAGTTCCCCGACACGTCAGGTTCCCTCGAGGGGAACACCGAGGGTCCCGGCACCGCTTCATCTGAGCCCCTTCTCCGCTCCTGATCGCGACAGGAGAGTCGATTCCCCTGCGTGGTCTGGAAGGGGTTCCCGGCCTTCCCGGCGCACCTCAGGAGGAGGCCGGTCTCACAAGGACATTTGAAATGAGCCACGTGGGTGGTGCCACACGCCGAACGACCCCGATTCCCCGAACCGCTCTTGAGAAGAACCCGATGATGTACCACTCTTCGAAGGCAACCCTGTGGGTGAAGGCACAGACCTAAGCAGCTCTGACATCTCCGTGCATCGTCCGGAAACACCCGCGGGTTTCACACACAGTTCGACGAGGGGCCTGTGGCCCCCTGAGCAACTCGAGAGGCCAGCGGGGTTCCCTTCCTCAGACAAGACGAGGCCTGACTCTCCTGTCCCAACTCTGCAGGGACCCTGCGGTCGGAGTCCGAAACGGAGAGGAAGCCTGAGGTTCCTGCCTCCCCTCGAGGTGAGGCCCTCTTCCGTTGCGCCAGACCCAGCGGAGTCCCGAGGGGCCCGGCCCCCTCCACAGGATCCCTCGCCTCTCAGAGGCACCCTGGGAAGTTCCCTAAGGTCCCCGGCAGAAGGCGAGGGAAACGAGGGTTTCCCGCCGCCCCCCGACAAAGACCTCGAGAGTCCTTCTTCAACGCGTCTCGAGGCCCTAGACCCCTCCCGTGACTCGAGAGCCAGGACGCGCTCCCCCTCGCCACGCGCATGGAGACCTGACTTCCCTGGCGCCGCACGAGAGGCTCCCTGAGATCCTCGTCGTGCCTCGGGAGAAAACCCCCACGGGCGCCGCAGCTCGAGGAAACCGCTGAGACGCCCCCGTCCTCGCGAGCTGAGGGCCTTCTTTTCCTGCATGGCCTGGAGAGCAATCCCGGGTCCTCTCTCCAAACGGAAGAGGAGGCTGGACTCCCTTGAGGCCGCTCAGGGGGCTCCAAGAGACCCGCGTCGCGACTCGAGAGGAGAGCGGAGTCCTTGGCTTCCCCTCGAGACGAGGCCTGACTCCCCGGGGGAGCCTGGAATGCAACCCCGAGATCCCTGCCTTCCCTGGAGAGGAATATTAGGTCCCGGACACACGCCTAGGTGAGGTCTCTTCGGCCCTGCACTGACTCGAGCGCAACCCCCAATTTTCCCTCGCAACCCGAGGGGAAGATCGGGCTTCCCAGGGCCAACCCAAGGGGAAGGCTGAAATCCTCGTCGAAACTCGAGAATCCTGCCGCAACTCGAGAAAAACCACGTGGTTTCAACGTCTTCGCAAGATGAGGCCCTTGCCCAGTACGGCGTCTCAAGGGAAGTCCCATGTTCCGTCGTGAAGTGAGACACGGTACCTGACACCCTTCATGCGACATCCAAAAGTTCCCCGACATGCCGGGTTCCCTTGAGGGGAACACCGAGAGTCCCGGCACCACTTCCTCTGAGCTCCTACTCCTCTCCTGTTCGCGACAGGAGAGTTGATTCCCCTGCGTGGTCTGGAAGGGGTTCCCGGCCTGCACGGCGCCCCTCAGGATGAGGCCGGCCTCGCGAGGAAATTCGAGACAAGCCCCGTGGCTGGTGCCCCATGTTGAACGACCCTGATTTCCCGGTCCGCAGTTGAGGAGAACCCAATGCCCGGACACCTCTTCGAAGGCCACCCTGTGAGTGAAGGAACAACACGAAGGGGCACTGACACTCCCGTGCATCGTCCGGAAACACCCGCGGTTTCCACACAGAGCTCCACGAGGGGACTGAGACTCCCTGAGCAACTCGAGAGGCAAGCGGAGTTCCCTTCCTCAGACAAGACGAGGCCTGACTCTCCTGCCCCAAAGCTGCAGGGACACTGCTGTCGGAGTACGAAACGGAGAGGAAGCCTGAGGTCCTGTCTCCCCTCGAGATGAGGCCCTCTTCGATTGCGCCAAACCCAGAGGAGTCCCGAGATGGCCCACCAACTCCACAGCATCCCTCACCACTAAGAGGAACCCTCGGAAGTTCCCTCAGGTCACCGGGAGAAGTCGAGGGAAACGATGGTTTCCCGCTGCAAGCCGAGAAAGACCTCGAGAGACCTTCTTCTACACGCCTTGATGCCCTAGTCCCCTCCCAGGACTCAAGAACAATGACGCGCTCCCCCTCGCCACGCTCATGGAGACCTGACTTCCCTGGCGCCGCACGAGAGGCTCCCTGAGAACCTCGTCGTGCCTCGTGAGAAAAGCCCCACGGACGCCGCAGCTCGAGGAAACCCCTGAGAAGCCCCCGTCCTCGCGAGGTGAGGGCCTTCTTTTCCTGCCTTTCCTGGAGAGCAATCCCGAGTCCTCTCTCCAAACTGAAGATTAGGCTTGACTCCCTTGAGGCCACTCAGAGGGCTCCAAGAGATCCGCATCGTGGCTCAAGAGAAGAGCGGAGTCCTTTGCTTCCCCTGGAGGCGAGGCCTGACTCCACAGGAGACTCTGGAGTGCAACCCCGGGATCCCTGTCTTCCCTTGAGAGTACTACTAGGTCCTGGACACACGCCTAGATGATGTGTCCTGGGCCCTGCAGTGACTCGAGCGCAACCCCCAGCTTTCCCTAGCAACTCGAATGGAAGATGGGGCTTCCCAGGGCCAACCCAAGAGGAAGCCTGAAATCCCCGTCGTAACTCGAGAATCCCGCCGCAACTCGAGAAAAACCACGTGGTCCCAACGTCTTCGCAAGATGGGGCCCTTGCCCGCTACGGCGTCTCAAGGGAAGTCTCACGTTCCGTCCTGAGTTGCGAAACGGTACCTGACACCCTTCATGCGACCTCCAAAATTTCCCAGACACGCCGGGTTCCCTCGAGGGGAACACCGAGGGTCCTGGCACCCCTTCATCTGAGCCCCTTCTCCCCTCCTCATCACGACAGGAGAGTCGATTCCTCTGCGTATTCTGGAAGGGGTTCCCGGCTTTCCCGGCACACCTCAGGATGAGGCCGGCCTCCCGAGGAAATTCGAGACGAGCCCCGTGGGTTGTGCCACATGCCGAACGACCCCGATTTCCCAGTCCGCTCTGGATAAGAACCCGATGCCCGGACACCTCTTCGAAGGCAACCCTGTGTGTGAAGTTACCATTCGAAGGGGCACTGACACCCCCGTGCGTCGTCCGGAAAAACCCGTGGTTTCCACACACAGCTTGACGAGGTGCGTGAGACACCCTGAGCAATTCGAGAGGCAAGCGGAGTTCCCTTCCTCAGACAAGACGAGGCCTGACTCTCCTGTCCCAACTCTGCAGGGACCCTGTGGTTGGAGTCCGAAAAGGAGAGTAAGCCTAAGTTTCCTGTCTCCCCTCGAGATGAGGCCCTCTTCCATTGCGCCAAGCCCAGCGGAGTCCCGAGAGGCCCCGCCAACTCCACAGCACCCCTCACCTATCAGAGGCACCATGGGAAGTTCCCTCAGGTCCCCGGCAGAAGTCGAGGGAAACGAGGCTTTCCCGCCGCAACCACAGAAAGACCTCGAGTGTCCTTCTTCAACGCCTCTGGAGGCCCTAGTCCTCTCCCATGACTGGAGAGCCATGACGCGCTCCCCCTCGCCACGTGCACAGAGACCTGACTTCCCTGGCACCGCACGAGAGGCTCCCTGAGATCCTCGTCTTGCCTCGTGAGAAAACCCCCACGGGTGCCGCAGCTCGAGGAAACCCCTGAGAAGCCCCCATCCTCGCGAGGTGAGGGCCTTCTTTTCCTGCCTGACCCAGAGCACAATCCCGAGTCCTCTCTCCAAACTGAAGAGAAGGCCTGACTCCCTTGAGGCCACTCAGTGGGCTCCAAGAGATCTGCGTCGCGACTTGAGAGGAGAGCGGCATCCTTGGCTTGCCCTCGAGGCGAGGCCTGACTCCCCGGGGGAGTCTGGAACGCCACCCTGAGATCCCTGTCTTCCCTTGAGAGTAACGTTAAGTCCCGGACACAGGCCTAGATGAGGTCTCTTTGGCCCTGCAGTGACTCGAGTGCAACCCTCAGCTTTCCCTCGCAACTCGAATGGAAGATTAGGCTTCCCGGGGCCAACACAAGAGGAAGCCTGAAATCCACTTCGTAACTCTAGAATCCCGCCGCAACTCGAGAAAATCCACATGGTCCCAACGTCTTCGCAAGATGAGGCCCTTGCCCGCTACGGCGTCTCAAGGGAAGTCCCAGGTTCTGTCCTGAAGTGCGAAACGGTACCTGACTCCTTTCATGCAACCCCCAAAAGTCCCCCACACGCCGGTTTCCCTCGAGGGTAACACCGAGGGTTCCATCCCCACTTCATCTGAGCCCCTTCTCCCCTCCTGATGGCGACAGGAGAGTCGATCCCCCTGCATTGTCTGGAAGTGTCCCCGGCCTTCCCAGCACAACTCAGGATGAAGCCGGCCTCACTAGGAAATTTGAGACTAGCCCCGTGGGTGGTCCCTCATGCCGAAAGACCCCGATTTCCCTGTCCGCTCTTGAAAAGAACCCGAGGCCCGGACACCTCTTCGAAGGCAACCCAGTGGGTGAAGGCACAACACGAAGGGGCACTGTCACCGTCGTGCATTTCCGGAAACACCCGCAGGTTCCACACACAGCTCAACAAGGGGCCTGAGACCCCCTGAGCTCCTCGAGAGGCAAGCGGAGTTCCCTTCCTCAGACAAGACGATTCCTGACTCTCCTGTCCCAACTCTGCAGGGACCCTGCGGTCGGAGTCTGAAACGGCGAGGAAGCCTGAGGTTCCTGCCTTCCCTGGAGATGAGGCCCTCTTCCATTGCGCCAAACCCAGCGGAGTCCTGAGAGGCCCCGCCAACTCCACAGCATCCCTCATCTGTCAGAAGCACACTGGGAAGTTCCCTAAGGTCACCGGTAAACTTTTATTGCACAAGGTCCCCATGAAAAGGCCCACGCAGCAGGACAGCCACAGATTCTGTCTGCCATTAAAGGGCAGTAAGGTGCCCTCCCCACTTCTTTGCTGCCTCGGCGGCCACCAGGGTGCAATTAGCGTACCCTTCCCTTTCCCATCCTAGCAGGTGCTCCAGGGCCCGCTGGCCTACAAAGTGCCAGAAGCAGGGCTGGGCCAGCCGGCCAGAATTCAGGGTTATGTCCCTTGGACTTCCAGCGGACACTAGGCTGCTTGGGAAAACCGCGCAGACTCTGAGGTTTTTCAGCAGAGGGGTGGAGCGGTAAAGGCCTTGACCCCAAAGACGAGGACTTTCTGCGACTGCCAGGTTGGGGAGCTCTGAGACTGTGCCAACACAGGGCGGAATACATGGTTCCCTGCTCCACGCAGTCCCCGTTCCCTTACCTGTGTTCCGCACCCCTGCGCTGTGGCCAATGGATGCCGATCCTTGGGGATCCAGGAGTTCACGAAATGGGCATTCCCAGCCGCAATGGCGACCCCCAACAGCACATCTGGAAAGCCCTCCCCCACCCCCGCCAGGAGCCGACCCCCACTGCGAACGGAACCCCACCCCGCCCCGCGACGCCAGGTTTCGCCCCGGCCCTGCCGGGCTCCCGGTGGGATCCCAGCAATATTGGCGACCCCCGGGAGCACAACAGGGACCGACCCCCCACCCACAGTGAGCGGAATCTCGACCTGTGCAGCCCAGGTTTACCCCACCCTGGCTGCGCTCCCGGCGCGTTTCCAGCTGCAGTGGCCATCTCCGAGAGCACAACTGGGAAGCCCTCCCCTACCCCCGCCAGGAGCCGATACCCGCCCTGCGCCGCCCGGGTTCGCCCCGCCCCTGCCGCGCTCCAGGGGCGCTGCCCACCTTCACCAGTGGCTCTCGGTGAGCCCCGTCCCCACTCCCAGTTCCAGGAGAGGCTCTCGGACCTCGCTGCTGCCGCCAGGTCAAACATGAGGACAATACATACACCCCACAGAGACAATCCAAGCTGTCTATGATTTAGGGATAAAACGAGGACTACAGAAAGGCAAGATGACCTGACCTAGGAGGGCCATGATATTCTATAGAACCAGACAAAGTTGGTTACCAAGGAAACTTTTTTCCTTGGAACCCGGAAAGCTGGTTCTTTGCATATGCAATGACCAACAATTAGCTTGTTACCCAAGCCTGCCTCGCTGCCACCCCCACTCCCCCCACTCCCCAGAAGACTGGCTCAAAGAAATATTTTAAATCTCAGGCCGAAACCTGGAAGATGTCTTGTCGGTCTGTTTGGATTAAGGTATGTGTCAGTGTGAGCCCTGTGTTTTTTGATAATATTGCTCAAGTTCTGAGTTCTGATTTCAATGGTCTCAAGACAAGGCAGCCCTTCCAAATCAAACTGCTGGAAATACAAGAAAACTTTGACCTAAATGAATGTCAGAGTCCCGTGAACTGGGAACTAGTCGATATTAAATATCTAGTATTTTTGGTTTTGCTCCTCCATTATAGACATGTCTAAGAGTCAACAACATTAAGCACAACATGTTCATAGTGCCTAGGTTTCTTTTGAGGTAAAAATTGCTCTATTGTTATATCTGTCACAAGCTTGTCAGCAAGAAACTACCTGGAAACGACAACAACAAAAGTAAAAAATGTAAATGTGATATGAGCTTTTAGACAAACTCTTTACAATAATTATACTCTAAAATATCTGCCTCTCATAGTCTTGATTGAAGGCAGAGGAGAAGGGGATGACAGAGGATAAGATGGTTGGATGGCATCACTGACTCGATGGACATGAGTTTGAGCAAGCCCCTGGAGCTGGTGACGGACACGGAAGCCTGGCGTCCTTCAGGCCACGGGGTCCCAAAGAGTCAGACACGACTGAGCAACTGAACTGAACTGAACTAACAAACGTTTCTCCAGGTGTTTTGGTTACCCGAGTTTCTATCCTTGTGACGACAGTGTATTGAATAGCTAGGTCATTTCCAAATAAATGCAAGTTCTGAAACATTCACGACTTGAAAGGACCTCCCTTTTACACAGAAACTAAAGAGATTTTTGACTCTCCATGAATAGTGTCTGGCACCATCCTGACATGTTTAATGTAAGAAAGCAATTGTTTTGTTTTGTTTTGTTCTGTTCTTGGGGGTGGGGGGAGGGGGGCGGGCTATAGCGAATGCCAATATAAAAGTCAGTTCTTGGTTGCTGAAGGGAAATGTATGGCTTGTTATTACAAGAAAGTATGTGGAATGCAATGGCACTTGAGGAAGGAAAACAAAGTAGTTCTGTCTTACAGGTGGCCGTTTCAGGATGGGAGAAGCAAAGGAATGGGTACAGAATGGGATAAGGAGGTTGTAGGGAAAGTGGACCCCCAGAAAAGCGTTCTGTGCCTAGCACAAGTTTTCTTGAGATGTCGAACTGCCTTTGCTAATGGAGTTTAAGTTTCTTTACCTCTTAAGTGATCTCTTCTAGGTTGACCTAGAACAGAAATCTTTTGTTAGCTTTGGCTAAGTGGAGAAGTAGTGTTTCACGGTGACATATGTGATCCTTCCTGACTGTTTGCAGCCCTTTTGATATCGATGCACTGCTTCTGCTGCTGCTGCAGCCGCTGCTGCTGCTAAGTCGTTTCAGTCGTGTCCGACTCTGTGCCACCCCATAGACGGCAGCCCACGAGGCCCCGCAGTCCCTGGGGTTCTCTAGGCAAGAACACTGGAGTGGGTTGCCATTTCCTCCTCCCATGCATGAAAGTGAAAAGTGAACGTGAACTCGCTCAGTGGTGTCCGACTCTTAGCGACCCCATCGACTGCAGCCTACCAGGCTCCTCCATCCATGGGATTTTCCACGCAAGAGTACTGGAGTGGGGTGCCATTGCCTTCTCCCATATCTATGCACAAGCCTGCCTAAATCATTGACTTCTAGCTAGCTTTGGGATGCCAATGACCATCCACCCTTACAAGGCAACAGAGAAGAGAAAAACACTTACCACAGGAGGTCCTGGTAAGGAACGAGGAACTAACAAGCTCCCGCCAACCAGGATTCTGCAGAGGTCAACAAGAGGTCAGTAAGAGATGGAAGACTGCAGTCCAGAGGTCCTAGCAACTTCCATCTTGCAGCAGAGACCCAGCATAGTCAAAACGAATTCAATGTTGCAAAAAATAAGTAAACAAATAAAGGACAGAAGTTCTTTGAACACATGACTGAGATTAGGGGTGAGGCAGTACATGTACGGTGCCCGGAAAATCTTAAAGTATGAGAAAGGAAAGAAATTAAAGACAACTATCAAGCTGTCCAAACTGATAAAAACGAAAGATTACACAGTTTTTTCTATATATATTACCAGATAATAATCTGAAAAGGAATTAAAAAAAATTCCCTTTCAATAATGTCAACATGAATACAACACTTTGCCATGGATGTAACGAGGATGACAAGACTGGCACACTGGAACTTATACACCCTGGCTGAAAACTATCCTGAATACATGGACAGGTATTCCATAACAATGGAAAGACTTAAGATGGCAATACCATGGAATGCATCTTCAATCTGAAATGAAGATTTGATATGATTTGATCGCTCAGAGCTTTTGTGTCATCAATTGTTATTAAAGTATAAATGAGATAGAGAAAGCTGCTGACTTAGACTTGAGGCGGGGTGTACGCCCTGCTGGTCTCTAGCCAGATATTCTACAGGCACTAGCAGTCAGCTAAGGAAAGAAAGGCACTGTCTCAGGGAATGGCACCAGGCCCCTCCCCCACGACATGCCTTGAGGTCACATTGGCAGCAGGTGAGTCATCCTGGGCCAAAAACTGATTGACATGAATCTTGAAGAAAGGCAGTATTCCAGGCAAATATATCATTTCCTTAACATAGATGAGGAGAACAAGGTACGAGGAAAACATACTGTTTTGTTCAAGTCGCTTCTGAGCCTATTGGGGGAACCGACCTGAAGCCAGAGTCCAGCACATATACATAGCATATTTACATCGCTTAAGACAAACATTTCCTCAGGAACAAATGCATTGCTTAGCTCAAGGTTTGTCTGCGAAATTCTTACACATCAGGAGATGGCTCCGAGCTGGGTTTCTACACACAAGAACATGAATGCAAAGGACAAGCCTGCACAGCCCATCTGCCCCCCTCCCCCACAGCCAGCAGCATTTCCAAGTGACCTCCTAAGGCCTTCCCCAAAATACAGGGGCACCTCTGGGTTTCCTGTTTCCCTCACTTCGAACACTTTTCTTAAAAAAAAAAAAAAATCCTGCACACTTCTTGATAGAATGCCACAGTGCAAGGAAAACAGGCCTTCGATACTTAAACCTCCCTGTGCCAAACACTTGGGGCTTGGTTCTGTTTTGTTTTGTTTTTTAATTACACCACCACATAATTTAAACTTTTTACAATTTCTAATTATTCAGTACCAAAACACCAAACTTTTATTGCACAAGGTCCCCATGAAAAGGCCCACGCATCAGGACAGCCACAGATTCTGCCATGAAAGGGCAGCAAGGTGCCCTCCCCCCTTCTTTGCTGCCTGGGCGGCCACCAGGGTTTGAAATCCATGCACCCTACTAAGTTTCTAGGGTGCAGTCCGTGGACCCTTCCCTTTCCCATCCCAGCAGGTGCTCAAGGGCCCGCTGGCTTACAAAGTGCCAGAAGCAGGGCTGGGCCAGCCGGCCAGAGTTCAGTGTTCTGTCCCTTGGACTTCCAGGGGACACTAGGCTGCTTGGGAAAACCGTGCAGACTGAGATTTTTCAGCAGAGGGGTGGAGCGGTAAAGGCCTTGACACCAAGTGCGAGGCCTTTCTGCGACCGCCAGGTTGGGGAGCTCCGAGAATGTGCCAACAGACGGCGGAATACTTGGTTCCCTGCTCCACGCAGTCCCAGTTCCCTGACCTGTGGTCCGCAGCCCTCCACTGCACCCACGGGATGGCGATCCTTGGGGACCCAGGAGCGGACGAAATGGGCGTTCCCAGCCGCAGTTGCAACCCCCGAGAGCACAACTGGGAACCCCTCCCCATCCCCCCCATGAGCCGACCCCCGCCCCGCGCCCCCAGGTTTAGCCCCGCCCCTGCCGCGCTCCCGGCGCGTTCCCAGCCGCAGTGGCGACCCCCGGGAACACAACTGGGACCGACCCCCACCCAAAGCCATCGGAATCTCGACCCGCGCAGCCCGGGTTTACCCAGTCCCGGGTGCGCTCCCGGCGCGTTTTCAGCCTCAGTGTCCACCTCCCAGAGCACAACTGGGAAGCCCGCCCCCACCCCCGCCAGAAGCCGACCCCCGCCCCACGCCGCCCGCGTTCGCCCCGCCCCTGCACGGTCCAGGTACCTTCCCAGCTTCTAGCGTTCACGCCCGGGTAGGAGCAGGATGTAGGAGTATGGGAGATGTGTCTGGAGCCTGACAGCCTCAGCTCCGCTCTGGCCTGCCCTTTGGACCTAGGAGCCAGGCCAACTTGCAGAGGGCTTAGGGCCCCATTGTATGCAAACTACCAAGGCCTACCGCAAGGAGAGCTCTGTCCGAGGGAAGGGAAGCGCCCCAGGCTGCATTCCCAAGCTGTTGTTTAGCCGCCCAGACTCAGCGCTGCACAGGGGTAATCAGGCTCTCTGTGCCCGCAGCTTCACACACAGGTGTGTCTCCGTAGGAATCAAGAAAGATCCTGACAGAGTGAGGTTCATTAGAGCTATACTAAAGAGCAAAGGCTTGTCCATGTGGTCTTGCCTTCCCCTGTGCCTTTGGGTCTCCAGGCTCGGCCCCAGCTCCTTGGAAACAACCCCTGAGAAAATATCTTCAAGATCCACTTTTCCCAGTGTCTGGGAACCGGGGTTCGTAGGAGGAGAGAAAAGCACGCCTCCATAGTGAACGAAAAGGCAGCCCACCTGCCTGTGTTTTGAAGCCTCTATTTGGAAGGAATGGGTTAGCTTCTCCTAAAGGAGACCTCCAGATCTGCTCAGAAGTCGGTAATTCCAGAGGCAGGGTACTGGTTCCTGACTGCCCTTTGCTAGCCTTGCAAAGATATTCCTAGATTCTAGAGTTATTTTCCATGAAGGAGCAGGCTTCGGGAATGTGTCAGACGGGACTGGCTCCTTATTGACCTCAGCTCAGCTATTGCCTTTCCATTCAAACTAGGACAAGGCCCTACTTTATGAAGGGTAAGGGTCTTCTTCTTTGCAAACTGCCAAGGGCTACAGCAATGAGACCTCTGTCAAGGTGAGGGAAGCCTAAGAGGATGGATTCTCAAGCAGGTGCTTTGCCACAAAGCATCAGCACCCCACGGAGAGAATCAAGCTCCCTGTGCACCAATGTTGGGAGTGTAGCTTCACACACAGAGTTGTCTCTATAGGAGCCAAGAATGTTCCTGAGAGATTAGGTTCACTAAACCTCTCCTACAGAGCATAGACCTGTCCATGTGGTTTTGCCTTCCCCTGTGATTTGGGTCCTTGAGGTCCGCCACACCTCCGGGGAAACTGTCCCTGAGAAAAGATCTCCAGGAACCGCTTCGCCGAGGCTGGGAAATGCTGTTCACATGAAGTAAGGCAAGCGAATCTCCTGCAGAGTAAAAGAGGCCTTACAGTCCCTGGAGGAGCAGGCTGCCAGAATGTGTGAAACCTGACGGTTGCCTTAGTGGCCTCAGCTCCACCATTGCCTGTTCATCCGAGCTAGCACCCAGGCCTACTTGGAATAGCGTTTGGGTGCAGATTTCTACAAAGTGCCAAGGGCTACAGCAGTGAGCATTCTCTCGGTGGTAAGGGAGAGCATTTTATGGATTCTCAAGCTGTTTTCTGAATGACAGCGTCAAAATGAACAGAGAGAATCAGGCTCTCTCTGCCCCTATGTTAGGTACGCAGCTTCACACACAGAGGTGTCTCTGTAGGAGCCAAGAATGCTCCTGAGAGATGAGGTTCACTAGAGATCTGCTACAGAGCATAGACCTGTCCATGTGGTCTTGCCTTCCCCTGTGCCTTTGGGCCCCGGGCTCGGCCCCAGCTCCGTGGAAACAACCCCTGAGAAAATATCTTCAAGATACGCTTTTCCCAGAGGCTGGGAACTGGGGTTCATAGGAGGAGAGAAAAGCAAGCCTCCTTCGGGCACGAAAGGCAGCCAACCTGCCTGTGTTTTGAAGCCTCTATTTGGAAGGAATGGGTTAGCTTCTCCTAAAGGAGACCTCCAGATCTGCTCAGAAGTCGGTAATTCCAGAGGCAGGGTGCTGGTTCCTGACTGCCCTTTGCCAGCCTTGCAAAGACATTCCAACATTCTAGAGTTATAGTCCATGAAGGAGCAGGCTTCGGGAATGTGTCAGAGGGGACTGGCTCCTTATTGGCCTCAGCTCAGCTATTGCCTTTCCATTCAAACTAGGACAAGGGCCTACTTTATGAAGGGTAAGGGTCTTCTTCTTTGAAACTGCCAAGGGCTACAGCAATGAGACCTCTGTCAAGGCGAGGGAAGCCTAAGAGGATGGATTCTCAAGCAGGTGCTTTACTACAAAGCATCAGCACCCCACGGAGAGAACCAAGATCCCTGTTCCCCAATGTTGGGAGTGTAGCTTCACACACAGAGTTGTCTCTATAGGAGCCAAGAATGTTCCTGAGAGATTAGGTTCACTAAACCTCTCCTACAGAGCATAGACCTGTCCATGTGGTTTTTCCTTCCCCTGTGAGTTGGGTCCCCGAGGTCCGCCACACCTCCGGGGAAACTGTCCCTGAGAAAAGATCTCCAGGAACCGCTTCGCTGAGGCTGGGAAACGCTGTTCACAGGAAGTAAGGCAAGCGAATCTCCTGCAGAGAAAAAGAGGCCTTACTGTCCCTGGAGGAGCAGGCTGCCAGAGTGTGTGAAACCTGACTGTTGCCTTACTGGCCTCAGTTAAACCATTGCCTGTTCCTCCGAACTAGGACCCAGGCCTATTTGGAGAAGCGTTTGGGTGCGGATTTCTACAAAGTGCCAAAGGCTACAGAGTGAGAATTCTCTCAGCGGTAAGGGAGAGCATTTTATGGATTCTCAAGCTGTTTTCTGAACGACAGGGTCAAAATGAACTGAGAGAATCAGGCTCTCTGTGCCCCTATGTTAGGTACGCAGCTTCACACACAGAAGTGTCTCTATAGGAGCCAAGAATGTTCCTGAGAGATGAGGTTCACTAGAAGTCTGCTACAGAGCATAGACCTGTCCATATGGTTTTGCCTTGCCCTGTGAGTTGGGTCCCTGAGGTAAGCCCCAGCTCAGGGGAAGGAGCCCCTGAGAAAAGATCTCCAGGGACCGCTATTCCCCCAGGCTGGCAAACGCAGTTCACAGGAGGTAACACAAGCGAGCCTCCTGCAAGGCACAACAGGCCTTAGTCTCCCTGGACGATCAGGCTGCCAGAGTGTGTGAGACCTGACTGGTGCCTTACTGGCCTCAGCTCCGACATTGCGTGTTCCTCTGAACTAGGACCCAGGCCTACTAGGAGAAGGGTTTGGGTATGGATTTCTAAATACTGCCAAGGGGTATAGCAATGAGAACTGTGTCACGGGTAAGGAAGAGCATTGTATGGATTTTCAAGCTGTTGTTTGAACGACAGCTTCAAAGCTGCACAGAGAGAATCAGACTCTGTGTCTCCATGTTCGGTACACAGCTTCACAGACAGGGGTGTCTCCATAGGAAACAAGAACGTTCCTGACAGAGTGAGGTTCACTAGAGCTCTCCTAGAGAGCAAAGACTTGTCCATGTGGTTTTTCTTCCCCTGTGCGTTTGGGGCTCCAGGCTCGGCCCCAGCTCCGTGGAAACAACCCCTGAAAAAAGATCTTCAAGATCCGCTTTTCCCAGAGGCTGGGATGTGGGGTTCATAGGAGGCGGGAAAAGCAGGCCTCCTTCAGAGAGCAAGAGGCAGCCAAGCGGCCTGCGTTTGGAAGCCTCTATTTGGAAGAATGGGTTAGCTTCCCCTAAGGGAGACCTCCAGATCTGTTCAGAAGTCGGTAATTCCAGAGGCAGGGTGCAGGCTCCTGACTGCCCTTTGCCAGCCTTGCAGAGACATTCCTAGATTACAGCGTTATTTTCCATGAAGGAGCAGGCTTCGGGAATATGTCAGACTTGACTGGCGCCTAATTGGCCTCAGCTCAGCTCTTGCCTTTCCTTTCAAACTAGGACAAGGGCCCACTTTATGAAAGGTAAGGTTCCTCTTCTTTCCAAACTGCCAAGGGCTACAGCAATGAGACCTCTGTCAAGGCGAGGGAAGCGTAAGCTGATGGATTCTCAAGCAGGTGCTTTGCCACAAGGCATCAGCACCCCACGGAAAGAATCTGGCTCCCTTTGCCCCTACGTTGCGTGTGTAGCTACACGCACAGAGGTGTCTCGATAGGAGCCAAGAATGTTCCTGAGAGAGGAGGTTCACTGTTGGGGGCCAGAGTGAGGCACTCCGCCCATGGCAAAGGTCATGAGGAAGGAGGCTCGACATACGCAAAGGCGGGATCGAGCCTCAGGAGTCCCCCTGGAAATCCTCGAGCATCTACCCCCATAACCAGAGCCTGCCTACCTTACTACTTTGTGCTCTCACCTACACCTCTGACTTTACGGGGGGCTGTCCCCCACCACCTCTTTCGGAGAAGGAGCTAACCTAGAGCTCCAGTTGATAAAAACCCCTGGGTGTGACAAGAGTGTTTTAACCTACAAACTCCTCTGAAGGTTCTCTAGCCTGCCTGACAGGCTTGTCCGGCCACATGTGATTGCTCACAGCCTCCCAACCATGAGAGGCACGAGATGCTTTAAACCTTCTAAAAACAGGTTCCTTAGAAAAGTTAGAAAATTATTAGTATAAGTATAATGGGCTGATTAGAAATCATATTGGTGAAGGGTTTTTCATTTGTTGAGCTGATGTTTACTGCTAAGTCTCCACATCCCCTGCCCTTATACACATTAATGAATATATAGAAGAAATAAGTATTAACCTTTGATATAAATCACGTTAGACCTTAGGCTAAGTAAATTCTTTCCTTAACTAAAACCCACTACACCCTCACCCTATAGGAATGTAACTTTATTTGGGTGGCGTCTGTTTTAAGAATAATCACCCCTGGAGAAATAAGTGTCCTGGTTGACTGACCGCTGTCACAAGGAGAGGGTCGTAAATTGTCAGCAGGCCCCCCGGCCAGAAGATGATGTAACACCCCTAAGACCTCTGTATACTTTTGTATGAAGCACCTGACTTTGATAAAAGTCAGGACTGCTGACCCCATGTGACTTTTGCATAACATCTCAGTGTATAAAATTAGACCATGGAAAATAAAGAATTGGGATCAGTTTCTCGAAATACTGGTCTCCCCATGTCTCTGTCTCTCTCTCACTCTGGTTGAGTCTCCATCTGGAGCGCGGAACCCACCAAGCTTACTAATTTTGCCTGGGCTTCTAAGATCCGACCGGGGAGGCCTCAGTGTCTCCTCTCCTTCGGGAGAACGGAAGGACGCCTGCGGCCTACGTAAGTGGTGCAAGCTTCTTGTCTTGAAGTTTTATTGGTCCCCCGCGTAAACCAAGCTACTCAGCCTCTTTTCTCCACTGAATTTTCCTACTGAGCTATCCTCATTTTATTACTCTTTATATCCTTAATTAACGTTTAATTAAGCAGTTGTTCCCTGACCCTCGCCTACGCCGTCTCTGCTTCGAATACCCTGGATCAGCTGGGGCTGGACCCCGGCAGTTCACTAGAGATCTCCTACAGAGCATAGACCTGTCCATGTGGTTTTGCCTTCCCCTGTGAGTTGGGTCCCCGAGGTCCGCCCCAACTCCGGGGAAACAGCCCCTGAGAAAAGATCTCCAGGAACTGCTTTCCGCCCAGGCTGGGAAACGCTGTTCACAGGAAGTAAGGCAAGCGAGCCTCCTGAAGGGAACTAGAGGCCTTACTGTCCCTGGAGGAGCAGGCTGCCAGAGTGTGTGACACCTTACTGGTGCCTTACTGGCCTCAGCTCCGCTATTGCATGTTCATCTGAACTTGAACCCAGGCCTACTTGGAGAAGTGTTTGTGTGCCGATTTCCAGAAACTGCGAAGGGCTACAGCAATGATAACTCTCTCAGTGGTAAGGGAGAGCATTGTGTGGATTCTCAATTTGTTGTTTGAACGACAGCGTCAAAGCTGCACAGAGAGAATCAGGTCTCTGTGTCTCTATGTTGGCAATGCAGCTTCCCACACAGAGATGTCCCCGTTGGAGCCAAGAATATTCCCCACAGACTGAGGTTCACTAGAGCACTCCTAGAGAGCAAAGACTTATCCATGCGGTTTTCCCTTCCCCTGTGCGTGTGGGTCTCTGGGATCAGCCCCTGCTCCTTGGAAACAGCCTCTGAGAAAAGATCTCCAAGAACCTCTTA
Source organism: Bubalus kerabau (assembly GCF_029407905.1). Lineage (NCBI taxonomy): Eukaryota > Metazoa > Chordata > Mammalia > Artiodactyla > Bovidae > Bubalus > Bubalus kerabau. Next base: position 499,899 of record NW_026577887.1, on the reverse strand, counting down.
TCACCCAGGCTGGGAAGCGGAGTTCACAGCAGGTGGGATAAGCAAGCTTCCTTCGGCAAGAAGAGACAGCCAACCGGCCTGTGTTTGGAAGCCTATATTTGCAAGGAATGGGTTAGTTTCTCCTGACCGAGACCGCCAGATGTGCTGAGAAGATAGAAATTCCAGAGGCAGGGTCGAGGTTCCTGACTGCCCTTTGCCAGCCTTGCAAAGACATTCCCAGATTCTAACGTTATTTTCCATGAAGGAGCAGACATCGGGAATATGTCAGACTTGACTGGCGCCTTACTGGCCTCAGCTCAGCTACTGCCTTTCCATTCATCAAGGACAAGGGCCTACTTGGTGAAGGGTAAGGGTCTGCTTCTTTCCAAACTGCCAAGGACTACAGCAATGAGACCTCTGTCAAGGTGAGGGAAGCCTATGCGGATGGATTCTTAGCAGGTGCTTTGCCACAAAGCATCAGCACCCACGGAGAGAATCAGACTCCCTTTGCCACTATGTTGGGTGTGTAGCTTCATGCACAGAGGTGTCTCTGTAGAAGCCAAGAATGTTCCTGAGAGATGAGGTTCACTAGAGCTCTCCTACAGAGCATAGACCTGTCCATGTGGTTTTGTCTTCCCCTGTGAGTTGGGCCCCCGAGGTCCGACCCAGCTCCAGGGAAACAGCCCCTGAGAAAAAATCTCCAGGAACAGCTTTGCGCCCAGGCTGGGAAATGCAGTTCACAGGAGGCAAGGCAAGCGAGCCTCCTGCAGGGAAAAAGAGGCCTTACTGCTCCTGGACGATCAGGCTGCAAGAGTGTGTGAGACCTCACTTGTGCCTTACTGGCCTCAGCTCCGCCGTTGCCTGTTGTTCCGAGCTAGGACCCAGGCCTACTTGGAGAAGGGTTAGGGTGCGGATTTCTACAAACTGTCAAGGACGACAGCAATGAGAATTCTCTTAGCAGTAAGGGAGAGCATTGTATGGATTCTCAAGCTGTTGTTTGAATGACAGCTTCAAAGCTACACAGAGAGAATCAGGCTCTCTGTTCCCCTATTTTGGCTGTGCAGCTTCACACACAGAATTTGACTCTGTTGGAGCCAGAAATATTCCTGAAAGACTTAGGCTCACCAAAGCTGTCCTCCAGAGCAAAGACATTGGATGTGGTTTTGCCTTCCCTTGTCAGTATGGGTCCCCTAGCTTGGCCCCAGCTCCGGGGATACAGCCTCTGAAAAAAATCTTCCAAGAAGCGATTTTCCTCCAGGCTGTTAAGCGGAATTCGCAGCTTGCAAGTTAAGGAAGCCTGCTTCGTGGAAGAGCAAGCAGCCAACTGGCCCTGTGTTAGGAAGCCTGTATTTGAAAGGAATGGGTTAGCTTCTACAGCGGGAGAACCTCAGATCTGCTCAGGGGACTGAAATACTAGAGTCAGGGTCGAGGTTCTCCCTTGTCCTTTGCGCACCTTGCAAAGACATTCCTAGCTTCTAGCGTTAGTGTCCCTGTAGTAGCAGGCTTCCGGAGCGTGTGATAAATGACTGCCGCGTTCCTGTCCTCAGCTCCGCTATTGACTTTCTATTCGAACTAGAACCCAGGCCTACTTTGAGAGGGGTTAGGGTCCAGTGTTTTCAAACTGCCAAGGGCTACGGCAATGCGAGCTCTGTCAGAGGTAAGAAAAGAGCAATTGGTTGGATTCTTCAGCTGCTGCGTGGCTGCACAGCTTCCGCGCCGCATGGAGAGCATGAGGCTCCTTGTGGCCCTATTTTGGGTATGCAGCAACATGCACACAGAATGTCTGTGTTCACTTATGTACAGGCTTATGAACACTAGAGCTCTCCTACAGAGCAAAGACCACTCAGTGGGCTCCAAGAGATACCTGTCGCGACTCGAGAAGAGAGTGGAGTCCTTTGCTTCCCCTCGAGATGAGGCCTGACTCCCCGGGTGAGTATGGAATGCAACCCCAAATCCCTGTCGCCTATGGAGAGGAACATTAAGTCCTGGATACAAGCCTAGATGAGGTCTAGTTTGCCCTTCAGTGAATGGAGCCCAATCCCCAGCTCTCCCTGGCAACTCGAATGGAAGATTAGACTTCCTGGGCCAACACAAGAGGAAGCCTGAATTCCCCGTCGTAACTCGAGAATCCCACCGCAACTCGAGAAAAACCACGTGCTTCCCTCGTCATCGCAAGATGAGGCCCTTTGTCCGCTACAGCATCTCAAGAGAAGTCCCACGTTCCATCCTGAAGTGCGAAACGGTACTTGGCACCCTTGATGCGACCCCAAAAGTTCCGCGACATACCAGACTCACTCAAGGGGAACACCGAGGTTCCCAGCACCACTTCATCTGAGCCCCTTCTCCTCTCCTGATTGCGACAGCAGGGTCGACTCCCCTTCTCTGTCTGCAAGGGGTTCCCGACCTTCCGGGCGCACCTCAGGATGAGGCCGGTCTCATGAGGAAGTTCGAGACGTAGCCTCGTGGGTGGTGCCACATGTCGAAAGACCCCAATTTCACGGTCCACTCTTGAAAAGAACCCGATGCCAGCACACCTCTTTGAAGGAAAACCTGTGGATGAAGGCACAACACGAAGGGGCACTGACACCCGCGTGCATCGTCCAGAAAAACCCGCAGGTCCCACAGACATTTCGACAAGTGGCCTGTCACCCTGTAAACAACTCGAAAGGCAAACGAAGGTCCATTCCTCAACAGAAGATTAGGTGTGACTCTCTTGTCCCTACTCTGCAGGGACCATGGGATCCGAGTCAGAAACGGAGAGGAAGCCTGAGGTTCCTGCGTCCACTCGAGATGAAGCCGTCTTCCATTGCACCACAACCAGTGGAGTCCCGAGAGGCCCCTACCAACTCCACAGTATCCCTGAGTTCTCAGAGGCACAATGAGAAGCTCCCTGAGGTCACAGGCACAAGACGAGGGAACCCTGGGTTTTCTGCCGTGACTCAAGAAAGACCTCGAGAGTGCTTCAAAATGTGTTGAGTCGCGATTCCCTTACCATGACTCGAGAGCCATGACACGCTCCCCCTCGCCACGCGCATGGAGACCTGACTTCCCTGGCGCCGCACGAGAGGCTCCCTGAGATCCTCGTCGTGCCTCGGGAGAAAACCCCCACGGGCGCCGCAGCTCGAGGAAACCCATGAGACGCCCCCGTCCTCGCGAGCTGAGGGCCTTCTTTTCCTGCATGGCCTGGAGAGCAATCCCGGGTCCTCTCTCCAAACGGAAGAAGAGGCTGGACTCCCTTGAGGCCGCTCAGGGGGCTCCAAGAGTCCCGCGTCGCGACTCGAGAGGAGAGCGGAGTCCTTGGCTTCCCCTCGAGACGAGGCCTGACTCCCCGGGGGAGCCTGGAATGCAACCCCGAGATCCCTGCCTTGCCTGGAGAGGAATATTAGGTCCCAGACACACGCCTAGGTGAGGTCTCTTCTGCCCTGCAGTGACTCGAGCACAACCCCCAGCTTTCCCTCCCAACCCGAGGGGAAGTTTGGGCTTCCCAGGACCAACCCAAGGGGAAGGCTGAGATCCCCGTCGTAACTCGAGAATCCCGCCGCAACTCGAGAAAAACCACGTGGTACGACCTCTTGGCAAAATGAGGCCCTTGCCCGCCACGGCGTCTCAAGGGAAGTCCCCTGTTCCTCCCTGAAGGGCGAAACGGTCCCTGACAGCCTTCTTGCGACCCCCAAAAATCCCCCACATGGCGGGATCCCCCAAGGGGAACACTGAGGGTCCCGGCACCGCATCCTCTGAGCCCCTTCTCCCCTCCTGATCGCGACAGGAGAGGCGATTCCCCTGCGTGGTCTGGAAGGGGTTCCCGGCCTTCCCGGCGTACCTCAGTATGAGGCCCGTCTCACGAGGAAATTCGAGACGAGCCACGTGGGTGGGGCCACATGCCGAATGGCACCGATTCCCCAGGTCCGCTCTTGAGAAGGCCCGAGGCCCGGACCCCTCTTCGAAGGCAACCCTGTGGGTGAAGGCACAACACGAAGGGGCACTGCCACCCCTGTGCATCGTCCACAAAGACCCGCGGGTTGCACACACAGGTCGACGAGGGGCCTGAGACCCCCTGAGCAACTCGAGAGGCCAGCAGGGTTCCCTTCCTCTGACAAGACGAGGCCTGACTCTCCTGTCCCAACTCTGCAGGGACCCTGCGGTCGGAGTCCGAAACGGAGAGGAAGCCTGAGGTTCCTGCCTCCCCTCGAGGTGAGGCCCTCGTCCGTTGCGCCAGACCCAGCAGAGTCCCGAGGGGCCCCGCCACTTCCACAGGATCCCTCGCCTCTCAGAGGCACCCTGGGAAGTTCCCTAAGGTCCCCGGCAGAAGGCGAGGGACACGAGGGTTTCCCGCCGCCCCCCGAGAAAGAACTCGAGAGTCCTTCTTCAACGCGTCTCGAGGCCCTAGTCCCCTCCCGTGACTCGAGAGCCAGGACGCGCTCCCCCTCGCCACGCGCATGGAGACCTGACTTCCCTGGCGCCGCACGAGAGGCTCCCTGAGATCCTCGTCGTGCCTCGGGAGAAAACCCCCACGGGCGCCGCAGCTCGAGGAAACCCCTGAGACGCCCCCGTCCTCGCGAGCTGAGGGCCTTCTTTTCCTGCCTGGCCTGGAGAGCAATCCCGAGTCCTCTCTCCAAACTGAAGAGTAGGATGGATTCCCTTGAGGCGATTCAGTGGGCTCCAAGAGATCCGGGTCCCGGCTCGAGAGGAGAGCGCAGTCCTTTGCTTCCCCTCGAGGCGAGGCCTGATTCCCCGGGGGAGTGTGGAGTGCAATCCCGGGATCCTTGTCTTCCCTTGAGAGGACTATTAGGTCCTGGACACACGCCTAGGTGAGGTCTCTTTGGCCTTGCAGTGATTCGAGCACAACATCCAGCTTTCCCTCGCAACTCGAAGGGAAGTTTGGGCTTCCCAGGGCTAACACAAGAGGAAGCCTGAAATCCCCGTCGTAACTCGAGAATCCCGCCGCAACTCGAAAAAAAGCACGTGGTTCCATCGTCTTCGCAGCATGAGGCCCTTGCCCGCCACAGCGTCTCAAAAGAAGTCCCACATTCCTACTGAAGTGCAAAACGGTACTTGGCACCCGTGATGGCACCCCCAAAGTTCCCCAACATACAGGCCTCACTCGAGGGTAACACCCATGTTCCCCGCACCACATCATTTGAGCCCCTTCTCCCCTCCTGATTGCAACAGGAGTGTCTTTTCTCCTGCTTTGTGTGGAAGGGGTTCTTCCGAGCGCACATCAGGATGAGGCCTGTCTCACGAGGAAATTGGAGATGTAGCCTCGTGGGTGGTGCCACATGCGGAAAGACCCCATTTCCCGGTCAGCTATTAATAAGAACCCGATGCCCGTACACTTCTTGGAATGCATCCCGTAGGATGAAGGCACAACAAGGAGGGACCCTGAACACCCGTGCATCTTTTGGAAAATTCTGCAGGTTCCACATACAGCTCGACAAGTGACCTGTTACCTCGTGAACAACTCGAGAGGCAAGCTAAGTTTCATTTCTCCACAGAATACGAGGCCTGACTCTCCTGTCCCAACTCTGCAGGAATCCTGAGATCGGAGTCTGAAATGGAGAGGAACCCTGAGGTTCCTTCCTCAACACGAGATGAGGCCCTCTTGTATTATACCACACCCAGTGGAGTCCCTAGAGGCCCCTCCCAACTCCACAGTATCAGTGTCTTCTCAGAGGCACCCTGAGCAACTCCCTGAGGTCACCGGCACAAGTCGAGGGAACACAGGGTATCCTGCCGCAACCCGAGAAAGACCTCAAGAGTCCGTCTTCAACGCGTCTTGAGGACGGATTCCCCTACCATGACTCGAGAGCAATGACACGCTCCCCCTCGCCATGCGCATGGACACCTGACTTCCCTGGCGCCACATGAGAGGCTCCCTGAGCTCCCCGTCATACCTCGTGAGAAACCCCACACTGGCGCCGCAGCTCGGGAAAACCCACCGTCATCGCGAGATTGGGGACTTCTTTTCCTGCCTGACTTGGAGAGCAATCCCTGGTCTTTTCTCCAAACTTCACAGGAGGCTTTACTCCCTTTAGGCCACTCAATGGGCTCCAAGAGATACCTGTCGCGACTTGAGAGGAGAGCAGAGTACTTTGTTTCCCCTCGAGACAAGGCCTTACCTCGGGTGAGTCTGGAATGCAACCCCGAGATCCCTGTTGCCCCTGGAGAGGAACATTATGTCCTGGACAAAAGCCTAGATGAGGTCTATTTTGCCCTACAGTGACTCGAGAACAACACCCATCTCTCCCTCGCAATTTGAATGGAAGATTGGTCTTCATTGGGCCAACACAAGAGGAAGTCTGAATTTCCCGTTGGAACTCGAGAATCCCACCACAACTCTTAAAAACCACGTGGTTCCCCATTCATCGCAATATGAGGCCTTTGCCCGCTACAGAGTCTCAAGAGAAGTCCCATGTTTCGTCATAAAGTTCGAAATGCTACTTGGCACCCTTGATGCGACCCCAAAAGTTCCCCAATATACCAGTCTCACTCCAAGGGAACACCGAAGTTCCTGGCACCACTTCATTTGAGCCCCTTCTCCGCTCCTGATCACGGCAGGAAGGTCGATCCCCCTGCTTTGTCTAGAAGGGGTTCCCGACCTTCATGGCGCACCTCAGGATGAGGCCAGTCTCACGAAGAAATTCGAGACGTAGCCTCGTGTTGGTGCCACGTGCCAAAAGACCCCGATTTCTCGGTCTTGCTCTTGATAAGAACCCGATGCCCGGACACCTCTTCTAAGGCAACCCTGTGGATGAAGGCACTACACGAGGGGGCACTGGCAACCCTGTTCATCGTCCGGAAAACCCCGCAGGATCCACATACAGCTCCACAACTGGCCTGTCACCCCTTAAACAATGAGAGAGGAAAGCGGAGTTCCCTTCCTCAGACAAGACAAGGCCTGAGTATCCAATCCCAACTCTGCAGGCACGCTTCGATCTGAGTCAGAAATGGAGAGGAAACCTGAGGTTCCTGCCTCAACCCGAGATGAGGCCCTCTTCCATTAAAACAAACCCAGTGGAGTCCCGAGAGGCCCCTCCCATCTCCACAGTATCCCTGACTTCTCATAGGCATTCTGAGAACCACCTTGAGGCCACCGGCAAAAGTCGAGGGAAATAAGGGTTTCCTGCCACAACCGAAGAAAGACCTCGAGAGTCCTTCTTCAATGTGTCTTGAGGTCAGATTCCCCTACCATAGCTCGAGAGCAATAATGCGCTCCCACTCGCCACGCATATTGAGACCTGACTTCCCTGGAGCCACACGAGAGGCTCCCTGAGCTCCCCGTCCTACCTCGTGTGAAACCCCACACTGGTGCCGCAGCTAGAGAAAACACACAAGATCCCTCCGTCATCGCGAGATGAGGGCCATCTTTTCCTGCATGGCCTGGAGAGCAGTCCCAAGTCCTCTCTCCAAACTTCACAGGAGGCTTGACTCCCTTTAGGCCACAAAGTGGGCTCCAAGAGGTGCCCGTCGTGACTCGAAAGGAGAGCGGAGTCCTTTGCTTCCCTTTGACATGAGGCCTGACTCCCTGGGTGAGTCTGGAATGCAAACCTGAGATCCCTGTGGCCCTTGGAGAGGAACATTAGGTCCTGGACACAAGCCTAGATGAGGTCTCCTTTGCCCTGCAGTGACTCGAGCGCAACCCCCAGCTCTCCCTCGCAACTCGAATGGATGATTGGACTTCCCTGGCCCAACACAAGAGGAAGCCTGAAATCCCCGTCGTAACCCGAGAATCCCGCCGCAACTCGAGAAAAACCACGTGGCTCCCCCGTCATCGCAAGATGAGGCCCTTGGCCGCTACAGTGTATCAAGGGAAGTCCCACGTTCCATCCTGAAGTACAAAACGGTACTTGGCACCCTGGATGCGACCCCCAAAGTTCCCTGACATACCGGTCTCACTCGAGGGAAACACCAAAGTTCACGGCACCACTTCCTGTGAGCCCCTTCACCCCTCCTGATCGCGACAGAAGGGTCGATTCCCATGTTTTGTCTGCAAGGGGTTCCCGACGTTCCCCGCGAACCTCCGGATGAGGCCGGTCTCATGAGGAAATTCGAAAAGTAGCCTCATGGTTGGTGCCATATGCTGAAAGATCCCGAATTCCCGGTCCACTCTAGATAAGAACCTGACGCCCGGACATCTCTTCGAAGGCAACCCTGTGGATGAAGACACAACACGAAGGGACACTGACATCCCCATGCATCGTCTGGAAAAACCTGCAGATTCCACTCACAGCTCCAAATGTGGACTGTCACCTCATGAACAACTCGAGAGGCAAGTGAAGTTGCATTCCTTCACACAAGACGAGGCCTTACTCTCCTGTCCCAACTCTTCAGGGACCCTGCAATTGGAGTCAGAAATGGAGAGGAACCTTGAGGTTCCTGCCTCAACTAGAGAAGAGGCCCTCTTCCATTGAACCAAACTCAGTGGTGTCCCGAGAGGCCCCTCCCAACACCACAGTATCCCTGAATTCTCAGAGGCTCCCTGAGAAGCTACCTGAGGTCACTGGCACAAGTCGAGGGAACCCAGAGTTTTCTGAAGTAACCCGAGAAAGACTTGGAGAGTCCTTTTTCAACGTCTCTTGATGCCCGATTCCCCTACCATGACTCCAGAGCAAGGACACGCTCCCCTCGCCACAAGCAGGAAAACTGACTTCCCTAGTACCATACAAGAGGCTCCCTGAGTACCCCATCGTACCTCGTGAGAAAACCCACACTGGCGCCGCAGTTCGAGAAAAACCACAAGATGCCCCCATCAAGGAGAGATGGGGGCCTTCTTTTCCTGCCTGACCTGGAGAGCAATTCCTGGTCCTCTCTCCAAACTTCACAGGAGTATTGACTCCCTTTAGGCCACTCAGTTGGGTCCAAGAAATACCCGGTGCGACTCGAGAGGAGAGCGGAGTCCTTTGCTTCCCTGGAGACGAGGCCTGACTCCCCGGGTGAGTTTGGAATGCAATCCCGAGATTCCTGTCGCCCCTGGAGTGGAACATTATGTCCTAGACACAAGCCTAGATGAGGTCTATTTTGCCCTGCAGTGACTCGAGAGCAACCTCCATCTCTCCCTCACAATTTGAATGGAAGATTGGTCTTCCCACGGTCAACACAAGAGGAAGTCTAAATTTCCCATCGTAATTCGAGAATTCAGCCTCAAGTCTTAAAAACCATGTGGTTCCCCCTTCATCGCAATATGAGGCCCTTGCCACCTAGAGTCTCAAGAGAAGTCCCACGTTCCATCTTAAAGTTCGAAATGCTACTTGGCACCCTTGATGCGACCCCAAAGTTCCCCAACATACCGGTCTCACTGCAGGGGAACACCGAAGTTCCCGGTGTCTCCAGGGAAGTCCCATGTTCCGCCCTGAAGGGCGAAACGGTACTTGACACCCTTGATGCGACCGCAAAAGTTCCCTGACATGCTGGGTTCCCTCGAGGGGAACACCGAGGGTCCCGGCACCACTTCATCTGAGCCCCTTCTCCCCTCCTGATCGCGACAGGAGAGTTGATTCCCCTGCTTTGTCTGGAAGGGGTTCCCGGGCTTCCTGGCACACCTCAGGATGAGGCCGGTCTCAGGAGGAAATTCAAGACTAGCCACATGTGAGGTGCCACGTGCCGAACGACTCCGATTTTCCGGTCCGCTCTTGATAAGAACCCGATGCCCGGACACCTCTTCGAAGGCAACCCTGTGGGTGAAGGCACAACACGAAGGGGCACTGACACCCCCGTGCATCATCCGGAAAAACCCGCAGGGTCTACACACAGCTCGACAAGGGGCCTGAGACTCCCGGAACAACTCGAGAGGCAACCAGAATTCCATTCCTCAGACAAGACGAGGCATGACGCTCCTGTCCCAACACTGCAGGGACCGTGCAGTCGGAGTCTGAAACCGAGAGGAAGCCTGAGGTTCCTGCCTCCCCTCGAGATGAGGCCCTCTTCCATTGCACCGAACCCAGCAGAGTCCCGAGAGGCCCTGCCAACTACACAGCATCCCTCGCCTCTCAGAGGCACCGTGGGAAGTTCCCTAAGGTCCCCTGCAAAAGTCGAGTGAAACGAGGGTTTCCCGCCGCAACCCGAGAAAGACCTCGAGAGTCCTTCTTCAACGCCTCTTGAGGACCTAGCCGTTTCCCATGACTCGAGAGTGATGACCAGCTCCCCCTCGCCATGCGCATGGAGACCTGACTTCCCTGGCGCCGCACGAGAGGCTCCCTGAGGTCCTCGTCGTGCCTCGTGAGAAAACCCCCATGGGCGCAGCAGCCTGAGGAAACCCATGAGACGCCCCCTTCATCGCGAGATGAGGGCCTTCTTTCCTGCCTGGCCTGGAGAGCAATCCCTAGTCCTCTCTCCAAACTGAAGAGGAGGCTCGACACCCTTGAGTCCACTCAGTGGGCTCCAAGAGATCCGTGTCGCGACTTGAGAGGAAAGCGGAGTCCTTTGCTTCCCCTCCAGGCGAGTCCTGACCCACCGGGGGAGTCTGGAATGGAAACCCGTGATCCCTGTCTTCCCTTGAGAGGAATATTAGGTCCTGGACACAGGCCTCGATGAGGTCTCTTTGGCCCTGTAGTGACTCGAGCAGAACCCCCAGCTTTCCATCGCAACCCGAATTGAAGATTGGGCTTCCCAGGGCCAACCCAAGAGGAAGCCTGAAATTCCTGTCGTTTTCGAGAATCCCGATGCAACTGGAGAAAAACGACGTGGTTCCAACGTCTTCAAAGGATGAGGCCCTTGCCCGCTACAGCGTCTCCAGGGAAGTCCCATGTTCCGTCCTGAAGTGGGAAACGGTACTTGGCTCCCTTGGTGCCACCCCTAAAGTTCCCTGAAACGCCGGGTTCCCTCGAGTGGAACACCGAGGGTCCCGGCACCACATCATCTGAGCCCCATCTCCCCTCCTGATCGAGACAGGAGAATCGATTCCCCTAATTTGTGTGGAAGGTGTTCCCGGCCTTCCCGGCGCACCTCAGGATGAGGCCGGTCTCACGAGGAAATTGGAGACGAGCCACGTGGGTGGGGCCACATGCCGAACGCCCCCGATTCCCCGTCCGCTCCTGAGAAGGACCGGAGGCCCGGACCCCTCTTCGAAGGCAACCCTGTGGGTGAAGGCACAACACGAAGGGGCACTGCCACCCCCGGGCATCGTCCGCAAAGACCCGCGGGTTCCACACACAGCTCGACGAGGGGCCTGAGACCCCCTGAGCAACTCGAGAGGCCAGCGGGGTTACCTTCCTCAGACAAGACGAGGCCTGACTCTCCTGTCCCAACTCTGCAGGGACCCTGCGGTCGGAGTCTGAAACGGAGAGGAAGCCTGAGGTTCCTGCCTCCCCTCGAGGTGAGGCCCTCTTCCGTTGCGCCAGACCCAGCGGAGTCCCGAGGGGCCCCGCCACCTCCACAGGATCCCTCGGCTCTCAGAGGCACCCTGGGAAGTTCCCTAAGGTCCCCGGCAGAAGGCGAGGGAAACGAGGGTTTCCCGCCGCCTCCCGAGAAAGACCTCGAGAGTCCTTCTTCAACGCGTCTCGAGGCCCTAGTCCCCTCCCGTGACTCGAGAGCCATGACGCGCTCCCCCTCGCAACGCGCATGGAGACCTGACTTCCCTGGCGCCGCACGAGAAGCTCCCTGAGATCCTCGTCGTGCCTCGGGAGAAAACCCCCACGGGCGCCGCAGCTCGAGGAAACCCCTGAGACGCCCCCGTCCTCGCGAGCTGAGGGCCTTCTTTTCCTGCATGGCATGGAGAGCAATCCCGGGTCCTCTCTCCAAACGGAAGAGGAGGCTGGACTCCCTTGAGGCCGCTCAGGGGGCTCCAAGAGACCCGCGTCGCGACTCGAGAGGAGAGCGGTGTCCTTGGCTTCCCCTCGAGACGAGGCCTGACTCCCCGGGGGAGCCTGGAATGCAACCCCGAGATCCCTGCATTCTCTGGAGAGGAATATTAGGTCCCGGACACACGCCTAGGTGAGGTCTCTTCGGCCCTGCATTGACTCGAGTGCAATCCCCAGCTTTCCCTCGCAACCCGAGGGGAAGATTGGGCTTCCCAGGGCCAACCCAAGGGGAAGGCTGAGATCCCCGTCGTAACTCGAGAATGCCGCCGCAACTCGAGAAAAACCACGTGGTTCCCACCTCTTGGCAAGATGAGCCCCTTGCCCGCGACGGCGTCTCAAGGGAAGTCCCCTGTTCCGCCCTGAAGGGCGAAACGGTCCCTGACAGCCTTCCTGCGACCCCCAAAAGTCCCCCAACACGCCGGGGTCCCCCGAGCGGAACACCGAGGGTCCCGGCACCGCTTCCTCTAAGCCCCTTCTCCCCTCCTGATCGCGACAGGAGAGGCGATTCCCCTGCGTGGTCTGGAAGGGGTTCCCGGCCTTCCCGGCGCACCTCAGGATGAGGCCGGTCTCACGAGGAAATTCGAGACGAGCCACGTGGGTGGGGCCACATGCCGAACGCCCCCGATTCCCCGGTCCGCTCTTGAGAAGGACCCGAGGCCCGGACCCCTCTTCGAAGGCAACCCTGTGGGTGAAGGCACAACACGTAGGGGCACTGCCAACCCCGTGCATCGTCGGCAATCACCCGCGGGTTCCACACACAGCTCGACGAGCGGCCTGAGACCCCCTGAGCAACTCGAGAGGCAAGCGGGGTTCCCTTCCTCAGACAAGACGAGGCCTGACTCTCCTGTCCCAACTCTGCAGGGACCCTGAAGTTGGAGTCCGTAACGGAGAGGAAGCCTGAGGTTCCTGCCTCCCCTCGAGATGAGGCCCTCTTCCAGTGCGCCAAACCCAGCTTAGTCCCCAGAGGCCCCGCCAACTCCACAGCATCCCTCACCTCTCAGAGGCTCCCTGGGAAGTTCCCTCAGGTCTCCGGCAGAAGTCGAGGGAATCGAGGGTTTCCCGTCGCCACCCGAGAAAGACCTCGAGAGTCCTTCTTCAACGTGTCTTGAGGCCCTAGTCCCCTCCCTGGAGTAGAAAGCAAAGACGCGCTCCCCCTCGCCTCCCCCATGGAGACCTGGCTTCCCTAGCGCCGCACGAGAGGCTCCTGAGATCCTCGTCGTGCCTTGTGAGAAAACCCCCACGTGCGCCGCAGATCGAGGAAACCCCTGAGACGCACCCGTCCTCTCGAGGTGAGGGCCTTCTTTTCCTGTCTGGCCTGGAGAGCAATTCCGAGTCCTCTCTCCAAACTGAAGAGGAGGCTTGACTCCCTTGAGGCCACTCAGTGGGCTCCAAGAGATCCGCGTCGTGGCTCGAGAGGAGAGCCCAGTCCTTTGCTTCCCTTCGAGGCGAGGCCTGACTCCCCGGGGGAGTCTGGAGTGCGATCCCGAGATCCTTGTCTTTCCATGAGAGGACTATTAGGTCCTGGACACATGCCTAGATGAGGTCTCTTTGGCCCTGCAGTGACTCGAGCACAACCCCCAGCTTTCGCTCGCAACTCGAAGGGAAGTTTGCGCTTCCCAGGGCCAACACAAGAGGAAGCCTGAAATCCCCATCATAACTCGAGAATCCCGCCACAACTCGAGAAAAACCACGTGGTTCCATCGTCTTCGCAGCATGAGCCCCTTGCCCTCCACAGCGTCTCAAAAGATGTCCACGTTCCCACTGAAGTGCAAAACAGTACTTGGCACCCATGATGGCACCCCCAAAGTTCCCCAACTTACATGCCTCACTCGAGGGGAACACCCATGTTCCCCACACCACATCATTTGAGCCCCTTCTCCCCTCCTGATTGCAACAGGAGTGTCGATTCTCCTGCTTTGTCTGGAAGGCGTTACCAATCTTCCCAGCGCACCTCAGGATGAGGCCGGTCTCACGAGGAAATTGGAGATGTAGCCTCGTGGGTGGTGCCACATACGGAAAGACCCCATTTCCTGGTCCGCTATTAATAAGAACCCGATGCCCGTACACTTCTTCGAATGCATCCCGTTGGATGAAGGCACAACAAGGAGGGGCCCTGCACACCCGTGCATCTTTTGGAAAATTCTGCAGGTTCCACATACAGCTCGACAAGTGACCTGTTACCTCGTGAACAACTCGAGAGGCAAGCTAAGTTTCATTTCTCCACAGAATACGAGGCCTGACTCTCCTGTCCCAACTCTGCAGGAATCCTGAGATCGGAGTCTGAAATGGAGAGGAACCCTGAGGTTCCTTCCTCAACACGAGATGAGGCCCTCTTGCATTATACCACACCCAGTGGTGTCCCGAGTGGCCCCTCCCAACTCCACAGAATCCCTGACTTCTCAGAGGCACCATGTTAAGCTCCCTGAGGTCACCAGCACAAGTCGAGAAAAACCAGGGTTTCCTGCCGCAACCGGAAAAAGACCTTGAGAGTCGTTCTTCAACGCCTCTTGAGGCCCGATTCCCCTACCATGACTCGAGAGCAATGACGCGCTCCCCCTCCACACGTGCATGGAGACCTGTCTTTCCTGTCACCATACGAGAGACTCCCTGAGCTCCCCATCGTATCTTGTGAGAAACCCCATCCTTGCACCGCACCTCGAGAAAATGCACAAGACGCCCCCGTCATCACGTTATGAGGGCCTTCTTTTCCTGCATGGCCTGGAGAGCAATCCCGAGTCCTCTCTCCAATCTCCACAGGAGGCTTGACTCCCTTTAGGCCACACAATGGGCTCTAAGAGATACCCGTCGCGACTCAAGAGGAGAGGGGAGTCCATTCATTACCCTCTTGAAGAGGCCTGACTCCTCGGGAGGATCTGGAATGCAACTCCGAGATCCCTGTTGCCCCTTGAAAGGAACATTAGGTCCTAGACACAAGCCTAGATGAGGTCTCTTTTGCCCTGCAATAACTCGAGCCAACCCCCAGCTCTAGCTCTCAACTCGTATGGAAATTTGGACTTCCCTGGGCCAACACAAGAGGAAGCCTGAATTCCCTGCTGCAACTCGAGAAAAACCACGTGGTTCCCCCGTCATCACAAGATGGGGCCCGTGCTCACTACGGTGTCTCAAGAGAAGTCCCACATTCTGTGTTGAAGTGCAAAACGTTACTTGGCACCCTTAATGCGACCCCAAATGTTCCCCGACACACCGGTGTCATTTGAGGGGAACACCGAGGTTCCCGGCACCACTTCTTTTGAGCCCCTTCTCCCCTCCTGATAGCGACAAGAGGGTCGATTCCCCTCCTTTGACTTAAAGGAGTTCCCGACATTCACGGCGCACCTCAGGATGAAGCCGGACTCATGGGAAATTTCGAGACGTGGCCTCGTGGGGGGTGCCACATGCCGAAAGACCCCGATTTCCCAGTACACTCTTGAGAAGAACCCGATGACCAGACACCTCTTTGAAGACAACCCTGTGGATGAAGGTACAACAAAAGGGGCACTGACACCCCTGTGCATCGTCTGGAAAAACCCGCAGGTTCCACATACAGCTCTACAAGAGGCCTGTCACCCCGTGAACAACTCGAGATGCAAGCGGATTTCCATTCCTCCACACAAGATGAGTCCTGACTCTCCTCTCCCAACTCTGCAGGAACACGCGATCCAAGGCAGAAATGAAGAGGAAACCTGATGTTCCTGCTTTATCTAAAGATGATGCCTTTTTCCATTTCACCAAACCCAGTGGAGTTCCGAGAGGTCACTCCCAACTCCACAGTATCCCTGATTTCACATAGGCACCTGAGAAGCTCCCTGACGTAACATGCATGAGTCGAGGGAACCCATGGTTTCCTGCCACAACCTGAGAAAGACCTTGAGAGTCCTTCTTCAATGCGTCTTGAGGTCAAAATCCCCTATCATGACAAGAGAGCAATGACGCACTCCCCCTCGCCACGCGCATGGAGACCTGACTTCCCTGGCACCGCACAAGATGCTCCCTGAGCTCCCAGCCTTACCACGAGGGAAACACCACACTTGTGCCTCAGCTCGAGAAAACCAACGAGATGCCCCTGTCATCGCGAGATGAGGGCCTTCTTTTTCTGCATGGCCTGGAGAGCAATACCGAGTCCTCTCTCCAAAATCCACAGGAAGCTTGGCTCCCTGTAGGCCACTCAGTGGGCTCCAAGAGATATCCGTCGCGACTCGAGAGGAGAGTGGAGTCATTTGCTTCCCCTCGAGACGAGGCCTGACTCCCCGGGTGAGTCTGGAATGCAACCCCGAGATCCCTGTCGCCCCTGGAGAGGAACATTAGATCCTGGACACAAGCCAAGATGAGGTCTCTTTTTCCCTACAGTGACTTGTGTGCAATCCCCAGCTCTCCCTCGCAACTCGAATTGAAGATTGGACTTCCCTGGGCCAACACAAGAGGAAGCCTGAAATCCCCGTCGTAACTCGAGAATCCCGCCGTAACTGGAGAAAAACCAAGTGATTGCCCCATCATCGCAATATGAGGCACTTTCCCGCTACAGCGTCTCAAGAGTAGTCCCACGTTCCATCTTGAAGTGCGAAACAGTACTTGGCACCCTTGATGCGACCCCAAAAGTTCCCCAACATACCGGTCTCACTTGAGGGGAACACCGAAGTTCCCGGCACCATTTCTTTTGAGCGCCTTCTCCCCTCCTGATCACGACAGGAGGGTCGATTCCCCTGCTTTGTCTGCAAGGGTTTCCCGACCTTAACTGCGCACCTCAGGATGATGCCGGTCTCACGAGGAAGTTCGAGACGTAGCCTCGTGGGTGGTGCCACATGCCGAAAGACTCCGATTGCCCGGCCCGCTGTTGATAAGAACCTGATGCCTGGACACCCCTTAGAAGGCAACCCTGTGGATGAAGGCACAACACGAAGGGGCACAGACACACCCGTGCATCGTCTGGAAAAACCTACAGGTTCCACACACAGCTCGACACGTGGTCTGTCAACCCGTGCACAACTCGAGAGGCAAGCTGAGTTCCATTCTCCACACAGGACGAGGCCTGACTCTCCTGTCCCAAATCTGCTGGGACCCTGCAATCCGAATCACAAATGGAGAGGAACCCTGAGGTTCCTGCCTCAACTCAAGATGAGGCCCTCTTCCATAGCACCAAAACCACTGGAGTCCCGAGAGGTCCCTCCAACCCACAGTGTCCCTGACTTCTCAGAGGCACCCTGACAAGCTCCCTGAGATCTCCGGCACAAGTCGATGGAACCCAGGGTTTCCTGCCGCAACCCGAGAAAGATTGGACAGTCCTTCTTTGATGCGTCTTGAGGCCCGATTCCCCTACCATGTCTCAAGAGCAATGAAGCACTCCCAGTACCCATGCGCATGGAGGCTTAACTTCCCTGGCATCTCACGAGAGGCTCCCTGAGGTCCCCGTCGTACCTCGTGAGAAACCCCACACTGGCGCCGCAGCTCGAGAAAACCCACGAGACGCCCCCGTTATCGTGAGATGAGGGCCATCATTAACTGCATGGCCTGGAGGGCAATCCCGAGTCGTCTCTCCAAACTCCACGGGAGGCTTGACTCACTAAGGCTACCCAGTGCGCTCAATAGGTACCCGTCGCGACTCGAGAGGAAAGCGGAGTACTTTGCTTCCTCTAGAAACAAGGCCGGACTTCCCGGGTGAGTCTGGAATGCCACCCCGAGATCCCTGTCACCCATGGAGAGGAATATTCGGTCCTGGACACAAGCCTAGATATGGTCTATTTTGCCCTGCAGTGACTCGAGTGGGATCCCAGCTCACCCTCGCAACTCGAATGAAAGATTGGACTTCCATGGGCCAACACAGGAGGAAATCTGAATTCCCCGTCGAAACTCGAGACTCCCGCCGCAATGCGAGAAAAACCACGTGGTTCACTCGTCATCCCAAGATGAGGCCCTGGCCCGCTACAGCGTCTCAAGTGAAGTCCCACGTTCCGTCTTGAAGTGCGAAATGCTACTTTTCACCCTTGATGTAACCCCAAAAGTTCCCCGACACACCGTTCTCACCGAGGGGAACACCGAAGTTCCCGGCACCACTTCATCTGATCACTTTCTCCCCTCCTGATAACGACAGGAGGGTAAATTCCCCTGCTTTGTCTGGAAGGAGTTCCCGCCCATCCCGGCGCACCTAAGGATGAGGCCTTTCTCAGGAGGAAATTCGAGACGTAGCCTCGTGGGTGGTGCCACATGCCGAAAGACCCCGATTGTGTGGTCCGCTCTATATAAGAACCCGATGCCCGGACACCACTTCGAAGGCAACCCTGTGGATGAAGGCACAACAGAAGGGTTACTAAAACTCCCGTGCATCGTCCAGAAAAACCCACAGGTTCTACACACAGCTCGACAAGTGGAATGTCACCCCGTGAACAACTCGATAGGCAAGCAGAGTTCGTTTCCTCCACACAAGACGAGGCCTGACTCTCCTGTCCCAACTCTTCAGGGACCCTGCCATCCGAGTCAGAAATGGAGAGGAAACCTGAGGTTCCTGCCTCAACTCGAGATGAGGCCCTCTTGCATTGCACCAAACCCAGATGAGTCGCGAGAGGCCCCTCCCAACTCCACAGTATCCCTGAATTCTCAGAGGCACCTTGAGAATCTACCTGAGGTCACCGGCACAAGTCGAGGGAACCTAGGGTTTCCTGCTGCGACCCGAGAAAGACCTTGAGAGTCCTTCGGCGCGTCTTGAGGCCCGATTCCCCTACCATGACTCGAGAGCAAAGACCCGCTCCCCATCGCCATGCGCATGGAGACCTGACTTCCCTGACGCCTGAAGAGAGTCTCCCTGAGCTCCCCGTCGTACGTCTTTGGAAACCCCATTCAGGCACCGCAGCTCGAGAAAACCCACGATACGCCCCCGTCATCACGAGATGAGGGACTTCTTTCCTGCCTGGCATGGATAGCAAAACCGAGTCCTCTCTCCAGACTCCACAGGAGGCTTGACTCTCTTTAGGCCTCTCAGTTGGCTCCAAGAGATACCTGTCAGGACTTGAAGGGAGAGCGGAGTCCTTTGCTTCCCCTCGAGACGAGGCCTGACTCCCCGTGTGAGTCTGGAATGCAACCCCGAGTTCCTGTCGCACCTGGAGAGGAAAACTCGGTCCTGGACACAAGCCTAGATGAGGTCTATTTTGCACTGCAGTTACTAGAGAGCAATCGCCAGCTCTCCCTTGCAAATCGAATGGAAGATTGGACTTCCCTGGGCCAACACAAGAGGAAGCCTGAATTCCCCGTTGTAACTCGAGAATCCCGCCGCAGCTTGAGAAAAACCACGTGGCTCCCCCGTCATCACAAGATGAGGCCCTTGGCCACTACAGCGTATCAAGAGAAGTCCCACGTTCCATCCTGAAGTACAAAACGGTACTTGGCACCCTTGATGCGACCCCCAAAGTTCCCTGACATACCGGTCTCACTCGAGGGAAACACCAAAGTTCACGGCACCACTTCCTGTGAGCCCCTTCACCCCTCCTGATCGCGACAGGAGGGTCGATTCCCATGCTTTTTCTGCAAGGGTTCCCGACGTTCCCCATGAACCTCCGGATGAGGCCGGTCTCATGAGGAAATTCGAAAAGTAGCCTCATGGTTGGTGCCACATGTTGAAAGATCCCGAATTCCCGGTCCACTCTAGATAAGAACCTGACGCCCGGACATCTCTTCGAAGGCAACCCTTTGGATGAAGGCACAACAGGAAGGGACATTGACATCCCCATGCATCGTCTGGAAAAACCCGCCGATTCCACTCACAGCTCCAAATGTGGACTGTCACCCCGTGAACAACTCGAGAGGCAAGTGAAGTTGCATTCCTTCACACAAGACGAGGCCTTACTCTCCTGTCCCAACTCTTCAGGGACCCTGCGATCGGAGTCAGAAATGGAGAGGAACCCTGAGGTTCCTGCCTCAACTAGAGAAGAGGCTCTCTTCCATTGAACCAAACTCAGTGGTGTCCCGAGAGGCCCCTCCCAACACCACAGTATCCCTGAATTCTCAGAGGCTCCCTGAGAAGCTACCTGAGGTCACTGGCACAAGTCGAGGGAACCCAGAGTTTCCTGAAGTAACCCGAGAAAGACTTGGAGAGTCCTTTTTCAACGTTTCTTGATGCCCGATTCCCCTACCATGACTCCAGAGCAAGGACACGCTCCCATCGCCACAAGCAGGAAAACTGACTTCCTTAGTACCACACAAGAGGCTCCCTGAGTACCCCATCATACCTCGTGAGAAAACCCACAGTGGCGCCGCAGTTCGAGAAAAGCCACAAGATGCCCCCGTCAAGGAGAGATGGGGGCCTTCTTTTCCTGCCTGACCTGGAGAGCAATCCCTGGTCCTCTCTCCAAACTTCACAGGAGTATTGACTCCCTTTAGGCCACTCAGTTGGGTCCAAGAAATACCCGGTGCGACTCGAGAGGAGAGCGGAGTCCTTTGCTTCCCTGGAGACGAGGCCTGACTCCCCGGGTGAGTTTGGAATGCAACCCCGAGATCCCTGTCGCCCCTGGAGTGGAACATTATGTCCTAGACACAAGCCTAGATGAGGTCTATTTTGCCCTACAGTGACTCGAGAGCAACCTCCATCTCTCCCTCACAATTTGAATGGAAGATTGGTCTTCCCACGGTCAACACAAGAGGAAGTCTGAATTTCCCATCGTAATTCGAGAATTCAGCCTCAAGTCTTAAAAACCATGTGGTTCCCCCTTCATCGCAATATGAGGCCCTTGCCAGCTAGAGTCTCAACAGAAGTCCCACATTCCATCTTAAAGTTCGAAATGCTACTTGGCACCCTTGATGCGACCCCAAAGTTCCCCAACATACCGGTCTCACTCCAGGGGAACACCGAAGTTCCGGGCGTCTCCAGGGAAGTCCCATGTTCCGTCCTTAAGTGCGAAACGGTACTTGACACCCTTGATGCGACCGCAAAAGTTCCCCGACACGCTGGGTTCCCTCGAGGGGAACACCGAGGGTCCAGGCACCACTTCATCTGAGCCCCTTCTCCCCTCCTGATCGTGACAGCAGAGTCGATTCCCCTGCTTTCTCTGGAAGGGGTTCCCGGCCTTCCTGGTGCACCTCAGGATGAGGCCGGTCTCAGGAGGAAATTCTTGACTAGCCATGTGTGAGGTGCCACGTGCCGAACGACCCTGATTTTCCGGTCCGCTCTTGATAAGAACCCGATGCCCGGACACCTCTTCAAAGGCAACCCTGTGAGTGAAGGCACAACACGAAGGGGCACTGACACCCTCGTGCATCATCCAGAAAAACCCGCAGGGTCTACACACAGCTCGACAAGGGGCCTGAGACTCCCGGAACAACTCGAGAGGCAACCAGAATTCCATTCCTCAGACAAGACGTGGCATGACTCTCCTGTCCCAACACTGAACGGACCGTGCAGTCGGAGTCAGAATCGGAGAGGAAACCTGAGGTTCCTGCCTCCCCTCGAGATGAGGCACTCTTGCATTGCGCTGAACCCAGCAGAGTCCCGAGAGGCCCTGCCAACTCCACAGTATCCCTCACCTCTCAGAGGCACCCTGGTAAGTTCCCTATAGTCCCCTGCAGAAGTCGAGGGAAACGAGGGTTTCCCGCCGCCACCCGAGAAAGACCTCGAGAGTCCTTCTTCAACGCGTCTTGAGGCCCTAGTCACTTCCCATGACTCGAGAGTGATGACCAGCTCCTCCTCGCCATGCACATGGAGACATGAGTTCCCTGGCGCCGCACGAAAGGCTCCCTGAGATCCTCGTCGTGCCTCGTGAGAAAACCCCCACGGGCGCCGCAGCCTGAGGAAACCCATGAGATGCCCCCATCATCGCGAGATGAGGGCCTTCTTTTCCTGCCTGGCCTGGAGAGCAATCCCGAGTCCTCTCTCCAAACTGAAGAGGAGGCTCGACACCCTTGAGTCCACTCATAGGGCTCCAAGAGATCCGTGTCGCGACTTGAGAGGAAAGTGGAGTCCTCTGCTTCCCCTCGAGGCGACGCCTGACTCCCCGGGGGAGTCTGGAATGGAAACCCGAGATCTCTGTCTTCCCTTGAGAGGAATATTAGGTCCTGGACACACGCCTCGATGAGGTCTCTTTGGCCCTGTAGTGACTCGAGCAGAACCCCCAGCTTTCCCTCGCAACTCCAGGGGAAGATTGGGCTTCCCAGGGCCAACCCAAGAGGAAGCCTGAAATCCCCGTCGTTTTCGAGAATCCAGACGCAACTCGAGAAAAACGACGTGGTTCCAACGTCTTCACAGGATGAGGCCCTTGCCCGCTACAGCGTCTCCAGGGAAGTTCCATGTTCCGTCCTGAAGTGGGAAACGGTAATTGGCTCCCTTGATGCGACCCCTAAAGTTCCCTGAAACGCCGGGTTCCCTCGAGTGGAACACCTAGAGTCCCGGCCCCACTTCATCTGAGCCCCATCTCCCCTCCTGATCGCGACAGGAGAGTCGATTCCCCTTCTTTGTGTGGAAGGTGTTCCCGGCCTTCCCGGCGCACCTCAGGATGATGCTGGTCTCACGAGGAAATTCGAGATGAGCCACGTGGGTGGTGCCACATGTCGAACGACCCCGATTTCCCGGTCCGATCTTGAAATGAACCTGATGCCCAGACACCTCTTTGAAGGCAACCCTGTGGGGGAAGGCACCAAATGAAGGGGCAATGACACCCCCGTGCATCTTCTGGAAACACCCGCAGGTTCCAAACACAGCTCGACAAGGGGCCTGAGACCCACTGAACGACTCGAGAGGCAAGCAGAGTTCCATTACTCAGACAAGACGAGGCCTGACTCTCCTGTCCCAACCCTGCAGTTACCCTGCGGTCGGAGTCAGAAATGGAGAGGAAGCCTGAGGTTCCTGCCTCCAATCGAGATGAGGCCCTCTTTCATTTCGTCAAACCTAGTGGAGTCCCGAGAGGCCCCTCTAACTCCTCAGTATCCCTCACCTCTCAGAGGCACCTGGGAAGTTCCCTAAGGTCCCCGGTAGAGGTCGAGGGAAACGAGTGTTTCCCGCCCCAAACCAAGAAAGACCTCGAGAGTCCTTCTTAAATGCGTCTTGAGGCCCTAGTCCTTCCCATGACTCCAGAGCAATGACGCGATCTGCCTGGCCACACGCATGGAGGCCTGACTTCTCTGGCGCCGCACAAGAGGCTCCCTGAGCTCCCCATCATATCTCGTGAGAAACCCCACACTGGCGCCGCAGCTCGAGAAAACCCATGAGACGCTCCCGTCATCACGAGAGGAGGGCCATCTTTAACTGAATGGTATGCAGATCAAGCGTGAACCTTCTGTCCAAGCTACACAGGACGCTTGACTCCCTTTAGACCACTCATTGGGCTCCAAGAGTTACACGTCGCGACTCGAGAGGATAGTGGAGTCCTTTGCTTCCACTCGAGACGAGGCGTGACCCACCGGGTGAGACTGGAATGCGACCCCGATATCCCTGTCGCCCCTGGAGAGGAACACTACGTCCTGGACCGAAGCCTAGATGAGGACTCTTTGCCCTGAAGTGACTCGAGAGCAACCCCCAGCTCTCTCTGACAAGTTGAATGGAAGATTGGACTTCCTGGGCCAACACAAGAGGAAGCCTGAATTCCCCGTCGTAACTCGAGAATCCCGCCGCAATTCGAGAAAAACCCCGTGTTTCCCTCGTCATCGCAATATGAGGCCCTTGCCCGCTAGAGCATCTCCAGAGAAGTCCCACATTCCGTCTTGAAGTGCGAAACTGTACTTGGCACCCTTGATGCGACCTCAAAAGTGCCGTGACATACCGGTCTCACTCGAGGGGACCACCGAGGTTCCCGGCACCACTTCATCTGAGCCCCTTCTCCCCTTCTGATCGCGACCGGTGCGTCGATTCCCCTGCTTTGTCTGCAAGGGTTCCCTACCTTCCCGGCGAACCTCAGGATGAGGCCGGTCTCCCGAGGAAATTCGAGACGTAGCCTCGTGGGTGGTACCACATGCTGAAAGACCCCAATTTTCTGGTACGCTCTTGAAAAGAACCCGATGCCCGGACACCTCTTTGAAGGCAACCCTGTGGATGAAGGCACAACACGAAGGGGCACTGACACCCCCGTGCATCGTCCGGAAAAACCCGCAGGTTCCACACACAGCTCAACAAGTGGCCTGTCACTCCGTGGACAACTCGAAAGGCAAGCGGAGATCCATTCCTCCACGGAAGACGAGGCGTGACTCTCTTGTCCATACTCGGCAGGTACTCTGCGACCCGAGTCAGAAATGGAGAGGACCCCTGAGGTTCCTGCCTCCATTCAAGATGAGGCCCTCTTCGATTGCACCAAACCCAGTTGAGTAACGAAGGGCCCCTCCCAAATCCACAGTGTCCCTGACTTCTCAGAGGCACCCTGAGAAGTTGCCTGAGGTCACCGACACAAGTCGAGGGAACCCAGGGTTCCCTGCCGCAACCCGAGAAAGACCTCGAGAGTCCTTCTTCAATGCGTCTTGAGGCCCAATTCGCCTACTATGACTCGAGAGCAATCACGCACTCCCCTTCACCACACGCACGGAGACGTGACGTCCCTAGCACAACACGAGAGGCTCTCTGAGCTCCCCGTCATACCTCGTGAGAAATCTGATACTGGCGCCGCAGCTGGAGAAAACCCACGAGACGCCCCCGTCATCGCGAGATGAGGGCCTTTTTTCCTGCATGGCCAGGAAAACAATCCCGAGTCATCTCTCCAAACTCCATAGGAGGCTTCACTCCCTTTACGCCACACAGTGGGCTCCAAGAGATACCCGTCGCGACTCGACAGGAGAGCGGAGTCCTTTTTTTCCCCTCAAGACGAGGCCTGACTCTCCGGGTGAGTCGAGAATGCAACCCTGAGATCCCTGTCGGCCCAGTAGTGGAACACTAGGTCCTGGACACAAGCGTAGATGAGGTCTATTTTGCCCTGCAGTGACTGGAGAGCAATCCCCAGTTCTAACTTGCAACTCGAATGGAATACTGGATTTTCCTGACGCCACACAAGAGGCTCCCTGAAATCCCCGTGGTACTTCATGAGACACCCCACACTGGCGCCGCAGCTCGAGAAAACTCACGAGACGCCACCATCATCTCGAGATGAGGGCCTTCTTTTCCTGCATGGCCTGGAGTCCAATCCCGAGTCCTCTCTCCAAACTCCACAGGAGGCTTGACTCCCTTTAGTACACACATTGGGCTCCAAGAGATACCCATCGCGACTCGAGACGAGAGCGGAATTCTTTGCTTACCCTCGAGGTGAGAACTGACTCCCCGGATGAGTCTGGAATGCAAACCCGAGATCCCTGTCGCCCCTGGAGAGCAACATTAGATCCTGGACACAAGCCTAGATTAGGTCTCTTTTGCCCTGCAGTGACTCTAGCGCAATCCCCAGCTCCCCCTCGCAACCCGAATGGAAGATTGGATTTCAAGGCCAACAAGAGGAAGCCTAAATTCCCGGTCATAACTCGAGAATCCCGCCGCAATTCGAGCAAAACCACGTGGTTCTCCCGTCATCGCAAGATGAGGCCCTTGCCCGCTACAGCGTTTCAAAAGATGTCCCAGGTTCCGTCTTGAAATGCGAAACGGTACTTGGCACCCTTGATGCGACCCCAAAAGTCCCCCAACACGCCGGTCTCACTCAAGGGGAACACCGAGGTTCCCGGCACCACTTCATTTAAGCCCCTTCTCCCCTCCTGATCGTGACCGGTGGGTCGATTCCCCTGCTTTGTCTGCAAGGGGGCCTGACCTTCCCTGCACAACTCAGGATGAGGCCGGTCTCATGGGGAAATTCGATACGTAGCTTTGTGGGTGGTGCCACTTGCTGAAAGACTCCAATTTCCCGGTCCGCTCTTGATAAGAGTCCGATGCTCGGACACCTCTTGGAAGGCAGCCTTGAGTATGAAGGTACAACACGAAGGGGCACTAACACACCTGTGCATCATCCGGAAAAACGGGCAGGTTACATACACAGCTCGACAAGTGGCCTGTCACCTCGAGAACAACTCGAGAGGCAAGAGGAGTCCCATCCTCCAGAAAAGACGAGGCCTGACTCTCCTGTACCAACATGCAGGGACCTTGCGATCTGAGTCAGAAATGGAGAGGAACACTGAGGTTCCTGCTTCAACTCGAGATGAGTCCCTCTTACATTCCACCAAATGCAGAGGAGTCTCGAGAGGCCCCTCCAAACTGCACAGTATCCCTGACTTCTCAGAGGCACTCTGAGAAGCTCCCTGAGGTCGCAGGCACAAGTCAAGGGAACCCTGGGTTTTATGCAGTGACCCGAGAAAGACCTCGAGAGTCCTTCTTCAACCCGTCTTGAGGCCCGATTACCCTACCATGACTCGAGAGCAATGACGAGCTCCCCCTAGCCATCTCATGGGGACCTGACTTCCCTGGCGCCACACGAGAGGCTCCCTGAGCTCCCTCTCGTACCTCGTCAGAAACCCTGCACTAGCGCGGCAGTCTAGAAAACCCACAAGACGCCGCCGTCATCGCGAGATGAGGGCCTTCTTTTCCTGCATGGCCTGGAGAGGAATCCCGAGTCCTCTATCCAAACAGCACAGGAGGCTTGACTCCCTTTAGGGCACACAGTGGGCTCCAAGAGATACCCATCGCGACTCAAAAGGACAGCTGAGTTCTTTGCTTCCCCTCGAGACGAGGCCTGATTCCCCGGGTGAGTCTGGTATGCAAGCCCGAGATCCCTGTCGCCCCTAGGGATGAACATTAAGTCCTGGACACAAGCCTAGATGAGGTCTATTTTGCCCTGCAGTGACTCGAGGGCAATCCCCAGCTCTCCCTTGAAACTCGAATGGAAGATAGGACTTCCCTGGGCCAACACATGAGGAAGACTGTATTCCCCGTCGAAACTCGAGAATCCCGCCACAACTCGAGAAACGCTACGTGGTTCCCCCGTCATCGCAAGATGAGGCCCTTGCCCCCTACAGCGTCTCAAGAGAAGTCCCACGTTCCGTCTTGAAGTGCGAAACGGTATTGGCACCCTTGATGCGACCTCAAAAGTTCCTCGACACACTGGTCTGACTCGAGGAGAACACCGAGGTTCCCGGCACCACTACATCTGGGCCCCTTCTCCACTCCTGATCGCGACAGGAGGGTCGATTCCCCTGTTTTGTCTTGAAGGGGTTCCCGCCTTTCCTGGTGCATCTCAGGATGAGGCCGGTCTCACGAGGATATTCGAGACATAGCCTCGTGGATGGTAACACATGCCGAAAGACCCCGATTTCCCGGTTTGCTCTTGATAAGATCCCAATGCCCGGACACCTCTTTGAAGATAACCCTTTTGATGAAGGCACAACACGAAGGGGCACTGACACCCGCGGGTATCGTCCGGAGAAACCCGCAGGTACCACACACAGCTCGAGAAGTGACCTGTCACCCCGTGAACAACTGGAGAGGCAAGCAGAGTTCCATTCCTCCACACAAGACGAGGCCTGACTCTCCTGTTCGAACTCTGCAGCGAAACTGCGATCCGAGTCAGATCTGGCCCAGGGGAAGTCAGGAGAGGAAACATGAGTTTCCTGCCTCCACTCGAGATGAGGCCCTCTTCCATTGCACCGAACCCAGTGGAGTCCCGAGAGGCCCCTCCCAACTGCACAGTATCCCTGACTTCTCAGAGGCACCCTTAGACCTTCCTGAGATCACTGGCACAAGTCGAGGGAACCAAGGGTTTCCTGCCCCAACCCGTAAAAGACCTCGAGAGTCCTTCTTCAACGCGTCTTGAGGTGCGATTCCCCTACCATGACTCGAGAGCAATGACGCGCTCCCCCTAGCCACGCGCATAGAAACCTGACTTCCCTGGCGCCACAGGAGAGGCTCCCTGAGCTCCCCATTATACCTCGTGAGCAACACCACACTGGAGCCGCAGCTCGAGAATACCCACGAGACGCTCCAGTCCTCACGAGATGAGGGCCTTCTTTTGCTGTATGGCCTGGAGAGCAATCCTGAGTCCTCTCTCCAAACTCCACAGGAGGCTTGACTCATTTTAGGCCACACAGTGAGCTCCAAGATATACCCGTCGCGACTTGACAGGAGAGCGGTGTCCTTGGCTTCCCCTCGAGACGAGGCCTGACTCCCCGGGTGAGTCGAGAATGCAATGCCGAGATCGCTGTCGCCCCAGCAGAGGAACATTAGTTCCTGGACACAAGCCTAGATGAGGTCTATTTGGCCCTGCAGTGTCTCGAGAGCAATCCCCAGTTCTAACTCGCAATTCGAATGAAAACTGGACTTCCCTTGGCCAGTTGAAGAGGAAGCCTGAATTCCCCGTCGTAACTCGAGAATCCCGCCACAACTCAAGAAAAACCACGTGGTTCCCCCGTCATCGAAAGATGAGGTCCTTGCCCGCTACAGCGTCTCAAGAGAAGTCCCACGTTCCGTATTGAAGAGCGAAAAGTTACTTGGAACCCTTGTTGCGACCCCAAAAGTTCCCCGACATACCAGTCTCACTTGAGGAGAACACCGAGGTTCCCGGCACCACTTCATCTGAGACTCTTCTCCCCTCTTGATCGCGACAGGAGGTTCGATTCCCCTGCTTTGTCTGGAAGGCATTCCCGACCTTCCTGGCGCACATCAAGATGAGGCCAGTCTCACGAGGAAATTTGAGACATAGCCTCGTGGGTGGTGCGGCATGCCAAAAGACCCCAATCCCCTGGTCCGCTCTTGATAAGAACCCGATGGCAGAACCCAACTCGAAGGCAATCCTGTGGATCAAGGCACAACACGAAGGGGCAGTGACACCCCGGTGCATCGTCCAGAAAAACCCGCAAGTTCCACATACAAATCGACAAGTGGCCTGTCACCCCATGAACAACGCGAGAGTCAAGCAGAGTTCCATTCCTCCCTACAAGACGAGGCCTGACTCTCCTGTCCCAACTCTGCAGGGACTCTGCGATCCGAGTCAGATCCGGCGCATTCGAAGCCAGGAGAGGAACCCTGAGGTTCCTGCCTCAACTTGTCAGGCCCTCTTCCATTGCACCGAACACAGTGGATTTCCGAGAGGCCCCTCCCAACTCCACAGTGACCCTGACTTCTCAGAGGCACGCTGAGAAGCTTCCTGAGGTCACTGGCACAAGTCGATGGAACCCAGGGTTTCCTGCTGCAACCCAGGAAAGACCTCGAGAGTCCTTCTTTAACACGTCTTCAGGCCCAATTCCCCTACCATGACTCGAGAACAATGACGGGCTCCCTCTCACCACGTGCATAGAGACCTGACTGCCCTGGCACCACGTGAGAGGCTCACTGAGCTCCCAGTCTTACTTCGTGAGAAACCCCACACTAGCGCCACAGCTCGAGAAAACCTACGAAACGCCCCAGTCATTGGGAGATGAGGGCCTTCATTTCCTGCATTGCCTGGAGAGCAATCCCGTGTCCTCCCTCCAAACACCAGAGGAGGTTTGACTCCCTTTAAGCCACTCAGTGGGCTCCAAGACATACCCGTCCGACTCGAGAGGAGAGCAGAGTCCTTTGCTTCCCCTCGAGACGAGGCCTGACTCCAAGGTGAGTCTGGAATGCAACCCCGAGATTTCTGTCGAGCCTTGACATGAACATTAGGTCCTGCACACAAGCCTTGGTGGGGTCTCTTTTGCCTTCAGTGACTAGAGCGCACCTCCAGCTCTTCCTCGAATCTCGAATGGAAGATAAGACTTTTGTGGGCCAACACAAGAGGAAGCATGAATTCCCTGTGGTAACTCAAATATCCCACCGCAACTCGAGAAAAACCAAGTGGTTCCGCAGTCATTCCAAGATGAGGCCCATGCCCGCTGGAGCACCCCAAGAGAAGTCCAACCTTCCATTTTGAAGAGCGAAAAGGTACTTGGAACGCGTTATGTGACCCCAAAAGTTACCCGACATACCTGTCTCACTTGAGGGAAACACCGAGGTTCCCAGCAGCACTTCATCTGAGCCACTTCTCCCCTCCTGATCGCCACAGGAGGGTCGATTCCTCTGCTTTCTCTGGAAGAGTTTCATGACCTTCGCGGCACACCTCAGGATGAGGCCGGTTTCATGAGGAAATTCGAGACAACCCACGTGGGTGGTGCCAAATGATGAACGACCCCGATATCCCGGTACGCTCTTCATAAGAACCCGATGCCCGGACACCTCTTCGAAGGCAACCCTGTGGATGAAGACAAAAAACGAAGGGTCACTGACACCCCCGAGCATCGTCTGGAAAAACCTGCAGATTCCACACACAGTTTGACAAGGGGCCTGAAACCCCATGAACAACTCGAGAGGCAAGCGGAGTTCCATTCCTCAGAAAAGACGTAGCCTGACTCTCCTGTCCCAACTCTGCAGGGACCCTGATGTCAGAGTCCAAAACAGAGAGGAAGTCTGAGGTTCCTGCCTCCCCTGGAGATGAGCCCCTCTTCCATTGCGACAAACGCAGCGGAGCCCCGAGAGGCACCGCCAACTCCACAGTATCCCTCAACTCTCAGAGACACCCTGGGAAGTTCCCTAAGGTCCCCGGCAGAAGTCGAGGGAAACGACTTTTTCCCGCCACAACCCGAGAAAGACCTCGAGAGTCCCTCTTCAACGCGTCTTGAGACCCTAGTCCCCTCCCATTACTCGAGAGCCACAACACGCTCCTCCTCGCTACGCGCAGGGAGACCTGACTTCCCTGGCGCCGCACGAGAGGCTCCCTGAGATCCTCGCCGTGCCTCGCGAGAAAACCCCCACGGGCGCCGCAGCTCGAGGAAACCCCTGAGACGCCCCCGTCCTCGCGAGCTGAGGGCCTTCTTTTCCTGCATGGCCTGGAGAACAATCCCTAGCCCTCTCTCCAAAATGAGGAGGAGGCTTGACTCCATTGACGCCACTAGGGGGCTCCAAGAGATCCGCGTCGCCACTCGGGAGGACAGCGGAGTCCTTTGCTTCCCCTCGAGACGAGGCCTGAGACCCAGGGGGATGCTGGAATGCAACCCCGAGATCCCTGCCTTCCCTGGAGAGGAACATTAGGTCCTGGACACAAGCCTAGATGAGGTCTCTTTGGCCCTGCAGTGACTCGAGCGCAACCCCCAGCTTTCCCTCGCCAATCGAATGGAAGACTGGGCTTCCCAGGGCCAACAGAGAAGGAAGCCTGTAATCCCCATCGTCACTCGAGAATCCCGCCGCAACTCGAGAAAAAACACGTGGTTCCAACGTCTTCGCAAGATTAGGCCCTTGCCCACTACAGCGTCTCAGGGGAAGTCCCATGTTCCGCCCTGAAGTGCGAAACAGTACCTGACACCCTTCGTGCGACCCCCAAAAGCTCCCCCACACATCGGGTTCCCTCGAGGGAACACCGAGAGTCCCGGCACAGCTTCATCTGAGCCCGTTCTCCCCTCCTGATCACGACAGGAGAGTCGATTCCCCTGCGTGGTTCAGAAGGGGTTCCCAGCCTTCCCGGTGCACCTCAGGATGAGGACGGTCTCACAGGGAAATTCGAGACGAGCCACGTGTGTGGTGCCACATGCCAAATGCCCCCGATTCCCCGGTCCGCTTTTGAGAAGGACCCGAGGCCCGGACCCCTCTTCGAAGGCAACCCTGTGGGTTAAAGCACAACACGAAGGGGCACTGACACCCTCGTGCATCATCCAGAAAGACCCGCGGGTTCCACACACAGCTCGACCAGGGGCCTGAAAACCCCTGACAACTCGAGAGGCAAGCGGGGTTCCCTTCCTCAGACAAGACGAGGCATGACTCTCCTGTCCCAACTCTGCAGGGACCCTGTGTCGGAGCCGAAACGGAGAGGAAGCCTGAGGTTCCTGCCTCCTCTCGAGGTGAGGCCCTCTTCCCTTGCGCCAGACCCAGCGGAGTCCCGAGAGGCCCCGCCAACTCCACAGGATCCCTCGCCTCTCAGAGGCACCCTGGGAAGTTCCCTAAGATCCCCGTCAGAAGGCGAGGGAAACGAGGGTTTCCCGCCGCCCCCCGAGAAAGACCTCGAGAGTCCTTCTTCAATGCGTGTCGAGGCCCTATTCCCCTCCCGTGACTCGAGAGCCATGACGCGCTCCCCCTCGCCATGCGCATGGAGACCTGACTTCCCTGGCGCCGCACGAGAGGCTCCCTGAGATCCTCGTCGTGCCTCGGGAGAAAACCCCCAAGGGCGCCGCAGCTCGAGGAAACCCCTGAGACGCCCCCGTCCTGGCGAGCTGAGGGCCTTCTATTCCTGCATGGCCTGGAGAGCAATCCCGGGTCCTCTCTCCAAACTGAAGAGGAGGCTGGACTCCCTTGAGGCCACTCAGTGGGCTCCAAGAGATCCGTGTCGCCACTCGAGAGGAGAGCGGAGTCCTTGGCTTCCCCTCGAGACGAGGCCTGACTCCCCGAGGGAGCCTGAAATGCAACCCCGAGATCCCTGCCTTCCCTGGAGAGGAATATTAGTTCCCGGACACACGCCTTGGTGAGGTCTCTTTGGCCCTGCAGTGACTCGAGCGCTACCCCCAGATTTCCCTCGCTACTTGAATGGGAGATGGGGCTTCCCAAGGCCAACCCAAGAGGAAGCCTGAAATCCTCGTCGAAACTCGAGAATCCTGCCGCAACTCGAGAAAAACCACGTGGTTTCAACGTCTTCGCAAGATGAGGCCCTTGCCCGGTACGGCGTCTCAAGGGAAGTCCCATGTTCCGTCGTGAAGTGAGACACGGTACCTGACACCCTTCATGCGACATCCAAAAGTTCCCCAACATGCCGGGTTCCCTTGAGGGGAACACCGAGCGACCCGGAACCACTTCCTCTGAGCTCCTACTCCTCTCCTGTTCGCGACAGGAGAGTTGATTCCCCTGCGTGGTCTGGAAGGGGTTCCCGGCCTGCACGGCGCCCCTCAGGATGAGGCCGGCCTCGCGAGGAAATTGGAGACAAGCCCCGTGGCTGGTGCCCCATGTTGAACGACCCTGATTTCCCGGTCCGCAGTTGAGGAGAACCCAATGCCCGGACACCTCTTCGAAGGCCACCCTGTGAGTGAAGGAACAACACGAAGGGGCACTGACACTCCCGTGCATCGTCTGAAAACACCCGCGGTTTCCACACACAGCTCCACGAGGGGACTGAGACTCCCTGAGCAACTCGAGAGGCAAGCGGAGTTCCCTTCCTCAGACAAGACGAGGCCTGACTCTCCTGCCCCAACGCTGCAGGGACACTGCTGTCGGAGTACGAAACGGAGAGGAAGCCTGAGGTCCTGTCTCCCCTCGAGATGAGGCCCTCTTCGATTGCGCCAAACCCAGAGGAGTCCCGAGATGGCCCACCAACTCCACAGCATCCCTCACCTCTAAGAGGAACCCTGGGAAGTTCCCTCAGGTCACCGGGAGAAGTCGAGGGAAACGAGGGTTTCCCGCCGCAAGCCGAGAAAGACCTCGAGAGTCCTTCTTCTACACGCCTTGATGCCCTACTCCCCTCCCAGGACTCGAGAACAATGACGCGCTCCCCCTCGCCACGCTCATGGAGACCTGACTTCCCTGGCGCCGCATGAGAGGCTCCGTGAGAACCTCGTCGTGCCTCGTGAGAAAAGCCCCACGGACGCCGCAGCTCGAGGAAACCCCTGAGACGCCCCCGTCCTCGCGAGGTGAGGGCCTTCTTTTCCTGCCTTTCCTGGAGAGCAATCCCGAGTCCTCTCTCCAAACTGAAGATTAAGCTTGACTCCCTTGAGGCCAGTCAGAGGCCTCCAAGAGATCCGCGTCGTGGCTCAAGAGAAGAGCGGAGTCCTTTGCTTCCCCTCGAGGCGAGGCCTGACTCCACGGGGGACTCTGGAGTGCAACCCCGGGATCCCTCTCTTCCCTTGAGAGTACTACTAGGTCCTGGACACACGCCTAGATGAGGTCTCTTGGGCCCTGCAGTGACTCGAGCGCAACCCCCAGCTTTCCCTCGCAACTCGAATGGAAGATGGGGCTTCGCAGGGCCAACCCAAGAGGAAGCCTGAAATCCCCGTCGTAACTCGAGAATCCCGCCACAACTCGAGAAAAACCACGTGGTCCCAACGTCTTCTCAAGATGGGGCCCTTGCCCGCTAGGGCGTCTCAAGGGAAGTCTCAAGTTCCGTCCTGAGTTGCGAAACGGTACCTGACACCCTTCATGTGACCTCCAAAATTTCCCAGACACGCCGGGTTCCCTCGAGGGGAACACCGAGGGTCCTGGCACCCCTTCATCTGAGCCCCTTCTCCCCTCCTCATCACGACAGGAGAGTCGATTCCCCTGCGTATTCTGGAAGGGGTTCCCGGCTTTCCCGGCACACCTCAGGATGAGGCCGGCCTCCCGAGGAAATTCGAGACGAGCCCCGTGGGTTGTGCCACATGCCGAACGACCCCGATTTCCCAGTCCGCTCTGGATAAGAACCCGATGCCCAGACACCTCTTTGAAGGCAACCCTGTGGGTGAAGTTACCATTCGAAGGGGAACTGACACCCCCGTGCGTCGTCCGGAAAAACCCGCGGTTTCCACACACAGCTCGACGAGGTGCGTGAGACACCCTGAGCAATTCGAGAGGCAAGCGGAGTTCCCTTCCTCAGACAAGACGAGGCCTGACTCTCCTGTCCCAACTCTGCAGGGACCCTGTGGCTGGAGTCCGAAAAGGAGAGGAAGCCTAAGTTTCCTGTCTCCCCTCGAGATGAGGCCCTCTTCCATTGCGCCAAGCCCAGCGGAGTCCCGAGAGGCCCCGCCAACTCCACAGCATCCCTCACCTATCAGAGGCACCATGGGAAGTTCCCTCAGGTCCCCGGCAGAAGTCGAGGGAAACGAAGCTTTCCCGCCGCAACCCCAGAAAGACCTCGAGTGTCCTTCTTCAACGCGTCTGGAGGCCCTAGTCCTCTCCCATGACTGGAGAGCCATGACGCGCTCCCCCTCACCACGTGCACAGAGACCTGACTTCCCTGGCACCGCACGAGAGGCTCCCTGAGATCCTCGTCTTGCCTTGTGAGAAAAGCCCCACGGGCGCCGCAGCTCGAGGAAACCCCTGAGAAGCCCCCATCCTCGCGAGGTGAGGGCCTTCTTTTCCTGCCTGACCCAGAGCACAATCCCGAGTCCTCTCTCCAAACTGAAGAGAAGGCCTGACCCCTTGAGGCCACTCAGTGGGCTCCAAGAGATCTGCGTCGCGACTTGAGAGGAGAGCAGCATCCTTGGCTTGCCCTCGAGGCGAGGCCTGACTCCCCGGGGGAGTCTGGAACGCCACCCTGAGATCCCTGTCTTCCCTTGAGAGGAACGTTAAGTCCCGGACACAGGCCTAGATGAGGTCTCTTTGGCCCTGCAGTGACTCGAGTGCAACCCTCAGCTTTCCCTCGCAACTCAAATGGAAGATTAGGCTTCCCGGGGCCAACACAAGAGGAAGCCTGAAATCCCCGTCGTAACTCTAGAATCCCGCCGCAACTCGAGAAAATCCACATGGTCCCAACGTCTTCGCAAGATGAGGCCCTTGCCCGCTACGGCGTCTCAAGGGAAGTCCCAGGTTCTGTCCTGAAGTGCGAAACGGTACCTGACTCCTTTCATGCAACCCCCAAAAGTCCCCCACACGCCGGTTTCCCTCGAGGGTAACACCGAGGGTTCCGTCCCCACTTCATCTGAGCCCCTTCTCCCCTCCTGATGGCGACAGGAGAGTCGATCCCCCTGCGTTGTCTGGAAGGGTCCCCGGCCTTCCCAGCACACCTCAGGATGAAGCCGGCCTCACTAGGAAATTTGAGACTAGCCCCGTGGGTGGTCCCACATGCCGAAAGACCCCGATTTCCCTGCCCACTCTTGAAAAGAACCCGAGGCCCGGACACCTCTTCGAAGGCAACCCAGTGGGTGAAGGCACAACACGAAGGGGCACTGTCACCGTCGTGCATTTCCGGAAACACCCGCAGGTTCCACACACAGCTCAACAAGGGGCCTGAGACCCCCTGAACACCTCGAGAGGCAAGCGGAGTTCCCTTCCTCACACAAGACGATTCCTGACTCTCCTGTCCCAACTCTGCAGGGACCCTGCGGTCGGAGTCCGAAACGGAGAGGAAGCCTGAGGTTCCTGCCTTCCCTGGAGATGAGGCCCTCTTCCATTGCGCCAAACCCAGCGGAGTCCTGAGAGGCCCCACCAACTCCACAGCATCCCTCATCTGTCAGAAGCACACTGGGAAGTTCCCTAAGGTCACCGGTAAACTTTTATTGCACAAGGTCCCCATGAAAAGGCCCATGCAGCAGGACAGCCACAGATTCTGTCTGCCATTAAAGGGCAGTAAGGTGCCCTCCCCACTTCTTTGCTGCCTCGGCGGGCACCAGGGGGCAATTCGCGTACCCTTCCCTTTCCCATCCTAGCAGGTGCTCCAGGGCCCGCTGGCCTACAAAGTGCCAGAAGCAGGGCTGGGCCAGCCGGCCAGAATTCAGGGTTCTGTCCCTTGGACTTCCAGCGGACACTAGGCTGCTTGGGAAAACCGCGCAGACTCTGAGGTTTTTCAGCAGAGGGGTGGAGCGGTAAAGGCCTTGACCCAAAAGACGAGGCCTTTCTGCGACCGCCAGGTTGGGGAGCTCTGAGACTGTGCCAACACAGGGCGGAATACATGGTTCCCTGCTCCACGCAGTCCCCGTTCCCTTACCTGTGTTCCGCACACCTCCGCTGTGGACAATGGATGCCGATCCTTGGGGATCCAGGAGTTCACGAAATGGGCATTCCCAGCCGCAATGGCGACCCCCAACAGCACATCTGGAAAGCCCTCCCCCACCCCCGCCAGGAGCCGACCCCCACTGCGAACGGAACCCCACCCCGCCCCGCGCCGCCAGGTTTCGGCCCGGCCCTGCCGGGCTCCCGGCGGGTTCCCAGCCATATTGGCGACCCCCGGGAGCACAACAGGGACCGACCGCCCACCCACAGCGAGCGGAATCTCGACCTGTGCAGCCCAGGTTTACCCCACCCTGGCTGCGCTCCCGGCGCGTTTCCAGCTGCAGTGGCCATCTCCGAGAGCACAACTGGGAAGCCCTCCCCTACCCCCGCCAGGAGCCGACACCTGCCCTGCGCCGCCCGGGTTCGCCCCACCCCTGCCGCGCTCCAGGGGCGCTGCCCACCTTCACCAGTGGCTCTCGGTGAGCCCCGTCCCCACGCCCGGTTCCAGGAGAGGCTCTCGGACCTCGCTGCTGCCGCCAGGTCAAACATGAGGACAATACATACACCCCACAGAGACAATCCAAGCTGTCTATGATTTAGGGATAAAACGAGGACTACAGAAAGGCAAGATGACCTGACCTAGGAGGGCCATGATATTCTATAGAACCAGACAAAGTTGGTTACCAAGGAAACTTTTTTCCTTGGAACCCGGAAAGCTGGTTCTTTGCATATGCAATGACCAACAATTAGCTTGTTACCCAAGCCTGCCTTACTGCCACCCCCATCCCCCAACTCCCCAGAAGACTGGCTCAAAGAAATATTTTAAATCTCAGGCGGAAACCTGGAAGATGTCTGGTCTGTCTGTTTGGATTAAGGTATGTGTCAGTGTGAGCCCTGTGTTTTTTGATAATATTGCTCAAGTTCTGTGTTCTGATTTCAATGGTCTCAAGACAAGGCAGCCCTTCCAAATCAAACTGCTGGAAATACAAGAAAACATTGACCTAAATGAATGTCAGAGTCCCGTGAACTGGGAACTGGTCAATATTAAATATCTAGTATTTTTGGTTTTGCTCCTCCATTATAGACATGTCTAAGAGTCAACAATATTAAGCACAACATGTTCATAGTGC
Source organism: Bubalus kerabau (assembly GCF_029407905.1). Classification (NCBI taxonomy): domain Eukaryota; kingdom Metazoa; phylum Chordata; class Mammalia; order Artiodactyla; family Bovidae; genus Bubalus; species Bubalus kerabau. The sequence continues at coordinate 462,526 of NW_026577887.1, read as the reverse complement.
CTAGGTTTCTTTTGAGGTAAAAATTGCTCTATTGTTATATGTGTCACAAGCTTGTCAGCAAGAAACTACCTGGAAACGACAACAACAAAAGTAAAAAATGTAAATGTGATATGAGCTTTTAGACAAACTCTTTACAATAATTATACTCTAAAATATCTGCCTCTCATAGTCTTGATTGAAGGCAGAGGAGAAGGGGATGACAGAGGATAAGATGGTTGGATGGCATCACTGACTCGATGGACATGAGTTTGAGCAAGCCCCTGGAGCTGGTGACGGACACGGAAGCCTGGCGTCCTTCAGGCCACGGGGTCCCAAAGAGTCAGACACGACTGATCAACTGAACTGAACTGAACTAACAAACGTTTCTCCAGGAGTTTTGGTTACCCGAGTTTCTATCCTTGTGACGACAGTGTATTGAATAGCTAGGTCATTTCCAAATAAATGCAAGTTCTGAAACATTCACGACTTGAAAGGACCTCCCTTTTACACAGAAAAAAAAGAGATTTTTGACTCTCCAAGAATAGTGTCTGGCACCATCCTGACATGTTAAATGTACGAAAGCAATTGTTTTGTTTTGTTTTGTTCTGTTCTTGGGGGTGGGGGGAGGGGTCGGGCTATAGCGAATGCCAATATAAAAGTCAGTTCTTGGTTGCTGAAGGGAAATGTATGGCTTGTTATTACAAGAAAGTATGTGGAATGCAATGGCACTTGAGGAAGGAAAACAAAGTAGTTCTGTCTTACAGGTGGCCGTTTCAGGATGGGAGAAGCAAAGGAATGGGTACAGAATGGGATAAGGAGGTTGTAGGGAAAGTGGACCCCCAGAAAAGAGTTCTGTGCCTAGCACAAGTTTTCTTGAGATGTCGAACTGCCTTTGCTAATGGAGTTTAAGTTTCTTTACCTCTTAAGTGATCTCTTCTAGGTTGACCTAGAACAGAAATCTTTTGTTAGCTTTGGCTAAGTGGAGAAGTAGTGTTTCACGGTGACATATGTGATCCTTCCTGACTGTTTGCAGCCCTTTTGATATCGATGCACTGCTTCTGCTGCTGCTGCCGCCGCTGCTGCTGCTGCTAAGTCGTTTCAGTCGTGTCCGACTCTGTGCGACCCCATAGACGGCAGCCCACGAGGCCCCGCAGTCCCTGGGGTTCTCTAGGCAAGAACACTGGAGTGGGTTGCCATTTCCTCCTCCCATGCATGAAAGTGAAAAGTGAACGTGAAGTCGCTCAGTGGTGTCCGACTCTTAGCGACCCCATGGACTGCAGCCTGCCAGGCTCCTCCATCCATGGGATTTTCCATGCAAGAGTACTGGAGTGGGGTGGCATTGCCTTCTCCCATATCTATGCACAACCCTGCCTAAATCATTGACTTCTAGCTAGCTTTGGGATGCCAATGACCATCCACCCTTACAAGGCAACAGAGAAGAGAAAAACACTTACCACAGGAGGTCCTGGTAAGGGACGAGGAACTAACAAGTTCCCGCCAACCAGGATTCTGCAGAGGTCAACAAGAGGTCAGTAAGAGATGGAAGACTGCAGTCCAGAGGTCCTAGCAACTTCCATCTTGCAGCAGAGACCCAGCATAGTCAAAACGAATTCAATGTTGCAAAAAATAAGTAAACAAATAAAGGACAGAAGTTCTTTGAACACATGACTGAGATTAGGGGTGAGGCAGTACATGTACGGTGCCCGGAAAATCTTAAAGTATGAGAAAGGAAAGAAATTAAAGACAACTATCAAGCTGTCCAAACTGATAAAAACGAAAGATTACACAGTTTTTCCTGTATATATTACCAGATAATAATCTGAAAAGGAATTAAAAAAAATTCCCTTTCAATAATGTCAACATGAATACAACACTTTGCCATGGATGTAACGAGGATGACAAGACTGGCACACTGGAACTTATACACCCTGGCTGAAAACTATCCTGAATACATGGACAGGTATTCCATAACAATGGAAAGACTTAAGATGGCAATACCATGGAATGCATCTTCAATCTGAAATGAAGATTTGATATGATTTGATCGCTCAGAGCTTTTGTGTCATCAATTGTTATTAAAATATAAATGAGATAGAGAAAGCTGCTGACTTAGACTTGAGGCGGGGTGTACGCCCTGCTGGTCTCTAGCCAGATATTTTACAGGCACTAGCAGTCAGCTAAGGAAAGAAAGGCACTGTCTCAGGGAATGGCACCAGGCCCCTCCCCCACGACATGCCTTGAGGTCACATTGGCAGCAGGTGAGTCATCCTGGGCCAAAAACTGATTGACATGAATCTTGAAGAAAGGCAGTATTCCAGGCAAATATATCATTTCCTTAACATAGATTAGGAGAACAAGGTACGAGGAAAACATACTGTTTTGTTCAAGTCGCTTCTGAGCCTATTGGGGGAACCGACCTGAAGCCAGAGTCCAGCAGATATACATAGGATATTTACATCGCTTAAGACAAACATTTCCTCAGGAACAAATGCATTGCTTAGCTCAAGGTTTGTCTGCGAAATTCTTACACATCAGGAGATGGCTCCGAGCTGGGTTTCTACACACAAGAACATGAATGCAAAGGACAAGCCTGCACAGCCCATCTGCCCCCCTCCCCCACAGCCAGCAGCATTTCCAAGTGACCTCCTAAGGCCTTCCCCAAAATACAGGGGCACCTCTGGGTTTCCTGTTTCCCTCACTTCGAACACTTTTCTTAAAAAAAAAAAAATCCTGCACACTTCTTGATAGAATGCCACAGTGCAAGGAAAACAGGCCTTCAATACTTAAACCTCCCTGTGCCAAACACTTGGGGCTTGGTTTTGTTTTGTTTTTTAATTACACCACCGCATAATTTAAACTTTTTACAATTTCTAATTATTCAGTACCAAAACACCAAACTTTTATTGCACAAGGTCCCCATGAAAAGGCCCACGCATCAGGACAGCCACAGATTCTGCCATGAAAGGGAAGCAAGGTGCTCTCCCCCCTTCTTTGCTGCCTGGGCGGCCACCAGGGTTTGAAATCCATGCACCCTACTAAGTTTCTAGGGTGCAATCCGTGGACCCTTCCCTTTCCCATCCCAGCAGGTGCTCAAGGGCCCGCTGGCTTACAAAGTGCCAGAAGCAGGGCTGGGCCAGCCGGCCAGAGTTCAGTGTTCTGTCCCTTGGACTTCCAGGGGACACTAGGCTGCTTGGGAAAACCGTGCAGACTGAGATTTTTCAGCAAAGGGGTGGAGCGGTAAAGGCCTTGACACCAAGGGCGAGGCCTTTCTGCAACCGCCAGGTTGGGGAGCTCCGAGAATGTGCCAACAGAGGGCGGAATACTTGGTTCCCTGCTCCAAGCAGTCCCAGTTCCCTGACCTGTGGCCCGCAGCCCTCCGCTGCACCCACTAGATGTGGATCCTTGGGGACACAGGAGCGTAGGAAATGGGCGTTCCTAGCCGCAGTGGCGACCCCCGAGAGCACAACTGGGACCGAACCCCCACCCACAGCCATCTAAATCTCGACCCGCGCAGCCCAGGTTTACCCCGCCCCGGGTGCGCTCCCGGCGCGTTTCCAGCCTCAGTGGCCACCACCGAGAGCACAACTGGGAAGCCCTCCCCCACCCCCGCCAGGAGCCGAACCCCGCCCCGCGCCTCCCGGGTTCACCCCGCCCCTGCCGAACTCCCAGCGCGTTTCCAGCTGCAGTGGGGACCCCCGAGAGCACAACTGTTACCGCCCCCCACCCCCTCCCGACCGGAACCCCGACCTGCGCCGCCCGGGATCGCCCCGCACCTGGCGCACTCCCAGGGCGTTGCCCACTTCCACCAGGGGCTCCTGGTGAGCCCCGTCCCCACGCCCGGTTCCAGGAGAGGCTCTCGGACCTCGCTACTGCCGCCAGGTCAAACACGAGGACAATACATCCACCCCACAGAGACAATCCAAGCTGTCTATGATTTAAGGATAAAACGAGGACTACAGAAAGGAAAGATGTCCTGACCTAGGAGGGCCATGAGAGTCTATAGATCCAAACAAAATTGGGTACCAAGGAAACTTTTTTCCTTGGAACCCGGAAAGCTGGTTCTTTGCACATGCAATGACCAACAATTAGCTTGTTAACCAAGCCTGCCTCGCTGCCACCCCCACTCCCCCCCCCCCCACTCCCCAGGAAAACGGCTCAAAGAAATATTTTAAATCTCAGGCGGAAAACTGGAAGATGTCTTGTCTGTCTGTCTGGATTAAGGTATGTGTCAGTGTGAGCCTTGTGTTTTTTGATAATATTGCTCAAGTTCTGAGTTCTGATTTCAATGGTCTCAAGACAAGGCAGCCCTTCCAAATCAAACTGCTGGAAATACAAGAAAACATTGACCTAAATGAATGTCAGAGTCCCGTGAACTGGGAACTAGTCAATATTAAATATCTAGTATTTTTGGTTTTGCTCCTCCACTATAGACATGTCTAAGAGTCAACAACATTAAGCACAACATGTTCATAGTGCCTAGGTTTCTTTTGAGGTAAAAATTGCTCTATTGTTATATGTGTCACAAGCTTGTCAGCAAGAAAGTACCTGGAAACAGCAACAACCAATGTAAAAAATGTAAATGTGATATGAGCTTTTAGATAAACTCTTAACAATAATTATACTCTAAAATATCCGCCTCTCATAGTCTTGATTGAAGGCAGAGGAGAAGGGGATGACAGAGGATAAGATGGTTGGATGGCATCACTGACTCGATGGACATAAGTTTGAGCAAGCCCCTGGAGTTGGTGATGGACACGGAAGCCTGGCGTCCTGCAGGCCACGGGGTCACAAAGAGTCAGACTCGACTGAGCAACTGAACTGAACTGAACTTACAATCGTTCCTCCAGGTGTTTTGGTTACCTGAGTTTCTATCCTGGTGCTAAACTAAGTGACGACAGTGTATTGAATAGCTAGGTCACTTCCAAATAAATGAAACTTCTTAAACATTCACGACTTGAAAGGACCTCCCTTTTACACAGAAACAAAAGAGATTTTTGACTCTGCATGAATAGTGACTGGCACCATCCGAACACATTAAATGTAAGAAAGCAATTTTTTTGTTTTGTTTTGTTTTGTTCTGTTCTTGCAGGAAGCGGGGTGGGTGCTATTATCACTGATAGGTATGCTCACCAATCTATCAAATGCCAATATAAGAGTGAGTTCTTGGTTGCTGAAGGGAAATGTATGACTTGTTATTACAAGAATGTATGGAATGCAATCACACTTTAAGAAGGAAAACGAAGTAGTTCTGTCTTAGAGGTGGCATTTTCAGGACGGGAGAAGCAAAGGAATGGGTACAGAATGGGATAAGGAGGTTGTAGGGAAAGTAGGCCCCCAGAAAAGAGTTTTGTGCCTAGCACAAGTTTTCTTGAGATGTTGAACTGCCTTTGCTAATGGAGTTTAAGTTTCTTTACCTCTTAAGTGATCTCTTCTAGGTTGACCTAGAACAGAAATCTTTTGTTAGCTTTGGCTAAGAGGAGAAGTATTGTTTCACGGTGACATATGTGATCCTACCTGAGTGTTCTCATCCCCTTTGATATCTATGCACTGCTGCTGCTGCTGCTGCAGCTGCTAAGTGGTTCAGTTGAGGCCGACCCTGTGCCACGCCATAGATGGCAGCCCACCAGGCCCCGCAGTCCCTGGGGTTCTCTAGGCAAGAACACTGGAGTGGGTTGCCATTTCCTCCTCCTATGCATGAAAGTGAAAAGTGAAAATGAAGTCGCTCAGTGGTGTCCGACTCTTAGCCACCCCATGGACTGCAGCCTACCAGGCTCCTCCGTCCTTGGGATTTTCCAGGAGTGGGGTGCCATTGCCTTCTCCCATATCTATGCACAAGCCTGCCTAAATAATTGACTTCTAGCCAACTTTGGGATGCCCATGACCACCCACCCTTACCAGGCAACAGAGAAGAGAAAAACACTTACCACAGGAGGTTCTGATAAGGAACAAGGAACTAACAAGCTCCCACCTACCAGGAATCTGCAGAGGTCAACAAGAGGTCAGCAAGAGATGAGAGACTGCAGTCCAGAGGTCCTAGCTACTTCCATCTAGCAACAAACACCCAGCATAGTCAAAACGATTTCAATGTTAAAGAATAAATAAATAAATAAATAAATAAAAGGACAGAAGTTCTTTGAAAACATGTCTGAATTTAGGGGTGAGGCATTACATATGTGTCCCAGGATAATCTTAAAGTGTCAGAAAGTAAAGAAATTAAAGACAACTATCAAGCTGTCCAAACTGATAAAAATGAATGATTACACAGTTTTATCTGTATACATTAGCAGATAATAATCTGAAAAGGAATTTTAAAAAATTCCCTTTCAATAATATCAACATGAATAAAACACTTTGCCATGGATGTAACGAGGATGACAAGACTGGCACACTGGAAATTATACACCCTGGCTGAAAACTATCCTGAATACATGGACAGATATTCCATAACGATGGAAAGACTTAAGATGGCAATACCATGGAATGCATCTTCAATCTGAAATGAAGATTTGATATGATTTGATCGCTCAGAGCTTTTGTGTCATCAAGTGTTATTAAAGTATTAAAGAGATAGAGAAAGCTGCTGACTTAGACTTGAGGCGGGGTGGGGGGGGTAGTAAGAGTACCCCCTGCTGGTCTTTAGCCAGATATTCTACAGGCACTAGCAGTCAGCTAAGGAAAGAAAGGAACTGTTTCAGGGAATGGCACCAGGCCCTTCCCCCACGACATGCATTGAGATAATATTGGCAGCAGGTGAGTCATCCCGGGCCAAAACTTGATTGACATGAATCTTGAAGAAAGGCAGTATTGCAGGCAAATATATCATTTCCTTAACATAGATAAGGAGAACAAGCTAGGAGGAAAATATGCTGTTTTGTTCAAATCGCTTCTGAGCCTTTTGGGGGAACCGACCTGAAGCCAGAGTCTAGCGGAAATACATAGGATATTTACATCGCTTAAGACAAACATTTTCTTAGGAAAAAAATGCATTGCTTAGCTCAAGGTTTGTCTGCGAAATTCTTACACATCAGGAGATGGCTCTGAGCTGGGTTTCCACACACAAGAACATCCATGCAAAGGACAAGCCTGCACAGCCCATCTGCCGCCCTCCCGCACAGCCAGCAGCATTTCCAAGTGACCTCCTAAGGCCTTCCCCAAAATACAGGGGCACCTCTGGGTTTCCTGTTTCCCTCACTTCGAACACTTTTCTTAAAAAAAAAAAAAATCGTGCACACTTCTTGATAGAATGCCACAGTGCAAGGAATACAGTCCTTCAATATTTAAACCTCCATTTGCAAAACACTTGGAGCTTGGTTTTGTTTTGTTTTGTTTTTTAATTACACCACCACATAATTTAAAGCTTTTACACGTTCTAATTATTCAGTTCCAAAACACCAAACTTTTATTGCACAGGGTCCTCATGAAAAGGCCCACGCAGCTGGACAACCACAGATTCTGCCATGAAAGGGCAGCAAGGTGCCCTCCCCCCTTCTTTGCTGCCTGGGCGGCCACCAGGGTTTGAAATCCATGCACCCTACTAAGTTTCTAGGGTGCAATCCGTGGACCCTTCCCTTTCCCATCCCAGCAGGTGCTCAAGGGCCCGCTGGCTTACAAAGTGCCAGAAGCAGGGCTGGGCCAGCCGGCCAGAGTTCAGTGTTCTGTCCCTTGGACTTCCAGCGGACACTAGGCTGCTTGGAAGAACCGCGCAGACTCTGAGATTTTTCAGCAGAGGGGTGGAGCGGTAAAGGCCTTGATCCCAAATGCAAGGCCTTTCTGCGACCGCCAGGTTGGGGAGCTCCGAGAATGTGCCAACAGACGGCGGAATACTTGGTTCCCTGCTCCACGCAGTCCCAGTTCCCTTACCTGTGGTCCGCAGCCCTCCACTGCACCCACGGGATGGCGATCCTTGGGGACCCAGGAGCGGACGAAATGGGCATTCCCAGCCGCAGTTGCAACCCCGAGAGCGCAACTGGGAACCCCTCCCCATCCCCCCCATGAGCCGACCCCCGCCCCGGGCCCCCAGGGTTAGCCCCGCCCCTGCCGCGCTCCCGGCGCGTTCCCAGCCGCAGTGGCGACCCCCGGGAGCACAACTGGGAAGCCCGCCCCCACCCCCGCCAGAAGCCGACCCCCGCCCCACGCCGCCCGCGTTCGCCCCGCCCCTGCACGGTCCAGGTACCTTCCCAGCTTCTAGCGTTCACGCCCGGGTAGGAGCAGGATGTAGGAGTATGGGAGATGTGTCTGGAGCCTGACAGCCTCAGCTCCGCTCTGGCCTGCCCTTTGGACCTAGGAGCCAGGCCAACTTGCAGAGGGCTTAGGGCCCCATTGTATGCAAACTACCAAGGCCTACAGCAAGGAGAGCTCTGTCCGAAGGAAGGGAAGAGCCCCAGGCTGCATTCCCAAGCTGTTGTTTAGCCGCCCAGACTCAGCGCTGCACAGGGGTAATCAGGATCTCTGTGGCCGCAGCTTCACACACAGGTGTGTCTCCGTAGGAATCAAGAAAGATCCTGACAGAGTGAGGTTCATTAGAGCTATACTAAAGAGCAAAGGCTTGTCCATGTGGTCTTGCCTTCCCCTGTGCCTTTGGGTCTCCAGGCTTGGCCCCAGCTCCGTGGAAAAAACCCCTGAGAAAATACCTTCAAGATCCACTTTTCCCAGTGTCTGGGAACCGGGGTTCGTAGGAGGAGAGAAAAGCACGCCTCCATAGGGAACGAAAAGGCAGCCCACCTGCCTGTGTTTTGAAGCCTCTATTTGGAAGGAATGGGTTAGCTTGTCCTAAAGGAGACCTCCAGATCTGCTCAGAAGTCGGTAATTCCAGAGGCAGGGTACTGGTTCCTGACTGCCCTTTGCTAGCCTTGCAAAGATATTCCTAGATTATAGAGTTATTTTCCATGAAGGAGCAGGCTTTGGGAATGTGTCAGACGGGACTGGCTCCTTATTGACCTCAGCTCAGCTATTGCCTTTCCATTCAAACTAGGACAAGGCCCTACTTTATGAAGGTTAAGGGTCTTCTTCTTTGCAAACTGCCAAGGGCTACAGCAATGAGACCTCTGTCAAGGTGAGGGAAGCCTAAGAGGATGGATTCTCAAGCAGGTGCTTTGCCACAAAGCATCAGCACCCCACGGAGAGAATCAAGCTCCCTGTGCACCAATGTTGGGAGTGTAGCTTCACACACAGAGTTGTCTCTATAGGAGCCAAGAATGTTCCTGAGAGATTAGGTTCACTAAACCTCTCCTACAGAGCATAGACCTGTCCATGTGGTTTTGCCTTCCCCTGTGAGTTGGGTCCTCAAGGTCCGCCACACCTCCGGGGAAACTGTCCCTGAGAAAAGATCTCCAGGAACCGCTTCACCAAGGCTGGGAAATGCTGTTCACATGAAGTAAGGCAAGCGAACCCCCTGCAGAGAAAAAGAGGCCTTACAGTCCCTGGAGGAGCAGGCTGCCAGAATGTGTGAAACCTGACTGTTGCCTTACTGGCCTCAGCTCCGCCATTGCCTGTTCATCCGAGCTAGCACCCAGGCCTACTTGGAAAAGCGTTTGGGTGCAGATTTCTACAAAGTGCCAAGGGCTACAGCAGTGAGAATTCTCTCAGTGGTAAGGGAGAGCATTTTATGGATTCTCAAGCTGTTTTCTGAACGACAGCGTCAAAATGAACAGAGAGAATCAGGCTCTCTGTGCCCCTATGTTAGGTACGCAGCTTCACACACAGAGGTGTCTCTATAGGAGCCAAGAATGCTCCTGAGAGATGAGGTTCACTAGAGGTCTGCTACAGAGCATAGACCTGTCCATGTGGTCTTGCCTTCCCCTGTGCCTTTGGGCCCCGGGCTCGGCCCCAGCTCCGTGGAAACAACCCCTGAGAAAATATCTTCAAGATACGCTTTTCCCAGAGGCTGGGAACTGGGGTTCATAGGAGGAGAGAAAAGCAAGCCTCCTTCGGGCACGAAAGGCAGCCAACCTGCCTGTGTTTTGAAGCCTCTATTTGGAAGGAATGGGTTAGCTTCTCCTAAAGGAGACCTCCAGATCTGCTCAGAAGTCGGTAATTCCAGAGGCAGGGTGCTGGTTCCTGACTGCCCTTTGCCAGCCTTGCAAAGACATTCCAAGATTCTAGAGTTATATTCCATGAAGGAGCAGGCTTCGGGAATGTGTCAGAGGGGACTGGCTCCTTATTGGCCTCAGCTCAGCTATTGCCTTTCCATCCAAACTAGGACAAGGGCCTACTTTATGAAGGGTAAGGGCCTTCTTCTTTGAAACTGCCAAGGGCTACAGCAATGAGACCTCTGTCAAGGCGAGGGAAGCCTAAGAGGATGGATTCTCAAGCAGGTGCTTTACTACAAAGCATCAGCACCCCACGGAGAGAACCAAGATCTCTGTTTCCCAATGTTTGGAGTGTAGCTTCACACACAGAGTTGTCTCTATAGGAGCCAAGAATGTTCCTGAGAGATTAGGTTCACTAAACCTCTCCTACAGAGCATAGACCTGTCCATGTGGTTTTTCCTTCCCCTGTGAGTTGGGTCCCCGAGGTCCACCACACCTCCGGGGAAACTGTCCCTGAGAAAAGATCTCCAGGAACCGCTTCGCTGAGGCTGGGAAACGCTGTTCACAGGAAGTAAGGCAAGCGAATCCCCTGCAGACAAAAAGAGGCCTTACTATCCCTGGAGGAGCAGGCTGCCAGAGTGTGTGAAACCTGACTGTTACCTTACTGGTCTCAGTTCCACCATTGCCTGTTCCTCTGAACTAGGACCCAGGCCTATTTGGAGAAGCGTTTGGCTGCGGATTTCTACAAAGTGCCAAGGGCTACAGCAGTGAGAATTCTCTCAGCGGTAAGGGAGAGCATTTTATGGATTCTCAAGCTGTTTTCTGAACGACAGGGTCAAAATGAACTGAGAGAATCAGGCTCTCTCTGCCCCTATGTTAGGTACGCAGCTTCACACACAGAAGTGTCTCTATAGGAGCCAAGAATGTTCCTGAGAGATGAGGTTCACTAGAAGTCTGCTACAGAGCATAGACCTGTCCATATGGTTTTGCCTTGCCCTGTGAGTTGGGTCGCTGAGGTCCGCCCCAGCTCAGGGGAAGGAGCCACTGAGAATAGATCTCCAGGGACCGCTATTCCCCCAGGCTGGCAAACGCAGTTCACAGGAGGTAACACAAGCGAGCCTCCTGCAAGGCACAACAGGCCTTAGTCTCCCTGGACGATCAGGCTGCCAGAGTGTGTGAGACCTGACTGGTGCCTTACTGGCCTCAGCTCCGCCATTGCGTGTTTCTCCAAACTAGGACCCAGGCCTACTAGGAGAAGTGTTTGGGTATGGATTTCTAAATACTGCCAAGGGGTATAGCAATGAGAACTGTGTCACGGGTAAGGAAGAGCATTGTATGGATTTTCAAGCTGTTGTTTGAACGACAGCTTCAAAGCTGCACAGAGAGAATCAGACTCTGTGTCTCCATGTTTGGTACACAGCTTCACAGATAGGGGTGTCTCCATAGGAAACAAGAACGTTCCTGACAGAGTGAGGTTCACTAGAGCTCTCCTAGAGAGCAAAGACTTGTCCATGTGGTTTTTCTTCCCCTGTGCGTTTGGGGCTCCAGGCTCGGCCCCAGCTCCGTGGAAACAACCCCTGAGAAAAGATCTTCAAGATCCGCTTTTCCCAGAGGCTGGGATGTGGGGTTCATAGGAGGCGGGAAAAGCAGGCCTCCTTCAGAGAGCAAGAGGCAGCCAAGCGGCCTGCGTTTGGAAGCCTCTATATGGAAGAATGGGTTAGCTTCCCCTAAGGGAGACCTCCAGATCTGTTCAGAAGTCGGTAATTCCAGAGGCAGGGTGCAGGATCCTGACTGCCCTTTGCCAGCCTTGCAGAGACATTCCTAGATTACAGCGTTATTTTCCATGAAGGAGCAGGCTTCGGGAATATGTCAGACTTGACTGGCGCCTTATTGGCCTCAGCTCAGCTCTTGCCTTTCCTTTCAAACTAGGACAAGGGCCCACTTTATGAAAGGTAAGGGTCCTCTTCTTTCCAAACTGCCAAGGGCTACTTCAATGAGACCTCTGTCAAGGCGAGGGAAGCGTAAGCTGATGGATTCTCAAGCAGGTGCTTTGCCACAAAGCATCAGCACCCCACGGAAAGAATCTGGCTCCCTTTGCCCCTACGTTGCGTGTGTAGCTACACGCACAGAGGTGTCTCGATAGGAGCCAAGAATGTTCCTGAGAGAGGAGGTTCACTGTTGGGGGCCAGAGTGAGGCACTCCGCCCATGGCAAAGGTCATGAGGAAGGAGGCTCGACATATGCAAAGGCGGGTGGAGCCTCAGGAGTCCCCCTGGAAATCCTCGAGCATCTACCCCCATAACCAGAGCCTGCCTACCTTACTACTTTGTGCTCTCACCTACACCTCTGACTTTATGGGGGGCTGTCCCCCACCACCTCTTTCGGAGAAGGAGTTAACCTAGAGCTCCAGTTGATAAAAACCCCTGGGTGTGACAAGAGTGTTTTAACCTACAAACTCCTCTGAAGGTTCTCTAGCCTGCCTGACAGGCTTGTCCGGCCACATGTGATTGCTCACAGCCTCCCAACCATGAGAGGCACGAGATGCTTTAAACCTTCTAAAAACAGGTTCCTTAGAAAAGTTAGAAAATTATTAGTATAAGTATAATGGGCTGATTAGAAATCATATTGGTGAAGGGTTTTTCATTTGTTGAGCTGATGTTTACTGCTAAGTCTCCACATCCCCTGCCCTTATACACATTAATGAATATATAGAAGAAATAAGTATTAACCTTTGATATAAATCACGTTAGACCTTAGGCTAAGTAAATTCTTTCCTTAACTAAAACCCACTACACCCTCACCCTATAGGAATGTAACTTTATTTGGGTGGCGTCTGTTTTAAGAATAATCACCCCTGGAGAAATAAGTGTCCTGGTTGACTGACCGCTGTCACAAGGAGAGGGTCGTAAATTGTCAGCAGGCCCCCCGGCCAGAAGATGATGTAACACCCCTAAGACCTCTGTATACTTTTGTATGAAGCACCTGACTTTGATAAAAGTCAGGACTGCTGACCCCACGTGACTTTTGCATAACATCTCAGTGTATAAAAGTAGACCATGGAAAATAAAGAATTGGGATCAGTTTCTCGAAAGACTGGTCTCCCCATGTCTCTCTCTCTCTCTCACTCTGGTTGAGTCTCCATCTGGAGCGCGGAACCCACCAAGCTTACTAATTTTGCCTGGGCTTCTAAGATCCGACCGGGGAGGCCTCAGTGTCTCCTCTCCTTCGGGAGAACGGAAGGACGCCTGCGGCCTACGTAAGTGGTGCAAGCTTCTTGTCTTGAAGTTTTATTAGTCCCCCGCGTAAACCAAGCTACTCAGCCTCTTTTCTCCACTGAATTTTCCTACTGAGCTATCCTCATTTTATTACTCTTTATATCTTTAATTAACGTTTAATTAAGCAGTTGTTCCCTGACCCTCGCCTACGCCGTCTCTGCTTCGAATACCCTGGATCAGCTGGGGCTGGACCCCGGCAGTTCACTAGAGATCTCCTACAGAGCATAGACCTGTCCATTTGGTTTTGCCTTCCCCTGTGAGTTGGGTCCCCGAGGTCCGCCCCAACTCCGGGGAAACAGCCCCTGAGAAAAGATCTCCAGGAACTGCTTTCCGCCCAGGCTGGGAAACGCTGTTCACAGGAAGTAAGGCAAGCGAGCCTCCTGAAGGGAAATAGAGGCCTTACTGTCCCTGGAGGAGCAGGCTGCCAGAGTGTGTGACACCTGACTGGTGCCTTACTGGCCTCAGCTCCGCTATTGCATGTTCATCTGAACTTGAACCCAGGCCTACTTGCAGAAGTGTTTGTGTGCCGATTTCCAGAAACTGCGAAGGGCTACAGCAATGATAACTCTCTCAGTGGTAAGGGAGAGCATTGTGTGGATTCTCAATTTGTTGTTTGAACGACAGCGTCAAAGCTGCACAGAGAGAATCAGGTCTCTGTGTCTCTATGTTGGCAATGCAGCTTCCCACACAGAGATGTCCCCGTTGGAGCCAAGAACATTCCCCATAGACTGAGGTTCACTAGAGCACTCCTAGAGAGCAAAGACTTATCCATGCGGTTTTCCCTTCCCCTGTGCGTGTGGGTCTCTGGGATCAGCCCCTGCTCCTTGGAAACAGCCTCTGAGAAAAGATCTCCAAGAACCTCTTATCACCCAGGCTGGGAAGTGGAGTGCACAGGAGGTGGGATAAGCAAGCTTCCTTCGGCAAGAAGAGACAGCCAACCGGCCTGTGTTTGGAAGCCTATATTTGCAAGGAATGGGTTAGTTTCTCCTGACCAAGACCGCCAGATGTGCTGAGAAGATAGAAATTCCAGAGGCAGGGTCGAGGTTCCTGACTGCCCTTTGCCAGCCTTGCAAAGACATTCCCAGATTCTAACGTTATTTTCCATGAAGGAGCAGGCATCGGGAATATGTCAGACTTGACTGGCGCTTTACTGGCCTCAGCTCAGCTACTGCCTTTCCATTCAAACAAGGACAAGGGCCTACTTGGTGAAGGGTAAGGGTCTGCTTCTTTCCAAACTGCCAAGGACTACAGCAATGAGACCTCTGTCAAGGTGAGGGAAGCCTATGCGGACGGATTCTTAGCAGGTGCTTTGCCACAAAGCATCAGCACCCACGGAGAGAATCAGACTCCCTTTGCCACTATGTTGGGTGTGTAGCTTCATGCACAGAGGTGTCTCTGTAGAAGCCAAGAATGTTCCTGAGAGATGAGGTTCACTAGAGCTCTCCTACAGAGCATAGACCTGTCCATGTGGTTTTGTCTTCCCCTGTGAGTTGGGCCCCCGAGGTCCGACCCAGCTCCAGGGAAACAGCCCCTGAGAAAAAATCTCCAGGAACAGCTTTGCGCCCAGGCTGGGAAATGCAGTTCACAGGAGGCAAGGCAAGCGAGCCTCCTGCAGGGAAAAAGAGGCCTTACTGCTCCTGGACGATCAGGCTGCAAGAGTGTGTGAGACCTCACTTGTGCCTTACTGGCCTCAGCTCCGCCGTTGCCTGTTGTTCCGAGCTAGGACCCAGGCCTACTTGGAGAAGGGTTAGGGTGCGGATTTCTACAAACTGTCAAGGACGACAGCAATGAGAATTCTCTTAGCAGAAAGGGAGAGCATTGTATGGATTCTCAAGCTGTTGTTTGAATGACAGCTTCAAAGCTACACAGAGAGAATCAGGCTCTCTGTTCCCCTATTTTGGCTGTGCAGCTTCACACACAGAATTTGACTCTGTTGGAGCCAGAAATATTCCTGAAAGACTTAGGCTCACCAAAGCTGTCCTCCAGAGCAAAGACATTGGATGTGGTTTTGCCTTCCCTTGTCAGTATGGGTCCCCTAGCTTGGCCCCAGCTCCGGGGATACAGCCTCTGAAAAAAATCTTCCAAGAAGCGATTTTCCTCCAGGCTGTTAAGCGGAATTCGCAGTTTGCAAGTTAAGGAAGCCTGCTTCGTGGAAGAGCAAGCAGCCAACTGGCCCTGTGTTAGGAAGCCTGTATTTGAAAGGAATGGGTTAGCTTCTACAGCGGGAGAACCTCAGATCTGCTCAGTGGACTGAAATACTAGAGTCAGGGTCGAGGTTCTCCCTTGTCCTTTGCGCACCTTGCAAAGACATTCCTAGCTTCTAGCGTTAGTGTCCCTGTAGTAGCAGGCTGCAGGAGCGTGTGATAAATGACTGCCGCGTTCCTGTCCTCAGCTCCGCTATTGACTTTCTATTCGAACTAGAACCCAGGCCTACTTTGAGAGGGGTTAGGGTCCAGTGTTTTCAAACTGCCAAGGGCTACGGCAATGCGAGCTCTGTCAGAGGTAAGAAAAGAGCAATTGGTTGGATTCTTCAGCTGCTGCGTGGCTGCACAGCTTCTGCGCCGCATGGAGAGCATGAGGCTCCTTGTGGCCCTATTTTGGGTATGCAGCAACATGCACACAGAATGTCTGTGTTCACTTATATACAGGCTTATGAACACTAGAGCTCTCCTACAGAGCAAAGACCACTCAGTGGGCTCCAAGAGATACCTGTCGCGACTCGAGAAGAGAGTGGAGTCCTTTGCTTCCCCTCAAGATGAGGCCTGACTCCCCGGGTGAGTATGGAATGCAACCCCAAATCCCTGTCGCCTATGGAGAGGAACATTAAGTCCTGGATACAAGCCTAGATGAGGTCTAGTTTGCCCTTCAGTGAATGGAGCCCAATCCCCAGCTCTCCCTGGCAACTCGAATGGAAGATTAGACTTCCTGGGCCAACACAAGAGGAAGCCTGAATTCCCCGTCGTAACTCGAGAATCCCACCGCAACTCGAGGAAAACCACGTGCTTCCCTCGTCATCGCAAGATGAGGCCCTTTGTCCGCAACAGCATCTCAAGAGAAGTCCCACGTTCCATCCTGAAGTGCGAAACGGTACTTGGCACCCTTGATGCGACCCCAAAAGTTCCGTGACATACCAGACTCACTCAAGGGGAACACCGAGGTTCCCGGCACCACTTCATCTGAGCCCCTTCTCCTCTCCTGATTGCGACAGGAGGGTCGACTCCCCTTCTCTGTCTGCAAGGGGTTCCCGACCTTCCGGGCGCACCTCAGGATGAGGCCGGTCTCATGAGGAAGTTCGAGACGTAGCCTCGTGGGTGGTGCCACATGTCAAAAGACCCCAATTTCACGGTCCACTCTTGAAAAGAACCCGATGCCAGCACACCTCTTTGAAGGAAAACCTGTGGATGAAGGCACAACACGAAGGGGCACTGACACCCGCGTGCATCGTCCAGAAAAACCCGCAGGTCCCACAGACATTTCGACAAGTGGCCTGTCGCCCTGTAAACAACTCGAAAGGCAAACGAAGGTCCATTCCTCAACAGAAGACTAGGTGTGACTCTCTTGTCCCTACTCTGCAGGGACCATGGGATCCGAGTCAGAAACGGAGAGGAAGCCTGAGGTTCCTGCGTCCACTCGAGATGAAGCCCTCTTCCATTGCACCACAACCAGTGGAGTCCCGAGAGGCACCTACCAACTCCACAGTATCCCTGAGTTCTCAGAGGCACAATGAGAAGCTCCCTGAGGTCACAGGCACAAGTCGAGGGAACCCTGGGTTTTCTACCGTGACTCGAGAAAGACCTCGAGAGGGCTTCAAAATGTGTTGAGTCGCGATTCCCCTACCATGACTCGAGAGCCATGACACACTCCCCCTCGCCACGCGCATGGAGACCTGACTAACCTGGCACTGCACGAGAGGCTCCATGAGCTCCTCATCGTACCTTGTGAGGAAACCCACACTGGCGCGGCAGCTCGAGGAAACACATGAGACACCCCGGTCATCGCGAGATGAGGGCATGATTTTCCTGCATGGTCTGGAGACCAATCACGAGTCCTCTCTCCAAACTGAAGGGAGGCTGGACTCCCTTGAAGCCGCTCAGGGGGCTCCAAGAGATCCGCGTCGCGACTCGAGAGGAGAGCGGAGTCCTTGGCTTCCCCTTGAGACAAGGCCTGACTCCCCGGGGGAGCCTGGAATGGAACCCCGATATCCCCGCCTTCCCTGGAGAGGAATATTAGGTCCCGGACACACGCCTAGGTGAGGTCTCTTGGCCCCTGCAGTGACTCGAGCGCAAACCCCAGCTTTCCCTCGCAACTCGAGGGGAAGATTGGGCTTCCCAGGGCCAACCCAAGGGGAAGGCTGAGATCCCCGTCGAAACTCGAGAATCCCGCCGCAACTCGAGAAAAACCACGTGGTTCCCACCTATTGGCAAGATGAGGCCCTGGCCCGGGACGGGATCTCAAGGGAAGTCCCCTGTTCCGCCCTGAATGGCGACGGTCTTTGACAGCCTACCTGAGACCCCCAAAAGTTCCCCGATACGCCGTCTTCCCTCGAGGGGAACACCGAGTGTCCCGGCACTGCTTCATCTGAGAACCTTCTCACCTCCGGAACGCGACAGGAGAGTCGAATCCCCTGCCTGGTCTGGAAGGGGTTCCCGGCCTTCCCGGCGCACCTCAGGATGAGGCCGTCCTCACGAGGAAATTCGAGACCAGCCACGTGGGTGGTGACACATGCCGAACACCCCCGATTCCCCGGTCCGCTCTTGAGAAGGACCCGAGGCCCGGACCCCTCTTCGAAGGCAACCCTGTGGGTGAAGGCACAACACGAAGGGGCACTGCCACCCCCGTGCATCGTCCGCAAAGACCCGCGGGTTCGACACACAGCTCGACGAGGGGCCTGAGACCCCCTGAGCAACTCGAGAGGCAAGCGGGGTTCCCTTCCTCAGACAACACAAGGCCTAACCCTCCTGTCCCAACTCTGCAGGGACCCTGCGGTCGGAGTCCGAAACGGAGAGGAAGCCTGAGGTTCCTGCCTGCCCTCGAGGTGAGGCCCTCTTCCGTTGCGCCAGACCCAGCGGAGTCCCGTGGGGCCCCGCCACCTCCAGAGGATCCCTCGCCTCTCAGAAGCACCCTGGGAAGTTCCCTAAGGTCCCCGGCAGAAGGCGAGGGAAACGAGGGTTTCCCGCCGCCCCCCGACAAAGACCTCGAGAGTCCTTCTTCAACGCGTCTCGAGACCCTAGGCCCCTCCCGTGACTCGAGAGCCAGGACGCGCTCCCCCTCGCCACGAGCATGGAGACCTGACTTCCCTGGCGCCGCACGAGAGGCTCCCTGAGATCCTCGTCGTGCCTCGGGAGAAAACCCCCACGGGCGCCGCAGCTCGAGGAAACCCCTGAGACGCCCCCATCCTCGCGAGCTGAGGGCCTTCTTTTCCTGCATGGCCTGGAGAGCAATCCCGGGTCCTCTCTCCAAACGGAAGAGGAGGCTGGACTCCCTTGAGGCCGCTCAGGGGGCTCCAAGAGACCCGCGTCGCGACTCGAGAGGAGAGCGGAGTCCTTGGCTTCCCCTCGAGACGAGGCCTGACTCCCCAGGGGAGCCTGGAATGCAACCCCGAGATCCCTGCCTTCCCTGGAGAGGAATATTAGGTCCCGGACACACGCCTAGGTGAGGTCTCTTCGGCCCTGCAGTGACTCGAGCACAACCCCCAGCTTTCCCTCGCAACCCGAGGGGAAGATTGGGCTTCCCAGGGCCAACCCCAGGGGAAGGCTGAGATCCCCGTCGTAACTCGAGAATGCCGCCGCAACTCAAGAAAAACCACGTGGTTCCCACCTCTTGCCAATATGAGGCCCTTGCCCGCGACGGCGTCTCAAGGGAAGTCCCCTGTTCCGCCCTGAAGGGCGAAACGGTCCCTGACAGCCTTCCTGCGACCCCCAAAAGTCCCCCGACATGCCGGGTTTCCCTCGAGGGGAACACCGAGGGTCCCGGCACCGCTTCCTCTGAGCCCCTTCTCCCCTCCTGATCGCGACAGGAGAGGCGATTCCCCTGCGTGGTCTGGAAGGGGTTCCCGGCCTTCCCGGCGCACCTCAGGATGAGGCCGGTCTCACGAGGAAATTCGAGACGAGCCACGTGGGTGGTGCCACAGGCCGAACGCCCCGATTCCCCGTTCCACTCTTGAGAAGGACCCGAGGCCCGGACCCCTCTTCGAAGGCAACCCTGTGTGTGAAGGCACAACACGAAGGGGCACTGCCACCCCCGTGCATCGTCCGCAAAGACCCGCGGGTTCCACACACAGCTCGACGAGGGGCCTGAGACCCCCTGAGCAACTCGAGAGGCCAGCGGGGTTCCCTTCCTCAGACAAGACGAGGCCTGACTCTCCTGTCCCAACTCTGCAGGGACCCTGCGGTCGGAGTCCGAAACAGAGAGGAAGCCTGAGGTTCCTGCGTCCCCTCGAGGTGAGGCCCTCTTCCGTTGCGCCAGACCCAGCGGAGTCCCGAGGGGCCCCGCCACCTCCACAGGATCCCTCGCCTCTCAGAGGCACCCTGGGAAGTTCCCTAAAGTCACCGGTAAACTGTTATTGCACAAGGTCCCCATGAAAAGGCCCACGCAGCAGGACATCCACAGATTCTGTCTGCCATTAAAGGGCAGTAAGGTGCCCTCCCCACTTCTTTGCTGCCTCGGCGGCCACCAGGGTGCAATTCGCATACCCTTCCCTTTCCCATCCTAGCAGGTGCTCCAGGGCCCACTGGCCTACAAAGTGCCAGAAGCAGGGCTGGGCCAGCCGGCCAGAATTCAGGGTTCTGTCCCTTGGACTTCCAGCGGACACTAGGCTGCTTGGGAAAACCGCGCAGACTCTGAGGTTTTTCAGCAGAGGGGTGGAGCGGTAAAGGCCTTGACCCCAAAGACGAGGCCTTTCTGCGACCGTCAGGTTGGGGAGCTCTGAGACTGTGCCAACACAGGGCGGAATACATGGTTCCCTGCTCCACACAGTCCCCATTCCCTTACCTGTGTTCCGCACCCCTGCGCTGTGGCCAATGGATGCCCATCCTTGGGGATCCAGGAGTTCACGAAATGGGCATTCCCAGCCGCAATGGCGACCCCCAACAGCACATCTGGAAAGCCCTCCCTCACCTCCGCCAGGAGCCGACCCCCGCTGCGAACGGACCCCCCACCCCGTCCCGCGCCGCCAGGTTTCGCCCCGGCCCTGCGGGGCTACCGGCGGGTTCCCAGCCACATTGGCGACCCCCGGGAGCACAACAGGGACCGACCACCCACCCACAGCGAGCGGTATCTCGACCTGTGCAGCCCAGGTTTACCCCGCCCTGGGTGCGCTCCCGGAGCGTTTCCAGCCGCAGTGGCCATCTCCGAGAGCACAACTGGGAAGCCCTCCCCCACCCCCGCCAGGAGCCGACACCCGCCCTGCGCCGCCCGGGTTCGCCCCGCCCCTGCCGCTCTCCAGGACCGCTGCCCAACTTCACCAGTGGCTCCTGGTGAGCCCCGTCCCCACGCCCGGTTCCAGGAGAGGCTCTCGGACCTCGCTGCTGCCGCCAGGTCAAACATGAGGACAATACATACACCCCACAGAGACAATCCAAGCTGTCTATGATTTAGGGATAAAACGAGGACTACAGAAAGGCAAGATGACCTGACCTAGGAGAGCCATCATATTCTATAGAACCAGACAAAGTTGGTTACCAAGGAAACTTTTTTCCTTGGAACCCGGAATGCTGGTTCTTTGCATATGCAATGACCAACAATTAGCTTGTTACCCAAGCCTGCCTCACTGCCACCCCCATTCCCCCACTCACCAGAAGCCTGGCTCAAAGAAATATTTTAAATCTCAGGCGGAAAACTGGAAGATGTCTTGTCTGTCTCTTTGGATTAAGGTATGTGTCAGTGTGAGCCTTGTGTTTTTTGATAATATTGCTCAAGTTCTGTGTTCTGATATCAATGGTCTCAAGACAAGTCAGTCCTTCCAAATCAAAGTGCTGGAAATACAAGAAAACATTGACCTAAATGAATGTCAGAGTCCCGTGAACTGGGAACTAGTCAATATTAAATATCTAGTATTTTTGGTTTTGCTCCTCCATTATCGACATGTCTAAGAGTCAACAACATTAAGCACAACATGTTCATAGTGCCTAGGTTTATTCTTAGGTAAAAATTGCTCTATTGTTATATGTGTCACAAGCTTGTCAGCAAGAAAGTACCTGGAAACAGCAACAACCAATGTAAAAAATGTAAATGTGATATGAGCTTTTAGATAAACTCTTAACAATAATTATACTCTAAAATATCCGCCTCTCGTAGTCTTGATTGAAGGCAGAGGAGAAGGGGATGACAGAGGATAAGATGGTTGGATGGCATCAGTGACTCGATGGACATAAGTTTGAGCAAGCCCCTGGAGTTGGTGATGGACACGGAAGCCTGGCGTCCTGCAGGCCACGGGGTCACAAAGAGTCAGACTCGACTGAGCAACTGAACTGAACTGAACTTACAATCGTTCCTCCAGGTGTTTTGGTTACCTGAGTTTCTATCCTGGTGCTAAACTAAGTGACGACAGTGTATTGAATAGCTAGGTCACTTCCAAATAAATGAAACTTCTTAAACATTCACGACTTGAAAGGACCTCCCTTTTACACAGAAACAAAAGAGATTTTTGACTCTGCATGAATAGTGACTGGCACCATCCGAACATATTAAATGTAAGAAAGCAATTTTTTTGTTTTGTTTTGTTTTGTTCTGTTCTTGCAGGAAGCGGGGTGGGCGCTATTATCACTGATAGGTATGCTCACCAATCTATCAAATGCCAATATAAGAGTGAGTTCTTGGTTGCTGAAGGGAAATGTATGACTTGTTATTACAAGAATGTATGGAATGCAATCACACTTTAAGAAGGAAAACGAAGTAGTTCTGTCTTAGAGGTGGCATTTTCAGGTTGGGAGAAGCAAAGGAATGGGTACAGAATGGGATAAGGAGGTTGTAGGGAAAGTAGGCCCCCAGAAAAGAGTTTTGTGCCTAGCACAAGTTTTCTTGAGATGTTGAACTGCCTTTGCTAATGGAGTTTAAGTTTCTTTACCTCTTAAGTGATCTCTTCTAGGTTGACCTAGAACAGAAATCTTTTGTTAGCTTTGGCTAAGAGGAGAAGTATTGTTTCACGGTGACATATGTGATCCTACCTGACTGTTCTCATCCCCTTTGATATCTATGCACTGCTGCTGCTGCTGCTGCAGCTGCTAAGTGGTTCAGTTGAGGCCGACCCTGTGCCACGCCATAGATGGCAGCCCACCAGGCCCCGCAGTCCCTGGGGTTCTCTAGGCAAGAACACTGGAGTGGGTTGCCATTTCCTCCTCCTATGCATGAAAGTGAAAAGTGAAAATGAAGTCGCTCAGTGGTGTCCGACTCTTAGCCACCCCATGGACTGCAGCCTACCAGGCTCCTCCGTCCTTGGGATTTTCCAGGAGTGGGGTGCCATTGCCTTCTCCCATATCTATGCACAAGCCTGCCTAAATAATTGACTTCTAGCCAACTTTGGGATGCCCATGACCACCCACCCTTACCAGGCAACAGAGAAGAGAAAAACACTTACCACAGGAGGTTCTGATAAGGAACAAGGAACTAACAAGCTCCCACCTACCAGGAATCTGCAGAGGTCAACAAGAGGTCAGCAAGAGATGAGAGACTGCAGTCCAGAGGTCCTAGCTACTTCCATCTAGCAACAAACACCCAGCATAGTCAAAACGATTTCAATGTTAAAGAATAAATAAATAAATAAAAGGACAGAAGTTCTTTGAACACATGTCTGAATTTAGGGGTGAGGCATTACATATGTGTCCCAGGATAATCTTAAAGTGTCAGAAAGTAAAGAAATTAAAGACAACTATCAAGCTGTCCAAACTGATAAAAATGAATGATTACACAGTTTTATCTGTATACATTAGCAGATAATAATCTGAAAAGGAATTTTAAAAAATTCCCTTTCAATAATATCAACATGAATAAAACACTTTGCCATGGATGTAACGAGGATGACAAGACTGGCACACTGGAAATTATACACCCTGGCTGAAACTATCCTGAATACATGGACAGATATTCCATAACGATGGAAAGACTTAAGATGGCAATACCATGGAATGCATCTTCAATCTGAAATGAAGATTTGATATGATTTGATCGCTCAGAGCTTTTGTGTCATCAAGTGTTATTAAAGTACTAAAGAGATAGAGAAAGCTGCTGACTTAGACTCGAGGCGGGGTGGGGGGGGTAGTAAGAGTACCCCCTGCTGGTCTTTAGCCAGATATTCTACAGGCACTAGCAGTCAGCTAAGGAAAGAAAGGAACTGTTTCAGGGAATGGCACCAGGCCCCTCCCCCACGACATGCATTGAGATAATATTGGCAGCAGGTGAGTCATCCCGGGCCAAAACTTGATTGACATGAATCTTGAAGAAAGGCAGCATTGCAGGCAAATATATCATTTCCTTAACATAGATAAGGAGAACAAGCTAGGAGGAAAACATGCTGTTTTGTTCAAATCACTTCTGAGCCTTTTGGGGGAACCGACCTGAAGCCAGAGTCTAGCGGAAATACATAGGATATTTACATCGCTTAAGACAAACATTTTCTTAGGAAAAAATGCATTGCTTAGCTCAAGGTTTGTCTGCGAAATTCTTACACATCAGGAGATGGCTCCGAGCTGGGTTTCCACACACAAGAACATCCATGCAAAGGACAAGCCTGCACAGCCCATCTGCCCTGCTCCCGCACAGCCAGCAACATTTCCAAGTGACCTCCTAAGGCCTTCCCCAAAATACAGGGGCACCTCTGGGTTTCCTGTTTCCCTCACTTCGAACACTTTTCTTAAAAAAAAAAAATCCTGCACACTTCTTGATAGAATGCCACAGTGCAAGGAATACAGTCCTTCAATATTTAAACCTCCATTTGCAAAACACTTGGAGCTTGGTTTTGTTTTGTTTTGTTTTTTAATTACACCACCACATAATTTAAAGCTTTTACACGTTCTAATTATTCAGTTCCAAAACACCAAACTTTTATTGCACAGGGTCCTCATGAAAAGGCCCAAGCAGCTGGACAACCACAGATTCTGCCATGAAAGGACAGCAAGGTGCCCACCCCCTTCTTTGCTGCCTGGGCGGCCACCAGGGTTTGAAATCCATGCACCCTACTAAGTTTCTAGGGTGCAATCCGTGGACCCTTCCCTTTCCCATCCCAGCAGGTGCTCAAGGGCCCGCTGGCTTACAAAGTGCCAGAAGCAGGGCTGGGCCAGCCGGCCAGAGTTCAGTGTTCTGTCCCTTGGACTTCCAGCGGACACTAGGCTGCTTGGAAGAAGCGCGCAGACTCTGAGATTTTTCAGCAGAGGGGTGAAGCGGTAAAGGCCTTGACCCCAAAGGCAAGGCCTTTCTGCGACCGCCAGGTTGGGGAGCTCCGAGAATGTGCCAACAGACGGCGGAATACTTGGTTCCCTGCTCCACGCAGTCCCAGTTCCCTTACCTGTGGTCCGCAGCCCTCCGCTGCACCCACGGGATGGCGATCCTTGGGGACCCAGGAGCGGACGAAATGGGCGTTCCCAGCCGCAGTTGCAACCCCCTAGAGCACAACTGGGAACCCCTCCCCATCCCCCCCATGAGCCGACCCCCGCCCCGTGCCGCCAGTGTTAGCCCCGCCCCTGCCGCGCTCCCTGCGCGTTCCCAGCCGCAGTGGCGACCCCCGGGAGCACAACTGGGACCGACCCCCACCTAAAGCCATCGGAATCTCGACCCGCGCAGCCCGGGTTTACCCAGTCCCGGGTGCGCTCCCGGGGCGTTTTCAGCCTCAGTGTCCACCTCCGAGAGCACAACTTGGAAGCCCGCCCCCACCCCCGCCATAAGCCGAACCCCGCCCCACGCCGCCCGCGTTCGCCCCGCCCCTGCACGGTCCAGGTACCTTCCCAGCTTCTAGCGTTCACGCCCGGGTAGGAGCAGGATGTAGGAGTATGGGAGATGTGTCTGGAGCCTGACAGCCTCAGCTCCGCTCTGGCCTGCCCTTTGGACCTAGGAGCCAGGCCAACTTGCAGAGGGCTTAGGGCTCCATTGTATGCAAACTACCAAGGCCTACCGCAAGGAGAGCTCTGTCCGAGGGAAGGGAAGCGCCCCAGGCTGTGTTCCCAAGCTGTTGCTTGGCAATGCAGACTCAGCGGTAAACGGAGGGAATCAGGGTCCTAGTGCCCCTGTCTTGGGGAGGAAGCTCCACAGCCAGAGTGTTCCTCCCTTTGTGCCCAGAAAGCGCCTGCCAGACTGGGCTTCCCCGGAGCTCTGTTGCAGAGCAGAGACGTGTGGATGTGTTTTGGGGCCTTGACATGTGCGTTTGGGCTCCCTAGCACAGCCCCAGTGTAGGGGAACCAGCCCCTGAGCAAAGAGCTCCAGGCAGTGCTTTGTGCCCAGGCCTGGATGCCCAGTCCCAGCACGCGGGAGAGATGAGTTAGGCTGCCGGCGGGTCCTTGCAAGCCTGTATTGGAAAGGACCGAGTGAGCTTCCACACCGGCGGAGCTGCAGACCTGCGCCCAGGCGCGATAGGACAGAGCCCCTGTCGAGAAGCTGCTCTGCCTGGGCGAGCCTCGCCAAGCCCTTCCCAGCTTCTAGCGTTTGCACCTGCAAAGGAGCAGGCTGCGGGAGTGTGGGCTACATGACTGGCTCCTGACTGGCCTCAGCTCCGCTCTTGCCTTCCCTTTGGACCTAGGAGCCAGGCCTCCTTGCAGACGGCTTAGGGCACGGGGGTGTGCAAACTGCGAAAGCCTCCCGCAAGGAGACCTCTGTCTGAGGGAAGGGAAATGCCCCAGGTTGCATTCCCAAGCTGTTGCTTGGTAGCCCAGACTCAGCGCTGAACGGAGGGAATCAGGGTCCCAGTGCCCCTGTCATGGGGAGGGAGCTCCACAGCCAGAGTGTTCCTCCGTTTGTGTTCAGAAACCGCCTTACAGACTGGGCTTCTCCAGAGCTCAGCTCCAGAGCAGAGTCGTGTGCATGTGGTTTGGGGCCTTCCCCTGTGCCTTTGGGCTCCTTAGCACAGTCCCAGTGCAGGGGAACCAGCCCCTGAGCAGAGAGCTCCAGGCAGTGCTCTGTGCCCTGGATTGGAAGCCCACTCCCAGCACGCGGGAGAATAGAGTCAGGCCGCTGTCGGGTGCTTGCAAGCCTGTATTGGGAAGGACCGAATGAGCTTCCACTCCGGCGGAGCTCCAGATCTGCGCCCAGGCGCGATATCGCAGAGCCCCGGCCTAGAGGCTGCTCTGCCTGGGCGAGCCTCGCCAAGCACTTCCCAGCTTCTAGCTTTCGCGCAGGGGAAGGAACAGACTGCGGAAGTGGGGGAGACGTGACTGGCGGGCGCCTTACTGGCCTCAATCCGCTCTTCCCTTCCCTTTGCACCTATGATCCATGCCTACTTGCAGAGGGCTTAGGGACCGAAGGAGAGCTCTGTCAGAGGGAAGGGAAGCGCCCCAGGCTGCATTCCCAAGCTGTTGTTTAGCCGCCCAGACTCAGCGCTGCACAGGGGTAATCAGGCTCTCTGTGGCCGCAGCTTCACACACAGGTGTATCTCCGTAGGAATCAAGAAAGATCCTGACAGAGTGAGGTTCATTAGAGCTATACTAAAGAGCAAAGGCTTGTCCATGTGGTCTTGCCTTCCTCTGTGCCTTTGGGTCTCCAGGCTCGGCCCCAGCTCCGTGGAACAACCCCTGAGAAAATATCTTCAAGATACGATTTTCCCAGAGGCTGGGAACTGGGGTTCATAGGAGGAGAGAAAAGCAAGCCTCCTTCGGGCATGAAAGGCAGCCAACCTGCCTGTGTTTTGAAGCCTCTATTTGGAAGGAATGGGTTAGCTTCTCCTAAAGTAGACCTCCAGATCTGCTCAGAAGTCGGTAATTCCAGAGGCAGGGTACTGGTTCCTGACTGCCCTTTGCTAGCCTTGAAAGATATTCCTAGATTCTAGAGTTATTTTCCATGAAGGAGCAGGCTTCGGGAATGTGTCAGACGGGACTGGCTCCTTATTGACCTCAGCTCAGCTATTGCCTTTCCATTCAAACTAGGACAAGGCCCTACTTTATGAAGGTTAAGGGTCTTCTTCTTTGCAAACTGCCAAGGGCTACAGCAATGAGACCTCTGTCAAGGTGAGGGAAGCCTAAGAGGATGGATTCTCAAGCAGGTGCTTTGCCACAAAGCATCAGCACCCCACAGAGAGAATCAAGCTCCCTGTGCACCAATGTTGGGAGTGTAGCTTCACACACAGAGTTGTCTCTATAGGAGCCAAGAATGTTCCTGAGAGATTAGGTTCACTAAACCTCTCCTACAGAGCATAGACCTGTCCATGTGGTTTTGCCTTCCCCTGTGAGTTGGGTCCTCGAGGTCCACCACACCTCCGGGGAAACTGTCCCTGAGAAAAGATCTCCAGGAACCACTTCGCCGAGGCTGGGAAATGCTGTTCACATGAAGTAAGGCAAGCGAATCTCCTGCAGAGTAAAAGAGGCCTTACAGTCCCTGGAGGAGCAGGCTGCCAGAGTGTGTGAAACCTGACTGTTGCCTTACTGGCCTCAGCTCCGCCATTGCCTGTTCATCCGAGCTAGCACCCAGGCCTACTTGGAAAAGCGTTTGGGTGCAGATTTCTACAAAGTGCCAAGGGCTACAGCAGTGAGAATTCTCTCAGTGGTAAGGGAGAGCATTTTATGGATTCTCAAGCTGTTTTCTGAACGACAGCGTCAAAATGAACAGAGAGAATCAGGCTCTCTGTGCCCCTATGTTAGGTACGCAGCTTCACACACAGAGGTGTCTCTATAGGAGCCAAGAATGCTCCTGAGAGATGAGGTTCACTAGAGGTCTGCTACAGAGCATAGACCTGTCCATGTGGTCTTGCCTTCCCCTGTGCCTTTGGGCCCCGGGCTCGGCCCCAGCTCCGTGGAAACAACCCCTGAGAAAATATCTTCAAGATACGCTTTTCCCAGAGGCTGGGAACTGGGGTTCATAGGAGGAGAGAAAAGCAAGCCTCCTTCGGGCACGAAAGGCAGCCAACCTGCCTGTGTTTTGAAGCCTCTATTTCGAAGGAATGGGTTAGCTTCTCCTAAAGGAGACCTCCAGATCTGCTCAGAAGTCGGTAATTCCAGAGGCAGGGTGCTGGTTTCTTACTGCCCTTTGCCAGCCTTGCAAAGACATTCCAAGATTCTAGAGTTATATTCCATGAAGGAGCAGGCTTCGGGAATGTGTCAGAGGGGACTGGCTCCTTATTGGCCTCAGCTCAGCTATTGCCTTTCCATTCAAACTAGGACAAGGGCCTACTTTATGAAGGGTAAGGGTCTTCTTCTTTGAAACTGCCAAGGGCTACAGCAATGAGACCTCTGTCAAGGCGAGGGAAGCCTAAGAGGACGGATTCTCAAGCAGGTGCTTTACTACAAAGCATCAGCACCCCACGGAGAGAACCAAGATCCCTGTTCCCCAATGTTGGGAGTGTAGCTTTACACACAGAGTTGTCTCTATAGGAGCCAAGAATGTTCCTGAGAGATTAGGTTCACTAAACCTCTCCTACAGAGCATAGACCTGTCCATGTGGTTTTTCCTTCCCCTGTGAGTTGGGTCCCCAAAGTCCGCCACACCTCCGGGGAAACTGTCCCTGAGAAAAGATCTCCAGGAACCACTTCGCTGAGGCTGGGAAACGCTGTTCACAGGAAGTAAGGCAAGCGAATCTCCTGCAGAGAAAAAGAGGCCTTACTGTCCCTGGAGGAGCAGGCTGCCAGAGTG
Source organism: Bubalus kerabau (assembly GCF_029407905.1). Taxonomy (NCBI): domain Eukaryota; kingdom Metazoa; phylum Chordata; class Mammalia; order Artiodactyla; family Bovidae; genus Bubalus; species Bubalus kerabau. The sequence goes on along the minus strand of NW_026577887.1, from coordinate 433,487 downwards.
TGTGAAACCTGACTGTTGCCTTACTGGTCTCAGTTCCACCATTGCCTGTTCCTCTGAACTAGGACCCAGGCCTATTTGGAGAAGCGTTTGGCTGTGGATTTCTACAAAGTGCCAAGGGCTACAGCAGTGAGAATTCTCTCAGCGGTAAGGGAGAGCATTTTATGGATTCTCAAGCTGTTTTCTGAACGACTGCGTCAAAATGAACTGAGAGAATCAGGCTCTCTGTGCCCCTATGTTAGGTACGCAGCTTCACACACAGAAGTGTCTCTATAGGAGCCAAGAATGTTCCTGAGAGATGAGGTTCACTAGAAGTCTGCTACAGAGCATAGACCTGTCCATATGGTTTTGCCTTGCCCTGTGAGTTGGGTCCCTGAGGCCCGCCCCAGCTCAGGGGAAGGAGCCCCTGAGAAAAGATCTCCAGGGACCGCTATTCCCCCAGGCTGGAAAACGCAGTTCACAGGAGGTAACGCAAGCCAGCCTCCTGCAAGGCACAACAGGCCTTAGTGTCCCTGGACGATCAGGCTGCCAGAGTGTGTGAGACCTGACTGGTGCCTTACTGGCCTCAGCTCCGCCATTGCATGTTCCTCCGAACTAGGACCCAGGCCTACTAGGAGAAGGGTTTGGGTATGGATTTCTAAATACTGCCAAAGGGTATAGCAATGAGAACTGTGTCACGGGTAAGGAAGAGCATTGTATGGATTTTCAAGCTGTTGTTTGAACGACAGCTTCAAAGCTGCACAGAGAGAATCAGACTCTGTGTCTCCATGTTCGGTACACAGCTTCACAGACAGGGCTGTCTCCATAGGAAGCAAGAACGTTCCTGACAGAGTGAGGTTCACTAGAGCTCTCCTAGAGAGCAAAGACTTGTCCATGTGGTTTTTCTTGCCCTGTGCGTTTGGGGCTCCAGGCTCGGCCCCAGCTCCGTGGAAACAACCCCTGAGAAAAGATCTTCAAGATCCGCTTTTCCCAGAGGCTGGGATGTGGGGTTCATAGGAGGCGGGAAAAGCAGGCCTCCTTCAGAGAGCAAGAGGCAGCCAAGCGGCCTGCGTTTGGAAGCCTCAATTTGGAAGAATGGGTTAGCTTCCCCTAAGGGAGACCTCCAGATCTGTTCAGAAGTCAGTAATTCCAGAGGCAGTGTGCAGGGTGCTGACTGTCCTTTGCCAGCCTTGCAAAGACATTCCTAGATTCTACAGTTACCTTCCTGAAGAAGCAGGCTTTGGGAATATGTCAGACTTGACTGGCGCCTTATTGGCCTCAGCTCAGCTATTGCCTTTCCATTCAAAGTAGGACAATGCCCTACTTTATGAAGGGTAAGGGTCTTCTTCTTTCCAAACTGCCGAGGGCTACAGCAATGAGACCTCCGTAAATGCGAGGGAAGCATAAGCGGATGGATTATCAGGAAGGTTCTTTGCCACCAAGCATCAGCACCCCACGGAGGGAATCAGGCTCCCTTTGCCCCTATGTGGGGTGTGTAGATTCACACACAGTGGTGTCTCTACAGGAGCCAAGAATGTTCCTGAGAGATGAGGCTCACAAGAGCTCTCCTACAGAGTGCTCACCTGTACATGTGGTTTCGCCTTCCCCTGTGAGTTGGGTCCCCGAGGTCCGCCCCAGCTCCGAGAAAACAGCCTCTGAGAAAAGATCTCCAGGAACCGCTTTTCGCCCAGGCTGGGAAAAGCTGTTCACAGGAAGTAAGGCAAGTGAGCCTCCTGCAGAGAAAAAGAAGCCTTACTGTCCCTGGAGGAGCAGGCTGCCAGAGTGTGTGAAAACTGACTGGTGCCATACTGGTCTTAGCTCCGCCATTGCTTGTTCCTCCGAACTGGGACTCAGGCCTACTTGGAGAAGGGTTTAGGTGCAGATTTCTACAAACTGCCAAGGGCTACTGCAATGAGAACTCTCTCATAGGTAAGGGCGAGAATTGTATGGATTCTCAAGCTGTTTTCTGAACGACAGCATTAAACCTGCACAGAGAGAATCAGGCTCTCTGCCGCCATGTTGGGTACGCAGTTTCACACACAGAGGTGTCCGCATAGGAGCCAAGAACGTTCGTCAAAGACTGAGGTTCACTAGAGCTCTCTTAGAAAGCAAAGACTTGTTCATGTGGTTTTGCCTTCCCCTGTATGTGTGGGTCTCTGGGCACAACCCCAGCTCCGTGGAAACAACCCCTGAGCAAAGATCTCCAAGAATCTGCTTTTCCCCCAAGCTGGGAACCTGGGATCATAGGAGGCAGGAAAAGCAAGCCTCCTTCAGGCAAGAAGAGGCAGCCAACCGGCCTGTGTTTGGAAGCCTCTATTTGCAAGGAATGGGTTAGCTTCTCCAGAAGGAGACATCCAGATCTGCTCAGAAGATAGATATTCCAGAGGCAGGGTCGAGGTTCCTGACTGCCCTTTGCCAGCCTTGCAAAGACATTCCTAGATTCTAGCAATATTTTCCATGAAGGAGCAGGCATCGGGAATATGTCAGAGTTGACAGGTGCCTTACTGGCCTCAGCTCAGCTATTCCCTTTCCTTTCAAACTAGGATCAGGGCCTACTTGGTGAAGGGTAAGGGTCTACTTCTTTCCCAACTGCCAAGAGACACAGCAATGAGACCTCTGTCAAGGCGAGGGAAGCGTAAGTGGATGGATTCTCAAACAGGTGCTTTGCCACAAAGCATCAGCACCCCACGGAGAGAATCAGGCTCCCTGTGCCCCTATGTTCGGTGTGTAGTTTTACACACAGAGGTGTCTCTGTACGAGCCAAGAATGTTCCTAAGACTTGAGATTCACTAAGGTCTCCTACAGAGCATAGACCTGTCCATGTGGTTTTTCCTTCCCCTGTGAGATGGGTCCCCGAGGTCCACCCCAGCTCTGGGGATAGAGCCCCTGAGAAAAGATCTCCAGGAACCGCTTTTTGCCCAGGCTGGGAAACGCAGTTCACAGGAGGCAAGGCAATCGAGCCTCCCGCAGGGAAAAATAGGCCTTACTGTCCCTGGAGGAGCAGGCTGCCAGAGTGTGTGGCACCTGACTGGTGCCTTACTGACCTCAGCTCCGCCATTGCATGGCCATCCAAACTAGGACCCAGGCCTACTTGGAGAAGGGTTTGGGTGCGGATTTGTAAAAACTGCCAAGGGCTACTGCAATGAGAAGTCTCTCAGAGGTAAGGGAGAGCATTGTATGGATTCTCAAGCTGTTGTTTGAACGACAGCTTCAAAGCTGCAAAGAGAGAATCAGGCCCTGTGTGCCCCCTTGTTGGGTATGCAGCTCCACACACAGAGGTATCCCCGTAGAATCCAAGACTTTCCTCACATACTGAGGTTAACTAGAGTTCTCCTACAGAGCAAAGACTTGTCCATGTGGTTTTGCCTTCCTCTGTGCGTGTGGGTCTCCGGGCTCAGCTCCAACTCCGTTGAAATAGCCCCTGAAAAAAGATCTCCAAGAACCACTTTTACCCCAGGCGGGAAGCAGAGTTCACAGGAAGCGGAACAAGCAGGCCTCCTTCGGGCAAGTAGAGGCAGCCAACTAGCCTGTGTTTGGAAGCCTCTCTTTGGAAGGAATGGTTAGCTTCTCCAAAAGAAGACCTCCAGATCTGCTCAGAAGATGGAAATTCCAGAGGCAGGGTCGAGGTTCCTGACTGTCCTTTGCCAGCCTTGCAAAGACATTTCTAGATTCTAGCATTATTTTCCATGAAGGAGCAGGCTTCAGGAATATGTCAGACTTGACTGGTGCCTTACTGGCCTCAGCTCAGCTATCGCCTTTCCGTTCAAACTAGGACAAGGGCCTACTTGGTGAAGGGCAAGGGTCCTCTTCTTTCCAAACTGCCAAATGCTACAGCAAAGACACCTCTGTCAAAGAGAGGGAAGTGGAAGCGGATGGATTCTCAATCATGTGCTTTGCCACAAAGCATCTGCACCCCACGGAGAGAATCAGGCTGCATTTGCCCCTATGTTGGGTGTGTAGCTTCAAACACAGAGGTGTCTCTATAGGAGCCAAGAATGTTCCTGGGAGATGAGGTTCACTAGAGCTCTGCTATGGAGCATAGACCTGTCCATATGGTTTTGCCTTCCCCTGTGAGTTGGGTTCCCGATGTTCGCCCCAGCTCCGAGGAAGAAACCCCTGAGAAAACACCTCCAGGAACTGCTTTTCGTCCAGACTGGGAAACGCAGTTCACAGGAGGCAAGGCAAGCGAGCCTCCTGCAGAGAAAAAGAGGCCTTACTGCCCCTGGAGGAGCAGGCTGCCAGAGTGTGTGAGACCTGACTGGTGCCTTACTGGCCTCAGCTCCGCCATTGCATGTTCCTCCGAACTAGGACCCAGGACTACTTGGAGAAGGGTTTGGGTGCGGATTTCTAAAAACTGCCAAGGGCTACAGCAATGAGAACTCTGTCACGGGTAAGGAAGAGCATTGTATGGATTTTCAAGGTGTTTTTTGAACGACATCTTTAAAGCTACACAGAGAGAATCAGGCTCTCTGTGCCCCCATGTTGGGTACGCAGCTTCACACATAGGGGTGTCTCCATATGAATCAAGAATGTTCGTGACAGAGTGAAGTTCACTAGAGCTCTCCTAGAGAGCAAGGACTTGTCCATGTGGTTTTTCTTGCCCTGTGCGTTTGGGGCTCCAGGCTCGGCCCCAGCTCCGTGGAAACAAACCCTGAGAAAAGATCTTCAAGATCCGCTTTTCCCAGAGGCTGGGATGTGGGGTTCATAGGAGGCGGGAAAAGCAGGCCTCCTTCAGAGAGCAAGAGGCAGCCAAGCGGCCTGCGTTTGGAAGCCTCTGTTTGGAAGAATGGGTTAGCTTCCCCTAAGGGAGACCTCCAGATCTGTTCAGAAGTCGGTAATTCCAGAGGCAGTGTGCAGGGTGCTGACTGTCCTTTGCCAGCATTGCATAGACATTCCTAGATTACAGCGTTATTTTCCATGAAGGAGCAGGCTTCGGGAATATGTCAGACTTGACTGGCGCCTTATTGGCCTCAGCTCAGCTCTTGCCTTTCCTTTCAAACTAGGACAAGGGCCCACTTTATGAAAGGTAACGGTCCTCTTCTTTCCAAACTGCCAAGGGCTACAGCAATGAGACCTCTGTCAAGGCGAGGGAAGCGTAAGCTGATGGATTCTCAAGCAGGTGCTTTGCCACAAAGCATCAGCACCCCACGGAAAGAATCTGGCTCCCTTTGCCCCTACGTTGCATGTGTAGCTACACGCACAGAAGTGTCTCGATAGGAGCCAAGAATGTTCCTGAGAGAGGAGGTTCACTGTTGGGGGCCAGAGTGAGGCACTCCGCCCATGGCAAAGGTCATGAGGAAGGAGGCTCGACATACGCAAAGGTGGGATCGAGCCTCAGGAGTCCCCCTGGAAATCCTCGAGCATCTACCCCCATAACCAGAGCCTGCCTACCTTACTACTTTGTGCTCTCACCTACACCTCTGACTTTACGGGGGGCTGTCCCCCACCACCTCTTTCGGAGAAGGAGTTAACCTAGAGCTCCAGTTGATAAAAACCCCTGGGTGTGACAAGAGTGTTTTAACCTACAAACTCCTCTGAAGGTTCTCTAGCCTGCCTGACAGGCTTCTCCGGCCACATGTGATTGCTCACAGCCTCCCAACCATGAGAGGCACGAGATGCTTTAAACCTTCTAAAAACAGGTTCCTTAGAAAAGTTAGAAAATTATTAGTATAAGTATAATGGGCTGATTAGAAATCATTTTGGTGAAGGGTTTTTCATTTGTTGAGCTGATGTTTACTGCTAAGTCTCCACATCCCCTGCCCTTATACACATTAATGAATATATAGAAGAAATAAGTATTAACCTTTGATATAAATCACGTTAGACCTTAGGCTAAGTAAATTCTTTCCTTAACTAAAACCCACTACACCCTCACCCTATAGGAATGTAACTTTATTTGGGTGGCGTCTGTTTTAAGAAAAATCACCCCTGGAGAAATAAGTGTCCTGGTTGACTGACCGCTGTCACAAGGAGAGGGTCGTAAATTGTCAGCAGGCCCCCCGGCCAGAAGATGATGTAACACCCCTAAGACCTCTGTATACTTTTGTATGAAGCACCTGACTTTGATAAAAGTCAGGACTGCTGACCCCACGTGACTTTTGCATAACATCTCAGTGTATAAAATTAGACCATGGGAAATAAAGAATTGGGATCAGTTTCTCGAAAGACTGGTCTCCCCATGTCTCTCTCTCTCTCTCTCACTCTGGTTGAGTCTCCATCTGGAGCGCGGAACCCACCAAGCTTACTAATTTTGCCTGGGCTTCTAAGATCCGACCGGGGAGGCCTCAGTGTCTCCTCTCCTTCGGGAGAACGGAAGGACGCCTGCGGCCTACGTAAGTGGTGCAAGCTTCTTGTCTTGAAGTTTTATTGGTCCCCCGCGTAAACCAAGCTACTCAGCCTCTTTTCTCCACTGAATTTTCCTACTGAGCTATCCTCATTTTATTACTCTTTATATCCTTAATTAACGTTTAATTAAGCAGTTGTTCCCTGACCCTCGCCTATGCCGTCTCTGCTTCGAATACCCTGGATCAGCTGGGGCTGGACCCCGGCAGTTCACTAGAGATCTCCTACAGAGCATAGACCTGTCCATTTGGTTTTGCCTTCCCCTGTGAGTTGGGTCCCCGAGGTCCGCCCCAACTCCGGGGAAACAGCCCCTGAGAAAAGATCTCCAGGAACTGCTTTCCGCCCAGGCTGGGAAACGCTGTTCACAGGAAGTAAGGCAAGCGAGCCTCCTGAAGGGAAATAGAGGCCTTACTGTCCCTGGAGGAGCAGGCTGCCAGAGTGTGTGACACCTGACTGGTGCCTTACTGGCCTCAGCTCCGCTATTGCATGTTCATCTGAACTTGAACCCAGGCCTACTTGGAGAAGTGTTTGTGTGCCGATTTCCAGAAACTGCGAAGGGCTACAGCAATGATAACTCTCTCAGTGGTAAGGGAGAGCATTGTGTGGATTCTCAATTTGTTGTTTGAACGACAGCATCAAAGCTGCACAGAGAGAATCAGGTCTCTGTGTCTCTATGATGGCTATGCAGCTTCCCACACAGAGATGTCCCCATTGGAGCCAAGAACATTCCCCATAGAGTGAGGCTCACTAGAGCACTCCTAGAGAGCAAAGACTTATCCATGCGGTTTTCCCTTCCCCTGTGCATGTGGGTCTCCGGGATCGGCCCCTGCTCCGTGGAAACAGCCTCTGAGAAAAGATCTCCAAGAACCTCTTATCCCCCAGGCTGGGAAGCGGAGTTCGCAGGAGGTGGGATAAGCAAGCTTCCTTCGGCAAGAAGAGACAGCCAACCGGCCTGTGTTTGGAAGCCTATATTTGCAAGGAATGGGTTAGTTTCTCCTGACCGAGACCGCCAGATGTGCTGAGAAGATAGAAATTCCAAAGGCAGGGTCGAGGTTCCTGACTGCCCTTTGCCAGCCTTGCAAAGACATTCCCAGATTCTAACGTTATTTTCCATGAAGGAGCAGGCATCGGGAATATGTCAGACTTGACTGGCGCCTTACTGGCCTCAGCTCAGCTACTGCCTTTCCATTCATCAAGGACAAGGGCCTACTTGGTGAAGGGTAAGGGTCTGCTTCTTTCCAAACTGCCAAGGACTACAGCAATGAGACCTCTGTCAAGGTGAGGGAAGCCTATGCGGATGGATTCTTAGCAGGTGCTTTGCCACAAAGCATCAGCACCCACGGAGAGAATCAGACTCCCTTTGCCACTATGTTGGGTGTGTAGCTTCATGCACAGAGGTGTCTCTGTAGAAGCCAAGAATGTTCCTGAGAGATGAGGTTCACTAGAGCTCTCCTACAGAGCATAGACCTGTCCATGTGGTTTTGTCTTCCCCTGTGAGTTGGGCCCCCGAGGTCCGACCCAGCTCCAGGGAAACAGCCCCTGAGAAAAAATCTCCAGGAACAGCTTTGCGCCCAGGCTGGGAAATGCAGTTCACAGGAGGCAAGGCAAGCGAGCCTCCTGCAGGGAAAAAGAGGCCTTACTGCTCCTGGACGATCAGGCTGCAAGAGTGTGTGAGACCTCACTTGTGCCTTACTGGCCTCAGCTCCGCCGTTGCCTGTTGTTCCGAGCTAGGACCCAGGCCTACTTGGAGAAGGGTTAGGGTGCGGATTTCTACAAACTGTCAAGGACGACAGCAATGAGAATTCTCTTAGCAGTAAGGGAGAGCATTGTATGGATTCTCAAGCTGTTGTTTGAATGACAGCTTCAAAGCTACACAGAGAGAATCAGGCTCTCTGTTCCCCTATTTTGGCTGTGCAGCTTCACACACAGAATTTGACTCTGTTGGAGCCAGAAATATTCCTGAAAGACTTAGGCTCACCAAAGCTGTCCTCCAGAGCAAAGACATTGGATGTGGTTTTGCCTTCCCTTGTCAGTATGGGTCCCCTAGCTTGGCCCCAGCTCCGGGGATACAGCCTCTGAAAAAAATCTTCCAAGAAGCGATTTTCCTCCAGGCTGTTAAGCGGAATTCGCAGTTTGCAAGTTAAGGAAGCCTGCTTCGTGGAAGAGCAAGCAGCCAACTGGCCCTGTGTTAGGAAGCCTGTATTTGAAAGGAATGGGTTAGCTTCTAAAGCGGGAGAACCTCAGATCTGCTCAGGGGACTGAAATACTAGAGTCAGGGTCGAGGTTCTCCCTTGTCCTTTGCGCACCTTGCAAAGACATTCCTAGCTTCTAGCGTTAGTGTCCCTGTAGTAGCAGGCTGCAGGAGCGTGTGATAAATGACTGCCGCGTTCCTGTCCTCAGCTCCGCTATTGACTTTCTATTCGAACTAGAACCCAGGCCTACTTTGAGAGGGGTTAGGGTCCAGTGTTTTCAAACTGCCAAGGGCTACGGCAATGCGAGCTCTGTCAGAGGTAAGAAAAGAGCAATTGGTTGGATTCTTCAGCTGCTGCGTGGCTGCACAGCTTCCGCGCCGCATGGAGAGCATGAGGCTCCTTGTGGCCCTATTTTGGGTATGCAGCAACATGCACACAGAGTGTCTGTGTTCACTTATGTACAGGCTTATGAACACTAGAGCTCTCCTACAGAGCGAAGACCACTCAGTGGGCTCCAAGAGATACCTGTCGCGACTCGAGAAGAGAGTGGAGTCCTTTGCTTCCCCTCGAGATGAGGCCTGACTCCCCGGGTGAGTATGGAATGCAACCCCAAATCCCTGTCGCCTATGGAGAGGAACATTAAGTCCTGGATACAAGCCTAGATGAGGTCTAGTTTGCCATTCAGTGAATGGAGCCCAATCCCCAGCTCTCCCTGGCAACTCGAATGGAAGATTAGACTTCCTGGGCCAACACAAGAGGAAGCCTGAATTCCCCGTCGTAACTCGAGAATCCCACCGCAACTCGAGAAAAACCACGTGCTTCCCTCGTCATCGCAAGATGAGGCCCTTTGTCCGCTACAGCATCTCAAGAGAAGTCCCACGTTCCATCCTGAAGTGCGAAACGGTACTTGGCACCCTTGATGCGACCCCAAAAGTTCCACGACATACCAGACTCACTCAAGGGGAACACCGAGGTTCCCGGCACCACTTCATCTGAGCCCCTTCTCCTCTCCTGATTGCGACAGGAGGGTCGACTCGCCTTCTCTGTCTGCAAGGGGTTCCCGACCTTCCGGGCGCACCTCAGGATGAGGCCGGTCTCATGAGGAAGTTCGAGACGTAGCCTCGTGGGTGGTGCCACATGCCGAAAGACCCCAATTTCACGGTCCACTCTTGAAAAGAACCCGATGCCAGCACACCTCTTTGAAGGAAAAACTGTGGATGAAGGCACAACACGAAGGGGCACTGACACCCGCGTGCATCGTCCAGAAAAACCCGCAGGTCCCACAGACATTTCGACAAGTGGCCTGTCACCCTGTAAACAACTCGAAAGGCAAACGAAGGTCCATTCCTCAACAGAAGACTAGGTGTGACTCTCTTGTCCCTACTCTGCAGGGACCATGGGATCCGAGTCAGAAACGGAGAGGAAGCCTGAGGTTCCTGCGTCCACTCGAGATGAAGCCCTCTTCCATTGCACCACAACCAGTGGAGTCCCGAGAGGCACCTACCAACTCCACAGTATCCCTGAGTTCTCAGAGGCACAATGAGAAGCTCCCTGAGGTCACAGGCACAAGTCGAGGGAACCCTGGGTTTTCTACCGTGACTCGAGAAAGACCTCGAGAGTGCTTCAAAATGTGTTGAGTCGCGATTCCCCTACCATGACTCGAGAGCCATGACACGCTCCCCCTCGCCACGCGCATGGAGACCTGACTAACCTGGCACTGCACGAGAGGCTCCCTGAGATCCTCATCGTACCTCGTGAGGAAACCCACACTGGCGCGGCAGCTCGAGGAAACACATGAGACACCCCGGTCATCGCGAGATGAGGGCCTGATTTTCCTGCATGGTCTGGAGACCAATCACGAGTCCTCTCTCCAAACTGAAGAGGAGGCTGGACTCCCTTGAAGCCGCTCAGGGGGCTCCAAGAGATCCGCGTCGCGACTCGAGAGGAGAGTGGAGTCCTTGGCTTCCCCTCGAGACGAGGCCTGACTCCCCGGGGGAGCCTGGAATGGAACCCCGAGATCCCCGCCTTCCCTGGAGAGGAATATTAGGTCCCGGACACACGCCTAGGTGAGGTCTCTTGGCCCCTGCAGTGACTCGAGCGCAACCCCCAGCTTTCCCTTGCAACTCGAGGGGAAGTTTGGGCTTCCCAGGGCCAACCCAAGAGGAAGGCTGAGATCCCCGTCGAAACTCGAGAATCCCGCCGCAACTCGAGAAAAACCACGTGGTTCCCACCTCTTGGCAAGATGAGGCCCTTGCCCGGGACGGGGTCTCAAGGGAAGTCCCCTGTTCCGCCCTGAAGGGCGACGGTCTTTGACATCCTACGTGCGACCCCCAAAAGTTCCCCGACACGCCGTCTTCCCTCGAGGGGAACACCGAGTGCCCCGGCACTGCTTCATCTGAGAACCTTCTCACCTCCAGAACGTGACAGGAGAGTCGATTCCCCTGCGTGGTCTGGATGGGGTTCCCGGCCTTCCCGGCGCACCTCAGGATGAGGCCGGTCTCACGAGGAAATTCGAGACCAGCCACGTGGGTGGTGACACATGCCGAACGCCCCCGATTATCCGGTCCACTCTTGAGAAGGACCCGAGGCCCGGACCCCTCTTCGAAGGCAAACCTGTGGGTGAAGGCACAACACGAAGGGGCACTGCCACCCCCGTGCATCGTCCGCAAAGACCCGCGGGTTCCACACACAGCTCGACGAGGGGCCTGAGACCCCTGAGCAACTCGAGAGGCAAGCGGGGTTCCCTTCCTCAGACAAGACGAGGCCTGACTCTCCTGTCCCAACTCTGCAGGGACCCTGCGGTCGGAGTCCGAAACGGAGAGGAAGCCTGAGGTTCCTGCCTCCCCTCGAGGTGAGGCCCTCTTCCGTTGCGCCAGACCCAGCGGAGTCCCGAGGGGCCCCGCCACCTCCACAGGATCCCTCGCCTCTCAGAGGCACCCTGGGAAGTTCCCTAAGGTCCCCGGCAGAAGGCGAGGGAAACGAGGGTTTCCCGCCGCCCCCCGACAAAGACCTCGAGAGTCCTTCTTCAACGCGTCTCGAGGCCCTAGGCCCCTCCCGTGACTCGAGAGCCAGGACGCGCTCCCCCTCGCCACGCGCATGGAGACCTGACTTCCCTGGCGCCGCACGAGAGGCTCCCTGAGATCCTCGTCGTGCCTCGGGAGAAAACCCCCACGGGCGTAGCAGCCTGAGGAAACCCATGAGACGCCCCCGTCATCGCGAGATGAGGACCTTCTTTTCCTGCCTGGCCTGGAGAGCAATCCCGGGTCCTCTCTCCAAACTGAAGAGGAGGCTCGACACCCTTGAGTCCACTCAGTGGGCTCCAAGAGATCCGTGTCGCGACTTGAGAGGAAAGCGGAGTCCTTTGCTTCCCCTCCAGGCGAGTCCTGACCCACCGGGGGAGTCTGGAATGGAAACCCGTGATCCCTGTCTTCCCTTGAGAGGAATATTAGGTCCTGGACACACGCCTCGATGAGGTCTCTTTGGCCCTGTAGTGACTCGAGCAGAACCCCCAGCTTTCCATCGCAACTCGAATTGAAGATTGGGCTTCCCAGGGCCAACCCAAGAGGAAGCCTGAAATTCCTGTCGTTTTCGAGAATCCCGATGCAACTCGAGAAAAACGACGTGGTTCCAACGTCTTCACAGGATGAGGCCCTTGCCCGCTACAGCGTCTCCAGGGAAGTCCCATGTTCCGTCCTGAAGTGGGAAACGGTACTTGGCTCCCTTGATGCGACCCCTAAAGTTCCCTGAAACACCGGGTTCCCTCGAGTGGAACACCGAGGGTCCCGGCACCACTTCATCTGAGCCCCATCTCCCCTCCTGATCGCGACAGGAGAATCGATTCCCCTACTTTGTGTGGAAGGTGTTCCCGGCCTTCCCGGCGCACCTCAGGATGATGCTGGTCTCACGAGGAAATTCGAGATGAGCCACGTGGGTGGTGCCACATGCCGAATGACCCCGATTTCCCGGTCCGCTCTTCAAATGAACCCGATGCCCGGACACCTCTTTGAAGGAAACCCTGTGGGGGAAGGCACAAAACGAAGGGGCACTGACACCCCCATGCATCTTCTGGAAACACCCGCAGGTTCCACACACAGCTTGTCAAGGGCCCTGAGACCCCCTGAACGACTCGAGAGGCAAGCAGAGTTCCGTTACTCAGACAAGACGAGGCCTGACTCTCCTGTCCCAACTCTGCAGGGACCCTGCGGTCAGAGTCAGAAATGGAGAGGAAGCCTGAGGTTCCTGCCTCCAATCGAGATGAGGCCCTCTTTCATTTCGTCACACCTAGTGGAGTCCCGAGAGGCCCCTCTAACTCCTCAGTATTCCTCACCTCTCAGAGGCACCTGGGAAGTTCCCTAAGGTCCCCTGTAGAGGTCGATGGAAACGAGTGTTTCCCGCCCCAACCCAAGAAAGACCTTGAGAGTCCTTCTTAAATGCGTCTTGAGTCCCTAGTCCCTCCCATGACTCGAGAGCAATGACGCGATCTGCCTGGCCACACGCATGGAGTCAGGCTTCTCTGGCGCCGCACGAGAGGCTCCCTGAACTCCCCATCATATCTCTGAGAAACCCCACACTGGCGCCGCAGCTCGAGAAAACCCATGAGACGCCCCCGTCATCACGAGAGGAGGGCCATCTTTAACTGCATTGTATGCAGATCAAGCGTGAACCTTCTGTCCAAGCTACACAGGACGCTTGACTCCCTTTAGGCCACTCATTGGGCTCCAAGAGTTACGCGTCCCGACTCGAGAGGATAGTGGAGTCCTTTGCTTCCACTCGAGACGAGGCATGACCCACCGGGTGAGACTGGAATGCAACCCCGATATCCCTGTCGGCCCTGGAGAGGAACATTACTTCCTGGACCCAAGCCTAGATGAGGACTCTTTGCCCTGAAGTGACTCGAGAGCAACCCCCAGCTCTCTCTGACAAGTTGAATGGAAGATTGGACTTCCTGGGCCAACACAAGAGGAAGCCTAAATTCCCCGTTGTAACTCGAGAATCCCGCCTCAACTCGAGAAAAACCACGTGTTTCCCTCGTCATCGCAATATGAGGCCCTTGCCCGCTACAGCATCTCCAGAGAATTCCCACGTTCCGTCTTGAAGTGCGAAACTGTATTGGCAACCTTGATGCGACCTCAAAAGTGCCGTGACATACCGGTCTTACTCGAGGGGACCACCGAGGTTCCCGGCACCACTTCATCTAAGCCCCTTCTCCCCTTCTGATCGCGACCGGTGGGTCGATTCCCCTGCTTTGTCTGCAAGGGGTTCCCGAGCTTCCCGGCGCACCTCAGGATGAGGCCAGTCTCCCGAGGAAATTCGAGACGTAGCCTCGTGGGTGGTACCACATGCTGAAAGACCACAATTTTCCGGTACGCTCTTGAAAAGAACCCGATGCCCGGAAACCTCTTTGAAGGCAACCCTGTGGATGAAGGCACAACACGAAGGGGCACTGACACCCCCGTGCATCATCCGGAAAAACCCGCAGGTTCCACACTCAGCTCAACAAGTGGCCTGTCACTCCGTGAACAACTCGAAAGGCAAGGGGAAATCCATTCCTCCACAGAAGACGAGGCGTGACTCTCTTGTCCATACTCTGCAGGTACCCTGCGACCCGAGTCAGATATGGAGAGGACCCCTGAGGTTCCTGCCTCCATTCGAGATGAGGCCCTCTTCGATTGCACCAAACCCAGTTGAGTAATGAAAGGCCCCTCCCAAATCCACAGTGTCCCTGACTTCTCAGAGGCACCCTTAGAAGTTGCCTGAGGTCACCGACACAAATCAAGGGAACCCAGGGTTCCCTGCCGCAACCCGAGAAAGACCTCAAGAGTCCTTCTTCAATGCGTCTTGAGGCCCGATTCACCTACTATGACTCGAGAGCAATCACGCACACCCCTTCACCACACGCACGGAGACCTGACGTCCCTAGCACCACACGAGAGGCTCTCTGAGCTCCCCGTTGTACCTCGTGAGAAATCTGATACTGGTGCCGCAGCTGGAGAAAACCCACGAGATGCCCCCATCATCGCGAGATGAGGGCATTTTTTCCTGCATGGCCAGGAAAACAATCCCGAGTCATCTCTCCAAACTCCATAGGAGGCTTCACTCCCTTTACGCCACGCAGTGGGCTCCAAGAGATACCCGTCGCGACTCGACAGGAGAGCGGAGTCCTTTTTTTCCCCTCAAGACGAGGCCTGACTCTCCGGGTGAGTCGAGAATGCAACCCTGAGATCCCTGTTGGCCCAGTAGTGGAACACTAGGTCCTGGACACAAGCGTAGATGAGGTCTATTTTGCCCTGCAGTGACTGGAGAGCAATCCCCAGTTCTAACTTGCACTCGAATGGAATACTGGATTTTCCTGGCGCCATACAAGAGGCTCCCTGAGATCCCCGTGGTACTTCATGAAACACCCCACACTGGCGCCGCAGCTCGAGAAAACCCACGAGACGCCACCGTCATCTCGAGATGAGGGCCTTCTTTTCCTGCATGGCCTGGAGTCCAATCCCGAGTCCTCTCTCCAAACTCCACAGGAGGCTTGACTCCCTTTAGTACACACAGTGGGCTCCAAGAGATACCCATCGCGACTCGAGACGAGAGCGGAATTCTTTGCTTACCCTCGAGGTGAGAACTGACTCCCCGGATGAGTCTGGAATGCAAACCCGAGATCCCTGTCGCCCCTGGAGAGCAACGTTAGATCCTGGACACAAGCCTAGATTAGGTCTCTTTTGCCCTGCAGTGACTCTAGCGCAATCCCCAGCTCCCCCTCGCAACCCGAATGGAAGATTGGATTTCAAGGCCAACAAGAGAAAGCCTAAATTCCCGGTCATAACTCGAGAATCCCGCCGCAACTCGAGCAAAACCACGTGGTTCTCCCGTCATCGCAAGATGAGGCCCTTGCCCGCTACAGCGTTTCAAAAGATGTCCCAGGTTCCGTCTTGAAATGCGAAACGGTACTTGGCACCCTTGATGCGACCCCAAAAGTCCCCCAACACGCCGGTCTCACTCAAGGGGAACACCGAGGTTCCCGGCACCACTTCATTTAAGCCCCTTCTCCCCTCCTGATCGTGACCGGTGGGTCGATTCCCCTGCTTTGTCTGCAAGGGGGCCCGACCTTCCCTGCACAACTCAGGATGAGGCCGGTCTCATGGGGAAATTCGATACGTAGCTTTGTGGGTGGTGCCACTTGCTGAAAGACTCCAATTTCCCGGTCCGCTCTTGATAAGAATCCGATGCTCGGACACCTCTTGGAAGGCAGCCTTGAGTATGAAGGTACAACACGAAGGGGCACTAACACACCTGTGCATCATCCGGAAAAACGGGCAGGTTACACACACAGCTCGACAAGTGGCCTGTCACCTCGAGAACAACTCGAGAGGCAAGAGGAGTCCCATCCTCCAGAAAAGATGAGGCCTGACTCTCCTGTACCAACATGCAGGGACCTTGCGATCTGAGTCAGAAATGGAGAGGAACACTGAGGTTCCTGCTTCAACTCGAGATGAGTCCCTCTTACATTCCACCAAATGCAGAGGAGTCTCGAGAGGCCCCTCCAAACTGCACAGTATCCCTGACTTCTCAGAGGCACTCTGAGAAGCTCCCTGAGGTCGCAGGCACAAGTCAAGGGAACCCTGGGTTTTATGCAGTGACCCGAGAAAGACCTCGAGAGTCCTTCTTCAACCCGTCTTGAGGCCCGATTCCCCTACCATGACTCGAGAGCAATGACGAGCTCCCCCTAGCCATCTCATGGGGACCTGACTTCCCTGGCGCCACACGAGAGGCTCCCTGAGCTCCCTCTCGTACCTCGTCAGAAACCCGGCACTAGCGCGGCAGTCTAGAAAACCCACGAGACGCCGCCATCATCGCGAGATGAGGGCCTTCTTTTCCTGCATGGCCTGGAGAGGAATCCCGAGTCCTCTATCCAAACAGCACAGGAGGCTTGACTCCCTTTAGGGCACACAGTGGGCTCCAAGAGATACCCATCGCGACTCAAAAGGACAGCGGAGTTCTTTGCTTCCCCTCGAGACGAGGCCTGATTCCCCGGGTGAGTCTGGTATGCAACCTCAAGATCCCTGTCGCCCCTAGGGACGAGCATTAAGTCCTGGACACAAGCCTAGATGAGGTCTATTTTGCCCTGCAGTGACTCGAGAGCAATCCCCAGCTCTCCCTTTAAACTCGAATGGAAGATAGGACTTCCCTGGCCCAACACATGAGGAAGACTGTATTCCCCGTCGAAACTTGAGAATCCCGCCACAACTCGAGAAACGCCACGTGGTTCCCCCGTCATCCCAAGATGAGGCCTTTGCCCCCTACAGCGTCTCAAGAGAAGTCCCACGTTCCGTCTTGAAGTGCGAAACGGTATTGGCACCCTTGATGCGACCTCAAAAGTTCCTCGACACACCGGTCTGACTCGAGGAGAACACCGAGGTTCCTGGCACCACTACATCTGGGCCCCTTCTCCCCTCCTGATCGCGACAGGAGGGTCGATTCCCCTGTTTTGTCTTGAAGGGGTTCCCTCCTTTCCCGGTGCATCTCAGGATGAGGCCGGTCTCACGAGGATATTCGAGACATAGCCACGTGGATGGTGACACATGCCGAAAGACCCCGATTTCCTGGTCCGCTCTTGATAAGATCCTGATGCCTGGACACCTCTTTGAAGATAACCCTTTTGATGAAGGCACAACACTTAGGGGCACTGACACCCCTGGGTATCGTCTGGAGAAACCCGCAGGTACCACACACAGCTCGAGAAGTGACCTGTCACCCCGTGAACAACTGGAGAGGCAAGCAGAGTTCCATTCCTCCACACAAGACGAGGCCTGACTCTCCTGTTCGAACTCTGCAGCGAAACTGCGATCCGAGTCAGATCTGGCCCAGGGGAAGTCAGGAGAGGAAACATGAGTTTCCTGCCTCCACTCGAGATGAGGCCCTCTTCCATTGCACCGAACCCAGTGGAGTCCCGAGAGACCCCTCCCAACTGCACAGTATCCCTGACTTCTCAGAGGCACCCTTAGACCTTCCTGATATCGCCGGCACAAGTCGAGGGAACCAAGGGTTTCCTGCCCCAACCCGTAAAAGACCTCGAGAGTCCTTCTTCAACGCGTCTTGAGGTGCGATTCCCCTACCATGACTCGAGAGCAATGACGCGCTTCCCCTAGCCACGCGCATAGAAACCTGACTTCCCTGGCGCCACAGGAGAGGCTCCCTGAGCTCCCCATTATACCTCGTGAGCAACACCACACTGGAGCCACAGCTCGAGAATACCCACGAGACGCCCCAGTCCTCACGAGATGAGGGCCTTCTTTTGCTGTATGGCCTGGAGAGCAATCCTGAGTCCTCTCTCCAAACTCCACAGGAGGCTTGACTCATTTTAGGCCACACAGTGAGCTCCAAGATATACCCGTCGCGACTTGACAGGAGAGCGGTGTCCTTGGCTTCCCCTCGAGACGAGGCCTGACTCCCCGGGTGAGTCGAGAATGCAATGCTGAGATCGCTTTCGCCCCAGCAGAGGAACATTAGGTCCTGGACACAAGCCTAGATGAGGTCTATTTGGCCCTGCAGTGTCTCGAGAGCAATCCCCAGTTCTAACTCACAATTTGAATGAAAACTGGACTTCCCTGGGCCAGTTGAACAGGAAGCCTGAATTCCCAGTTGTAACTCGAGAATCCCGCCCCAACTCAAGAAAAACCACGTGGTTCCCCCGTCATCGAAAGATGAGGCCCTTGACCGCTACAGCGTCTCAAGAGAAGTCCCACGTTCCGTATTGAAGAGCGAAAAGTTACTTGAAACCCTTGATGCGACCCCAAAAGTTCCCCGACATACCAGTCTCACTTGAGGAGAACACCGAGGTTCCCGGCACCACTTCATCTGAGAATCTTGTCCCCTCTTGATCGCGACAGGAGGTTCGATACCCCTGCTTTGTCTGGAAGGCGTTCCCGACCTTCCTGGCGCACATCAAGATGAGGCCAGTCTCACGAGGAAATTCGAGACATAGCCTCGTGGGTGGTGTGGCATGCCAAAAGACCCCGATTCCCTGGTCCGCTCTTGATAAGAACCCGATGGCAGAATACAACTCGAAGGCAATCCTGTGGAACAAGGCACAAGACGAAGGGACAGTGACACCCCAGTGCATCGTCCAGAAAAACCCGCAAGTTCCACATACAAATCGACAAGTGGCCTGTCACCCCATGAACAACGCGAGAGTCAAGCGGAGTTCCATTCCTCCACACAAGACGAGGCCTGACTCTCCTGTCCCAACTCTGCAGGGACTCTGTGATCCGAGTCAGATCCGGCGCATTCGAAGCCAGGAGAGGAACCCTGTGGTTCCTGCCTCAACTTGTCATGAGGCCCTCTTCCATTGCACCAAACCCAGTGGAGTTCCGAGAGGCCCCTCCCAACTCCACAGTGACCCTGACTTCTCAGAGGCACGCTGAGAAGCTTCCTGAGGTCACTGGCACAAGTCGATGGAACCCAGGGTTTCCTGCTGCAACCCAAGAAAGACCTCGAGAGTCCTTCTTTAACCCGTCTTCAGGCCCAATTCCCCTACCATGACTCGAGAACAATGACGGGCTCCCTCTCACCACGTGCATAGAGACCTGACTGCCCTGGCACCACATGAGAGGCTCACTGAGCTCCCAGTCTTACTTCGTGAGAAACCCCACACTAGCGCCACAGCTCGAGAAAACCTACGAGACGCCCCAGTCATCGGGAGATGAGGGCCTTCATTTCCTGCATTGCCTGGAGAGCAATCCCGTGTCCTCCCTACAAACACCAGAGGAGGTTTGACTCCCTTTAAGCCACTCAGTGGGCTCCAAGACATACCCATCCGACTCGAGAGGAGAGCAGAGTCCTTTGCTTCCCCTCGAGACGAGGCCTGACTCCAGGGTGAGTCTGGAATGCAACCCCGAGATTCCTGTCGCCCCTTGACATGAACATTAGGTCCTGCACACAAGCCTTGGTGGGGTCTCTTTTGCCTTCAGTGACTAGAGCGCACCTCCAGCTCTTCCTCGAATCTCGAATGGAAGATAAGACTTTTGTGGGCCAACACAAGAGGAAGCATGAATTCCCTGTGGTAACTCAAATATCCCACCGCAACTAGAGAAAAACCAAGTGGTTCCCCAGTCATTCCAAGATGAGGCCCTTGCCCACTGGAGCACCCCAAGAGAAGTCCCACGTTCCAATTTGAAGAGCGAAACGGTACTTGGAACGCGTTATGCGACCCCAAAAGTTACCCGACATACCTGTCTCACTTGAGGGAAACACCGAGGTTCCCAGCAGCACTTCATCTGAGCCACTTCTCCCCTCCTGATCGCTACAGGAGGGTCGAATCCTCTGCTTTGTCTGGAAGGGTTTCATGACCTTCGCGGCACACCTCAGGATGAGGCCGGTTTCATGAGGAAATTCGAGACTAGCCACGTGGGTGGTGCCAAATGCTGAACGACCCCGATTTCCCAGTCCGCTCTTCATAAGAACACGATGCCCGGACAACTCTTCGAAGGCAGCCCTGTGGATGAAGACACAAAACGAAGGGTCACTGACACCCCCATGCATCGTCTGGAAAAACCTGCAGATTCCACACACAGTTTGACAAGGGGCCTGAAACCCCATGAACAACTCGAGAGGCAAGCGGAGTTCCATTCCTCAGAAAAGACATAGCCTGACTCTTCTGTCCCAACTCTGCAAGGACACTACGATCAGAGTCAGAATTGGAGAGGAAGCCTGAGGTTTCTGCCTCCACTCCAGATGAGGCCCTCTTCCATTGCGACAAACCCAGTGGAGTCCCGAGAGGCCCCGCCAAATCCACAGCGTCCCTCACCTCTCAGAGGCACCCTGGGAAGTTTCCTCATGTCCCCGGCAGAAGTCGGGGGAAACGAGGGTTTCCCGCTGCAACCGGAGAAAGACATCGGGAGTCCTTCTTCAATGCGTCTTGAGGCCCTAGTCCCCTCCCATGACTCGAGAACAATGACGCGCTACTTCTCACCACGTGCATGGAGACATGACTTCCCTGGCGCCGCACGAGAGGCTCCCTGAGATCCTCGTCTTGCCTCGGGAGAAAACCCCCACGGGTGCCGCAGCTCGAGGAAACCCCTGAGATGCCCCCGTCCTCGCGAGGAGAGGGCCTTCTTTTCCTGCCTGGCCTGGAGAGTAATCACGAGTCCTCTCTCAAAAGTGAAGAGGAGGCTGGACTCCCTTGAGGCCACTCAGGGGGCACCAAGATATCCGCGTCGCGATTCGGGAGGAGAGCGGAGTCCTTTGCTTCCCCTCGAGGCGAGGCCTGACTCCCCGGGGGAGCATGGGATGCAACCCCGAGATCCTTGTCTTCCCTGGAGAGGAGCATTAGGTCCTGGACACACGCCTAGATGAGGTCTCTTTGGCCCTGCAGTGACTCGAGCGCAACCCCCAGCTTTCCCTCAACACTAGAATAGAAGATTGGGCTACCCAGGGCCTACACAAGAGGAAGCCTGTAATCCCCCGTCGTAACACGAGAATCCCGCCGCAACTCAAGAAAAACCACGTGGTTCCCACCTCTTCGCAAGATGAGGCCCTTGCCCGAGACGGCGTCTCAAGGGAAGTCCCCTGTTCCGCCCTGAAGGGCGAAACGGGACCTGACAGCCTTCATGCGACCCCAAAAGTTCCCCGACACGCCTGGTTCCCTCGAGGGGAAAAACTAGGGTCCCGGCACCGCTTCCTCTGAGCCCCTTCTCCCCTCCTGATCGCGACAGGAGAGTCGATTCCATTGCGTGGTCTGGAAGGGGTTCCCGGCCTTCCAGGCGCACCTCAGGAGGAGGCCGGTCTCACGAGGACATTTGAAATGAGCCACGTGGGTGGTGCCACATGCCGAACGACCCCGATTCCCCGGTCCGCTCTTGAGAAGAACCCGATGACGTACCCCTCTTCGAAGGCAACCCTGTGGGAGAAGGCACAGACCTAAGCGGCACTGACATCCCCGTGCATCGTCCAGAAACACCCGCGGGTTCCACACACAGCTCGAGAAGGGGCCTGTGGCCCCCTGAACAACTCGAGAGTCAAGCGGGGTTCCCTTCCTCAGACAAGACGAGGCCTGACTCTCCTGTCCCAACTCTGCAGGGACCCTGCGGTCAGTGTCCGAAACGAAGAGGAAGCCTGAGGTTCTTGCCTCCCCATGAGATGAGGACCTCTTCTGTTGTGCCAGACCCAGCGGAGTCCCGAGGGGCCCCGCCAACTCCACAGGATCCCTCGCCTCTCAGATGCACCCTGGGAAGTTCCCTAAGGTCCCCGGCAGAAGGCGAGGGAAACGAGGGTTTCCCGCCGCCCCCCGACAAAGACCTCGAGAGTCCTTCTTCAACGCGTCTCGAGGCCCTAGTCCCCTCCCGTGACTCGAGAGCCAGGACGCGCTCCCCCTCGCCACGCGCATGGAGACCTGACTTCCCTGGCGCCGCACGAGAGGCTCCCTGAGATCCTCGTCGTGCCTCGGGAGAAAACCCCCACGGGCGCCGCAGCTCGAGGAAACCCCTGAGACGCCCCCGTCCTCGCGAGCTGAGGGCCTTCTTATCCTGCATGGCCTAGAGAGCAATCCCGGGTCCTCTCTCCAAACGCAAGAGGAGGCTGGACTCCCTTGAGGCCGCTCAGGGGGCTCCAAGAGACCCGCGTCGCGACTCGAGAGGAGAGCGGAGTCCTTGGCTTCCCCTCGAGACGAGGCCTGACTCCCCGGGGGAGCCTGGAATGCAACCCCGAGATCCCTGCCTTCCCTGGAGAGGAATATTAGGTCCCGGACACACGCCTAGGTGAGGTCTCTTCGGCCCTGCGGTGACTCGAGCGCAACCCCCAGCTTCCCCTCTCAACCCGAGGGGAAGATTGGGCTTCCCAGGGCCAACCCAAGGGGAAGGATGAGATCCCCGTCGTAACTCGAGAATGCCGCCGCAACTCGAGAAAAACCACGTGGTTCCCACCTCTTGGAAAGATGAGGCCCTTGCCCGTGAAGGCGTCTCAAGGGAAGTCCCCTGTTCCGCCCTGAAGGGCGAAACGGTCCCTGACAGCCTTCCTGCGACCCCCAAAAGTCCCCCTATACGCCGGGTTCCCCCGAGGGGAACACCGAGGGTCCCGGCACCGCTTCCTCTGAGCCCCTTCTCCCCTCCTGATCGCGACAGGAAAGGTGATTCCCCTGCGTGGTCTGGAAGGGGTTCCCGGCCTTCCCGGCGCACCTCAGGATGAGGCCGGTCTCACGAGGAAATTCGAGACGAGCCACGTGGGTGGTGCCACATGCCGAACGCCCCCGATTCCCCGGTCCGCTCTTGAGAAGGACCCGAGCTCCGGACCCCTCTTCGAAGGCAACCCTGTGTGTGAAGGCACAACACGAAGGGGCACTGCCACCCCCGTGCATCGTCCCCAAAGACCCGCGGGTTCCACACACAGCTCGACGAGGGGCCTGAGATCCCCTGAGCAACTCGAGAGGCCAGCGGGTTTCCCTTCCTCAGACAAGACGAGGCCTGACTCTCCTGTCCCAACTCTGCAGGGACCCTGCGGTCGGAGTCCGAAACGGAGAGGAAGCCTGAGGTTCCTGCCTCCCCTCGAGGTGAGGCCCTCTTCCGTTGCACCAGACCCAGCGGAGTCCCGAGGGGCCCTGCCACCTCCACAGGATCCCTCGCCTCTCAGAGGCACCCTGGGAAGTTCCCTAAGGTCCCCGGCAGAAGGCGAGGGAAACGAGGGTTTCCCGCCGCCCCCCGAGAAAGACCTCGAGAGTCCTTCGTCAACGCGTCTCGCGGCCCTAGTTCCCTCCCGTGACTCGAGAGCCAGGACGCGCTCCCCCTCGCCACGCGCATGGAGACCTGACTTCCCTGGCGCCGCACGAGAGGCTCCCTGAGATCCTCGTCGTGCCTCGGGAGAAAACCCCCACGGGCGCCGCAGCTCGAGGAAACCCCAGAGACGCACCGGTGCTCGCGAGCTGAGGGCCTTCTTTTCCTGCATGGCCTGGAGAGCAATCCCGGGTCCTCTCTCCAAACGGAAGAGGAGGCTGGACTCCCTTGAGGCCGCTCAGGGGGCTCCAAGAGAACCGCGTCGCGACTCGAGAGGAGAGCGGAGTCCTTGGCTTCCCCTCGAGATGAGGCCTGACTCCCCGGGGGAGCCTGGAATGCAACCCCGAGAACCCTGCCTTCTCTGGAGAGGAATATTAGGTCCCGGACACACGCCTAGGTGAGGTCTCTTCGGCCCTGCAGTGACTCGAGCGCAACCCCCAGCTTTCCCTCGCAACCCGAGGGGAAGTTTGGGCTTCCCAGGGCCAACCCAAGGGGAAGGCTGAGATCCCCGTCGTAACTCGAGAATCCCGCCGCAACTCGAGAAAAAACACGTGGTTCCCACTTCTTGGCAAGATGAGATCCTTGCCCGCCACGGCGTCTCAGGGAAGTCCCCTGTTCCGCCCTGAAGGGCGAAACGGTCCCTGACAGCCTTCCTGCGACCCCCAAAAGTCCCCCGACACGCCGGGTTCCCCCGAGGGGAACACCGAGGGTCCCGGCACTGCTTCCTCTGAGCCCCTTCTCCCCTCCTGATCGCGACAGGAGAGGCGATTCCCCTGCGTGGTCTGGAAGGGGTTCCCGGCCTTCCCGGCGCACCTCAGGATGAGGCCGGTCTCACGATGAAATTCGAGGCGAGCCACGTGGGTGGGGCCACATGCCGAACGCCCCTGATTCCCCGGTCCGCTCTTTAGAAGGACCCGAGGCCCGGACCCCTCTTCGAAGGCAACCCTGTGGGTGAAGGCACAACACGAAGGGGCACTGCCACCCCCGTGCATCATCCGGGATACCCCGCGGTTTCCACACACAGCTCTACGAGGTGCCTGAGACCCCCTGAGCACCTCGAGAGGCAAGCGGAGTTCCCTTCCTCAGACAAGACGATTCCTGACTCTCCTGTCCCAACTCTGCATGGACCCTGCTGTCGGAGTCCGAAACGGAGAGGAAGCCTGAGGTTCCTGCCTTCCCTGGAGATGAGGCCCTCTTCCATTGCGCCAAACCCAGCGGAGTCCTGAGAGGCCCCGCCAACTCCTCGGCATCCCTCATCTGTCAGAAGCACACTGGGAAGTTCCCTAAGGTCACCGGTAAACTTTTATTGCACACGGTCCCCATGAAAAGGCCCACGCAGCAGGACATCCACAGATTCTGTCTGCCATTAAAGGGCAGTAAGGTGCCCTCCCCCCTTCTTTGCTGCCTCGGCGGCCACCAGGGTGCAATTCGCGTACCCTTCCCTTTCCCATCCTAGCAGGTGCTCCAGGGCCCGCTGGCCTACAAAGTGCCAGAAGCAGGGCTGGGCCAGCCGGCCAGAATTCAGGGTTCTGTCCCTTGGACTTCCAGCGGACACTAGGCTGCTTGGGAAAACCGCGCAAACTCTGAGGTTTTCAGCAGAGGGGTGGAGCGGTAAAGGCCTTGACCCCAAAGACGAGGACTTTCTGCGACCACCAGGTTGGGGAGCTCTGAGACTGTGCCAACACAGGGCGGAATACATGGTTCCCTGCTCCACGCAGTCCCCGTTCCCTTACCTGTGTTCCGCACCCCTCCGCTGTGGCCAATGGATGCCGATCCTTGGGGATCCAGGAGTTCACGAAATGGGCATTCCCAGCCGCAATGGCGACCCCCAACAGCACATCTGAAAAGCCCTCCCCCACCCCCGCCAGGAGCCGACCCCCGCTGCGAACGGACCCCCACCCCGCCCCGCGCTGCCAGGTTTCGCCCCGGCCCTGCCGGGCTCCCGGCGGGTTCCCAGCCACATTGGCGACCCCCGGGAACACAACAGGGACCGACCACCCACCCACAGCGAGCGGAATCTCGACCTGTGCAGTCCAGGTTTACCCCGCCCTG
The DNA here is from genome assembly GCF_029407905.1 of Bubalus kerabau. Classification (NCBI taxonomy): domain Eukaryota; kingdom Metazoa; phylum Chordata; class Mammalia; order Artiodactyla; family Bovidae; genus Bubalus; species Bubalus kerabau. The sequence goes on along the minus strand of NW_026577887.1, from coordinate 408,169 downwards.
GGTGCGCTCCCGGCGCGTTTCCAGCTGCAGTGGCCATCTCTGAGAGCACAACTGGGAAGCCCTCCCCCACCCCCGCCAGGAGCCGACACCCGCCCTGCGCCGCCCGGGTTCGCCCCGCCCCTGCCGCGCTCCAGGGGCGCTGCCCACCTTCACCAGTGGCTCCCGGTGAGCCCCGTCCCCACGCCCGGTTCCAGGAGAGGCTCTCGGACCTCGCTGCTGCCGCCAGGTCAAACATGAGGACAATACATACACCCCACAGAGACAATCCAAGCTGTCTATGATTTAGGGATAAAACGAGGACTACAGAAAGGCAAGATGACCTGACCTAGGAGGGCCATGATATTCTATAGAACCAGACAAAGTTGGTTACCAAGGAAACTTTTTTCCTTGGAACCCGGAAAGCTGGTTCTATGCATATGCAATGACCAACAATTAGCTTGTTACCCAAGCCTGCCTCACTGCCACCCCCATCCCCCCACTCCCCAGAAGACTGGCTCCAAGGAATATTTTAAATCTCAGGCGGAAACCTGGAAGATGTCTTGTCTGTCTGTTTGGATTAAGGTATGTGTCAGTGTGAGCCTTGTGTTTTTTGATAATATTGCTCAAGTTCTGTGTTCTGATTTCAGTGGTCTCAAGACAAGGCAGCCCTTCCAAATCAAACTGCTGGAAATACAAGAAAACATTGACCTAAATGAATGTCAGAGTCCCGTGAACTGGGAACTAGTCAATATTAAATATCTAGTATTTTTGGTTTTGCTCCTCCATTATAGACATGTCTAAGAGTCAACAACACTAACAGAACATGTTCATAGTGCCTAGGTTTCTTTTGAGGTAAAAATTGCTCTATTGTTATATCTGTCACAAGCTTGTCAGCAAGAAACTACCTGGAAACGACAACAACTAAAGTAAAAAATGTAAATGTGATATGAGCTTTTAGACAAACTCTTTACAATAATTATACTCTAAAATATCTGCCTCTCATAGTCTTGATTGAAGGCAGAGGAGAAGGGGATGACAGAGGATAAGATGGTTGGATGGCATCACTGACTCGATGGACATGAGTTTGAGTAAGCCCCTGGAGCTGGTGACGGACACGGAAGCCTGGCGTCCTTCAGGCCACGGGGTCCCAAAGAGTCAGACACGACTGAGCAACTGAACTGAACTGAACTAACAAACGTTTCTTCAGGTGTTTTGGTTACCCGAGTTTCTATCCTTGTGACGACAGTGTATTGAATAGCTAGGTCATTTCCAAATAAATGAAAGTTCTGAAACATTCACGACTTGAAAGGACCTCCCTTTTACACAGAAACAAAAGAGATTTTTGACTCTCCATGAATAGTGTCTGGCACCATCCTGACATGTTAAATGTAAGAAAGCAATTGTTTTGTTTTGTTTTGTTCTGTTCTTGGGGGTGGGGGAGGGGGGCGGGCTATAGCGAATGCCAATATAAAAGTCAGTTCTTGGTTGCTGAAGGGAAATGTATGACTTGTTATTACAAGAAAGTATGTGGAATGCAATGGCACTTGAGGAAGGAAAACGAAGTAGTTCTGTCTTACAGGTGGCCGTTTCAGGATGGGAGAAGCAAGGGAATGGGTACAGAATGGGATAAGGAGGTTGTAGGGAAAGTGGACCCCCAGAAAAGAGTTCTGTGCCTAGCACAAGTTTTCTTGAGATGTCGAACTGCCTTTGCTAATGGAGTTTAAGTTTCTTTACCTCTTAAGTGATCTCTTCTAGGTTGACCTAGAACAGAAATCTTTTGTTAGCTTTGGCTAAGTGGAGAAGTAGTGTTTCACGGTGACATATGTGATCCTTCCTGACTGTTTGCAGCCCTTTTGATATCGATGCACTGCTTCTGCTGCTGCTGCCGCTGCCGCTGCTGCTAAGTCGTTTCAGTCGTGTCCGACTCTGTGCGACCCCATAGAAGGCAGCCCACCAGGCCCCGCAGTCCCTGGGGTTCTCTAGGCAAGAACACTGGAGTGGGTTGCCATTTCCTCCTCCCATGCATGAAAGTGAAAAGTGAACTTGAAGTCGCTCAGTGGTGTCCGAGTCTTAGCGACCCCATGGACTGCAGCCTACCAGGCTCCTCCATCCATGGGATTTTCCACGCAAGAGTACTGGAGTGGGGTGCCATTGCCTTCTCGCTAGCTTTGGGATGCCAATGACCATCCACCCTTACCAGGCAACAGAGAAGAGAAAAACACTTACCACAGGAGGTCCTGGTAAGGAACAAGGAACTAACAAGCTCCCGCCAACCAGGATTCTGCAGAGGTCAACAAGAGGTCAATAAAAGATGGAAGACTGCAGTCCAGAGGTCCTAGCAACTTCCATCTTGCAGCAGAGACCCAGCATAGTCAAAACGAATTCAATGTTGCAAAAAATAAGTAAACAAACAAAGGACAGAAGTTCTTTGAACACATGACTGAGATTAGGGGTGAGGCAGTACATGTACGGTGCCCGGAAAATCTTAAAGTATGAGAAAGGAAAGAAATTAAAGACAATTATCAAGCTGTCCAAACTGATAAAAACGAAAGATTACACAGTTTTTTCTGTATATATTACCAGATAATAATCTGAAAAGGAATTTAAAAAAATTCCCTTTCAATAATGTCAACATGAATACAACACTTTGCCATGGATGTAACGAGGATGACAAGACTGGCACACTGGAAATTATACACCCTGGCTGAAAACTATCCTGAATACATGGACAGATATTCCATAACAATGGAAAGACTTAAGATGGCAATACCATGGAATGCATCTTCAATCTGAAATGAAGATTTGATATGATTTGATTGCTCAGAGCTTTTGTGTCATCAATTGTTATTAAAGTATAAATGAGATAGAGAAAGCTGCTGACTTAGACTTGAGGCGGGGTGTGCGCCCTGCTGGTCTCTAGCCAGATATTCTACAGGCACTAGCAGTCAGCTAAGGAAAGAAAGGCACTGTCTCAGGGAATGGCACCAGGCCCCTCCCCCACGACATGCCTTGAGGTCACATTGGCAGCAGGTGAGTCTTCCTGGGCCAAAAACTGATTGACATGAATCTTGAAGAAAGGCAGTATTCCAGGCAAATATATCATTTCCTTAACATAGATTAGGAGAACAAGGTACGAGGAAAATATACTGTTTTGTTCAAGTCGCTTCTGAGCCTACTGGGGGAACCGACCTGAAGCCAGAGTCCAGCGGATATACATAGGATATTTACATCGCTTAAGACAAACATTTCCTCAGGAACAAATGCATTGCTTAGCTCAAGGTTTGTCTGCGAAATTCTTACACATCAGGAGATGGCTCCGAGCTGGGTTTCTACACACAAGAACATGAATGCAAAGGACAAGCCTGCACAGCCCATCTGCCCCCCTCCCCCACAGCCAGCAGCATTTCCAAGTGACCTCCTAAGGCCTTCCCCAAAATACAGGGGCACCTCTGGGTTTCCTGTTTCCCTCACTTCGAACACTTTTCTTAAAAAAAAAAAAAAATCCTGCACACTTCTTGATAGAATGCCACAGTGCAAGGAAAACAGGCCTTCAATACTTAAACCTCCCTGTGCCAAACACTTGGGGCTTGGTTTTGTTTTGTTTTTTAATTACACCACCACATAATTTAAACTTTTTACAATTTCTAATTATTCAGTACCAAAACACCAAACTTTTATTGCACAAGGTCCCCATGAAAAGGCCCACGCATCAGGACAGCCACAGATTCTGCCATGAAGGGGCATCAAGGTGCCCTCCCCCCTTCTTTGCTGCCTGGGCGGCCACCAGGGTTTGAAATCCATGCACCCTACTAACTTTCTAGGGTGCAATTCGCAGACCCTTCCCATTCTCATCCTAGCAGGTGCTCCAGGGCCCGCTGGCCTACAAAGTGCCAGAAGCAGGGCTGGGCCAGCCGGCCAGAGTTCAGGGTTCTGTCCCTTGGACTTCCAGGGGACACTAGGCTGCTTGGGAAAACCGTGCAGACTGAGATTCTTCAGCAAAGGGGTGGAGCGGTAAAGGCCTTGACACCAAGGGCGAGGCCTTTCTGCAACCTCCAGGTTGGGGAGCTCCGAGAATGTGCCAACAGAGGGCGGAATACGTGGTTCCCTGCTCCACGCAGTCCCAGTTCCCTTACCTGTGGTCCGCAGCCCTCCGCTGCACCCACGGGATGGCGATCCTTGGGGACCCAGGAGCGGACGAAATGGGCGTTCCCAGCCGCAGTTGCAACCCCCGAGAGCGCAATTGGGACCGACCCCCACCTAAAGCCATCGGAATCTCGACCCGCGCAGCCCGGGTTTACCCAGTCCCAGGTGCGCTCCCGGCGCGTTTTCAGCCTCAGTGTCCACCTCCGAGAGCACAACTGGGAAGCCCGCCCCCACCCCCGCCAGAAGCCGAACCCCGCCCCACGCCGCCCGCGTTCGCCCCGCCCCTGCACGGTCCAGGTACCTTCCCAGCTTCTAGCGTTCACGCCCGGGTAGGATCAGGATGCAGGAGTATGGGAGATGTGTCTGGAGCCTGACAGCCTCAGCTCCGCTCTGGCCTGCCCTTTGGACCTAGGAGCCAGGCCAACTTGCAGAGGGCTTAGGGCCCCATTGTATGCAAACTACCAAGGCCTACCGCAAGGAGAGCTCTGTCCGAGGGAAGGGAAGCGCCCCAGGCTGCGTTCCCAAGCTGTTGCTTGGCAATGCAGTCTCAGCGGTAAATGGAGGGAATCAGGGTCCTAGTGCCCCTGTCTTGGGGAGGAAGCTCCACAGCCAGAGTGTTCCTCCCTTTGTGCCCAGAAAGCGCCTGCCAGACTGGGCTTCCCCGGAGCTCTGTTGCAGAGCAGAGACGTGTGGATGTGTTTTGGGGCCTTGACATGTGCGTTTGGGCTCCCTAGCACAGCCCCAGCGTAGGGGAACCAGCCCCTGAGCAAAGAGCTCCAGGCAGTGCTTTGTGCCCAGGCCTGGATGCCCAGTCCCAGCACGCGGGAGAGATGAGTTAGGCTGCCGGCGGGTCCTTGCAAGCCTGTATTGGAAAGGACCGAGTGAGCTTCCACACCGGCGGAGCTGCAGACCTGAGCCCAGGTGCGATAGGACAGAGCCCCTGTCGAGAAGCTGCTCTGCCTGGGCGAGCCTCGCCAAGCCCTTCCCAGCTTCTAGCGTTTGCGCCTGCAAAGGAGCAGGCTGCGGGAGTGTGGGCGACATGACTGGCTCCTGACTGGCCTCAGCTCCGCTCTTGCCTTCCCTTTGGACCTAGGAGCCAGGCCTCCTTGCAGACGGCTTAGGGCACGGGGGTGTGCAAACTGCGAAAGCCTCCCGCAAGGAGACCTCTGTCTGAGGGAAGGGAAATGCCCCAGGTTGCATTCCCAAGCTGTTGCTTGGTAGCCCAGACTCAGCGCTGAACGGAGGGAATCAGGGTCCCAGTGCCCCTGTCATGGGGAGGGAGCTCCACAGCCAGAGTGTTCCTCCGTTTGTGTTCAGAAACCGCCTTACAGACTGGGCTTCCCCGGAGCTCAGCTCCAGAGCAGAGTCGTGTGCATGTGGTTTGGGGCCTTCCCCTGTGCCTTTGGGCTCCCTAGCACAGTCCCAGCGCAGGGGAACCAGCCCCTGAGCAGAGAGCTCCAGGCAGTGCTCTGTGCCCTGGATTGGAAGCCCACTCCCAGCACGCGGGAGAATAGAGTCAGGCCGCCGTCGGGTGCTTGCAAGCCTGTATTGGGAAGGACCGAATGAGCTTCCACTCCGGCGGAGCTCCAGATCTGCGCCCAGGCGCGATATCGCAGAGCCCCGGCCTAGAGGCTGCTCTGCCTGGGCGAGCCTCGCCAAGCCCTTCCCAGCTTCTAGCTTTCGCGCAGGGGAAGGAACAGACTGCGGAGGTGTGGGAGACGTGACTGGCGGGCGCCTTACTGGCCTCAGCTCCGCTCTTCCCTTCCTTTTGCACCTATGATCCATGCCTCCTTGCAGAGGTCTTAGGGCCCAAAGGAGAGCTCTGTCCGAGGGAAGGGAAGCGCCCCAGGCTGCATTCCCAAGCTGTTGTTTAGCCGCCCAGACTCAGCGCTGCACAGGGGTAATCAGGCTATCTGTGGCCGCAGCTTCACACACAGGTGTGTCACCGTAGGAATCAAGAAAGATCCTGACAGAGTGAGGTTCATTAGAGCTATACTAAAGAGCAAAGGCTTGTCCATGTGGTCTTGCCTTCCCCTGTGCCTTTGGGTCTCCAGGCTTGGCCCCAGCTCCGTGGAAACAACCCCTGAGAAAATATCTTCAAGATACGCTTTTCCCAGTGTCTGGGAACCGGGGTTCGTAGGAGGAGAGAAAAGCACGCCTCCATCAGGAACGAAAAGGCAGCCAACCTGCCTGTGTTTTGAAGCCTCTATTTGGAAGGAATGGGTTAGCTTCTCCTAAAGGAGGCCTCCAGATCTGCTCAGAAGTCGGTAATTCCAGAGGCAGGGTACTGGTTCCTGACTGTCCTTTGCTAGCCTTGCAAAGATATTCCTAGATTCTAGAGTTATTTTCCATGAAGGAGCAGGCTTCGGGAATGTGTCAAACGGGACTGGCTCCTTATTGACCTCAGTTCAGCTATTGCCTTTCCATTCAAACTAGGGCAAGGCCCTACTTTATGAAGGGTAAGGGTCTTCTTCTTTGCAAACTGCCAAGGGCTACAGCAATGAGACCTCTGTCAAGGTGAGGGAAGCCTAAGAGGATGGATTCTCAAGCAGGTGCTTTGCCACAAATCATCAGCACCCCACGGAGAGAATCAAGCTCCCTGAGCACCAATGTTGGGAGTGTAGCTTCACACACAGAGTTGTCTCTATAGGAGCCAAGAATGTTCCTGAGAGATTAGGTTCACTAAACCTCTCCTACAGAGCATAGACCTGTCCATGTGGTTTTGCCTTCCCCTGTGAGTTGGGTCCTCGAGGTCCGCCACACCTCCAGGGAAACTGTCCCTGAGAAAAGATCTCCAGGAACCGCTTCGCCGAGGCTGGGAAATGCTGTTCACAGGAAGTAAGGCAAGCGAATCTCCTGCAGAGTAAAAGAGGCCTTACAGTCCCTGGAGGAGCAGGCTGCCAGAGTGTGTGAAACCTGACTGTTGCCTTACTGGCCTCAGCTCCGCCATTGCCTGTTCATCCGAGCTAGCACCCAGGCCTACTTGGAAAAGCGTTTGGGTGCAGATTTCTACAAAGTGCCAAGGGCTACAGCAGTGAGAATTCTCTCAGTGGTAAGGGAGAGCATTTTAGGGATTCTCAAGCTGTTTTCTGAATGACAGCGTCAAAATGAACAGAGAGAATCAGGCTCTCTGTGCCCCTATGTTAGGTACGCAGCTTCACACACAGAGGTGTCTCTATAGGAGCCAAGAATGCTCCTGAGAGATGAGGTTCACTAGAGGTCTGCTACAGAGCATAGACCTGTCCATGTGGTCTTGCCTTCCCCTGTGCCTTTGGGCCCCGGGCTCGGCCCCAGCTCCGTGGAAACAACCCCTGAGAAAATATCTTCAAGATACGCTTTTCCCAGAGGCTGGGAACTGGGGTTCATAGGAGGAGAGAAAAGCAAGCCTCCTTCGGGCACGAAATGCAGCCAACCTGCCTGTGTTTTGAAGCCTCTATTTGGAAGGAATGGGTTAGCTTCTCCTAAAGGAGACCTCCAGATCTGCTCAGAAGTCGGTAATTCCAGAGGCAGGGTGCTGGTTCCTGACTGCCCTTTGCCAGCCTTGCAAAGACATTCCAACATTCTAGAGTTATATTCCATGAAGGAGCAGGCTTCGGGAATGTGTCAGAGGGGACTGGCTCCTTATTGGCCTCAGCTCAGCTATTGCCTTTCCATCCAAACTAGGACAAGGGCCTACTTTATGAAGGGTAAGGGTCTTCTTCTTTGAAACTGCCAAGGGCTACAGCAATGAGACCTCTGTCAAGGCGAGGGAAGCCTAAGAGGACGGATTCTCAAGCAGGTGCTTTACTACAAAGCATCAGCACCCCACGGAGAGAACCAAGATCCCTGTTCCCCAATGTTGGGAGTGTAGCTTCACACACAGAGTTGTCTCTATAGGAGCCAAGAATGTTCCTGAGAGATTAGGTTCACTAAACCTCTCCTACAGAGCATAGACCTGTCCATGTGGTTTTTCCTTCCCCTGTGAGTTGGGTCCCCAAAGTCCGCCACACCTCCGGGGAAACTGTCCCTGAGAAAAGATCTCCAGGAACCGCTTCGCTGAGGCTGGGAAACGCTGTTCACAGGAAGTAAGGCAAGCGAATCTCCTGCAGAGAAAAAGAGGCCTTACTGTCCCTGGAGGAGCAGGCTGCCAGAGTGTGTGAAACCTGACTGTTGCCTTGCTGGCCTCAGTTCCACCATTGCCTGTTCCTCCGAACTAGGACCCAGGCCTATTTGGAGAAGCGTTTGGCTGTGGATTTCTACAAAGTGCCAAGGGCTACAGCAGTGAGAATTCTCTCAGCGGTAAGGGAGAGCATTTTATGGATTCTCAAGCTGTTATCTGAACGACAGCATCAAAATGAATTGAGAGAATCAGGCTCTCTGTGCCCCTATGTTAGGTACGCCACTTCACACACAGAAGTGTCTCTATAGGAGCCAAGAATGTTCCTGAGAGATGAGGTTCACTAGAAGTCTGCTACAGAGCATAGACCTGTCCATATGGTTTTGCCTTGCCCCGTGAGTTGGGTCCCCGAGGTCCGCCCCAGCTCAGGGGAAGGAGCCCCTGAGAAAAGATCTCCAGGGACCGCTATTCCCGCAGGCTGGCAAACGCAGTTCACAGGAGGTAACGCAAGCGAGCCTCCTGCAAGGCACAACAGGCCTTAGTGTCCCTGGACTATCAGGCTGCCAGAGTGTGTGAGACCTGACTGGTGCCTTACTGGCCTCAGCTCCGCCATTGCATGTTCCTCCGAACTAGGACCCAGGCCTACTAGGAGAAGGGTTTGGGTATGGATTTCTAAATACTGCCAAGGGGTATAGCAATGAGAACTGTGTCACGGGTAAGGAAGAGCATTGTATGGATTTTCAAGCTGTTGTTTGAACGACAGCTTCAAAGCTGCACAGAGAGAATCAGACTCTGTGTCTCCATGTTCGGTACACAGCTTCACAGACAGGGGTGTCTCCATAGGAAACAAGAACGTTCCTGACAGAGTGAGGTTCACTAGAGCTCTCCTAGAGAGCAAAGACTTGTCCATGTGGTTTTTCTTCCCCTGTGCGTTTGGGGCTCCAGGCTCGGCCCCAGCTCCGTGGAAACAACCCCTGAGAAAAGATCTTCAAGATCCGCTTTTCCCAGAGGCTGGGATGTGGGGTTCATAGGAGGCGGGAAAAGCAGGCCTCCTTCAGAGAGCAAGAGGCAGCCAAGCGGCCTGCGTTTGGAAGCCTCTATTTGGAAGAATGGGTTAGCTTCCCCTAAGGGAGACCTCCAGATCTGTTCAGAAGTCGGTAATTCCAGAGGCAGTGTGCAGGGTCCTGACTGCCCTTTGCCAGCCTTGCAAAGACATTCCTAGATTCTACAGTTATCTTCCTGAAGAAGCAGGCTTTGGGAATATGTCAGACTTGACTGGCGCCTTATTGGCCTCAGCTCAGCTATTGCCTTTCCATTCAAAGTAGGACAAGTCCCTACTTTATGAAGGGTGAGGGTCTTCTTCTTTCCAAACTGCCGAGGGCTACAGCAATGAGACCTCCGTAAATGCGAGGGAAGCATAAGCGGATGGATTATCAGGAAGGTTCTTTGCCACCAAGCATCAGCACCCCACGGAGAGAATCAGGCTCCCTTTGCCCCTATGTGGGGTGTGTAGATTCACACACAGTGGTGTCTCTACAGGAGCCAAGAATGTTCCTGAGAGATAAGGCTCACAAGAGCTCTCCTACAGAGTGCTCACCTGTACATGTGGTTTCGCCTTCCCCTGTGAGTTGGGACCCCGAGGTCCGCCCCAGCTCCGAGAAAACAGCCTCTGAGAAAAGATCTCCAGGAACCGCTTTTCGCCCAGGCTGGGAAAAGCTGTTCACAGGAAGTAAGGCAAGTGAGCCTCCTGCAGAGAAAAAGAAGCCTTACTGTCCCTGGAGGAGCAGGCTGCCAGAGTGTGTGAAAACTGACTGGTGCCATACTAGTCTTAGCTCCGCCATTGCTTGTTCCTCCGAACTGGGACTCAGGCCTACTTGGAGAAGGGTTTAGGTGCAGATTTCTACAAACTGCCAAGGGCTACTGCAATGAGAACTCTCTCAGAGGTAAGGGCGAGAATTGTATGGATTCTCAAGCTGTTTTCTGAACGACAGCATTAAACCTGCACAGAGAGAATCAGGCTCTCTGCCGCCATGTTGGGTACGCAGTTTCACACACAGAGGTGTCCGCATAGGAGCCAAGAACGTTTGTCAAAGACTGAGGTTCACTAGAGCTCTATTAGAAAGCAAAGACTTGTTCATGTGGTTTTGCCTTCCCCTGTATGTGTGGGTCTCTGGGCACAACCCCAGCTCCGTGGAAACAACCCCTGAGCAAAGATCTCCAAGAATCTGCTTTTCCCCCATGCTGGGAACCAGGGATCACAGGAGGCAGGAAAAGCAAGCCTCCTTCAGGCAAGAAGAGGCAGCCAACCGGCCTGTGTTTGGAAGCCTCTATTTGCAAGGAATGGGTTAGCTTCTCCAGAAGGAGACCTCCAGATCTGCTCAGAAGATAGATATTCCAGAGGCAGGGTCGAGGTTCCTGACTGCCCTTTGCCAGCCTTGCAAAGACATTCCTAGATTCTAGCAATATTTTCCATGAAGGAGCAGGCATCGGGAATATGTCAGAGTTGACAGGTGCCTTACTGGCCTCAGCTCAGCTATTGCCTTTCCTTTCAAACTAGGATCAGGGCCTACTTGGTGAAGGGTAAGGGTCTGCTTCTTTCCAAAGTGCCAAGAGACACAGCAATGAGACCTCTGTCAAGGCGAGGGAAGCGTAAGCGGATGGATTCTCAAACAAGTGCTTTGCCACAAAGCATCAGCACCCCACAGAGAGAATCAGGCTCCCTGTGCCCCTATGTTCGGTGTGTAGCTTTACACACAGAGGTGTCTCTGTACGAGCCAAGAATGTTCCTAAGAGATGAGACACACTAACGTCTCCTACAGAGCATAGACCTGTCCATATGGTTTTTCCTTCCCCTGTGAGATGGGTCCCCGAGGTCCACCCCAGCTCTGGGGATAGAGCCCCTGAGAAAAGATCTCCAGGAACCGCTTTTTGCCCAGGCTGGGAAACGCAGTTCACAGGAGGCAAGGCAAGCGAGCCTCCCGCAGGGAAAAATAGGCCTTACTGTCCCTGGAGGAGCAGGCTGCCAGAGTGTGTGACACCTGACTGGTGCCTTACTGACCTCAGCTCCGCCATTGCATGGCCATCCAAACCAGGACCCAGGCCTACTTGGAGAAGGGTTTGGGTGCGGATTTGTAAAAACTGCCAAGGGCTACTGCAATGAGAAGTCTCTCAGAGGTAAGGGAGAGCATTGTATGGATTCTCAAGCTGTTGTTTGAACGACAGCTTCAAAGCTGCAAAGAGAGAATCAGGCCCTGTGTGCCCCCTTGTTGGGTACGCAGCTCCACACACAGAGGTATTCCCGTAGAATCCAAGACTTTCCTCACATACTGAGGTTAACTAAAGTTCTCCTACAGAGCAAGACTTGTCCATGTGGTTTTGCCTTCCTCTGTGCATGTGGGTCTCCGGGCTCGGCTCCAACTCCGTTGAAATAGCCCCTGAAAAAAGATCTCCAAGAACCACTTTTCCCCCAGGCGGGAAACGGAGTTCACAGGAAGCGGAACAAGCAAGCCTCCTTCGGGCAAGTAGAAGCAGCCAACTAGCCTGTGTTTGGAAGCCTCTCTTTGGAAGGAATGGTTAGCTTCTCCAAAAGAAGACCTCCACATCTGCTCAGAAGACGGAAATTCCAGAGGCAGGGTCGAGGTTCCTGACTGTCCTTTGCCAGCCTTGCAAAGACATTTCTAGATTCTAGCGTTATTTTCCATGAAGGAGCAGGCTTCAGGAATATGTCAGACTTCACTGGCGCCTTACTGGCCTCAGCTCAGCTATCGCCTTTCCGTTCAAACTAGGACAAGGGCCTACTTGGTGAAGGGTAAGGCTCTGCTTCTTTCTAAACTGCCAAAGGCTACAGCAAAGAGACCTCTGTCAAAGAGAGGGAAGTGGAAGCGGATGGACTCTCAAACAGGTGCTTTGCCACAAAGCATCTGCACCCCACGGAGAGAATCAGGCTGCATTTGCCCCTATGTTGGGTGTGTAGCTTCAAACACAGAGGTGTCTCTATAGGAGCAAAGAATGTTCCTGGGAGATGAGGTTCACTAGAGCTCTGCTACAGAGCATAGACCTGTCCATATGGTTTTGCCTTCCCCTGTGAGTTGGGTTCCCGATGTTCGCCCCAGCTCCGAGGAAGAAACCCCTGAGAAAACACCTCCAGGAACTGCTTTTCGTCCAGACTGGGAAACGCAGTTCACAGGAGGCAAGGCAAGCGAGCCTCCTGCAGAGAAAAAGAGGCCTTACTGCCCCTTGGAGGAGCAGGCTGCAAGAGTGTGTGAGACCTGACTGGTGCCTTACTGGCCTCAGCTCCGCCATTGCATGTTCCTCCGAACTAGGACCCAGGCCTACTAGGAGAAGGGTTTGGGTGCGGATTTCTAAAAAACTGCCAAGGGCTACAGCAATGAGAACTCTCTCAGAGGTAAGGGAGAGCATTCTATGGATTCTCAAGCTTTTGTTTGAACGACAGCTTCAAAGCTGCAAAGAGAGAATCAGTCTCTCTGTGCCCCCTTGTTGGGTACGCAGCTTCACACACAGGGGTGTCTCCATAGGAGTCAAGAACGTTCCTGACAGAGTAAGTTTCACTTAGAGGTCTCCTGGAGAGCAAAGACTTGTCCATGTGGTTTTCCTTCCCCCGTGCGATTGGGTCTCTGGTCTCGGCCCCAGCTCCATGGAAACAACCCCTGAGAAAATATCTTCAAGATCCGCTTTTCCCAGAGGCTGGGAACAGGGCTTCATAGGATGCGAGAAAAGCAGGCCTCCTTCGGGCACGAAGAGGCAGCCAACCGGCCTGTTTGGAAGCCTCTATTTGGAAAGAATGGGTTAGCTTCTCCTAAAGGAGACCTCCAGATCTGCTCAGAAGTCGGTAATTCCAGAGGCAGGGTGCTGGTTCCTGACTGCCCTTTGCCAGCCTTGCAAAGACATTCCCAGATTCTAGAGTTATTTTCCATGAAGGTGAAGGCTACGGGAGTATGTCAGACTTGGCAGGCACCTTATTGGCCTCAGCTCAGCTATTACCTTTCCATTCAAACTAGGACAAAGGCCTACTTTATGAAGGGTAAGGGTCTTCTTCTTTCCAAACTGCCAAGGGCTACAGCAATGGGACCTCTGTCAAGGCGAGGGAAGCCTAAGTGGATGGATTCTCAAGCACGTGCTTTGCCACAAAGCATCAGCACCCCACGGAGAGAATCAGGCTCCATTTGCCCCTATGTAGGGTGTGTAGCTTCACACAGAGAGGTGTCTCTATAGGAGGCCAGAATGTTCCTGAGAGATGAGGTTCACTAGAACTCTCCTACAGAGCATAGACCTGTCCATGTGCTTTTGCCTTCCCCTGTGAGTTGGGTCCTCGAGGTCCTCCCCAGCTCCGGGGAAGGAGCCCCTGAGAAAAGATCTCCAGGGGCCCCTTTTCCCCCAGGCTGGGAAATGCAGCTCACAGGAGGGAAGTCAAGTGAGCCTCCTGCAGGGAAAAAGAGGGCTTACTGTCCCTGGACGATCAGGCTGCCAGAGTGTGTGAAACCTGACTGGTGCCTTACTGGCCTCAGCTCTGCCATTGCATGTTCCTCCGAACTAGGACCCAGGACTACTTGGAGAAGGGTTTGGGTGCGGATTTCTAAAAACTGCCAAGGGCTACAGCAATGAGAACTCTGTCACGGGTAAGGAAGAGCATTGTATGGATTTTCAAGGTGTTTTTTGAACGACATCTTTAAAGCTACACAGAGGGAATCAGGCTCTCTGTGCCCCCATGTTGGGTACGCAGCTTCGCACATAGGGGTGTCTCCATATGAATCAAGAATGTTCGTGACAGAGTGAAGTTCACTAGAGCTCTCCTAGAGAGCAAAGACTTGTCCATGTGGTTTTTCTTCCCCTGTGAGTTTGGGTCTCCAGGCTTAGCCCCAGCTCCGTGGAAACAACCCCTGAGAAAAGATCTTCAAGATCCGCTTTTCCCAGAGCCTGGGAAGCTGGGTTCATAGGAGGCAGGAAAAGCAAGCCTCCTTCGGGCACGAAGAGGCAGCTGACCGGCCTGTTTTTGGAAGTCTCCATATGGAAGGAATGAGTTAGATTCTCCTAAAGTAGACCTCCAGATCTGCTCAGAAATCGGTAATTCCAGAGGCAGGGTGCAAGCTCCTGACTGCCCTTTGCCAGCCTTGCAGAGACATTCCTAGATTCCAGCGTTATTTTCCATGAAGGAGCAGGCTTCGGGAATATGTCAGACTTGACTGGCGCCTTATTGGCCTCAGCTCAGCTCTTGCCTTTCCTTTCAAACTAGGACAAGGGCCCACTTTATGAAAGGTAAGGGTCCTCTTCTTTCCAAACTGCCAAGGGCTACAGCAATGAGACCCCTGTCAAGGCGAGGGAAGCGTAAGCTGATGGATTCTCAAGCAGGTGCTTTGCCACAAAGCATCAGCACCCCACGGAAAGAATCTGGCTCCCTTTGCCCCTACGTTGCGTGTGTAGCTACACACACAGAGGTGTCTCGATAGGAGCCAAGAATGTTCCTGAGAGAGGAGGTTCACTGTTGGGGGCCAGAATGAGGCACTCCGCCCATGGCAAAGGTCATGAGGAAGGAGGCTCGACATACGCAAAGGCGGGATCGAGCCTCAGGAGTCCCCCTGGAAATCCTCGAGCATCTACCCCCATCACCAGAGCCTGCCTACCTTACTATTTTGTGCTCTCACCTACACCTCTGACTTTACGGGGGGCTGTCCCCCACCACCTCTTTCGGAGAAGGAGTTAACCTAGAGCTCCAGTTGATAAAAACCCCTGGGTGTGACAAGAGTGTTTTAACCTACAAACTCCTCTGAAGGTTCTCTAGCCTGCCTGACAGGCTTGTCCGGCCACATGTGATTGCTCACAGCCTCCCAACCATGAGAGGCACGAGATGCTTTAAACCTTCTAAAAACAGGTTCCTTAGAAAAGTTAGAAAATTATTAGTATAAGTAAAATGGGCTGATTAGAAATCATATTGGTGAAGGGTTTTTCATTTGTTGAGCTGATGTTTACTGCTAAGTCTCCACATCCCCTGCCCTTATACACATTAATGAATATATACAAGAAATAAGTATTAACCTTTGATATAAATCACGTTAGACCTTAGGCTAAGTAAATTCTTTCCTTAACTAAAACCCACTACACCCTCACCCTATAGGAATGTAACTTTATTTGGGTGGCGTCTGTTTTAAGAATAATCACCCCTGGAGAAATAAGTGTCCTGGTTGACTGACCGCTGTCACAAGGAGAGGGTCGTAAATTGTCAGCAGGCCCCCCGGCCAGAAGATGATGTAACACCCCTAAGACCTCTGTATACTTTTGTATGAAGCACCTGACTTTGATAAAAGTCAGGACTGCTGACCCCACGTGACTTTTGCATAACATCTCAGTGTATAAAAGTAGACCATGGGAAATAAAGAATTGGGATCAGTTTCTCGAAAGAATGGTCTCCCCATGTCTCTCTCTCTCTCTCTCACTCTGGTTGAGTCTCCATCTGGAGCGCGGAACCCACCAAGCTTACTAATTTTGCCTGGGCTTCTAAGATCCGACCGGGGAGGCCTCAGTGTCTCCTCTCCTTCGGGAGAACGGAAGGACGCCTGCGGCCTACGTAAGTGGTGCAAGCTTCTTGTCTTGAAGTTTTATTGGTCCCCCGCGTAAACCAAGCTACTCAGCCTCTTTTCTCCACTGAATTTTCCTACTGAGCTATCCTCATTTTATTACTCTTTATATCCTTAATTAACGTTTAATTAAGCAGTTGTTCCCTGACCCTCGCCTACGCCGTCTCTGCTTCGAATACCCTGGATCAGCTGGGGCTGGACCCCGGCAGTTCACTAGAGATCTCCTACAGAGCATAGACCTGTCCATTTGGTTTTGCCTTCCCCTGTGAGTTGGGTCCCCGAGGTCCGCCCCAACTCCGGGGAAACAGCCCCTGAGAAAAGATCTCCAGGAACTGCTTTCCGCCCAGGCTGGGAAACGCTGTTCACAGGAAGTAAGGCAAGCGAGCCTCCTGAAGGGAAATAGAGGCCTTACTGTCCCTGGAGGAGCAGGCTGCCAGAGTGTGTGACACCTGACTGGTGCCTTACTGGCCTCAGCTCCGCTATTGCATGTTCATCTGAACTTGAACCCAGGCCTACTTGGAGAAGTGTTTGTGTGCCGATTTCCAGAAACTGCGAAGGGCTACAGCAATGATAACTCTCTCAGTGGTAAGGGAGAGCATTGTGTGGATTCTCAATTTGTTGTTTGAACGACAGCGTCAAAGCTGCACAGAGAGAATCAGGTCTCTGTGTCTCTATGTTGGCAATGCAGCTTCCCACACAGAGATGTCCCCGTTGGAGCCAAGAACATTCCCCACAGACTGAGGTTCACTAGAGCACTCCTAGAGAGCAAAGACTTATCCATGCGGTTTTCCCTTCCCCTGTGCGTGTGGGTCTCTGGGATCAGCCCCTGCTCCGTGGAAACAGCCTCTGAGAAAAGATCTCCAAGAACCTCTTATCCCCCAGGCTGGGAAGTGGAGTTCACAGGAGGTGGGATAAGCAAGCTTCCTTCGTCAAGAAGAGACAGCCAACCGGCCTGTGTTTGGAAGCCTATATTTGCAAGGAATGGGTTAGTTTCTCCTGACCGAGACCGCCAGATGTGCTGAGAAGATAGAAATTCCAGAGGCAGGGTCGAGGTTCCTGACTGCCCTTTGCCAGCCTTGCAAAGACATTCCCAGATTCTAACGTTATTTTCCATGAAGGAGCAGGCATCGGGAATATGTCAGACTTGACTGGCGCCTTACTGGCCTCAGCTCAGCTACTGCCTTTCCATTCAAACAAGGACAAGGGCCTACTTGGTGAAGGGTAAGGGTCAGCTTCTTTCCAAACTGCCAAGGACTACAGCAATGAGACCTCTGTCAAGGTGAGGGAAGCCTATGCGGATGGATTCTTAGCAGGTGCTTTGCCACAAAGCATCAGCACCCACGGAGAGAATCAGACTCCCTTTGCCACTATGTTGGGTGTGTAGCTTCATGCACAGAGGTGTCTCTGTAGAAGCCAAGAATGTTCCTGAGAGATGAGGTTCACTAGAGCTCTCCTACAGAGCATAGACCTGTCCATGTGGTTTTGTCTTCCCCTGTGAGTTGGGCCCCCGAGGTCCGACCCAGCTCCAGGGAAACAGCCCCTGAGAAAAAGTCTCCAGGAACAGCTTTGCGCCCAGGCTGGGAAACGCAGTTCACAGGAGGCAAGGCAAGCGAGCCTCCTGCAGGGAAAAAGAGGCCTTACTGCTCCTGGACGATCAGGCTGCAAGAGTGTGTGAGACCTCACTTGTGCCTTACTGGCCTCAGCTCCGCCGTTGCCTGTTGTTCCGAGCTAGGACCCAGGCCTACTTGGAGAAGGGTTAGGGTGCGGATTTCTACAAACTGTCAAGGACGACAGCAATGAGAATTCTCTTAGCAGTAAGGGAGAGCATTGTATGGATTCTCAAGCTGTTGTTTGAATGACAGCTTCAAAGCTACACAGAGAGAATCAGGCTCTCTGTTCCCCTATTTTGGCTGTGCAGCTTCACACACAGAATTTGACTCTGATGGATCCAGAAATATTCCTGAAAGACTTAGGCTCACCAAAGCTGTCCTCCAGAGCAAAGACATTGGATGTGGTTTTGCCTTCCCTTGCCAGTATGGGTCCCCTAGCTTGGCCCCAGCTCCGGGGATACAGCCTCTGAAAAAAATCTTCCAAGAAGCGATTTTCCTCCAGGCTGTTAAGCGGAATTCGCAGTTTGCAAGTTAAGGAAGCCTGCTTCGTGGAAGAGCAAGCAGCCAACTGGCCCTGTGTTAGGAAGCCTGTATTTGAAAGGAATGGGTTAGCTTCTACAGCGGGAGAACCTCAGATCTGCTCAGGGGGCTGAAATACTAGAGTCAGGGTCGAGGTTCTCCCTTGTCCTTTGCGCACCTTGCAAAGACATTCCTAGCTTCTAGCGTTAGTGTCCCTGTAGTAGCAGGCTGCAGGAGCGTGTGATAAATGACTGCTGCGTTCCTGTCCTCAGCTCCGCTATTGACTTTCTATTCGAACTAGAACCCAGGCCTACTTTGAGAGGGGATAGGGTCCAGTGTTTCCAAACTGCCAAGGGCTACGGCAATGCGAGCTCTGTCAGAGGTAAGAAAAGAGCAATTGGTTGGATTCTTCAGCTGCTGCGTGGCTGCACAGCTTCCGCGCTGCATGGAGAGCGTGAGGCTCCTTGTGGCCCTATTTTGGGTACGCAGCAACATGCACACAGAATGTCTGTGTTCACTTATGTACAGGCTTATGTACACTAGAGCTCTCCTACAGAGCAAAGACCACTCAGTGGGCTCCAAGAGATACCTGTCGCGGCTCGAGAAGAGAGTGGAGTCCTTTGCTTCCCCTCGAGATGAGGCCTGACTCTCCGGGTGAGTATGGAATGCAACCCCAAATCCCTGTCGCCTATGGAGAGGAACATTAAGTCCTGGATACAAGCCTAGATGAGGTCTAGTTTGCCCTTCAGTGAATGGAGCCCAATCCACAGCTCTCCCTGGCAACTCGAATGGAAGATTAGACTTCCTGGGCCAACACAAGAGGAAGCCTGAATTCCCCGTCGTAACTCGAGAATCCCACCGCAACTCGAGAAAATCCACGTGCTTCCCTCGTCATCGCAAGATGAGGCCCTTTGTCCGCTACAGCATCTCAAGAGAAGTCCCACGTTCCATCCTGAAGTGCGAAACGGTACTTGGCACCCTTGATGCGACCCCAAAAGTTCCGCGACATACCAGACTCACTCAAGGGGAACACCGAGGTTCCCGGCACCACTTCATCTGACCCCTTCTCCTCTCCTGATTGCGACAGGAGGGTCGACTCCCCTTCTCTGTCTGCAAGGGTTTCCCGACCTTCCGGGCGCACCTCAGGATGAGGCCGGTCTCATGAGGAAGTTCGAGACGTAGCCTCGTGGGTGGTGCCACATGCCGAAAGACCCCAATTTCACGGTCCACTCTTGAAAAGAACCCGATGCCAGCACACCTCTTTGAAGGAAAACCTGTGGATGAAGGCACAACACGAAGGGGCACTGACACCCGCGTGCATCGTCCAGAAAAACCCGCAGGTCCCACAGACATTTCGACAAGTGGCCTGTCACCCTGTAAACAACTCGAAAGGCAAACGAAGGTCCATTCCTCAACAGAAGATTAGGTGTGACTCTCTTGTCCCTACTCTGCAGGGACCATGGGATCCGAGTCAGAAACGGAGAGGAAGCCTGAGGTTCCTGCGTCCACTCGAGATGAGGCCCTCTTCCATTGCACCACACCCAGTGGAGTCCCGAGAGGCCCCTACCAACTCCACAGTATCCCTGAGTTCTCAGAGGCACAATGAGAAGCTCCCTGAGGTCACAGGCACAAGTCGAGGGAACCCTGGGTTTTCTGCCATGACTCGAGAAAGACCTCGAGAGTGCTTCAAAATGTGTTGAGTCGCGATTCCCCTACCATGACTCGAGAGCCATGACACGCGCCCCCTCTTCCCGCGCATGGAGACCTGACTAACCTGGCACTGCACGAGAGGCTCCCTGAGATCCTCATCGTACCTCGTGAGGAAACCCACACTGCCGCTGGAGCTCGAGGAAACACATGAGACACCCCGGTCATCGCGAGATGAGGGCCTTATATTCCTGCATGGCCTGGAGACCAATCACGAGTCCTCTCTCCAAACCGAAGAGCAGGCTGGACTCCGTTGAGGCCGCTCAGGGGGCTCCAACAGATCCTTGTCGCGACTCGAGAGGACAGCGGAGTCCTTGGCTTCCCCTCGAGACGAGGTCTGACTCCCCGGGGGAGCCTGGAATGCAACCCCGAGATGCCTGCTTTCCCTGGAGAAGAATAGTAGGTCCTGGACACACGCCTAGGTGAGGTCTCTTTGGCCCTGCAGTGACTCGAGCGCAACCCCCAGATTTCCCTTGCAACTCGAGGGGAAGATTGGGCTTCCCAGGGCCAACCCAAGAGGAAGGCTGAGATCCCCATTGTAACTCGAGAATCCCGCCGCAACTCGAGAAAAACCACGTGGTTCCCAACTCTTGGCAAGATGAGACCCTTGCCCGCGACGGTGTCTCAAGGGAAGTCCCCTCTTCCGCCCTGAAGGGCGGAAAGGATCCTGCCAGCCTTCATGCGACCCCCAAAAGTTCCCCGACACGCCGGTTTCCCTCGAGGGGAACACCGAGGGTCCCGGCACCGCTTCCTCTGAGCCCCTTCTCCCCTCCTGATCGCGACAAGAGAGTCGATTCCCCTGCGTGGTCTGGAAGGGGTTCCCGGCCTTCCAGGCGCACCTCAGGATGAGGCCGGCCTCACGAGGAAATTCGAGACGAGCCACGTGGGTGGTGCCACATGCCGAACGCCCCCAATTCCCGGGTCCGCTCTTGAGAAGGACCCGAGGCCCGGACCCCTCTTCGAAGGCAACCCTGTGGGTGAAGGCACAACACGAAGGTGCACTGCCACCCCCGTGCATCGTCTGCAGAGGCCCGCGGGTTCCACACACAGCTCGACGAGGGACCTGAGACCCCCTGAGCAACTCGAGAGGCCAGCGGGATTCCCTTCCTCAGACAAGACGAGGCCTGACTCTCCTGTCCCAACTCTGCAGGGACCCTGCGGTCAGACTCCGAAACGGAGAGGAAGCCTGAGGCTCCTGCCTCCCCTCGAGGTGAGGCCCTCTTCCGTTGCGCCAGACCCAGTGCAGTCCCGAGAGGCCCCGCCAATTCCTCAGGATCCCTAGCCTCTCAGAGGCACCCTGGGAAGTTCCCTAAGGTCCCCGGCAGAAGGCGAGGGAAACGAGGGTTTCCCGCCGCCCCCCGAGAAAGACCTCGAGAGTCCTTCTTCAACGCGTCTCGAGGCCCTAGTCCCCTCCCGTGACTCGAGAGCCATGACGCGCTCCCCCTCGCCACGCGCATGGAGTCCTGACTTCCCTGGCGCCGCACAAGAGGCTACCTGAGATCCCCGTCGTGCCTCGGGAGAAACCCCACACTAGCGCCGCAGCTCGAGAAAACCCACGAGACACCCCCGTTATCGTGAGATGAGGGCCATCATTAACTGCATGGCCTGGAGGGCAATCCCGAGTCGTCTCTCCAAACTCCACGGGAGGCTTGACTCACTAAGGCTACCCAGTGCGCTCAATAGGTACCCGTCGCGACTCCAGAGGAAAGCGGAATACTTTGCTTCCCCTAGAAACAAGGCCGGACTTCCTGGGTGAGTCTGGAATGCCACCCCGAGATCCCTGTCACCCCTGGAGAGGAATATTCGGTCCTGGACACAAGCCTAGATATGGTCTATTTTGCCCCGCAGTGACTTGAGTGGGATCCCAGCTCACCCTCGCAACTCGAATGAAAAATTGGACTTCCATGGGCCAACACAGGAGGAAATCTGAATTCCCCGTCGAAACTCGAGACTCCCGCCGCAATGCGAGCAAAAGCACGTGGTTCACTCGTCATCCCAAGATGACGCCCTGGCCCGCTACAGCGTCTCAAGTGAAGTCCCACGTTCCGTCTTGAAGTGCGAAATGCTACTTTTCACCCTTGATGTAACCCCAAAAGTTCCCCGACACACCGTTCTCACTGAGGGGAACACTGAAGTTCCCGGCACCACTTCATCTGATCACTTTCTCCCCTCCTGATCACGACAGGAGGGTATATTCCCCTGCTTTGTCTGGAAGGAGTTCCCGCCCATCCCGGCGCACCTAAGGATGAGGCCTTTCTCAGGAGGAAATTCGAGACGTAAGCTCGTGGGTGGTGCCACATGCCGAAAGACCCCGATGGTGCGGTCCAATCTGGATAAGAACCCGATGCCCGGACACCACTTCGAAGGCAACCCTGTGGATGAAGGCACCACAGAAGGGTTACTAAAACTCCCGTGCATCGTCCAGAAAAACCCACAGGTTCTACACACAGCTCGACAAGTGGAATGTCACCCCGTGAACAACTCTATAGGCAAGCGGAGTTCGATTCCTCCACACAAGATGAGGCCTGACTCTCCTGTCCCAACTCTTCAGGGACCCTGCCATCCGAGTTAGAAATGGAGAGGAAACCTGAGGTTCCTGTCTCAACTCGAGGTGAGGCCCTCTTCCATTGCACCAAACCCAGATGAGTCGCGAGAGGCCCCTCCCAACTCCACAGTATCCCTGAATTCTCAGAGGCACCTTGAGAATCTACCTGAGGTCACCGGCACAAGTCAAGGGAACCCAGGGTTTCCTGCTGCGACCCGAGAAAGACCTTGAGAGTCCTTCAGCGCGTCTTGAGGCCCGATTCCCCTACCATGACTCGAGAGCAAAGACCCGCTCCCCATCGCCATGCGCATGGAGACCTGACTTCCCTGACGCCTGAAGAGAGTCTCCCTGAGCTCCCCGTCGTACCTCTTCGGAAACCCCATTCAGGCACCGCAGCTCGAGAAAACCCACGATACGCCCCCGTCATCACGAGATGAGGGACTTCTTTCCTGCCTGGCATGGAGAGCAAAACCGAGTCCTCTCTCCAGACTCCACAGGAGGCTTGACTCTCTTTAGGCCTCTCAGTTGGCTCCAAGAGATACCTGTCAGGACTTGAAGGGAGAGAGGAGTCCTTTGCTTCCCCTCGAGATGAGGCCTGACTCCCCGTGTGAGTCTGGAATGCAACCCCGAGTTCCTGTCGCACCTGGAGAGGAAAACTCGGTCCTGGACACAAGCCTAGATGAGGTCTATTTTGCACTGCAGTTACTAGAGAGCAATCGCCAGCTCTCCCTTGCAAATCGAATTGAAGATTGGACTTCCCTGGGCCAATACAATTGGAAGCCTGAATTCGACATCGTAACTCGAGAATCCCGCCGAAACTCGAGAAAATCCACGTGGTTCCCCCATCAGCGCTAGATGAGGCCCTTGCCCGCTACAGCGACTCAAGAGAAGTCCCACGTTCTGTCTTGAAGTGCGAAACGGTACTTGGCACCCTTGATGCAATCTCAAAATTCCCCGACATACCGGTCTCATTCGAAAGGAACACCGAGGTTCCCGGAACCACTTCCTTTGAGCTCCTTCTGCCCTCGTGATCGCGACAGGAGTGTCGATTCCTCTGCTATGTCTGGAAGGCGTTCCCGACCTTTCCAGCGCGCCTAAGGATGAGGCAGGTCTCAGGAGGAAATTCGAGACATAGCCTCGTGGGTGGTGCCACAAGCCGAAAGACCCCGATTTCCCGGTCTACTCTTGATAAGAACGCGATGCCCTGACACCTTTACGAAGGAAAACCTGTGGATGAAAGCACAACACGAAGGGGCACTGACACCCCCGTTTATCATCCAGAAAAACCCGCAGGTTACAAACACAGTTCAACAAGTGGTCTGTCACCCCATGAACAACTCGAGAGGCAAGTGGAGTTCCATTCCTCCACACAAGGCGAGACCTGATTTTCTGTACCAACTCTGCAGGGAAACTGCGATCCGAGTCAGTACCGGCGCAAGGAAACCCAGGAGAGGAAACATGAGGTTCCTGCCTCCACTCGAGATGAGGCTCTCATCCATTGCACCAAACCCAGTGGAGTCCAGAGAGGCTCCTCCCAACTCCACAGTACCCCTGACTTCTCAGAGGCACCCGGAGAAGCTCCATGAGGTCACCGGCACATGTCGAGGGAACCCAGGGTTTCCTGCCACAATGCGAAAAAGACCTCGAGAGTCCTACTTCAACATGTCTTGAAGCCCGAATCTGCTTCCATGGCTCTATAGAAATGACACGCACCCCCTCACCACGCACATGGAGACCTGACTTCCCTGGCGCCATAAGAGAGGCTCCCTGAGCTCCCTGTTGTACCTCGTGAGAAACCCCACACTGACGTCGCAGCTTGAGAAAACCCACCATACGCCCCTGTCATCGCGAGATGAGGGCCTTCTTTTCCTGCATGGCCTGGAGAGGAATACCGAATCCTCTTTTCAAACTCCACAGGAGGCTTGACTCCCTTTAGGCCACTTAGTGGGCTCCAAGAGATACCCATCGCGACTCGAGAGGAGAATGGAGTCCTTTGCTTCCCCTTGAGACAAGGCCTGACTCACCAGGTGGGTCTGGAATGCAACCCCGAGATCCCTGTCTCCCCTGGAGAGGAACATTAGGTCCTGGAAACAAGCCTAGATGAGGTCTCTTTTGCCCTTCTGTAACTCGAGAGCAATCCCCCGCTCTCCCTGACAACTCGAATGGAAGATTGGACTTCCCTGGGCCAACACAAGAGGAAGCCTGAATTCCCCTTCGTAACTCGAGAATCCCACCGCAACTCGAGAAAAAGCACTTGGTTCCCTCGTCATCGCAAGATGAGGCCCTTGCCCGCTACAGCTTCTCAAGAAAAGTCCCACGTTCCGTCTTGAAGTGCAAAACGATACTTGATGTGACCCCAAAAGTTCCCCGAAATATCGGTCTCACTCGAGGTGAACACCGAGGTTCCCGGCACCAGTTTATCTGAGCCCCTTCTCCCCTCCTGTTCGTGATAGGAGGGTCACTTCCCCTGCTTTGTTTGTAAGGGGTTCCCGACCTTCACGGGGCACTTCAGGATGAGGCCGGTCTCACGAGGAAATTCGAGACGTAGCTCGCGGGTGGTGCCACATGCCAAAAGACTATGATTTCCCGGTACGCTCTTGATAAGAACCCGATGCCTGGACACCTCTTCGAAGGCAACCCTGTGGATGAAGGCACAACACAAAGGGGCACTGACACCCTCGTGCATCGTCCGGAAAAACCCGCAGGTTCCACATACAGCTCAACAAGTGGCTTGTCACCCCTGAAGAACTCGAGAGGCAAGTGGGGTTTCATTCCTCTACACAAGACGATGCCTGACTCTCCTGTCCCAACTCTGCAGGGACTTTGCGATCCGAATCAGACCAGCGCCAGTGAAGTCACGAGAAGAACGCTGAGGTTCCTGCCTCCACTCGAGATTAGGACCTCTTCCATTGCACGAAAACCAGTGGAGTCCCGAGAGACGCGTCCCAGCTCCACAGTATCGTTGACTTCTCAGAGGCACCCTGAGAAGCTCCCTGAGGTCACCAGCACAATTCGTGTGAACCCAGGGTTTACTGCCGCCACCATAGAAAGAACTCAAGAGTCCTTCTTCAACGCATTTTGAGGCCTGATTCCCCTACCATGACTCGAGGGCAATGACGCGCTCCCTCTGCTACACTCATGAAGCCCTGACTTCCCTGGCTCCACATGAGAGGCTCCCTGAACTCCCCGTCATACCTCGTGAGAAACCCCACACTGGCGCCGCAGCTCGAGAAAACCCACGAGACGCCCCCGTTTTCGCGACATGACGGCCTTCTTTTCTAGCATGGCCTGGAGATCAATCCCGAGTCCTCTCTCCAAACTCCACAGTAGGCTTGACTCCCTTTTGGTCACTCAGTGGACTCCAAGACATACCCGTCGCGAGTCGAGAGAAGAGTGGAGTCTTTTCCTTCCCCACAAGGCGAGGCCTGACTCCTCGGGTGAGTCTGATATGCGAACCGGAGATCCCTGTCGCCCCGGAGAGAAACATTAGGTCCTGGACACAAGCCTAGATGAGGTCTCTTTTTTCCTGCAGTGACTCGAGAGCAATCCCCAACTCTCCCTCGCAACTCAAATGGAAGACTGGACTTCCCTGGGCCAACAGAAGAGGAAGCCTGAATTTCCCGTTGTAACTCAAGAATCCCGCCACAACTCGAGAAAAACCACATCGTTCCCTATTCATCGCAAGATGCGGCCATTGCCGCTACAGCGTCTCAAAAGAAGTCTTACGTTCCATCTTGAAGTGCGATACGGTACTTGGCACCTTTGATGCGACCCCAAAAGTTCCCCAACACACTGGTCTCACTGGAGGGGAACACCGAGGTTCCCGGCATCACCTCATCTGTGCCCCTTCTCCCCTCCTGATCGAGACAGGAGGGTCGATTCCCCTGCTTTGTCTGCAAGGGGTTCCGACCTTCCCGGCGCACCTCAGGATGAGGCCGGTCTCACGAGGAAATTCGAGACGAACCACGTGGGTGGTGCCACATGCCGAACGCCCCCGATGCCCCGGTCCGCTCTTGAGAAGGCCCTGAGGCCCGGACCCCTCTTCGAAGGCAACCCTGTGGGTGAAGGCACAACACGAAGGGGTACTGACATCCCCATGCATAGTATGGAAAAACACGCAGATTCCAAACACAGATTGACAAGTGTCCTGTCATCCCTTGAAGAACTAGAGAGGCATGCGGAGTTCCTTTCCTCCACACAAGAGAAGGCCTGACTCTCCTTTCCCAACTCTGCAGGGACCGTGCGATCGGAGTCAGAAATGTAGATGAAACCTGACGTTCCTGCATCAACTCGAAATGAGGCCCTGTTCCATTGTGCCATACCCAATGGAGTCCCGAGAGGCCCCTCCCAAATCCACAGTATCCCTGATTCTGAGAGGCACCCTCAGAAGTTCTCTGCGGTCACTGGCACAAGTCGAGTGAACCCAGGGTTTCCTGCTGCATTCTGAGCAAGACCTCGAGAGACCTTCTTTACCGCATCTTGAGGCCCGATACCCTACCATGACTGGAGAGCAATGACGCATTCCCCTCTCCACGCCCATTGAAACCTAACTTCCCTGGCGCCACACGAGAGGCTCCCTGCGCTCCCCGTCCTACCTCATGAAAACCCCACACTGGCACCGCCACTCGAGAAAACTCACGAGACGCCCCCATCATCGTAAGATGAGGGCCTTCTTTTCCTACATGACCTAGAGAGCAATCCCGAGTCCACTCTCCAAACTCCACTGGAGGCCTGACTCCCTTTAGGCCACTCAGTAGCCTCCAAGAGATACACGTCGCTACTCTAGAGGAGAGCGGAGTCCGTTGCTTCCCCTCGAGCCGAGGCCTGACTACTTGGGTGAGTCTGGAATGGGATCCCGAGATCCGTGTTGCCCCTGTAGAGGAAAACTCGGTCCTGGACACAAGCCTAAATGAGGTCTTTTTTGTCCTGCATTGACTCAAGTGCAATCCCCAGCTCTCCCTCCCAACTCGAATGGATGATTGGACTTCCCTGGGCCAACACAAGAGGAAGCCTGTATTCCCCGTTGTAATTCGAGAATCCCGCGGCAACTGGAGAAAAACAACGTGGCTCCTCCGTCATCGAAATATGAGGCCCCTGTCAGCTATAGCGTCTCCAGGGAAGTCCCATGTTCCGTCTTGAAGTGTGAAACGGTAGTTGGCACCCTTGATGCGACCCCCAAATTTCCCTGACACCCCGGTCTCACTCGAGGAGAACATGGAGGTTCCCAGCACCGCTTCAGCTGAGCCTCTTCTCCCCTCCTGATGGCGACAGGAGGGTCGATTCCCCTGCTTTGTCTGGAAGGGGTTCCCAGACTTCCCGGCGAACCTCAGGATGAGGCCAGTCTCACGAGGGAAGTCGAGACGTAGCCTCGTGGGTTGTGCCACATGCCGAAAGACCCCGATTTCCTGGTCCGCTCTTGATAAGATCCCGATGCCTGGTCACCTCTTCGAAGGTAACCCTGTGGATGAAGGCACAACACGAAGGGGCACTGACACCCCTGTGCATCGTCCCCCAAAACCGCAGGTTCCACATACAACTCGACAGGTGGCCTGTCATCCCATGAACAACTCGAGAGGCAAGCGGAGTTCCATTACTCCACACAAGACGAGGTCTGACTCTCCTGTCCCAACTCTGCAGGGACCCTGCTATCCGAGTCAGAAATGGAGAGGAACCCTGACGTTACTGCCTCAATCCGAGATTAGGTCCTCTTCAATTGCACCAGTCCCTGTGAAGTCCCGAGAAGCCCCTCTCAACTCCACAGTATCCCTGACTTCTCAGAGGAACCCCGCTAAGCTCCCTGAGGTCATGGGCACAAGTCGAGGGAACCCAGGGTTTCCTGCCATACCCCGAGAAAGACCTCGATAGTTCTTCTTCGAAGCGTCTTGAGGCTTGATTCCCCTACCATGACTCGAGAGCAATGAGGCGCTCCCCCACGCCACGTCCATGGAGACCTGACTTCCGTGGCACCACAGGAGTCTCCCTGAGCTCCCCGTCCTATCTCGTGAGAAACCCCAACCAGGCACTGCACCTTGAGAAAACCCACGAGACGCCCCCGTCATAGCGAGATGAGGGCCTTCTTTTCCTGCATGGCCTAGAGAGCAATCCCGAGTCCTCTCTCCAAACTCCAGAGGAGGCTTAACTCCATTTAGGCCACTCTTGGGCTCCAAGGGATACCCGTCGCGACTCGAGAGGAGAGCGGAGTCCATTCATTCCCTTCGAGACGAGGCCTGACTCCCCGGGTGAGTCTGGAATGCAACCCCGAGATCCCTGTCGCCCCTGGAGAGAAAAACTCGGTCCTGGACACAAACCTAGATGAGCTCTATTTTGCCCTGCAGTGACTCGAGAGCAATCTCCAGCTCTCACTTGCAACTCGAATGGAAGATTGGACTTCCCTGGGCCAACACAAGAAGAAACCTGTATTCCCCATCGTAACTCAAGAATCCTGCCGCAACTCGAGAAAAAACACGTGGGTCCCCCGTCAGCGCTAGATGAGGCCCTTGCCCACTACAGCGTCTAAAGAGAAGTCCCAGGTTCCGTCTTGAAGTGCGAAACGGTACTTGGCACCCTTGATGCAACCAGAAAAGTTACCCGACTTTCACTCAAGGAGAGCACCGAGGTTCCCGGCACTACTTCATCTGAGCCCTTTCTCTCCTCCTGATCCCGAAAGGAGGGTCGATTCCCCTGCTTTGTTTGGAAAGGGTTCCCGGACTTTCCTGCGCGCCTCAGGATGAGGCTGGTCTCACGAGGAAATTCGAGATGTAGCCTCGTGGGTGGTGCAACATGCTGAAAGACCCCAATTTCCCGGTCCGCACTTGAGGAGAACCCGATGCCCGGACACCTCTTCGAAGGCAACCCTGTGGATGAAGGCACAACAGGAAGGAGCACTGACGCCCCCGTGCATCTCCGAAAAACCCGCAGGTTCCACACACATCACGAAAAGTGGTGTCATCCTTGAACAACTTGAGATGTAAGCGGAGTTCCATTCCTCCGCAGAACACGAGACCTGACACTCCTGAGCAAACTCAACAGGGACCCTGCGATCTGAGTCAGATCCGGCCTCCAGGAAGTCAGGAGCAGAACCCTGAGGTTCCTGCCTCAACTCGAGATGAGGCCCACTTCCATTGCACCAAACCCAGAGGAGTCCCGAGAGGCCTCTCCCAAATCCACAGTATCCCTGACTTCTCAGAGGCACCCTGAGACGCTCCCTGAGGTCACCGGCACAAGTCAAGGGAACCCAGGGTTTCCTGCCGCAACCCTAGAAAGACATCGAGAGTTCTATTTCTACCCGTCATGAGGCCCGATTCCCCTATCCTGACTTGAGAGCAATGACGCGCTCCCCCTTGCCCCGCCAATGGAGACCTGACTTCCCTGTTGCCACACGAGAGGCTACCTGAACTCCCCGTCGTACCTCGTGAGAAACCCCACACTGGCGCCGCAGCTCGAGAAAACACACGAGACGCCCCCGTCATCTCGAGATGTGGGCCTTCTTTTCCTGCATGGCCTGGAGAGCAATCCCGAGTCCTCTCTCCAAACTGAAGAGGAGGGTTGACTCCCTTTAGACCACTCAGTGGGCTCCAAGAGATACGCGTCGCTACTCGAGAGGAGAGCCGAGTCCTTTGCTTCCCCTCGAGACGAGGCCTAACTCCCTGGGTGAGTCTGTAATGCAAACCCGAGATCCCTGTCGCCCTTGGAGAGGATCACTGGGTCCTGAACACAAGGCTAGATGAGGTCGCTTTTGCCCTGCAGTAACTCGAGAGCACTCCCCAGCTTTCCCTCGCAACCCGAATGGAAGATTGGACCTCCCTGGGCCAACACAAGAGGAAGCCTGAATTCCCAGTAGTAATTCGAGAATTCCACCTCAACTTGAGAAAAACCACGTGGTTTCCCCTTCATTGCAAGATGAGGCCCTTGCCCGCTCCAGCGTCTCAAGAGTAGTCCCACGTTCTGTCTTCAAGTGCGAAATGATATTTGGCACCCTTAATGCTACCCCAAAAGTTCCCCGACATACGGGTCGCACTAGAGGGGAACACCGAGGTTCCTGGCACCACTTCATCTGAGCCCCTTCTCCCCTCCTGATTGCGAAAGGAGGGTTGATTCCCCTGCTTTGTCTGCAAGGGGTTCCCAACCTTCTCCACGCACCTCAGATGAGGCTGTCTCACGAGGAAATTCGAGACGTAGCCTCGATGGTGGTGCCACATGCCGAAAGACCGCGATTTCCCGATCCGCTCTTGATAAGAACGCGATGCCCAGACACCTATTCGAAGATAGTGTGGATGAAGGCACAACACGAAGGGGCACTGACACCCCCGTGCATCGTCCGGAAAAGACCGCAGGTTACTCATACAGCTCAACAAGTGCCTGTCACCCAGTGAACAACTCGAGAGGCAAGCGGAGGTCCATTCCTGCACACAAGACAAGGCCTGACTCACCTCTCCCAACTATGCAGGGGGCTGCGATCGGAATCAGAAATGGAGAGGAACCCTGAGGTTCCTGCCTCCCCTCGAGATGAGGCCCCCTTCCATTTCACCAAACCCAGTGGAGTCCCGAGAGGTCTTTCCCAACTCCACAGTATCCCTGACTTCTCAGAGGCACCCGGAGAATCTCCCTGAGGTCACCGGCACAAGTCGAGGGAACTCAGGTATTCTTGCCAAGACCCGAGAGAGATCTTGAGAGTCCTTCTTCAATGCGTCTAGAGGCCTGATTCCCCTACCATGACTCGAGAGCAATGACGCGCTCCCCCTTGCCACACGCATCGAGACCTAACTTCCCTGGCGCCACACAAGAGGCTCCCTGAGCTCCCCGTCGTACCTCCTGAGAAACCAACACAGGCGCTGCAGCTCGGTAAAACCACTGAGACCCCCCCCCCCGTCATCGTGAGATGAGGGCCTTCTTTTCCTGCATGTCCTGGAGTGCAATCCCGAGTCCTCTCTACAAACTCCAGAGGAGGCTTGACTCCCTTTAGTCCACTCAGTGGGCTCCAAGAAATACCCGTCGTGACTCGAGAAGAGAGATAAGTCCTTTGTTTCCCCTCGAGACGACGCCTGACTCCTGGGTGAGTCTGGAATGCAACCCCAAGATCCCAGTCACCCCTTGAGAGGAACATTAGGTCCTAGACACACGCCTGGATGAGGTTTCTTTTGCCCTGCAGTGACTCGAGCGCAACCCCCAGCTCTCCCTCGCAACTCGAATGGAAGATTGGGCTTCCCTGGGCCAACACAAGAGGAAGTCAGAAATCCCCTTCGTAACTCGAGAATCCCGCCGAAACTCGAGAAAAACCACGTCGTTCCCCACATTCCTGGCGCACCTCAGGATGAGGCCGGTCTCACGAGGAAATTCGAGACATAGCGTTGTGGGTGGTGTCACATGCCGAAATACCCCGATTTCCCGGCCCACTCTTGAGAAGAACCCGATGCCCGGACACCTCTTCGAAGGCAACCCTGTGGACGAAGGCACAAAACGAAGGGTCACTGACACTCCCGTGCATCATTCGGTAAAAGCCGCAGGTTCCACACACAGCTCGACAAGAGGCCTGTCATCCCATGAACAGCTCGAGAGGCAAGCAGAGTTCCATTCCTCCACTCAAGACGAGGCCTGACTCTCCGGTCCCAACTCTGAAGGGACCCTGCGATCGGAGTCCGAAATGGAGAGGAACCCTGAGGTTCCTGACTCCACTCGAGATGAGGCCCTCTTCCATTACACCAAAAACAGTGGAGGCCCGAGAGGCCCCTCCCAAATACACAGTATTGCGACTTCTCAGAGGCACCCTTAGAAGCTCCCTGAGGTCACCGGCACAAGTCGAGGGAACACAGGGTTTCCTGACGCAACCCAAGAAAGACCTCGAAAATCCTCCTTCACGCGTCTTGAATCCCGATTCCCCTACCATAACTCGAGAGCAATGACGCGTTCCCCCTCGAAACTCGCATGGAGACTTGACTTCCCTGGCGCCACACGAGAGGCTCCCTGAGCTCCCCGTCATACCTCGTGAGAAATCCCACACTGGCTCCCCAGCTCGAGAAAACCCACGAGACGCCTCCGTCATCGCGAGATGAAGGCCTTCTTTTCCTGCATGGCCTGGAGAGCAATCTCGAGGCCTCTCTTCAAACTCCACAGGAGGCCTGACTCCCTTTAGGCCACTCTGTGGGCTCCAAGAGATACCCATTGGGACTCGAGAGGAGAGCGGAATTCTTTGCTTCCCCTATATACCAGGCCTGACTCCTCAGGTGAGTCTGGAATGCAACCCCGAGATCCCTGTCGCCCCTGGAGAGGAACATTAGGTCCTAGACACAAGCATAGATGAGGTCTCATTTGCCCTGAAGTGACTCGAGAGCAATCCCCTGCTGTCCCTCGCACCTCGAATGGAAGAATGGACTTCCCTGGGACAACACAAGAGGAAGCCTGAATTCCCTGTCGTAATTCGAAAATCCCGCCGCAACTCGAGAAAAACCACGTGGTTCCCCCGTCATCGCAAGATGAGGCCCTTGCCAGCTACAGCGTCTCAGGAGAAGCCCCACGTTCCATCTTGAAGTTTAAAACGATAATTGGCAACCTTGATGTTACCACAAAAGTTCCCCGACACCCTGGTCTCACTCGAGGGGAACACCAAGGTTCGGTGCACCGCTTGTTCTGAGCCCCTTATCCCCTCCTGATCGCGATGGGAGGGTCGATTACCCTGCTTTGTCTGGAAGGGGTTCCGGACCTTCCCGGCGCACCTCAGGATGAGGCCGGTCTCACGAGGAAATTCAAGACGTAGCCTTGTGGTTGGTGCCACACGCCGAAAGACCCCGATTTCCCTGTCTGCTCTTGATAAGAACCCAATGCTAGGACACCTCTTCGAAGGCAATCCTGTGGACGAAGGCACAAAACGAAGGGGTCTGACACCCTCCTGCATCGTTGGAAAAGCCCACAAGTTCCACATACAGATCGACAAGTGGCCTGTCACCCCGTGAACAACTCGAGAGGCAAGAGGAGTTAAATTCCTCCACACAAGACGAGGCCTGACTCTCCTGTCCCAACTCTGCATGGACACTGAGATCCGATTCAGAAATGGAGAGGAACCATGAGGTTCCTGCCTCAACTCGAGATAAGGCCCTCTTCTACTGCACCAAACCCAGTGGAGTTCGGAGCGGCCCCTCCCAACTGCACAGTATCCCTGACTTCTCAGAGGCACCCTGAGAAGCTCCCTGAGGTCACGGGCATAAGTCGAGGGAACCCAGGGTTTACTGCCGTAACCTGAGAAAAATCTCGAGAGTCCTTCTTCACGCGTCTTGAGGCCCGATTCCCCTACCATGACTGGAGAAAAATGACGCGCTCCCCCTCGCCACGCGCATGAAGATCTGACTTCCCCGGCACCACATGAGAGTCTCCCTGAGCTCCCCATCGTACCTCGTGAGAAACCCCACACTGGCGCCGCAGCTCAAGAAAACCCACGAGACGCCCCTGTCATGGTGAAATGAGGGCCTTCTTTCCTGCATGACCTGAAGAGCAATCCCGAATCCTCTCTCCAAACTCCAAAGGAGGCTTGACTCCCTTTAGGTCACTCAGTGGGCTCCAAGAGATACGCGTCGATACTCAGGAGGAGAGCGGTGTCCTTTGCTTCCCCTCGAGATGAGGCCTGACTACGAGGGTGAGTCTGGAATGCAACCCTGGATCCCTGTCGCCCCTGGAGAGGAACCTTAGGTCCTGGACAAAAGCCTAGAGGAGGTCTCTTTGGCCCTGCAGTGACTCAAGCACAACCCCTAGCTTTCCCTTGCAACTCGAATGGAAGATTGGCCTTTCTGAGCCAACACAAGAGGAAGCCTGAATTTCCAGTTGTAATTTGAGAAATCCGCCGCAACTCGAGAAAAATCACGTGGTTCCCTGTATTGCAAGATGAGGCCCTTGCCCCCTACAGCGTCTCAAGAGAAGTCTCACATTCCGTCTTGAAGTGCAAAACAGTACTTGGCACCCTTGATGCGACCCCAAAAGTTCCCCTATATACCGATCTCACTAGAGGGGACACTGAAGTTCCCGGCACCACTTCATCTGAGGCCTTTCTCCTCTCATGATCGCGATAGGAGGGTCGATTCCACTGCTTTGTCTCGAAGGGGTTCCCGACCTTCCCGGCGCACCTCAGGATGAGGCCGGTCTCACGAGGAAATTCGAGAGGTAGCCTCGAGGGCCATACTACATGCCGAAAGACCACGATTCCATGGTCCACTTTTGATCAAAACCAGACTCCTGGACACCTCTTCGAAGGCAAGCCTGTGGATGAAGGCACAACACGTAGGGGCACTGACACCCCGTGCATCTTCCGGAAAAACCCGCAGGTTCTCACACAGCTCCACAAGTGGTCTGTCACCTCGTGAACAACTCGAGAAGCAAGCGGAGTTCCATTCCTCCACACAAGACGATGCCTGACTCTCCTGTCACAACTCTAGGGACCTTGCGCACCGAGTCAGAAATGGAGAGGAAGCCTGAGGTTCCTGCCTCCACTCAAGACGAGGCCTTTTCCATTGCCGCAAAACCAGAGGAGTC
This sequence comes from Bubalus kerabau, assembly GCF_029407905.1. Taxonomy (NCBI): domain Eukaryota; kingdom Metazoa; phylum Chordata; class Mammalia; order Artiodactyla; family Bovidae; genus Bubalus; species Bubalus kerabau. The sequence continues at coordinate 373,468 of NW_026577887.1, read as the reverse complement.
CCGAGAGGCCCGTCCCATATCCACAGTATGCCTGACTTCTCAGAGGCACCCTGAGAAGCTCCCTAAGGTCACCGGCAGAAGTCGGCGGAACCCAGGGTTTCCTGCCCCAACCTGAGAAAGACCTTGAGAGTCCTGCTTTAACGTATCTTGAGGCCCGATTCCCGTACCATATCTCGAGAGCAATGACGCGCTCCCCCTTGCCATGCGCATGGAGACCTGACTTCCCTGGCGCCACACGAAAGGCTCTCTGAGCTTCCCGTCGCACCTCGTCAGAAACCGCACACTGGCACCACAGCTCGAGAAAACCAACAAGACGCCCCTGTCATCCCGAGATGAGGATCTTCTTTTCCTGCATGGCCTGGAGAGCAATCCCGAGTCCTCTCTCCAAACTCCACAGGGGGCTTGACTCCCTTTAGGCCACTCAGTGGGCTCCAAGAGACACCTGTGGCGACTCGAGAGGAGAGCGGGGTCCTTTGCTTCCCCTCGAGTCGAGCTCGGACTCCCAGGATGCGTCTGGAATGCAAACCCGAGATCGCTGTCGGCCCTGGAGAGGAATATTAGGTCCTGGACACAAGCCTAGATGAGGTCTCTTTTGCCCTGCAGTGACTCAAGAGAAAACCCCAGCTCTCCCTCGAAACTCGAATGGAAGTTTGGACTTCCCTGGGCCAACACAAGAGGAAGCCTGAATTCCCCGTCGTAACTCGAGAATCCCGCCGCACCTTGAGAAAAACCACGTGATTCCCCCGTCATCCCAAGATGAGGCCCTTGCCCTCTACAGCGTGTCAAGTGAAGCCCCAAGTCCGTATTGAAGTGCAAAACGGTACTTGGCACCCTTGAAGCGACCCCAAAAGTTTCCCGACACACCGGTTCCACTCGAGGGGAACACCGAGGTTCCTGGCATGACTTCAACTGAGCCCTTTCACTCCTCCTGATCGCGACAAGATGGTCGATTCCCCTGCTTTGTCTGGAAGGGGTTCCCGATCTTCATGGCGCACCTCAGGATGACACCAGTCTAACGAAGAAATTCGAGACGTAGCCTCATGGATGGTGCCACGTTCTGAAAGACCCCGATTTCCTGCTCCGCTATTGATAAGAACCCGATGTCCAGACACCTCTTTGAAGGCAACCCTGTGGATGAAGGCACAACACGAAGGGGCACTGACCCCCTCATGCATCTTACGGAAAAAACCGAAGGTTCCACTCACAGCTCGACAAATGGTCTGTTATCCTGTGAACAACTCGAGAGGCAAGTGGAGTTCCATTCGTCCACACAAGACGAGGCCTGACTCTCCTGTCCCAATTCTTCAGGGACCCTGTGGTCGGAGTTTTAAATGGAGAGGAACCCTTAGGTTCCTGCCTCAACTCGAGATGAGAACCTTTGCCATTGCACCAAACCCAGTGGAGTTCCGAGAGCCCCTCCCAAGTCCACAGTATGCCTGACTTCTCAGAGGCACCCTGAGAAGCTCCCTGAGGTCACCGGTACAAGTCGAGGGAACCCAGGGTTTCCTGCCACAACCTGAGAAAGACCTTGAGACTCCTTCTTCAACGCGTCTTGAGTCCCGATTTCCCTACCATGACTCGAGAGCATTTATGGGCTCCCCCTCATCACACGCATAGACACCTGACTTTCCTGGCGCCACATGAGAGGCTCCCTGAGATCCCCGTTGTACCTCGTGAGAAAATTCATACTTGCGCCCCAACTCGAGAAAACCCACAAGACGCCCCCGTCATTGTGAGCTGAGGGCCTTCTCTTCCTGTATGGCCTGGAGAGCAATCCCGAGTCCTCTCTCCAACTCCACAGGAGGCTTGACTCCCTGGAGGCCACTCAGTGGGCTCCAAGAGATACCTATCGTGACCCAGGAGGATATCAGAATCCTTTGCTTCCCCTCGAGCCGAGGCCTGACTCACTGGGTGAGTCTGGAATGCGTCCCCGTGATCCCTATCGCCCCTGGAGAGGAACATTAGGTCCTGGACACAAGCCTAGATGAGGTCTATTTTGACCTGCCGTGACTCGAGAGCAATTCCCACCCAGCTCTCTCTGGCAACCCGAATGGAAGAATGGACTTCCCTGGGCCAACAGAAGAGGAAGCCTGAATTCCCCGTCGTAAGTCAACAATCCCATCGCAACTCGAAAAAAACCACGTGGTTTCCCCTTCATCACAAGATGAGGCCCTTGCCCACCACAGCGTCTCAAGAGAAGTCCCACGTTTCGTCTTGAAGTTTGAAACAGTATTTGGCAAGCTTCATGAGACCCCAAAAGTTCCCTGACATACCAGTCTCACTCAAGGGGAACACCGAGGTTCCCGGCACCACTTCATCTGAGCCCCTTCTCCCCTCCTGATCGCGACAGTAGGGTCGATTAACCTGCTTTGTCTGGAAGGCTTTCCCGACCTTCCAGGGGCACCTCAGCATGAGGCCCGTCTCACGAGGAAATTCGAGATGTAGCCTCGTGTGTGGTGCCGCATTCCAAAAGACCCCGATTTCCTGGTCCGCTCTTGATAAGAACCCGATGCCCGCACACCACTTCGAAGGCAACCCTGTGGATGAAAGCACATCACGAAGGGGCACTGACACCGCCATGCATTGTCTGGAAAAAACCGCAGGTTCCACACACAGCTCGACAAGTGGCCTGTCACTCCTTGAACAACTCGAGAGGCAAGCGGAGTTCCATTCCTCCACACAAGACGAGGCCTGACTCTCCTGTCCCAACTCTGCAAGGACCCTGCGATCTGAGTCCGAAATGGAGAGGAACCCTGAGGTTCCTTCCTGATCTCAAGATTAGGCCCTCTTCCATTGCAGCAAACCCAGTGGAGTCCCGAGAGGCCTCTCCCAGCTCCATAGTATCCCTGACTTCTCAGAGGCACCCTGAGAAGCTACCTGAGGTCACAGGCACAAGTCGAGGGAACCCAGGGTTTCCTGCCGCAACCCGAGAAAGACCTCGAGCGTCCTTTTTCATTGTGTTGAGCCCTGATTCCTCTACCATGACTCGAGAGCAATGACGTGCGCCCCCTCGCCACTCGTATGGAGACTTGACTTCCCTGACACCACACGAGAGGCTCCCTGAGCTCCCGGTCGTACCTTGTGAGAAACCCCACACTGGCACCGCAGCTCCAGAAAAACCACGAGACTCCCCCGACATCGCGAGATGAGGGCCTTCTTTTCCTGCATGGCCTGGAGAGCAATCCCGCGTGCTCTCTCCAAACTCCACAAGAGAGGAGCCAAGATTGCTGAGGAGTAGGACGGGGAGAACTCTTTTCCCCCCCAAACAATTTCATCAAAAGAGCATTTAAACGTCGAGTAAATTCCACAATACAACTTATGAATGCTGCCAGAGGACATCAGGCACCCAGAAAAGCAACCCAACTCTTGGAAAGTAGGTAGGAAAAAGTATAAAAGACAAAAAAAGAGACAAAAGAGGGAGGGAGGGATTTCCGTCCCGGGAAGATAGTCTTAAAAAGAGAAAAGTTTCCAAACACCAGGAAAGCTTTTCACTGCCAAATCTTTGCCAAGCTTTGGAAGCACAAAGGGCAACATAAGGGGGATAAAAATAAATAAACAATTAAAACTCGCAGATTGCAAGCCCTACGGTAACTCCCCCAGCCGCGAAGCAGTGCAGACGCCTGCTCACACCATTAGCAAGCAGGGGCTGGGCAGGGAGGCGCGGCGCGGGCTGCATCGCTTAGAGTAAGAATCTGGCCTGAATACCATGAGCGCTATCTGAACGAAATAACTTGGGCTAGCAAACCAGACTCTGGGATATCTACCACGCAAAAAGCCAGCCCTAACCTAAGACACCGCCAGGCCCGCGCACGGAACAAAGGACTGAACAGAGATAGCCGGCTGCAGACCTTCCCCCTCCGGTGACAGGCAGCCAGAGCCGGAAGGGGGCAATTGCAGCCCCAGAGAGACATTATCTATAAAACTGTAAGCAGGCTTCTTTGCTAACTAAAACTTCTTGGGGATCTGGACGGTCAACATCTGCCTGAGAAAGTGCGCCTGTTTTACACCCAGATAACCGAGTGGCGGGGAGGCGATAAGTCACAACATTGGCGCTTGCCAAACACCTCATCACCTGAGCTGCTCGGACCTGGGAAGAGCACAAAACGCAGGCCGAACTGAGTCTGTGCCTCTGAGGACTACCCGAGTGCCTGAACCTGAGCGGCTTGGACCTGGGAGGTGCATGCAGCCCAGGGCCAGCCTCGGATTGTTCCCGGTGGAACAACCTAGAGCCCGAGCAGTGTGGGCAGGAAGGCTACACGCGCCGTGAGCGGGGGCAGACCCAGTGTGGCTGAGGCACTGCGAACGCACGCCAGTGTTATTTGTTTGCAGCATCACTCCCTCCCTCCCTCCCCACAGCGCAACTGAACAAGTGAGCCTAAAAAAAAAAAGTGTCCTCCACCGTCCCCTTTGTGTCAGGGCGTAAACCAGACACTGAAGAGACCAGCAAACAAAAGAAGCTATAACAGAGGGAAACGCCTTGGAAGCTACAGGCAATAGATTAAAACCCTGTGGTTATTAGGACTACATAGGAAGGCGCCTATAGATCTTGAGAAATATAAGTCGGACCAAGGAACTAGCCAAAAATGAACCGAACCCACGATACTCACAACAAAACCAGAGAAAGTCCTAGATATATTTTTATGATCATTCTTTCTTTTTTTTAATTTTTTTAATTTTAAGTCCTCTATTGTTCATTTAATTATCACTTTTATAACCTATTACTTTGCAAAAAAAAGACCCTATTTTTTTCTTCTTCAGCAAACTTCATATATATATATTTATATATATATATAATAATTTTTTGACCTTGTATTTTTGTTTTGTTTTTTTTTCTTCTTTTCTTTAACATTGTATTTTTGAAATTCCAAACTGTACTCTAGATTTTTAATTTATGCTTTTTGATATTTGATATCAATTTTGTACCTGTAGTTTCTTTATAATTTTTGCGACATTGCTTGTTTTTGTTTGTTTGTTTTCTCTTTAGTTTTCTTCTTCCTTTTTTTTAACATTGTATTTTTGAAATTCCAAACTCTACTCTAGATTTTTAATTTTTGCTTTTTGGTATTAGTTATCAATTTTGTACCTGTATTTTCTTGATAATTTTTGCGACCTTGTTTGTTTTTCTTTGTTCGTTTTTTCTCTCTTTCTTTTCCTTCTTCTTTTCTTTAACATCGTATTTTTGAAATTCCAAACTCTACTCTAGATTTTTAATTTTTGCTTTTATGTATTTGTTACCAATTTTGTACCTTTAAGAACCCAATCTTCAGTACCCATTTTTCACTAGGGAGCGAGATTACTGGCTTGACTGCTCTCTCTCCCTTTGGACTCTCCTTTTTCTCCACCAGGTCGCCTGTGTCTCCTCCCTAACCCCTCTCTACTCTACCCAACTCTGTGAATTTCTGTGTATTCCAGACGGTGGAGAACACTTAGGGAACTGATTACTGGCTGGATCTGTCTCCCTCCTTTTCATTCCCCCCTTTTATCCTTCTGGCCACCTCTGTCTCCTTCCTCCTTCTTCTCATCTCTGTATAACTCTGTGAACATCTCTGAGCGGTCCAGTTGTGGAGTGCACATAAGGAAGTGACTACTGGCCAGCCCACTCTCTCCACTATTGATTCCACCTGATCTCATTTGGGTCACCTCTAACTCCCTCCTCCCTCTTCTCTTCTCCATGTAACGCTGTGAACCTTTCTGAGTGACCCTCACAGTAGAGAAACTTTTCTTCTTTAACGTAGATGTTTTATCAATGGTGCTGTATAGAAGGAGAAGTTTTGAAACTACTGTAAAAGTAAGACAGATAACAGGAAGCAGGAGGCTTAAGTCCAAACCCTGACTCCAGGGAACTCCTGACTCCAAGGAACATTAATTGACAGGAGCTCATCAAATGCCTCCATACCGACACTGAAATCAAGCACCACACAAGGGCCAACAAGTTCCAGGGCAAGACATACCAAGCCAATTCTCCAGCAACAAAGGAACGTAGCCCTGAGCTTCAAGATACAGGCTGCCCAAAGTCACCCCAAAACCACAAACATCTCATAACTCATTACTGGACACTTCATTGCACTCCAGAGAGAAGAAATACAGCTCCACCCACCAGAACATGGACACAAGCTTCCCTAACCAGGAAACCTTGACAAGACACCTGTACAAACCCACACACAATGAGGAAATGCCAGAGTAAAGAACTCCACAAACTGCCAGAATACAGAAAGGACACCCCAAACTCAGCAATTTAAACATGATGAGACAGAGGAATACCCAGCAGATAAAGGAACAGGATAAATGCCCACCAAACCAAACAAAAGAGGAAGAGATAGGGAATCTACCTGATAAAGAATTCCGAGTAAGGATAGTGAAATGGATCTAAAATCTTGAAATTAAAATGGAATCACAGATAAATAGCCTGGAGACAAGGATTGAGAAGATGCAAGAAAGGTTTAACAAGGACCTAGAAGAAATAAAAAAAGAGTCAATATATAATGAATAATGCAATAAATGAAATTTAAAACACTCTGGAGGCAACAAATAGTAGAATAACAGAGGCAGAAGATAGGATTAGTGAATTCGAAGATAGAATGGTAGAAATAAATGAATCAGAGAGGATAAATGAAAAACGAATTAAAAGAAATGAGCACAATCTCAGAGACCTCCAGGACAATATTAAACGCTACAACATTCGAATCATAGGGGTCCCAGAAGAAGAAGACAAAAAGAAAGACCGTGAGAAAATACTTGAGGAGATAATAGTTGAAAACTTCCCTAAAATGGGGAAGGAAATACTCACTCAAGTCCAAGAAACCCAGAGAGTCCCAAACAGGATAAAGCCAAGGCGAAACCCCCCAAGACACATATTAATCACATTAACAAAAATCAAACACAAAGAACAAATATGAAAAGCAGCAAGGGAAAAACAACAAATAACACACAAGGGAATTGCCATAAGGATAACAGCTAATCTTTCAATAGAAACTCTTCAAGCAAGGAGGGAATGGCAAGACATACTTAAAATGATGAAAGAAAATAACCTACAGCCCAGATTATTGTACCCAGCAAGGATCTCATTCAAGTATGAATGAGAAATCAAAAGCTTTTCAGACAAGCAAAAGCTGAGAGAATTCTGCACCACCAAACCAGCTCTCTAACAAATACTAAACAGGAAATACAAAAACGGTGTATAAATTCGAACCCCAAACAATAAAGTAAATGGCAATGGGATCATACTTATCAGTAATTACCTTAAACGTAAATGGGTTGAATGCTCCAACCAAAAGACAAAGACTGGCTGAATGGATACAAAAACAAGACCCCTACATATGTTGTCTACAAGAGACCCACCTCAAAACAGGGGATACATACAGACTGAAAGTGAAGGGCTGGAAAAAGATTTTCCATGCAAATAGGGACCAAAAGAAAGCAGGAGTAGCGATACTCATGTCAGATAAAATAGACTTTAAAACAAAGGCTGTGAAAAGAGACAAAGAAGGTCACTACATAATGATCAAAGGATCAATCCAAGAAGAAGATATAACAATTATAAATATATATGCACCCAACGTGGGAGCACCACAGTATGTAAGACAAATGCTAACAAGTATGAAAGGAGAAATTAACACTAACACAATAATAGTTGGAGATTTTAATACCCCACTCACACCTATGGATAGATCAACTAAACAGAAATTTAACAAGGAAACACAAACTTTAAATGATACAATAGACCAGTTAGACCTAATTGATATCTATAGGACATTTCATCCCAAAACAATGAATTTCAACTTTTTCTAAAGTGCACATGGAACCTTCTCCAGGATAGATCACATCCTGGGCCATAAAGCTAGCATTGGTAAATTCGAAAAAATAGAAATCATTCCAAGCATCTTTTCTGACCACAATGCAGTAAGATTAGATCTCAATTACAGGAGAAAAACTATTAAAAATTCCAACATATGGAGGCTGAACAACACGCTGCTGAATAACCAACAAATCACAGAAGAAATCAAAAAAGAAATCAAAATTTGCATAGAAACGGATGAAAATGAAAACACAACAACCCAAAACTTGTGGGACACGGTAAAAGCAGTCCTAAGGGGAAAGTTCATAGCAATACAGGCACACCTCAAGAAACAAGAAAAAAGTCAAATAAATAAACTAACTCTACACCTAAAGCAACTAGAAAAGGAAGAAATGAAGAACCCCAGGGTTAGTAGAAGGAAAGAAATCTTAAAAATTAGAGCAGAAATAAATGCAAAAGAAACAAAAGAGACCATAGCAAAAATCAACAAAACCAAAAGCTGGTTCTTTGAAACGATAAATAAAATTGACAAACCATTAGCCAGACTCATCAAGAAACAAAGGGAGAAAAATCAAATCAATAAAATTAGAAATGAAAATGGAGAGATCACAACAGAAAACACAGAAATACAAAGGATCATAAGAGACTACTACAACAATTATATGCCAATAAAATGGACAACGTGGAAGAAATGGACAAATTCTTAGAAAAGTACAACTTTCCAAAACTGGACCAGGGAAGAAATAGAAAATCTTAACAGACCCATCACAAGCACGGAAATGGAAACTGTAACCAAAAATCTTCCAGCCAACAAAAGCCCAGGTCCAGACGGCTTCACAGCTGAATTCTACCAAAAATTTAGAGAAGAGCTAACACCTATCCTGCTCAAACTTTTCCAGAAAATTGCAGAGGAAGGTAAACTTCCAAACTCATTCTATGAGGCCACCATCAGCCTAATACCAAAACCTGACAAAGATCCCACAAAAAAAGAAAACTACAGGCCAATATCACTGATGACATAGATGCAAAAATCCTTAACAAAATTCTAGCAATCAGAATCCAACAACACATTAAAAAGATCATACACCATGACCAAGTGGGCTTTATCCCAGGGATGCAAGGATTCTTCAATATCCGCAAATCAATCAATGTAATACACCACCTTAACAAATTGAAAAATAAAAACCATATGATTTTCTCAATAGATGCAGAGAAAGCCTTTGACAAAATTCAACATCCATTTATGATAAAAAATCTCCAGAAAGCAGGAATAGAAGGAATATACCTCAACATAATAAAAGCTATATATGACAAACCCACAGCAAACATTATCCTCAATGGTGAAAAATTGAAAGCATTTCCTCTAAAGTCAGGAACAAGACAAGGGTGCCCACTTTCACCATTACTATTCAACATAGCTTTGGAAGTTTTGGCCACAGCAATCAGAGCAGAAAAAGAAACAAAAGGAATCCAAATTGGAAAAGAAGAAGTAAAACTCTCACTGTTTGCAGATGACATGATCCTCTACATAGAAAACCCTAAAGACTCCACCAGAAAATTACTAGAACTAGCCAATGACTACAGTAAAGTTGCAGGATATAAAATCAACACACAGAAATCCCTTGAATTCCTATACACTAATAATGAGAAAACAGAAAGAGAAATTAAGGAAACAATTTCATTCACCATTGCAACGGAAAGAATAAAATACTTAGGAATATACCTACCTAAAGAAACTAAAGACCTATATATAGAAAACTATAAAACACTGGTGAAAGAAATCAAAGAGGACACTAATAGGTGGAGAAATATACCATGTTCATGGATTGGAAGAATCAATATAGTGAAAATGAGTATACTACCCAAGGCAATTTATAGATTCAATGCAATCCCTATCAAGCTACCAACAGTATTCTTCACAGAGCTAGAACAAATAATTTCACAATTTGTATGGAAATACAAAAAACCTCGAATAGCCAAAGCGATCTTGAGAAAGAAGAATGGAACTGGAGGAATCAACCTACCTGATTTCAGGCTCCGCTACAAAGCCACAGTTATCAAGACAGTATGGTACTGGCACAAAGACAGAAATATAGATTAGTGGAACGAAATAGAAAGCCCAGAGATAAATCCACACACATATGGACACCTTATCTTTGACAAAGGAGGCAAAAATATACAATGGATTAAAGACAATCTCTTTAACAAGTGGTGCTGGGAAATCTGGTCAACCACTTGTAAAAGAATGAAACTAGAACACTTTCTAACACAATACACAAAAATAAACTCAAAATGGATTAAAGATCTAAACGTAAGACCAGAAACTATAAAACTCCTAGGGGAGAACATAGGCAAAACACTCTCTGAAATACATCACAGCAGGATCCTCTATGACCCACCTCCCAGAATATTGGAAATAAAAACAAAAATAAACAAATGGGGCCTAATTAACCTTAAAAGCTTCTGCACATCAAAGCAAACTATTAGCAAGGTGAAAAGACAGCCTTCGGAATGGGAGAAAATAATAGGAAATGAAGCAACTGACAAACAACTAATCTCAAAAATATACAAGCAACACCTACAGCTCAACTCCAGAAAAATAGATGACCCAATCAAAAAATGGGCCAAAGAACTAAATAGACGTTTCTCCAAAGAAGACATACAGATGGCTAACAAACACATGAAAAGATGCTCAAAATCACTCATTATCATAGAAATGCAAATCAAAACCACTATGAGGTACCATTTCACGCCAGTCAGAATGGCTGCAATCCAAAAGTCTACAAATAATAAATGCTGGAGAGGGTGTGGAGAAAAGGGAACCCTCTTACACTGTTGGTGGGAATGCAAACTAGTACAGTCACTATGGAGAACAGTGTGGAGATTCCTTAAACAACTGGAAATAGAACTGCCTTATGATCCAGCAATCCCACTGATGGGCATACACACTGAGGAAACCAGAAGGGAAAGAGACACGTGTACCCCAATGTTCATCGCAGCACTGTTTCTAATAGCCAGGACATGGAAGCAACCTAGATGTCCATCAGCAGATGAATGGATAAGAAAGCTGTGGTACATATACACAATGGAGTATTACTCCGCCATTAAAAAGAATAGAATGAATCAGTTCTAATGAGGTGGATGAAACTGCAGCCTATTATACAGAGTGAAGTAAGCCAGAAAGAAAAACACCAATACAGTATACTAACGCATATATATGGAACTTTGAAAGACGGTAACAATAACCCTGAGTACGAGACAGCAAAAGAGACACTGATGTATAGAAGAGTCTTATGGACTCTGTGGGAGAGGGAGAAGGTGGGAAGATTTGGGAGAATGGCATTGAAATATGTAAAATATCATGTATGAAAAGATTTGCCAGTCCAGGTTTGATGCATGACACTGGATGCTTGGGGCTAGTGCACTGGGACGACCCAGAGGGATGCTATGGGGGGGAGGAGGGAGGAGGGTTCAGGATGGGGAGCACATGTATACCTGAGGCGGATTCATTTTGATATTTGGAAAAACTAATACAATTATGTAAAGTTTAAAAATAAAATAAAATTAAAAAAAAATCCACAGGAGGCTTGACTCCCTTTAGGCCACTCAGTGGTCTCCAAGAAATACCCGTCGGGACTCGAGAGCAGAGCAGAGTCCTTTTCTTCCTCTCGAGATAAGGCCTGACTCCTCGGGTGCGTCTAAAATGCAACCCCGAGATCTCTGTCGCCCCTGGAGAGGAACATTAGGTCCCGGACACAAGCTTAGATGAGGTCTCTTTTGCCCTGAAGTGACTCGAGAGCAATCCCTAGCTCTCTCTCGCAACTCTAATGGAAGATTGGACTTCCCTGGGCCAACACAAGAGGAAGCCTGAATTCCCCATCATAACTCAAGAATCCCGCCGAAACTCGAGAAAAACCACATGGTTACCCCGTCATCGCAAGATGAGGCCCTTGCCCGCTACAGCGTCTAAAGAGAAGTCCCAGGTTTCTTCTTGAAGTGTTTTCACACTTCAAGTGTGAAAACTTGGCACCCTTGATGCAATTACAAAAGTTCCCCAACACCCTGGTCTCTCTCGAGGGGAACACCGAGGTTCCCGGTACGACTTCATCTGAGGCACTTCTCCCCTCCTGATTGCGACTGGAGGGTCGACTCCCGTGCTTTGTCTGGAAGGGGTTCCCAACCTTCCCGGCGCACCTCAGGATGAGGCCGGACTAACGAGAATATTTGAGACGTAGCTTCATGGGTGGTAACACATGCTGAAAGACCCCGATTCCCCGGTCCGCTCTTGATAAGAACCCGATGCCCGGACACCTCTTCAAAGGCAACCCTGTGGAAGAAGGCACAACACGAAGGGGCACTGACACCCTCGTGCATCGTCCGGAAAAACCCGCAGATTCCAAACACAGTTCGACAAGTTGCCTGTCACCCCATGAATAACTCGAGAGGCAAGCGGAGTTCCATTCCTCCTTACAAGACGAGGCCTGACTCTCCTGTCCCAACTCTGCAGGGACCCTGCGATCAGAGTCAGAAATGGAGATGAACCTTGAGGTTCCTGCCTCCACTCGAGATGAGGCCCTCTTCTATTGCACCAAACCCAGTGGAGTCCCGAGAGGGCCCTCCCAACTCCAGGGTATCCCTGACTTCTCAGAGGCACACTGAGAAGCTCCCTGAGGCCACCGGCACTAGTCGAGGGAACCCAGGGTTTACTGCCGTGACCCAAGAAACACCTTGAAAGTCCTTCTTTAACGGTTCTTGAGGCCCGATACACCTTCCATGACTCCAGAGCAATGACGCGCTCCCCCTCGCAATGCGCATGGAGACCTGACTTCCCAAGCGCCACATGAGAGGCTCCCTGAGCTCCCCGTAGTACCTCATGAGAAACCCCACACTGGCGCTGCAGCTCGAGAAAACCCACGAGACGCCCCCTTCATCGCGAGATGATGGCCTTCTTTTCCTGCATGGCCTGGAGAGCAATCCCGAGTCCTCTCTCCAAACTCCACAGGAGGCTTGACTCCCTTTAGGCCACTCAGTGGGCTCCAAGAGATACCCGTCGCAACTCGAGAGGAGAGCGGAGTCATTCGCTTCCCCTCGAGACAAGGACTGACTCCCCGGGTGCATCAGGAAAGCAACCCCGAGATCCCTGTCCCCCCTGGAGACGAACATTATGTCCTGGACACAAGCCTAGATAAGGTCTCTTTTGCCCTGCAGTAACTCAAGCGCAATCCCTAGCTCTCCCTCGCAACTCGAATGGAAGACTGGACTTCCCTGAGCCAACACAAGAGGAAGCCTGAATTTCCTGACCTAACTCGAGAATCCCGCCACAACTCGAGAAAAACGACGTGGTTAACCCGTCACCACAAGATGAGGCCCTTGCCAGCTACAGCGTCTCAAGAGAAGTCTCACGTTCCGTCTTGAAGTTTGAAACGGTACTTAGAACCTTTGATGTGACTCCAAAAGTTCCCCGACATCCCAGTTTTACTCGAGGGGAACATCGAGGTTCCCGGCACCACTTCATCTGAGCCCCTTCTCCCCTCCTGATCGGGACAAGAGGGTCGATTCACTTGCTTTGTCTGAAAGGGTTACCGACCTTCCTGGTGCACCTCAGGTTGAGGTCCGTCTCAAGAAGAAATTCGAGACGTAGGCTTGTGGGTAGTGCCACATGCCGAAAGACCCTGATTTCCTGGTCTGCTCTTGATAAGAACCTGAAGGCTGGATACCTCTTCGAAGGCAACCCTGTGTATGAAGGCAAAAAACAAAGGGGAACTGACACCTCCATGCATCGTCCAGATAAAACCGCAGGTTCCACACACAGCTCGACAAGTGGCCTGTTATCTGGTGAACAACTCGAGAGTCCAGTGGAGTTCCATTCCTCCACACAAGACGAGGCCTGACTCTCCTGTCCTAACTCTGTAGGGACTCTGTGTTCAGAGTCAGAAATGGAGAGCAACCTTGAGGTTCCTGCTTCAAATCGAGATGAGGCCCTCTTCTGACAAGGTCCAGCCTCGGCTGGTCCAGGGTTTTCGAAGGGGAGACAGAGTAGGCGACCTATTGATTTATTTATCAAAGATATAAAGAGTAATAGAATGAGGATAGCTCAGTAGGAAAATTTAGTGGAGAAAAGAAGCTGAGTAGCTTGGTTTATGCGGAAAATCAGTATAACCCGTGACACCAGGTTAGCTCTTACCACAGAGGCCGCAGTCTCCCTCTCGAAGAGCGAAAAGTGCCCCACCTTAGACATCTTCTTAAATGGTCTTCGAAGCCCAGGCAAATAAATGGTCGCAGAGGATATCCGCGCTCCAGATGGACACTCATCTGAAAATTGAGGGGAAGAATGACATTAGGAGACTAAGCGTTGGCAATCAAGGCCTGTAGCTTTAGTTTCAACAGGGGTTTTTATACCCTAAGTTACACATAGAGGATAATGGGGATGCAAAGTCAGCAGCCTTTGATCCTTATCAAAAACCAGGGTTTCTTTCCTGCAAATGTATCATATACAAATGGTTTAGGTGATTTACATCATCTTCTAGCCAGAAGACCTATTAACATTTTATGACTCTTGACAAAGACTTATCAACCGTAAGACTTATTTTCTCTAAGAGTAATTATTTTAAGGTTTGGCCCCATCTTTTGAAGATAAAATTGCATTCCTATAGGGCAGATATGTAATGGGTTTACAACAAAGGAAAGAATTTATTACCTTAAGGGTCTAAAGTTAGTAACACCAAGGCCACTACTTATTTCTTCTACATACCAACTATATTAATTAATACACATTCAATTATACAATTCAGGGGATGTGGAAACTTGGCAACAAGCATTGGTTCATCAATGAAATCTTTTACTAGTTTTATTCTGACAGTTTCTAACTCTCTGAGAGGCTCTAAGCTATTTGAATATCTTAAACTTCCCGTGCCTCTCGAGGCTTGGAGACTGTAAACAATTGTATGCATTGCTGTAGGAGTCCGGGTAAACTTGTCAGGCGAGTTAGAGAGCCATCTGACGTGTTTGGATTTAAACACTCCTAATTGCCCAGGAACTTTATTAATTGGAGCTGTAAGTTAGCTCTTTGACAGAAAGAGTGAGATGGTGGTGGGGGACAGCCCCCAGTAAAGTCAGAGGTGAGAGCACAAAGCAATAAAGTAGGCAGACACTGGTTTTGGGGGGTAGATGCTCAAGAATATCCGGGAGGACTCCCGAGGCTCGATCCCGCCTTTGTGTATGCCCAGCCTCCTTCCTCATGACCTTTGTCACGAGTGGAATGTCTCTCGCCGGCTCCCGGCATCTCCCCATTTTTTATTTCTTAAAACAGCCAGATGTAGCTCAGTCGCGAGCCTCTGAATACTCTGCCGAAGAATCCTGAAAATACAAGGAAGAATGATTATGAGAAGCAGAATTAAAGCAGCCACCGCAGCATAGCTAAAGACATTAGACAGAATATTCTTTCCTGAGATGTAGTTAGGGAAAGTATGGAAGAAATCATTTGCTGTTCCAGCAGCAGTAAAATCTAATCGGGAGTGCTCCATGGTTGCTATTTGATAGTGAAGTTTCCCTACGTCTCAACCAATGTCAGAGCTGTTCCAGATACCTGAAATATGGTTTTTAATCTTTTCCCATTCAAAATCTGTCTCATTTACTTTCAGGGGTGTTCCACATATCCACCGATAGTCAGCATGACAAGACAATGCCATTTTCACCTTTAAAGCCTGCAATTCAGTCCCAATATGTATTACTGCTTCCTCTAGGGCGTCTACCCTCATTTCTAATTTTCTCTCTATAGCTTCCTGTGTTGCCAATGTTAAAGAAACATTTTTGGACATAGAATCAACATATTGAGCAGTATGTACTTGTTGAGTCAATGATATTGCTGCCACAGTAACAGAAGTGATTGCACTTATCAAAGCTGCTGTTCCCAAGATAAGTAAGCCCACAAACCGTCGTGTTTGCATTAAATCCTGTAGTTGTTGTAATACAGCAAGACCATAATTCAATAAGTGGTTACATCATAAGATAAGGTGGATGTTGTAGCATTACAAAGGAGCAAACATTATATTGAGGGTTTAAACAAGATGAACCAGGGAGCAGCTGTAGGCGTCAGCCCGGGGGAGCAGTGTCCCCAGCATCAGGAGGCAGAACGCGAGCGGCAGGCTGTGGGCCAAGGCGCCTATGGTGGGCGGAGGGGCAGGGTTCGTGGTTTAGGGCTAGCCGCCACTGCTTGGGCTCAGGGCGGTCCCCTCTCGCCGGTGGGGCCACGCTGGTCTGGACAGCACTCCGCGGGTGCGCTTTCCTCTCTGGCCCTCACTCGCTGCACAGACTTCTTTGCTCTAGGTCACGGGGTGCAGCGAGGTGGGTGCGAGGCGCTGCTGGTGGCACGGAGGCGAGAGCTGGCTGGGGGAGGGGGAGCGAGCGAGTGCGCGCGCCGCGAACCTGGTCTTTGGGGAATGTGACATGACGAATTTGTCTGAGATCCAAACCGGAGAATCTGCATTCTGTAGAAATATACAAGCATACCCTCTCCCACAAGTTAGCAACACATCTGGCCTTTTTCACTCTCCCGTAAGGAGGCCTTTTTACTTGACCAGGGGCCGAGTCGTAGCCTGTAATTCAGGCATCTAGTGTCTCATCATTGTAGTCTGCCCCTGTGTGTTTACGTTTAAGTGATTAATTACAATTGGAACATAACTTCACTATTTGTCCAGCTGTTTCCCTATGGATATGTTAATTTAGGTCTAATGTTTAGTTTAGGTCTCTGTATAAATTTAAGTAATAAATGTATAACCTCCTTATCTCATTTTGGTATACAGGTATACAGATATACCTAAATGCAAAATGCATTTATATATGTATTTATATATGGCAACAAGTATAAAGTTATTGACATATAATATATATAAATCAATATACTTGAATTAATCTTTATAATTAATATATTAATTAATATATATTACAACAATACAACACATACACAGCTAATACCAACCAACACAAACCAATATACTGTAATAATACATGTCACACATTTATAATTATACAGTATATAGAACATTTATCATCACAGCACATCAATCCATACCAATTAATATCAGCCACACACACATTATATTCTGCCATATATATTTAATTATACAGTATATATATATGTGTGTGTATATAGTATACATATTAATTTATATACAAATTAATTAAGTATAGATCTATAAATACAATTAGGTATACCTTTATTATATTTTATTTATACCCATACCTAATTAGGCAAACTGTAATTAGGCAAATACATTTATATTATGTATTTATAACAATATATAAAGTATTGTTAAATGTACCACCTGTACAGCATCTCCACCCCACATACCACTTTCTCTAATCCCACCAACTCATTTTCAGTATTATGTGTTGGCCAGGAGCTGGGCCAGTCTTTCCCAGCAATGTTAAGAGACGTCTGTTCCTGTGTCTAATAGCCCTGGCGTTTTATTCTCTTGAATTAAAAGATCTTTTAAAGGCCTTGGAACTGTGATTTCCTGCACCCAAAAGGCTAGATCACTAGATCCAAATGTTTTGTGGCTCTTAGATTGAGAAGTCAAGTTTTTCCTTGTCTGATAGTAAGGTAAAAGTAAAAGCTGTGTTACTCTTTGACCTTTATTAATTTGTACAGTTTTGATAGGCAGTGAGATCAAGACTTTAATTTCTCAATATCATCAGAATCTACTACACCATGCACCAGCGAAATTTCTTTTCTTTCTTTTTTTTTTTATTTAATTTTTTTTTAAAAGAAAGTGAGCTACGCCCCAGGACAAATCTTACAATGTCCTCAGATAGGGGGCCAGCCACTCCGGTTGGAATTGGAGTAAGTGGCACATCAGGGGTTAATATTGTTATTAAATCTCCTTGCCTTTTCGCTTTTCTTCTAGCCTGGGTGAGACCCCCCTGAGGGAGTTTTCTCCAAGGAGCACGCTCTGAATATTGTGTACTAAAAGCTCCTTTGTTTAAAAAACTTTTTATCTTCCTCAGTCTTAGGCAACACTTTGGGAGGCTTTGGGGGCAAAGTGGGGAACTCCTGGGTCCTGGGAGGCACAATCGAAGGCGGTGGTGGTCTCCTTAATTCAGAAAGTGGTGGATAAGTTTTTTAAAGGTTTGTGCAGAGGGGGAGGGAGCTCGCCAGGGCTCTCGGCCACAGCGTCCTGTAAGCCCTCTCCTTCCTCGGGAGGTAGACCACTTTCTCCCTCCTTTTTTTTTTTTCAATGGCAGAAAATATGATCTGTGCAGTAAATGGAGACTCACCACCATCCACCTCTATAGCCTCCCCCATAGGCTATTTAACAGCCTCGTGACGGAGGTCCAGGACATTTCTAATCATATTCCACAGTCAATAAATATTTGTCTATTCTTAGATGCAGAGAAATCCATTTTTAATTTTTTTTTTATTTTTAGAGAATATTTTTATTTATTTTGTAACCTCTTTACCCTGGCTAAACTTCAGAGGGGACTAGAAAAGAAGCCTCAAGGTGAGAATCGAGTTCATCCTTGGGACTAGAGAAAATCCTTCTCCGGGAAACTCCTAGCGGTGGCCCTTTACCCCGACATGGAGGAGGAGGCATAGGGGGATGGGAGCGTCCCGAAGTTTTCCTCTTCTGTTCCGGAGATCCTTTAACTGTTTGGTAACTAAATCTTACGAACTGTCTGATCGGGGATGTTTCCCTCAACCTCCTAGGAGCGGATGGTCTGATTAGGGATGTTTTCTTAAACTTTTAGGAGCATCTTTAGCTTAAAAAAAAAAAAAAACAACAACAATCCTCATCAGAATGGCATCGAGCTGCTGTTTCCTCTAAACCTTTTTCAAATTGAGGGGAGAGCTGATCTTTCTTTTCATCCCTATCTTTTACATGCTCATTGGCAGTCATAGCGGCTAGCCATTCATTTAGCTGTCGATAGCTAGGTATAGCCTCTTCATTTTCACTTTTCTTTATAACAGGTACCTTTTCAGATTTGCTTTTTTGTTTAACAGGTACTTTTCCAACTTTACTTTCCTCTTTAACAGGTACCTTTTCAAATTCATGAGCTGGATCTAAAACATCTCTAGTCATATTCCACAGAGGAAAGGTGTAAGTAGGGATTTTTTCCAAACCTTGCTGAGCACAATAAGCTCTTAGCTGTTTTCCTAGTTTTTTCAAGATATCTAGGTTAACAGTGCCTTGTTGTAGAAACCAAGGGCAGTGGTCTTGTACAAATGTAAAAAAATGATTGAATGGAAGATGTTTTAACCTTGATTCTTCTTTTACTTAATAACTGTAAAATTACTCCTATAAAGAGCTGTCTTTCATTTGATTCAGTGTTGCCCATGTCAGAAAATTAAGGATAGTAAAAGATTTTGCTTTTAGCTATCTAAAGATTAGGCCCTTTTTGTCAGCCTTTTTAGAAACCGTTTTTTCTCTCTAACTCTTCAACACTTCCCACTCCTCTCGCCCTGTCTATTCTACAGGGGGATCTGCAGCCCCCTAAGTGGGATCCTATCTGTCACGAAAACTGAACACTGGGGGAATGGGGTTGGGGATTTACCTTCGAAATGCCTGTCTCGGGCGCCACCTGCAGAGGTCCAGCCCCAGCTGATCCAGGGTACTTGAAGGGAAGATGGAGTAGGCGACCTATTTATATATTTATTTATTCATCAAAGATATAAAGAGTAATAGAATGAGGATAGCTCAGTAGGAAAATTCAGTGGAGAAAAGCAGCTGAGTAGCTTGGTTTACACGGAAAATCAATATAACCCATGACACCAGGTTAGCTCTGACCACGGAGGCTGCAAGTACCCTCTAGAATAGAGGAAGTTGCCCCACCTTAGACACCTTATCGAGTAGGTCTTCGAAGCCCAGGCAAATAAATGGTCGCAGAGGATATCCGCGCTCCAGATGGACACTCATCTGAAAATTGAGGGGAATAATGACATGGGGAGACCAAGCGTTGGCGAGCAAGGCCCGTAACTTTATTTTCAACACAGGTTTTAATACCCTAAGTTACACATAGAGGATAATAGGGGATGCAAAGTCAGCAGTCTTTAATCCTTATCAAAAACCAGGGTTTCTTTTCTGCAGATTTATCGTATTAAAATGGTTTAGATGATTTACATCATCTTCTGGCCAGAAGACCTATTAACATTTTATGACTCTTGACAAAGACTTATCAACCATAAGAGTTATTTTCTCTAAGAGTAATTGTTTAAGGTTTGGCGCCATCTTGCGAAGATAAAATTGCATTCCTATAGGGAGGATGTGTAATGGGTTTACAACAAAGAAAAGAATTTATTACCTTAAGGGTCTAAAGTTACTAACATCAAGGCCAGTACTTATTTTTTCTACATACCAACTATATTAATTAGCACACATTCAAGGATACAATTCAGGGGATGTGGAAACTTGGCAAAAAGGATTGGTTCATCAATGAAATCTTTTACTAGTTTTATTCTGACAGTTTCTAACTCTCTGAGAGGCTCTAAGCTATTTGAATATCTTAAACTTCCCGTGCGTCTCGAGGCTGGGAGACTGTACACAATCGTATGCATAGCTGTAGGAGACCGGGTAAACTTGTCAGGCGAGTTAGAAAACCATCTGAGGGGTTTGGATTTAAACACTACTAATTGCCCAGGAACATTATTAGTTGGAGCTGTAAGTTAGCTCTTTGACAGAGAGAGTGAGATGGTGGTAGGGGACATCCCCAGTAATGTCAGAGGTGAGAGAACAAAGCCATAAAAAAGGCAGACTTTGGTTTTTGTGGGTAGATGCTCAAGAATATACGGGGGAACTCCCGGAGGCTCGATCCCGCCTTTGCGTATGCCGAGACTCTTTCCTCATGACATTTGTCACGAGTGGAATGTCTCTCGCTGGCTCCTGGCAATCTTCCATTGCACCAAACGCAGTGGAGTCCCGAGAGGCCCCTCCCAACACCACAGTATCAGTGTCTTCTCAGAGGCACCCTGAGCAACTCCCTGAGGTCACCGGCACAAGTCGAGGGAACACAGGGTCTCCTGTCGCAACCCGAGAAAGACCTCAAGAGTCCGTCTTCAACGCGTCTTGAGGCCGGATTCCCCTACCATGACTCGAGAGCAATGACACGCTCCCCTCGCCATGCGCATGGACACCTGACTTCACTGGCGCCACATGAGAGGCTCCCTGAGCTCCCCGTCATACCTCGTGAGAAACCCCACACTGGTGCCGCAGCTCGGGAAAACCCACGAGACGCCACCGTCATCGCGAGATTGGGGACTTCTTTTCCTGCCTGACCTGGAGAGCAATCCCTGGTCCTTTCTCCAAACTTCACAGGAGGCTTTACTCCCTTTAGGCCACTCAATGGGCTCCAAGAGATACCAGTCGCGACTTGAGAGGAGAGCAGAGTACTTTGTTTCCCCTCGAGATGAGGCCTTACCTCGGGTGAGTCTGGAATGCAACCCCGAGATCCCTGTTGCCCCTGGAGAGGAACATTATGTCCTGGACAAAAGCCTAGATGAGGTCTATTTTGCCCTACAGTGACTCGAGAGCAACACCCATCTCTCCCTCGCAATTCGAATGGAAGATTGGTCTTCACTGGGCCAACACAAGAGGAAGTCTGAATTTCCCGTTGTAACTCGAGAATCCCGCCGCAACTCTTAAAAACCACGTGGTTCCCCATTCATCGCAATATGAGGCCTTTGCCCGCTACAGAGTCTCAAGAGAAGTCCCATGTTTCGTCATAAAGTTCGAAATGCTACTTGGCACCCTTGATGCGACCCCAAAAGTTCCCCAATATACCGGTCTCACTCCAAGGGAACACCGAAGTTCCTGGCACCACTTCATTTGAGCCCCTTCTCCGCTCCTGATCACGGCAGGAAGGTCGATCCCCCTGCTTTGTCTAGAAGGGGTTCCCGACCTTCATGGCGCACCTCAGGATGAGACCAGTCTCACGAAGAAATTCGAGAAATAGCCTCGTGTTGGTGCCACGTGCCGAAAGACCACGATTTCTCGGTCTTGCTCTTGATAAGAACCCGATGCCCGCACACCTCTTCTAAGGCAACCCTGTGGATGAAGGCACTACACGAGGGGGCACTGGCAACCCTGTTCATCATCCGGAAAATCCCACAGGATCCACATACAGCTCCACAACTGGCCTGTCACCCCTTAAACAATGAGAGAGGCAAGCGGAGTTCCCTTCCTCAGACAAGACGAGGCCTGAGAATCCAATCCCAACTCTGCAGGCACGCTTCGATCTGAGTCAGAAATGGAGAGGAAACCTGAGGTTCCTGCCTCAACCCGAGATGAGGCCCTCTTCCATTAAAACAAACCCAGTGGAGTCCCGAGAGGCCACTCCCATCTCCACAGTATCCCTGACTTCTCATAGGCATTCTGATAAGCTCCTTGAGGCCACCGGGAAACGTCGAGGGAAATAAGGGTTTCCTGCCACAATCGAAGAAAGACCTCGAGAGTCCTTCATCAATGCGTCTTGAGGTCAGATTCCCCTACCATGGCTCGAGAGCAATAACGCGCTCCCCCTCGCCATGCACATGGAGACCTGACTTCCCTGGCGCCACATGAGAGGCTCCCTGAGCTCCCTGACGTACATCGTGTGAAACCCCACACTGGCGCCGCAGCTCGAGAAAACCCACAAGACCCCTCCGTCATCGCGAGATGAGGGCCATCTTTTCCTGCATGGCCTGGAGAGCAGTCCCAAGTCCTCTCTCCAAACTTCACAGGAGGCTTGACTCCCTTTAGGCCACAAAGTGGGCTCCAAGAGGTGCCCGTCGCGACTCAAAAGGAGAGCAGAGTCCTTTGCTTCCCTTCGACACGAGGCCTGACTCCCTGGGTGAGTCTGGAATGCAAACCTGAGATCCCTGTGGCCCTTGGAGAGGAACATTAGGTCCTGGACACAAGCCTAGATGAGGTCTCCTTTGCCCTGCAGTGACTCGAGTGCAACCCCCAGCTCTCGCTTGTAACTCGAATGGATGATTGGACTTCCCTTGCCCAACACAAGAGGAAGCCTGAAATCCCCGTCGTAACTCGAGAATCCCGCCGCAACTCGAGAAAAACCACGTGGCTCCCCCGTCATCGCAAGATGAGGCCCTTGGCCGCTACAGCGTATCAAGAGAAGTCCCACGTTCCATCCTGAAGTACAAAACGGTACTTGGCACCCTTGATGCGACCCCCAAAGTTCCCTGACATACCGGTCTCACTTGAGGGAAACACCAAAGTTTACGGCACCACTTCCTGTGAGCCCCTTCACCCCTCCTGATCGCAACAGGAGGGTCGACTCCCATGCTTTGTCTGCAAGGGGTTCCCGACGTTCCCCGCGAACCTCCGGATGAGGCTGGTCTCATGAGGAAATTCGAAAAGTAGCCTCATGGTTGGTGCCACATGCTGAAAGATCCCGAATTCCCGGTCCACTCTAGATAAGAACCTGACGCCCGGACATCTCTTCGAAGGCAACCCTGTGGATGAAGGCACAACACGAAGGGAAAATGACATCCCCATGCATCGTCTGGAAAAACCCGCCGATTCCACTCACAGCTCCAAATGTGGACTGTCACCCCGTGAACAACTCGAGAGGCAAGTGAAGTTGCATTCCTTCACACAAGACGAGGCCTTACCCTCCTGGCCCAACTCTTCAGGGACCCTGCGATCGGAGTCAGAAATGGAGAGGAACCCTGAGGTTCCTGCCTCAACTAGAGAAGAGGCCCTCTTCCATTGAACCAAACTCAGTGGTGTCCCGAGAGGCCCCTCCCAACACCACAGTATCCCTGAATTCTCAGAGGCTCCCTGAGAAGCTACCTGAGGTCACTGGCACAAGTCGAGGGAACCCAGAGTTTCCTGAAGTAACCCAAGAAAGACTTGGAGAGTCCTTTTTCAACGTCTCTTGATGCCCGATTCCCCTACCAAGACTCCAGAGCAAGGACGCGCTCCCCTTGCCACAAGCAGGAAAACTGACTTCCCTAGTACCACACAAGAGGCTCCCTGAGTACCCCATCGTACCTCGTGAGAAAACACACAGTGGCGCCGCAGTTCGAGAAAAACCACAAGATGCCCCCGTCAAGGAGAGATGGGGGCCTTCTTTTCCTGCCTGACCTGGAGAGCAATCCCTTGTCCTCTCTCCAAACTTCACAGGAGGATTGACTCCCTTTAGGCCACTCAGTTGGGTCCAAGAAATACCCGGTGCGACTCGAAAGGAGAGCGGAGTCCTTTGCTTCCCTCGAGACGAGGCCTGACTCCCCGGGTGAGTTTGGAATGCAACCCCGAGATCCCTGTCGCCCCTGGAGTGGAACATTATGTCCTAGACACAAGCCTAGATGAGGTCTATTTTGCCCTACAGTGACTCGAGAGCAACCTCCATCTCTCCCTCACAATTTGAATGGAAGATTGGTCTTCCCAAGGTCAACACAAGAGGAAGTCTGAATTTCCCATCGTAATTCGAGAATTCAGCCTCAAGTCTTAAAAACCATGTGGTTCCCCCTTCATTGCAATATGAGGCCCTTGCCAGCTAGAGTCTCAAGAGAAGTCCCACGTTCCATCTTAAAGTTCGAAATGCTACTTGGCACCCTTGATGCGACCCCAAAGTTCCCCAACATAACGGTCTCACTCCAGGGGAAGACCGAAATTCCCGGCGTCTCCAGGGAAGTCCCATGTTCCGTCCTTAAGTGTGAAACGGTACTTGACACCCTTGATGAGACCGCAAAATTTCGCTGACACGCTGGGTGCCTCGAGGGGAACACCGAGGGTCCCGGCACCACTTCATCTGAGCCCCTTCTCCCCTCCTGATCGCGACAGGAGACTCGATTCCCCTGCTTTCTCTGGAAGGGGTTCCCGGCCTTCCTGGTGCACCTCAGGATGAGGCCGGTCTCAGGAGGAAATTCGAGACTAGCCATGTGTGAGGTGCCACGTGCCGAACGACCCCGATTTTCCGGTCCGCTCTTGATAAGAACCCGATGCCCGGACACCTCTTCGAAGGCAACCCTGTGAGTGAAGGCACAACACGAAGGGGCACTGACACCCCCGTGCATCATCCGGAAAAACCCGCAGGGTCTACACACAGCTCGACAAGGGGCCTGAGACTCCCGGAACAACTCGAGAGGCAACCAGAATTCCATTCCTCAGACAAGACGAGGCATGACTCTCCTGTCCCAACACTGCAGGGACCGTGCAGTCGGTGTCAGAATCGGAGAGGAAGCCTGAGGTTCCTGCCTCCCCTCGAGATGAGGCCCTCTTCCATTGCGCCGAACCCAGCAGAGTCCCGAGAGGCCCTGCCAACTCCACAGCATCCCTCACCTCTCAGAGTCACCATGGGAAGTTCCCTATAGTCCCCTGCAGAAGTCGAGGGAAACGAGGGTTTCCCGCCGCCACCCGAGAAAGACCTCGAGAGTCCTTCTTCAACGCCTCTTGAGGACCTAGTCACTTCCCATGACTTGAGAGTGATGACCAGCTCCCCCTCGCCATGCGCATGGAGACATGAGTTCCCTGGCACCGCACGAGAGGCTCCCTGAGGTCCTCGTCGTGCCTCGTGAGAAAACCCCCATGGGCGCAGCAGCCTGAGGAAACCCATGAGACGCCCCCGTCATCGCTAGATGAGGGCCTTCTTTTCCTGCCTGTCCTGGAGAGCAATCCCGAGTCCTCTCTCCAAACTGAAGAGGAGGCTCGACACCCTTGAGTCCACTCATTGGGCTCCAAGAGATCCGTGTCGCGACTTGAGAGGAAAGCGGAGTCCTCTGCTTCCCCTCGAGGCGAGGCCTGACTCCCTGAGGGAGTCTGGAATGGTAACCCGAGATCCCTGTCTTCCCTTGAGAGGAATATTAGGTCCTGGACACACGCCTCGATGAGGTCTCTTTGGCCCTGTAGTGACTCGAGCAGAACCCCCAGCTTTCCCTCGCAACTCCAGGGGAAGATTGGGCTTCCCAGGGCCAACCCAAGAGGAAGCCTGAAATCCCCGTCGTTTTCGAGAATCCAGACTCAACTCGAGAAAAACGACGTGGTTCCAACGTCTTCACAGAATGAGGCCCTTGCCCGCTACAGCGTCCCCAGGGAAGTCACATGTTCCGTCCTGAAGTGGGAAACGGTACTTGGCTCCCTTGTTGCGACCCCTAAAGTTCCCTGAAATGCCGGGTTCCCTCGAGTGGAACACCTAGAGTCCCGGCCCCACTTCATCTGAGCCCCATCTCCCCACCTGATCACGACAGGAGAGTCGATTCCCCTTCTTTGTGTGGAAGGTGTTCCCGGCCTTCCCGGCGCACCTCAGGATGATGCTGGTCTCACGAGGAAATTCGAGATGAGCCACGTTGGTGCTGCCACATGCCGAACGACCCCGATTTCCTGGTCCGCTCTTGAAATGAACCCGATGCCCGGACACCTCTTTGAAGGCAACCCTGTGGGGGAAGGCACAAAATGAAGGGGCAATGACACCCCTGTGCATCTTCTGGAAACACCCGCAGGTTCCACACACAGCTCGACAAGGGGCCTGAAACCCACTGAACGACTCAAGAGGCAAGCAGAGTTCCATTACTCAGACAAGACGAGGCCTGACTCTCCTGTCCCAACCATGCAGGGACCCTGCGGTCGGAGTCAGAAATGGAGAGGAAGCCTGAGGTTCCTGCCTCCAATCGAGATGAGGCCCTCTTTCATTTCGTCAAACCTAGTCGAGTCCCGAGAGGCCCCTCTAACTCCTCAGTATCCCTCACCTCTCAGAGGCACCTGGGAAGTTCCCTAAGGTCCCCGGTAGAGGTCGAGGGAAATAAGTGTTTCCCGCCCCTACCCAAGAAAGACCTCGAGAGTCCTTCTAAAATGCGTCTTGAGGCCCTAGTCCCTCCCATGACTCCAGAGCAATGACGCGATCTGCCTGGCCACACGCATGGAGGCCTGACTTCTCTGGCGCCGCACGAGAGGCTCCCTGAGCTCCCCATCATATCTCGTGAGAAACCCCACACTGACGCCGCAGCTCGAGAAAACCCATGAGATGCTCCCGTCATCAAGAGAGGAGGGCCATCTTTAACTGAATGGTATGCAGATCAAGCGTGAACCTTCTGTCCAAGCTACACAGGACGCTTGACTCCCTTTAGGCCACTCATTGGGCTCCAAGAGTTACACGTCGTGACTCGAGAGGATAGTGGAGTCCTTTGCTTCCACTCGAGACGAGGCGTGACCCACCAGGTGAGACTGGAATGCAACCCCGATATCCCTGTTGCCCCTGGAGAGGAACACTACTTCCTGGACCCAAGCCTAGATGAGGACTCTTTGCCCTGAAGTGACTCAAGAGCAACCCACAGCTCTCTGTGACAAGTTGAATGGAAGATTGGACTTCCTGGGCCAACACAAGAGGAAGCCTGAATTCCCCGTCGTAACTCGAGAATCCCGCCGCATCTAGAGAAAAACCACGTGTTTCCCTTGTCATCGCAATATGAGGCCCTTGCCCGCTAGAGCATCTCCAGAGAATTCCCACGTTCCGCCTTGAAGTGCGAAACTGTACTTGGCACCCTTGATGCGACCTCAAAAGTGCCGTGACATACCGGTCTCACTCGAGGGGACCACCGAGGTTCCCGGCACCACTTCATCTGAGCCCCTTCTCCCCTTCTGATCGTGACCGGGGGATCGATTCCCCTGCTTTGTCTGCAAGGGGTTCCCTGCCTTCCCGACGAACCTCAGGATGAGGCCGGTCTCCCGAGGAAATTCGAGACGTAGCCTCGTGGGTGGTACCACATGCTGAAAGACCCCAATTTTCTGGTACGCTCTTGAAAAGAACCCGACGCCCGGACACCTCTTTGAAGGCAACCCTTTGGATGAAGGCACAACATGAAGGGGCACTGACACCCCTGTGCATCGTCTGGAAAAACCCGCAGGTTCCACACACAGCTCAACAAGTGGCCTGTCACTCCGTGAACAACTCGAAAGGCAAGCGGAGATCCATTCCTCCACAGAAGACGAGGCGTGACTCTCTTGTCCATACTCGGCAGGTACTCTGCGACCCGAGTCAGAAATGGAGAGGACCCCTGAGGTTCTTGCCTCCATTCGAGATGAGGCCCTCTTCGATTGCACCAAACCCAGTTGAGTAACAAAAGGCCCCTCCCAAATCCACAGTGTCCCTGACTTCTCAGAGGCACCCTGAGAAGTTGCCTGAGGTCACCGACACAAGTCGAGGGAACCCAGGGTTCCCTGCCGCAACCCGAGAAAGACCTCGAGAGTCCTTCTTCAATGCGTCTTGAGGCCCAATTCGCCTACTATGACTCGAGAGCAATCACGCACTCCCCTTCACCACATGCACGGAGACCTGACGTCCCTAGCACCACACGAGAGGCTCTCTGAGTTAACCGTCGTACCTCGTGAGAAATCTGATACTGGCGCCGCAGCTGGAGAAAACCCACAAGACGCCCCCGTCATCGCGAGATGAGGGCCTTTTTTCCTGCATGGCCAGGAAAACAATCCCGAGTCATCTCTCCAAACTCCATAGGAGGCTTCACTCCCTTTACGCCACGCAGTGGGCTCCAAGAGATACCCGTCGCGACTCGACAGGAGAGCGGAGTCCTTTTTTTCCCCTCAAGACGAGGCCTGACTCTCCGGGTGAGTCGAGAATGCAACCCTGAGATCCCTGTCGGCCCAGTAGTGGAACACTAGGTCCTGGACACAAGCGTAGATGATGTCTATTTTGCCCTGCAGTGACTGGAGAGCAATCCCCAGTTCTAACTCGCAACTCGAAAGGAATACTGGATTTTCCTGGCGCCACACAAGAGGCTCCCTGAGATCCCCGTGGTACTTCATGAGACACCCCACACTGGCGCCGCAGCTCGAGAAAACCCACGAGACGCCACCGTCATCTCGAGATGAGGGCCTCCTTTTCCTGCATGGCCTGGAGTCCAATCCCGAGTCCTCTCTCCAAACTCCACAGGAGGCTTGACTCCCTTTAGTACACACATTGGGCTCCAAGAGGTACCCATCGCGACTCGAGATGAGAGCGGAATTCTTTGCTTACCCTCGAGGTGAGAACTGACTCCCCGGATGAGTCTGGAATGCAAACCCGAGATCCCTGTCGCCCCTGGAGAGCAACATTAGATCCTGGACACAAGCCTAGATTAGGTCTCTTTTGCCCTGCAGTGACTCTAGTGCAATCCCCAGCTCCCCCTCGCAACCCGAATGGAAGATTGAATTTCAAGGCCAACAAGAGGAAGCCTAAATTCCCGGTCATAACTCGAGAATCCCGCCGCAACTCGAGCAAAACCACGTGGTTCTCCCGTCATCGCAAGATGAGGCCCTTGCCCGCTACAGCGTTTCAAAAGATGTCCCAGGTTCCGTCTTGAAATGCGAAACGGTACTTGGCACCCTTGATGCGACCCCAAAAGTCCCCCAACACGCCAGTCTCACTCAAGGGGAACACCGAGGTTCCCGGCACCACTTCATTTAAGCCCCTTCTCCCCTTCTGATGGTGACCGGTGGGTCGATTCCCCGGCTTTGTCTGCAAGGGGGCCCGACCTTCCCTGCACAACTCAGGATGAGGCCGGTCTCATGGGGAAATTCGATACGTAGCTTTGTGGGTGGTGCCACTTGCCGAAAGACTCCAATTTCCCGGTCCGCTCTTGATAAGAATCCGATGCTCGGACACCTCTTGGAAGGCAGCCTTGAGTATGAAGGTACAACACGAAGGGGCACTAACACACCTGTGCATCATCCGGAAAAACGGGCAGGTTACACACACAGCTCGACAAGTGGCCTGTCACCTCGAGAACAACTCGAGAGGCAAGAGGAGTCCCATCCTCCAGAAAAGACGAGGCCTGACTCTCCTGTACCAACATGCAGGGACCTTGCGATCTGAGTCAGAAATGGAGAGGAACACTGAGGTTCCTGCTTCAACTCGAGATGAGTCCCTCTTACATTCCACCAAATGCAGAGGAGTCTCGAGAGGACGCTCCAAACTGCACAGTATCCCTGACTTCTCAGAGGCACTCTGAGAAGCTCCCTGAGGTCGCAGGCACAAGTCAAGGGAACCCTGGGTTTTATGCAGTAACCCGAGAAAGACCTCGAGAGTCCTTCTTCAACCCGTCTTGAGGCCCGATTACCCTACCATGACTCGAGAGCAATGACGAGCTCCCCCTAGCCATCTCATGGGGACCTGACTTCCCTGGCGCCACACGAGAGGCTCCCTGAGCTCCCTCTCGTACCTCGTCAGAAACCCGGCACTAGCGCAGCAGTCCAGAAAACCCACGAGACGCCGCCATCATCGCGAGATGAGGGCCTTCTTTTCCTGCATGGCCTGGAGAGGAATCCCGAGTCCTCTATCCAAACAGCACAGGAGGCTTGACTCCCTTTAGGGCACACAGTGGGCTCCAAGAGATACCCATCGCGACTCAAAAGGACAGCGGAGTTCTTTGCTTCCCCTCGAGACGAGGCCTGATTCCCCAGGTGAGTCTGGTATGCAACCCCCAGATCCCTGTCGCCCCTAGGGACGAACATTAAGTCCTGGACACAAGCCTAGATGAGGTCTATTTTGCCCTGCAGTGACTCGTGGACAATCCCCAGCTCTCCCTTGAAACTCGAATGGAAGATAGGACTTCCCTAGGCCAACACATGAGGAAGACTGTGTTCCCCGTCGAAACTCGAGAATCCCGCCACAACTCGAGAAACGCCACGTGGTTTCCCCGTCATCGCAAGATGAGGCCCTTGCCCCCTACAGCGTCTCAAGAGAAGTCCCACGTTCCGTCTTGAAGTGCGAAACGGTATTGGCACCCTTGATGCGACCACAAAAGTTCCTCGACACACCGGTCTGACTCGAGGAGAACACCGAGGTTCCCGGCACCACTACATCTGGGCCCCTTCTCCCCTCCTGATCGCGACAGGAGGGTTGATTCCCCTGTTTTGTCTTGAAGGGGTTCCCGCCTTTCCCGGTGCATCTCAGGATGAGGCCGGTCTCACGAGGATATTCGAGACATAGCCACGTGGATGGTGACACATGCCGAAAGACCCCGATTTCCCGATTCACTCTTGATAAGATCCCAATGCCCGGACACCTCTTTGAAGATAACCCTTTTGATGAAGGCACAACACGAAGGGGCACTGACACCCCCGGGTATCATCCGGAGAAACCCGCAGGTACCACACACAGCTCGAGAAGTGACCTGTCACCCCGTGAACAACTGGAGAGGCAAGCAGAGTTCCATTCCTCCACACAAGACGAGGCCTGACTCTCCTGTTCGAACTCTGCAGCGAAACTGCGATCCGAGTCAGATCTGGCCCAGGGGAAGTCAGGAGAGGAAACGTGAGTTTCCTGCCTCCACTCGAGATGAGGCCCTCTTCCATTGCACCGAACCCAGTGGAGTCCCGAGAGGCCCCTCCCAACTGCACAGTATCCCTGACTTCTCAGAGGCACCCTTAGACCTTCCTGAGATCACCGGCACAAGTCGAGGGAACCAAGGGTTTCCTGCCCCAACCCGTAAAAGACCTCGAGAGTCCTTCTTCAACGCGTCTTGAGGTGCGATTCCCCTACCATGACTCGAGAGCAATGACACGCTCCCCCTAGCCACGCGCATAGAAACCTGACTTCCCTGGCGCCACAGGAGAGGCTCCCTGAGCTCCCCATTATACCTCGTGAGCAACACCACACTGGAGCCACAGCTCGAGAATACACACGAGACGCCCCAGTCCTCACGAGATGAGGGCCTTCTGTTGCTGTATGGCCTGGAGAGCAATCCTGAGTCCTCTCTCCAAACTCCACAGGAGGCTTGCCTCATTTTAGGCCACACAGTGAGCTCCAAGATATACCCGTCGCGACTCGAGAGGAGAGCGGTGTCCTTGGCTTCCCCTCGAGACGAGGCCTGATTCCCAGGGTGAGTCGAGAATGCAATGCCGAGATCGCTGTCGCCCCAGCAGAGGAACATTAGGTCCTGGACACAAGCCTAGATGAGGTCTATTTGGCCCTGCAGTGTCTCGAGAGCAATCCCCAGTTCTAACTCGCAATTCGAATGAAAACTGGACTTCCCTGGGCCAGTTGAAGAGGAAGCCTGAATTCCCCGTCGTAACTCGAGAATCCTGCCACAACTCAAGAAAAACTACGTGGTTCCCCCGTCATCGAAAGATGAGGCCCTTGCCCGCTACAGCGTCTCAAGAGAAGTCCCACGTTCCGTATTGAAGAGCGAAAAGTTACTTGGAACCCTTGATGCGACCCCAAAAGTTCCCCGACATACCAGTCTCACTTGAGGAGAACACCGAGGTTCCCGGCACCACTTCATCTGAGACTCTTCTCCCCTCTTGATCGCGACAGGAGGTTCGATTCCCCTGCTTTGTCTGGAAGGCGTTCCCGACCTTCCTGGCGCACATCAAGATGAGGCCAGTCTCACGAGGAAATTCGAGACATAGCCTCATGGGTGGTGCGACATGCCAAAAGACCCCGATTCCCTGGTCCGCTCTTGATAAGAACCCGATGGCAGAACCCAACTCGAAGGCAATCCTGTGGATCAAGGCACAACACGAAGGGGCAGTGACACCCCGGTGCATCGTCCAGAAAAACCAGCAAGTTCCACATACAAATCGACAAGTGGCCTGTCACCCCATGAACAACGCGAGAGTCAAGCGGAGTTCCATTCCTCCACACAAGACGAGGCCTGACTCTCCTGTCCCAACTCTGCAGGGACTCTGCGATCCGAGTCAGATCCGGCGCATTCGAAGCCAGGAGAGGAACCCTGAGGTTCCTGCCTCAACTTGTCATGAGGCCCTCTTCCATTGCACCAAACCCAGTGGAGTTCCGAGAGGCCCCTCCCAACTCCACAGTGACCCTGACTTCTCAGAGGCACGCTGAGAAGCTTCCTGAGGTCACTGGCACAAGTCGATGGAACCCAGGGTTTCCTGCTGCAACCCAAGAAAGGCCTTGAGAGTCCTTCTTTAACACGTCTTCAGGCCCAATTCCCCTACCATGACTCGAGAACAATGACGGGCTCCCTCTCACCACGTGCATAGAGACCTGACTGCCCTGGCACCACGTGAGAGGCTCACTGAGCTCCCAGTCTTACTTCGTGAGAAACCCCACACTAGCGCCACAGCTCGAGAAAACCTATGAGACGCCCCAGTCATTGGGAGATGAGGGCCTTCATTTCCTGCATTGCCTGGAGAGCAATCCCGTGTCCTCCCTCCAAACACCAGAGGAGGTTTGACTCCCTTTAAGCCACTCAGTGGGCTCCAAGACATACCCGTCCGACTCGAGAGGAGAGCAGAGTCCTTTACTTCCCCTCGAGACGAGGCCTGACTCCAAGGTGAGTCTGGAATGCAACCCCGAGATTTCTGTCGAGTCTTGATATGAACATTAGGTCCTGCACACAAGCCTTGGTGGGGTCTCTTTTGCCTTCAGTGACTAGAGCGCACCTCCAGCTCTTCCTCGAATCTCGAATGGAAGATAAGACTTTTGTGGGCCAACACAAGAGGAAGCATGAATTCCCTGTGGTAACTCAAATATCCCACCGCAACTCGAGAAAAACCAAGTGGTTCCGCAGTCATTCTAAGATGAGGCCCTTGCCCGCTGGAGCACCCCAAGAGAAGTCCAACGTTCCATTTTGAAGAGTGAAACGGTACTTGGAACGCTTTATGCGACCCCAAAAGTTACCCGACATACCTGTCTCACTTGAGGGAAACACCGAGGTTCCCAGCAGCACTTCATCTGAGCCACTTCTCCCCTCCTGATCGCCACAGGAGGGTCGATTCCTCTGCTTTGTCTGGAAGAGTTTCATGACCTTCGCGGCACACCTCAGGATGAGGCCGGTTTCATGAGGAAATTCGAGACAACCCACGTGGGTGCTGCCAAATGCTGAACGACCCCGATTTCCCAGTCCGCTCTTCATAAGAACCCGATGTCCGGACACCTCTTCGAAGGCAACCCTGTGGATGAAGGCACAAATCGAAGGATCACTGACACCCCCGTGCATCGTCTGGAAAAACCTGCAGATTCCACACACAGTTTGACAAGGGGCCTGAAACCCCATGAAAAACTCGAGAGGCAAGCGGAGTTCCATTCCTCAGAAAAGACGTAGCCTGACTCTCCTGTCCCAACTCTGCAGGGACCCTGCAGTCTGAGTCCGAAACAGAGAGGAAGTCTGAGGTTCCTGCCTCCCCTCGAGATGAGGCCCTCTTCCATTGCAACAAACCCAGCGGAGTCCCGAGAGGCCCCGCCAACTCCACAGTATCCATCAACTCTCAGAGACACCCTGGGAAGTTCCCTAAGGTCCCCGGCAGAAGGCGAGGGAAATGACTTTTCCCGACACAACCCGAGAAAGACCTCGATAGTCCCTCTTCAACGCGTCTCGAGGCCCTAGTCCCCTCCCGTGACTCGAGAGCCATGACGCGCTCCCCCTCTCCACGCGCAGGGAGACCTGACTTCCCTGGCACCGCACGAGAGGCTACCTGAGATCCTGGTCGTGCCCCGCGAGAAAACCCCCAAGGGCGCCGCAGCTCGAGGAAACCCCTGAGACTCCCCCGTCCTCACGAGGTGAAGGGCCTTCTTTTCCTACATGGCCTGGAGAACAATCCCGAGCCCTCTCTCCAAAATGAAGAGGAGGCTTGACTCCACTGTGGCCACTAGAGGGCTCCAAGAGATCCGCGTCGCGACTCGGGAGGACAGCGGAGTCCTTGGCTTCCCCTCGAGACGAGGCCTGGCACCCCGGGGGATCCTGGAATGCAACCCCGAGATCCCTGCCTTCCCTGGATAGGAACATTAGGTCCTGGACACACGCCTAGATGAGGTCTCTTTGGCCCTGCAGTGACTCAAGGCAGCCCCCAGCTTTCCCTCGCCACTCGAATGGAGGACGGGGCTTCCCAGGGCCAACAGAGGAGGAAGCCTGTAATCCCCGTCGTCACTCGAGAATCCCACCGCAAATCGAGAAAAAACACGTGGTTTCAACGTCTTCGCAAGATGAGGCCCTTGCCCACTACGGCGTCTCAAGGGAAGTCCCATGTTCCGCCCTGAAGTGCGAAACGGTACCTGACACCCTTCGTACGACACCCAAAAGTTCCCTGACACGCCGGGTTCCCTCGAGGGGAACACCGAGAGTCCCGGCACAGCTTCATCTGAGCCCCTTCTCCCCTCCTGATCGCGACAGGAGAGGCGATTCCCCTGCGTGGTCCAGAAGGGGTTCCCGGCCTTCCCGGCGCACCTCAGGATGAGGCCGGTCTCACGGGGAAATTCGAGACGAGCCACGTGGGTGGTGCCACATGCCGAACGCCCCCGATTCCCCGGTC
The DNA here is from genome assembly GCF_029407905.1 of Bubalus kerabau. Classification (NCBI taxonomy): domain Eukaryota; kingdom Metazoa; phylum Chordata; class Mammalia; order Artiodactyla; family Bovidae; genus Bubalus; species Bubalus kerabau. The sequence goes on along the minus strand of NW_026577887.1, from coordinate 338,476 downwards.
CGCTCTTGAGAAGGACCCGAGGCCCGGACCCCTCTTCGAAGGCAACCCTGTGGGTGAAGGTACCACTCGAAGGGGCACTGACACCCCCGTGAGTCGTCCGGAAAAACCCGCGGTTTCCACACACAGCTCGACGAGGTGCGTGAGACACCCTGAGCAATTCGAGAGGCAAGCGGAGTTCCCTTCCTCAGACAAGACGAGGCCTGACTCTACTGTCCCAACTCTGCAGGGACCCTGTGGTTGGAGTCCGAAAAGGAGAGGAAGCCTAATTTTCCTGTCTCCCCTCGAGATGAGGCCCTCTTCCATTGCGCCAAGCCCAGCGGAGTCCCGAGAGGCCCCGCCAACTCCACAGCATCCCTCACCTATCAGAGGCACCATGGGAAGTTCCCTCAGGTCCCTGGCAGAAGTCGAGGGAAATGAGGCTTTCCCGCCGCAACCCCAGAAAGACCTCGAGTGTCCTTCTTCAACGCGTCTGGAGGCCCTAGTCCTCTCCCATGACTCGAGAGCCATGACGCGCTCCCCCTCGCCACGCGCACAGAGACCTGACTTCCCTGGCACCGCACGAGAGGCTCCCTGAGATCCTCGTCTTGCCTCGTGAAAAACCCCCACGGGCGCCGCAGCTCGAGGAAACCCCTGAGAAGCCCCCATCCTCGCGAGGTGAGGGCCTTCTTTTCCTGCCTGACCCAGACCTCAATCCTGAGTCCTCTCTCCAAACTGAAGAGAAGGCCTGACTCCCTTGAGGCCACTCAGTGGGCTCCAAGAGATCTGCGTCGCGACTTGAGAGGAGAGCGGCATCCTTTGCTTGCCCTCGAGGCTAGGCCTGACTCCCCGGGGGAGTCTGGAACGCCACCCTGAGATCCCTGTCTTCCCTTGAGAGGAACGTTAAGTCCCGGACACAGGCCTAGATGAGGTCTCTTTGGCCCTGCAGTGACTCGAGTGCAACCCCAAGCTTTTCCTCGCAACTCGAATGGAAGATTAGGCTTCCCAGGGCCAACACAAGAGGAAGCCTGAAATCCCCATCGTAACTCTAGAATCCCGCCGCAACTCAAGAAAATCCACATGGTTCCAACGTCTTCGCAAGATGAGGACCTTGCCCGCTACGGCGTCTCAAGGGAAGTCCCAGGTTCTGTCCTGAAGTGCGAAATGGTACCTGACTCCTTTCATGCAACCCCCAAAAGTCCCCCACACGCCGGTTTCTCTCGAGGGTAACACCGAGGGTTCCAGCCCCACTTCATCTGAGCCCCTTCTCCCCTCCTGATGGCGACAGGAGAGTCGATCCCCCTGCGTTGTCTGGAAGGGTCCCCAGCCTTCCCGGCACACCTCAGGATGAAGCCGGCCTCACTAGGAAATTTGAGACTAGCCCCGTGGGTGGTCCCACATGCCGAAAGACCCCGATTTCCCGGTCCGCTCTTAAAAAGAACCCGAGGCCCAGACACCTCTTCGAAGGCAACCCAGTGGGTGAAGGCACAACACGAAGGGGCACTGTCACCGTCGTGCATTTCCGGAAATACCCGCAGGTTCCACACACAGCTCAACAAGGGGCCTGAGACCCCCTGAGCACCTCGAGAGGCAAGCAGAGTTCCCTTCCTCAGACAAGACGATTCCTGACTCTCCTGTCCCAACTCTGCAGGGACCCTGCGGTCGGAGTCCGAAACGGAGAGGAAGCCTGAGGTTCCTGCCTTCCCTGGAGATGAGGCCCTCTTCCATTGCGCCAAACCCAGCGGAGTCCTGAGAGGCCCCGCCAACTCCACAGCATCCCTCATCTGTCAGAAGCACACTGGGAAGTTCCCTAAGGTCACCGGTAAACTTTTATTGCACAAGGTCCCCATGAAAAGGCCCACGCAGCAGGACAGCCACAGATTCTGTCTGCCATTAAAGGGCAGTAAGGTGCCCTCCCCTCTTCTTTGCTGCCTCGGCGGCCACCAGGGTGCAATTCGCATACCCTTCCCTTTCCCATCCTAGCAGGTGCTCCAGGGCCCGCTGGCCTACAAAGTGCCAGAAGCAGGGCTGGGCCAGCCGGCCAGAATTCAGGGTTCTGTCCCTTGAACTTCCAGCGGACACTAGGCTGCTTGGGAAAACCGCGCAGACTCTGAGGATTTTCAGCAGAGGGGTGGAGTGGTAAAGGCCTTGACACCAAAGACGAGGCCTTCCTGCGACCGCCAGGTTGGGGAGCTCTGAGACTGTGCCAACACAGGGCGGAATACATGGTTCCCTGCTCCACGCAGTCCCCGTTCCCTTACCTGTGTTCCACACCCCTCCGCTGTGGCCAATGGATGCCGATCCTTGGGGATCCAGGAGTTCACGAAATGGGCATTCCCAGCCGCAATGGCGACCCCCAACAGCACATCTGGAAAGCCCTCCCCCACCCCTGCCAGGAGCCGACCCCACTGCGAACGGACCCCCACCCTGCCCCGCGCCGCCAGGTTTCGTCCCGGCCCTGCCGGGCTCCCGGCGGGTTCCCAGCCATATTGGCGACCCCCGGGAGCACAACAGGGACCGACCCCCCACCCACAGCGAGCGGAATCACGACCTGTGCAGCCCAGGTTTACCCCACCCTGGCTGCGCTCCCGGCGCGTTTCCAGCCGCAGTGGCCATCTCCGAGAGCACAACTGGGAAGCCCTCCCCTACCCCCGCCAGGAGCCGACACCCGCCCTGCGCCGCCCGGGGCGCCCCACCCCTGCCGCGCTCCAGGGGCGCTGACCACCTTCACCAGCGGCTCTCGGTGAGCCCCGTCCCCACGCCCGGTTCCAGGAGAGGCTCTCGGACCTCGCTGCTGCCGCCAGGTCAAACATGAGGACAATACATACACCCCACAGAGACAATCCAAGCTGTCTATGATTTAGGGATAAAACGAGGACTACAGAAAGGCAAGATGACCTGACCTAGGAGGGCCATGATATTCTATAGAACCAGACAAAGTTGGTTACCAAGGAAACTTTTTTCCTTGGAACCCGGAAAGCTGGTTCTTTGCATATGCAATGACCAACAATTAGCTTGTTACCCAAGCCTGCCTTACTGCCACCTCCATCCCCCCACTCCCCAGAAGACTGGCTCAAAGAAATATTTTAAATCTCAGGCGGAAACCTGGAAGATGTCTTGTCTGTCTGTTTGGATTAAGGTATGTGTCAGTGTGAGCCTTGTGTTTTTTGATAATATTGCTCAAGTTCTGTGTTCTGATTTCAATGGTCTCAAGACAAGGCAGCCCTTCCAAATCAAACTGCTGGAAATACAAGAAAACATTGACCTAAATGAATGTCAGAGTCCCGTGAACTGGGAACTAGTCAATATTAAATATCTAGTATTTTTGGTTTTGCTCCTCCATTATAGACATGTCTAAGAGTCAACAACATTAAGCACAACATGTTCATAGTGCCTAGGTTTCTTTTGAGGTAAAAATTGCTCTATTGTTATATCTGTCACAAGCTTGTCAGCAAGAAACTACCTGGAAACGACAACAACAAAAGTAAAAAATGTAACTGTGATATGAGCTTTTAGACAAACTCTTTACAATAATTATACTCTAAAATATCTGCCTCTCATAGTCTTGATTGAAGGCAGAGGAGAAGGGGATGACAAGGGTACGATGGTTGGATGGCATCACTGACTCGATGGACATGAGTTTGAGCAAGCCCCTGGAGCTGGTGACAGACACGGAAGCCTGGCGTCCTTCAGGCCACGGGGTCCCAGAGTCAGACACGACTGAGCAACTGAACTGAACTGAACTAACAAACGTTTCTCCAGGTGTTTTGGTTACCCGAGTTTCTATCCTTGTGACGACAGTGTATTGAATAGCTAGGTCATTTCCAAATAAATGAAAGTTCTGAAACATTCACGACTTGAAAGGACCTCCCTTTTACACAGAAACAAAAGAGATTTTTGACTCTCCATGAATAGTGTCTGGCACCATCCTGACATGTTAAATGTAAGAAAGCAATTGTTTTGTTTTGTTTTGTTCTGTTCTTGGGGGTGGGGGGAGGGGGGCGGGCTATAGCCAATGCCAATATAAAAGTCAGTTCTTGGTTGCTGAAGGGAAATGTATGACTTGTTATATCAAGAAAGTATGTGGAATGCAATGGCACTTGAGGAAGGAAAACGAAGTAGTTCTGTCTTACAGGTGGCAGTTTCAGGATGGGAGAAGCAAAGGAATGGGTACAGAATGGGATAAGGAGGTTGTAGGGAAAGTGGACCCCCAGAAAAGAGTTCTGTGCCTAGCACAAGTTTTCTTGAGATGTCGAACTGCCTTTGCTAATGGAGTTTAAGTTTCTTTACTTCTTAAGTGATCTCTTCTAGGTTGACCTAGAACAGAAATCTTTGGTTAGCTTTGGCTAAGTGGAGAAGTAGTGTTTCACGGTGACATATGTGATCCTTCCTGACTGTTTGCAGCCCTTTTGATATCGATGCCTTGCTTCTGCTGCTGCTGCCGCCGCCGCTGCTGCTAAGTCGTTTCAGTCGTGTCCGACTCTGTGCGACCCCATAGACGGCAGCCCACCAGGCCCCGCAGTCCCTGGGGTTCTCTAGGCAAGAACACTGGAGTGGGTTGCCATTTCCTCCTCCCATGCATGAAAGTGAAAAGTGAACGTGAAGTCGCTCAGTGGTGTCCGACTCTTAACCACCCCATGGACTGCAGCCTACCAGGCTCCTCCATCCATGGGATTTTCCACGCAAGAGTACTGGAGTGGGGTGCCATTGCCTTCTCCCATATCTATGCACAAGCCTGCGTAAATAATTGACTTCTAGCTAGCTTTGGGATGCCAATGACCATCCACCCTTACCAGGCAACAGAGAAGAGAAAAACACTTACCACCGGAGGTCCTGGTAAGGAACAAGGAACTGACAAGCTCCCGCCAACCAGGATTCTGCAGAGGTCAACAAGAGGTCAGTAAGAGATGGAAGACTGCAGTCCAGAGGTCCTAGCAACTTCCATCTTGCAGCAGAGACCCAGCATAGTCAAAACGAATTCAATGTTGCAAAAAATAAGTAAACAAATAAAGGACAGAAGTCCTTTGAACACATGACTGAGATTAGGGGTGAGGCAGTACATGTACGGTGCCCGGAAAATCTTAAAGTATGAGAAAGGAAAGAATTTAAAGACAACTATCAAGCTGTCCAAACTGATAAAAACGAAAGATTACACAGTTTTTTCTGTATATATTAGCAGATAATAATCTGAAAAGGAATTAAAAAAAATTCCCTTTCAATAATGTCAACATGAATACAACACTTTGCCATGGATGTAACGAGGATGACAAGACTGGCACACTGGAAATTATACACCCTGGCTGAAAACTATCCTGAATACATGGACAGATATTCCATAACAATGGAAAGACTTAAGATGGCAATACCATGGAATGCATCTTCAATCTGAAATGAAGATTTGATATGATTTGATTGCTCAGAGCTTTTGTGTCATCAATTGTTATTAAAGTATAAATGAGATAGAGAAAGCTGCTGACTTAGACTTGAGGCGGGGTGTACGCCCTGCTGGACTCTAGCCAGATATTCTACAGGCACTAGCAGTCAGCTAAGGAAAGAAAGGCACTGTCTCAGGGAATGGCACCAGGCCCCTCCCCCACGACATGCCTTGAGGTCACATTGGCAGCAGGTGAGTCATCCTGGGCCAAAAACTGATTGACATGAATCTTGAAGAAAGGCAGTATTCCAGGCAAATATATCATTTCCTTAACATAGATTAGGAGAACAAGGTACGAGGAAAACATACTGTTTTGTTCAAGTCGCTTCTGAGCCTATTGGGGGAACCGACCTGAAGCCAGAGTCCAGCAGATATACATAGGATATTTACATCGCTTAAGACAAACATTTCCTCAGGAACAAATGCATTGCTTAGCTCAAGGTTTGTCTGCGAAATTCTTACACATCAGTAGATGGCTCCGAGCTGGGTTTCTACACACAAGAACATGAATGCAAAGGACAAGCCTGCACAGCCCATCTGCCCCCCTCCCCCACAGCCAGCAGCATTTCCAGGTGACCTCCTAAGGCCTTCCCCAAAATACAGGGGCACCTCTGGGTTTCCTGTTTCAAGCTCTTCGAACACTTTTCTTAAAAAAAAAAAAAAATCCTGCACACTTCTTGATAGAATGCCACAGTGCAAGGAAAACAGGCCTTCAATACTTAAACCTCCCTGTGCCAAACACTTGGGGCTTGGTTTTGTTTTGTTTTGTTTTTTAATTACACCACCACATAATTTAAACTTTTCACAATTTCTAATTATTCAGTACCAAAACACCAAACTTTTATTGCACAAGGTCCCCATGAAAAGGCCCACGCATCAGGACAGCCACAGATTCTGCCATGAAAGGGCAGCAAGGTGCCCTCCCCTCTTCTTTGCTGCCTGGGCGGCCACCAGGGTTTGAAATCCATGCACCCTACTAACTTTCTAGGGTGCAATTCGCGGACCCTTCCCTTTCTCATCCTAGCAGGTGCTCCAGGGCCCGCTGGCCTACAAAGTGCCAGAAGCAGGGCTGGGCCAGCGGGCCAGAGTTCAGGGTTCTGTCCCTTGGACTTCCAGGGGACACTAGGCTGCTTGGGAAAACCGTGCAGACTGAGATTTTTCAGCAAAGGGGTGGAGCGGTAAAGGCCTTGACACCAAGGGCGAGGCCTTTCTGCAACCGCCAGGTTGGGGAGCTCCGAGAATGTGCCAACAGAGGGCGGAATACGTGGTTCCCTGCTCCAAGCAGTCCCAGTTCTCTGACCTGTGGCCCGCAGCCCTCCGCTGCACCCACTAGATGTGGATACTTGGGGACACATTAGCATAGGAAATGGGCGTTCCTAGCCGCAGTGGCGACCCCCGAGAGCACAACTGGGACCGAACCCCCACCCACAGCCATCTAAATCTCGACCCGCGCAGCCCAGGTTTACCCCGCCCCGGGTGCGCTCCCGGCGCGTTTCCAGCCTCAGTGGCCACCACCGAGAGCACAACTGGGAAGCCCTCCCCCACCCCCGCCAGGAGCCGAACCCCGCTCCGCGCCACCAGGGTTCACCCCGCCCCTGCCGCACTCCCAGCGCGTTTCCAGCTGCAGTGGGGACCCCCGAGAGCACAACTGTTACCACCCCCCACCCCCTCCCGACTGGAACCCCGACCCGCGCCGCCTGGGATCGCCCCGCCCCTGGCGCGCTCCCGGCGCATTGCCCACTTCCACCAGGGGCTCCCGGTGAGCCCTGTCCCCACGCCCGGTTCCAGGAGAGGCTCTCGGACCTCGCTACTGCCGCCAGGTCAAACACGAGGACAATACATCCACCCCACAGAGACAATCCAAGCTGTCTATGATTTAGGGTTCAAACGAGGACTACAGAAAGGAAAGATGTCCTGACCTAGGAGGGCCATGAGAGTCTATAGATCCAAACAAAATTGGGTACCAAAGAAGCTTTTTTCCTTGGAACCCGGAAAGCTGGTTCTTTGCATATGCAATGACCAACAATTAGCTTGTTACCCAAGCCTGCCTCGCTGCCACCCCCACTCCCCCCCCCACTTCCCAGGAAAATGGCTCAAAGAAATATTTTAAATCTCAGGCGGAAAACTGGAAGATGTCTTGTCTGTCTGTCTGGATTAAGGTGTATGTCAGTGTGAGCCTTGTGTTTTTTGATAATATTGCTCAAGTTCTGAGTTCTGATTTCAATGGTCTCAAGACAAGGCAGCCCTTCCAAATCAAACTGCTGGAAATACAAGAAAACATTGACCTAAATGAATGTCAGAGTCCCGTGAACTGGGAACTAGTCAATATTAAATATCTAGTATTTTTGGTTTTGCTCCTCCACTATAGACATGTCTAAGAGTCAACAACATTAAGCACAACATGTTCATAGTGCCTAGGTTTCTTCTGAGGTAAAAATTGCTCTATTGTTATATGTGTCACAAGCTTATCAGCAAGAAAGTACCTGGAAACAGCAACAACCAATGTAAAAAATGTAAATGTGATATGAGCTTTTAGATAAACTCTTAACAATAATTATACTCTAAAATATCTGCCTCTCATAGTCTTGATTGAAGGCAGAGGAGAAGGGGATGACAGAGGATAAGATGGTTGGATGGCATCACTGACTCGATGGACATGAGTTTGAGCAAGCCCCTGGAGTTGGTGATGGACACGGAAGCCTGGCGTCCTGCAGGCCACGGGGTCACAAAGAGTCAGACTCGACTGAGTAACTGAACTGAACTGAACTTACAATCGTTCCTCCAGGTGTTTTGGTTACCTGAGTTTCTATCCTGGTGCTAAACTAAGTGACGACAGTGTATTGAATAGCTAGGTCACTTCCAAATAAATGAAACTTCTTAAACATTCACGACTTGAAAGGACCTCCCTTTTACACAGAAACAAAAGAGATTTTTGACTCTGCATGAATAGTGACTGGCACCATCCGAACATATTAAATGTAAGAAAGCAATTTTTTTGTTTTGTTTTGTTTTGTTCTGTTCTTGCAGGAAGCGGGGTGGGCGCTATTATCACTGATAGGTATGCTCACCAATCTATCAAATGCCAATATAAGAGTGAGTTCTTGGTTGCTGAAGGGAAATGTATGACTTGTTATTACAAGAATGTATGGAATGCAATCACACTTTAAGAAGGAAAACGAAGTAGTTCTGTCTTAGAGGTGGCATTTTCAGGACGGGAGAAGCAAAGGAATGGGTACAGAATGGGATAAGGAGGTTGTAGGGAAAGTAGGCCCCCAGAAAAGAGTTTTGTGCCTAGCACAAGTTTTCTTGAGATGTTGAACTGCCTTTGCTAATGGAGTTTAAGTTTCTTTACCTCTTAAGTGATCTCTTCTAGGTTGACCTAGAACAGAAATCTTTCGTTAGCTTTGGCTAAGAGGAGAAGTATTGTTTCACGATGACATATGTGATCCTACCTGACTGTTCTCATCCCCTTTGATATCTATGCACTGCTGCTGCTGCTGCTGCAGCTGCTAAGTGGTTCAGTTGAGGCCGACCCTGTACCACGCCATAGATGGCAGCCCACCAGGCCCCGCAGTCTCTGGGGTTCTCTAGGCAAGAACACTGGAGTGGGTTGCCATTTCCTCCTCCTATGCATGAAAGTGAAAAGTGAAAATGAAGTCGCTCAGTGGTGTCCGACTCGTAGCCACCCCATGGACTGCAGCCTACCAGGCTCCTCCGTCCTTGGGATTTTCCAGGAGTGGGGTGCCATTGCCTTCTCCCATATCTGTGCACAAGCCTGCCTAAATAATTGACTTCTAGCCAACTTTGGGATGCCCATGACCACCCACCCTTACCAGGCAACAGAGAAGAGAAAAACACTTACCACAGGAGGTTCTGATAAGGAACAAGGAACTAACAAGCTCCCACCTACCAGGAATCTGCAGAGGTCAACAAGAGGTCAGCAAGAGATGAGAGACTGCAGTCCAGAGGTCCTAGCTACTTCCATCTAGCAACAAACACCCAGCATAGTCAAAACGATTTCAATGTTAAAGAATAAATAAATAAATAAATAAAAGGACAGAAGTTCTTTGAACACATGTCTGAATTTAGGGGTGAGGCATTACATATGTGTCCCAGGATAATCTTAAAGTGTCAGAAAGTAAAGAAATTAAAGACAACTATCAAGCTGTCCAAACTGATAAAAATGAATGATTACACAGTTTTATCTGTATACATTAGCAGATAATAATCTGAAAAGGAATTTTAAAAAATTCCCTTTCAATAATATCAACATGAATAAAACACTTTGCCATGGATGTAACGAGGATGACAAGACTGGCACACTGGAAATTATACACCCTGGCTGAAAACTATCCTGAATACATGGACAGATATTCCATAACGATGGAAAGACTTAAGATGGCAATACCATGGAATGCATCTTCAATCTGAAATGAAGATTTGATATGATTTGATCGCTCAGAGCTTTTGTGTCATCAACTGTTATTAAAGTATGAAAGAGATAGAGAAAGCTGCTGACTTAGACTCAAGGCGGGGTGGGGGGGGTAGTAAGAGTACCCCCTGCTGGTCTTTAGCCAGATATTCTACAGGCACTAGCAGTCAGCTAAGGAAAGAAAGGAACTGTTTCAGGGAATGGCACCAGGCCCCTCCCCCACGACATGCATTGAGATAATATTGGCAGCAGGTGAGTCATCCCGGGCCAAAACTTGATTGACATGAATCTTGAAGAAAGGCAGTATTGCAGGCAAATATATCATTTCCTTAACATAGATAAGGAGAACAAGCTAGGAGGAAAACATGCTGTTTTGTTCAAATCGCTTATGAGCCTTTTTGGGGAACCGACCTGAAGCCAGAGTCTAGAGGAAATACATAGGATATTTACATCGCTTAAGACAAACATTTTCTTAGGAAAAAATGCATTGCTTAGCTCAAGATTTGTCTGCGAAATTCTTACACATCAGGAGATGGCTCCGAGCTGGGTTTCCACACACAAGAACATCCATGCAAAGGACAAGCCTGCACAGCCCATCTGCCCCTCTCCCACACAGCCAGCAGCATTTCCAAGTGATCTCCTAAGGCCTTACCCAAAATACAGGGGCACCTCTGGGTTTCCTGTTTCCCTCACATCGAACACTTTTCTTAAAAAAAAAAAAATCCTGCACACTTCTTGATAGAATGCCACAGTGCAAGGAATACAGTCCTTCAATATTTAAACCTCCATTTGCAAAACACTTGGAGCTTGGTTTTGTTTTGTTTTGTTTTTTAATTACACCACCACATAATTTAAAGCTTTTACACGTTCTAATTATTCAGTTCCAAAACACCAAACTTTTATTGCACAGGGTCCTCATGAAAAGGCCCAAGCAGCTGGACAACCACAGATTCTGCCATGAAAGGGCAGCAAGGTGCCCTCCCCCCTTCTTTGCTGCCTGGGCAGCCACCAGGGTTTGAAATCCATGCACCCTACTAAGTTTCTAGGGTGCAATCCATGGACCCTTCCCTTTCCCATCCCAGCAGGTGCTCAAGGGCCCGCTGGCTTACAAAGTGCCAGAAGCAGGGCTGGGCCAGCCGGCCAGAGTTCAGTGTTCTGTCCCTTGGACTTCCAGCGGACACTAGGCTGCTTGGAAGAAGCGCGCAGACTCTGAGATTTTTCAGCAGAGGGGTGGAGCGGTAAAGGCCTTGACCCCAAAGGCAAGGCCTTTCTGCGACCGCCAGGTTGGGGAGCTCCGAGAATGTGCCAACAGACGGCGGAATACTTGGTTCCCTGCTCCACGCAGTCCCAGTTCCCTTACCTGTGGTCCGCAGCCCTCCGCTGCACCCACGGGATGGCGATCCTTGGAGACCCAGGAGCGGACGAAATGGGCGTTCCCAGCCGCAGTTGCAACCCCGGAGAGCGCAACTGGGAACCCCTCCCCATCCCCCCCGTGAGCCGACCCCGCCCCGCTCTGCCAGGGTTAGCCCCGCCCCTGCCGCGCTCCCTGCGGGTTCCCAGCCGCAGTGGCGACCCCGGGAGCACAACTGGGACCGACCCCCACCCAAAGCCATCTGAATCTCGACCCCCGCAGCCCGGGTTTACCCAGTCCCGGGTGCGCTCCCGGCGAGTTTTCAGCCTCAGTGTCCACCTCTGAGAGCACAACTGGGAAGCCCGCCCCCACCCCCGCCAGAAGCCGAACCCCGCCCCACGCCGCCCGCGTTCGCCCCGCCCCTGCACGGTCCAGGTACCTTCCCAGCTTCTAGCGTTCACGCCCGGGTAGGAGCAGGATGTAGGAGTATGGGAGATGTGTCTGGAGCCTGACAGCCTCAGCTCCGCTCTGGCCTGCCCTTTGGACCTAGGAGCCAGGCCAACTTGCAGAGGGCTTAGGGCCCCATTGTATGCAAACTACCAAGGCCTACCGCAAGGAGAGCTCTGTCCGAGGGAAGGGAAGTGCCCCAGGCTGCGTTCCCAAGCTGTTGCTTGGCAATGCAGACTCAGCGGTAAACGGAGGGAATCAGGCTCTCTGTAGCCGCAGCTTCACACACAGGTGTGTCTCCGTAGGAATCAAGAAAGATCCTGACAGGGTGAGGTTCATTAGAGCTATACTAAAGAGCAAAGGCTTGTCCATGTGGTCTTGCCTTCCCCTGTGCCTTTGGGTCTCCAGGCTCGGCCCCAGCTCCGTGGAAACAACCCCTGAGAAAATATCTTCAAGATACGCTTTTCCCAGTGTCTGGGAACCGGGGTTCGTAGGAGGAGAGAAAAGCACGCCTCCATCAGGAACAAAAATGCAGCCCACCTGCCTGTGTTTTGAAGCCTCTATTTGGAAGGAATGGGTTAGCTTCTCCTAAAGGAGACCTCCAGATCTGCTCAGAAGTCGGTAATTCCAGAGGCAGGGTACTGTTTCCTGACTGCCCTTTGCTAGCCTTGCAAAGATATTCCTAGATTCTAGAGTTATTTTCCATGAAGGAGCAGGCTTCGGGAATGTGTCATACGGGACTGGCTCCTTATTGACCTCAGCTCAGCTATTGCCTTTCCATTCAAACTAGGACAAGGCCCTAGTTTATGAAGGGTAAGAGTCTTCTTTGCAAACTGCCAAGGGCTACAGCAATGAGACCTCTGTCAAGGTGAGGGAAGCCTAAGAGGATGGATTCTCAAGCAGGTGCTTTGCCACAAAGCATCAGCACCCCATGGAGAGAATCAAGCTCCCTGTGCACCAATGTTGGGAGTGTAGCTTCACACACAGAGTTGTCTCTATAGGAGCCAAGAATGTTCCTGAGAGATTAGATTCACTAAACCTCTCCTACAGAGCATAGACCTGTCAATGTGGTTTTGCCTTCCCCTGTGAGTTGGGTCCTCGAGGTCCGCCACACCTCCGGGGAAACTGTCCCTGAGAAAAGATCTCCAGGAACCGCTTCGCCGAGGCTGGGCAATGCTGTTCACAGGAAGTAAGGCAAGCGAATCTCCTGCAGAGTAAAAGAGGCCTTACAGTCCCTGGAGGAGCAGGCTGCCAGAGTGTGTGAAACCTGACTGTTGGCTTACTGGCCTCAGCTCCGCCATTGCCTGTTCATCCGAGCTAGCACCCAGGCCTACTTGGAAAAGCGTTTGGGTGCAGATTTCTACAAAGTGCCAAGGGCTACAGCAGTGAGAATTCTCTCAGTGGTAAGGGAGAGCATTTTATGGATTCTCAAGCTGTTTTCTGAATGACAGCGTCAAAATGAACAGAGAGAATCAGGCTCTCTGTGCCCCTATGTTAGGTACGCAGCTTCACACACAGAGGTGTCTCTATAGGAGCCAAGAATGCTCCTGAGAGATGAGGTGCACTAGAGGTCTGCTACAGAGCATAGACCTGTCCATGTGGTCTTGCCTTCCCCTGTGCCTTTGGGCCCCGGGCTCGGCCCCAGCTCCGTGGAAAGAACCCCTGAGAAAATATCTTCAAGATACGCTTTTCCCAGAGGCTGGGAACTGGAGTTCATAGGAGGAGAGAAAAGCAAGCCTCCTTCGGGCACGAAAGGCAGCCAACCTGCCTGTGTTTTGAAGCCTCTATTTGGAAGGAATGGGTTAGCTTCTCCTAAAGGAGACCTCCAGATCTGCTCAGAAGTCGGTAATTCCAGAGGCAGGGTGCTGGTTCCTGACTGCCCTTTGCCAGCCTTGCAAAGACATTCCAACATTCTAGAGTTATATTCCATGAAGGAGCAGGCTTCGGGAATGTGTCAGAGGGGACTGGCTCCTTATTGGCCTCAGCTCAGCTATTGCCTTTCCATTCAAACTAGGACAAGGGCCTACTTTATGAAGGGTAAGGGTCTTCTTCTTTGAAACTGCCAAGGGCTACAGCAATGAGACTTCTGTCAAGGCGAGGGAAGCCTAAGAGGACGGATTCTCAAGCAGGTGCTTTGCTACAAAGCATCAGCACCCCACGGAGAGAACCAAGATCCCTGTTCCCCAATGTTGGGAGTGTAGCTTCACACACAGAGTTGTCTCTATAGGAGCCAAGAATGTTCCTGAGAGATTAGGTTCACTAAACCTCTCCTACAGAGCATAGACCTGTCCATGTGGTTTTTCCTTCCCCTGTGAGTTGGGTCCCCGAGGTCCACCACACCTCCGGGGAAACTGTCCCTGAGAAAAGATCTCCAGGAACGGCTTCGCTGAGGTTGGGAAACGCTGTTCACAGGAAGTAAGGCAAGCGAATCTCCTGCAGAGTAAAAGAGGCCTTACTGTCCCTGGAGGAGCAGGCTGCCAGAGTGTGTGAAACCTGACTGTTTCCTTGCTGGCCTCAGTTCCACCATTGCCTGTTCCTCCGAACTAGGACCCAGGCCTATTTGGAGAAGCGTTTGGGTGCGGATTTCTACAAAGTGCCAAGGGCTACAGCAGTGAGAATTCTCTCAGCGGTCAGGGAGAGCATTTTATGGATTCTCAAGCTGTTTTCTGAACGACAGGGTCAAAATGAACTGAGAAAATCAGGCTCTCTGTGCCCCTATGTTAGGTACGCAGCTTCACACACAGAAGTGTCTCTATAGGAGCCAAGAATGTTCCTGAGAGATGAGGTTCACTAGAAGTCTGCTACAGAGCATAGACCTGTCCATATGGTTTTGCCTTGCCCTGTGAGTTGGGTCCCTGAGGTCCGCCCCAGCTCAGGGGAAGGAGCCCCTGAGAAAAGATCTCCAGGGACCGCTATTCCCCCAGGCTGGCAAACGCAGTTCACAGGAGGTAACACAAGCGAGCCTCCTGCAAGGCACAACAGGCCTTAGTGTCCCTGGACGATCAGGCTGCAAGAGTGTGTGAGACCTGACTGGTGCCTTACTGGCCTCAGCTCCGCCATTGCATGTTCCTCTGAACTAGGACCCAGGCCTACTAGGAGAAGGGTTTGGGTATGGATTTCTAAATACTGCCAAGGGGTATAGCAATGAGAACTGTGTCACGGGTAAGGAAGAGCATTGTATGGATTTTCAAGCTGTTGTTTGAACGACAGCTTCAAAGCTGCACAGAGAGAATCAGACTCTGTGTCTCCATGTTCGGTACACAGCTTCACAGACAGGGGTGTCTCCATAGGAAACAAGAACGTTCCTGACAGAGTGAGGTTCACTAGAGCTCTCCTAGAGAGCAAAGACTTGTCCATGTGGTTTTTCTTCCCCTGTGCGTTTGGGGATCCAGGCTCGGCCCCAGCTCCGTGGAAACAACCCCTGAGAAAAGATCTTCAAGATCCGCTTTTCCCAGAGGCTGGGATGTGGGGTTCATAGGAGGCGGGAAAAGCAGGCCTCCTTCAGAGAGCAAGAGGCAGCCAAGCGGCCTGCGTTTGGAAGCCTCTATTTGGAAGAATGGGTTAGCTTCCCCTAAGGGAGACCTCCAGATCTGTTCAGAAGTCGGTAATTCCAGAGGCAGTGTGCAGGGTCCTGACTGCCCTTTGCCAGCCTTGCAAAGACATTCCTAGATTCTACAGTTATCTTCCTGAAGAAGCAGGCTTTGGGAATATGTCAGACTTGACTGGCGCCTTATTGGCCTCAGCTCAGCTATTGCCTTTCCATTCAAAGTAGGACAAGGCCCTACTTTATGAAGGGTAAGGGTCTTCTTCTTTCCAAACTGCCGAGGGCTACAGCAATGAGACCTCCGTAAATGCGAGGGATGCATAAGTGGATGGATTATCAGGAAGGTTCTTTGCCACCAAGCATCAGCACCCCACGGAGAGAATCAGGCTCCCTTTGCCCCTATGTGGGGTGTGTAGATTCACACACAGTGGTGTCTCTACAGGAGCCAAGAATGTTCCTGAGAGATGAGGCTCAGAAGAGCTCTCCTACAGAGTGCTCACCTGTACATGTGGTTTCGCCTTCCCCTGTGAGTTGGGTGCCCGAGGTCCACCCCAGCTCCGAGAAAACAGCCTCTGAGAAAAGATCTCCAGGAACCGCTTTTCGCCCAGGCTGGGAAAAGCTGTTCACAGGAAGTAAGGCAAGTGAGCCTCCTGCAGAGAAAAAGAAGCCTTACTGTCCCTGGAGGAGCAGGCTGCCAGAGTGTGTGAAAACTGACTGGTGCCATACTGGTCTTAGCTCCGCCATTGCTTGTTCCTCCGAACTGGGACTCAGGCCTACTTGGAGAAGGGTTTAGGTGCAGATTTCTACAAACTGCCAAGGGCTACTGCAATGAGAACTCTCTCAGAGGTAAGGGCGAGAATTGTATGGATTCTCAAGCTGTTTTCTGAGCGACAGCATTAAACCTGCACAGAGAGAATCAGGCTCTCTGCCGCCATGTTGGGTACGCAGTTTCACACACAGAGGTGTCCGCATAGGAGCCAAGAACGTTCGTCAAAGACTGAGGTTCACTAGAGCTCTCTTAGAGAGCAAAGACTTGTTCATGTGGTTTTGCCTTCCCCTGTATGTGTGGGTCTCTGGGCACAACCCCAGCTCCGTGGAAACAACCCCTGAGCAAAGATCTCCAAGATCTGCTTTTCCCCCATGCTGGGAACCAGGGATCATAGGAGGCAGGAAAAGCAAGCCTCCTTCAGGCAAGAAGAGGCAGCCAACTAGCCTGTGTTTGGAAGCCTCTATTTGCAAGGAATGGGTTAGCTTCTCCAGAAGGAGACCTCCAGATCTGCTCAGAAGATAGAAATTCCAGAGGCAGGGTCGAGGTTCCTGACTGCCCTTTGCCAGCCTTGCAAAGACATTCCTAGATTCTAGCAATATTTTCCATGAAGGAGCAGGCATCGGGAATATGTCAGAGTTGACGGGTGCCTTACTGGCCTCAGCTCAGCTATTGCCTTTCCTTTCAAACTAGGATCAGGGCCTACTTGGTGAAGGGTAAGGGTCTATTTCTTTCCCAACTGCCAAGAGACACAGCAATGAGACCTCTGTCAAGGCGAGGGAAGCGTAAGCGGATGGATTCTCAAACAGGTGCTTTGCCACAAAGCATCAGCACCCCACGGAGAGAATCAGGCTCCCTGTGCCCCTATGTTCGGTGTGTAGCTTTACACACAGAGGTGTCTCTGTACGAGCCAAGAATGTTCCTAAGAGATGAAACACACTGACGTCTCCTACAGAGCATAGACCTGTCCATGTGGTTTTTCCTTCCCCTGTGAGATGGGTCCCCGAGGTCCACCCCAGCTCTGGGGATAGAGCCCCTGAGAAAAGATCTCCAGGAACCGCTTTTTGCCCAGGCTGGGAAACGCAGTTCACAGGAGGCAAGGCAAGCGAGCCTCCTGCAGGGAAAAATAGGCCTTACTGTCCCTGGAGGAGCAGGCTGCCAGAGTGTGTGACACCTGACTGGTGCCTTACTGACCTCAGCTCCGCCATTGCATGGCCATCCAAACCAGGACCCAGGCCTACTTGGAGAAGGGTTTGGGTGCGGATTTGTAAAAACTGCCAAAGGCTACAGCAATGAGAAGTCTCTCAGAGGTAAGGGAGAGCATTCTATGGATTCTCAAGCTGTTGTTTGAACGACAGCTTCAAAGCTGCAAAGAGAGAATCAGGCCCTGTGTGCCCCCTTGTTGGGTACACAGCTTCACACACAGGGGTGTCTCCATAGGAGTCAAGAACGTTCCTGACACAGTAAGTTTCACTTAGAGGTCTCCTGGAGAGCAAAGACTTGTCCATGTGGTTTTCCTTCCCCTGTGCGATTGGGTCTCTGGTCTCGGCCCCAGCTCCATGGAAACAACCCATGAGAAAATATCTTCAAGATCCGCTTTTCCCAGAGGCTGGGAACAGGGCTTCATAGGATGCGAGAAAAGCAGGCCTCCTTCGGGCGCGAAAAGGCAGCCAACTGGCCTGTTTGGAAGCCTCTATTTGGAAAGAATGGGTTAGCTTCTCCTAAAGGAGACCTCCAGATCTGCTCAGAAGTCGGTAATTCCAGAGGCAGGGTGCTGGTTCCTGACTGCCCTTTGCCAGCCTTGCAAAGACATTCCCAGATTCTAGAGTTATTTTCCATGAAGGTGAAGGCTACGGGAGTATGTCAGACTTGGCAGGCACCTTATTGGCCTCAGCTCAGCTATTACCTTTCCATTCAAACTAGGACAAAGGCCTACTTTATGAAGGGTAAGGGTCTTCTTCTTTCCAAACTGCCAAGGGCTACAGCAATGGGACCTCTGTCAAGGCGAGGGAAGCCTAAGTGGATGGATCATCAAGCAGGTGCTTTGCCACAAAGCATCAGCACCCCACGGGGAGAATCAGGCTCCATTTGCCCCTATGTTGGGTGTGTAGCTTCACATACAGAGGTGTCTCTATAGGAGGCCAGAATGTTCCTGAGAGATGAGGTTCACTAGAGCTCTCCTACAGAGCATAGACCTGTCCATGTGCTTTTGCCTTCCCCTGTGAGTTGGGTCCTCGAGGTCCTCCCCAGCTCCGGGGAAGGAGCCCCTGAGAAAAGATCTCCAGGGACCTCTTTTCCCCCAGGCTGGGAAATGCAGCTCACAGGAGGGAAGTCAAGTGAGCCTCCTGCAGGGAAAAAGAGGGCTTACTGTCCCTGGACGATCAGGCTGCAGAGTGTGTGAGACCTGACTGGTGCCTTACTGGCCTCAGCTCCGCCATTGCATGTTCCTCCGAACTAGGACCCAGGACTACTTGGAGAAGGGTTTGGGTGCGGATTTCTAAAAACTGCCAAGGGCTACAGCAATGAGAACTCTGTCACGGGTAAGGAAGAGCATTGTATGGATTTTCAAGGTGTTTTTTGAACGACATCTTTAAAGCTACACAGAGAGAATCAGGCTCTCTGTGCCCCCATGTTGGGTACGCAGTTTCGCACACAGGGGTGTCTCCATATGAATCAAGAATGTTCGTGACAGAGTGAAGTTCACTAGAGCTCTCCTAGAGAGCAAAGACTTGTACATGTGGTTTTTCTTCCCCTGTGAGTTTGGGTCTCCAGGCTTAGCCCCAGCTCCGTGGAAACAACCCCTGAGAAAAGATCTTCAAGATCCGCTTTTCCCAGAGCCTGGGAAGCTGGGTTCATAGCAGGCAGGAAAAGCAAGCCTCCTTCGGGCACGAAGAGGCAGCCGACCGGCCTGTTTTTGGAAGTCTCAATATGAAAGGAATGAGTTAGATTCTCCTAAAGGAGACCTCCAGATCTGCTCAGAAATCGGTAATTCCAGAGGCAGGGTGCAGGCTCCTGACTGCCCTTTGCCAGCCTTGCAGAGACATTCCTAGATTCCAGCGTTATTTTCCATGAAGGAGCAGGATTCGGGAATATGTCAGACTTGACTGGCGCCTTATTGGCCTCAGCTCAGCTCTTGCCTTTCCTTTCAAACTAGGACAAGGGCCCACTTTATGAAAGGTAACGGTCCTCTTCTTTCCAAACTGCCAAGGGCTACAGCAATGAGACCTCTGTCAAGGCGAGGGAAGCGTAAGCTGATGGATTCTCAAGCAGGTGCTTTGCCACAAAGCATCAGCACCCCACGGAAAGAATCTGGCTCCCTTTGCCCCTATGTTGTGTGTGTAGCTACACACACAGAGGTGTCTCGATAGGAGCCAAGAATGTTCCTGAGAGAGGAGGTTCACTGTTGGGGGCCAGAGTGAGGCACTCCGCCCATGGCAAAGGTCATGAGGAAGGAGGCTCGACATACGCAAAGGCGGGATCGAGCCTCAGGAGTCCCCCTGGAAATCCTCGAGCATCTACGCCCATCACCAGAGCCTGCCTACCTTACTATTTTGTGCTCTCACCTACACCTCTGACTTTACGGGGGGCTGTCCCCCACCACCTCTTTTGGAGAAGGAGTTAACCTAGAGCTCCAGTTGATAAAAACCCCTGGGTGTGACAAGAGTGTTTTAACCTACAAACTCCTCTGAAGGTTCTCTAGCCTGCCTGACAGGCTTGTCCGGCCACATGTGATTGCTCACAGCCTCCCAACCATGAGAGGCACGAGATGCTTTAAACCTTCTAAAAACAGGTTCCTTAGAAAAGTTAGAAAATTATTAGTATAAGTATAATGGGCTGATTAGAAATCATATTGGTGAAGGGTTTTTCATTTGTTGAGCTGATGTTTACTGCTAAGTCTCCACATCCCCTGCCCTTATACACATTAATGAATATATAGAAGAAATAAGTATTAACCTTTGATATAAATCACGTTAGACCTTAGGCTAAGTAAATTCTTTCCTTAACTAAAACCCACTACACCCTCACCCTATAGGAATGTAACTTTATTTGGGTGGCGTCTGTTTTAAGAATAATCACCCCTGGAGAAATAAGTGTCCTGGTTGACTGACCGCTGTCACAAGGAGAGGGTCGTAAATTGTCAGCAGGCCCCCCGGCCAGAAGATGATG
This sequence comes from Bubalus kerabau, assembly GCF_029407905.1. Taxonomy (NCBI): domain Eukaryota; kingdom Metazoa; phylum Chordata; class Mammalia; order Artiodactyla; family Bovidae; genus Bubalus; species Bubalus kerabau. Next base: position 318,359 of record NW_026577887.1, on the reverse strand, counting down.
TAACACCCCTAAGACCTCTGTATACTTTTGTATGAAGCACCTAACTTTGATAAAAGTCAGGACTGCTGACCCCACGTGACTTTTGCATAACATCTCAGTGTATAAAAGTAGACCATGGAAAATAAAGAATTGGGATCAGTTTCTCGAAATACTGGTCTCCCCATGTCTCTCTCTCTCTCTCTCACTCTGGTTGAGTCTCCATCTGGAGCGCGGAACCCACCAAGCTTACTAATTTTGCCTGGGCTTCTAAGATCCGACCGGGGAGGCCTCAGTGTCTCCTCTCCTTCGGGAGAACGGAAGGACGCCTGCGGCCTACGTAAGTGGTGCAAGCTTCTTGTCTTGAAGTTTTATTGGTCCCCCGCGTAAACCAAGCTACTCAGCCTCTTTTCTCCACTGAATTTTCCTACTGAGCTATCCTCATTTTATTACTCTTTATATCCTTAATTAACGTTTAATTAAGCAGTTGTTCCCTGACCCTCGCCTACGCCGTCTCTGCTTCGAATACCCTGGATCAGCTGGGGCTGGACCCCGGCAGTTCACTAGAGATCTCCTACAGAGCATAGACCTGTCCATTTGGTTTTGCCTTCCCCTGTGAGTTGGGTCCCCGAGGTCCGCCCCAACTCCGGGGAAACAGCCCCTGAGAAAAGATCTCCAGGAACTGCTTTCCGCCCAGGCTGGGAAACGCTGTTCACAGGAAGTAAGGCAAGCGAGCCTCCTGAAGGGAACTAGAGGCCTTACTGTCCCTGGAGGAGCAGGCTGCCAGAGTGTGTGACACCTGACTGGTGCCTTACTGGCCTCAGCTCCGCTATTGCATGTTCATCTGAACTTGAACCCAGGCCTACTTGGAGAAGTGTTTGTGTGCCGATTTCCAGAAACTGCGAAGGGCTACAGCAATGATAACTCTCTCAGTGGTAAGGGAGAGCATTGTGTGGATTCTCAATTTGTTGTTTGAACGACAGCGTCAAAGCTGCACAGAGAGAATCAGGTCTCTGTGTCTCTATGTTGGCTATGCAGCTTCCCACACAGAGATGTCCCCGTTGGAGCCAAGAACATTCCGCATAGACTGAAGTTCACTAGAGCTCTCCTAGAGAGCAAAGACTTATCCATGCGGTTTTCCCTTCCCCTCTGCGTGTGGGTCTCTGGGATCGGCCCCTGCTCCGTGGAAACAGCCTCTGAGAAAAGATCTCCAAGAACCTCTTATCCCCCAGGCTGGGAAGCGGAGTTCGCAGGAGGTGGGATAAGCAAGCTTCCTTCGGCAAGAAGAGACAGCCAACCGGCCTGTGTTTGGAAGCCTATATTTGCAAGGAATGGGTTAGTTTCTCCTGACCGAGACCGCCAGATGTGCTGAGAAGATAGAAATTCCAGAGGCAGGGTCGAGGTTCCTGACTGCCTTTTGCCAGCCTTGCAAAGACATTCCCAGATTCTAACGTTATTTTCCATGAAGGAGCAGGCATCGGGAATATGTCAGACTTGACTGGCGCCTTACTGGCCTCAGCTCAGCTACTGCCTTTCCATTCATCAAGGACAAGGGCCTACTTGGTGAAGGGTAAGGGTCTGCTTCTTTCCAAACTGCCAAGGACTACAGCAATGAGACCTCTGTCAAGGTGAGGGAAGCCTATGCGGATGGATTCTTAGCAGGTGCTTTGCCACAAAGCATCAGCACCCACGGAGAGAATCAGACTCCCTTTGCCACTATGTTGGGTTTGTAGCTTCATGCACAGAGGTGTCTCTGTAGAAGCCAAGAATGTTCCTGAGAGATGAGGTTCACTAGAGCTCTCCTACAGAGCATAGACCTGTCCATGTGGTTTTGTCTTCCCCTGTGAGTTGGGCCCCCGAGGTCCGACCCAGCTCCAGGGAAACAGCCCCTGAGAAAAAATCTCCAGGAACAGCTTTGCGCCCAGGCTGGGAAATGCAGTTCACAGGAGGCAAGGCAAGCGAGCCTCCTGCAGGGAAAAAGAGGCCTTACTGCTCCTGGACGATCAGGCTGCAAGAGTGTGTGAGACCTCACTTGTGCCTTACTGGCCTCAGCTCCGCCGTTGCCTGTTGTTCCGAGCTAGGACCCAGGCCTACTTGGAGAAGGGTTAGGGTGCGGATTTCTACAAACTGTCAAGGACGACAGCAATGAGAATTCTCTTAGCAGTAAGGGAGAGCATTGTATGGATTCTCAAGCTGTTGTTTGAATGACAGCTTCAAAGCTACACAGAGAGAATCAGGCTCTCTGTTCCCCTATTTTGGCTGTGCAGCTTCACACACAGAATTTGACTCTGTTGGAGCCAGAAATATTCCTGAAAGACTTAGGCTCACCAAAGCTGTCCTCCAGAGCAAAGACATTGAATGTGGTTTTGCCTTCCCTTGCCAGTATGGGTCCCCTAGCTTGGCCCCAGCTCCGGGGATACAGCCTCTGAAAAAAATCTTGCAAGAAGCGATTTTTCCTCCAGGCTGTTAAGCGGAATTCGCACTTTGCAAGTTAAGGAAGCCTGCTTCGTGGAAGAGCAAGCAGCCAACTGGCCCTGTGTTAGGAAGCCTGTATTTGAAAGGAATGGGTTAGCTTCTACAGCGGGAGAACCTCAGATCTGCTCAGGGGACTGAAATACTAGAGTCAGGGTCGAGGTTCTCCCTTGTCCTTTGCGCACCTTGCAAAGACATTCCTAGCTTCTAGCGTTAGTGTCCCTGTAGTAGCAGGCTGCAGGAGCGTGTGATAAATGACTGCCGCGTTCCTGTCCTCAGCTCCGCTATTAACTTTCTATTCGAACTAGAACCCAGGCCTACTTTGAGAGGGGTTAGGGTCCAGTGTTTCCAAACTGCCAAGGGCTACGGCAATGCGAGCTCTGTCAGAGGTAAGAAAAGAGCAATTGGTTGGATTCTTCAGCTGCTGCGTGGCTGCACAGCTTCCGCGCTGCATGGAGAGCATGAGGCTCCTTGTGGCCCTATTTTGGGTACGCAGCAACATGCACACAGAATGTCTGTGTTCACTTATGTACAGGCTTATGTACACTAGAGCTCTCCTACAGAGCAAAGACCACTCAGTGGGCTCCAAGAGATACCTGTCGCGGCTCGAGAAGAGAGTGGAGTCCTTTGCTTCCCCTCGAGATGAGGCCTGACTCCCCGGGTGAGTATGGAATGCAACCCCAAATACCTGTCGCCTATGGAGAGGAATATTAAGTCCTGGATACAAGCCTAGATGAGGTCTAGTTTGCCCTTCAGTGAATGGAGCCCAATCCAGAGCTCTCCCTGGCAACTCGAATGGAAGATTAGACTTCCTGGGCCAACACAAGAGGAAGCCTGAATTCCCCGTCGTAACTCGAGAATCCCACCGAAACTCGAGAAAATCCACGTGCTTCCCTCGTCATTGCAAGATGAGGCCCTTTGTCCGCTACAGCATCTCAAGAGAAGTCCCACGTTCCATCCTGAAGTGCGAAACGGTACTTGGCACCCTTGATGCGACCCCAAAAGTTCCGCGACATACCAGACTCACTCAAGGGGAACACCGAGGTTCCCGGCACCACTTCATCTGACCCCTTCTCCTCTCCTGATTGCGACAGGAGGGTCGACTCCCCTTCTCTGTCTGCAAGGGGTTCCCGACCTTCCGGGCGCACCTCAGGATGAGGCCGGTCTCATGAGGAAGTTCGAGACGTAGCCTCGTAGGTGGTGCCACATGTCGAAAGACCCCAATTTCACGGTCCACTCTTGAAAAGAACCCGATGCCAGCACACCTCTTTGAAGGAAAACCTGTCGATGAAGGCACAACACGAAGGGGCACTGACACCCGCGTGCATCATCCAGAAAAAGCCGCAGGTCCCACAGACATTTCGACAAGTGGCCTGTCACCCTGTAAACAACTCGAAAGGCAAACGAAGGTCCATTCCTCAACAGAAGACTAGGTGTGACTCTCTTGTCCCTACTCTGCAGGGACCATGGGATCCGAGTCAGAAACGGAGAGGAAGCCTGAGGTTCCTGCGTCCACTCGAGATGAGGCCCTCTTCCATTGCACCACACCCAGTGGAGTCCCGAGAGGCCCCTACCAACTCCACAGTATCCCTGAGTTCTCAGAGGCACAATGAGAAGCTCCCTGAGGTCACAGGCACAAGTCGAGGGAACCCTGGGTTTTCTGCCATGACTCGAGAAAGACCTCGAGAGTGCTTCAAAATGTGTTGAGTCGCGATTCCCCTACCATGACTCGAGAGCCATGACACGCGCCCCCTCTTCACGCGCATGGAGACCTGACTAACCTGGCACTGCACGAGAGGCTCCCTGAGATCCTCATCGTACCTCGTGAGGAAACCCACACTGCCGCGGCAGCTCGAGGAAACACATGAGACACCCCGGTCATCGCGAGATGAGGGCCTTATATTCCTGCATGGCCTGGAGACCAATCACGAGTCCTCTCTCCAAACTGAAGAGCAGGCTGGAATCCGTTGAGGCCGTTCAGGGGGCTCCAACAGATCCTTGTCTCAACTCGAGAGGAGAGCGGAGTCCTTGGCTTCCCCTCAAGACGAGGTCTGACTCCACGGGGGAGCCTGGAATGCAACCCCGAGATGCCTGCTTTCCCTGGAGAGGAATAGTAGGTCCGGGACACACGCCTAGGTGAGGTCTCTTCGGCCCTGCAGTGACTCGAGCACAACCCCCAGCTTTCCCTCGCAACTCGAGGGGAAGATTGGGCTTCCCAGGGACAACCCAAGAGGAAGGCTGAGATCCCCATTGTAACTCGAGAATCCCGCCGCAACTCGAGAAAAACCACGTGGTTCCCAACTCTTGGCAAGATGAGACCCTTGCCCGCGACGGCGTCTCAAGGGAAGTCCCCTCTTCCGCCCTGAAGGGCGGAAAGGATCCTGCCAGCCTTCATGCGACCCCCAAAAGTTCCCCGACACGCCGGGTTCCCTCGAGGGCAACACCGAGGGTCCCGCAACCGCTTCCTCTGAGCCCCTTCTCCCCTCCTGATCGCGACAGGAGAGTCGATTACCCTGCGTGGTCTGGAAGGGGTTCCAGGCCTTCCCGGGGCACCTAAGGATGAGGCCGGGCTCACGAGGAAATTCGAGACGAGCCACGTGGGTGGGGCCACATGCCGAACGACCCCGATACCCCGGTCCGCTCTTGAGAAGGACCCGCGGCCCGGACCCCTCTTCGAAGGCAACCCTGTGGGTGAAGGCACAACACGAACGGGCACTGCCACCCCCGTGCATCATCCGCAAAGACCCGTGGGTTCCACACACAGCTCGACGATGGGCCTGAAACCCCCTGAGCAACTCGAGAGGCAAGCGGGGTTCCCTTCCTCAGACAAGACGAGGCCTGACTCTCCTTTCCCAACTCTGCAGGGACCCTGCGGTCGGAGTCCGAAACGGAGAGGAAGCCTGAGGTTCCTGCCTCCCCTCGAGGTGAGGCCCTCTTCCGTTGCGCCAGACCCAGCGGAGTCCCGAGGGGCCCCCCAACCTCCACAGGATCCCTCGCCTCTCAGAGGCACCCTGGGAAGTTCCCTACGTTCCCCGACAGAAGGCGAGGGAGACGAGGGTTTCCCGCCGCCCCCCGAGAAAGACATCGAGAGTCCTTCTTCAACGCGTCTCGAGGCCCTAGACCCCTCCCGTGACTCGAGAGCCATGACGCGCTCCCCCTCGCCACGCGCATGGAGACCTGACTTCCCTGGCGCCGCGCGAGAGGCTCCCTGAGATCCTCGTCGTGCCTCGGGAGAAAACCCCCACGGGTGCTGCAGCTCCAGGAAACCCCTGAGACGCCCCCATCCTCGCGAGCTGAGGGCCTTCTTTTCCTGCATGGCCTGGAGAGCAATCCCGGGTCCTCTCTCCAAATGGAAGAGGAGGCTGGACTCCCTTGAGGCCGCTCAGGGGGCTCCAAGAGACCCGCGTCATGACTCGAGAGGAGAGCGGAGTCCTTGGCTTCTCCTCGAGACGAGGCCTGACTCCCCGGGGGAGCCTGCAATGCAACCCCGAGATCCCTGCCTTCCCTGGAGAGGAATATTAGGTCCCGGACACACGCCTAGGTGAGGTCTCTTCGGCCCTGCAGTGACTCGAGCGCAACCCCCAGCTTTCCCTCGCAACCTGAGGGGAAGATTTGGCTTCCCAGGGCCAACCCAAGGGGAAGGCTGAGATCCCCGTGGTAACTCGAGAATCCCGCCGCAACTCGAGAAAAACCACGTGGTTCCCACCTCTTGGCAAGATGAGGCCCTTGCCCGCCACGGCGTCTCAAGGGAAGTCCCCTGTTCCGCCCTGAAGGGCGAAACGGTCCCTGACAGCCTTCCTGCGACCCCGAAAATTCCCCCGACACGCCGGGTTCCCCTGAGGGGAACACCGAGTGTCCCGGCACTGCTTCCTCTGAGCGCCTTCTCCCCTCCTGATCTCGACAGGAGAGGCGATTCCCCTGCGTGGTCTGGAAGGGGTTCCCGGGCTTCCCGGCGCACCTCAGGATGAGGCCGGTCTCACGAGGAAATTCGAGACGAGCCACGTGGGTGGGGCCACATGCCGAACGCCCCCGATTCCCCGGTCCGCCCTTGAGAAGGACGCGAGGCCCGGACCCCTCTTCGAAGGCAACCCTGTGGGTGAAGGCACAACACGAAGGGGCACTGCCACCCCCGTGCATCGTCCGCAAAGACCCGCGGGTTCCACACACAGCTTGACGAGGGGCCTGAGACCCCCTGAGCAACTCGAGATGCCAGCGGGTTTCCCTTCCTCAGACAAGACGAGGCCTGACTCTCCTGTCCCAACTCTGCAGGGACCCTGCGGTCGGAGTCCGAAACGGAGAGGAAGCCTGAGGTTCCTGCCTCCCCTCGAGGTGAGGCCCTCTTCCGTTGCGCCAGACCCAGCGGAGTCCCGAGGGGCCCCGCCACCTCCACAGGATCCTTCGCCTCTCAGAGGCACCCTGGGAAGTTCCCTAAGGTCCCCGGCGGAAGGCGAGGGAAACGAGGTTTTCCCGCCGCCCCCCGAGAAAGACCTAGAGAGTCCTTCTTCAACGCGTCTCCAGGCCCTAGTCCCCTCCCGTGACTCGAGAGCCAGGACGCGCTCCCCCTCGCCACGCGCATGGAGACCTGACTTCCCTGGCGCCGCACGAGAGGCTCCCTGAGATCCTCGTCGTGCCTCGGGAGAAAACCCCCACGGGCGCCGCAGCTCGAGGAAACCCCGGAGACGCCCCCGTCCTCGCGAGCTGAGGGCCTTCTTTTCCTGCATGGCCTGGAGAGCAATCCCGGGTCCTCTCTCCAAACGGAAGAGGAGGCTGGACTCCCTTGAGGCCGCTCAGGGGGCTCCAAGAGATCCGCGTCGCGACTCGAGAGGAGAGCGGAGTCCTTGTCTTCCCCTCGAGACGAGGCCTGACTCCCCGGGGGAGCCTGCAATGCAACCCCGAGATCCCTGCCTTCCCTGGAGAGGAATATTAGGTCCCGGACACACGCCTAGGTGAGGTCTCTTCGGGCCTGCAGTGACTCGAGCGCAACCCCCAGCTTTCCCTCGCAACCCGAGGGGAAGATTGGGCTTCCCAGGGCCAACCCAAGGGGAAGGCTGAGATCCCCGTGGTAACTCGAGAATGCCGCCGCAACTCGAGAAAAACCACGTGGTTCCCACGTCTTGGCAAGATGAGGCCCTTGCCCGCGACGGCGTCTCAAGGGAAGTCCCCTGTTCCGCCCTGAAGGGCGAAACGGTCCCTGACAGCCTTCCTGCGACCCCCAAAAGTCCCCCCACACGCCGGGTTCCCTCGAGGGGAACACCGAGGGTCCCGGCACCGCTTCCTCTGAGCCCCTTCTCCCCTCCTGATCGCGACAGGAGAGGCGATTCCCCTGCGTGGTCTGGAAGGGGTTCCCGGCCTTCCCGGCGCACCTCAGGATGAGGCCGGTCTCACGAGGAAATTCGAGACGAGCCACGTGGGTGGGGCCACATGCCGAATGCCCCCGATTCCCCGGTCCGCCCTTGAGAAGGACGCGAGGCCCGGACCCCTCTTCGAAGGCAACCCTGTGGGTGAAGGCACAACACGAAGGGGCACTGCCACCCCCGTGCATCGTCCGCAAAGACCCGCGGGTTCCACACACAGCTCGACGAGGGGCCTGAGACCCCTGAGCAACTCGTGAGGCCAGCGGGGTTCCCTTCCTCAGACAAGACGAGGCCTGACTCTCCTGTCCCAACTCTGCAGGGACCCTGCGGTCGGAGTCCGAAACAGAGAGGAAGCCTGAGGTTCCTGCCTCCCCTCGAGGTGAGGCCCTCTTCCGTTGCGCCAGACCCAGCGGAGTCCCGAGGGGCCCCGCCACCTCCACAGGATCCCTCGCCTCTCAGAGGCACCCTGGGAAGTTCCCTAAGGTCCCCGGCAGAAGGCGAGGGAAACGAGGGTTTCCCGCCGCCCCCCGAGAAAGACCTCGAGAGTCCTTCTTCAACGCGTCTCGAGGCCCTAGTCCCCTCCCGTGACTCGAGAGCCAGGACGCGCTCCCCCTCGCCACGCGCATGGAGACCTGACTTCCCTAGCGCCGCACGAGAGGCTCCCTGAAATCCTCGTCGTGCCTCGGGAGAAAACCCCCACGGGCGCCGCAGCTCGAGGAAACCCTGGAGACGCCCCCGTCGTCGCGAGCTGAGGGCCTTCTTTTCCTGCATGGCCTGGAGAGCAATCCCGGGTCCTCTCTCCAAACGGAAGAGGAGGCTGGACTCCCTTGAGGCCGCTCAGGGGGCTCCAAGAGGACCGCGTCGCGACTCGAGAGGAGAGCGGAGTCCTTGGCTTCCCCTCGAGACGAGGCCTGACTCCCCGGGGGAGCCTGGAATGCAACCCCGAGATCCCTGCCTTCCCTGGAGAGGAATATTAGGTCCCGGACACACGCCTAGGTGAGGTCTCTTGGGCCCTGCACTGACTCGAGCGCAACCCCCAGCTTTCCCTCTCACTCGAGGGGAAGATTGGGCTTCCCAGGGCCAACCCAAGAGGAAGCCTGAGATCCCCGTCGTAACTCGAGAATCCCGCCGCAAGTCGAGGAAAACCACGTGGTTCCAACGTCTTTGCAAGATGAGCCTCTTGCCCGCTATGGCGTCTCAAGGGAAGTCCCAGTTTCCGTCCTGAAGTGCGAAACAGTACCTGACACTTTTCATGCGACCCACAGAAGTTCCCCGATACACCGGGTTCCCTCGAGGGAAACACCGAGGGTCCTGACAGCACTTCATCTGAGCCCCTTCTCCCCTCCTCATGGCGACAGGAGTGTCGATTCCCCTGCGTGGTCTGGAAGGGATTCCCGGCCTTTCAGGTGCATCTCAGGATGAGGCAGTCCGCACGAGGAAATTCGAGATGAGCTACGGGGGTGGTGCCACATGCCGATCGACCTCGATTTCCCGGTCCACTCTTGAGAAGAACCCGTTGCACGGACACCTCTTCGAAGGCAACCCTGTGGGTGAAGGCACAACACGAAGGGGCACTGACACTCCCGTGCATCGTCCAGAAACACCCGTGGGTTCCACACACAGCTCGAAGAGGGGCCTGAGACCCCCTGAGCAACTCGAGAGGCAAGCGGAGTTCCCTTCCTCAGACAAGACGAGGCCTAACTCTCCGCTCCCAACTCTGCAGGGACCCTGAGGTCGGAGGGTCGGAGACAGAAACAGAGAGGAAGCCTGAGGTTCCTGCCTCTCCTCGAGGTGAGGCCCTCTTCCATTGCTCCAACCCCAGCGGAGTCCCGAGAGGCCCCGCTAACTCCACAGCATCCCTCACCTCTCAGAGGCACCCTGGGAAGTTCCCTCATGTTCCAGGCAGAAGTCGAGGGAAATGAGGGTTTCCCGCCACCACTCAAGAAAGACCTCGATAGTCCTTCTTCAAAGTGTCTTGAGGCCCTTGTCCCCTCTCTGGACTACAGAGCAATGATGCGCTCCCCCTCGCCTCGCGCATGCAGACCTGGCTTCCCTGGCACCGCACGAGAGGCTCCCTGAGATCCTCCTCGTGCCTCGGGAGAAAACCCCCACGGGTGCCGCAGCTCGAGGAAACCCCTGAGACGCCCCCGTCCTCGCGAGCTGAGGGCCTTCTTTTCCTGCATGGCCTGGAGAGCAATCCCGAGTCCTCTCTTCAAACTGAAGAGTAGGATGTATTCCCTTGAGGCGACTCAGTGGGCTCCAAGAGATCCGTGTCGCGGCTCGAGAGGAGAGCGCAGTCCTTTGCTTCCCCTCGAGGCGAGGCCTCACTCCCCGAGGGAGTCTGGAGTGCAATCCCGAGATCCTTGTCTTCCCTTGAGAGGACTATTAGGTCCTGGACACACGCCTAGATGAGGTCTCTTTGGCCTTGCAGTGATTCGAGCACAACATCCAGCTTTCCCTCGCAACTCGAAGGGAAGTTTGGGCTTCCCAGGGCTAACACAAGAGGAAGCCTGAAATCCCCGTCGTAACTCGAGAATCCCACCGCAACTCGAAAAAAACCACGTGGTTCCTTCGTCTTCGCAACATGAGGCCCTTGCCCGCCACAGTGTCTCAAAAGAAGTCCCACGTTCCTACTGAAGTGCAAAACGGTACTTGGCACCCATGATGGCACCCCCAAAGTTCCCCAACATACAGGCCTCACTCGAGGGTAACACCCATGTTCCCCGCACCACATCATTTGAGCCCCTTCTCCCCTCCTGATTGCAACAGGAGTGTCTTTTCTCCTGCTTTGTGTAGAAGGGGTTACCGATCTTCCCAGCGCACATCAGGATGAGGCCGGTCTTACGAGGAAATTGGAGATGTAGCCTCGTGGGTGGTGCCACATGCGGAAAGACCCCATTTCCCGGTCAGCTATTAATAAGAACCCGATGCCCGTACACTTCTTGGAATGCATCCCGTAGGATGAAGGCACAACAAGGAGGGACCCTGAACACCCGTGCATCTTTTGGAAAATTCTGCAGGTTCCACATACAGCTCGACAAGTGACCTGTTACCTCGTGAACAACTCGAGAGGCAAGCTAAGTTTCATTTCTCCACAGAATACGAGGCCTGACTCTCCTGTCCCAACTCTGCAGGAATCCTGAGATCGGAGTCTGAAATGGAGAGGAACCCTGAGGTTCCTTCCTCAACACGAGATGAGGCCCTCTTGTATTATACCACACCCAGTGGAGTCCCGAGAGGCCCCTCCCAACTCCACAGTATCAGTGTCTTCTCAGAGGCACCCTGAGCAACTCCCTGAGGTCACCGGCACAAGTCGAGGGAACACAGGGTATCCTGCCGAAACCCGAGAAAGACCTCAAGAGTCCGTCTTCAACGCGTCTTGAGGACGGATTCCCCTACCATGACTCGAGAGCAATGACACGCTCCCCCTCGCCATGCGCATGGACACCTGACTTCCCTGGCGCCACATGAGAGGCTCCCTGAGCTCCCCGTCATACCTCATGAGAAACCCCACACTGGCGCCGCAGCTCGGGAAAACCCACCGTCATCGCGAGATTAGGGACTTCTTTTCCTGCCTGACCTGGAGAGCAATCCCTGGTCTTTTCTCCAAACTTCACAGGAGGCTTTACTCCCTTTAGGCCACTCAATGGGCTCCAAGAGATACCTGTCGCGACTTGAGAGGAGAGCAGAGTACTTTGTTTCCCCTCGAGATGAGGCCTTACCTCGGGTGAGTCTGGAATGCAACCCCGAGATCCCTGTTGCCCCTGGAGAGGAACATTATGTCCTGGACAAAAGCCTAGATGAGGTCTATTTTACCCTACAGTGACTCGAGAGCAACACCCATCTCTCCCTCGCAATTCAAATGGAAGATTGGTCTTCATTGGGCCAACACAAGAGGAAGTCTGAATTTCCCATTGTAACTCGAGAATCCCGCCGCAACTCTTAAAAACCACGTGGTTCCCCATTCATCGCAATATGAGGCCTTTGCCCGCTACAGAGTCTCAAGAGAAGTCCCATGTTTCGTCATAAAGTTCGAAATGCTACTTGGCACCCTTGATGCGACCCCAAAAGTTCCCCAATATACCGGTCTCACTCCAAGGGAACACCGAAGTTCCTGGCACCACTTCATTTGAGCCCCTTCTCCCCTCCTGATCACGGCAGGAAGGTCGATCCCCCTGCTTTGTCTAGAAGGCGTTCCCGACCTTCATGGCGCACCTCAGGATGAGGCCAGTCTCACGAAGAAATTCGAGACGTAGCCTCGTGTTGGTGCCACGTGCCAAAAGACCCCGATTTCTCGGTCTTGCTCTTGATAAGAACCCAATGCCCGGACACCTCTTCTAAGGCAACCCTGTGGAAGAAGGCACTACACAAGGGGGCACTGGCAACCCTGTTCATTGTCCGGAAAACCCCGCAGGATCCACATACAGCTCCACAACTGGCCTGTCACCCCTTAAACAATGAGAGAGGAAAGCGGAGTTCCCTTCCTCAGACAAGACGAGGCCTGAGTATCCAATCCCAACTCTGCAGGCACGCTTCGATCTGAGTCAGAAATGGAGAGGAAACCTGAGGTTCCTGCCTCAACCCGAGATGAGGCCCTCTTCCATTAAAACAAACCCAGTGGAGTCCCGAGAGGCCCCTCCCATCTCCACAGTATCCCTGACTTCTCATAGGCATTCTGAGAAGCTCCTTGAGGCCACCGGCAAAAGTCGTGGGAAATAAGGGTTTCCTGCCACAACCGAAGAAAGACCTCGAGAGTCCTTCTTCAATGTGTCTTGAGGTCAGATTCCCCTACCATAGCTCGAGAGCAATAATGCGCTCCCCCTCGCCACGCACATGGAGACCTGACTTCCCTGGCGCCACACGAGAGTCTCCCTGAGCTCCCCGTCGTACCTCGTGTGAAACCCCACACTGGCGCCGTAGCTCGAGAAAACCCACAAGATCCCTCCGTCATCGCGAGATGAGGGCCATCTTTTCCTGCATGGCCTGGAGAGCAGTCCCAAGTCCTCTCTCCAAACTTAAAAGGAGGCTTGACTCCCTTTAGGCCACAAAGTGGGCTCCAAGAGGTGCCCGTCGCGACTCGAAAGGAGAGCGGAGTCCTTTGCTTCCCTTCGACATGAGGCCTGACTCCCTGGGTGAGTCTGGAATGCAAACCTGAGATCCCTGTGGCCCTTGGAGAGGAACATTAGGTCCTGGACACAAGCCTAGATGAGGTCTCCTTTGCCCTGCAGTGACTCGAGCGCAACCCCCAGCTCTCCCTCGCAACTCGAATGGATGATTGGACTTCCCCTGCCCAACACAAGAGGAAGCCTGAAATCCCCGTCGTAACTCGAGAATCCCGCCGCAACTCGAGAAAAACCACGTGGCTCCCCCGTCATCGCAAGATGAGGCCCTTGGCCGCTACAGCGTATCAAGAGAAGTCCCACGTTCCATCCTGAAGTACAAAACGGTACTTGGCACCCTTGATGCGACCCCCAAAGTTCCCTGACATACCGGTCTCACTCGAGGGAAACACCCAAAGTTCACGGCACCACTTCCTGTGAGCCCCTTCACCCCTCCTGATCGCGACAGAAGGGTCGATTCCCATGTTTTGTCTGCAAGGGGTTCCCGACGTTCCCCTCGAACCTCCGGATGAGGCCTGTCTCATGAGGAAATTCGAAAAGTAGCCTCATGGTTGGTGCCATATGCTGAAAGATCCCAAATTCCCGGTCCACTCTAGATAAGAACCTCACGATCGGACATCTCTTCGAAGGCAACCCTGTGGATGAAGGCACAACACGAAGGGACACTGACATCCCCATGCATCGTCTGGAAAAACCCGCAGATTCCACTCACAGCTCCAAATGTGGACTGTCACCTCGTGAACAACTCGAGAGGCAAGTGAAGTTGCATTCCTTCACACAAGACGAGGCCTTACTCTCCTGTCCCAACTCTTCAGGGACCCTGCAATTGGAGTCAGAAATGGAGAGGAACCTTGAGGTTCCTGCCTCAACTAGAGAAGAGGCCCTCTTCCATTGAACCAAACTCAGTGGTGTCCCGAGAGGCCCCTCCCAACACCACAGTATCCCTGAATTCTCAGAGGCTCCCTGAGAAGCTACCTGAGGTCACTGGCACAAGTCGAGGGAACCCAGAGTTTCCTGAAGTAACCCGAGAAAGACTTGGAGAGTCCTTTTTCAACGTCTCTTGATGCCCGATTCCCCTACCATGACTCCAGAGCAAGGACGCGCTCCCCTCGCCACAAGCAGGAAAACTGACTTCCCTAGTACCACACAAGAGGCTCCCTGAGTACCCCATCGTACCTCGTGAGAAAACTCACACTGGCGCCGCAGTTCGAGAAAAACCACAAGATGCCCCCGTCAAGGAGAGATGGGGGCCTTCTTTTCCTGCCTGACCTGGAGAGCAATTCCTGGTCCTCTCTCCAAACTTCACAGGAGTATTGACTCCCTTTAGGCCACTCAGTTGAGTCCAAGAAATACACGGTGCGACTCGAGAGGAGAGCGGAGTCCTTTGCTTCCCTGGAGACGAGGCCTGACTCCCCGGGTGAGTTTGGAATGCAACCCCGAGATCCCTGTCGCCCCTGGAGTGGAACATTTTGTCCTAGACACAAGCCTAGATGAGGTCTATTTTGCCCTACAGTAATCGAGAGCAACCTCCATCTCTCCCTCACAATTTGAATGGAAGATTGGTCTTCCCACGGTCAACACAAGAGGAAGTCTAAATTTCCCATCGTAATTCGAGAATTCAGCCTCAAGTCTTAAAAACCATGTGGTTCCCCCTTCATCGCAATATGAGGCCCTTGCCAGCTAGAGTCTCAAGAGAAGTCCCACGTTCCATCTTAAAGTTCGAAATGCTACTTGTCACCCTTGATGCGACGCCAAAGTTCCCCAACATACCGGTCTCACTCCAAGGGAACACTGAAATTCCCGGTGTCTCCAGGGAAGTCCCATGTTCCGTCCTTAAGTGCAAAACGGTACATGAAACCCTTGATGCGACCGCAAAAGTTCCCCGACACGCTGGATTCCCTCGAGGGGAACACCGATGGTCCCGGCACCACTTCATCTGAGCCCCTTCTCCCTTCCTGATCGTGACAGGAGAGTCGATTCCCCTGCGTGGTCTGGAAGGGGTTCCCGGCCTTCCTGGCGCACCTCAGGATGAGGCCGGTCTCAGGAGGAAATTCGAGACTAGCCACGTGTGAGGTGCCACGTGCCGAACGACTCCGATTTTCCGGTCCGCTCTTGATAAGAACCCGATGCCCGGACACCTCTTCGAAGGCAACCCTGTGGGTGAAGGCACAACACGAAGGGGGACTGACACCCCCGTGCATCATCCGGAAAAACCCGCAGGGTCTACACACAGCTCGACAAGGGGCCTGAGACTCCCGGAACAACTCGAGAGGCAACCAGAATTCCATTCCTCAGACAAGACGAGGCATGACTCTCCTGTCCCAACTCTGCAGGGACCATGCAGTCGGAGTCCGAAAACGAGAGGAAGCCTGAGGTTCCTGCCTCCCCTCGAGATGAGGCCCTCTTCCATTGCGCCGAACCCAGCAGAGTCCCGAGAGGCCCTGCCAACTACACAGCATCCCTCACCTCTCAGAGGCACCCTGGGAAGTTCCCTAAGGTCCCCTGCAGAAGTCGAGGGAAACGAGGGTTTCCCGCCGCAACCCGAGAAAGACCTCGAGAGTCCTTCTTCAACGCCTCTTGAGGACCTAGCCTCTTCCCATGACTCGAGAGTGATGACCAGCTCCCCCTCGCCATGCGCATGGAGACCTGACTTCCCTGGCGCCGCACGAGAGGCTCCCTGAGGTCCTCGTCGTGCCTCGTGAGAAAACCCCCATGGGCGCAGCATCCTGAGGAAACCCATGAGATGCCCCCGTCATCGCGAGATGAGGGCCTTCTTTTCCTGCCTGTCCTGGAGAGCAATCCCGAGTCCTCTCTCCAAACTGAAGAGGAGGCTCGACACCCTTGAGTCCACTCAGTGGGCTCCAAGAGATCCGTGTCGCGACTTGAGAGGAAAGCGGAGTCCTTTGCTTCCCCTCCAGGCGAGTCCTGACTCCCCGGGGGAGTCTGGAATGGAAACCCGGGATCCCTGTCTTCCCTTGAGAGGAATATTAGGTCCTGGACACACGCCTCGATGAGGTCTCTTTGGCCCTGTAGTGACTCGAGCAGAACCCCCAGCTTTCCATCGCAACTCCAATTGAAGATTGGGCTTCCCAGGGCCAACCGAAGAGAGACCTGAAATTCCTGTCGTTTTCGAGAATCCCGATGCAACTCAAGAAAAACGACGTGGTTCCAACGTCTTCACAGGATGAGGCCCTTGCCCACTACAGCGTCTCCAGGGAAGTCCTATGTTCCGTCCTGAAGTGGGAAACGGTACTTGGCTCCCTTGATGCGAGCCCTAAAGTTCCCTGAAACGCCGGGTTCCCTCGAGTGGAACACCGAGGGTCCCGGCACCACTTCATCTGAGCCCCATCTCCCCTCCTGATCGCGACAGGAGAATCGATTCCCCTACTTTGTGTGGAAGGGGTTCCCGGCCTTCCCGGCGCACCTCAGGATGATGCTGGTCTCACGAGGAAATTCGAGATGAGCCACATGCAGAATGACCCCGATTTCCCGGTCCGCTCTTGAAATGAACCCGATGCCCGGACACCTCTTTGAAGGTAAACCTGTGGGGGAAGGCACAAAATGAAGGGGCACTGACACCCCCATGCATCTTCTGGAAACACCCGCAGGTTCCACACACAGCTTGTCAAGGGCCCTGAGACCCCCTGAACGACTTGAGAGGCAAGCAGAGTTCCGTTACTCAGACAAGACGAGGCCTGACTCTCCTGTCCCAACTCTGCAAGGCCCCTGCGGTCGGAGTCAGAAATGGAGAGGAAGCCTGAGGTTCCTGCCTCCAATCGAGATGAGGCCCTCTTTCATTTCGTCAAACCTAGTGGAGTCCCGAGAGGCCCCTCTAACTCCTCAGTATACCTCACCTCTCAGAGGCACCTGGGAAGTTCCCTAAGGTCCCCTGTAGAGGTCGAGGGAAACGAGTGTTTCCCGCCCCAACCCAAGAAAGACCTTGAGAGTCCTTCTTAAATGCCTCTTGAGGCCCTAGTCCCTCCCATGACTCGAGAGCAATGACGCGATCAGCCTGGCCACACGCATGGAGTCAGGCTTCTCTGGCGCCACACAAGAGGATCCCTGAACTCCCCATCATATCTCGTGAGAAACCCCACACTGCGCCGCAGCTCGAGAAAACCCATGGGACGCCCCTGTCATCACGAGAGGAGGGCCATCTTTAACTGCATGGTATGCAGATCAAGCGTGAACCTTCTGTCCAAGCTACACAGGACGCTTGACTCCCTTTAGGCCACTCATTGGGCTCCAAGAGTTACACGTCGCGACTCGAGAGGATAGTGGAGTCCTTTGCTTCCACTCGAGACGAGGCGTGACCCACCGGGTGAGACTGGAATGCGACCCCGATATCCCTGTCGCCCCTGGAGAGGAACATTACGTCCTGGACCCAAGCCTAGATGAGGACTCTTTGCCCTGAAGTGACTCGAGAGCAACCCCCAGCTCTCTCTGACAAGTTGAATGGAAGATTGGACTTCCTGGGCCAACACAAGAGGAAGCCTGAATTCCCCGTTGTAACTCAAGAATCCCGCCTCAACTCGAGAAAAACCACGTGTTTCCCTCGTCATCGCAATATGAGGCCCTTGCCCGCTACAGCATCTCCAGAGAATTCCCACGTTCCGTCTTGAAGTGCGAAACTGTACTTGGCACCCTTGATGCGACCTCAAAAGTGCCGTGACATACCGGTCTCACTCGAGGGGACCACTGAGGTTCCCGGCACCACTTCATCTGAGCCCCTTCTCCCCTTCTGATTGCGAGCGGTGCGTCGATTCCCCTGCTTTGTCTGCAAGGGGTTCCCGACCTTCCCGGCGCACCTCAGGATGAGGCCGGTCTCCCGAGGAAATTCGAGACGTAGCCTCGTGGGTGGTACCACATGCTGAAAGACCCCAATTTTCCGGTACGCTCTTGAAAAGAACCCGATGCCCGGAAACCTCTTTGAAGGCAACCCTGTGGATGAAGGCACAACACGAAGGGGCACTGACACCCCCGTGCATCGTCCGGAAAAACCCGCAGGTTCCACACACAGCTCAACAAGTGGCCTGTCACTCCGTGAACAACTCGAAGGGCAAGGGGAAATCCATTCCTCCACAGAAGACGAGGCGTGACTCTCTTCTCCATACTCTGCAGGTACCCTGCGACCCGAGTCAGAAATGGAGAGGACCCCTGACATTCCTGCCTCCATTCGAGATGAGGCCCCCTTCGATTGCACCAAACCCAGTTGAGTAACGAAAGGCCCCTCCCAAATCCACAGTGTCCCTGACTTCTCAGAGGCACCCTTAGAAGTTGCCTGAGGTCACCGACACAAATCAAGGGAACCCAGGGTTCCCTGCCGCAACCCGAGAAAGACCTCAAGAGTCCTTCTTCAATGCGTCTTGAGGCCCAATTCGCCTACTATGACTCGAGAGCAATCACGCACTCCCCTTCACCACACGCACGGAGACCTGACGTCCCTAGCACCACACGAGAGGCTCTCTGAGCTCCCCGTTGTACCTCGTGAGAAATCTGATACTGGCGCCGCAGCTGGAGAAAACCCACGAGATGCCCCCGTCATCGCGAGATGAGGGCCTTTTTTCCTGCATGGCCAGGAAAACAATCCCGAGTCATCTCTCCAAACTCCATAGGAGGCTTCACTCCCTTTACGCCACGCAGTGGGCTCCAAGAGATACCCGTCGCGACTCGACAGGAGAGCGGAGTCCTTTTTTTCCCCTCAAGACGAGGCCTGACTCTCCGGGTGAGTCGAGAATGCAACCCTGAGATCCCTGTTGGCCCAGTAGTGGAACACTAGGTCCTGGACACAAGCGTAGATGAGGTCTATTTTGCCCTGCAGTGACTGGAGAGCAATCCCCAGTTCTAACTTGCAACTCGAATGGAATACTGGATTTTCCTGGCGCCACAGAAGAGGCTCCCTGAGATCCCCGTGGTACTTCATGAGACACCCCACACTGGCGCCACAGCTCGAAAAAACCCACGAGACGCCACCGTCATCTCGAGATGAGGGCCTTCTTTTCCTGCATGGCCTGGAGTCCAATCCCGAGTCCTCTCTCCAAACTCCACAGGAGGCTTGACTCCCTTTAGTACACACAGTGGGCTCCAAGAGATACCCATCGCGACTCGAGACGAGAGCGGAATTCTTTGCTTACCCTCGAGGTGAGAACTGACTCCCCAGATGAGTCTGGAATGCAAACCCGAGATCCCTGTCGCCCCTGGAGAGCAACGTTAGATCCTGGACACAAGCCTAGATTAGGTCTCTTTTGCCCTGCAGTGACTCTAGCGCAATCCCCAGCTCCCCCTCGCAACCCGAATGGAAGATTGGATTTCAAGGCCAAAAAGAGGAAGCCTAAATTCCCGGTCATAACTCGAGAATCCCGCCGCAACTCGAGCAAAACCACGTGGTTCTCCCGTCATCGCAAGATGAGGCCCTTGCCCGCTACAGCGTTCCAAAGATGTCCCAGGTTCCGTCTTCAAATGCGAAACGGTACTTGGCACCCTTGATGCGACCCCAAAAGTCCCCCAACACGCCGGTCTCACTCAAGGGGAACACCGAGGTCCCGGCACCACTTCATTTAAGCCCCTTCTCCCCTCTTGATCGTGACCGGTGGGTCGATTCCCCTGCTTTGTCTGCAAGGGGGCCCGACCTTCCCTGCACAACTCAGGATGAGGCCGGTCTCATGGGGAAATTCGATACGTAGCTTTGTGGGTGGTGCCACTTGCTGAAAGACTCCAATTTCCCGGTCCGCTCTTGATAAGAATCCGATGCTCGGACACCTCTTGGAAGGCAGCCTTGAGTATGAAGGTACAACACGAAGGGGCACTAACACACCTGTGCATCATCCGGAAAAACGGGCAGGTTACACACACAGCTCGACAAGTGGCCTGTCACCTCGAGAACAACTCGAGAGGCAAGAGGAGTCCCATCCTCCAGAAAAGACGAGGCCTGACTCTCCTGTACCAACATGCAGGGACCTTGCGATCTGAGTCAGAAATGGAGAGGAACACTGAGGTTCCTGCTTCAACTCGAGATGAGTCCCTCTTACATTCCACCAAATGCAGAGGAGTCTCGAGAGGCCCCTCCAAACTGCACAGTATCCCTGACTTCTCAGAGGCACTCTGAGAAGCTCCCTGAGGTCGCAGGCACAAGTCAAGGGAACCCTGGGTTTTATGCAGTGACCCGAGAAAGACCTCGAGAGTCCTTCTTCAACCCGTCTTGAGGCCCGATTACCCTACCATGACTCGAGAGCAATGACGAGCTCCCCCTAGCCATCTCATGGGGACCTGACTTCCCTGGCGCCACACGAGAGGCTCCCTGAGCTCCCTCTCGTACCTCGTCAGAAACCCGGCACTAGCGCGGCAGTCTAGAAAACCCACGAGACGCCGCCATCATCGCGAGATGAGGGCCTTCTTTTCCTGCATGGCCTGGAGAGGAATCCCGAGTCCTCTATCCAAACACCACAGGAGGCTTGACTCCCTTTAGGGCACACAGTGGGCTCCAAGAGATACCCATCGCGACTCAAAAGGACAGCGGAGTTCTTTGCTTCCCCTCGAGACGAGGCCTGATTCCCCGGGAGAGTCTGGTATGCAACCCCAAGATCCCTGTCGCCCCTAGGGACGAGCATTAAGTCCTGGACACAAGCCTAGATGAGGTCTATTTTGCCCTGCAGTGACTCGAGAGCAATCCCCAGCTCTCCCTTTAAACTCGAATGGAAGATAGGACTTCCCTGGCCCAACACATGAGGAAGACTGTATTCCCCGTCGAAACTCGAGAATCCCGCCACAACTCGAGAAACGCCACGTGGTTCCCCCGTCATCGCAAGATGAGGCCCTTGCCCCCTACAGCGTCTCAAGAGAAGTCCCACGTTCCGTCTTGAAGTGCGAAACGGTATTGGCACCCTTGATGCACCCTCAAAAGTTCCTCGACACACCAGTCTGACTCGAGGAGAACACGGAGGTTCCCGGCACCACTACATCTGGGCCCCTTCTCCCCTCCTGATCGTGACAGAAGGGTCGATTCCCCTGTTTTGTCTTGAAGGGGTTCCCACCTTTCCCGGCGCATCTCAGGATGAGGGCGGTCTCACGAGTATATTCGAGACATAGCCACGTGGATGGTGACACATGCCGAAAGACCCCGATTTCCCGGTCCGCTCTTGATAAGATCCTGATGCCCGGACACGTCTTTGAAGATAACCCTTTTGATGAAGGCACAACACTTAGGTGCACTGACACCCCTGGGTATCGTCCGGAGAAACCCTCAGGTACCACACACAGCTCGAGAAGTGACCTGTCACCCCGTGAACAACTGGAGAGGCAAGCAGAGTTCCATTCCTCCACACAAGACGAGGCCTGACTCTCCTGTTCGAACTCTGCAGCGAAACTGCGATCCGAGGCAGATCTGGCCCAGGGGAAGTCAGGAGAGGAAACATGAGTTTCCTGCCTCCACTCGAGATGAGGCCCTCTTCCATTGCACCGAACCCAGTGGAGTCCCGAGAGACCCCTCCCAACTGCACAGTATCCCTGACTTCTCAGAGGCACCCTTAGACCTTCCTGAGATCACAGGCACAAGTCGAGGGAACCAAGGGTTTCCTGCCCCAACCCGTAAAAGACCTCGAGAGTCCTTCTTCAACACGTCCTGAGGTGCGATTCCCCTACCATGACTCGAGAGCAATGACGCGCTCCCCCTAGCCACGCGCATAGAAACCTGACTTCCCTGGCGCCACAGGAGAGGCTCCCTGAGCTCCCCATTATACCTCGTGAGAAACACCACACTGGAGCCGCAGCTTGAGAATACCCACGCGACGCCCCAGTCCACACGAGATGAGGGCCTTCTTTTGCTGTATGGCCTGGAGAGCAATCCTGAGTCCTCTATCCAAACTCCACAGGAGGCTTGACTCATTTTAGGCCACACAGTGAGCTCCAAGATATACCCGTCGCGACTTGACAGGAGAGCGGTGTCCTTGGCTTCCCCTCGAGACGAGGCCTGACTCCCCGGGTGAGTCGAGAATGCAATGCTGAGATCGCTTTCGCCCCAGCAGAGGAACATTAGGTCCTGGACACAAGCCTAGATGAGGTCTATTTGGCCCTGCAGTGTCTCGAGAGAAATCCCCAGTTCTAACTCACAATTCGAATGAAAACTGGACTTCCCTGGGCCAGTTGAAGAGGAAGCCTGAATTCCCGGTTGTAACGAGAATCCCGCCCCAACTCAAGAAAAACCACGTGGTTCCCCCGTCATCGAAGGATGAGGCCCTTGCCCGCTACAGCGTCTCAAGAGAAGTCCCACTTTCCGTATTGAAGAGCGAAAAGTTACTCGGAACCCTTGATGCGACCCCAAAAGTTCCCCGACATACCAGTCTCACTTGAGGAGAACACCGAGGTTCCCGGCACCACTTCATCTGAGACTCTTCTCCCCTCTTGATCGCGACAGGAGGTTCGATTCCCCTGCTTTGTCTGGAAGGCGTTCCCGACCTTCCTGGCGCACATCAAGATGAGGCCAGTCTCACGAGGAAATTCGAGACATAGCCTCGTGGGTGGTGCGGCATGCCAAAAGACCCCGATTCCCTGGTCAGCTCTTGATAAGAACCCGATGGCAGAACCCAACTCGAAGGCAATCCTGTGGAACAAGGCACAACACGAAGGGGCAGTGACACCCCAGTGCATCGTCCAGAAAAACCCGCAAGTTCCACATACAAATCGACAAGTGGCCTGTTACCCCATGAACAACGCGAGAGTCAAGCGGAGTTCCATTCCTCCACACAAGACGAGGCCTGACACTCCTGTCCCAACTCTGCAGGGACTCTGCGATCCGAGTCAGATCCGGCGCATTCGAAGCCAGGAGAGGAACCCTGTGGTTCCTGCCTCAACTTGTCATGAGGCCCTCTTCCATTGCACCAAACCCAGTGGATTTCCGAGAGGCCCCTCCCAACTCCACAGTGACCCTGACTTCTCAGAGGCACGCTCAGAAGCTTCCTGAGGTCACTGGCACAAGTCGATGGAACCCAGGGTTTCCTGCTGCAACCCAAGAAAGACCTCGAGAGTCCTTCTTTAACACGTTTTCAGGCCCAATTCCCCTACCATGACTCGAGAACAATGACGGGCTCCCTCTCACCACGTGCATAGAGACCTGACTGCCCTGGCCCCACATGAGAGGCTCACTGAGCTCCCAGTCTTACTTCGTGAGAAACCCCACACTAGCGCCACAGCTCGAGAAAACATACGAGACGCCCCAGTCATCGGGAGATGAGGGCCTTCATTTCCTGCATTGCCTGGAGAGCAATCCCGTGTCCTCCCTCCAAACACCAGAGGAGGTTTGACTCCCTTTAAGCCACTCAGTGGGCTCCAAGACATACCCGTCCGACTCGAGAGGAGAGCAGAGTCCTTTGCTTCCCCTCGAGACGAGGCCTGACTCCAGGGTGAGTCTGGAATGCAACCCCGAGATTCCTGTCGCCCCTTGACATGAACATTAGGTCCTGCACACAAGCCTTGGTGGGGTCTCTTTTGCCTTCAGTGACTAGTGCCCACCTCCAGCTCTTCCTCGAATCTCGAATGGAAGATAAGACTTTTGTGGGCCAACACAAGAGGAAGCATGAATTCCCTGTGGTAACTCAAATATCCCACCGCAACTAGAGAAAAACCAAGTGGTTCCCCAGTCATTCCAAGATGAGGCCCTTGCCCGCTGGAGCACCCCAAGAGAAGTCCCACGTTCCAATTTGAAGAGCGAAACGGTACTTGGAACGCGTTATGCGACCCCAAAAGTTACCCGACATACCTGTCTCACTTGAGGGAAACACCGAGGTTCCCAGCAGCACTTCATCTGAGCCACTTCTCCCCTCCTGATCGCCACAGGAGGGTCGATTCCTCTGCTTGTCTGGAAGGGTTTCATGACCTTCGCGGCACACCTCAGGATGAGGCCGGTTTCATGAGGAAATTCGAGACTAGCCACGTGGGTGGTGCCAAATGCTGAACGACCCCGATTTCCCAGTCCGCTCTTCATAAGAACACCATGCCCGGACACCTCTTCGAAGGCAACCCTGTGGATGAAGACACAAAACGAAGGGTCACTGACACCCCCATGCATCGTCTGGAAAAACCTGCAGATTCCACACACAGTTTGACAAGGGGACTGAAACCCCATGAACAACTCGAGAGGCAAGCGGAGTTCCATTCCTCAGAAAAGACATAGCCTGACTCTCCTGTCCCAACTCTGCAGGGACACTACAATCAGAGTCAGAATTGGAGAAGAAGCCTGAGGTTCCTGCCTCCACTCGAGATGAGGCCCTCTTCCATTGCGACAAACCCAGTGGAGTCCCGAGAGGCCCCGCCAAATCCACAGCGTCCCTCACCTCTCAGAGGCACCCTGGGAAGTTTCCTCAGGTCCCCGGCAGCAGTCGGGGGAAACGAGGGTTTCACGCTGCAACCCGAGAAAGACCTCGAGAGTCCTTCTTCAACGCGTCTCGAGGCCCTAGTCCGCTCCCATGACTCGAGAGCCATGACGCACTCCCCCTCGCCACGCGCATGGAGACCTGACTTCCCTGGCGCCGCACGAGAGGCTCCCTGAGATCCTCGTCGTGCCTCGGGAGAAAACCCCCACGGGCGCCGCAGCTCGAGGAAACCCCTGAGGCGCCCCCGTCCTCGCGAGCTGAGGGCCTTCTTTTCCTGCATGGCCTGGAGAGCAATCCCGGGTCCTCTCTCCAAACGGAAGAGGAGGCTGGACTCCCTTGAGGCCGCTCAGGGGGCTCCAAGAGACCCGCGTCGCGACTCGAGAGGAAAGCGGAGTCCTTGGCTTCCCCTCGAGACGAGGCCTGACTCCCCGGGGGAGCCTGGAATGCAACCCCGAGATCCCTGCCTTCCCTGGAGAGGAATATTAGGTCCCGGACACACGCCTAGGTGAGGTCTCTTCGGCCCTGCAGTGACTCGAGCGCAACCCCCAGCTTTCCCTCGCAACCCGAGGGGAAGGTGGGGCTTCCCAGGGCCAACCCAAGGGGAAGGCTGAGATCCCCGTCGTAACTCGAGAATGCCACCGCAACTCGAGAAAAACCACGTGGTTCGCACCTCTTGGCAAGATGAGGCCCTTGCCCGCGACGGCGTCTCAAGAGAAGTCCCCTGTTCCGTCCTGAAGGGCGAAACGGTCCCTGACAGCCTTCCTGCGACCCCCAAAAGTCCCCCGAAACGCCGGGGTCCCCCGAGGGGAACACCGAGGGTCCTGGCACCGCTTCATCTGAGCCCCTTCTCCCCTCCTGATCGCGAGAGGAGAGGCGATTCCCCTGCGTGGTCTGGAAGGGGTTCCCGGCCTTCCCGGCGCACCTCAGGATGAGGCCGGTCTCACGAGGAAATTCGAGACGAGCCACGTGGGTGGGGCCACATGCCGAACGCCCCCGATTCCCCGGTCCGCTCTTGAGAAGGACCCGAGGCCCGGACCCCTCTTCGAAGGCAACCCTGTGGGTGAAGGCACAACACGAAGGGGCACTGCCACCCACGTGCATCGTCCGCAAAGACCCGCGGGTTCCACACACAGCTCGACGAGGGGCCTGAGTCCCCTGAGCAACTCGAGAGGCCAGCGGGGTTCCCTTCCTCAGACAAGACGAGGCCTGACTCTCCTGTCCCAACTCTGCAGGGACCCTGCGGTCGGAGTCCGAAACGGAGAGGAAGCCTGAGCTTCCTGCCTCCCCTCGAGGCGAGGCCCTCTTCCGTTGCACCAGACCCAGCGGAGTCCCGAGGGGCCCAGCCACCTCCACAGGATCCCTGGCCTCTCAGAGGCACCCTGGGAAGTTCCCTAAGGTCCCCGGCAGAAGGCGAGGGAAACGAGGGTTTCCCGCCACCCCCCGAGAAAGACCTCGAGAGTCCTTCTTCAACGCGTCTCGAGGCCCTAGTCCCCTCCCGTGACTCGAGAGCCAGGACGCGCTCCCCCTCGCCACGCGCATGGAGACCTGACTTCCCTGGCGCCGCACGAGAGGCTCCCTGAGATCCTCGTCGTGCCTCGGGAGAAAACCCCCACGGGCGCCGCAGCTCGAGGAAACCCCTGAGACGCCCCCGTCCTCGCGAGCTGAGGGCCTTCTTTTCCTGCATGGCCTGGAGAGCAATCCCGGGTCCTCTCTCCAAACGGAAGAGGAGGCTGGACTCCCTTGAGGCCGCTCAGGGGGCTCCAAGAGACCCGCGTCGCGACTCGAGAGGAGAGCGGAGTCCTTGGCTTCCCCTCGAGACGAGGCCTGACTCCCCGGGGGAGCCTGGAATGCAACCCCGAGATCCCTGCCTTCCCTGGAGAGGAATATTAGGTCCCGGACACATGCCTAGGTGAGGTCTCTTCGGCCCTGCAGTGACTCGAGCGCAACCCCCAGCTTTCCCTCGCAACCCGAGGGGAAGATGGGGCTTCCCAGGGCCAACCCAAGGGGAAGGCTGAGATCCCCGTCGTAACTCGAGAATCCCGCCGCAACTCGAGAAAAACCACGTGGTTCCCACCTCTTGGCAAGATGAGGCCCTTGCCCGCCACGGCGTCTCAAGGGAAGTCCCCTGTTCCGCCCTGAAGGGCGAAACGGTCCCTGACAGCCTTCCTGCGACCCCCAAAAGTCCCCCGACACGCCGGGTTCCCTTGAGGGGAACACCGAGAGTCCCGGCAGCGCTTCCTCTGAGCCCCTTCTCCCCTCCTGATCGTGACAGGAGAGGCGATTCCCCTGCGTGGTCTGGAAGGGGTTCCCGGCCTTCCCTGCGCACCTCAGGATGAGGCCGGTCTCACGAGGAAATTCGAGACGAGCCACGTGGGTGGTGCCACATGCCGAACGCCCCCGATTCCCCAGTCCGCCCTTGAGAGGGACCCGAGGCCCGGACCCCTCTTCGAAGGAAACCCTGTGGGTGAAGGCACAACACGAAGGGGCACTGCCACCCCCGTGCCTCGTCCGCAAAGACCCGCGGGTTCCACACACAGCTCGACGAGGGGCCTGAGACCCCCTGAGCGACTCGAGAGGCCAGCGGGGTTCCCTTCCTCAGACAAGACGAGGCCTGACTCTCCTGTCCCAACTCTGCAGGGACCCTGCAGTCGGAGTCCGAAACGGAGAGGAATTCTGAGGTTCCTGTCTCCCCTCGAGGTGAGGCCCTCTTCCATTGCACCAAACCCAGATGAGTCGCGAGAGGCCCCTCCCAACTCCACAGTATCCCTGAATTCTCAGAGGCACCTTGAGAATCTACCTGAGTTCACCAGCTCTAGTCCAGGGAACCCAGGGTTTCCTGCTGCGACCCGAGAAAGACCTTTAGAGTCCTTCGGCGCGTCTTGAGGCCCGATTCCCCTACCATGACTCGAGAGCAAAGACCCGCTCCCCATCGCCATGCGCATGGAGACCTGACTTCCCTGACTCCTGAAGAGAGTCTCCCTGAGCTCCCCGTCGTACCTCTTCGGAAACCCCATTCAGGCACCGCAGCACGAGAAAACCCACGATACGCCCCCGTCATCACGAGATGAGGGACTTGTTTCCTGCCTGGCATGGAGAGCAAAACCGTGTCCTCTCTCCAGACTCCACAGGAGGCTTGACTCTCTTTAGGCCTCTCAGTTGGCTTCAAGAGATACCTGTCAGGACCTGAAGGGAGAGCAGAGTCCTTTGCTTCCCCTCGAGATGAGGCCTGACTCCCCGTGTGAGTCTGGAATGCAACCCCGAGTTCCTGTCACACCTGGAGAGGAAAACTCGGTCCTGGACACAAGCCTAGATGAGGTCTATTTTGCACTGCCGTTACTAGAGAGCAATCGCCAGCTCTCCCTCACAAATCGAATGGAAGATTGGACTTCCCTGGGCCAATACAATTGGAAGCCTGAATTCGACATCATAACTCGAGAATCCCGCCGAAACTCGAGAAAATCCACTTGGTTCCCCCATCAGCGCTAGATGAGGCCCTTGCCCGCTACAGCGACTCAAGAGAAGTCCCACTTTCTGTCTTGAAGTGCGAAACGGTACTTGGCACCCTTGATGCAATCTCAAAATTCCCCGACATACCAGTCTCACTCGAAAGGAACACCGAGGTTCCTGGAACCACTTCATTTGAGCTCCTTCTCCCCTCGTGATCGCGACAGGAGTGTCGATTCCCCTGCTATGTCTGGAAGGGGTTCCCGACCTTTCCAGCGCGCCTAATTATGAGGCAGGTCTCACGAGGAAATTCGAGACATAGCCTCGTGGGTGGTGCCACAAGCCGAAAGACCCCGATTTCCCGGTCTGCTCTTGATAAGAACGTGATGCCCTGACACCTTTACGAAGGAAAACCTGTGGATGAAAGCACAACACGAAGGGGCACTGACACCCCCGTGCATCGTCCAGGAAAACCCGCAGGTTACAAACACAGTTCAACAAGTGGTCTGTCACCCCGTGAACAACTCGACAGGCAAGTGGAGTTCCATTCCTCCACACAAGACGAGACCTGATTTTCTGTACCAACTCTGCAGGGAAACTGCGATCCGAGTCAGTACCAGCGAAAGGAAACCCAGGAGAGGAAACATGAGGTTCCTGCCTCCACTCGAGATGAGGCTCTCATCCATTGCACCAAACCCAGTGGAGTCCAGAGAGACCCCTCCCAACTCCACAGTACCCCTGACTTCTCAGAGGCACCTGGAGAAGCTCCATGAGGTCACCGGCACATGTCGAGGGAACCCAGGGTTTCCTGCCACAATGGGAAAAAGACCTCGAGAGTCCTACTTCAACGTGTCTTGAAGCCCGAATCTGCTTCCATGGCTCTATAGAAATGACACGCACCCCCTCGCCACGCACATGGAGACCTGACTTCCCTGGCGCCATAAGAGAGGCTCCCTGAGCTCCCTGTCGTACCTCGTGAGAAACCCCACACTGACGCCGCAGCTTGAGAAAACTCACCATACGCCCCTGTCATCGCGAGATGAGGGCCTTCTTTTCCTGCATGGCCTGGAGAGGAATCCCGAATCCTCTTTCCAAACTCCACAGGAGGCTTGACTCCCTTTAGGCCACTTAGTGGGCTCCAAGAGATACCCGTCGCGACTCGAGAGGAGAATTGAGTCCTTTGCTTCCCCTCGAGACAAGGCCTGACTCACCAGGTGGGTCTGGAATGCAACCCCGAGATCCCTGTCTCCCCTGGAGAGGAACATTAGGTCCTGGAAACAAGCCTAGATGAGGTCTCTTTTGCCCTTCTGTAACTCGAGAGCAATCCCCCGCTCTCCCTGACAACTCGAATGGAAGATTGGACTTCCCTGGGCCAACACAAGAGGAAGCCTGAATTCCCCTTCGTAACTCGAGAATCCCGCCGCAACTCGAGAAAAAGCACTTGGTTGCCTCGTCATCACAAGATGAGGCCCTTGCCCGCTACAGCTTCTCAAGAAAAGTCCCACGTTCCGTCTTGAAGTGCAAAACGATACTTGACACCCTTGATGTGACCCCAAAAGTTCCCCGAAATATCGGTCTCACTCGAGGTGAACACCGAGGTTCCCGGCACCAGTTTATCTGAGCCCCTTCTCCCCTCCTGTTCGTGATAGGAGGGTCACTTCCCCTGCTTTGTTTGTAAAGGGTTCCCGACCTTCACGGGGCACTTCAGGATGAGGCCAGTCTCACGAGGAAATTCGAGACGTAGCTCGCGGGTGGTACCACATGCCAAAAGACTATGATTTCCCGGTACGCTCTTGATAAGAACCCGATGCCTGGACACCTCTTCGAAGGCAACCCTGTGGATGAAGGCACAACACAAAGGGGAACTGACACCCTCGTGCATCGTCCGGAAAAACCCGCAGGTTCCACATACAGCTCAACAAGTGGCTTGTCACCCCTGAAGAACTCGAGAGGCAAGTGGGGTTTCATTCCTCTACACAAGACGATGCCTGACTCTCCTGTCCCAACTCTGCAGGGACTTTGCGATCCGAATCAGACCAGTGCCAGTGAAGTCACGAGAGGAACGCTGAGGTTCCTGCCTCCACTCGAGATTAGGACCTCTTCCATTGCTCGAAACCCAGTGGAGTCCCGAGAGACGCGTCCCAGCTCCACAGTATCCCTGACTTCTCAGAGGCACCCTGAGAAGCTCCCTGAGGTCACCAGCACAATTCGAGTGAACCCAGGGTTTACTGCCGCCACCATAGAAAGAACTCAAGAGTCCTTCTTCAACGCATTTTGAGGCCTGATTCCCCTACCATGACTCGAGGGCAATGACGCGCTTCCTCTGCTACACTCATGAAGCCCTGACTTCCCTGGTGCCACACGAGAGGCTCCCTGAGCTCCCCGTCATACCTCGTGAGAAACCAAACACTGGCGCCACAGATAGAGAAAACCCACGAGACGCCCCCATTTTCGCGACATGACGGCCTTCTTTTCTAGCATGGCCTGGAGAGCAATCCCGAGTCCTCTCTCCAAACTCCACAGTAGGCTTGACTCCCTTTTGGTCACTCAGTGGACTCCAAGACATACCCGTCGCGACTCGAGAGGAGAGCGGAGTCCTTGGCTTCCCCTCGAGACGAGGCCTGACTCCCCGGGGGAGCCTGGAATGCAACCCCGAGATCCCTGCCTTCCCTGGAGAGGAATATTAGGTCCCGGACACACGCCTAGGTGAGGTCTCTTCGGCCCTGCAGTGACTCGAGCGCAACCCCCAGCTTTCCCTCGCAACCCGAGGGGAAGGTGGGGCTTCCCAGGGCCAACCCAAGGGGAAGGCTGAGATCCCCGTCGTAACTCGAGAATGCCACCGCAACTCGAGAAAAACCACGTGGTTCGCACCTCTTGGCAAGATGAGGCCCTTGCCCGCGACGGCGTCTCAAGAGAAGTCCCCTGTTCCGTCCTGAAGGGCGAAACGGTCCCTGACAGCCTTCCTGCGACCCCCAAAAGTCCCCCGAAACGCCGGGGTCCCCCGAGGGGAACACCGAGGGTCCTGGCACCGCTTCATCTGAGCCCCTTCTCCCCTCCTGATCGCGAGAGGAGAGGCGATTCCCCTGCGTGGTCTGGAAGGGGTTCCCGGCCTTCCCGGCGCACCTCAGGATGAGGCCGGTCTCACGAGGAAATTCGAGACGAGCCACGTGGGTGGGGCCACATGCCGAACGCCCCCGATTCCCCGGTCCGCTCTTGAGAAGGACCCGAGGCCCGGACCCCTCTTCGAAGGCAACCCTGTGGGTGAAGGCACAACACGAAGGGGCACTGCCACCCACGTGCATCGTCCGCAAAGACCCGCGGGTTCCACACACAGCTCGACGAGGGGCCTGAGTCCCCTGAGCAACTCGAGAGGCCAGCGGGGTTCCCTTCCTCAGACAAGACGAGGCCTGACTCTCCTGTCCCAACTCTGCAGGGACCCTGCGGTCGGAGTCCGAAACGGAGAGGAAGCCTGAGCTTCCTGCCTCCCCTCGAGGCGAGGCCCTCTTCCGTTGCACCAGACCCAGCGGAGTCCCGAGGGGCCCAGCCACCTCCACAGGATCCCTGGCCTCTCAGAGGCACCCTGGGAAGTTCCCTAAGGTCCCCGGCAGAAGGCGAGGGAAACGAGGGTTTCCCGCCACCCCCCGAGAAAGACCTCGAGAGTCCTTCTTCAACGCGTCTCGAGGCCCTAGTCCCCTCCCGTGACTCGAGAGCCAGGACGCGCTCCCCCTCGCCACGCGCATGGAGACCTGACTTCCCTGGCGCCGCACGAGAGGCTCCCTGAGATCCTCGTCGTGCCTCGGGAGAAAACCCCCACGGGCGCCGCAGCTCGAGGAAACCCCTGAGACGCCCCCGTCCTCGCGAGCTGAGGGCCTTCTTTTCCTGCATGGCCTGGAGAGCAATCCCGGGTCCTCTCTCCAAACGGAAGAGGAGGCTGGACTCCCTTGAGGCCGCTCAGGGGGCTCCAAGAGACCCGCGTCGCGACTCGAGAGGAGAGCGGAGTCCTTGGCTTCCCCTCGAGACGAGGCCTGACTCCCCGGGGGAGCCTGGAATGCAACCCCGAGATCCCTGCCTTCCCTGGAGAGGAATATTAGGTCCCGGACACATGCCTAGGTGAGGTCTCTTCGGCCCTGCAGTGACTCGAGCGCAACCCCCAGCTTTCCCTCGCAACCCGAGGGGAAGATGGGGCTTCCCAGGGCCAACCCAAGGGGAAGGCTGAGATCCCCGTCGTAACTCGAGAATCCCGCCGCAACTCGAGAAAAACCACGTGGTTCCCACCTCTTGGCAAGATGAGGCCCTTGCCCGCCACGGCGTCTCAAGGGAAGTCCCCTGTTCCGCCCTGAAGGGCGAAACGGTCCCTGACAGCCTTCCTGCGACCCCCAAAAGTCCCCCGACACGCCGGGTTCCCTTGAGGGGAACACCGAGAGTCCCGGCAGCGCTTCCTCTGAGCCCCTTCTCCCCTCCTGATCGTGACAGGAGAGGCGATTCCCCTGCGTGGTCTGGAAGGGGTTCCCGGCCTTCCCTGCGCACCTCAGGATGAGGCCGGTCTCACGAGGAAATTCGAGACGAGCCACGTGGGTGGTGCCACATGCCGAACGCCCCCGATTCCCCAGTCCGCCCTTGAGAGGGACCCGAGGCCCGGACCCCTCTTCGAAGGAAACCCTGTGGGTGAAGGCACAACACGAAGGGGCACTGCCACCCCCGTGCCTCGTCCGCAAAGACCCGCGGGTTCCACACACAGCTCGACGAGGGGCCTGAGACCCCCTGAGCGACTCGAGAGGCCAGCGGGGTTCCCTTCCTCAGACAAGACGAGGCCTGACTCTCCTGTCCCAACTCTGCAGGGACCCTGCAGTCGGAGTCCGAAACGGAGAGGAATTCTGAGGTTCCTGTCTCCCCTCGAGGTGAGGCCCTCTTCCATTGCACCAAACCCAGATGAGTCGCGAGAGGCCCCTCCCAACTCCACAGTATCCCTGAATTCTCAGAGGCACCTTGAGAATCTACCTGAGTTCACCAGCTCTAGTCCAGGGAACCCAGGGTTTCCTGCTGCGACCCGAGAAAGACCTTTAGAGTCCTTCGGCGCGTCTTGAGGCCCGATTCCCCTACCATGACTCGAGAGCAAAGACCCGCTCCCCATCGCCATGCGCATGGAGACCTGACTTCCCTGACTCCTGAAGAGAGTCTCCCTGAGCTCCCCGTCGTACCTCTTCGGAAACCCCATTCAGGCACCGCAGCACGAGAAAACCCACGATACGCCCCCGTCATCACGAGATGAGGGACTTGTTTCCTGCCTGGCATGGAGAGCAAAACCGTGTCCTCTCTCCAGACTCCACAGGAGGCTTGACTCTCTTTAGGCCTCTCAGTTGGCTTCAAGAGATACCTGTCAGGACCTGAAGGGAGAGCAGAGTCCTTTGCTTCCCCTCGAGATGAGGCCTGACTCCCCGTGTGAGTCTGGAATGCAACCCCGAGTTCCTGTCACACCTGGAGAGGAAAACTCGGTCCTGGACACAAGCCTAGATGAGGTCTATTTTGCACTGCCGTTACTAGAGAGCAATCGCCAGCTCTCCCTCACAAATCGAATGGAAGATTGGACTTCCCTGGGCCAATACAATTGGAAGCCTGAATTCGACATCATAACTCGAGAATCCCGCCGAAACTCGAGAAAATCCACTTGGTTCCCCCATCAGCGCTAGATGAGGCCCTTGCCCGCTACAGCGACTCAAGAGAAGTCCCACTTTCTGTCTTGAAGTGCGAAACGGTACTTGGCACCCTTGATGCAATCTCAAAATTCCCCGACATACCAGTCTCACTCGAAAGGAACACCGAGGTTCCTGGAACCACTTCATTTGAGCTCCTTCTCCCCTCGTGATCGCGACAGGAGTGTCGATTCCCCTGCTATGTCTGGAAGGGGTTCCCGACCTTTCCAGCGCGCCTAATTATGAGGCAGGTCTCACGAGGAAATTCGAGACATAGCCTCGTGGGTGGTGCCACAAGCCGAAAGACCCCGATTTCCCGGTCTGCTCTTGATAAGAACGTGATGCCCTGACACCTTTACGAAGGAAAACCTGTGGATGAAAGCACAACACGAAGGGGCACTGACACCCCCGTGCATCGTCCAGGAAAACCCGCAGGTTACAAACACAGTTCAACAAGTGGTCTGTCACCCCGTGAACAACTCGACAGGCAAGTGGAGTTCCATTCCTCCACACAAGACGAGACCTGATTTTCTGTACCAACTCTGCAGGGAAACTGCGATCCGAGTCAGTACCAGCGAAAGGAAACCCAGGAGAGGAAACATGAGGTTCCTGCCTCCACTCGAGATGAGGCTCTCATCCATTGCACCAAACCCAGTGGAGTCCAGAGAGACCCCTCCCAACTCCACAGTACCCCTGACTTCTCAGAGGCACCTGGAGAAGCTCCATGAGGTCACCGGCACATGTCGAGGGAACCCAGGGTTTCCTGCCACAATGGGAAAAAGACCTCGAGAGTCCTACTTCAACGTGTCTTGAAGCCCGAATCTGCTTCCATGGCTCTATAGAAATGACACGCACCCCCTCGCCACGCACATGGAGACCTGACTTCCCTGGCGCCATAAGAGAGGCTCCCTGAGCTCCCTGTCGTACCTCGTGAGAAACCCCACACTGACGCCGCAGCTTGAGAAAACTCACCATACGCCCCTGTCATCGCGAGATGAGGGCCTTCTTTTCCTGCATGGCCTGGAGAGGAATCCCGAATCCTCTTTCCAAACTCCACAGGAGGCTTGACTCCCTTTAGGCCACTTAGTGGGCTCCAAGAGATACCCGTCGCGACTCGAGAGGAGAATTGAGTCCTTTGCTTCCCCTCGAGACAAGGCCTGACTCACCAGGTGGGTCTGGAATGCAACCCCGAGATCCCTGTCTCCCCTGGAGAGGAACATTAGGTCCTGGAAACAAGCCTAGATGAGGTCTCTTTTGCCCTTCTGTAACTCGAGAGCAATCCCCCGCTCTCCCTGACAACTCGAATGGAAGATTGGACTTCCCTGGGCCAACACAAGAGGAAGCCTGAATTCCCCTTCGTAACTCGAGAATCCCGCCGCAACTCGAGAAAAAGCACTTGGTTGCCTCGTCATCACAAGATGAGGCCCTTGCCCGCTACAGCTTCTCAAGAAAAGTCCCACGTTCCGTCTTGAAGTGCAAAACGATACTTGACACCCTTGATGTGACCCCAAAAGTTCCCCGAAATATCGGTCTCACTCGAGGTGAACACCGAGGTTCCCGGCACCAGTTTATCTGAGCCCCTTCTCCCCTCCTGTTCGTGATAGGAGGGTCACTTCCCCTGCTTTGTTTGTAAAGGGTTCCCGACCTTCACGGGGCACTTCAGGATGAGGCCAGTCTCACGAGGAAATTCGAGACGTAGCTCGCGGGTGGTACCACATGCCAAAAGACTATGATTTCCCGGTACGCTCTTGATAAGAACCCGATGCCTGGACACCTCTTCGAAGGCAACCCTGTGGATGAAGGCACAACACAAAGGGGAACTGACACCCTCGTGCATCGTCCGGAAAAACCCGCAGGTTCCACATACAGCTCAACAAGTGGCTTGTCACCCCTGAAGAACTCGAGAGGCAAGTGGGGTTTCATTCCTCTACACAAGACGATGCCTGACTCTCCTGTCCCAACTCTGCAGGGACTTTGCGATCCGAATCAGACCAGTGCCAGTGAAGTCACGAGAGGAACGCTGAGGTTCCTGCCTCCACTCGAGATTAGGACCTCTTCCATTGCTCGAAACCCAGTGGAGTCCCGAGAGACGCGTCCCAGCTCCACAGTATCCCTGACTTCTCAGAGGCACCCTGAGAAGCTCCCTGAGGTCACCAGCACAATTCGAGTGAACCCAGGGTTTACTGCCGCCACCATAGAAAGAACTCAAGAGTCCTTCTTCAACGCATTTTGAGGCCTGATTCCCCTACCATGACTCGAGGGCAATGACGCGCTTCCTCTGCTACACTCATGAAGCCCTGACTTCCCTGGTGCCACACGAGAGGCTCCCTGAGCTCCCCGTCATACCTCGTGAGAAACCAAACACTGGCGCCACAGATAGAGAAAACCCACGAGACGCCCCCATTTTCGCGACATGACGGCCTTCTTTTCTAGCATGGCCTGGAGAGCAATCCCGAGTCCTCTCTCCAAACTCCACAGTAGGCTTGACTCCCTTTTGGTCACTCAGTGGACTCCAAGACATACCCGTCGCGACTCGAGAGGAGAGCGGAGTCTTTTCCTTCCCCTCGAGGCGAGGCCTGACTCCTCGGGTGTGTCTGATATGTGAACCGGAGATCCCTGTCGCCCCTGGAGAGAAACATTAGGTCCTGGACACAAGCCTAGATGAGGTCTCTTTTTTCCTGAAGTGACTCGAGAGCAATCCCCAATTCTCCCTCGCAACTCGAATGGAAGACTGGACTTCCCTGGGCCAACAGAAGAGGAAGCCTGAATTTCCCGTTGTAACTCAAGAATCCCGCCACAACTCGAGAAAAACCACGTCGTTCCCTCTTCATCGCAAGATGCGGCCATTGCCGCTACAGCATCTCAAAAGAAGTCTTACGTTCCATCTTGAAGTGCGATACGGTACTTGGCACCTTTGATGCGACCCCAAAAGTTCCCCAACACACTGGTCTCACTGGAGGGGAACACCGAGGTTCCCGGCATCACCTCATCTGTGCCCCTTCTCCCCTCCTGATCGAGACAGGAGGGTCGATTCCCCTGCTTTGTCTGCAAGGGGTTCCGACCTTCCCGGCGCACCTCAGGATGAGGCCGGTCTCACTAGGAAATTCGAGACGTAGCCTGGTGGGTGGTGCCACATGCGGAAAGACCCCGATTTCCCGGTCCGCTCTTAATAAGAACCCGATGCCAGGACACCTCTTCGAAAGCAAACCTGAGGATGAATGCACAACACGAAGGGGTACTGACATCCTCATGCATAGTACGGAAAAACACGCAGATTCCAAACACAGATCGACAAGTGTCCTGTCATCCCTTGAAGAACTAGAGAGGCATGCGGAGTTCCGTTCCTCCACACAAGAGAAGGCCTGACTCTCCTTTCCCAACTCTGCAGGGACCGTGCGATCGGAGTCAGAAATGTAGATGAAACCTGACGTTCCTGCATCAACTCAAAATGAGGCCCTCTTCCATTGCGCCATACCCAGTGGAGTCCCGAGAGGCCCCTCCCAACTCCACAGTATCCCTGATTCTCAGAGGCACCCTCAGAAGCTCTCTGCGGTCACTGGCACAAGTCGAGTGAACCCAGGGTTTCCTGCTGCATTCTGAGAAAGACCTTGAGAGTCCTTCTTTACCGCGTCTTGAGGCCCGATACCCTACCATGACTGGAGAGCAATGACGCATTCCCCTTGCCACGCCCATTGAAACCTAACTTCCCTGGCGCCACACGAGAGGCTCCCTGCGCTCCCCGTCCTACCTCATGAAAACCCCACACTGGCACCGCCGCTCGAGAAAACTCACGAGACGCCCCCATCATCGTAAGATGAGGGCCTTCTTTTCCTACATGACCTAGAGAGCAATCCCGAGTCCACTCTCCAAACTCCACTGGAGGCCTGACTCCCTTTAGGCCACTCAGTAGCCTCCAAGAGATACACGTCGCTACTCTAGAGGAGAGCAGAGTCCGTTGCTTCCCCTCGAGCCGAGGCCTGACTACTTGGGTGAGTCTGGAATGGGATCCCGAGATCCGTGTTGCCCCTGTAGAGGAAAACTCGGTCCTGGACACAAGCCTAAATGAGGTCTTTTTTGTCCTGCATTGACTCAAGTGCAATCCCCAGCTCTCCCTCGCAACTCGAATGGATGATTGGACTTCCCTGGGCCAACACAAGAGGAAGCCTGTATTCCCCATTGTAATTCGAGAATCCCGTGGCAACTGGAGAAAAACAACGTGGCTCCTCCGTCATCGAAATATGAGGCCCCTGTCAGCTATAGCGTCTCCAGGGAAGTCCCATGTTCCGTCTTGAAGTGTGAAACGGTACTTGGCACCCTTGATGCGACCCCCAAATTTCCCTGACACCCCGGTCTCACTCGAGGAGAACATGGAGGTTCCCAGCACCGCTTCAGCTGAGCCTCTTCTCCCCTCCTGATGGCGACAGGAGGGTCGATTCCCCTGCTTTGTCTGGAAGGGGTTCCCAGACTTCCTGGCGAACCTCAGGATGAGGCCAGTCTCACGAGGGAAGTCGAGACGTAGCCTCGTGGGTTGTGCCACATGCCGAAAGACCCCGATTTCCTGGTCCGCTATTGATAAGATCCCGATGCCCGGTCACCTCTTCGAAGGTAACCCTGTGGATGAAGGCACAACACGAAGGGGCACTGACACCCCTGTGCGTCGTCCCCCAAAACCGCAGGTTCCACATACAACTCGACAGGTGGCCTGTCATCCCGTGAACAACTCGAGAGGCAAGCGGAGTTCCATTACTCCACACAAGACGAGGTCTGACTCTC
Source organism: Bubalus kerabau (assembly GCF_029407905.1). Lineage (NCBI taxonomy): Eukaryota > Metazoa > Chordata > Mammalia > Artiodactyla > Bovidae > Bubalus > Bubalus kerabau. The sequence goes on along the minus strand of NW_026577887.1, from coordinate 280,167 downwards.
CTGTCCCAACTCTGCAGGGACCCTGCTATCCGAGTCAGAAATGGAGAGGAACCCTGACGTTACTGCCTCAATCCGAGATTAGGTCCTCCTCAATTGCACCAGTCCCTGTGATGTCCCGAGAAGCCCCTCTCAACTCCACAGTATCCCTGACTTCTCAGAGGAACCCCGCTAAGCTCCCTGAGGTCATGGGCACAAGTCGAGGGAACCCAGGGTTTCCTGCCACACCCCGAGAAAGACCTCGAGAGTTCTTCTTCGAAGCGTCTTGAGGCTTGATTCCCCTACCATGACTCGAGAGCAATGAGGCGCTCCCCCACGCCACGTCCATGGAGACCTGACTTCCGTGGCACCACAGGAGTCTCCCTGAGCTCCCCGTCCTATCTCGTGAGAAACCCCAACCAGGCACTGCACCTTGAGAAAACCCACGAGACGCCCCCGTCATCGTGAGATGAGGGCCTTCTTTTCCTGCATGGCCTAGAGAGCAATCCCGAGTCCTCTCTCCAAACTCCACAGTAGGCTTAACTCCATTTAGGCCACGCTTGGGCTCCAAGGGATACCCGTCGCGACTCGAGAGGAGAGCGGAGTCCATTCATTCCCTTCGAGACGAGGCCTGACTCCCCGGGTGAGTCTAGAATGCAACCCCGAGATCCCTGTCGCCCCTGGAGAGAAAAACTCGGTCCTGGACACAAACCTAGATGAGCTCTATTTTGCCCTGCAGTGACTCGAGAGCAATCTCCAGCTCTCACTTGCAACTCGAATGGAAGATTGGACTTCCCTGGGCCAACACAAGAGGAAACCTGTATTCCCCATCGTAACTCAAGAATCCTGCCGCAACTCGAGAAAAAACACGTGGGTCCCCCGTCAGCGCTAGATGAGGCCCTTGCCCACTACAGCATCTCAAGAGAAGTCCCAGGTTCCGTCTTGAAGTGCGAAACGGTACTTGGCACCCTTGATGCAACCAGAAAAGTTACCCGACTTTCACTCAAGGAGAGCACCGAGGTTCCCGGCACTACTTCATCTGAGCCCTTTCTCTCCTCCTGATCCCGAAAGTAGGGTCGATTCCCCTGCTTTGTTTGGAAAGGGTTCCTCAACTTTCCTGCGCGCCTCAGGATGAGGCCGGTCTCACGAGAAAATTCGAGACGTAGCCTAGTGGGTGGTGCAACATGCTGAAGGACCCCAATTTCCCGGTCCGCACTTGAGGAGAACATGATGCCCGGACACCTCTTCGAAGGCAACCCTGTGGATGAAGGCACAACTGGAAGGAGCACTGACGCCCCCGTGCATCTCCGAAAAACCCGCAGGTTCCACACACATCACGAAAAGTGGTGTTATCCTTGAACAACTTGAGATGTAAGCGGAGTTCCATTCCTCCGCAGAACACGAGACCTGACACTCCTGAGCAAACACAACAGGGACCCTGTGATCTGAGTCAGATCCGGCCTCCAGGAAGTCAGGAGCAGAACCCTGAGGTTCCTGCCTCAACTCGAGATGAGGCCCACTTCCATTGCACCAAACCCAGAGGACTCCCGAGAGGCCTCTCCCAAATCCACAGTATCCCTGACTTCTCAGAGGCACCCTGAGACGCTCCCTGAGGTCACCGGCACAAGTCAAGGGAACCCAGGGTTTCCTGCCGCAACCCTAGAAAGACATCGAGAGTTCTTTTTCAACCCGTCATGAGGCCCGATTCCCCTACCCTGACTTGAGAGCAATGACGCGCTCCCCCTTGCCCCGCCCATGGAGACCTGACTTCCCTGTTGCCACACGAGAGGCTACCTGAACTCCCCGTCGTACCTCGTGAGAAACCCCACACTGGCGCCGCAGCTCGAGAAAACCCACGAGACGCCCCCGTCATCTCGAGATGTGGGCCTTCTTTTCCTGCATGGCCTGGAGAGCAATCCCGAGTCCTCTCTCCAAACTGAAGAGGAGGGTTGACTCCCTTTAGACCACTCAGTGGGCTCCAAGAGATACGCGTCGCAACTCGAGAGGATAGCCGAGTCCTTTGCTTCCCCTCGAGACGAGGCCTAACTCCCCGGGTGAGTCTGTAATGCAAACCCGAGATCCCTGTCGCCCTTGGAGAGGATCATTGGGTCCTGAACACAAGGCTAGATGAGGTCGCTTTTGCCCTGCAGTAACTCGAGAGCACTCCCCAGCTTTCCCTCGCAACCCGAATGGAAGTTGGACCTCCCTGGGCCAACACAAGAGGAAGCCTGAATTCCCAGTAGTAATTCGAGAATTCCACCTCAACTTGAGAAAAACCACGTGGTTCCCCCGTCATTGCAAGATGAGGCCCTTGCCCGCTCCAGCGTCTCAAGAGTAGTCCCACGTTCTGTCTTCAAGTGCGAAATGATATTTGGCACCCTTAATGCTACCCCAAAAGTTCCCCGACATACGGGTCGCACTAGAGGGGAACACCGAGGTTCCTGGCACCACTTCATCTGAGCCCCTTCTCCCCTCCTGATCGCGAAAGGAGGGTCAATTCCCCTGCTTTGTCTGCAAGGGGTTCCCGACCTTCTCCACGTACCTCAGATGAGGCTGTCTCACGAGGAAATTCGAGACGTAGCCTGGTGGGTGGTGCCACATGTGGAAAGACCCCGATTTCCCGGTCCGCTCTTAATAAGAACCCGATGCCAGGACACCTCTTCGAATGCAAACCTGTGGATGAATGCACAACACGAAGGGGTACTGACATCCCCATGCATAGTACGGAAAAACACGCAGATTCCAAACACAGATCGACAAGTGTCCTGTCATCCCTTGAAGAACTAGAGAGGCATGCGGAGTTCCGTTCCTCCACACAAGAGAAGGCCTGACTCTCCTTTCCCAACTCTGCAGGGACCGTGCGATCGGAGTCAGAAATGTAGATGAAACCTGACGTTCCTGCATCAACTCGAAATGAGGCCCTCTTCCATTGCGCCATACCCAGTGGAGTCCCGAGAGGCCCCTCCCAACTCCACAGTATCCCTGATTCTCAGAGGCACCCTCAGAAGCTCTCTGCGGTCACTGGCACAAGTCGAGTGAACCCAGGGTTTCCTGCTGCATTCTGAGAAAGACCTTGAGAGTCCTTCTTTACCGCGTCTTGAGGCCCGATACCCTACCATGACTGGAGAGCAATGACGCATTCCCCTCGCCACGCCCATTGAAACCTAACTTCCCTGGCGCCACACGAGAGGCTCCCTGCGCTCCCCGTCCTACCTCATGAAAACCCCACACTGGCACCGCCGCTCGAGAAAACTCACGAGACGCCCCCATCATCGTAAGATGAGGGCCTTCTTTTCCTACATGACCTAGAGAGCAATCCCGAGTCCACTCTCCAAACTCCACTGGAGGCCTGACTCCCTTTAGGCCACTCAGTAGCCTCCAAGAGATACACGTCGCTACTCTAGAGGAGAGCAGAGTCCGTTGCTTCCCCTCGAGCCGAGGCCTGACTACTTGGGTGAGTCTGGAATGGGATCCCGAGATCCGTGTTGCCCCTGTAGAGGAAAACTCGGTCCTGGACACAAGCCTAAATGAGGTCTTTTTTGTCCTGCATTGACTCAAGTGCAATCCCCAGCTCTCCCTCGCAACTCGAATGGATGATTGGACTTCCCTGGGCCAACACAAGAGGAAGCCTGTATTCCCCATTGTAATTCGAGAATCCCGCGGCAACTGGAGAAAAACAACGTGGCTCCTCCGTCATCGAAATATGAGGCCCCTGTCATCTATAGCGTCTCCAGGGAAGTCCCATGTTCCGTCTTGAAGTGTGAAACGGTACTTGGCACCCTTGATGCGACCCCCAAATTTCCCTGACACCCCGGTCTCACTCGAGGAGAACATGGAGGTTCCCAGCACCGCTTCAGCTGAGCCTCTTCTCCCCTCCTGATGGCGACAGGAGGGTCGATTCCCCTGCTTTGTCTGGAAGGGGTTCCAGACTTCCCGGCGAACCTCAGGATGAGGCCAGTCTCACGAGGGAAGTCGAGACGTAGCCTCGTGGGTTGTGCCACATGCCGAAAGACCCCGATTTCCTGGTCCGCTATTGATAAGATCCCGATGCCCGGTCACCTCTTCGAAGGTAACCCTGTGGATGAAGGCACAACACGAAGGGGCACTGACACCCCTGTGCATCGTCCCCCAAAACCGCAGGTTCCACATACAACTCGACATGTGGCCTGTCATCCCGTGAACAACTCGAGAGGCAAGCGGAGTTCCATTACTCCACACAAGACGAGGTCTGACTCTCCTGTCCCAGCTCTGCAGGGACCCTGCTATCCGAGTCAGAAATGGAGAGGAACCCTGACGTTACTGCCTCAATCCGAGATTAGGTCCTCCTCAATTGCACCAGTCCCTGTGATGTCCCAAGAAGCCCCTCTCAACTCCACAGTATCCCTGACTTCTCAGAGGAACCCCGCTAAGCTCCCTGAGGTCATGGGCACAAGTCGAGGGAACCCAGGGTTTCCTGCCACACCCCGAGAAAGACCTCGAGAGTTCTTCTTCGAAGCGTCTTGAGGCTTGATTCCCCTACCATGACTCGAGAGCAATGAGGCGCTCCCCCACGCCACGTCCATGGAGACCTGACTTCCGTGGCACCACAGGAGTCTCCCTGAGCTCCCCGTCCTATCTCGTGAGAAACCCCAACCAGGCACTGCACCTTGAGAAAACCCACGAGACGCCCCCGTCATCGCGAGATGAGGGCCTTCTTTTCCTGCATGGCCTAGAGAGCAATCCCGAGTCCTCTCTCCAAACTCCACAGTAGGCTTAACTCCATTTAGGCCACTCTTGGGCTCCAAGGGATACCCGTCGCGACTCGAGAGGAGAGCGGAGTCCATTCATTCCCTTCGAGACGAGGCCTGACTCCCCGGGTGAGTCTGGAATGCAACCCCGAGATCCCTGTCGCCCCTGGAGAGAAAAACTCGGTCCTGGACACAAACCTAGATGAGCTCTATTTTGCCCTGCAGTGACTCGAGAGCAATCTCCAGCTCTCACTTGCAACTCGAATGGAAGATTGGACTTCCCTGGGCCAACACAAGAGGAAACCTGTATTCCCCATCGTAACTCAAGAATCCTGCCGCAACTCGAGAAAAAACACGTGGGTCCCCCGTCAGCGCTAGATGAGGCCCTTGCCCACTACAGCATCTCAAGAGAAGTCCCAGGTTCCGTCTTGAAATGCGAAACGGTACTTGGCACCCTTGATGCAACCAGAAAAGTTACCCGACTTTCACTCAAGGAGAGCACCGAGGTTCCCGGCATTATTTCATCTGAGCCCTTTCTCTCCTCCTGATCCCGAAAGTAGGGTCGATTCCCCTGCTTTGTTTGGAAAGGGTTCCTCAACTTTCCTGCGCGCCTCAGGATGAGGCCGGTCTCACGAGAAAATTCGAGACGTAGCCTAGTGGGTGGTGCAACATGCTGAAAGACCCCAATTTCCCGGTCCGCAATTGAGGAGAACATGATGCCCGGACACCTCTTCGAAGGCAACCCTGTGGATGAAGGCACAACAGGAAGGAGCACTGACGCCCCCGTGCATCTCCGAAAAACCCGCAGGTTCCACACACATCACGAAAAGTGGTGTCATCCTTGAACAACTTGAGATGTAAGCGGAGTTCCATTCCTCCGCAGAACACGAGACCTGACACTCCTGAGCAAACTCAACAGGGACCCTGCGATCTGAGTCAGATCCGGCCTCCAGGAAGTCAGGAGCAGAACCCTGAGGTTCCTGCCTCAACTCAAGATGAGGCCCACTTCCATTGCACCAAACCCAGAGGAGTCCCGAGAGGCCTCTCCCAAATCCACAGTATCCCTGACTTCTCAGAGGCACCCTGAGACGCTCCCTGAGGTCACCGGCACAAGTCAAGGGAACCCAGGGTTTCCTGCCGCAACCCTAGAAAGACATCGAGAGTTCTTTTTCAACCCGTCATGAGGCCCGATTCCCCTACCCTGACTTGAGAGCAATGACGCGCTCCCCCTTGCCCCGCCCATGGAGACCTGACTTCCCTGTTGCCACACGAGAGGCTACCTGAACTCCCCGTCGTACCTCGTGAGAAACCCCACACTGGCGCCGCAGCTCGAGAAAACCCACGAGACGCCCCCGTCATCTCGAGATGTGGGCCTTCTTTTCCTGCATGGCCTGGAGAGCAATCCCGAGTCCTCTCTCCAAACTGAAGAGGAGGGTTGACTCCCTTTAGACCACTCAGTGGGCTCCAAGAGATACGCGTCGCAACTCGAGAGGATAGCCGAGTCCTTTGCTTCCCCTCGAGACGAGGCCTAACTCCCCGGGTGAGTCTGTAATGCAAACCCGAGATCCCTGTCACCCTTGGAGAGGATCATTGGGTCCTGAACACAAGGCTAGATGAGGTCGCTTTTGCCCTGCAGTAACTCGAGAGCACTCCCCAGCTTTCCCTCGCAACCCGAATGGAAGATTGGACCTCCCTGGGCCAACACAAGAGGAAGCCTGAATTCCCAGGAGTAATTCGAGAATTCCACCTCAACTTGAGAAAAACCACGTGGTTCCCCCGTCATTGCAAGATGAGGCCCTTGCCCGCTCCAGCGTCTCAAGAGTAGTCCCACGTTCTGTCTTCAAGTGCGAAATGATATTTGGCACCCTTAATGCTACCCCAAAAGTTCCCCGACATACGGGTCGCACTAGAGGGGAACACCGAGGTTCCTGGCACCACTTCATCTGAGCCCCTTCTCCCCTCCTGATCGCGAAAGGAGGGTCAATTCCCCTGCTTTGTCTGCAAGGGGTTCCCGACCTTCTCCACGCACCTCAGATGAGGCTGTCTCACGAGGAAATTCGAGACGTAGCCTCGATGGTGGTGCCACATGCCGAAAGACCGCGATTTCCCGATCCGCTCTTGATAAGAACGTGATGCCCAGACACCTATTCGAAGATAGTGTGGATGAAGGCACAACACGAAGGGGCACTGACACCCCCGTGCATCGTCCGGAAAAGACCGCAGGTTACTCATACAGCTCAACAAGTGCCTGTCACCCAGTGAACAACTCGAGAGGCAAGCGGAGGTCCATTCCTGCACACAAGACAAGGCCTGACTCACCTCTCCCAACTATGCAGGGGGCTGCGATCGGAATCAGAAATGGAGAGGAACCCTGAGGTTCCTGCCTCCCCTCGAGATGAGGCCCCCTTCCATTTCACCAAACCCAGTGGAGTCCCGAGAGGTCTTTCCCAACTCCACAGTATCCCTGACTTCTCAGAGGCACCCGGAGAATCTCCCTGAGGTCACCGGCACAAGTCGAGAGAACCCAGGTATTCTTGCCAAGACCCGAGAGAGATCTTGAGAGTCCTTCAACGCGTCTAGAGGCCTGATTCCCCTACCATGACTCGAGAGCAATGACGCGCTCCCCCTCGCCACACGCATCGAGACCTAACTTCCCTGGCGCCACACAAGAGGCTCCCTGAGCTCCCCGTCGTACCTCCTGAGAAACCAACACAGGCGCTGCAGCTCGGTAAAACCACCGAGACCCCCCCCCGTCATCGTGAGATGAGGGCCTTCTTTTCCTGCATGTCCTGGAGTGCAATCCCGAGTCCTCTCTCCAAACTCCAGAGGAGGCTTGACTCCCTTTAGTCCACTCAGTGGGCTCCAAGAAATACCCGTCGCGACTCGAGAAGAGAGAGAAGTCCTTTGTTTCCCCTCGAGAGGACGCCTGACTCCTGGGTGAGTCTAGAATGCAACCCCAAGATCCCAGTCATCCCTTGAGAGGAACATTAGGTCCTAGACACAAGCCTGGATGAGGTTTCTTTTGCCCTGCAGTGACTCGAGCGCAACCCCCAGCTCTCCCTCGCAACTCGAATGGAAGATTGGGCTTCCCTGGGCCAACACAAGAGGAAGCCAGAAATCCCCTTCGTAACTCGAGAATCCCGCCGCAACTCGAGAAAAACCACGTGTTTCCAACGTCATCCCAAGATGAGGCCCTTGCTGCTATGGCGTCTCAAGAAAAGAACCACGTTCCGTCTTGAAGTGCAAAACGGTACTTTGCACCCTTGATGCGACACCAAATGTTCCCGGACACGCCGGTCTCACTCGACAGGAACACCGAGGTTCCCGCACCACTTCATCTGAGCACCTTCTCCCCTCCTGTTCGAGACAGGAGGGTCTATTCCCCTGCTTTGTTTGGAAGGGGTTTCCCACATTCCCGGCGCATCTAAGGATGAGGCCGGTCTCACGAGTAAATTCGAGACATAGCGTCGTGGGTGGTGTCACATGCCGAAATACCCCGATTTCCCGGCCCACTCTTGAGAAGAACCCGATGCCCGGACACCTCTTCGAAGGCAACCCTGTGGACGAAGGCACAAAACGAAGGGTCACTGACACTCCCGTGCATCATTCGGTAAAAGCCGCAGGTTCCACACACAGCTCGACAAGAGGCCTGTCATCCCATGAACAACTCGAGAGGCAAGCAGAGTTCCATTCCTCCACTCAAGACGAGGCCTGACTCTCCGGTCCCAACTCTGAAGGGACCCTGCGATCGGAGTCCGAAATGGAGAGGAACCCTGAGGTTCCTGACTCCACTCGAGATGAGGCCCTCTTCCATTACACCAAAAACAGTGGAGGCCCGAGAGGCCCCTCCCAAATCCACAGTATCGCGACTTCTCAGAGGCACCCTTAGAAGCTCCCTGAGGTCACCGGCACAAGTCGAGGGAACACAGGGTTTCCTGACGCAACCCGAGAAAGACCTCGAAAATCCTCCTTCAACGCATCTTGAATCCCGATTCCCCTACCATGACTCGAGAGCAATGACGCGTTCCCCCTCGCCACTCGCATGGAGACTTGACTTCCCTGGCGCCACACGAGAGGCTCCCTGAGCTCCCTGTCATACCTCGTGAGAAATCCCAAACTGGCTCCCCAGCTCGAGAAAACCCACGAGACGCCTCCGTCATCGCGAGATGAAGGCCTTCTTTTCCTGCATGGCCTGGAGAGCAATCTCGAGGCCTCTCTTCAAACTCCACAGGAGGCCTGACTCCCTTTAGGCCACTCTGTGGGCTCCAAGAGATACCCGTTGGGACTCGAGAGGAGAGCGGAATTCTTTGCTTCCCCTATATACCAGGCCTGACTCCTCAGGTGAGTCTGGAATGCAACCCCGAGATCCCTGTCGCCCCTGGAGAGGAACATTAGGTCCTAGACACAAGCATAGATGAGGTCTCATTTGCCCTGAAGTGACTCGAGAGCAATCCCCTGCTGTCCCTCGCACCTCGAATGGAAGAATGGACTTCCCTGGGACAACACAAGAGGAAACCTGAATTCCCCATCGTAATTCGAAAATCCCGCTGCAACTCGAGGAAAACCACGTGGTTCCCCCGTCATCGCAAGATGAGGCCCTTGCCAGCTACAGCGTCTCAGTAGAAGCCCTACGTTCCATCTTGAAGTTTAAAACGATAATTGGCAACCTTGATGTTAGCACAAAAGTTCCCCGACACCCTGGTCTCACTCGAGGGGAACACCAAGGTTCGGCGCACCGCTTGTTCTGAGCCCCTTATCCCCTCCTGATCGCGACGGGAGGGTCGATTACCCTGCCTTCTCTGGAAGGGGTTCCGGACCTTCCCGGCGCACCTCAGGATGAGGCCGGTCTCACGAGGAAATTCGAGACGTAGCCTTGTGGTTGGTGCCACACGCCGAAAGACCCCGATTTCCCTGTCTGCTCTTGATAAGAACCCAATGCTAGGACACCTCTTCGAAGGCAATCCTGTGGACGAAGGCACAAAACGAAGGGGTCTGACACCCTCCTGCATCGTTGGAAAAGCCCGCAAGTTCCACATACACATCGACAAGTGGCCTGTCACCCCGTGAACAACTCGAGAGGCAAGAGGAGTTAAATTCCTCCACACAAGACGAGGCCTGACTCTCCTGTCCCAACTCTGCATGGACACTGAGATCCGATTCAGAAATGGAGAGGAACCATGAGGTTCCTGCCTCAACTCGAGATAAGGCCCTCTTCTACTGCACCAAACCCAGTGGAGTTCGGAGCGGCCCCTCCCAACTGCACAGTATCCCTGACTTCTCAGAGGCACCCTGAAAAGCTCCCTGAGGTCACGGGCATAAGTCGACGGAACCCAGGGTTTCCTGCCATAACCTGAGAAAAACCTCGCGAGTCCTTCTTCACGCGTCTTGAGGCCCGATTCCCCTACCATGACTGGAGAAAAATGACGCGCTCCCCCTCGCCACGCGCATGAAGATCTGACTTCCCCGGCACCACATGAGAGGCTCCCTGAGCTCCCCATCGTACCTCGTGAGAAACCCCACACTGGCGCCACAGCTCGAGAAAACCCACGAGACGCCCCTGTCATGGTGAAATGAGGGCCTTCTTTCCTGCATGACCTGAAGAGCAATCCCGAATCCTCTCTCCAAACTCCAAAGGAGGCTTGACTCCCTTTAGGTCACTCAGTGGGCTCCAAGAGATACCCGTCGATACTCAGGAGGAGAGCGGTGTCCTTTGCTTCCCCTCGAGATGAGGCCTGACTACGAGGGTGAGTCTGGAATGCAACCCTGGATCCCTGTCGCCCCTGGAGAGGAACCTTAGGTCCTGGACAAAAGCCTAGATGAGGTCTCTTTGGCCCTGCAGTGACTCAAGCGCAACCCCTAGCTTTCCCTTGCAACTCGAATGGAAGATTGGCCTTTCTGAGCCAACACAAGAGGAAGCCTGAATTTCCAGTTGTAATTTGAGAAACCCGCCGCAACTCGAGAAAAATCACGTGGTTCCCCGTATTGCAAGATGAGGCCCTTGCCCCCTACAGCGTCTCAAGAGAAGTCTCACATTCCGTCTTGAAGTGCAAAACAGTACTTGGCACCCTTGATGCGACCCCAAAAGTTCCCCTATATACCGATCTCACTAGAGGGGACACTGAAGTTTCCGGCACCACTTCATCTGAGGCCTTTCTCCTCTCCTGATCGCGATAGGAGGGTCGATTCCACTGCTTTGTCTCGAAGGGATTCCCGACCTTCCCGGCACACCTCAGGATGAGGCCGGTCTCACGAGGAAATTCGAGAGGTAGCCTCGAGGGCCATACTACATGCCGAAAGACCCCGATTCCATGGTCCACTTTTGATCAAAACCAGACTCCTGGACACCTCTTCGAAGGCAAGCCTGTGGATGAAGGCACAACACGTAGGGGCACTGACACCCCGTGCATCTTCCGGAAAAACCCGCAGGTTCCTCACACGGCTCCACAAGTGGTCTGTCACCTCGTGAACAACTCGAGAAGCAAGCGGAGTTCCATTCCTCCACACAAGACGATGCCTGACTCTCCTGTCACAACTCTAGGGACCTTGCGCACCGAGTCAGAAATGGAGAGGAAGCCTGAGGTTCCTGCCTCCACTCAAGATGAGGCCCTTTTCCATTGCCACAAAACCAGTGGAGTCCCGAGAGGCCCGTCCCAAATCCACAGTATGCCTGACTTCTCAGAGGCACCCTGAGAAGCTCCCTAAGGTCACCGGCAGAAGTCGACGGAACCCAGGGTTTCCTGCCGCAACCCGAGAAAGACCTTGAGAGTCCTGCTTTAACGTGTCTTGAGGCCCGATTCCCGTATCATATCTCGAGAGCAATGACGCGCTCCCCCTTGCCATGCGCATGGAGACCTGAATTCCCTGGTGCCACACGAAAGGCTCCCTGAGCTTCCCGTCGCACCTCGTCAGAAACCGCACACTGGCACCGCAGCTCGAGAAAACCAACAAGACGCCCCTGTCATCGCGAGATGAGGGTCTTCTTTTCCTGCATGGCCTGGAGAGCAATCCTGAGTCCTCTCTCCAAACTCCACAGGGGGCTTGACTCCCTTTAGGCCACTCAGTGGGCTCCAAGAGACACCTGTGGTGACTCAAGAGGAGAGCGGGGTCCTTTGCTTCCCCTCGAGTCGAGCTCTGACTCCCAGGATACGTCTGGAATGCAACCCCGAGATCGCTGTCGGCCCTGGAGAGGAATATTAGGTCCTGGACACAAGCCTAGATGAGGTCTCTTTTGCCCTGCAGTGACTCAAGAGCAAACCCCAGCTCTCCCTCGAAACTCGAATGGAAGATTGGACTTCCCTGGGCCAACACAAGAGGAAGCCTGAATTCCCCGTCATAACTCGAGAATCCCGCCGCACCTTGAGAAAAACCACGTGATTCCCCCGTCATCCCAAGATGAGGCCCTTGCCCTCTACAGCGTGTCAAGAGAAGCCCCAAGTCCGTATTGAAGTGCAAAACGGTACTTGGCACCCTTGAAGTGACCCCAAAAGTTTCCCGACACACCGGTCCCACTGGAGGGGAACACCGAGGTTCCCGGCACGACTTCAACTGAGCCCTTTCACTCCTCCTGATCGCGACAAGATGGTCGATTCCCCTGCTTTGTCTGGAAGGGGTTCCCGATCTTCATGGCGCACCTCAGGATGACACCAGTCTAACGAAGAAATTCGAGACGTAGCCTCATGGATGGTGCCACGTTCTGAAAGACCCCGATTTCCTGCTCTGCTATTGATAAGAACCCGATGTCTGGACACCTCTTTGAAGGCAACCCTGTGGATGAAGGCACAACACGAAGGGGCACTGACCCCCTCATGCATCTTACGGAAAAAACCGAAGGTTCCACTCACAGCTCGACAAATGGTCTGTTATCCTGTGAACAACTCGAGAGGCAAGTGGAGTTCCATTCCTCCACACAAGACGAGGCCTGACTCTCCTGTCCCAACTCTTCAGGGACCCTGTGGTCGGAGTTTTAAATGGAGAGGAACCCTTAGGTTCCTGCCTCAACTCGAGATGAGAACCTTTGCCATTGCACCAAACCCAGTGGAGTTCCGAGAGCGCCTCCCAAGTCCACAGTATGCCTGACTTCTCAGAGGCACCCTGAGAAGCTCCCTGAGGTCACCGGTACAAGTCGAGGGAACCCAGGGTCTCCTGCCGCAACCTGAGAAAGACCTCGAGACTCCTTCTTCAACGCGTCTTGAGTCCCGATTTCCCTACCATGACTCGAGAGCATTTATGGGCTCCTCCTCATCACAGGCATAGACACCTGACTTTCCTGGCGCCACACGAGAGGCTCCCTGAGCTCCCCGTCGTACCTCGTGAGAAAACTCATACTTGCGCTCCAACTCGAGAAAACCCACAAGACGCCCCCGTCATTGCGAGCTGAGGGCCTTCTTTCCTGTATGGCCTGGAGAGCAATCCCGAGTCCTCTCTCCAACTCCACAGGAGGCTTGACTCCCTGGAGGCCACTCAGTGGGCTCCAAGAGATACCTATCGCGACCCAGGAGGATATCAGAATCCTTTGCTTCCCCTCGAGCCGAGGCCTGACTCACTGGGTGAGTCTGGAATGCATCCCCGTGATCCCTATCGCCCCTGGAGAGGAACATTAGGTCCTGGACACAAGCCTAGATGAGGTCTATTTTGACCTGCCGTGACTCGAGAGCAATTCCCACCCAGCTCTCCCTGGCAACTCGAATGGAAGAATGGACTTCCCTGGGCCAACAGAAGAGGAAGCCTGAATTCCCCGTCGTAAGTCAACAATCCCATCGCAACTCGAAAAAAACCACGTGGTTTCCCCTTCATCACAAGATGAGGCCCTTGCCCGCCACAGCGTCTCAAGAGAAGTCCCACGTTTCATCTTGAAGTTTGAAACAGTATTTGGCAAGCTTCGTGAGACCCCAAAAGTTCCCTGACATACCAGTCTCACTCAAGGGGAACACCGAGGTTCCCGGCACCACTTCATCTGAGCCCCTTCTCCCCTCCTGATCGCGACAGTAGGGTCGATTAACCTGCTTTGTCTGGAAGGCTTTCCCGAACTTCCAGGGGCACCTCAGCATGAGGCCCGTCTCACGAGGAAATTCGAGACGTAGCCTCGTGTGTGGTGCCGCATTCCAAAAGACCCCGATTTCCTGGTCCGCTCTTGATAAGAACCCGATGCCCGCACACCACTTCGAAGGCAACCCTGTGGATGAAAGCACATCACGAAGGGGCACTGACACCCCCGTGCATTGTCTGGAAGAAACCGCAGGTTCCACACACAGCTCGACAAGTGGCCTGTCACTCCTTGAACAACTCGAGAGGCAAGCGGAGTTCCATTCCTCCACACAAGACGAGGCCTGACTCTCCTGTCCCAACTCTGCAGGGACCCTGCAATCTGAGTCAGAAATGGAGAGGAACCCTGAAGTTTCTTCCTGATCTCAAGATTAGGCCCTCTTCCGTTGCAGCAAACCCAGTGGAGTCCCGAGAGGCCTCTCCCAGCTCCATAGTATCCCTGACTTCTCAGAGGCACCCTGAGAAGCCACCTGAGGTCACAGGCACAAGTCGAGGGAACCCAGGGTTTCCTGCCGCAACCCGAGAAAGACCTCGAGCGTCCTTTTTCATTGCGTTGAGCCCTGATTCCACTACCATGACTCGAGAGCAATGACGTGCGCCCCCTCGCCACTCGTATGGAGACTTGACTTCCCTGACACCACACGAGAGGCTCCCTGAGCTCCCGGTCGTACCTTGTGAGAAACCCCACACTGGCACCGCAGCTCCAGAAAAACCACGAGACTCCCCCGACATCGCGAGATGAGGGCCTTCTTTTCCTGCATGGCCTGGAGAGCAATCCCGCGTGCTCTCTCCAAACTCCACAAGAGAGGAGCCAAGATTGCTGAGGAGTAGGACGGGGAGAACTCTTTCCCCCCAAAACAATTTCATCAAAAGAGCATTTAAACGTCGAGTAAATTCCACAATACAACTTATGAATGCTGCCAGAGGACATCAGGCACCCAGAAAAGAACCCAACTCTTGGAAAGTAGGTAGGAAAAAGTATAAAAGACAAAAAAAGAGACAAAAGAGGGAGGGAGGGATTTCCGTCCCGGGAAGATAGTCTTAAAAAGAGAAAAGTTTCCAAACACCAGGAAAGCTTTTCACTGCCAAATCTTTGCCAAGCTTTGGAAGCACAAAGGGCAACATAAGGGGGATAAAAATAAATAAACAATTAAAACTCGCAGATTGCAAGCCCTACGGTAACTCCCCCAGCCGCGAAGCAGTGCAGACGCCTGCTCACACCATTAGCAAGCAGGGGCTGGGCAGGGAGGCGCAGCGCGGGCTGCATCGCTTAGAGTAAAAATCTGGCCTGAATACCCTGAGCGGTATCTGAACGAAATAACTTGGGCTAGCAAACCAGACTCTGGGATATCTACCACGCAAAAAGCCAGCCCTAACCTAAGACACCGCCAGGCCCGCGCACGGAACAAAGGACTGAACAGAGATAGCCGGCTGCAGACCTTCCCCCTCCAGTGACAGGCAGCCAGAGCCGGAAGGGGGCAATCGCAGCCCCAGAGAGACTTTATCTATAAAACTGTAAGCAGGCTTCTTTGCTAACTAAAACTTCTTGGGGATCTGGACGGTCAACATCTTCCTGAGAAGGTGTGCCTGTTTTACACCCAGATAACCGAGTGGCGGGGAGGCGATAAGTCACAACATTGGCGCTCGCCAAACACCTCATCACCTGAGCTGCTCGGACCTGGGAAGAGCACAAAACGCAGGCCCAACCGAGTCTGTGCCTCTGAGGACTACCCGAGTGCCTGAACCTGAGCGGCTTGGACCTGGGAGGTGCATGCAGCCCAGGGCCAGCCTCGGATTGTTCCCGGTGGAACAACCTAGAGCCCGAGCAGTGTGGGCAGGGAGGCTACACGTGCCGTGAGCGGGGGCAGACCCAGTGTGGCTGAGGCACTGCGAGCGCACGCCAGTGTTATTTGTTTGCAGCATCACTCCCTCCCTCCCTCCCCACAGCGCAACTGAACAAGTGAGCCTAAAAAAAAAAAGTGTCCTCCACCGTCCCCTTTGTGTCAGGGCGTAAACCAGACACTGAAGAGACCAGCAAACAAAAGAAGCTATAACAGAGGGAAACGCCTTGGAAGCTACAGGCAATAGATTAAAACCCTGTGGTTACTAGGACTACATAGGAAGGCGCCTATAGATCTTGAGAAATATAAGTCGGACCAAGGAACTAGCCAAAAATGAACCGAACCCACGATACTCACAACAAAACCAGAGAAAGTCCTAGATATATTTTTATGATCATTCTTACTTTTTTTAAATTTTTTTAATTTTAAGTTCTCTATTGTTCATTTAATTTTCACTTTTATAACCTATTACTTTGCAAAAAAAAAGACCCTATTTTTTTCTTCTTCAGCAAACTTCATATATATATATATATATATATATATATATATATAATAATTTTTTGACCTTGTTTTTTTGTTTTGTTTTTTTTTCTTCTTTTCTTTAACATTGTATTTTTGAAATTCCAAACTGTACTCTAGATTTTTAATTTATGCTTTTTGATATTTGATATCAATTTTGTACCTGTAGTTTCTTTATAATTTTTGCGACATTGCTTGTTTTTGTTTGTTTGTTTTCTCTTTAGTTTTCTTCTTCCTTTTATTAACATTGTATTTTTGAAATTCCAAACTCTACTCTAGATTTTTAATTTTTGCTTTTTGGTACTAGTTATCAATTTTGTACCTGTATTTTCTTGATAATTTTTGCGACCTTGTTTGTTTTTCTTTGTTCGTTTTTTTCTCTCTTTCTTTTCCTTCTTCTTTTCTTTAATATCGTATTTTTGAAATTCCAAACTCTACTCTAGATTTTTAATTTTTGCTTTTTGGTATTAGTTATCAATTTTGTACCTGTATTTTCTTGATAATTTTTGCGACCATGTTTGTTTTTCTTTGTTCGTTTTTTCTCTCTTTCTTTTCCTTCTTCTTTTCTTTAACATCGTATTTTTGAAATTCCAAACTCTACTCTAGATTTTTAATTTTTGCTTTTATGTATTTGTTACCAATTTTGTACCTTTAAGAACCCAATCTTCAGTACCCATTTTTCACTAGGGAGCGAGATTACTGGCTTGACTGCTCTCTCTCCCTTTGGACTCTCCTTTTTCTCCACCAGGTCGCCTGTGTCTCCTCCCTAACCCCTCTCTACTCTACCCAACTCTGTGAATTTCTGTGTATTCCAGACGGTGGAGAACACTTAGGGAACTGATTACTGGCTGGATCTGTCTCCCTCCTTTTCATTCCCCCCTTTTATCCTTCTGGCCACCTCTGTCTCCTTCCTCCTTCTTCTCATCTCTGTATAACTCTGTGAACATCTCTGAGCGGTCCAGTTGTGGAGTGCACATAAGGAAGTGACTACTGGCCAGCCCACTCTCTCCACTATTGATTCCACCTGATCTCATTTGGGTCACCTCTAACTCCCTCCTCCCTCTTCTCTTCTCCATGTAACGCTGTGAACCTTTCTGAGTGACCCTCACAGTAGAGAAACTTTTCTTCTTTAACGTAGATGTTTTATCAATGGTGCTGTATAGAAGGAGAAGTTTTGAAACTACTGTAAAAGTAAGACAGATAACTGGAAGCAGGAGGCTTAAGTCCAAACCCTGACTCCAGGGAACTCCTGACTCCAAGGAACATTAATTGACAGGAGCTCATCAAATGCCTCCATACCGACACTGAAATCAAGCACCACACAAGGGCCAACAAGTTCCAGGGCAAGACATGCCAAGCAAATTCTCCAGCAACAAAGGAACGCAGCCCTGAGCTTCAAGATACAGGCTGCCCAAAGTCACCCCAAAACCACAAACATCTCATAACTCATTACTGGACACTTCATTGCACTCCAGAGAGAAGAAATACAGCTCCACCCACCAGAACACGGACACAAGCTTCCCTAACCAGGAAACCTTGACAAGACACCTGTACAAACCCACACACAGCGAGGAAATGCCACAGTAAAGAACTCCACAAACTGCCAGAATACAGAAAGGACACCCCAAACTCAGCAATTTAAACAAGATGAGACAGTGGAATACCCAGCAGATAAAGGAACAGGATAAATGCCCACCAAACCAAACAAAAGAGGAAGAGATAGGGAATCTACCTGATAAAGAATTCCGAGTAAGGATAGTGAAATGGATCTAAAATCTTGAAATTAAAATGGAATCACAGATAAATAGCCTGGAGACAAGGATTGAGAAGATGCAAGAAAGGTTTAACAAGGACCTAGAAGAAATAAAAAAAGAGTCAATATATAATGAATAATGCAATAAATGAAATTAAAAACACTCTGGAGGCAACAAATAGTAGAATAACAGAGGCAGAAGATAGGATTAGTGAATTCGAAGATAGAATGGTAGAAATAAATGAATCAGAGAGGATACATGAAAAACGAATTAAAAGAAATGAGCACAATCTCAGAGACCTCCAGGACAATATTAAACGCTACAACATTCGAATCATAGGGGTCCCAGAAGAAGAAGACAAAAAGAAAGACCGTGAGAAAATACTTGAGGAGATAATAGTTGAAAACTTCCCTAAAATGGGGAAGGAAATACTCACTCAAGTCCAAGAAACCCAGAGAGTCCCAAACAGGATAAAGCCAAGGCGAAACCCCCCAAGACACATATTAATCACATTAACAAAAATCAAACACAAAGAACAAATATGAAAAGCAGCAAGGGAAAAACAACAAATAACACACAAGGGAATTGCCATAAGGATAACAGCTGATCTTTCAATAGAAACTCTTCAAGCAAGGAGGGAATGGCAAGACATACTTAAAATGATGAAAGAAAATAACCTACAGCCCAGATTATTGTACCCAGCAAGGATCTCATTCAAGTATGAATGAGAAATCAAAAGCTTTTCAGACAAGCCAAAGCTGAGAGAATTCTGCACCACCAAACCAGCTCTCCAACAAATACTAAACAGGAAACACAAAAACGGTGTATAAATTCGAACCCCAAACAATAAAGTAAATGGCAATGGGATCATACTTATCAGTAATTACCTTAAACGTAAATGGGTTGAATGCTCCAACCAAAAGACAAAGACTGGCTGAATGGATACAAAAACAAGACCCCTACATATGTTGTCTACAAGAGACCCACCTCAAAACAGGGGATACATACAGACTGAAAGTGAAGGGCTGGAAAAAGATTTTCCATGCAAATAGGGACCAAAAGAAAGCAGGAGTAGCGATACTCATGTCAGATAAAATAGACTTTAAAACAAAGGCTGTGAAAAGAGACAAAGAAGGTCACTACATAATGATCAAAGGATCAATCCAAGAAGAAGATATAACAATTATAAATATATATGCACCCAACGTGGGAGCACCACAGTATGTAAGACAAATGCTAACAAGTATGAAAGGAGAAATTAACACTAACACAATAATAGTTGGAGATTTTAATACCCCACTCACACCTATGGATAGATCAACTAAACAGAAATTTAACAAGGAAACACAAACTTTAAATGATACAATAGACCAGTTAGACCTAATTGATATCTATAGGACATTTCATCCCAAAACAATGAATTTCAACTTTTTCTAAAGTGCACATGGAACCTTCTCCAGGATAGATCACATCCTGGGCCATAAAGCTAGCATTGGTAAATTCGAAAAAATAGAAATCATTCCAAGCATCTTTTCTGACCACAATGCAGTAAGATTAGATCTCAATTACAGGAGAAAAACTATTAAAAATTCCAACATATGGAGGCTGAACAACACGCTGCTGAATAACCAACAAATCACAGAAGAAATCAAAAAAGAAATCAAAATTTGCATAGAAACGGATGAAAATGAAAACACAACAACCCAAAACTTGTGGGACACGGTAAAAGCAGTCCTAAGGGGAAAGTTCATAGCAATACAGGCACACCTCAAGAAACAAGAAAAAAGTCAAATAAATAAACTAACTCTACACCTAAAGCAACTAGAAAAGGAAGAAATGAAGAACCCCAGGGTTAGTAGAAGGAAAGAAATCTTAAAAATTAGAGCAGAAATAAATGCAAAAGAAACAAAAGAGACCATAGCAAAAATCAACAAAACCAAAAGCTGGTTCTTTGAAACGATAAATAAAATTGACAAACCATTAGCCAGACTCATCAAGAAACAAAGGGAGAAAAATCAAATCAATAAAATTAGAAATGAAAATGGAGAGATCACAACAGAAAACACAGAAATACAAAGGATCATAAGAGACTACTATCAACAATTATATGCCAATAAAATGGACAACGTGGAAGAAATGGACAAATTCTTAGAAAAGTACAACTTTCCAAAACTGGACCAGGGAAGAAATAGAAAACCTTAACAGACCCATCACAAGCACGGAAATGGAAACTGTAACCAAAAATCTTCCAGCCAACAAAAGCCCAGGTCCAGACGGCTTCACAGCTGAATTCTACGAAAAATTTAGAGAAGAGCTAACACCTATCCTGCTCAAACTCTTCCAGAAAATTGCAGAGGAAGGTAAACTTCCAAACTCATTCTATGAGGCCACCATCAGCCTAATACCAAAACCTGACAAAGATCCCACAAAAAAAGAAAACTACAGGCCAATATCGCTGATGACATAGATGCAAAAATCCTTAACAAAATTCTAGCAATCAGAATCCAACAACACATTAAAAAGATCATACACCATGACCAAGTGGGCTTTATCCCAGGGATGCAAGGATTCTTCAATATCCGCAAATCAATCAATGTAATACACCACCTTAACAAATTGAAAAATAAAAACCATAGGATTTTCTCAATAGATGCAGAGAAAGCCTTTGACAAAATTCAACATCCATTTATGATAAAAAATCTCCAGAAAGCAGGAATAGAAGGAACATACCTCAACATAATAAAAGCTATATATGACAAACCCACAGCAAACATTATCCTCAATGGTGAAAAATTGAAAGCATTTCCTCTAAAGTCAGGAACTAGACAAGGGTGCCCACTTTCACCATTACTATTCAACATAGCTTTGGAAGTTTTGGCCACAGCAATCAGAGCAGAAAAAGAAACAAAAGGAATCCAAATTGGAAAAGAAGAAGTGAAACTCTCACTGTTTGCAGATGACATGATCCTCTACATAGAAAACCCTAAAGACTCCACCAGAAAATCACTAGAACTAGTCAATGACTATAGTAAAGTTGCAGGATATAAAATCAACACACAGAAATCCCTTGCATTCCTATACACTAATAATGAGAAAACAGAAAGAGAAATTAAGGAAACAATTTCATTCACCATTGCAACGGAAAGAATAAAATACTTAGGAATATACCTACCTAAAGAAACTAAAGACCTATATATAGAAAACTATAAAACACTGGTGAAAGAAATCAAAGAGGACACTAATAGGTGGAGAAATATACCATGTTCATGGATTGGAAGAATCAATATAGTGAAAATGAGTATACTACCCAAGGCAATTTATAGATTCAATGCAATCCCTATCAAGCTACCAACAGTATTCTTCACAGAGCTAGAACAAATAATTTCACAATTTGTATGGAAATACAAAAAACCTCGAATAGCCAAAGCGATCTTGAGAAAGAAGAATGGAACTGGAGGAATCAACCTACCTGATTTCAGGCTCCGCTACAAAGCCACAGTTATCAAGACAGTATGGTACTGGCACAAAGACAGAAATATAGATTAGTGGAACGAAATAGAAAGCCCAGAGATAAATCCACACACATATGGACACCTTATCTTTGACAAAGGAGGCAAAAATATACAATGGATTAAAGACAATCTCTTTAACAAGTGGTGCTGGGAAATCTGGTCAACCACTTTTAAAAGAATGAAACTAGAACACTTTCTAACACAATACACAAAAATAAACTCAAAATGGATTAAAGATCTAAACGTAAGACCAGAAACTATAAAACTCCTAGAGGAGAACATAGGCAAAACACTCTCTGAAATACATCACAGCAGGATCCTCTATGACCCACCTCCCAGAATATTGGAAATAAAAACAAAAATAAACAAATGGGACCTAATTAACCTTAAAAGCTTCTGCACATCAAAGCAAACTATTAGCAAGGTGAAAAGACAGCCTTCGGAATGGGAGAAAATAATAGGAAATGAAGCAACTGACAAACAACTAATCTCAAAAATATACAAGCAACACCTACAGCTCAACTCCAGAAAAATAGATGACCCAATCAAAAAATGGGCCAAAGAACTAAATAGACATTTCTCCAAAGAAGACATACAGATGGCTAACAAACACATGAAAAGATGCTCAAAATCACTCATTATCATAGAAATGAAAATCAAAACCACTATGAGGTACCATTTCACGCCAGTCAGAATGGCTGCAATCCAAAAGTCTACAAATAATAAATGCTGGAGAGGGTGTGGAGAAAAGGGAACCCTCTTACACTGTTGGTGGGAATGCAAACTAGTACAGCCACTATAGAGAACAGTGTGGAGATTCCTTAAAAAACTGGAAATAGAACTGCCTTATGATCCAGCAATCCCACTGCTGGGCATACACACTGAGGAAACCAGAAGGGAAAGAGACACGTGTACCCCAATGTTCATCGCAGCACTGTTTCTAATAGCCAGGACATGGAAGCAACCTAGATGTCCATCAGCAGATGAATGGATAAGAAAGCTGTGGTACATATACACAATGGAGTATTACTCCGCCATTAAAAAGAATAGAATGAATCAGTTCTAATGAGGTGGATGAAACTGGAGCCTATTATACAGAGTGAAGTAAGCCAGAAAGAAAAACACCAATACAGTATACTAACGCATATATATGGAACTTTGAAAGACGGTAACAATAACCCTGAGTACGAGACAGCAAAAGAGACACTGATGTATAGAAGAGTCTTATGGACTCTGTGGGAGAGGGAGAAGGTGGGAAGATTTGGGAGAATGGCATTGAAACATGTAAAATATCATGTATGAAAAGAGTTGCCAGTCCAGGTTTGATGCATGACACTGGTTGCTTGGGGCTAGTGCACTGGGACGACCCAGAGTGATGCTATGGGGGGGAGGAGGGAGGAGGGTTCAGGATGGGGAGCACATGTATACCTGAGGCGGATTCATTTTGATATTTGGAAAAACTAATACAATTATGTAAAGTTTAAAAATAAAATAAAATTAAAAAAAAAATCCACAGGAGGCTTGACTCCCTTTAGGCCACTCAGTGGTCTCCAAGAAATACCCGTCGGGACTCGAGAGCAGAGCAGAGTCCTTTCCTTCCTCTCGAGATGAGGTCGGACTCCTCGGGTGCGTCTAAAATGCAACCCCGAGATCTCTGTCGCCCCTGGAGAGGAACATTAGGTCCTGGACACAAGCTTAGATGAGGTCTCTTTTGCCCTGAAGTGACTCGAGAGCAATCCCTAGCTCTCTCTCGCAACTCTAATGGAAGATTGGACTTCCCTGGGCCAACACAAGAGGAAGCCTGAATTCCCCATCGTAACTCGAGAATCCCGCCGAAACTCGAGAAAAACCACATGGTTACCCTGTCATCGCAAGATGAGGCCCTTGCCCGCTACAGCGTCTAAAGAGAAGTCCCAGTTTTCTTCTTGAAGTGTTTTCACACTTCAAGTGTGAAAACTTGGCACCCTTGATGCGATTCCAAAAGTTCCCCGACACCCTGGTCTCTCTCGAGGGGAACACCGAGGTTCCCGGTACGACTTCATCTGAGCCACTTCTCCCCTCCTGATTGTGACTGGAGGGTCGACTTCCGTGCTTTGTCTGGAAGGGGTTCCCAACCTTCCCGGCGCACCTCAGGATGAGGCCGGTCTAACGAGAATATTTGAGAAGTAGCTTCATGGGTGGTAACACATGCTGAAAGATCCCGATTCCCCGGTCCACTCTTGATAAGAACCCGATGCCCGGACACCTCTTGAAAGGCAACCCTGTGGAAGAAGGCACAACACGAAGGGGCACTGACACCCTCGTGCATCGTCCGGAAAAACCCGCAGATTCCAAACACAGTTCGACAAGTTGCCTGTCACCCCGTGAATAACTCGAGAGGCAAGCGGAGTTCCATTCCTCCTTACAAGACGAGGCCTGACTCTCCTCTCCCAACTCTGCAGGGACCCTGCGATCAGAGTCAGAAATGGAGACGAACCCTGAGGTTCCTGCCTCCACTCGAGATGAGGCCCTCTTCTATTGCACCAAACCCAGTGGAGTCCCGAGAGGGCCCTCCTAACTCCAGGGTATCCTTGACTTCTCAGAGGCACACTGAGAAGCTCCCTGAGGCCACCGGCACTAGTCGAGGGAACCCAGGGTTTACTGCCGTGACCCAAGAAACACCTTGAAAGTCCTTCTTTAACGGTTCTTGAGGCCCGATACACCTTCCATGACTCTAGAGCAATGACGCGCTCCCCCTCGCAATGCGCATGGAGACCTGACTTCCCAAGCGCCACATGAGAGGCTCCCTGAGCTCCCCGTAGTACCTCATGAGAAACCCCACACTGGCGCTGCAGCTCGAGAAAACCCACGAGACGCCCCCTTCATCGCGAGATGATGGCCTTCTTTTCCTGCATGGCCTGGAGAGCAATCACGAGTCCTCTCTCCAAACTCCACAGGAGGCTTGACTCCCTTTAGGCCACTCAGTGGGCTCCAAGAGATACCCGTCGCAACTCGAGAGGAGAGTGGAGTCCTTCGCTTCCCCTCGAGACAAGGACTGACTCCCCGGGTGCATCAGGAAAGCAACCCCGAGATCCCTGTCCCCCCTGGAGACGAACATTATGTCCTGGACACAAGCCTAGATAAGGTCTCTTTTGCCCTGCAGTAACTCAAGCGCAATCCCTAGCTCTCCCTCGCAACTCGAATGGAAGACTGGACTTCCCTGGGCCAACACAAGAGGAAGCCTGAATTTCCTGACCTAACTCGAGAATCCCGCCACAACTCGAGAAAAACGACGTGGTTAACCCGTCACCACAAGATGAGGCCCTTGCCAGCTACAGCATCTCAAGAGAAGTCTCACGTTCCGTCTTGAAGTTTGAAACGGTACTTAGCACCTTTGATGTGACTCCAAAACTTCCCCGACATCCCAGTTTTACTCGAGGGGAACATCGAGGTTCCCGGCACCACTTCATCTGAGCCCCTTCTCCCCTCCTGATCGGGACAAGAGGGTCGATTCACTTGCTTTGTCTGAAAGGGTTACCGACCTTCCTGGTGCACCTCAGGTTGAGGTCCGTCTCAAGAAGAAATTCGAGACGTAGGCTTGTGGGTGGTGCCACATGCCGAAAGACCCTGATTTCCTGGTCTGCTCTTGATAAGAACCTGAAGGCTGGATACCTCTTCGAAGGCAACCCTGTGTATGAAGGCAAAAAACGAAGGGGAACTGACACCCCCATGCATTGTCCGGATAAAACCGCAGGTTCCACACACAGCTCGACAAGTGGCCTGTTATCCGGTGAACAACTCGAGAGTCCAGTGGAGTTCCATTCCTCCACACAAGACGAGGCCTGACTCTCCTGTCCTAACTCTGTAGGGACTCTGTGTTCAGAGTCAGAAATGGAGAGCAACCCTGAGGTTCCTGCTTCAAATCGAGATGAGGCCCTCTTCTGACAAGGTCCAGCCTCGGCTGGTCCAGGGTTTTCGAAGGGGAGACAGAGTAGGCGACCTATTGATTTATTTATCGAAGATATAAAGAGTAATAGAATGAGGATAGCTCAGTAGGAAAATTTAGTGGAGAAAAGAAGCTGAGTAGCTTGGTTTATGCGGAAAATCAGTATAACCCGTGACACCAGGTTAGCTCTGACCACGGAGGCTGCAGGCTCCCTCTCGAATAGCGAAAAGTGCCCCACCTTAGACACCTTCTCAAGTGGTCTTCGAAGCCCAGGCAAATAAATGGTCGCAGAGGATATCCGCGCTCCAGATGGACACTCATCTGAAAATTGAGGGGAAGAATGACATTAGGAGACTAAGCGTTGGCAATCAAGGCCCGTAGCTTTATTTTCAACAGGGGTTTTTATACCCTAAGTTACACATGGAGGATAATGGGGATGCAAAGACAGCAGCCTTTGATCCTTATCAAAAACCAGAGTTTCTGTCCTGCAAATGTATCATATACAAATGGTTTAGGTGATTTACATCATCTTCTAGTCAGAAGACCTATTAACATTTTATGACTCTTGACAAAGACTTATCAACCGTAAGACTTATTTTCTCTAAGAGTAATTATTTTAAGGTTTGGCTCCATCTTTCGAAGATAAAATTGCATTGCTATAGGGCAGATGTGTAATGGGCTTACAACAAAGGAAAGAATTTATTACCTTAAGGGTCTAAAGTTAGTAACACCAAGGCCACTACTTATTTCTTCTACATACCAACTATATTAATTAATACACATTCAAGGATACAATTCAGGGGATGTGGAAACTTGGCAACAAGCATTGGTTCATCAATGAAATCTTTTACTAGTTTTATTCTGACAGTTTCTAACTCTCTGAGAGGCTCTAAGCTATTTGAATATCTTAAGCTTCCCGTGCCTCTCGAGGCTCGGAGACTGTAAACAATTGTATGCATTGCTGTAGGAGACCGGGTAAACTTGTCAGGCGAGTTAGAGAGCCATCTGACGTGTTTGGATTTAAACACTCCTAATTGCCCAGGAACTTTATTAATTGGAGCTGTAAGTTAGCTCTTTGACAGAGAGAGTGAGATGGTGGTGGGGGACAGCCCCCAGTAAAGTCAGAGGGGAGAGCACAAAGCAATAAAGTAGGCAGACTCTGGTTTTGGGGGGTAGATGCTCAAGAATATCCGGGAGGACTCCCGAGGCTCGATCCCGCCTTTGTGTATGCCCAGCCTCCTTCCTCATGACCTTTGTCACGAGTGGAATGTCTCTCGCCGGCTCCCGGCATCTCCCCGTTTTTTATTTCTTAAAACAGCCAGATGTAGCTCAGTCGCGAGCCTCTGGATACTCTGCCGAAGAATCCTGACAATACAAGGAAGAATGATTATGAGAAGCAGAATTAAAGCAGCCACCGCAGCATAGCTAAAGACATTAGACAGAATATTCTTTCCTGAGATGTAGTTAGGGAAAGTATGGAAGAAATCATTTGCTGTTCCAGCAGCAGTAAAATCTAATCGGGAGTGCTCCATGGTTGCTATTTGATAGTGAAGTTTCCCTACGTCTCAACCAATGTCAGAGCTGTTCCAGATACCTGAAATATGGTTTTTAATCTTTTCCCATTCAAAATCTGTCTCATTTACTTTCAGGGGTGTTCCACATATCCACCGATAGTCAGCATGACAAGACAATGCCATTTTCACCTTTAAAGCCTGCAATTCAGTCCCAATATGTATTACTGCTTCCTCTAGGGCGTCTACCCTCATTTCTAATTTTCTCTCTATAGCTTCCTGTGTTGCCAATGTTAAAGAAACATTTTTGGACATAGAATCAACATATTGAGCAGTATGTACTTGTTGAGTCAATGATATTGCTGCCACAGTAACAGAAGTGATTGCACTTATCAAAGCTGCTGTTCCCAAGATAAGTAAGCCCACAAACCGTCGTGTTTGCATTAAATCCTGTAGTTGTTGTAATACAGCAAGACCATAATTCAATAAGTGGTTACATCATAAGATAAGGTGGATGTTGTAGCATTACAAAGGAGCAAACATTATATTGAGGGTTTAAACAAGATGAACCAGGGAGCAGCTGTAGGCGTCAGCCCGGGGGAGCAGTGTCCCCAGCATCAGGAGGCAGAACGCGAGCGGCAGGCTGTGGGCTAAGGCGCCTATGGTGGGCGGAGGGGCAGGGTTCGTGGTTTAGGGCTAGCCGCCACCGCTTGGGCTCAGGGCGGTCCCCTCTCGCCGGTGGGGCCACGCTGGTCTGGACGGCACTCCGCGGGCGCGCTTTCCTCTCTGGCCCTCACTCGCTGCACAGACTTCTTTGCTCTAGGTCACGGGGTGCAGAGAGGTGGGTGCGAGGCGCTGCTGGTGGCACGGAGGCGAGAGCTGGCTGGGGGAGGGGGAGCGAGCGAGTGCGCGCGCCGCGAACCTGGTCTTTGGGGAATGTGACATGACGAATTTGTCTGAGATCCAAACCGGAGAATCTGCATTCTGTAGAAATATACAAGCATACCCTCTCCCACAAGTTAGCAACACATCTGGCCTTTTTCACTCTCCCGTAAGGAGGCCTTTTTACTTGACCAGGGGCCGAGTCGTAGCCTGTAATTCAGGCATCTAGTGTCTCATCATTGTAGTCTGCCCCTGTGTGTTTACGTTTAAGTGATTAATTACAATTGGAACATAACTTCACTATTTGTCTAGCTGTTTCCCTATGGATATGTTAATTTAGGTCTAATGTTTAGTTTAGGTCTCTGTATAAATTTAAGTAATAAATGTATAACCTCCTTATCTCATTTTGGTATACAGGTATGCAGATATACCTAAATGCAAAATGCATTTATATATGTATTTATATATGGCAACAAGTATAAAGTTATTGACATATAATATATATAAATCAATATATTTGAATTAATCTTTATAATTAATATATTAATTAATATATATTACAACAATACAACACATACACAGCTAATACCAACCAACACAAACCAATATACTGTAACAATACATGTCACACATTTATAATTATACAGTATATAGAACATATATCATCACAGCACATCAATCCATACCAATTAATATCAGCCACACACACATTATATTACTGCCATATATATTTAATTATACAGTATATATATGTGTGTGTGTATATAGTATACATATTAATTTATATACAAATTAATTAAGTATAGATCTATAAATAGAATTAGGTATACCTTTATTATATTTTATTTATACCCATACCTAATTAGGCAAACTGTAATTAGGCAAATACATTTATATTATGTATTTATAACAATATATAAAGTATTGTTAAATGTACCACCTGTACAGCATCTCCACCCCACATACCACTTTCTCTAATCCCACCAACTCATTTTCAGTATTATGTGTTGGCCAGGAGCTGGGCCAGTCTTTCCCAGCAATGTTAAGAGACGTCTATTCCTGTGTCTAATAGCCCTGGCGTTTTATTCTCTTGAATTAAAAGATCTTTTAAAGGCCTTGGAACTGTAATTTCCTGCACCCAAAAGGCTAGATCACTAGATCCAAATGTTTTGTGGCTCTTAGATTGAGAAGTCAAGTTTTTCCTTGTCTGATATTAAGGTAAAAGTAAAAGCTGTGTTACTCTTTGACCTTTATTAATTTGTACAGTTTTGATAGGCAGTGAGATCAAGACTTTAATTTCTCAATATCATCAGAATCTACTACACCATGCACCAGCGAAATTTCTTTTCTTTCTTTTTTTTTTATTTCATTTTTTTTTTAAAAGAAAGCGAGCTACGCCCCAGGACAAATCTTACAATGTCCTCAGATAGGGGGCCAGCCACTCCGGTTGGAATTGGAGTAAGCGGCACATCAGGGGTTAATATTGTTATTAAATCTCCTTGCCTTTTCGCTTTTCTCCTAGCCTGGGTGAGACCCCCCTGAGGGAGTTTTCTCCAAGGAGCACACTCTGCATATTGTGTACTAAAAGCTCCTTTGTTTAAAAAACTTTTTATCTTCCTCAGTCTTAGGCAACACTTTGGGAGGCTTTGGGGGCAAAGTGGGGAACTCCTGGGTCCTGGGAGGCACAATCGAAGGTGGTGGCAGTCGCCTTAAATCAGAAAGTGGTGGATAAGTTTTTTAAAGGTTTGTGCAGAGGGGGAGGGAGCTCGCCAGGGCTCTCGGCCGCAGCGTCCTGTAAGCCCTCTCCTTCCTTGGGAGGTAGACCACTTTCTCCCTCCTTTTTTTTTTTTCTTCAATGGCAGAAAATATGATCTGTGCAGTAAATGGAGACTCACCACCATCCACCTCTATAGCCTCCCCCATAGTCTATTTAACAGCCTCGTGACGGAGGTCCAGGACATTTCTAATCATATTCCACAGTCAATAAATATTTGTCTATTCTTAGATGCAGAGAAATCCATTTTTAATTTTTTTTTAATTTTAGAGAATATTTTTATTTATTTTGTAACCTCTTTACCCTGGCTAAACTGCAGAGGGGACTAGAAAAGAAGCCTCAAGGTGAGGATCAAGTTCATCCTTGGGACTAGAGAAAATCCATCTCCGGGAAACTCCTAGCGGTGGCCCTTTACCCCGAAATGGAGGAGGAGGCATGGGGGATGGGAGCGTCCCGAAGTTTTCCTCTTCTGTTCCGGAGATCCTTTAACTGTTTGGTAACTAAATCTTACGAACTGTCTGATCGGGGATGTTTCCCTCAACCTCCTAGGAGCGGATGGTCTGATTAGGGATGTTTTCTTAAACTTTTAGGAGCATCTTTAGCTTAAAAAAAAAAAAATCCTCATCAGAATGGCATCGAGCTGCTGTTTCCTCTAAACCTTTTTCAAATTGAGGGGAGAGCTGATCTTTCTTTTCATCCCTATCTTTTACATGCTCATTGGCAGTCATAGCGGCTAGCCATTCATTTAGCTGTCGATAGCTAGGTATAGCCTCTTCATTTTCACTTTTCTTTATAACAGGTACCTTTTCAGATTTGCTTTTTTGTTTAACAGGTACTTTTCCAACTTTACTTTCCTCTTTAACAGGTACCTTTTCAAATTCATGAGCTGGATCTAAAACATCTCTAGTCATATTCCACAGAGGAAAGTTGTAAGTAGGGATTTTTTCCAAACCTTGCTGAGCACAATAAGCTCTTAGCTGTTTTCCTAGTTTTTTCAAGATATCTAGGTTAACAGTGCCTTGTTGTAGAAACCAAGGGCAGTGGTCTTGTACAAATGTACAAAATGATTGAATGGAAGATTTTTTAACCTTGATTCTTCTTTTACTTAATAACTGTAAAATTACTCCTATAAAGAGCTGTCTTTCATTTGATTCAGTGTTGCCCATGTCAGAAACTTAAGGATAGTAAAAGATTTTGCTTTTAGCTATCTAAAGATTAGGCCTTTTTTGTCAGCCTTTTTAGAAACCGTTTTTTCTCTCTAACTCTTCAACACTTCCCACTCCTCTCGCCCTGTCTATTCTACAGGGGGATCTGCAGCCCCCTAAGTGGGATCCTATCTGTCCCCAAAACTGAACACTGGGGGAATGGGGTTGGGGATTTACCTTCGAAATGCCTGTCTCGGGCGCCACCGGCAGAGGTCCAGCCCCAGCTGATCCAGGGTATTCGAAGGGAAGATGGAGTAGGCGACCTATTTATATATTTATTTATTCATCAAAGATATAAAGAGTAATAGAATGAGGATAGCTCAGTAGGAAAATTCAGTGGAGAAAAGCAGCTGAGTAGCTTGGTTTACGCGGAAAATCAATATAACCCGTGACACCAGGTTAGCTCTGACCACGGAGGCTGCAAGTGCCCTCTAGAATAGAGGAAAGTGCCCCACCTTAGACACCTTATCGAGTGGGTCTTCGAAGCCCAGGCAAATAAATGGTCGCAGAGGATATCCACGCTCCAGATGGACACTCATCTGAAAATTGAGGGGAATAATGACATGGGGAGACCAAGCGTTGGCGAGCAAGGCCCGTAACTTTATTTTCAACACAGGTTTTAATACCCTAAGTTACACATAGAGGATAATAGGGGATGCAAAGTCAGCAGTCTTTAATCCTTATCAAAAACCAGGGTTTCTTTTCTGCAGATTTATCGTATAAAAATGGTTTAGATGATTTACATCATCTTCTGGCCAGAAGACCTATTAACATTTTATGACTCTTGACAAAGACTTATCAACCATAAGAGTTATTTTCTCTAAGAGTAATTGTTTAAGGTTTGGCGCCATCTTTCGAAGATAAAATTGCATTCCTATAGGGAGGATGTGTAATGGGTTTACAACAAAGAAAAGAATTTATTACCTTAAGGGTCTAAAGTTACCAACATCAAGGCCACTACTTATTTTTTCTACATACCAACTATATTAATTAGCACACATTCAAGGATACAATTCAGGGGATGTGGAAACTTGGCAAAAAGCATTGGTTCATCAATGAAATCTTTTACTAGTTTTATTCTGACAGTTTCTAACTCTCTGAGAGGCTCTAAGCTATTTGAATATCTTAAACTTCCCGTGCGTCTCGAGGCTGGGAGACTGTACACAATCGTATGCATAGCTGTAGGAGACCGGGTAAACTTGTCAGGCGAGTTAGAAAACCATCTGAGGGGTTTGGATTTAAACACTACTAATTGCCCAGGAACATTATTAGTTGGAGCTGTAAGTTAGCTCTTTGACAGAGAGAGTGAGATGGTGGTGGGGGACATCCCCAGTAATGTCAGAGGTGAGAGAACAAAGCAATAAAGAAGGCAGACTTTGGTTTTTGGGGGTAGATGCTGAAGAATATACGGGGGAACTCCTGGAGGCTCGATCCCGCCTTTGCGTATGCCGAGACTCTTTCCTCATGACATTTGTCACGAGTGGAATATCTCTCGCTGGCTCCCGGCAATCTTCCATTGCACCAAACGCAGTGGAGTCCCGAGAGGCCCCTCCCAACACCACAGTATCAGTGTCTTCTCAGAGGCACCCTGAGCAACTCCCTGAGTTCACCGGCACAAGTCGAGGGAACACAGGGTATCCTGCCGCAACCCGAGAAAGATCTCAAGAGTCCGTCTTCAACGCGTCTTGAGGCCGGATTCCCCTACCATGACTCGAGAGCAATGACACTCTCCCCCTCGCCATGCGCATGGACACCTGACTTCCCTGGCGCCACATGAGAGGCTCCCTGAGCTCCCCGTCATACCTCGTGAGAAACCCCACACTGGCGCCACAGCTCGGGAAAACCCACGAGACGCCACCGTCATCGCGAGATTGGGGACATCTTTTCCTGCCTGACCTGGAGAGCAATCCCTGGTCCTTTCTCCAAACTTCACAGGAGGCTTTACTCCCTTTAGGCCACTCAATGGGCTCCAAGAGATACCTGTCGCGACTTGAGAGGAGAGCAGAGTACTTTGTTTCCCCTCGAGATGAGGCCTTACCTTGGGTGAGTCTGGAATGCAACCCCGAGATCCCTGTTGCCCCTGGAGAGGAACATTATGTCCTGGACAAAAGCCTAGATGAGGTCTATTTTGCCCTACAGTGACTCGAGAGCAACACCCATCTCTCCCTCGCAATTCGAATGGAAGATTGGTCTTCACTGGGCCAACACAAGAGGAAGTCTGAATTTCCCGTTGTAACTCGAGAATCCCGCCGCAACTCTTAAAAACCACGTGGTTCCCCATTCATCGCAATATGAGGCCTTTGCCCGCTACAGAGTCTCAAGATAAGTCCCATGTTTCGTCATAAAGTTCGAAATGCTACTTGGCACCCTTGATGCGACCCCAAAAGTTCCCCAATATACCGGTCTCACTCCAAGGGAACACCGAAGTTCCTGGCACCACTTCATTTGAGCCCCTTCTCCCCTCCTGATCACGGCAGGAAGGTCGATTCATCTGCTTTGTCTAGAAGGGGTTCCCGACCTTCATGGCGCACCTCAGGATGAGGCCAGTCTCACGAAGAAATTCGAGACGTAGCCTCATGTTGGCGCCACGTGCCGAAAGACCCCGATTTCTCGGTCTTGCTCTTGATAAGAACCCGATGCCCGGACACCTCTTCTAAGGCAACCCTGTGGATGAAGGCACTACACGAGGGGGCACTGGCAACCCTGTTCATCGTCCGGAAAATCCCACAGGATCCACATACAGCTCCACAACTGGCCTGTCACCCCTTAAACAACGACAGAGGCAAGCGGAGTTCCCTTCCTCAGACAAGACGAGGCCTGAGTATCCAATCCCAACTCTGCAGGCACGCTTCGATCTGAGTCAGAAATGGAGAGGAAACCTGAGGTTCCTGCCTCAACCCGAGATGAGGCCCTCTTCCATTAAAACAAAGCCAGTGGAGTCCCGAGAGGCCACTCCCATCTCCACAGTATCCCTGATTTCTCATAGGCATTCTGAGAAGCTCCTTGAGGCCACCGGCAAACGTCGAGGGAAATAAGGGTTTCCTGCCACAACCGAAGAAAGACCTCGAGAGTCCTTCTTCAACGCGTCTTGAGGTCAGATTCCCCTACCATGGCTCGAGAGCAATAACGCGCTCCCCCTCGCTACGCACATGGAGACCTGACTTCCCTGGCGCCACATGAGAGGCTCCCTGAGCTCCCTGTCGTACCTCGTGTGAAACCCCACACTGGCGCCGCAGCTCGAGAAAACACACAAGACCCCTCCGTCATCGCGAGATGAGGGCCATCTTTTCCTGCATGGCCTGGAGAGCAGTCCCAAGTCCTCCCTCCAAACTTCACAGGAGGCTTGACTCCCTTTAGGCCACAAAGTGGGCTCCAAGAGGTGCCCGTCGCAACTCGAAAGGAGAGCAGAGTCCTTTGCTTCCCTTCGACACGAGGCCTGACTCCCTGGGTGAGTCTGGAATGCAAACCTGAGATCCCTGTGGCCCTTGGAGAGGAA
Organism: Bubalus kerabau; assembly: GCF_029407905.1. Lineage (NCBI taxonomy): Eukaryota > Metazoa > Chordata > Mammalia > Artiodactyla > Bovidae > Bubalus > Bubalus kerabau. The sequence continues at coordinate 246,003 of NW_026577887.1, read as the reverse complement.
CATTAGGTCCTGGACACAAGCCTAGATGAGGTCTCCTTTGCCCTGACGTGACTCGAGCGCAACCCCCAGCTCTCCCTCGCAACTCGAATGGATGATTGGACTTCCCTGGCCCAACACAAGAGGAAGCCTGAAATCCCCGTCGTAACTCGAGAATCCCGCCACAACTCGAGAAAAACCACGTGGCTCCCCCGTCATCGCAAGATGAGGCCCTTGGCCGCTACAGCGTATCAAGAGAAGTCCCACGTTCCATCCTGAAGTACAAAACGGTACTTGGCACCCTTGATGCGACCCCCAAAGTTCCCTGACATACCGGTCTCACTCGAGGGAAACACCAAAGTTCACGGCACCACTTCCTGTGAGCCCCTTCACCCCTCCTGATCGCGACAGGAGGGTCGACTCCCATGCTTTGTCTGCAAGGGGTTCCCGACGTTCCCTGCAAACCTCCGGATGAGGCCGGTCTCATGAGGAAATTCGAAAAGTAGCCTCATGGTTGGTGCCACATGTTGAAAGATCCCGAATTCCCGGTCCACTCTAGATAAGAACCTGACGCCCGGACATCTCTTCGAAGGCAACCCTGTGGATGAAGGCACAACACGAAGGGACAATGACATCCCCATGCATCGTCTGGAAAAACCCGCCGATTCCACTCACATCTCCAAATGTGGACTGTCACCCCGTGAACAACTCGAGAGGCAAGTGAAGTTGCATTCCTTCACACAAGACGAGGCCTTACCCTCCTGGCCCAACTCTTCAGGGACCCTGCGATCGGACTCAGAAATGGAGAGGAACCCTGAGGTTCCTACCTCAACTAGAGAAGAGGCCCTCTTCCATTGAACCAAAGTCAGTGGTGTCCCGAGAGGCCCCTCCCAACACCACAGTATCCCTGAATTCTCAGAGGCTCCCTGAGAAGCTACCTGAGGTCACTGGCACAAGTCGAGGGAACCCAGAGTTTCCTGAAGTAACCCGAGAAAGACTTGGAGAGTCCTTTTTCAACGTCTCTTGATGCCCGATTCCCCTACCATGACTCCAGAGCAAGGACGTGCTCCCCTCGCCACAAGCAGGAAAACTGACTTCCCTAGTACCACACAAGAGGCTCCTTGAGTACCCCATCATACCTCGTGAGAAAGCCCACACTGGCGCCGCAGTTCGAGAAAAACCACAAGATGCCCCCGTCAAGGAGAGATGGGGGCCTTCTTTTCCCGCCTGACCTGGAGAGCAATCCCTGGTCCTCTCTCCAAACTTCACAGGAGGATTGACTCCCTTTAGGCCACTCAGTTGGGTCCAAGAAATACCCGGTGCGACTCGAGAGGAGAGCGGAGTCCTTTGCTTCCCTGGAGACGAGGCCTGACTCCCCGGGTGAGTTTGGAATGCAACCCCGAGATCCCTGTCGCCCTTGGAGTGGAACATTATGTCCTAGACACAAGCCTAGATGAGGTCTATTTTGCCCTACAGTGATCGAGAGCAACCTCCATCTCTCCCTCATAATTTGAATGGAAGATTGGGCTTCCCACGGTCAACACATGAGGAAGTCTGAATATCCCATCGTAATTCGAGAATTCAGCCTCAAGTCTTAAAAACCATGTGGTTCCCCCTTCATCGCAATATGAGGCCCTTGCCAGCTAGAGTCTCAAGAGAAGTCCCACGTTCCATCTTAAAGTTCGAAATGCTACTTGGCACCCTTAATGCGACCCCAAAGTTCCCCAACATACCGGTCTCACTCCAGGGGAACACCGAAATTCCCGGCGTCTCCAGGGAAGTCCCATGTTCTGTCCATAAGTGCGAAACGGTACTTGACATCCTTGATGCGACCGCAAAAGTTCCCGACACGCTGGGTTCCCTCGAGGGGAACACCAATGGTCCCGGCACCACTTCATCTGAGCCCCTTCTCCCCTCCTGATCGCGACAGGAGAGTCGATTCCCCTGCTTTCTCTGGAAGGGGTTCCCGGCCTTCCTGGTGCACCTCAGGATGAGGCCGGTCTCAGGAGGAAATTCGAGACCAGCCATGTGTGAGGTGCCACGTGCCGAACGACACCGATTTTCCGGTCCGCTCTTGATAAGAACCTGATGCCCGGACACCTCTTCGAAGGCAACCCTGTGAGTGAAGGCACAACACGAAGGGGCACTGACACCCCCGTGCATCATCCGGAAAAACCCGCAGGGTCTACACACAGCTCGACAAGGGGCCTGAGACTCCCGGAACAACTCGAGAGGCAACCAGAACTCCATTCCTCAGACAAGACGAGTCATGACTCTCCTGTCCCAACACTGCAGGGACCGTGCAGTCGGAGTCAGAATTGGAGAGGAAGCCTAAGGTTCCTGCCTCCCCTCGAGATGAGGCCCTCTTCCATTGCGCCGAACCCAGCAGAGTCCCGAGAGGCCCTGCCAACTCCACAGCATTCCTCACCTCTCAGAGGCACCCTGGTAAGTTCCCTATAGTCCCCTGCAGAAGTCGAGGGAAACGAGGGTTTCCCGCCGCCACCCGAGAAAGACCTCGAGAGTCCTTCTTCAACGCGTCTTGAGGCCCTAGTCACTTCCCATGACTCGAGAGTGATGACCAGCTCCCCCTCGCCATGCGCATGGAGACATGAGTTCCCTGGCGCCGCACGAGAGGCTCCCTGAGGTCCTCGTCGTGCCTCGTGAGAAAACCCCCACGGGCGCCGCAGCCTGAGGAAACCCATGAGATGCCCCCGTCATCGCGAGATGAGGGCCTTCTTTTCCTGCCTGACCTGGAGAGCAATCCCGAGTCCTCTCTCCAAACTGAAGAGGAGGCTCGACACCCTTGAGTCCACTCATTGGGCTCCAAGAGATCCGTGTCGCGACTTGAGAGGAAAGTGGAGTCCTCTGCTTCCCCTCGAGGCGAGGCCTGACTCCCCAGGGGAGTCTGGAATGGAAACCCGAGATCTCTGTCTTCCCTTGAGAGGAATATTAGGTCCTGGACACACGCCTCGATGAGCTCTCTTTGGCCCTGTAGTGACTCGAGCAGAACCCCCAGCTTTCCCTCGCAACTCCAGGGGAAGACTGGGCTTCCCAGGGCCAACCCAAGAGGAAGCCTGAAATCCCCGTCGTTTTCGAGAATCCAGACGCAACTCGAGAAAAACGACGTGGTTCCAACGTCTTCACAGGATGAGGCCCTTGCCCGCTACAGCGTCTCCAGGGAAGTCCTATGTTCCGTCCTGAAGTGGGAAACGGTACTTGGCTCCCTTGATGCGACCCCTAAAGTTCCCTGAAACGCCGGGTTCCCTCGAGTGGAACACCTAGAGTCCCGGCCCCACTTCATCTGAGCCCCATCTCCCCTCCTGATCGCGACAGGAGAGTCGATTCCCCTTCTTTGTGTGGAAGGTGTTCCCGGCCTTCCCGGCACACCTCAGGATGATGCTGGTCTCACGAGGAAATTCGAGATGAGCCACGTGGGTGGTGCCACATGCCGAATGACCCCGATTTCCCGGTCCGCTCTTGAAATGAACCTGATGCTGGACACCTCTTTGAAGGCAACCCTGTGGGGGAAGGCACCAAATGAAGGGGCACTGACACCCCCGTGCATCTTCTGGAAACACCCGCAGGTTCCACACACAGCTCGACAAGGGGCCTGAGACCCACTGAACGACTCGAGAGGCAAGCAGAGTTCCATTAATCAGACAAGACGAGGCCTGACTCTCCTGTCCCAACCCTGCAGGGACCCTGCGGTCGGAGTCAGAAATGGAGAGGAAGCCTGAGGTTCCTGCCTCCAATCGAGATGAGGCCTTCTTTCATTTCGTCAAACCTAGTGGAGTCCCGAGAGGCCCCTCTAACTCCTCAGTATCCCTCACCTCTCAGAGGCACCTGGGAAGTTCCCTAAGGTCCCCTGTAGAGGTCGAGGGAAACGAGTGTTTCCCGCCCCAACCCAAGAAAGACCTCGAGAGTCCTTCTTAAATGCGTCTGGAGGCCCTAGTCCCTCCCATGACTCCAGAGCAATGACGCGATCTGCCTGGCCACACGCATGGAGGCCTGACTTCTCTGGCGCCCCACGAGAGGCTCCCTGAACTCCCCATCATATCTCGTGAGAAACCCCACACTGGCGCCGCAGCTCGAGAAAACCCATGAGACGCTCCCGTCATCACGAGAGGAGGGCCATCTTTAACTGAATGGTATGCAGATCAAGCGTGAACCTTCTGTCCAAGCTACACAGGACGCTTGACTCCCTTTAGGCCACTCATTGGGCTCCAAGAGTTACACGTCGCGACTCGAGAGGATAGTGGAGTCCTTTGCTTCTTCTCGAGACGAGGCGTGACCCACCGGGTGAGACTGGAATGCAACCCCGATATCCCTGTTGCCCCTGGAGAGGAACACTACGTCCTGGACCCAAGCCTAGATGAGGACTCTTTGCCCTGAAGTGACTCGAGAGCAACCCACAGCTCTCTCTGACAAGTTGAATGGAAGATTGGACTTCCTGGGCCAACACAAGAGGAAGCCTGAATTCCCCGTCGTAACTTGAGAATCCCGCTGCAACTCGAGAAAAACCACGTGTTTCCCTAGTCATCGCAATATGAGGCCCTTGCCCGCTAGAGCATCTCCAGAGAATTCCCACGTTCCGTCTTGAAGTGCGAAACTGTACTTGGCACCCTTGATGCGACCTCAAAAGTGCCGTGACATACCGGTCTCACTCGAAGGGACCACCGAGGTTCCCGGCACCACTTCATCTGAGCCCCTTCTCCCCTTCTGATCGCGACCGGTGTGTCGATTCCCCTGCTTTGTCTGCAAGGGTTCCCTACCTTCCCGGCGAACCTCAGGATGAGGCCGGTCTCCCAAGGAAATTCGAGACGTAGCCTCGTGGGTGGTACCACATGCTGAAAGACCCCAATTTTCTGGTACGCTCTTGAAAAGAACCCGATGCCCGGACACCTCTTTGAAGGCAACCCTGTGGATGAAGGCACAACACGAAGGGGCACTGACACCCCTGTGCATCGTCCGGAAAAACCCGCAGGTTCCACACACAGCTCAACAAGTGGCCTGTCACTCCGTGAACAACTCGAAAGGCAAGTGGAGATCCATTCCTCCACGGAAGACGAGGCGTGACTCTCTTGTCCGTACTCGGCAGGTACTCTGCGACCCGAGTCAGAAATGGAGAGGACCCCTGACGTTCCTGCCTCCATTCGAGATGAGGCCCTCTTCGATTGCACCAAACCCAGTTGAGTAACGAAAGGCCCCTCCCAAATCCACAGTGTCCCTGACTTCTCAGAGGCACCCTGAGAAGTTGCCTGAGGTCACCGACACAAGTCGAGGGAACCCAGGGTTCCCTGCCGCAACCCAAGAAAGACCTCGAGAGTCCTTCTTCAATGCGTCTTGAGGCCCGATTCGCCTACTATGACTCGAGAGCAATCACGCACTCCCCTTCAACACACGCACGGAGACCTGACGTCCCTAGCACCACACGAGAGGCTCTCTGAGCTCCCCGTCGTACCTCGTGAGAAATCTGATACTGGCGCCGCAGCTGGAGAAAACCCACGAGACGCCCCCGTCATCGCGAGACGAGGGCATTTTTTCCTGCATGGCCAGGAAAACAATCCCGAGTCATCTCTCCAAACTCCATAGGAGGCTTCACTCCCTTTACGCCACGCAGTGGGCTCCAAGAGATACCCGTCGCGACTCGACAGGAGAGCGGAGTCCTTTTTTTCCCCTCAAGACGAGGCCTGACTCTCCGGGTAAGTCGAGAATGCAACCCTGAGATCCCTGTCGGCCCAGTAGTGGAACACTAGGTCCTGGACACAAGCGTAGATGAGGTCTATTTTGCCCTGCAGTGACTGGAGAGCAATCCCCAGTTCTAACTTGCAACTCGAATGGAATACTGGATTTTCCTGACACCACACAAGAGGCTCCCTGAAATCCCTGTGGTACTTCATGAGACACCGCACACTGGCGCCGCAGCTCGAGAAAACCCACGAGACGCCACCGTCATCTCGAGATGAGGGCCTTCATTTCCTGCATGGCCTGGAGTCCAATCCCGAGTCCTCTCTCCAAACTCCACAGGAGGCTTGACTCCCTTTAGTACACACATTGGGCTCCAAGAGATACCCATCGCGACTCGAGACGAGAGCGGAATTCTTTGCTTACCCTCGAGGTGAGAACTGACTCCCCGGATGAGTCTGGAATGCAAACCCGAGATCCCTGTCGCCCCTGGAGAGCAACGTTAGATCCTGGACAGAAGCCTAGATTAGGTCTCTTGCCCTGCAGTGACTCTAGCGCCATCCCTAGCTCCCCCTCGCAACCCGAATGGAAGATTGGATTTCAAGGCCAACGAAAGGAAGCCTAAATTCCCGGTCATAACTCGAGAATCCCGCCGCAACTCGAACAAAACCACGTGGTTCTCCCGTCATCGCAAGATGAGGCCCTTGCCCGCTACAGCGTTTCAAAAGATGTCCCAGGTTCCGTCTTGAAATGCGAAACGGTACTTGGCACCCTTGATGCGACCCCAAAAGTCCCCCAACACGCCGGTCTCACTCAAGGGGAACACCGAGGTTCCCGGCACTACTTCATTTAAGCCCCTTCTCCCCTCCTGATCGTGACCGGTGGGTCGATTCCCCTGCTTTGTCTGCAAGGGGGCCCGACCTTCCCTGCACAACTCAGGATGAGGCCGGTCTCATGGGGAAATTCGATACGTAGCTTTGTGGGTGGTGCCACTTGCTGAAAGACTCCAATTTCCCGGTCCGCTCTTGATAAGAATCCGATGCTCGGACACCTCTTGGAAGGCAGCCTTGAGTATGAAGGTACAACACGAAGGGGCACTAACACACCTGTGCATCATCCGGAAAAACGGGCAGGTTACATACACAGCTCGACAAGTGGCCTGTCACCTCGAGAACAACTCGAGAGGCAAGAGGAGTCCCATCCTCCAGAAAAGACGAGGCCTGACTCTCCTGTACCAACATGCAGGGACCTTGCGATCTGAGTCAGAAATGGAGAGGAACACTGAGGTTCCTGCTTCAACTCGAGATGAGTCCCTCTTACATTCGACCAAATGCAGAGGAGGCTCGAGAGGCCCCTCCAAACTGCACAGTATCCCTGACTTCTCAGAGGCAATCTGAGAAGCTCCCTGAGGTCGCAGGCACAAGTCAAGGGAACCCTGGGTTTTATGCAGTGACCCGAGAAAGACCTCGAGAGTCCTTCTTCAACCCGTCTTGAGGCCCGATTACCCTACCATGACTCGAGAGCAATGACGAACTCCCCCTAGCCATCTCATGGGGACCTGACTTCCCTGGCGCCACACGAGAGGCTCCCTGAGCTCCCTCTCGTACCTCGTCAGAAACCCGGCACTAGCGCGGCAGTCTAGAAAACCCACAAGAGGCCGCCGTCATCGCGAGATGAGGGCCTTCTTTTCCTGCATGGCCTGGAGAGGAATCCCGAGTCCTCTATCCAAACAGCACAGGAGGCTTGACTCCCTTTAGGGCACACAGTGGGCTCCAAGAGATACCCATCGCGACTCAAAAGGACAGCGGAGTTCTTTGCTTCCCCTCGAGACGAGGCCTGATTCCCCGGGTGAGTCTAGTATGCAAGCCCGAGATCCCTGTCGCCCCTAGGGATGAACATTAAGTCCTGGACACAAGCCTAGATGAGGTCTATTTTGCCCTGCAGTGACTCGAGGGCAATCCCCAGCTCTCCCTTGAAACTCGAATGGAAGATAGGACTTCCCTGGGCCAACACATGAGGAAGACTGTATTCCCCGTCGAAACTCGAGAATCCCGCCACAACTCGAGAAACGCTACGTGGTTCCCCCGTCATCGCAAGATGAGGCCCTTGCCCCCTACAGCGTCTCAAGAGAAGTCCCACGTTCCGTCTTGAAGTGCGAAACTATATCGGCACCCTTGATGAAACCTCAAAAGTTCGTCGACACACTGATCTGACTCGAGGAGAACACCGAGGTTCCCGGCACCACTACATCTGGGCCCCTTCTCCCCTCCTGATCGCGACAGGAGGGTCGATTCCCCTGTTTTGTCTTGAAGGGGTTCCCGCCTTTCCCGGTGCATCTCAGGATGAGGCCGGTCTCACGAGGATATTTGAGACATAGCCTCATGGATGGTGACACATGCCGAAAGACCCCGATTTCCCGGTTCGCTCTTGATAAGATCCCAATGCCCAGACACCTCTTTGAAGATAACCCTTTTGATGAAGGCACAACACGAAGGGGCACTGACACCCCCGGGTATCGTCCGGAGAAACCCGCAGGTACCACACACAGCTCGAGAAGTGACCTGTCACCCCGTGAACAACTGGAGAGGCAAGCAGAGTTCCATTCCTCCACACAAGACGAGGCCTGACTCTCCTGTTCGAACTCTGCAGCGAAACTGCGATCTAATCAGATCTGGCCCAGGGTAAGTCAGGAGAGGAAACATGAGTTTCCTGCCTCCACTCGAGATGAGGCCCTCTTCCATTGCACCGAACCCAGTGGAGTCCCGAGAGGCCCCTCCCAAATGCACAGTATCCCTGACTTCTCAGAGGCACCCTTAGACCTTCCTGAGATCACCGGCACAAGTCGAGGGAACCAAGGGTTTCCTGCCCCAACCCGTAAAAGACCTCGAGAGTCCTTCTTCAACGCGTCTTGAGGTGCGATTCCCCTACCATGACTCGAGAGCAATGACGCACTCCGCCTAGCCACGCGCATAGAAACCTGACTTCCCTGGCGCCACAGGAGAGGCTCCCTGAGCTCCCCATTATACCTCGTGAGCAACACCACACTGGAGCCGCAGCTCGAGAATACCCACGAGACGCCCCAGTCCTCACGAGATGAGGGCCTTCTTTTGCTGTATGGCCTGGAGAGCAATCCTGAGTCCTCTCTACAAACTCCACAGGAGGCTTGCCTCATTTTAGGCCACACAGTGAGCTCCAAGATATACCCGTCGCGACTTGACAGGAGAGCGGTGTCCTTGGCTTCCCCTTGAGACGAGGCCTGATTCCCCGGGTGAATCGAGAATGCAATGCCGAGATCGCTGTCGCCCCAGCAGAGGAACATTAAGTCCTGGACACAAGCCTAGATGAGGTCTATTTGGCCCTGCAGTGTCTCGAGAGCAATCCCCAGTTCTAACTCGCAATTCGAATGAAAACTGGACTTCCCTGGGCCAGTTGAACAGGAAGCCTGAATTCCCCGTCGTAACTCGAGAATCCCGCCGCAACTCAAGAAAAACCACGTGGTTCCCCCGTCATCGAAAGATGAGGCCCTTGCCCGCTACAGCGTCTCAAGAGAAGTCCCACGTTCCGTATTGAAGAGCGAAAAGTTACTTGGAACCCTTGATGCGACCCCAAAAGTTCCCCGACATACCAGTCTCACTTGAGGAGAACACTGAGGTTCCCGGCACCACTTCATCTGAGACTCTTCTCCCCTCTTGATCGCGACAGGAGGTTTGATTCCCCTGCTTTGTCTGGAAGGCATTCCCGACCTTCCTGGCGCACTTCAAGATGAGGCCAGTCTCACGAGGAAATTTGAGACATAGCCTCGTGGGTGGTGCGGCATGGCAAAAGACCCCAATTCCCTGGTCCGCTCTTGATAAGAACCCGATGGCAGAACCCAACTCGAAGGCAATCCTGTGGATCAAGGCACAACACGAAGGGGCAGTGACACCCCGGTGCATCGTCCAGAAAAACCCACAAGTTCCACATACAAATCGACAAGTGGCCTGTCACCCCATGAACAACGGGAGAGTCAAGCGGAGTTCCAGTCCTCCACACAAGATGAGGCCTGACTCTCCTGTCCCAACTCTGCAGGGACTCTGCGATCCGAGTCAGATCCGGCGCATTCGAAGCCAGGAGAGGAACCCTGAGGTTCCTGCCTCAACTTGTCATGAGGCCCTCTTCCATTGCACCAAACCCAGTGGAGTTCCGAGAGGCCCCTCCCAACTCCACAGTGACCCTGACTTCTCAGAGGCACGCTGAGAAGCTTCCTGAAGTCACTGGCACAAGTCGATGGAACCCAGGGTTTCCTGCTGCAACCCAGGAAAGACCTCGAGAGTCCTTCTTTAACACCTCTTCAGGCCCAATTCCCCTACCATGACTCGAGAACAATGACGGGCTCCCTCTCACCACATGCATAGAGACCTGACTGCCCTGGCACCACGTGAGAGGCTCACTGAGCTCCCAGTCTTACTTCGTGAGAAACCCCACACTAGCGCCACAGCTCGAGAAAACCTACGAGATGCCCCAGTCGTTGGGAGATGAGGGCCTTCATTTCATGCATTCCCTGGAGAGCAATCCCGTGTCCTCCCTCCAAACACCAAAGGAGGTTTGACTCCCTTTAAGCCACTCAGTGGGCTCCAAGACATACCCGTCCGACTCGAGAGGAGAGCAGAGTCCTTTGCTTCCCCTCGAGATGAGGGCTGACTCCAAGGTGAGTCTGGAATGCAACCCCGAGATTTCTGTCGAGCCTTGACATGAACATTAGGTCCTGCACACAAGCCTTGGTGGGGTCTCTTTTGCCTTCAGTGACTAGAGCGCACCTCCAGCTCTTCCTCGAATCTCGAATGGAAGATAAGACTTTTGTGGGCCAACACAAGAGGAAGCATGAATTCCCTGTGGTAACTCAAATATCCCACCGCAACTCGAGGAAAACCAAGTGTTTCCGCAGTCATTCCAAGATGAGGCCCATGCCCGCTGGAGCACCCCAAGAGAAGTCCAACATTCCATTGTGAAGAGCGAAACGGTACTTGGAACGCGTTATGCGACCCCAAAAGTTACCCGACATACCTGTCTCACTTGAGGGAAACACCGAGGTTCCCAGCAGCACTTCATCTGAGCCACTTCTCCCCTCCTGATCGCCACAGGAGGGTCGATTCCTCTGCTTTGTCTGGAAGAGTTTCATGAACTTCGCGGCACATTTCAGGATGAGGCCGGTTTCATGAGGAAATTCGAGACAACCCACGTGGGTGGTGCCAAATGCTGAACGACCCCGATATCCCGGTCCGCTCTTCATAAGAACACGATGCCCGGATACCTCTTCGAAGGCAACCCTGTGGATGAAGACACAAAACGAAGGGTCACTGACACCCCCGTGCATCGTCTGGAAAAACCTGCAGATTCCACACACAGTTTGACAAGGGGCCTGAAACCCCATGAACAACTCGAGAGGCAAGCGGAGTTCCATTACTCAGAAAAGACGTAGCCTGTCTCTCCTGTCCCAACTCTGCAGGGACCCTGATGTCGGAGTCCGAAACAGAGAGGAAGTCTGAGGTTCCTGCCTCCCCTCGAGATGAGCCCCTCTTCCAATGCGACAAACCCAGCGGAGTCCCGAGAGGCACCGCCAACTCCACAGTATCCCTCAACTCTCAGAGACACCCTGGGAAGTTCCCTAAGGTCCCCGGCAGAAGTCGAGGGAAACGACTTTTTCCCGCCACAACCCGAGAAAGACCTCGAGACTCCCTCTTCAACGCGTCTTGAGGCCCTAGTCCCCTCCCATTACTCGAGAGCCACAACGCGCTCCTCCTCGCTACGCGCAGGGAGACCTGACTTCCCTGGCGCCGCACGAGAGGCTCCCTGAGATCCTCGCCGTGCCTCGCGAGAAAACCCCCACGGGCGCCGCAGCTCGAGGAAACCCCTGAGACGCCCCCGTCCTCGCGATGTGAAGGGACTTCTTTTCCTGCATGGCCTGGAGAACAATCCCGAGCCCTCTCTCCAAAATGAAGAGGAGGCTTGACTCCACTGACGCCACTAGGGGGCTCCAAGATATCCACGTCGCGACTCGGGAGGACAGCAGAGTCCTTTGCTTCCCCTCGAGACGAGGCCTGACACCCAGGGGGATCCTGGAATGCAACCCCGAGATCCCTGCCTTCCCCGGAGAAGAACATTAGGTGCTGGACACAAGCCTAGATGAGGTCTCTTTGGCCCTGCAGTGACTCGAGCGAAACCCCCAGCTTTCCCTCGCCAATCGAATGGAAGACTGGGCTTCCCAGGGCCAACAGAGGAGGAAGCCTGTAATCCCCATCGTCACTCGAGAATCCCGGCGCAACTCGAGAAAAAACACGTGGTTCCAACGTCTTCGCAAGATGAGGCCCTTGCCCACTACAGCGTCTCAGGAGAAGTCCCATGTTCCGCCCTGAAGTGCGAAACAGTACCTGACACCATTCGTGCGACCACCAAAAGCTCCCCGACACGCCGGGTACTCTCGAGGGAACACCGAGGTCCCGGCACAGCTTCATCTGAGCCCGTTCTCCCCTCCTGATCACGACAGGAGAGTCGATTCCCCTGCGTGGTTCAGAAGGGGTTCCCGGCCTTCCCGGTGCACCTCAGGATGAGGCCGGTCTCACAGGGAAATTCGAGACGAGCCACGTAGGTGGTGCCACATGCCAAATGCCCCCGATTCCCCGGTCCGCTTTTGAGAAGGACCCGAGGCCCGGACCCCTCTTCGAAGGCAACCCTGTGGGTGAAGGCACAACACTAAGGGGCACTGACACCCCCGTGCATCATCCGGAAAGACCCGCAGGTTCCACACACAGCTCGACCAGGGGCCTGAAAACCCCTGACAACTCGAGAGGCAAGCGGGGTTCCCTTCCTCAGACAAGACGAGGCCTGACTCTCCTGTCCCAACTCTGCAGGGACCCTGCGGTCGGAGTCCGAAACGGAGAGGAAGCCTGAGGTTCCTGCCTCCCCTCGAGGTGAGGCCCTCTTCCGTTGCGCCAGACCCAGCGGAGTCCCGAGGGTCCCCGCCACCTCCACAGGATCCCTCGCCTCTCAGAGGCACCCTGGGAAGTTCCCTAAGGTCCCCGGCAGAAGGCGAGGGAAACGAGGGTTTCCCGCCGCCCCCCGAGAAAGAGCTCGAGAGTCCTTCTTCAATGCGTCTCGAGGCCCTAGTCCCCTCCCGTGACTCGAGAGCCATGACGCGCTCCCCCTCGCCACGCGCATGGAGATCTGACTTCCCTGGCGCCGCACGAGAGGCTCCCTGAGATCCTCGTCGTGCCTCGGGAGAAAACCCCCACGGGCGCCGCAGCTCGAGGAAACCCCTGAGACGCCCCCGTCCTCGCGAGCTGAGGGCCTTCTTTTCCTGCATGGCCTGGAGATCAATCCCGGGTCCTCTCTCCAAACTGAAGAGGAGGCTGGACTCCCTTGAGGCCACTCAGTGGGCTCCAAGAGATCCGCGTCGCCACTCGAGAGGAGAGCGGAGTCCTTGGCTTCCCCTCGAGACGAGGCCTGACTCCCCGAGGGAGCCTGAAATGCAACCCCGAGATTCCTGCCTTCCCTGGAGAGGAATATTAGTTCCAGGACACACGCCTTGATGAGGTCTCTTTGGCCCTGCAGTGACTCGAGCGCTACCCCCAGATTTCCCTCGCTACTTGAATGGGAGATGGGGCTTCCCAAGGCCAACCCAAGAGAAAGCCTGAAATCCTCGTCGAAACTCGAGAATCCTGCCGCAACTCGAGAAAAACCACGTGGTTTCAACGTCTTCGCAAGATGAGGCCCTTGCCCGGTATGGCGTCTCAAGGGAAGTCCCATGTTCCGTCGTGAAGTGAGACACGGTACCTGACACCCTTCATGCGACATCCAAAAGTTCCCCGACATGCCGGGTTCCCTTGAGGGGAACACCGAGAATCTCGGCACCACTTCCTCTGAGCTCCTACTCCTCTCCTGTTCGCGACAGGAGAGTTGATTCCCCTGCGTGGTCTGGAAGGGGTTCCCGGCGCCCCTCAGGATGAGGCCAGCCTCGCGAGGAAATTCGAGACAAGCCCCGTGGCTGGTGCCCCATGTTGAACGACCCTGATTTCCCGGTCCGCAGTTGAGGAGAACCCGATGCCCGGACACCTCTTCGAAGGCCACCCTGTGAGTGAAGGAACAACACGAAGGGGCACTGACACTCCCGTGCATCGTCCGGAAACACCCGCGGTTTCCACACAGAGCTCCACGAGGGGACTGAGACTCCCTGAGCAACTCGAGAGGCAAGCGGAGTTCCCTTCCTCAGACAAGACGAGGCCTGACTCTCCTGCCCCAAAGCTGCAGGGACACTGCTGTCGGAGTACGAAACGGAGAGGAAGCCTGAGGTCCTGTCTCCCCTCGAGATGAGGCCCTCTTCGATTGCGCCAAACCCAGAGGAGTCCCGAGATGGCCCACCAACTCCACAGCATCCCTCACCTCTAAGAGGAACCATGGGAAGTTCCCTCAGGTCACCGGGAGAAGTCGAGGGAAACGATGGTTTCCCGCTGCAAGCCGAGAAAGACCTCAAGAGACCTTCTTCTACACGCCTTGATGCCCTAGTCCCCTCCCAGGACTCAAGAACAATGACGCGCTCCCCCTCGCCACGCTCATGGAGACCTGACTTCCCTGGCGCCGCACGAGAGGCTCCCAGAGAACCTCGTCGTGCCTCGTGAGAAAAGCCCCACGGACGCCGCAGCTCGAGGAAACCCCTGAGAAGCCCCCGTCCTCGCGAGGTGAGGGCCTTCTTTTCCTGCCTTTCCTGGAGAGCAATCCCGAGTCCTCTCTCCAAACTGAAGATTAGGCTTGACTCCCTTGAGGCCACTCAGAGGGCTCCAAGAGATCCGCGTCGTGGCTCAAGAGAAGAGCGGAGTCCTTTGCTTCCCCTCGAGGCCAGGCCTGACTCCACGGGGGACTCTGGAGTGCAACCCCGGGATCCCTGTCTTCCCTTGAGAGTACTACTAGGTCCTGGACACACGCCTAGATGAGGTCTCTTGGGCCCTGCAGTGACTCAAGCGCAACCCCCAGCTTTCCCTAGCAACTCGAATGGAAGATGGGGCTTCCCAGGGCCAATCCAAGAGGAAGCCTGAAATCCCCGTCGTAACTCCAGAATCCCGCCGCAACTCGAGAAAAACCACGTGGTCCCAACGTCTTCGCAAGATGGGGCCCTTGCCCGCTACGGCGTCTCAAGGGAAGTCTCACGTTCCGTCCTGAGTTGCAAAACGGTACCTGACACCCTTCATGCGACCTCCAAAATTTCCCAGACACGCCGGGTTCCCTCGAGGGGAACACCGAGGGTCCTGGCACCCCTTCATCTGAGCCCCTTCTCCCCTCCTCATCACGACAGGAGAGTCGATTCCCCTGCGTATTCTGGAAGGGGTTCCCGGCTTTCCCGGCACACCTCAGGATGAGGCCAGCCTCCCGAGGAAATTCGAGACGAGCCCCGTGGGTTGTGACACATGCCGAACGACCCCAATTTCCCAGTCCGCTCTGGATAAGAACCCGATGCCCGGACACCTCTTCGAAGGCAACCCTGTGGGTGAAGTTACCATTCGAAGGGGCACTGACACCCCCGTGCGTCATCCGGAAAAACCCGCGGTTTCCACACACAGCTTGACGAGGTGCGTGAGACACCCTGAGCAATTCGAGAGGCAAGCGGAGTTCCCTTCCTCAGACAAGACGAGGCCTGACTCTCCTGTCCCAACTCTGCAGGGACCCTGTGGTTGGAGTCCGAAAAGGAGAGGAAGCCTAAGTTTCCTGTCTCCCCTCGAGATGAGGCCCTCTTCCATTGCACCAAGCCCAGCGGAGTCCCGAGAGGCCCCGCCAACTCCACAGCATCCCTCACCTATCAGAGGCACCATGGGAAGTTCCCTCAGGTCCCCGGCAGAAGGTGAGGGAAACGAGGCTTTCCCGCCGCAACCACAGAAAGACCTCGAGTGTCCTTCTTCAACGCCTCTGGAGGCCCTAGTCCTCTCCCATGACTGGAGAGCCATGACGCGCTCCCCCTCGCCACGTGCACAGAGACCTGACTTCCCTGGCACCGCACGAGAGGCTCCCTGAGATCCTCGTCTTGCCTCGTGAGAAAACCCCCACGGGCGCCGCAGCTCGAGGAAACCCCTGAGAAGCCCCCATCCTTGCGAGGTGAGGGCCTTCTTTTCCTGCCTGACCCAGAGCACAATCCCGAGTCCTCTCTCCAAACTGAAGAGAAGGCCTGACTCCCTTGAGGCCACTCAGTGGGCTCCAAGAGATCTGCGTCGCGACTTGAGAGGAGAGCGGCATCCTTGGCTTGCCCTCGAGGCGAGGCCTGACTCCCTGGGGGAGTCTGGAACGCCACCCTGAGATCCCTGTTTTCCCTTGAGAGCAACGTTAAGTCCCGGACACAGGCCTAGATGAGGTCTCTTTGGCCCTGCAGTGACTCGAGTGCAACCCTCAGCTTTCCCTCGCAACTCGAATGGAAGATTAGGCTTCCCGGGGCCAACACAAGAGGAAGCCTGAAATCCACTTCATAACTCTAGAATCCCGCCGCAACTCGAGAAAATCCACATGGTCCCAACGTCTTCGCAAGATGAGGCCCTTGCCCGCTACGGCGTCTCAAGGGAAGTCCCAGGTTCTGTCCTGAAGTGCGAAACGGTACCTGACTCCTTTCATGCAACCCCCAAAAGTCCCCCACACGCCGGTTTCCCTCGAGGGTAACACCGAGGGTTCCATCCCCACTTCATCTGAGCCCCTTCTCCCCTCCTGATGGCGACAGGAGAGTCGATCCCCCTGCATTGTCTGGAAGTGTCCCCTGCCTTCCCAGCACAACTCAGGATGAAGCCGGCCTCACTAGGAAATTTGAGACTAGCCCCGTGGGTGGTCCCTCATGCCGAAAGACCCCGATTTCCCTGTCTGCTCTTGAAAAGAACCCGAGGCCCGGACACCTCTTCGAAGGCAACCCAGTGGGTGAAGGCACAACACGAAGGGGCACTGTCACCGTCGTGCATTTCCGGAAACACCCGCAGGTTCCACACACAGCTCAACAAGGGGCCTGAGACCCCCTGAGCACCTCGAGAGGCAAGCTGAGTTCCCTTCCTCAGACAAGACGATTCCTGACTCTCCTGTCCCAACTCTGCAGGGACCCTGCGGTCGGAGTCTGAAACGGAGAAGAAGACTGAGGTTCCTGCCTTCCCTGGAGATGAGGCCCTCTTCCATTGCGCCAAACCCAGCGGAGTCCTGAGAGGCCCCGCCAACTCCACAGCATCCCTCATCTGTCAGAAGCACACTGGGAAGTTCCCTAAGGTCACCGGTAAACTTTTATTGCACAAGGTCCCCATGAAAAGGCCCACGCAGCAGGACAGCCACAGATTCTGTCTGCCATTAAAGGGCAGTAAGGTGCCCTCCCCCCTTCTTTGCTGCCTCGGCGGCCACCAGGGTGCAATTCGCGTACCCTTCCCTTTCCCATCCTAGCAGGTGCTCCAGGGCCCGCTGGCCTACAAAGTGCCAGAAGCAGGGCTGGGCCAGCCGGCCAGAATTCAGGGTTCTGTCCCTTGGACTTCCAGCGGACACTAGGCTGCTTGGGAAATCCACGCAGACTCTGAGGTTTTTCAGCAGAGGGGTGGAGCGGTAAAGGCCTTGACCCCAAAGACGAGGCCTTTCTGCGACCGCCAGGTTGGGGAGCTCTGAGACTGTGCCAACACAGGGCGGAATACATGGTTCCCTGCTCCACGCAGTCCCCGTTCCCTTACCTGTGTTCCGCACCCCTCCGCTGTGGCCAATGGATGCCGATCCTTGGGGATCCAGGAGTTCACGAAATGGGCATTCCCAGCCGCAATGGCGACCCCCAACAGCACATCTGGAAAGCCCTCCCCCACCCCCGCCAGGAGCCGACCCCCACTGCGAACGGAAC
Organism: Bubalus kerabau; assembly: GCF_029407905.1. Classification (NCBI taxonomy): domain Eukaryota; kingdom Metazoa; phylum Chordata; class Mammalia; order Artiodactyla; family Bovidae; genus Bubalus; species Bubalus kerabau. Next base: position 228,482 of record NW_026577887.1, on the reverse strand, counting down.
CCCACCCCGCCCCGCACCGCCAGGTTTCGCCCCGGCCCTGCCGGGCTCCCGGTGGGTTTCCAGCAATATTGGCGACCCCCAGGAGCACAACAGGGACCGACCACCCACCCACAGTGAGCGGAATCTCGACCTGTGCAGCCCAGGTTTACCCCACCCTGGCTGCGCTCCCGGCGCGTTTCCAGCTGCAGTGGCCATCTCCGAGAGCACAACTGGGAAGCCCTCCCCTACCCCCGCCAGGAGCCGACACCCGCCCTGCGCCGCCCGGGTTCGCCCCGCCCCTGCCGCGCTCCAGGGGCGCTGCCCACCTTCACCAGTGGCTCTCGGTGAGCCCCGTCCCCACGCCCGGTTCCAGGAGAGGCTCTCGGACCTCGCTGCTGCCGCCAGGTCAAACATGAGGACAATACATACACCCCACAGAGACAATCCAAGCTGTCTATGATTTAGGGATAAAACGAGGACTACAGAAAGGCAAGATGACCTGACCTAGGAGGGCCATGATATTCTATAGAACCAGACAAAGTTGGTTACCAAGGAAACTTTTTTCCTTGGAACCCGGAAAGCTGGTTCTTTGCATATGCAATGACCAACAATTAGCTTGTTACCCAAGCCTGCCTTACTGCCACCCCCATCCCCCCACTCCCCAGAAGACTGGCTCAAAGAAATATTTTAAATCTCAGGCGGAAACCTGGAAGATGTCTTGTCTGTCTGTTTGGATTAAGGTATGTGTCAGTGTGAGCCCTGTGTTTTTTGATAATATTGTTCAAGTTCTGAATTCTGATTTCAATGGTCTCAAGACAAGGCAGCCCTTCCAAATCAAACTGCTGGAAATACAAGAAAACATTGACCTAAATGAATGTCAGAGTCCCGTGAACTGGGAACTAGTCAATATTAAATATCTAGTATTTTTGGTTTTGCTCCTCCACTATAGACATGTCTAAGAGTCAACAACATTAAGCACAACATGTTCATAGTGCCTAGGTTTCTTTTGAGGTAAAAATTGCTCTATTGTTATATCTGTCACAAGCTTGTCAGCAAGAAACTACCTGGAAACGACAACAACAAAAGTAAAAAATGTAAATGTGATATGAGCTTTTAGACAAACTCTTTACAATAATTATACTCTATAATATCTGCCTCTCATAGTCTTGATTGAAGGCAGAGGAGAAGGGGATGACAGAGGATAAGATGGTTGGATGGCATCACTGACTCGATGGACATGAGTTTGAGCAAGCCCCTGGAGCTGGTGACGGACACGGAAGCCTGGCGTCCTTCAGGCCACGGGGTCCCAAAGAGTCAGACACGACTGAGCAACTGAACTGAACTGAACTAACAAACGTTTCTCCAGGTGTTTTGGTTACCCGAGTTTCTATCCTTGTGACGACAGTGTATTGAATAGCTAGGTCATTTCCAAATAAATGAAAGTTCTGAAACATTCACGACTTGAAAGGACCTCCCTTTTACACAGAAACAAAAGAGATTTTTGACTCTCCATGTATAGTGTCTGGCACCATCCTGACATGTTAAATGTAAGAAAGCAATTGTTTTGTTTTGTTTTGTTCTGTTCTTGGGGGTGGGGGGAGGGGGGCGGGCTATAGCGAATGCCAATATAAAAGTCAGTTCTTGGTTGCTGAAGGGAAATGTATGACTTGTTATTACAAGAAAGTATGTGGAATGCAATGGCACTTGAGGAAGGAAAACAAAGTAGTTCTGTCTTACAGGTGGCCGTTTCAGGATGGGAGAAGCAAAGGAATGGGTACAGAATGGGATAAGGAGGTTGTAGGGAAAGTGGACCCCCAGAAAAGAGTTCTGTGCCTAGCACAAGTTTTCTTGAGATGTCGAACTGCCTTTGCTAATGGAGTTTAAGTTTCTTTACCTCTTAAGTGATCTCTTCTAGGTTGACCTAGAACAGAAATCTTTTGTTAGCTTTGGCTAAGTGGAGAAGTAGTGTTTCACGGTGACATATGTGATCCTTCCTGACTGTTTGCAGCCCTTTTGATATCGATGCACTGCTTCTGCTGCTGCTGCCGCCGCTGCTGCTGCTGCTAAGTCGTTTCAGTCGTGTCCGACTCTGTGCGACCCCATAGATGGCAGCCCACGAGGCCCCGCAGTCCCTGGGGTTCTCTAGGCAAGAACACTGGAGTGGGTTGCCATTTCCTCCTCCCATGCATGAAAGTGAAAAGTGAACGTGAAGTCGCTCAGTGGTGTCCGACTCTTAGCGACCCCATGGACTGCAGCCTACCAGGCTCCTCCATCCATGGGATTTTCCACGCAAGAGTACTGGAGTGGGGTGCCATTGCCTTCTCCCATATCTATGCACAAGCCTGCCTAAATCATTGACTTCTAGCTAGCTTTGGGATGCCAATGACCATCCACCCTTACAAGGCAACAGAGAAGAGAAAAACACTTACCACAGGAGGTCCTGGTAAGGAACGAGGAACTAACAAGCTCCCGCCAACCAGGATTCTGCAGAGGTCAACAAGAGGTCAGTAAGAGATGGAAGACTGCAGTCCAGAGGTCCTAGCAACTTCCATCTTGCAGCAGACACCCAGCATAGTCAAAACGAATTCAATGTTGCAAAAAATAAGTAAACAAATAAAGGACAGAAGTTCTTTGAACACATGACTGAGATTAGGGGTGAGGCAGTACATGTACAGTGCCCGGAAAATCTTAAAGTATGAGAAAGGAAAGAAATTAAAGACAACTATCAAGCTGTCCAAACTGATAAAAACGAAAGATTACACGGTTTTTTCTGTATATATTACCAGATAATAATCTGAAAAGGAATTTAAAAAAATTCCCTTTCAATAATGTCAACATGAATACAACACTTTGCCATGGATGTAACGAGGATGACAAGACTGGCACACTGGAACTTATACACCCTGGCTGAAAACTATCCTGAATACATGGACAGGTATTCCATAACAATGGAAAGACTTAAGATGGCAATACCATGGAATGCATCTTCAATCTGAAATGAAGATTTGATATGATTTGATCGCTCAGAGCTTTTGTGTCATCAATTGTTATTAAAGTATAAATGAGATAGAGAAAACTGCTGACTTAGATTTGAGGCGGGGTGTACGCCCTGCTGGTCTCTAGCCAGATATTCTACAGGCACTAGCAGTCAGCTAAGGAAAGAAAGGCACTGTCTCAGGGAATGGCACCAGGCCCCTCCCCCACGACATGCCTTGAGGTCACATTGGCAGCAGGTGAGTCATCCTGGGCCAAAAACTGATTGACATGAATCTTGAAGAAAGGCAGTATTCCAGGCAAATATATCATTTCCTTAACATAGATTAGGAGAACAAGGTACGAGGAAAACATACTGTTTTGTTCAAGTCGCTTCTGAGCCTATTGGGGGAACCGACCTGAAGCCAGAGTCCAGCAGATATACATAGGATATTTACATCGCTTAAGACAAACATTTCCTCAGGAACAAATGCATTGCTTAGCTCAAGGTTTGTCTGCGAAATTCTTACACATCAGGAGATGGCTCCGAGCCGGGTTTCTAGACACAAGAACATGAATGCAAAGGACAAGCCTGCGCAGCCCATCTGCCCCCCTCCCCCACAGCCAGCAGCATTTCCAAGTGACCTCCTAAGGCCTTCCCCAAAATACAGGGGCACCTCTGGGTTTCCTGTTTCCCTCACTTCGAACACTTTTCTTAAAAAAAAAAAAATCCTGCACACTTCTTGATAGAATGCCACAGTGCAAGGAAAACAGGCCTTCAATACTTAAACCTCCCTGTGCCAAACACTTGGGGCTTGGTTCTGTTTTGTTTTGTTTTTTAATTACACCACCACATAATTTAAACTTTTTACAATTTCTAATTATTCAGTACCAAAACACCAAACTTTTATTGCACAAGGTCCCCATGAAAAGGCCCACGCATCAGGACAGCCACAGATTCTGCCATGAAAGGGCAGCAAGGTGCCCTCCCCCCTTCTTTGCTGCCTGGGCGGCCACCAGGGTTTGAAATCCATGCACCCTACTAAGTTTCTAGGGTGCAATCCGTGGACCCTTCCCTTTCCCATCCCAGCAGGTGCTCAAGGGCCCGCTGGCTTACAAAGTGCCAGAAGCAGGGCTGGGCCAGCCGGCCAGAGTTCAGTGTTCTGTCCCTTGGACTTCCAGGGGACACTAGGCTGTTTGGGAAAACCGTGCAGACTGAGATTTTTCAGCAAAGGGGTGGAGCGTTAAAGGCCTTGACACCAAGGGCAAGGCCTTTCTGCGACCGCCAGGTTGGGGAGCTCCGAGAATGTGCCAACAGAGGGCGGAATACTTGGTTCCCTGCTCCAAGCAGTCCCAGTTCCCTGACCTGTGGCCCACAGCCCTCCGCTGCACCCACTAGATGTGGATCCTTGGGGACACAGGAGCATAGGAAATGGGCGTTCCTAGCCGCAGTGGCGACCCCAGAGAGCACAACTGGGACCGAACCCCCACCCACAGCCATCTAAATCTCGACCCGCGCAGCCCAGGTTTACCCCGCCCCGGGTGCGCTCCCGGCGCGTTTCCAGCCGCAGTGGCCACCACCGAGAGCACAACTGGGAAGCCCTCCCCCACCCCCGCCAGGAGCCGAACCCCGCCCCGCGCCACCCGGGTTCACCCCGCCCCTGCCGCACTCCCAGCGCGTTTCCAGCTGCAGTGGGGACCCCCGAGAGCACAACTGTTACCGCCCCCCACCCCCTCCCGACCAGAACCCCGACCCGCGCCGCCCGGGATCGCCCCGCCCCTGGCGCGCTCCCGGGGCGTTGCCCACTTCCACCAGGGGCTCCTGGTGAGCCCCGTCCCCACGCCCGGTTCCAGGAGAGGATCTCGGACCTCGCTACTGCCGCCAGGTCAAACACGAGGACAATACATCCACCCCACAGAGACAATCCAAGCTGTCTATGATTTAGGGATAAAATGAGGACTACAGAAAGGAAAGATGTCCTGACCTAGGAGGGCCATGAGAGTCTATAGATCCAAACAAAATTGGGTACCAAGGAAACTTTTTTCCTTGGAACCCGGAAAGCTGGTTCTTTGCATATGCAATGACCAACAATTAGCTTGTTACCCAAGCCTGCCTCGCTGCCACCCCCACTCCCCCCCCCACTCCCCAGGAAAACGGCTCAAAGAAATATTTTAAACCTCAGGCGGAAAACTGGAAGATGTCTTGTCTGTCTGTCTGGATTAAGGTATGTGTCAGTGTGAGCCTTGTGTTTTTTGATAATATTGCTCAAGTTCTGAGTTCTGATTTCAATGGTCTCAAGACAAGGCATCCCTTCCAAATCAAACTGCTGGAAATACAAGAAAACATTGACCTAAATGAATGTCAGAGTCCCATGAACTGGGAACTAGTCAATATTAAATATCTAGTATTTTTGGTTTTGCTCCTCCACTATAGACATGTCTAAGAGTCAACAACATTAAGCACAACATGTTCATAGTGCCTAGGTTTCTTTTGAGGTAAAAATTGCTCTATTGTTATATGTGTCACAAGCTTGTCAGCAAGAAAGTACCTGGAAACAGCAACAACCAATGTAAAAAATGTAAATGTGATATGAGCTTTTAGATAAACTCTTAACAATAATTATACTCTAAAATATCTGCCTCTCATAGTCTTGATTGAAGGCAGAGGAGAAGGGGATGACAGAGGATAAGATGGTTGGATGGCATCCCTGACTCAATGGACATGAGTTTGAGCAAGCCCCTGGAGTTGGTGATGGACACGGAAGCCTGGCGTCCTGCAGGCCACGGGGTCACAAAGAGTCAGACTCGACTGAGCAACTGAACTGAACTGAACTTACAATCGTTCCTCCAGGTGTTTTGGTTACCTGAGTTTCTATCCTGGTGCTAAACTAAGTGACGACAGTGTATTGAATAGCTAGGTCACTTCCAAATAAATGAAACTTCTTAAACATTCACGACTTGAAAGGACCTCCCTTTTACACAGAAACAAAAGAGATTTTTGACTCTACATGAATAGTGACTGGCACCATCCGAACATATTAAATGTAAGAAAGCAATTTTTTTGTTTTGTTTTGTTTTGTTCTGTTCTTGCAGGAAGCGGGGTGGGCGCTATTATCACTGATAGGTATGCTCACCAATCTATCAAATGCCAATATAAGAGTGAGTTCTTGGTTGCTGAAGGGAAATGTATGACTTGTTATTACAAGAATGTATGGAATGCAATCACACTTTAAGAAGGAAAACGAAGTAGTTCTGTCTTAGCGGTGGCATTTTCAGGACGGGAGAAGCAAAGGAATGGGTACAGAATGGGATAAGGAGGTTGTAGGGAAAGTAGGCCCCCAGAAAAGAGTTTTGTGCCTAGCACAAGTTTTCTTGAGATGTTGAACTGCCTTTGCTAATGGAGTTTAAGTTTCTTTACCTCTTAAGTGATCTCTTCTAGGTTGACCTAGAACAGAAATCTTTTGTTAGCTTTGGCTAAGAGGAGAAGTATTGTTTCACGGTGACATATGTGATCCTACCTGACTGTTCTCATCCCCTTTGATATCTATGCACTGCTGCTGCTGCTGCTGCAGCTGCTAAGTGGTTCAGTTGAGGCCGACCCTGTGCCACGCCATAGATGGCAGCCCACCAGGCCCCGCAGTCCCTGGGGTTCTCTAGGCAAGAACACTGGAGTGGGTTGCCATTTCCTCCTCCTATGCATGAAAGTGAAAAGTGAAAATGAAGTCGCTCAGTGGTGTCCGACTCTTAGCCACCCCATGGACTGCAGCCTACCAGGCTCCTCCGTCCTTGGGATTTTCCAGGAGTGGGGTGCCATTGCCTTCTCCCATATCTATGCACAAGCCTGCCTAAATAATTGACTTCTAGCCAACTTTGGGATGCCCATGACCACCCACCCTTACCAGGCAACAGAGAAGAGAAAAACACTTACCACAGGAGGTTCTGATAAGGAACAAGGAACTAACAAGCTCCCACCTACCAGGAATCTGCAGAGGTCAACAAGAGGTCAGCAAGAGATGAGAGACTGCAGTCCAGAGGTCCTAGCTACTTCCATCTAGCAACAAACACCCAGCATAGTCAAAACGATTTCAATGTTAAAGAATAAATAAATAAATAAATAAAAGGACAGAAGTTCTTTGAACACATGTCTGAATTTAGGGGTGAGGCATTACATATGTGTCCCAGGATAATCTTAAAGTGTCAGAAAGTAAAGAAATTAAAGACAACTATCAAGCTGTCCAAACTGATAAAAATGAATGATTACACAGTTTTATCTGTATACATTAGCAGATAATAATCTGAAAAGGAATTTTAAAAAATTCCCTTTCAATAATATCAACATGAATAAAACACTTTGCCATGGATGTAACGAGGATGACAAGACTGGCACACTGGAAATTATACACCCTGGCTGAAAACTATCCTGAATACATGGACAGATATTCCATAACGATGGAAAGACTTAAGATGGCAATACCATGGAATGCATCTTCAATCTGAAATGAAGATTTGATATGATTTGATCGCTCAGAGCTTTTGTGTCATCAAGTGTTATTAAAGTATTAAAGAGATAGAGAAAGCTGCTGACTTAGACTTGAGGCGGGGTGGGGGGGGGTAGTAAGAGTACCCCCTGCTGGTCTTTAGCCAGATATTCTACAGGCACTAGCAGTCAGCTAAGGAAAGAAAGGAACTGTTTCAGGGAATGGCACCAGGCCCTTCCCCCACGACATGCATTGAGATAATATTGGCAGCAGGTGAGTCATCCCGGGCCAAAACTTGATTGACATGAATCTTGAACAAAGGCAGTATTGCAGGCAAATATATCATTTCCTTAACATAGATAAGGAGAACAAGCTAGGAGGAAAACATGCTGTTTTGTTCAAATCGCTTCTGAGCCTTTTGGGGGAACCGACCTGAAGCCAGAGTCTAGCGGAAATACATAGGATATTTACATCGCTTAAGACAAACATTTTCTTAGGAAAAAATGCATTGCTTAGCTCAAGGTTTGTCTGCAAAATTCTTACACATCAGGAGATGGCTCCGAGCTGGGTTTCCACACACAAGAACATCCATGCAAAGGACAAGCCTGCACAGCCCATCTGCTGCCCTCCCGCACATCCAGCAGCATTTCCAAGTGACCTCCTAAGGCCTTCCCCAAAATACAGGGGCACCTCTGGGTTTCCTGTTTCCCTCACTTCGAACACTTTTCTTAAAAAAAAAAAAAAATCCTGCACACTTCTTGATAGAATGCCACAGTGCAAGGAATACAGTCCTTCAATATTTAAACCTCCATTTGCAAAACACTTGGAGCTTGGTTTTGTTTTGTTTTGTTTTTTAATTACACCACCACATAATTTAAAGCTTTTACACGTTCTAATTATTCAGTTCCAAAACACCAAACTTTTATTGCACAGGGTCCTCATGAAAAGGCCCACGCAGCTGGACAACCACAGATTCTGCCATGAAAGGGCAGCAAGGTGCCCTCCCCCCTTCTTTGCTGCCTGGGCGGCCACCAGGGTTTGAAATCCATGCACCCTACTAAGTTTCTAGGGTGCAATCCGTGGACCCTTCCCTTTCCCATCCCAGCAGGTGCTCAAGGGCCCGCTGGCTTACAAAGTGCCAGAAGCAGGGCTGGGCCAGCCGGCCAGAGTTCAGTGTTCTGTCCCTTGGACTTCCAGCGGACACTAGGCTGCTTGGAAGAACCGCGCAGACTCTGAGATTTTTCAGCAGAGGGGTGGAGCGGTAAAGGCCTTGACCCCAAAGGCAAGGCCTTTCTGCGACCGCCAGGTTGGGGAGCTCCGAGAATGTGCCAACAGACGGCGGAATACTTGGTTCCCTGCTCCACGCAGTCCCAGTTCCCTTACCTGTGGTCCGCAGCCCTCCACTGCACCCACGGGATGGCAATCCTTGGGGACCCAGGAGCGGACGAAATGGGCGTTCCCAGCCGCAGTTGCAACCCCCGAGAGCGCAACTGGGAACCCCTCCCCATCCCCCCCATGAGCCGACCCCCGCCCCGCGCCCTCAGGGTTAGCCCCGCCCCTGCCGCGCTCCCGGCGCGTTCCCAGCCGCAGTGGCGACCCCCAGGAGCACAACTGGGACCGACCCCCACCCAAAGCCATCGGAATCTCGACCCGCGCAGCCCGGGTTTACCCAGTCCCAGGTGCACTCCCGGCGCGTTTGCAGCCTCAGTGTCCACCTCTGAGAGCACAACTGGGAAGCCCGCCCCCACCCCCGCCAGAAGCCGACCCCCGCCCCACGCCGCCCGCGTTCGCCCCGCCCCTGCATGGTCCAGGTACCTTCCCAGCTTCTAGCGTTCACGCCCGGGTAGGAGCAGGATGTAGGAGTATGGGAGATGTGTCTGGAGCCTGACAGCCTCAGCTCCGCTCTGGCCTGCCCTTTGGACCTAGGAGCCAGGCCAACTTGCAGAGGGCTTAGGGCCCCATTGTATGCAAACTACCAAGGCCTACCGCAAGGAGAGCTCTGTCCGAGGGAAGGGAAGCGCCCCAGGCTGCATTCCCAAGCTGTTGTTTAGCCGCCCAGACTCAGCGCTGCACAGGGGTAATCAGGCTCTCTGTGCCCGCAGCTTCACACACAGGTGTGTCTCCGTAGGAATCAAGAAAGATCCTGACAGAGTGAGGTTCATTAGAGCTATACTAAAGAGCAAAGGCTTGTCCATGTGGTCTTGCCTTCCCCTGTGCCTTTGGGTCTCCAGGCTCGGCCCCAGCTCCGTGGAAACAACCCCTGAGAAAATATCTTCAAGATCCACTTTTCCCAGTGTCTGGGAACCGGGGTTCGTAGGAGGAGAGAAAAGCACGCCTCCATAGGGAACGAAAAGGCAGCCCACCTGCCTGTGTTTTGAAGCCTCTATTTGGAAGGAATGGGTTAGCTTCTCCTAAAGGAGACCTCCAGATCTGCTCAGAAGTCGGTAATTCCAGAGGCAGGGTACTGGTTCCTGACTGCCCTTTGCTAGCCTTGCAAAGATATTCCTAGATTCTAGAGTTATTTTCCATGAAGGAGCAGGCTTCGGGAATGTGTCAGACGGGACTGGCTCCTTATTGACCTCAGCTCAGCTATTGCCTTTCCATTCAAACAAGGGCAAGGCCCTACTTTATGAAGGGTAAGGGTCTTCTTCTTTGCAAACTGCCAAGGGCTACAGCAATGAGACCTCTGTCAAGGTGAGGGAAGCCTAAGAGGATGGATTCTCAAGCAGGTGCTTTGCCACAAAGCATCAGCACCCAACGGAGAGAATCAAGCTCCCTGTGCACCAATGTTGGGAGTGTAGCTTCACACACAGAGTTGTCTCTATAGGAGCCAAGAATGTTCCTGAGAGATTAGGTTCACTAAACCTCTCCTACAGAGCATAGACCTGTCCATGTGGTTTTGCCTTCCCCTGTGAGTTGGGTCCTCGAGGTCTGCCACACCTCCGGGGAAACTGTCCCTGAGAAAAGATCTCCAGGAACCGCTTCGCCAAGGCTGGGAAATGCTGTTCACATGAAGTAAGGCAAGCGAATCTCCTGCATAGTAAAAGAGGCCTTACAGTCCCTGGAGGAGCAGGCTGCCAGAATGTGTGAAACCTGACTGTTGCCTTACTGGCCTCAGCTCCGCCATTGCCTGTTCATCCGAGCTAGCACCCAGGCCTACTTGGAAAAGCGTTTGGGTGCAGATTTCTACAAAGTGCCAAGGGCTACAGCAGTGAGAATTCTCTCGGTGGTAAAGGAGAGCATTTTATGGATTCTCAAGCTGTTTTCTGAATGACAGCGTCAAAATGAACAGAGAGAATCAGGCTCTCTGTGCCCCTATGTTAGGTACGCAGCTTCACACACAGAGGTGTCTCTGTAGGAGCCAAGAATGCTCCTGAGAGATGAGGTTCACTAGAGGTCTGCTACAGAGCATAGACCTGTCCATGTGGTCTTGCCTTCCCCTGTGCCTTTGGGCCCCGGGCTCGGCCCCAGCTCCGTGGAAACAACCCCTGAGAAAATATCTTCAAGATACGCTTTTCCCAGAGGCTGGGAACTGGGGTTCATAGGAGGAGAGAAAAGCAAGCCTCCTTCGGGCACGAAAGGCAGCCAACCTGCCTGTGTTTTGAAGCCTCTATTTGGAAGGAATGGGTTAGCTTCTCCTAAAGGAGACCTCCAGATCTGCTCAGAAGTCGGTAATTCCAGAGGCAGGGTGCTGGTTCCTGACTGCCCTTTGCCAGCCTTGCAAAGACATTCCAACATTCTAGAGTTATATTCCATGAATGAGCAGGCTTCGGGAATGTGTCAGAGGGGACTGGCTCCTTATTGGCCTCAGCTCAGCTATTGCCTTTCCATTCAAACTAGGACAAGGGCCTACTTTATGAAGGGTAAGGGTCTTCTTCTTTGAAACTGCCAAGGGCTACAGCAATGAGACCTCTGTCAAGGTGAGGGAAGCCTAAGAGGATGGATTCTCAAGCATGTGCTTTACTACAAAGCATCAGCACCCCATGGAGAGAACCAAGATCCCTGTTCCCCAATGTTGGGAGTGTAGCTTCACACACAGAGTTGTCTCTATAGGAGCCAAGAATGTTCCTGAGAGATTAGGTTCACTAAACCTCTCCTACAGAGCATAGACCTGTCCATGTGGTTTTTCCTTCCCCTGTGAGTTGGGTCCCCGAGGTCCGCCACACCTCCGGGGAAACTGTCCCTGAGAAAAGATCTCCAGGAACCGCTTCGCTGAGGCTGGGAAACGCTGTTCACAGGAAGTAAGGCAAGCGAATCTCCTGCAGAGAAAAAGAGGCCTTACTGTCCCTGGAGGAGCAGGCTGCCAGAGTGTGTGAAACCTGACTGTTGCCTTACTGGCCTCAGTTCCACCATTGCCTGTTCCTCCGAACTAGGACCCAGGCCTATTTGGAGAAGCGTTTGGGTGCGGATTTCTACAAAGTGCCAAGGGCTACAGCAGTGAGAATTCTCTCAGCGGTAAGGGAGAACATTTTATGGATTCTCAAGCTGTTTTCTGAACGACAGGGTCAAAATGAACTGAGAGAATCAGGCTCTCTGTGCCCCTATGTTAGGTACGCAGCTTCACACACAGAAGTGTCTCTATAGGAGCCAAGAATGTTCCTGAGAGATGAGGTTCACTAGAAGTCTGCTACAGAGCATAGACCTGTCCATATGGTTTTGCCTTGCCCTGTGAGTTGGGTCCCCGAGGTCCGCCCCAGCTCAGGGGAAGGAGCCCCTGAGAAAAGATCTCCAGGGACCGCTATTCCCCCAGGCTGGCAAACGCAGTTCACAGGAGGTAACACAAGCGAGCCTCCTGCAAGGCACAACAGGCCTTAGTCTCCCTGGACGATCAGGCTGCCAGAGTGTGTGAGACCTGACTGGTGCCTTACTGGCCTCAGCTCCGCCATTGCGTGTTTCTCCGAACTAGGACCCAGGCCTACTAGGAGAAGGGTTTGGGTATGGATTTCTAAATACTGCCAAGGGGTATAGCAATGAGAACTGTGTCACGGGTAAGGAAGAGCATTGTATGGATTTTCAAGCTGTTGTTTGAACGACAGCTTCAAAGCTGCACAGAGAGAATCAGACTCTGTGTCTCCATGTTCGGTACACAGCTTCACAGACAGGGGTGTCTCCATAGGAAACAAGAACGTTCCTGACAGAGTGAAGTTCACTAGAGCTCTCCTAGAGAGCAAAGACTTGTCCATGTGGTTTTTCTTCCCCTGTGCGTTTGCGGCTCCAGGCTCGGCCCCAGCTCCGTGGAAACAACCCCTGAGAAAAGATCTTCAAGATCCGCTTTTCCCAGAGGCTGGGATGTGGGGTTCATAGGAGGCGGGAAAAGCAGGCCTCCTTCAGAGAGCAAGAGGCAGCCAAGCGGCCTGCGTTTGGAAGCCTCTATTTGGAAGAATGGGTTAGCTTCCCCTAAGGGAGACCTCCAGATCTGTTCAGAAGTCGGTAATTCCAGAGGCAGGGTGCAGGCTCCTGACTGCCCTTTGCCAGCCTTGCAGAGACATTCCTAGATTACAGCGTTATTTTCCATGAAGGAGCAGGCTTCGGGAATACGTCAGACTTGACTGGCGCCTTATTGGCCTCAGCTCAGCTCTTGCCTTTCCTTTCAAACTAGGACAAGGGCCCACTTTATGAAAGGTAAGGGTCCTCTTCTTTCCAAACTGCCAAGGGCTACAGCAATGAGACCTCTGTCAAGGCGAGGGAAGCGTAAGCTGATGGATTCTCAAGCAGGTGCTTTGCCACAAAGCATCAGCACCCCACGGAAAGAATCTGGCTCCCTTTGCCCCTACGTTGCGTGTGTAGCTACACGCACAGAGGTGTCTCGATAGGAGCCAAGAATGTTCCTGAGAGAGGAGGTTCACTGTTGGGGGCCAGAGTGAGGCACTCCGCCCATGGCAAAGGTCATGAGGAAGGAGGCTCGACATACGCAAAGGCGGGATCGAGCCTCAGGAGTCCCCCTGGAAATCCTCGAGCATCTACCCCCATAACCAGAGCCTGCCTACCTTACTACTTTGTGCTCTCACCTACACCTCTGACTTTACGGGGGGCTGTCCCCCACCACCTCTTTCGGAGAAGGAGTTAACCTAGAGCTCCAGTTGATAAAAACCCCTGGGTGTGACAAGAGTGTTTTAACCTACAAACTCCTCTGAAGGTTCTCTAGCCTGCCTGACAGGCTTGTCCGGCCACATGTGATTGCTCACAGCCTTCCAACCATGAGAGGCACGACATGCTTTAAACCTTCTAAAAACAGGTTCCTTAGAAAAGTTAGAAAATTATTAGTATAAGTATAATGGGCTGATTAGAAATCATATTGGTGAAGGGTTTTTCATTTGTTGAGCTGATGTTTACTGCTAAGTCTCCACATCCCCTGCCCTTATACACATTAATGAATATATAGAAGAAATAAGTATTAACCTTTGATATAAATCACGTTAGACCTTAGGCTAAGTAAATTCTTTCCTTAACTAAAACCTACTACACCCTCACCCTATAGGAATGTAACTTTATTTGGGTGGCGTCTGTTTTAAGAATAATCACCCCTGGAGAAATAAGTGTCCTGGTTGACTGACCGCTGTCACAAGGAGAGGGTCGTAAATTGTCAGCAGGCCCCCCGGCCAGAAGATGATGTAACACCCCTAAGACCTCTGTATACTTTTGTATGAAGCACCTGACTTTGATAAAAGTCAGGACTGCTGACCCCACGTGACTTTTGCATAACATCTCAGTGTATAAAAGTAGACCATGGAAAATAAAGAATTGGGATCAGTTTCTCGAAATACTGGTCTCCCCATGTCTCTCTCTCTCTCTCACTCTGGTTGAGTCTCCATCTGGAGCGCGGAACCCACCAAGCTTACTAATTTTGCCTGGGCTTCTAAGATCCGACCGGGGAGGCCTCAGTGTCTCCTCTCCTTCGGGAGAACGGAAGGACGCCTGCGGCCTACGTAAGTGGTGCAAGCTTCTTGTCTTGAAGTTTTATTGGTCCCCCGCGTAAACCAAGCTACTCAGCCTCTTTTCTCCACTGAATTTTCCTACTGAGCTATCCTCATTTTATTACTCTTTATATCCTTAATTAACGTTTAATTAAGCAGTTGTTCCCTGACCCTTGCCTACGCCGTCTCTGCTTCGAATACCCTGGATCAGCTGGGGCTGGACCCCGGCAGTTCACTAGAGATCTCCTACAGAGCATAGACCTGTCCATTTGGTTTTGCCTTCCCCTGTGAGTTGGGTCCCCGAGGTCCGCCCCAACTCCGGGGAAACAGCCCCTGAGAAAAGATCTCCAGGAACTGCTTTCCGCCCAGGCTGGGAAACGCTGTTCACAGGAAGTAAGGCAAGCGAGCCTCCTGAAGGGAACTAGAGGCCTTACTGTCCCTGGAGGAGCAGGCTGCCAGAGTGTGTGATACCTGACTGGTGCCTTACTGGCCTCAGCTCCGCTATTGCATGTTCATCTGAACTTGAACCCAGGCCTACTTGGAGAAGTGTTTGTGTGCCGATTTCCAGAAACTGCGAAGGGCTACAGCAATGATAACTCTCTCAGTGGTAAGGGAGAGCATTGTGTGGATTCTCAATTTGTTGTTTGAACGACAGTGTCAAAAATGCACAGAGAGAATCAGGTCTCTGTGTCTCTATGTTGGCAATGCAGCTTCCCACACAGAGATGTCCCCGTTGGAGCCAAGAACATTCCCCACAGACTGAGGTTCACTAGAGCACACCTAGAGAGCAAAGACTTATCCATGCGGTTTTCCCTTCCCCTGTGCGTGTGGGTCTCTGGGATCAGCCCCTGCTCCTTGGAAACAGCCTCTGAGAAAAGATCTCCAAGAACCTCTTATCACCCAGGCTGGGAAGTGGAGTTCACAGGAGGTGGGATAAGCAAGCTTCCTTCGGCAAGAAGAGACAGCCAACCGGCCTGTGTTTGGAAGCCTATATTTGCAAGGAATGGGTTAGTTTCTCCTGACCGAGACCGCCAGATGTGCTGAGAAGATAGAAATTCCAGAGGCAGGGTCGAGGTTCCTGACTGCCCTTTGCCAGCCTTGCAAAGACATTCCCAGATTCTAACGTTATTTTCCATGAAGGAGCAGGCATCGGGAATATGTCAGACTTGACTGGCGCCTTACTGGCCTCAGCTCAGCTACTGCCTTTCCATTCAAACAAGGACAAGGGCCTACTTGGTGAAGGGTAAGGGTCAGCTTCTTTCCAAACTGCCAAGGACTACAGCAATGAGACCTCTGTCAAGGTGAGGGAAGCCTATGCGGATGGATTCTTAGCAGGTGCTTTGCCACAAAGCATCAGCACCCACGGAGAGAATCAGACTCCCTTTGCCACTATGTTGGGTGTGTAGCTTCATGCACAGAGGTGTCTCTGTAGAAGCCAAGAATGTTCCTGAGAGATGAGGTTCACTAGAGCTCTCCTACAGAGCATAGACCTGTCCATGTGGTTTTGTCTTCCCCTGTGAGTTGGGCCCCCGAGGTCCGACCCAGCTCCAGGGAAACAGCCCCTGAGAAAAAATCTCCAGGAACAGCTTTGCGCCCAGGCTGGGAAATGCAGTTCACAGGAGGCAAGGCAAGCGAGCCTCCTACAGGGAAAAAGAGGCCTTACTGCTCCTGGACGATCAGGCTGCAAGAGTGTGTGAGACCTCATTTGTGCCTTACTGGCCTCAGCTCCGCCGTTGCCTGTTGTTCCGAGCTAGGACCCAGGCCTACTTGGAGAAGGGTTAGGGTGCGGATTTCTACAAACTGTCAAGGACGACAGCAATGAGAATTCTCTTAGCAGTAAGGGAGAGCATTGTATGGATTCTCAAGCTGTTGTTTGAATGACAGCTTCAGAGCTACACAGAGAGAATCAGGCTCTCTGTTCCCCTATTTTGGCTGTGCAGCTTCACACACAGAATTTGACTCTGTTGGAGCCAGAAATATTCCTGAAAGACTTAGGCTCACCAAAGCTGTCCTCCAGAGCAAAGACATTGGATGTGGTTTTGCCTTCCCTTGTCAGTATGGGTCCCCTAGCTTGGCCCCAGCTCCGGGGATACAGCCTCTGAAAAAAATCTTCCAAGAAGCGATTTTCCTCCAGGCTGTTAAGCGGAATTCGCAGTTTGCAAGTTAAGGAAGCCTGCTTCGTGGAAGAGCAAGCAGCCAACTGGCCCTGTGTTAGGAAGCCTGTATTTGAAAGGAATGGGTTAGCTTCTACAGCGGGAGAACCTCAGATCTGCTCAGGGGACTGAAATACTAGAGTCAGGGTCGAGGTTCTCCCTTGTCCTTTGCGCACCTTGCAAAGACATTCCTAGCTTCTAGCGTTAGTGTCCCTGTAGTAGCAGGCTGCAGGAGCGTGTGATAAATGACTGCCGCGTTCCTGTCCTCAGCTCCGCTATTGACTTTCTATTCGAACTAGAACCCAGGCCTACTTTGAGAGGGGTTAGGGTCCAGTGTTTTCAAACTGCCAAGGGCTACGGCAATGCGAGCTCTGTCAGAGGTAAGAAAAGAGCAATTGGTTGGATTCTTCAGCTGCTGCGTGGCTGCACAGCTTCCGCGCCGCATGGAGAGCATGAGGCTCCTTGTGGCCCTATTTTGGGTATGCAGCAACATGCACACAGAATGTCTGTGTTCACTTATGTACAGGCTTATGAACACTAGAGCTCTCCTACAGATCAAAGACCACTCAGTGGGCTCCAAGAGATACCTGTCGCGACTCGAGAAGAGAGTGGAGTCCTTTGCTTCCCCTCGAGATGAGGCCTGACTCCCCGGGTGAGTATGGAATGCAACCCCAAATCCCTGTCGCCTATGGAGAGGAACATTAAGTCCTGGATACAAGCCTAGATGAGGTCTAGTTTGCCCTTCAGTGAATGGAGCCCAATCCCCAGCTCTCCCTGGCAACTCGAATGGAAGATTAGACTTCCTGGGCCAACACAAGAGGAAGCCTGAATTCCCCGTCGTAACTCGAGAATCCCACCGCAACTCGAGAAAAACCACGTGCTTCCCTCGTCATTGCAAGATGAGGCCCTTTGTCCGCTACAGCATCTCAAGAGAAGTCCCACGTTCCATCCTGAAGTGCGAAACGGTACTTGGCACCCTTGATGCGACCCCAAAAGTTCCGCGACATACCAGACTCGCTCAAGGGGAACACCGAGGTTCCCGGCACCACTTCATCTGAGCCCCTTCTCCTCTCCTGATTGCGACAGCAGGGTCGACTCCCCTTCTCTGTCTGCAAGGGGTTCCCGACCTTCCGGGCGCACCTCAGGATGAGGCCGGTCTCATGAGGAAGTTCGAGACATAGCCTCGTGGGTGGTGCCACATGTCGAAAGACCCCAATTTCACGGTCCACTCTTGAAAAGAACCCGATGCCAGCACACCTCTTTGAAGGAAAACCTGTGGATGAAGGCACAACACGAAGGGGCACTGACACCCGCGTGCATCGTCCAGAAAAACCCGCAGGTCCCACAGACATTTCGACAAGTGGCCTGTCACCCTGTAAACAACTCGAAAGGCAATCGAAGGTCCATTCCTCAACAGAAGACTAGGTGTGACTCTCTTGTCCCTATTCTGCAGGGACCATGGGATCCGAGTCAGAAACGGAGAGGAAGCCTGAGGTTCCTGCGTCCACTCGAGACAAAGCCCTCTTCCATTGCACCACAACCAGTGGAGTCCCGAGAGGCCCCTACCAACTCCACAGTATCCCTGAGTTCTCAGAGGCACAAAAAGAAGATCCCTGAGGTCACAGGCACAAGTCGAGGGACCCCTGGGTTTTCTGCCGTGACTCGAGAAAGACCTCGAGAGTGCTTCAAAATGTGTTGAGTCGCGATTCCCCTACCATGACTTGAGAGCCATGACACGCTCCCCCTCGCCAAGCGCATGGAGACCTGACTAACCTGGCACTGCATGAGAGGCTCCATGAGTTCCTCATCGTACCTCGTGAGGAAACCCACACTGGCGCGGCAGCTCGAGGAAACACATGAGACACACCGGTCATCGCGAGATGAGGGCCTTATTTTCCTGCATGGCCTGGAGACCAATCACGAGTCCACTCTCCAAACTGAAGAGGAGGCTGGACTCCCTTGAGGCCGCTCAGGGGGCTCCAAGAGACACGCGTCGCGACTCGAGAGGAGAGCGGAGTCCTTGGCTTCCCCTCGAGACGAGGCCTGACTCCCCGGGGGAGGCTGGAATGCAACCCCGAGATCCCTGCCTTCCCTGGAGAGGAATATTAGGTCCCTGACACACGCCTAGGTGAGGTCTCTTCGGCCCTGCAGTGACTCGAGCGCAACCCCCAGCTGTCCCTCGCAACCCGAGGGGAAGATTGGGCTTCCCAGGGCCAACCCAAGGGGAAGGCTGAGATCCCCGTCGTAACTCGAGAATGCCGCCGCAACTCGAGAAAAACCACGTGGTTCCCACCTCTTGGCAAGATGAGGCCCTTGCCCGCGACGGCGTCTCAAGGGAAGTCCCCTGTTCCGCCCTGAAGGGCGAAACGGTCCCTGACAGCCTTCCTGCGACCCCCAAAAGTCCCCCGACACGCCGGGGTCCCCCGAGGGGAACACCGAGGGTCCCGGCACCGCTTCCTCTGAGCCCCTTCTCCCCTCCTGATCGCGACAGGAGAGGCGATTCCCCTGCGTGGTCTGGAAGGGGTTCCCGGCCTTCCCGGCGCACCTCAGGATGAGGCCGGTCTCACGAGGAAATTCGAGGCGAGCCACGTGGGTGGGGCCACATGCCGAACGCCCCCGATTCCCCGGTCCACTCTTGAGAAGGACCCGAGGCCCGGACCCCTCTTCGAAGGCAACCCTGTGGGTGAAGGCACAACACGAAGGGGCACTGTCACCCCCGAGCATCGTCCGCAAAGACCCGCGGGTTCCACACACAGCTCGACGAGGGGCCTGAGACCCCCTGAGCAACTCGAGAGGCCAGCGGGGTTATCTTCCTCAGACAAGACGAGGCCTGACTCTCCTGTACCAACTCTGCAGGGACCCTGCGGTCGGAGTCCGAAACGGAGAGGAAGACTGAGGTTCCTGCCTCCCCTCGAGGTGAGGCCCTCTTCCGTTGCGCCAGACCCAGCGGAGTCCCGAGGGGCCCCGTCACCTCCACAGGATCCCTCGCCTCTCAGAGGCACCCAGGGAAGTTCCCTAAGGTCCCCGGCAGAAGGCGAGGGAAACGAGGGTTTCCCGCCTCCCCCCGAGAAAGACCTCGAGAGTCCTTCTTCAACGCGTCTCGAGGCCCTAGTCCCCTCCCGTGACTCGAGAGCCAGGACACGCTCGCCCTCGCCACGCGCATGGAGACCTGACTTCCCTGGCGCCGCACGAGAGGCTCCCTGAGATCCTCGTCGTGCCTCGGGAGAAAACCCCCACGGGCGCCGCAGCTCGAGGAAACCCCTGAGACGACCCAGTCCTCGCGAACTGAGGGCCTTCTTTTCCTGCATGGCCTGGAGAGCCATCCCGGGTCCTCTCTCCAAACGGAAGAGGAGGCTGGACTCCCTTGAGGCCGCTCAGGGGGCTCCAAGAGCCCCGCGTCGCGACTCGAGAGGAGAGCGGAGTCCTTGGCTTCCCCTCGAGACGAGGCCTGACTCCCCGGGGGAGCCTGGAATGCAACCCCGAGATCCCTGCCTTCCCTGGAGAGGAATATTAGGTCCCGGACACACGCCTAGGTGAGGTCTCTTCGGCCCTGCAGTGACTCGAGCGCAAGCCCCAGCTTTCCCTCGCAACCCGAGGGGAAGATGGGGCTTCCCAGGGCCAACCCAAGGGGAAGGCTGAGATCCCCGTCGTAACTCGAGAATGCCGCCGCAACTCGAGAAAAACCACGTGGTTCCCACATCTTGGCAAGATGAGGCCCTTGCCCGCCACGGCGTCTCAAGGGAAGTCCCCTGTTCCGCCCTGAAGGGCGAAACGGTCCCTGACAGCCTTCCTGCGACCCCCAAAAGTCCCCCGACACGCCGGGGTCCCCCGAGGGGAACAACGAGGGTCCCGGCACTGCTTCCTCTGAGCCCCTTCTCCCCTCCGGATCGCGACAGGAGAGGCGATTCCCCTGCGTGGTCTGGAAGGGCTTCCCGGCCTTCCCGGCGCACCTCAGGATGAGGCCGGTCTCACGAGGAAATTCGAGACGAGCCACGTGGGTGGGGCCACATGCCGAACCCCCCCGATTCCCCAGGTCCGCTCTTGAGAAGGACCCGAGGCCCGGACCCCTCTTCGAAGGCAACCCTGTGGGTGAAGGCACAACACGAAGGGGCACTGCCACCCCCGTGCATCGTCCGCAAAGACCTGCGGGTTCCACACACAGCTCGACGAGGGGCCTGAGACCCCCCTAAGCAACTCGAGAGGCCAGCGGGGTTCCCTTCCTCAGACAATACGAGGCCTGACTCTCCTGTACCAACTCTGCAGGGACCCTGCGGTCGGAGTCCGAAACGGAGAGGAAGCCTGAGGTTCCTGCCTCCCCTCGAGGTGAGGCCCTCTTCCGTTGCGCCAGACCCAGCGGAGTCCCGAGGGGCCCCGTCACCTCCACATTATCCCTCGCCTCTCAGAGGCACCCAGGGAAGTTCCCTAAGGTCCCCGGCAGAAGGCGAGGGAAACGAGGGTTTCCCGCCGCCCCCCGAGAAAGACCTCGAGAGTCCTTCTTCAACGCGTCTCGAGGCCCTAGTCCCCTCCCGTGACTCGAGAGCCAGGACACGCTCGCCCTCGCCACGCGCATGGAGACCTGACTTCCCTGGCGCCGCACGAGAGGCTCCCTGAGATCCTCGTCGTGCCTCGGGAGAAAACCCCCACGGGCGCCGCAGCTCGAGGAAACCCCTGAGACGACCCCGTCCTCGCGAGCTGAGGGCCTTCTTTTCCTGCATGGCCTGGAGAGCCATCCCGGGTCCTCTCTCCAAACGGAAGAGGAGGCTGGACTCCCTTGAGGCCGCTCAGGGGGCTCCAAGAGCCCCGCGTCGCGACTCGAGAGGAGAGCGGAGTCCTTGGCTTCCCCTCGAGACGAGGCCTGACTCCCCGGGGGAGCCTGGAATGCAACCCCGAGATCCCTGCCTTCCCTGGAGAGGAATATTAGGTCCCGGACACACGCCTAGGTGAGGTCTCTTCGGCCCTGCAGTGACTCGAGCGCAACCCCCAGCTTTCCCTCGCAACCCGAGGGGAAGATGGGGCTTCCCAGGGCCAACCCAAGGGGAAGGCTGAGATCCCCGTCGTAACTCGAGAATGCCGCCGCAACTCGAGAAAAACCACGTGGTTCCCACCTCTTCCCAAGATGAGGCCCTTGCCCGCGACGGCGTCTCAAGGGAAGTCCCCTGTTCCGCCCTGAAGGGCGAAACGGTCCCTGACAGCCTTCCTGCGACCCCCAAAAGCCCCCCGACACGCCGGGTTCCCTCGAGGGGAACACCGAGGGTCCCGGCACCGCTTCCTCTGAGCCCCTTCTCCCCTCCTGATCGCGACAGGAGAGGCGATTCCCCTGCGTGGTCTGGAAGGGCTTCCCGGCCTTCCCGGCGCACCTCAGGATGAGGCCGGTCTCACGAGGAAATTCGAGACGAGCCACGTGGGTGGGGCCACATGCCGAACGCCCCCGATTCCCCGGTGCGCCCTTGAGAAGGACCCGATGCCCGGACCCCTCTTCGAAGGCAACCCTGTGGGTGAAGGCACAACACGAAGGGGCACTGCCACCCCCGTGCATCGTCCGCAAAGACCCGCGGGTTCCACACACAGCTCGACGAGGTGCCTGAGACCCCCTGAGCAACTCGAGAGGCCAGCGGGGTTCCCTTCCTCAGACAAGACGAGGCCTGACTCTCCCGTCCCAACCCTGCAGGGTCCCTGCGGTCAGAGTCCGAAATGGAGAGGAAGCCTGAGGTTCCTGCCTCCCCTCGAGGTGAGGCCCTCTTCCGTTGCGCCAGACCCAGCGGAGTCCCGAGGGGCCCCGCCACCTCCACAGGATCCCTCGCCTCTCAGAGGCACCCTGGGAAGTTCCCTAAGGTCCCCGGCAGAAGGCGAGGGACACGAGGGTTTCCCGCCGCCCCCCGAGAAAGACCTCGAGAGTCCTTCTTCAACGCGCCTCGAGGCCCTAGTCCCCTCCCGTGACTCGAGAGCCAGGACGCGCTCCCCCTCGCCACGCGCATGGAGACCTGACTTCCCTGGCGCCGCACGAGAGGCTCCCTGAGATCCTCGTCGTGCCTCGGGAGAAAACCCCCACGGGCGCCGCAGCTCGAGCAAACCCCTGAGGCGCCCCCGTCCTCGCGAGCTGAGGGCCTTCTTTTCCTGCATGGCCTGGAGAGCAATCCCGGGTCCTCTCTCCAAACGGAAGAGGAGGCTGGACTCCCTTGAGGCCGCTCAGGGGGCTCCAAGAGACCCGCGTCGCGACTCGAGAGGAGAGCGGAGTCCTTGGCTTCCCCTCGAGACGAGGCCTGACTCCCCGGGGGAGCCTGGAATGCAACCCCGAGATCCCTGCCTTCCCTGGAGAGGAATATTAGGTCCCGGACACACGCCTAGGTGAGGTCTCTTCGGCCCTGCAGTGACTCGAGCGCAACCCCCAGCTTTCCCTCGCAACCCGAGGGGAAGATTGGGCTTCCCAGGGCCAACCCAAGGGGAAGGCTGAGATCCCCGTCGTAACTCGAGAATCCCGCAGCAACTCGAGAAAAACCACGTGGTTCCCACCTCTTGGCAAGATGAGGCCCTTGCCCGCCACGGCGTCTCAAGGGAAGTCCCCTGTTCCGCCCTGAAGGGCGAAACGGTCCCTGACAGCCTTCCTGCGACCCCCAAAAGCCCCCCGACACGCCGGGTTCCCTCAAGGGGAACACCGAGTGTCCCGGCACCGCTTCCTCTGAGCCCCTTCTCCCCTCCTGATCGCGACAGGAGAGGCGATTCCCCTGCGTGGTCTGGAAGGGCTTCCCGGCCTTCCCGGCGCACCTCAGGATGAGGCCGGTCTCACGAGGAAATTCGAGACGAGCCACGTGGGTGGGGCCACATGCCGAACGCCCCCGATTCCCCGGTCCGCCCTTGAGAAGGACCCGAGGCCCGGACCCCTCTTCGAAGGCAACCCTGTGGGTGAAAGCACAACACGAAGGGGCACTGCCACCCCCGTGCATCGTCCGCAAAGACCCGCGGGTTCCACACACAGCTCGACGAGGGGCCTGAGACCCCCTGAGCAACTCGAGAGGCCAGCGGGGTTCCCTTCCTCAGACAAGAAGAGGCCTGACTCTCCTGTCCCAACTCTGCAGGGACCCTGCGGTCGGAGTCCGAAACGGAGAGGAAGCCTGAGGTTCCTGCCTCCCCTCGAGGTGAGGCCCTCTTCCGTTGCGCCACACCCAGCGGAGTCCCGAGGGGCCCCGCCACCTCCACAGGATCCCTCGCCTCTCAGAGGCACCCTGGGAAGTTCCCTAAGGTCCCTGGCAGAAGGCGAGGGAAACGAGGGTTTCCCGCCGCCCCCAGAGAAAGACCTCGAGTGTCCTTCTTCAACGCGTCTCGAGGCCCTAGTCCCCTCCCGTGACTCGAGAGCCAGGACGCGCTGCCCCTCGCCACACGCATGGAGACCTGACTTCCCTGGCGCCGCACGAGAGGCTCCCTGAGATCCTCGTCGTGCCTCGGGAGAAAACCCCCACGGGCGCCGCAGCTCGAGGAAACCCCTGAGACGCCCCCGTCCTCGCGAGCTGAGGGCCTTCTTTTCCTGCATGGCCTGGAGAGCAATCCCGGGTCCTCTCTCCAAACGGAAGAGGAGGCTGGACTCCCTTGAGGCCGCTCAGGGGGCTCCGAGACCCGCGTCGCGACTCGAGAGGAGAGCGGAGTCCCTGGCTTCCCCTCGAGACGAGGCCTGACTCCCCGGGGGAGCCTGGAATGCAACCCCGAGATCCCTGCCTTCCCTGGAGAGGAATATTAGGTCCCGGACACACGCCTAGGTGAGGTCTCTTCGGCCCTGCAGTGACTCGAGCGCAACCCCCAGCTGTCCCTCGCAACCCGAGGGGAAGATTGGGCTTCCCAGGGCCAACCCAAGGGGAAGGCTGAGATCCCCGTCGTAACTCGAGAATCCCGCCGCAACTCGAGAAAAACCACGTGGTTCCCACCTCTTGGCAAGATGAGGCCCTTGCCCGCCACGGCGTCTCAAGGGAAGTCCCCTGTTCCGCCCTGAAGGGCGAAACGGTCCATGACAGCCTTCCTGCGACCCCCAAAAGTCCCCCGACACGCCGGGTTCCCTCGAGGGGAACACCGAGGGTCCCGGCACCGCTTCCTCTGAGCCCCTTCTCCCCTCCTGATCGCGACAGGAGAGGCGATTCCCCTGCGTGGTCTAGAAGGGGTTCCCGGCCTTCCCGGCGCACCTCAGGATGAGGCCGGTCTCATGAGGAAATTCGAGACGAGCCACGTGGGTGGGGCCACATGCCAAACGCCCCGATTCCCCGGTCCGCCTTGAGAAGGACCCGAGGCCCGGAACCCTCTTCGAAGGCAACCCTGTGGGTGAAGGCACAACACGAAGGGGCACTGCAACCCCTTGCATAGTCCGCAAAGACCCGCGGGTTCCACACACAGCTCGACGAGGGGCCTGAGACCCCCTGAGCAGCTCGAGAGGCCAGCGGGGCTCCCTTCCTCAGACAAGACGAGGCCTGACTCTCCTGTACCAACTCTGCAGGGACCCTGCGGTCGGAGTCCGAAACGGAGAGGAAGCCTGAGGTTCCTGCCTCCCCTCGAGGTGAGGCCCTCTTCCATTGCGCCACACCCAGCGGAGTCCCGAGGGGCCCCGCCACCTCCACAGGATCCCTCGCCTCTCAGAGGCACCCTGGGAAGTTCCCTAAGGTCCCCGGCAGAAGGCGAGGGACACGAGTGTTTCCCGCCGCCCCCCGAGGAAGACCTCGAGAGTCCTTCTTCAACACGTCTCGAGGCCCTAGTCCCCTCCCGTGACTCGAGAGCCAGGACGCGCTCCCCCTCGCCACGGGCATGGAGACCTGACTTCCCTGGCGCCGCACGAGAGGCTCCCTGAAATCCTCGTCGTGCCTCGGGAGAAAACCCCCACGGGCGCCGCAGCTCGAGGAAACCCCTGAGACGCCCCCGTCCTCGCGAGATGAGGGCCTTCTTTTCCTGCATGGCCTGGAGAGCAATCTCGGGTCCTCTCTCCAAACGGAAGAGGAGGCTGGACTCCCTTGAGGCCGCTCAGGGGGCTCTAAGAGACCCGCGTCGCGACTCGAGAGGAGAGCGGAGTCCCTGGCTTCCCCTCGAGACGAGGCCTGACTCCCCGGGGGAGCCTGGAATGCAACCCCGAGATCCCTGCCTTCCCTGGAGAGGAATATTAGGTCCCGGACACACGCCTAGGTGAGGTCTCTTCGGCCCTGCAGTGACTCGAGCCCAACCCCCAGCTTTCCCTCGCAACCCGAGGGGAAGATTGGGCTTCCCAGGGCCAACCCAAGGGGAAGGCTGAGATCCCCGTCGTAACTCGAGAATGCCACCGCAACTCGAGAAAACCCACGTGGTTCCCACCTCTTGGCAAGATGAGGCCCTTGCCCGCCACGGCGTCTCAAGGGAAGTCCCCTGTTCCGCCCTGAAGGTCGAAACGGTCCCTGACAGCCTTCTCGCGACCCCCAAAAGTCCCCCGACACGCCGGGTTCCCTCGAGGGGAACACCGAGGGTCCCGGCACCGCTTCCTCTGAGCCCCTTCTCCCCTCCTGATCGCGACAGGAGAGGCGATTCCCCTGCGTGGTCTGGAAGGGGTTCCCGGCCTTCCCGGCCCACCTCAGGATGAGGCCGGTCTCACGAGGAAATTCGAGACGAGCCACGTGGGTGGGGCCACATGCCGAACGCCCCCGATTCCCCGGTCCGCCCTTGAGAAAGACCCGAGGCCCGGACCCCTCTTCGAAGGCAACCCTGTGGGTGAAGGCCCAACACGAAGGGGCACTGCCACCCCCGTGCATCGTCCGCAAAGACCCGCGAGTTCCACACACAGCTCGACGAGGGGCCTGAGACCCCCTGAGCAACTCGAGAGGCCAGCGGGATTCCCTTCCTCAGACAAGACGAGGCCTGACTCTCCTGTCCCAACTCTGCAGGGACCCTGCGGTCGGAGTCCCAAACGGAGAGGAAGCCTGAGGTTCCTGCCTCCCCTCGAGGTGAGGCCCTCTTCCGTTGCGCCAGACCCAGCGGAGTCCCGAGGGGCCCCGCCACCTCCACAGGATCCCTCGCCTCTCAGAGGCACCCTGGGAAGTTCCCTAAGGTCCCCGGCAGAAGGCGAGGGACACGAGGGTTTCCCGCCGCCCCCCGAGGAAGACCTCGAGAGTCCTTCTTCAACGCGTCTCGAGGCCCTAGTCCCCTCCCGTGACTCGAGAGCCAGGACGCGCTCCCCCTCGCCACGCGCATGGAGAACTGACTTCCCTGGCGCCGCACGAGAGGCTCCCTGAGATCCTCGTCGTGCCTCGGGAGAAAACCCCCACGGGCGCCGCAGCTCGAGGAAATCCCTGAGACGCCCCCGTCCTCGCGAGCTGAGGGCCTTCTTTTCCTGCATGGCCTGGAGAGCAATCCCGGGTCCTCTCTCCAAACGGAAGAGGAGGCTGGACTCCCTTGAGGCCGCTCAGGGGGCTCCAAGAGACCCGCGTCGCGACTCGAGAGGAGAGCGGAGTCCTTGGCTTCCCCTCGAGACGAGGCCTGACTCCTCGGGGGAGCCTGGAATGCAACCCCGAGATCCCTGCCTTCCCTGGAGAGGAATATTAGGTCCCGGACACACGCCTAGGTGAGGTCTCTTCGGCCCTGCAGTTACTCGAGCGCAACCCCCAGCTTTCCCTCGCAACCCGAGGGGAAGATTGGGCTTCCCAGGGCCAACCCAAGGGGAAGGCTGAGATCCCCGTCGTAACTCGAGAATGCCACCGCAACTCGAGAAAACCCACGTGGTTCCCACCTCTTGGCAAGATGAGGCCCTTGCCCGCCACGGCGTCTCAAGGGAAGTCCCCTGTTCCGCCCTGAATGGCGAAACGGTCCCTGACAGCCTTCCCGCGACCCCCAAAAGTCCCCCGACACGCCGGGTTCCCTCGAGGGGAACACCGAGGGTCCCGGCACCGCTTCCTCTGAGCCCCTTCTCCCCTCCTGATCGCGACAGGAGAGGCGATTCCCCTGCGTGCTCTGGAAGGGGTTCCCGGCCTTCCCGGCGCACCTCAGGATGAGGCCGGTCTCACGAGGAAATTCGAGACGAGCCACGTGGGTGGGGCCACATGCCAAACGCCCCCGATTCCCCGGTCCGCCCTTGAGAAGGACCCGAAGCCCGGACCCCTCTTCGAAGGCAACCCTGTGGGGGAAGGCACAACACGAAGGGGCACTGCCACCCCCGTGCATCGTCCGCAAAGACCCGCGGGTTCCACACAGGGCTCGACGAGGGGCCTGAGACCCCCTGAGCAACTCGAGAGGCCAACGGGGTTGCCTTCCTCAGACAAGACGAGGCCTGACTCTCCTGTCCCAACTCTGCAGGGACCCTGCGGTCGGAGTCCGAAATGGACAGAAAGACTGAGGTTCCTGCCTCCCCTCGAGGTGAGGCCCTCTTCCGTTGCGCCAGACCCAGCGGAGTCCCGAGGGGCCCCGCCACCTCCACAGGATCCCTCGCCTCTCAGAGGCACCCTGGGAAGTTCCCTAAGGTCCCCGGCAGAAGGCGAGGGACACGAGGGTTTCCCGCCGCCCCCCGAGAAAGACCTCGAGAGTCCTTCTTCAACGCGTCTCGAGGCCCTAGTCCCCTCCCGTGACTCGAGAGCCAGGACGCGCTCCCCCTCGCAACGCGCATGGAGACCTGACTTCCCTGGCGCCGCACGAGAGGCTCCCTGAGATCCTCGTCGTGCCTCGGGAGAAAACCCCCACGGGCGCCGCAGCTCGAGGAAACCCCTGAGACGCCCCCGTCCTCGCGAGCTGCGGGCCTTCTTTTCCTGCATGGCCTGGAGAGCAATCCCCGGTCCTCTCTCCAAACGGAAGAGGAGGCTGGACTCCCTTGAGGCCGCTCAAGGGGCTCCAAGAGCCCCGCGTCGCGACTCGAGAGGAGAGCGGAGTCCTTGGCTTCCCCTCGAGACGAGGCCTGACTCCCCGGGGGAGACTGGAATGCAACCCCGAGATCCCTGCCTTCCCTGGAGAGGAATATTAGGTCCCGGACACACGCCTAGGTGAGGTCTCTTCGGCCCTGCAGTGACTCGAGCGCAACCCCCAGCGTTCCCTCGCAACCCGAGGGGAAGATTGGGCTTCCCAGGGCCAACCCAAGGGGAAGGATGAGATTCCCGTCGTAACTCGAGAATCCCGCCGCAACTCGAGAAAACCCACGTGGTTCCCACCTCTTGGCAAGATGAGGCCCTTGCCCGCCACGGCGTCTCAAGGGAAGTCCCCTGTTCCGCCCTGAAGGGCGAAACGGTCCCTGACAGCCTTCCTGCGACCCCCAAAAGTCCCCCGACACGCCGGGTTCCCTCGAGGGGAACACCAAGGGTCCCGGCACCGCTTCCTCTGAGCCCCTTCTCCCCTCCTGATCGCGACAGGAGAGGCGATTCCCCTGCGTGGTCTGGAAGGGGTTCCCGGCCTTCCCGGCGCACCTCAGGATGAGGCCGGTCTCACGAGGAAATTCGAGACGAGCCACGTGGGTAGGGCCACATGCCGAACGCCCCCGATTCCCCGGTCCGCCCTTGAGAAGGACCCGAGGCCCGGACCCCTCTTCGAAGTCAACGCTGTGGGTGAAGGCACAACACGAAGGGGCACTGCCACCCCCGTGCATCGTCCGCAAAGACCCGCGGGTTCCACACACAGCTCGACGAGGGGCCTGAGACCTCCTGAGCAACTCGAGAGTCCAGCGGGGTTCCCTTCCTCAGACAAGACGAGGCCTGACTCTCCTGTCCCAACTCTGCAGGGACCCTGCGGTCGGAGTCCGAAACGGAGAGGAAGCCTGAGGTTCCTGCCTCCCCTCGAGGTGAGGCCCTCTTCCGTTGCGCCAGACCCAGCGGAGTCCCGAGGGGCCCCGCCACCTCCACAGGATCCCTCGCCTCTCAGAGGCACCCTGGGAAGTTCCCTAAGGTCCTCGACAGAAGGCGAGGGACACGACGCTTTCCCGCCGCCCCCCGAGGAAAACCTCGAGAGTCCTTCTTCAACGCGTCTCGAGGCCCTAGTCCCCTCCCGTGACTCGAGAGCCAGGACGCGCTCCCCCTCGCCACGCGCATGGAGACCTGACTTCCCTGGCGCCGCACGAGAGGCTCCCTGAGATCCTCGTCGTGCCTCGGGAAAAAACCCCCACGGGCGCCGCAGCTCGAGGAAAGCCCTGAGACGCCCCCGTCCTCGCCAGCTGAGGGCCTTCTTTTCCTGCATGGCCTGGAGAGCAATCCCGGGTCCTCTCTCCAAACGGAAGAGGAGGCTGGACTCCCTTGAGGCCGCTCAGGGGGCTCCAAGAGACACGTGTCGCGACTCGAGAGGAGAGCGGAGTCCTTGGCTTCCCCTCGAGACGAGGCCTGACTCCCCGGGGGAGCCTGGAATGCAACCCCGAGATCCCTGCCTTCCCTGGAGAGGAATATTAGGTCCCGGACACACGCCTAGGTGAGGTCTCTTCGGCCCTGCAGTTACTCGAGCGCAACCCCCAGCTTTCCCTCGCAACCCGAGGGGAAGATTGGGCTTCCCAGGGCCAACCCAAGGGGAAGGCTGAGATCCCCGTCGTAACTCGAGAATCCCACCGCAACTCGAGAAAAACCACGTGGTTCCCACCTCTTGGCAAGATGAGGCCTTTGCCCGCCACGGCGTCTCAAGGGAAGTCCCCCGTTCCGCCCTGAAGGGCGAAACGGTCCCTGACAGCCTTCCTGCGACCCCCAAGAGTCCCCCGACACGCCGGGTTCCCCCGAGGGGAACACCGAGGGTCCCGGCACCGCTTCCTCTGAGCCCCTTCTCCCCTCCTGATCGCGACAGGAGAGGCGATTCCCCTGCGTGGTCTGGAAGGGGTTCCCGGCCTTCCCGGCGCACCTCAGGATGAGGCCGGTCTCACGAGGAAATTCGAGACGAGCCACGTGGGTGGGGCCACATGCCGAACGCCCCCGATTCCCCGGTCCGCCCTTGAGAAGGACCCGAGGCCCGGACCCCTCTTCGAAGGCAACCCTGTGGGTGAAGGCACAACACGAAGGGGCACTGCCACCCCCGTGCATCGTCCGCAAAGACCCGCGGGTTCCACACACAGCTCGACGAGGGGCCTGAGACCCCCCGAGCAACTCGAGAGGCCAGCGGGTTTCCCTTCCTCAGACAAGACGAGGCCTGACTCTCCGGTCCCAACTCTGCAGGGACCCTGCGGTCGGAGTCCGAAACGGAGAGGAAGCCTGAGGTTCCTGCCTCCCCTCGAGGTGAGGCCCTCTTCCGTTGCGCCAGACCCAGCGGAGTCCCGAGGGTCCCCGCCACCTCCACAGGATCCCTCGCCTCTCAGAGGCACCCTGGGAAGTTCCCTAAGGTCCCCGGCAGAAGGCGAGGGAAACGAGGGTTTCCCGCCGCCCCCCGACAAAGACCTCGAGAGTCCTTCTTCAACGCGTCTCGAGGCCCTAGTCCCCTCCCGTGACTCGAGAGCCAGGACGCGCTCCCCCTCGCCACGCGCATGGAGACCTGACTTCCCTGGCGCCGCACGAGAGGCTCCCTGAGATCCTCGTCGTGCCTCGGGAGAAAACCCCCACGGGCGCCGCAGCTCGAGGAAACCACTGAGACGCCCCCTTCCTCTCGAGTGAGGGCCTTCTTTTCCTGCATGGCCTGGAGAGCAATCCCGGGTCCTCTCTCCAAACGGAAGAGGAGGCTGGACTCCCTTGAGACCGCTCAGGGGGCTCCAAGAGACCCGCGTCGCGACTCGAGAGGAGAGCGGAGTCCTTGGCTTCCCCTCGAGACGAGGCCTGACTCCCCGGGGGAGCCTGGAATGCAACCCCGAGATCCCTGCCTTCCCTGGAGAGGAATATTAGGTCCCGGACACACGCCTAGGTGAGGTCTCTTCGGCCCTGCGGTGACTCGAGCGCAACCCCCAGCTTGCCCTCGCAACCCGAGGGGAAGATTGGGCTTCCCAGGGCCAACCCAAGGGGAAGGCTGAGATCCCCGTCGTAACTCGAGAATGCCGCCGCAACTCGAGAAAAACCACGTGGTTCCCACCTCTTGGCAAGATGAGGCCCTTGCCCGCCACGGCGTCTCAAGGGAAGTCCCCTGTTCCGCCCTGAAGGGCGAAACGGTCCCTGACAGCCTTCCTGCGACCCCCAAAAGTCCCCCGACACGCCGGGTTCCCTCGAGGGGAACACCGAGGGTCCCGGCACCGCTTCCTCTGAGCCCCTTCTCCCCTCCTGATCGCGACAGGAGAGGCGATTCCCCTGCGTGGTCTGGAAGGGGTTCCCGGCCTTCCCGGCGCACCTCAGGATGAGGCCGGTCTCACGAGGAAATTCGAGACGAGCCACGTGGGTGGGGCCACATGCCGAACGCCCCCGATTCCCCGGTCCGCCCTTGAGAAAGACCCGAGGCCCGGACCCCTCTTCGAAGGCAACCCTGTGGGTGAAGGCACAACACGAAGGGGCACTGCCACCCCCGTGCATCGTCCGCAAAGACCCGCGGGTTCCACACACAGCTCGACGAGGGGCCTGAGACCCCCCGAGCAACTCGAGAGGCCAGCGGGTTTCCCTTCCTCAGACAAGACGAGGCCTGACTCTCCGGTCCCAACTCTGCAGGGACCCTGCGGTCGGAGTCCGAAACGGAGAGGAAACCTGAGGTTCCTGCCTCCCCTCGAGGTGAGGCCCTCTTCCTTTGCGCCAGACCCAGCGGAGTCCCGAGGGGCCCCGCCACCTCCACAGGATCCCTCGCCTCTCAGAGGCACCCTGGGAAGTTCCCTAAGGTCCCCGGCAGAAGGCGAGGGAAACGAGGGTTTCCCGCCGCCCCCCGACAAAGACCTCGAGAGTCCTTCTTCAACGCGTCTCGAGGCCCTAGTCCCCTCCCGTGACTCGAGAGCCAGGACGCGCTCCCCCTCGCCACGCGCATGGAGACCTGACTTCCCTGGCGCCGCACGAGAGGCTCCCTGAGATCCTCGTCGTGCCTCGGGAGAAAACCCCCACGGGCGCCGCAGCTCGAGGAAACCACTGAGACGCCCCCGTCCTCGCGAGTGAGGGCCTTCTTTTCCTGCATGGCCTGGAGAGCAATCCCGGGTCCTCTCTCCAAACGGAAGAGGAGGCTGGACTCCCTTGAGACCGCTCAGGGGGCTCCAAGAGACCCGCGTCGCGACTCGAGAGGAGAGCGGAGTCCTTGGCTTCCCCTCGAGACGAGGCCTGACTCCCCGGGGGAGCCTGGAATGCAACCCCGAGATCCCTGCCTTCCCTGGAGAGGAATATTAGGTCCCGGACACACGCCTAGGTGAGGTCTCTTCGGCCCTGCGGTGACTCGAGCGCAACCCCCAGCTTTCCCTCGCAACCCGAGGGGAAGATTGGGCTTCCCAGGGCCAACCCAAGGGGAAGGCTGAGATCCCCGTCGTAACTCGAGAATGCCGCCGCAACTCGAGAAAAACCACGTGGTTCCCACCTCTTGGCAAGATGAGGCCCTTGCCCGCCACGGCGTCTCAAGGGAAGTCCCCTGTTCCGCCCTGAAGGGCGAAACGGTCCCTGACAGCCTTCCTGCGACCCCCAAAAGTCCCCCGACACGCCGGGTTCCCTCGAGGGGAACACCGAGGGTCCCGGCACCGCTTCCTCTGAGCCCCTTCTCCCCTCCTGATCGCGACAGGAGAGGCGATTCCCCTGCGTGGTCTGGAAGGGGTTCCCGGCCTTCCCGGCGCACCTCAGGATGAGGCCGGTCTCACCAGGAAATTCGAGACGAGCCACGTGGGTGGGGCCACATGCCGAA
This sequence comes from Bubalus kerabau, assembly GCF_029407905.1. NCBI lineage: Eukaryota > Metazoa > Chordata > Mammalia > Artiodactyla > Bovidae > Bubalus > Bubalus kerabau. The sequence continues at coordinate 195,329 of NW_026577887.1, read as the reverse complement.
CGCCCCCGATTCCCCGGTCCGCCCTTGAGAAGGACCCGAGGCCCGGACCCCTCTTCGAAGGCAACCCTGTGGGTGAAGGCACAACATGAAGGGGCACTGCCACCCCCGTGCAGCGTCCGCAAAGACCCGCGGGTTCCACACACAGCTCGACGAGGGGCCTGAGACCCCCTAAGCAACTCGAGAGGCCAGCGGGGTTCCCTTCATCAGACAAGACGAGGCCTGACTCTCCTGTCCCAACTCTGCATTGACCCTGTGGTCAGAGTCCGAAACGGAGAGGAAGCCTGAGGTGCCTGCCTCCCCTCGAGGTGAGGCCCTCTTCCGTTGCGCCAGACCCAGCGGAATTCCGAGGGGCCCCGCCACCTCCACAGGATCTCTCGCCTCTCAGAGGCACCCTGGGAAGTTCCCTAAGGTCCCCGGCAGAAGGCGAGGGAAACGAGGGTTTCCCGCCGCCCCCCGAAAAAGACCTCGAGAGTCCTTCTTCAACGCGTCTCGAGGCCCTAGTCCCTTCCCGTGACTCGAGAGCCAGGACGCGCTCCCCCTCGCCACGCGCATGGAGACCTGACTTCCCTGGCGCCGCACGATAGGCTCCCTGAGATCCTCGTCGCGCCTCGGGAGAAAACCCCCACGGGCGCCGCAGCTCGAGGAAACCCCTGAGACGCCCCCGTCCTCGCCAGCTGAGGGCCTTCTTTTCCTGCATGGCCTGGAGAGCAATCCCGGGTCCTCTCTCCAAACGGAAGAGGAGGCTGGACTCCCTTGAGGCCGCTCAGGGGGCTCCAAGAGCCCCGCGTCGCGACTCGAGAGGAGAGCGGAGTCCTTGGCTTCCCCTCGAGACGAGGCCTGACTCCCCGGGGGAGCCTGGAATGCAACCCCGAGATCCCTGCCTTCCCTGGAGAGGAATATTAGGTCCCGGACACACGCCTAGGTGAGGTCTCTTCGACCCTGCAGTGACTCGAGCGCAACCCCCAGCTTTCCCTCGCAACCCGAGGGGAAGATTGGGCTTCCCAAGGCCAACCCAAGGGGAAGGCTGAGATCCCCGTCGTAACTCGAGAATCCCGCCGCAACTCGAGAAAAACCACGTGGTTCCCACCTCTTGGCAAGATTAGGCCCTTGCCCGCCATGGCGTCTCAAGGGAAGTCCCCTGTTCCGCCCTGAAGGGCGAAACGGTCCCTGACAGCCTTCCTGCGACCCCCAAGAGTCCCCCGACACGCCGGGTTCCCCCGAGGGGAACACCGAGGGTCCCGGCACCGCTTCCTCTGAGCCCCTTCTCCCCTGCTGATCGCGACAGGAGAGGCGATTCCCCTGCGTGGTCTGGAAGGGGTTCCCGGCCTTCCCGGCGCACCTCAGGATGAGGCCGGTCTCACGAGGAAATTCGAGACGAGCCACGTGGGTGGGGCCATATGCCAAACGCCCCCGATTCGCCGGTCCGCCCTTGAGAAGGACCCGAGGCCCGGACCCCTCTTCGAAGGCAACCCTCTGGGTGAAGGCACAACACGAAGGGGCACTGCCACCCCCGTGCATCGTCCGCAAAGACCCGCGGGTTCCACACACAGCTCGCCGAGGGGCCTGAGAACCCCTGAGCAACTCGAGAGGCCAGCGGGGTTCCCTTCCTCAGACAAGACGAGGCCTGACTCTCCTGTCCCAACTCTGCAGGGACCCTGCGGTCGGAGTCCGAAACGGAGAGGCAGCCTGATGTGCCTGCCTCCCCTCGATGTGAGGCCCTCTTCCGTTGCGCCAGATCCAGCGCAGTCCCGAGGGGCCCCGCCACCTCCACAGGATCCCTCGCCTCTCAGAGGCACTCTGGCAAGTTCCCTAAGGTCCCTGGCAGAAGGCGAGTGACACGAGGGTTTCCCACCGCCCCCCGAGAAAGACCTCGAGAGTCCTTCTTCAACGCGTCTAGAGGCCCTAGTCCCCTCCCGTGACTCGAGAGCCAGGACGCGCTCCCCCTCGCCACGCGCATGGAGACCTGACTTCCCTGGCGCCGCACGAGAGGCTCCCTGAGATCCTCGTCGTGCCTCGGGAGAAAACCCCCACGGGCGCCGCAGCTCGAGGTAAGCCCTGAGACGCCCCCGTCCTCGCGAGCTGAGGGCCTTCTTTTCCTGCATGGCCTGGAGAGCAATCCCGGGTCCTCTCTCCAAACGGAAGAGGAGGCTGGACTCCCTTGAGGCCGCTCAGGGGGCTCCAAGAGAACCGCGTCGCGACTCGAGAGGAGAGCGGAGTCCTTGGCTTCCCCTCGAGACGAGGCCTGACTCCCCGGGAGAGCCTGGAATGCAACCCCGAGATCCCTGCCTTCCCTGGAGAGGAAGAGTAGGTCCCGGACACACGCCTAGGTGAGGTCTCTTCGGCCCTGCAGTGACTCGAGCGCAACCCCCAGCTTTCCATCGCAACCCGAGGTGAAGATTGGGCTTCCCAGGGCCAGCCCAAGGGGAAGGCTGAGATCCCCAGCGTAACACGAGAATGCCGCCGCAACTCGAGAAAAACCACGTGGTTCCCACCTCTTGGCAAGATGAGGCCCTTGCCCGCGACGGCGTCTCAGGGGAAGTCCCCCGTTCCGCCCTGAAGGGCGAAACGGTCCCTGACAGCCTTCCTGCGACCCCCAAAAGTCCCCCGACACGCCGGGGTCCCCCGAGGGGAACACCGAGGGTCCCGGCACCGCTTCCTCTGAGCCCCTTCTCCCCTCCTGATCGCGACAGGAGAGGCGATTCCCCTGCGTGCTCTGGAAGGGGTTCCCGGCCTTCCCGGCGCACCTCAGGATGAGGCCGGTCTCACGAGGAAATTCGAGACGAGCCACGTGGGTGGGGCCACATGCCGAACGCCCCCGATTCCCCGGTCCACTCTTGAGAAGGAACCGAGGCCCGGACACCTCTTCGAAGGCAACCCTGTGGGTGAAGGCACAACACGAAGGGGCACTGCCACCCCCGTGCCTCGTCCGCAAAGACCCGCGGGTTCCACACACAGCTCGCCGAGGGGCCTTAGACCCCCTGAGCAACTCGAGAGGCCAGCGGATTTCCCTTCCTCAGACAAGACGAGGCCTGACTCTCCTGTCGCAACTCTGCAGGGACCCTGCGGTCGGAGTCCGAAACGGAGAGGAAGCCTGAGGTGCCTGCCTCCCCTCGAGGTGAGGACCTCTTCCGTTGCGCCAGACCCAGCGGAGTCCCGAGGGGCCCCGCCACCTCCACTGGATCCCTCGCCTCTTAGAGGCACCCTGGGAAGTTCCCTAAGGTCCCCGGCAGAAGGCCAGGGAAACAAGGGTTTCCCACCGCCCCCCGAGAAAGACCTCGAGAGTCCTTCTTCAACGCGTCTCGAGGCCCTAGTCCCCTACCGTGACTCGAGAGCCAGGACGCGCTCCCCCTCGCCACGCGCATGGAGACCTGACTTCCCTGGCGCCGCACGAGAGGCTCCCTGAGATCCTCGTCGTGCCTCGGGAGAAAACCCCCATCGGCTCCGCAGCTCGAGGAAACCCCGGAGACGCCCCCGTCCTCGCGAGCTGAGGGCCTTCTTTTCCTGCATGGCCTGGAGAGCAATCCCGGGTCCTCTCTCCAAACGGAAGAGGAGGCTGGACTCCCTTGAGGCTGCTCAGGGGGCTCCAAGAGACCCGCGTCGCGACTCGAGAGGAGAGCGGAGTCCTTGGCTTCCCCTCGAGACGAGGCCTGACTCCCCGGGGGAGCCTGGAATGCAACCCCGAGATCCCGGCCTTCCCTGGAGAGGAATATTAGGTCCTGGACACACGCCTAGGTGAGGTCTCTTCGGCCCTGCGGTGACTCGAGCGCAACCGCCAGCTTTCCCTCGCAACCCGAGGGGAAGATTGGGCTTCCCAGGGCCAACCCAAGGGGAAGGCTGAGATCCCCGTCGTAACTCGAGAATGCCGCCGCAACTCGAGAAAAACCACGTGGTTCCCACCTCTTCCCAAGATGAGGCCCTTGCCCGCCACGGCGTCTCAAGGGAAGTCCCCTGTTCCGCCCTGAAGGGCGAAACGGTCCCTGACAGCCTTCCTGCGACCCCCAAAAGTCCCCCGACACGCCGGGTTCCCTCGAGGGGAACACCGAGGGTCCCGGCACCGCTTCCTCTGAGCCCCTTCTCCCCTCCTGATCGCGACAGGAGAGGCGATTCCCCTGCGTGGTCTGGAAGGGGTTCCCGGCCTTCCCGGCGCACCTCAGGATGAGGCCGGTCTCACGAGGAAATTCGAGACGAGCCACGTTGGTGGGGCCACATGCCGAACGCCCCCGATTCCCCGGTCCGCCCTTGAGAAGGACCCGAGGCCCGGACCCCTCTTCGAAGGCAACCCTGTGGGTGAAGGCACAACACGAAGGGGCACTGCCACCCCCGTGCAGCGTCCGCAAAGACCCGCGGGTTTCACACACAGCTCGACGAGGGGCCTGAGACCCCCTGAGCAACTCGAGAGGCCAGCGGGGTTCCCTTCCTCAGACAAGACGAGGCCTGACTCTCCTGTCCCAACTCTGCAGGGACCCTGCGGTCGGAGTCCGAAACGGAGAGGAAGCCTGAGGTTCCTGCCTCCCCTCGAGGTGAGGCCCTCTTCCGTTGCGCCAGACCCAGCGGAGTCCCGAGGGGCCCCGCCACCTCCACAGGATCCCTCGCCTCTCAGAGGCACCCTGGCAAGTTCCCTAAAGTCCCCGGCAAAAGGCGAGGGACACGAGGGTTTCCCGCCGCCCCCCGAGAAAGACCTCGAGAGTCCTTCTTCAACGCGTCTCGAGGCCCTAGTCCCCTCCCGTGACTCGAGAGCCAGGACGCGCTCCCCCTCGCCACGCGCATGGAGACCTGACTTCCCTGGCGCCGCACGAGAGGCTCCCTGAGATCCTCGTCGTGCCTCGGGAGAAAACCCCCACGGGCGCCGCAGCTCGAGCAAACCACTGAGGCGCCCCCGTCCTCGCGAGCTGAGAGCCTTCTTTTCCAGCATGGCCTGGAGAGCAATCCCGGGTCCTCTCTCCAAACGGAAGAGGAGGCTGGACTCCCTTGAGGCCGCTCAGGGGGCTCCAAGAGAGCCGCGTCGCGACTCGAGAGGAGAGCGGAGTCCTTGGCTTCCCCTCGAGACGAGGCCTGACTCCCCGGGGGAGCCTGGAATGCAACCCCGAGATCCCTGCCTTCCCTGGAGAGGAATATTAGGTCCCGGACACACGCCTAGGTGAGGTCTCTTCGGCCCTGCGGTGACTCGAGCGCAACCCCAAGCTTTCCCTCGCAACCCGAGGGGAAGATTGGGCTTCCCAGGGCCAACCCAAGGGGAAGGCTGAGATCCCCGTCGTAACTCGAGAATGCCGCCGCAACTCAAGAAAAAGCACGTGGTTCCCACCTCTTGGCAAGATGAGGCCCTTGCCCGCCACGGCGTCTCAAGGGAAGTCCCCCGTTCCGCCCTGAAGGGCGAAATGGTCCCTGACAGCCTTCTTGCGACCCCCAAAAGTCCCCCGACACGCCGGGGTCCCCCGAGGGGAACACCGAGGGTCCCGGCACCGCTTCCTCTGAGCCCCTTCTCCCCTCCTGATCGCGACAGGAGAGGCGATTCCCCTGCGTGGTCTGGAAGGGGTTCCCGGACTTCCCGGCGCACCTCAGGATGAGGCCGGTCTCACGAGGAATTTCGAGACGAGCCACGTGTGTGGGGCCACATGCCAAACGCCCCCGAAACCCCGGTCCGCTCTTGAGAAGGACCCGAGGCACGGACCCCTCTTCGAAGGCAACCCTGTGGGTGAAGGCACAACACGAAGGGGCACTGCCACCCCCGTGCATCGTCCGCAAAGACCCGCGGGTTCCACACACAGCTCGACGAGGGGCCTGAGACGCCCTGAGCAACTCGAGAGGCCAGCGGGGTTCCCTTCCTCAGACAAGACGAGGCCTGACTCTCCTGTCCCAACTATTCAGGGACCCTGCGGTCGGAGTCCGAAACGGAGAGGAAGCCTGAGGTTCCTGCCTCCCCTCGAGGTGAGGCCCTCTTCCGTTGCACCAGACCCAGCGGAGTCCCGAGGGGCCCCGCCACCTCCACAGGATCCCTCGCCTCTCAGAGGCACCCTGGGAAGTTCCCTAAGGTCCCCGGCAGAAGGCGAGGGAAACGAGGGTTTCCCGCCGCCCCCCGACAAAGACCTCGAGAGTCCTTCTCCAACGCGTCTCGAGGCCCTAGTCCCCTCCCATGACTCGAGAGCCAGGACGCGCTCCCCCTCGCCACGCGCATGGAGACCTGACTTCCCTGGCGCCGCACGAGAGGCTCCCTGAGATCCTCGTCGTGCCTCGGGAGAAAACCCCCACGGGCGCCGCAGCTCGAGGAAACCACGGAGACGCCCCCGTCCTCCGGAGCTGAGGGCCTTCTTTTCCTGCATGGCCTGGAGAGCAATCCCGGGTCCTCTCTCCAAACGGAAGAGGAGGCTGGACTCCCTGGAGGCCGCTCAGGGGGCTCCAAGAGACCCGCGTCGCGACTCGAGAGGAGAGCAGAGTCCTTGGCTTCCCCTCGAGACGAGGCCTGACTCCCCGAGGGAGCCTGGAATGCAACCCCGAGATCCCTGCCTTCCCTGGAGAGGAATATTAGGTGCCGGACACACGCCTAGGTGAGGTCTCTTCGGCCCTGCAGTGACTCGAGCGCAACCCCCAGCTTTCCCTCGCAACCCGAGGGGAAGATTGGGCTTCCCAGGGCCAACCCAAGGAGAAGGCTGAGATCCCCGTCGTAACTCGAGAATGCCGCCGCAACTCGAGAATAACCACCTGGTTCCCACCTCTTGGCAAGATGAGGCCCTTGCCCGCCACGACGTCTCAAGGGAAGTCCCCTGTTCCGCCCTGAAGGGCGAAACGGTCCCTGACAGCCTTCCTGCGACCCCCAAGAGTCCCCCGACACGCCGGGTTGCCCCGAGGGGAACACCGAGGGTCCCGGCACCGCTTCCTCTGAGCCCCTTCTCCCCTCCTGATCGCGACAGGAGAGGCGATTCCCCTGCGTGGTCTGGAAGGGGTTCCCGGCCTTCCCGGCGCACCTCAGGATGAGGCCGGTCTCACGAGGAAATTCGAGACGAGCCACGTGGGTGGTGCCACATGCCGAACTCCCCCGATTCCCCGGTCCGCCCTTGAGAAGGACCCGAGGCCCGGACCCCTCTTCGAAGGCAACCCTGTGGGTGAAGGCACAACACGAAGGGGCACTGCCACCACCGGGCATCGTCTGCAAAGACCCGTGGGTTCCACACAGAGCTCGACGAGGGGCCTGAGACCCCCTGAGCCACTCGAGAGGCCAGTGGTGTTCCCTTCCTCAGACAAGACGAGGCCTGACTCTCCTGTCCCAGCTCTTCAGGGACCCTGCGGTCGGAGTCCGAAACGGAGAGGAATCCTGAGGTTCCTGTCTCCCCTCGAGGTGAGGCCCTCTTCCATTGCACCAAACCCAGATGAGTCGCGAGAGGCCCCTCCCAACTCCGCAGTATCCTTGAATTCTCAGAGGCACCTTGAGAATCTACCTGAGGTCACCGGCTCAAGTCCAGGGAACCCAGGGTTTCCTGCTGCGACCCGAGAAAGACCTTGAGAGTCCTTCGGCGCGTCTTGAGGCCCGATTCCCCTACCATGACTCTAGAGCAAAGACCCGCTCCCCATCGCCATGCGCATGGATACCTGACTTCCCTGACTCCTGAAGAGAGTCTCCCTGAGCTCCCCATCGTACCTCTTCGGAAACCCCATTCAGGCACCGCAGCTCGAGAAAACCCACGATATGCCCCCGTCATCACGAGATGAGGGACTTGTTTCCTGCCTGGCATGGAGAGCAAAACCGAGTCCTCTCTCCAGACTCCACAGGAGGCTTGACTCTCTTTAGGCCTCTCAGTTGGCTCCAAGAGATACCTGTCAGGACCTGAAGGGAGAGCAGAGTCCTTTGCTTCCCCTTGAGACGAGGCCTGACTCCCCGTGTGAGTCTGGAATGCAACCCCGAGTTCCTGTCACACCTGGAGAGGAAAACTCGGTCCTGGACACAAGCCTAGATGAGGTCTATTTTGCACTGCAGTTACTAGAGAGCAATCGCCAGCTCTCCCTCGCAAATCGAATTGAAGATTGGACTTCCCTGGGCCAATACAATTGGAAGCCTGAATTCGACATCGTAACTCGAGAATCCCGCCGAAACTCGAGAAAATCCACGTGGTTCCCCCATCAGCGCTAGATGAGGCCCTTGCCCGCTACAGCAACTCAAGAGAAGTCCCACTTTCTGTCTTGAAGTGCGAAACGGTACTTGGCACCCTTGATGCAATCTCAAAATTCCCCGACATACCGGTCTCACTCGAAAGGAACACCGAGGTTCCCGGAACCACTTCATTTGAGCTCCTTCTCCCCTCGTGATCGCGACAGGAGTGTCGATTCCCCTGCTATGTCTGGAAGGGGTTCCCGACCTTTCCAGCGCGCCTAAGGATGAGGCAGGTCTCACGAGGAAATTCGAGACATAGCCTCGTGGGTGGTGCCACAAGCCGAAAGACCCCGATTTCCCGGTCTGCTCTTGATAAGAACGTGATGCCCTGACACCTTTACGAAGGAAAACCTGTGGATGAAAGCACAACACGAAAGGGCACTGACACCCCCGTGCATCGTCCAGAAAAACCCGCAGGTTACAAACACAGTTCAACAAGTGGTCTGTCACCCCGTGAACAACTCGACAGGCAAGTGGAGTTCCATTCCTCCACACAAGACGAGACCTGATTTTCTGTACCAACTCTGCAGGGAAACTGCGATCCGAGTCAGTACCAGCGACAGGAAACCCAGGAGAGGAAACATGAGGTTCCTGCCTCCACTCGAGATGAGGCTCTCATCCATTGCACCAAACCCAGTGGAGTCCAGAGAGGCCCCTCCCAACTCCACAGTACCCCTGACTTCTCAGAGGCACCCGGAGAAGCTCCATGAGGTCACCGGCACATGTCGAGGGAACCCAGGGTTTCCTGCCACAATGGGAAAAAGACCTCGAGAGTCCTACTTCAACGTGTCTTGAAGCCCGAATCTGCTTCCATGGCTCTATAGAAATGACACGCACCCCCTCGCCACGCACATGGAGACCTGACTTCCCTGGCGCCATAAGAGAGGCTCCCTGAGCTCCCTGTCGTACCTCGTGAGAAACCCCACACTGACGCCGCAGCTTGAGAAAACTCACCATACGCCCCTGTCATCGCGAGATGAGGGCCTTCTTTTCCTGCATGGCCTGGAGAGGAATCCCGAATCCTCTTTCCAAACTCCACAGGAGGCTTGACTCCCTTTAGGCCACTTAGTGGGCTCCAAGAGATACCCGTCGCGACTCGAGAGGAGAATGGAGTTCTTTGCTTCCCCTCGAGACAAGGCCTGACTCACCAGGTGGGTCTGGAATGCAACCCCGAGATCCCTGTCTCCCCTGGAGAGGAACATTAGGTCCTGGAAACAAGCCTAGATGAGGTCTCTTTTGCCCTTCTGTAACTCGAGAGCAATCCCCCTCTCTCCCTGACAACTCGAATGGAAGATTGGACTTCCTTGGGCCAACACAAGAGGAAGCCTGAATTCCCCTTGTTACTCGAGAATCCCGCCGCAAATCGAGAAAAAGCACTTGGTTCCCTCGTCATCACAAGATGAGGCCCTTGCCCGCTACAGCTTCTCAAGAAAAGTCCCACGTTCCGTCTTGAAGTGCAAAACGATACTTGACACCCTTGATGTGACCCCAAAAGTTCCCCGAAATATCGGTCTCACTCGAGGTGAACACCGAGGTTCCCGGCACCAGTTTATCTGAGCCCCTTCTCCCCTCCTGTTTGTGATAGGAGGGTCACTTCCCCTGCTTTGTTAGTAAGGGGTTCCCGACCTTCACGGGGCACTTCAGGATGAGGCCAGTCTCACGAGGAAATTCGAGACGTAGCTCGTGGGTGGTACCACATGCCAAAAGACTATGATTTCCCGGTACGCTCTTGATAAGAACCCGATGCCTGGACACCTCTTCGAAGGCAACCCTGTGGATGAAGGCACAACACAAAGGGGCACTGACACCCTCGTGCATCGTCCGGAAAAACCCGAAGGTTCCACATACAGCTCAACAAGGGGCTTGTCACCCCTGAAGAACTCGAGAGGCAAGTGGGGTTTCATTCCTCTACACAAGACGATGCCTGACTCTCCTGTCCCAACTCTGCAGGGGCTTTGCGATCCGAATCAGACCAGCGCCAGTGAAGTCACAAGAGGAACACTGAGGTTCCTGCCTCCACTCGAGATTAGGACCTCTTCCATTGCACGAAACCCAGTGGAGTCCCGAGAGACGCGTCCCAGCTCCACAGTATCCCTGACTTCTCAGAGGCACCCTGAGAAGCTCCCTGAGGCACCAGCACAATTCGAGTGAACCCAGGGTTTACTGCCGCCACCATAGAAAGAACTCAAGAGTCCTTCTTCAACGCATTTTGAGGCCTGATTCCCCTACCATGACTCGAGGGCAATGACGCGCTCCCTCTGCTACACTCATGAAGCACTGACTTCCCTGGCGCCACACGAGAGGCTCCCTGAGCTCCCCGTCATACCTCGTGAGAAACCAAACACTGGCGCCACAGATAGAGAAAACCCACGAGACGCCCCCATTTTCGCGACATGACGGCCTTCTTTTCTAGCATGGCCTGGAGAGCAATCCCGAGTCCTCTCTCCAAACTCCACAGTAGGCTTGACTCCCTTTTGGTCACTCAGTGGACTCCAAGACATACCCGTCGCGACTCGAGAGGAGAGCGGAGTCTTTTCCTTCCCCTCGAGGCGAGGCCTGACTCCTCGGGTGTGTCTGATATGTGAACCGGAGATCCCTGTCGCCCCTGGAGAGAAACATTAGGTCCTGGACACAAGCCTAGATGAGGTCTCTTTTTTCCTGCAGTGACTCGAGAGCAATCCCCAACTCTCCCTCGCAACTCGAATGGAAGACTGGACTTCCCTGGGCCAACAGAAGAGGAAGCCTGAATTTCCCGTTGTAACTCAAGAATCCCGCCACAACTCGAGAAAAACCACGTCGTTCCCTCTTCATCGCAAGATGCGGCCATTGCCACTACAGCGTCTCAAAAGAAGTCTTACGTTCCATCTTGAAGTGCGATACGGTACTTGGCACCTTTGATGCGACACCAAAAGTTCCCCAACACACTGGTCTCACTGGAGGGGAACACCGAGGTTCCCGGCATCACCTCATCTGTGCCCCTTCTCCCCTCCTGATCGAGACAGGAGGGTCGATTCCCCTGCTTTGTCTGCAAGGGCTTCCGACCTTCCCGGCGCACCTCAGGATGAGGCCGGTCTCACTAGGAAATTCGAGACGTAGCCTGGTGGGTGGTGCCACATGCGGAAAGACCCCGATTTCCCGGTCCACTCTTAACAAGAACCCGATGCCAGGACACCTCTTCGAAAGCAAACCTGTGGATGAATGCACAACACGAAGGGGTACTGACATCCCCATGCATAGTACGGAAAAACACGCAGATTCCAAACACAGATCGACAAGTGTCCTGTCATCCCTTGAAGAACTAGAGAGGCATGCGGAGTTCCGTTCCTCCACACAAGAGAAGGCCTGACTCTCCTTTCCCAACTCTGCAGGGACCGTGCGATCGGAGTCAGAAATGTAGATGAAACCTGACGTTCCTGCATCAACTCGAAATGAGGCCCTCTTCCATTGCGCCATACCCAGTGGAGTCCCGAGAGGCCCCTAAAACTCCACAGTATCCCTGATTCTCAGAGGCACCCTCAGAAGCTCTCTGCGGTCACTGGCACAAGTCGAGTGAACCCAGGGTTTCCTGCTGCATTCTGAGAAAGACCTCGAGAGTCCTTCTTTACCGCGTCTTGAGGCCCGATACCCTACCATGACTGGAGAGCAATGACGCATTCCCCTCGCCACGCCCATTGAAACCTAACTTCCCTGGCGCCACACGAGAGGCTCCCTGCGCTCCCCGTCCTACCTCATGAAAACCCCACACTGGCACCGCCGCTCGAGAAAACTCACGAGACGCCCCCATCATCGTAAGATGAGGGCCTTCTTTTCCTACATGACCTAGAGAGCAATCCCGAGTCCACTCTCCAAACTCCACTGGAGGCCTGACTCCCTTTAGGCCACTCAGTAGCCTCCAAGAGATACACGTCGCTACTCTAGAGGAGAGCAGAGTCCGTTGCTTCCCCTCGAGCCGAGGCCTGACTACTTGGGTGAGTCTGGAATGGGATCCCGAGATCCGTGTTGCCCCTGTAGAGGAAAACTCGGTCCTGGACACAAGCCTAAATGAGGTCTTTTTGGTCCTGCATTGACTCAAGTGCAATCCCCAGCTCTCCCTCGCAACTCGAATGGATGATTGGACTTCCCTGGGCCAACACAAGAGGAAGCCTGTATTCCCCATTGTAATTCGAGAATCCCGCGGCAACTGGAGAAAAACAACGTGGCTCCTCCGTCATCGAAATATGAGGCCCCTGTCAGCTATAGCGTCTCCAGGGAAGTCCCATGTTCCGTCTTGAAGTGTGAAACGGTACTTGGCACCCTTGATGCGACCCCCAAATTTCCCTGACACCCCGGTCTCACTCGAGGAGAACATGGAGGTTCCCAGCACCGCTTCAGCTGAGCCTCTTCTCCCCTCCTGATGGCGACAGGAGGGTCGATTCCCCTGCTTTGTCTGGAAGGGGTTCCCAGACTTCCCGGCGAACCTCAGGATGAGGCCAGTCTCACGAGGGAAGTCGAGACGTAGCCTCGTGGGTTGTGCCACATGCCGAAAGACCCCGATTTCCTGGTCCACTATTGATAAGATCCCGATGCCCGGTCACCTCTTCGAAGGTAACCCTGTGGATGAAGGCACAACACGAAGGGGCACTGACACCCCTGTGCATCGTCCCCCAAAACCGCAGGTTCCACATACAACTCGACAGGTGGCCTGTCATCCCGTGAACAACTCGAGAGGCAAGCGGAGTTCCATTACTCCACACAAGACGAGGTCTGACTCTCCTGTCCCAACTCTGCAGGGACCCTGCTATCCGAGTCAGAAATGGAGAGGAACCCTGACGTTACTGCCTCAATCCGAGATTAGGTCCTCTTCAATTGCACCAGTCCCTGTGATGTCCCGAGAAGCCCCTCTCAACTCCACAGTATGCTTGACTTCTCAGAGGAACCCCGCTAAGCTCCCTGAGGTCATGGGCACAAGTCGAGGGAACCCAGGGTTTCCTGCCACACCCCGAGAAAGACCTCGAGAGTTCTTCTTCGAAGCGTCTTGAGGCTTGATTCCCCTACCATGACTCGAGAGCAATGAGGCGCTCCCCCACGCCACGTCCATGGAGACCTGACTTCCGTGGCACCACAGGAGTCTCCCTGAGCTCCCCGTCCTATCTCGTGAGAAACCCTAACCAGGCACTGCACCTTGAGAAAACCCACGAGACGCCCCCGTCATCGCGAGATGAGGGCCTTCTTTTCCTGCATGGCCTAGAGAGCAATCCCGAGTCCTCTCTCCAAACTCCACAGGAGGCTTAACTCCATTTAGGCCACTCTTGGGCTCCAAGGGATACCCGTCGCGACTCGAGAGGAGAGCGGAGTCCATTCATTCCCTTCGAGACGAGGCCTGACTCCCCGGGTGAGTCTGGAATGCAACCCCGAGATCCCTGTTGCCCCTGGAGAGAAAAACTCGGTCCTGGACACAAACCTAGATGAGCTCTATTTTGCCCTTCAGTGACTCGAGAGCAATCTCCAGCTCTCACTTGCAACTCGAATGGAAGATTGGACTTCCCTGGGCCAACACAAGAGGAAACCTGTATTCCCCATCGTAACTCAAGAATCCTGCCGCAACTCGAGAAAAAACACGTGGGTCCCCCGTCAGCGCTAGATGAGGCCCTTGCCCACTACAGCATCTCAAGAGAAGTCCCAGGTTCCGTCTTGAAGTGCGAAACGGTACTTGGCACCCTTGATGCAACCAGAAAAGTTACCCGACTTTCACTCAAGGAGAGCACCGAGGTTCCCGGCACTACTTCATCTGAGCCCTTTCTCTCCTCCTGATCCCGAAAGTAGGGTCGATTCCCCTGCTTTGTTTGGAAAGGGTTCCCGGACTTTCCTGCGCGCCTCAGGATGAGGCCGGTCTCACGAGAAAATTCGAGACGTAGCCTAGTGGGTGGTGCAACATGCTGAAAGACCCCAATTTCCCGGTCCGCACTTGAGGAGAACACGATGCCCGGACACCTCTTCGAAGGCAACCTTGTGGATGAAGGCACAACAGGAAGGAGCACTGACGCCCCCGTGCATCTCCGAAAAACCCGCAGGTTCCACACACATCACGAAAAGTGGTGTTATCCTTGAACAACTTGAGATGTAAGCGGAGTTCCATTCCTCCGCAGAACACGAGACCTGACACTCCTGAGCACTCAACAGGGACCCTGCGATCTGAGTCAGATCCGGCCTCCAGGAAGTCAGGAGCAGAACCCTGAGGTTCCTGCCTCAACTCGAGATGAGGCCCACTTCCATTGCACCAAACCCAGAGGAGGCCCGAGAGGCCTCTCCCAAATCCACAGTATCCCTGACTTCTCAGAGGCACCCGGAGAATCTCCCTGAGGTCACCGGCACAAGTCAAGGGAACCCAGGGTTTCCTGCCGCAACCCTAGAAAGACATCGAGAGTCCTTTTTCAACCCGTCATGAGGCCCGATTCCCCTACCCTGACTTGAGAGCAATGACGCGCTCCCCCTTGCCCCGCCCATGGAGACCTGACTTCCCTGTTGCCACACGAGAGGCTACCTGAACTCCCCGTCGTACCTCGTGAGAAACCCCACACTGGCGCCGCAGCTCGAGAAAACCCACGAGACGCCCCCGTCATCTCGAGATGTGGGCCTTCTTTTCCTGCATGGCCTGGAGAGCAATCCCGAGTCCTCTCTCCAAACTGAAGAGGAGGGTTGACTCCCTTTAGACCACTCAGTGGGCTCCAAGAGATACGCGTCGCAACTCGAGAGGATAGCCGAGTCCTTTGCTTCCCCTCGAGACGAGGCCTAACTCCCCGGGTGAGTCTGTAATGCAAACCCGAGATCCCTGTCGCCCTTGGAGAGGATCATTGGATCCTGAACACAAGGCTAGATGAGGTCGCTTTTGCCCTGCAGTAACTCGAGAGCACTCCCCAGCTTTCCCTCGCAACCCGAATGGAAGATTGGACCTCCCTGGGCCAACACAAGAGGAAGCCTGAATTCCCAGGAGTAATTCGAGAATTCCGCCTCAACTTGAGAAAAACCACGTGGTTCCCCCGTCATTGCAAGATGAGGCCCTTGCCCGCTCCAGCGTCTCAAGAGTAGTCCCACGTTCTGTCTTCAAGTGCGAAATGATATTTGGCACCCTTAATGCTACCCCAAAAGTTCCCCGACATACGGGTCGCACTAGAGGGGAACACCGAGGTTCCTGGCACCACATCATCTGAGCCCCTTCTCCCCTCCTGATCGTGAAAGGAGGGTCAATTCCCCTGCTTTGTCTGCAAGGGGTTCCCGACCTTCTCCACGCACCTCAGATGAGGCTGTCTCACGAGGAAATTCGAGACGTAGCCTCGATGGTGGTGCCACATGCCGAAAGACCGCGATTTCCCGATCCGCTCTTGATAAGAACGCGATGCCCAGACACCTATTCGAAGATAGTGTGGATGAAGGCACAACACGAAGGGGCACTGACACCCCCGTGCATCGTCCGGAAAAGACCGCAGGTTACTCATACAGCTCAACAAGTGCCTGTCACCCAGTGAACAACTCGAGAGGCAAGCGGAGGTCCATTCCTGCACACAAGACAAGGCCTGACTCACCTCTCCCAACTATGCAGGGGGCTGCGATCGGAATCAGAAATGGAGAGGAACCCTGAGGTTCCTGCCTCCCCTCGAGATGAGGCCCCCTTCCATTTCACCAAACCCAGTGGAGTCCCGAGAGGTCTTTCCCAACTCCACAGTATCCCTGACTTCTCAGAGGCACCCGGAGAATCTCCCTGAGGTCACCGGCACAAGTCGAGGGAACCCAGGTATTCTTGCCAAGACCCGAGAGAGATCTTGAGAGTCCTTCAACGCGTCTAGAGGCCTGATTCCCCTACCATGACTCGAGAGCAATGACGCGCTCCCCCTCGCCACACGCATTGAGACCTAACTTCCCTGGCGCCACACAAGAGGCTCACTGAGCTCCCCGTCGTACCTCCTGAGAAACCAACACAGGCGCTGCAGCTCGGTAAAACCACCGAGACCCCCCCCCCCGACATCGTGAGATGAGGGCCTTCTTTTCCTGCATGTCCTGGAGTGCAATCCCGAGTCCTCTCTCCAAACTCCAGAGGAGGCTTGACTCCCTTTAGTCCACTCAGTGGGCTCCAAGAAATACCCGTCGCGACTCGAGAAGAGAGAGAAGTCCTTTGTTTCCCCTCGAGAGGACGCCTGACTCCTGGGTGAGTCTAGAATGCAACCCCAAGATCCCAGTCATCCCTTGAGAGGAACATTAGGTCCTAGACACAAGCCTGGATGAGGTTTCTTTTGCCCTGCAGTGACTCGAGCGCAACCCCCAGCTCTCCCTCGCAACTCGAATGGAAGATTGGGCTTCCCTGGGCCAACACAAGAGGAAGCCAGAAATCCCCTTCGTAACTCGAGAATCCCGCCGCAACTCGAGAAAAACCACGTGTTTCCAACGTCATCCCAAGATGAGGCCCTTGCTGCTATGGCGTCTCAAGAAAAGAACCACGTTCCGTCTTGAAGTGCGAAACGGTACTTTGTACCCTTGATGCGACACCAAATGTTCCGGGACACGCCGGTCTCACTCGACAGGAACACCGAGGTTCCCGCACCACTTCATCTGAGCACCTTCTCCCCTCCTGTTCGAGACAGGAGGGTCTATTCCCCTGCTTTGTTTGGAAGGGGTTCCCCACATTCCCGGCGCACCTCAGGATGAGGCCGGTCTCACGAGTAAATTTGAGACATAGCGTCGTGGGTGGTGTCACAGGCCGAAATACCCCGATTTCCCGGCCCACTCTTGAGAAGAACCCGATGCCCGGACACCTATTCGAAGGCAACCCTGTGGACGAAGGCACAAAACGAAGGGTCACTGACACTCCCGTGCATCATTCGGTAAAAGCCGCAGGATCCACACACAGCTCGATAAGAGGCCTGTCATCCCATGAACAACTCGAGAGGCAAGCAGAGTTCCATTCCTACACTCAAGAGGAGGCCTGACTCTCCGGTCCCAACTCTGAAGGGACCCTGCGATCGGAGTCCGAAATGGAGAGGAACCCTGAGGTTCCTGACTCCACTCGAGATGAGGCCCTCTTCCATTACACCAAAAACAGTGGAGGCCCGAGAGGCCCCTCCCAAATCCACAGTATCGCGACTTCTCAGAGGCACCCTTAGAAGCTCCCTGAGGTCACTGGCACAAGTCGAGGGAACACAGGGTTTCCTGATGCAACCCGAGAAAGACCTCGAAAATCCTCCTTCAACGCATCTTGAATCCCGATTCCCCTACCATGACTCGAGAGCAATGACGCGTTCCCCCTCGCCACTCGCATGGAGACTTGACTTCCCTGGCGCCACACGAGAGGCTCCCTGAGCTCCCCGTCATACCTCGTGAGAAATCCCACACTGGCTCCCCAGCTCCAGAAAACCCACGAGACGCCTCCGTCATCGCGAGATGAAGGCATTCTTTTCCTGCATGGCCTGGAGAGCAATCTCGAGGCCTCTCTTCAAACTCCACAGGAGGCCTGACTCCCTTTAGGCCACTCTGTGGGCTAAAAGAGATACCCGTTGAACTCGAGAGGAGAGCAGAGTCCTTGGCTTCCCCTCGAGACGAGGCCTGACTCCCCGGGGGAGCCTGGAATGCAACCCCGAGATCCCTGCCTTCCCTGGAGAGGAATATTAGGTCCCGGACACACGCCTAGGTGAGGTCTCTTCGGCCCTGCAGTGACTCGAGTGCAACCCCCAGCTTTCCCTCGCAACCCGAGGGGAAGATTGGGCTTCCCAGGGCCAACCCAAGGGGAAGGCTGAGATCCCCGTCGTAACTCGAGAATGCCGCCGCAACTCGAGAAAAACCACGTGGTTCCCACCTCTTGGCAAGATGAGGCCCTTGCCCGCCACGGCGTCTCAAGGGAAGTCCCCTGTTCCGCCCTGAAGGGCGAAACGGTCCCTGACAGCCTTCCTGCGACCCCCAAGAGTCCCCCGAAACGCCGGGTTCCCCCGAGGGGAACACCGAGGGTCCCGGCACCGCTTCCTCTGAGCCCCTTCTCCCCTCCTGATCGCGACAGGAGAGGCGATTCACCTGCGTGGTCTGGAAAGGGTTCCCGGGGTTCCCGGCGCACCTCAGGATGAGGCCGGTCTCACGAGGAAATTCGAGACGAGGCACGTGGGTGGTGCCACATGCCGAACGCCCCCGATTCCCCGGTCCGCTCTTGAGAAGGACCCGAGGCCCGGACCCCTCTTCGAAGGCAACCCTGTGGGTGAAGGCACAACACGAAGGGGCACTGCCACCCCCGTGCATCGTCCGCAAAGACCCGCGGGTTCCACACACAGCTCGACGAGGGGCCTGAGACCCCCTGAGCAACTCGAGAGGCCAGCGGGGTTCCCTTCCTCAGACAAGACGAGGCCTGCCTCTCCTGTCCCAACTCTGCAGGGACCCTGCGGTCAGAGTCCGAAACGGAGAGGAAGCCTGAGGTTCCTGCCTCCCCTCGAGGTGAGGTCCTCTTCCGTTGCGCCAGATCCAGCGGAGTCCCGAGGGGCAACGCCACCTCCACAGGATCCCTCGCTTCTCAGAGGCACGCTGGGAAGTTCCCTAAGGTCCCTGGCAGAAGGCGAGGGAAACGAGGGTTTCCCGCCGCCCCCCGAGAAAAACCTCGAGAGTCCTTCTTCAACGCGTCTCGAGGCCCTAGTCCCCTCCCGTGACTCGAGAGCCAGGACGCGCTCCCCCTCGCCACGCTCATGGAGACCTGACTTCCGTGGCGCCACACGAGACGCTCCCTGAGCTCCCCGTCATACCTCGTGTGAAACCCCACACTGGCGCCGCAGCTCGAGAAAACCAACAAGATCCCTCCGTCATCGCGAGATGAGGGCCATCTTTTCCTGCATGGCCTGGAGAGCAGTCCCAAGTCCTCTCTCCAAACTTCACAGGAGGCTTGACTCCCTTTAGGCCACAAAGTGGGCTCCAAGAGGTGCCCGTCGCGACTCGAAAGGAGAGCGGAGTCCTTTGCTTCCCTTCGACATGAGGCCTGACTCCCTGGGTGAGTCTGGAATGCAAACCTGAGATCCCTGTGGCCCTTGGAGAGGAACATTAGGTCCTGGACACAAGCCTAGATGAGGTCTCCTTTGCCCTGACGTGACTCGAGCGCAACCCCCAGCTCTCCCTCGCAACTCGAATGGATGATTGGACTTCCCTGGCCCAACACAAGAGGAAGCCTGAAATCCCCGTCGTAACTCGAGAATCCCGCCGCATCTCGAGAAAAACCACGTGGCTCCCCCGTCATCGCAAGATGAGGCCCTTGGCCGCTACAGCGTATCAAGAGAAGTCCCACGTTCCATCCTGAAGTACAAAACGGTACTTGGCACCCTTGATGCGACCCCCAAAGTTCCCTGACATACCGGTCTCACTCGAGGGAAACACCAAAGTTCACGGCAGCACTTCCTGTGAGCCCCTTCACCCCTCCTGATCGCGACAGAAGGGTCGATTCCCATGTTTTGTCTGCAAGGGCTTCCCGACGTTCCCCGCGAACCTCCGGATGAGGCCGGTCTCATGAGGAAATTCGAAAAGTAGCCTCATGGTTGGTGCCATATGCTGAAAGATCCCGAATTCCCGGTCCACTCTAGATAAGAACCTGACGCCCGGACATCTCTTCGAAGGCAACCCTGTGGATGAAGGCACAACACGAAGGGACACTGACATCCCCATGCATCGTCTGGAAAAACCCGCAGATTCCACTCACAGCTCCAAATGTGGACTGTCACCCCGTGAACAACTCGAGAGGCAAGTGAAGTTGCATTCCTTCACACATGACGAGGCCTTACTCTCCTGTCCCAACTCTTCAGGGACCCTGCAATTGGAGTCAGAAATGGAGAGGAACCCTGAGGTTCCTGCCTCAACTAGAGAAGAGGCCCTCTTCCATTGAACCAAACTCAGTGGTGTCCCGAGAGGCCCCTCCCAACACCACAGTATCCCTGAATTCTCAGAGGCTCCCTGAGAAGCTACCTGAGGTCACTGGCACAAGTCGAGGGAACCCAGAGTTTCCTGAAGTAACCTGAGAAAGACTTGGAGAGTCCTTTTTCAACGTCTCTTGATGCCCGATTCCCCTACCATGACTCCAGAGCAAGGACGCGCTCCCCTCGCCACAAGCAGGAAAACTGACTTCCCTAGTACCACACAAGAGGCTCCCTGAGTACTCCATCATACCTCGTGAGAAAACCCACACTGGCGCCGCAGTTCGAGAAAAACCACAAGATGCCCCCGTCAAGGAGAGATTGGGGCCTTCTTTTCCTGCCTGACCTGGAGAGCAATTCCTGGTCCTCTCTCCAAACTTCACAGGAGTATTGACTCCCTTTAGGCCACTCAGTTGGGTCCAAGAAATACCCGGTGCGACTCGAGAGGAGAGCGGAGTCCTTTGCTTCCCTGGAGACGAGGCCTGACTCCCCGGGTGAGTTTGGAATGCAACCCCGAGATCCATGTCACCCCTGGAGTGGAACATTATGTCCTAGACACAAGCCTAGATGAGGTCTATTTTGCCCTACAGTGACTCGAGAGCAACCTCCATCTCTCCCTCACAATTTGAATGGAAGATTGGTCTTCCCACGGTCAACACAAGAGGAAGTCTGAATTTCCCATCGTAATTCGAGAATTCAGCCTCAAGTCTTAAAAACCATGTGGTTCCCCCTTCATCGCAATATGAGGCCCTTGCCAGCTAGAGTCTCAAGAGAAGTCCCACGTTCCATCTTAAAGTTCGAAATGCTACTTGGCACCCTTGATGCGACCCCAAAGTTCCCCAACATACCGGTCTCACTCCAGGGGAACACCGAAGTTCCCGGTGTCTCCAGGGAAGTCCCATGTTCCGCCCTGAAGGGCGAAACGGTACTTGACACCCTTGATGCGACCGCAAAAGTTCCCCGACACGCTGGGTTCCCTCGAGGGGAACACCGAGGGTCCCGGCACCACTTCATCTGAGCCCCTTCTCCCCTCCTGATCGCGACAGGAGAGTCGATTCCCCTGCTTTGTCTGGAAGGGGTTCCCGGCCTTCCTGGCGCACCTCAGGATGAGGCCGGTCTCTGGAGGAAATTCGAGACTAGCCACGTGTGAGGTGCCACGTGCCGAACGACTCCGATTTTCCGGTCCGCTCTTGATAAGAACCCGATGCCCGGACACGTCTTCGAAGGCAACCCTGTGGGTGAAGGCACAACACGAAGGGGCACTGACACCCCCGTGCATCATCCGGAAAAACCCGCAGGGTCTACACACAGCTCGACAAGGGGCCTGAGACTCCCGGAACAACTCGAGAGGCAACCAGAATTCCATTCCTCAGACAAGACGAGGCATGACTCTCCTGTCCCAACCCTGCAGGGACGGTGCAGTCGGAGTCCGAAACCGAGAGGAGGCCTGAGGTTCCTGCCTCCCCTCGAGATGAGGCCCTCTTCCATTGCGCCGAACCCAGCAGAGTCCCGAGAGGCCCTGCCAACTACACAGCATCCCTCACCTCTCAGAGGCACCGTGGGAAGTTCACTAAGGTCCCCTGCAGAAGTCGAGGGAAACGAGGGTTTCCCGCCGCAACCCGAGAAAGACCTCGAGAGTCCTTCTTCAACGCCTCTTGAGGACCTAGCCGCTTCCCATGACTCGAGAGTGATGACCAGCTCCCCCTCGCCATGCGCATGGAGACCTGACTTCCCTGGCGCCGCACGAGAGGCTCCCTGAGGTCCTCGTCATGCCTCGTGAGAAAACTCCCATGGGCGCAGCAGCCTGAGGAAACCCATGAGACGCCCCCGTCATCGCGAGATGAGGGCCTTCTTTTCCTGCCTGGCCTGGAGAGCAATCCCGAGTCCTCTCTCCAAACTGAAGAGGAGGCTCGACACCCTTGAGTCCACTCAGTGGGCTCCAAGAGATCCGTGTCGTGACTTGAGAGGAAAGCGGAGTCCTTTGCTTCCCCTCCAGGTGAGTCCTGACCCCCCGGGGGAGTCTGGAATGGAAACCCGTGATCCCTGTCTTCCCTTGAGAGGAATATTAGGTCCTGGACACACGCTTCGATGAAGTCTCTTTGGCCCTGTAGTGACTCGAGCAGAACCCCCCCTTTCCATCGCAACTCGAATTGAAGATTGGGCTTCCCAGGGCCAACCCAAGAGGAAGCCTGAAATTCCTGTCGTTTTCGAGAATCCCAATGCAACTCGAGAAAAACGACGTGGTTCCAACGTCTTCACAGGATGAGGCCCTTGCCCGCTACAGCGTCTCCAGGGAAGTCCCATGTTCCATCCTGAAGTGGGAAACGGTACTTGGCTCCCTTGATGCGACCCCTAAAGTTCCCTGAAACGCCGGGTTCCCTCGAGTGGAACACCGAGGGTCCCGGCACCACTTCATCTGAGCCCCATCTCCCCTCCTGATCGCGACAGGAGAATCGATTCCCCTACTTTGTGTGGAAGGGGTTCCCGGCCTTCCCGGCGCACCTCAGGATGATGCTGGTCTCACGAGGAAATTCGAGATGAGCCACGTGGGTGGTGCCACATGCCGAATGACCCCGATTTCCCGGTCCGCTCTTGAAATGAACCCGATGCCCGGACACCTCTTTGAAGGAAACCCTGTGGGGGAAGGCACAACACGAAGGGGCACTGACACCCCCATGCATCGTCCGGAAAAACCCGCAGGTTCCACACTCAGCTCAACAAGTGGCCTGTCACTCCGTGAACAACTCGAAAGGCAAGGGGAAATCCATTCCTCCACAGAAGACGAGGCGTGACTCTCTTGTCCATACTCTGCAGGTACCCTGCGACCCGAGTCACATATGGAGAGGACCCCTGAGGTTCCTGCCTCCATTCGAGATGAGGCCCTCTTCGATTGCACCAAACCCAGTTGAGTAACGAAAGGCCCCTCCCAAATCCACAGTGTCCCTGACTTCTCAGAGGCACCCTTAGAAGTTGCCTGAGGTCACCGACACAAATCAAGGGAACCCAGGGTTCCCTGCCGCAACCCGAGAAAGACCTCAAGAGTCCTTCTTCAATGCATCTTGAGGCCCGATTCGCCTACTATGACTCGAGCGCAATCACGCACTCCCCTTCACCACACGCACGGAGACCTGACGTCCCTAGCACCACACGAGAGGCTCTCTGAGCTCCCCGTTGTACCTCGTGAGAAATCTGATACTGGCGCCGCAGCTGGAGAAAACCCACGAGATGCCCCCGTCATCGCGAGATGAGGGCCTTTTTTCCTGCATGGCCAGGAAAACAATCCCGAGTCATCTCCAAACTCCATAGGAGGCTTCACTCCCTTTACGCCACGCAGTGGGCTCCAAGAGATACCCGTCGCGACTCGACAGGAGAGCGGAGTCCTTTTTTTCCCCTCAAGACGAGGCCTGACTCTCCGGGTGAGTCGAGAATGCAACCCCGAGATCCCTGTCGGCCCAGTAGTGGAACACTAGGTCCTGGACACAAGCGTAGATGAGGTCTATTTTGCCCTGCAGTGACTGGAGAGCAATCCCCAGTTCTAACTTGCAACTCGAATGGAATACTGGATTTTCCTGGTGCCATACAAGAGGCTCCCTGAGATCCCCGTGGTACTTCATGAGACACCCCACACTGGCGCCGCAGCTCGAGAAAACCCACGAGACGCCACCGTCATCTCGAGATGAGGGCCTTCATTTCCTGCATGGCCTGGATTGCAATCCCGTGTCCTCCCTCCAAACACCAGAGGAGGTTTGACTCCCTTTAAGCCACTCAGTGGGCTCCAAGACATACCCGTCCGACTCGAGAGGAGAGCAGAGTCCTTTGCTTCCCCTCGAGACGAGGCCTGACTCCAGGGTGAGTCTGGAATGCAACCCCGAGATTCCTGTCGCCCCTTGACATGAACATTAGGTCCTGCACACAAGCCTTGCTGGGGTCTCTTTTGCCTTCAGTGACTAGAGCGCACCTCCAGCTCTTCCTCGAATCTCGAATGGAAGATAAGACTTTTGTGGGCCAACACAAGAGGAAGCATGAATTCCCTGTGGTAACTCAAATATCCCACCGCAACTAGAGAAAAACCAAGTGGTTCCCCAGTCATTCCAAGATGAGGCCCTTGCCCGCTGGAGCACCCCAAGAGAAGTCCCACGTTCCAATTTGAAGAGCGAAACGGTACTTGGAACGCGTTATGCGACCCCAAAAGTTACCCGACATACCTGTCTCACTTGAGGGAAACACCGAGGTTCCCAGCAGCATTTCATCTGAGCCACTTCTCCACTCCTGATCGCCACAGGAGGGTCGATTCCTCTGCTTTGTCTGGAAGGGTTTCATGACCTTCGCGGCACACCTCAGGATGAGGCCGGTTTCATGAGGAAATTCGAGACTAGCCACGTGGGTGGTGCCAAATGCTGAACGACCCCGATTTCCCAGGCTGCTCTTCATAAGAACACGATGCCCGGACACCTCTTCGAAGGCAACCCTGTGGATGAAGACACAAAAGGAAGGGTCACTGACACCCCCATGCATCGTCTGGAAAAAACTGCAGATTCCACACACAGTTTGACAAGGGGCCTGAAACCCCATGAACAAATCGAGAGGCAAGCGGAGTTCCGTTCCTCAGAAAAGACATAGCCTGACTCTCCTGTCCCAACTCTGCAGGGACACTACGATCAGAGTCAGAATTGGAGAGGAAGCCTGAGGTTCCTGCCTCCACTCGAGATGAGGCCCTCTTCCATTGCGACAAACCCAGTGGAGTCCCGAGAGGCCCCGCCAAATCCACAGCGTCCCTCACCTCTCAGAGGCACCCTGGGAAGTTTCCTCAGGTCCCCGGCAGAAGTCGGGGGAAACGAGGGTTTCCCGCTGCAACCCGAGAAAGACATCGAGAGTCCTTCTTCAACGCGTCTCGAGGCCCTAGTCCCCTCCCATGACTCGAGAACAATGACGCGCTCCTTCTCGCCACGTGCATGGAGACAAGACTTCCCTGGCGCCGCACGAGAGGCTCCCTGAGATCCTCGTCGTGCCTCGGGAGAAAACCCCCACGGGTGCCGCAGCTCGAGGAAACCCCTGAGATGCCCCCGTCCTCGCGAGATGAGGGCCTTCTTTTCCTGCCTGGCCTGGAGAGTAATCACGAGTCCTCTCTCAAAAGTGAAGAGGAGGCTGGACTCCCTTGAGGCCGCTCAGGGGGCTCCAAGAGACCCGCGTCGCGACTCGAGAGGAGAGCGGAGTCCTTGGCTTCCCCTCGAGACGAGGCCTGACTCCCCGGGGGAGCCTGCAATGCAACCCCGAGATCCCTGCCTTCCCTGGAGAGGAATATTAGGTCCCGGACACACGCCTAGGTGAGGTCTCTTCGGCCCTGCAGTGACTTGAGCGCAACCCCCAGCTTTCCCTCGCAACCCGAGGGGAAGATTGGGCTTCCCAGGGCCAACCCAAGGGGAAGGCTGAGATCCCCGTCGTAACTCGAGAATCCCGCCGCACCTCGAGAAAAACCACGTGGTTCCCACCTCTTGGCAAGATGAGGCCCTTGCCCGCGACGGCGTCTCAAGGGAAGTCCCCTGTTCCGCCCTGAAGGGCGAAACGGTCCCTGACAGCCTTCCTGCGACCCCCAAGAGTCCCCCGATACACCGGGTTCCCCCGAGGGGAACACCGAGGGTCCCGGCACCGCTTCCTCTGAGCCCCTTCTCCCCTCCCGATCGCGACAGGAGAGGCGATTCCCCTGCGTGGTCTGGAAGGGGTTCCCGGCCTTCCCGGCGCACCTCAGGATGAGGCCGGTCTCACGAGGAAATTCGAGACGAGCCACGTGGGTGGGGCCACATGCCGCACGCCCCTGATTCCCCGGTCCGCTCTTGAGAAGGACCTGAGGCCCGGACCCCTCTTGGAAGGCAACCCTGTGGGGGAAGGCACAACACGAAGGGGCACTGCCACCCCCGTGCATCGTCCGCAAAGACCCGCGGGTTTCACACACAGCTCGACGAGGGGCCTGAGACCCCCTGAGCAACTCGAGAGGCCAGCGGGGTTCCCTTCCTCAGACAAGACGAGGCCTGACTCTCCTGTCCCAACTCTGCAGGGACCCTGCGGTCGGAGTCCGAAACGGAGAGGAAGCCTGAGGTTCCTGCCTCCCCTCGAGGTGAGGCCCTTTTCCGTTGCGCCAGACCCAGCGGAGTCCCGAGGGGCCCCGCCACGTCCACAGGATCCCTCACCTCTCAGAGGCACCCTGGGAAGTTCCCTAAGGTCCCCGGCAGAAGGCGAGGGAAACGAGGGTTTCCCGCCGCCCCCGAGAAAGACCTCGAGAGTCCTTCTTCAACGCGTCTTGAGTCCCTAGTCCCCTCCCGTGACTCGAGAACCATGACGCGCTCCCCCTTTCCACGAGCATGGAGACCTGACTTCCCTGGCGCCACACGAGACGCTCCCTGAGCTCCCCGTCGTACCTCGTGTGAAACCCCACACTGGCGCCGCAGCTCGAGAAAACCCCCAAGATCCCTCCGTCATCGCGAGATGAGGGCCATCTTTTCCTGCATGGCCTGGAGAGCAGTCCCAAGTCCTCTCTCCAAACTTCACAGGAGGCCTGACTCCCTTTAGGCCACAAAGTGGGCTCCAAGAGGTGCCCGTCGCGACTCGAAAGGAGAGCGGAGTCCTTTGCTTACCTTCGACATGAGGCCTGACTCCCTGGGTGAGTCTGGAATGCAAACCTGAGATCCCTGTGGTCCTTGGAGAGGAACATTAGGTCCTGGACACAAGCCTAGATGAGGTCTCCTTTGCCCTGACGTGACTCGAGCGCAACCCCCAGCTCTCCCTCGCAACTCGAATGGATGATTGGACTTCCCTGGCCCAACACAAGAGGAAGCCTGAAATCCCCGTCGTAACTCGAGAATCCCGCCGCATCTCGAGAAAAACCACGTGGCTCCCCCGTCATCGCAAGATGAGGCCCTTGGCCGCTACAGCGTATCAAGAGAAGTCCCACGTTCCATCCTGAAGTACAAAACGGTACTTGGCACCCTTGATGCGACCCCCAAAGTTCCCTGACATACCGGTCTCACTCGAGGGAAACACCAAAGTTCACGGCAGCACTTCCTGTGAGCCCCTTCACCCCTCCTGATCGCGACAGAAGGGTCGATTCCCATGTTTTGTCTGCAAGGGCTTCCCGACGTTCCCCGCGAACCTCCGGATGAGGCCGGTCTCATGAGGAAATTCGAAAAGTAGCCTCATGGTTGGTGCCATATGCTGAAAGATCCCGAATTCCCGGTCCACTCTAGATAAGAACCTGACGCCCGCACATCTCTTCGAAGGCAACCCTGTGGATGAAGGCACAACACGAAGGGACACTGACATCCCCATGCATCGTCTGGAAAAACCCGCAGATTCCACTCACAGCTCCAAATGTGGACTGTCACCCCGTGAACAACTCGAGAGGCAAGTGAAGTTGCATTCCTTCACACATGACGAGGCCTTACTCTCCTGTCCCAACTCTTCAGGGACCCTGCAATTGGAGTCAGAAATGGAGAGGAACCCTGAGGTTCCTGCCTCAACTAGAGAAGAGGCCCTCTTCCATTGAACCAAACTCAGTGGTGTCCCGAGAGGCCCCTCCCAACACCACAGTATCCCTGAATTCTCAGAGGCTCCCTGAGAAGCTACCTGAGGTCACTGGCACAAGTCGAGGGAACCCAGAGTTTCCTGAAGTAACCTGAGAAAGACTTGGAGAGTCCTTTTTCAACGTCTCTTGATGCCCGATTCCCCTACCATGACTCCAGAGCAAGGACGCGCTCCCCTCGCCACAAGCAGGAAAACTGACTTCCCTAGTACCACACAAGAGGCTCCCTGAGTACTCCATCGTACCTCGTGAGAAAACCCACACTGGCGCCGCAGTTCGAGAAAAACCACAAGATGCCCCCGTCAAGGAGAGATTGGGGCCTTCTTTTCCTGCCTGACCTGGAGAGCAATTCCTGGTCCTCTCTCCAAACTTCACAGGAGTATTGACTCCCTTTAGGCCACTCAGTTGGGTCCAAGAAATACCCGGTGCGACTCGAGAGGAGAGCGGAGTCCTTTGCTTCCCTGGAGACGAGGCCTGACTCCCCGGGTGAGTTTGGAATGCAACCCCGAGATCCATGTCACCCCTGGAGTGGAACATTATGTCCTAGACACAAGCCTAGATGAGGTCTATTTTGCCCTACAGTGACTCGAGAGCAACCTCCATCTCTCCCTCACAATTTGAATGGAAGATTGGTCTTCCCACGGTCAACACAAGAGGAAGTCTGAATTTCCCATCGTAATTCGAGAATTCAGCCTCAAGTCTTAAAAACCATGTGGTTCCCCCTTCATCGCAATATGAGGCCCTTGCCAGCTAGAGTCTCAAGAGAAGTCCCACGTTCCATCTTAAAGTTCGAAATGCTACTTGGCACCCTTGATGCGACCCCAAAGTTCCCCAACATACCGGTCTCACTCCAGGGGAACACCGAAGTTCCCGGTGTCTCCAGGGAAGTCCCATGTTCCGCCCTGAAGGGCGAAACGGTACTTGACACCCTTGATGCGACCGCAAAAGTTCCCCGACACGCTGGGTTCCCTCGAGGGGAACACCGAGGGTCCCGGCACCACTTCATCTGAGCCCCTTCTCCCCTCCTGATCGCGACAGGAGAGTCGATTCCCCTGCTTTGTCTGGAAGGGGTTCCCGGCCTTCCTGGCGCACCTCAGGATGAGGCCGGTCTCAGGAG
This sequence comes from Bubalus kerabau, assembly GCF_029407905.1. NCBI lineage: Eukaryota > Metazoa > Chordata > Mammalia > Artiodactyla > Bovidae > Bubalus > Bubalus kerabau. The sequence continues at coordinate 166,602 of NW_026577887.1, read as the reverse complement.
GAAATTCGAGACTAGCCACGTGTGAGGTGCCACGTGCCGAACCACTCCGATTTTCCGGTCCGCTCTTGATAAGAACCCGATGCCCGGACACGTCTTCGAAGGCAACCCTGTGGGTGAAGGCACAACACGAAGGGGCACTGACACCCCCGTGCATCATTCGGAAAAACCCGCAGGGTCTACACACAGCTCGACAAGGGGCCTGAGACTCCCGGAACAACTCGAGAGGCAACCAGAATTCCATTCCTCAGACAAGACGAGGCATGACTCTCCTGTCCCAACCCTGCAGGGACCGTGCAGTCGGAGTCCGAAACCGAGAGGAAGCCTGAGGTTCATGCCTCCCCTCGAGATGAGGCCCTCTTCCATTGCGCCGAACCCAGCAGAGTCCCGAGAGGCCCTGCCAAATACACAGCATCCCTCACCTCTCAGAGGCACCGTGGGAAGTTCACTAAGGTCCCCTGCAGAAGTCGAGGGAAACGAGGGTTTCCCGCCACAACCCGAGAAAGACCTCGAGAGTCCTTCTTCAACGCCTCTTGAGGACCTAGCCGTTTCCCATGACTCGAGAGTGATGACCAGCTCCCCCTCGCCATGCGCATGGGGACCTGACTTCCCTGGCGCCATACGAGAGGCTCCCTGAGGTCCTCGTCGTGCCTCGTGAGAAAACCTCCATGAGCGCAGCAGCCTGAGGAAACCCATGAGACTCCCCCGTCATCGCGAGATGAGGGCCTTCTTTTCCTGCCTGGCCTGGAGAGCAAACCCGGGTCCTCTCTCCAAACTGAAGAGGAGGCTCGACACCCTTGAGTCCACTCAGTGGGCTCCAAGAGAACCGTGTCGCGACTTGAGAGGAAAGCGGAGTCCTTTGCTTCCCCTCCAGGCGAGTCCTGACCCCCCGGGGGAGTCTGGAATGGAAACCCGTGATCCCTGTCTTCCCTTGGGAGGAATATTAGGTCCTGGACACACGCCTCGATGAGGTCTCTTTGGCCCTGTAGTGACTCGAGCAGAACCCCCAGCTTTCCATCGCAACTCGAATTGAAGTTTGGGCTTCCCAGGGCCAACCCAAGAGGAAGCCTGAAATTCCTGTCGTTTTCGAGAATCCCGATGCAACTCGAGAAAAACGACGTGGTTCCAACGTCTTCACAGGATGAGGCCCTTGCCATCTATAGCGTCTCCAGGGAAGTCCCATGTTCCGTCCTGAAGTGGGAAACGGTACTTGGCTCCCTTGATGCGACCCCTAAAGTTCCCTGAAACGCCGGGTTCCCTCGAGTGGAACACCGAGGGTCCCGGCACCACTTCATCTGAGCCCCATCTCCCCTCCTGATCGCGACAGGAGAATCGATTCCCCTACTTTGTGTGGAAGGTGTTCCCGGCCTTCCCGGCGCACCTCAGGATGATGCTGGTCTCACGAGGAAATTCGAGATGAGCCACGTGGGTGGTGCCACATGCCGAATGACCCCGATTTCCCGGTCCGCTCTTGAAATGAACCCGATGCCCGGACACCTCTTTGAAGGAAACCCTGTGGGGGAAGGCACAAAACGAAGGGGCACTGACACCCCCATGCATCTTCTGGAAACACCCGCAGGTTCCACTAACAGCTTGTCAAGGGCCCTGAGACCCCCTGAACGACTCGAGAGGCAAGCAGAGTTCCGTTACTCAGACAAGACGAGGCCTGACTCTCCTGTCCCAACTCTGCAGGGACCCTGCGGTCGGAGTCAGAAATGGAGAGGAAGCCTGAGGTTCCTGCCTCCAATCGAGATGAGGCCCTCTTTCATTTCGTCAAACCTAGTGGAGTCCCGAGAGGCCCCTCTAACTCCTCAGTATCCCTCACCTCTCAGAGGCACCTGGGAAGTTCCCTAAGGTCCCCTTAGAGGTCGATGGAAACGAGTGTTTCCCGCCCCAACCCAAGAAAGACCTTGAGAGTCCTTCTTAAATGCCTCTTGAGGCCCTAGTCCCTCCCATGACTCGAGAGCAATGACGCGATCTGCCTGGCCACACGCATGGAGTCAGGCTTCTCTGGCGCCGCACGAGAGGCTCCCTGAACTCCCCATCATATCTCGTGAGAAACCCCACACTGGCGCCGCAGCTCGAGAAAACCCATGAGACGCCCCCGTCATCACGAGAGGAGGGCCATCTTTAACTGCATGGTATGCAGATCAAGCGTGAACCTTCTGTCCAAGCTACACAGGACGCTTGACTCCCTTTAGGCCACTCATTGGGCTCCAAGAGTTACGCGTCGCGACTCGAGAGGATAGTGGAGTCCTTTGCTTCCACTCGAGACGAGGCGTGACCCACCGGGTGAGACTGGAATGCGACCCCGATATCCCTGTCGCCCCTGGAGAGGGACATTACGTCCTGGACCCAAGCCTAGATGAGGACTTTTTGCCCTGAAGTGACTCGAGAGCAACCCCCAGCTCTCTCTGACAAGTTGAATGGAAGATTGGACTTCCTGGGCCAACACAAGAGGAAGCCTGAATTCCCCATTGTAACTCGAGAATCCCGCCTCAACTCGAGAAAAACCACGTATTTCCCTCGTCATCGCAATATGAGGCCCTTGCCGGCTACAGCATCTCCAGAGAATTCCCACGTTCCGTCTTGAAGTGCGAAACTCTACTTGGCACCCTTGATGCGACCTCAAAAGTGCCGTGACATACTGGTCTCACTCGAGGGGACCACCGAGGTTCCCGGCACCACTTCATCTGAGCCCCTTCTCCCCTTCTGATTGCGACCGGTGGGTCGATTCCCCTGCTTTGTCTGCAAGGGGTTCCCGAGCTTCCTGGCGCACCTCAGGATGAGGCCGGTCTCCCGAGGAAATTCGAGACGTAGCCTCGTGGGTGGTACCACATGCTGAAAGACCCCAATTTTCCGGTACGCTCTTGAAAAGAACCCGATGCCCGGAAACCTCTTTGAAGGCAACCCTGTGGATGAAGGCACAACACGAAGGGGCACTGACACCCCCGTGCATCGTCCAGAAAAACCCGCAGGTTCCACACTCAGCTCAACAAGTGGCCTGTCACTCCGTGAACAACTCGAAAGGCAAGGGGAAATCCATTCCTCCACAGAAGACGAGGCGTGACTCTCTTGTCCATACTCTGCAGGTACCCTGCGACCCGAGTCAGATATGGAGAGGACCCCTGAGGTTCCTGCCTCCATTCGAGATGAGGCCCTCTTCGATTGCACCAAACCCAGTTGAGTAACGAAAGGCCCCTCCCAAATCCACAGTGTGCCTGACTTCTCAGAGGCACCCTTAGAAGTTGCCTGAGGTCACCGACACAAATCAAGGGAACCCAGGGTTCCCTGCCGCAACCCGAGAAAGACCTCAAGAGTCCTTCTTCAATGCGTCTTGAGGCCCGATTCGCCTACTATGACTCGAGAGCAATCACGCACTCCCCTTCACCACACGCACGGAGACCTGACGTCCCTAGCACCACACGAGAGGCTCTCTGAGCTCCCCGTTGTACCTCGTGAGAAATCTGATACTGGCGCCGCAGCTGGAGAAAACCCACGAGATGCCCCCGTCATCGCGAGATGAGGGCCTTTTTTCCTGCATGGCCAGGAAAACAATCCCGAGTCATCTCCAAACTCCATAGGAGGCTTCACTCCCTTTACGCCACGCAGTGGGCTCCAAGAGATACCCATCGCGACTCGACAGGAGAGCGGAGTCCTTTTTTTCCCCTCAAGACGAGGCCTGACTCCCCGGGTGAGTCGAGAATGCAACCCTGAGATCCCTGTTGGCCCAGTAGTGGAACACTAGGTCCTGGACACAAGCGTAGATGAGGTCTATTTTGCCCTGCAGTGACTGGAGAGCAAACCCCAGTTCTAACTTGCAACTCGAATGGAATACTGGATTTTCCTGGCGCCATACAAGAGGCTCCCTGAGATCCCCGTGGTACTTCATGAGACACCCCACACTGGCGCCGCAGCTCGAGAAAACCCACGAGACGCCACCGTCATCTCGAGATGAGGGCCTTCTTTTCCTGCATGGCCTGGAGTCCAATCCCGAGTCCTCTCTCCAAACTCCACAGGAGGCTTGACTCCCTTTAGTACACACAGTGGGCTCCAAGAGATACCCATCGCGACTCGAGACGAGAGCGGAATTCTTTGCTTACCCTCGAGGTGAGAACTGACTCCCCGGATGAGTCTGGAATGCAAACCCGAGATCCCTGTCGCCCCTGGAGAGCAACGTTAGATCCTGGACACAAGCCTAGATTAGGTCTCTTTTGCCCTGCAGTGACTCTAGCGCAATCCCCAGCTCCCCCTCGCAACCCGAAAGGAAGATTGGATTTCAAGGCCAACAAAAGGAAGCCTAAATTCCCGGTCATAACTCGAGAATCCCGCCGCAACTCGAGCAAAACCACGTGGTTCTCCCGTCATCGCAAGATGAGGTCCTTGCCCGCTACAGCGTTTCAAAAGATGTCCCAGGTTCCGTCTTGAAATGCGAAACGGTACTTGGCACCCTTGATGCGACCCCAAAAGTCCCCCAACACGCCGGTCTCACTCAAGGGGAACACCGAGGTTCCCGGCACCACTTCATTTAAGCCCCTTCTCCCCTCCTGATCGTGACCGGTGGGTCGATTCCCCTGCTTTGTCTGCAAGGGGGCCCGACCTTCCCTGCACAACTCAGGATGAGGCCAGTCTCATGGGGAAATTCGATACGTAGCTTTGTGGGTGGTGCCACTTGCTGAAAGACTCCAATTTCCCGGTCTGCTCTTGATAAGAATCCGATGCTCGGACACCTCTTGGAAGGCAGCCTTGAGTATGAAGGTACAACACGAAGGGGCACTAACACACCTGTGCATCATCTGGAAAAACGGGCAGGTTACACACACAGCTCGACAAGTGGCCTGTCACCTCGAGAACAACTCGAGAGGCAAGAGGAGTCCCATCCTCCAGAAAAGACGAGGCCTGACTCTCCTGTACCAACATGCAGGGACCTTGCGATCTGAGTCAGAAATGGAGAGGAACACTGAGGTTCCTGCTTCAACTCGAGATGAGTCCCTCTTACATTCCACCAAATGCAGAGGAGTCTCGAGAGGCCCCTCCAAACTGCACAGTATCCCTGACTTCTCAGAGGCACTCTGAGAAGCTCCCTGAGGTCGCAGGCACAAGTCAAGGGAACCCTGGGTTTTATGCAGTGACCCGAGAAAGACCTCGAGAGTCCTTCTTCAACCCGTCTTGAGGCCCGATTACCCTACCATGACTCGAGAGCAATGACGAGCTCCCCCTAGCCATCTCATGGGGACCTGACTTCCCTGGCGCCACACGAGAGGCTCCCTGAGCTCCCTCTCGTACCTCGTCAGAAACCCGGCACTAGCGCAGCAGTCCAGAAAACCCACGAGACGCCGCCATCATCGCGAGATGAGGGCCTTCTTTTCCTGCATGGCCTGGACAGGAATCCCGAGTCCTCTATCCAAACACCACAGGAGGCTTGACTCCCTTTAGGGCACACAGTGGGCTCCAAGAGATACCCATCGCGACTCAAAAGGACAGCGGAGTTCTTTGCTTCCCCTCGAGACGAGGCCTGATTCCCCGGGTGAGTCTGGTATGCAACCCCAAGATCCCTGTCGCCCCTAGGGACGAGCATTAAGTCCTGGACACAAGCCTAGATGAGGTCTATTTTGCCCTGCAGTGACTCGAGAGCAATCCCCAGCTCTCCCTTTAAACTCGAATGGAAGATAGGACTTCCCTGGCCCAACACATGAGGAAGACTGTATTCCCCGTCGAAACTCGAGAATCCCGCCACAACTCGAGAAACGCCACGTGGTTCCCCCGTCATCCCAAGATGAGGCCCTTGCCCCCTACAGCATCTCAAGAGAAGTCCCACGTTCCGTCTTGAAGTGCGAAACGGTATTGGCACCCTTGATGCGCCCTCAAAAGTTCCTCGACACACCAGTCTGACTCGAGGAGAACACCGAGGTTCCCGGCACCACTACATCTGGGCCCCTTCTCCCCTGCTGATCGCGACAGGAGGGTCGATTCCCCTGTTTTGTCTTGAAGGGGTTCCCACCTTTCCCGGTGCATCTCAGGATGAGGCCGGTCTCACGAGGATATTCGAGACATAGCCACTTGGATGGTGACACATGCCGAAAGACCCCGATTTCCCGGTCCGCTCTTGATAAGATCCTGATGCCCGGACACCTCTTTGAAGATAACCCTTTTGATGAAGGCACAACACTTAGGGGCACTGACACCCCTGGGTATCGTCCGGAGAAACCCGCAGGTACCACACACAGCTCGAGAAGTGACCTGTCACCCCGTGAACAACTGGAGAGGCAAGCAGAGTTCCATTCCTCCACACAAGACGAGGCCTGACTCTCCTGTTCGAACTCTGCAGCGAAACTGCGATCCGAGTCAGATCTGGCCCAGGGGAAGTCAGGAGAGGAAACATGAGTTTCCTGCCTCCACTCGAGATGAGGCCCTCTTCCATTGCACCGAACCCAGTGGAGTCCCGAGAGACCCCTCCCAACTGCACAGTATCCCTGACTTCTCAGAGGCACCCTTAGACCTTCCTGAGATCACCAGCACAAGTCGAGGGAACCAAGGGTTTCCTGCCCCAACCCGTAAAAGACCTCGAGAGTCCTTCTTCAACGCGTCTTGAGGTGCGATTCCCCTACCATGACTCGAGAGCAATGACGCGCTCCCCCTAGCCACGCGCATAGAAACCTGACTTCCCTGGCGCCACAGGAGAGGCTCCCTGAGCTCCCATTATACCTCTTGAGCAACACCACACTGGAGCCGCAGCTCGAGAATACCCACGAGACGCCCCAGTCCTCACGAGATGAGGGCCTTCTTTTGCTGTATGGCCTGGAGAGCAATCCTGAGTCCTCTCTCCAAACTTCACAGGAGGCTTGACTCATTTTAGGCCACACAGTGAGCTCCAAGATATACCCATCGCGACTTGACAGGAGAGCGGTGTCCTTGGCTTCCCCTCGAGACGAGGCCTGACTCCCCGGGTGAGTCGAGAATGCAATGCTGAGATCGCTTTCGCCCCAGCAGAGGAACATTAGGTCCTGGACACAAGCCTAGATGAGGTCTATTTGGCCCTGCAGTGTCTCGAGAGCAATCCCCAGTTCTAACTCACAATTCGAATGAAAACTGGACTTCCCTAGGCCAGTTGAAGAGGAAGCCTGAATTCCCGGTTGTAACTCGAGAATCCCGCCCCAACTCAAGAAAAACCACGTGGTTCCCCCGTCATCGAAAGATGAGGCCCTTGCCCGCTACAGCGTCTCAAGAGAAGTCCCACGTTCCGTATTGAAGAGCGAAAAGTTATTTGGAACCCTTGATGCGACCCCAAAAGTTCCCCGACATACCAGTCTCACTTGAGGAGAACACCGAGGTTCCCGGCACCACTTCATCTGAGACTCTTCTCCCCTCTGGATCGCGACAGGAGGTTAGATTCCCCTGCTTTGTCTGGAAGGCGTTCCCGACCTTCCTGGCGCACATCAAGATGAGGCCAGTCTCACGAGGAAATTCGAGACATAGCCTCGTGGGTGGTGCGACATGCCAAAAGACCCCAATTCCCTGGTCCGCTCTTGATAAGAACCCGATGGCAGAACCCAACTCGAAGGCAATTCTGTGGAACAAGGCACAACACGAAGGGGCAGTGACACCCCAGTGCATCGTCCAGAAAAACCCGCAAGTTCCACATACAAATCGACAAGTGGCCTGTCACCCCATGAACAACGCGAGAGTCAAGCGGAGTTCCATTCCTCCACACAAGACGAGGCCTGACGCTCCTGTCCCAACTCTGCAGGGACTCTGCGATCCGAGTCAGATCCGGTGCATTCGAAGCCAGGAGAGGAACCCTGTGATTCCTGCCTCAACTTGTCATGAGGCCCTCTTCCATTGCACCAAACCCAGTGGAGTTCCGAGAGGCCCCTCCCAACTCCACAGTGACCCTGACTTCTCAGAGGCACGCTCAGAAGCTTCCTGAGGTCACTGGCACAAGTCAATGGAACCCAGGGTTTCCTGCTGCAACCCAAGAAATACCTCGAGAGTCCTTCTTTAACCCGTCTTCAGGCCCAATTCCCCTACCATGACTCGAGAACAATGACGGGCTCCCTCTCACCACGTGCATAGAGACCTGACTGCCCTGGCACCACATGAGAGGCTCACTGAGCTCCCAGTCTTACTTCGTGAGAAACCCCACACTAGCGCCACAGCTCGAGAAAACCTACGAGACGCCCCAGTCATCGGGAGATGAGGGCCTTCTTTTCCTGCATTGCCTGGAGAGCAATCCCGTGTCCTCCCTCCAAACACCAGAGGAGGTTTGACTCCCTTTAAGCCACTCAGTGGGCTCCAAGACATACCCGTCCGACTCGAGAGGAGAGCAGAGTCCTTTGCTTCCCCTCGAGACGAGGCCTGACTCCAGGGTGAGTCTGGAATGCAACCCCGAGATTCCTGTCGCCCCTTGACATGAACATTAGGTCCTGCACACAAGCCTTGCTGGGGTCTCTTTTGCCTTCAGTGACTAGAGCGCACCTCCAGCTCTTCCTCGAATCTCGAATGGAAGATAAGACTTTTGTGGGCCAACACAAGAGGAAGCATGAATTCCCTGTGGTAACTCAAATATCCCACCGCAACTAGAGAAAAACCAAGTGGTTCCCCAGTCATTCCAAGATGAGGCCCTTGCCCGCTGGAGCACCCCAAGAGAAGTCCCACGTTCCAATTTGAAGAGCGAAACGGTACTTGGAACGCGTTATGCGACCCCAAAAGTTACCCGACATACCTGTCTCACTTGAGGGAAACACCGAGGTTCCCAGCAGCACAACATCTGAGCCACTTCTCCCCTCCTGATCGCCACAGGAGGGTCGATTCCTCTGCTTTGTCTGGAAGGGTTTCATGACCTTCGCGGCACACCTCAGGATGAGGCCGGTTTCATGAGGAAATTCGAGAGTAGTCACGTGGGTGGTGCCAAATGCTGAACGACCCCGATTTCCCAGGCCGCTCTTCATAAGAACACGATGCCCGGACACCTCTTCGAAGGCAACCCTGTGGATGAAGACACAAAACGAAGGGTCACTGACACCCCCATGCATCGTCTGGAAAAACCTGCAGATTCCACACACAGTTTGACAAGGGGCCTGAAACCCTATGAACAACTCGAGAGGCAAGCGGAGTTCCATTCCTCAGAAAAGACATAGCCTGACTCTCCTGTCCCAACTCTGCAGGGACACTACGATCAGAGTCAGAATTGGAGAGGAAGCCTGAGGTTCCTGCCTCCACTCGAGATGAGGCCCTCTTCCATTGCGACAAACCCAGTGGAGTACCAAGAGGCCCCGCCAAATTCACAGCATCCCTCACCTCTCAGAGGCACCCTGGGAAGTTTCCTCAGGTCCCCGGCAGAAGTCGGGGGAAACGAGGGTTTCCCGCTGCAACCCGAGAAAGACCTCGAGAGTCCTTCTTCAACGCGTCTCGAGGCCCTGGTCCCCTCCCATGACTCGAGAACAATGACGCGCTCCTTCTCGCCACGTGCATGGAGACATGACTTCCCTGGGGCCGCACGAGAGGCTCCCTGAGATCCTCGTCGTGCCTCGGGAGAAAACCCCCACGGGTGCCGCAGCTCGAGGAAACCCCTGAGATGCCACCGTCCTCGCGAGCTGAGGGCCTTCTTTTCCTGCCGGGCCTGGAGAGTAATCACGAGTCCTCTCTCAAAAGTGAAGAGGAGGCTGGACTCCCTTGAGGCCACTCAGGGGGCACCAAGATATCCGCGTCGCGACTCGGGAGGAGAGCGGATCCTTTGCTTCCCCTCGAGGCGAGGCCTGACTCCCAGGGGGAGCATGGGATGCAACCCCGAGATCCTTGTCTTCCCTGGAGAGGAGCACTAGGTCCTGGACACACGCCTAGATGAGGTCTCTTTGGCCCTGCAGTGACTCGAGCGCAACCCTCAGCTTTCCCTCGCAACCCGAGGGGAAGATTGGGCTTCCCAGGGCCAACCCAAGGGAAAGGCTGAGATCCCCGTCGTAACTCGAGAATCCCGCCGCAACTCGAGAAAAACCACGTGGTTCCCACCTCTTGGCAAGATGAGGCCCTTGCCCGCCAGGGCGTCTCAAGGGAAGTCCCCTGTTCCGCCCTGAATGGCGAAACGGTCCCTGACAGCCTTCCTGCGACCCCCAAAAGTCCCCCGACACGCCGGGGTCCCCCGAGAGGAACACCGAGAGTCCCGGCACCGCTTCCTCTGAGCCCCTTCTCCCCTCCTGATCGCGACAGGAGAGGCGATTCCCCTGCGTGGTCTGGAAGGGGTTCCCGGCCTTCCCGGCGCACCTCAGGATGAGGCCGGTCTCACGAGGAAATTCGAGACGAGCCACGTGGGTGGGGCCACATGCCGAACGCCCCCGATTCCCCGGTCCGCCCTTGAGAAGGACCCGAGGCCCGGACCCCTCTTCGAAGGCAACCCTGTGGTGGAAGGCACAACACGAAGGGGCACTGCCACCCCCGTGCATCGTCCGCAAAGACCCGCGGGTTCCACACACAGCTCGACGAGGGGCCTGAGTCCCCCTGAGCAACTCGAGAGGCCAGCGGGGTTCCCTTCCTCAGATAAGACGAGGCCTGACTCTCCTGTCCCAACTCTGCAGGGACCCTGCGGTCTGAGTCCGAAACGGAGAGGAATCCTGAGGTTCCTGCCTCCCCTCGAGGTGAGGCCCTCTTCCGTTGCGCCAGACCCAGCAGAGTCCCGAGGGGCCCCGCCACCTCCACAGGATCCCTCGCCTCTCAGAGGCACCCTGGCAAGTTCCCTAAGGTCCCCGGCAGAAGGCGAGGGACACGAGGGTTTCCCGCCGCCCCCCGAGAAAGACCTCGAGAGTCCTTCTTCAACGCGTCTCGAGGCCCTAGTCCCCTCCCGTGACTCGAGAGCCAGGACGCGCTCCCCCTCGCCACGCGCATGGAGACCTGACTTCCCTGGCGCCGCACGAGAGGCTCCCTGAGATCCTCGTCGTGCCTCGGGAGAAAACCCCCACGGGCGCCGCAGCTCGAGGAAACCCCGGAGACGCCCCCGTCCTCGCGAGCTGAGGGCCTTCTTTTCCTGCATGGCCTGGAGAGCAATCCCGGGTCCTCTCTCCAAACGGAAGAGGAGGCTGGACTCCCTTGAGGCCGCTCAGGGGGCTCCAAGAGACCCGCGTCGCGACTCGAGAGGAGAGCGGAGTCCTTGGCTTCCCCTCGAGACGAGGCCTGACTCCCCGGGGGAGCCTGGAATGCAACCCCGAGATCCCTGCCTTCCCTGGAGAGGAATATTAGGTCCCGGACACACGCCTAGGTGAGGTCTCTTCGGCCCTGTGGTGACTCGAGCGCAACCCCCAGCTTTCCCTCGCAACCCGAGGGGAAGATTGGGCTTCCCAGGGCCAACCCAAGGGGAAGGCTGAGATCCCCGTCGTAACTCGAGAATGCCGCCGCAACTCGAGAAAAACCACGTGGTTCCCACCTCTTGGCAAGATGAGGCTCTTGCCCGCCAGGGCGTCTCAAGGGAAGAACCCTGTTCCGCCCTGAAGGGTGAAACGGTCCCTGACAGCCTTCCTGCGACCCCCAAAATTACCCCAACACGCCGGGTTGCCAGGAGGGGAACACCGAGGGTCCCGGCACCGCTTCCTCTGAGCCCCTTCTCCCCTCCTGATCGCGACAGGAGAGGCGATTCCCCTGCGTGGTTTGGAAGGGGTTCCCGGCCTTCCCGGCGCACCTCAGGATGAGGCCGGTCTCACGAGGAAATTCGAGACGAGCCACGTGGGTGGGGCCACATGCCGAACGCCCCCGATTCCCCAGGTCCGCTCTTGAGAAGTACCCGAGGCCCGGACCCCTCTTTGAAGGCAACCCTGTGGGTGAAGGCACAACACGAAGGGGCACTGCCACCCCCGTGCGTCGTCCGCAAAGACCCGCGGGTTCCACACACGGCTCGACGAGGGGCCTGAGACCCCCTGAGCAACTCGAGAGGCCAGCGGGGTTCGCTTCCTCAGATAAGACGAGGCCTGACTCTCCTGTCCCAACTCTGCAGGGACACTACGATCAGAGTCAGAATTGGAGAGGAAGCCTGAGGTTCCTGCCTCCACTCGAGATGAGGCCCTCTTCCATTGCGACAAACCCAGTGGAGTCCCGAGAGGCCCCGCCAAATCCACAGCGTCCCTCACCTCTCAGAGGCACCCTGGGAAGTTTCCTCAGGTCCCCGGCAGAAGTCGGGGGAAACGAGGGTTTCCCGCTGCAACCCGAGAAAGACATCGAGAGTCCTTCTTCAACGCGTCTCGAGGCCCTAGTCCCCTCCCATGACTCGAGAACAATGACGCGCTCCTTCTCGCCACGTGCATGGAGACAAGACTTCCCTGGCGCCGCACGAGAGGCTCCCTGAGATCCTCGTCGTGCCTCGGGAGAAAACCCCCACGGGTGCCGCAGCTCGAGGAAACCCCTGAGATGCCCCCGTCCTCGCGAGATGAGGGCCTTCTTTTCCTGCCTGGCCTGGAGAGTAATCACGAGTCCTCTCTCAAAAGTGAAGAGGAGGCTGGACTCCCTTGAGGCCGCTCAGGGGGCTCCAAGAGACCCGCGTCGCGACTCGAGAGGAGAGCGGAGTCCTTGGCTTCCCCTCGAGACGAGGCCTGACTCCCCGGGGGAGCCTGGAATGCAACCCCGAGATCCCTGCCTTCCCTGGAGAGGAATATTAGGTCCCGGACACACGCCTAGGTGAGGTCTCTTCGGCCCTGCAGTGACTCGAGCGCAACCCCCAGCTTTCCCTCGCAACCCGAGGGGAAGATTGGGCTTCCCAGGGCCAACCCAAGGGGAAGGCTGAGATCCCCGTCGTAACTCGAGAATGCCGCCGCACCTCGAGAAAAACCACGTGGTTCCCACCTCTTGGCAAGATGAGGCCCTTGCCCGCGACGGCGTCTCAAGGGAAGTCCCCTGTTCCGCCCTGAAGGGCGAAACGGTCCCTGACAGCCTTCCTGCAACCCCCAAAAGTCCCCCGACACGCCGGGGTCCCCCGTGGGGAACACCGAGGGTCCCGGCACTGCTTCCTCTGAGCCCCTTCTCCCCTCCTGATCGCGACAGGTGAGGCGATTCCCCTGCGTGGTCTGGAAGGGGTTCCCGGCCTTCCCGGCGCACCTCAGGATGAGGCCGGTCTCACGAGGAAATTCGAGACGAGCCACGTGGGTGGGGCCACATGCCGAACGCCCCCGATTCCCAGGTCCGCCCTTGAGAATGACCCGAGGACCGGACCCCTCTTCGAAGGCAACCCTGTGGGTGAAGGCACAACACGAAGGGGCACTGCCACCCCCGTGCGTCGTCCGCAAAGACCCGCGGGTTCCACACACGGCTCGACGAGGGGCCTGAGACCCCCTGAGCAACTCGAGAGGCCAGCGGGGTTCCCTTCCTCAGACAAGACGAGGCCTGACTCTCCTGTCCCAACTCTGCAGGGACCCTGCGGTCGGAGTCCGAAACGCAGAGGCAGCCTGAGGTGCCTGCCTCCCCTCGAGGTGAGGCCCTCTTCCGTTGCGCCAGACCCAGCGGAGTCCCGAGGGGCCCCGCCACCTCCACAGGATCCCTCGCCTCTCAGAGGCACCCTGGCAAGTTCCCTAAGGTCCCCGGAGGAAGGCGAGGGAAACGAGGGTTTCCCGCCGCCCCCCGAGAAAGACCTCGAGAGTCCTTCTTCAACGCGTCTCGAGGCCCTAGTCCCCTCCCGTGACTCTAGAGCCAGGATGCGCTCCCCCTCGCCACGCGCATGGAGACCTGACTTCCCTGGCGCCGCACGAGAGGCTCCCTGAGATCCTCGTCGTGCCTCGGGAGAAAACCCCCACGGGCGCCGCAGCTCGAGGAAACCCCGGAGACGCCCCCGTCCTCGCGAGCTGAGGGCCTTCTTTTCCTGAATGGCCTGGAGAGCAATCCCGGGTCCTCTCTCCAAACGGAAGAGGAGGCTGGACTCCCTTGAGGCCGCTCAGGGGGCTCCAAGAGAACCGCGTCGCGATTCGAGAGGAGAGCGGAGTCCTTGGCTTCCCCTCGAGACGAGGCCTGACTCCCCGGGGGAGCCTGGAATGCAATCCCGAGATCCCTGCCTTCCCTGGAGAGTAATATTAGGTCCCGGACACACGCCTAGGTCAGGTCTTTTCCGCCCTGCAGTGACTCGAGCACAACCCCCAGCTTTCCCTCGCAACCCGAAGGGAAGATTGGGCTTCCCAGGGCCAACCCAAGGGGAAGGCTGAGATCCCCGTCGTAACTCGAGAATCCCGCCGCACCTCGAGAAAAACCACGTGGTTACCACCTCTTGGCAAAATGAGGCCCTTGCCCGCGACGGCGTCTCAAGGGAAGTCCCCTGTTCCGCTCTGAAGGGCGAAACGGTCACTGACAGCCTTCCTGCGACCCCCAAAAGTCCCCCGACACACCCGGTTCCCCCGAGGGGAACACCGAGGGTCCCGGCACCGCTTCCTCTGAGCCCCTTCTCCCCTCCTGATCGCGACAGGAGAGGCGATTCCCCTGCGTGGTCTGGAAGGGGTTCCCGGCCTTCCCGGCGCACCTCAGGATGAGGCCGGTCTCACGAGGAAATTCGAGACGAGCCACGTGTGTGGGGCCACATGCCGAACGCCCCCGATTCCCCAGGTCCGCTCTTGAGAAGTACCCGAGGCCCGGACCCCTCTTTGAAGGCAACCCTGTGGGTGAAGGCACAACACGAAGGGGCACTGCCATCCCCGTGCATCGTCCGCAAAGACCCGCGGGTTCCACACACAGCTCAACGAGGGGCCTGAGACCCCCTGAGCAACTCGAGAGGCCAGCGGGGTTCCCTTCCTCAGACAAGACGAGGCCTGACTCTCCTGTCCCAACTCTGCAGGGACCCTGCGGTCGGAGTCCGAAACGGAGAGGAAGCCTGAGGTTCCTGCCTCCCCTCGAGGTGAGGCCCTCTTCCGTTGCGCCAGACCCAGCGGAGTCCCGAGGGGCCCCGCCACCTCCACAGGATCCCTCGCCTCTCAGAGGCACCCTGGGAAGTTCCCTAAGGTCCCCGGCAGAAGGCGAGGGACACGAGGGTTTCCCGCCGCCCCCCGAGAAAGACCTCGAGAGTCCTTCTTCAACGCGTCTCGAGGCCCTAGTCCCCTCCCGTGACTCGAGAGCCAGGACTCGCTCCCCCTCGCCACGCGCATGGAGACCTGACTTCCCTGGCGCCGCACGAGAGGCTCCCTGAGATCCTCGTCGTGCCTCGGGAGAAAACCCCCACGGGCGCCGCAGCTCGAGGAAACCCCTGAGACGCCCCCGTCCTCGCGAGCTGAGGGCCTTCTTTTCCTGCATGGCCTGGAGAGCAATCCCGGGTCCTCTCTCCAAACGGAAGAGGAGGCTGGACTCCCTTGAGGCCGCTCAGGGGGCTCCAAGAGACCCGCGTCGCGACTCGAGAGGAGAGCGCAGTCCTTGGCTTCCCCTCGAGACGAGGCCTGACTCCTCGGGGGAGCCTGGAATGCAACCCCGAGATCCCTGCCTTCCCTGGAGAGGAATATTAGGTCCCGGACACACGCCTAGGTGAGGTCTCTTCAGCCCTGCAGTGACTCGAGCGCAACCCCCAGCTTTCCCTCGCAACCCGAGGGGAAGATTGGGCTTCCCAGGGCCAACCCAAGGGGAAGGCTGAGATCCCCGTCGTAACTCGAGAATCCCGCCGCAACTCGAGAAAAACCACGTGGTTCCATCGTCTTCGCAGCATGAGGCCCTTGCCCGCCACAGCGTCTCAAAAGAAGTCCCACGTTCCTACTGAAGTGCAAAACGGTACTTGGCAGCCATGATGGCACCCCCAAAGTTCCCCAACTTACAGGCCTCACTCGAGGGTAACACCCATGTTCCCCGCACCACCTCATTTGAGACCCTTCTCCCCTCCTGATTGCAACAGGAGTGTCTTTTCTCCTGCTTTGTGTGGAAGGGGTTACCGATCTTCCCAGCGCACATCAGGATGAGGCCTGTCTCACGAGGAAATTGGAGATGTAGCCTCGTGGATGGTGCCACATGCGGAAAGACCCCATTTCCCGGTCAGCTATTAATAAGAACCCGATGCCCGTACACTTCTTGGAATGCATCCCGTAGGATGAAGGCACAACAAGGAGGGACCCTGAACACCCGTGCATCTTTTGGAAAATTCTGCAGGTTCCACATACAGCTCGACAAGTGACCTGTTACCTCGTGAACAACTCGAGAGGCAAGCTAAGTTTCATTTCTCCACAGAATACGAGGCCTGACTCTCCTGTCCCAACTCTGCAGGAATCCTGAGATCGGAGTCTGAAATGGAGAGGAACCCTGAGGTTCCTTCCTCAACACGAGATGAGGCCCTCTTGTATTATACCACACCCAGTGGAGTCCCTAGAGGCCCCTCCTAACTCCACAGTATCAGTGTCTTCTCAGAGGCACCCTGAGCAACTCCCTGAGGTCACCGGCACAAGTCGAGGGAACACAGGGTATCCTGCCGCAACCCGAGAAAGACCTCAAGAGTCCGTCTTCAACGCGTCTTGAGGACGGATTCCCCTACCATGACTCGAGAGCAATGACACGCTCCCCCTTGCCATGCGCATGGACACCTGACTTCCCTGGCGCCACATGAGAGGCTCCCCGAGCTCCCCGTCATACCTCGTGAGAAACCCCACACTGGCGCCGCAGCTCGGGAAAACCCACCGTCATCGCGAGATTGGGGACTTCTTTTCCTGCCTGACCTGGAGAGCAATCCCTGGTCTTTTCTCCAAACTTCACAGGAGGCTTTACTCCCTTTAGGCCACTCAATGGGCTCCAAGAGATACCTGTCGCGACTTGAGAGGAGAGCAGAGTACTTTGTTTCCCCTCGAGACGAGGCCTTACCTCGGGTGAGTCTGGAATGCAACCCCGAGATCCCTGTTGCCCCTGGAGAGGAACATTATGTCCTGGACAAAAGCCTAGATGAGGTCTATTTTGCCCTACAGTGACTCGAGAGCAACACCCATCTCTCCCTCGCAATTCAAATGGAAGATTGGTCTTCATTGGGCCAACACAAGAGGAAGTCTGAATTTCCCGTTGTAAGTCGAGAATCCCACCGCAACTCTTAAAAACCACGTGGTTCCCCATTCATCGCAATAAGAGGCCTTTGCCCGCTACAGAGTCTCAAGAGAAGTCCCATGTTTCGTCATAAAGTTCGAAATGCTACTTGGCACCCTTGATGCGACCCCAAAAGTTCCCCAATATACCGGTCTCACTCCAAGGGAACACCGAAGTTCCTGGCACCACTTCATTTGAGCCCCTTCTCCGCTCCTGATCACGGCAGGAAGGTCGATCCCCCTGCTTTGTCTAGAAGGGGTTCCCGACCTTCATGGCGCACCTCAGGATGAGGCCAGTCTCACGAAGAAATTCGAGACGTAGCCTCGTGTTGGTGCCACGTGCCAAAAGACCCCGATTTCTCGGTCTTGCTTTTGATAAGAACCCGATGCCCGGACACCTCTTCTAAGGCAACCCTGTGGATGAAGGCACTACACGAGGGGGCACTGGCAACCCTGTTCATCGTCCGGAAAACCCCGCAGGATCCACGTACAGCTCCACAACTGGCCTGTCACCCCTTAAACAATGAGAGAGGAAAGCGGAGTTCCCTTCCTCAGACAAGACGAGGCCTGAGTATCCAATCCCAACTCTGCAGGCACGCTTCGATCTGAGTCAGAAATGGAGAGGAAACCTGAGGTTCCTGCCTCAACCCGAGATGAGACCCTCTTCCATTAAAACAAACCCAGTGGAGTCCCGAGAGGCCCCTCCCATCTCCACAGTATCCCTGACTTCTCATAGGCATTCTGAGAAGCTCCTTGAGGCCACCGGCAAAAGTCGAGGGAAATAAGGGTTTCCTGCCACAACCGAAGAAAGACCTCGAGAGTCCTTCTTCAATGTGTCTTGGGGTCAGATTCCCCTACCATAGCTCGAGAGCAATAATGCGCTCCCCCTCGCCACGCACATGGAGACCTGACTTCCCTGGCGCCACACGAGAGGCTCCCTGAGCTCCACGTCATACCTCGTGTGAAACCCCACACTGGCGCCGCAGCTCGAGAAAACCCACAAGATCCATCCGTCATCGCGAGATGAGGGCCATCTTTTCCTGCATGGCCTGGAGAGCAGTCCCAAGTCCTCTCTCCAAACTTCACAGGAGGCTTGACTCCCTTTAGGCCACAAAGTGGGCTCCAAGAGGTGCCCGTCGCAACTCGAAAGGAGAGCGGTGTCCTTTGCTTCCCTTCGACATGAGGCCTGACTCCCTGGGTGAGTCTGGAATGCAAACCTGAGATCCCTGTGGCCCTTGGAGAGGAACATTAGGTCCTGGACACAAGCCTAGATGAGGTCTCCTTTGCCCTGACGTGACTCGAGCGCAACCCCCAGCTCTCCCTCGCAACTCGAATGGATGATTGGACTTCCCTGGCCCAACACAAGAGGAAGCCTGAAATCCCCGTCGTAACTCGAGAATCCCGCCGCAACTCGAGAAAAACCATGTGGCTCCCCCGTCATCGCAAGATGAGCCCCTTGGCCGCTACAGCGTATCAAGAGAAGTCCCACGTTCCATCCTGAAGTACAAAACGGTACTTGGCACCCTTGATGCGACCCCCAAAGTTCCCTGACATACCGGTCTCACTCGAGGGAAACACCCAAAGTTCACGGCACCACTTCCTGTGAGCCCCTTCACCCCTCCTGCTCGCGACAGAAGGGTCGATTCCCATGTTTTGTCTGCAAGGGGTTCCCGACGTTCCCCGCGAACCTCCAGATGAGGCCGGTCTCATGAGGAAATTCGAAAAGTAGCCTCATGGTTGGTGCCATATGCTGAAAGATCCCGAATTCCCGGTCCACTCTAGATAAGAACCTGACGCCCGGACATCTCTTCGAAGGCAACCCTGTGGATGAAGGCACAACACGAAGGGACACTGACATCCCCATGCATCGTCTGGAAAAACCCGCAGATTCCACTCACAGCTCCAAATGTGGACTGTCACCCCGTGAACAACTCGAGAGGCAAGTGAAGTTGCATTCCTTCACACATGACGAGGCCTTACTCTCCTGTCCCAACTCTTCAGGGACCCTGCAATTGGAGTCAGAAATGGAGAGGAACCCTGAGGTTCCTGCCTCAACTAGAGAAGAGGCCCTCTTCCATTGAACCAAACTCAGTGGTGTCCCGAGAGGCCCCTCCCAACACCACAGTATCCCTGAATTCTCAGAGGCTCCCTGAGAAGCTACCTGAGGTCACTGGCACAAGTCGAGGGAACCCAGAGTTTCCTGAAGTAACCCGAGAAAGACTTGGAGAGTCCTTTTTCAACGTCTCTTGATGCCCGATTCCCCTACCATGACTCCAGAGCAAGGACGCGCTCCCCTCGCCACAAGCAGGAAAACTGACTTCCCTAGTACCACACAAGAGGCTCCCTGAGTACCCCATCGTACCTCGTGAGAAAACCCACACTGGCGCCGCAGTTCGAGAAAAACCACAAGATGCCCCCGTCAAGGAGAGATGGGGGCCTTCTTTTCCTGCCTGACCTGGAGAGCAATTCCTGGTCCTCTCTCCAAACTTCACAGGAGTATTGACTCCCTTTAGGCCACTCAGTTGGGTCCAAGAAATACCCGGTGCGACTCGAGAGGAGAGCGGAGTCCTTTGCTTCCCTGGAGACGAGGCCTGACTCCCCGGGTGAGTTTGGAATGCAACCCCGAGATCCATGTCACCCCTGGAGTGGAACATTATGTCCTAGACACAAGCCTAGATGAGGTCTATTTTGCCCTACAGTGACTCGAGAGCAACCTCCATCTCTCCCTCACAATTTGAATGGAAGATTGGTCTTCCCACGGTCAACACAAGAGGAAGTCTGAATTTCCCATCGTAATTCGAGAATTCAGCCTCAAGTCTTAAAAACCATGTGGTTCCCCCTTCATCGCAATATGAGGCCCTTGCCAGCTAGAGTCTCAAGAGAAGTCCCACGTTCCATCTTAAAGTTCGAAATGCTACTTGGCACCCTTGATGCGACCCCAAAGTTCCCCAACATACCGGTCTCACTGCAGGGGAACACCGAAGTTCCCGGTGTCTCCAGGGAAGTCCCATGTTCCGCCCTGAAGGGTGAAACGGTACTTGACACCCTTGATGCGACCGCAAAAGTTCCCCGACACGCTGGGTTCCCTCGAGGGGAACACCGAGGGTCCCGGCACCACTTCATCTGAGCCCCTTCTCCCCTCCTGATCACGACAGGAGAGTCGATTCCCCTGCTTTGTCTGGAAGGGGTTCCCGGCATTCCTGGCGCACCTCAGGATGAGGCCGGTCTCAGGAGGAAATTGGAGACTAGCCACGTGTGAGGTGCCACGTGCCGAACGACTCCGATTCTCCGGTCTGCTCTTGATAAGAACCCGATGCCCGGACAGGTCTTCGAAGGCAACCCTGTGAGTGAAGGCATGACACGAAGGGGCACTGAAACCCCCGTGCATCATCCGGAAAAACCCGCAGGGTCTACACACAGCTCGACAAGGGGCCTGAGACTCCTGGAACAACTCGAGAGGCAACCAGAATTCCATTCCTCAGACAAGACGAGGCATGACTCTCCTGTCCCAACCCTGCAGGGACCGTGCAGTCGGAGTCCGAAACCGAGAGGAAGCCTGAGGTTCATGCCTCCCCTCGAGATGAGGCCCTCTTCCATTGCGCCGAACCCAGCAGAGTCCCGAGAGGCCCTGCCAAATACACAGCATCCCTCACCTCTCAGAGGCACCGTGGGAAGTTCACTAAGGTCCCCTGCAGAAGTCGAGGGAAACGAGGGTTTCCCGCCACAACCCGAGAAAGACCTCGAGAGTCCTTCTTCAACGCCTCTTGAGGACCTAGCCGTTTCCCATGACTCGAGAGTGATGACCAGCTCCCCCTCGCCATGCGCATGGGGACCTGACTTCCCTGGCGCCGTACGAGAGGCTCCCTGAGGTCCTCGTCGTGCCTCGTGAGAAAACCTCCATGAGCGCAGCAGCCTGAGGAAACCCATGAGACTCCCCCGTCATCGCGAGATGAGGGCCTTCTTTTCCTGCCTGGCCTGGAGAGCAAACCCGGGTCCTCTCTCCAAACTGAAGAGGAGGCTCGACACCCTTGAGTCCACTCAGTGGGCTCCAAGAGAACCGTGTCGCGACTTGAGAGGAAAGCGGAGTCCTTTGCTTCCCCTCCAGGCGAGTCCTGACCCCCCGGGGGAGTCTGGAATGGAAACCCGTGATCCTTGTCTTCCCTTGGGAGGAATATTAGGTCCTGGACACACGCCTCGATGAGGTCTCTTTGGCCCTGTAGTGACTCGAGCAGAACCCCCAGCTTTCCATCGCAACTCGAATTGAAGTTTGGGCTTCCCAGGGCCAACCCAAGAGGAAGCCTGAAATTCCTGTCGTTTTCGAGAATCCCGATGCAACTCGAGAAAAACGACGTGGTTCCAACGTCTTCACAGGATGAGGCCCTTGCCATCTATAGCGTCTCCAGGGAAGTCCCATGTTCCGTCCTGAAGTGGGAAACGGTACTTGGCTCCCTTGATGCGACCCCTAAAGTTCCCTGAAACGCCGGGTTCCCTCGAGTGGAACACCGAGGGTCCCGGCACCACTTCATCTGAGCCCCATCTCCCCTCCTGATCGCGACAGGAGAATCGATTCCCCTACTTTGTGTGGAAGGTGTTCCCGGCCTTCCCGGCGCACCTCAGGATGATGCTGGTCTCACGAGGAAATTCGAGATGAGCCACGTGGGTGGTGCCACATGCCGAATGACCCCGATTTCCCGGTCCGCTCTTGAAATGAACCCGATGCCCGGACACCTCTTTGAAGGAAACCCTGTGGGGGAAGGCACAAAACGAAGGGGCACTGACACCCCCATGCATCTTCTGGAAACACCCGCAGGTTCCACTAACAGCTTGTCAAGGGCCCTGAGACCCCCTGAACGACTCGAGAGGCAAGCAGAGTTCCGTTACTCAGACAAGACGAGGCCTGACTCTCCTGTCCCAACTCTGCAGGGACCCTGCGGTCGGAGTCAGAAATGGAGAGGAAGCCTGAGGTTCCTGCCTCCAATCGAGATGAGGCCCTCTTTCATTTCGTCAAACCTAGTGGAGTCCCGAGAGGCCCCTCTAACTCCTCAGTATCCCTCACCTCTCAGAGGCACCTGGGAAGTTCCCTAAGGTCCCCTTAGAGGTCGATGGAAACGAGTGTTTCCCGCCCCAACCCAAGAAAGACCTTGAGAGTCCTTCTTAAATGCCTCTTGAGGCCCTAGTCCCTCCCATGACTCGAGAGCAATGACGCGATCTGCCTGGCCACACGCATGGAGTCAGGCTTCTCTGGCGCCGCACGAGAGGCTCCCTGAACTCCCCATCATATCTCGTGAGAAACCCCACACTGGCGCCGCAGCTCGAGAAAACCCATGAGACGCCCCCGTCATCACGAGAGGAGGGCCATCTTTAACTGCATGGTATGCAGATCAAGCGTGAACCTTCTGTCCAAGCTACACAGGACGCTTGACTCCCTTTAGGCCACTCATTGGGCTCCAAGAGTTACGCGTCGCGACTCGAGAGGATAGTGGAGTCCTTTGCTTCCACTCGAGACGAGGCGTGACCCACCGGGTGAGACTGGAATGCGACCCCGATATCCCTGTCGCCCCTGGAGAGGGACATTACGTCCTGGACCCAAGCCTAGATGAGGACTTTTTGCCCTGAAGTGACTCGAGAGCAACCCCCAGCTCTCTCTGACAAGTTGAATGGAAGATTGGACTTCCTGGGCCAACACAAGAGGAAGCCTGAATTCCCCATTGTAACTCGAGAATCCCGCCTCAACTCGAGAAAAACCACGTATTTCCCTCGTCATCGCAATATGAGGCCCTTGCCGGCTACAGCATCTCCAGAGAATTCCCACGTTCCGTCTTGAAGTGCGAAACTCTACTTGGCACCCTTGATGCGACCTCAAAAGTGCCGTGACATACTGGTCTCACTCGAGGGGACCACCGAGGTTCCCGGCACCACTTCATCTGAGCCCCTTCTCCCCTTCTGATTGCGACCGGTGGGTCGATTCCCCTGCTTTGTCTGCAAGGGGTTCCTGAGCTTCCTGGCGCACCTCAGGATGAGGCCGGTCTCCCGAGGAAATTCGAGACGTAGCCTCGTGGGTGGTACCACATGCTGAAAGACCCCAATTTTCCGGTACGCTCTTGAAAAGAACCCGATGCCCGGAAACCTCTTTGAAGGCAACCCTGTGGATGAAGGCACAACACGAAGGGGCACTGACACCCCCGTGCATCGTCCAGAAAAACCCGCAGGTTCCACACTCAGCTCAACAAGTGGCCTGTCACTCCGTGAACAACTCGAAAGGCAAGGGGAAATCCATTCCTCCACAGAAGACGAGGCGTGACTCTCTTGTCCATACTCTGCAGGTACCCTGCGACCCGAGTCAGATATGGAGAGGACCCCTGAGGTTCCTGCCTCCATTCGAGATGAGGCCCTCTTCGATTGCACCAAACCCAGTTGAGTAACGAAAGGCCCCTCCCAAATCCACAGTGTGCCTGACTTCTCAGAGGCACCCTTAGAAGTTGCCTGAGGTCACCGACACAAATCAAGGGAACCCAGGGTTCCCTGCCGCAACCCGAGAAAGACCTCAAGAGTCCTTCTTCAATGCGTCTTGAGGCCCGATTCGCCTACTATGACTCGAGAGCAATCACGCACTCCCCTTCACCACACGCACGGAGACCTGACGTCCCTAGCACCACACGAGAGGCTCTCTGAGCTCCCCGTTGTACCTCGTGAGAAATCTGATACTGGCGCCGCAGCTGGAGAAAACCCACGAGATGCCCCCGTCATCGCGAGATGAGGGCCTTTTTTCCTGCATGGCCAGGAAAACAATCCCGAGTCATCTCCAAACTCCATAGGAGGCTTCACTCCCTTTACGCCACGCAGTGGGCTCCAAGAGATACCCATCGCGACTCGACAGGAGAGCGGAGTCCTTTTTTTCCCCTCAAGACGAGGCCTGACTCCCCGGGTGAGTCGAGAATGCAACCCTGAGATCCCTGTTGGCCCAGTAGTGGAACACTAGGTCCTGGACACAAGCGTAGATGAGGTCTATTTTGCCCTGCAGTGACTGGAGAGCAAACCCCAGTTCTAACTTGCAACTCGAATGGAATACTGGATTTTCCTGGCGCCATACAAGAGGCTCCCTGAGATCCCCGTGGTACTTCATGAGACACCCCACACTGGCGCCGCAGCTCGAGAAAACCCACGAGACGCCACCGTCATCTCGAGATGAGGGCCTTCTTTTCCTGCATGGCCTGGAGTCCAATCCCGAGTCCTCTCTCCAAACTCCACAGGAGGCTTGACTCCCTTTAGTACACACAGTGGGCTCCAAGAGATACCCATCGCGACTCGAGACGAGAGCGGAATTCTTTGCTTACCCTCGAGGTGAGAACTGACTCCCCGGATGAGTCTGGAATGCAAACCCGAGATCCCTGTCGCCCCTGGAGAGCAACGTTAGATCCTGGACACAAGCCTAGATTAGGTCTCTTTTGCCCTGCAGTGACTCTAGCGCAATCCCCAGCTCCCCCTCGCAACCCGAAAGGAAGATTGGATTTCAAGGCCAACAAAAGGAAGCCTAAATTCCCGGTCATAACTCGAGAATCCCGCCGCAACTCGAGCAAAACCACGTGGTTCTCCCGTCATCGCAAGATGAGGTCCTTGCCCGCTACAGCGTTTCAAAAGATGTCCCAGGTTCCGTCTTGAAATGCGAAACGGTACTTGGCACCCTTGATGCGACCCCAAAAGTCCCCCAACACGCCGGTCTCACTCAAGGGGAACACCGAGGTTCCCGGCACCACTTCATTTAAGCCCCTTCTCCCCTCCTGATCGTGACCGGTGGGTCGATTCCCCTGCTTTGTCTGCAAGGGGGCCCGACCTTCCCTGCACAACTCAGGATGAGGCCAGTCTCATGGGGAAATTCGATACGTAGCTTTGTGGGTGGTGCCACTTGCTGAAAGACTCCAATTTCCCGGTCTGCTCTTGATAAGAATCCGATGCTCGGACACCTCTTGGAAGGCAGCCTTGAGTATGAAGGTACAACACGAAGGGGCACTAACACACCTGTGCATCATCTGGAAAAACGGGCAGGTTACACACACAGCTCGACAAGTGGCCTGTCACCTCGAGAACAACTCGAGAGGCAAGAGGAGTCCCATCCTCCAGAAAAGACGAGGCCTGACTCTCCTGTACCAACATGCAGGGACCTTGCGATCTGAGTCAGAAATGGAGAGGAACACTGAGGTTCCTGCTTCAACTCGAGATGAGTCCCTCTTACATTCCACCAAATGCAGAGGAGTCTCGAGAGGCCCCTCCAAACTGCACAGTATCCCTGACTTCTCAGAGGCACTCTGAGAAGCTCCCTGAGGTCGCAGGCACAAGTCAAGGGAACCCTGGGTTTTATGCAGTGACCCGAGAAAGACCTCGAGAGTCCTTCTTCAACCCGTCTTGAGGCCCGATTACCCTACCATGACTCGAGAGCAATGACGAGCTCCCCCTAGCCATCTCATGGGGACCTGACTTCCCTGGCGCCACACGAGAGGCTCCCTGAGCTCCCTCTCGTACCTCGTCAGAAACCCGGCACTAGCGCAGCAGTCCAGAAAACCCACGAGACGCCGCCATCATCGCGAGATGAGGGCCTTCTTTTCCTGCATGGCCTGGACAGGAATCCCGAGTCCTCTATCCAAACACCACAGGAGGCTTGACTCCCTTTAGGGCACACAGTGGGCTCCAAGAGATACCCATCGCGACTCAAAAGGACAGCGGAGTTCTTTGCTTCCCCTCGAGACGAGGCCTGATTCCCCGGGTGAGTCTGGTATGCAACCCCAAGATCCCTGTCGCCCCTAGGGACGAGCATTAAGTCCTGGACACAAGCCTAGATGAGGTCTATTTTGCCCTGCAGTGACTCGAGAGCAATCCCCAGCTCTCCCTTTAAACTCGAATGGAAGATAGGACTTCCCTGGCCCAACACATGAGGAAGACTGTATTCCCCGTCGAAACTCGAGAATCCCGCCACAACTCGAGAAACGCCACGTGGTTCCCCCGTCATCCCAAGATGAGGCCCTTGCCCCCTACAGCATCTCAAGAGAAGTCCCACGTTCCGTCTTGAAGTGCGAAACGGTATTGGCACCCTTGATGCGCCCTCAAAAGTTCCTCGACACACCAGTCTGACTCGAGGAGAACACCGAGGTTCCCGGCACCACTACATCTGGGCCCCTTCTCCCCTGCTGATCGCGACAGGAGGGTCGATTCCCCTGTTTTGTCTTGAAGGGGTTCCCACCTTTCCCGGTGCATCTCAGGATGAGGCCGGTCTCACGAGGATATTCGAGACATAGCCACTTGGATGGTGACACATGCCGAAAGACCCCGATTTCCCGGTCCGCTCTTGATAAGATCCTGATGCCCGGACACCTCTTTGAAGATAACCCTTTTGATGAAGGCACAACACTTAGGGGCACTGACACCCCTGGGTATCGTCCGGAGAAACCCGCAGGTACCACACACAGCTCGAGAAGTGACCTGTCACCCCGTGAACAACTGGAGAGGCAAGCAGAGTTCCATTCCTCCACACAAGACGAGGCCTGACTCTCCTGTTCGAACTCTGCAGCGAAACTGCGATCCGAGTCAGATCTGGCCCAGGGGAAGTCAGGAGAGGAAACATGAGTTTCCTGCCTCCACTCGAGATGAGGCCCTCTTCCATTGCACCGAACCCAGTGGAGTCCCGAGAGACCCCTCCCAACTGCACAGTATCCCTGACTTCTCAGAGGCACCCTTAGACCTTCCTGAGATCACCAGCACAAGTCGAGGGAACCAAGGGTTTCCTGCCCCAACCCGTAAAAGACCTCGAGAGTCCTTCTTCAACGCGTCTTGAGGTGCGATTCCCCTACCATGACTCGAGAGCAATGACGCGCTCCCCCTAGCCACGCGCATAGAAACCTGACTTCCCTGGCGCCACAGGAGAGGCTCCCTGAGCTCCCATTATACCTCTTGAGCAACACCACACTGGAGCCGCAGCTCGAGAATACCCACGAGACGCCCCAGTCCTCACGAGATGAGGGCCTTCTTTTGCTGTATGGCCTGGAGAGCAATCCTGAGTCCTCTCTCCAAACTTCACAGGAGGCTTGACTCATTTTAGGCCACACAGTGAGCTCCAAGATATACCCATCGCGACTTGACAGGAGAGCGGTGTCCTTGGCTTCCCCTCGAGACGAGGCCTGACTCCCCGGGTGAGTCGAGAATGCAATGCTGAGATCGCTTTCGCCCCAGCAGAGGAACATTAGGTCCTGGACACAAGCCTAGATGAGGTCTATTTGGCCCTGCAGTGTCTCGAGAGCAATCCCCAGTTCTAACTCACAATTCGAATGAAAACTGGACTTCCCTAGGCCAGTTGAAGAGGAAGCCTGAATTCCCGGTTGTAACTCGAGAATCCCGCCCCAACTCAAGAAAAACCACGTGGTTCCCCCGTCATCGAAAGATGAGGCCCTTGCCCGCTACAGCGTCTCAAGAGAAGTCCCACGTTCCGTATTGAAGAGCGAAAAGTTATTTGGAACCCTTGATGCGACCCCAAAAGTTCCCCGACATACCAGTCTCACTTGAGGAGAACACCGAGGTTCCCGGCACCACTTCATCTGAGACTCTTCTCCCCTCTGGATCGCGACAGGAGGTTAGATTCCCCTGCTTTGTCTGGAAGGCGTTCCCGACCTTCCTGGCGCACATCAAGATGAGGCCAGTCTCACGAGGAAATTCGAGACATAGCCTCGTGGGTGGTGCGACATGCCAAAAGACCCCAATTCCCTGGTCCGCTCTTGATAAGAACCCGATGGCAGAACCCAACTCGAAGGCAATTCTGTGGAACAAGGCACAACACGAAGGGGCAGTGACACCCCAGTGCATCGTCCAGAAAAACCCGCAAGTTCCACATACAAATCGACAAGTGGCCTGTCACCCCATGAACAACGCGAGAGTCAAGCGGAGTTCCATTCCTCCACACAAGACGAGGCCTGACGCTCCTGTCCCAACTCTGCAGGGACTCTGCGATCCGAGTCAGATCCGGTGCATTCGAAGCCAGGAGAGGAACCCTGTGATTCCTGCCTCAACTTGTCATGAGGCCCTCTTCCATTGCACCAAACCCAGTGGAGTTCCGAGAGGCCCCTCCCAACTCCACAGTGACCCTGACTTCTCAGAGGCACGCTCAGAAGCTTCCTGAGGTCACTGGCACAAGTCGATGGAACCCAGGGTTTCCTGCTGCAACCCAAGAAATACCTCGAGAGTCCTTCTTTAACCCGTCTTCAGGCCCAATTCCCCTACCATGACTCGAGAACAATGACGGGCTCCCTCTCACCACGTGCATAGAGACCTGACTGCCCTGGCACCACATGAGAGGCTCACTGAGCTCCCAGTCTTACTTCGTGAGAAACCCCACACTAGCGCCACAGCTCGAGAAAACCTACGAGACGCCCCAGTCATCGGGAGATGAGGGCCTTCTTTTCCTGCATTGCCTGGAGAGCAATCCCGTGTCCTCCCTCCAAACACCAGAGGAGGTTTGACTCCCTTTAAGCCACTCAGTGGGCTCCAAGACATACCCGTCCGACTCGAGAGGAGAGCAGAGTCCTTTGCTTCCCCTCGAGACGAGGCCTGACTCCAGGGTGAGTCTGGAATGCAACCCCGAGATTCCTGTCGCCCCTTGACATGAACATTAGGTCCTGCACACAAGCCTTGCTGGGGTCTCTTTTGCCTTCAGTGACTAGAGCGCACCTCCAGCTCTTCCTCGAATCTCGAATGGAAGATAAGACTTTTGTGGGCCAACACAAGAGGAAGCATGAATTCCCTGTGGTAACTCAAATATCCCACCGCAACTAGAGAAAAACCAAGTGGTTCCCCAGTCATTCCAAGATGAGGCCCTTGCCCGCTGGAGCACCCCAAGAGAAGTCCCACGTTCCAATTTGAAGAGCGAAACGGTACTTGGAACGCGTTATGCGACCCCAAAAGTTACCCGACATACCTGTCTCACTTGAGGGAAACACCGAGGTTCCCAGCAGCACAACATCTGAGCCACTTCTCCCCTCCTGATCGCCACAGGAGGGTCGATTCCTCTGCTTTGTCTGGAAGGGTTTCATGACCTTCGCGGCACACCTCAGGATGAGGCCGGTTTCATGAGGAAATTCGAGAGTAGTCACGTGGGTGGTGCCAAATGCTGAACGACCCCGATTTCCCAGGCCGCTCTTCATAAGAACACGATGCCCGGACACCTCTTCGAAGGCAACCCTGTGGATGAAGACACAAAACGAAGGGTCACTGACACCCCCATGCATCGTCTGGAAAAACCTGCAGATTCCACACACAGTTTGACAAGGGGCCTGAAACCCTATGAACAACTCGAGAGGCAAGCGGAGTTCCATTCCTCAGAAAAGACATAGCCTGACTCTCCTGTCCCAACTCTGCAGGGACACTACGATCAGAGTCAGAATTGGAGAGGAAGCCTGAGGTTCCTGCCTCCACTCGAGATGAGGCCCTCTTCCATTGCGACAAACCCAGTGGAGTACCAAGAGGCCCCGCCAAATTCACAGCATCCCTCACCTCTCAGAGGCACCCTGGGAAGTTTCCTCAGGTCCCCGGCAGAAGTCGGGGGAAACGAGGGTTTCCCGCTGCAACCCGAGAAAGACCTCGAGAGTCCTTCTTCAACGCGTCTCGAGGCCCTGGTCCCCTCCCATGACTCGAGAACAATGACGCGCTCCTTCTCGCCACGTGCATGGAGACATGACTTCCCTGGGGCCGCACGAGAGGCTCCCTGAGATCCTCGTCGTGCCTCGGGAGAAAACCCCCACGGGTGCCGCAGCTCGAGGAAACCCCTGAGATGCCACCGTCCTCGCGAGCTGAGGGCCTTCTTTTCCTGCCGGGCCTGGAGAGTAATCACGAGTCCTCTCTCAAAAGTGAAGAGGAGGCTGGACTCCCTTGAGGCCACTCAGGGGGCACCAAGATATCCGCGTCGCGACTCGGGAGGAGAGCGGATCCTTTGCTTCCCCTCGAGGCGAGGCCTGACTCCCAGGGGGAGCATGGGATGCAACCCCGAGATCCTTGTCTTCCCTGGAGAGGAGCACTAGGTCCTGGACACACGCCTAGATGAGGTCTCTTTGGCCCTGCAGTGACTCGAGCGCAACCCTCAGCTTTCCCTCGCAACCCGAGGGGAAGATTGGGCTTCCCAGGGCCAACCCAAGGGAAAGGCTGAGATCCCCGTCGTAACTCGAGAATCCCGCCGCAACTCGAGAAAAACCACGTGGTTCCCACCTCTTGGCAAGATGAGGCCCTTGCCCGCCAGGGCGTCTCAAGGGAAGTCCCCTGTTCCGCCCTGAATGGCGAAACGGTCCCTGACAGCCTTCCTGCGACCCCCAAAAGTCCCCCGACACGCCGGGGTCCCCCGAGAGGAACACCGAGAGTCCCGGCACCGCTTCCTCTGAGCCCCTTCTCCCCTCCTGATCGCGACAGGAGAGGCGATTCCCCTGCGTGGTCTGGAAGGGGTTCCCGGCCTTCCCGGCGCACCTCAGGATGAGGCCGGTCTCACGAGGAAATTCGAGACGAGCCACGTGGGTGGGGCCACATGCCGAACGCCCCCGATTCCCCGGTCCGCCCTTGAGAAGGACCCGAGGCCCGGACCCCTCTTCGAAGGCAACCCTGTGGTGGAAGGCACAACACGAAGGGGCACTGCCACCCCCGTGCATCGTCCGCAAAGACCCGCGGGTTCCACACACAGCTCGACGAGGGGCCTGAGTCCCCCTGAGCAACTCGAGAGGCCAGCGGGGTTCCCTTCCTCAGATAAGACGAGGCCTGACTCTCCTGTCCCAACTCTGCAGGGACCCTGCGGTCTGAGTCCGAAACGGAGAGGAATCCTGAGGTTCCTGCCTCCCCTCGAGGTGAGGCCCTCTTCCGTTGCGCCAGACCCAGCAGAGTCCCGAGGGGCCCCGCCACCTCCACAGGATCCCTCGCCTCTCAGAGGCACCCTGGCAAGTTCCCTAAGGTCCCCGGCAGAAGGCGAGGGACACGAGGGTTTCCCGCCGCCCCCCGAGAAAGACCTCGAGAGTCCTTCTTCAACGCGTCTCGAGGCCCTAGTCCCCTCCCGTGACTCGAGAGCCAGGACGCGCTCCCCCTCGCCACGCGCATGGAGACCTGACTTCCCTGGCGCCGCACGAGAGGCTCCCTGAGATCCTCGTCGTGCCTCGGGAGAAAACCCCCACGGGCGCCGCAGCTCGAGGAAACCCCGGAGACGCCCCCGTCCTCGCGAGCTGAGGGCCTTCTTTTCCTGCATGGCCTGGAGAGCAATCCCGGGTCCTCTCTCCAAACGGAAGAGGAGGCTGGACTCCCTTGAGGCCGCTCAGGGGGCTCCAAGAGACCCGCGTCGCGACTCGAGAGGAGAGCGGAGTCCTTGGCTTCCCCTCGAGACGAGGCCTGACTCCCCGGGGGAGCCTGGAATGCAACCCCGAGATCCCTGCCTTCCCTGGAGAGGAATATTAGGTCCCGGACACACGCCTAGGTGAGGTCTCTTCGGCCCTGTGGTGACTCGAGCGCAACCCCCAGCTTTCCCTCGCAACCCGAGGGGAAGATTGGGCTTCCCAGGGCCAACCCAAGGGGAAGGCTGAGATCCCCGTCGTAACTCGAGAATGCCGCCGCAACTCGAGAAAAACCACGTGGTTCCCACCTCTTGGCAAGATGAGGCTCTTGCCCGCCAGGGCGTCTCAAGGGAAGAACCCTGTTCCGCCCTGAAGGGTGAAACGGTCCCTGACAGCCTTCCTGCGACCCCCAAAATTACCCCAACACGCCGGGTTGCCACGAGGGGAACACCGAGGGTCCCGGCACCGCTTCCTCTGAGCCCCTTCTCCCCTCCTGATCGCGACAGGAGAGGCGATTCCCCTGCGTGGTTTGGAAGGGGTTCCCGGCCTTCCCGGCGCACCTCAGGATGAGGCCGGTCTCACGAGGAAATTCGAGACGAGCCACGTGGGTGGGGCCACATGCCGAACGCCCCCGATTCCCCAGGTCCGCTCTTGAGAAGTACCCGAGGCCCGGACCCCTCTTTGAAGGCAACCCTGTGGGTGAAGGCACAACACGAAGGGGCACTGCCACCCCCGTGCGTCGTCCGCAAAGACCCGCGGGTTCCACACACGGCTCGACGAGGGGCCTGAGACCCCCTGAGCAACTCGAGAGGCCCGCGGGGTTCGCTTCCTCAGATAAGACGAGGCCTGACTCTCCTGTCCCAACTCTGCAGGGACACTACGATCAGAGTCAGAATTGGAGAGGAAGCCTGAGGTTCCTGCCTCCACTCGAGATGAGGCCCTCTTCCATTGCGACAAACCCAGTGGAGTCCCGAGAGGCCCCGCCAAATCCACAGCGTCCCTCACCTCTCAGAGGCACCCTGGGAAGTTTCCTCAGGTCCCCGGCAGAAGTCGGGGGAAACGAGGGTTTCCCGCTGCAACCCGAGAAAGACATCGAGAGTCCTTCTTCAACGCGTCTCGAGGCCCTAGTCCCCTCCCATGACTCGAGAACAATGACGCGCTCCTTCTCGCCACGTGCATGGAGACAAGACTTCCCTGGCGCCGCACGAGAGGCTCCCTGAGATCCTCGTCGTGCCTCGGGAGAAAACCCCCACGGGTGCCGCAGCTCGAGGAAACCCCTGAGATGCCCCCGTCCTCGCGAGATGAGGGCCTTCTTTTCCTGCCTGGCCTGGAGAGTAATCACGAGTCCTCTCTCAAAAGTGAAGAGGAGGCTGGACTCCCTTGAGGCCGCTCAGGGGGCTCCAAGAGACCCGCGTCGCGACTCGAGAGGAGAGCGGAGTCCTTGGCTTCCCCTCGAGACGAGGCCTGACTCCCCGGGGGAGCCTGGAATGCAACCCCGAGATCCCTGCCTTCCCTGGAGAGGAATATTAGGTCCCGGACACACGCCTAGGTGAGGTCTCTTCGGCCCTGCAGTGACTCGAGCGCAACCCCCAGCTTTCCCTCGCAACCCGAGGGGAAGATTGGGCTTCCCAGGGCCAACCCAAGGGGAAGGCTGAGATCCCCGTCGTAACTCGAGAATGCCGCCGCACCTCGAGAAAAACCACGTGGTTCCCACCTCTTGGCAAGATGAGGCCCTTGCCCGCGACGGCGTCTCAAGGGAAGTCCCCTGTTCCGCCCTGAAGGGCGAAACGGTCCCTGACAGCCTTCCTGCAACCCCCAAAAGTCCCCCGACACGCCGGGGTCCCCCGTGGGGAACACCGAGGGTCCCGGCACTGCTTCCTCTGAGCCCCTTCTCCCCTCCTGATCGCGACAGGTGAGGCGATTCCCCTGCGTGGTCTGGAAGGGGTTCCCGGCCTTCCCGGCGCACCTCAGGATGAGGCCGGTCTCACGAGGAAATTCGAGACGAGCCACGTGGGTGGGGCCACATGCCGAACGCCCCCGATTCCCAGGTCCGCCCTTGAGAATGACCCGAGGACCGGACCCCTCTTCGAAGGCAACCCTGTGGGTGAAGGCACAACACGAAGGGGCACTGCCACCCCCGTGCGTCGTCCGCAAAGACCCGCGGGTTCCACACACGGCTCGACGAGGGGCCTGAGACCCCCTGAGCAACTCGAGAGGCCAGCGGGGTTCCCTTCCTCAGACAAGACGAGGCCTGACTCTCCTGTCCCAACTCTGCAGGGACCCTGCGGTCGGAGTCCGAAACGCAGAGGCAGCCTGAGGTGCCTGCCTCCCCTCGAGGTGAGGCCCTCTTCCGTTGCGCCAGACCCAGCGGAGTCCCGAGGGGCCCCGCCACCTCCACAGGATCCCTCGCCTCTCAGAGGCACCCTGGCAAGTTCCCTAAGGTCCCCGGAGGAAGGCGAGGGAAACGAGGGTTTCCCGCCGCCCCCCGAGAAAGACCTCGAGAGTCCTTCTTCAACGCGTCTCGAGGCCCTAGTCCCCTCCCGTGACTCTAGAGCCAGGATGCGCTCCCCCTCGCCACGCGCATGGAGACCTGACTTCCCTGGCGCCGCACGAGAGGCTCCCTGAGATCCTCGTCGTGCCTCGGGAGAAAACCCCCACGGGCGCCGCAGCTCGAGGAAACCCCGGAGACGCCCCCGTCCTCGCGAGCTGAGGGCCTTCTTTTCCTGAATGGCCTGGAGAGCAATCCCGGGTCCTCTCTCCAAACGGAAGAGGAGGCTGGACTCCCTTGAGGCCGCTCAGGGGGCTCCAAGAGAACCGCGTCGCGATTCGAGAGGAGAGCGGAGTCCTTGGCTTCCCCTCGAGACGAGGCCTGACTCCCCGGGGGAGCCTGGAATGCAATCCCGAGATCCCTGCCTTCCCTGGAGAGTAATATTAGGTCCCGGACACACGCCTAGGTCAGGTCTTTTCCGCCCTGCAGTGACTCGAGCACAACCCCCAGCTTTCCCTCGCAACCCGAAGGGAAGATTGGGCTTCCCAGGGCCAACCCAAGGGGAAGGCTGAGATCCCCGTCGTAACTCGAGAATCCCGCCGCACCTCGAGAAAAACCACGTGGTTACCACCTCTTGGCAAAATGAGGCCCTTGCCCGCGACGGCGTCTCAAGGGAAGTCCCCTGTTCCGCTCTGAAGGGCGAAACGGTCACTGACAGCCTTCCTGCGACCCCCAAAAGTCCCCCGACACACCCGGTTCCCCCGAGGGGAACACCGAGGGTCCCGGCACCGCTTCCTCTGAGCCCCTTCTCCCCTCCTGATCGCGACAGGAGAGGCGATTCCCCTGCGTGGTCTGGAAGGGGTTCCCGGCCTTCCCGGCGCACCTCAGGATGAGGCCGGTCTCACGAGGAAATTCGAGACGAGCCACGTGTGTGGGGCCACATGCCGAACGCCCCCGATTCCCCAGGTCCGCTCTTGAGAAGTACCCGAGGCCCGGACCCCTCTTTGAAGGCAACCCTGTGGGTGAAGGCACAACACGAAGGGGCACTGCCATCCCCGTGCATCGTCCGCAAAGACCCGCGGGTTCCACACACAGCTCAACGAGGGGCCTGAGACCCCCTGAGCAACTCGAGAGGCCAGCGGGGTTCCCTTCCTCAGACAAGACGAGGCCTGACTCTCCTGTCCCAACTCTGCAGGGACCCTGCGGTCGGAGTCCGAAACGGAGAGGAAGCCTGAGGTTCCTGCCTCCCCTCGAGGTGAGGCCCTCTTCCGTTGCGCCAGACCCAGCGGAGTCCCGAGGGGCCCCGCCACCTCCACAGGATCCCTCGCCTCTCAGAGGCACCCTGGGAAGTTCCCTAAGGTCCCCGGCAGAAGGCGAGGGACACGAGGGTTTCCCGCCGCCCCCCGAGAAAGACCTCGAGAGTCCTTCTTCAACGCGTCTCGAGGCCCTAGTCCCCTCCCGTGACTCGAGAGCCAGGACTCGCTCCCCCTCGCCACGCGCATGGAGACCTGACTTCCCTGGCGCCGCACGAGAGGCTCCCTGAGATCCTCGTCGTGCCTCGGGAGAAAACCCCCACGGGCGCCACAGCTCGAGGAAACCCCTGAGACGCCCCCGTCCTCGCGAGCTGAGGGCCTTCTTTTCCTGCATGGCCTGGAGAGCAATCCCGGGTCCTCTCTCCAAACGGAAGAGGAGGCTGGACTCCCTTGAGGCCGCTCAGGGGGCTCCAAGAGACCCGCGTCGCGACTCGAGAGGAGAGCGCAGTCCTTGGCTTCCCCTCGAGACGAGGCCTGACTCCTCGGGGGAGCCTGGAATGCAACCCCGAGATCCCTGCCTTCCCTGGAGAGGAATATTAGGTCCCGGACACACGCCTAGGTGAGGTCTCTTCAGCCCTGCAGTGACTCGAGCGCAACCCCCAGCTTTCCCTCGCAACCCGAGGGGAAGATTGGGCTTCCCAGGGCCAACCCAAGGGGAAGGCTGAGATCCCCGTCGTAACTCGAGAATCCCGCCGCAACTCGAGAAAAACCACGTGGTTCCATCGTCTTCGCAGCATGAGGCCCTTGCCCGCCACAGCGTCTCAAAAGAAGTCCCACGTTCCTACTGAAGTGCAAAACGGTACTTGGCAGCCATGATGGCACCCCCAAAGTTCCCCAACTTACAGGCCTCACTCGAGGGTAACACCCATGTTCCCCGCACCACCTCATTTGAGACCCTTCTCCCCTCCTGATTGCAACAGGAGTGTCTTTTCTCCTGCTTTGTGTGGAAGGGGTTACCGATCTTCCCAGCGCACATCAGGATGAGGCCTGTCTCACGAGGAAATTGGAGATGTAGCCTCGTGGATGGTGCCACATGCGGAAAGACCCCATTTCCCGGTCAGCTATTAATAAGAACCCGATGCCCGTACACTTCTTGGAATGCATCCCGTAGGATGAAGGCACAACAAGGAGGGACCCTGAACACCCGTGCATCTTTTGGAAAATTCTGCAGGTTCCACATACAGCTCGACAAGTGACCTGTTACCTCGTGAACAACTCGAGAGGCAAGCTAAGTTTCATTTCTCCACAGAATACGAGGCCTGACTCTCCTGTCCCAACTCTGCAGGAATCCTGAGATCGGAGTCTGAAATGGAGAGGAACCCTGAGGTTCCTTCCTCAACACGAGATGAGGCCCTCTTGTATTATACCACACCCAGTGGAGTCCCTAGAGGCCCCTCCTAACTCCACAGTATCAGTGTCTTCTCAGAGGCACCCTGAGCAACTCCCTGAGGTCACCGGCACAAGTCGAGGGAACACAGGGTATCCTGCCGCAACCCGAGAAAGACCTCAAGAGTCCGTCTTCAACGCGTCTTGAGGACGGATTCCCCTACCATGACTCGAGAGCAATGACACGCTCCCCCTTGCCATGCGCATGGACACCTGACTTCCCTGGCGCCACATGAGAGGCTCCCCGAGCTCCCCGTCATACCTCGTGAGAAACCCCACACTGGCGCCGCAGCTCGGGAAAACCCACCGTCATCGCGAGATTGGGGACTTCTTTTCCTGCCTGACCTGGAGAGCAATCCCTGGTCTTTTCTCCAAACTTCACAGGAGGCTTTACTCCCTTTAGGCCACTCAATGGGCTCCAAGAGATACCTGTCGCGACTTGAGAGGAGAGCAGAGTACTTTGTTTCCCCTCGAGACGAGGCCTTACCTCGGGTGAGTCTGGAATGCAACCCCGAGATCCCTGTTGCCCCTGGAGAGGAACATTATGTCCTGGACAAAAGCCTAGATGAGGTCTATTTTGCCCTACAGTGACTCGAGAGCAACACCCATCTCTCCCTCGCAATTCAAATGGAAGATTGGTCTTCATTGGGCCAACACAAGAGGAAGTCTGAATTTCCCGTTGTAAGTCGAGAATCCCACCGCAACTCTTAAAAACCACGTGGTTCCCCATTCATCGCAATAAGAGGCCTTTGCCCGCTACAGAGTCTCAAGAGAAGTCCCATGTTTCGTCATAAAGTTCGAAATGCTACTTGGCACCCTTGATGCGACCCCAAAAGTTCCCCAATATACCGGTCTCACTCCAAGGGAACACCGAAGTTCCTGGCACCACTTCATTTGAGCCCCTTCTCCGCTCCTGATCACGGCAGGAAGGTCGATCCCCCTGCTTTGTCTAGAAGGGGTTCCCGACCTTCATGGCGCACCTCAGGATGAGGCCAGTCTCACGAAGAAATTCGAGACGTAGCCTCGTGTTGGTGCCACGTGCCAAAAGACCCCGATTTCTCGGTCTTGCTTTTGATAAGAACCCGATGCCCGGACACCTCTTCTAAGGCAACCCTGTGGATGAAGGCACTACACGAGGGGGCACTGGCAACCCTGTTCATCGTCCGGAAAACCCCGCAGGATCCACGTACAGCTCCACAACTGGCCTGTCACCCCTTAAACAATGAGAGAGGAAAGCGGAGTTCCCTTCCTCAGACAAGACGAGGCCTGAGTATCCAATCCCAACTCTGCAGGCACGCTTCGATCTGAGTCAGAAATGGAGAGGAAACCTGAGGTTCCTGCCTCAACCCGAGATGAGACCCTCTTCCATTAAAACAAACCCAGTGGAGTCCCGAGAGGCCCCTCCCATCTCCACAGTATCCCTGACTTCTCATAGGCATTCTGAGAAGCTCCTTGAGGCCACCGGCAAAAGTCGAGGGAAATAAGGGTTTCCTGCCACAACCGAAGAAAGACCTCGAGAGTCCTTCTTCAATGTGTCTTGGGGTCAGATTCCCCTACCATAGCTCGAGAGCAATAATGCGCTCCCCCTCGCCACGCACATGGAGACCTGACTTCCCTGGCGCCACACGAGAGGCTCCCTGAGCTCCACGTCGTACCTCGTGTGAAACCCCACACTGGCGCCGCAGCTCGAGAAAACCCACAAGATCCATCCGTCATCGCGAGATGAGGGCCATCTTTTCCTGCATGGCCTGGAGAGCAGTCCCAAGTCCTCTCTCCAAACTTCACAGGAGGCTTGACTCCCTTTAGGCCACAAAGTGGGCTCCAAGAGGTGCCCGTCGCAACTCGAAAGGAGAGCGGTGTCCTTTGCTTCCCTTCGACATGAGGCCTGACTCCCTGGGTGAGTCTGGAATGCAAACCTGAGATCCCTGTGGCCCTTGGAGAGGAACATTAGGTCCTGGACACAAGCCTAGATGAGGTCTCCTTTGCCCTGACGTGACTCGAGCGCAACCCCCAGCTCTCCCTCGCAACTCGAATGGATGATTGGACTTCCCTGGCCCAACACAAGAGGAAGCCTGAAATCCCCGTCGTAACTCGAGAATCCCGCCGCAACTCGAGAAAAACCATGTGGCTCCCCCGTCATCGCAAGATGAGCCCCTTGGCCGCTACAGCGTATCAAGAGAAGTCCCACGTTCCATCCTGAAGTACAAAACGGTACTTGGCACCCTTGATGCGACCCCCAAAGTTCCCTGACATACCGGTCTCACTCGAGGGAAACACCCAAAGTTCACGGCACCACTTCCTGTGAGCCCCTTCACCCCTCCTGCTCGCGACAGAAGGGTCGATTCCCATGTTTTGTCTGCAAGGGGTTCCCGACGTTCCCCGCGAACCTCCAGATGAGGCCGGTCTCATGAGGAAATTCGAAAAGTAGCCTCATGGTTGGTGCCATATGCTGAAAGATCCCGAATTCCCGGTCCACTCTAGATAAGAACCTGACGCCCGGACATCTCTTCGAAGGCAACCCTGTGGATGAAGGCACAACACGAAGGGACACTGACATCCCCATGCATCGTCTGGAAAAACCCGCAGATTCCACTCACAGCTCCAAATGTGGACTGTCACCCCGTGAACAACTCGAGAGGCAAGTGAAGTTGCATTCCTTCACACATGACGAGGCCTTACTCTCCTGTCCCAACTCTTCAGGGACCCTGCAATTGGAGTCAGAAATGGAGAGGAACCCTGAGGTTCCTGCCTCAACTAGAGAAGAGGCCCTCTTCCATTGAACCAAACTCAGTGGTGTCCCGAGAGGCCCCTCCCAACACCACAGTATCCCTGAATTCTCAGAGGCTCCCTGAGAAGCTACCTGAGGTCACTGGCACAAGTCGAGGGAACCCAGAGTTTCCTGAAGTAACCCGAGAAAGACTTGGAGAGTCCTTTTTCAACGTCTCTTGATGCCCGATTCCCCTACCATGACTCCAGAGCAAGGACGCGCTCCCCTCGCCACAAGCAGGAAAACTGACTTCCCTAGTACCACACAAGAGGCTCCCTGAGTACCCCATCGTACCTCGTGAGAAAACCCACACTGGCGCCGCAGTTCGAGAAAAACCACAAGATGCCCCCGTCAAGGAGAGATGGGGGCCTTCTTTTCCTGCCTGACCTGGAGAGCAATTCCTGGTCCTCTCTCCAAACTTCACAGGAGTATTGACTCCCTTTAGGCCACTCAGTTGGGTCCAAGAAATACCCGGTGCGACTCGAGAGGAGAGCGGAGTCCTTTGCTTCCCTGGAGACGAGGCCTGACTCCCCGGGTGAGTTTGGAATGCAACCCCGAGATCCATGTCACCCCTGGAGTGGAACATTATGTCCTAGACACAAGCCTAGATGAGGTCTATTTTGCCCTACAGTGACTCGAGAGCAACCTCCATCTCTCCCTCACAATTTGAATGGAAGATTGGTCTTCCCACGGTCAACACAAGAGGAAGTCTGAATTTCCCATCGTAATTCGAGAATTCAGCCTCAAGTCTTAAAAACCATGTGGTTCCCCCTTCATCGCAATATGAGGCCCTTGCCAGCTAGAGTCTCAAGAGAAGTCCCACGTTCCATCTTAAAGTTCGAAATGCTACTTGGCACCCTTGATGCGACCCCAAAGTTCCCCAACATACCGGTCTCACTGCAGGGGAACACCGAAGTTCCCGGTGTCTCCAGGGAAGTCCCATGTTCCGCCCTGAAGGGTGAAACGGTACTTGACACCCTTGATGCGACCGCAAAAGTTCCCCGACACGCTGGGTTCCCTCGAGGGGAACACCGAGGGTCCCGGCACCACTTCATCTGAGCCCCTTCTCCCCTCCTGATCACGACAGGAGAGTCGATTCCCCTGCTTTGTCTGGAAGGGGTTCCCGGCATTCCTGGCGCACCTCAGGATGAGGCCGGTCTCAGGAGGAAATTGGAGACTAGCCACGTGTGAGGTGCCACGTGCCGAACGACTCCGATTCTCCGGTCTGCTCTTGATAAGAACCCGATGCCCGGACAGGTCTTCGAAGGCAACCCTGTGAGTGAAGGCATGACACGAAGGGGCACTGAAACCCCCGTGCATCATCCGGAAAAACCCGCAGGGTCTACACACAGCTCGACAAGGGGCCTGAGACTCCTGGAACAACTCGAGAGGCAACCAGAATTCCATTCCTCAGACAAGACGAGGCATGACTCTCCTGTCCCAACCCTGCAGGGACCGTGCAGTCGGAGTCCGAAACCGAGAGGAAGCCTGAGGTTCATGCCTCCCCTCGAGATGAGGCCCTCTTCCATTGCGCCGAACCCAGCAGAGTCCCGAGAGGCCCTGCCAAATACACAGCATCCCTCACCTCTCAGAGGCACCGTGGGAAGTTCACTAAGGTCCCCTGCAGAAGTCGAGGGAAACGAGGGTTTCCCGCCACAACCCGAGAAAGACCTCGAGAGTCCTTCTTCAACGCCTCTTGAGGACCTAGCCGTTTCCCATGACTCGAGAGTGATGACCAGCTCCCCCTCGCCATGCGCATGGGGACCTGACTTCCCTGGCGCCGTACGAGAGGCTCCCTGAGGTCCTCGTCGTGCCTCGTGAGAAAACCTCCATGAGCGCAGCAGCCTGAGGAAACCCATGAGACTCCCCCGTCATCGCGAGATGAGGGCCTTCTTTTCCTGCCTGGCCTGGAGAGCAAACCCGGGTCCTCTCTCCAAACTGAAGAGGAGGCTCGACACCCTTGAGTCCACT
This sequence comes from Bubalus kerabau, assembly GCF_029407905.1. NCBI lineage: Eukaryota > Metazoa > Chordata > Mammalia > Artiodactyla > Bovidae > Bubalus > Bubalus kerabau. The sequence continues at coordinate 125,359 of NW_026577887.1, read as the reverse complement.
CAGTGGGCTCCAAGAGAACCGTGTCGCGACTTGAGAGGAAAGCGGAGTCCTTTGCTTCCCCTCCAGGCGAGTCCTGACCCCCCGGGGGAGTCTGGAATGGAAACCCGTGATCCCTGTCTTCCCTTGGGAGGAATATTAGGTCCTGGACACACGCCTCGATGAGGTCTCTTTGGCCCTGTAGTGACTCGAGCAGAACCCCCAGCTTTCCATCGCAACTCGAATTGAAGTTTGGGCTTCCCAGGGCCAACCCAAGAGGAAGCCTGAAATTCCTGTCGTTTTCGAGAATCCCGATGCAACTCGAGAAAAACGACGTGGTTCCAACGTCTTCACAGGATGAGGCCCTTGCCATCTATAGCGTCTCCAGGGAAGTCCCATGTTCCGTCCTGAAGTGGGAAACGGTACTTGGCTCCCTTGATGCGACCCCTAAAGTTCCCTGAAACGCCGGGTTCCCTCGAGTGGAACACCGAGGGTCCCGGCACCACTTCATCTGAGCCCCATCTCCCCTCCTGATCGCGACAGGAGAATCGATTCCCCTACTTTGTGTGGAAGGTGTTCCCGGCCTTCCCGGCGCACCTCAGGATGATGCTGGTCTCACGAGGAAATTCGAGATGAGCCACGTGGGTGGTGCCACATGCCGAATGACCCCGATTTCCCGGTCCGCTCTTGAAATGAACCCGATGCCCGGACACCTCTTTGAAGGAAACCCTGTGGGGGAAGGCACAAAACGAAGGGGCACTGACACCCCCATGCATCTTCTGGAAACACCCGCAGGTTCCACTAACAGCTTGTCAAGGGCCCTGAGACCCCCTGAACGACTCGAGAGGCAAGCAGAGTTCCGTTACTCAGACAAGACGAGGCCTGACTCTCCTGTCCCAACTCTGCAGGGACCCTGCGGTCGGAGTCAGAAATGGAGAGGAAGCCTGAGGTTCCTGCCTCCAATCGAGATGAGGCCCTCTTTCATTTCGTCAAACCTAGTGGAGTCCCGAGAGGCCCCTCTAACTCCTCAGTATCCCTCACCTCTCAGAGGCACCTGGGAAGTTCCCTAAGGTCCCCTTAGAGGTCGATGGAAACGAGTGTTTCCCGCCCCAACCCAAGAAAGACCTTGAGAGTCCTTCTTAAATGCCTCTTGAGGCCCTAGTCCCTCCCATGACTCGAGAGCAATGACGCGATCTGCCTGGCCACACGCATGGAGTCAGGCTTCTCTGGCGCCGCACGAGAGGCTCCCTGAACTCCCCATCATATCTCGTGAGAAACCCCACACTGGCGCCGCAGCTCGAGAAAACCCATGAGACGCCCCCGTCATCACGAGAGGAGGGCCATCTTTAACTGCATGGTATGCAGATCAAGCGTGAACCTTCTGTCCAAGCTACACAGGACGCTTGACTCCCTTTAGGCCACTCATTGGGCTCCAAGAGTTACGCGTCGCGACTCGAGAGGATAGTGGAGTCCTTTGCTTCCACTCGAGACGAGGCGTGACCCACCGGGTGAGACTGGAATGCGACCCCGATATCCCTGTCGCCCCTGGAGAGGGACATTACGTCCTGGACCCAAGCCTAGATGAGGACTTTTTGCCCTGAAGTGACTCGAGAGCAACCCCCAGCTCTCTCTGACAAGTTGAATGGAAGATTGGACTTCCTGGGCCAACACAAGAGGAAGCCTGAATTCCCCATTGTAACTCGAGAATCCCGCCTCAACTCGAGAAAAACCACGTATTTCCCTCGTCATCGCAATATGAGGCCCTTGCCGGCTACAGCATCTCCAGAGAATTCCCACGTTCCGTCTTGAAGTGCGAAACTCTACTTGGCACCCTTGATGCGACCTCAAAAGTGCCGTGACATACTGGTCTCACTCGAGGGGACCACCGAGGTTCCCGGCACCACTTCATCTGAGCCCCTTCTCCCCTTCTGATTGCGACCGGTGGGTCGATTCCCCTGCTTTGTCTGCAAGGGGTTCCCGAGCTTCCTGGCGCACCTCAGGATGAGGCCGGTCTCCCGAGGAAATTCGAGACGTAGCCTCGTGGGTGGTACCACATGCTGAAAGACCCCAATTTTCCGGTACGCTCTTGAAAAGAACCCGATGCCCGGAAACCTCTTTGAAGGCAACCCTGTGGATGAAGGCACAACACGAAGGGGCACTGACACCCCCGTGCATCGTCCAGAAAAACCCGCAGGTTCCACACTCAGCTCAACAAGTGGCCTGTCACTCCGTGAACAACTCGAAAGGCAAGGGGAAATCCATTCCTCCACAGAAGACGAGGCGTGACTCTCTTGTCCATACTCTGCAGGTACCCTGCGACCCGAGTCAGATATGGAGAGGACCCCTGAGGTTCCTGCCTCCATTCGAGATGAGGCCCTCTTCGATTGCACCAAACCCAGTTGAGTAACGAAAGGCCCCTCCCAAATCCACAGTGTGCCTGACTTCTCAGAGGCACCCTTAGAAGTTGCCTGAGGTCACCGACACAAATCAAGGGAACCCAGGGTTCCCTGCCGCAACCCGAGAAAGACCTCAAGAGTCCTTCTTCAATGCGTCTTGAGGCCCGATTCGCCTACTATGACTCGAGAGCAATCACGCACTCCCCTTCACCACACGCACGGAGACCTGACGTCCCTAGCACCACACGAGAGGCTCTCTGAGCTCCCCGTTGTACCTCGTGAGAAATCTGATACTGGCGCCGCAGCTGGAGAAAACCCACGAGATGCCCCCGTCATCGCGAGATGAGGGCCTTTTTTCCTGCATGGCCAGGAAAACAATCCCGAGTCATCTCCAAACTCCATAGGAGGCTTCACTCCCTTTACGCCACGCAGTGGGCTCCAAGAGATACCCATCGCGACTCGACAGGAGAGCGGAGTCCTTTTTTTCCCCTCAAGACGAGGCCTGACTCCCCGGGTGAGTCGAGAATGCAACCCTGAGATCCCTGTTGGCCCAGTAGTGGAACACTAGGTCCTGGACACAAGCGTAGATGAGGTCTATTTTGCCCTGCAGTGACTGGAGAGCAAACCCCAGTTCTAACTTGCAACTCGAATGGAATACTGGATTTTCCTGGCGCCATACAAGAGGCTCCCTGAGATCCCCGTGGTACTTCATGAGACACCCCACACTGGCGCCGCAGCTCGAGAAAACCCACGAGACGCCACCGTCATCTCGAGATGAGGGCCTTCTTTTCCTGCATGGCCTGGAGTCCAATCCCGAGTCCTCTCTCCAAACTCCACAGGAGGCTTGACTCCCTTTAGTACACACAGTGGGCTCCAAGAGATACCCATCGCGACTCGAGACGAGAGCGGAATTCTTTGCTTACCCTCGAGGTGAGAACTGACTCCCCGGATGAGTCTGGAATGCAAACCCGAGATCCCTGTCGCCCCTGGAGAGCAACGTTAGATCCTGGACACAAGCCTAGATTAGGTCTCTTTTGCCCTGCAGTGACTCTAGCGCAATCCCCAGCTCCCCCTCGCAACCCGAAAGGAAGATTGGATTTCAAGGCCAACAAAAGGAAGCCTAAATTCCCGGTCATAACTCGAGAATCCCGCCGCAACTCGAGCAAAACCACGTGGTTCTCCCGTCATCGCAAGATGAGGTCCTTGCCCGCTACAGCGTTTCAAAAGATGTCCCAGGTTCCGTCTTGAAATGCGAAACGGTACTTGGCACCCTTGATGCGACCCCAAAAGTCCCCCAACACGCCGGTCTCACTCAAGGGGAACACCGAGGTTCCCGGCACCACTTCATTTAAGCCCCTTCTCCCCTCCTGATCGTGACCGGTGGGTCGATTCCCCTGCTTTGTCTGCAAGGGGGCCCGACCTTCCCTGCACAACTCAGGATGAGGCCAGTCTCATGGGGAAATTCGATACGTAGCTTTGTGGGTGGTGCCACTTGCTGAAAGACTCCAATTTCCCGGTCTGCTCTTGATAAGAATCCGATGCTCGGACACCTCTTGGAAGGCAGCCTTGAGTATGAAGGTACAACACGAAGGGGCACTAACACACCTGTGCATCATCTGGAAAAACGGGCAGGTTACACACACAGCTCGACAAGTGGCCTGTCACCTCGAGAACAACTCGAGAGGCAAGAGGAGTCCCATCCTCCAGAAAAGACGAGGCCTGACTCTCCTGTACCAACATGCAGGGACCTTGCGATCTGAGTCAGAAATGGAGAGGAACACTGAGGTTCCTGCTTCAACTCGAGATGAGTCCCTCTTACATTCCACCAAATGCAGAGGAGTCTCGAGAGGCCCCTCCAAACTGCACAGTATCCCTGACTTCTCAGAGGCACTCTGAGAAGCTCCCTGAGGTCGCAGGCACAAGTCAAGGGAACCCTGGGTTTTATGCAGTGACCCGAGAAAGACCTCGAGAGTCCTTCTTCAACCCGTCTTGAGGCCCGATTACCCTACCATGACTCGAGAGCAATGACGAGCTCCCCCTAGCCATCTCATGGGGACCTGACTTCCCTGGCGCCACACGAGAGGCTCCCTGAGCTCCCTCTCGTACCTCGTCAGAAACCCGGCACTAGCGCAGCAGTCCAGAAAACCCACGAGACGCCGCCATCATCGCGAGATGAGGGCCTTCTTTTCCTGCATGGCCTGGACAGGAATCCCGAGTCCTCTATCCAAACACCACAGGAGGCTTGACTCCCTTTAGGGCACACAGTGGGCTCCAAGAGATACCCATCGCGACTCAAAAGGACAGCGGAGTTCTTTGCTTCCCCTCGAGACGAGGCCTGATTCCCCGGGTGAGTCTGGTATGCAACCCCAAGATCCCTGTCGCCCCTAGGGACGAGCATTAAGTCCTGGACACAAGCCTAGATGAGGTCTATTTTGCCCTGCAGTGACTCGAGAGCAATCCCCAGCTCTCCCTTTAAACTCGAATGGAAGATAGGACTTCCCTGGCCCAACACATGAGGAAGACTGTATTCCCCGTCGAAACTCGAGAATCCCGCCACAACTCGAGAAACGCCACGTGGTTCCCCCGTCATCCCAAGATGAGGCCCTTGCCCCCTACAGCATCTCAAGAGAAGTCCCACGTTCCGTCTTGAAGTGCGAAACGGTATTGGCACCCTTGATGCGCCCTCAAAAGTTCCTCGACACACCAGTCTGACTCGAGGAGAACACCGAGGTTCCCGGCACCACTACATCTGGGCCCCTTCTCCCCTGCTGATCGCGACAGGAGGGTCGATTCCCCTGTTTTGTCTTGAAGGGGTTCCCACCTTTCCCGGTGCATCTCAGGATGAGGCCGGTCTCACGAGGATATTCGAGACATAGCCACTTGGATGGTGACACATGCCGAAAGACCCCGATTTCCCGGTCCGCTCTTGATAAGATCCTGATGCCCGGACACCTCTTTGAAGATAACCCTTTTGATGAAGGCACAACACTTAGGGGCACTGACACCCCTGGGTATCGTCCGGAGAAACCCGCAGGTACCACACACAGCTCGAGAAGTGACCTGTCACCCCGTGAACAACTGGAGAGGCAAGCAGAGTTCCATTCCTCCACACAAGACGAGGCCTGACTCTCCTGTTCGAACTCTGCAGCGAAACTGCGATCCGAGTCAGATCTGGCCCAGGGGAAGTCAGGAGAGGAAACATGAGTTTCCTGCCTCCACTCGAGATGAGGCCCTCTTCCATTGCACCGAACCCAGTGGAGTCCCGAGAGACCCCTCCCAACTGCACAGTATCCCTGACTTCTCAGAGGCACCCTTAGACCTTCCTGAGATCACCAGCACAAGTCGAGGGAACCAAGGGTTTCCTGCCCCAACCCGTAAAAGACCTCGAGAGTCCTTCTTCAACGCGTCTTGAGGTGCGATTCCCCTACCATGACTCGAGAGCAATGACGCGCTCCCCCTAGCCACGCGCATAGAAACCTGACTTCCCTGGCGCCACAGGAGAGGCTCCCTGAGCTCCCATTATACCTCTTGAGCAACACCACACTGGAGCCGCAGCTCGAGAATACCCACGAGACGCCCCAGTCCTCACGAGATGAGGGCCTTCTTTTGCTGTATGGCCTGGAGAGCAATCCTGAGTCCTCTCTCCAAACTTCACAGGAGGCTTGACTCATTTTAGGCCACACAGTGAGCTCCAAGATATACCCATCGCGACTTGACAGGAGAGCGGTGTCCTTGGCTTCCCCTCGAGACGAGGCCTGACTCCCCGGGTGAGTCGAGAATGCAATGCTGAGATCGCTTTCGCCCCAGCAGAGGAACATTAGGTCCTGGACACAAGCCTAGATGAGGTCTATTTGGCCCTGCAGTGTCTCGAGAGCAATCCCCAGTTCTAACTCACAATTCGAATGAAAACTGGACTTCCCTAGGCCAGTTGAAGAGGAAGCCTGAATTCCCGGTTGTAACTCGAGAATCCCGCCCCAACTCAAGAAAAACCACGTGGTTCCCCCGTCATCGAAAGATGAGGCCCTTGCCCGCTACAGCGTCTCAAGAGAAGTCCCACGTTCCGTATTGAAGAGCGAAAAGTTATTTGGAACCCTTGATGCGACCCCAAAAGTTCCCCGACATACCAGTCTCACTTGAGGAGAACACCGAGGTTCCCGGCACCACTTCATCTGAGACTCTTCTCCCCTCTGGATCGCGACAGGAGGTTCGATTCCCCTGCTTTGTCTGGAAGGCGTTCCCGACCTTCCTGGCGCACATCAAGATGAGGCCAGTCTCACGAGGAAATTCGAGACATAGCCTCGTGGGTGGTGCGACATGCCAAAAGACCCCAATTCCCTGGTCCGCTCTTGATAAGAACCCGATGGCAGAACCCAACTCGAAGGCAATTCTGTGGAACAAGGCACAACACGAAGGGGCAGTGACACCCCAGTGCATCGTCCAGAAAAACCCGCAAGTTCCACATACAAATCGACAAGTGGCCTGTCACCCCATGAACAACGCGAGAGTCAAGCGGAGTTCCATTCCTCCACACAAGACGAGGCCTGACGCTCCTGTCCCAACTCTGCAGGGACTCTGCGATCCGAGTCAGATCCGGTGCATTCGAAGCCAGGAGAGGAACCCTGTGATTCCTGCCTCAACTTGTCATGAGGCCCTCTTCCATTGCACCAAACCCAGTGGAGTTCCGAGAGGCCCCTCCCAACTCCACAGTGACCCTGACTTCTCAGAGGCACGCTCAGAAGCTTCCTGAGGTCACTGGCACAAGTCGATGGAACCCAGGGTTTCCTGCTGCAACCCAAGAAATACCTCGAGAGTCCTTCTTTAACCCGTCTTCAGGCCCAATTCCCCTACCATGACTCGAGAACAATGACGGGCTCCCTCTCACCACGTGCATAGAGACCTGACTGCCCTGGCACCACATGAGAGGCTCACTGAGCTCCCAGTCTTACTTCGTGAGAAACCCCACACTAGCGCCACAGCTCGAGAAAACCTACGAGACGCCCCAGTCATCGGGAGATGAGGGCCTTCTTTTCCTGCATTGCCTGGAGAGCAATCCCGTGTCCTCCCTCCAAACACCAGAGGAGGTTTGACTCCCTTTAAGCCACTCAGTGGGCTCCAAGACATACCCGTCCGACTCGAGAGGAGAGCAGAGTCCTTTGCTTCCCCTCCAGACGAGGCCTGACTCCAGGGTGAGTCTGGAATGCAACCCCGAGATTCCTGTCGCCCCTTGACATGAACATTAGGTCCTGCACACAAGCCTTGCTGGGGTCTCTTTTGCCTTCAGTGACTAGAGCGCACCTCCAGCTCTTCCTCGAATCTCGAATGGAAGATAAGACTTTTGTGGGCCAACACAAGAGGAAGCATGAATTCCCTGTGGTAACTCAAATATCCCACCGCAACTAGAGAAAAACCAAGTGGTTCCCCAGTCATTCCAAGATGAGGCCCTTGCCCGCTGGAGCACCCCAAGAGAAGTCCCACGTTCCAATTTGAAGAGCGAAACGGTACTTGGAACGCGTTATGCGACCCCAAAAGTTACCCGACATACCTGTCTCACTTGAGGGAAACACCGAGGTTCCCAGCAGCACAACATCTGAGCCACTTCTCCCCTCCTGATCGCCACAGGAGGGTCGATTCCTCTGCTTTGTCTGGAAGGGTTTCATGACCTTCGCGGCACACCTCAGGATGAGGCCGGTTTCATGAGGAAATTCGAGAGTAGTCACGTGGGTGGTGCCAAATGCTGAACGACCCCGATTTCCCAGGCCGCTCTTCATAAGAACACGATGCCCGGACACCTCTTCGAAGGCAACCCTGTGGATGAAGACACAAAACGAAGGGTCACTGACACCCCCATGCATCGTCTGGAAAAACCTGCAGATTCCACACACAGTTTGACAAGGGGCCTGAAACCCTATGAACAACTCGAGAGGCAAGCGGAGTTCCATTCCTCAGAAAAGACATAGCCTGACTCTCCTGTCCCAACTCTGCAGGGACACTACGATCAGAGTCAGAATTGGAGAGGAAGCCTGAGGTTCCTGCCTCCACTCGAGATGAGGCCCTCTTCCATTGCGACAAACCCAGTGGAGTACCAAGAGGCCCCGCCAAATTCACAGCATCCCTCACCTCTCAGAGGCACCCTGGGAAGTTTCCTCAGGTCCCCGGCAGAAGTCGGGGGAAACGAGGGTTTCCCGCTGCAACCCGAGAAAGACCTCGAGAGTCCTTCTTCAACGCGTCTCGAGGCCCTGGTCCCCTCCCATGACTCGAGAACAATGACGCGCTCCTTCTCGCCACGTGCATGGAGACATGACTTCCCTGGGGCCGCACGAGAGGCTCCCTGAGATCCTCGTCGTGCCTCGGGAGAAAACCCCCACGGGTGCCGCAGCTCGAGGAAACCCCTGAGATGCCACCGTCCTCGCGAGCTGAGGGCCTTCTTTTCCTGCCGGGCCTGGAGAGTAATCACGAGTCCTCTCTCAAAAGTGAAGAGGAGGCTGGACTCCCTTGAGGCCACTCAGGGGGCACCAAGATATCCGCGTCGCGACTCGGGAGGAGAGCGGATCCTTTGCTTCCCCTCGAGGCGAGGCCTGACTCCCAGGGGGAGCATGGGATGCAACCCCGAGATCCTTGTCTTCCCTGGAGAGGAGCACTAGGTCCTGGACACACGCCTAGATGAGGTCTCTTTGGCCCTGCAGTGACTCGAGCGCAACCCTCAGCTTTCCCTCGCAACCCGAGGGGAAGATTGGGCTTCCCAGGGCCAACCCAAGGGAAAGGCTGAGATCCCCGTCGTAACTCGAGAATCCCGCCGCAACTCGAGAAAAACCACGTGGTTCCCACCTCTTGGCAAGATGAGGCCCTTGCCCGCCAGGGCGTCTCAAGGGAAGTCCCCTGTTCCGCCCTGAATGGCGAAACGGTCCCTGACAGCCTTCCTGCGACCCCCAAAAGTCCCCCGACACGCCGGGGTCCCCCGAGAGGAACACCGAGAGTCCCGGCACCGCTTCCTCTGAGCCCCTTCTCCCCTCCTGATCGCGACAGGAGAGGCGATTCCCCTGCGTGGTCTGGAAGGGGTTCCCGGCCTTCCCGGCGCACCTCAGGATGAGGCCGGTCTCACGAGGAAATTCGAGACGAGCCACGTGGGTGGGGCCACATGCCGAACGCCCCCGATTCCCCGGTCCGCCCTTGAGAAGGACCCGAGGCCCGGACCCCTCTTCGAAGGCAACCCTGTGGTGGAAGGCACAACACGAAGGGGCACTGCCACCCCCGTGCATCGTCCGCAAAGACCCGCGGGTTCCACACACAGCTCGACGAGGGGCCTGAGTCCCCCTGAGCAACTCGAGAGGCCAGCGGGGTTCCCTTCCTCAGATAAGACGAGGCCTGACTCTCCTGTCCCAACTCTGCAGGGACCCTGCGGTCTGAGTCCGAAACGGAGAGGAATCCTGAGGTTCCTGCCTCCCCTCGAGGTGAGGCCCTCTTCCGTTGCGCCAGACCCAGCAGAGTCCCGAGGGGCCCCGCCACCTCCACAGGATCCCTCGCCTCTCAGAGGCACCCTGGCAAGTTCCCTAAGGTCCCCGGCAGAAGGCGAGGGACACGAGGGTTTCCCGCCGCCCCCCGAGAAAGACCTCGAGAGTCCTTCTTCAACGCGTCTCGAGGCCCTAGTCCCCTCCCGTGACTCGAGAGCCAGGACGCGCTCCCCCTCGCCACGCGCATGGAGACCTGACTTCCCTGGCGCCGCACGAGAGGCTCCCTGAGATCCTCGTCGTGCCTCGGGAGAAAACCCCCACGGGCGCCGCAGCTCGAGGAAACCCCGGAGACGCCCCCGTCCTCGCGAGCTGAGGGCCTTCTTTTCCTGCATGGCCTGGAGAGCAATCCCGGGTCCTCTCTCCAAACGGAAGAGGAGGCTGGACTCCCTTGAGGCCGCTCAGGGGGCTCCAAGAGACCCGCGTCGCGACTCGAGAGGAGAGCGGAGTCCTTGGCTTCCCCTCGAGACGAGGCCTGACTCCCCGGGGGAGCCTGGAATGCAACCCCGAGATCCCTGCCTTCCCTGGAGAGGAATATTAGGTCCCGGACACACGCCTAGGTGAGGTCTCTTCGGCCCTGTGGTGACTCGAGCGCAACCCCCAGCTTTCCCTCGCAACCCGAGGGGAAGATTGGGCTTCCCAGGGCCAACCCAAGGGGAAAGCTGAGATCCCCGTCGTAACTCGAGAATGCCGCCGCAACTCGAGAAAAACCACGTGGTTCCCACCTCTTGGCAAGATGAGGCTCTTGCCCGCCAGGGCGTCTCAAGGGAAGAACCCTGTTCCGCCCTGAAGGGTGAAACGGTCCCTGACAGCCTTCCTGCGACCCCCAAAATTACCCCAACACGCCGGGGTGCCACGAGGGGAACACCGAGGGTCCCGGCACCGCTTCCTCTGAGCCCCTTCTCCCCTCCTGATCGCGACAGGAGAGGCGATTCCCCTGCGTGGTCTGGAAGGGGTTCCCGGCCTTCCCGGCGCACCTCAGGATGAGGCCGGTCTCACAAGGAAATTCTAGACGAGCCACGTGGGTTGGGCCACATGCCGAACGCCCCCGATTCCCCGGTCCGCTCTTGAGAAGGACCCGAGGCCCGGACCCCTCTTGGAAGGCAACTCTGTGGGTGAAGGCACAACACGAAGGGGCACTGCCACCCCCGTGCATCGTCCGCAAAGACCCGCGGGTTCCACACACAGCTCGCCGAGGGGCCTGAGACCCCCCGAGCAACTCGAGAGGCCAGCGGGGTTCCCTTCCTCAGACAAGACGAGGCCTGACTCTCCTGTCCCAACTCTGCAGGGACCCTGCGGTCGGAGTCCGAAACGGAGAGGAAGCCTGAGGTTCCTGCCTCCCCTCGAGGTGAGGCCCTCTTCCGTTGCGCCAGACCCAGCGGAGTCCCGAGGGGCCCCGCCACCTCCACAGGATCCCTCGCCTCTCAGAGGCACCCTGGCAAGTTCCCTAAGGTCCCCGGCAGAAGGCGAGGGACACGAGGGTTTCCCGCCGCCCCCCGAGAAAGACCTCGAGAGTCCTTCTTCAACGCGTCTCGAGGCCCTAGTCCCCTCCCGTGACTCGAGAGCCAGGACGCGCTCCCCCTCGCCACGCGCATGGAGACCTGACTTCCCTGGCGCCGCACGAGAGGCTCCCTGAGATCCTCGTCGTGCCTCGGGAGAAAACCCCCACGGGCGCCGCAGCTCGAGGAAACCCCGGAGATGCCCCCGTCCTCGCGAGCTGAGGGCCTTCTTTTCCTGCATGGCCTGGAGAGCAATCCCGGGTCCTCTCTCCAAACGGAAGAGGAGGCTGGACTCCCTTGAGGCCGCTCAGGGGGCTCCAAGAGACCCGCGTCGCGACTCGAGAGGAGAGCGGAGTCCTTGGCTTCCCCTCGAGACGAGGCCTGACTCCCCGGGGGAGCCTGGAATGCAACCCCGAGATCCCTGCCTTCCCTGGAGAGGAATATTAGGTCCCGGACACACGCCTAGGTGAGGTCTCTTCGGCCCTGTGGTGACTCGAGCACAACCCCCAGCTTTCCCTCGCAACCCGAGGGGAAGATTGGGCTTCCCAGGGCCAACCCAAGGGGAAGGCTGAGATCCCCGTCGTAACTCGAGAATGCCGCCGCAACTCGAGAAAAACCACGTGGTTCCCACCTCTTGGCAAGATGAGGCTCTTGCCCGCCAGGGCGTCTCAAGGGAAGTACCCTGTTCCGCCCTGAAGGGTGAAACGGTCCCTGACAGCCTTCCTGCGACCCCCAAAATTACCCCAACACGCCGGGTTGCCAGGAGGGGAACACCGAGGGTCCCGGCACCGCTTCCTCTGAGCCCCTTCTCCCCTCCTGATCGCGACAGGAGAGGCGATTCCCCTGCGTGGTCTGGAAGGGGTTCCCGGCCTTCCCGGCGCACCTCAGGATGAGGCCGGTCTCACAAGGAAATTCGAGACGAGCCACGTGGGTTGGGCCACATGCCGAACGCTCCCGATTCCCCGGTCCGCTCTTGAGAAGGACCCGAGGCCCGGACCCCTCTTGGAAGGCAACCCTGTGGGTGAAGGCACAACACGAAGGGGCACTGCCACCCCCGTGCATCGTCCGCAAAGACCCGCGGGTTCCACACACAGCTCGCCGAGGGGCCTGAGACGCCCTGAGCAACTCGAGAGGCCAGCGGGGTTCCCTTCCTCAGACAAGACGAGGCCTGACTCTCCTGTCCCAACTCTGCAGGGACCCTGCGGTCGGAGTCCGAAACGGAGAGGCAGCCTGAGGTGCCTGCCTCCCCTCTAGGTGAGGCCCTCTTCCGTTGCGCCAGACCCAGCGGAGTCCCGAGGGGCCCCGCCACCTCCACAGGATCCCTCGCCTCTCAGAGGCACCCTGGCAAGTTCCCTAAGGTCCCTGGCAGAAGGCGAGGGACACGAGGGTTTCCCACCGCCCCCCGAGAAACACCTCGAGAGTCCTTCTTCAACGCGTCTCGAGGCCCTAGTCCCCTCCCGTGACTCGAGAGCCAGGACGCGCTCCCCCTCGCCACGCGCATGGAGACCTGACTTCCCTGGCGCCGCACGAGAGGCTCCCTGAGATCCTCGTCGTGCCTCGGGAGAAAACCCCCACGGGCGCCGCAGCTCGAGGTAACCCCGGAGACGCCCCCATCCTCGCGAGCTGAGGGCCTTCTTTTCCTGCATGGCCTGGAGAGCAATCCCGGGTCCTCTCTCCAAACGGAAGAGGAGGCTGGACTCCCTTGAGGCCGCTCAGGGGGCTCCAAGAGAACCGCGTCGCGACTCGAGAGGAGAGAGGAGTCCTTGGCTTCCCCTCGAGACGAGGCCTGACTCCCCGGGGGAGCCTGCAATGCAACCCCGAGATCCCTGTCTTCCCTGGAGAGGAATATTAGGTCCCGGACACAGGCCTAGGTGAGGTCTCTTCGGCCCTGCAGTGACTCGAGCGCAACCGCCAGCTTTCCCTCGCAACCCGAGGGGAAGATTGGGCTTCCCAGGGCCAACCCAAGGGGAAGGCTGAGATCCCCGTCGTAACTCGAGAATGCCGCCGCCACTCGAGAAAAACCACGTGGTTCCCACCTCCTGGCAAGATGAGGCCCTTGCCCGGCACGGCGTCTCAAGGGAAGTCCTCTATTCCGCCCTGAAAGGCGAAACGGTTCCTGACAGCCTTCCTGCGACCCCCAAAAGTCCCCCGACACGCCAGGGTCCCCCGAGGGGAACACCGAGGGTCCAGGCACCGCTTCCTCTGAGCCCCTTCTCCCCTCCTGATCGCGACAGGAGAGGCGATTCCCCTGCGTGGTCTGGAAAGGGTTCCCGGCCTTCCCGGCGCACCTCAGGATGAGGCCGGTCTCACGAGGAAATTCGAGACGAGCCACGTGGGTGGGGCCACATGCCGAACGCCCCCGAGTCCCCGGTCCGCTCTTGAGAAGGACCCGAGGCCCAGACCCCTCTTCGAAGGCAACCCTGTGGGTGAAGGCACAACACGAAGGGGCACTGCCACCCCCGTGCCTCGTCCGCAAAGACCCGCGGGTTCAACTCACAGCTCGACGAGGGGCCTGAGACCCCCTGAGCAACTCGAGAGGCCAGCGGGGTTCCCTTCCTCAGACAAGACGAGGCCTGACTCTCCTGTCCCAACTCTGCAGGGACCCTGCGGTCGGAGTCCGAAACGGAGAGGAAGCCTGAGGTGTCTGCCTCCCCTCGAGGTGAGGCCCTCTTCTGTTGCGCCAGACCCAGCGGAGTCCCGAGGGGCCCCACCAGCTCCACAGGATCCCTCGCCTCTCAGAGGCACCCTGGGAAGTTCCCTAAGGTCCCCGGCAGAAGGCGAGGGAAACGAGGGTTTCCCACCGCCCCCCGAGAAAGACCTCGAGAGTCCTTCTTCAACGCGTCTCGAGGCCCCAGTCCCCTCCCGTGACTCGAGAGCCAGGACGCGCTCCCCCTCGCCACGTGCATGGAGACCTGACTTCCCTGGCGCCGCACGAGAGGCTCCCTGAGATCCTCGTCGTGCCTCGGGAGAAAACCCCCACGGGCGCCGCAGCTCGAGGAAACCCCGGAGACGCCCCCGTCCTCGCGAGCTGAGGGCCTTCTTTTCCTGCATGGCCTGGAGAGCAATCCCGGGTCCTCTCTCCAAACGGAAGAGGAGGCTGGACTCCCTTGAGGCCGCTCAGGCGGCTCCAAGAGAACCGCGTCGCGACTCGAGAGGAGAGGGGAGTCCTTGGCTTCCCCTCGAGACGAGGCCTGACTCCCCGGGGGAGCCTGGAATGCAACCCCGAGATCCCTGCCTTCCCTGGAGAGGAATATTAGGTCCCGGACACAGGCCTAGGTGAGGTCTCTTCGGCCCTGCAGTGACTCGAGCGCAACCGCCAGCTTTCCCTCGCAACCCGAGGGGAAGATTGGGCTTCCCAGGGCCAACCCAAGGGGAAGGCTGAGATCCCCGTCGTAACTCGAGAATGCCGCCGAAACTCGAGAAAAACCACGTGGTTCCCACCTCTTGGCAAGATGAGGCCCTTGCCCGGCACGGCGTCTCAAGGGAAGTCCCCTGTTCCGCCCTGAAGGGCGAAACGGTCCCTGACAGCCTTTCTGCGACCCCCAAAAGTCCCCCGACACGCCGGGGTCCCCCGAGGGGAACACCGAGGGTCCCGGCACCGCTTCCTCTGAGCCCCTTCTCCCCTCCTGATCGCGACAGGAGAGGCGATTCCCCTGCGTGGTCTGGAAGGGGTTCCCGGCGTTCCAGGCGCACCTCAGGATGAGGCCGGTCTCACGAGGAAATTCGAGACTAGCCACGTGGGTGGGGCCACATGCCGAACGCCCCCGATTCCCCGGTCCACTCTTGAGAAGGAACCGAGGCCCGGACACCTCTTCGAAGGCAACCCTGTGGGTGAAGGCACAACACGAAGGGGCACTGCCACCCCCGTGCCTCGTCCGCAACGACCCGCGGGTTCCACACACAGCTCGCCGAGGGGCCTTAGACCCCCTGAGCAACTCGAGAGGCCAGCGGATTTCCCTTCCTCAGACAAGATGAGGCCTGACTCTCCTGTCGCAACTCTGCAGGGACCCTGCGGTCGGAGTCCGAAACGGAGAGGAAGCCTGAGGTGCCTGCCTCCCCTCCAGGTGAGGCCCTCTTCCGTTGCGCCAGACCCAGCGGAGTCCCGAGGGGCCCCGCCACCTCCACTGGATCCCTCGCCTCTCAGAGGCACCCTGGGAAGTTCCCTGAGGTCCCCGGCAGAAGGCCAGGGAAACAAGGGTTTCCCGCCGCCCCCGAGAAAGACCTCGAGAGTCCTTCTTCAACGCGTCTCGAGGCCCTAGTCCCCTCCCGTGACTCGAGAGCCAGGACGCGCTCCCCCTCGCCACGCGCATGGAGACCTGACTTCCCTGGCGCCGCACGAGAGGCTCCCTGAGATCCTCGTCGTGCCTCGGGAGAATACCCCCACGGGCGCCGCAGCTCGAGGAAACCCCGGAGACGCCCCCGTCCTCGCGAGCTGAGGGCCTTCTTTTCCTGCATGGCCTGGAGAGCAATCCCGGGTCCTCTCTCCAAACGGAAGAGGAGGCTGGACTCCCTTGAGGCCGCTCAGGGGCCTCCAAGAGAACCGCGTCGCGACTCGAGAGGAGAGCGGAGTCCTTGGCTTCCCCTCGAGACGAGGCCTGACTCCCCGGGGGAGCCTGCAATGCAACCCCGAGATCCCTGCCTTCCCTGGAGAGGAAGAGTAGGTCCCGGACACACGCCAAGGTGAGGTCTCTTCGGCCCTGCAGTGACTCGAGCGCAACCCACAGCTTTCCCTCGCAACCCGAGGGGAAGATAGGGCTTCCCAGGGCCAACCCAAGGGGAAGGCTGAGATCCCCGTCGTAACTCGAGAATGCCTCCGCCACTCGAGAGAAACCACGTGGTTCCCACCTCTTGGCAAGATGAGGCCCTTGCCCGCGACGGCGTCTCAAGGGAAGTCCCCTGTTCCGCCCTGAAGTGCGAAACGGTCCCTGACAGCCTTCCTGCGACCCCCAAAAGTCCCCCGACACGCCGGGGTCCCCCGAGGGGAACACCGAGGGTCCCGGCACCGCTTCCTCTGAGCCCCTTCTCCCCTCCCGATCGCGACAGGAGAGGCGATTCCCCTGCGTGGTCTGGAAGGGGTTCCCGTCCTTCCCGGCGCACCTCAGGATGAGGCCGGTCTCACGAGGAAATTCGAGACGAGCCACGTGGGTGGGGCCACATGCCGAACGCCCCCGAGTCCCCGGTCCGCTCTTGAGAAGGACCCGAGGCCCAGACCCCTCTTCGAAGGCAACCCTGTGGGTGAAGGCACAACACGAAGGGGCACTGCCACCCCCGTGCCTCGTCCGCAAAGACCCGCGGGTTCCACTCACAGCTCGACGAGGGGCCTGAGACCCCCTGAGCAACTCGAGAGGCCAGCGGGGTTCCCTTCCTCAGACAAGACGAGGCCTGACTCTCCTGTCCCAAATCTGCAGGGACCCTGCGGTCGGAGTCCGAAACGGAGAGGAAGCCTGAGGTGTCTGCCTCCCCTCGAGCTGAGGCCCTCTTCGGTTGCGCCAGACCCAGCAGAGTCCCGAGGGGCCCCGCCACCTCCAAAGGATCCCTCGCCTCTCAGAGGCACCCTGGCAAGTTCCCTAAGGTCCCCGGCAGAAGGCGAGGGACACGAGGGTTTCCCACCGCCCCCCGAGAAACACCTCGAGAGTCCTTCTTCAACGCGTCTCAAGGCCCTAGTCCCCTCCCGTGACTCGAGAGCCAGGACGCGCTCCCCCTCGCCACGCGCATGGAGACCTGACTTCCCTGGCGCCGCACGAGAGGCTCCCTGAGATCCTCGTCGTGCCTCGGGAGAAAACCCCCACGGGCGCCGCAGCTCGAGGAAACCCCGGAGACGCCCCAGTCCTCGCGAGCTGAGGGCCTTCTTTTCCTGCATGGCCTGGAGAGCAATCCCGGGTCCTCTCTCCAAACGGAAGAGGAGGCTGGACTCCCTTGAGGCCGCTCAGGGGGCTCCAAGAGACCCGCGTCGCGACTCGAGAGGAGAGCGGAGTCCTTGGCTTCCCCTCGAGACGAGGCCTGACTCCCCGGGGGAGCCTGGAATGCAACCCCGAGATCCCTGCCTTCCCTGGAGAGGAAGAGTAGGTCCCGGACACACGCCTAGGTGAGGTCTCTTCGGCCCTGCAGTGACTCGAGCGCAACCCCCAGCTTTCCCTCCCAACCCGAGGTGAAGATTGGGCTTCCCAGGGCCAGCCCAAGGGGAAGGCTGAGATCCCCAGCGTAACACGAGAATGCCGCCGCAACTCGAGAAAAACCACGTGGTTCCCACCTCTTGGCAAGATGAGGCCCTTGCCCGCGACGGCGTCTCAAGGGAAGTCCCCCGTTCCGCCCTGAAGGGCGAAACGGTCCCTGACAGCCTTCCTGCGACCCCCAAAAGTCCCCCGACACGCCGGAGTCCCCCGAGGCGTACACCGAGGGTCCCGGCACCGCTTCCTCTGAGCCCCTTCTCCCCTCCTGATCGCGACAGGAGAGGCGATTCCCCTGCGTGGTCTGGAAGGGGTTCCCGGCCTTCCCGGCGCACCTCAGGATGAGGCCGGTCTCACGAGGAAATTCGAGACGAGCCACGTGGGTGGGGCCACATGCCGAACGCCCCCGATTCCCCGGTCAACTCTTGAGAAGGACCCGAGGCCCGGACACCTCTTCGAAGGCAACCCTGTGGGTGAAGGCACAACACGAAGGGGCACTGCCACCCCCGTGCATCGTCCGCAAAGACCCGCGGGTTCCACACACAGCTCGCCGAGGGGCCTTAGACCCCCTGAGCAACTCGAGAGGCCAGCGGATTTCCCTTCCTCAGACAAGACGAGGCCTGACTCTCCTGTCGCAAATCTGCAGGGACCCTGCGGTCGGAGTCCGAAACGGAGAGGAAGCCTGAGGTGCCTGCCTCCCCTCGAGGTGAGGCCCTCTTCCGTTGCGCCAGACCCAGCGGAGTCCCGAGGGGCCCCGCCACCTCCACTGGATCCCTCGCCTCTCAGAGGCACCCTGGGAAGTTCCCTAAGGTCCCCGGCAGAAGGCCAGGGAAACAAGGGTTTCCCACCGCCCCCCGAGAAAGACCTCGAGAGTCCTTCTTCAACGCGTCTCGAGGCCCTAGTCCCCTCCCGTGACTCGAGAGCCAGGACGCGCTCCCCTTCGCCACGCGCATGGAGACCTGACTTCCCTGGCGCCGCACGAGAGGCTCCCTGAGATCCTCGTCGTGCCTCGGGAGAAAACCCCCACGGGCGCCGCAGCTCGAGGAAACCCCGGAGACGCCCCCGTCCTCGCGAGCTGAGGGCCTTCTTTTCCTGCATGGCCTGGAGAGCAATCCCGGGTCCTCTCTCCAAACGGAAGAGGAGGCTGGACTCCCTTGAGGCCGCTCAGGGGGCTCCAAGAGACCCGCGTGGCGACTCGAGAGGAGAGCGGAGTCCTTGGCTTCCCCTCGAGACGAGGCCTGACTCCCCGGGGGAGCCTGGAATGCAACTCCGAGATCCCTGCCTTCCCTGGAGAGGAATATTAGGTGCCGGACACACGCCTAGGTGAGGTCTCTTCGGCCCTGCAGTGACTCGAGCGCAACCCCCAGCTTTCCCTCGCAACCCGAGGGGAAGATTGGGCTTCCCAGGGCCAACCCAAGGGGAAGGCTGAGATCCCCGTCGTAACTCGAGAATGCCGCCGCAACTCGAGAAAAACCACGTGGTTCCCACCTCTTGGCAAGATGAGGCCCTTGCCCGCCACGACGTCTCAAGGGAAGTCCCCTGTTCCGCCCTGAAGGGCGAATCGGTCCCTGACAGCCTTCCTGCTACCCCCAAGTGTCCCCCGACACGCCGGGTTGCCCCGAGGGGAACACCGAGGGTCCCGGCACCGCTTCCTCTGAGCCCCTTCTCCCCTCCTGATCGCGACAGGAGAGGCGATTCCCCTGCGTGGTCTGGAAGGGGTTCCCGGCCTTCCCGGTGCACCTCAGGATGAGGCCGGTCTCACGAGGAAATTCGAGACGAGCCACGTGGGTGGTGCCACATGCCGAACGCCCCCGATTCCCCGCTCCGCCCTTGAGAAGGACCCGAGGCCCGGACCCCTCTTCGAAGGCAACCCTGTGGGTGAAGGCACAACACGAAGGGGCACTGCCACCACCGGGCATCGTCCGCAAAGACCCGCGGGTTCCACACAGAGCTCGACGAGTGGCCTGAGACCCCCTGAGCCACTCGAGAGGCCAGTGGTGTTCCCTTCCTCAGACAAGACGAGGCCTGACTTTCCTGTCCCAACTCTGCAGGGACCCTGCGGTCGGAGTCCGAAACAGAGTGGAATCCTGAGGTTCCTGTCTCCCCTCGAGGTGAGGCCCTCTTCCATTGCACCAAACCCAGATGAGTCGCGAGAGGCCCCTCCCAACTCTGCAGTATCCTTGAATTCTCAGAGGCACCTTGAGAATCTACCTGAGGTCACCGGCTCAAGTCCAGGGAACCCAGGGTTTCCTGCTGCGACCCGAGAAAGACCTTGAGAGTCCTTCGGCGCGTCTTGAGGCCCGATTCCCCTACCATGACTCTAGAGCAAAGACCCGCTCCCCATCGCCATGCGCATGGATACCTGACTTCCCTGACTCCTGAAGAGAGTCTCCCTGAGCTCCCCATCGTACCTCTTCGGAAACCCCATTCAGGCACCGCAGCTCGAGAAAACCCACGATATGCCCCCGTCATCACGAGATGAGGGACTTGTTTCCTGCCTGGCATGGAGAGCAAAACCGAGTCCTCTCTCCAGACTCCACAGGAGGCTTGACTCTCTTTAGGCCTCTCAGTTGGCTCCAAGAGATACCTGTCAGGACCTGAAGGGAGAGCAGAGTCCTTTGCTTCCCCTTGAGACGAGGCCTGACTCCCCGTGTGAGTCTGGAATGCAACCCCGAGTTCCTGTCACACCTGGAGAGGAAAACTCGGTCCTGGACACAAGCCTAGATGAGGTCTATTTTGCACTGCAGTTACTAGAGAGCAATCGCCAGCTCTCCCTCGCAAATCGAATTGAAGATTGGACTTCCCTGGGCCAATACAATTGGAAGCCTGAATTCGACATCGTAACTCGAGAATCCCGCCGAAACTCGAGAAAATCCACGTGGTTCCCCCATCAGCGCTAGATGAGGCCCTTGCCCGCTACAGCGACTCAAGAGAAGTCCCACTTTCTGTCTTGAAGTGCGAAACGGTACTTGGCACCCTTGATGCAATCTCAAAATTCCCCGACATACCGGTCTCACTCGAAAGGAACACCGAGGTTCCCGGAACCACTTCATTTGAGCTCCTTCTCCCCTCGTGATCGCGACAGGAGTGTCGATTCCCCTGCTATGTCTGGAAGGGGTTCCCGACCTTTCCAGCGCGCCTAAGGATGAGGCAGGTCTCACGAGGAAATTCGAGACATAGCCTCGTGGGTGGTGCCACAAGCCGAAAGACCCCGATTTCCCGGTCTGCTCTTGATAAGAACGTGATGCCCTGACACCTTTACGAAGGAAAACCTGTGGATGAAAGCACAACACGAAGGGGCACTGACACCCCCGTGCATCGTCCAGAAAAACCCGCAGGTTACAAACACAGTTCAACAAGTGGTCTGTCACCCCGTGAACAACTCGACAGGCAAGTGGAGTTCCATTCCTCCACACAAGACGAGACCTGATTTTCTGTACCAACTCTGCAGGGAAACTGCGATCCGAGTCAGTACCAGCGACAGGAAACCCAGGAGAGGAAACATGAGGTTCCTGCCTCCACTCGAGATGAGGCTCTCATCCATTGCACCAAACCCAGTGGAGTCCAGAGAGGCCCCTCCCAACTCCACAGTACCCCTGACTTCTCAGAGGCACCCGGAGAAGCTCCATGAGGTCACCGGCACATGTCGAGGGAACCCAGGGTTTCCTGCCACAATGGGAAAAAGACCTCGAGAGTCCTACTTCAACGTGTCTTGAAGCCCGAATCTGCTTCCATGGCTCTATAGAAATGACACGCACCCCCTCGCCACGCACATGGAGACCTGACTTCCCTGGCGCCATAAGAGAGGCTCCCTGAGCTCCCTGTCGTACCTCGTGAGAAACCCCACACTGACGCCGCAGCTTGAGAAAACTCACCATACGCCCCTGTCATCGCGAGATGAGGGCCTTCTTTTCCTGCATGGCCTGGAGAGGAATCCCGAATCCTCTTTCCAAACTCCACAGGAGGCTTGACTCCCTTTAGGCCACTTAGTGGGCTCCAAGAGATACCCGTCGCGACTCGAGAGGAGAATGGAGTCCTTTGCTTCCCCTCGAGACAAGGCCTGACTCACCAGGTGGGTCTGGAATGCAACCCCGAGATCCCTGTCTCCCCTGGAGAGGAACATTAGGTCCTGGAAACAAGCCTAGATGAGGTCTCTTTTGCCCTTCTGTAACTCGAGAGCAATCCCCCTCTCTCCCTGACAACTCGAATGGAAGATTGGACTTCCTTGGGCCAACACAAGAGGAAGCCTGAATTCCCCTTGTTACTCGAGAATCCCGCCGCAAATCGAGAAAAAGCACTTGGTTCCCTCGTCATCACAAGATGAGGCCCTTGCCCGCTACAGCTTCTCAAGAAAAGTCCCACGTTCCGTCTTGAAGTGCAAAACGATACTTGACACCCTTGATGTGACCCCAAAAGTTCCCCGAAATATCGGTCTCACTCGAGGTGAACACCGAGGTTCCCGGCACCAGTTTATCTGAGCCCCTTCTCCCCTCCTGTTCGTGATAGGAGGGTCACTTCCCCTGCTTTGTTAGTAAGGGGTTCCCGACCTTCACGGGGCACTTCAGGATGAGGCCAGTCTCACGAGGAAATTCGAGACGTAGCTCGTGGGTGGTACCACATGCCAAAAGACTATGATTTCCCGGTACGCTCTTGATAAGAACCCGATGCCTGGACACCTCTTCGAAGGCAACCCTGTGGATGAAGGCACAACACAAAGGGGCACTGACACCCTCATGCATCGTCCGGAAAAACCCGAAGGTTCCACATACAGCTCAACAAGTGGCTTGTCACCCCTGAAGAACTCGAGAGGCAAGTGGGGTTTCATTCCTCTACACAAGACGATGCCTGACTCTCCTGTCCCAACTCTGCAGGGGCTTTGCGATCCGAATCAGACCAGCGCCAGTGAAGTCACAAGAGGAACACTGAGGTTCCTGCCTCCACTCGAGATTAGGACCTCTTCCATTGCACGAAACCCAGTGGAGTCCCGAGAGATGCGTCCCAGCTCCACAGTATCCCTGACTTCTCAGAGGCACCCTGAGAAGCTCCCTGAGGCACCAGCACAATTCGAGTGAACCCAGGGTTTACTGCCGCCACCATAGAAAGAACTCAAGAGTCCTTCTTCAACGCATTTTGAGGCCTGATTCCCCTACCATGACTCGAGGGCAATGACGCGCTCCCTCTGCTACACTCATGAAGCCCTGACTTCCCTGGGGCCACACGAGAGGCTCCCTGAGCTCCCCGTCATACCTCGTGAGAAACCAAACACTGGCGCCACAGATAGAGAAAACCCACGAGACGCCCCCATTTTCGCGACATGACGGCCTTCTTTTCTAGCATGGCCTGGAGAGCAATCCCGAGTCCTCTCTCCAAACTCCACAGTAGGCTTGACTCCCTTTTGGTCACTCAGTGGACTCCAAGACATACCCGTCGCGACTCGAGAGGAGAGCGGAGTCTTTTCCTTCCCCTCGAGGCGAGGCCTGACTCCTCGGGTGTGTCTGATATGTGAACCGGAGATCCCTGTCGCCCCTGGAGAGAAACATTAGGTCCTGGACACAAGCCTAGATGAGGTCTCTTTTTTCCTGCAGTGACTCGAGAGCAATCCCCAGCTCTCCCTCGCAACTCGAATGGAAGACTGGACTTCCCTGGGCCAACAGAAGAGGAAGCCTGAATTTCCCGTTGTAACTCAAGAATCCCGCCACAACTTGAGAAAAACCACGTCGTTCCCTCTTCATCGCAAGATGCGGCCATTGCCACTACAGCGTCTCAAAAGAAGTCTTACGTTCCATCTTGAAGTGCGATACGGTACTTGGCACCTTTGATGCGACCCCAAAAGTTCCCCAACACACTGGTCTCACTGGAGGGGAACACCGAGGTTCCCAGCATCACCTCATCTGTGCCCCTTCTCCCCTCCTGATCGAGACAGGAGGGTCGATTCCCCTGCTTTGTCTGCAAGGGCTTCCGACCTTCCCGGCGCACCTCAGGATGAGGCCGGTCTCACTAGGAAATTCGAGATGTAGCCTGGTGGGTGGTGCCACATGCGGAAAGACCCCGATTTCCCGGTCCACTCTTAACAAGAACCCGATGCCAGGACACCTCTTCGAAAGCAAACCTGTGGATGAATGCACAACACGAAGGGGTACTGACATCCCCATGCATAGTACGGAAAAACACGCAGATTCCAAACACAGATCGACAAGTGTCCTGTCATCCCTTGAAGAACTAGAGAGGCATGCGGAGTTCCGTTCCTCCACACAAGAGAAGGCCTGACTCTCCTTTCCCAACTCTGCAGGGACCGTGCGATCGGAGTCAGAAATGTAGATGAAACCTGACGTTCCTGCATCAACTCGAAATGAGGCCCTCTTCCATTGCGCCATACCCAGTGGAGTCCCGAGAGGCCCCTAAAACTCCACAGTATCCCTGATTCTCAGAGGCACCCTCAGAAGCTCTCTGCGGTCACTGGCACAAGTCGAGTGAACCCAGGGTTTCCTGCTGCATTCTGAGAAAGACCTCGAGAGTCCTTCTTTACCGCGTCTTGAGGCCCGATACCCTACCATGACTGGAGAGCAATGACGCATTCCCCTCGCCACGCCCATTGAAACCTAACTTCCCTGGCGCCACACGAGAGGCTCCCTGCGCTCCCCGTCCTACCTCATGAAAACCCCACACTGGCACCGCCGCTCGAGAAAACTCACGAGACGCCCCCATCATCGTAAGATGAGGGCCTTCTTTTCCTACATGACCTAGAGAGCAATCCCGAGTCCACTCTCCAAACTCCACTGGAGGCCTGACTCCCTTTAGGCCACTCAGTAGCCTCCAAGAGATACACGTCGCTACTCTAGAGGAGAGCAGAGTCCGTTGCTTCCCCTCGAGCCGAGGCCTGACTACTTGGGTGAGTCTGGAATGGGATCCCGAGATCCGTGTTGCCCCTGTAGAGGAAAACTCGGTCCTGGACACAAGCCTAAATGAGGTCTTTTTGGTCCTGCATTGACTCAAGTGCAATCCCCAGCTCTCCCTCGCAACTCGAATGGATGATTGGACTTCCCTGGGCCAACACAAGAGGAAGCCTGTATTCCCCATTGTAATTCGAGAATCCCGCGGCAACTGGAGAAAAACAACGTGGCTCCTCCGTCATCGAAATATGAGGCCCCTGTCAGCTATAGCGTCTCCAGGGAAGTCCCATGTTCCGTCTTGAAGTGTGAAACGGTACTTGGCACCCTTGATGCGACCCCCAAATTTCCCTGACACCCCGGTCTCACTCGAGGAGAACATGGAGGTTCCCAGCACCGCTTCAGCTGAGCCTCTTCTCCCCTCCTGATGGCGACAGGAGGGTCGATTCCCCTGCTTTGTCTGGAAGGGGTTCCCAGACTTCCCGGCGAACCTCAGGATGAGGCCAGTCTCACGAGGGAAGTCGAGACGTAGCCTCGTGGGTTGTGCCACATGCCGAAAGACCCCGATTTCCTGGTCCACTATTGATAAGATCCCGATGCCCGGTCACCTCTTCGAAGGTAACCCTGTGGATGAAGGCACAACACGAAGGGACACTGACATCCCCATGCATCGTCTGGAAAAACCCGCCGATTCCACTCACAGCTCCAAATGTGGACTGTCACCCCGTGAACAACTCGAGAGGCAAGTGAAGTTGCATTCCTTCACACATGACGAGGCCTTACTCTCCTGTCCCAACTCTTCAGGGACCCTGCAATTGGAGTCAGAAATGGAGAGGAACCCTGAGGTTCCTGCCTCAACTAGAGAAGAGGCCCTCTTCCATTGAACCAAACTCAGTGGTGTCCCGAGAGGCCCCTCCCAACACCACAGTATCCCTGAATTCTCAGAGGCTCCCTGAGAAGCTACCTGAGGTCACTGGCACAAGTCGAGGGAACCCAGAGTTTCCTGAAGTAACCCGAGAAAGACTTGGAGAGTCCTTTTTCAACGTCTCTTGATGCCCGATTCCCCTACCATGACTCCAGAGCAAGGACGTGCTCCCCTCGCCACAAGCAGGAAAACTGACTTCCCTAGTACCACACAAGAGGCTCCCTGAGTACCCCATCATACCTCGTGAGAAAACCCACAGTGGCGCCGCAGTTCGAGAAAAACCACAAGATGCCCCCGTCAAGGAGAGATGGGGGCCTTCTTTTCCTGCCTGACCTGGAGAGCAATCCCTGGTCCTCTCTCCAAACTTCACAGGAGGATTGACTCCCTTTAGGCCACTCAGTTGGGTCCAAGAAATACCCGGTGCGACTCGAGAGGAGAGCGGAGTCCTTTGCTTCCCTGGAGACGAGGCCTGACTCCCCGGGTGAGTTTGGAATGCAACCCCGAGATCCCTGTCGCCCCTGGAGTGGAATATTATGTCCTAGACACAAGCCTAGATGAGGTCTATTTTGCCCTACAGTGATCGAGAGCAACCTCCATCTCTCCCTCACAATTTGAATGGAAGTTTGGGCTTCCCACGGTCAACACATGAGGAAGTCTGAATATCCCATCGTAATTCGAGAATTCAGCCTCAAGTCTTAAAAACCATGTGGTTCCCCCTTCATCGCAATATGAGGCCCTTGCCAGCTAGAGTCTCAAGAGAAGTCCCACGTTCCATCTTAAAGTTCGAAATGCTACTTGGCACCCTTGATGCGACCCCAAAGTTCCCCAACATACTGGTCTCACTCCAGGGGAACACCGAAATTCCCGGCGTCTCCAGGGAAGTCCCATGTTCTGTCCTTAAGTGCGAAACGGTACTTGACACCCTTGATGCGACCGCAAAAGTTCCCGACACGCTGGGTTCCCTCGAGGGGAACACCGAGGGTCCCGGCACCACTTCATCTGAGCACCTTTTCCCCTCCTGATCGTGACAGGAGAGTCGATTCCCCTGCTTTCTCTGGATGGGGTTCCCGGCCTTCCTGGTGCACCTCAGGATGAGGCCGGTCTCAGGAGGAAATTCGAGACCAGCCATGTGTGAGGTGCCACGTGCCGAACGACCCCGATTATCCGGTCCGCTCTTGATAAGAACCCGATGCCCGGACACCTCTTCGAAGGCAACCCTGTGAGTGAAGGCACAACACGAAGGGGCACTGACACCCCCGTGCATCATCCGGAAAAACCCGCAGGGTCTACACACAGCTCGACAAGGGGCCTGAGACTCCCGGAACAACTCGAGAGGCAACCAGAATTCCATTCCTCAGACAAGACGAGGCATGACTCTCCTGTCCCAACACTGCAGGGACCGTGCAGTCGGAGTCAGAATCGGAGAGGAAGCCTGAGGTTCCTGCCTCCCCTCGAGATGAGGCCCTCTTCCATTGCGCCGAACCCAGCAGAGTCCCGAGAGGCCCTGCCAACTCCACAGCATTCCTCACCTCTCAGAGGCACCCTGGTAAGTTCCCTATAGTCCCCTGCAGAAGTCGAGGGAAACGAGGGTTTCCCGCCGCCACCCGAGAAAGACCTCGAGAGTCCTTCTTCAACGCGTCTTGAGGCCCTAGTCACTTCCCATGACTCGAGAGTGATGACCAGCTCCCCCTCGCCATGCGCATGGAGACATGAGTTCCCTGGCGCCGCACGAGAGGCTCCCTGAGGTCCTCGTCGTGCCTCGTGAGAAAACCCCCAAGGGCGCCGCAGCCTGAGGAAACCCATGAGATGCCCCCGTCATCGCGAGATGAGGGCCTTCTTTTCCTGCCTGACCTGGAGAGCAATCCCGAGTCCTCTCTCCAAACTGAAGAGGAGGCTCGACACCCTTGAGTCCACTCAGTGGGCTCCAAGAGATCCGTGTCGCGACTTGAGAGGAAAGTGGAGTCCTCTGCTTCCCCTCGAGGCGAGGCCTGACTCCCCGGGGGAGTCTGGAATGGAAACCCGAGATCTCTGTCTTCCCTTGAGAGGAATATTAGGTCCTGGACACACGCCTCGATGAGGTCTCTTTGGCCCTGTAGTGACTCGTGCAGAACCCCCAGCTTTCCCTCGCAACTCCAGGGGAAGATTGGGCTTCCCAGGGCCAACCCAAGAGGAAGCCTGAAATCCCCGTCGTTTTCGAGAATCCAGACGCAACTCGAGAAAAACGACGTGGTTCCAACGTCTTCACAGGATGAGGCCCTTGCCCGCTACAGCGTCTCCAGGGAAGTCCCATGTTCCGTCCTGAAGTGGGAAATGGTACTTGGCTCCCTTGATGCGACCCCTAAAGTTCCCTGAAACGCCGGGTTCCCTCGAGTGGAACACCTAGAGTCCCGGCCCCACTTCATCTGAGCCCCATCTCCCCTCCTGATCGCGACAGGAGAGTCGATTCCCCTTCTTTGTGTGGAAGGGGTTCCCGGCCTTCCCGGCGCACCTCAGGATGATGCTGGTCTCACGAGGAAATTCGAGATGAGCCACGTGGGTGCTGCCACATGCCGAATAACCCCGATTTCCCGGTCCGCTCTTGAAATGAACCTGATGCTGGACACCTCTTTGAAGGCAACCCTGTGGGGGAAGGCACCAAATGAAGGGGCAATGACACCCCCGTGCATCTTCTGGAAACAACCGCAGGTTCCACACACAGCTCGACAAGGGGCCTGAGACCCACTGAACGACTCGAGAGGCAAGCAGAGTTCCATTACTCAGACAAGACGAGGCCTGACTCTCCTGTCCCAACCCTGCAGGGACCCTGCGGTCAGAGTCAGAAATGGAGAGGAAGCCTGAGGTTCCTGCCTCCATTCGAGATGAGGCCCTCTTTCATTTCGTCAAACCTAGTGGAGTCCCGAGAGGCCCCTCTAACTCCTCAGTATCCCTCACCTCTCAGAGGCACCTGGG
Organism: Bubalus kerabau; assembly: GCF_029407905.1. Classification (NCBI taxonomy): domain Eukaryota; kingdom Metazoa; phylum Chordata; class Mammalia; order Artiodactyla; family Bovidae; genus Bubalus; species Bubalus kerabau. Next base: position 97,055 of record NW_026577887.1, on the reverse strand, counting down.
AAGTTCCCTAAGGTCCCCGGTAGAGGTCGAGGGAAACGAGTGTTTCCCGCCCCAACCCAAGAAAGACCTCGAGAGTCCTTCTTAAATGCGTCTGGAGGCCCTAGTCCCTCCCATGACTCCAGAGCAATGACGCGATCTGCCTGGCCACACGCATGGAGGCCTGACTTCTCTGGCGCCGCACGAGAGGCTCCCTGAGCTCCCCATCATATCTCGTGAGAAACCCCACACTGGCGCCGCAGCTCGAGAAAACCCATGAGACGCTCCCGTCATCACGAGAGGAGGGCCATCTTTAACTGAATGGTATGCAGATCAAGCGTGAACCTTCTGTCCAAGCTACACAGGACGCTTGACTCCCTTTAGGCCACTCATTGGACTCCAAGAGTTACACTTCGCGAATCGAGAGGATAGTGGAGTCCTTTGCTTCCACTCGAGACGAGGCGTGACCCACCGGGTGAGACTGGAATGCGACCCCGATATACCTGTTGCCCCTGGAGAGGAACACTACATCCTGGCCCCAAGCCTAGATGAGGACTCTTTGCCCTGAAGTGACTCGAGAGCAACCCACAGCTCTCTCTGACAAGTTGAATGGAAGATTGGACTTCCTGGGCCAACACAAGAGGAAGCCTGAATTCCCCGTCGTAACTCGAGAATCCCGCCGCAACTCGAGAAAAACCACGTGTTTCCCTCGTCATCGCAATATGAGGCCCTTGCCCGCTAGAGCATCTCCAGAGAATTCCCACGTTTCGTCTTGAAGTGCGAAACTGTACTTGGCACCCTTGATGCGACCTCAAAAGTGCCATGACATACCGGTCTCACTCGAGGGGACCACCAAGGTTCCCGGCACCACTTCATCTGAGCCCCTTCTCCCCTTCTGATCGCGACCGGTGTGTCGATTCCCCTGCTTTGTCTGCAAGGGTTCCCTACCTTCCCGGCGAACCTCAGGATGAGGCTGGTCTCCCGAGGAAATTCGAGACGTAGCCTCGTGGGTGGTACCACATGCTGAAAGACCCCAATTTTCTGGTACGCTCTTGAAAAGAACCCGATGCCCGGACACCTCTTTGAAGGCAACCCTGTGGATGAAGGCACAACACGAAGGGGCACTGACACCCCTGTGCATCGTCCGGAAAAACCCGCAGGTTCCACACACAGCTCAACAAGTGGCCTGTCACTCCGTGAACAACTCGAAAGGCAAGCGGAGATCCATTCCTCCACGGAAGACGAGGCGTGACTCTCTTGTCCGTACTCGGCAGGTACTCTGCGACCCGAGTCAGAAATGGAGAGGACCCCTGAGGTTCCTGCCTCCATTCGAGATGAGGCCCTCTTCGATTGCACCAAACCCAGTTGAGTAACGAAAGGCCCCTCCCAAATCCACAGTGTCCCTGACTTCTCAGAGGCACCCTGAGAAGTTGCCTGAGGTCACCGACACAAGTCGAGGGAACCCAGGGTTCCCTGCCGCAACCCGAGAAAGACCTCGAGAGTCCTTCTTCAATGCGTCTTGAGGCCCGATTCGCCTACTATGACTCGAGAGCAATCACGCACTCCCCTTCACCACACGCACGGAGACCTGACGTCCCTAGCACCACACGAGAGGCTCTCTGAGCTCCCCGTCGTACCTCGTGAGAAATCTGATACTGGCGCCACAGCTGGAGAAAACCCACGAGACGCCCCCGTCATCGCGAGACGAGGGCCTTTTTTCCTGCATGGCCAGGAAAACATTCCCGAGTCATCTCTCCAAACTCCATAGGAGGCTTCACTCCCTTTACGCCACGCAGTGGGCTCCAAGAGATACCCGTCGCAACTCGACAGGAGAGCGGAGTCCTTTTTTGCCCCTCAAGACGAGGCCTGACTCTCCGGGTGAGTCGAGAATGCAACCCTGAGATCCCTGTCGGCCCAGTAGTGGAACACTAGGTCCTGGACACAAGCGTAGATGAGGTCTATTTTGCCCTGCAGTGACTGGAGAGCAAACCCCAGTTCTAACTTGCAACTCGAATGGAATACTGGATTTTCCTGACGCCACACAAGAGGCTCCCTGAAATCCCTGTGGTACTTCATGAGACACCCCACACTGGCGCCGCAGCTCGAGAAAACCCACGAGACGCCACCGTCATCTCGAGATGAGGGCCTTCTTTTCCTGCATGGCCTGGAGTCCAATCCCGAGTCCTCTCTCCAAACTCCACAGGAGGCTTGACTCCCTTTAGTACACACAGTGGGCTCCAAGAGATACCCATCGCGACTCGAGACGAGAGCGGAATTCTTTGCTTACCCTCGAGGTGAGAACTGACTCCCCGGATGAGTCTGGAATGCAAACCCGAGATCCCTGTCGCCCCTGGAGAGCAACGTTAGATCCTGGACACAAGCCTAGATTAGGTCTCTTTTGCCCTGCAGTGACTCTAGCGCAATCCCCAGCTCCCCCTCGCAACCCGAATGGAAGATTGGATTTCAAGACCAACAAGAGGAAGCCTAAATTCCCGGTCATAACTCGAGAATCCCGCCGCAACTCGAGCAAAACCACGTGGTTCTCCCGTCATCGCAAGATGAGGCCCTTGCCCGCTACAGCGTTTCAAAAGATGTCCCAGGTTCCGTCTTGAAATGCGAAACGGTACTTGGCACCCTTGATGCGACCCCAAAAGTCCCCCAACACGCCGGTCTCACTCAAGGGGAACACCGAGGTTCCCGGCACCACTTCATTTAAGCCCCTTCTCCCCTCCTGATCATGACCCGTGGGTTGATTCCCCTGCTTTGTCTGCAAGGGGGCCCGACCTTCCCTGCACAACTCAGGATGAGGCCGGTCTCATGGGGAAATTCGATATGTAGCTTTGTGAGTGGTGCCACTTGCTGAAAGACTCCAATTTCCTGTTCCGCTCTTGATAAGAATCCGATGCTCGGACACCTCTTGGAAGGCAGCCTTGAGTATGAAGGTACAACACGAAGGGGCACTAACACACCTGTGCATCATCCGGAAAAAAGGGCAGGTTACATACACAGCTCGACAAGTTGCCTGTCACCTCGAGAACAACTCGAGAGGCAAGAGGAGTCCCATCCTCCAGAAAAGACGAGGCCTGACTCTCCTGTACCAACATGCAGGGACATTGCGATCTGAGTCAGAAATGGAGAGGAACACTGAGGTTCCTGCTTAAACTCGAGATGAGTCCCTCTTACATTCCACCAAATGCAGAGGAGTCTCGAGAGGCCCCTCCAAACTGCACAGTATCCCTGACTTCTCAGAGGCACTCTGAGAAGCTCCCTGAGGTCGCAGGCACAAGTCAAGGGAACCCTGGGTTTTATGCAGTGACCCGAGAAAGACCTCGAGAGTCCTTCTTCAACCCGTCTTGAGGCCCGATTACCCTACCATGACTCCAGAGCAATGACGAACTCCCCCTAGCCATCTCATGGGGACCTGACTTCCCTGGCGCCACACGAGAGGCTCCCTGAGCTCCCTCTCGTACCTCGTCAGAAACCCAGCACTAGCGCGGCAGTCTAGAAAACCCACAAGGGGCCGCCGTCATCGCGAGATGAGGGCCTTCTTTTCCTGCATGGCCTGGAGAGGAATCCCGAGTCCTCTATCCAAACAGCACAGGAGGCTTGACTCCCTTTAGGGCACACAGTGGGCTCCAAGAGATACCCATCGTGACTCAAAAGGACAGCGGAGTTCTTTGCTTCCCCTCGAGACGAGGCCTGATTCCCCGGGTGAGTCTGGTATGCAAGCCCGAGATCCCTGTCGCCCCTAGGGATGAACATTAAGTCCTGGACACAAGCCTAGATGAGGTCTATTTTGCCCTGCAGTGACTCGAGGGCAATCCCCAGCTCTCCCTTGAAACTCGAATGGAAGATAGGACTTCCCTGGGCCAACACATGAGGAAGACTGTATTCCCCGTCGAAACTCGAGAATCCCGCCACAACTCGAGAAACGCTACGTGGTTCCCCCGTCATCCCAAGATGAGGCCCTTGCCCCCTACAGCGTCTCAAGAGAAGTCCCACGTTCCGTCTTGAAGTGCGAAACGGTATCGGCACCCTTGATGCAACCTCAAAAGTTCCTCGACACACTGGTCTGACTCGAGGAGAACACCGAGGTTCCCGGCACCACTACATCTGGGCCCCTTCTCCCCTCCTGATCGCGACAGGAGGGTCGATTCCCCTGTTTTGTCTTGAAGGGGTTCCCGCCTTTCCCGGTGCATCTCAGGATGAGGCCGGTCTCACGAGGATATTCGAGACATAGCCTCGTGGATGGTGACACATGCCGAAAGACCCCGATTTCCCGGTTCGCTCTTGATAAGATCCCAGTGCCCGGACACCTCTTTGAAGATAACCCTTTTGATGAAGGCACAACACGAAGGGGCACTGACACCCCCGGGTATCGTCCGGAGAAACCCGCAGGTACCACACACAGCTCGAGAAGTGACCTGTCACCCCGTGAACAACTGGAGAGGCAAGCAGAGTTCCATTCCTCCACACAAGACGAGGCCTGACTCTCCTGTTCGAACTCTGCAGCGAAACTGCAATCCGAGTCAGATCTGGCCCAGGGGAAGTCAGGAGAGGAAACATGAGTTTCCTGCCTCCACTCAAGATGAGGCCCTCTTCCATTGCACCGAACCCAGGGGAGTCCCGAGAGGCCCCTCCCAACTGCACAGTATCCCTGACTTCTCAGAGGCACCCTTAGACCTTCCTGAGTTCACCGGCACAAGTCGAGGGAACCAAGGGTTTCCTGCCCCAACCCGTAAAAGACCTCGAGAGTCCTTCTTCAACGCGTCTTGAGGTGCGATTCCCCTACCATGACTCGAGAGCAATGACGCACTCCGCCTAGCCACGCGCATAGAAACCTGACTTCCCTGGCGCCACAGGAGAGGCTCCCTGAGCTCCCCATTATACCTCGTGAGCAACACCACACTGGAGCCGCAGCTCGAGAATAACCACGAGACGCCCCAGTCCTCACGAGATGAGGGCCTTCTTTTGCTGTATGGCCTGGAGAGCAATCCTGAGTCCTCTCTCCAATCTCCACAGGAGGCTTGACTCATTTTAGGCCACACAGTGAGCTCCAAGATATACCCGTCGCGACTTGACAGGAGAGCGGTGTCCTTGGCTTCCCCTCGAGACGAGGCCTGATTCCCCGGGTGAGTCGAAAATGCAATGCCGAGATCGCTGTCGCCCCAGCAGAGGAACATTAAGTCCTGGACACAAGCCTAGATGAGGTCTATTTGGCCCTGCAGTGTCTCGAGAGCAATCCCCAGTTCTAACTCGCAATTCGAATGAAAACTGGAATTCCCTGGGCCAGTTGAACAGGAAGCCTGAATTCCCCGTCGTAACTCGAGAATCCCGCCGCAACTCAAGAAAAACCACGTGGTTCCCCCGTCATCGAAAGATGAGGCCCTTGCCCGCTACAGCGTCTCAAGAGAAGTCCCACGTTCCGTATTGAAGAGCGAAAAGTTACTTGGAACCCTTGATGCGACCCCAAAAGTTCCCCGACATACCAGTCTCACTTGAGGAGAACACCGAGGTTCCCGGCACCACTTCATCTGAGACTCTTCTCCCCTCTTGATTGCGACAGGAGGTTCGATTCCCCTGCTTTGTCTGGAAGGCATTCCCGACTTTCCTGGCACATGATGAGGCCAGTCTCACGAGGAAATTTTAGACATAGCCTCGTGGGTGGTGCGGCATGCCAAAAGACCCCAATTCCCTGGTCCGCTCTTGATAAGAACCCGATGGCAGAACCCAACTCGAAGGCAATCCTGTGGATCAAGGCACAACACGAAGGGGCAGTGACACCCCGGTGCATCGTCCAGAAAAACCCACAAGTTCCACATACAAATCGACAAGTGGCCTGTCACCCCATTAACAACGCGAGAGTCAAGCGGAGTTCCAGTCCTCCACACAAGACGAGGCCTGACTCTCCTGTCCCAACTCTGCAGGGACTCTGCGATCCGAGTCAGATCCGGCGCATTCGAAGCCAGGAGAGGAACCCTGAGGTTCCTGCCTCAACTTGTCATGAGGCCCTCTTCCATTGCACCAAACCCAGTGGAGTTCCGAGAGGCCCCTCCCAACTCCACAGTGACCCTGACTTCTCAGAGGCACGCTGAGAAGCTTCCTGAAGTCACTGGCACAAGTCGATGGAACCCAGGGTTTCCTGCTGTAACGCAGGAAAGACCTCGAGAGTCCTTCTTTAACACCTCTTCAGGCCCAATTCCCCTACCATGACTCGAGAACAATGACGGGCTCCCTCTCACCACGTGCATAGAGACCTGACTGCCCTGGCACCACGTGAGAGGCTCACTGAGCTCCCAGTCTTACTTCGTGAGAAACCCCACACTAGCGCCACAGCTCGAGAAAACCTACGAGACGCCCCAGTCATTGGGAGATGAGGGCCTTCATTTCATGCATTCCCTGGAGAGCAATCCCGTGTCCTCCCTCCAAACACCAGAGGAGGTTTGACTCCCTTTAAGCCACTCAGTGGGCTCCAAGACATACCCGTCCGACTCGAGAGGAGAGCAGAGTCCTTTGCTTCCCCTCGAGACGAGGCCTGACTCCAGGGTGAGTCTGGAATGCAACCCCGAGATTCCTGTCGCCCCTTGACATGAACATTAGGTCCTGCACACAAGCCTTGGTGGGGTCTCTTTTGCCTTCAGTGACTAGAGCGCACCTCCAGCTCTTCCTCGAATCTCGAATGGAAGATAAGAATTTTGTGGGCCAACACAAGAGGAAGCATGAATTCCCTGTGGTAACTCAAATATCCCACCGCAACTCGAGAAAAACCAAGTGGTTCCGCAGTCATTCCAAGATGAGGCCCATGCCCGCTGGAGCACCCCAAGAGAAGTCCAACGTTCCATTGTGAAGAGCAAAACGGTACTTGGAACGCTTTATGCGACCCCAAAAGTTACCCGACATACCTGTCTCACTTGAGGGAAACACCGAGGTTCCCAGCAGCACTTCATCTGAGCCACTTCTCCCCTCCTGATCGCCACAGGAGGGTCGATTCCTCTGCTTTGTCTGGAAGAGTTTCATGAACTTCGCGGCACATTTCAGGATGAGGCCGGTTTCATGAGGAAATTCGAGACAACCCACGTGGGTGGTGCCAAATGCTGAACGACCCCGATATCCCGGTCCACTCTTCATAAGAACCCGATGCCCGGACACCTCTTCGAAGGCAACCCTGTGGATGAAGACACAAAACGAAGGGTCACTGACACCCCCGTGCATCGTCTGGAAAAACCTGCAGATTCGACACACAGTTTGACAAGGGGCCTGAAACCCCATGAACAACTCGAGAGGCAAGCGGAGTTCCATTCCTCAGAAAAGACGTAGCCTGTCTCTCCTGTCCCAACTCTGCAGGGACCCTGATGTCGGAGTCCGAAACAGAGAGGAAGTCTGAGGTTCCTGCCTCCCCTCGAGATGAGCCCCTCTTCCATTGTGACAAACCCAGCGGAGTCCCGAGAGGCACCGCCAACTCCACAGTATCCCTCAACTCTCAGAGACACCCTGGGAAGTTCCCTAAGGTCCCCGGCAGAAGTCGAGGGAAACAACTTTTTCCCGCCACAACCCGAGAAAGACCTCGAGAGTCCCTCTTCAACGCGTCTTGAGGCCCTAGTCCCCTCCCATTACTCGAGAGCCACAACGCGCTCCTCCTCGCTACGCGCAGGGAGACCTGACTTCCCTGGCGCCGCACGAGAGGCTCCCTGAGATCCTCGCCGTGCCTCGCGAGAAAACCCCCACGGGCGCCGCAGCTCGAGGAATCCCCTGAGACGCCCCCGTCCTCGCGATGTGAAGGGACTTCTTTTCCTGCATGGCCTGGAGAACAATCCCGAGCCCTCTCTCCAAAATGAAGAGGAGGCTTGACTCCACTGACGCCACTAGGGGGCTCCAAGAGATCCGCGTCGCGACTCGGGAGGACAGCAGAGTCCTTTGCTTCCCCTCGAGACGAGGCCTGACACCCAGGGGGATCCTGGAATGCAACCCCGAGATCCCTGCCTTCCCTGGAGAGGAACATTAGGTCCTGGACACAAGCCTAGATGAGGTCTCTTTGGCCCTGCAATGACTCGAGCGCAACCCCCAGCTTTCCCTCGCCAATCGAATGGAAGACTGGGCTTCCCAGGGCCAACAGAGGAGGAAGCCTGTAATCCCCATCGTCACTCGAGAATCCCGGCGCAACTCGAGAAAAAACACGTGGTTCCAACGTCTTCGCAAGATGAGACCCTTGCCCACTACAGCGTCTCAGGGGAAGTCCCATGTTCCGCCCTGAAGTGCGAAACAGTACCTGACACCCTTCGTGCGACCCCCAAAAGCTCCCCGACACGCCGGGTACCCTCGAGGGAACACCGAGAGTCCCGGCACAGCTTCATCTGAGCCCGTTCTCCCCTCCTGATCACGACAGGAGAGTCGATTCCCCTGCGTGGTTCAGAAGGGGTTCCCGGCCTTCCCGGTGCACCTCAGGATGAGGCCGGTCTCACAGGGAAATTCGAGACGAGCCACGTAGGTGGTGCCACATGCCAAATGCCCCCGATTCCCCGGTCCGCTTTTGAGAAGGACCCGAGGCCCGGACCCCTCTTCGAAGGCAACCCTGTGGGTGAAGGCACAACACTAAGGGGCACTGACACCCCCGTGCATCATCCGGAAAGACCCGCAGGTTCCACACACAGCTCGACCAGGGGCCTGAAAACCCCTGACAACTCGAGAGGCAAGCGGGGTTCCCTTCCTCAGACAAGACAAGACATGACTCTCCTGTCCCAACTCTGCAGGGACCCTGTGGTCGGAGCCGAAACGGAGAGGAAGCCTGAGGTTCCTGCCTCCCCTCGAGGTGAGGCCCTCTTCCGTTGCGCCAGACCCAGCGGAGTCCCGAGAGGCCCTGCCAACTTCACAGGATCCCTCGCCTCTCAGGGGCACCCTGGGAAGTTCCCTAAGATCCCCGGCAGAAGGCGAGGGAAATGAGGGTTTCCCGCCGCCACCCGAGAAAGACCTCGAGAGTCCTTCTTCAACGCGTCTCGAGGCCCTAGTCCCCTCCCGTGACTCGAGAGCCAGGACGCGCTCCCCCTCGCCATGCGCATGGAGACTTGACTTCCCTGGCGCCGCACGAGAGGCTCCCTGAGATCCTCGTCGTGCCTCGGGAGAAAACCCCCACGGGCGCCGCAGCTCGAGGAAACCCCTGAGACGCCCCCGTCCTGGCGAGCTGAGGGCCTTCTATTCCTGCATGGCCTGGAGAGCAATCCCGGGTCCTCTCTCCAAACTGAAGAGGAGGCTGGACTCCCTTGAGGCCACTCAGTGGGCTCCAAGAGATCCGCGTCGCCACTCGAGAGGAGAGCGGAGTCCTTGGCTTCCCCTCGAGACGAGGCCTGACTCCCCGAGGGAGCCTGAAATGCAACCCCGAGATTCCTGCCTTCCCTGGAGAGGAATATTAGTTCCAGGACACACGCCTTGATGAGGTCTCTTTGGCCCTGCAGTGACTCGAGCGCTACCCCCAGATTTCCCTCGCTACTTGAATGGGAGATGGGGCTTCCCAAGGCCAACCCAAGAGGAAGCCTGAAATCCTCGTCGAAACTCGAGAATCCTGCCGCAACTCGAGAAAAACGAGGTGGTTTCAACGTCTTCGCAAGATGAGGCCCTTGCCCGGTACGGCGTCTCAAGGGAAGTCCCATGTTCCGTCGTGAAGTGAGACACGGTACCTGACACCCTTCATGCGACATCCAAAAGTTCCCCGACATGCTAGGTTCCCTTGAGGGGAACACCGAGAGTCCCAGCACCACTTCCTCTGAGCACCTACTCCTCTCCTGTTCGCGACAGGAGAGTTGATTCCCCTGCGTGGTCTGGAAGGGGTTCCCGGCCTGCACGGCGCCCCTCAGGATGAGGCCGGCCTCGCGAGGAAATTCGAGACAAGCCCCGTGGCTGGTGCCCCATGTTGAACGACCCTGATTTCCCGGTCCGCAGTTGAGGAGAACCCGATGCCCGGACGCCTCTTCGAAGGCCACCCTGTGAGTGAAGGAACAACACGAAGGGGCACTGACACTCCCGTGCATCGTCCGGAAACACCCGCGGTTTCCACACACAGCTCCACGAGGGGACTGAGACTCCCTGAGCAACTCGAGAGGCAAGCGGAGTTCCCTTCCTCAGACAAGACGAGGCCTGACTCTCCTGCCCCAACGCTGCAGGGACACTGCTGTCGGAGTACGAAACGGAGAGGAAGCCTGCGGTCCTGTCTCCCCTCGAGATGAGGCCCTCTTCGATTGCGCCAAACCCAGAGGAGTCCCGAGATGGCCCACCAACTCCACAGCATCCCTCACCTCTAAGAGGAACCCTGGGAAGTTCCCTCAGGTCGCCGGGAGAAGTCGAGGGAAACGAGGGTTTCCCGCTGCAAGCCGAGAAAGACCTCGTGAGACCTTCTTCTACACGCCTTGATGCCCTAGTCCCCTCCCAGGACTCGAGAACAATGACGCGCTCCCCCTTGCCACGCTCATGGAGAACTGACTTCCCTGGCGCCGCACGAGAGGCTCCCTGAGAACCTCGTCGTGCCTCGTGAGAAAAGCCCCACGGACGCCGCAGCTCGAGGAAACCCCTGAGAAGCCCCCGTCCTCGAGAGGTGAGGGCCTTCTTTTCCTGCCTTTCCTGGAGAGCAATCCCGAGTCCTCTCTCCAAACTGAAGATTAGGCTTGACTCCCTTGAGGCCACTCAGAGGGCTCCAAGAGATCCGCGTCGTGGCTCAAGAGAAGAGCGGAGTCCTTTGCTTCACCTCGAGGCGAGGCCTGACTCCACGGGGGACTCTGGAGTGCAACCCCGGGATCCCTGTCTTCCCTTGAGAGTACTACTAGGTCCTGGACACACGCCTAGATGAGGTCTCTTGGGCCCTGCAGTGACTCGAGCGCAACCCCCAGCTTTCCCTAGCAACTCGAATGGAAGATTGGGCTTCCCAGGGCCAACCCAAGAGGAAGCCTGAAATCCCCGTCGTAACTCGAGAATCCCGCCGCAACTCGAGAAAAACCACGTGGTCCCAACGTCTTAGCAAGATGGGGCCCTTGCGCGCTACGGCGTCTCAAGGGAAGTCTCACGTTCCGTCCTGAGTAGTGAAACGGTACCTGACACCCTTCATGCGACCTCCAAAATTTCCCAGACACGCCGGGTTCCCTCGAGGGGAACACCGAGGGTCCTGGCACCCCTTCATCTGAGCCCCTTCTCCCCTCCTCATCACGACAGGAGAGTCGATTCCCCTGCGTATTCTGGAAGGGGTTCCCGGCTTTCCCGGCACACCTCAGGATGAGGCCGGCCTCCCGAGGAAATTCGAGACGAGCCCCGTGGGTTGTGCCACATGCCGAACGACCCCGATTTCCCAGTCCGCTCTGGATAAGAACCCGATGCCCGGACACGTCTTCGAAGGCAACCCTGTGGGTGAAGTTACCATTCGAAGGGGCACTGACACCCCCGTGCGTCGTCCGGAAAAACCCGCAGTTTCCACACACAGCTTGACGAGGTGCGTGAGACACCCTGAGCAATTCGAGAGGCAAGCAGAGTTCCCTTCCTCAGACAAGACGAGGCCTGACTCTCCTGTCCCAACTCTGCAGGGACCCTGTGGTTGGAGTCCGAAAAGGAGAGGAAGCCTATGTTTCCTGTCTCCCCTCGAGATGAGGCCCTCTTCCATTGCGCCAAGCCCAGCGGAGTCCCGAGAGGCCCCGCCAACTCCACAGCATCCCTCACCTATCAGAGGCACCATGGGAAGTTCCCTCAGGTCCCCGGCAGAAGTCGAGGGAAACGAGGCTTTCCCGCCGCAACCACAGAAAGACCTCGAGTGTCCTTCTTCAACGCCTCTGGAGGCCCTAGTCCTCTCCCATGACTGGAGAGCCATGACGCGCTCCCCCTCGCCACGTGCACAGAGACCTGACTTCCCTGGCACCGCACGAGAGGCTCCCTGAGATCCTCGTCTTGCCTCGTGAGAAAACCCCCACGGGCGCCGCAGCTCGAGGAAACCCCTGAGAAGCCCCCATCCTCGCGAGGTGAGGGCCTTCTTTTCCTGCCTGACCCAGAGCACAATCCCGAGTCCTCTCTCCAAACTGAAGAGAAGGCCTGACTCCCTTGAGGCCACTCAGTGGGCTCCAAGAGATCTGCGTCGCGACTTGAGAGGAGAGCGGCATCCTTGGCTTGCACTCGAGGCGAGGCCTGACTCCCCGGGGGAGTCTGGAACGCCACCCTGAGATCCCTGTCTTCCCTTGAGAGGAACGTTAAGTCCCGGACACAGGCCTAGATGAGGTCTCTTTGGCCCTGCAGTGACTCGAGTGCAACCCTCAGCTTTCCCTCGCAACTCCAATGGAAGATTAGGCTTCCTGGGGCCAACACAAGAGGAAGCCTGAAATCCACTTCGTAACTCGAGAATCGCGCCGCAACTCGAGAAAATCCACATGGTCCCAACGTCTTCGCAAGATGAGGCCCTTGCCTGCTACGGCGTCTCAAGGGAAGTCCCAGGTTCTGTCCTGAAGTGCGAAACGGTACCTGACTCCTTTCATGCAACCCCCAAAAGTCCCCCACACGCCGGTTTCCCTCGAGGGTAACACCGAGGGTTCCATCCCCACTTCATCTGAGCCCCTTCTCCCCTCCTGATGGCGACAGGAGAGTCAATCCCCCTGCATTGTCTGGAAGGGTCCCCGGCCTTCCCAGCACAACTCAGGATGAAGCTGGCCTCACTAGGAGATTTGAGACTAGCCCCGTGGGTGGTCCCTCATGCCGAAAGACCCCGATTTCCCTGTCCACTCTTGAAAAGAACCCGAGGCCCGGACACCTCTTCGAAGGCAACCCAGTGGGTGAAGGCACAACACGAAGGGGAACTGTCACCGTCGTGCATTTCCGGAAACACCCGCAGGTTCCACACACAGCTCAACAAGGGGCCTGAGACCCCCTGAGCACCTCAAGAGGCAAGCGGAGTTCCCTTCCTCAGACAAGACGATTCCTGACTCTCCTGTCCCAACTCTGCAGGGACCCTGCAGTCGGAGTCTGAAACGGAGAGGAAGCCTGAGGTTCCTGCCTTCCCTGGAGATGAGGCCCTCTTCCATTGCGCCAAACCCAGCGGAGTCCTGAGAGGCCCCGCCAACTCCACAGCATCCCTCATCTGTCAGAAGCACACTGGGAAGTTCCCTAAGGTCACCAGTAAACTTTTATTGCACAAGGTCCCCATGAAAAGGCCCACGCAGCAGGACAGCCACAGATTCTGTCTGCCATTAAAGGGCAGTAAGGTGCCCTCCCCCCTTCTTTGCTGCCTCGGCGGCCACCAGCGTGCAATTCGCGTACCCTTCCCTTTCCCATCCTAGCAGGTGCTCCAGGGCCCGCTGGCCTACAAAGTGCCAGAAGCAGGGCTGGGCCAGCCGGCCAGAATTCAGGGTTCTGTCCCTTGGACTTCCAGCGGACACTAGGCTGCTTGGGAAAACCGCGCAGACTCTGAGGTTTTTCAGCAGAGGGGTGGAGCGGTAAAGGCCTTGACCCCAAAGACGAGGCCTTTCTGCGACCGCCAGGTTGGGGAGCTCTGAGACTGTGCCAACACAGGGCGGAATACATGGTTCCCTGCTCCACGCAGTCCCCGTTCCCTTACCTGTGTTCCGCACCCCTCCGCTGTGGCCAATGGATGCCGATCCTTGGGGATCCAGGAGTTCACGAAATGGGCATTCCCAGCCGCAATGGCGACCCCCAACAGCACATCTGGAAAGCCCTCCCCCACCCCCGCCAGGAGCCGACCCCCACTGCGAATGGAACCCCACCCCGCCCCGCACCGCCAGGTTTCACCCCGGCCCTGCCGGGCTCCCGGTGGGTTCCCAGCAATATTGGCGACCCCCGGGAGCACAACAGGGACCGACCCCCCACCCACAGTGAGCGGAATCTCGACCTGTGCAGCCCAGGTTTACCCCACCCTGGCTGCGCTCCCGGCGCGTTTCCAGCTGCAGTGGCCATCTCCGAGAGCACAACTGGGAAGCCCTCCCCTACCCCCGTCAGGAGCCGACACCCGCCCTGCACCACCCGGGTTCGCCCCGCCCCTGCCGCGCTCCAGGGGCGCTGCCCACCTTCACCAGCGGCTCTCGGTGAGCCCCGTCCCCACGCCCGGTTCCAGGAGAGGCTCTCGGACCTCGCTGCTGCCGCCAGGTCAAACATGAGGACAATACATACACCCCACAGAGACAATCCAAGCTGTCTGTGATTTAGGGATAAAACGAGGACTACAGAAAGGCAAGATGACCTGAGCTAGGAGGGCCATGATATTCTATAGAACCAGACAAAGTTGGTTACCAAGGAAACTTTTTTCCTTGGAACCCGGAAAGCTGGTTCTTTGCATATGCAATGACCAACAATTAGCTTGTTACCCAAGCCTGCCTTACTGCCACCCCCATCCCCCCACTCCCCAGAAGACTGGCTCAAAGAAATATTTTAAATCTCAGGCGGAAACCTGGAAGATGTCTTGTCTGTCTGTTTGGATTAAGGTATGTGTCAGTGTGAGCCTTGTGTTTTTTGATAATATTGCTCAAGTTCTGAGTTCTGATTTCAATGGTCTCAAGACAAGGCAGCCCTTCCAAATCAAACTGCTGGAAATACAAGAAAACATTGACCTAAATGAATGTCAGAGTCCCGTGAACTGGGAACTAGTCAATATTAAATATCTAGTATTTTTGGTTTTGCTCCTCCATTATAGACATGTCTAAGAGTCAACAACATTAAGCACAACATGTTCATAGTGCCTAGGTTTCTTTTGAGGTAAAAATTGCTCTATTGTTATATCTGTCACAAGCTTGTCAGCAAGAAACTACCTGGAAACGACAACAACAAAAGTAAAAAATGTAAATGTGATATGAGCTTTTAGACAAACTCTTTACAATAATTATACTCTAAAATATCTGCCTCTCATAGTCTTGATTGAAGGCAGAGGAGAAGGGGATGACAGAGGATAAGATGGTTGGATGGCATCACTGACTCGATGGACATGAGTTTGAGCAAGCCCCTGGAGCTGGTGACGGACACGGAAGCCTGGCGTCCTTCAGGCCACGGGGTCACAAAGAGTCAGACACGACTGAGCAACTGAACTGAACTGAACTAACAAACGTTTCTCCAGGTGTTTTGGTTACCCGAGTTTCTATCCTTGTGACGACAGTGTATTGAATAGCTAGGTCATTTCCAAATAAATGAAAGTTCTGAAACATTCACGACTTGAAAGGACCTCCCTTTTACACAGAAACAAAAGAGATTTTTGACTCTCCATGAATAGTGTCTGGCACCATCCTGACATGTTAAATGTAAGAAAGCAATTGTTTTGTTTTGTTTTGTTCTGTTCTTGGGGGTGGGGGGAGGGGGGCGGGCTATAGCGAATGCCAATATAAAAGTCAGTTCTTGGTTGCTGAAGGGAAATGTATGACTTGTTATATCAAGAAAGTATGTGGAATGCAATGGCACTTGAGGAAGGAAAACAAAGTAGTTCTGTCTTACAGGTGGCCGTTTCAGGATGGGAGAAGCAAAGGAATGGGTACAGAACGGGATAAGGAGGTTGTAGGGAAAGTGGACCCCCAGAAAAGAGTTCTGTGCCTAGCACAAGTTTTCTTGAGATGTCGAAATGCCTTTGCTAATGGAGTTTTAGTTTCTTTACCTCTTAAGTGATCTCTTCTAGGTTGACCTAGAACAGAAATCTTTTGTTAGCTTTGGCTAAGTGGAGAAGTAGTGTTTCACGGTGACATATGTGATCCTTCCTGACTGTTTGCAGCCCTTTTGATATCGATGCACTGCTTCTGCTGCTGCTGCCGCCGCTGCTGCTGCTAAGTCGTTTCAGTCGTGTCCGACTCTGTGCGACCCCATAGACGGCAGCCCACGAGGCCCCGCAGTCCCTGGGGTTCTCTAGGCAAGAACACTGGAGTGGGTTGCCATTTCCTCCTCCCATGCATGAAAGTGAAAAGTGAACGTGAAGTCGCTCAGTGGTGTCCGACTCTTAGCGACCCCGTGGACTGCAGCCTACCAGGCTCCTCCATCCATGGGATTTTCCACGCAAGAGTACTGGAGTGGGGTGCCATTGCCTTCTCCCATATCTATGCACAAGCCTGCCTAAATCATTGACTTCCAGCTAGCTTTGGGATGCCAATGACCATCCACCCTTACAAGGCAACAGAGAAGAGAAAAACACTTACCACAGGATGTCCTGGTAAGGAACGAGGAACTAACAAGCTCCCGCCAACCAGGATTCTGCAGAGGTCAACAAGAGGTCAGTAAGAGATGGAAGACTGCAGTCCAGAGGTCCTAGCAACTTCCATCTTGCAGCAGAGACCTAGCATAGTCAAAACGAATTCAATGTTGCAAAAAATAAGTAAACAAATAAAGGACAGAAGTTCTTTGAACACATGACTGAGATTAGGGGTGAGGCAGTACATGTACAGTGCCCGGAAAATCTTAAAGTATGAGAAAGGAAAGAAATTAAAGACAACTATCAAGCTGTCTAAACTGATAAAAACGAAAGATTACACGGTTTTTTCTGTATATATTACCAGATAATAATCTGAAAAGGAATTAAAAAAAATTCCCTTTCAATAATGTCAACATGAATACAACACTTTGCCATGGATGTAACGAGGATGACAAGACTGGCACACTGGAACTTATACACCCTGGCTGAAAACTATCCTGAATACATGGACAGGTATTCCATAACAATGGAAAGACTTAAGATGGCAATACCATGGAATGCATCTTCAATCTGAAATGAAGATTTGATATGATTTGATCGCTCAGAGCTTTTGTGTCATCAATTGTTATTAAAGTATAAATGAGATAGAGAAAGCTGCTGACTTAGACTTGAGGCGGGGTGTACGCCCTGCTGGTCTCTAGCCAGATATTCTACAGGCACTAGCAGTCAGCTAAGGAAAGAAAGGCACTGTCTCAGGGAATGGTACCAGGCCCCTCCCCCACGACATGCCTTGAGGTCACATTGGCAGCAGGTGAGTCATCCTGGGCCAAAAACTGATTGACATGAATCTTGAAGAAAGGCAGTATTCCAGGCAAATATATCATTTCCTTAACATAGATTAGGAGAACAAGGTACGAGGAAAACATACTGTTTTGTTCAAGTCGCTTCTGAGCCTACTGGGGGAACCGACCTGAAGCCAGAGTCCAGCAGATATACATAGGATATTTACATTGCTTAAGACAAACATTTCCTCAGGAACAAATGCATTGCTTAGCTCAAGGTTTGTCTGCGAAATTCTTACACATCAGGAGATGGCTCCGAGCTGGGTTTCTACACACAAGAACATGAATGCAAAGGACAAGCCTGCACAGCCCATCTGCCCCCCTCCCCCACAGCCAGAAGCATTTCCAAGTGACCTCCTAAGGCCTTCCACAAAATACAGGGGCACCTCTGGGTTTCCTGTTTCAAGCTCTTCGAACACTTTTCTTAAAAAAAAAAAAAAATCCTGCACACTTCTTGATAGAATGCCACAGTGCAAGGAAAACAGGCCTTCAATACTTAAACCTCCCTGTGCCAAACACTTGGGGCTTGGTTCTGTTTTGTTTTGTTTTTTAATTACACCACCACATAATTTAAACTTTTTACAATTTCTAATTATTCAGTACCAAAACACCAAACTTTTATTGCACAAGGTCCCCATGAAAAGGCCCACGCATCAGGACAGCCACAGATTCTGCCATGAAAGGGCAGCAAGGTGCCCTCCCCCCTTCTTTGCTGCCTGGGCGGCCACCAGGGTTTGAAATCCATGCACCCTACTAAGTTTCTAGGGTGCAATCCGTGGACCCTTCCCTTTCCCATCCCAGCAGGTGCTCAAGGGCCCGCTGGCTTACAAAGTGCCAGAAGCAGGGCTGGGCCAGCCGGCCAGAGTTCAGTGTTCTGTCCCTTGGACTTCCAGGGGACACTAGGCTGCTTGGGAAAACCGTGCAGACTGAGATTTTTCAGCAAAGGGGTGGAGCGGTAAAGGCCTTGACACCAAGGGCGAGGCCTTTCTGCGACCGCCAGGTTGGGGAGCTCCGAGAATGTGCCAACAGAGGGCGGAATACTTGGTTCCCTGCTCCAAGCAGTCCCAGTTCTCTGACCTGTGGCCCGCAGCCCTCCGCTGCACGCACTAGATGTGGATCCTTGGGGACACAGGAGCGTAGGAAATGGGCGTTCCTAGCCGCAGTGGCGACCCCCGAGAGCACAACTGGGACCGAACCCCCACCCACAGCCATCTAAATCTCGACCCGCGCAGCCCAGGTTTACCCCGCCCCGGGTGCGCTCCCGGCGCGTTTCCAGCCGCAGTGGCCACCACCGAGAGCACAACTGGGAAGACCTCCCCCACCCCCGCCAGGAGCCGAACCCCGCCCCGCGCCACCCGGGTTCACCCCGCCCCTGCCGCACTCCCAGCGCGTTTCCAGCTGCAGTGGGGACCCCCGAAAGCACAACTGTTACCGCCCCCCACCCCCTCCCGACCAGAACCCCGACCCGCGCCGCCCGGGATCGCCCCGCCCCTGGCGCGCTCCCGGAGCGTTGCCCACTTCCACCAGGGGCTCCTGGTGAGCCCCGTCCCCACGCCCGGTTCCAGGAGAGGATCTCGGACCTCGCTACTGCCGCCAGGTCAAACACGAGGACAATACATCCACCCCACAGAGACAATCCAAGCTGTCTATGATTTAGGGATAAAATGAGGACTACAGAAAGGAAAGATGTCCTGACCTAGGAGGGCCATGAGAGTCTATAGATCCAAACAAAATTGGGTACCAAGGAAACTTTTTTCCTTGGAACCCGGAAAGCTGGTTCTTTGCATATGCAATGACCAACAATTAGCTTGTTACCCAAGCCTGCCTCGCTGCCACCCCAACTCCCCCCCCCACTCCCCAGGAAAACGGCTCAAAGAAATATTTTAGATCTCAGGCGGAAAACTGGAAGATGTCTTGTCTGTCTGTCTGGATTAAGGTATGTGTCAGTGTGAGCCTTGTGTTTTTTGATAATATTGCTCAAGTTCTGAGTTCTGATTTCAATGGTCTCAAGACAAGGCAGCCCTTCCAAATCAAACTGCTGGAAATACAAGAAAACATTGACCTAAATGAATGTCAGAGTCCCGTGAACTGGGAACTAGTCAATATTAAATATCTAGTATTTTTGGTTTTGCTCCTCCACTATAGACATGTCTAAGAGTCAACAACATTAAGCACAACATGTTCATAGTGCCTAGGTTTCTTTTGAGGTAAAAATTGCTCTATTGTTATATGTGTCACAAGCTTGTCAGCAAGAAAGTACCTGGAAACAGCAACAACCAATGTAAAAAATGTAAATGTGATATGAGCTTTTAGATAAACTCTTAACAATAATTATACTCTAAAATATCCGCCTCTCATAGTCTTGATTGAAGGCAGAGGAGAAGGGGATGACAGAGGATAAGATGGTTGGATGGCATCACTGACTCGATGGACATGAGTTTGAGCAAGCCCCTGGAGTTGGTGATGGACACGGAAGCCTGGCGTCCTGCAGGCCACGGGGTCACAAAGAGTCAGACACGACTGAGCAACTGAACTGAACTGAACTTACAATCGTTCCTCCAGGTGTTTTGGTTACCTGAGTTTCTATCCTGGTGCTAAACTAAGTGACGACAGTGTATTGAATAGCTAGGTCACTTCCAAATAAATGAAACTTCTGAAACATTCAAGACTTGAAAGGACCTCCCTTTTACACAGAAACAAAAGAGATTTTTGACTCTGCATGAATAGTGACTGGCACCATCCGAACATATTAAATGTAAGAAAGCAATTTTTTTGTTTTGTTTTGTTTTGTTCTGTTCTTGCAGGAAGCGGGGTGGGCGCTATTATCACTGATAGGTATGCTCACCAATCTATCAAATGCCAATATAAGAGTCAGTTCTTGGTTGCTGAAGGGAAATGTATGACTTGTTATTACAAGAATGTATGGAATGCAATCACACTTTAAGAAGGAAAACGAAGTAGTTCTGTCTTACAGGTGGCATTTTCAGGACGGGAGAAGCAAAGGAATGGGTACAGAATGGGATAAGGAGGTTGTAGGGAAAGTAGGCCCCCAGAAAAGAGTTCTGTGCCTAGCACAAGTTTTCTTGAGATGTGGAACTGCCTTTGCTAATGGAGTTTAAGTTTCTTTACCTCTTAAGTGATCTCTTCTAGGTTGACCTAGAACAGAAATCTTTTGTTAGCTTTGGCTAAGAGGAGAAGTATTGTTTCACGGTGACATATGTGATCCTACCTGACTGTTCTCATCCCCTTTGATATCTATGCACTGCTGCTGCTGCTGCTGCAGCTGCTAAGTGGTTCAGTTGAGGCCGACCCTGTGCCACGCCATAGATGGCAGCCCACCAGGCCCCGCAGTCCCTGGGGTTCTCTAGGCAAGAACACTGGAGTGGGTTGCCATTTCCTCCTCCTATGCATGAAAGTGAAAAGTGAAAATGAAGTCGCTCAGTGGTGTCCGACTCTTAGCCACCCCATGGACTGCAGCCTACCAGGCTCCTCCGTCCTTGGGATTTTCCAGGAGTGGGGTGCCATTGCCTTCTCCCATATCTATGCACAAGCCTGCCTAAATAATTGACTTCTAGCCAACTTTGGGATGCCCATGACCACCCACCCTTACCAGGCAACAGAGAAGAGAAAAACACTTACCACAGGAGGTTCTGATAAGGAACAAGGAACTAACAAGCTCCCACCTACCAGGAATCTGCAGAGGTCAACAAGAGGTCAGCAAGAGATGAGAGACTGCAGTCCAGAGGTCCTAGCTACTTCCATCTAGCAACAAACACCCAGCATAGTCAAAACGATTTCAGTGTTAAAGAATAAATAAATAAATAAATAAAAGGACAGAAGTTCTTTGAACACATGTCTGAATTTAGGGGTGAGGCATTACATATGTGTCCCAGGATAATCTTAAAGTGTCAGAAAGTAAAGAAATTAAAGACAACTATCAAGCTGTCCAAACTGATAAAAATGAATGATTACACAGTTTTATCTGTATACATTAGCAGATAATAATCTGAAAAGGAATTTTAAAAAATTCCCTTTCAATAATATCAACATGAATAAAACACTTTGCCATGGATGTAACGAGGATGACAAGACTGGCACACTGGAAATTATACACCCTGGCTGAAAACTATCCTGAATACATGGACAGATATTCCATAACGATGGAAAGACTTAAGATGGCAATACCATGGAATGCATCTTCAATCTGAAATGAAGATTTGATATGATTTGATCGCTCAGAGCTTTTGTGTCATCAAGTGTTATTAAAGTATTAAAGAGATAGAGAAAGCTGCTGACTTAGACTCGAGGCGGGGTGGGGGGGGGTAGTAAGAGTACCCCCTGCTGGTCTTTAGCCAGATATTCTACAGGCACTAGCAGTCAGCTAAGGAAAGAAAGGAACTGTTTCAGGGAATGGCACCAGGCCCTTCCCCCAAGACATGCATTGAGATAATATTGGCAGCAGGTGAGTCATCCCGGGCCAAAACTTGATTGACATGAATCTTGAAGAAAGGCAGTATTGCAGGCAAATATATCATTTCCTTAACATAGATAAGGAGAACAAGCTAGGAGGAAAACATGCTGTTTTGTTCAAATCGCTCCTGAGCCTTTTGGGGGAACCGACCTGAAGCCAGAGTCTAGCGGAAATACATAGGATATTTACATCGCTTAAGACAAACATTTTCTTAGGAAAAAATGCATTGCTTAGCTCAAGGTTTGTCTGCGAAATTCTTACACATCAGGAGATGGCTCCGAGCTGGGTTTCCACACACAAGAACATCCATGCAAAGGACAAGCCTGCACAACCCATCTGCCGCCCTCCCGCACATCCAGCAGCATTTCCAAGTGACCTCCTAAGGCCTTCCACAAAATACAGGGGCACCTCTGGGTTTCCTGTTTCCCTCACTTCGAACACTTTTCTTAAAAAAAAAAAAAATCCTGCACACTTCTTGATAGAATGCCACAGTGCAAGGAATACAGTCCTTCAATATTTAAACCTCCATTTGCAAAACACTTGGAGCTTGGTTTTGTTTTGTTTTGTTTTTTAATTACACCACCACATAATCTTAAAGCTTTTACACGTTCTAATTATTCAGTTCCAAAACACCAAACTTTTATTGCACAGGGTCCTCATGAAAAGGCCCACGCAGCTGGACAACCACAGATTCTGCCATGAAAGGGCAGCAAGGTGCCCTCCCCCCTTCTTTGCTGCCTGGGCGGCCACCAGGGTTTGAAATCCATGCACCCTACTAAGTTTCTAGGGTGCAATCCGTGGACCCTTCCCTTTCCCATCCCAGCAGGTGCTCAAGGGCCCGCTGGCTTACAAAGTGCCAGAAGCAGGGCTGGGCCAGCCGGCCAGAGTTCAGTGTTCTGTCCCTTGGACTTCCAGCAGACAGTAGGCTGCTTGGAAGAACCGCGCAGACTCTGAGATTTTTCAGCAGAGGGGTGGAGCGGTAAAGGCCTTGACCCCAAAGGCAAGGCCTTTCTGCGACCGCCAGGTTGGGGAGCTCCGAGAATGTGTCAACAGACGGCGGAATACTTGGTTCCCTGCTCCACGCAGTCCCAGTTCCCTTACCTGTGGTCCGCAGCCCTCCACTGCACCCACGGGATGGCGATCCTTGGGGACCCAGGAGCGGACGAAATGGGCGTTCCCAGCCGCAGTTGCAACCCCCGAGAGCGCAACTGGGAACCCCTCCCCATCCCCCCCATGAGCCGACCCCCGCCCCGCGCCCCCAGGGTTAGCCCCGCCCCTGCCGCGCTCCCGGCGCGTTCCCAGCCGCAGTGGCGACCCCCGGGAGCACAACTGGGACCGACCCCCACCCAAAGCCATCGGAATCTCGACCCGCGCAGCCCGGGTTTACCCAGTCCCGGGTGCACTCCCGGCGCGTTTTCAGCCTCAGTGTCCACCTCCGAGAGCACAACTGGGAAGCCCGCCCCCACCCCCGCCAGAAGCCGACCCCCGCCCCACGCCGCCCGCGTTCGCCCCGCCCCTGCATGGTCCAGGTACCTTCCCAACTTCTAGCGTTCACGCCCGGGTAGGAGCAGGATGTAGGAGTATGGGAGATGTGTCTGGAGCCTGACAGCCTCAGCTCCGCTCTGGCCTGCCCTTTGGACCTAGGAGCCAGGCCAACTTGCAGAGGGCTTAGGGCCCCATTGTATGCAAACTACCAAGGCCTACCGCAAGGAGAGCTCTGTCCGAGGGAAGGGAAGCGCCCCAGGCTGCATTCCCAAGCTGTTGTTTAGCCGCCCAGACTCAGCGCTGCACAGGGGTAATCAGGCTCTCTGTGCCCGCAGCTTCACACACAGGTGTGTCTCCGTAGGAATCAAGAAAGATCCTGACAGAGTGAGGTTCATTAGAGCTATACTAAAGAGCAAAGGCTTGTCCATGTGGTCTTGCCTTCCCCTGTGCCTTTGGGTCTCCAGGCTCGGCCCCAGCTCCGTGGAAACAACCCCTGAGAAAATATCTTCAAGATCCACTTTTCCCAGTGTCTGGGAACCGGGGTTCGTAGGAGGAGAGAAAAGCATGCCTCCATCGGGAACGAAAAGGCAGTCCACCTGCCTGTGTTTTGAAGCCTCTATTTGGAAGGAATGGGTTAGCTTCTCCTAAAGGAGACCTCCAGATCTGCTCAGAAGTCGGTAATTCCAGAGGCAGGGTACTGGTTCCTGACTGCCCTTTGCTAGCCTTGCAAAGATATTCCTAGATTCTAGAGTTATTTTCCATGAAGGAGCAGGCTTCGGGAATGTGTCAGACGGGACTGGCTCCTTATTGACCTCAGCTCAGCTATTGCCTTTCCATTCAAACTAGGGCAAGGCCCTACTTTATGAAGGGTAAGGGTCTTCTTCTTTGCAAACTGCCAAGGGCTACAGCAATGAGACCTCTGTCAAGGTGAGGGAAGCCTAAGAGGATGGATTCTCAAGCAGGTGCTTTGCCACAAAGCATCAGCACGCCACGAAGAGAATCAAGCTCCCTGTGCACCAATGTTGGGAGTGTAGCTTCACACACAGAGTTGTCTCTATAGGAGCCAAGAATGTTCCTGAGAGATTAGGTTCACTAAACCTCTCCTACAGAGCATAGACCTGTCAATGTGGTTTTGCCTTCCCCTGTGAGTTGGGTCCTCGAGGTCCGCCACACCTCCGGGGAAACTGTCCCTGAGAAAAGATCTCCAGGAACCGCTTCGCCGAGGCTGGGAAATGCTGTTCACAGGAAGTAAGGCAAGCGAATCTCCTGCAGAGTAAAAGAGGCCTTACAGTCCCTGGAGGAGCAGGCTGCCAGAGTGTGTGAAATCTGACTGTTGCCTTACTGGCCTCAGCTCCGCCATTGCCTGTTCATCCGAGCTAGCACCCAGGCCTACTTGGAAAAGCGTTTGGGTGCAGATTTCTACAAAGTGCCAAGGGCTACAGCAGTGAGAATTCTCTCGGTGGTAAGGGAGAGCATTTTATGGATTCTCAAGCTGTTTTCTGAACGACAGCGTCAAAATGAACAGAGAGAATCAGGCTCTCTGTGCCCCTATGTTAGGTACGCAGCTTCACACACAGAGGTGTCTCTATAGGAGCCAAGAATGCTCCTGAGAGATGAGGTTCACTAGAGGTCTGCTACAGAGCATAGACCTGTCCATGTGGTCTTGCCTTCCCCTGTGCCTTTGGGCCCCGGGCTCGGCCCCAGCTCCGTGGAAAGAACCCCTGAGAAAATATCTTCAAGACCCGCTTTTCCCAGAGGCTGGGAACTGGGGTTCATAGGAGAAGAGAAAAGCAAGCCTCCTTCGGGCACGAAAGGCTGCCAACCTGCCTGTGTTTTGAAGCCTCTATTTGGAAGGAATGGGTTAGCTTCTCCTAAAGGAGACCTCCAGATCTGCTCAGAAGTCGGTAATTCCAGAGGCAGGGTGCTGGTTCCTGACTGCCCTTTGCCAGCCTTGCAAAGACATTCCAAGATTCTAGAGTTATATTCCATGAAGGAGCAGGGTTCGGGAATGTGCCAGAGGGGACTGGCTCCTTATTGGCCTCAGCTCAGCTATTGCCTTTCCATTCAAACTAGGACAAGGGCCTACTTTATGAAGTGTAAGGGTCTTCTTCTTTGAAACTGCCAAGGGCTACAGCAATGAGACCTCTGTCAAGGTGAGGGAAGCCTAAGAGGACGGATTCTCAAGCAGGTGCTTTGCTACAAAGCATCAGCACCCCACGGAGAGAACCAAGATCCCTGTTCCCCAATGTTGGGAGTGTAGCTTCACACACAGAGTTGTCTCTATAGGAGCCAAGAATGTTCCTGAGAGATTAGGTTCACTAAACCTCTCCTACAGAGTATAGACCTGTCCATGTGGTTTTTCCTTCCCCTGTGAGTTGGGTCCCCGAGGTCCACCACACCTCCGGGGAAACTGTCCCTGAGAAAAGATCTCCAGGAACCGCTTCGCTGAGGCTGGGAAACGCTGTTCACAGGAAGTAAGGCAAGCGAATCTCCTGCAGAGAAAAAGAGGCCTTACTGTCCCTGGAGGAGCAGGCTGCCAGAGTGTGTGAAACCTGACTGTTGCCTTACTGGCCTCAGTTCCACCATTGCCTGTTCCTCCGAACTAGGACCCAGGCCTATTTGGAGAAGCGTTTGGCTGCGGATTTCTACAAAGTGCCAAGGGCTACAGCAGCGAGAATTCTCTCAGCGGTAATGGAGAGCATTTTATGGATTCTCAAGCTGTTTTCTGAACGACTGCGTCAAAATGAACTGAGAGAATCAGGCTCTCTGTGCCCCTATGTTAGGTACGCAGCTTCACACACAGAAGTGTCTCTATAGGAGCCAAGAATGTTCCTGAGAGATGAGGTTCACTAGAAGTCTGCTACAGAGCATAGACCTGTCCATATGGTTTTGCCTTGCCCTGTGAGTTGGGTCCCCGAGGTCCGCCCCAGCTCAGGGGAAGGAGCCCCTGAGAAAAGATCTCCAGGGACCACTATTCCCCCAGGCTGGCAAACGCAGTTCACAGGAGGTAACGCAAGCGAGCCTCCTGCAAGGCACAACAGGTCTTAGTGTCCCTGGACGATCAGGCTGCCAGAGTGTGTGAGACCTGACTGGTGCCTTACTGGCCTCAGCTCCGCCATTGCATGTTCCTCCGATCTAGGACCCAGGCCTACTAGGAGAAGGGTTTGGGTATGGATTTCTAAATACTGCCAAGGGGTATAGCAATGAGAACTGTGTCACGGGTAAGGAAGAGCATTGTATGGATTTTCAAGCTGTTGTTTGAACGACAGCTTCAAAGCTGCACAGAGAGAATCAGACTCTGTGTCTCCATGTTCGGTACACAGCTTCACAGACAGGGGTGTCTCCATAGGAAACAAGAATGTTCCTGACAGAGTGAGGTTCACTAGAGCTCTCCTAGAGAGCAAAGACTTGTCCATGTGGTTTTTCTTCCCCTGTGCGTTTGGGGCTCCAGGCTCGGCCCCAGCTCCGTGGAAACAACCCGTGAGAAAAGATCTTCAAGATCCGCTTTTCCCAGAGGCTGGGATGTGGGGTTCATAGGAGGCGGGAAAAGCAGGCCTCCTTCAGAGAGCAAGAGGCAGCCAAGCGGCCTGCGTTTTGAAGCCTCTACTTGGAAGAATGGGTTAGCTTCCCCTAAGGGAGACCTCCAGATCTGTTCAGAAGTCGGTAATTCCAGAGACAGTGTGCAGGGTCCTGACTGCCCTTTGCCAACCTTGCAAAGACATTCCTAGATTCTACAGTTATCTTCCTGAAGAAGCAGGCTTTGGGAATATGTCGGACTTGACTGGCGCCTTATTGGCCTCAGCTCAGCTATTGCCTTTCCATTCAAAGTAGGACAAAGGCCTACTTTATGAAGGGTAAGGGTCTTCTTCTTTCCAAACTGCCGAGGGCTACAGCAATGAGACCTCCGTAAATGCGAGGGAAGCATAAGCGGATGGATTATCAGGAAGGTTCTTTGCCACCAAGCATCAGCACCCCACGGAGAGAATCAGGCTCCCTTTGCCCCTATGTGGGGTGTGTAGATTCACACACAGTGGTGTCTCTACAGGAGCCAAGAATGTTCCTGAGAGATGAGGCTCACAAGAGCTATCCTACAGAGTGCTCACCTGTACATGTGGTTTCACCTTCCCCTGTGAGTTGGGTCCCCGAGGTCCACCCCAGCTCCGAGAAAACAGCCTCTGAGAAAAGATCTCCAGGAACCGCTTTTCGCCCAGGCTGGGAAAAGCTGTTCACAGGAAGTAAGGCAAGTGAGCCTCCTGCAGAGAAAAAGAAGCCTTACTGTCCCTGGAGGAGCAGGCTGCCAGAGTGTGTGAAAACTGACTGGTGCCATAATGGTCTTAGCTCCGCCATTGCTTGTTCCTCCGAACTGGGACTCAGGCCTACTTGGAGAAGGGTTTAGGTGCAGATTTCTACAAACTGCCAAGGGCTACTGCAATGAGAACTCTCTCAGAGGTAAGGGCGAGAATTGTATGGATTCTCAAGCTGTTTTCTGAACGACAGCATTAAACCTGCACAGAGAGAATCAGGCTCTCTGCCGCCATGTTGGGTACGCAGTTTCACACACAGAGGTGTCCGCATAGGAGCCAAGAACGTTCGTCAAAGACTGAGGTTCACTAGAGCTCTCTTAGAGAGCAAAGACTTGTTCATGTGGTTTTGCCTTCCCCTGTATGTGTGGGTCTCTGGGCACAACCCCAGCTCCGTGGAAACAACCCCTGAGCAAAGATCTCCAAGATCTGCTTTTCCCCCATGCTGGAAACCAGGGATCATAGGAGGCAGGAAAAGCAAGCCTCCTTCAGGCAAGAAGAGGCAGCCAACCGGCCTGTGTTTGGAAGCCTCTATTTGCAAGGAATGGGTTAGCTTCTCCAGAAGGAGACCTCCAGATCTGCTCAGAAGATAGATATTCCAGAGGCAGGGTCGAGGTTCCTGACTGCCCTTTGCCAGCCTTGCAAAGACATTCCTAGATTCTAGCAATATTTTCCATGAAGGAGCAGGCATCGGGAATATGTCACAGTTGACGGGTGCCTCACTGGCCTCAGCTCAGCTATTGCCTTTCCTTTCAAACTAGGATCAGGGCCTACTTGGTGAAGGGTAAGGGTCTGCTTCTTTCCAAACTGCCAAGAGACACAGCAATGAGACCTCTGTCAAGGCGAGGGAAGCGTAAGCGGATGGATTCTCAAACAGGTGCTTTGCCACAAAGCATCAGCACCCCATGGAGAGAATCAGGCTCCCTGTGCCCCTATGTTCGGTGTGTAGCTTTACACACAGAGGTGTCTCTGTACGAGCCAAGAATGTTCCTAAGAGATGAGACACACTAACGTCTCCTACAGAGCATAGACCTGTCCATGTGGTTTTTCCTTCCCCTGTGAGATGGGTCCCCGAGGTCCACCCCAGCTCTGGGGATAGAGCCCCTGAGAAAAGATCTCCAGGAACCGCTGTTTGCCCAGGCTGGGAAACGCAGTTCACAGGAGGCCAGGCAAGCGAGCCTCCCACAGGGAAAAATAGGCCTTACTGTCCCTGGAGGAGCACGCTGCCAGAGTGTGTGACACCTGACTGGTGCCTTACTGACCTCAGCTCCGCCACTGCATGGCCATCCAAACCAGGACCCAGGCCTACTTGGAGAAGGGTTTGGGTGCGGATTTGTAAAAACTGCCAAGGGTTACAGCAATGAGAAATCTCTCAGAGGTAAGGGAGAGCATTGTATGGATTCTTAAGCTGTTGTTTGAATGACAGCTTCAAAGCTGCAAAGAGAGAATCAGGCCCTGTGTGCCCCCTTGTTGGGTACGCAGCTCCACACACAGAGGTATCCCCGTGGAATCCAAGACTTTCCTCACATACTGAGGTTAACTAGAGTTCTCCTACAGAGCAAAGACTTGTCCATGTGGTTTTGCCTTCCTCTGTGCGTGTGGGTCTCCGGGCTCGGCTCCAACTCCGTTGAAATAGCCCCTGAAAAAAGATCTCCAAGAACCACTTTTCCCCCAGGCGGGAAGCGGAGTTCACAGGAAGCGGAACAAGCAAGCCTCCTTCGGGCAAGTAGATGCAGCCAACTAGCCTGTGTTTGGAAGCCTCTATTTGGAAGGAATGGTTAGCTTCTCCAAAAGAAGACCTCCAGATCTGCTCAGAAGATGGAAATTCCAGAGGCAGGGTCGAGGTTCCTGACTGTCCTTTACCAGCCTTGCAAAGACATTTCTAGATTCTAGCGTTATTTTCCATGAAGGAGCAGGCTTCAGGAATATGTCAGACTTGACTGGCGCCTTACTGGCCTCAGCTCAGCTATCGCCTTTCCGTTCAAACTAGGACAAGGGCCTACTTGGTGAAGGGTAAGGGTCTGCTTCTTTCCAAACTGCCAAAGGCTACAGCAAAGAGACCTCTGTCAAAGAGAGGGAAGTGGAAGCGGATGGATTCTCAAACAGGTGCTTTGCCACAAAGCATCTGTACCCCACGGAGAGAATCAGGCTGCATTTGCCCCTATGTTGGGTGTGTAGCTTCAAACACAGAGGTGTTTCTATAGGAGCCCAGAATGTTCCTGGGAGATGAGGTTCACTAGAGCTCTGCTACAGAGCATAGACCTGTCCATATGGTTTTGCCTTCCCCTGTGAGTTGGGTTCCCGATGTTCGCCCCAGCTCCGAGGAAGAAACCCCTGAGAAAACACCTCCAGGAACTGCTTTTCGTCCAGACTGGGAAACGCAGTTCACAGAAGGCAAGGCAAGCGAGCCTCCTGCAGAGAAAAAGAGGCCTTACTGCCCCTGGAGGAGCAGGCTGCAAGAGTGTGTGAGACCTGACTGGTGCCTTACTGGCCTCAGCTCCGCCATTGCATGTTCCTCTGAACTAGGACCCAGGCCTACTAGGAGAAGGGTTTGGGTGCGGATTTCTAAAAAACTGCCAAGGGCTACAGCAATGAGAACTCTCTCAGAGATAAGGGAGAGAATTGTATGGATTCTCAAGCTGTTTTCTGAACGACAGCGTTAAACCTTCACAGAGGGAATCAGGCTCTCTGACCCCATAAGTTGTCCCTGTAGGAACCAAGAACGTTCGTCAAAGACTGAGGTTCACTAGAGCTCTCTTAGAGAGCAAAGACTTGTTCATGTAGTTTTGCTTTCCTCTGTATGTGTGGGTCTCCGGGCATAACCTCAGCTCCGTGGAAACAACCCCTGAGCAAAGATCTCCAAGATCTGCTTTTCCCCCATGCTGGAAACCAGGGATCATAGGAGGCAGGAAAAGCAAGCCTCCTTCGGGCAAGAAGAGGCAGCCAACTAGCCTGTGTTTGGAAGCCTCTATTTGCAAGGAATGGGTTAGCTTCTCCAGAAGGAGACCTCCAGATCTGCTCAGAAGATAGATATTCCAGAGGCAGGGTCGAGGTTCCTGACTGCCCTTTGCCAGCCTTGCAAAGACATTCCTAGATTCTAGCGCTATTTTCCATGAAGGAGCAGGCATCGGGAATATGTCAGAGTTGACGGGTGCCTTACTGGCCTCAGCTCAGCTATTGCCTTTCCTTTGAAACTAGGATCAGGGCCTACTTGGTAAAGGGTAAGGGTCTGCTTCTTTCCAAACTGCCAAGGGACACAGCAATGAGACCTCTGTCAAGGCGAGGGAAGCGTAAGCGGATGGATTCTCAAACAGGTGCTTTGCCACAAAGCATCAGCACCCCACGGAGAGAATCAGGCTCCCTGTGCCCCTATGTTCGGTGTGTAGCTTTACACACAGAGGTGTCTCTGTACGAGCCAAGAATGTTCCTAAGACTTGAGATTCACTAAGGTCTCCTACAGAGCATAGACTTGTCCGTGTAGTTTTGCCTTCCCCTGTGAGTTTGGTCCCCGTGGTCCACCCCAGCTCCGGGGAAACAACTCCTTAGAAAAGATCTCCAGGAACCGCTTTTCGCCCAGGCTGGGAAACGCAGTTCACAGGAGGCAAGGCAAGCGAGACTCCTGCAGGGAAAAAGAGGCCTTACTGTCCCTGGAGGAGCAGGCTACCAGAATGTGTGACACCTGACTGGTGCCTTACTGACCTCAGCTCCGCCATTGCATGGCCATCCAAACCAGGACCCAGGCCTACTTGGAGAAGGGTTTGGGTGCGGATTTCTAAAAACTGCCAAGGGCTACAGCAATGAGAACTCTCTCAGAGGTAAGGGAGAGCATTGTATGGATTCTCAAGCTGTTGTTTGAATGACAGCTTCAAAGCTGCAAAGAGAGAATCAGTCTCTCTGTGCCCCCTTGTTGGGTACGCAGCTTCACACACAGGGGTGTCTCCATGGGAGTCAAGAACGTTCCTGACAGAGTAAGTTTCACTTAGAGGTCTCCTGGAGAACAAAGACTTGTCCATGTGGTTTTCCTTCCCCTGTGCAATTGGGTCTCTGGTCTCGGCCCCAGCTCCATGGAAAAAACCCCTGAGAAAAGATCTTCAATATCCGCTTTTCCCAGAGCCTGGGAAGCTGGGTTCATAGGAGGCAGGAAAAGCAAGCCTCCTTCGGGCACGAAGAGGCAGCCGACCGGCCTGTTTTTGGAAGTCTCAATATGGAAGGAATGAGTTAGATTCTCCTAAAGGAGACCTCCAGATCTGCTTAGAAATCGGTAATTCCAGAGGCAGGGTGCAGGCTCCTGACTGCCGTTTGCCAGCCTTGCAGAGACATTCCTAGATTCCAGCGTTATTTTCCATGAAGGAGCAGGCTTCGGGAATATGTCAGACTTGACTGGCGCCTTATTGGCCTCAGCTCAGCTCTTGCCTTTCCTTTCAAACTAGGACAAGGGCCCACTTTATGAAAGGTAAGGGTCCTCTTCTTTCCAAACTGCCAAGGGCTACAGCAATGAGACCTCTGTCAAGGCGAGGGAAGCGTAAGCTGATAGATTCTCAAGCAGGTGCTTTGCCACAAAGCATCAGCACCCCATGGAAAGAATCTGGCTCCCTTTGCCCCTACGTTGCGTGTGTAGCTACACACACAGAGGTGTCTCGATAGGAGCCAAAAATGTTCCTGAGAGAGGAGGTTCACTGTTGGGGGCCAGAGTGAGGCACTCCGCCCATGGCAAAGGTCATGAGGAAGGAGGCTCGACATACGCAAAGGCGGGATCGAGCCTCAGGAGTCCCCCTGGAAATCCTCGAGCATCTACCCCCATAACCAGAGCCTGCCTACCTTACTACTTTGTGCTCTCACCTACACCTCTGACTTTACGGGGGGCTGTCCCCCACCACCTCTTTCGGAGAAGGAGTTAACCTAGAGCTCCAGTTGATAAAAACCCCTGGGTGTGACAAGAGTGTTTTAACCTACAAACTCCTCTGAAGGTTCTCTAGCCTGCCTGACAGGCTTGTCCGGCCACATGTGATTGCTCACAGCCTCCCAACCATGAGAGGCACGAGATGCTTTAAACCTTCTAAAAACAGGTTCCTTAGAAAAGTTAGAAAATTATTAGTATAAGTATAATGGGCTGATTAGAAATCATATTGGTGAAGGGTTTTTCATTTGTTGAGCTGATGTTTACTGCTAAGTCTCCACATCCCCTGCCCTTATACACATTAATGAATATATAGAAGAAATAAGTATTAACCTTTGATATAAATCACGTTAGACCTTAGGCTAAGTAAATTCTTTCCTTAACTAAAACCCACTACACCCTCACCCTATAGGAATGTAACTTTATTTGGGTGGCGTCTGTTTTAAGAATAATCACCCCTGGAGAAATAAGTGTCCTGGTTGACTGACCGCTGTCACAAGGAGAGGGTCGTAAATTGTCAGCAGGCCCCCCGGCCAGAAGATGATGTAACACCCCTAAGACCTCTGTATACTTTTGTATGAAGCACCTGACTTTGATAAAAGTCAGGACTGCTGACCCCACGTGACTTTTGCATAACATCTCAGTGTATAAAAGTAGACCATGGAAAATAAAGAATTGGGATCAGTTTCTCGAAATACTGGTCTCCCCATGTCTCTCTCTCTCTCTCTCTCACTCTGGTTGAGTCTCCATCTGGAGCGCAGAACCCACCAAGCTTACTAATTTTGCCTGGGCTTCTAAGATCCGACCGGGGAGGCCTCAGTGTCTCCTCTCCTTCGGGAGAACGGAAGGACGCCTGCGGCCTACGTAAGTGGTGCAAGCTTCTTGTCTTGAAGTTTTATTGGTCCCCCGCGTAAACCAAGCTACTCAGCCTCTTTTCTCCACTGAATTTTCCTACTGAGCTATCCTCATTTTATTACTCTTTATATCCTTAATTAACGTTTAATTAAGCAGTTGTTCCCTGACCCTCGCCTGCGCCGTCTCTGCTTCGAATACCCTGGATCAGCTGGGGCTGGACCCCGGCAGTTCACTAGAGATCTCCTACAGAGCATAGACCTGTCCATTTGGTTTTGCCTTCCCCTGTGAGTTGGGTCCCCGAGGTCCGCCCCAACTCCGGGGAAACAGCCCCTGAGAAAAGATCTCCAGGAACTGCTTTCTGCCCAGGCTGGGAAACGCTGTTCACAGGAAGTAAGGCAAGCGAGCCTCCTGAAGGGAAATAGAGGCCTTACTGTCCCTGGAGGAGCAGGCTGCCAGAGTGTGTGACACCTGACTGGTGCCTTACTGGCCTCAGCTCCGCTATTGCATGTTCATCTGAACTTGAACCCAGGCCTACTTGGAGAAGTGTTTGTGTGCCGATTTCCAGAAACTGCGAAGGGCTACAGCAATGATAACTCTCTCAGTGGTAAGGGAGAGCATTGTGTGACTTCTCAATTTGTTGTTTGAACGACAGCGTCAAAGCTGCACAGAGAGAATCAGGTCTCTGTGTCTCTATGTTGGCTATGCAGCTTCCCACACAGAGATGTCCCCGTTGGAGCCAAGAACATTCCCCATAGAGTGAGGTTCACTAGAGCACTCCTAGAGAGCAAAGACTTATCCATGCGGTTTTCCCTTCCCCTGTGCGTGTGGGTCTCCGGGATCGGCCCCTGCTCCGTGGAAACAGCCTCTGAGAAAAGATCTCCAAGAACCTCTTATCCCCCAGGCTGGGAAGCGGAGTTCGCAGGAGGTGGGATAAGCAAGCTTCCTTCGGCAAGAAGAGACAGCCAACCGGCCTGTGTTTGGAAGCCTATATTTGCAAGGAATGGGTTAGTTTCTCCTGACCGAGACCGCCAGATGTGCTGAGAAGATAGAAATTCCAGAGGCAGGGTCGAGGTTCCTGACTGCCCTTTGCCAGCCTTGCAAAGACATTCCCAGATTCTAACGTTATTTTCCATGAAGGAGCAGGCATCGGGAATATGTCAGACTTGACTGGCGCCTTACTGGCCTCAGCTCAGCTACTGCCTTTCCATTCAAACAAGGACAAGGGCCTACTTGGTGAAGGGTAAGGGTCTGCTTCTTTCCAAACTGCCAAGGACTACAGCAATGAGACCTCTGTCAAGGTGAGGGAAGCCTATGCGGATGGATTCTTAGCAGGTGCTTTGCCACAAAGCATCAGCACCCACGGAGAGAATCAGACTCCCTTTGCCACTATGTTGGGTGTGTAGCTTCATGCACAGAGGTGTCTCTGTAGAAGCCAAGAATGTTCCTGAGAGATGAGGTTCACTAGAGCTCTCCTACAGAGCATAGACCTGTCCATGTGGTTTTGTCTTCCCCTGTGAGTTGGGCCCCCGAGGTCCGACCCAGCTCCAGGGAAACAGCCCCTGAGAAAAAATCTCCAGGAACAGCTTTGCGCCCAGGCTGGGAAATGCAGTTCACAGGAGGCAAGGCAAGCGAGCCTCCTGCAGGGAAAAAGAGGCCTTACTGCTCCTGGACGATCAGGCTGCAAGAGTGTGTGAGACCTCACTTGTGCCTTACTGGCCTCAGCTCCGCCGTTGCCTGTTGTTCCGAGCTAGGACCCAGGCCTACTTGGAGAAGGGTTAGGGTGCGGATTTCTACAAACTGTCAAGGACGACAGCAATGAGAATTCTCTTAGCAGTAAGG
Source organism: Bubalus kerabau (assembly GCF_029407905.1). Lineage (NCBI taxonomy): Eukaryota > Metazoa > Chordata > Mammalia > Artiodactyla > Bovidae > Bubalus > Bubalus kerabau. The sequence continues at coordinate 62,263 of NW_026577887.1, read as the reverse complement.
GAGAGCATTGTATGGATTCTCAAGCTGTTGTTTGAATGACAGCTTCAAAGCTACACAGAGAGAATCAGGCTCTCTGTTCCCCTATTTTGGCTGTGCAGCTTCACACACAGAATTTGACTCTGTTGGAGCCAGAAATATTCCTGAAAGACTTAGGCTCACCAAAGCTGTCCTCCAGAGCAAAGACATTGGATGTGGTTTTGCCTTCCCTTGCCAGTATGGGTCCCCTAGCTTGGCCCCAGCTCCGGGGATACAGCCTCTGAAAAAAATCTTCCAAGAAGCGATTTTTCCTCCAGGCTGTTAAGCGGAATTCCCAGTTTGCAAGTTAAGGAAGCCTGCTTCGTGGAAGAGCAAGCAGCCAACTGGCCCTGTGTTAGGAAGCCTGTATTTGAAAGGAATGGGTTAGCTTCTACAGCGGGAGAACCTCAGATCTGCTCAGGGGGCTGAAATACTAGAGTCAGGGTCGAGGTTCTCCCTTGTCCTTTGCGCACCTTGCAAAGACATTCCTAGCTTCTAGCGTTAGTGTCCCTGTAGTAGCAGGCTGCAGGAGCGTGTGATAAATGACTGCCGCGTTCCTGTCCTCAGCTCCGCTATTAACTTTCTATTCGAACTAGAACCCAGGCCTACTTTGAGAGGGGTTAGGGTCCAGTGTTTCCAAACTGCCAAGGGCTACGGCAATGCGAGCTCTGTCAGAGGTAAGAAAAGAGCAATTGGTTGGATTCTTCAGCTGCTGCGTGGCTGCACAGCTTCCGCGCTGCATGGAGAGCATGAGGCTCCTTGTGGCCCTATTTTGGGTACGCAGCAACATGCACACAGAATGTCTGTGTTCACTTATGTACAGGCTTATGTACACTAGAGCTCTCCTACAGAGCAAAGACCACTCAGTGGGCTCCAAGAGATACCTGTCGCGGCTCGAGAAGAGAGTGGAGTCCTTTGCTTCCCCTCGAGATGAGGCCTGACTCCCCGGGTGAGTATGGAATGCAACCCCAAATCCCTGTCGCCTATGGAGAGGAACATTAAGTCCTGGATACAAGCCTAGATGAGGTCTAGTTTGCCCTTCAGTGAATGGAGCCCAATCCACAGCTCTCCCTGGCAACTCGAATGGAAGATTAGACTTCCTGGGCCAACACAAGAGGAAGCCTGAATTCCCCGTCGTAACTCGAGAATCCCACCGAAACTCGAGAAAATCCATGTGCTTCCCTCGTCATCGCAAGATGAGGCCCTTTGTCCGCTACAGCATCTCAAGAGAAGTCCCACGTTCCATCCTGAAGTGCGAAACGGTACTTGGCACCCTTGATGCGACCCCAAAAGTTCCGCGACATACCAGACTCACTCAAGGGGAACACCGAGGTTTCCGGCTCCACTTCATCTGACCCCTTCTCCTCTCCTGATTGCGACAGGAGGGTCGACTCCCCTTCTCTGTCTGCAAGGGGTTCCCGACCTTCCGGGCGCACCTCAGGATGAGGCCGGTCTCATGAGGAAGTTCGAGACGTAGCCTCGTGGGTGGTGCCACATGCCGAAAGACCCCAATTTCACGGTCCACTCTTGAAAAGAACCCGATGCCAGCACACCTCTTTGAAGGAAAACCTGTGGATGAAGGCACAACACGAAGGGGCACTGACACCCGCGTGCATCGTCCAGAAAAACCCGCAGGTCCCACAGACATTTCGACAAGTGGCCTGTCACCCTGTAAACAACTCGAAAGGCAAACGAAGGTCCATTCCTCAACAGAAGACTAGGTGTGACTCTCTTGTCCCTACTCAGCAGGGACCATGGGATCCGAGTCAGAAACGGAGAGGAAGCCTGAGGTTCCTGCGTCCACTCGAGATGAGGCCCTCTTCCATTGCACCACACCCAGTGGAGTCCCGAGAGGCCCCTACCAACTCCACAGTATCCCTGAGTTCTCAGAGGCACAATGAGAAGCTCCCTGAGGTCACAGGCACAAGTCGAGGGAACCCTGGGTTTTCTGCCATGACTCGAGAAAGACCTCGAGAGTGCTTCAAAATGTGTTGAGTCGCGATTCCCCTACCATGACTCGAGAGCCATGACACGCGCCCCCTCTTCACGCGCATGGAGACCTGACTAACCTGGCACTGCACGAGAGGCTCCCTGAGATCCTCATCGTACCTCGTGAGGAAACCCACACTGCCGTGGCAGCTCGAGGAAACACATGAGACACCCCGGTCATCGCGAGATGAGGGCCTTATATTCCTGCATGGCCTGGAGACCAATCACGAGTCCTCTCTCCAAACTGAAGAGCAGGCTGGACTCCGTTGAGGCCGCTCAGGGGGCTCCAACAGATCCTTGTCGCGACTCAAGAGGAGAGCGGAGTCCTTGGCTTCCCCTCGAGATGAGGTCTGACTCCCCGGGGAAGCCTGGAATGCAACCCCGAGATGCCTGCTTTCCCTGGAGAGGAATAGTAGGTCCTGGACACACGCCTAGGTGAGGTCTCTTCGGCCCTGCAGTGACTCGAGCGCAACCCCCAGATTTCCCTTGCAACTCGAGGGGAAGATTGGGCTTCCCAGGGCCAACCCAAGAGGAAGGCTGAGATCCCCATTGTAACTCGAGAATCCCGCCGCAACTCGAGAAAAACAACGTGGTTCCCACCTCTTGGCAAAATGAGACCCTTGCCCGCGACGGCGTCTCAAGGGAAGTCCCCTCTTCCGCCCTGAAGGGCGGAAAGGATCCTGCCAGCCTTCATGCGACCCCCAAAAGTTCCCCGACACGCCGGGTTCCCTCGAGGGGAACACCGAGGGTCCCGGCACCGCTTCCTCTGAGCCCCTTCTCCCCTCCTGATCGCGACAGGAGAGTCGATTCCCCTGCGTGGTCTGGAAGGGGTTCCCGGCCTTCCCGGCGCATCTAAGGATGAGGCCGGCCTCACGAGGAAATTGGAGACGAGCCACGTGGGTGGTGCCACATGCCCAACGCCCCCGATTCCCCGGTCTGCTCTTGAGAAGGACCCGAGGCCCGGACCCCTCTTCGAAGGCAACCGTGTGGGTGAAGGCACAACACGAAGGGGTACTGCCAACCCCGTGCACCGTCCGCAAAGACCCGCGGGTTCCACACACAGCACGACGAGGGGCCTGAGACCCCCTGAGCAACTCGAGAGGCCAGCGGGGTTCCCTTCCTCAGACAAGACGAGGCCTGACTCTCCTGTCCCAACTCTGCAGGGACCCTGCGGTCGGAGTCCGAAACGGAGAGGAAGCCTGAGGTGTCTGCCTCCCCTCGAGGTGAGGCCCTCTTCTGTTGCGCCAGACCCAGCGGAGTCCCGAGGGGCCCCACCACCTCCACAGGATCCCTCGCCTCTCAGAGGTACCCTGGGAAGTTCCCTAAGGTTCCCGGCAGAAGGCGAGGGAAACGAGGGTTTCCCGCCGCCCTCCAACAAAGACTTCGAGAGTCCTTCTTCAACGTGTCTCGAGGCCCTAGTCCCATCCCGCGACTCGAGAGCCATGACGCGCTCGCCCTCGCCACGCGCATGGAGACCTGACTTCCCTGGGGCCGCATGAGAGGCTCCCTGAGATTCTCATCGTGCCTCGGGAGAAAACCCCCAGGGGCGCCGCAGCTCGAGGAAACCCCTGAGACGGCCCCGTACTCGAGAGCTGAGGGCCTTCTTTTCCTGCATGGCCTGGAGAGCAATCCCGGGTCCTCTCTCCAAACGGAAGAGGAGTCTGGTCAATTGAGGCTGCTCAGGGGGCTCCAAGAGACCCGCGTCGCGACTCGAGAGGAGAGCGGAATTCTTGGCTTTCCCTCGAGACGAGGCCTGACTCCCCGGGGGAGCCTGGAATGCAACCCCGAGATCCCTGCCTTCCCTGGAGAGGAATATTAGGTCCCGGACACACGCCTAGGTGAGGTTTCTTGGGCCCTGCAGTGACTCGAGCGCAACCCCCAGCTTTCCCTCGCAACTCGAGGCGAAGATTGGCCTTCCCAGGGCCAACCCAAGAGGAAGCCTGAGATCCCCGTCGTAACTCGAGATTCCCGCCGCAACTCGAGAAAAACCACGGGGTTCCCACCTCTTGGCAAGATGAGGCCCTTGCCCACGACGGCGTCTCAAGGGAAGTCCCCTCTTCCGCCCTGAAGGGCGAAACGGTCGTGACAGCCTTCCTGCGACCCCCAAGTTCACCGACATGCCGGGTTCCCTCGAGGGGAACACCGAGGGTCCCAGCACCGCTTCATCTGAGCCCCTTCTCCCCTCCGGATTGCGACAGGAGAGGCGATTCCCCTGCGTGGTCTGGAAGGGGTTCCCGGCCTTCCAGGCGCACCTCAGGATGAGGCTGGCCTCACGAGGAAATTCGAGACGAGCCACGTGGGTGGGGCCACATGCAGAATGCCCCCGATTCCCGGGTCCGCTCTTGAGAAGGACCCGAGGCCCGGACCCCTCTTCGAAGGCAACCCTGTGGGTGAAGGCACAACACGAAGGGGCACTGCCACCCCCGTGCATCGTCCGCAGAGGCCCGCGGGTTCCACACACAGCTCGACGATGGACCTGAGACCCCCTGAGCAACTCGAGAGGCCAGCGGGATTCCCTTCCTCAGACAAGACGAGGCCTGACTCTCCTGTGCCAACTCTGCAGGGACCCTGCGGTCGGAGTCCGAAACGGAGAGGAAGCCTGAGGTGTCTGCCTCCCCTCGAGGTGAGGCCCTCTTCCGTTGCGCCAGACCCAGTGCAGTCCCGAGAGGCCCCGCCAATTCCTCAGGATCCCTCGCCTCTCAGAGGCACCCTGGGAAGTTCCCTAAGGTCCCCGGCAGAAGGCGAGGGAAACGAGGGTTTCCCACCGCCCCCCGAGAAAGACCTCGAGAGTCCTTCTTCAACGCATCTCGAGGCCCTAGTCCCCTCCCGTGACTCGAGAGCCATGACGCGCTCCCCCTCGCCACGCGCATGGAGTCCTGACTTCCCTGGCGCCGCACGAGAGGCTCCCTGAGATCCCCGTCGTGCCTCGGGAGAAACCCCACACTGGCGCCGCAGCTCCAGAAAACCCACGAGACGCCCCCGTTATCGTGAGATGAGGGCCATCATTAACTGCATGGCCTGGAAGGCAATCCCAAGTCGTCTCTCCAAACTCCACGGGAGGCTTGACTCACTAAGGCTACCCAGTGCGCTCAATAGGTACCCGTCGCGACTCGAGAGGAAAGCGGAATACTTTGCTTCCCCTAGAAACAAGGCCGGACTTCCTGGGTGAGTCTGGAATACCACCCCGAGATCCCTGTCACCCCTGGAGAGGAATATTCGGTCCTGGACACAAGCCTAGATATGGTCTATTTTGCCCCGCAGTGACTTGAGTGGGATCCCAGCTCACCCTCGCAACTCGAATGGAAGATTGGACTTCCATGGGCCAACACAGGAGGAAATCTGAATTCCCCGTCGAAACTCGAGACTCCCTCCGCAATGCGAGCAAAAGCACGTGATTCACTCGTCATCCCAAGATGAGGCCCTGGCCCGCTACAGCGTCTCAAGTGAAGTCCCACGTTCCGTCTTGAAGTGCGAAATGCTACTTTTCACCCTTGATGTAACCCCAAAAGTTCCCCAACACACCGTTCTCACCGAGGGGAACACCGAAGTTCCCGGCACCACTTCATCTGATCACTTTCTCCCCTCCTGATCACGACAGGAGGGTATATTCCCCTGCTTTGTCTGGAAGGAGTTCCCGCCCATCCCGGCGCACCTAAGGATGAGGCCTTTCTCAGGAGGAAATTCGAGACGTAGCCTCGTGGGTGGTGCCACATGCCGAAAGACCCCGATGGTGCGGTCCAATCTGGATAAGAACCCGATGCCCGGACACCACTTCGAAGGCAACCCTGTGGATGAAGGCACCACAGAAGGGTTACTAAAACTCCCGTGCATCGTCCAGAAAAACCCACAGGTTCTACACACAGCTCGACAAGTGGAATGTCACCCCGTGAACAATTCTATAGGCAAGCAGAGTTCGATTCCTCAACACAAGATGAGGCCTGACTCTCCTGTCCCAACTCTGCAGGGACCCTGCCATCCGAGTTAGAAATGGAGAGGAAACCTGAGGTTCCTGTCTCAACTCGAGGTGAGGCCCTCTTCCATTGCACCAAACACAGATGAGTCGCGAGAGGCCCCTCCCAACTCCACAGTATCCCTGAATTCTCAGAGGCACATTGAGAATCTACCTGAGGTCACCGGCACAAGTCAAGGGAACCCAGGGTTTCCTGCTGCGACCCGAGAAAGACCTTGAGAGTCCTTCAGCGCGTCTTGAGGCCCGATTCCCCTACCATGACTCGAGAGCAAAGGCCCGCTCCCCATCGCCATGCGCATGGAGACCTGACTTCCCTGACGCCTGAAGAGAGTCTCCCTGAGCTCCCCGTCGTACCTCTTCGGAAACCCCATTCAGGCACCGCAGCTCGAGAAAACCCACGATACGCCCCCGTCATCACGAGATGAGGGACTTCTTTCCTGCCTGGCATGGAGAGCAAAACCGAGTCCTCTCTCCAGACTCCACAGGAGGCTTGACTCTCTTTAGGCCTCTCAGTTGGCTCCAAGAGATACCTGTCAGGACTTGAAGGGAGAGCAGAGTCCTTTGCTTCCCCTCGAGATGAGGCCTGACTCCCCGTGTGAGTCTGGAATGCAACCCCGAGTTCCTGTCACACCTGGAGAGGAAAACTCGGTCCTGGACACAAGCCTAGATGAGGTCTATTTTGCACTGCAGTTACTAGAGCGCAATCGCCAGCTCTCCCTCGCAAATCGAATTGAAGATTGGACTTCCCTGGGCCAATACAATTGGAAGCCTGAATTCGACATCGTAACTCGAGAATCCCGCCGAAACTCGAGAAAATCCACGTGGTTCCCCCATCAGCGCTAGATGAGGCCCTTGCCCGCTACAGCGACTCAAGAGAAGTCCCACGTTCTGTCTTGAAGTGCGAAACGGTACTTGGCACCCTTGATGCAATCTCAAAATTCCCCGACATACCGGTCTCACTCGAAAGGAACACCGAGGTTCCCGGAACCACTTCATTTGAGCTCCTTCTGCCCTCATGATCGCGACAGGAGTGTTGATTCCCCTGCTATGTCTGGAAGGCGTTCCCGACCTTTCCAGCGCGCCTAAGGATGAGGCAGGTCTCAGGAGGAAATTCGAGACATAGCCTCGTGGGTGGTGCCACAAGCCGAAAGACCCCGATTTCCCGGTCTACTCTTGATAAGAACGCGATGCCCTGACACCTTTACGAAGGAAAACCTGTGGATGAAAGCACAACACGAAGGGGCACTGACACCCCCGTTTATCATCCAGAAAAACCCGCAGGTTACAAACACAGTTCAACAAGTGGTCTGTCACCCCATGAACAACTCGAGAGGCAAGTGGAGTTCCATTCCTCCACACAAGGCGAGACCTGATTTTCTGTACCAACTCTGCAGGGAAACTGCGATCCGAGTCAGTACCGGCGCAAGGAAACCCAGGAGAGGAAACATGAGGTTCCTGCCTCCACTCGAGATGAGGCTCTCATCCATTGCACCAAACCCAGTGGAGTCCAGAGAGGCTCCTCCCAACTCCACAGTACCCCTGACTTCTCAGAGGCACCCGGAGAAGCTCCATGAGGTCACCGGCACATGTCGAGGGAACCCAGGGTTTCCTGCCACAATGCGAAAAAGACCTCGAGAGTCCTACTTCAACGTGTCTTGAAGCCCGAATCTGCTTCCATGGCTCTATAGAAATGACACGCACCCCCTCGCCATGCACATGGAGACCTGACTTCCCTGGCGCCATAAGAGAGGCTCCCTGAGCTCCCTGTTGTACCTGGTGAGAAACCCCACACTGACGCCGCAGCTTGAGAAAACCCACCATACGCCCCTGTCATCGCGAGATGAGGGCCTTCTTTTCCTGCATGGCCTGGAGAGGAATCCCGAATCCTCTTTTCAAACTCCACAGGAGGCTTGACTCCCTTTAGGCCACTTAGTGGGCTCCAAGAGATACCCATCGCGACTCGAGAGGAGAATGGAGTCCTTTGCTTCCCCTCGAGACAAGGCCTGACTCACCAGGTGGGTCTGGAATGCAACCCCGAGATCCCTGTCTCCCCTGGAGAGGAACATTAGGTCCTGGAAACAAGCCTAGATGAGGTCTCTTTTGCCCTTCTGTAACTCGAGAGCAATCCCCCGCTCTCCCTGACAACTCGAATGGAAGATTGGACTTCCCTGGGCCAACACAAGAGGAAGCCTGAATTCCCCTTCGTAACTCGAGAATCCCACCGCAAATCGAGAAAAAGCACTTGGTTCCCTCGTCATCACAAGATGAGGCCCTTGCCCGCTACAGCTTCTCAAGAAAAGTCCCACGTTCCGTCTTGAAGTGCGAAACGATACTTGACACCCTTGATGTGACCCCAAAAGTTCCCCGAAATATCGGTCTCACTCGAGGTGAACACCGAGGTTCCCGGCACCAGTTTATCTGAGCCCCTTCTCCCCTCCTGTTCGTGATAGGAGGGTCACTTCCCCTGCTTTGTTTGTAAGGGGTTCCCGACCTTCACGGGGCACTTCAGGATGAGGCCGGTCTCACGAGGAAATTCGAGACGTAGCTCGCGGGTGGTGCCACATGCCAAAAGACTATGATTTCCCTGTACACTCTTCATAAGAACCCGATGCCTGGACACCTCTTCGAAGGCAACCCTGTGGATGAAGGCACAACACAAAGGGGCACTGACACCCTCGTGCATCGTCCGGAAAAACCCGCAGGTTCCACATACAGCTCAACAAGTGGCTTGTCACCCCTGAAGAACTCGAGAGGCAAGTGGGGTTTCATTCCTCTACACAAGACGAGGCCTGACTCTCCTGTCCCAACTCTGCAGGGACTTTGCGAGGCGAATCAGACCAGCGCCAGTGAAGTCACGAGAAGAACGCTGAGGTTCCTGCCTCCACTCGAGATTAGGACCTCTTCCATTGCACGAAAACCAGTGGAGTCCCGAGAGACGCGTCCCAGCTCCACAGTATCCCTGACTTCTCAGAGGCACCCTGAGAAGCTCCCTGAGGTCACCAGCACAATTCGTGTGAACCCAGGGTTTACTGCGGCCACCATAGAAAGAACTCAAGAGTCCTTCTTCAACGCATTTTGAGGCCTGATTCCCCTACCATGACTCGAGGGCAATGACGCGCTCCCTCTGCTACACTCATGAAGCCCTGACTTCCCTGGCGCCACACGAGAGGCTCCCTGAGCTCCCCGTCATACCTCGTGAGAAACCCCACACTGGCGCCGCAGATAGACAAAACCCACGAGACGCCCCCGTTTTCGCGACATGACGGCCTTCTTTTCTAGCATGGCCTGGAGATCAATCCCGAGTCCTCTCTCCAAACTCCACAGTAGGCTTGACTCCCTTTTGGTCACTCAGTGGACTCCAAGACATACCCGTCGCGAGTCGAGAGGAGAGTGGAGTCTTTTCCTTCCCCACAAGGCGAGGCCTGACTCCTCGGGTGAGTCTGATATGCGAACCGGAGATCCCTGTCGCCCCTGGAGAGAAACATTAGGTCCTGGACACAAGCCTAGATGAGGTCTCTTTTTTCCTGCAGTGACTCGAGAGCAATCCCCAACTCTCCCTCGCAACTCAAATGGAAGACTGGACTTCCCAGGGCCAACAGAAGAGGAAGCCTGAATTTCCCGTTGTAACTCAAGAATCCCGCCACAACTCGAGAAAAACCACATCGTTCCCTATTCATCGCAAGATGCGGCCATTGCCGCTACAGCGTCTCAAAAGAAGTCTTACGTTCCATCTTGAAGTGCGATACGGTACTTGGCACCTTTGATGCGACCCCAAAAGTTCCCCAACACACTGGTCTCACTGGAGGGGAACACCGAGGTTCCCGGCATCACCTCATCTGTGCCCCTTCTCCCCTCCTGATCGAGACAGGAGGGTCGATTCCCCTGCTTTGTCTGCAAGGGGTTCCGACCTTCGCAGCGCACCTCAGGATGAGGCCGGTCTCACGAGGAAATTCGAGACGAACCACGTGGGTGGTGCCACATGCCGAACGCCCCCGATGCCCCGGTCCGCTCTTGAGAAGGCCCTGAGGCCCGGACCCCTCTTCGAAGGCAACCCTGTGGGTGAAGGCACAACACGAAGGGGTACTGACATCCCCATGCATAGTATGGAAAAACACGCAGATTCCAAACACAGATTGACAAGTGTCCTGTCATCCCTTGAAGAACTAGAGAGGCATGCGGAGTTCCTTTCCTCCACACAAGAGAAGGCCTGACTCTCCTTTCCCAACTCTGCAGGGACCGTGCGATCGGAGTCAGAAATGTAGATGAAACCTGACGTTCCTGCATCAACTCGAAATGAGGCCCTGTTCCATTGTGCCATACCCAGTGGAGTTCCGAGAGGCCCCTCCCAAATCCACAGTATCCCTGATTCTCAGAGGCACCCTCAGAAGTTCTCTGCGGTCACTGGCACAAGTCGAGTGAACCCAGGGTTTCCTGCTGCATTCTGAGCAAGACCTCGAGAGACCTTCTTTACCGCATCTTGAGGCCCGATACCCTACCATGACTGGAGAGCAATGACGCATTCCCCTCGCCACGCCCATTGAAACCTAACTTCCCTGGCGCCACACGAGAGGCTCCCTGCGCTCCCCGTCCTACCTCATGAAAACCCCACACTGGCACCGCCGCTCGAGAAAACTCACGAGACGCCCCCATCATCGTAAGATGAGGGCCTTCTTTTCCTACATGACCTAGAGAGCAATCCCGAGTCCACTCTCCAAACTCCACTGGAGGCCTGACTCCCTTTAGGCCACTCAGTAGCCTCCAAGAGATACACGTCGCTACTCTAGAGGAGAGCGGAGTCCGTTGCTTCCCCTCGAGCAGAGGCCTGACTACTTGGGTGAGTCTGGAATGGGATCCCGAGATCCGTGTCGCCCCTGTAGAGGAAAACTCGGTCCTGGACACAAGCCTAAATGAGGTCTTTTTTGTCCTGCATTGACTCAAGTTCAATCCCCAGCTCTCCCTCCCAACTCGAATGGATGATTGGACTTCCCTGGGCCAACACAAGAGGAAGCCTGTATTCCCCGTTGTAATTCGAGAATCCCGCGGCAACTGGAGAAAAACAACGTGGCTCCTCCGTCATCGAAATATGAGGCCCCTGTCAGCTATAGCGTCTCCAGGGAAGTCCCATGTTCCGTCTTGAAGTGTGAAACGGTAGTTGGCACCCTTGATGCGACCCCCAAATTTCCCTGACACCCCGGTCTCACTCGAGGAGAACATGGAGGTTCCCAGCACCGCTTCAGCTGAGCCTCTTCTCCCCTCCTGATGGCGACAGGAGGGTCGATTCCCCTGCTTTGTCTGGAAGGGGTTCCCAGACTTCCCGGCGAACCTCAGGATGAGGCCAGTCTCACGAGGGAAGTCGAGACGTAGCCTCGTGGGTTGTGCCACATGCCGAAAGACCCCGATTTCCTGGTCCACTATTGATAAGATCCCGATGCCTGGTCACCTCTTCGAAGGTAACCCTGTGGATGAAGGCACAACACGAAGGGGCACTGACACCCCTCTGCATCGTCCCCCAAAACCGCAGGTTCCACATACAACTCGACAGGTGGCCTGTCATCCCATGAACAACTCGAGAGGCAAGCGGAGTTCCATTACTCCACACAAGACGAGGTCTGACTCTCCTGTCCCAACTCTGCAGGGACCCTGCTATCCGAGTCAGAAATGGAGAGGAACCCTGACGTTACTGCCTCAATCCGAGATTAGGTCCTCTTCAATTGCACCAGTCCCTGTGATGTCCCGAGAAGCCCCTCTCAACTCCACAGTATCCCTGACTTCTCAGAGGAACCCCGCTAAGCTCCCTGAGGTCATGGGCACAAGTCGAGGGAACCCAGGGTTTCCTGCCACACCCCGAGAAAGACCTCGAGAGTTCTTCTTCGAAGCGTCTTGAGGCTTGATTCCCCTACCATGACTCGAGAGCAATGAGGCGCTCCCCCACGCCACGTCCATGGAGACCTGACTTCCGTGGCACCACAGGAGTCTCCCTGAGCTCCCCGTCCTATCTCGTGAGAAACCCCAACCAGGCACTGCACCTTGAGAAAACCCACGAGACGCCCCCGTCATCGCGAGATGAGGGCCTTCTTTTCCTGCATGGCCTAGAGAGCAATCCCGAGTCCTCTGTCCAAACTCCACAGGAGGATTAACTCCATTTAGGCCACTCTTGGGCTCCAAGGGATACCCGTCGCGACTCGAGAGGAGAGCGGAGTCCATTCATTCCCTTCGAGACGAGGCCTGACTCCCCGGGTGAGTCTGGAATGCAACCCCGAGATCCCTGTCGCCCCTGGAGAGAAAAACTCGGTCCTGGACACAAACCTAGATGAGCTCTATTTTGCCCTGCAGTGACTCGAGAGCAATCTCCAGCTCTCACTTGCAACTCGAATGGAAGATTGGACTTCCCTGGGCCAACACAAGAAGAAACCTGTATTCCCCATCGTAACTCAAGAATCCTGCCGCAACTCGAGAAAAAACACGTGGGTCCCCCGTCAGCGCTAGATGAGGCCCTTGCCCACTACAGCGTCTAAAGAGAAGTCCCAGGTTCCGTCTTGAAGTGCGAAACGGTACTTGGCACCCTTGATGCAACCAGAAAAGTTACCCGACTTTCACTCAAGGAGAGCACCGAGGTTCCCGGCACTACTTCATCTGAGCCCTTTCTCTCCTCCTGATCCCGAAAGGAGGGTCGATTCCCCTGCTTTGTTTGGAAAGGGTTCCCGTACTTTCCTGCGCGCCTCAGGATGAGGCCGGTCTCACGAGGAAATTCGAGACGTAGCCTCGTGGGTGGTGCAACATGCTGAAAGAACCCAATTTCCCAGTCCGCACTTGAGGAGAACCCGATGCCCGGACACCTCTTCGAAGGCAACCCTGTGGATGAAGGCACAACAGGAAGGAGCACTGACGCCCCCGTGCATCTCCGAAAAACCCGCAGGTTCCACACACATCACGAAAAGTGGTGTCATCCTTTAACAACTTGAGATGTAAGCTGAGTTCCATTCCTCCGCAGAACACGAGACCTGACACTCCTGAGCAAACTCAACAGGGACCCTGCGATCTGAGTCAGATCCGGCCTCCAGGAAGTCAGGAGCAGAACCCTGAGGTTCCTGCCTCAACTCGAGATGAGGCCCACTTCCATTGCACCAAACCCAGAGGAGTCCCGAGAGGCCTCTCCCAAATCCAGAGTATCCCTGACTTCTCAGAGGCACCCTGAGACGCTCCCTGAGGTCACCGGCACAAGTCAAGGGAACCCAGGGTTTCCTGCCGCAACCCTAGAAAGACATCGAGAGTTCTTTTTCTACCCGTCATGAGGCCCGATTCCCGTACCCTGACTTGAGAGCAATGACGCGCTCCCACTTGCCCCGCCAATGGAGACCTGACTTCCCTGTTGCCACACGAGAGGCTACCTGAACTCCCCGTCGTACCTCGTAAGAAACCCCACACTGGCGCCGCAGCTCGAGAAAACCCACGAGACGCCCCCGTCATCTCGAGATGTGGGCCTTCTTTTCCTGCATGGCCTGGAGAGCAATCCCGAGTCCTCTCTCCAAACTGAAGAGGAGGGTTGACTCCCTTTAGACCACTCAGTGGGCTCCAAGAGATACGCGTCACTACTCGAGAGGAGAGCCGAGTCCTTTGCTTCCCCTCGAGACGAGGCCTAACTCCCTGGGTGAGTCTGTAATGCAAACCCGAGATCCCTGTCGCCCTTGGAGAGGATCATTGGGTCCTGAACACAAGGCTAGATGAGGTCGCTTTTGCCCTGCAGTAACTCGAGAGCACTCCCCAGCTTTCCCTCGCAACCCGAATGGAATATTGGACCTCCCTGGGCCAACACAAGAGGAAGCCTGAATTCCCAGTAGTAATTCGAGAATTCCGCCTCAACTTGAGAAAAACCACGTGGTTTCCCCTTCATTGCAAGATGAGGCCCTTGCCCGCTCCAGCGTCTCAAGAGTAGTCCCACGTTCTGTCTTCAAGTGCGAAATGATATTTGGCACCCTTAATGCTACCCCAAAAGTTCCCCGACATACGGGTCGCACTCGAGGGGAACACCGAGGTTCCTGGCACCACTTCATCTGAGCCCCTTCTCCCCTCCTGATCGCGAAAGGAGGGTCGATTCCCCTGCTTTGTCTGCAAGGGGTTCCCGACCTTCTCCACGCACCTCAGATGAGGCTGTCTCACGAGGAAATTCGAGACGTAGCCTCGATGGTGGTGCCACATGCCGAAAGACCGCGATTTCCCGATCCGCTCTTGATAAGAACGCGATGCCCAGACACCTATTCAAAGATAGTGTGGATGAATGCACAACACGAAGGGGCACTGACACCCCCGTGCATCGTCCAGAAAAGACCGCAGGTTACTCATACAGCTGAACAAGTTCCTGTCACCCAGTGAACAACTCGAGAGGCAAGCGGAGGTCCATTCCTGCACACAAGACAAGGCCTGACTCACCTCTCCCAACTATGCAGGGGGCTGTGATCGGAATCAGAAATGGAGAGGAACCCTGAGGTTCCTGCCTCCCCTCGAGATGAGGCCCCCTTCCATTTCACCAAACCCAGTGGAGTCCCGAGAGGTCTTTCCCAACTCCACAGTATCCCTGACTTCTCAGAGGCACCCGGAGAATCTCCCTGAGGTCACCGGCACAAGTCGAGGGAACTCAGGTATTCTTGCCAAGACCCGAGAGAGATCTTGAGAGTCCTTCTTCAACGCATCTAGAGGCCTGATTCCCCTACCATGACTCGAGAGCAATGACGCGCTCCCCCTTGCCACACGCATCGAGACCTAACTTCCCTGGCGCCACACAAGAGGCTCCCTGAGCTCCCCGTCGTACCTCCTGAGAAACCAACACAGGCGCTGCAGCTCGGTAAAACCACTGAGACCCCCCCCCCCGTCATCGTGAGATGAGGGCCTTCTTTTCCTGCATGTCCTGGAGTGCAATCCCGAGTCCTCTCTCCAAACTCCAGAGGAGGCTTGACTCCCTTTAGTCCACTCAGTGGGCTCCAAGAAATACGCGTCGCAACTCGAGAAGAGAGATAAGTCCTTTGTTTCCCCTCGAGATGACGCCTGACTCCTGGGTGAGTCTGGAATGCAACCCCAAGATCCCAGTCACCCCTTGAGAGGAACATTAGGTCCTAGACACAAGCCTGGATGAGGTTTCTTTTGCCCTGCAGTGACTCGAGCGCAACCCCCAGCTCTCCCTCGCAACTCGAATGGAAGATTGGGCTTCCCTGGGCCAACACAAGAGGAAGCCAGAAATCCCCTTCGTAACTCGAGAATCCCGCCGAAACTCGAGAAAAACCACGTGTTTCCAACGTCATCCCAAGATGAGGCCATTGCTGCTATGGCCTCTCAAGAAAAGAACCACGTTCCATCTTGAAGTGCGAAACGGTACTTTGCACCCTTGATGCGACACCAAATGTTCCTGGACACGCCGGTCTCACTCGACAGGAACACCTAGGTTCCCGCACCACTTCATCTGAGCACCTTCTCCCCTCCTGTTCGAGACAGGAGGGTCTATTCCCCTGCTTTGTTTGGAAGGGGTTCCCCACATTCCCGGTGCACCTCAGGATGAGGCCGGTCTCACGAGGAAATTCGAGACATAGCATCGGGGGTGGTGTCACATGCCGAAATACCCCGATTTCCCGGCCCACTCTTGAGAAGAACCCGATGCCCGGACACCTCTTCGAAGGCAACCCTGTGGACGAAGGCACAAAACGAAGGGTCACTGACACTCCCGTGCATCATTCGGTAAAAGCTGCAGGTTCCACACACAGCTCGACAAGAGGCCTGTCATCCCATGAACAACTCGAGAGGCAAGCAGAGTTCCATTCCTCCACTCAAGACGAGGCCTGACTCTCCGGTCCCAACTCTGAAGGGACCCTGCGATCAGAGTCCGAAATGGAGAGGAACCCTGAGGTTCCTGACTCCACTCGAGATGAGGCCCTCTTCCATTACACCAAAAACAGTGGAGGCCCGAGAGGCCCCTCCCAAATCCACAGTATCGCGACTTCTCAGAGGCACCCTTAGAAGCTCCCTGAGGTCACCGGCACAAGTCGAGGGAACACAGGGTTTCCTGACGCAACCCGAGAAAGACCTCGAAAATCCTCCTTCACACGTCTTGAATCCCGATTCCCCTACCATGACTCGAGAGCAATGACGCGTTCCCCCTCGAAACTCGCATGGAGACTTGACTTCCCTGGCGCCACACGAGAGGCTCCCTGAGCTCCCCGTCATACCTCGTGAGAAATCCCACACTGGCTCCCCAGCTCGAGAAAACCCACGAGACGCCTCCGTCATCGCGAGATGAAGGCCTTCTTTTCCTGCATGGCCTGGAGAGCAATCTCGAGGCCTCTCTTCAAACTCCACAGGAGGCCTGACTCCCTTTAGGCCACTCTGTGGGCTCCAAGAGATACCCATTGGGACTCGAGAGGAGAGCGGAATTCTTTGCTTCCCCTATATACCAGGCCTGACTCCTCAGGTGAGTCTGGAATGCAACCCCGAGATCCCTGTCGCCCCTGGAGAGGAACATTAGGTCCTAGACACAAGCATAGATGAGGTCTCATTTGCCCTGAAGTGACTCGAGAGCAATCCCCTGCTGTCCCTCGCACCTCGAATGGAAGAATGGACTTCCCTGGGACAACACAAGAGGAAACCTGAATTCCCCATCGTAATTCGAAAATCCCACCGCAACTCGAGGAAAACCACGTGGTTCCCCCGTCATCGCAAGATGAGGCCCTTGCCAGCTACAGCGTCTCAGGAGAAGCCCCACGTTCCATCTTGAAGTTTAAAACGATAATTGGCAACCTTGATGTTACCACAAAAGTTCCCCGACACCCTGGTCTCACTCGAGGGGAACACCAAGGTTCGGTGCACCGCTTGTTCTGAGCCCCTTATCCCCTCCTGATCGCGATGGGAGGGTCGATTACCCTGCTTTGTCTGGAAGGGGTTCCGGACCTTCCCGGCGCACCTCAGGATGAGGCCGGTCTCACGAGGAAATTCGAGTCGTAGCCTTGTGGTTGGTGCCACACGCCGAAAGACCCCGATTTCCCTGTCTGCTCTTGATAAGAACCCAATGCTAGGACACCTCTTCGAAGGCAATCCTGTGGACGAAGGCACAAAACGAAGGGGTCTGACACCCTCCTGCATCGTTGGAAAAGCCCGCAAGTTCCACATACAGATCGACAAGTGGCCTGTCACCCCGTGAACAACTCGAGAGGCAAGAGGAGTTAAATTCCTCCACACAAGACGAGGCCTGACTCTCCTGTCCCAACTCTGCATGGACACTGAGATCCGATTCAGAAATGGAGAGGAACCATGAGGTTCCTGCCTCAACTCGAGATAAGGCCCTCTTCTACTGCACCAAACCCAGTGGAGTTCGGAGCGGCCCCTCCCAACTGCACAGTATCCCTGACTTCTCAGAGGCACCCTGAGAAGCTCCCTGAGGTCACGGGCATAAGTCGAGGGAACCCAGGGTTTCCTGCCGTAACCTGAGAAAAATCTCGAGAGTCCTTCTTCACGCGTCTTGAGGCCCGATTCCCCTACCATGACTGGAGAAAAATGACGCGCTCCCCCTCGCCACGCGCATGAAGATCTGACTTCCCCGGCACCACATGAGAGTCTCCCTGAGCTCCCCATCGTACCTCGTGAGAAACCCCACACTGGCGCCGCAGCTCGAGAAAACCCACGAGACGCCCCTGTCATGGTGAAATGAGGGCCTTCTTTCCTGCATGACCTGAAGAGCAATCCCGAATCCTCTCTCCAAACTCCAAAGGAGGCTTGACTCCCTTTAGGTCACTCAGTGGGCTCCAAGAGATACGCGTCGATACTCAGGAGGAGAGCGGTGTCCTTTGCTTCCCCTCGAGATGAGGTCTGACTACGAGGGTGAGTCTGGAATGCAACCCTGGATCCCTGTCGCCCCTGGAGAGGAACCTTAGGTCCTGGACAAAAGCCTAGAGGAGGTCTCTTTGGCCCTGCAGTGACTCAAGCAAAACCCCTAGCTTTCCCTTGCAACTCGAATGGAAGATTGGCCTTTCTGAGCCAACACAAGAGGAAGCCTGAATTTCCAGTTGTAATTTGAGAAACCCGCCGCAACTCGAGAAAAATCACGTGGTTCCCTGTATTGCAAGATGAGGCCCTTGCCCCCTACAGCGTCTCAAGAGAAGTCTCACATTCCGTCTTGAAGTGCAAAACAGTACTTGGCACCCTTGATGTGACCCCAAAAGTTCCCCTATATACCGATCTCACTAGAGGGGACACTGAAGTTCCCGGCACCACTTCATCTGAGGCCTTTCTCCTCTCATGATCGCGATAGGAGGGTCGATTCCACTGCTTTGTCTCGAAGGGGTTCCCGACCTTCCCGGCGCACCTCAGGATGAGGCCGGTCTCACGAGGAAATTCGAGACGTAGCCTCGAGGGCCATACTACATGCCGAAAGACCCCGATTCCATGGTCCACTTTTGATCAAAACCAGACTCCTGGACACCTCTTCGAAGGCAAGCCTGTGGATGAAGGCACAACACGTAGGGGCACTGACACCCCGTGCATCTTCCGGAAAAACCCGCAGGTTCTCACACAGCTCCACAAGTGGTCTGTCACCTCGTGAACAACTCGAGAAGCAAGCGGAGTTCCATTCCTCCACACAAGACGATGCCTGACTCTCCTGTCACAACTCTAGGGACCTTGCGCACCGAGTCAGAAATGGAGAGGAAGCCTGAGGTTCCTGCCTCCACTCAAGACGAGGCCTTTTCCATTGCCGCAAAACCAGAGGAGTCCCGAGAGGCCCGTCCCAAATCCACAGTATGCCTGACTTCTCAGAGGCACCCTGAGAAGCTCCCTAAGGTCACCGGCAGAAGTCGACGGAACCCAGGGTTTCCTGCCCCAACCTGAGAAAGACCTTGAGAGTCCTGCTTTAATGTATCTTGAGGCCCGATTCCCGTACCATATCTCGAGAGCAATGACGCGCTCCCCCTTGCCATGCGCATGGAGACCTGACTTCCCTGGCGCCACACGAAAGGCTCTCTGAGCTTCCCGTCGCACCTCGTCAGAAACCGCACACTGGCACCACAGCTCGAGAAAACCAACAAGACGCCCCTGTCATCGCGAGATGAGGATCTTCTTTTCCTGCATGGCCTGGAGAGCAATCCCGAGTCTTCTCTCCAAACTCCACAGGGGGCTTGACTCCCTTTAGGCCACTCAGTGGGCTCCAAGAGACACCTGTGGCGACTCGAGAGGAGAGCGGGGTCCTTTGCTTCCCCTCGAGTCGAGCTCGGACTCCCAGGATGCGTCTGGAATGCAAACCCGAGATCGCTGTCGGCCCTGGAGAGGAATATTAGGTCCTGGACACAAGCCTAGATGAGGTCTCTTTTGCCCTGCAGTGACTCAAGAGCAAACCCCAGCTCTCCCTCGAAACTCGAATGGAAGATTGGACTTCCCTGGGCCAACACAAGAGGAAGCCTGAATTCCCTGTCGTAACTCGAGAATCCCGCCGCACCTTGAGAAAAACCACGTGATTCCCCCGTCATCCCAAGATGAGGCCCTTGCCCTCTACAGCGTGTCAAGAGAAGCCCCAAGTCCGTATTGAAGTGCAAAACGGTACTTGGCACCCTTGAAGCGACCCCAAAAGTTTCCCGACACACCGGTTCCACTCGAGGGGAACACCGAGTTTCCCGGCACGACTTCAACTGAGCCCTTTCACTCCTCCTGATCGCGACAAGATGGTCGATTCCCCTGCTTTGTCTGGAAGGGGTTCCCGATCTTCATGGCGCACCTCAGGATGACACCAGTCTAACGAAGAAATTCGAGACGTAGCCTCATGGATGGTGCCACGTTCTGAAAGACCCCGATTTCCTGCTCCGCTATTGATAAGAACCCGATGTCCAGACACCTCTTTGAAGGCAACCCTGTGGATGAAGGCACAACACGAAGGGGCACTGACCCCCTCATGCATCTTACGGAAAAAACCGAAGGTTCCACTCACAGCTCGACAAATGGTCTGTTATCCTGTGAACAACTCGAGAGGCAAGTGGAGTTCCATTCGTCCACACAAGACGAGGCCTGACTCTCCTGTCCCAACTCTTCAGGGACCCTGTGGTCGGAGTTTTAAATGGAGAGGAACCCTTAGGTTCCTGCCTCAACTCGAGATGAGAACCTTTGCCATTGCACCAAACCCAGTTGAGTTCCGAGAGCCCCTCCCAAGTCCACAGTATGCCTGACTTCTCAGAGGCACCCTGAGAAGCTCCCTAGGTCACCGGTACAAGTCGAGGGAACCCAGGGTTTCCTGCCACAACCTGAGAAAGACCTTGAGACTCCTTCTTCAACGCGTCTTGAGTCCCGATTTCCCTACCATGACTCGAGAGCATTTATGGGCTCCCCCTCATCACACGCATAGACACCTGACTTTCCTGGCGCCACATGAGAGGCTCCCTGAGATCCCCTATGTACCTCGTGAGAAAATTCATACTTGCGCCCCAACTCGAGAAAACCCACAAGACGCCCCCGTCATTGCGAGCTGAGGGCCTTCTCTTCCTGTATGGCCTGGAAAGCAATCCCGAGTCCTCTCTCCAACTCCACAGGAGGCTTGACTCCCTGGAGGCCACTCAGTGGGCTCCAAGAGATACCTATCGTGACCCAGGAGGATATCAGAATCCTTTGCTTCCCCTCGAGCCGAGGCCTGACTCACTGGGTGAGTCTGGAATGCGTCCCCGTGATCCCTATCGCCCCTGGAGAGGAACATTAGGTCCTGGACACAAGCCTAGATGAGGTCTATTTTGACCTGCCGTGACTCGAGAGCAATTCCCACCCAGCTCTCTCTGGCAACTCGAATGGAAGAATGGACTTCCCTGGGCCAACAGAAGAGGAAGCCTGAATTCCCCGTCGTAAGTCAACAATCCCATCGCAACTCGAAAAAAACCACGTGGTTTCCCCTTCATCACAAGATGAGGCCCTTGCCCACCACAGCGTCTCAAGAGAAGTCCCACGTTTCGTCTTGAAGTTTGAAACAGTATTTGGCAAGCTTCATGAGACCCCAAAAGTTCCCTGACATACCAGTCTCACTCAGGGGAACACCGAGGTTCCCGGCACCACTTCATCTGAGCCCCTTCTCCCCTCCTGATCGCGACAGGAGGGTCGATTAACCTGCTTTGTCTGGAAGGCTTTCCCCACCTTCCAGGGGCACCTCAGCATGAGGCCCGTCTCATGAGGAAATTCGAGACGTAGCCTCGTGTGTGGTGCCGCATTCCAAAAGACCCCGATTTCCTGGTCCGCTCTTGATAAGAACCTGATGCCCACACACCACTTCGAAGGCAACCCTGTGGATGAAAGCACATCACGAAGGGGCACTGACACCGCCGTGCATTGTCTGAAAAAAACCGCAGGTTCCACATACAGCTCGACAAGTGGCCTGTCACTCCTTGAACAACTTGAGAGGCAAGCGGAGTTCCATTCCTCCACACAAGACGAGGCCTGACTCTCCTGTCCCAACTCTACAAGGACCCTGCGATCTGAGTCCGAAATGGAGAGGAACCCTGAGGTTCCTTCCTGATCTCAAGATTAGGCCCTCTTCCATTGCAGCAAACCCAGTGGAGTCCCGAGAGGCCTCTCCCAGCTCCATAGTATCCCTGACTTCTCAGAGGCACCCTGAGAAGCTACCTGAGGTCACAGGCACAAGTCGAGGGAACCCAGGGTTTCCTGCCGCAACCCGAGAAAGACCTCGAGCGTCCTTTTTCATTGTGTTGAGCCCTGATTCCTCTACCATGACTCGAGAGCAATGACGTGCGCCCCCTCGCCACTCGTATGGAGACTTGACTTCCCTGACACCACACGAGAGGCTCCCTGAGCTTCCGGTCGTACCTTGTGAGAAACCCCACACTGGCACCGCAGCGCCAGAAAAACCACGAGACTCCCCCGACATCGCGAGATGAGGGCCTTCTTTTCCTGCATGGCCTGGAGAGCAATCCCGCGTGCTCTCTCCAAACTCCACAAGAGAGGAGCCAAGATTGCTGAGGAGTAGGACGGGGAGAACTCTTTTCCTCCCCAAACAATTTCATCAAAAGAGCATTTAAACGTCGAGTAAATTCCACAATACAACTTATGAATGCTGCCAGAGGACATCAGGCACCCAGAAAAGCAACCCAACTCTTGGAAAGTAGGTAGGAAAAAGTATAAAAGACAAAAAAAGAGACAAAAGAGGGAGGGAGGGATTTCCGTCCCGGGAAGATAGTCTTAAAAAGAGAAAAGTTTCCAAACACCAGGAAAGCTTTTCACTGCCAAATCTTTGCCAAGCTTTGGAAGCACAAAGGGCAACATAAGGGGGATAAAAATAAATAAACAATTAAAACTCGCAGATTGCAAGCCCTACGGTAACTCCCCCAGCCGCGAAGCAGTGCAGACGCCTGCTCACACCATTAGCAAGCAGGGGCTGGGCAGGGAGGCGCGGCGCGGGCTGCATCGCTTAGAGTAAGAATCTGGCCTGAATACCATGAGCGCTATCTGAACGAAATAACTTGGGCTAGCAAACCAGACTCTGGGATATCTACCACGCAAAAAGCCAGCCCTAACCTAAGACACCGCCAGGCCCGCGCACGGAACAAAGGACTGAACAGAGATAGCCGGCTGCAGACCTTCCCCCTCCGGTGACAGGCAGCCAGAGCCGGAAGGGGGCAATTGCAGCCCCAGAGAGACATTATCTATAAAACTGTAAGCAGGCTTCTTTGCTAACTAAAACTTCTTGGGGATCTGGACGGTCAACATCTGCCTGAGAAAGTGCGCCTGTTTTACACCCAGATAACCGAGTGGTGGGGAGGCGATAAGTCACAACATTGGCACTCGCCAAACACCTCATCACCTGAGCTGCTCGGACCTGGGAAGAGCACAAAACGCAGGCCGAACTGAGTCTGTGCCTCTGAGGACTACCCGAGTGCCTGAACCTGAGCGGCTTGGACCTGGGAGGTGCATGCAGCCCAGGGCCAGCCTCGGATTGTTCCCGGTGGAACAACCTAGAGCCCGAGCAGTGTGGGCAGGAAGGCTACACGCGCCGTGAGCGGGGGCAGACCCAGTGTGGCTGAGGCACTGCGAATGCACGCCAGTGTTATTTGTTTGCAGCATCACTCCCTCCCTCCCTCCCCACAGCGCAACTGAACAAGTGAGCCTAAAAAAAAAAGTGTCCTCCACCGTCCCCTTTGTGTCAGGGCGTAAACCAGACACTGAAGAGACCAGCAAACAAAAGAAGCTATAACAGAGGGAAACGCCTTGGAAGCTACAGGCAATAGATTAAAACCCTGTGGTTATTAGGACTACATAGGAAGGCGCCTATAGATCTTGAGAAATATAAGTCGGACCAAGGAACTAGCCAAAAATGAACCGAACCCACGATACTCACAACAAAACCAGAGAAAGTCCTAGATATATTTTTATGATCATTCTTTCTTTTTTTTAATTTTTTTAATTTTAAGTCCTCTATTGTTCATTTAATTTTCACTTTTATAACCTATTACTTTGCAAAAAAAAGACCCTATTTTTTTCTTCTTCAGCAAACTTCATATATATATATTTATATATATATATATAAAATAATTTTTGACCTTGTTTTTTTGTTTTGTTTTTTTTTTCTTCTTTTCTTTAACATTGTATTTTTGAAATTCCAAACTGTACTCTAGATTTTTAATTTATGCTTTTTGATATTTGATATCAATTTTGTACCTGTAGTTTCTTTATAATTTTTGCGACATTGCTTGCTTTTGTTTGTTTGTTTTCTCTTTAGTTTTCTTCTTCCTTTTTTTTAACATTGTATTTTTGAAATTCCAAACTCTACTCTAGATTTTTAATTTTTGCTTTTATGTATTTGTTACCAATTTTGTACCTTTAAGAACCCAATCTTCAGTACCCATTTTTCACTAGGGAGCGAGATTACTGGCTTGACTGCTCTCTCTCCCTTTGGACTCTCCTTTTTCTCCACCAGGTCGCCTGTGTCTCCTCCCTAACCCCTCTCTACTCTACCCAACTCTGTGAATTTCTGTGTATTCCAGACGGTGGAGAACACTTAGGGAACTGATTACTGGCTGGATCTGTCTCCCTCCTTTTCATTCCCCCCTTTTATCCTTCTGGCCACCTCTGTCTCCTTCCTCCTTCTTCTTGTCTCTGTATAACTCTGTGAACATCTCTGAGCGGTCCAGTTGTGGAGTGCACATAAGGAAGTGACTACTGGCCAGCCCACTCTCTCCACTATTGATTCCACCTGATCTCATTTGGGTCACCTCTAACTCCCTCCTCCCTCTTCTCTTCTCCATGTAACGCTGTGAACCTTTCTGAGTGACCCTCACAGTAGAGAAACTTTTCTTCTTTAACGTAGATGTTTTATCAATGGTGCTGTATAGAAGGAGAAGTTTTGAAACTACTGTAAAAGTAAGACAGATAACTGGAAGCAGGAGGCTTAAGTCCAAACCCTGCCTCCAGGGAACTCCTGACTCCAAGGAACATTAATTGACAGGAGCTCATCAAATGCCTCCATACCGACACTGAAATCAAGCACCACACAAGGGCCAACAAGTTCCAGGGCAAGACATACCAAGCAAATTCTGCAGCAACAAAGGAACGCAGCCCTGAGCTTCAAGATACAGGCTGCCCAAAGTCACCCCAAAGCCACAAACATCTCATAACTCATTACTGGACACTTCATTGCACTCCAGAGAGAAGAAATACAGCTCCACCCACCAGAACATGGACACAAGCTTCCCTAACCAGGAAACCTTGACAAGACACCTGTACAAACCCACACACAACGAGGAAATGCCAGAGTAAAGAACTCCACAAACTGCCAGAATACAGAAAGGACACCCCAAACTCAGCAATTTAAACAAGATGAGACAGAGGAATACCCAGCAGATAAAGGAACAGGATAAATGCCCACCAAACCAAACAAAAGAGGAAGAGATAGGGAATCTACCTGATAAAGAATTCCGAGTAAGGATAGTGAAATGGATCTAAAATCTTGAAATTAAAATGGAATCACAGATAAATAGCCTGGAGACAAGGATTGAGAAAATGCAAGAAAGGTTTAACAAGGACCTAGAAGAAATAAAAAAAGAGTCAATATATAATGAATAATGCAATAAATGAAACTAAAAACACTCTGGAGGCAACAAATAGTAGAATAACAGAGGCAGAAGATAGGATTAGTGAATTCGAAGATAGAATGGTAGAAATAAATGAATCAGAGAGGATAAATGAAAAACGAATTAAAAGAAATGAGCACAATCTCAGAGACCTCCAGGACAATATTAAACGCTACAACATTCGAATCATAGGGGTCCCAGAAGAAGAAGACAAAAAGAAAGACCGTGAGAAAATACTTGAGGAGATAATAGTTGAAAACTTCCCTAAAATGGGGAAGGAAATACTCACTCAAGTCCAAGAAACCCAGAGAGTCCCAAACAGGATAAAGCCAAGGCGAAACCCCCCAAGACACATATTAATCACATTAACAAAAATCAAACACAAAGAACAAATATGAAAAGCAGCAAGGGAAAAACAACAAATAACACACAAGGGAATTGCCATAAGGATAAGAGCTGATCTTTCAATAGAAACTCTTCAAGCAAGGAGGGAATGGCAAGACATACTTAAAATGATGAAAGAAAATAACCTACAGCCCAGATTATTGTACCCAGCAAGGATCTCATTCAAGTATGAATGAGAAATCAAAAGCTTTTCAGACAAGCAAAAGCTGAGAGAATTCTGCACCACCAAACCAGCTCTCCAACAAATACTAAACAGGAAACACAAAAACGGTGTATAAATTCGAACCCCAAACGATAAAGTAAATGGCAATGGGATCATACTTATCAGTAATTACCTTAAACGTAAATGGGTTGAATGCTCCAACCAAAAGACAAAGACTGGCTGAATGGATACAAAAACAAGACCCCTACATATGTTGTCTACAAGAGACCCACCTCAAAACAGGGGATACATACAGACTGAAAGTGAAGGGCTGGAAAAAGATTTTCCATGCAAATAGGGACCAAAAGAAAGCAGGAGTAGCGATACTCATGTCAGATAAAATAGACTTTAAAACAAAGGCTGTGAAAAGAGACAAAGAAGGTCACTACATAATGATCAAAGGATCAATCCAAGAAGAAGATATAACAATTATAAATATATATGCACCCAACGTGGGAGCACCACAGTATGTAAGACAAATGCTAACAAGTATGAAAGGAGAAATTAACACTAACACAATAATAGTTGGAGATTTTAATACCCCACTCACACCTATGGATAGATCAACTAAACAGAAATTTAACAAGGAAACACAAACTTTAAATGATACAATAGACCAGTTAGACCTAATTGATATCTATAGGACAATTCATCCCAAAACAATGAATTTCAACTTTTTCTAAAGTGCACATGGAACCTTCTCCAGGATAGATCACATCCTGGGCCATAAAGCTAGCATTGGTAAATTCGAAAAAATAGAAATCATTCCAAGCATCTTTTCTGACCACAATGCAGTAAGATTAGATCTCAATTACAGGAGAAAAACTATTAAAAATTCCAACATATGGAGGCTGAACAACACGCTGCTGAATAACCAACAAATCACAGAAGAAATCAAAAAAGAAATCAAAATTTGCATAGAAACGGATGAAAATGAAAACAGAACAACCCAAAACTTGTGGGACACGGTAAAAGCAGTCCTAAGCGGAAAGTTCATAGCAATACAGGCACACCTCAAGAAACAAGAAAAAAGTCAAATAAATAAACTAACTCTACACCTAAAGCAACTAGAAAAGGAAGAAATGAAGAACCCCAGGGTTAGTAGAAGGAAAGAAATCTTAAAAATTAGAGCAGAAATAAATGCAAAAGAAACAAAAGAGACCATAGCAAAAATCAACAAAATCAAAAGCTGGTTCTTTGAAACGATAAATAAAATTGACAAACCATTAGCCAGACTCATCAAGAAACAAAGGGAGAAAAATCAAATCAATAAAATTAGAAATGAAAATGGAGAGATCACAACAGAAAACACAGAAATACAAAGGATCATAAGAGACTACTATCAACAATTATATGCCAATAAAATGGACAACGTGGAAGAAATGGACAAATTCTTAGAAAAGTACAACTTTCCAAAACTGGACCAGGGAAGAAATAGAAAATCTTAACAGACCCATCACAAGCATGGAAATGGAAACTGTAACCAAAAATCTTCCAGCCAACAAAAGCCCAGGTCCAGACGGCTTCACAGCTGAATTCTACCAAAAATTTAGAGAAGAGCTAACACCTATCCTGCTCAAACTCTTCCAGAAAATTGCAGAGGAAGGTAAACTTCCAAACTCATTCTATGAGGCCACCATCAGCCTAATACCAAAACCTGACAAAGATCCCACAAAAAAAGAAAACTACAGGCCAATATCACTGATGACATAGATGCAAAAATCCTTAACAAAATTCTAGCAATCAGAATCCAACAACACATTAAAAAGATCATACACCATGACCAAGTGGGCTTTATCCCAGGGATGCAAGGATTCTTCAATATCCGCAAATCAATCAATGTAATACACCACCTTAACAAATTGAAAAATAAAAACCATATGATTTTCTCAATAGATGCAGAGAAAGCCTTTGACAAAATTCAACATCCATTTATGATAAAAAATCTCCAGAAAGCAGGAATAGAAGGAACATACCTCAACATAATAAAAGCTATATATGACAAACCCACAGCAAACATTATCCTCAATGGTGAAAAATTGAAAGCATTTCCTCTAAAGTCAGGAACAAGACAAGGGTGCCCACTTTCACCATTACTATTCAACATAGCTTTGGAAGTTTTGGCCACAGCAATCAGAGCAGAAAAAGAAACAAAAGGAATCCAAATTGGAAAAGAAGAAGTAAAACTCTCACTGTTTGCAGATGACATGATCCTCTACATAGAAAACCCTAAAGACTCCACCAGAAAATTACTAGAACTAGCCAATGACTATAGTAAAGTTGCAGGATATAAAATCAACACACAGAAATCCCTTGAATTCCTATACACTAATAATGAGAAAACAGAAAGAGAAATTAAGGAAACAATTTCATTCACCATTGCAACGGAAAGAATAAAATACTTAGGAATATACCTACCTAAAGAAACTAAAGACCTATATATAGAAAACTATAAAACACTGGTGAAAGAAATCAAAGAGGACACTAATAGGTGGAGAAATATACCATGTTCATGGATTGGAAGAATCAATATAGTGAAAATGAGTATACTACCCAAGGCAATTTATAGATTCAACGCAATCCCTATCAAGCTACCAACAGTATTCTTCACAGAGCTAGAACAAATAATTTCACAATTTGTATGGAAATACAAAAAACCTCGAATAGCCAAAGCGATCTTGAGAAAGAAGAATGGAACTGGAGGAATCAACCTACCTGATTTCAGGCTCCGCTACAAAGCCACAGTTATCAAGACAGTATGGTACTGGCACAAAGACAGAAATATAGATTAGTGGAACAAAATAGAAAGCCCAGAGATAAATCCACACACATATGGACACCTTATCTTTGACAAAGGAGGCAAAAATATACAATGGATTAAAGACAATCTCTTTAACAAGTGGTGCTGGGAAATCTGGTCAACCACTTGTAAAAGAATGAAACTAGAACACTTTCTAACACAATACACAAAAATAAACTCAAAATGGATTAAAGATCTAAACGTAAGACCAGAAACTATAAAACTCCTAGAGGAGAACATAGGCAAAACACTCTCTGAAATACATCACAGCAGGATCCTCTATGACCCACCTCCCAGAATATTGGAAATAAAAACAAAAATAAACAAATGGGGCCTAATTAACCTTAAAAGCTTCTGCACATCAAAGCAAACTATTAGCAAGGTGAAAAGACAGCCTTCGGAATGGGAGAAAATAATAGGAAATGAAGCAACTGACAAACAACTAATCTCAAAAATATACAAGCAACACCTACAGCTCAACTCCAGAAAAATAAATGACCCAATCAAAAAATGGGCCAAAGAACTAAATAGACATTTCTCCAAAGAAGACAAACAGATGGCTAACAAACACATGAAAAGATGCTCAAAATCACTCATTATCATAGAAATGCAAATCAAAACCACTATGAGGTACCATTTCACGCCAGTCAGAATGGCTGCAATCCAAAAGTCTACAAATAATAAATGCTGGAGAGGGTGTGGAGAAAAGGGAACCCTCTTACACTGTTGGTGGGAATGCAAACTAGTACAGCCACTATGGAGAACAGTGTGGAGATTCCTTAAACAACTGGAAATAGAACTGCCTTATGATCCAGCAATCCCACTGCTGGGCATACACACTGAGGAAACCAGAAGGGAAAGAGACACGTGTACCCCAATGTTCATCGCAGCACTGTTTCTAATAGCCAGGACATGGAAGCAACCTAGATGTCCATCAGCAGATGAATGGATAAGAAAGCTGTGGTACATATACACAATGGAGTATTACTCCGCCATTAAAAAGAATAGAATGAATCAGTTCTAATGAGGTGGATGAAACTGCAGCCTATTATACAGAGTGAAGTAAGCCAGAAAGAAAAACACCAATACAGTATACTAACGCATATATATGGAACTTTGAAAGACGGTAACAATAACCCTGAGTATGAGACAGCAAAAGAGACACTGAAGTATAGAAGAGTCTTATGGACTCTGTGGGAGAGGGAGAAGGTGGGAAGATTTGGGAGAATGGCATTGAAATATGTAAAATATCATGTATGAAAAGAGTTGCCAGTCCAGGTTTGATGCATGACACTGGATGCTTGGGGCTAGTGCTCTGGGACGACCCAGAGGGATGCTATGGGGGGGAGGAGGGAGGAGGGTTCAGGATGGGGAGCACATGTATACCTGAGGCGGATTCATTTTGATATTTGGAAAAACTAACACAATTATGTAAAGTTTAAAAATAAAATAAAATTAAAAAAAAAATCCACAAGAGGCTTGACTCCATTTAGGCCACTCAGTGGTCTCCAAGAAATACCCGTCGGGACTCGAGAGCAGAGCAGAGTCTTTTCCTTCCTCTCGAGATAAGGCCTGACTCCTCGGGTGCGTCTAAAATGCAACCCCGAGATCTCTGTCGCCCCTGGAGAGGAACATTAGGTCCCGGACACAAGCTTAGATGAGGTCTCTTTTGCCCTGAAGTGACTCGAGAGCAATCCCTAGCTCTCTCTCGCAACTCTAATGGAAGATTGGACTTCCCTGGGCCAACACAAGAGGAAGCCTGAATTCCCCATCATAACTCGAGAATCCCGCCGAAACTCGAGAAAAACCACATGGTTACCCCGTCATCGCAAGATGAGGCCCTTGCCCGCTACAGCGTCTAAAGAGAAGTCCCAGGTTTCTTCTTGAAGTGTTTTCACACTTCAAGTGTGAAAACTTGGCACCCTTGATGCAATTCCAAAAGTTCCCCAACACCCTGGTATCTCTCGAGGGGAACACCGAGGTTCCCGGTACGACTTCATCTGAGCCACTTCTCCCCTCCTGATTGCGACTGGAGGGTCGACTCCCGTGTTTTGTCTGGAAGGGGTTCCCAACCTTCCTGGCGCACCTCAGGATGAGGCCGGTCTAACGAGAATATTTGAGACGTAGCTTCATGGGTGGTAACACATGCTGAAAGACCCCGATTCCCCGGTCCGCTCTTGATAAGAACCCGATGCCCGGACACCTCTTCAAAGGCAACCCTGTGGAAGAAGGCACAACACGAAGGGGCACTGACACCCTCGTGCATCGTCCGGAAAAACCCGCAGATTCCAAACACAGTTCGACAAGTTGCCTGTCACCCCATGAATAACTCGAGAGGCAAGCGGAGTTCCATTCCTCCTTACAAGACGAGGCATGACTCTCCTGTCCTAACTCTGCAGGGACCCTGCGATCAGAGTCAGAAATGGAGATGAACCTTGAGGTTCCTGCCTCCACTCGAGATGAGGCCCTCTTCTATTGCACCAAACCCAGTGGAGTCCCGAGAGGGCCCTCCCAACTCCAGGGTATCCCTGACTTCTCAGAGGCACACTGAGAAGCTCCCTGAGGCCACCGGCACTAGTCGAGGGAACCCAGGGTTTACTGCCGTGACCCAAGAAACACCTTGAAAGTCCTTCTTTAACGGTTCTTGAGGCCCAATACACCTTCCATGACTCTAGAGCAATGACGCGCTCCCCCTCGCAATGCGCATGGAGACCTGACTTCCCAAGCGCCACATGAGAGGCTCCCTGAGCTCCCCGTAGTACCTCATGAGAAACCCCACACTGGCGCTGCAGCTCGAGAAAACCCACGAGACGCCCCCTTCATCGCGAGATGATGGCCTTCTTTTCCTGCATGGCCTGGAGAGCAATCCTGAGTCCTCTCTACAAACTCCACAGGAGGCTTGACTCCCTTTAGGCCACTCAGTGGGCTCCAAGAGATACCCGTCGCAACTCGAGAGGAGAGCGGAGTCCTTCGCTTCCCCTCGAGACAAGGACTGACTCCCCGGGTGCATCAGGAAAGCAACCCCGAGATCCCTGTCCCCCCTGGAGACGAACATTATGTCCTGGACACAAGCCTAGATAAGGTCTCTTTTGCCCTGCAGTAACTCAAGCGCAATCCCTAGCTCTCCCTCGCAACTCGAATGGAAGACTGGACTTCCCTGGGCCAACACAAGAGGAAGCCTGAATTTCCTGACCTAACTCGAGAATCCCGCCACAACTCGAGAAAAACGACGTGGTTAACCCGTCACCACAAGATGAGGCCCTTGCCAGCTACAGCGTCTCAAGAGAAGTCTCACGTTCCGTCTTGAAGTTTGAAACGGTACTTAGAACCTTTGATGTGACTCCAAAAGTTCCCCGACATCCCAGTTTTACTCGAGGGGAACATCGAGGTTCCCGGCACCACTTCATCTGAGCCCCTTCTCCCCTCCTGATTGGGACAAGAGGGTCGATTCACTTGCTTTGTCTGAAAGGGTTACCGACCTTCCTGGTGCACCTCAGGTTGAGGTCCGTCTCAAGAAGAAATTCGAGACGTAGGCTTGTGGGTGGTGCCACATGCCGAAGGACCCTGATTTCCTGGTCTGCTCTTGATAAGAACCTGAAGGCTGGATACCTCTTCGAAGGCAACCCTGTGTATGAAGGCAAAAAACAAAGGGGAACTGACACCCCCATGCATCGTCCGGATAAAACCGCAGGTTCCACACACAGCTCGACAAGTGGCCTGTTATCTGGTGAACAACTCGAGAGTCCAGTGGAGTTCCATTCCTCCACACAAGACGAGGCCTGACTCTCCTGTCCTAACTCTGTAGGGACTCTGTGTTCAGAGTCAGAAATGGAGAGCAACCCTGAGGTTCCTGCTTCAAATCGAGATGAGGCCCTCTTCTGACAAGGTCCAGCCTCGGCTGGTCCAGGGTTTTCGAAGGGGAGACAGAGTAGGCGACCTATTGATTTATTTATCAAAGATATAAAGAGTAATAGAATGAGGATAGCTCAGTAGGAAAATTTAGTGGAGAAAAGAAGCTGAGTAGCTTGGTTTATGCGGAAAATCAGTATAACCCGTGACACCAGGTTAGCTCTTACCACGGAGGCCGCAGTCTCCCTCTTGAATAGCGAAAAGTGCCCCACCTTAGACACCTTCTCAAGTGGTCTTCGAAGCCCAGGCAAATAAATGGTCGCAGAGGATATCCGCGCTCCAGATGGACACTCATCTGAAAATTGAGGGGAAGAATGACATTAGGAGACTAAGCGTTGGCAATCAAGGCCCGTAGCTTTAGTTTCAACAGAGGTTTTTATACCCTAAGTTACACATAGAGGATAATGGGGATGCAAAGTCAGCAGCCTTTGATCCTTATCAAAAACCAGGGTTTCTTTCCTGCAAATGTATCATATACAAATGGTTTAGGTGATTTACATCATCTTCTAGCCAGAAGACCTATTAACATTTTATGACTCTTGACAAAGACTTATCAACCGTAAGACTTATTTTCTCTAAGAGTAATTATTTTAAGGTTTGGCCCCATCTTTCGAAGATAAAATTGCATTCCTATAGGGCAGATATGTAATGGGTTTACAACAAAGGAAAGAATTTATTACCTGAAGGGTCTAAAGTTAGTAACACCAAGGCCACTACTTATTTCTTCTACATACCAACTATATTAATTAATACACATTCAATTATACAATTCAGGGGATGTGGAAACTTGGCAACAAGCATTGGTTCATCAATGAAATCTTTTACTAGTTTTATTCTGACAGTTTCTAACTCTCTGAGAGGCTCTAAGCTATTTGAATATCTTAAACTTCCCGTGCCTCTCGAGGCTTGGAGACTGTAAACAATTGTATGCATTGCTGTAGGAGTCCGGGTAAACTTGTCAGGCGAGTTAGAGAGCCATCTGACGTGTTTGGATTTAAACACTCCTAATTGCCCAGGAACTTTATTAATTGGAGCTGTAAGTTAGCTCTTTGACAGAAAGAATGAGATGGTGGTGGGGGACAGCCCCCAGTAAAGTCAGAGGTGAGAGCACAAAGCAATAAAGTAGGCAGACACTGGTTTTGGGGGGTAGATGCTCAAGAATATCCGGGAGGACTCCCGAGGCTCGATCCCGCCTTTGTGTATGCCCAGCCTCCTTCCTCATGACCTTTGTCACGAGTGGAATGTCTCTCGCCGGCTCCCGGCATCTCCCCGTTTTTTATTTCTTAAAACAGCCAGATGTAGCTCAGTCGCGAGCCTCTGAATACTCTGCCAAAGAATCCTGACAATACAAGGAAGAATGATTATGAGAAGCACAATTAAAGCAGCCACCGCAGCATAGCTAAAGACATTAGACAGAATATTCTTTCCTGAGATGTAGTTAGGGAAAGTATGGAAGAAATCATTTGCTGTTCCAGCAGCAGTAAAATCTAATCAGGAGTGCTCCATGGTTGCTATTTGATAGTGAAGTTTCCCTACGTCTCAACCAATGTCAGAGCTGTTCCAGATACCTGAAATATGGTTTTTAATCTTTTCCCATTCAAAATCTGTCTCATTTACTTTCAGGGGTGTTCCACATATCCACCGATAGTCAGCATGACAAGACAATGCCATTTTCACCTTTAAAGCCTGCAATTCAGTCCCAATATGTATTACTGCTTCCTCTAGGGCGTCTACCCTCATTTCTAATTTTCTCTCTATAGCTTCCTGTGTTGCCAATGTTAAAGAAACATTTTTGGACATAGAATCAACATATTGAGCAGTATGTACTTGTTGAATCAATGATATTTCTGCCACAGTAACAGAAGTGATTGCACTTATCAAAGCTGCTGTTCCCAAGATAATTAAGCCCACAAACCGTCGTGTTTGCATTAAATCCTGTAGTTGTTGTAATACAGCAAGACCATAATTCAATAAGTGGTTACATCATAAGATAAGGTGGATGTTGTAGCATTACAAAGGAGCAAACATTATATTGAGGGTTTAAACAAGATGAACCAGGGAGCAGCTGTAGGTGTCAGCCCGGGGGAGCAGTGTCCCCAGCATCAGGAGGCAGAACGCGAGCGGCAGGCTGTGGGCCAAGGCGCCTATGGTGGGCGGAGTGGCAGGGTTCGTGGTTTAGGGCTAGCCACCACCGCTTGGGCTCAGGGCTGTCCCCTCTCGCCGGTGGGGCCACGCTGGTCTGGACAGCACTCCGCGGGTGCGCTTTCCTCTCTGGCCCTCACTCGCTGCACAGACTTCTTTGCTCTAGGTCACGGGGTGCAGAGAGGTGGGTGCGAGGCGCTGCTGGTGGCGCGGAGGCGAGAGCTGGCTGGGGGAGGGGGAGCGAGCGAGTGCGCGCGCCGCGAACCTGGTCTTTGGGGAATGTGACATGACGAATTTGTCTGAGATCCAAACCGGAGAATCTGCATTCTGTAGAAATATACAAGCATACCCTCTCCCACAAGTTAGCAACACATCTGGCCTTTTTCACTCTCCCGTAAGGAGGCCTTTTTACTTGACCAGGGGCCGAGTCGT
This sequence comes from Bubalus kerabau, assembly GCF_029407905.1. Lineage (NCBI taxonomy): Eukaryota > Metazoa > Chordata > Mammalia > Artiodactyla > Bovidae > Bubalus > Bubalus kerabau. The sequence goes on along the minus strand of NW_026577887.1, from coordinate 27,317 downwards.
AGCCTGTAATTCAGGCATCTAGTGTCTCATCATTGTAGTCTGCCCCTGTGTGTTTACGTTTAAGTGATTAATTACAATTGGAACATAACTTCACTATTTGTCTAGCTGTTTCCCTATGGATATGTTAATTTAGGTCTAATGTTTAGTTTAGGTCTCTGTATAAATTTAAGTAATAAATGTATAACCTCCTTATCTCATTTTGGTATACAGGTATACAGATATACCTAAATGCAAAATGCATTTATATATGTATTTATATATGGCAACAAGTATAAAGTTATTGACATATAATATATATAAATCAATATACTTGAATTAATCTTTATAATTAATATATTAATTAATATATATTACAACAATACAACACATACACAGCTAATACCAACCAACACAAACCAATATACTGTAATAATACATGTCACACATTTATAATTATACAGTATATAGAACATTTATCATCACAGCACATCAATCCATACCAATTAATATCAGCCACACACACATTATATTCTGCCATATATATTTAATTATACAGTATATATATATATGTGTGTGTATATAGTATACATATTAATTTATATACAAATTAATTAAGTATAGATCTATAAATAGAATTAGGTATACCTTTATTATATTTTATTTATACCCATACCTAATTAGGCAAACTGTAATTAGGCAAATACATTTATATTATGTATTTATAACAATATATAAAGTATTGTTAAATGTACCACCTGTACAGCATCTCCACCCCACATACCACTTTCTCTAATCCCACCAACTCATTTTCAGTATTATGTGTTGGCCAGGAGCTGGGCCAGTCTTTCCCAGCAATGTTAAGAGACGTCTGTTCCTGTGTCTAATAGCCCTGGCGTTTTATTCTCTTGAATTAAAAGATCTTTTAAAGGCCTTGGAACTGTAATTTCCTGCACCCAAAAGGCTAGATCACTAGATCCAAATGTTTTGTGGCTCTTAGCTTGAGAAGTCAAGTTTTTCCTTGTCTGATAGTAAGGTAAAAGTAAAAGCTGTGTTACTCTTTGACCTTTATTAATTTGTACAGTTTTGATAGGCAGTGAGATCAAGACTTTAATTTCTCAATATCATCAGAATCTACTACACCATGCACGAGCGAAATTTCTTTTCTTTCTTTTTTTTTTATTTAATTTTTTTTTAAAAGAAAGCGAGCTACGCCCCAGGACAAATCTTACAATGTCCTCAGATAGGGGGCCAGCCACTCCGGTTGGAATTGGAGTAAGCGGCACATCAGGGGTTAATATTGTTATTAAATCTCCTTGCCTTTTCGCTTTTCTCCTAGCCTGGGTGAGACCCCCCTGAGGGAGTTTTCTCCAAGGAGCACGCTCTGAATATTGTGTACTAAAAGCTCCTTTGTTTAAAAAACTTTTTATCTTCCTCAGTCTTAGGCAACACTTTGGGAGGCTTTGGGGGCAAAGTGGGGAACTCCTGGGTCCTGGGAGGCACAATCGAAGGCGGTGGTGGTCTCCTTAAATCAGAAAGTGGTGGATAAGTTTTTTAAAGGTTTGTGCAGAGGGGGAGGGAGCTCGCCAGGGCTCTCGGCCGCAGCGTCCTGTAAGCCCTCTCCTTCCTCGGGAGGTAGACCACTTTCTCCCTCCTTTTTTTTTTTTCAATGGCAGAAAATATGATCTGTGCAGTAAATGGAGACTCACCACCATCCACCTCTATAGCCTCCCCCATAGGCTATTTAACAGCCTCGTGACGGAGGTCCAGGACATTTCTAATCATATTCCACAGTCAATAAATATTTGTCTATTCTTAGATGCAGAGAAATCCATTTTTAATTTTTTTTTAATTTTAGAGAATATTTTTATTTATTTTGTAACCTCTTTACCCTGGCTAAACTGCAGAGGGGACTAGAAAAGAAGCCTCAAGGTGAGGATCGAGTTCATCCTTGGGACTAGAGAAAATCCTTCTCCGGGAAACTCCTAGCGGTGGCCCTTTACCCCGACATGGAGGAGGAGGCATAGGGGGATGGGAGCGTCCCGAAGTTTTCCTCTTCTGTTCCGGAGATCCTTTAACTGTTTGGTAACTAAATCTTACGAACTGTCTGATCGGGGATGTTTCCCTCAACCTCCTAGGAGCGGATGGTCTGATTAGGGATGTTTTCTTAAACTTTTAGGAGCATCTTTAGCTAAAAAAAAAAAAAAAAAACAATCCTCATCAGAATGGCATCGAGCTGCTGTTTCCTCTAAACCTTTTTCAAATTGAGGGGAGAGCTGATCTTTCTTTTCATCCCTATCTTTTACATGCTCATTGGCAGTCATAGCGGCTAGCCATTCATTTAGCTGTCGATAGCTAGGTATAGCCTCTTCATTTTCACTTTTCTTTATAACAGGTACCTTTTCAGATTTGCTTTTTTGTTTAACAGGTACTTTTCCAACTTTACTTTCCACTTTAACAGGTACCTTTTCAAATTCATGAGCTGGATCTAAAACATCTCTAGTCATATTCCACAGAGGAAAGGTGTAAGTAGGGATTTTTTCCAAACCTTGCTGAGCACAATAAGCTCTTAGCTGTTTTCCTAGTTTTTTCAAGATATCTAGGTTAACAGTGCCTTGTTGTAGAAACCAAGGGCAGTGGTCTTGTACAAATGTAAAAAATGATTGAATGGAAGATGTTTTAACCTTGATTCTTCTTTTACTTAATAACTGTAAAATTACTCCTATAAAGAGCTGTCTTTCATTTGATTCAGTGTTGCCCATGTCAGAAACTTAAGGATAGTAAAAGATTTTGCTTTTAGCTATCTAAAGATTAGGCCCTTTTTGTCAGCCTTTTTAGAAACCGTTTTTTCTCTCTAACTCTTCAACACTTCCCACTCCTCTCGCCCTGTCTATTCTACAGGGGGATCTGCAGCCCCCTAAGTGGGATCCTATCTGTCCCCAAAACTGAACACTGGGGGAATGGGGTTGGGGATTTACCTTCGAAATGCCTGTCTCGGGCGCCACCTGCAGAGGTCCAGCCCCAGCTGATCCAGGGTATTTGAAGGGAAGATGGAGTACGCGACCTATTTATATATTTATTTATTCATCAAAGATATACAGAGTAATAGAATGAGGATAGCTCAGTAGGAAAATTCAGTGGAGAAAAGCAGCTGAGTAGCTTGGTTTATGCGGAAAATCAATATAACCCATGACACCAGGTTAGCTCTGACCATGGAGGCTGCAAGTGCCCTCTAGAATAGAGGAAGTTGCCCCACCTTAGACACCTTATCGAGTAGGTCTTCGAAGCCCAGGCAAATAAATGGTCGCAGAGGATATCCGCGCTCCAGATGGACACTCATCTGAAAATTGAGGGGAATAATGACATGGGGAGACCAAGCGTTGGCGAGCAAGGCCCGTAACTTTATTTTCAACACAGGTTTTAATACCCTAAGTTACACATAGAGGATAATAGGGGATGCAAAGTCAGCAGTCTTTAATCCTTATCAAAAACCAGGGTTTCTTTTCTGCAGATTTATCGTATTAAAATGGTTTAGATGATTTACATCATCTTCTGGCCAGAAGACCTATTAACATTTTATGACTCTTGACAAAGACTTATCAACCATAAGAGTTATTTTCTCTAAGAGTAATTGTTTAAGGTTTGGCGCAATCTTTCGAAGATAAAATTGCATTCCTATAGGGAGGATGTGTAATGGGTTTACAACAAAGAAAATAATTTATTACCTTAAGGGTCTAAAGTTACTAACATCAAGGCCAGTACTTATTTTTTCTACATACCAACTATATTAATTAACACACATTCAAGGATACAATTCAGGGGATGTGGAAACTTGGCAAAAAGGATTGGTTCATCAATGAAATCTTTTACTAGTTTTATTCTGACAGTTTCTAACTCTCTGAGAGGCTCTAAGCTATTTGAATATCTTAAACTTCCCGTGCGTCTCGAGGCTGGGAGACTGTACACAATCGTATGCATAGCTGTAGGAGACCGGGTAAACTTGTCAGGCGAGTTAGAAAACCATCTGAGGGGTTTGGATTTAAACACTACTAATTGCCCAGGAACATTATTAGTTGGAGCTGTAAGTTAGCTCTTTGACAGAGAGAGTGAGATGGTGGTAGGGGACATCCCCAGTAATGTCAGAGGTGAGAGAACAAAGCCATAAAAAAGGCAGACTTTGGTTTTTGGGGGTAGATGCTCAAGAATATACGGGGGAACTCCCGGAGGCTCGATCCCGCCTTTGCGTATGCCGAGACTCTTTCCTCATGACATTTGTCACGAGTGGAATGTCTCTCGCTGGCTCCCGGCAATCTTCCATTGCACCAAACGCAGTGGAGTCCCGAGAGGCCCCTCCCAACACCACTGTATCAGTGTCTTCTCAGAGGCACCCTGAGCAACTCCCTGAGGTCACCGGCACAAGTCGAGGGAACACAGGGTCTCCTGCCGCAACCCGAGAAAGACCTCAAGAGTCCGTCTTCAACGCGTCTTGAGGCCGGATTCCCCTACCATGACTCGAGAGCAATGACACGCTCCCCCTCGCCATGCGCATGGACACCTGACTTCACTGGCGCCACATGAGAGGCTCCCTGAGCTCCCCGTCATACCTCGTGAGAAACCCCACACTGGCGCCGCAGCTCGGGAAAACCCACGAGATGCCACCGTCATCACGAGATTGGGGACTTCTTTTCCTGCCTGACCTGGAGAGAAATCCCTGGTCCTTTCTCCAAACTTCACAGGGGGCTTTACTCCCTTTAGGCCACTCAATGGGCTCCAAGAGATACCTGTCGCGACTTGAGAGGAGAGCAGAGTACTTTATTTCCCCTCGAGATGAGGCCTTACCTCGGGTGAGTCTGGAATGCAACCCCGAGATCCCTGTTGCCCCTGGAGAGGAACATTATGTCCTGGACAAAAGCCTAGATGAGGTCTATTTTGCACTACAGTGACTCGAGAGCAACACCCATCTCTCCCTCGCTATTCGAATGGAAGATTGGTCTTCACTGGGCAAACACAAGAGGAAGTATGAATTTCCCGTTGTAACTCGAGAATCCCGCCGCAACTCTTAAAAACCACGTGGTTCCCCATTCATCGCAATATGAGGCCTTTGCCCGCTACAGAGTCTCAAGAGAAGTCCCATGTTTCGTCATAAAGTTCGAGATGCTACTTGGCACCCTTGATGCGACCCCAAAAGTTCCCCAATATACCGGTCTCACTCCAAGGGAACACCGAAGTTCCTGGCACCACTTCATTTGAGCCCCTTCTCCGCTCCTGATCACGGCAGGAAGGTCGATTCCCCTGCTTTGTCTAGAAGGGGTTCCCGACCTTCATGGCGTACCTCAGGATGAGGCCAGTCTCACGAAGAAATTCGAGACGTAGCCTCGTGTTGGTGCCACGTGCCAAAAGACCCCGATTTCTCGGTCTTGCTCTTGATAAGAACCCGATGCCCGGACACCTCTTCTAAGGCAACCCTGTGGATGAAGGCACTACACGAGGGGGCACTGGCAACCCTGTTCATCGTCCGGAAAACCCCGCAGGATCCACATACAGCTCCACAACTGGCCTGTCACCCCTTAAACAATGAGAGAGGAAAGCGGAGTTCCCTTCCTCAGACAAGACGAGGCCTGAGTATCCAATCCCAACTCTGCAGGCACGCTTCGATCTGAGTCAGAAATGGAGAGGAAACCTGAGGTTCCTGCCTCAACCCGAGATGAGGCCCTCTTCCATTAAAACAAACCCAGTGGAGTCCCGAGAGGCCACTCCCATCTCCACAGTATCCCTGACTTCTCATAGGCATTCTGAGAAGCTCCTTGAGGCCACCGGCAAACGTCGAGGGAAATAAGGGTTTCCTGCCACAACCGAAGAAAGACCTCGAGAGTCCTTCTTCAATGCGTCTTGAGGTCAGATTCCCCTACCATGGCTCGAGAGCAATAACGCGCTCCCCCTCGCCACGCACATGGAGACCTGACTTCCCTGGCGCCACATGAGAGGCTCCCTGAGCTCCCTGACGTACCTCGTGTGAAACCCCACACTGGCGCCGCAGCTCGAGAAAAGCCACAAGACCCCTCCGTCATCGCGAGATGAGGGCCATCTTTTCCTGCATGGCCTGGAGAGCAGTCCCAAGTCCTCTCTCCAAACTTCACAGGAGGCTTGACTCCCTTTAGGCCACAAAGTGGGCTCCAAGAGGTGCCCGTCGCGACTCGAAAGGAGAGCGGAGTCCTTTGCTTCCCTTCGACACGAGGCCTGACTCCCTGGGTGACTCTGGAATGCAAACCTGAGATCCCTGTGGCCCTTGGAGAGGAACATTAGGTCCTGGACACAAGCCTAGATGAGGTCTCCTTTGCCCTGCAGTGACTCGAGCGCAACCCCCAGCTCTCCCTCGCAACTCGAATGGATGATTGGACTTCCCTGGCCCAACACAAGAGGAAGCCTGAAATCCCCGTCGTAACTCGAGAATCCCACCGCAACTCGAGAAAAACCACGTGGCTCCCCCGTCATCGCAAGATGAGGCCCTTGGCCGCTACAGCGTATCAAGAGAAGTCCCACGTTCCATCCTGAAGTACAAAACGGTACTTGTCACCCTTGATGCGACCCCCAAAGTTCCCTGACATACCGGTCTCACTCGAGGGAAACACCAAAGTTCACGGCACCACTTCCTGTGAGCCCCTTCACCCCTCCTGATCGCAACAGGAGGGTCGACTCCCATGCTTTGTCTGCAAGGGGATCCCGACGTTCCCCGCGAACCTCTGGATGAGGCCGGTCTCATGAGGAAATTCGAAAAGTAGCCTCATGGTTGGTGCCACATGCTGAAAGATCCCGAATTCCCGGTCCACTCTAGATAAGAACCTGACACCCGGACATCTCTTCGAAGGCAACCCTGTGGATGAAGGCACAACACGAAGGGACACTGACATCCCCATGCATCGTCTGGAAAAACCCGCCGATTCCACTCACAGCTCCAAATGTGGACTGTCACCCCGTGAACAACTCGAGAGGCAAGTGAAGTTGCATTCCTTCACACAAGACGAGGCCTTACCCTCCTGGCCCAACTCTTCAGGGACCCTGCGATCGGAGTCAGAAATGGAGAGGAACCCTGAGGTTCCTGCCTCAACTAGAGAAGAGGCCCTCTTCCATTGAACCAAACTCAGTGGTGTCCCGAGAGGCCCCTCCCAACACCACAGTATCCCTGAATTCTCAGAGGCTCCGTGAGAAGCTACCTGAGGTCACTGGCACAAGTCGAGGGAACCCAGAGTTTCCTGAAGTAACCCGAGAAAGACTTGGAGAGTCCTTTTTCAACGTCTCTTGATGCCCGATTCCCCTACCATGACTCCAGAGCAAGGACGCGCAACCCTTGCCACAAGCAGGAAAACTTACTTCCCTAGTACCACACAAGAGGCTCCCTGAGTACCCCATCGTACCTCGTGAGAAAACCCACACTGGCGCCGCAGTTCGAGAAAAACCACAAGATGCCCCCGTCAAGGAGAGATGGGGGCCTTCTTTTCCTGCCTGACCTGGAGAGCAATCCCTGGTCCTCTCTCCAAACTTCACAGGAGGATTGACTCCCTTTAGGCCACTCAGTTGGGTCCAAGAAATACCCGGTGCGACTCGAGAGGAGAGCGGAGTCCTTTGCTTCCCTGGAGACGAGGCCTGACTCCCCGGGTGAGTTTGGAATGCAACCCCGAGATCCCTGTCGCCCCTGGAGTGGAATATTATGTCCTAGACACAAGCCTAGATGAGGTCTATTTTGCCCTACAGTGACTCGAGAGCAACCTCCATCTCTCCCTCACAATTTGAATGGAAGATTGGTCTTCCCACGGTCAACACAAGAGGAAGTCTGAATTTCCCATCGTAATTCGAGAATTCAGCCTCAAGTCTTAAAAACCATGTGGTTCCCCCTTCATTGCAATATGGGGCCCTTGCCAGCTAGAGTCTCAAGAGAAGTCCCACGTTCCATCTTAAAGTTCGAAATGCTACTTGGCACCCTTGATGCGACCCCAAAGTTCCCCAACATACCGGTCTCACTCCAGGGGAAGACCGAAATTCCCGGCGTCTCCAGGGAAGTCCCATGTTCCGTCCTTAAGTGTGAAACGGTACTTGACACCCTTGATGAGACCGCAAAAGTTCGCCGACACGCTGGGTGCCTCGAGGGGAACACCGAGGGTCCCGGCACCACTTCATCTGAGCCCCTTCTCCCCTCCTGATCGCGACAGGAGAGTCGATTCCCCTGCTTTCTCTGGAAGGGGTTCCCGGCCTTCCTGGTGCACCTCAGGATGAGGCCGGTCTCAGGAGGAAATTCGAGACGAGCCATGTGTGAGGTGCCACGTGCCGAACGACCCCGATTATCCGGTCCGCTCTTGATAAGAACCCGATGCCCGGACACCTCTTCGAAGGCAACCCTGTGAGTGAAGGCACAACACGAAGGGGCACTGACACCCCCGTGCATCATCCGGAAAAACCCGCAGGGTCTACACACAGCTCGACAAGGGGCCTGAGACTCCCGGAACAACTCGAGAGGCAACCAGAATTCCATTCCTCAGACAAGACGAGGCATGACTCTCCTGTCCCAACACTTCAGGGACCGTGCAGTCGGAGTCAGAATCGGAGAGGAAGCCTGAGGTTCCTGCCTCCCCTCGAGATGAGGCCCTCTTCCATTGCGCCGAACCCAGCAGAGTCCCGAGAGGCCCTGCCAACTCCACAGCATCCCTCACCTCTCAGAGTCACCATGGGAAGTTCCCTATAGTCCCCTGCAGAAGTCGAGGGAAACGAGGGTTTCCCGCCGCCACCCGAGAAAGACCTCGAGAGTCCTTCTTCAACGCGTCTTGAGGCCCTAGTCACTTCCCATGACTCGAGAGTGATGACCAGCTCCCCCTTGCCATGCGCATGGAGACATGAGTTCCCTGGCACCGCACGAGAGGCTCCCTGAGGTCCTCGTCGTGCCTCGTGAGAAAACCCCCATGGGCGCCGCAGCCTGAGGAAACACATGAGACGCCCCCGTCATCGCTAGATGAGGGCCTTCTTTTCCTGCCTGGCCTGGAGAGCAATCCCGAGTCCTCTCTCCAAACTGAAGAGGAGGCTCGACACCCTTGAGTCCACTCATTGGGCTCCAAGAGATCCGTGTCGCGACTTGAGAGGAAAGCGGAGTCCTCTGCTTCCCCTCGAGGCGAGGCCTGACTCCCCGGGGGAGTCTGGAATGCAAACCCGAGATCCCTGTCTTCCCTTGAGAGGAATATTAGGTCCTGGACACACGCCTCGATGAGGTCTCTTTGGCCCTGTAGTGACTCGAGCAGAACCCCCAGCTTTCCCTCGCAACTCCAGGGGAAGATTGGGCTTCCCAGGGCCAACCCAAGAGGAAGCCTGAAATCCCCGTCGTTTTCGAGAATCCAGACTCAACTCGAGAAAAACGACGTGGTTCCAACGTCTTCACAGAATGAGGCCCTTGCCCGCTACAGCGTCCCCAGGGAAGTCACATGTTCCGTCCTGAAGTGGGAAACGGTACTTGGCTCCCTTGTTGCGACCCCTAAAGTTCCCTGAAATGCCGGGTTCCCTCGAGTGGAACACCTAGAGTCCCGGCCCCACTTCATCTGAGCCCCATCTCCCCACCTGATCATGACAGGAGAGTCGATTCCCCTTCTTTGTGTGGAAGGTGTTCCCGGCCTTCCCGGCGCACCTCAGGATGATGCTGGTCTCACGAGGAAATTCGAGATGAGCCACGTGGGTGCTGCCACATGCCGAACGACCCCGATTTCCCGGTCCGCTCTTGATAAGATCCTGATGCCCGGACACCTCTTTGAAGATAACCCTTTTGATGAAGGCACAACACTTAGGGGCACTGACTCCCCTGGGTATCGTCCGGAGAAACCCTCAGGTACCACACACAGCTCGAGAAGTGACCTGTCACCCCGTGAACAACTGGAGAGGCAAGCAGAGTTCCATTCCTCCACACAAGAGGAGGCCTGACTCTCCTGTTCGAACTCTGCAGCGAAACTGCGATCCGAGTCAGATCTGGCCCAGGGGAAGTCAGGAGAGGAAACATGAGTTTCCTGCCTCCACTTGAGATGAGGCCCTCTTCCATTGCACCGAACCCAGTGGAGTCCCGAGAGGCCCCTCCCAACTGCACAGTATCCCTGACTTCTCAGAGGCACCCTTAGACCTTCCTGAGATCACCGGCACAAGTCGAGGGAACCAAGGGTTTCCTGCCCCAACCCGTAAAAGACCTCGAGAGTCCTTCTTCAACGCGTCTTGAGGTGCGATTCCCCTACCATGACTCGAGAGCAATGACGCGCTCCCCCTAGCCACGCGCGTAGAAACCTGACTTCCCTGGCGCCACAGGAGAGGCTCCCTGAGCTCCCCATTATACCTCGTGAGCAACACCACACTGGAGCCGCAGCTCGAGAATACCCACGAGACGCCCCAGTCCTCACGAGATGAGGGCCTTCTTTTGCTGTATGGCCTGGAGAGCAATCCTGAGTCCTCTCTCCAAACTCCACAGGAGGCTTGACTCATTTTAGGCCACACAGTGAGCTCCAAGATATACCCGTCGCGACTCGAGAGGAGAGCGGTGTCCTTGGCTTCCCCTCGAGACGAGGCCTGATTCCCAGGGTGAGTCGAGAATGCAATGCCGAGATCGCTGTCGCCCCAGCAGAGGAACATTAGGTCCTGGACACAAGCCTAGATGAGGTCTATTTGGCCCTGCAGTGTCTCGAGAGCAATCCCCAGTTCTAACTCGCAATTCGAATGAAAACTGGACTTCCCTGGGCCAGTTGAAGAGGAAGCCTGAATTCCCCGTCGTAACTCGAGAAACCCGCCACAACTCAAGAAAAACCACGTGGTTCCCCCGTCATCGAAAGATGAGGCCCTTGCCCGCTACAGCGTCTCAAGAGAAGTCCCACGTTCCGTATTGAAGAGCGAAAAGTTACTTGGAACCCTTGATGCGACCCCAAAAGTTCCCCGACATACCAGTCTCACTTGAGGAGAACACCGAGGTTCCCAGCACCACTTCATCTGAGACTCTTCTCCCCTCTTGATCGCGACAGGAGGTTCGATTCCCCTGCTTTGTCTGGAAGGCGTTCCCGACCTTCCTGGCGCACATCAAGATGAGGCCAGTCTCACGAGGAAATTCGAGACATAGCCTCATGGGTGGTGCGACATGCCAAAAGACCCCGATTCCCTGGTCCGCTCTTGATAAGAACCCGATGGCAGAACCCAACTCGAAGGCAATCCTGTGGATCAAGGCACAACACGAAGGGGCAGTGACACCCCGGTGCATCGTCCAGAAAAACCCGCAAGTTCCACATACAAATCGACAAGTGGCCTGTCACCCCATGAACAACGCGAGAGTCAAGCGGAGTTCCAGTCCTCCACACAAGACGAGGCCTGACTCTCCTGTCCCAACTCTGCAGGGACTCTGGGATCCGAGTCAGATCCGGCGCATTCGAAGCCAGGAGAGGAACCCTGAGGTTCCTGCCTCAACTTCTCATGAGGCCCTCTTCCATTGCACCAAACCCAGTGGAGTTCCGAGAGGCCCCTCCCAACTCCACAGTGACCCTGACTTCTCAGAGGCACGCTGAGAAGCTTCCTGAGGTCACTGGCACAAGTCGATGGAACCCAGGGTTTCCTGCTGCAACCCAAGAAAGACCTTGAGAGTCCTTCTTTAACACGTCTTCAGGCCCAATTCCACTACCATGACTCGAGAACAATGACGGGCTCCCTCTCACCACGTGCATAGAGACCTGACTGCCCTGGCACCACGTGAGAGGCTCACTGAGCTCCCAGTCTTACTTCGTGAGAAACCCCACATAGCGCCACAGCTCGAGAAAACCTACGAGACGCCCCAGTCATTGGGAGATGAGGGCCTTCATTTCATGCATTGCCTGGAGAGCAATCCCGTGTCCTCCCTCCAAACACCAGAGGAGGTTTGACTCCCTTTAAGCCACTCAGTGGGCTCCAAGACATACCCGTCCGACTCGAGAGGAGAGCAGAGTCCTTTGCTTCCCCTCGAGACGAGGCCTGACTCCAAGGTGAGTCTGGAATGCAACCCCGAGATTTCTGTCGAGTCTTGAGATGAACATTAGGTCCTGCACACAAGCCTTGGTGGGGTCTCTTTTGCCTTCAGTGACTAGAGCGCACCTCCAGCTCTTCCTCGAATCTCGAATGGAAGATAAGACTTTTGTGGGCCAACACAAGAGGAAGCATGAATTCCCTGTGGTAACTCAAATATCCCACCGCAACTCGAGAAAAACCAAGTGGTTCCGCAGTCATTCCAAGATGAGGCCCTTGCCCGCTGGAGCACCCCAAGAGAAGTCCAACGTTCCATTTTGAAGAGTGAAATGGTACTTGGAACGCTTTATGCAACCCCAAAAGTTACCCGACATACCTGTCTCACTTGAGGGAAACACCGAGGTTCCCAGCAGCACTTCATCTGAGCCACTTCTCCCCTCCTGATCGCCAAAGGAGGGTCGATTCCTCTGCTTTGTCTGGAAGAGTTTCATGACCTTCGCGGCACACCTCAGGATGAGGCCGGTTTCATGAGGAAATTCGAGACAACCCACGTGGGTGCTGCCAAATGCTGAACGACCCCGATTTCCCAGTCCGCTCTTCATAAGAACCCGATGCCGGGACACCTCTTCGAAGGCAACCCTGTGGATGAAGGCACAAATTGAAGGATCACTGACACCCCCGTGCATCGTCTGGAAAAACCTGCAGATTCCACACACAGTTTGACAAGGGGCCTGAAACCCGATGAACAACTCGAGAGGCAAGCGGAGTTCCATTCCTCAGAAAAGACGTAGCCTGACTCTCCTGTCCCAACTCTGCAGGGACCCTGCGGTCTGAGTCCGAAACAGAGAGGAAGTCTGAGGTTCCTGCCTCCCCTCGAGATGAGGCCCTCTTCCATTGCGACAAACCCAGCGGAGTCCCGAGAGGCCCCGCCCACTCCACAGTATCCATCAACTCTCAGAGACACCCTGGGAAGTTCCCTAAGGTCCCCGGCAGAAGTCGAGGGAAATGACTTTTCCCGACACAACCCGAGAAAGACCTCGATAGTCCCTCTTCAACGCGTCTCGAGGCCCTAGTCCCCTCCCGTTACTCGAGAGCCATGACGCGCTCCCCCTCGCCACGCGCAGGGAGACCTGACTTCCCTGGCGCCGCACGAGAGGCTCCCTGAGATCCTCGTCGTGCCTCGCGAGAAAACCCCCAAGGGCGCCGCAGGTCGAGGAAAGCCCTGAGACGCCCCCGTCCTCACGAGGTGAAGGGCCTTCTTTTCCTACATGGCCTGGAGAACAATCCCGAGCCCTCTCTCCAAAATGAAGAGGAGGCTTGACTCCACTGAGGCCACTAGGGGGCTCCAAGAGATCCGCGTCGCGACTCGGGAGGACAGCGGAGTCCTTGGCTTCCCCTCGAGACGAGGCCTGGCACCCCGGGGGATCCTGGAATGCAACCCCGAGATCCCTGCCTTCCCTGGATAGGAACATTAGGTCCTGTACACAAGCCTAGATGAGGTCTCTTTGGCCCTGCAGTGACTCAAGGCAGCCCCCAGCTTTCCCTCGCCACTCGAATGGAAGACGGGGCTTCACAGGGCCAACAGAGGAGGAAGCCTGTAATCCCCTCGTCACTCGAGAATCCCACCGCAAATCGAGAAAAAACACGTGGTTCTAACGTCTTCGCAAGATGAGGCCCTTGCCGACTACGGCGTCTCAAGGGAAGTCCCATGATCCGCCCTGAAGTGCGAAACGGTACCTGACACCCTTCGTACGACACCCAAAAGTTCCCCGACACGCCGGGTTCCCTCAAGGGGAACACCGAGAGTCCCGGCACAGCTTCATCTGAGCCCCTTCTCCCCTCCTGATCGCGACGGGAGAGGCGATTCCCCTGCGTGGTCCAGAAGGGGTTCCCGGCCTTCCCGGCGCACCTCAGGATGAGGCCGGTCTCACGGGGAAATTCGAGACGAGCCACGTGGGTGGTGCCACATGCCGAACGCCCCCGATTCCCCGGTCCGCTCTTGAGAAGGACTCGAGGCCCGGACCTCTCTTCGAAGGCAACCCTGTGGGTGAAGGTACCACTCGAAGGGGCACTGACACCCCCGTGAGTCGTCCGGAAAAAGCCGCGGTTTCCACACACAGCTGGACGAGGTGCGTGAGACACCCTGAGCAATTCGAGAGGCAAGCGGGGTTCCCTTCCTCAGACAAGACGAGGCCTGACTCTCCTGTCCCAACTCTGCAGGGACCCTGTGGTTGGAGTCCGAAAAGGAGAGGAAGCCTAAGTTTCCTGTCTCCCCTCGAGATGAGGCCCTCTTCCATTGCGCCAAGCCCAGCGGAGTCCCGAGAGGCCCCGCCAACTCCACAGCATCCCTCACCTATCAGAGGCACCATGGGAAGTTCCCTCAGGTCCCTGGCAGAAGTCGAGGGAAATGAGGCTTTCCCGCCGCAACCCCAGAAAGACCTCGAGAGTCCTTCTTCAACGCGTCTGGAGGCCCTAGTCCTCTCCCATGACTCGAGAGCCATGACGCGCTCCCCCTCGCCACCCGCACAGAGACCTGACTTCCCTGGCACCGCACGAGAGGCTCCCTGAGATCCTCGTCTTGCCTCGTGAAAAACCCCCACGGGCGCCGCAGCTCGAGGAAACCCCTGAGAAGCCCCCATCCTCGCGAGGTGAGGGCCTTCTTTTCCTGCCTGACCCAGACCGCAATCCTGAGTCCTCTCTCCAAACTGAAGAGAAGGCCTGACACCCTTGAGGCCACTCAGTGGGCTCCAAGAGATCTGCGTTGCGACTTGAGAGGAGAGCGGCATCCTTTGCTTGCCCTCGAGGCTAGGCCTGACTCCCCGGGGGAGTCTGGAACGCCACCCTGAGATCCCTGTCTTCCCTTGAGAGGAACGTTAAGTCCGGGACACAGGCCTAGATGAGGTCTCTTTGGCCCTGCAGTGACTCGAGTGCAACCCCAAGCTTTCCCTCGCAACTCGAATGGAAGATTAGGCTTCCCGGGGCCAACACAAGAGGAAGCCTGAAATCCCCATCGTAACTCTAGAATCCCGCCGCAACTCGAGAAAATCCACATGGTTCCAACGTCTTCGCAAGATGAGGCCCTTGCCCGCTACGGCGTCTCAAGGGAAGTCCCAGGTTCTGTCCTGAAGTGTGAAATGGTACCTGACTCCCTTCATGCAACCCCCAAAAGTCCCCCACACGCCGGTTTCCCTCGAGGGTAACACCGAGGGTTCCGGCCCCACTTCATCTGAGCCCCTTCTCCCCTCCTGATGGCGACAGGAGAGTCGATCCCCCTGCGTTGTCTGGAAGGTTCCCCGGCCTTCCTGGCACACGTCAGGATGAAGCCGGCCTCACTAGGAAATTTGAGACTAGCCCCGTGGGTGGTCCCACATGCCGAAAGACCCCGATTTCCCGGTCCGCTCTTAAAAAGAACCCGAGGCCCAGACACCTCTTCGAAGGCAACCCAGTGGGTGAAGGCACAACACGAAGGGGCACTGTCACCGTCGTGCATTTCCGGAAATACCCGCAGGTTCCACACACAGCTCAACAAGGGGCCTGAGACCCCCTGAGCACCTCGAGAGGCAAGCGGAGTTCCCTTCCTCAGACAAGACGATTCCTGACTCTCCTGTCCCAACTCTGCAGGTACCCTGCGGTCGGAGACCGAAACGGAGAGGAAGCCTGAGGTTCCTGCCTTCCCTGGAGATGAGGCCCTCTTCCATTGTGCCAAACCCAGCAGAGTCCTGAGAGGCCCCGCCAACTCCACAGCATCCCTCATCTGTCAGAAGCACACTGGGAAGTTCCCTAAGTTCACCGGTAAACTTTTATTGCACAAGGTCCCCATGAAAAGGCCCACGCAGCAGGACAGCCACAGATTCTGTCTGCCATTAAAGGGCAGTAAGGTGCCCTCCCCACTTCTTTGCTGCCTCGGCGGCCACCAGGGTGCAATTCGCGTACCCTTCCCTTTCCCATCCTAGCAGGTGCTCCAGGGCCCTCTGGCCTACAAAGTGCCAGAAGCAGGGCTGGGCCAGCTGGCCAGAATTCAGGGTTCTGTCCCTTGGACTTCCAGCGGACACTAGGCTGCTTGGGAAAACCGCCCAGACTCTGAGGTTTTTCAGCAGAGGGGTGGAGTGGTAAAGGCCTTGACCCCAAAGACGAGGCCTTCCTGCGACCGCCAGGTTGGGGAGCTCTGAGACTGTGCCAACACAGGGCGGAATACATGGTTCCCTGCTCCAGGCAGTCCCCGTTCCCTTACCTGTGTTCCGCACCCCTCTGCTGTGGCCAATGGATGCCGATCCTTGGGGATCCAGGAGTTCACGAAATGGGCATTCCCAGCCGCAATGGCAACCCCGAGAGCACAAGTGGGAAGCCCTCCACCACCCCCGCCAGGAGTCGACCCCCGCTGGGAACGGACCCCCCACCCCGCCCCGCGCCGCCAGGTTTCGCCCCGGCCCTGTCGGGCTCCCGGCGGGTTCCCAGCCACATTGGCGACCCCCGGGAGCACAACAGGGACCGACCACCCACCCACAGCGAGCGGAATCTCGACCTGTGCAGCCCAGGTTTACCCCGCCCTGGGTGCGCTCCCGGCGCGTTTCCAGCCGCAGTGGCCATCTCCGAGAGCACTACTGGGAAGCCCTCCCCCACCCCCGCCAGGAGCCAACACCCGCCCTGCGCCGCCCGGGTTTGCCCCGCCCCTGCCGCGCTCCAGGGGCGCTGCCCACCTTCACCAGCGGCTCTCGGTGAGACCCGTCCCCACGCCCGGTTCCAGGAGAGGCTCTCGGACCTCGCTGCTGCCGCCAGGTCAAACATGAGGACAATACATACACCCCACAGAGACAATCCAAGCTGTCTATGATTTAGGGATAAAACGAGGACTACAGAAAGGCAAGATGACCTGACCTAGGAGGGCCATGATATTCTATAGAACCAGACAAAGTTGGTTACCAAGGAAACTTTTTTCCTTGGAACCCGGAAAGCTGGTTCTTTGCATATGCAATGACCAACAATTAGCTTGTTACCCAAGCCTGCCTTACTGCCACCCCCATCCCCCCACTCCCCAGAAGACTGGCTCAAAGAAATATTTTAAATCTCAGGCAGAAACCTGGAAGATGTCTTGTCTGTCTGTTTGGATTAAGGTATGTGTCAGTGTGAGCCTTGTGTTTTTTGATAATATTGCTCAAGTTCTGTGTTCTGATTTCAATGGTCTCAAGACAAGGCAGCCCTTCCAAATCAAACTGCTGGAAATACAAGAAAACATTGACCTAAATGAATGTCAGAGTCCCGTGAACTGGGAACTAGTCAATATTAAATATCTAGTATTTTTGGTTTTGCTCCTCCACTATAGACATGTCTAAGAGTCAACAACATTAAGCACAACATGTTCATAGTGCCTAGGTTTCTTTTGAGGTAAAAATTGCTCTATTGTTATATCTGTCACAAGCTTGTCAGCAAGAAACTACCTGGAAACGACAACAACAAAAGTAAAAAATGTAAATGTGATATGAGCTTTTAGACAAACTCTTTACAATAATTATACTCTAAAATATCTGCCTCTCATAGTCTTGATTGAAGGCAGAGGAGAAGGGGATGACAAGGGTACGATGGTTGGATGGCATCACTGACTCGATGGACATGAGTTTGAGCAAGCCCCTGGAGCTGGTGACGGACACGGAAGCCTGGCGTCCTTCAGGCCACGGGGTCCCAAAGAGTCAGACATGACTGAGCAACTGAACTGAACTGAACTAACAAACGTTTCTCCAGGTGTTTTGGTTACCCGAGTTTCTATCCTTGTGACGACAGTGTATTGAATAGCTAGGTCATTTCCAAATAAATGAAAGTTCTGAAACATTCACGACTTGAAAGGACCTCCCTTTTACACAGAAACAAAAGAGATTTTTGACTCTCCATGAATAGTGTCTGGCACCATCCTGACATGTTAAATGTAAGAAAGCAATTGTTTTGTTTTGTTTTGTTCTGTTCTTGGGGGTGGGGGGAGGGGGGCGGGCTATAGCCAATGCCAATATAAAAGTCAGTTCTTGGTTGCTGAAGGGAAATGTATGACTTGTTATATCAAGAAAGTATGTGGAATGCAATGGCACTTGAGGAAGGAAAACGAAGTAGTTCTGTCTTACAGGTGGCTGTTTCAGGATGGGAGAAGCAAAGGAATGGGTACAGAATGGGATAAGGAGGTTGTAGGGAAAGTGGACCCCCAGAAAAGAGTTCTGTGCCTAGCACAAGTTTTCTTGAGATGTCGAACTGCCTTTGCTAATGGAGTTTAAGTTTCTTTACCTCTTAAGTGATCTCTTCTAGGTTGACCTAGAACAGAAATCTTTGGTTAGCTTTGGCTAAGTGGAGAAGTAGTGTTTCACGGTGACATATGTGATCCTTCCTGACTGTTTGCAGCCCTTTTGATATCGATGCCTTGCTTCTGCTGCTGCTGCCGCCGCCGCTGCTGCTAAGTCGTTTCAGTCGTGTCCGACTCTGTGCGACCCCATAGACGGCAGCCCACCAGGCCCCGCAGTCCCTGGGGTTCTCTAGGCAAGAACACTGGAGTGGGTTGCCATTTCCTCCTCCCATGCATGAAAGTGAAAAGTGAACGTGAAGTCGCTCAGTGGTGTCCGACTCTTAACCACCCCATGGACTGCAGCCTACCAGGCTCCTCCATCCATGGGATTTTCCACGCAAGAGTACTGGAGTGGGGTGCCATTGCCTTCTCCCATATCTATGCACAAGCCTGCCTAAATAATTGACTTCTAGCTAGCTTTGGGATGCCAATGACCATCCACCCTTACCAGGCAACAGAGAAGAGAAAAACACTTACCACAGGAGGTCCTGGTAAGGAACAAGGAACTAACAAGCTCCCGCCAACCAGGATTCTGCAGAGGTCAACAAGAGGTCAGTAAGAGATGGAAGACTGCAGTCCAGAGGTCCTAGCAACTTCCATCTTGCAGCAGAGACCCAGCATAGTCAAAACGAATTCAATGTTGCAAAAAATAAGTAAACAAATAAAGGACAGAAGTCCTTTGAACACATGACTGAGATTAGGGGTGAGGCAGTACATGTACGGTGCCCGGAAAATCTTAAAGTATGAGAAAGGAAAGAATTTAAAGACAACTATCAAGCTGTCCGAACTGATAAAAACGAAAGATTACACAGTTTTTTCTGTATATATTAGCAGATAATAATCTGAAAAGGAATTAAAAAAAATTCCCTTTCAATAATGTCAACATGAATACAACACTTTGCCATGGATGTAACGAGGATGACAAGACTGGCACACTGGAAATTATACACCCTGGCTGAAAACTATCCTGAATACATGGACAGATATTCCATAACAATGGAAAGACTTAAGATGGCAATACCATGGAATGCATCTTCAATCTGAAATGAAGATTTGATATGATTTGATCGCTCAGAGCTTTTGTGTCATCAATTGTTATTAAAGTATAAATGAGATAGAGAAAGCTGCTGACTTAGACTTGAGGCGGGGTGTACGCCCTGCTGGTCTCTAGCCAGATATTCTACAGGCACTAGCAGTCAGCTAAGGAAAGAAAGGCACTGTCTCAGGGAATGGCACCAGGCCCCTCCCCCACGACATGCCTTGAGGTCACATTGGCAGCAGGTGAGTCATCCTGGGCCAAAAACTGATTGACATGAATCTTGAAGAAAGGCAGTATTCCAGGCAAATATATCATTTCCTTAACATAGATTAGGAGAACAAGGTACGAGGAAAACATACTGTTTTGTTCAAGTCGCTTCTGAGCCTATTGGGGGAACCGACCTGAAGCCAGAGTCCAGCAGATATACATAGGATATTTACATCGCTTAAGACAAACATTTCCTCAGGAACAAATGCATTGCTTAGCTCAAGGTTTGTCTGCGAAATTCTTACACATCAGTAGATGGCTCCGAGCTGGGTTTCTACACACAAGAACATGAATGCAAAGGACAAGCCTGCACAGCCCATCTGACCCCTCCCCCACAGCTAGCAGCATTTCCAAGTGACCTCCTAAGGCCTTCCCCAAAATACAGGGGCACCTCTGGGTTTCCTGTTTCAAGCTCTTCGAACACTTTTCTTAAAAAAAAAAAATCCTGCACACTTCTTGATAGAATGCCACAGTGCAAGGAAAACAGGCCTTCAATACTTAAACCTCCCTGTGCCAAACACTTGGGGCTTGGTTTTGTTTTGTTTTGTTTTTTAATTACACCACCACATAATTTAAACTTTTTACAATTTCTAATTATTCAGTACCAAAACACCAAACTTTTATTGCACAAGGTCCCCATGAAAAGGCCCACGCATCAGGACAGCCACAGATTCTGCCATGAAAGGGCAGCAAGGTGCCCTCCCCACTTCTTTGCTGCCTGGGCGGCCACCAGGGTTTGAAATCCATGCACCCTACTAACTTTCTAGGGTGCAATTCGCGGACCCTTCCCTTTCTCATCCTAGCAGGTGCTCCAGGGCCCGCTGGCCTACAAAGTGCCAGAAGCAGGGCTGGGCCAGCCGGCCAGAGTTCAGGGTTCTGTCCCTTGGAGTTCCAGGGGACACTAGGCTACTTGGGAAAACCGTGCAGACTGAGATTTTTCAGCAAAGGGGTGGATCGGTAAAGGCCTTGACACCAAGGGCGAGGCCTTTCTGCAACCGCCAGGTTGGGGAGCTCCGAGAATGTGCCAACAGAGGGCGGAATACGTGGTTCCCTGCTCCAAGCAGTCCCAGTTCTCTGACCTGTGGCCCGCAGCCCTCCGCTGCACCCACTAGATGTGGATCCTTGGGGACACATTAGCATAGGAAATGGGCGTTCCTAGCCGCAGTGGCGACCCCGGAGAGCACAACTGGGACCGAACCCCCACCCACAGCCATCTAAATCTCGACCCGCGCAGCCCAGGTTTACCCCGCCCCTGCCGCACTCCCAGCGCGTTTCCAGCTGCAGTGGGGACCCCCGAGAGCACAACTGTTACCACCCCCCACCCCCTCCCGACCGGAACCCCGACCCGCGCCGCCTGGGATCGCCCCGCCCCTGGCGCGCTCCCGGCGCATTGCCCACTTCCACCAGGGGCTCCCGGTGAGCCCTGTCCCCACGCCCGGTTCCAGGAGAGGCTCTCGGACCTCGCTACTGCCGCCAGGTCAAACACGAGGACAATACATCCACCCCACAGAGACAATCCAAGCTGTCTATGATTTAGGGTTCAAACGAGGACTACAGAAAGGAAAGATGTCCTGACCTAGGAGGGCCATGAGAGTCTATAGATCCAAACAAAATTGGGTACCAAGGAAGCTTTTTTCCTTGGAACCCGGAAAGCTGGTTCTTTGCATATGCAATGACCAACAATTAGCTTGTTACCCAAGCCTGCCTCGCTGCCACCCCCACTCCCCCCCCCCCACTTCCCAGGAAAACGGCTCAAAGAAATATTTTAAATCTCAGGCGGAAAACTGGAAGATGTCTTGTCTGTCTGTCTGGATTAAGGTATATGTCAGTGTGAGCCTTGTGTTTTTTGATAATATTGCTCAAGTTCTGAGTTCTGATTTCAATGGTCTCAAGACAAGGCAGCCCTTCCAAATCAAACTGCTGGAAATACAAGAAAACATTGACCTAAATGAATGTCAGAGTCCCGTGAACTGGGAACTAGTCAATATTAAATATCTAGTATTTTTGGTTTTGCTCCTCCACTATAGACATGTCTAAGAGTCAACAACATTAAGCACAACATGTACATAGTGCCTAGGTTTCTTTTGAGGTAAAAATTGCTCTATTGTTATATGTGTCACAAGCTTGTCAGCAAGAAAGTACCTGGAAACAGCAACAACCAATGTAAAATATGTAAATGTGATATGAGCTTTTAGATAAACTCTTAACAATAATTATACTCTAAAATATCTGCCTCTCATAGTCTTGATTGAAGGCAGAGGAGAAGGGGATGACAGAGGATAAGATGGTTGGATGGCATCACTGACTCGATGGACATGAGTTTGAGCAAGCCCCTGGAGTTGGTGATGGACACGGAAGCCTGGCGTCCTGCAGGCCACGGGGTCACAAAGAGTCAGACTCGACTGAGCAACTGAACTGAACTGAACTTACAATCGTTCCTCCAGGTGTTTTGGTTACCTGAGTTTCTATCCTGGTGCTAAACTAAGTGACGACAGTGTATTGAATAGCTAGGTCACTTCCAAATAAATGAAACTTCTTAAACATTCACGACTTGAAAGGACCTCCCTTTTACACAGAAACAAAAGAGATTTTGACTCTGCATGAATAGTGACTGGCACCATCCGAACATATTAAATGTAAGAAAGCAATTTTTTTGTTTTGTTTTGTTCTGTTCTGTTCTTGCAGGAAGCGGGGTGGGCGCTATTATCACTGATAGGTATGCTCACCAATCTATCAAATGCCAATATAAGAGTGAGTTCTTGGTTGCTGAAGGGAAATGTATGACTTGTTATTACAAGAATGTATGGAATGCAATCACACTTTAAGAAGGAAAACGAAGTAGTTCTGTCTTACAGGTGGCATTTTCAGGACGGGAGAAGCAAAGGAATGGGTACAGAATGGGATAAGGAGGTTGTAGGGAAAGTAGGCCCCCAGAAAAGAGTTTTGTGCCTAGCACAAGTTTTCTTGAGATGTTGAACTGCCTTTGCTAATGGAGTTTAAGTTTCTTTACCTCTTAAGTGATCTCTTCTAGGTTGACCTAGAACAGAAATCTTTCGTTAGCTTTGGCTAAGAGGAGAAGTATTGTTTCACGATGACATATGTGATCCTACCTGACTGTTCTCATCCCCTTTGATATCTATGCACTGCTGCTGCTGCTGCTGCAGCTGCTAAGTGGTTCAGTTGAGGCCGACCCTGTGCCACGCCATAGATGGCAGCCCACCAGGCCCCGCAGTCTCTGGGGTTCTCTAGGCAAGAACACTGGAGTGGGTTGCCATTTCCTCCTCCTATGCATGAAAGTGAAAAGTGAAAACGAAGTCACTCAGTGGTGTCCGACTCTTAGCCACCCCATGGACTGCAGCCTACCAGGCTCCTCCATCCTTGGGATTTTCCAGGAGTGGGGTGCCATTGCCTTCTCCCATATCTGTGCACAAGCCTGCCTAAATAATTGACTTCTAGCCAACTTTGGGATGCCCATGACCACCCACCCTTACCAGGCAACAGAGAAGAGAAAAACACTTACCACAGGAGGTTCTGATAAGGAACAAGGAACTAACAAGCTCCCACCTACCAGGATTCTGCAGAGGTCAACAAGAGGTCAGCAAGAGATGAGAGACTGCAGTCCAGAGGTCCTAGCTACTTCCATCTAGCAACAAACACCCAGCATAGTCAAAACGATTTCAATGTTAAAGAATAAATAAATAAATAAATAAAAGGACAGAAGTTCTTTGAACACATGTCTGAATTTAGGGGTGAGGCATTACATATGTGTCCCAGGATAATCTTAAAGTGTCAGAAAGTAAAGAAATTAAAGACAACTATCAAGCTGTCCAAACTGATAAAAATGAATGATTACACAGTTTTATCTGTATACATTAGCAGATAATAATCTGAAAAGGAATTTTAAAAAATTCCCTTTCAATAATATCAACATGAATAAAACACTTTGCCATGGATGTAACGAGGATGACAAGACTGGCACACTGGAAATTATACACCCTGGCTGAAAACTATCCTGAATACATGGACAGATATTCCATAACGATGGAAAGACTTAAGATGGCAATACCATGGAATGCATCTTCAATCTGAAATGAAGATTTGATATGATTTGATCGCTCAGAGCTTTTGTGTCATCAAGTGTTATTAAAGTATTAAAGAGATAGAGAAAGCTGCTGACTTAGACTCGAGGCGGGGTGGGGGGGTAGTAAGAGTACCCCCTGCTGGTCTTTAGCCAGATATTCTACAGGCACTAGCAGTCAGCTAAGGAAAGAAAGGAACTGTTTCAGGGAATGGCACCAGGCCCCTCCCCCACGACATGCATTGAGATAATATTGGCAGCAGGTGAGTCATCCCGGGCCAAAACTTGATTGACATGAATCTTGAAGAAAGGCAGTATTCCAGGCAAATATATTATTTCCTTAACATAGATAAGGAGAACAAGCTAGGAGGAAAACATGCTGTTTTGTTCAAATCGCTTCTGAGCCTTTTGGGGGAACCGACCTGAAGCCAGAGTCTAGCGGAAATACATAGGATATTTACATCGCTTAAGACAAACATTTTCTTAGGAAAAAATGCATTGCTTAGCTCAAGGTTTGTCTGCGAAATTCTTACACATCAGGAGATGGCTCCGAGCTGGGTTTCCACACACAAGAACATGAATGCAAAGGACAAGCCTGCACAGCCCATCTGCCCCCCTCCCGCACAGCCAGCAGCATTTCCAAGTGACCTCCTAAGGCCTTCCCCAAAATACAGGGGCACCTCTGGGTTTCCTGTTTCCCTCACTTCGAACACTTTTCTTAAAAAAAAAAATCCTGCACCCTTCTTGATAGAATGCCACAGTGCAAGGAATACAGTCCTTCAATATTTAAACCTCCATTTGCAAAACACTTGGAGCTTGGTTTTGTTTTGTTTTGTTTTTTAATTACACCACCACATAATTTAAAGCTTTTACACGTTGTAATTATTCAGTTCCAAAACACCAAACTTTTATTGCACAGGGTCCTCATGAAAAGGCCCACGCAGCTGGACAACCACAGATTCTGCCATGAAAGGGCAGCAAGGTGCCCTCCCCACTTCTTTGCTGCCTGGGCGGCCACCAGGGTTTGAAATCCATGCACCCTACTAAGTTTCTAGGGTGCAATCCATGGACCCTTCCCTTTCCCATCCCAGCAGGTGCTCAAGGGCCCGCTGGCTTACAAAGTGCCAGAAGAGGGCTGGGCCAGCCGGCCAGAGTTCAGTGTTCTGTCCCTTGGACTTCCAGCGGACACTAGGCTGCTTGGAAAAACCGCGCAGACTCTGAGATTTTTCAGCAGAGGGGTGGAGCGGTAAAGGCCTTGACCCCAAAGGCAAGGCCTTTCTGCGACCGCCAGGTTGGGGAGCTCCGAGAATGTGTCAACAGACGGCGGAATACTTGGTTCCCTGCTCCATGCAGTCCCAGTTCCCTTACCTGTGGTCTGCAGCCCTCCGCTGCACCCACGGGATGGCGATCCTTGGGGACCCAGGAGCGGACGAAATGGGCCTTCCCAGCCGCAGTTGCAACCCCCGAGAGCGCAACTGGGAACCCCTCCCCATCCCCCCCGTGAGCCGACCCCGCCCCGCTCCGCCAGGGTTAGCCCCGCCCCTGCCGCGCTCCCTGCGCGTTCCCAGCCGCAGTGGCGACCCTGGGAGCACAACTGGGACCGACCCCCACCCAAAGCCATCTGAATCTCGACCCCCGCAGCCCGGGTTTACCTGTCCCGGGTGCGCTCCCGGCGAGTTTTCAGCCTCAGTGTCCACCTCTGAGAGCACAACTGGGAAGCCCGCCCCCACCCCCGCCAGAAGCCGACCCCCGCCCCAGGCCGCCCGCGTTCGCCCCGCCCCTGCACGGTCCAGGTACCTTCCCAGCTTCTAGCGTTCACGCCCGGGTAGGAGCAGGATGTAGGAGTATGGGAGATGTGTCTGGAGCCTGACAGCCTCAGCTCCGCTCTGGCCTGCCCTTTGGACCTAGGAGCCAGGCCAACTTGCAGAGGGCTTAGGGCCCCATTGTATGCAAACTACCAAGGCCTACCGCAAGGAGAGCTCTGTCCGAGGGAAGGGAAGTGCCCCAGGCTGCGTTCCCAAGCTGTTGCTTGGCAATGCAGACTCAGCGGTAAACGGAGGGAATCAGGCTCTCTGTAGCCGCAGCTTCACACACAGGTGTGTCTCCGTAGGAATCAAGAAAGATCCTGACAGGGTGAGGTTCATTAGAGCTATACTAAAGAGCAAAGGCTTGTCCATGTGGTCTTGCCTTCCCCTGTGCCTTTGGGTCTCCAGGCTCGGCCCCAGCTCCGTGGAAACAACCCCTGAGAAAATATCTTCAAGATCCACTTTTCCCAGTGTCTGGGAACCGGGGTTCGTAGGAGGAGAGAAAAGCACGCCTCCATCGGGAACAAAAATGCAGCCCACCTGCCTGTGTTTTGAAGCCTCTATTTGGAAGGAATGGGTTAGCTTCTCCTAAAGGAGACCTCCAGATCTGCTCAGAAGTTGTTAATTCCAGAGGCAGGGTACTGGTTCCTGACTGCCCTTTGCTAGCCTTGCAAAGATATTCCTAGATTCTAGAGTTATTTTCCATGAAGAAGCAGGCTTCGGGAATGTGTCAGACGGGACTGGCTCCTTATTGACCTCAGCTCAGCTATTGCCTTTCCATTCAAACTAGGGCAAGGCCCTACTTTATGAAGGGTAAGGGTCTTCTTCTTTGCAAACTGCCAAGGGCTACAGCAATGAGACCTCTGTCAAGGTGAGGGAAGCCTAAGAGGATGGATTCTCAAGCAGGTGCTTTGCCACAAAGCATCAGCACCCCACGGAGAGAATCAAGCTCCCTGTGCACCAATGTTGGGAGTGTAGCTTCACACACAGAGTTGTCTCTATAGGAGCCAAGAATGTTCCTGAGAGATTAGGTTCACTAAACCTCTCCTACAGAGCATAGACCTGTCAATGTGGTTTTGCCTTCCCCTGTGAGTTGGGTCCTCGAGGTCCGCCACACCTCCGGGGAAACTGTCCCTGAGAAAAGATCTCCAGGAACCGCTTCGCCGAGGCTGGGAAATGCTGTTCACAGGAAGTAAGGCAAGCGAATCTCCTGCAGAGTAAAAGAGGCCTTACTGTCCCTGGAGGAGCAGGCTGCCAGAGTGTGTGAAACCTGACTGTTGCCTTACTGGCCTCAGCTCCGCCATTGCCTGTTCATCCGAGCTAGCACCCAGGCCTACTTGGAAAAGCATTTGGGTGCAGATTTCTACAAAGTGCCAAGGGCTACAGCAGTGAGAATTCTCTCGGTGGTAAGGGAGAGCATTTTATGGATTCTCAAGCTGTTTTCTGAATGACAGCGTCAAAATGAACAGAGAGAATCAGGCTCTCTGTGCCCCTATGTTAGGTACGCAGCTTCACACACAGAGGTGTCTCTATAGGAGCCAAGAATGCTCCTGAGAGATGAGGTTCACAAGAGGTCTGCTGCAGAGCATAGACCTGTCCATGTGGTCTTGCCTTCCCCTGTGCCTTTGGGCCCCGGGCTCGGCCCCAGCTCCGTGGAAACAAGCCCTGAGAAAATATCTTCAAGATACGCTTTTCCCAGAGGCTGGGAACTGGAGTTCATAGGAGGAGAGAAAAGCAAGCCTCCTTCGGGCACGAAATGCAGCCAACCTGCCTGTGTTTTGAAGCCTCTATTTGGAAGGAATGGGTTAGCTTCTCCTAAAGGAGACCTCCAGATCTGCTCAG